>NC_137476.1:20164328-23051655 GCF_918807975.1 Aplidium turbinatum | reverse complement strand
TCATCTGGAAATACAGAGCAATTAAGATAAATACTTTTTACTTTAGAAAATAATTATTTTGAAAACATGACCAAATTTCTACTGATTTTAAAGTGGCCTGGATTTTTGACTGGCCTTGTAGGCACGTGCCTACTTTGCCTAATGGTTAATCCGGCACTGGGAGCGAATTATTGTGAGATTTGTACGCGAAAAGACCAATTTTCAGTGCACTTTCAAACAATTAACAATTAAAATTCACTCTCACTCACTATTCACTTTATAAGATAATATTCACTCTAAAAATGCTGAAAAAATCTGCGTGCCAATCACACTTCACACGACTTTTAAACGCTAGCCTATTGTCAAAGGGGAAGATGGGGAAGGTCCAAAGTATCAAGTTATACTCGCGATTTTGACTGCTATCAAGCGCTGCAGATCGGCGTCCAGTCAAATCTGAAGCCTTGCACGTTGACATGGCCTGCGCATATGGGTAAAAGACAAAAACCTGAACAATGTCGTCAACTAGAAAGGAAAGGGACAAACCGAAACCGACAATATCTTAGGCAGGACTTGTCCAACATTATAATTCGTATTTTTGAAACGATTAGACGACTTTGCTTTTAGAATAGACCGAGACATGAAGAACTGATCGCATTGCATGTTTTCGTTTCGGAATCTGGCAATTAACTCCCCATTATGTTAACTTCTGGAGCACTGCCATTGAAAACAGCTTAAAATTGCGCTTCGCTTTTCCCCCCGTCTTGCCAGGTAATCCGGCAGGATCTCGTACAGCATCAGTCAGAAATTCCAACACAAAATTTTTAGCAGGGGGGGCAACATAAAAAAGTGCCAAAGTACACACTTTTATTGAAATTGCCCAGATGTATCGCAACAGCTTTCTCGACTGAGCTTAAGAACACAAACATTGCAATCGGAAATAGGGCCACTGTGACTGCTGGCCGCCGTGACCTGGCCAACAGAACCTGTGCACTTCGCGTTGACTCTGTTTGATATGCAGTAAGCAGCTTAGAAGACCATCGAAAAGGCCTTCCATTCAGATGCAAGGAAATAATTCTGGTCACTTAGAAAGAAGGATTTTTATGTTGCTTTCCAAAAGTGTTAACAGCAGGGCTGATATCAATTTTGTCCAAATAAAGAAAAAAAAAAAATTAATGTACACGCTCAGTGCAAACAAACTTTTACTTGGCTATAGGTCCAATCAGAGTTGCCAGACTAATGAAAAGGTCTTAAATCCAAAATAATACAAAAAAAGGCCAAACAAGGAAAATGTTAGATAAAAAAAAATGCCAAATAGATATTTACGTGTTTCTATCAAAGTAATGTCCGTAGTATTCATTTTTATTGATATTTTATGACATGTAGCGGGTTTTAATAAATCGTAGCAAAATTTTTCTGAGAGAGCCCGAAAAATAGCAAGTACAAATGAACTGTAGCGGATGAGTTTTAATCCGCTGCAGTGGCGACATCTGGCACCACTGACTGGCTGAGAGTGTGATAGCAGTCTGACTCGGCGCCGGCGTCACATTACAAGTATTAAACAAGTATAATATAGCACGTGCATTGAACAATGGTGAATACGGTTTTCATCTGGTAAAGGTTGCGATGTGTGAGAAATATTGCTTATTATGCATTTTGAAGATTAATTTAAAAAAAGGCCAAATTTAAGGCCAAATCTAGAAAAAGGCCAATATTACGGCCTATAGCACGAAAGTAAGACAAAATGTTAGCTGTCATCTGATGTTCTAGAACAGGGGTCACCAAATGGCGGCCCGCGGAAGGTATCAGCGTACAAGTATAACCAAAAAGACTTTTCTTGATGAGTTAAAGAGCATGAAGGCAAAAAATACTTTCCGGGACTTGGCATATTTTTGCTTTGCATAACGATTCCACCGACCGACCAATCAGATTGTAGTTCTAGGTGGAGGTCGCTTAAAGTTATACCAATGCGATGTCCAACTACACTGTCCCGGTGATTGATTAAAATGCCTGTTTTCGAACTTCGAAATTGTCTGTAAACACTATTGTGCATTTCACCGTTATTGTGTTTCACGAGCAGTGTTCCCTTTATACAAGTTTTTGTTGGCAAAATAGGTCGGTATGCAAACTCAATTTATAAAAAAATGGCAAAATATTATATTTTCAAAAAAAATTAAAAGACTTTTTTGGTTTTAATACGAAAATATTTAGCATAGCAGGCTACTGCAAAATGTTGTTAATCAACAAGTCTTGCCATGCTGATGAGCACCGCAAGTGACAGTTGTCTAATAATCAAAAAAAGACGTTTATAGAGATTCTCACAAAAAGGATAAAAAACCAAGTCGTTGCTTTTTCAGAAGGAGCACTGTTCATAAGTTACGACAGAAACGTTTTTTTCGGTGATTTCCACAAGAGTTTGTTTCATGGTGCCTGGTTTCTTTCTCCCTGTTATTGGAGCCTATTTTCACTGATATGTTTGCAGGTCACTATTGTTGCCTGTAATGCGATGTGTCAAACATTTCCTTGTTTACTGAAACAGTTAATTGCAAGACATCTGTTGTGAAGCGAAGTGACGACACCACTCTTGCTTGGCGATGAATATTCTGATAAAACCGCTCGCCTCGTTATAAGTGCGCAAAACAAGTGGCCTCGTTTATTAGGCATTGTTAAAGAAGTCAAAAGTGTTGTTAAAGGAGCTTGGCCTTGCAGTAGCGTTGTTCAACTAATTTTGTTGCTGCGGTATTCGAAGATAAATATTAACATGTAACGCTGGATAGGCTACTGGGTACGAAATGCGTTCTTTTCAACCAACCTAAAATTTTATTAGTGCGGCCCGCCACAACTCTCCTTAGTGCTTAAGTGGCCCGCATGCAAAAAATTCAAGGTCTTTGAGCACTGTTGATTATTAAAAAAAAAAGCAGAAAAACAACAACTTGAGACCAAGTTGGAACTATTTTAGAGGGCGCCCGTGTAAAGCTTGAAAAAGTCGCCAGATGAGGACCACCCTATAAGGTGGACGTTATGAAGTAGTAGAAATTGTGACCAGTGCTTTTTCATTTTTTTCCGTTTTGTTGCAGGCCTGCAGCATGGGATTTGTATAACAGCGTATGCTATGTGCAATAAAGCGGTCAACCACATATTGCTCATGAAGGGATTGACCGACTGTGACTATAGTTTGATACCTTGTGGGTGCCCAAACAGGCACGGTACAGTTGCGCACATTTATTCAATTCAATTTATTTTTCTTTGTCAGAATGCAAGAGAAATGATATTGTGAAAAAGAAATACAGTAACAAAACCAACAAAAGGAAAAGGTGGCAAAACCTTAATTAATGCTTTAAGACGTGCATGAAAAGATCTAATATTGCGGCATATGCATCGATAAAAATATACTCAAGCAAGGCCTGCAGCATGGGATTTGTATAACAGCGTATGCTATCTTCAATAAAGCGGTCAACCACATATTGCTCATGAAGGGATTGACCGACTGTGACTAGTTTGATACCTTGTGGGTGCCCAAACAGGCACGATACAGTTGCGCACATTTATTCAATTCAATTTATTTTTCTTTGTCAGAATGCAAGAGAAATGATATTGTGAAAAAGAAATACAGTAGCAAAACCAACAAAAGGAAAAGGTGGCAAAACCTTAATTAATGCTTTAAGACGTGCATGAGAAGATCTACTGTAATAATATTGCGGCATATGCATCGATAAAAATATACTCAAGCACGGCCACCAAACCAAACCTGATACTTTAAAACAAGTAGACGAATTAGTTAGCAATCAGTCGTCTTCTCGTTCGCCAATTCTTGAAGCAATGAGAACACGACTGAACTCTAACAACATCGCAAAAACAAACTAATACACACACACATATCGTAATTAGGCAACGGACTATCAAAACAAGAACTATTTGCAGACTTTATACAGAAATAAAGTGTTCGCAGCAACGACATTAAAAAGCCTATAGATTGCAAAAGAAATACACAACGTGGCAGCTCATTACCAAGATAAAACAGTTAAAAAAGCTTGGTTTTTAAATTAAATTCCTGCACATGTAAGAGCATCATAAGAAAGATGATGATATAGCATAGGGTGTTTTTGGTATCGCCAATATAACAAGAGGTGAATCATCTTTGATAGCGTCAGTGAGGGATGGAGTGTTTTCGAGAGGAGGAGACTCTTTGGTAGTGCCGATGAAGGATGTAGTGTCTGAGTTGTTTCAAGCATCTTTTTCAAACCAACCTAAACAATAATCTCACGAAAAGTCAAGCGATCTTCTGAACAAACGTAACAGCCTATAATAATCAGTAGGAAGGTAGATGCAAGCTTGTAGTAACTTGGTGATATGGCAAACATTAAATTATGCAACACGGTATAGTAGCTTATTCATGGAAGAATAAAGATATTAATCATCATCCTCATCCATTCGGGTGTAATGTATGATAAGATATACGTATAGTAGAATATGTTAATGTACAATATAGTAATATAGGTAGGAAAAATTTACGAAAGTGGCATTTGGAAAGGCATGCTATACCAGGATTTGGTGCAACAATCAATAATAGAGTCAGATGATTAAAGAGTTGCGGCATAGGTTGATTTGGAGAATGCAAGTGCTTTTTCAGGTTACTGCAAAATATTGAAAAGGTTGCGATTTCAGTGATGGTCCCACACTTTAACTCCACTTGTGGCTCCCCAAATCAACAAATACAGAAAGTAGATGTGGTTTGGGCCAATTTATCGTTCTTTGTCCGAATTGAATCTCCACCCGGCATAATGTTTGTGCTCGCTGAAACGTTTTCGGAATCGCAACGAGTGCGGTTGCTTGGCACGGGAAATGTAACGCTTTGCAAGGTAAGAAAAACCTGTCAAGACAGACGTCGGGGGTTAGGACAACTGAAATTAAAGAAGCGACCCAGGTTACCTCAAGGGCTGTGTTTGGTTGAAACGAAAAGGAATTTTCGAAGTCCACCTCAAAGAAAACTTGTCTGGCTCAGTGAGTAATTTCGAACGTCTGCGAAACGGGCGTCGAGGCTTTCGCGAACGAAAAATGCTGATGAAACACAGCAGCCAGCAACCAACCCAGTGAAAAGACTCTTTTGCTTTACAAGGTGGCTCTGAAAAGAGCCGTTTGTTGTTTGAAATGCAGGTCGTCGTTTACTTGGAGCTGGTGTACTTCGTGACTGCTTTGGTGCCTTCGGACACGGCGTGCTTCGCCAGTTCGCCGGGCAACAGCAATCGAACGGCAGTCTGGATTTCGCGACTGCTGATGGTCGCTCTCTTGTTGTAGTGAGCCAGACGGGACGCTTCAGAGGCGATGCGCTCGAAGATGTCATTCACGAAAGAATTCATGATGCTCATCGCCTTGCTGGAGATTCCCGTGTCCGGGTGGACTTGCTTGAGCACCTTATAGATGTAGATGCTGAAACTTTCCTTTCGCTTTGCGCGCCTCTTCTTCTGCTTGTCGGCAGGTGCGGTTTTCTTGACAGCTTTCTTGCTTCCCTTGCTTGCGGACGCCATTTCGCTAGTTTGCTCAAAAGACGAGTGATAAAGCGCGCATCGTAGATTTTTGCTTTATAGCTCGAGCGTATGCAAATGAAGCGTCGAGTGGCTGCTGGATTTGGCCAATGAAAAAAATGAAACGCGCGTCGCTGTTTTTCCATTGGCCAGCGCTGGCGCGCGCCATAAAAACCGTCAGATTTTCGACGACAGCTCGGATGGTATAAAAACTCGTTTCGCGCGCTCTGCTCGGTAAATTCTGATTCTATTTTGTTTTCAACTACTTTGCAAACCTCAATTAATTGAAACATGTCAGGACGTGGCAAAGGCGGCGGAAAATCCAAGGCGAAGCCAAAGAGCAGGTCGTCGCGAGCTGGTCTTCAATTTCCAGTCGGTCGTGTGCACAGACTCTTGCGCACTGGACATTACTCGGAGCGCGTTGGTGCAGGAGCACCAGTGTACCTTGCGGCCGTGCTCGAGTACTTGAGCGCCGAGGTGTTGGAGTTGGCCGGTAACGCCGCCCGCGACAACAAGAAGACGAGAATCATTCCCCGTCACCTTCAGCTCGCCATCCGCAACGACGAGGAACTGAACAAGCTTCTGGGCGGAGTCACCATTGCACAAGGTGGTGTTTTGCCCAACATCCAAGCCGTGCTCCTTCCCAAGAAGACTTCGAAGAAAGCTTAAGTCGGCGATTTTTGCCTTTCGCACAAAACGGCTCTTTTCAGAGCCACCTCATGTTGCAAAAGATGTAATGAACGCAAAGGTTCTTGTGTTGACACGACCAGCTACAATATGGCCAGGTTTGAGCGCGTGCAATTTCAATGAAATAATGAGCCCAAAATCTCGGTTTTACTAGTCGTGGTGGTTTCGTTTTGAGAGAAGTGTGCTCTTCTCTGCGGTGTCAAATGAAATCGCAGCGGTTGCTGAAAATTTAAATGAATTCGCCCGAAAACATGCTATACCTACAACTACTGAGCATTATGGCTGAAAAGCAATTTCACCGTCATGCACAACGCGCCCAGGAGCGTAGTTTGCGCTAAATAATAAGCTATTTAGGTAAGGCTACTGGCTGCGCCCTCAAACCAAGGGCTGTTCAAACTGAAGTCTCGTTTCGAAAAAAGAAACACCTTGAACATTTTGCTCAGGATCGCCGACAACTTTTCGAATAGCCCTACGCTTTACTCGCGCAGCCAAGTCTCTTTCACAGTGACAGGTGGCTCTGAAAAGAGCCGTTTGATGCGAGGACGACGCTTAAGCGCGTTCTCCGCGGATGCGACGGGCTAGCTGGATGTCCTTGGGCATGATGGTGACCCGCTTGGCGTGGATCGCGCACAGGTTGGTGTCTTCGAACAGGCCGACAAGGTACGCCTCGCTGGCTTCTTGCAGAGCCATGACGGCGCTGCTCTGGAAACGAAGGTCGGTCTTGAAGTCTTGGGCGATCTCGCGAACCAGTCGCTGGAAGGGAAGTTTGCGAATGAGCAGTTCAGTTGACTTCTGGTAACGTCTGATTTCACGCAAGGCGACGGTTCCCGGTCGATAGCGATGAGGCTTCTTGACGCCCCCGGTGGCTGGGGCGCTCTTGCGAGCGGCCTTCGTTGCCAGCTGCTTTCGGGGCGCTTTGCCACCAGTTGACTTGCGAGCGGTCTGCTTAGTTCGAGCCATTTCGCGATTTTTTATTGTTCTTCTCTTGACAAGAGGTCTGACTGCACCGGCAAGCGTGATGGCTTATATAGCGTCGGCGAGCCGAGTCAGGAGAGATCTCATTGGCTCTGAGCAAAGCGCGCGCTCTTTTGTCAGCCAATCGGGCGGCGAGTTGAAAACTGAGCATAATTTCTCAACGACCTTAATTTTCTCGGTCCCGGCGAACCGTGCGTGAAATGAGCGCCGGCGTGCCCGAAGGACTCGCGCGGTAAAAGTCTCTTTTCAAAAGTTTAAGTGGCCCTGAAAAGGGCCGGTTTGTTGTTGCTGTCATTGATGAGCCTTCTAACCGCCGAAACCGTACAGGGTTCGTCCTTGGCGCTTCAGCGCGTAAACGACATCGAGGGCGGTGACTGTCTTTCGTTTTGCGTGCTCGGTGTAGGTGACGGCGTCGCGAATCACGTTCTCAAGGAAGACCTTCAACACGCCTCGGGTTTCTTCGTAAATCAAGCCGGAAATGCGCTTGACACCGCCTCGACGAGCGAGTCGCCTGATAGCGGGCTTGGTGATTCCCTGGATGTTGTCACGCAAGACTTTTCTGTGGCGCTTAGCGCCTCCCTTTCCCAAACCTTTTCCTCCTTTGCCACGTCCAGACATTTTCGTAAGATGGATGCAAATACAACAAAAATTCAACACAAAGTGAAATTAACTTAGCAAGTGTTCTCTGACGGCACGTTTGCTGACTTATCTATCGCAATTTCGAACGCCGTCGAAACACTTTCCGGCCGCCAATGGCGCGAGAGATCAACGTCGAAAAATGGCGTCGCATCGCGCTGGACTGGTCGCCGAACGCATCGAAGTGCTCTTTTCACGCAGTGATGGGTGGCTCTGAAAAGAGCCGTTTTGCGAATGCTCACCGCTGCTGCTGACGACGACGTGTGACAGCTCACTTCTTTCCAGATTTCTTCGCCGCTGGCTTCTTGGCCACTTTCTTCGCGGCCGGCTTCTTGGTCTTTTTGCTGGCGGCGGTCGCCTTCTTGGCAGCCGGCTTTTTGACTGCGCCCTTTTTGGCAGACGGTTTCTTGGGGCTGGACTTTTTGACAGCGGTCTTTTTCGATCCGCTCTTGGTCGTCGCCTTCTTGCTCGCAGTCTTTTTGGCAGCGCCACCGGTCGCCGTTTTCTTGACAGTCTTCTTAGCGGCGGTCTTTTTCACCTGGGCAGCTGTCTTCGGCTTTTTGGCAGTCGTCTTCTTTTTCTTCGGCTCGGTTGCAGCCTTGTTGAGCTTGAAGGAACCAGACGCGCCACTGGTGGTGCCTTTGGTACTCACGATCTGCTCGCTGGCGCGTAGCCGCTTAATCGCGGAGCAGACCAGCCTGGTGGCGTTGTCGCCGACCTGGTGATTGTCTTTGATGTACTTCAGAATCTTCTGACGGGAAGATCCGCTTCTGTCTTTGAGAGCACCGATCGCACCTTTCACCATGTCCGCATAGGGAGGGTGCGCGGCGGTTTTCTTTTGCTTTTTCGAAGCGTCGGTTGACATTATTTTGCTCGTTTGGATTGCTGAATATGTAATGCTTTTGTTGATCGATCGCGCGCGTCGCCGCGATAACAAATTAGTACCGCAATTTCCGACCAAAGCGAAACGATATCGCGGCGGCGGCGCGCGTGCAATCTCGCGTTGATCCATCTAAAACCTGTGCTTGTGCGGGGTCGATCGACGCCGCCCTGGTCGCAGATCTCCTCTTCAGGGGCCCGATTCTGCCTGACGTTGGCCGCCAAACAAACCGGGTCGTCAGCTGACTGAAGCGCTGGCGAATTGGTTTGACCTGGCTTCTGCCAAGACGCCTCGATAGCAGGCAGCTAAAGACTTTTCGGCGACAAACTCATGCGCTTACGATTTTGACGCGGCTGTGTGCAAACAAGCTTGAGTCGGCCCCAGTCCGTGCACGCTTGCGCGATTGCCACGCGCATGGCTCGAACGGACTAGGGCCCAAAAGCACAGCTTTTCGGTCGTCTGTCGCACAGGCCTTGATCTTAGCACGCTCGCAAGGACACGACGGCTCCGCGTGCCTGTCGCAATCGCACGTACGTTTGCCGCCACCTGGCGATGGAAAAACTGGGCCCCTTTTGCAAAGGAACCGCACGGTTGCTTTCGGTGTTGTTCCATTTGCATTGTTTCTTTTCAAATCCTCCTCCAAGAACTCATTGAGCTCATTGCTCATGTAGTACAGGAAGTGTCGGTTGCAAGCAAGGCCACACAACCCAGACAACAAACGGCACAAAATTCAACAAAAGCAAAGAAAGGCGCCGCACGTGCAGCATTGAACAGTATAGCCTAATGGAAGATTGTAGAATGATATTTTGGGTTCTTTTGGAGACTGCAAATTGGGCTACCACAAGATGTTGAGAGCGATAACCAGCTCCATTTCGAACGTTTTGTCAGTCAGAACGACCGACTTTGTCAAGGATCTCATTCTCAAACTGTTTTGCCAAGGATGCTGAGAGACAGGTAAAAACTACCAGTTCAGCAGCATCACGGCACAACATAAAAACCAACTGACGAGACGAAGATGCTTACAAGATGCAAAGGTCCAAAACGCACAAAATTGCCGTTCAATTTTCTTGGCAACGCAGAAGATTCCGTGCGTTTTTGATCTCAAAAAGTTATCTTGCCAGTTCCAATATTGATGACGTGGATGTGCCATCATCATGATCGGACAGGAAAAGAAAAGGGACATGAAAGAAACCCATCACCAGGCTGGAAGCCGACGCGATGTGGCTCGGGAGGGCATGATGATGAGCTCTTGCTACGACCAGTGATCACACAGTATAGCCAAAGACGGTTGAGCTTCGAGATCCAAAGGCATTGTTTCTGGCGATGGATGTGATGAGCTTGTGGATATGTGCGTCGGAGTCCTGATGGTGTTGGTGTAGCTCTCGTCTCTTTTGTGACGCTGTCGTTGCTGTTGAGATCTACAAACACAGACATTTGCAGTGGACAATATTGCTTTGGTAGCCTTTTACATGTAGTGTAAGCCATTTCGGATGGTTGATTGAAGCCTTCGCAAGTGTGCAGAACGGCCTCAAGTGAATTTCCCACTGGGTATCCGATTTGCTTAGATGCTGTTTTAATTTGTGGACAAAAGTGAAGTAGGAAATTCGTTTCATGTTTTCGCTCCTGTGAAGTCTGTTAGATGCTGAGTAGGCTGAGTGGTGTTTTTGAAAGCTATGGAACGTTTAGCGAGTCCTCATCACGACCTCTTGTGGACAGGCGGTGAACCGCCTTGGGGTATTTAAAAAGATTAGAGGAGCGAACAGTGCCGGATTAAGGGTCTGCTGGCCTGTAGGCACATTTTATAAGTGGCCCGAAAATCAGGGTTGCCAACTAAAATATTGAAATTATCAGTGTTGCCAAATCATTGTCACAAAGATCGTTGTTGCAACTATAACACAGGGTACCGTGCAAAAACTTGGCCATATGCCTAACTAAATAACAACTTAGCGCGTTTTTGCAATTGAAAACACGTTAACTAGTTTTTGGAGGTCAATCTTACGGAGTAGATCGCTTTCGATACACAAAAGTGCCAGTGTACCAAGACGTTGTTGACACATTGTTGATCGTTTGACGTCTTTAATTCGTTTCAGTTGTGAAAACGAGCGTTCCCCCGAGCAATTCGTAGCCATTAGAGACAAGTGCATTCTAAGTGCTACTTCAGTGTTCGGAAGTGCATTATAAACACCAGTTGTGTGCAGCATTTTAAACATCTTCTGGGCCCTTCCTGTTGCTGCTGTTTCATCGCGTCTTTGCTCTTTATAGTCTTTATACCAGCACATAAACTGACGAAATTCTGATGAGAAGCCGGAAGAAAGGTCCTTTGAATACACACCAACCAGACCTGCAACAGCAACATCGATGTCTTTAACAGACATGGAGTCGTACTCTGTCAAAACTCCAAACCTCTGCAGCACCATGGAATATGCATCGATACGTTTCTGTAGTCGCTCTTTAGTTGGTCGATGATCACATAAAACGTGTTGATTTTAAATTTTTGCTGGCCCGACATTCCTTCCACTGTCCACATCATCTGTAGCAGCTCCATCACTGACATTCTTCTGTCGCTTTGGTGCTCGCCGACTTTCAGATTTATATATGCTGCTGCCACAGCAATCACGTGCCTGCTGCCAATAACAGTCAAAATTCTCTCTGCACTCATCCAAGAATTTATCCACCAATGGCTAGTGTCAGTTCGATAGTGGAACTTTGAAGCAACTTGCTACTAGTATTGAAGCGCTGCAAAATATTGTTTTGAAGTGACAACATGTTTCAATTCGTCTTTTTTTAAAGATTTTTGCGACCTTTACTTCATCTGGAAATACAGAGCAATTAAGATAAATACTTTTTACTTTAGAAAATAATTATTTTGAAAACATGACCAAATTTCTACTGATTTTAAAGTGGCCTGGATTTTTGACTGGCCTTGTAGGCACGTGCCTACTTTGCCTAATGGTTAATCCGGCACTGGGAGCGAATTATTGTGAGATTTGTACGCGAAAAGACCAATTTTCAGTGCACTTTCAAACAATTAACAATTAAAATTCACTCTCACTCACTATTCACTTTATAAGATAATATTCACTCTAAAAATGCTGAAAAAATCTGCGTGCCAATCACACTTCACACGACTTTTAAACGCTAGCCTATTGTCAAAGGGGAAGATGGGGAAGGTCCAAAGTATCAAGTTATACTCGCGATTTTGACTGCTATCAAGCGCTGCAGATCGGCGTCCAGTCAAATCTGAAGCCTTGCACGTTGACATGGCCTGCGCATATGGGTAAAAGACAAAAACCTGAACAATGTCGTCAACTAGAAAGGAAAGGGACAAACCGAAACCGACAATATCTTAGGCAGGACTTGTCCAACATTATAATTCGTATTTTTGAAACGATTAGACGACTTTGCTTTTAGAATAGACCGAGACATGAAGAACTGATCGCATTGCATGTTTTCGTTTCGGAATCTGGCAATTAACTCCCCATTATGTTAACTTCTGGAGCACTGCCATTGAAAACAGCTTAAAATTGCGCTTCGCTTTTCCCCCCGTCTTGCCAGGTAATCCGGCAGGATCTCGTACAGCATCAGTCAGAAATTCCAACACAAAATTTTTAGCAGGGGGGGCAACATAAAAAAGTGCCAAAGTACACACTTTTATTGAAATTGCCCAGATGTATCGCAACAGCTTTCTCGACTGAGCTTAAGAACACAAACATTGCAATCGGAAATAGGGCCACTGTGACTGCTGGCCGCCGTGACCTGGCCAACAGAACCTGTGCACTTCGCGTTGACTCTGTTTGATATGCAGTAAGCAGCTTAGAAGACCATCGAAAAGGCCTTCCATTCAGATGCAAGGAAATAATTCTGGTCACTTAGAAAGAAGGATTTTTATGTTGCTTTCCAAAAGTGTTAACAGCAGGGCTGATATCAATTTTGTCCAAATAAAGAAAAAAAAAAATTAATGTACACGCTCAGTGCAAACAAACTTTTACTTGGCTATAGGTCCAATCAGAGTTGCCAGACTAATGAAAAGGTCTTAAATCCAAAATAATACAAAAAAAGGCCAAACAAGGAAAATGTTAGATAAAAAAAAATGCCAAATAGATATTTACGTGTTTCTATCAAAGTAATGTCCGTAGTATTCATTTTTATTGATATTTTATGACATGTAGCGGGTTTTAATAAATCGTAGCAAAATTTTTCTGAGAGAGCCCGAAAAATAGCAAGTACAAATGAACTGTAGCGGATGAGTTTTAATCCGCTGCAGTGGCGACATCTGGCACCACTGACTGGCTGAGAGTGTGATAGCAGTCTGACTCGGCGCCGGCGTCACATTACAAGTATTAAACAAGTATAATATAGCACGTGCATTGAACAATGGTGAATACGGTTTTCATCTGGTAAAGGTTGCGATGTGTGAGAAATATTGCTTATTATGCATTTTGAAGATTAATTTAAAAAAAGGCCAAATTTAAGGCCAAATCTAGAAAAAGGCCAATATTACGGCCTATAGCACGAAAGTAAGACAAAATGTTAGCTGTCATCTGATGTTCTAGAACAGGGGTCACCAAATGGCGGCCCGCGGAAGGTATCAGCGTACAAGTATAACCAAAAAGACTTTTCTTGATGAGTTAAAGAGCATGAAGGCAAAAAATACTTTCCGGGACTTGGCA
Source organism: Aplidium turbinatum (assembly GCF_918807975.1). Classification (NCBI taxonomy): domain Eukaryota; kingdom Metazoa; phylum Chordata; class Ascidiacea; order Aplousobranchia; family Polyclinidae; genus Aplidium; species Aplidium turbinatum. The sequence goes on along the minus strand of NC_137476.1, from coordinate 23,038,309 downwards.
TATTTTTGCTTTGCATAACGATTCCACCGACCGACCAATCAGATTGTAGTTCTAGGTGGAGGTCGCTTAAAGTTATACCAATGCGATGTCCAACTACACTGTCCCGGTGATTGATTAAAATGCCTGTTTTCGAACTTCGAAATTGTCTGTAAACACTATTGTGCATTTCACCGTTATTGTGTTTCACGAGCAGTGTTCCCTTTATACAAGTTTTTGTTGGCAAAATAGGTCGGTATGCAAACTCAATTTATAAAAAAATGGCAAAATATTATATTTTCAAAAAAAATTAAAAGACTTTTTTGGTTTTAATACGAAAATATTTAGCATAGCAGGCTACTGCAAAATGTTGTTAATCAACAAGTCTTGCCATGCTGATGAGCACCGCAAGTGACAGTTGTCTAATAATCAAAAAAAGACGTTTATAGAGATTCTCACAAAAAGGATAAAAAACCAAGTCGTTGCTTTTTCAGAAGGAGCACTGTTCATAAGTTACGACAGAAACGTTTTTTTCGGTGATTTCCACAAGAGTTTGTTTCATGGTGCCTGGTTTCTTTCTCCCTGTTATTGGAGCCTATTTTCACTGATATGTTTGCAGGTCACTATTGTTGCCTGTAATGCGATGTGTCAAACATTTCCTTGTTTACTGAAACAGTTAATTGCAAGACATCTGTTGTGAAGCGAAGTGACGACACCACTCTTGCTTGGCGATGAATATTCTGATAAAACCGCTCGCCTCGTTATAAGTGCGCAAAACAAGTGGCCTCGTTTATTAGGCATTGTTAAAGAAGTCAAAAGTGTTGTTAAAGGAGCTTGGCCTTGCAGTAGCGTTGTTCAACTAATTTTGTTGCTGCGGTATTCGAAGATAAATATTAACATGTAACGCTGGATAGGCTACTGGGTACGAAATGCGTTCTTTTCAACCAACCTAAAATTTTATTAGTGCGGCCCGCCACAACTCTCCTTAGTGCTTAAGTGGCCCGCATGCAAAAAATTCAAGGTCTTTGAGCACTGTTGATTATTAAAAAAAAAAGCAGAAAAACAACAACTTGAGACCAAGTTGGAACTATTTTAGAGGGCGCCCGTGTAAAGCTTGAAAAAGTCGCCAGATGAGGACCACCCTATAAGGTGGACGTTATGAAGTAGTAGAAATTGTGACCAGTGCTTTTTCATTTTTTTCCGTTTTGTTGCAGGCCTGCAGCATGGGATTTGTATAACAGCGTATGCTATGTGCAATAAAGCGGTCAACCACATATTGCTCATGAAGGGATTGACCGACTGTGACTATAGTTTGATACCTTGTGGGTGCCCAAACAGGCACGGTACAGTTGCGCACATTTATTCAATTCAATTTATTTTTCTTTGTCAGAATGCAAGAGAAATGATATTGTGAAAAAGAAATACAGTAACAAAACCAACAAAAGGAAAAGGTGGCAAAACCTTAATTAATGCTTTAAGACGTGCATGAAAAGATCTAATATTGCGGCATATGCATCGATAAAAATATACTCAAGCAAGGCCTGCAGCATGGGATTTGTATAACAGCGTATGCTATCTTCAATAAAGCGGTCAACCACATATTGCTCATGAAGGGATTGACCGACTGTGACTAGTTTGATACCTTGTGGGTGCCCAAACAGGCACGATACAGTTGCGCACATTTATTCAATTCAATTTATTTTTCTTTGTCAGAATGCAAGAGAAATGATATTGTGAAAAAGAAATACAGTAGCAAAACCAACAAAAGGAAAAGGTGGCAAAACCTTAATTAATGCTTTAAGACGTGCATGAGAAGATCTACTGTAATAATATTGCGGCATATGCATCGATAAAAATATACTCAAGCACGGCCACCAAACCAAACCTGATACTTTAAAACAAGTAGACGAATTAGTTAGCAATCAGTCGTCTTCTCGTTCGCCAATTCTTGAAGCAATGAGAACACGACTGAACTCTAACAACATCGCAAAAACAAACTAATACACACACACATATCGTAATTAGGCAACGGACTATCAAAACAAGAACTATTTGCAGACTTTATACAGAAATAAAGTGTTCGCAGCAACGACATTAAAAAGCCTATAGATTGCAAAAGAAATACACAACGTGGCAGCTCATTACCAAGATAAAACAGTTAAAAAAGCTTGGTTTTTAAATTAAATTCCTGCACATGTAAGAGCATCATAAGAAAGATCAGTGGCGTATCCTGGTTGGTTGAGCAAGGGAAGCAATAAAACTCGTGAGGGAATAGAGCGTGCCGAAGGCACGTGTTTTTTAGGGGGGTCCGGGGGCATGCTCCCCCGGAAAATTTTTGCAAAATTACACTCAAATAATGAATTATACTGCTTTCTGGAAACACTGTTAGGGTAATTTTTGTATGAAATTTATTAGCAGATAAACAGCTATTAACTTATTAAAGGCAGCTCTTACACACGAACGGGCAAAGGGCAAAAATGCGACTATAATTAGAGAACACCAAAAACTCAGCTACAAAGTCAAGTCTAGCTTAGACCTCACATATCCTGTCTTATTCCAAAGTCTATCCAGCCAGGATAACAGTGTAAAGCCAACATTTGGCTCAAACTTTTGCTTACAAGGCCGATATTATAACCATAACAGTGCCCTAGATTTTCTCATTACACAGCTCACTGGCACAACATCCAACAGAGCAGAGTTGCCAGACTATGAAAAAGTCTTAAAGCCAAAATAATACAAAGAAAAGGCCAAAACAAGGAAAATATTAGACAAAAAAGGCTAAATGGATATATTTACCTGTTTCTATCAAAAATAATAAAATTTACATATATATTTTATAACTTGTAGTGGATTTTAATAAATTGTAGCAAAAATAATTCTGAAAGTAGCCCAAAAAATAGCAAGTTAGCCTATAAAAGTAGCGGATGAGTTTTGATCCGCCACATTACGAGTATTAAACAAGTATAGAACATGTATTGAACAATGTTGAATATGGTTTCATCTGGTAAGGTTACAATATTAGAAAAATATTGATTATCATGCATTTTGAAAAGTTATTTAAAAAAAAACTAATTCGCGGAATTTGGCTAATCTGGCAACTTCGCGACTGGAAGCAATTTTTAAATCGCTTCCAGCGATTAGTTAAAAGAAACGTAAATTGCGAAAACTTTGCGCTGCTTTTTTCCTTTCTTTCAAACTTGTTTCTTCTTATTGCAAAAACGAGAGCAACGGATGCAATACGAATCTTCGCTTCCGTTGGCTTCCAACTTTTTTAAAATTAAAACCGAGTTCAAAATCATACGGGGGGCATGAGTTAAAAACCGTTCTAAATCGCATTTAGGTAAAGAAATTACGAAATCGTTTTACTGAAAAATATCAGCTTCTCTTTTTTCAATTTTGACAGGGGAAGCAATGCTTCCCTTGCTTCCATTGAGGATACGCCCCTGAGAAAGATGATGATATAGCATAGGGTGTTTTTGGTATCGCCAATATAACAAGAGGTGAATCATCTTTGATAGCGTCAGTGAGGGATGGAGTGTTTTCGAGAGGAGGAGACTCTTTGGTAGTGCCGATGAAGGATGTAGTGTCTGAGTTGTTTCAAGCATCTTTTTCAAACCAACCTAAACAATAATCTCACGAAAAGTCAAGCGATCTTCTGAACAAACGTAACAGCCTATAATAATCAGTAGGAAGGTAGATGCAAGCTTGTAGTAACTTGGTGATATGGCAAACATTAAATTATGCAACACGGTATAGTAGCTTATTCATGGAAGAATAAAGATATTAATCATCATCCTCATCCATTCGGGTGTAATGTATGATAAGATATACGTATAGTAGAATATGTTAATGTACAATATAGTAATATAGGTAGGAAAAATTTACGAAAGTGGCATTTGGAAAGGCATGCTATACCAGGATTTGGTGCAACAATCAATAATAGAGTCAGATGATTAAAGAGTTGCGGCATAGGTTGATTTGGAGAATGCAAGTGCTTTTTCAGGTTACTGCAAAATATTGAAAAGGTTGCGATTTCAGTGATGGTCCCACACTTTAACTCCACTTGTGGCTCCCCAAATCAACAAATACAGAAAGTAGATGTGGTTTGGGCCAATTTATCGTTCTTTGTCCGAATTGAATCTCCACCCGGCATAATGTTTGTGCTCGCTGAAACGTTTTCGGAATCGCAACGAGTGCGGTTGCTTGGCACGGGAAATGTAACGCTTTGCAAGGTAAGAAAAACCTGTCAAGACAGACGTCGGGGGTTAGGACAACTGAAATTAAAGAAGCGACCCAGGTTACCTCAAGGGCTGTGTTTGGTTGAAACGAAAAGGAATTTTCGAAGTCCACCTCAAAGAAAACTTGTCTGGCTCAGTGAGTAATTTCGAACGTCTGCGAAACGGGCGTCGAGGCTTTCGCGAACGAAAAATGCTGATGAAACACAGCAGCCAGCAACCAACCCAGTGAAAAGACTCTTTTGCTTTACAAGGTGGCTCTGAAAAGAGCCGTTTGTTGTTTGAAATGCAGGTCGTCGTTTACTTGGAGCTGGTGTACTTCGTGACTGCTTTGGTGCCTTCGGACACGGCGTGCTTCGCCAGTTCGCCGGGCAACAGCAATCGAACGGCAGTCTGGATTTCGCGACTGCTGATGGTCGCTCTCTTGTTGTAGTGAGCCAGACGGGACGCTTCAGAGGCGATGCGCTCGAAGATGTCATTCACGAAAGAATTCATGATGCTCATCGCCTTGCTGGAGATTCCCGTGTCCGGGTGGACTTGCTTGAGCACCTTATAGATGTAGATGCTGAAACTTTCCTTTCGCTTTGCGCGCCTCTTCTTCTGCTTGTCGGCAGGTGCGGTTTTCTTGACAGCTTTCTTGCTTCCCTTGCTTGCGGACGCCATTTCGCTAGTTTGCTCAAAAGACGAGTGATAAAGCGCGCATCGTAGATTTTTGCTTTATAGCTCGAGCGTATGCAAATGAAGCGTCGAGTGGCTGCTGGATTTGGCCAATGAAAAAAATGAAACGCGCGTCGCTGTTTTTCCATTGGCCAGCGCTGGCGCGCGCCATAAAAACCGTCAGATTTTCGACGACAGCTCGGATGGTATAAAAACTCGTTTCGCGCGCTCTGCTCGGTAAATTCTGATTCTATTTTGTTTTCAACTACTTTGCAAACCTCAATTAATTGAAACATGTCAGGACGTGGCAAAGGCGGCGGAAAATCCAAGGCGAAGCCAAAGAGCAGGTCGTCGCGAGCTGGTCTTCAATTTCCAGTCGGTCGTGTGCACAGACTCTTGCGCACTGGACATTACTCGGAGCGCGTTGGTGCAGGAGCACCAGTGTACCTTGCGGCCGTGCTCGAGTACTTGAGCGCCGAGGTGTTGGAGTTGGCCGGTAACGCCGCCCGCGACAACAAGAAGACGAGAATCATTCCCCGTCACCTTCAGCTCGCCATCCGCAACGACGAGGAACTGAACAAGCTTCTGGGCGGAGTCACCATTGCACAAGGTGGTGTTTTGCCCAACATCCAAGCCGTGCTCCTTCCCAAGAAGACTTCGAAGAAAGCTTAAGTCGGCGATTTTTGCCTTTCGCACAAAACGGCTCTTTTCAGAGCCACCTCATGTTGCAAAAGATGTAATGAACGCAAAGGTTCTTGTGTTGACACGACCAGCTACAATATGGCCAGGTTTGAGCGCGTGCAATTTCAATGAAATCATGAGCCCAAAATCTCGGTTTTACTAGTCGTGGTGGTTTCGTTTTGAGAGAAGTGTGCTCTTCTCTGCGGTGTCAAATGAAATCGCAGCGGTTGCTGAAAATTTAAATGAATTCGCCCGAAAACATGCTATACCTACAACTACTGAGCATTATGGCTGAAAAGCAATTTCACCGTCATGCACAACGCGCCCAGGAGCGTAGTTTGCGCTAAATAATAAGCTATTTAGGTAAGGCTACTGGCTGCGCCCTCAAACCAAGGGCTGTTCAAACTGAAGTCTCGTTTCGAAAAAAGAAACACCTTGAACATTTTGCTCAGGATCGCCGACAACTTTTCGAATAGCCCTACGCTTTACTCGCGCAGCCAAGTCTCTTTCACAGTGACAGGTGGCTCTGAAAAGAGCCGTTTGATGCGAGGACGACGCTTAAGCGCGTTCTCCGCGGATGCGACGGGCTAGCTGGATGTCCTTGGGCATGATGGTGACCCGCTTGGCGTGGATCGCGCACAGGTTGGTGTCTTCGAACAGGCCGACAAGGTACGCCTCGCTGGCTTCTTGCAGAGCCATGACGGCGCTGCTCTGGAAACGAAGGTCGGTCTTGAAGTCTTGGGCGATCTCGCGAACCAGTCGCTGGAAGGGAAGTTTGCGAATGAGCAGTTCAGTTGACTTCTGGTAACGTCTGATTTCACGCAAGGCGACGGTTCCCGGTCGATAGCGATGAGGCTTCTTGACGCCCCCGGTGGCTGGGGCGCTCTTGCGAGCGGCCTTCGTTGCCAGCTGCTTTCGGGGCGCTTTGCCACCAGTTGACTTGCGAGCGGTCTGCTTAGTTCGAGCCATTTCGCGATTTTTTATTGTTCTTCTCTTGACAAGAGGTCTGACTGCACCGGCAAGCGTGATGGCTTATATAGCGTCGGCGAGCCGAGTCAGGAGAGATCTCATTGGCTCTGAGCAAAGCGCGCGCTCTTTTGTCAGCCAATCGGGCGGCGAGTTGAAAACTGAGCATAATTTCTCAACGACCTTAATTTTCTCGGTCCCGGCGAACCGTGCGTGCCCGAAGGACTCGCGCGGTAAAAGTCTCTTTTCAAAAGTTTAAGTGGCCCTGAAAAGGGCCGGTTTGTTGTTGCTGTCATTGATGAGCCTTCTAACCGCCGAAACCGTACAGGGTTCGTCCTTGGCGCTTCAGCGCGTAAACGACATCGAGGGCGGTGACTGTCTTTCGTTTTGCGTGCTCGGTGTAGGTGACGGCGTCGCGAATCACGTTCTCAAGGAAGACCTTCAACACGCCTCGGGTTTCTTCGTAAATCAAGCCGGAAATGCGCTTGACACCGCCTCGACGAGCGAGTCGCCTGATAGCGGGCTTGGTGATTCCCTGGATGTTGTCACGCAAGACTTTTCTGTGGCGCTTAGCGCCTCCCTTTCCCAAACCTTTTCCTCCTTTGCCACGTCCAGACATTTTCGTAAGATGGATGCAAATACAACAAAAATTCAACACAAAGTGAAATTAACTTAGCAAGTGTTCTCTGACGGCACGTTTGCTGACTTATCTATCGCAATTTCGAACGCCGTCGAAACACTTTCCGGCCGCCAATGGCGCGAGAGATCAACGTCGAAAAATGGCGTCGCATCGCGCTGGACTGGTCGCCGAACGCATCGAAGTGCTCTTTTCACGCAGTGATGGGTGGCTCTGAAAAGAGCCGTTTTGCGAATGCTCACCGCTGCTGCTGACGACGACGTGTGACAGCTCACTTCTTTCCAGATTTCTTCGCCGCTGGCTTCTTGGCCACTTTCTTCGCGGCCGGCTTCTTGGTCTTTTTGCTGGCGGCGGTCGCCTTCTTGGCAGCCGGCTTTTTGACTGCGCCCTTTTTGGCAGACGGTTTCTTGGGGCTGGACTTTTTGACAGCGGTCTTTTTCGATCCGCTCTTGGTCGTCGCCTTCTTGCTCGCAGTCTTTTTGGCAGCGCCACCGGTCGCCGTTTTCTTGACAGTCTTCTTAGCGGCGGTCTTTTTCACCTGGGCAGCTGTCTTCGGCTTTTTGGCAGTCGTCTTCTTTTTCTTCGGCTCGGTTGCAGCCTTGTTGAGCTTGAAGGAACCAGACGCGCCACTGGTGGTGCCTTTGGTACTCACGATCTGCTCGCTGGCGCGTAGCCGCTTAATCGCGGAGCAGACCAGCCTGGTGGCGTTGTCGCCGACCTGGTGATTGTCTTTGATGTACTTCAGAATCTTCTGACGGGAAGATCCGCTTCTGTCTTTGAGAGCACCGATCGCACCTTTCACCATGTCCGCATAGGGAGGGTGCGCGGCGGTTTTCTTTTGCTTTTTCGAAGCGTCGGTTGACATTATTTTGCTCGTTTGGATTGCTGAATATGTAATGCTTTTGTTGATCGATCGCGCGCGTCGCCGCGATAACAAATTAGTACCGCAATTTCCGACCAAAGCGAAACGATATCGCGGCGGCGGCGCGCGTGCAATCTCGCGTTGATCCATCTAAAACCTGTGCTTGTGCGGGGTCGATCGACGCCGCCCTGGTCGCAGATCTCCTCTTCAGGGGCCCGATTCTGCCTGACGTTGGCCGCCAAACAAACCGGGTCGTCAGCTGACTGAAGCGCTGGCGAATTGGTTTGACCTGGCTTCTGCCAAGACGCCTCGATAGCAGGCAGCTAAAGACTTTTCGGCGACAAACTCATGCGCTTACGATTTTGACGCGGCTGTGTGCAAACAAGCTTGAGTCGGCCCCAGTCCGTGCACGCTTGCGCGATTGCCACGCGCATGGCTCGAACGGACTAGGGCCCAAAAGCACAGCTTTTCGGTCGTCTGTCGCACAGGCCTTGATCTTAGCACGCTCGCAAGGACACGACGGCTCCGCGTGCCTGTCGCAATCGCACGTACGTTTGCCGCCACCTGGCGATGGAAAAACTGGGCCCCTTTTGCAAAGGAACCGCACGGTTGCTTTCGGTGTTGTTCCATTTGCATTGTTTCTTTTCAAATCCTCCTCCAAGAACTCATTGAGCTCATTGCTCATGTAGTACAGGAAGTGTCGGTTGCAAGCAAGGCCACACAACCCAGACAACAAACGGCACAAAATTCAACAAAAGCAAAGAAAGGCGCCGCACGTGCAGCATTGAACAGTATAGCCTAATGGAAGATTGTAGAATGATATTTTGGGTTCTTTTGGAGACTGCAAATTGGGCTACCACAAGATGTTGAGAGCGATAACCAGCTCCATTTCGAACGTTTTGTCAGTCAGAACGACCGACTTTGTCAAGGATCTCATTCTCAAACTGTTTTGCCAAGGATGCTGAGAGACAGGTAAAAACTACCAGTTCAGCAGCATCACGGCACAACATAAAAACCAACTGACGAGACGAAGATGCTTACAAGATGCAAAGGTCCAAAACGCACAAAATTGCCGTTCAATTTTCTTGGCAACGCAGAAGATTCCGTGCGTTTTTGATCTCAAAAAGTTATCTTGCCAGTTCCAATATTGATGACGTGGATGTGCCATCATCATGATCGGACAGGAAAAGAAAAGGGACATGAAAGAAACCCATCACCAGGCTGGAAGCCGACGCGATGTGGCTCGGGAGGGCATGATGATGAGCTCTTGCTACGACCAGTGATCACACAGTATAGCCAAAGACGGTTGAGCTTCGAGATCCAAAGGCATTGTTTCTGGCGATGGATGTGATGAGCTTGTGGATATGTGCGTCGGAGTCCTGATGGTGTTGGTGTAGCTCTCGTCTCTTTTGTGACGCTGTCGTTGCTGTTGAGATCTACAAACACAGACATTTGCAGTGGACAATATTGCTTTGGTAGCCTTTTACATGTAGTGTAAGCCATTTCGGATGGTTGATTGAAGCCTTCGCAAGTGTGCAGAACGGCCTCAAGTGAATTTCCCACTGGGTATCCGATTTGCTTAGATGCTGTTTTAATTTGTGGACAAAAGTGAAGTAGGAAATTCGTTTCATGTTTTCGCTCCTGTGAAGTCTGTTAGATGCTGAGTAGGCTGAGTGGTGTTTTTGAAAGCTATGGAACGTTTAGCGAGTCCTCATCACGACCTCTTGTGGACAGGCGGTGAACCGCCTTGGGGTATTTAAAAAGATTAGAGGAGCGAACAGTGCCGGATTAAGGGTCTGCTGGCCTGTAGGCACATTTTATAAGTGGCCCGAAAATCAGGGTTGCCAACTAAAATATTGAAATTATCAGTGTTGCCAAATCATTGTCACAAAGATCGTTGTTGCAACTATAACACAGGGTACCGTGCAAAAACTTGGCCATATGCCTAACTAAATAACAACTTAGCGCGTTTTTGCAATTGAAAACACGTTAACTAGTTTTTGGAGGTCAATCTTACGGAGTAGATCGCTTTCGATACACAAAAGTGCCAGTGTACCAAGACGTTGTTGACACATTGTTGATCGTTTGACGTCTTTAATTCGTTTCAGTTGTGAAAACGAGCGTTCCCCCGAGCAATTCGTAGCCATTAGAGACAAGTGCATTCTAAGTGCTACTTCAGTGTTCGGAAGTGCATTATAAACACCAGTTGTGTGCAGCATTTTAAACATCTTCTGGGCCCTTCCTGTTGCTGCTGTTTCATCGCGTCTTTGCTCTTTATAGTCTTTATACCAGCACATAAACTGACGAAATTCTGATGAGAAGCCGGAAGAAAGGTCCTTTGAATACACACCAACCAGACCTGCAACAGCAACATCGATGTCTTTAACAGACATGGAGTCGTACTCTGTCAAAACTCCAAACCTCTGCAGCACCATGGAATATGCATCGATACGTTTCTGTAGTCGCTCTTTAGTTGGTCGATGATCACATAAAACGTGTTGATTTTAAATTTTTGCTGGCCCGACATTCCTTCCACTGTCCACATCATCTGTAGCAGCTCCATCACTGACATTCTTCTGTCGCTTTGGTGCTCGCCGACTTTCAGATTTATATATGCTGCTGCCACAGCAATCACGTGCCTGCTGCCAATAACAGTCAAAATTCTCTCTGCACTCATCCAAGAATTTATCCACCAATGGCTAGTGTCAGTTCGATAGTGGAACTTTGAAGCAACTTGCTACTAGTATTGAAGCGCTGCAAAATATTGTTTTGAAGTGACAACATGTTTCAATTCGTCTTTTTTTAAAGATTTTTGCGACCTTTACTTCATCTGGAAATACAGAGCAATTCAGATAAATACTTTTTACTTTAGAAAATAATTATTTTGAAAACATGACCAAATTTCTACTGATTTTAAAGTGGCCTGGATTTTTGACTGGCCTTGTAGGCACGTGCCTACTTTGCCTAATGGTTAATCCGGCACTGGGAGCGAATTATTGTGAGATTTGTACGCGAAAAGACCAATTTTCAGTGCACTTTCAAACAATTAACAATTAAAATTCACTCTCACTCACTATTCACTTTATAAGATAATATTCACTCTAAAAATGCTGAAAAAATCTGCGTGCCAATCACACTTCACACGACTTTTAAACGCTAGCCTATTGTCAAAGGGGAAGATGGGGAAGGTCCAAAGTATCAAGTTATACTCGCGATTTTGACTGCTATCAAGCGCTGCAGATCGGCGTCCAGTCAAATCTGAAGCCTTGCACGTTGACATGGCCTGCGCATATGGGTAAAAGACAAAAACCTGAACAATGTCGTCAACTAGAAAGGAAAGGGACAAACCGAAACCGACAATATCTTAGGCAGGACTTGTCCAACATTATAATTCGTATTTTTGAAACGATTAGACGACTTTGCTTTTAGAATAGACCGAGACATGAAGAACTGATCGCATTGCATGTTTTCGTTTCGGAATCTGGCAATTAACTCCCCATTATGTTAACTTCTGGAGCACTGCCATTGAAAACAGCTTAAAATTGCGCTTCGCTTTTCCCCCCGTCTTGCCAGGTAATCCGGCAGGATCTCGTACAGCATCAGTCAGAAATTCCAACACAAAATTTTTAGCAGGGGGGGCAACATAAAAAAGTGCCAAAGTACACACTTTTATTGAAATTGCCCAGATGTATCGCAACAGCTTTCTCGACTGAGCTTAAGAACACAAACATTGCAATCGGAAATAGGGCCACTGTGACTGCTGGCCGCCGTGACCTGGCCAACAGAACCTGTGCACTTCGCGTTGACTCTGTTTGATATGCAGTAAGCAGCTTAGAAGACCATCGAAAAGGCCTTCCATTCAGATGCAAGGAAATAATTCTGGTCACTTAGAAAGAAGGATTTTTATGTTGCTTTCCAAAAGTGTTAACAGCAGGGCTGATATCAATTTTGTCCAAATAAAGAAAAAAAAAAATTAATGTACACGCTCAGTGCAAACAAACTTTTACTTGGCTATAGGTCCAATCAGAGTTGCCAGACTAATGAAAAGGTCTTAAATCCAAAATAATACAAAAAAAGGCCAAACAAGGAAAATGTTAGATAAAAAAAAATGCCAAATAGATATTTACGTGTTTCTATCAAAGTAATGTCCGTAGTATTCATTTTTATTGATATTTTATGACATGTAGCGGGTTTTAATAAATCGTAGCAAAATTTTTCTGAGAGAGCCCGAAAAATAGCAAGTACAAATGAACTGTAGCGGATGAGTTTTAATCCGCTGCAGTGGCGACATCTGGCACCACTGACTGGCTGAGAGTGTGATAGCAGTCTGACTCGGCGCCGGCGTCACATTACAAGTATTAAACAAGTATAATATAGCACGTGCATTGAACAATGGTGAATACGGTTTTCATCTGGTAAAGGTTGCGATGTGTGAGAAATATTGCTTATTATGCATTTTGAAGATTAATTTAAAAAAAGGCCAAATTTAAGGCCAAATCTAGAAAAAGGCCAATATTACGGCCTATAGCACGAAAGTAAGACAAAATGTTAGCTGTCATCTGATGTTCTAGAACAGGGGTCACCAAATGGCGGCCCGCGGAAGGTATCAGCGTACAAGTATAACCAAAAAGACTTTTCTTGATGAGTTAAAGAGCATGAAGGCAAAAAATACTTTCCGGGACTTGGCATATTTTTGCTTTGCATAACGATTCCACCGACCGACCAATCAGATTGTAGTTCTAGGTGGAGGTCGCTTAAAGTTATACCAATGCGATGTCCAACTACACTGTCCCGGTGATTGATTAAAATGCCTGTTTTCGAACTTCGAAATTGTCTGTAAACACTATTGTGCATTTCACCGTTATTGTGTTTCACGAGCAGTGTTCCCTTTATACAAGTTTTTGTTGGCAAAATAGGTCGGTATGCAAACTCAATTTATAAAAAAATGGCAAAATATTATATTTTCAAAAAAAATTAAAAGACTTTTTTGGTTTTAATACGAAAATATTTAGCATAGCAGGCTACTGCAAAATGTTGTTAATCAACAAGTCTTGCCATGCTGATGAGCACCGCAAGTGACAGTTGTCTAATAATCAAAAAAAGACGTTTATAGAGATTCTCACAAAAAGGATAAAAAACCAAGTCGTTGCTTTTTCAGAAGGAGCACTGTTCATAAGTTACGACAGAAACGTTTTTTTCGGTGATTTCCACAAGAGTTTGTTTCATGGTGCCTGGTTTCTTTCTCCCTGTTATTGGAGCCTATTTTCACTGATATGTTTGCAGGTCACTATTGTTGCCTGTAATGCGATGTGTCAAACATTTCCTTGTTTACTGAAACAGTTAATTGCAAGACATCTGTTGTGAAGCGAAGTGACGACACCACTCTTGCTTGGCGATGAATATTCTGATAAAACCGCTCGCCTCGTTATAAGTGCGCAAAACAAGTGGCCTCGTTTATTAGGCATTGTTAAAGAAGTCAAAAGTGTTGTTAAAGGAGCTTGGCCTTGCAGTAGCGTTGTTCAACTAATTTTGTTGCTGCGGTATTCGAAGATAAATATTAACATGTAACGCTGGATAGGCTACTGGGTACGAAATGCGTTCTTTTCAACCAACCTAAAATTTTATTAGTGCGGCCCGCCACAACTCTCCTTAGTGCTTAAGTGGCCCGCATGCAAAAAATTCAAGGTCTTTGAGCACTGTTGATTATTAAAAAAAAAAGCAGAAAAACAACAACTTGAGACCAAGTTGGAACTATTTTAGAGGGCGCCCGTGTAAAGCTTGAAAAAGTCGCCAGATGAGGACCACCCTATAAGGTGGACGTTATGAAGTAGTAGAAATTGTGACCAGTGCTTTTTCATTTTTTTCCGTTTTGTTGCAGGCCTGCAGCATGGGATTTGTATAACAGCGTATGCTATGTGCAATAAAGCGGTCAACCACATATTGCTCATGAAGGGATTGACCGACTGTGACTATAGTTTGATACCTTGTGGGTGCCCAAACAGGCACGGTACAGTTGCGCACATTTATTCAATTCAATTTATTTTTCTTTGTCAGAATGCAAGAGAAATGATATTGTGAAAAAGAAATACAGTAACAAAACCAACAAAAGGAAAAGGTGGCAAAACCTTAATTAATGCTTTAAGACGTGCATGAAAAGATCTAATATTGCGGCATATGCATCGATAAAAATATACTCAAGCAAGGCCTGCAGCATGGGATTTGTATAACAGCGTATGCTATCTTCAATAAAGCGGTCAACCACATATTGCTCATGAAGGGATTGACCGACTGTGACTAGTTTGATACCTTGTGGGTGCCCAAACAGGCACGATACAGTTGCGCACATTTATTCAATTCAATTTATTTTTCTTTGTCAGAATGCAAGAGAAATGATATTGTGAAAAAGAAATACAGTAGCAAAACCAACAAAAGGAAAAGGTGGCAAAACCTTAATTAATGCTTTAAGACGTGCATGAGAAGATCTACTGTAATAATATTGCGGCATATGCATCGATAAAAATATACTCAAGCACGGCCACCAAACCAAACCTGATACTTTAAAACAAGTAGACGAATTAGTTAGCAATCAGTCGTCTTCTCGTTCGCCAATTCTTGAAGCAATGAGAACACGACTGAACTCTAACAACATCGCAAAAACAAACTAATACACACACACATATCGTAATTAGGCAACGGACTATCAAAACAAGAACTATTTGCAGACTTTATACAGAAATAAAGTGTTCGCAGCAACGACATTAAAAAGCCTATAGATTGCAAAAGAAATACACAACGTGGCAGCTCATTACCAAGATAAAACAGTTAAAAAAGCTTGGTTTTTAAATTAAATTCCTGCACATGTAAGAGCATCATAAGAAAGATGATGATATAGCATAGGGTGTTTTTGGTATCGCCAATATAACAAGAGGTGAATCATCTTTGATAGCGTCAGTGAGGGATGGAGTGTTTTCGAGAGGAGGAGACTCTTTGGTAGTGCCGATGAAGGATGTAGTGTCTGAGTTGTTTCAAGCATCTTTTTCAAACCAACCTAAACAATAATCTCACGAAAAGTCAAGCGATCTTCTGAACAAACGTAACAGCCTATAATAATCAGTAGGAAGGTAGATGCAAGCTTGTAGTAACTTGGTGATATGGCAAACATTAAATTATGCAACACGGTATAGTAGCTTATTCATGGAAGAATAAAGATATTAATCATCATCCTCATCCATTCGGGTGTAATGTATGATAAGATATACGTATAGTAGAATATGTTAATGTACAATATAGTAATATAGGTAGGAAAAATTTACGAAAGTGGCATTTGGAAAGGCATGCTATACCAGGATTTGGTGCAACAATCAATAATAGAGTTAGATGATTAAAGAGTTGCGGCATAGGTTGATTTGGAGAATGCAAGTGCTTTTTCAGGTTACTGCAAAATATTGAAAAGGTTGCGATTTCAGTGATGGTCCCACACTTTAACTCCACTTGTGGCTCCCCAAATCAACAAATACAGAAAGTAGATGTGGTTTGGGCCAATTTATCGTTCTTTGTCCGAATTGAATCTCCACCCGGCATAATGTTTGTGCTCGCTGAAACGTTTTCGGAATCGCAACGAGTGCGGTTGCTTGGCACGGGAAATGTAACGCTTTGCAAGGTAAGAAAAACCTGTCAAGACAGACGTCGGGGGTTAGGACAACTGAAATTAAAGAAGCGACCCAGGTTACCTCAAGGGCTGTGTTTGGTTGAAACGAAAAGGAATTTTCGAAGTCCACCTCAAAGAAAACTTGTCTGGCTCAGTGAGTAATTTCGAACGTCTGCGAAACGGGCGTCGAGGCTTTCGCGAACGAAAAATGCTGATGAAACACAGCAGCCAGCAACCAACCCAGTGAAAAGACTCTTTTGCTTTACAAGGTGGCTCTGAAAAGAGCCGTTTGTTGTTTGAAATGCAGGTCGTCGTTTACTTGGAGCTGGTGTACTTCGTGACTGCTTTGGTGCCTTCGGACACGGCGTGCTTCGCCAGTTCGCCGGGCAACAGCAATCGAACGGCAGTCTGGATTTCGCGACTGCTGATGGTCGCTCTCTTGTTGTAGTGAGCCAGACGGGACGCTTCAGAGGCGATGCGCTCGAAGATGTCATTCACGAAAGAATTCATGATGCTCATCGCCTTGCTGGAGATTCCCGTGTCCGGGTGGACTTGCTTGAGCACCTTATAGATGTAGATGCTGAAACTTTCCTTTCGCTTTGCGCGCCTCTTCTTCTGCTTGTCGGCAGGTGCGGTTTTCTTGACAGCTTTCTTGCTTCCCTTGCTTGCGGACGCCATTTCGCTAGTGTGCTCAAAAGACGAGTGATAAAGCGCGCATCGTAGATTTTTGCTTTATAGCTCGAGCGTATGCAAATGAAGCGTCGAGTGGCTGCTGGATTTGGCCAATGAAAAAAATGAAACGCGCGTCGCTGTTTTTCCATTGGCCAGCGCTGGCGCGCGCCATAAAAACCGTCAGATTTTCGACGACAGCTCGGATGGTATAAAAACTCGTTTCGCGCGCTCTGCTCGGTAAATTCTGATTCTATTTTGTTTTCAACTACTTTGCAAACCTCAATTAATTGAAACATGTCAGGACGTGGCAAAGGCGGCGGAAAATCCAAGGCGAAGCCAAAGAGCAGGTCGTCGCGAGCTGGTCTTCAATTTCCAGTCGGTCGTGTGCACAGACTCTTGCGCACTGGACATTACTCGGAGCGCGTTGGTGCAGGAGCACCAGTGTACCTTGCGGCCGTGCTCGAGTACTTGAGCGCCGAGGTGTTGGAGTTGGCCGGTAACGCCGCCCGCGACAACAAGAAGACGAGAATCATTCCCCGTCACCTTCAGCTCGCCATCCGCAACGACGAGGAACTGAACAAGCTTCTGGGCGGAGTCACCATTGCACAAGGTGGTGTTTTGCCCAACATCCAAGCCGTGCTCCTTCCCAAGAAGACTTCGAAGAAAGCTTAAGTCGGCGATTTTTGCCTTTCGCACAAAACGGCTCTTTTCAGAGCCACCTCATGTTGCAAAAGATGTAATGAACGCAAAGGTTCTTGTGTTGACACGACCAGCTACAATATGGCCAGGTTTGAGCGCGTGCAATTTCAATGAAATAATGAGCCCAAAATCTCGGTTTTACTAGTCGTGGTGGTTTCGTTTTGAGAGAAGTGTGCTCTTCTCTGCGGTGTCAAATGAAATCGCAGCGGTTGCTGAAAATTTAAATGAATTCGCCCGAAAACATGCTATACCTACAACTACTGAGCATTATGGCTGAAAAGCAATTTCACCGTCATGCACAACGCGCCCAGGAGCGTAGTTTGCGCTAAATAATAAGCTATTTAGGTAAGGCTACTGGCTGCGCCCTCAAACCAAGGGCTGTTCAAACTGAAGTCTCGTTTCGAAAAAAGAAACACCTTGAACATTTTGCTCAGGATCGCCGACAACTTTTCGAATAGCCCTACGCTTTACTCGCGCAGCCAAGTCTCTTTCACAGTGACAGGTGGCTCTGAAAAGAGCCGTTTGATGCGAGGACGACGCTTAAGCGCGTTCTCCGCGGATGCGACGGGCTAGCTGGATGTCCTTGGGCATGATGGTGACCCGCTTGGCGTGGATCGCGCACAGGTTGGTGTCTTCGAACAGGCCGACAAGGTACGCCTCGCTGGCTTCTTGCAGAGCCATGACGGCGCTGCTCTGGAAACGAAGGTCGGTCTTGAAGTCTTGGGCGATCTCGCGAACCAGTCGCTGGAAGGGAAGTTTGCGAATGAGCAGTTCAGTTGACTTCTGGTAACGTCTGATTTCACGCAAGGCGACGGTTCCCGGTCGATAGCGATGAGGCTTCTTGACGCCCCCGGTGGCTGGGGCGCTCTTGCGAGCGGCCTTCGTTGCCAGCTGCTTTCGGGGCGCTTTGCCACCAGTTGACTTGCGAGCGGTCTGCTTAGTTCGAGCCATTTCGCGATTTTTTATTGTTCTTCTCTTGACAAGAGGTCTGACTGCACCGGCAAGCGTGATGGCTTATATAGCGTCGGCGAGCCGAGTCAGGAGAGATCTCATTGGCTCTGAGCAAAGCGCGCGCTCTTTTGTCAGCCAATCGGGCGGCGAGTTGAAAACTGAGCATAATTTCTCAACGACCTTAATTTTCTCGGTCCCGGCGAACCGTGCGTGCCCGAAGGACTCGCGCGGTAAAAGTCTCTTTTCAAAAGTTTAAGTGGCCCTGAAAAGGGCCGGTTTGTTGTTGCTGTCATTGATGAGCCTTCTAACCGCCGAAACCGTACAGGGTTCGTCCTTGGCGCTTCAGCGCGTAAACGACATCGAGGGCGGTGACTGTCTTTCGTTTTGCGTGCTCGGTGTAGGTGACGGCGTCGCGAATCACGTTCTCAAGGAAGACCTTCAACACGCCTCGGGTTTCTTCGTAAATCAAGCCGGAAATGCGCTTGACACCGCCTCGACGAGCGAGTCGCCTGATAGCGGGCTTGGTGATTCCCTGGATGTTGTCACGCAAGACTTTTCTGTGGCGCTTAGCGCCTCCCTTTCCCAAACCTTTTCCTCCTTTGCCACGTCCAGACATTTTCGTAAGATGGATGCAAATACAACAAAAATTCAACACAAAGTGAAATTAACTTAGCAAGTGTTCTCTGACGGCACGTTTGCTGACTTATCTATCGCAATTTCGAACGCCGTCGAAACACTTTCCGGCCGCCAATGGCGCGAGAGATCAACGTCGAAAAATGGCGTCGCATCGCGCTGGACTGGTCGCCGAACGCATCGAAGTGCTCTTTTCACGCAGTGATGGGTGGCTCTGAAAAGAGCCGTTTTGCGAATGCTCACCGCTGCTGCTGACGACGACGTGTGACAGCTCACTTCTTTCCAGATTTCTTCGCCGCTGGCTTCTTGGCCACTTTCTTCGCGGCCGGCTTCTTGGTCTTTTTGCTGGCGGCGGTCGCCTTCTTGGCAGCCGGCTTTTTGACTGCGCCCTTTTTGGCAGACGGTTTCTTGGGGCTGGACTTTTTGACAGCGGTCTTTTTCGATCCGCTCTTGGTCGTCGCCTTCTTGCTCGCAGTCTTTTTGGCAGCGCCACCGGTCGCCGTTTTCTTGACAGTCTTCTTAGCGGCGGTCTTTTTCACCTGGGCAGCTGTCTTCGGCTTTTTGGCAGTCGTCTTCTTTTTCTTCGGCTCGGTTGCAGCCTTGTTGAGCTTGAAGGAACCAGACGCGCCACTGGTGGTGCCTTTGGTACTCACGATCTGCTCGCTGGCGCGTAGCCGCTTAATCGCGGAGCAGACCAGCCTGGTGGCGTTGTCGCCGACCTGGTGATTGTCTTTGATGTACTTCAGAATCTTCTGACGGGAAGATCCGCTTCTGTCTTTGAGAGCACCGATCGCACCTTTCACCATGTCCGCATAGGGAGGGTGCGCGGCGGTTTTCTTTTGCTTTTTCGAAGCGTCGGTTGACATTATTTTGCTCGTTTGGATTGCTGAATATGTAATGCTTTTGTTGATCGATCGCGCGCGTCGCCGCGATAACAAATTAGTACCGCAATTTCCGACCAAAGCGAAACGATATCGCGGCGGCGGCGCGCGTGCAATCTCGCGTTGATCCATCTAAAACCTGTGCTTGTGCGGGGTCGATCGACGCCGCCCTGGTCGCAGATCTCCTCTTCAGGGGCCCGATTCTGCCTGACGTTGGCCGCCAAACAAACCGGGTCGTCAGCTGACTGAAGCGCTGGCGAATTGGTTTGACCTGGCTTCTGCCAAGACGCCTCGATAGCAGGCAGCTAAAGACTTTTCGGCGACAAACTCATGCGCTTACGATTTTGACGCGGCTGTGTGCAAACAAGCTTGAGTCGGCCCCAGTCCGTGCACGCTTGCGCGATTGCCACGCGCATGGCTCGAACGGACTAGGGCCCAAAAGCACAGCTTTTCGGTCGTCTGTCGCACAGGCCTTGATCTTAGCACGCTCGCAAGGACACGACGGCTCCGCGTGCCTGTCGCAATCGCACGTACGTTTGCCGCCACCTGGCGATGGAAAAACTGGGCCCCTTTTGCAAAGGAACCGCACGGTTGCTTTCGGTGTTGTTCCATTTGCATTGTTTCTTTTCAAATCCTCCTCCAAGAACTCATTGAGCTCATTGCTCATGTAGTACAGGAAGTGTCGGTTGCAAGCAAGGCCACACAACCCAGACAACAAACGGCACAAAATTCAACAAAAGCAAAGAAAGGCGCCGCACGTGCAGCATTGAACAGTATAGCCTAATGGAAGATTGTAGAATGATATTTTGGGTTCTTTTGGAGACTGCAAATTGGGCTACCACAAGATGTTGAGAGCGATAACCAGCTCCATTTCGAACGTTTTGTCAGTCAGAACGACCGACTTTGTCAAGGATCTCATTCTCAAACTGTTTTGCCAAGGATGCTGAGAGACAGGTAAAAACTACCAGTTCAGCAGCATCACGGCACAACATAAAAACCAACTGACGAGACGAAGATGCTTACAAGATGCAAAGGTCCAAAACGCACAAAATTGCCGTTCAATTTTCTTGGCAACGCAGAAGATTCCGTGCGTTTTTGATCTCAAAAAGTTATCTTGCCAGTTCCAATATTGATGACGTGGATGTGCCATCATCATGATCGGACAGGAAAAGAAAAGGGACATGAAAGAAACCCATCACCAGGCTGGAAGCCGACGCGATGTGGCTCGGGAGGGCATGATGATGAGCTCTTGCTACGACCAGTGATCACACAGTATAGCCAAAGACGGTTGAGCTTCGAGATCCAAAGGCATTGTTTCTGGCGATGGATGTGATGAGCTTGTGGATATGTGCGTCGGAGTCCTGATGGTGTTGGTGTAGCTCTCGTCTCTTTTGTGACGCTGTCGTTGCTGTTGAGATCTACAAACACAGACATTTGCAGTGGACAATATTGCTTTGGTAGCCTTTTACATGTAGTGTAAGCCATTTCGGATGGTTGATTGAAGCCTTCGCAAGTGTGCAGAACGGCCTCAAGTGAATTTCCCACTGGGTATCCGATTTGCTTAGATGCTGTTTTAATTTGTGGACAAAAGTGAAGTAGGAAATTCGTTTCATGTTTTCGCTCCTGTGAAGTCTGTTAGATGCTGAGTAGGCTGAGTGGTGTTTTTGAAAGCTATGGAACGTTTAGCGAGTCCTCATCACGACCTCTTGTGGACAGGCGGTGAACCGCCTTGGGGTATTTAAAAAGATTAGAGGAGCGAACAGTGCCGGATTAAGGGTCTGCTGGCCTGTAGGCACATTTTATAAGTGGCCCGAAAATCAGGGTTGCCAACTAAAATATTGAAATTATCAGTGTTGCCAAATCATTGTCACAAAGATCGTTGTTGCAACTATAACACAGGGTACCGTGCAAAAACTTGGCCATATGCCTAACTAAATAACAACTTAGCGCGTTTTTGCAATTGAAAACACGTTAACTAGTTTTTGGAGGTCAATCTTACGGAGTAGATCGCTTTCGATACACAAAAGTGCCAGTGTACCAAGACGTTGTTGACACATTGTTGATCGTTTGACGTCTTTAATTCGTTTCAGTTGTGAAAACGAGCGTTCCCCCGAGCAATTCGTAGCCATTAGAGACAAGTGCATTCTAAGTGCTACTTCAGTGTTCGGAAGTGCATTATAAACACCAGTTGTGTGCAGCATTTTAAACATCTTCTGGGCCCTTCCTGTTGCTGCTGTTTCATCGCGTCTTTGCTCTTTATAGTCTTTATACCAGCACATAAACTGACGAAATTCTGATGAGAAGCCGGAAGAAAGGTCCTTTGAATACACACCAACCAGACCTGCAACAGCAACATCGATGTCTTTAACAGACATGGAGTCGTACTCTGTCAAAACTCCAAACCTCTGCAGCACCATGGAATATGCATCGATACGTTTCTGTAGTCGCTCTTTAGTTGGTCGATGATCACATAAAACGTGTTGATTTTAAATTTTTGCTGGCCCGACATTCCTTCCACTGTCCACATCATCTGTAGCAGCTCCATCACTGACATTCTTCTGTCGCTTTGGTGCTCGCCGACTTTCAGATTTATATATGCTGCTGCCACAGCAATCACGTGCCTGCTGCCAATAACAGTCAAAATTCTCTCTGCACTCATCCAAGAATTTATCCACCAATGGCTAGTGTCAGTTCGATAGTGGAACTTTGAAGCAACTTGCTACTAGTATTGAAGCGCTGCAAAATATTGTTTTGAAGTGACAACATGTTTCAATTCGTCTTTTTTTAAAGATTTTTGCGACCTTTACTTCATCTGGAAATACAGAGCAATTAAGATAAATACTTTTTACTTTAGAAAATAATTATTTTGAAAACATGACCAAATTTCTACTGATTTTAAAGTGGCCTGGATTTTTGACTGGCCTTGTAGGCACGTGCCTACTTTGCCTAATGGTTAATCCGGCACTGGGAGCGAATTATTGTGAGATTTGTACGCGAAAAGACCAATTTTCAGTGCACTTTCAAACAATTAACAATTAAAATTCACTCTCACTCACTATTCACTTTATAAGATAATATTCACTCTAAAAATGCTGAAAAAATCTGCGTGCCAATCACACTTCACACGACTTTTAAACGCTAGCCTATTGTCAAAGGGGAAGATGGGGAAGGTCCAAAGTATCAAGTTATACTCGCGATTTTGACTGCTATCAAGCGCTGCAGATCGGCGTCCAGTCAAATCTGAAGCCTTGCACGTTGACATGGCCTGCGCATATGGGTAAAAGACAAAAACCTGAACAATGTCGTCAACTAGAAAGGAAAGGGACAAACCGAAACCGACAATATCTTAGGCAGGACTTGTCCAACATTATAATTCGTATTTTTGAAACGATTAGACGACTTTGCTTTTAGAATAGACCGAGACATGAAGAACTGATCGCATTGCATGTTTTCGTTTCGGAATCTGGCAATTAACTCCCCATTATGTTAACTTCTGGAGCACTGCCATTGAAAACAGCTTAAAATTGCGCTTCGCTTTTCCCCCCGTCTTGCCAGGTAATCCGGCAGGATCTCGTACAGCATCAGTCAGAAATTCCAACACAAAATTTTTAGCAGAGGGGGCAACATAAAAAAGTGCCAAAGTACACACTTTTATTGAAATTGCCCAGATGTATCGCAACAGCTTTCTCGACTGAGCTTAAGAACACAAACATTGCAATCGGAAATAGGGCCACTGTGACTGCTGGCCGCCGTGACCTGGCCAACAGAACCTGTGCACTTCGCGTTGACTCTGTTTGATATGCAGTAAGCAGCTTAGAAGACCATCGAAAAGGCCTTCCATTCAGATGCAAGGAAATAATTCTGGTCACTTAGAAAGAAGGATTTTTATGTTGCTTTCCAAAAGTGTTAACAGCAGGGCTGATATCAATTTTGTCCAAATAAAGAAAAAAAAAAATTAATGTACACGCTCAGTGCAAACAAACTTTTACTTGGCTATAGGTCCAATCAGAGTTGCCAGACTAATGAAAAGGTCTTAAATCCAAAATAATACAAAAAAAGGCCAAACAAGGAAAATGTTAGATAAAAAAAAATGCCAAATAGATATTTACGTGTTTCTATCAAAGTAATGTCCGTAGTATTCATTTTTATTGATATTTTATGACATGTAGCGGGTTTTAATAAATCGTAGCAAAATTTTTCTGAGAGAGCCCGAAAAATAGCAAGTACAAATGAACTGTAGCGGATGAGTTTTAATCCGCTGCAGTGGCGACATCTGGCACCACTGACTGGCTGAGAGTGTGATAGCAGTCTGACTCGGCGCCGGCGTCACATTACAAGTATTAAACAAGTATAATATAGCACGTGCATTGAACAATGGTGAATACGGTTTTCATCTGGTAAAGGTTGCGATGTGTGAGAAATATTGCTTATTATGCATTTTGAAGATTAATTTAAAAAAAGGCCAAATTTAAGGCCAAATCTAGAAAAAGGCCAATATTACGGCCTATAGCACGAAAGTAAGACAAAATGTTAGCTGTCATCTGATGTTCTAGAACAGGGGTCACCAAATGGCGGCCCGCGGAAGGTATCAGCGTACAAGTATAACCAAAAAGACTTTTCTTGATGAGTTAAAGAGCATGAAGGCAAAAAATACTTTCCGGGACTTGGCATATTTTTGCTTTGCATAACGATTCCACCGACCGACCAATCAGATTGTAGTTCTAGGTGGAGGTCGCTTAAAGTTATACCAATGCGATGTCCAACTACACTGTCCCGGTGATTGATTAAAATGCCTGTTTTCGAACTTCGAAATTGTCTGTAAACACTATTGTGCATTTCACCGTTATTGTGTTTCACGAGCAGTGTTCCCTTTATACAAGTTTTTGTTGGCAAAATAGGTCGGTATGCAAACTCAATTTATAAAAAAATGGCAAAATATTATATTTTCAAAAAAAATTAAAAGACTTTTTTGGTTTTAATACGAAAATATTTAGCATAGCAGGCTACTGCAAAATGTTGTTAATCAACAAGTCTTGCCATGCTGATGAGCACCGCAAGTGACAGTTGTCTAATAATCAAAAAAAGACGTTTATAGAGATTCTCACAAAAAGGATAAAAAACCAAGTCGTTGCTTTTTCAGAAGGAGCACTGTTCATAAGTTACGACAGAAACGTTTTTTTCGGTGATTTCCACAAGAGTTTGTTTCATGGTGCCTGGTTTCTTTCTCCCTGTTATTGGAGCCTATTTTCACTGATATGTTTGCAGGTCACTATTGTTGCCTGTAATGCGATGTGTCAAACATTTCCTTGTTTACTGAAACAGTTAATTGCAAGACATCTGTTGTGAAGCGAAGTGACGACACCACTCTTGCTTGGCGATGAATATTCTGATAAAACCGCTCGCCTCGTTATAAGTGCGCAAAACAAGTGGCCTCGTTTATTAGGCATTGTTAAAGAAGTCAAAAGTGTTGTTAAAGGAGCTTGGCCTTGCAGTAGCGTTGTTCAACTAATTTTGTTGCTGCGGTATTCGAAGATAAATATTAACATGTAACGCTGGATAGGCTACTGGGTACGAAATGCGTTCTTTTCAACCAACCTAAAATTTTATTAGTGCGGCCCGCCACAACTCTCCTTAGTGCTTAAGTGGCCCGCATGCAAAAAATTCAAGGTCTTTGAGCACTGTTGATTATTAAAAAAAAAAGCAGAAAAACAACAACTTGAGACCAAGTTGGAACTATTTTAGAGGGCGCCCGTGTAAAGCTTGAAAAAGTCGCCAGATGAGGACCACCCTATAAGGTGGACGTTATGAAGTAGTAGAAATTGTGACCAGTGCTTTTTCATTTTTTTCCGTTTTGTTGCAGGCCTGCAGCATGGGATTTGTATAACAGCGTATGCTATGTGCAATAAAGCGGTCAACCACATATTGCTCATGAAGGGATTGACCGACTGTGACTATAGTTTGATACCTTGTGGGTGCCCAAACAGGCACGGTACAGTTGCGCACATTTATTCAATTCAATTTATTTTTCTTTGTCAGAATGCAAGAGAAATGATATTGTGAAAAAGAAATACAGTAACAAAACCAACAAAAGGAAAAGGTGGCAAAACCTTAATTAATGCTTTAAGACGTGCATGAAAAGATCTAATATTGCGGCATATGCATCGATAAAAATATACTCAAGCAAGGCCTGCAGCATGGGATTTGTATAACAGCGTATGCTATCTTCAATAAAGCGGTCAACCACATATTGCTCATGAAGGGATTGACCGACTGTGACTAGTTTGATACCTTGTGGGTGCCCAAACAGGCACGATACAGTTGCGCACATTTATTCAATTCAATTTATTTTTCTTTGTCAGAATGCAAGAGAAATGATATTGTGAAAAAGAAATACAGTAGCAAAACCAACAAAAGGAAAAGGTGGCAAAACCTTAATTAATGCTTTAAGACGTGCATGAGAAGATCTACTGTAATAATATTGCGGCATATGCATCGATAAAAATATACTCAAGCACGGCCACCAAACCAAACCTGATACTTTAAAACAAGTAGACGAATTAGTTAGCAATCAGTCGTCTTCTCGTTCGCCAATTCTTGAAGCAATGAGAACACGACTGAACTCTAACAACATCGCAAAAACAAACTAATACACACACACATATCGTAATTAGGCAACGGACTATCAAAACAAGAACTATTTGCAGACTTTATACAGAAATAAAGTGTTCGCAGCAACGACATTAAAAAGCCTATAGATTGCAAAAGAAATACACAACGTGGCAGCTCATTACCAAGATAAAACAGTTAAAAAAGCTTGGTTTTTAAATTAAATTCCTGCACATGTAAGAGCATCATAAGAAAGATCAGTGGCGTATCCTGGTTGGTTGAGCAAGGGAAGCAATAAAACTCGTGAGGGAATAGAGCGTGCCGAAGGCACGTGTTTTTTAGGGGGGTCCGGGGGCATGCTCCCCCGGAAAATTTTTGCAAAATTACACTCAAATAATGAATTATACTGCTTTCTGGAAACACTGTTAGGGTAATTTTTGTATGAAATTTATTAGCAGATAAACAGCTATTAACTTATTAAAGGCAGCTCTTACACACGAACGGGCAAAGGGCAAAAATGCGACTATAATTAGAGAACACCAAAAACTCAGCTACAAAGTCAAGTCTAGCTTAGACCTCACATATCCTGTCTTATTCCAAAGTCTATCCAGCCAGGATAACAGTGTAAAGCCAACATTTGGCTCAAACTTTTGCTTACAAGGCCGATATTATAACCATAACAGTGCCCTAGATTTTCTCATTACACAGCTCACTGGCACAACATCCAACAGAGCAGAGTTGCCAGACTATGAAAAAGTCTTAAAGCCAAAATAATACAAAGAAAAGGCCAAAACAAGGAAAATATTAGACAAAAAAGGCTAAATGGATATATTTACCTGTTTCTATCAAAAATAATAAAATTTACATATATATTTTATAACTTGTAGTGGATTTTAATAAATTGTAGCAAAAATAATTCTGAAAGTAGCCCAAAAAATAGCAAGTTAGCCTATAAAAGTAGCGGATGAGTTTTGATCCGCCACATTACGAGTATTAAACAAGTATAGAACATGTATTGAACAATGTTGAATATGGTTTCATCTGGTAAGGTTACAATATTAGAAAAATATTGATTATCATGCATTTTGAAAAGTTATTTAAAAAAAAACTAATTCGCGGAATTTGGCTAATCTGGCAACTTCGCGACTGGAAGCAATTTTTAAATCGCTTCCAGCGATTAGTTAAAAGAAACGTAAATTGCGAAAACTTTGCGCTGCTTTTTTCCTTTCTTTCAAACTTGTTTCTTCTTATTGCAAAAACGAGAGCAACGGATGCAATACGAATCTTCGCTTCCGTTGGCTTCCAACTTTTTTAAAATTAAAACCGAGTTCAAAATCATACGGGGGGCATGAGTTAAAAACCGTTCTAAATCGCATTTAGGTAAAGAAATTACGAAATCGTTTTACTGAAAAATATCAGCTTCTCTTTTTTCAATTTTGACAGGGGAAGCAATGCTTCCCTTGCTTCCATTGAGGATACGCCCCTGAGAAAGATGATGATATAGCATAGGGTGTTTTTGGTATCGCCAATATAACAAGAGGTGAATCATCTTTGATAGCGTCAGTGAGGGATGGAGTGTTTTCGAGAGGAGGAGACTCTTTGGTAGTGCCGATGAAGGATGTAGTGTCTGAGTTGTTTCAAGCATCTTTTTCAAACCAACCTAAACAATAATCTCACGAAAAGTCAAGCGATCTTCTGAACAAACGTAACAGCCTATAATAATCAGTAGGAAGGTAGATGCAAGCTTGTAGTAACTTGGTGATATGGCAAACATTAAATTATGCAACACGGTATAGTAGCTTATTCATGGAAGAATAAAGATATTAATCATCATCCTCATCCATTCGGGTGTAATGTATGATAAGATATACGTATAGTAGAATATGTTAATGTACAATATAGTAATATAGGTAGGAAAAATTTACGAAAGTGGCATTTGGAAAGGCATGCTATACCAGGATTTGGTGCAACAATCAATAATAGAGTCAGATGATTAAAGAGTTGCGGCATAGGTTGATTTGGAGAATGCAAGTGCTTTTTCAGGTTACTGCAAAATATTGAAAAGGTTGCGATTTCAGTGATGGTCCCACACTTTAACTCCACTTGTGGCTCCCCAAATCAACAAATACAGAAAGTAGATGTGGTTTGGGCCAATTTATCGTTCTTTGTCCGAATTGAATCTCCACCCGGCATAATGTTTGTGCTCGCTGAAACGTTTTCGGAATCGCAACGAGTGCGGTTGCTTGGCACGGGAAATGTAACGCTTTGCAAGGTAAGAAAAACCTGTCAAGACAGACGTCGGGGGTTAGGACAACTGAAATTAAAGAAGCGACCCAGGTTACCTCAAGGGCTGTGTTTGGTTGAAACGAAAAGGAATTTTCGAAGTCCACCTCAAAGAAAACTTGTCTGGCTCAGTGAGTAATTTCGAACGTCTGCGAAACGGGCGTCGAGGCTTTCGCGAACGAAAAATGCTGATGAAACACAGCAGCCAGCAACCAACCCGGTGAAAAGACTCTTTTGCTTTACAAGGTGGCTCTGAAAAGAGCCGTTTGTTGTTTGAAATGCAGGTCGTCGTTTACTTGGAGCTGGTGTACTTCGTGACTGCTTTGGTGCCTTCGGACACGGCGTGCTTCGCCAGTTCGCCGGGCAACAGCAATCGAACGGCAGTCTGGATTTCGCGACTGCTGATGGTCGCTCTCTTGTTGTAGTGAGCCAGACGGGACGCTTCAGAGGCGATGCGCTCGAAGATGTCATTCACGAAAGAATTCATGATGCTCATCGCCTTGCTGGAGATTCCCGTGTCCGGGTGGACTTGCTTGAGCACCTTATAGATGTAGATGCTGAAACTTTCCTTTCGCTTTGCGCGCCTCTTCTTCTGCTTGTCGGCAGGTGCGGTTTTCTTGACAGCTTTCTTGCTTCCCTTGCTTGCGGACGCCATTTCGCTAGTTTGCTCAAAAGACGAGTGATAAAGCGCGCATCGTAGATTTTTGCTTTATAGCTCGAGCGTATGCAAATGAAGCGTCGAGTGGCTGCTGGATTTGGCCAATGAAAAAAATGAAACGCGCGTCGCTGTTTTTCCATTGGCCAGCGCTGGCGCGCGCCATAAAAACCGTCAGATTTTCGACGACAGCTCGGATGGTATAAAAACTCGTTTTGCGCGCTCTGCTCGGTAAATTCTGATTCTATTTTGTTTTCAACTACTTTGCAAACCTCAATTAATTGAAACATGTCAGGACGTGGCAAAGGCGGCGGAAAATCCAAGGCGAAGCCAAAGAGCAGGTCGTCGCGAGCTGGTCTTCAATTTCCAGTCGGTCGTGTGCACAGACTCTTGCGCACTGGACATTACTCGGAGCGCGTTGGTGCAGGAGCACCAGTGTACCTTGCGGCCGTGCTCGAGTACTTGAGCGCCGAGGTGTTGGAGTTGGCCGGTAACGCCGCCCGCGACAACAAGAAGACGAGAATCATTCCCCGTCACCTTCAGCTCGCCATCCGCAACGACGAGGAACTGAACAAGCTTCTGGGCGGAGTCACCATTGCACAAGGTGGTGTTTTGCCCAACATCCAAGCCGTGCTCCTTCCCAAGAAGACTTCGAAGAAAGCTTAAGTCGGCGATTTTTGCCTTTCGCACAAAACGGCTCTTTTCAGAGCCACCTCATGTTGCAAAAGATGTAATGAACGCAAAGGTTCTTGTGTTGACACGACCAGCTACAATATGGCCAGGTTTGAGCGCGTGCAATTTCAATGAAATAATGAGCCCAAAATCTCGGTTTTACTAGTCGTGGTGGTTTCGTTTTGAGAGAAGTGTGCTCTTCTCTGCGGTGTCAAATGAAATCGCAGCGGTTGCTGAAAATTTAAATGAATTCGCCCGAAAACATGCTATACCTACAACTACTGAGCATTATGGCTGAAAAGCAATTTCACCGTCATGCACAACGCGCCCAGGAGCGTAGTTTGCGCTAAATAATAAGCTATTTAGGTAAGGCTACTGGCTGCGCCCTCAAACCAAGGGCTGTTCAAACTGAAGTCTCGTTTCGAAAAAAGAAACACCTTGAACATTTTGCTCAGGATCGCCGACAACTTTTCGAATAGCCCTACGCTTTACTCGCGCAGCCAAGTCTCTTTCACAGTGACAGGTGGCTCTGAAAAGAGCCGTTTGATGCGAGGACGACGCTTAAGCGCGTTCTCCGCGGATGCGACGGGCTAGCTGGATGTCCTTGGGCATGATGGTGACCCGCTTGGCGTGGATCGCGCACAGGTTGGTGTCTTCGAACAGGCCGACAAGGTACGCCTCGCTGGCTTCTTGCAGAGCCATGACGGCGCTGCTCTGGAAACGAAGGTCGGTCTTGAAGTCTTGGGCGATCTCGCGAACCAGTCGCTGGAAGGGAAGTTTGCGAATGAGCAGTTCAGTTGACTTCTGGTAACGTCTGATTTCACGCAAGGCGACGGTTCCCGGTCGATAGCGATGAGGCTTCTTGACGCCCCCGGTGGCTGGGGCGCTCTTGCGAGCGGCCTTCGTTGCCAGCTGCTTTCGGGGCGCTTTGCCACCAGTTGACTTGCGAGCGGTCTGCTTAGTTCGAGCCATTTCGCGATTTTTTATTGTTCTTCTCTTGACAAGAGGTCTGACTGCACCGGCAAGCGTGATGGCTTATATAGCGTCGGCGAGCCGAGTCAGGAGAGATCTCATTGGCTCTGAGCAAAGCGCGCGCTCTTTTGTCAGCCAATCGGGCGGCGAGTTGAAAACTGAGCATAATTTCTCAACGACCTTAATTTTCTCGGTCCCGGCGAACCGTGCGTGCCCGAAGGACTCGCGCGGTAAAAGTCTCTTTTCAAAAGTTTAAGTGGCCCTGAAAAGGGCCGGTTTGTTGTTGCTGTCATTGATGAGCCTTCTAACCGCCGAAACCGTACAGGGTTCGTCCTTGGCGCTTCAGCGCGTAAACGACATCGAGGGCGGTGACTGTCTTTCGTTTTGCGTGCTCGGTGTAGGTGACGGCGTCGCGAATCACGTTCTCAAGGAAGACCTTCAACACGCCTCGGGTTTCTTCGTAAATCAAGCCGGAAATGCGCTTGACACCGCCTCGACGAGCGAGTCGCCTGATAGCGGGCTTGGTGATTCCCTGGATGTTGTCACGCAAGACTTTTCTGTGGCGCTTAGCGCCTCCCTTTCCCAAACCTTTTCCTCCTTTGCCACGTCCAGACATTTTCGTAAGATGGATGCAAATACAACAAAAATTCAACACAAAGTGAAATTAACTTAGCAAGTGTTCTCTGACGGCACGTTTGCTGACTTATCTATCGCAATTTCGAACGCCGTCGAAACACTTTCCGGCCGCCAATGGCGCGAGAGATCAACGTCGAAAAATGGCGTCGCATCGCGCTGGACTGGTCGCCGAACGCATCGAAGTGCTCTTTTCACGCAGTGATGGGTGGCTCTGAAAAGAGCCGTTTTGCGAATGCTCACCGCTGCTGCTGACGACGACGTGTGACAGCTCACTTCTTTCCAGATTTCTTCGCCGCTGGCTTCTTGGCCACTTTCTTCGCGGCCGGCTTCTTGGTCTTTTTGCTGGCGGCGGTCGCCTTCTTGGCAGCCGGCTTTTTGACTGCGCCCTTTTTGGCAGACGGTTTCTTGGGGCTGGACTTTTTGACAGCGGTCTTTTTCGATCCGCTCTTGGTCGTCGCCTTCTTGCTCGCAGTCTTTTTGGCAGCGCCACCGGTCGCCGTTTTCTTGACAGTCTTCTTAGCGGCGGTCTTTTTCACCTGGGCAGCTGTCTTCGGCTTTTTGGCAGTCGTCTTCTTTTTCTTCGGCTCGGTTGCAGCCTTGTTGAGCTTGAAGGAACCAGACGCGCCACTGGTGGTGCCTTTGGTACTCACGATCTGCTCGCTGGCGCGTAGCCGCTTAATCGCGGAGCAGACCAGCCTGGTGGCGTTGTCGCCGACCTGGTGATTGTCTTTGATGTACTTCAGAATCTTCTGACGGGAAGATCCGCTTCTGTCTTTGAGAGCACCGATCGCACCTTTCACCATGTCCGCATAGGGAGGGTGCGCGGCGGTTTTCTTTTGCTTTTTCGAAGCGTCGGTTGACATTATTTTGCTCGTTTGGATTGCTGAATATGTAATGCTTTTGTTGATCGATCGCGCGCGTCGCCGCGATAACAAATTAGTACCGCAATTTCCGACCAAAGCGAAACGATATCGCGGCGGCGGCGCGCGTGCAATCTCGCGTTGATCCATCTAAAACCTGTGCTTGTGCGGGGTCGATCGACGCCGCCCTGGTCGCAGATCTCCTCTTCAGGGGCCCGATTCTGCCTGACGTTGGCCGCCAAACAAACCGGGTCGTCAGCTGACTGAAGCGCTGGCGAATTGGTTTGACCTGGCTTCTGCCAAGACGCCTCGATAGCAGGCAGCTAAAGACTTTTCGGCGACAAACTCATGCGCTTACGATTTTGACGCGGCTGTGTGCAAACAAGCTTGAGTCGGCCCCAGTCCGTGCACGCTTGCGCGATTGCCACGCGCATGGCTCGAACGGACTAGGGCCCAAAAGCACAGCTTTTCGGTCGTCTGTCGCACAGGCCTTGATCTTAGCACGCTCGCAAGGACACGACGGCTCCGCGTGCCTGTCGCAATCGCACGTACGTTTGCCGCCACCTGGCGATGGAAAAACTGGGCCCCTTTTGCAAAGGAACCGCACGGTTGCTTTCGGTGTTGTTCCATTTGCATTGTTTCTTTTCAAATCCTCCTCCAAGAACTCATTGAGCTCATTGCTCATGTAGTACAGGAAGTGTCGGTTGCAAGCAAGGCCACACAACCCAGACAACAAACGGCACAAAATTCAACAAAAGCAAAGAAAGGCGCCGCACGTGCAGCATTGAACAGTATAGCCTAATGGAAGATTGTAGAATGATATTTTGGGTTCTTTTGGAGACTGCAAATTGGGCTACCACAAGATGTTGAGAGCGATAACCAGCTCCATTTCGAACGTTTTGTCAGTCAGAACGACCGACTTTGTCAAGGATCTCATTCTCAAACTGTTTTGCCAAGGATGCTGAGAGACAGGTAAAAACTACCAGTTCAGCAGCATCACGGCACAACATAAAAACCAACTGACGAGACGAAGATGCTTACAAGATGCAAAGGTCCAAAACGCACAAAATTGCCGTTCAATTTTCTTGGCAACGCAGAAGATTCCGTGCGTTTTTGATCTCAAAAAGTTATCTTGCCAGTTCCAATATTGATGACGTGGATGTGCCATCATCATGATCGGACAGGAAAAGAAAAGGGACATGAAAGAAACCCATCACCAGGCTGGAAGCCGACGCGATGTGGCTCGGGAGGGCATGATGATGAGCTCTTGCTACGACCAGTGATCACACAGTATAGCCAAAGACGGTTGAGCTTCGAGATCCAAAGGCATTGTTTCTGGCGATGGATGTGATGAGCTTGTGGATATGTGCGTCGGAGTCCTGATGGTGTTGGTGTAGCTCTCGTCTCTTTTGTGACGCTGTCGTTGCTGTTGAGATCTACAAACACAGACATTTGCAGTGGACAATATTGCTTTGGTAGCCTTTTACATGTAGTGTAAGCCATTTCGGATGGTTGATTGAAGCCTTCGCAAGTGTGCAGAACGGCCTCAAGTGAATTTCCCACTGGGTATCCGATTTGCTTAGATGCTGTTTTAATTTGTGGACAAAAGTGAAGTAGGAAATTCGTTTCATGTTTTCGCTCCTGTGAAGTCTGTTAGATGCTGAGTAGGCTGAGTGGTGTTTTTGAAAGCTATGGAACGTTTAGCGAGTCCTCATCACGACCTCTTGTGGACAGGCGGTGAACCGCCTTGGGGTATTTAAAAAGATTAGAGGAGCGAACAGTGCCGGATTAAGGGTCTGCTGGCCTGTAGGCACATTTTATAAGTGGCCCGAAAATCAGGGTTGCCAACTAAAATATTGAAATTATCAGTGTTGCCAAATCATTGTCACAAAGATCGTTGTTGCAACTATAACACAGGGTACCGTGCAAAAACTTGGCCATATGCCTAACTAAATAACAACTTAGCGCGTTTTTGCAATTGAAAACACGTTAACTAGTTTTTGGAGGTCAATCTTACGGAGTAGATCGCTTTCGATACACAAAAGTGCCAGTGTACCAAGACGTTGTTGACACATTGTTGATCGTTTGACGTCTTTAATTCGTTTCAGTTGTGAAAACGAGCGTTCCCCCGAGCAATTCGTAGCCATTAGAGACAAGTGCATTCTAAGTGCTACTTCAGTGTTCGGAAGTGCATTATAAACACCAGTTGTGTGCAGCATTTTAAACATCTTCTGGGCCCTTCCTGTTGCTGCTGTTTCATCGCGTCTTTGCTCTTTATAGTCTTTATACCAGCACATAAACTGACGAAATTCTGATGAGAAGCCGGAAGAAAGGTCCTTTGAATACACACCAACCAGACCTGCAACAGCAACATCGATGTCTTTAACAGACATGGAGTCGTACTCTGTCAAAACTCCAAACCTCTGCAGCACCATGGAATATGCATCGATACGTTTCTGTAGTCGCTCTTTAGTTGGTCGATGATCACATAAAACGTGTTGATTTTAAATTTTTGCTGGCCCGACATTCCTTCCACTGTCCACATCATCTGTAGCAGCTCCATCACTGACATTCTTCTGTCGCTTTGGTGCTCGCCGACTTTCAGATTTATATATGCTGCTGCCACAGCAATCACGTGCCTGCTGCCAATAACAGTCAAAATTCTCTCTGCACTCATCCAAGAATTTATCCACCAATGGCTAGTGTCAGTTCGATAGTGGAACTTTGAAGCAACTTGCTACTAGTATTGAAGCGCTGCAAAATATTGTTTTGAAGTGACAACATGTTTCAATTCGTCTTTTTTTAAAGATTTTTGCGACCTTTACTTCATCTGGAAATACAGAGCAATTAAGATAAATACTTTTTACTTTAGAAAATAATTATTTTGAAAACATGACCAAATTTCTACTGATTTTAAAGTGGCCTGGATTTTTGACTGGCCTTGTAGGCACGTGCCTACTTTGCCTAATGGTTAATCCGGCACTGGGAGCGAATTATTGTGAGATTTGTACGCGAAAAGACCAATTTTCAGTGCACTTTCAAACAATTAACAATTAAAATTCACTCTCACTCACTATTCACTTTATAAGATAATATTCACTCTAAAAATGCTGAAAAAATCTGCGTGCCAATCACACTTCACACGACTTTTAAACGCTAGCCTATTGTCAAAGGGGAAGATGGGGAAGGTCCAAAGTATCAAGTTATACTCGCGATTTTGACTGCTATCAAGCGCTGCAGATCGGCGTCCAGTCAAATCTGAAGCCTTGCACGTTGACATGGCCTGCGCATATGGGTAAAAGACAAAAACCTGAACAATGTCGTCAACTAGAAAGGAAAGGGACAAACCGAAACCGACAATATCTTAGGCAGGACTTGTCCAACATTATAATTCGTATTTTTGAAACGATTAGACGACTTTGCTTTTAGAATAGACCGAGACATGAAGAACTGATCGCATTGCATGTTTTCGTTTCGGAATCTGGCAATTAACTCCCCATTATGTTAACTTCTGGAGCACTGCCATTGAAAACAGCTTAAAATTGCGCTTCGCTTTTCCCCCCGTCTTGCCAGGTAATCCGGCAGGATCTCGTACAGCATCAGTCAGAAATTCCAACACAAAATTTTTAGCAGAGGGGGCAACATAAAAAAGTGCCAAAGTACACACTTTTATTGAAATTGCCCAGATGTATCGCAACAGCTTTCTCGACTGAGCTTAAGAACACAAACATTGCAATCGGAAATAGGGCCACTGTGACTGCTGGCCGCCGTGACCTGGCCAACAGAACCTGTGCACTTCGCGTTGACTCTGTTTGATATGCAGTAAGCAGCTTAGAAGACCATCGAAAAGGCCTTCCATTCAGATGCAAGGAAATAATTCTGGTCACTTAGAAAGAAGGATTTTTATGTTGCTTTCCAAAAGTGTTAACAGCAGGGCTGATATCAATTTTGTCCAAATAAAGAAAAAAAAAAATTAATGTACACGCTCAGTGCAAACAAACTTTTACTTGGCTATAGGTCCAATCAGAGTTGCCAGACTAATGAAAAGGTCTTAAATCCAAAATAATACAAAAAAAGGCCAAACAAGGAAAATGTTAGATAAAAAAAAATGCCAAATAGATATTTACGTGTTTCTATCAAAGTAATGTCCGTAGTATTCATTTTTATTGATATTTTATGACATGTAGCGGGTTTTAATAAATCGTAGCAAAATTTTTCTGAGAGAGCCCGAAAAATAGCAAGTACAAATGAACTGTAGCGGATGAGTTTTAATCCGCTGCAGTGGCGACATCTGGCACCACTGACTGGCTGAGAGTGTGATAGCAGTCTGACTCGGCGCCGGCGTCACATTACAAGTATTAAACAAGTATAATATAGCACGTGCATTGAACAATGGTGAATACGGTTTTCATCTGGTAAAGGTTGCGATGTGTGAGAAATATTGCTTATTATGCATTTTGAAGATTAATTTAAAAAAAGGCCAAATTTAAGGCCAAATCTAGAAAAAGGCCAATATTACGGCCTATAGCACGAAAGTAAGACAAAATGTTAGCTGTCATCTGATGTTCTAGAACAGGGGTCACCAAATGGCGGCCCGCGGAAGGTATCAGCGTACAAGTATAACCAAAAAGACTTTTCTTGATGAGTTAAAGAGCATGAAGGCAAAAAATACTTTCCGGGACTTGGCATATTTTTGCTTTGCATAACGATTCCACCGACCGACCAATCAGATTGTAGTTCTAGGTGGAGGTCGCTTAAAGTTATACCAATGCGATGTCCAACTACACTGTCCCGGTGATTGATTAAAATGCCTGTTTTCGAACTTCGAAATTGTCTGTAAACACTATTGTGCATTTCACCGTTATTGTGTTTCACGAGCAGTGTTCCCTTTATACAAGTTTTTGTTGGCAAAATAGGTCGGTATGCAAACTCAATTTATAAAAAAATGGCAAAATATTATATTTTCAAAAAAAATTAAAAGACTTTTTTGGTTTTAATACGAAAATATTTAGCATAGCAGGCTACTGCAAAATGTTGTTAATCAACAAGTCTTGCCATGCTGATGAGCACCGCAAGTGACAGTTGTCTAATAATCAAAAAAAGACGTTTATAGAGATTCTCACAAAAAGGATAAAAAACCAAGTCGTTGCTTTTTCAGAAGGAGCACTGTTCATAAGTTACGACAGAAACGTTTTTTTCGGTGATTTCCACAAGAGTTTGTTTCATGGTGCCTGGTTTCTTTCTCCCTGTTATTGGAGCCTATTTTCACTGATATGTTTGCAGGTCACTATTGTTGCCTGTAATGCGATGTGTCAAACATTTCCTTGTTTACTGAAACAGTTAATTGCAAGACATCTGTTGTGAAGCGAAGTGACGACACCACTCTTGCTTGGCGATGAATATTCTGATAAAACCGCTCGCCTCGTTATAAGTGCGCAAAACAAGTGGCCTCGTTTATTAGGCATTGTTAAAGAAGTCAAAAGTGTTGTTAAAGGAGCTTGGCCTTGCAGTAGCGTTGTTCAACTAATTTTGTTGCTGCGGTATTCGAAGATAAATATTAACATGTAACGCTGGATAGGCTACTGGGTACGAAATGCGTTCTTTTCAACCAACCTAAAATTTTATTAGTGCGGCCCGCCACAACTCTCCTTAGTGCTTAAGTGGCCCGCATGCAAAAAATTCAAGGTCTTTGAGCACTGTTGATTATTAAAAAAAAAAGCAGAAAAACAACAACTTGAGACCAAGTTGGAACTATTTTAGAGGGCGCCCGTGTAAAGCTTGAAAAAGTCGCCAGATGAGGACCACCCTATAAGGTGGACGTTATGAAGTAGTAGAAATTGTGACCAGTGCTTTTTCATTTTTTTCCGTTTTGTTGCAGGCCTGCAGCATGGGATTTGTATAACAGCGTATGCTATGTGCAATAAAGCGGTCAACCACATATTGCTCATGAAGGGATTGACCGACTGTGACTATAGTTTGATACCTTGTGGGTGCCCAAACAGGCACGGTACAGTTGCGCACATTTATTCAATTCAATTTATTTTTCTTTGTCAGAATGCAAGAGAAATGATATTGTGAAAAAGAAATACAGTAACAAAACCAACAAAAGGAAAAGGTGGCAAAACCTTAATTAATGCTTTAAGACGTGCATGAAAAGATCTAATATTGCGGCATATGCATCGATAAAAATATACTCAAGCAAGGCCTGCAGCATGGGATTTGTATAACAGCGTATGCTATCTTCAATAAAGCGGTCAACCACATATTGCTCATGAAGGGATTGACCGACTGTGACTAGTTTGATACCTTGTGGGTGCCCAAACAGGCACGATACAGTTGCGCACATTTATTCAATTCAATTTATTTTTCTTTGTCAGAATGCAAGAGAAATGATATTGTGAAAAAGAAATACAGTAGCAAAACCAACAAAAGGAAAAGGTGGCAAAACCTTAATTAATGCTTTAAGACGTGCATGAGAAGATCTACTGTAATAATATTGCGGCATATGCATCGATAAAAATATACTCAAGCACGGCCACCAAACCAAACCTGATACTTTAAAACAAGTAGACGAATTAGTTAGCAATCAGTCGTCTTCTCGTTCGCCAATTCTTGAAGCAATGAGAACACGACTGAACTCTAACAACATCGCAAAAACAAACTAATACACACACACATATCGTAATTAGGCAACGGACTATCAAAACAAGAACTATTTGCAGACTTTATACAGAAATAAAGTGTTCGCAGCAACGACATTAAAAAGCCTATAGATTGCAAAAGAAATACACAACGTGGCAGCTCATTACCAAGATAAAACAGTTAAAAAAGCTTGGTTTTTAAATTAAATTCCTGCACATGTAAGAGCATCATAAGAAAGATCAGTGGCGTATCCTGGTTGGTTGAGCAAGGGAAGCAATAAAACTCGTGAGGGAATAGAGCGTGCCGAAGGCACGTGTTTTTTAGGGGGGTCCGGGGGCATGCTCCCCCGGAAAATTTTTGCAAAATTACACTCAAATAATGAATTATACTGCTTTCTGGAAACACTGTTAGGGTAATTTTTGTATGAAATTTATTAGCAGATAAACAGCTATTAACTTATTAAAGGCAGCTCTTACACACGAACGGGCAAAGGGCAAAAATGCGACTATAATTAGAGAACACCAAAAACTCAGCTACAAAGTCAAGTCTAGCTTAGACCTCACATATCCTGTCTTATTCCAAAGTCTATCCAGCCAGGATAACAGTGTAAAGCCAACATTTGGCTCAAACTTTTGCTTACAAGGCCGATATTATAACCATAACAGTGCCCTAGATTTTCTCATTACACAGCTCACTGGCACAACATCCAACAGAGCAGAGTTGCCAGACTATGAAAAAGTCTTAAAGCCAAAATAATACAAAGAAAAGGCCAAAACAAGGAAAATATTAGACAAAAAAGGCTAAATGGATATATTTACCTGTTTCTATCAAAAATAATAAAATTTACATATATATTTTATAACTTGTAGTGGATTTTAATAAATTGTAGCAAAAATAATTCTGAAAGTAGCCCAAAAAATAGCAAGTTAGCCTATAAAAGTAGCGGATGAGTTTTGATCCGCCACATTACGAGTATTAAACAAGTATAGAACATGTATTGAACAATGTTGAATATGGTTTCATCTGGTAAGGTTACAATATTAGAAAAATATTGATTATCATGCATTTTGAAAAGTTATTTAAAAAAAAACTAATTCGCGGAATTTGGCTAATCTGGCAACTTCGCGACTGGAAGCAATTTTTAAATCGCTTCCAGCGATTAGTTAAAAGAAACGTAAATTGCGAAAACTTTGCGCTGCTTTTTTCCTTTCTTTCAAACTTGTTTCTTCTTATTGCAAAAACGAGAGCAACGGATGCAATACGAATCTTCGCTTCCGTTGGCTTCCAACTTTTTTAAAATTAAAACCGAGTTCAAAATCATACGGGGGGCATGAGTTAAAAACCGTTCTAAATCGCATTTAGGTAAAGAAATTACGAAATCGTTTTACTGAAAAATATCAGCTTCTCTTTTTTCAATTTTGACAGGGGAAGCAATGCTTCCCTTGCTTCCATTGAGGATACGCCCCTGAGAAAGATGATGATATAGCATAGGGTGTTTTTGGTATCGCCAATATAACAAGAGGTGAATCATCTTTGATAGCGTCAGTGAGGGATGGAGTGTTTTCGAGAGGAGGAGACTCTTTGGTAGTGCCGATGAAGGATGTAGTGTCTGAGTTGTTTCAAGCATCTTTTTCAAACCAACCTAAACAATAATCTCACGAAAAGTCAAGCGATCTTCTGAACAAACGTAACAGCCTATAATAATCAGTAGGAAGGTAGATGCAAGCTTGTAGTAACTTGGTGATATGGCAAACATTAAATTATGCAACACGGTATAGTAGCTTATTCATGGAAGAATAAAGATATTAATCATCATCCTCATCCATTCGGGTGTAATGTATGATAAGATATACGTATAGTAGAATATGTTAATGTACAATATAGTAATATAGGTAGGAAAAATTTACGAAAGTGGCATTTGGAAAGGCATGCTATACCAGGATTTGGTGCAACAATCAATAATAGAGTCAGATGATTAAAGAGTTGCGGCATAGGTTGATTTGGAGAATGCAAGTGCTTTTTCAGGTTACTGCAAAATATTGAAAAGGTTGCGATTTCAGTGATGGTCCCACACTTTAACTCCACTTGTGGCTCCCCAAATCAACAAATACAGAAAGTAGATGTGGTTTGGGCCAATTTATCGTTCTTTGTCCGAATTGAATCTCCACCCGGCATAATGTTTGTGCTCGCTGAAACGTTTTCGGAATCGCAACGAGTGCGGTTGCTTGGCACGGGAAATGTAACGCTTTGCAAGGTAAGAAAAACCTGTCAAGACAGACGTCGGGGGTTAGGACAACTGAAATTAAAGAAGCGACCCAGGTTACCTCAAGGGCTGTGTTTGGTTGAAACGAAAAGGAATTTTCGAAGTCCACCTCAAAGAAAACTTGTCTGGCTCAGTGAGTAATTTCGAACGTCTGCGAAACGGGCGTCGAGGCTTTCGCGAACGAAAAATGCTGATGAAACACAGCAGCCAGCAACCAACCCGGTGAAAAGACTCTTTTGCTTTACAAGGTGGCTCTGAAAAGAGCCGTTTGTTGTTTGAAATGCAGGTCGTCGTTTACTTGGAGCTGGTGTACTTCGTGACTGCTTTGGTGCCTTCGGACACGGCGTGCTTCGCCAGTTCGCCGGGCAACAGCAATCGAACGGCAGTCTGGATTTCGCGACTGCTGATGGTCGCTCTCTTGTTGTAGTGAGCCAGACGGGACGCTTCAGAGGCGATGCGCTCGAAGATGTCATTCACGAAAGAATTCATGATGCTCATCGCCTTGCTGGAGATTCCCGTGTCCGGGTGGACTTGCTTGAGCACCTTATAGATGTAGATGCTGAAACTTTCCTTTCGCTTTGCGCGCCTCTTCTTCTGCTTGTCGGCAGGTGCGGTTTTCTTGACAGCTTTCTTGCTTCCCTTGCTTGCGGACGCCATTTCGCTAGTTTGCTCAAAAGACGAGTGATAAAGCGCGCATCGTAGATTTTTGCTTTATAGCTCGAGCGTATGCAAATGAAGCGTCGAGTGGCTGCTGGATTTGGCCAATGAAAAAAATGAAACGCGCGTCGCTGTTTTTCCATTGGCCAGCGCTGGCGCGCGCCATAAAAACCGTCAGATTTTCGACGACAGCTCGGATGGTATAAAAACTCGTTTTGCGCGCTCTGCTCGGTAAATTCTGATTCTATTTTGTTTTCAACTACTTTGCAAACCTCAATTAATTGAAACATGTCAGGACGTGGCAAAGGCGGCGGAAAATCCAAGGCGAAGCCAAAGAGCAGGTCGTCGCGAGCTGGTCTTCAATTTCCAGTCGGTCGTGTGCACAGACTCTTGCGCACTGGACATTACTCGGAGCGCGTTGGTGCAGGAGCACCAGTGTACCTTGCGGCCGTGCTCGAGTACTTGAGCGCCGAGGTGTTGGAGTTGGCCGGTAACGCCGCCCGCGACAACAAGAAGACGAGAATCATTCCCCGTCACCTTCAGCTCGCCATCCGCAACGACGAGGAACTGAACAAGCTTCTGGGCGGAGTCACCATTGCACAAGGTGGTGTTTTGCCCAACATCCAAGCCGTGCTCCTTCCCAAGAAGACTTCGAAGAAAGCTTAAGTCGGCGATTTTTGCCTTTCGCACAAAACGGCTCTTTTCAGAGCCACCTCATGTTGCAAAAGATGTAATGAACGCAAAGGTTCTTGTGTTGACACGACCAGCTACAATATGGCCAGGTTTGAGCGCGTGCAATTTCAATGAAATAATGAGCCCAAAATCTCGGTTTTACTAGTCGTGGTGGTTTCGTTTTGAGAGAAGTGTGCTCTTCTCTGCGGTGTCAAATGAAATCGCAGCGGTTGCTGAAAATTTAAATGAATTCGCCCGAAAACATGCTATACCTACAACTACTGAGCATTATGGCTGAAAAGCAATTTCACCGTCATGCACAACGCGCCCAGGAGCGTAGTTTGCGCTAAATAATAAGCTATTTAGGTAAGGCTACTGGCTGCGCCCTCAAACCAAGGGCTGTTCAAACTGAAGTCTCGTTTCGAAAAAAGAAACACCTTGAACATTTTGCTCAGGATCGCCGACAACTTTTCGAATAGCCCTACGCTTTACTCGCGCAGCCAAGTCTCTTTCACAGTGACAGGTGGCTCTGAAAAGAGCCGTTTGATGCGAGGACGACGCTTAAGCGCGTTCTCCGCGGATGCGACGGGCTAGCTGGATGTCCTTGGGCATGATGGTGACCCGCTTGGCGTGGATCGCGCACAGGTTGGTGTCTTCGAACAGGCCGACAAGGTACGCCTCGCTGGCTTCTTGCAGAGCCATGACGGCGCTGCTCTGGAAACGAAGGTCGGTCTTGAAGTCTTGGGCGATCTCGCGAACCAGTCGCTGGAAGGGAAGTTTGCGAATGAGCAGTTCAGTTGACTTCTGGTAACGTCTGATTTCACGCAAGGCGACGGTTCCCGGTCGATAGCGATGAGGCTTCTTGACGCCCCCGGTGGCTGGGGCGCTCTTGCGAGCGGCCTTCGTTGCCAGCTGCTTTCGGGGCGCTTTGCCACCAGTTGACTTGCGAGCGGTCTGCTTAGTTCGAGCCATTTCGCGATTTTTTATTGTTCTTCTCTTGACAAGAGGTCTGACTGCACCGGCAAGCGTGATGGCTTATATAGCGTCGGCGAGCCGAGTCAGGAGAGATCTCATTGGCTCTGAGCAAAGCGCGCGCTCTTTTGTCAGCCAATCGGGCGGCGAGTTGAAAACTGAGCATAATTTCTCAACGACCTTAATTTTCTCGGTCCCGGCGAACCGTGCGTGCCCGAAGGACTCGCGCGGTAAAAGTCTCTTTTCAAAAGTTTAAGTGGCCCTGAAAAGGGCCGGTTTGTTGTTGCTGTCATTGATGAGCCTTCTAACCGCCGAAACCGTACAGGGTTCGTCCTTGGCGCTTCAGCGCGTAAACGACATCGAGGGCGGTGACTGTCTTTCGTTTTGCGTGCTCGGTGTAGGTGACGGCGTCGCGAATCACGTTCTCAAGGAAGACCTTCAACACGCCTCGGGTTTCTTCGTAAATCAAGCCGGAAATGCGCTTGACACCGCCTCGACGAGCGAGTCGCCTGATAGCGGGCTTGGTGATTCCCTGGATGTTGTCACGCAAGACTTTTCTGTGGCGCTTAGCGCCTCCCTTTCCCAAACCTTTTCCTCCTTTGCCACGTCCAGACATTTTCGTAAGATGGATGCAAATACAACAAAAATTCAACACAAAGTGAAATTAACTTAGCAAGTGTTCTCTGACGGCACGTTTGCTGACTTATCTATCGCAATTTCGAACGCCGTCGAAACACTTTCCGGCCGCCAATGGCGCGAGAGATCAACGTCGAAAAATGGCGTCGCATCGCGCTGGACTGGTCGCCGAACGCATCGAAGTGCTCTTTTCACGCAGTGATGGGTGGCTCTGAAAAGAGCCGTTTTGCGAATGCTCACCGCTGCTGCTGACGACGACGTGTGACAGCTCACTTCTTTCCAGATTTCTTCGCCGCTGGCTTCTTGGCCACTTTCTTCGCGGCCGGCTTCTTGGTCTTTTTGCTGGCGGCGGTCGCCTTCTTGGCAGCCGGCTTTTTGACTGCGCCCTTTTTGGCAGACGGTTTCTTGGGGCTGGACTTTTTGACAGCGGTCTTTTTCGATCCGCTCTTGGTCGTCG
This sequence comes from Aplidium turbinatum, assembly GCF_918807975.1. Taxonomy (NCBI): domain Eukaryota; kingdom Metazoa; phylum Chordata; class Ascidiacea; order Aplousobranchia; family Polyclinidae; genus Aplidium; species Aplidium turbinatum. Next base: position 22,993,828 of record NC_137476.1, on the reverse strand, counting down.
CCTTCTTGCTCGCAGTCTTTTTGGCAGCGCCACCGGTCGCCGTTTTCTTGACAGTCTTCTTAGCGGCGGTCTTTTTCACCTGGGCAGCTGTCTTCGGCTTTTTGGCAGTCGTCTTCTTTTTCTTCGGCTCGGTTGCAGCCTTCTTGAGCTTGAAGGAACCAGACGCGCCACTGGTGGTGCCTTTGGTACTCACGATCTGCTCGCTGGCGCGTAGCCGCTTAATCGCGGAGCAGACCAGCCTGGTGGCGTTGTCGCCGACCTGGTGATTGTCTTTGATGTACTTCAGAATCTTCTGACGGGAAGATCCGCTTCTGTCTTTGAGAGCACCGATCGCACCTTTCACCATGTCCGCATAGGGAGGGTGCGCGGCGGTTTTCTTTTGCTTTTTCGAAGCGTCGGTTGACATTATTTTGCTCGTTTGGATTGCTGAATATGTAATGCTTTTGTTGATCGATCGCGCGCGTCGCCGCGATAACAAATTAGTACCGCAATTTCCGACCAAAGCGAAACGATATCGCGGCGGCGGCGCGCGTGCAATCTCGCGTTGATCCATCTAAAACCTGTGCTTGTGCGGGGTCGATCGACGCCGCCCTGGTCGCAGATCTCCTCTTCAGGGGCCCGATTCTGCCTGACGTTGGCCGCCAAACAAACCGGGTCGTCAGCTGACTGAAGCGCTGGCGAATTGGTTTGACCTGGCTTCTGCCAAGACGCCTCGATAGCAGGCAGCTAAAGACTTTTCGGCGACAAACTCATGCGCTTACGATTTTGACGCGGCTGTGTGCAAACAAGCTTGAGTCGGCCCCAGTCCGTGCACGCTTGCGCGATTGCCACGCGCATGGCTCGAACGGACTAGGGCCCAAAAGCACAGCTTTTCGGTCGTCTGTCGCACAGGCCTTGATCTTAGCACGCTCGCAAGGACACGACGGCTCCGCGTGCCTGTCGCAATCGCACGTACGTTTGCCGCCACCTGGCGATGGAAAAACTGGGCCCCTTTTGCAAAGGAACCGCACGGTTGCTTTCGGTGTTGTTCCATTTGCATTGTTTCTTTTCAAATCCTCCTCCAAGAACTCATTGAGCTCATTGCTCATGTAGTACAGGAAGTGTCGGTTGCAAGCAAGGCCACACAACCCAGACAACAAACGGCACAAAATTCAACAAAAGCAAAGAAAGGCGCCGCACGTGCAGCATTGAACAGTATAGCCTAATGGAAGATTGTAGAATGATATTTTGGGTTCTTTTGGAGACTGCAAATTGGGCTACCACAAGATGTTGAGAGCGATAACCAGCTCCATTTCGAACGTTTTGTCAGTCAGAACGACCGACTTTGTCAAGGATCTCATTCTCAAACTGTTTTGCCAAGGATGCTGAGAGACAGGTAAAAACTACCAGTTCAGCAGCATCACGGCACAACATAAAAACCAACTGACGAGACGAAGATGCTTACAAGATGCAAAGGTCCAAAACGCACAAAATTGCCGTTCAATTTTCTTGGCAACGCAGAAGATTCCGTGCGTTTTTGATCTCAAAAAGTTATCTTGCCAGTTCCAATATTGATGACGTGGATGTGCCATCATCATGATCGGACAGGAAAAGAAAAGGGACATGAAAGAAACCCATCACCAGGCTGGAAGCCGACGCGATGTGGCTCGGGAGGGCATGATGATGAGCTCTTGCTACGACCAGTGATCACACAGTATAGCCAAAGACGGTTGAGCTTCGAGATCCAAAGGCATTGTTTCTGGCGATGGATGTGATGAGCTTGTGGATATGTGCGTCGGAGTCCTGATGGTGTTGGTGTAGCTCTCGTCTCTTTTGTGACGCTGTCGTTGCTGTTGAGATCTACAAACACAGACATTTGCAGTGGACAATATTGCTTTGGTAGCCTTTTACATGTAGTGTAAGCCATTTCGGATGGTTGATTGAAGCCTTCGCAAGTGTGCAGAACGGCCTCAAGTGAATTTCCCACTGGGTATCCGATTTGCTTAGATGCTGTTTTAATTTGTGGACAAAAGTGAAGTAGGAAATTCGTTTCATGTTTTCGCTCCTGTGAAGTCTGTTAGATGCTGAGTAGGCTGAGTGGTGTTTTTGAAAGCTATGGAACGTTTAGCGAGTCCTCATCACGACCTCTTGTGGACAGGCGGTGAACCGCCTTGGGGTATTTAAAAAGATTAGAGGAGCGAACAGTGCCGGATTAAGGGTCTGCTGGCCTGTAGGCACATTTTATAAGTGGCCCGAAAATCAGGGTTGCCAACTAAAATATTGAAATTATCAGTGTTGCCAAATCATTGTCACAAAGATCGTTGTTGCAACTATAACACAGGGTACCGTGCAAAAACTTGGCCATATGCCTAACTAAATAACAACTTAGCGCGTTTTTGCAATTGAAAACACGTTAACTAGTTTTTGGAGGTCAATCTTACGGAGTAGATCGCTTTCGATACACAAAAGTGCCAGTGTACCAAGACGTTGTTGACACATTGTTGATCGTTTGACGTCTTTAATTCGTTTCAGTTGTGAAAACGAGCGTTCCCCCGAGCAATTCGTAGCCATTAGAGACAAGTGCATTCTAAGTGCTACTTCAGTGTTCGGAAGTGCATTATAAACACCAGTTGTGTGCAGCATTTTAAACATCTTCTGGGCCCTTCCTGTTGCTGCTGTTTCATCGCGTCTTTGCTCTTTATAGTCTTTATACCAGCACATAAACTGACGAAATTCTGATGAGAAGCCGGAAGAAAGGTCCTTTGAATACACACCAACCAGACCTGCAACAGCAACATCGATGTCTTTAACAGACATGGAGTCGTACTCTGTCAAAACTCCAAACCTCTGCAGCACCATGGAATATGCATCGATACGTTTCTGTAGTCGCTCTTTAGTTGGTCGATGATCACATAAAACGTGTTGATTTTAAATTTTTGCTGGCCCGACATTCCTTCCACTGTCCACATCATCTGTAGCAGCTCCATCACTGACATTCTTCTGTCGCTTTGGTGCTCGCCGACTTTCAGATTTATATATGCTGCTGCCACAGCAATCACGTGCCTGCTGCCAATAACAGTCAAAATTCTCTCTGCACTCATCCAAGAATTTATCCACCAATGGCTAGTGTCAGTTCGATAGTGGAACTTTGAAGCAACTTGCTACTAGTATTGAAGCGCTGCAAAATATTGTTTTGAAGTGACAACATGTTTCAATTCGTCTTTTTTTAAAGATTTTTGCGACCTTTACTTCATCTGGAAATACAGAGCAATTAAGATAAATACTTTTTACTTTAGAAAATAATTATTTTGAAAACATGACCAAATTTCTACTGATTTTAAAGTGGCCTGGATTTTTGACTGGCCTTGTAGGCACGTGCCTACTTTGCCTAATGGTTAATCCGGCACTGGGAGCGAATTATTGTGAGATTTGTACGCGAAAAGACCAATTTTCAGTGCACTTTCAAACAATTAACAATTAAAATTCACTCTCACTCACTATTCACTTTATAAGATAATATTCACTCTAAAAATGCTGAAAAAATCTGCGTGCCAATCACACTTCACACGACTTTTAAACGCTAGCCTATTGTCAAAGGGGAAGATGGGGAAGGTCCAAAGTATCAAGTTATACTCGCGATTTTGACTGCTATCAAGCGCTGCAGATCGGCGTCCAGTCAAATCTGAAGCCTTGCACGTTGACATGGCCTGCGCATATGGGTAAAAGACAAAAACCTGAACAATGTCGTCAACTAGAAAGGAAAGGGACAAACCGAAACCGACAATATCTTAGGCAGGACTTGTCCAACATTATAATTCGTATTTTTGAAACGATTAGACGACTTTGCTTTTAGAATAGACCGAGACATGAAGAACTGATCGCATTGCATGTTTTCGTTTCGGAATCTGGCAATTAACTCCCCATTATGTTAACTTCTGGAGCACTGCCATTGAAAACAGCTTAAAATTGCGCTTCGCTTTTCCCCCCGTCTTGCCAGGTAATCCGGCAGGATCTCGTACAGCATCAGTCAGAAATTCCAACACAAAATTTTTAGCAGGGGGGGCAACATAAAAAAGTGCCAAAGTACACACTTTTATTGAAATTGCCCAGATGTATCGCAACAGCTTTCTCGACTGAGCTTAAGAACACAAACATTGCAATCGGAAATAGGGCCACTGTGACTGCTGGCCGCCGTGACCTGGCCAACAGAACCTGTGCACTTCGCGTTGACTCTGTTTGATATGCAGTAAGCAGCTTAGAAGACCATCGAAAAGGCCTTCCATTCAGATGCAAGGAAATAATTCTGGTCACTTAGAAAGAAGGATTTTTATGTTGCTTTCCAAAAGTGTTAACAGCAGGGCTGATATCAATTTTGTCCAAATAAAGAAAAAAAAAAATTAATGTACACGCTCAGTGCAAACAAACTTTTACTTGGCTATAGGTCCAATCAGAGTTGCCAGACTAATGAAAAGGTCTTAAATCCAAAATAATACAAAAAAAGGCCAAACAAGGAAAATGTTAGATAAAAAAAAATGCCAAATAGATATTTACGTGTTTCTATCAAAGTAATGTCCGTAGTATTCATTTTTATTGATATTTTATGACATGTAGCGGGTTTTAATAAATCGTAGCAAAATTTTTCTGAGAGAGCCCGAAAAATAGCAAGTACAAATGAACTGTAGCGGATGAGTTTTAATCCGCTGCAGTGGCGACATCTGGCACCACTGACTGGCTGAGAGTGTGATAGCAGTCTGACTCGGCGCCGGCGTCACATTACAAGTATTAAACAAGTATAATATAGCACGTGCATTGAACAATGGTGAATACGGTTTTCATCTGGTAAAGGTTGCGATGTGTGAGAAATATTGCTTATTATGCATTTTGAAGATTAATTTAAAAAAAGGCCAAATTTAAGGCCAAATCTAGAAAAAGGCCAATATTACGGCCTATAGCACGAAAGTAAGACAAAATGTTAGCTGTCATCTGATGTTCTAGAACAGGGGTCACCAAATGGCGGCCCGCGGAAGGTATCAGCGTACAAGTATAACCAAAAAGACTTTTCTTGATGAGTTAAAGAGCATGAAGGCAAAAAATACTTTCCGGGACTTGGCATATTTTTGCTTTGCATAACGATTCCACCGACCGACCAATCAGATTGTAGTTCTAGGTGGAGGTCGCTTAAAGTTATACCAATGCGATGTCCAACTACACTGTCCCGGTGATTGATTAAAATGCCTGTTTTCGAACTTCGAAATTGTCTGTAAACACTATTGTGCATTTCACCGTTATTGTGTTTCACGAGCAGTGTTCCCTTTATACAAGTTTTTGTTGGCAAAATAGGTCGGTATGCAAACTCAATTTATAAAAAAATGGCAAAATATTATATTTTCAAAAAAAATTAAAAGACTTTTTTGGTTTTAATACGAAAATATTTAGCATAGCAGGCTACTGCAAAATGTTGTTAATCAACAAGTCTTGCCATGCTGATGAGCACCGCAAGTGACAGTTGTCTAATAATCAAAAAAAGACGTTTATAGAGATTCTCACAAAAAGGATAAAAAACCAAGTCGTTGCTTTTTCAGAAGGAGCACTGTTCATAAGTTACGACAGAAACGTTTTTTTCGGTGATTTCCACAAGAGTTTGTTTCATGGTGCCTGGTTTCTTTCTCCCTGTTATTGGAGCCTATTTTCACTGATATGTTTGCAGGTCACTATTGTTGCCTGTAATGCGATGTGTCAAACATTTCCTTGTTTACTGAAACAGTTAATTGCAAGACATCTGTTGTGAAGCGAAGTGACGACACCACTCTTGCTTGGCGATGAATATTCTGATAAAACCGCTCGCCTCGTTATAAGTGCGCAAAACAAGTGGCCTCGTTTATTAGGCATTGTTAAAGAAGTCAAAAGTGTTGTTAAAGGAGCTTGGCCTTGCAGTAGCGTTGTTCAACTAATTTTGTTGCTGCGGTATTCGAAGATAAATATTAACATGTAACGCTGGATAGGCTACTGGGTACGAAATGCGTTCTTTTCAACCAACCTAAAATTTTATTAGTGCGGCCCGCCACAACTCTCCTTAGTGCTTAAGTGGCCCGCATGCAAAAAATTCAAGGTCTTTGAGCACTGTTGATTATTAAAAAAAAAAGCAGAAAAACAACAACTTGAGACCAATTTGGAACTATTTTAGAGGGCGCCCGTGTAAAGCTTGAAAAAGTCGCCAGATGAGGACCACCCTATAAGGTGGACGTTATGAAGTAGTAGAAATTGTGACCAGTGCTTTTTCATTTTTTTCCGTTTTGTTGCAGGCCTGCAGCATGGGATTTGTATAACAGCGTATGCTATGTTCAATAAAGCGGTCAACCACATATTGCTCATGAAGGGATTGACCGACTGTGACTATAGTTTGATACCTTGTGGGTGCCCAAACAGGCACGATACAGTTGCGCACATTTATTCAATTCAATTTATTTTTCTTTGTCAGAATGCAAGAGAAATGATATTGTGAAAAAGAAATACAGTAACAAAACCAACAAAAGGAAAAGGTGGCAAAACCTTAATTAATGCTTTAAGACGTGCATGAAAAGATCTAATATTGCGGCATATGCATCGATAAAAATATACTCAAGCAAGGCCTGCAGCATGGGATTTGTATAACAGCGTATGCTATCTTCAATAAAGCGGTCAACCACATATTGCTCATGAAGGGATTGACCGACTGTGACTAGTTTGATACCTTGTGGGTGCCCAAACAGGCACGATACAGTTGCGCACATTTATTCAATTCAATTTATTTTTCTTTGTCAGAATGCAAGAGAAATGATATTGTGAAAAAGAAATACAGTAACAAAACCAACAAAAGGAAAAGGTGGCAAAACCTTAATTAATGCTTTAAGACGTGCATGAGAAGATCTACTGTAATAATATTGCGGCATATGCATCGATAAAAATATACTCAAGCACGGCCACCAAACCTGATACTTTAAAACAAGTAGACGAATTAGTTAGCAATCAGTCGTCTTCTCGTTCGCCAATTCTTGAAGCAATGAGAACACGACTGAACTCTAACAACATCGCAAAAACAAACTAATACACACACACATATCGTAATTAGGCAACGGACTATCAAAACAAGAACTATTTGCAGACTTTATACAGAAATAAAGTGTTCGCAGCAACGACATTAAAAAGCCTATAGATTGCAAAAGAAATACACAACGTGGCAGCTCATTACCAAGATAAAACAGTTAAAAAAGCTTGGTTTTTAAATTAAATTCCTGCACATGTAAGAGCATCATAAGAAAGATCAGTGGCGTATCCTGGTTGGTTGAGCAAGGGAAGCAATAAAACTCGTGAGGGAATAGAGCGTGCCGAAGGCACGTGTTTTTTAGGGGGGTCCGGGGGCATGCTCCCCCGGAAAATTTTTGCAAAATTACACTCAAATAATGAATTATACTGCTTTCTGGAAACACTGTTAGGGTAATTTTTGTATGAAATTTATTAGCAGATAAACAGCTATTAACTTATTAAAGGCAGCTCTTACACACGAACGGGCAAAGGGCAAAAATGCGACTATAATTAGAGAACACCAAAAACTCAGCTACAAAGTCAAGTCTAGCTTAGACCTCACATATCCTGTCTTATTCCAAAGTCTATCCAGCCAGGATAACAGTGTAAAGCCAACATTTGGCTCAAACTTTTGCTTACAAGGCCGATATTATAACCATAACAGTGCCCTAGATTTTCTCATTACACAGCTCACTGGCACAACATCCAACAGAGCAGAGTTGCCAGACTATGAAAAAGTCTTAAAGCCAAAATAATACAAAGAAAAGGCCAAAACAAGGAAAATATTAGACAAAAAAGGCTAAATGGATATATTTACCTGTTTCTATCAAAAATAATAAAATTTACATATATATTTTATAACTTGTAGTGGATTTTAATAAATTGTAGCAAAAATAATTCTGAAAGTAGCCCAAAAAATAGCAAGTTAGCCTATAAAAGTAGCGGATGAGTTTTGATCCGCCACATTACGAGTATTAAACAAGTATAGAACATGTATTGAACAATGTTGAATATGGTTTCATCTGGTAAGGTTACAATATTAGAAAAATATTGATTATCATGCATTTTGAAAAGTTATTTAAAAAAAAACTAATTCGCGGAATTTGGCTAATCTGGCAACTTCGCGACTGGAAGCAATTTTTAAATCGCTTCCAGCGATTAGTTAAAAGAAACGTAAATTGCGAAAACTTTGCGCTGCTTTTTTCCTTTCTTTCAAACTTGTTTCTTCTTATTGCAAAAACGAGAGCAACGGATGCAATACGAATCTTCGCTTCCGTTGGCTTCCAACTTTTTTAAAATTAAAACCGAGTTCAAAATCATACGGGGGGCATGAGTTAAAAACCGTTCTAAATCGCATTTAGGTAAAGAAATTACGAAATCGTTTTACTGAAAAATATCAGCTTCTCTTTTTTCAATTTTGACAGGGGAAGCAATGCTTCCCTTGCTTCCATTGAGGATACGCCCCTGAGAAAGATGATGATATAGCATAGGGTGTTTTTGGTATCGCCAATATAACAAGAGGTGAATCATCTTTGATAGCGTCAGTGAGGGATGGAGTGTTTTCGAGAGGAGGAGACTCTTTGGTAGTGCCGATGAAGGATGTAGTGTCTGAGTTGTTTCAAGCATCTTTTTCAAACCAACCTAAACAATAATCTCACGAAAAGTCAAGCGATCTTCTGAACAAACGTAACAGCCTATAATAATCAGTAGGAAGGTAGATGCAAGCTTGTAGTAACTTGGTGATATGGCAAACATTAAATTATGCAACACGGTATAGTAGCTTATTCATGGAAGAATAAAGATATTAATCATCATCCTCATCCATTCGGGTGTAATGTATGATAAGATATACGTATAGTAGAATATGTTAATGTACAATATAGTAATATAGGTAGGAAAAATTTACGAAAGTGGCATTTGGAAAGGCATGCTATACCAGGATTTGGTGCAACAATCAATAATAGAGTCAGATGATTAAAGAGTTGCGGCATAGGTTGATTTGGAGAATGCAAGTGCTTTTTCAGGTTACTGCAAAATATTGAAAAGGTTGCGATTTCAGTGATGGTCCCACACTTTAACTCCACTTGTGGCTCCCCAAATCAACAAATACAGAAAGTAGATGTGGTTTGGGCCAATTTATCGTTCTTTGTCCGAATTGAATCTTCACCCGGCATAATGTTTGTGCTCGCTGAAACGTTTTCGGAATCGCAACGAGTGCGGTTGCTTGGCACGGGAAATGTAACGCTTTGCAAGGTAAGAAAAACCTGTCAAGACAGACGTCGGGGGTTAGGACAACTGAAATTAAAGAAGCGACCCAGGTTACCTCAAGGGCTGTGTTTGGTTGAAACGAAAAGGAATTTTCGAAGTCCACCTCAAAGAAAACTTGTCTGGCTCAGTGAGTAATTTCGAACGTCTGCGAAACGGGCGTCGAGGCTTTCGCGAACGAAAAATGCTGATGAAACACAGCAGCCAGCAACCAACCCGGTGAAAAGACTCTTTTGCTTTACAAGGTGGCTCTGAAAAGAGCCGTTTGTTGTTTGAAATGCAGGTCGTCGTTTACTTGGAGCTGGTGTACTTCGTGACTGCTTTGGTGCCTTCGGACACGGCGTGCTTCGCCAGTTCGCCGGGCAACAGCAATCGAACGGCAGTCTGGATTTCGCGACTGCTGATGGTCGCTCTCTTGTTGTAGTGAGCCAGACGGGACGCTTCAGAGGCGATGCGCTCGAAGATGTCATTCACGAAAGAATTCATGATGCTCATCGCCTTGCTGGAGATTCCCGTGTCCGGGTGGACTTGCTTGAGCACCTTATAGATGTAGATGCTGAAACTTTCCTTTCGCTTTGCGCGCCTCTTCTTCTGCTTGTCGGCAGGTGCGGTTTTCTTGACAGCTTTCTTGCTTCCCTTGCTTGCGGACGCCATTTCGCTAGTTTGCTCAAAAGACGAGTGATAAAGCGCGCATCGTAGATTTTTGCTTTATAGCTCGAGCGTATGCAAATGAAGCATCGAGTGGCTGCTGGATTTGGCCAATGAAAAAAATGAAACGCGCGTCGCTGTTTTTCCATTGGCCAGCGCTGGCGCGCGCCATAAAAACCGTCAGATTTTCGACGACAGCTCGGATGGTATAAAAACTCGTTTCGCGCGCTCTGCTCGGTAAATTCTGATTCTATTTTGTTTTCAACTACTTTGCAAACCTCAATTAATTGAAACATGTCAGGACGTGGCAAAGGCGGCGGAAAATCCAAGGCGAAGCCAAAGAGCAGGTCGTCGCGAGCTGGTCTTCAATTTCCAGTCGGTCGTGTGCACAGACTCTTGCGCACTGGACATTACTCGGAGCGCGTTGGTGCAGGAGCACCAGTGTACCTTGCGGCCGTGCTCGAGTACTTGAGCGCCGAGGTGTTGGAGTTGGCCGGTAACGCCGCCCGCGACAACAAGAAGACGAGAATCATTCCCCGTCACCTTCAGCTCGCCATCCGCAACGACGAGGAACTGAACAAGCTTCTGGGCGGAGTCACCATTGCACAAGGTGGTGTTTTGCCCAACATCCAAGCCGTGCTCCTTCCCAAGAAGACTTCGAAGAAAGCTTAAGTCGGCGATTTTTGCCTTTCGCACAAAACGGCTCTTTTCAGAGCCACCTCATGTTGCAAAAGATGTAATGAACGCAAAGGTTCTTGTGTTGACACGACCAGCTACAATATGGCCAGGTTTGAGCGCGTGCAATTTCAATGAAATAATGAGCCCAAAATCTCGGTTTTACTAGTCGTGGTGGTTTCGTTTTGAGAGAAGTGTGCTCTTCTCTGCGGTGTCAAATGAAATCGCAGCGGTTGCTGAAAATTTAAATGAATTCGCCCGAAAACATGCTATACCTACAACTACTGAGCATTATGGCTGAAAAGCAATTTCACCGTCATGCACAACGCGCCCAGGAGCGTAGTTTGCGCTAAATAATAAGCTATTTAGGTAAGGCTACTGGCTGCGCCCTCAAACCAAGGGCTGTTCAAACTGAAGTCTCGTTTCGAAAAAAGAAACACCTTGAACATTTTGCTCAGGATCGCCGACAACTTTTCGAATAGCCCTACGCTTTACTCGCGCAGCCAAGTCTCTTTCACAGTGACAGGTGGCTCTGAAAAGAGCCGTTTGATGCGAGGACGACGCTTAAGCGCGTTCTCCGCGGATGCGACGGGCTAGCTGGATGTCCTTGGGCATGATGGTGACCCGCTTGGCGTGGATCGCGCACAGGTTGGTGTCTTCGAACAGGCCGACAAGGTACGCCTCGCTGGCTTCTTGCAGAGCCATGACGGCGCTGCTCTGGAAACGAAGGTCGGTCTTGAAGTCTTGGGCGATCTCGCGAACCAGTCGCTGGAAGGGAAGTTTGCGAATGAGCAGTTCAGTTGACTTCTGGTAACGTCTGATTTCACGCAAGGCGACGGTTCCCGGTCGATAGCGATGAGGCTTCTTGACGCCCCCGGTGGCTGGGGCGCTCTTGCGAGCGGCCTTCGTTGCCAGCTGCTTTCGGGGCGCTTTGCCACCAGTTGACTTGCGAGCGGTCTGCTTAGTTCGAGCCATTTCGCGATTTTTTATTGTTCTTCTCTTGACAAGAGGTCTGACTGCACCGGCAAGCGTGATGGCTTATATAGCGTCGGCGAGCCGAGTCAGGAGAGATCTCATTGGCTCTGAGCAAAGCGCGCGCTCTTTTGTCAGCCAATCGGGCGGCGAGTTGAAAACTGAGCATAATTTCTCAACGACCTTAATTTTCTCGGTCCCGGCGAACCGTGCGTGAAATGAGCGCCGGCGTGCCCGAAGGACTCGCGCGGTAAAAGTCTCTTTTCAAAAGTTTAAGTGGCCCTGAAAAGGGCCGGTTTGTTGTTGCTGTCATTGATGAGCCTTCTAACCGCCGAAACCGTACAGGGTTCGTCCTTGGCGCTTCAGCGCGTAAACGACATCGAGGGCGGTGACTGTCTTTCGTTTTGCGTGCTCGGTGTAGGTGACGGCGTCGCGAATCACGTTCTCAAGGAAGACCTTCAACACGCCTCGGGTTTCTTCGTAAATCAAGCCGGAAATGCGCTTGACACCGCCTCGACGAGCGAGTCGCCTGATAGCGGGCTTGGTGATTCCCTGGATGTTGTCACGCAAGACTTTTCTGTGGCGCTTAGCGCCTCCCTTTCCCAAACCTTTTCCTCCTTTGCCACGTCCAGACATTTTCGTAAGATGGATGCAAATACAACAAAAATTCAACACAAAGTGAAATTAACTTAGCAAGTGTTCTCTGACGGCACGTTTGCTGACTTATCTATCGCAATTTCGAACGCCGTCGAAACACTTTCCGGCCGCCAATGGCGCGAGAGATCAACGTCGAAAAATGGCGTCGCATCGCGCTGGACTGGTCGCCGAACGCATCGAAGTGCTCTTTTCACGCAGTGATGGGTGGCTCTGAAAAGAGCCGTTTTGCGAATGCTCACCGCTGCTGCTGACGACGACGTGTGACAGCTCACTTCTTTCCAGATTTCTTCGCCGCTGGCTTCTTGGCCACTTTCTTCGCGGCCGGCTTCTTGGTCTTTTTGCTGGCGGCGGTCGCCTTCTTGGCAGCCGGCTTTTTGACTGCGCCCTTTTTGGCAGACGGTTTCTTGGGGCTGGACTTTTTGACAGCGGTCTTTTTCGATCCGCTCTTGGTCGTCGCCTTCTTGCTCGCAGTCTTTTTGGCAGCGCCACCGGTCGCCGTTTTCTTGACAGTCTTCTTAGCGGCGGTATTTTTCACCTGGGCAGCTGTCTTCGGCTTTTTGGCAGTCGTCTTCTTTTTCTTCGGCTCGGTTGCAGCCTTCTTGAGCTTGAAGGAACCAGACGCGCCACTGGTGGTGCCTTTGGTACTCACGATCTGCTCGCTGGCGCGTAGCCGCTTAATCGCGGAGCAGACCAGCCTGGTGGCGTTGTCGCCGACCTGGTGATTGTCTTTGATGTACTTCAGAATCTTCTGACGGGAAGATCCGCTTCTGTCTTTGAGAGCACCGATCGCACCTTTCACCATGTCCGCATAGGGAGGGTGCGCGGCGGTTTTCTTTTGCTTTTTCGAAGCGTCGGTTGACATTATTTTGCTCGTTTGGATTGCTGAATATGTAATGCTTTTGTTGATCGATCGCGCGCGTCGCCGCGATAACAAATTAGTACCGCAATTTCCGACCAAAGCGAAACGATATCGCGGCGGCGGCGCGCGTGCAATCTCGCGTTGATCCATCTAAAACCTGTGCTTGTGCGGGGTCGATCGACGCCGCCCTGGTCGCAGATCTCCTCTTCAGGGGCCCGATTCTGCCTGACGTTGGCCGCCAAACAAACCGGGTCGTCAGCTGACTGAAGCGCTGGCGAATTGGTTTGACCTGGCTTCTGCCAAGACGCCTCGATAGCAGGCAGCTAAAGACTTTTCGGCGACAAACTCATGCGCTTACGATTTTGACGCGGCTGTGTGCAAACAAGCTTGAGTCGGCCCCAGTCCGTGCACGCTTGCGCGATTGCCACGCGCATGGCTCGAACGGACTAGGGCCCAAAAGCACAGCTTTTCGGTCGTCTGTCGCACAGGCCTTGATCTTAGCACGCTCGCAAGGACACGACGGCTCCGCGTGCCTGTCGCAATCGCACGTACGTTTGCCGCCACCTGGCGATGGAAAAACTGGGCCCCTTTTGCAAAGGAACCGCACGGTTGCTTTCGGTGTTGTTCCATTTGCATTGTTTCTTTTCAAATCCTCCTCCAAGAACTCATTGAGCTCATTGCTCATGTAGTACAGGAAGTGTCGGTTGCAAGCAAGGCCACACAACCCAGACAACAAACGGCACAAAATTCAACAAAAGCAAAGAAAGGCGCCGCACGTGCAGCATTGAACAGTATAGCCTAATGGAAGATTGTAGAATGATATTTTGGGTTCTTTTGGAGACTGCAAATTGGGCTACCACAAGATGTTGAGAGCGATAACCAGCTCCATTTCGAACGTTTTGTCAGTCAGAACGACCGACTTTGTCAAGGATCTCATTCTCAAACTGTTTTGCCAAGGATGCTGAGAGACAGGTAAAAACTACCAGTTCAGCAGCATCACGGCACAACATAAAAACCAACTGACGAGACGAAGATGCTTACAAGATGCAAAGGTCCAAAACGCACAAAATTGCCGTTCAATTTTCTTGGCAACGCAGAAGATTCCGTGCGTTTTTGATCTCAAAAAGTTATCTTGCCAGTTCCAATATTGATGACGTGGATGTGCCATCATCATGATCGGACAGGAAAAGAAAAGGGACATGAAAGAAACCCATCACCAGGCTGGAAGCCGACGCGATGTGGCTCGGGAGGGCATGATGATGAGCTCTTGCTACGACCAGTGATCACACAGTATAGCCAAAGACGGTTGAGCTTCGAGATCCAAAGGCATTGTTTCTGGCGATGGATGTGATGAGCTTGTGGATATGTGCGTCGGAGTCCTGATGGTGTTGGTGTAGCTCTCGTCTCTTTTGTGACGCTGTCGTTGCTGTTGAGATCTACAAACACAGACATTTGCAGTGGACAATATTGCTTTGGTAGCCTTTTACATGTAGTGTAAGCCATTTCGGATGGTTGATTGAAGCCTTCGCAAGTGTGCAGAACGGCCTCAAGTGAATTTCCCACTGGGTATCCGATTTGCTTAGATGCTGTTTTAATTTGTGGACAAAAGTGAAGTAGGAAATTCGTTTCATGTTTTCGCTCCTGTGAAGTCTGTTAGATGCTGAGTAGGCTGAGTGGTGTTTTTGAAAGCTATGGAACGTTTAGCGAGTCCTCATCACGACCTCTTGTGGACAGGCGGTGAACCGCCTTGGGGTATTTAAAAAGATTAGAGGAGCGAACAGTGCCGGATTAAGGGTCTGCTGGCCTGTAGGCACATTTTATAAGTGGCCCGAAAATCAGGGTTGCCAACTAAAATATTGAAATTATCAGTGTTGCCAAATCATTGTCACAAAGATCGTTGTTGCAACTATAACACAGGGTACCGTGCAAAAACTTGGCCATATGCCTAACTAAATAACAACTTAGCGCGTTTTTGCAATTGAAAACACGTTAACTAGTTTTTGGAGGTCAATCTTACGGAGTAGATCGCTTTCGATACACAAAAGTGCCAGTGTACCAAGACGTTGTTGACACATTGTTGATCGTTTGACGTCTTTAATTCGTTTCAGTTGTGAAAACGAGCGTTCCCCCGAGCAATTCGTAGCCATTAGAGACAAGTGCATTCTAAGTGCTACTTCAGTGTTCGGAAGTGCATTATAAACACCAGTTGTGTGCAGCATTTTAAACATCTTCTGGGCCCTTCCTGTTGCTGCTGTTTCATCGCGTCTTTGCTCTTTATAGTCTTTATACCAGCACATAAACTGACGAAATTCTGATGAGAAGCCGGAAGAAAGGTCCTTTGAATACACACCAACCAGACCTGCAACAGCAACATCGATGTCTTTAACAGACATGGAGTCGTACTCTGTCAAAACTCCAAACCTCTGCAGCACCATGGAATATGCATCGATACGTTTCTGTAGTCGCTCTTTAGTTGGTCGATGATCACATAAAACGTGTTGATTTTAAATTTTTGCTGGCCCGACATTCCTTCCACTGTCCACATCATCTGTAGCAGCTCCATCACTGACATTCTTCTGTCGCTTTGGTGCTCGCCGACTTTCAGATTTATATATGCTGCTGCCACAGCAATCACGTGCCTGCTGCCAATAACAGTCAAAATTCTCTCTGCACTCATCCAAGAATTTATCCACCAATGGCTAGTGTCAGTTCGATAGTGGAACTTTGAAGCAACTTGCTACTAGTATTGAAGCGCTGCAAAATATTGTTTTGAAGTGACAACATGTTTCAATTCGTCTTTTTTTAAAGATTTTTGCGACCTTTACTTCATCTGGAAATACAGAGCAATTAAGATAAATACTTTTTACTTTAGAAAATAATTATTTTGAAAACATGACCAAATTTCTACTGATTTTAAAGTGGCCTGGATTTTTGACTGGCCTTGTAGGCACGTGCCTACTTTGCCTAATGGTTAATCCGGCACTGGGAGCGAATTATTGTGAGATTTGTACGCGAAAAGACCAATTTTCAGTGCACTTTCAAACAATTAACAATTAAAATTCACTCTCACTCACTATTCACTTTATAAGATAATATTCACTCTAAAAATGCTGAAAAAATCTGCGTGCCAATCACACTTCACACGACTTTTAAACGCTAGCCTATTGTCAAAGGGGAAGATGGGGAAGGTCCAAAGTATCAAGTTATACTCGCGATTTTGACTGCTATCAAGCGCTGCAGATCGGCGTCCAGTCAAATCTGAAGCCTTGCACGTTGACATGGCCTGCGCATATGGGTAAAAGACAAAAACCTGAACAATGTCGTCAACTAGAAAGGAAAGGGACAAACCGAAACCGACAATATCTTAGGCAGGACTTGTCCAACATTATAATTCGTATTTTTGAAACGATTAGACGACTTTGCTTTTAGAATAGACCGAGACATGAAGAACTGATCGCATTGCATGTTTTCGTTTCGGAATCTGGCAATTAACTCCCCATTATGTTAACTTCTGGAGCA
The DNA here is from genome assembly GCF_918807975.1 of Aplidium turbinatum. Taxonomy (NCBI): domain Eukaryota; kingdom Metazoa; phylum Chordata; class Ascidiacea; order Aplousobranchia; family Polyclinidae; genus Aplidium; species Aplidium turbinatum. The sequence goes on along the minus strand of NC_137476.1, from coordinate 22,977,192 downwards.
CTGCCATTGAAAACAGCTTAAAATTGCGCTTCGCTTTTCCCCCCGTCTTGCCAGGTAATCCGGCAGGATCTCGTACAGCATCAGTCAGAAATTCCAACACAAAATTTTTAGCAGGGGGGGCAACATAAAAAAGTGCCAAAGTACACACTTTTATTGAAATTGCCCAGATGTATCGCAACAGCTTTCTCGACTGAGCTTAAGAACACAAACATTGCAATCGGAAATAGGGCCACTGTGACTGCTGGCCGCCGTGACCTGGCCAACAGAACCTGTGCACTTCGCGTTGACTCTGTTTGATATGCAGTAAGCAGCTTAGAAGACCATCGAAAAGGCCTTCCATTCAGATGCAAGGAAATAATTCTGGTCACTTAGAAAGAAGGATTTTTATGTTGCTTTCCAAAAGTGTTAACAGCAGGGCTGATATCAATTTTGTCCAAATAAAGAAAAAAAAAAATTAATGTACACGCTCAGTGCAAACAAACTTTTACTTGGCTATAGGTCCAATCAGAGTTGCCAGACTAATGAAAAGGTCTTAAATCCAAAATAATACAAAAAAAGGCCAAACAAGGAAAATGTTAGATAAAAAAAAATGCCAAATAGATATTTACGTGTTTCTATCAAAGTAATGTCCGTAGTATTCATTTTTATTGATATTTTATGACATGTAGCGGGTTTTAATAAATCGTAGCAAAATTTTTCTGAGAGAGCCCGAAAAATAGCAAGTACAAATGAACTGTAGCGGATGAGTTTTAATCCGCTGCAGTGGCGACATCTGGCACCACTGACTGGCTGAGAGTGTGATAGCAGTCTGACTCGGCGCCGGCGTCACATTACAAGTATTAAACAAGTATAATATAGCACGTGCATTGAACAATGGTGAATACGGTTTTCATCTGGTAAAGGTTGCGATGTGTGAGAAATATTGCTTATTATGCATTTTGAAGATTAATTTAAAAAAAGGCCAAATTTAAGGCCAAATCTAGAAAAAGGCCAATATTACGGCCTATAGCACGAAAGTAAGACAAAATGTTAGCTGTCATCTGATGTTCTAGAACAGGGGTCACCAAATGGCGGCCCGCGGAAGGTATCAGCGTACAAGTATAACCAAAAAGACTTTTCTTGATGAGTTAAAGAGCATGAAGGCAAAAAATACTTTCCGGGACTTGGCATATTTTTGCTTTGCATAACGATTCCACCGACCGACCAATCAGATTGTAGTTCTAGGTGGAGGTCGCTTAAAGTTATACCAATGCGATGTCCAACTACACTGTCCCGGTGATTGATTAAAATGCCTGTTTTCGAACTTCGAAATTGTCTGTAAACACTATTGTGCATTTCACCGTTATTGTGTTTCACGAGCAGTGTTCCCTTTATACAAGTTTTTGTTGGCAAAATAGGTCGGTATGCAAACTCAATTTATAAAAAAATGGCAAAATATTATATTTTCAAAAAAAATTAAAAGACTTTTTTGGTTTTAATACGAAAATATTTAGCATAGCAGGCTACTGCAAAATGTTGTTAATCAACAAGTCTTGCCATGCTGATGAGCACCGCAAGTGACAGTTGTCTAATAATCAAAAAAAGACGTTTATAGAGATTCTCACAAAAAGGATAAAAAACCAAGTCGTTGCTTTTTCAGAAGGAGCACTGTTCATAAGTTACGACAGAAACGTTTTTTTCGGTGATTTCCACAAGAGTTTGTTTCATGGTGCCTGGTTTCTTTCTCCCTGTTATTGGAGCCTATTTTCACTGATATGTTTGCAGGTCACTATTGTTGCCTGTAATGCGATGTGTCAAACATTTCCTTGTTTACTGAAACAGTTAATTGCAAGACATCTGTTGTGAAGCGAAGTGACGACACCACTCTTGCTTGGCGATGAATATTCTGATAAAACCGCTCGCCTCGTTATAAGTGCGCAAAACAAGTGGCCTCGTTTATTAGGCATTGTTAAAGAAGTCAAAAGTGTTGTTAAAGGAGCTTGGCCTTGCAGTAGCGTTGTTCAACTAATTTTGTTGCTGCGGTATTCGAAGATAAATATTAACATGTAACGCTGGATAGGCTACTGGGTACGAAATGCGTTCTTTTCAACCAACCTAAAATTTTATTAGTGCGGCCCGCCACAACTCTCCTTAGTGCTTAAGTGGCCCGCATGCAAAAAATTCAAGGTCTTTGAGCACTGTTGATTATTAAAAAAAAAAGCAGAAAAACAACAACTTGAGACCAATTTGGAACTATTTTAGAGGGCGCCCGTGTAAAGCTTGAAAAAGTCGCCAGATGAGGACCACCCTATAAGGTGGACGTTATGAAGTAGTAGAAATTGTGACCAGTGCTTTTTCATTTTTTTCCGTTTTGTTGCAGGCCTGCAGCATGGGATTTGTATAACAGCGTATGCTATGTTCAATAAAGCGGTCAACCACATATTGCTCATGAAGGGATTGACCGACTGTGACTATAGTTTGATACCTTGTGGGTGCCCAAACAGGCACGATACAGTTGCGCACATTTATTCAATTCAATTTATTTTTCTTTGTCAGAATGCAAGAGAAATGATATTGTGAAAAAGAAATACAGTAACAAAACCAACAAAAGGAAAAGGTGGCAAAACCTTAATTAATGCTTTAAGACGTGCATGAAAAGATCTAATATTGCGGCATATGCATCGATAAAAATATACTCAAGCAAGGCCTGCAGCATGGGATTTGTATAACAGCGTATGCTATCTTCAATAAAGCGGTCAACCACATATTGCTCATGAAGGGATTGACCGACTGTGACTAGTTTGATACCTTGTGGGTGCCCAAACAGGCACGATACAGTTGCGCACATTTATTCAATTCAATTTATTTTTCTTTGTCAGAATGCAAGAGAAATGATATTGTGAAAAAGAAATACAGTAACAAAACCAACAAAAGGAAAAGGTGGCAAAACCTTAATTAATGCTTTAAGACGTGCATGAGAAGATCTACTGTAATAATATTGCGGCATATGCATCGATAAAAATATACTCAAGCACGGCCACCAAACCTGATACTTTAAAACAAGTAGACGAATTAGTTAGCAATCAGTCGTCTTCTCGTTCGCCAATTCTTGAAGCAATGAGAACACGACTGAACTCTAACAACATCGCAAAAACAAACTAATACACACACACATATCGTAATTAGGCAACGGACTATCAAAACAAGAACTATTTGCAGACTTTATACAGAAATAAAGTGTTCGCAGCAACGACATTAAAAAGCCTATAGATTGCAAAAGAAATACACAACGTGGCAGCTCATTACCAAGATAAAACAGTTAAAAAAGCTTGGTTTTTAAATTAAATTCCTGCACATGTAAGAGCATCATAAGAAAGATCAGTGGCGTATCCTGGTTGGTTGAGCAAGGGAAGCAATAAAACTCGTGAGGGAATAGAGCGTGCCGAAGGCACGTGTTTTTTAGGGGGGTCCGGGGGCATGCTCCCCCGGAAAATTTTTGCAAAATTACACTCAAATAATGAATTATACTGCTTTCTGGAAACACTGTTAGGGTAATTTTTGTATGAAATTTATTAGCAGATAAACAGCTATTAACTTATTAAAGGCAGCTCTTACACACGAACGGGCAAAGGGCAAAAATGCGACTATAATTAGAGAACACCAAAAACTCAGCTACAAAGTCAAGTCTAGCTTAGACCTCACATATCCTGTCTTATTCCAAAGTCTATCCAGCCAGGATAACAGTGTAAAGCCAACATTTGGCTCAAACTTTTGCTTACAAGGCCGATATTATAACCATAACAGTGCCCTAGATTTTCTCATTACACAGCTCACTGGCACAACATCCAACAGAGCAGAGTTGCCAGACTATGAAAAAGTCTTAAAGCCAAAATAATACAAAGAAAAGGCCAAAACAAGGAAAATATTAGACAAAAAAGGCTAAATGGATATATTTACCTGTTTCTATCAAAAATAATAAAATTTACATATATATTTTATAACTTGTAGTGGATTTTAATAAATTGTAGCAAAAATAATTCTGAAAGTAGCCCAAAAAATAGCAAGTTAGCCTATAAAAGTAGCGGATGAGTTTTGATCCGCCACATTACGAGTATTAAACAAGTATAGAACATGTATTGAACAATGTTGAATATGGTTTCATCTGGTAAGGTTACAATATTAGAAAAATATTGATTATCATGCATTTTGAAAAGTTATTTAAAAAAAAACTAATTCGCGGAATTTGGCTAATCTGGCAACTTCGCGACTGGAAGCAATTTTTAAATCGCTTCCAGCGATTAGTTAAAAGAAACGTAAATTGCGAAAACTTTGCGCTGCTTTTTTCCTTTCTTTCAAACTTGTTTCTTCTTATTGCAAAAACGAGAGCAACGGATGCAATACGAATCTTCGCTTCCGTTGGCTTCCAACTTTTTTAAAATTAAAACCGAGTTCAAAATCATACGGGGGGCATGAGTTAAAAACCGTTCTAAATCGCATTTAGGTAAAGAAATTACGAAATCGTTTTACTGAAAAATATCAGCTTCTCTTTTTTCAATTTTGACAGGGGAAGCAATGCTTCCCTTGCTTCCATTGAGGATACGCCCCTGAGAAAGATGATGATATAGCATAGGGTGTTTTTGGTATCGCCAATATAACAAGAGGTGAATCATCTTTGATAGCGTCAGTGAGGGATGGAGTGTTTTCGAGAGGAGGAGACTCTTTGGTAGTGCCGATGAAGGATGTAGTGTCTGAGTTGTTTCAAGCATCTTTTTCAAACCAACCTAAACAATAATCTCACGAAAAGTCAAGCGATCTTCTGAACAAACGTAACAGCCTATAATAATCAGTAGGAAGGTAGATGCAAGCTTGTAGTAACTTGGTGATATGGCAAACATTAAATTATGCAACACGGTATAGTAGCTTATTCATGGAAGAATAAAGATATTAATCATCATCCTCATCCATTCGGGTGTAATGTATGATAAGATATACGTATAGTAGAATATGTTAATGTACAATATAGTAATATAGGTAGGAAAAATTTACGAAAGTGGCATTTGGAAAGGCATGCTATACCAGGATTTGGTGCAACAATCAATAATAGAGTCAGATGATTAAAGAGTTGCGGCATAGGTTGATTTGGAGAATGCAAGTGCTTTTTCAGGTTACTGCAAAATATTGAAAAGGTTGCGATTTCAGTGATGGTCCCACACTTTAACTCCACTTGTGGCTCCCCAAATCAACAAATACAGAAAGTAGATGTGGTTTGGGCCAATTTATCGTTCTTTGTCCGAATTGAATCTTCACCCGGCATAATGTTTGTGCTCGCTGAAACGTTTTCGGAATCGCAACGAGTGCGGTTGCTTGGCACGGGAAATGTAACGCTTTGCAAGGTAAGAAAAACCTGTCAAGACAGACGTCGGGGGTTAGGACAACTGAAATTAAAGAAGCGACCCAGGTTACCTCAAGGGCTGTGTTTGGTTGAAACGAAAAGGAATTTTCGAAGTCCACCTCAAAGAAAACTTGTCTGGCTCAGTGAGTAATTTCGAACGTCTGCGAAACGGGCGTCGAGGCTTTCGCGAACGAAAAATGCTGATGAAACACAGCAGCCAGCAACCAACCCGGTGAAAAGACTCTTTTGCTTTACAAGGTGGCTCTGAAAAGAGCCGTTTGTTGTTTGAAATGCAGGTCGTCGTTTACTTGGAGCTGGTGTACTTCGTGACTGCTTTGGTGCCTTCGGACACGGCGTGCTTCGCCAGTTCGCCGGGCAACAGCAATCGAACGGCAGTCTGGATTTCGCGACTGCTGATGGTCGCTCTCTTGTTGTAGTGAGCCAGACGGGACGCTTCAGAGGCGATGCGCTCGAAGATGTCATTCACGAAAGAATTCATGATGCTCATCGCCTTGCTGGAGATTCCCGTGTCCGGGTGGACTTGCTTGAGCACCTTATAGATGTAGATGCTGAAACTTTCCTTTCGCTTTGCGCGCCTCTTCTTCTGCTTGTCGGCAGGTGCGGTTTTCTTGACAGCTTTCTTGCTTCCCTTGCTTGCGGACGCCATTTCGCTAGTTTGCTCAAAAGACGAGTGATAAAGCGCGCATCGTAGATTTTTGCTTTATAGCTCGAGCGTATGCAAATGAAGCATCGAGTGGCTGCTGGATTTGGCCAATGAAAAAAATGAAACGCGCGTCGCTGTTTTTCCATTGGCCAGCGCTGGCGCGCGCCATAAAAACCGTCAGATTTTCGACGACAGCTCGGATGGTATAAAAACTCGTTTCGCGCGCTCTGCTCGGTAAATTCTGATTCTATTTTGTTTTCAACTACTTTGCAAACCTCAATTAATTGAAACATGTCAGGACGTGGCAAAGGCGGCGGAAAATCCAAGGCGAAGCCAAAGAGCAGGTCGTCGCGAGCTGGTCTTCAATTTCCAGTCGGTCGTGTGCACAGACTCTTGCGCACTGGACATTACTCGGAGCGCGTTGGTGCAGGAGCACCAGTGTACCTTGCGGCCGTGCTCGAGTACTTGAGCGCCGAGGTGTTGGAGTTGGCCGGTAACGCCGCCCGCGACAACAAGAAGACGAGAATCATTCCCCGTCACCTTCAGCTCGCCATCCGCAACGACGAGGAACTGAACAAGCTTCTGGGCGGAGTCACCATTGCACAAGGTGGTGTTTTGCCCAACATCCAAGCCGTGCTCCTTCCCAAGAAGACTTCGAAGAAAGCTTAAGTCGGCGATTTTTGCCTTTCGCACAAAACGGCTCTTTTCAGAGCCACCTCATGTTGCAAAAGATGTAATGAACGCAAAGGTTCTTGTGTTGACACGACCAGCTACAATATGGCCAGGTTTGAGCGCGTGCAATTTCAATGAAATAATGAGCCCAAAATCTCGGTTTTACTAGTCGTGGTGGTTTCGTTTTGAGAGAAGTGTGCTCTTCTCTGCGGTGTCAAATGAAATCGCAGCGGTTGCTGAAAATTTAAATGAATTCGCCCGAAAACATGCTATACCTACAACTACTGAGCATTATGGCTGAAAAGCAATTTCACCGTCATGCACAACGCGCCCAGGAGCGTAGTTTGCGCTAAATAATAAGCTATTTAGGTAAGGCTACTGGCTGCGCCCTCAAACCAAGGGCTGTTCAAACTGAAGTCTCGTTTCGAAAAAAGAAACACCTTGAACATTTTGCTCAGGATCGCCGACAACTTTTCGAATAGCCCTACGCTTTACTCGCGCAGCCAAGTCTCTTTCACAGTGACAGGTGGCTCTGAAAAGAGCCGTTTGATGCGAGGACGACGCTTAAGCGCGTTCTCCGCGGATGCGACGGGCTAGCTGGATGTCCTTGGGCATGATGGTGACCCGCTTGGCGTGGATCGCGCACAGGTTGGTGTCTTCGAACAGGCCGACAAGGTACGCCTCGCTGGCTTCTTGCAGAGCCATGACGGCGCTGCTCTGGAAACGAAGGTCGGTCTTGAAGTCTTGGGCGATCTCGCGAACCAGTCGCTGGAAGGGAAGTTTGCGAATGAGCAGTTCAGTTGACTTCTGGTAACGTCTGATTTCACGCAAGGCGACGGTTCCCGGTCGATAGCGATGAGGCTTCTTGACGCCCCCGGTGGCTGGGGCGCTCTTGCGAGCGGCCTTCGTTGCCAGCTGCTTTCGGGGCGCTTTGCCACCAGTTGACTTGCGAGCGGTCTGCTTAGTTCGAGCCATTTCGCGATTTTTTATTGTTCTTCTCTTGACAAGAGGTCTGACTGCACCGGCAAGCGTGATGGCTTATATAGCGTCGGCGAGCCGAGTCAGGAGAGATCTCATTGGCTCTGAGCAAAGCGCGCGCTCTTTTGTCAGCCAATCGGGCGGCGAGTTGAAAACTGAGCATAATTTCTCAACGACCTTAATTTTCTCGGTCCCGGCGAACCGTGCGTGAAATGAGCGCCGGCGTGCCCGAAGGACTCGCGCGGTAAAAGTCTCTTTTCAAAAGTTTAAGTGGCCCTGAAAAGGGCCGGTTTGTTGTTGCTGTCATTGATGAGCCTTCTAACCGCCGAAACCGTACAGGGTTCGTCCTTGGCGCTTCAGCGCGTAAACGACATCGAGGGCGGTGACTGTCTTTCGTTTTGCGTGCTCGGTGTAGGTGACGGCGTCGCGAATCACGTTCTCAAGGAAGACCTTCAACACGCCTCGGGTTTCTTCGTAAATCAAGCCGGAAATGCGCTTGACACCGCCTCGACGAGCGAGTCGCCTGATAGCGGGCTTGGTGATTCCCTGGATGTTGTCACGCAAGACTTTTCTGTGGCGCTTAGCGCCTCCCTTTCCCAAACCTTTTCCTCCTTTGCCACGTCCAGACATTTTCGTAAGATGGATGCAAATACAACAAAAATTCAACACAAAGTGAAATTAACTTAGCAAGTGTTCTCTGACGGCACGTTTGCTGACTTATCTATCGCAATTTCGAACGCCGTCGAAACACTTTCCGGCCGCCAATGGCGCGAGAGATCAACGTCGAAAAATGGCGTCGCATCGCGCTGGACTGGTCGCCGAACGCATCGAAGTGCTCTTTTCACGCAGTGATGGGTGGCTCTGAAAAGAGCCGTTTTGCGAATGCTCACCGCTGCTGCTGACGACGACGTGTGACAGCTCACTTCTTTCCAGATTTCTTCGCCGCTGGCTTCTTGGCCACTTTCTTCGCGGCCGGCTTCTTGGTCTTTTTGCTGGCGGCGGTCGCCTTCTTGGCAGCCGGCTTTTTGACTGCGCCCTTTTTGGCAGACGGTTTCTTGGGGCTGGACTTTTTGACAGCGGTCTTTTTCGATCCGCTCTTGGTCGTCGCCTTCTTGCTCGCAGTCTTTTTGGCAGCGCCACCGGTCGCCGTTTTCTTGACAGTCTTCTTAGCGGCGGTCTTTTTCACCTGGGCAGCTGTCTTCGGCTTTTTGGCAGTCGTCTTCTTTTTCTTCGGCTCGGTTGCAGCCTTGTTGAGCTTGAAGGAACCAGACGCGCCACTGGTGGTGCCTTTGGTACTCACGATCTGCTCGCTGGCGCGTAGCCGCTTAATCGCGGAGCAGACCAGCCTGGTGGCGTTGTCGCCGACCTGGTGATTGTCTTTGATGTACTTCAGAATCTTCTGACGGGAAGATCCGCTTCTGTCTTTGAGAGCACCGATCGCACCTTTCACCATGTCCGCATAGGGAGGGTGCGCGGCGGTTTTCTTTTGCTTTTTCGAAGCGTCGGTTGACATTATTTTGCTCGTTTGGATTGCTGAATATGTAATGCTTTTGTTGATCGATCGCGCGCGTCGCCGCGATAACAAATTAGTACCGCAATTTCCGACCAAAGCGAAACGATATCGCGGCGGCGGCGCGCGTGCAATCTCGCGTTGATCCATCTAAAACCTGTGCTTGTGCGGGGTCGATCGACGCCGCCCTGGTCGCAGATCTCCTCTTCAGGGGCCCGATTCTGCCTGACGTTGGCCGCCAAACAAACCGGGTCGTCAGCTGACTGAAGCGCTGGCGAATTGGTTTGACCTGGCTTCTGCCAAGACGCCTCGATAGCAGGCAGCTAAAGACTTTTCGGCGACAAACTCATGCGCTTACGATTTTGACGCGGCTGTGTGCAAACAAGCTTGAGTCGGCCCCAGTCCGTGCACGCTTGCGCGATTGCCACGCGCATGGCTCGAACGGACTAGGGCCCAAAAGCACAGCTTTTCGGTCGTCTGTCGCACAGGCCTTGATCTTAGCACGCTCGCAAGGACACGACGGCTCCGCGTGCCTGTCGCAATCGCACGTACGTTTGCCGCCACCTGGCGATGGAAAAACTGGGCCCCTTTTGCAAAGGAACCGCACGGTTGCTTTCGGTGTTGTTCCATTTGCATTGTTTCTTTTCAAATCCTCCTCCAAGAACTCATTGAGCTCATTGCTCATGTAGTACAGGAAGTGTCGGTTGCAAGCAAGGCCACACAACCCAGACAACAAACGGCACAAAATTCAACAAAAGCAAAGAAAGGCGCCGCACGTGCAGCATTGAACAGTATAGCCTAATGGAAGATTGTAGAATGATATTTTGGGTTCTTTTGGAGACTGCAAATTGGGCTACCACAAGATGTTGAGAGCGATAACCAGCTCCATTTCGAACGTTTTGTCAGTCAGAACGACCGACTTTGTCAAGGATCTCATTCTCAAACTGTTTTGCCAAGGATGCTGAGAGACAGGTAAAAACTACCAGTTCAGCAGCATCACGGCACAACATAAAAACCAACTGACGAGACGAAGATGCTTACAAGATGCAAAGGTCCAAAACGCACAAAATTGCCGTTCAATTTTCTTGGCAACGCAGAAGATTCCGTGCGTTTTTGATCTCAAAAAGTTATCTTGCCAGTTCCAATATTGATGACGTGGATGTGCCATCATCATGATCGGACAGGAAAAGAAAAGGGACATGAAAGAAACCCATCACCAGGCTGGAAGCCGACGCGATGTGGCTCGGGAGGGCATGATGATGAGCTCTTGCTACGACCAGTGATCACACAGTATAGCCAAAGACGGTTGAGCTTCGAGATCCAAAGGCATTGTTTCTGGCGATGGATGTGATGAGCTTGTGGATATGTGCGTCGGAGTCCTGATGGTGTTGGTGTAGCTCTCGTCTCTTTTGTGACGCTGTCGTTGCTGTTGAGATCTACAAACACAGACATTTGCAGTGGACAATATTGCTTTGGTAGCCTTTTACATGTAGTGTAAGCCATTTCGGATGGTTGATTGAAGCCTTCGCAAGTGTGCAGAACGGCCTCAAGTGAATTTCCCACTGGGTATCCGATTTGCTTAGATGCTGTTTTAATTTGTGGACAAAAGTGAAGTAGGAAATTCGTTTCATGTTTTCGCTCCTGTGAAGTCTGTTAGATGCTGAGTAGGCTGAGTGGTGTTTTTGAAAGCTATGGAACGTTTAGCGAGTCCTCATCACGACCTCTTGTGGACAGGCGGTGAACCGCCTTGGGGTATTTAAAAAGATTAGAGGAGCGAACAGTGCCGGATTAAGGGTCTGCTGGCCTGTAGGCACATTTTATAAGTGGCCCGAAAATCAGGGTTGCCAACTAAAATATTGAAATTATCAGTGTTGCCAAATCATTGTCACAAAGATCGTTGTTGCAACTATAACACAGGGTACCGTGCAAAAACTTGGCCATATGCCTAACTAAATAACAACTTAGCGCGTTTTTGCAATTGAAAACACGTTAACTAGTTTTTGGAGGTCAATCTTACGGAGTAGATCGCTTTCGATACACAAAAGTGCCAGTGTACCAAGACGTTGTTGACACATTGTTGATCGTTTGACGTCTTTAATTCGTTTCAGTTGTGAAAACGAGCGTTCCCCCGAGCAATTCGTAGCCATTAGAGACAAGTGCATTCTAAGTGCTACTTCAGTGTTCGGAAGTGCATTATAAACACCAGTTGTGTGCAGCATTTTAAACATCTTCTGGGCCCTTCCTGTTGCTGCTGTTTCATCGCGTCTTTGCTCTTTATAGTCTTTATACCAGCACATAAACTGACGAAATTCTGATGAGAAGCCGGAAGAAAGGTCCTTTGAATACACACCAACCAGACCTGCAACAGCAACATCGATGTCTTTAACAGACATGGAGTCGTACTCTGTCAAAACTCCAAACCTCTGCAGCACCATGGAATATGCATCGATACGTTTCTGTAGTCGCTCTTTAGTTGGTCGATGATCACATAAAACGTGTTGATTTTAAATTTTTGCTGGCCCGACATTCCTTCCACTGTCCACATCATCTGTAGCAGCTCCATCACTGACATTCTTCTGTCGCTTTGGTGCTCGCCGACTTTCAGATTTATATATGCTGCTGCCACAGCAATCACGTGCCTGCTGCCAATAACAGTCAAAATTCTCTCTGCACTCATCCAAGAATTTATCCACCAATGGCTAGTGTCAGTTCGATAGTGGAACTTTGAAGCAACTTGCTACTAGTATTGAAGCGCTGCAAAATATTGTTTTGAAGTGACAACATGTTTCAATTCGTCTTTTTTTAAAGATTTTTGCGACCTTTACTTCATCTGGAAATACAGAGCAATTAAGATAAATACTTTTTACTTTAGAAAATAATTATTTTGAAAACATGACCAAATTTCTACTGATTTTAAAGTGGCCTGGATTTTTGACTGGCCTTGTAGGCACGTGCCTACTTTGCCTAATGGTTAATCCGGCACTGGGAGCGAATTATTGTGAGATTTGTACGCGAAAAGACCAATTTTCAGTGCACTTTCAAACAATTAACAATTAAAATTCACTCTCACTCACTATTCACTTTATAAGATAATATTCACTCTAAAAATGCTGAAAAAATCTGCGTGCCAATCACACTTCACACGACTTTTAAACGCTAGCCTATTGTCAAAGGGGAAGATGGGGAAGGTCCAAAGTATCAAGTTATACTCGCGATTTTGACTGCTATCAAGCGCTGCAGATCGGCGTCCAGTCAAATCTGAAGCCTTGCACGTTGACATGGCCTGCGCATATGGGTAAAAGACAAAAACCTGAACAATGTCGTCAACTAGAAAGGAAAGGGACAAACCGAAACCGACAATATCTTAGGCAGGACTTGTCCAACATTATAATTCGTATTTTTGAAACGATTAGACGACTTTGCTTTTAGAATAGACCGAGACATGAAGAACTGATCGCATTGCATGTTTTCGTTTCGGAATCTGGCAATTAACTCCCCATTATGTTAACTTCTGGAGCACTGCCATTGAAAACAGCTTAAAATTGCGCTTCGCTTTTCCCCCCGTCTTGCCAGGTAATCCGGCAGGATCTCGTACAGCATCAGTCAGAAATTCCAACACAAAATTTTTAGCAGGGGGGGCAACATAAAAAAGTGCCAAAGTACACACTTTTATTGAAATTGCCCAGATGTATCGCAACAGCTTTCTCGACTGAGCTTAAGAACACAAACATTGCAATCGGAAATAGGGCCACTGTGACTGCTGGCCGCCGTGACCTGGCCAACAGAACCTGTGCACTTCGCGTTGACTCTGTTTGATATGCAGTAAGCAGCTTAGAAGACCATCGAAAAGGCCTTCCATTCAGATGCAAGGAAATAATTCTGGTCACTTAGAAAGAAGGATTTTTATGTTGCTTTCCAAAAGTGTTAACAGCAGGGCTGATATCAATTTTGTCCAAATAAAGAAAAAAAAAAATTAATGTACACGCTCAGTGCAAACAAACTTTTACTTGGCTATAGGTCCAATCAGAGTTGCCAGACTAATGAAAAGGTCTTAAATCCAAAATAATACAAAAAAAGGCCAAACAAGGAAAATGTTAGATAAAAAAAAATGCCAAATAGATATTTACGTGTTTCTATCAAAGTAATGTCCGTAGTATTCATTTTTATTGATATTTTATGACATGTAGCGGGTTTTAATAAATCGTAGCAAAATTTTTCTGAGAGAGCCCGAAAAATAGCAAGTACAAATGAACTGTAGCGGATGAGTTTTAATCCGCTGCAGTGGCGACATCTGGCACCACTGACTGGCTGAGAGTGTGATAGCAGTCTGACTCGGCGCCGGCGTCACATTACAAGTATTAAACAAGTATAATATAGCACGTGCATTGAACAATGGTGAATACGGTTTTCATCTGGTAAAGGTTGCGATGTGTGAGAAATATTGCTTATTATGCATTTTGAAGATTAATTTAAAAAAAGGCCAAATTTAAGGCCAAATCTAGAAAAAGGCCAATATTACGGCCTATAGCACGAAAGTAAGACAAAATGTTAGCTGTCATCTGATGTTCTAGAACAGGGGTCACCAAATGGCGGCCCGCGGAAGGTATCAGCGTACAAGTATAACCAAAAAGACTTTTCTTGATGAGTTAAAGAGCATGAAGGCAAAAAATACTTTCCGGGACTTGGCATATTTTTGCTTTGCATAACGATTCCACCGACCGACCAATCAGATTGTAGTTCTAGGTGGAGGTCGCTTAAAGTTATACCAATGCGATGTCCAACTACACTGTCCCGGTGATTGATTAAAATGCCTGTTTTCGAACTTCGAAATTGTCTGTAAACACTATTGTGCATTTCACCGTTATTGTGTTTCACGAGCAGTGTTCCCTTTATACAAGTTTTTGTTGGCAAAATAGGTCGGTATGCAAACTCAATTTATAAAAAAATGGCAAAATATTATATTTTCAAAAAAAATTAAAAGACTTTTTTGGTTTTAATACGAAAATATTTAGCATAGCAGGCTACTGCAAAATGTTGTTAATCAACAAGTCTTGCCATGCTGATGAGCACCGCAAGTGACAGTTGTCTAATAATCAAAAAAAGACGTTTATAGAGATTCTCACAAAAAGGATAAAAAACCAAGTCGTTGCTTTTTCAGAAGGAGCACTGTTCATAAGTTACGACAGAAACGTTTTTTTCGGTGATTTCCACAAGAGTTTGTTTCATGGTGCCTGGTTTCTTTCTCCCTGTTATTGGAGCCTATTTTCACTGATATGTTTGCAGGTCACTATTGTTGCCTGTAATGCGATGTGTCAAACATTTCCTTGTTTACTGAAACAGTTAATTGCAAGACATCTGTTGTGAAGCGAAGTGACGACACCACTCTTGCTTGGCGATGAATATTCTGATAAAACCGCTCGCCTCGTTATAAGTGCGCAAAACAAGTGGCCTCGTTTATTAGGCATTGTTAAAGAAGTCAAAAGTGTTGTTAAAGGAGCTTGGCCTTGCAGTAGCGTTGTTCAACTAATTTTGTTGCTGCGGTATTCGAAGATAAATATTAACATGTAACGCTGGATAGGCTACTGGGTACGAAATGCGTTCTTTTCAACCAACCTAAAATTTTATTAGTGCGGCCCGCCACAACTCTCCTTAGTGCTTAAGTGGCCCGCATGCAAAAAATTCAAGGTCTTTGAGCACTGTTGATTATTAAAAAAAAAAGCAGAAAAACAACAACTTGAGACCAAGTTGGAACTATTTTAGAGGGCGCCCGTGTAAAGCTTGAAAAAGTCGCCAGATGAGGACCACCCTATAAGGTGGACGTTATGAAGTAGTAGAAATTGTGACCAGTGCTTTTTCATTTTTTTCCGTTTTGTTGCAGGCCTGCAGCATGGGATTTGTATAACAGCGTATGCTATGTTCAATAAAGCGGTCAACCACATATTGCTCATGAAGGGATTGACCGACTGTGACTATAGTTTGATACCTTGTGGGTGCCCAAACAGGCACGGTACAGTTGCGCACATTTATTCAATTCAATTTATTTTTCTTTGTCAGAATGCAAGAGAAATGATATTGTGAAAAAGAAATACAGTAACAAAACCAACAAAAGGAAAAGGTGGCAAAACCTTAATTAATGCTTTAAGACGTGCATGAAAAGATCTAATATTGCGGCATATGCATCGATAAAAATATACTCAAGCAAGGCCTGCAGCATGGGATTTGTATAACAGCGTATGCTATCTTCAATAAAGCGGTCAACCACATATTGCTCATGAAGGGATTGACCGACTGTGACTAGTTTGATACCTTGTGGGTGCCCAAACAGGCACGATACAGTTGCGCACATTTATTCAATTCAATTTATTTTTCTTTGTCAGAATGCAAGAGAAATGATATTGTGAAAAAGAAATACAGTAGCAAAACCAACAAAAGGAAAAGGTGGCAAAACCTTAATTAATGCTTTAAGACGTGCATGAGAAGATCTACTGTAATAATATTGCGGCATATGCATCGATAAAAATATACTCAAGCACGGCCACCAAACCAAACCTGATACTTTAAAACAAGTAGACGAATTAGTTAGCAATCAGTCGTCTTCTCGTTCGCCAATTCTTGAAGCAATGAGAACACGACTGAACTCTAACAACATCGCAAAAACAAACTAATACACACACACATATCGTAATTAGGCAACGGACTATCAAAACAAGAACTATTTGCAGACTTTATACAGAAATAAAGTGTTCGCAGCAACGACATTAAAAAGCCTATAGATTGCAAAAGAAATACACAACGTGGCAGCTCATTACCAAGATAAAACAGTTAAAAAAGCTTGGTTTTTAAATTAAATTCCTGCACATGTAAGAGCATCATAAGAAAGATCAGTGGCGTATCCTGGTTGGTTGAGCAAGGGAAGCAATAAAACTCGTGAGGGAATAGAGCGTGCCGAAGGCACGTGTTTTTTAGGGGGGTCCGGGGGCATGCTCCCCCGGAAAATTTTTGCAAAATTACACTCAAATAATGAATTATACTGCTTTCTGGAAACACTGTTAGGGTAATTTTTGTATGAAATTTATTAGCAGATAAACAGCTATTAACTTATTAAAGGCAGCTCTTACACACGAACGGGCAAAGGGCAAAAATGCGACTATAATTAGAGAACACCAAAAACTCAGCTACAAAGTCAAGTCTAGCTTAGACCTCACATATCCTGTCTTATTCCAAAGTCTATCCAGCCAGGATAACAGTGTAAAGCCAACATTTGGCTCAAACTTTTGCTTACAAGGCCGATATTATAACCATAACAGTGCCCTAGATTTTCTCATTACACAGCTCACTGGCACAACATCCAACAGAGCAGAGTTGCCAGACTATGAAAAAGTCTTAAAGCCAAAATAATACAAAGAAAAGGCCAAAACAAGGAAAATATTAGACAAAAAAGGCTAAATGGATATATTTACCTGTTTCTATCAAAAATAATAAAATTTACATATATATTTTATAACTTGTAGTGGATTTTAATAAATTGTAGCAAAAATAATTCTGAAAGTAGCCCAAAAAATAGCAAGTTAGCCTATAAAAGTAGCGGATGAGTTTTGATCCGCCACATTACGAGTATTAAACAAGTATAGAACATGTATTGAACAATGTTGAATATGGTTTCATCTGGTAAGGTTACAATATTAGAAAAATATTGATTATCATGCATTTTGAAAAGTTATTTAAAAAAAAACTAATTCGCGGAATTTGGCTAATCTGGCAACTTCGCGACTGGAAGCAATTTTTAAATCGCTTCCAGCGATTAGTTAAAAGAAACGTAAATTGCGAAAACTTTGCGCTGCTTTTTTCCTTTCTTTCAAACTTGTTTCTTCTTATTGCAAAAACGAGAGCAACGGATGCAATACGAATCTTCGCTTCCGTTGGCTTCCAACTTTTTTAAAATTAAAACCGAGTTCAAAATCATACGGGGGGCATGAGTTAAAAACCGTTCTAAATCGCATTTAGGTAAAGAAATTACGAAATCGTTTTACTGAAAAATATCAGCTTCTCTTTTTTCAATTTTGACAGGGGAAGCAATGCTTCCCTTGCTTCCATTGAGGATACGCCCCTGAGAAAGATGATGATATAGCATAGGGTGTTTTTGGTATCGCCAATATAACAAGAGGTGAATCATCTTTGATAGCGTCAGTGAGGGATGGAGTGTTTTCGAGAGGAGGAGACTCTTTGGTAGTGCCGATGAAGGATGTAGTGTCTGAGTTGTTTCAAGCATCTTTTTCAAACCAACCTAAACAATAATCTCACGAAAAGTCAAGCGATCTTCTGAACAAACGTAACAGCCTATAATAATCAGTAGGAAGGTAGATGCAAGCTTGTAGTAACTTGGTGATATGGCAAACATTAAATTATGCAACACGGTATAGTAGCTTATTCATGGAAGAATAAAGATATTAATCATCATCCTCATCCATTCGGGTGTAATGTATGATAAGATATACGTATAGTAGAATATGTTAATGTACAATATAGTAATATAGGTAGGAAAAATTTACGAAAGTGGCATTTGGAAAGGCATGCTATACCAGGATTTGGTGCAACAATCAATAATAGAGTCAGATGATTAAAGAGTTGCGGCATAGGTTGATTTGGAGAATGCAAGTGCTTTTTCAGGTTACTGCAAAATATTGAAAAGGTTGCGATTTCAGTGATGGTCCCACACTTTAACTCCACTTGTGGCTCCCCAAATCAACAAATACAGAAAGTAGATGTGGTTTGGGCCAATTTATCGTTCTTTGTCCGAATTGAATCTTCACCCGGCATAATGTTTGTGCTCGCTGAAACGTTTTCGGAATCGCAACGAGTGCGGTTGCTTGGCACGGGAAATGTAACGCTTTGCAAGGTAAGAAAAACCTGTCAAGACAGACGTCGGGGGTTAGGACAACTGAAATTAAAGAAGCGACCCAGGTTACCTCAAGGGCTGTGTTTGGTTGAAACGAAAAGGAATTTTCGAAGTCCACCTCAAAGAAAACTTGTCTGGCTCAGTGAGTAATTTCGAACGTCTGCGAAACGGGCGTCGAGGCTTTCGCGAACGAAAAATGCTGATGAAACACAGCAGCCAGCAACCAACCCGGTGAAAAGACTCTTTTGCTTTACAAGGTGGCTCTGAAAAGAGCCGTTTGTTGTTTGAAATGCAGGTCGTCGTTTACTTGGAGCTGGTGTACTTCGTGACTGCTTTGGTGCCTTCGGACACGGCGTGCTTCGCCAGTTCGCCGGGCAACAGCAATCGAACGGCAGTCTGGATTTCGCGACTGCTGATGGTCGCTCTCTTGTTGTAGTGAGCCAGACGGGACGCTTCAGAGGCGATGCGCTCGAAGATGTCATTCACGAAAGAATTCATGATGCTCATCGCCTTGCTGGAGATTCCCGTGTCCGGGTGGACTTGCTTGAGCACCTTATAGATGTAGATGCTGAAACTTTCCTTTCGCTTTGCGCGCCTCTTCTTCTGCTTGTCGGCAGGTGCGGTTTTCTTGACAGCTTTCTTGCTTCCCTTGCTTGCGGACGCCATTTCGCTAGTTTGCTCAAAAGACGAGTGATAAAGCGCGCATCGTAGATTTTTGCTTTATAGCTCGAGCGTATGCAAATGAAGCATCGAGTGGCTGCTGGATTTGGCCAATGAAAAAAATGAAACGCGCGTCGCTGTTTTTCCATTGGCCAGCGCTGGCGCGCGCCATAAAAACCGTCAGATTTTCGACGACAGCTCGGATGGTATAAAAACTCGTTTCGCGCGCTCTGCTCGGTAAATTCTGATTCTATTTTGTTTTCAACTACTTTGCAAACCTCAATTAATTGAAACATGTCAGGACGTGGCAAAGGCGGCGGAAAATCCAAGGCGAAGCCAAAGAGCAGGTCGTCGCGAGCTGGTCTTCAATTTCCAGTCGGTCGTGTGCACAGACTCTTGCGCACTGGACATTACTCGGAGCGCGTTGGTGCAGGAGCACCAGTGTACCTTGCGGCCGTGCTCGAGTACTTGAGCGCCGAGGTGTTGGAGTTGGCCGGTAACGCCGCCCGCGACAACAAGAAGACGAGAATCATTCCCCGTCACCTTCAGCTCGCCATCCGCAACGACGAGGAACTGAACAAGCTTCTGGGCGGAGTCACCATTGCACAAGGTGGTGTTTTGCCCAACATCCAAGCCGTGCTCCTTCCCAAGAAGACTTCGAAGAAAGCTTAAGTCGGCGATTTTTGCCTTTCGCACAAAACGGCTCTTTTCAGAGCCACCTCATGTTGCAAAAGATGTAATGAACGCAAAGGTTCTTGTGTTGACACGACCAGCTACAATATGGCCAGGTTTGAGCGCGTGCAATTTCAATGAAATAATGAGCCCAAAATCTCGGTTTTACTAGTCGTGGTGGTTTCGTTTTGAGAGAAGTGTGCTCTTCTCTGCGGTGTCAAATGAAATCGCAGCGGTTGCTGAAAATTTAAATGAATTCGCCCGAAAACATGCTATACCTACAACTACTGAGCATTATGGCTGAAAAGCAATTTCACCGTCATGCACAACGCGCCCAGGAGCGTAGTTTGCGCTAAATAATAAGCTATTTAGGTAAGGCTACTGGCTGCGCCCTCAAACCAAGGGCTGTTCAAACTGAAGTCTCGTTTCGAAAAAAGAAACACCTTGAACATTTTGCTCAGGATCGCCGACAACTTTTCGAATAGCCCTACGCTTTACTCGCGCAGCCAAGTCTCTTTCACAGTGACAGGTGGCTCTGAAAAGAGCCGTTTGATGCGAGGACGACGCTTAAGCGCGTTCTCCGCGGATGCGACGGGCTAGCTGGATGTCCTTGGGCATGATGGTGACCCGCTTGGCGTGGATCGCGCACAGGTTGGTGTCTTCGAACAGGCCGACAAGGTACGCCTCGCTGGCTTCTTGCAGAGCCATGACGGCGCTGCTCTGGAAACGAAGGTCGGTCTTGAAGTCTTGGGCGATCTCGCGAACCAGTCGCTGGAAGGGAAGTTTGCGAATGAGCAGTTCAGTTGACTTCTGGTAACGTCTGATTTCACGCAAGGCGACGGTTCCCGGTCGATAGCGATGAGGCTTCTTGACGCCCCCGGTGGCTGGGGCGCTCTTGCGAGCGGCCTTCGTTGCCAGCTGCTTTCGGGGCGCTTTGCCACCAGTTGACTTGCGAGCGGTCTGCTTAGTTCGAGCCATTTCGCGATTTTTTATTGTTCTTCTCTTGACAAGAGGTCTGACTGCACCGGCAAGCGTGATGGCTTATATAGCGTCGGCGAGCCGAGTCAGGAGAGATCTCATTGGCTCTGAGCAAAGCGCGCGCTCTTTTGTCAGCCAATCGGGCGGCGAGTTGAAAACTGAGCATAATTTCTCAACGACCTTAATTTTCTCGGTCCCGGCGAACCGTGCGTGAAATGAGCGCCGGCGTGCCCGAAGGACTCGCGCGGTAAAAGTCTCTTTTCAAAAGTTTAAGTGGCCCTGAAAAGGGCCGGTTTGTTGTTGCTGTCATTGATGAGCCTTCTAACCGCCGAAACCGTACAGGGTTCGTCCTTGGCGCTTCAGCGCGTAAACGACATCGAGGGCGGTGACTGTCTTTCGTTTTGCGTGCTCGGTGTAGGTGACGGCGTCGCGAATCACGTTCTCAAGGAAGACCTTCAACACGCCTCGGGTTTCTTCGTAAATCAAGCCGGAAATGCGCTTGACACCGCCTCGACGAGCGAGTCGCCTGATAGCGGGCTTGGTGATTCCCTGGATGTTGTCACGCAAGACTTTTCTGTGGCGCTTAGCGCCTCCCTTTCCCAAACCTTTTCCTCCTTTGCCACGTCCAGACATTTTCGTAAGATGGATGCAAATACAACAAAAATTCAACACAAAGTGAAATTAACTTAGCAAGTGTTCTCTGACGGCACGTTTGCTGACTTATCTATCGCAATTTCGAACGCCGTCGAAACACTTTCCGGCCGCCAATGGCGCGAGAGATCAACGTCGAAAAATGGCGTCGCATCGCGCTGGACTGGTCGCCGAACGCATCGAAGTGCTCTTTTCACGCAGTGATGGGTGGCTCTGAAAAGAGCCGTTTTGCGAATGCTCACCGCTGCTGCTGACGACGACGTGTGACAGCTCACTTCTTTCCAGATTTCTTCGCCGCTGGCTTCTTGGCCACTTTCTTCGCGGCCGGCTTCTTGGTCTTTTTGCTGGCGGCGGTCGCCTTCTTGGCAGCCGGCTTTTTGACTGCGCCCTTTTTGGCAGACGGTTTCTTGGGGCTGGACTTTTTGACAGCGGTCTTTTTCGATCCGCTCTTGGTCGTCGCCTTCTTGCTCGCAGTCTTTTTGGCAGCGCCACCGGTCGCCGTTTTCTTGACAGTCTTCTTAGCGGCGGTCTTTTTCACCTGGGCAGCTGTCTTCGGCTTTTTGGCAGTCGTCTTCTTTTTCTTCGGCTCGGTTGCAGCCTTGTTGAGCTTGAAGGAACCAGACGCGCCACTGGTGGTGCCTTTGGTACTCACGATCTGCTCGCTGGCGCGTAGCCGCTTAATCGCGGAGCAGACCAGCCTGGTGGCGTTGTCGCCGACCTGGTGATTGTCTTTGATGTACTTCAGAATCTTCTGACGGGAAGATCCGCTTCTGTCTTTGAGAGCACCGATCGCACCTTTCACCATGTCCGCATAGGGAGGGTGCGCGGCGGTTTTCTTTTGCTTTTTCGAAGCGTCGGTTGACATTATTTTGCTCGTTTGGATTGCTGAATATGTAATGCTTTTGTTGATCGATCGCGCGCGTCGCCGCGATAACAAATTAGTACCGCAATTTCCGACCAAAGCGAAACGATATCGCGGCGGCGGCGCGCGTGCAATCTCGCGTTGATCCATCTAAAACCTGTGCTTGTGCGGGGTCGATCGACGCCGCCCTGGTCGCAGATCTCCTCTTCAGGGGCCCGATTCTGCCTGACGTTGGCCGCCAAACAAACCGGGTCGTCAGCTGACTGAAGCGCTGGCGAATTGGTTTGACCTGGCTTCTGCCAAGACGCCTCGATAGCAGGCAGCTAAAGACTTTTCGGCGACAAACTCATGCGCTTACGATTTTGACGCGGCTGTGTGCAAACAAGCTTGAGTCGGCCCCAGTCCGTGCACGCTTGCGCGATTGCCACGCGCATGGCTCGAACGGACTAGGGCCCAAAAGCACAGCTTTTCGGTCGTCTGTCGCACAGGCCTTGATCTTAGCACGCTCGCAAGGACACGACGGCTCCGCGTGCCTGTCGCAATCGCACGTACGTTTGCCGCCACCTGGCGATGGAAAAACTGGGCCCCTTTTGCAAAGGAACCGCACGGTTGCTTTCGGTGTTGTTCCATTTGCATTGTTTCTTTTCAAATCCTCCTCCAAGAACTCATTGAGCTCATTGCTCATGTAGTACAGGAAGTGTCGGTTGCAAGCAAGGCCACACAACCCAGACAACAAACGGCACAAAATTCAACAAAAGCAAAGAAAGGCGCCGCACGTGCAGCATTGAACAGTATAGCCTAATGGAAGATTGTAGAATGATATTTTGGGTTCTTTTGGAGACTGCAAATTGGGCTACCACAAGATGTTGAGAGCGATAACCAGCTCCATTTCGAACGTTTTGTCAGTCAGAACGACCGACTTTGTCAAGGATCTCATTCTCAAACTGTTTTGCCAAGGATGCTGAGAGACAGGTAAAAACTACCAGTTCAGCAGCATCACGGCACAACATAAAAACCAACTGACGAGACGAAGATGCTTACAAGATGCAAAGGTCCAAAACGCACAAAATTGCCGTTCAATTTTCTTGGCAACGCAGAAGATTCCGTGCGTTTTTGATCTCAAAAAGTTATCTTGCCAGTTCCAATATTGATGACGTGGATGTGCCATCATCATGATCGGACAGGAAAAGAAAAGGGACATGAAAGAAACCCATCACCAGGCTGGAAGCCGACGCGATGTGGCTCGGGAGGGCATGATGATGAGCTCTTGCTACGACCAGTGATCACACAGTATAGCCAAAGACGGTTGAGCTTCGAGATCCAAAGGCATTGTTTCTGGCGATGGATGTGATGAGCTTGTGGATATGTGCGTCGGAGTCCTGATGGTGTTGGTGTAGCTCTCGTCTCTTTTGTGACGCTGTCGTTGCTGTTGAGATCTACAAACACAGACATTTGCAGTGGACAATATTGCTTTGGTAGTCTTTTACATGTAGTGTAAGCCATTTCGGATGGTTGATTGAAGCCTTCGCAAGTGTGCAGAACGGCCTCAAGTGAATTTCCCACTGGGTATCCGATTTGCTTAGATGCTGTTTTAATTTGTGGACAAAAGTGAAGTAGGAAATTCGTTTCATGTTTTCGCTCCTGTGAAGTCTGTTAGATGCTGAGTAGGCTGAGTGGTGTTTTTGAAAGCTATGGAACGTTTAGCGAGTCCTCATCACGACCTCTTGTGGACAGGCGGTGAACCGCCTTGGGGTATTTAAAAAGATTAGAGGAGCGAACAGTGCCGGATTAAGGGTCTGCTGGCCTGTAGGCACATTTTATAAGTGGCCCGAAAATCAGGGTTGCCAACTAAAATATTGAAATTATCAGTGTTGCCAAATCATTGTCACAAAGATCGTTGTTGCAACTATAACACAGGGTACCGTGCAAAAACTTGGCCATATGCCTAACTAAATAACAACTTAGCGCGTTTTTGCAATTGAAAACACGTTAACTAGTTTTTGGAGGTCAATCTTACGGAGTAGATCGCTTTCGATACACAAAAGTGCCAGTGTACCAAGACGTTGTTGACACATTGTTGATCGTTTGACGTCTTTAATTCGTTTCAGTTGTGAAAACGAGCGTTCCCCCGAGCAATTCGTAGCCATTAGAGACAAGTGCATTCTAAGTGCTACTTCAGTGTTCGGAAGTGCATTATAAACACCAGTTGTGTGCAGCATTTTAAACATCTTCTGGGCCCTTCCTGTTGCTGCTGTTTCATCGCGTCTTTGCTCTTTATAGTCTTTATACCAGCACATAAACTGACGAAATTCTGATGAGAAGCCGGAAGAAAGGTCCTTTGAATACACACCAACCAGACCTGCAACAGCAACATCGATGTCTTTAACAGACATGGAGTCGTACTCTGTCAAAACTCCAAACCTCTGCAGCACCATGGAATATGCATCGATACGTTTCTGTAGTCGCTCTTTAGTTGGTCGATGATCACATAAAACGTGTTGATTTTAAATTTTTGCTGGCCCGACATTCCTTCCACTGTCCACATCATCTGTAGCAGCTCCATCACTGACATTCTTCTGTCGCTTTGGTGCTCGCCGACTTTCAGATTTATATATGCTGCTGCCACAGCAATCACGTGCCTGCTGCCAATAACAGTCAAAATTCTCTCTGCACTCATCCAAGAATTTATCCACCAATGGCTAGTGTCAGTTCGATAGTGGAACTTTGAAGCAACTTGCTACTAGTATTGAAGCGCTGCAAAATATTGTTTTGAAGTGACAACATGTTTCAATTCGTCTTTTTTTAAAGATTTTTGCGACCTTTACTTCATCTGGAAATACAGAGCAATTAAGATAAATACTTTTTACTTTAGAAAATAATTATTTTGAAAACATGACCAAATTTCTACTGATTTTAAAGTGGCCTGGATTTTTGACTGGCCTTGTAGGCACGTGCCTACTTTGCCTAATGGTTAATCCGGCACTGGGAGCGAATTATTGTGAGATTTGTACGCGAAAAGACCAATTTTCAGTGCACTTTCAAACAATTAACAATTAAAATTCACTCTCACTCACTATTCACTTTATAAGATAATATTCACTCTAAAAATGCTGAAAAAATCTGCGTGCCAATCACACTTCACACGACTTTTAAACGCTAGCCTATTGTCAAAGGGGAAGATGGGGAAGGTCCAAAGTATCAAGTTATACTCGCGATTTTGACTGCTATCAAGCGCTGCAGATCGGCGTCCAGTCAAATCTGAAGCCTTGCACGTTGACATGGCCTGCGCATATGGGTAAAAGACAAAAACCTGAACAATGTCGTCAACTAGAAAGGAAAGGGACAAACCGAAACCGACAATATCTTAGGCAGGACTTGTCCAACATTATAATTCGTATTTTTGAAACGATTAGACGACTTTGCTTTTAGAATAGACCGAGACATGAAGAACTGATCGCATTGCATGTTTTCGTTTCGGAATCTGGCAATTAACTCTCCATTATGTTAACTTCTGGAGCACTGCCATTGAAAACAGCTTAAAATTGCGCTTCGCTTTTCCCCCCGTCTTGCCAGGTAATCCGGCAGGATCTCGTACAGCATCAGTCAGAAATTCCAACACAAAATTTTTAGCAGGGGGGGCAACATAAAAAAGTGCCAAAGTACACACTTTTATTGAAATTGCCCAGATGTATCGCAACAGCTTTCTCGACTGAGCTTAAGAACACAAACATTGCAATCGGAAATAGGGCCACTGTGACTGCTGGCCGCCGTGACCTGGCCAACAGAACCTGTGCACTTCGCGTTGACTCTGTTTGATATGCAGTAAGCAGCTTAGAAGACCATCGAAAAGGCCTTCCATTCAGATGCAAGGAAATAATTCTGGTCACTTAGAAAGAAGGATTTTTATGTTGCTTTCCAAAAGTGTTAACAGCAGGGCTGATATCAATTTTGTCCAAATAAAGAAAAAAAAAAATTAATGTACACGCTCAGTGCAAACAAACTTTTACTTGGCTATAGGTCCAATCAGAGTTGCCAGACTAATGAAAAGGTCTTAAATCCAAAATAATACAAAAAAAGGCCAAACAAGGAAAATGTTAGATAAAAAAAAATGCCAAATAGATATTTACGTGTTTCTATCAAAGTAATGTCCGTAGTATTCATTTTTATTGATATTTTATGACATGTAGCGGGTTTTAATAAATCGTAGCAAAATTTTTCTGAGAGAGCCCGAAAAATAGCAAGTACAAATGAACTGTAGCGGATGAGTTTTAATCCGCTGCAGTGGCGACATCTGGCACCACTGACTGGCTGAGAGTGTGATAGCAGTCTGACTCGGCGCCGGCGTCACATTACAAGTATTAAACAAGTATAGCACGTGCATTGAACAATGGTGAATACGGTTTTCATCTGGTAAAGGTTACGATGTATGAGAAATATTGCTTATTATGCATTTTGAAGATTAATTTAAAAAAAGGCCAAATTTAAGGCCAAATCTAGAAAAAGGCCAATATTACGGCCTATAGCACGAAAGTAAGACAAAATGTTAGCTGTCATCTGATGTTCTAGAACAGGGGTCACCAAATGGCGGCCCGCGGAAGGTATCAGCGTACAAGTATAACCAAAAAGACTTTTCTTGATGAGTTAAAGAGCATGAAGGCAAAAAATACTTTCCGGGACTTGGCATATTTTTGCTTTGCATAACGATTCCACCGACCGACCAATCAGATTGTAGTTCTAGGTGGAGGTCGCTTAAAGTTATACCAATGCGATGTCCAACTACACTGTCCCGGTGATTGATTAAAATGCCTGTTTTCGAATTTCGAAATTGTCTGTAAACACTATTGTGCATTTCACCGTTATTGTGTTTCATGAGCAGTGTTCCCTTTATACAAGTTTTTGTTGGCAAAATAGGTCGGTATGCAAACTCAATTTATAAAAAAATGGCAAAATATTATATTTTCAAAAAAAATTAAAAGACTTTTTTGGTTGTAATACGAAAATATTTAGCATAGTAGGCTACTGCAAAATGTTGTTAATCAACAAGTCTTGCCATGCTGATGAGCACCGCAAGTGACAGTTGTCTAATAATCAAAAAAAGACGTTTATAGAGATTCTCACAAAAAGGATAAAAAACCGAGTCGTTGCTTTTTCAGAAGGAGCACTGTTCATAAGTTACGACAGAAACGTTTTTTTCGGTGATTTCCACAAGAGTTTGTTTCATGGTGCCTGGTTTCTTTCTCCCTGTTATTGGAGCCTATTTTCACTGATATGTTTGCAGGTCACTATTGTTGCCTGTAATGCGATGTGTCAAACATTTCCTTGTTTACTGAAACAGTTAATTGCAAGACATCTGTTGTGAAGCGAAGTGACGACACCACTCTTGCTTGGCGATGAATATTCTGATAAAACCGCTCGCCTCGTTATAAGTGCGCAAAACAAGTGGCCTCGTTTATTAGGCATTGTTAAAGAAGTCAAAAGTGTTGTTAAAGGAGCTTGGCCTTGCAGTAGCGTTGTTCAACTAATTTTGTTGCTGCGGTATTCGAAGATAAATATTAACATGTAACGCTGGATAGGCTACTGGGTACGAAATGCGTTCTTTTCAACCAACCTAAAATTTTATTAGTGCGGCCCGCCACAACTCTCCTTAGTGCTTAAGTGGCCCGCATGCAAAAAATTCAAGGTCTTTGAGCACTGTTGATTATTAAAAAAAAAAGCAGAAAAACAACAACTTGAGACCAATTTGGAACTGTTTTAGAGGGCGCCCGTGTAAAGCTTGAAAAAGTCGCCAGATGAGGACCACCCTATAAGGTGGACGTTATGAAGTAGTAGAAATTGTGACCAGTGCTTTTTCATTTTTTTCCGTTTTGTTGCAGGCCTGCAGCATGGGATTTGTATAACAGCGTATGCTATGTTCAATAAAGCGGTCAACCACATATTGCTCATGAAGGGATTGACCGACTGTGACTATAGTTTGATACCTTGTGGGTGCCCAAACAGGCACGATACAGTTGCGCACATTTATTCAATTCAATTTATTTTTCTTTGTCAGAATGCAAGAGAAATGATATTGTGAAAAAGAAATACAGTAACAAAACCAACAAAAGGAAAAGGTGGCAAAACCTTAATTAATGCTTTAAGACGTGCATGAAAAGATCTAATATTGCGGCATATGCATCGATAAAAATATACTCAAGCAAGGCCTGCAGCATGGGATTTGTATAACAGCGTATGCTATCTTCAATAAAGCGGTCAACCACATATTGCTCATGAAGGGATTGACCGACTGTGACTAGTTTGATACCTTGTGGGTGCCCAAACAGGCACGATACAGTTGCGCACATTTATTCAATTCAATTTATTTTTCTTTGTCAGAATGCAAGAGAAATGATATTGTGAAAAAGAAATACAGTAACAAAACCAACAAAAGGAAAAGGTGGCAAAACCTTAATTAATGCTTTAAGACGTGCATGAGAAGATCTACTGTAATAATATTGCGGCATATGCATCGATAAAAATATACTCAAGCACGGCCACCAAACCTGATACTTTAAAACAAGTAGACGAATTAGTTAGCAATCAGTCGTCTTCTCGTTCGCCAATTCTTGAAGCAATGAGAACACGACTGAACTCTAACAACATCGCAAAAACAAACTAATACACACACACATATCGTAATTAGGCAACGGACTATCAAAACAAGAACTATTTGCAGACTTTATACAGAAATAAAGTGTTCGCAGCAACGACATTAAAAAGCCTATAGATTGCAAAAGAAATACACAACGTGGCAGCTCATTACCAAGATAAAACAGTTAAAAAAGCTTGGTTTTTAAATTAAATTCCTGCACATGTAAGAGCATCATAAGAAAGATGATGATATAGCATAGGGTGTTTTTGGTATCGCCAATATAACAAGAGGTGAATCATCTTTGATAGCGTCAGTGAGGGATGGAGTGTTTTCGAGAGGAGGAGACTCTTTGGTAGTGCCGATGAAGGATGTAGTGTCTGAGTTGTTTCAAGCATCTTTTTCAAACCAACCTAAACAATAATCTCACGAAAAGTCAAGCGATCTTCTGAACAAACGTAACAGCCTATAATAATCAGTAGGAAGTTAGATGCAAGCTTGTAGTAACTTGGTGATATGGCAAACATTAAATTATGCAACACGGTATAGTAGCTTATTCATGGAAGAATAAAGATATTAATCATCATCCTCATCCATTCGGGTGTAATGTATGATAAGATATACGTATAGTAAAATATGTTAATGTACAATATAGTAATATAGGTAGGAAAAATTTACGAAAGTGGCATTTGGAAAGGCATGCTATACCAGGATTTGGTGCAACAATCAATAATAGAGTCAGATGATTAAAGAGTTGCGGCATAGGTTGATTTGGAGAATGCAAGTGCTTTTTCAGGTTACTGCAAAATATTGAAAAGGTTGCGATTTCAGTGATGGTCCCACACTTTAACTCCACTTGTGGCTCCCCAAATCAACAAATACAGAAAGTAGATGTGGTTTGGGCCAATTTATCGTTCTTTGTCCGAATTGAATCTCCACCCGGCATAATGTTTGTGCTCGCTGAAACGTTTTCGGAATCGCAACGAGTGCGGTTGCTTGGCACGGGAAATGTAACGCTTTGCAAGGTAAGAAAAACCTGTCAAGACAGACGTCGGGGGTTAGGACGGAAAGGGCAACTGAAATTAAAGAAGCGACCCAGGTTACCTCAAGGGCTGTGTTTGGTTGACACGAAAAGGAATTTTCGAAGTCCACCTCAAAGAAAACTTGTCTGGCTCAGTGAGTAATTTCGAACGTCTGCGAAACGGGCGTCGAGGCTTTCGCGAACGAAAAATGCTGATGAAACACAGCAGCCAGCAATCAACCCGGTGAAAAGACTCTTTTGCTTTACAAGGTGGCTCTGAAAAGAGCCGTTTGTTGTTTGAAATGCAGGTCGTCGTTTACTTGGAGCTGGTGTACTTCGTGACTGCTTTGGTGCCTTCGGACACGGCGTGCTTCGCCAGTTCGCCGGGCAACAGCAATCGAACGGCAGTCTGGATTTCGCGACTGCTGATGGTCGCTCTCTTGTTGTAGTGAGCCAGACGGGACGCTTCAGAGGCGATGCGCTCGAAGATGTCATTCACGAAAGAATTCATGATGCTCATCGCCTTGCTGGAGATTCCCGTGTCCGGGTGGACTTGCTTGAGCACCTTATAGATGTAGATGCTGAAACTTTCCTTTCGCTTTGCGCGCCTCTTCTTCTGCTTGTCGGCAGGTGCGGTTTTCTTGACAGCTTTCTTGCTTCCCTTGCTTGCGGACGCCATTTCGCTAGTTTGCTCAAAAGACGAGTGATAAAGCGCGCATCGTAGATTTTTCCTTTATAGCTCGAGCGTATGCAAATGAAGCGTCGAGTGGCTGCTGGATTTGGCCAATGAAAAAAATGCAACGCGCGTCGCTGTTTTTCCATTGGCCAGCGCTGGCGCGCGCCATAAAAACCGTCAGATTTTCGACGACAGCTCGGACGGTATAAAAACTCGTTTCGCGCGCTCTGCTCGGTAAATTCTGATTCTATTTTGTTTTCAACTTTGCAAACCTCAATTAATTGAAACATGTCAGGACGTGGCAAAGGCGGCGGAAAATCCAAGGCGAAGCCAAAGAGCAGGTCGTCGCGAGCTGGTCTTCAATTTCCAGTCGGTCGTGTGCACAGACTCTTGCGCACTGGACATTACTCGGAGCGCGTTGGTGCAGGGGCACCAGTGTACCTTGCGGCCGTGCTCGAGTACTTGAGCGCCGAGGTGTTGGAGTTGGCCGGTAACGCCGCCCGCGACAACAAAAAGACGAGAATCATTCCCCGTCACCTTCAGCTCGCCATCCGCAACGACGAGGAACTGAACAAGCTTCTGGGCGGAGTCACCATTGCACAAGGTGGTGTTTTGCCCAACATCCAAGCCGTGCTCCTTCCCAAGAAGACTTCGAAGAAAGCTTAAGTCGGCGATTTTTGCCTTTCGCACAAAACGGCTCTTTTCAGAGCCACCTCATGTTGCAAAAGATGTAATGAACGCAAAGGTTCTTGTGTTGACACGACCAGCTACAATATGGCCAGGTTTGAGCGTGTGCAATTTCAATGAAATCATGAGCCCAAAATCTCGGTTTTACTAGTCGTGGTGGTTTCGTTTTGAGAGAAGTGTGCTCTTCTCTGCGGTGTCAAATGAAATCGCAGCGGTTGCTGAAAATTTAAATGAATTCGCCCGAAAACATGCTATACCTACAACTACTGAGCATTATGGCTGAAAAGCAATTTCACCGTCATGCACAACGCGCCCAGGAGCGTAGTTTGCGCTAAATAATAAGCTATTTAGGTAAGGCTACTGGCTGCGCCCTCAAACCAAGGGCTGTTCAAACTGATGTCTCGTTTCGAAAAAAGAAACACCTTGAACATTTTGCTCAGGATCGCCGACAACTTTTCGAATAGCCCTACGCTTTACTCGCGCAGCCAAGTCTCTTTCACAGTGACAGGTGGCTCTGAAAAGAGCCGTTTGATGCGAGGACGACGCTTAAGCGCGTTCTCCGCGGATGCGACGGGCTAGCTGGATGTCCTTGGGCATGATGGTGACCCGCTTGGCGTGGATCGCGCACAGGTTGGTGTCTTCGAACAGGCCGACAAGGTACGCCTCGCTGGCTTCTTGCAGAGCCATGACGGCGCTGCTCTGGAAACGAAGGTCGGTCTTGAAGTCTTGGGCGATCTCGCGAACCAGTCGCTGGAAGGGAAGTTTGCGAATGAGCAGTTCAGTTGACTTCTGGTAACGTCTGATTTCACGCAAGGCGACGGTTCCCGGTCGATAGCGATGAGGCTTCTTGACGCCCCCGGTGGCTGGGGCGCTCTTGCGAGCGGCCTTCGTTGCCAGCTGCTTTCGGGGCGCTTTGCCACCAGTTGACTTGCGAGCGGTCTGCTTAGTTCGAGCCATTTCGCGATTTTTTATTGTTCTTCTCTTGACAAGAGGTCTGACTGCACCGGCAAGCGTGATGGCTTATATAGCGTCGGCGAGCCGAGTCAGGAGAGATCTCATTGGCTCTGAGCAAAGCGCGCGCTCTTTTGTCAGCCAATCGGGCGGCGAGTTGAAAACTGAGCATAATTTCTCAACGACCTTAATTTTCTCGGTCCCGGCGAACCGTGCGTGCCCGAAGGACTCGCGCGGTAAAAGTCTCTTTTCAAAAGTTTAAGTGGCCCTGAAAAGGGCCGGTTTGTTGTTGCTGTCATTGATGAGCCTTCTAACCGCCGAAACCGTACAGGGTTCGTCCTTGGCGCTTCAGCGCGTAAACGACATCGAGGGCGGTGACTGTCTTTCGTTTTGCGTGCTCGGTGTAGGTGACGGCGTCGCGAATCACGTTCTCAAGGAAGACCTTCAACACGCCTCGGGTTTCTTCGTAAATCAAGCCGGAAATGCGCTTGACACCGCCTCGACGAGCGAGTCGCCTGATAGCGGGCTTGGTGATTCCCTGGATGTTGTCACGCAAGACTTTTCTGTGGCGCTTAGCGCCTCCCTTTCCCAAACCTTTTCCTCCTTTGCCACGTCCAGACATTTTCGTAAGATGGATGCAAATACAACAAAAATTCAACACAAAGTGAAATTAACTTAGCAAGTGTTCTTTGACGGCACGTTTGCTGAGTTATCTATCGCAATTTCGAACGCCGTCGAAACACTTTCCGGCCGCCAATGGCGCGAGAGATCAACGTCGAAAAATGGCGTCGCATCGCGCTGGACTGGTCGCCGAACGCATCGAAGTGCTCTTTTCACGCAGTGATGGGTGGCTCTGAAAAGAGCCGTTTTGCGAATGCTCACCGCTGCTGCTGACGACGACGTGTGACAGCTCACTTCTTTCCAGATTTCTTCGCCGCTGGCTTCTTGGCCACTTTCTTCGCGGCCGGCTTCTTGGTCTTTTTGCTGGCGGCGGTCGCCTTCTTGGCAGCCGGCTTTTTGACTGCGCCCTTTTTGGCAGACGGTTTCTTGGGGCTGGACTTTTTGACAGCGGTCTTTTTCGATCCGCTCTTGGTCGTCGCCTTCTTGCTCGCAGTCTTTTTGGCAGCGCCACCGGTCGCCGTTTTCTTGACAGTCTTCTTAGCGGCGGTCTTTTTCACCTGGGCAGCTGTCTTCGGCTTTTTGGCAGTCGTCTTCTTTTTCTTCGGCTCGGTTGCAGCCTTGTTGAGCTTGAAGGAACCAGACGCGCCACTGGTGGTGCCTTTGGTACTCACGATCTGCTCGCTGGCGCGTAGCCGCTTAATCGCGGAGCAGACCAGCCTGGTGGCGTTGTCGCCGACCTGGTGATTGTCTTTGATGTACTTCAGAATCTTCTGACGGGAAGATCCGCTTCTGTCTTTGAGAGCACCGATCGCACCTTTCACCATGTCCGCATAGGGAGGGTGCGCGGCGGTTTTCTTTTGCTTTTTCGAAGCGTCGGTTGACATTATTTTGCTCGTTTGGATTGCTGAATATGTAATGCTTTTGTTGATCGATCGCGCGCGTCGCCGCGATAACAAATTAGTACCGCAATTTCCGACCAAAGCGAAACGATATCGCGGCGGCGGCGCGCGTGCAATCTCGCGTTGATCCATCTAAAACCTGTGCTTGTGCGGGGTCGATCGACGCCGCCCTGGTCGCAGATCTCCTCTTCAGGGGCCCGATTCTGCCTGACGTTGGCCGCCAAACAAACCGGGTCGTCAGCTGACTGAAGCGCTGGCGAATTGGTTTGACCTGGCTTCTGCCAAGACGCCTCGATAGCAGGCAGCTAAACACTTTTCGGCGACAAACTCATGCGCTTACGATTTTGACGCGGCTGTGTGCAAACAAGCTTGAGTCGGCCCCAGTCCGTGCACGCTTGCGCGATTGCCACGCGCATGGCTCGAACGGACTAGGGCCCAAAAGCACAGCTTTTCGGTCGTCTGTCGCACAGGCCTTGATCTTAGCACGCTCGCAAGGACACGACGGCTCCGCGTGCCTGTCGCAATCGCACGTACGTTTGCCGCCACCTGGCGATGGAAAAACTGGGCCCCTTTTGCAAAGGAACCGCACGGTTGCTTTCGGTGTTGTTCCATTTGCATTGTTTCTTTTCAAATCCTCCTCCAAGAACTCATTGAGCTCATTGCTCATGTAGTACAGGAAGTGTCGGTTGCAAGCAAGGCCACACAACCCAGACAACAAACGGCACAAAATTCAACAAAAGCAAAGAAAGGCGCCGCACGTGCAGCATTGAACAGTATAGCCTAATGGAAGATTGTAGAATGATATTTTGGGTTCTTTTGGAGACTGCAAATTGGGCTACCACAAGATGTTGAGAGCGATAACCAGCTCCATTTCGAACGTTTCGTCAGTCAGAACGACCGACTTTGTCAAGGATCTCATTCTCAAACTGTTTTGCCAAGGATGCTGAGAGACAGGTAAAAACTACCAGTTCAGCAGCATCACGGCACAACATAAAAACCAACTGACGAGACGAAGATGCTTACAAGATGCAAAGGTCCAAAACGCACAAAATTGCCGTTCAATTTTCTTGGCAACGCAGAAGATTCCGTGCGTTTTTGATCTCAAAAAGTTATCTTGCCAGTTCCAATATTGATGACGTGGATGTGCCATCATCATGATCGGACAGGAAAAGAAAAGGGACATGAAAGAAACCCATCACCAGGCTGGAAGCCGACGCGATGTGGCTCGGGAGGGCATGATGATGAGCTCTTGCTACGACCAGTGATCACACAGTATAGCCAAAGACGGTTGAGCTTCGAGATCCAAAGGCATTGTTTCTGGCGATGGATGTGATGAGCTTGTGGATATGTGCGTCGGAGTCCTGATGGTGTTGGTGTAGCTCTCGTCTCTTTTGTGACGCTGTCGTTGCTGTTGAGATCTACAAACACAGACATTTGCAGTGGACAATATTGCTTTGGTAGTCTTTTACATGTAGTGTAAGCCATTTCGGATGGTTGATTGAAGCCTTCGCAAGTGTGCAGAACGGCCTCAAGTGAATTTCCCACTGGGTATCCGATTTGCTTAGATGCTGTTTTAATTTGTGGACAAAAGTGAAGTAGGAAATTCGTTTCATGTTTTCGCTCCTGTGAAGTCTGTTAGATGCTGAGTAGGCTGAGTGGTGTTTTTGAAAGCTATGGAACGTTTAGCGAGTCCTCATCACGACCTCTTGTGGACAGGCGGTGAACCGCCTTGGGGTATTTAAAAAGATCAGAGGAGCGAACAGTGCCGGATTAAGGGTCTGCTGGCCTGTAGGCACATTTCATAAGTGGCCCGAAAATCAGGGTTGCCAACTAAAATATTGAAATTATCAGTGTTGCCAAATCATTGTCACAAAGATCGTTGTTGCAACTATAACACAGGGTACTAAATAACAACTTAGCGCGTTTTTGCAATTGAAAACACGTTAACTAGTTTTTGGAGGTCAATCTTACGGAGTAGATCGCTTTCGATACACAAAAGTGCCAGTGTACCAAGACGTTGTTGACACATTGTTGATCGTTTGACGTCTTTAATTCGTTTCAGTTGTGAAAACGAGCGTTCCCCCGAGCAATTCGTAGCCATTAGAGACAAGTGCATTCTAAGTGCTACTTCAGTGTTCGGAAGTGCATTATAAACACCAGTTGTGTGCAGCATTTTAAACATCTTCTGGGCCCTTCCTGTTGCTGCTGTTTCATCGCGTCTTTGCTCTTTATAGTCTTTATACCAGCACATAAACTGACGAAATTCTGATGGGAAGCCGGAAGAAAGGTCCTTTGAATACACACCAACCAGACCTGCAACAGCAACATCGATGTCTTTAACAGACATGGAGTCGTACTCTGTCAAAACTCCAAACCTCTGCAGCACCATGGAATATGCATCGATACGTTTCTGTAGTCGCTCTTTAGTTGGTCGATGATCACATAAAACGTGTTGATTTTAAATTTTTGCTGGCCCGACATTCCTTCCACTGTCCACATCATCTGTAGCAGCTCCATCACTGACATTCTTCTGTCGCTTTGGTGCTCGCCGACTTTCAGATTTATATATGCTGCTGCCACAGCAATCACGTGCCTGCTGCCAATAACAGTCAAAATTCTCTCTGCACTCATCCAAGAATTTATCCACCAATGGCTAGTGTCAGTTCGATAGTGGAACTTTGAAGCAACTTGCTACGAGTATTGAAGCGCTGCAAAATATTGTTTTGAAGTGACAACATGTTTCAATTCGTCTTTTTTTAAAGATTTTTGCGACCTTTACTTCATCTGGAAATACAGAGCAATTAAGATAAATACTTTTTACTTTAGAAAATAATTATTTTGAAAACATGACCAAATTTCTACTGATTTTAAAGTGGCCTGGATTTTTGACTGGCCTTGTAGGCACGTGCCTACTTTGCCTAATGGTTAATCCGGCACTGGGAGCGAATTATTGTGAGATTTGTACGCGAAAAGACCAATTTTCAGTGCACTTTCAAACAATTAACAATTAAAATTCACTCTCACTCACTATTCACTTTATAAGATAATATTCACTCTAAAAATGCTGAAAAAATCTGCGTGCCAATCACACTTCACACGACTTTTAAACGCTAGCCTATTGTCAAAGGGGAAGATGGGGAAGGTCCAAAGTATCAAGTTATACTCGCGATTTTGACTGCTATCAAGCGCTGCAGATCGGCGTCCAGTCAAATCTGAAGCCTTGCACGTTGACATGGCCTGCGCATATGGGTAAAAGACAAAAACCTGAACAATGTCGTCAACTAGAAAGGAAAGGGACAAACCGAAACCGACAATATCTTAGGCAGGACTTGTCCAACATTATAATTCGTATTTTTGAAACGATTAGACGACTTTGCTTTTAGAATAGACCGAGACATGAAGAACTGATCGCATTGCATGTTTTCGTTTCGGAATCTGGCAATTAACTCTCCATTATGTTAACTTCTGGAGCACTGCCATTGAAAACAGCTTAAAATTGCGCTTCGCTTTTCCCCCCGTCTTGCCAGGTAATCCGGCAGGATCTCGTACAGCATCAGTCAGAAATTCCAACACAAAATTTTTAGCAGGGGGGGCAACATAAAAAAGTGCCAAAGTACACACTTTTATTGAAATTGCCCAGATGTATCGCAACAGCTTTCTCGACTGAGCTTAAGAACACAAACATTGCAATCGGAAATAGGGCCACTGTGACTGCTGGCCGCCGTGACCAGCGCTTCCACTTTTGTGGTAATTACCACAATTGTGGAATTTTCATCATGCTTGTGGTAAAAATGTGGTAATGAAAAATTTGTGGTAAAAATGTGGTAATATGGAAATTTTGTGTGGAAATGTTGCCAAAATGTGGAAATTATAAATTTTGAAAATTTGACATAAAATACTATCAATAAATAAGAGCATTTAAACTGTTGTCCTCCAAAATCGAACAGATATGCAAAAAACTACTTATAACAGCATGTGACTAGCATGTTCCGCTGTTTTCGGTTTGATTTTGGAATGCGTCCTAACTTTTGACTTTGAAGGTAGGGTGACTATGTGATCATATTCATAGTCAAGATGTCTTTCAGATTCTAGCTGCGGTGTCAAGTACAGTACTTTGCAGTGGCGTAGCCAAGGGGGGGTTTGGGGGTTACAACCCCCTTTGGCACGCGTGTGACGTCACGATATTGAGAATGATGCTTTCAGTCTCTATGTCTCTAAAACAAAGTTTGCCTAATTTTAAACAAAACTGCATTAAAAGAGCGAGTTTTGCGAATACTAAACATTCAAATATCTCAGCCAGCAATTAGCAACAAGAAAACATAGAGACTTAGCTTTATTACCGAAAAATGCCCAAGAAAACATGTTCTTATTCTTTTGCTATGCCACAGGACAGCACCATTTTACAGGAATATTTATATCCACATTTTTGTTGAAAATGCTCTCAGATTGCACCAAATTTAAAGTAATTTTTCAAAATTTTCTGGGGAGACCCCCGCCGCTGGGTGTCGCTTTTGGCAAAGAGGCTGGCGGGCGAAGCCCGGCGGCCGTCAAATCCCTCCCTTTCAAAATTCCTGGCTAAGCTACTGGTACTTTGCTTTCTTATTTCGGACGTTCTGTTAATAAACTGAGTAGTTGTTTTAGGCCTTATTTTACACTATATAGTGTAAATATAACCAAATAATAGCGTTTCCGGATAAGGAATTCTGTCGTAATTTGAGAAAAGTTTAAAGCTGTTGAAAACAAAAACTTGCATTTTAGAAAAATTTTTAGTTTTGGGTAAAGATCAAAACCCTAACCTTATTCCTAAGTCTTACCTTAACCCTTCCTAACTTTAATCCTAACTCTGACAACACCTGATAGTAACTATGGCAACAAGTGGGTAAAAATAGCCACTGTGTTAATGTAAAAGTAAGTCGAAATACGGTTAAGATCGGGTAAAAAATCACAGTAAAAAATGTGGTAATCTGAGGACAAATGTGGTAATACAAGTGGTAATCTAGCTTTGTAAAAGTGGAAGCACTGGCCGTGACCTGGCCAACAGAACCTGTGCACTTCGCGTTGACTCTGTTTGATATGCAGTAAGCAGCTTAGAAGACCATCGAAAAGGCCTTCCATTCAGATGCAAGGAAATAATTCTGGTCACTTAGAAAGAAAGATTTTTATGTTGCTTTCCAAAAGTGTTAACAGCAGGGCTGATATCAATTTTGTCCAAATAAAGAAAAAAAAAAATTAATGTACACGCTCAGTGCAAACAAACTTTTACTTGGCTATAGGTCCAATCAGAGTTGCCAGACTAATGAAAAGGTCTTAAATCCAAAATAATACAAAAAAAGGCCAAACAAGGAAAATGTTAGATAAAAAAAAATGCCAAATAGATATTTACGTGTTTCTATCAAAGTAATGTCCGTAGTATTCATTTTTATTGATATTTTATGACATGTAGCGGGTTTTAATAAATCGTAGCAAAATTTTTCTGAGAGAGCCCGAAAAATAGCAAGTACAAATGAACTGTAGCGGATGAGTTTTAATCCGCTGCAGTGGCGACATCTGGCACCACTGACTGGCTGAGAGTGTGATAGCAGTCTGACTCGGCGCCGGCGTCACATTACAAGTATTAAACAAGTATAGCACGTGCATTGAACAATGGTGAATACGGTTTTCATCTGGTAAAGGTTACGATGTATGAGAAATATTGCTTATTATGCATTTTGAAGATTAATTTAAAAAAAGGCCAAATTTAAGGCCAAATCTAGAAAAAGGCCAATATTACGGCCTATAGCACGAAAGTAAGACAAAATGTTAGCTGTCATCTGATGTTCTAGAACAGGGGTCACCAAATGGCGGCCCGCGGAAGGTATCAGCGTACAAGTATAACCAAAAAGACTTTTCTTGATGAGTTAAAGAGCATGAAGGCAAAAAATACTTTCCGGGACTTGGCATATTTTTGCTTTGCATAACGATTCCACCGACCGACCAATCAGATTGTAGTTCTAGGTGGAGGTCGCTTAAAGTTATACCAATGCGATGTCCAACTACACTGTCCCGGTGATTGATTAAAATGCCTGTTTTCGAATTTCGAAATTGTCTGTAAACACTATTGTGCATTTCACCGTTATTGTGTTTCATGAGCAGTGTTCCCTTTATACAAGTTTTTGTTGGCAAAACAGGTCGGTATGCAAACTCAATTTATAAAAAAATGGCAAAATATTATATTTTCAAAAAAAATTAAAAGACTTTTTTGGTTGTAATACGAAAATATTTAGCATAGTAGGCTACTGCAAAATGTTGTTAATCAACAAGTCTTGCCATGCTGATGAGCACCGCAAGTGACAGTTGTCTAATAATCAAAAAAAGACGTTTATAGAGATTCTCACAAAAAGGATAAAAAACCGAGTCGTTGCTTTTTCAGAAGGAGCACTGTTCATAAGTTACGACAGAAACGTTTTTTTCGGTGATTTCCACAAGAGTTTGTTTCATGGTGCCTGGTTTCTTTCTCCCTGTTATTGGAGCCTATTTTCACTGATATGTTTGCAGGTCACTATTGTTGCCTGTAATGCGATGTGTCAAACATTTCCTTGTTTACTGAAACAGTTAATTGCAAGACATCTGTTGTGAAGCGAAGTGACGACACCACTCTTGCTTGGCGATGAATATTCTGATAAAACCGCTCGCCTCGTTATAAGTGCGCAAAACAAGTGGCCTCGTTTATTAGGCATTGTTAAAGAAGTCAAAAGTGTTGTTAAAGGAGCTTGGCCTTGCAGTAGCGTTGTTCAACTAATTTTGTTGCTGCGGTATTCGAAGATAAATATTAACATGTAACGCTGGATAGGCTACTGGGTACGAAATGCGTTCTTTTCAACCAACCTAAAATTTTATTAGTGCGGCCCGCCACAACTCTCCTTAGTGCTTAAGTGGCCCGCATGCAAAAAATTCAAGGTCTTTGAGCACTGTTGATTATTAAAAAAAAAAGCAGAAAAACAACAACTTGAGACCAATTTGGAACTGTTTTAGAGGGCGCCCGTGTAAAGCTTGAAAAAGTCGCCAGATGAGGACCACCCTATAAGGTGGACGTTATGAAGTAGTAGAAATTGTGACCAGTGCTTTTTCATTTTTTTCCGTTTTGTTGCAGGCCTGCAGCATGGGATTTGTATAACAGCGTATGCTATGTTCAATAAAGCGGTCAACCACATATTGCTCATGAAGGGATTGACCGACTGTGACTATAGTTTGATACCTTGTGGGTGCCCAAACAGGCACGATACAGTTGCGCACATTTATTCAATTCAATTTATTTTTCTTTGTCAGAATGCAAGAGAAATGATATTGTGAAAAAGAAATACAGTAACAAAACCAACAAAAGGAAAAGGTGGCAAAACCTTAATTAATGCTTTAAGACGTGCATGAAAAGATCTAATATTGCGGCATATGCATCGATAAAAATATACTCAAGCAAGGCCTGCAGCATGGGATTTGTATAACAGCGTATGCTATCTTCAATAAAGCGGTCAACCACATATTGCTCATGAAGGGATTGACCGACTGTGACTAGTTTGATACCTTGTGGGTGCCCAAACAGGCACGATACAGTTGCGCACATTTATTCAATTCAATTTATTTTTCTTTGTCAGAATGCAAGAGAAATGATATTGTGAAAAAGAAATACAGTAACAAAACCAACAAAAGGAAAAGGTGGCAAAACCTTAATTAATGCTTTAAGACGTGCATGAGAAGATCTACTGTAATAATATTGCGGCATATGCATCGATAAAAATATACTCAAGCACGGCCACCAAACCTGATACTTTAAAACAAGTAGACGAATTAGTTAGCAATCAGTCGTCTTCTCGTTCGCCAATTCTTGAAGCAATGAGAACACGACTGAACTCTAACAACATCGCAAAAACAAACTAATACACACACACATATCGTAATTAGGCAACGGACTATCAAAACAAGAACTATTTGCAGACTTTATACAGAAATAAAGTGTTCGCAGCAACGACATTAAAAAGCCTATAGATTGCAAAAGAAATACACAACGTGGCAGCTCATTACCAAGATAAAACAGTTAAAAAAGCTTGGTTTTTAAATTAAATTCCTGCACATGTAAGAGCATCATAAGAAAGATGATGATATAGCATAGGGTGTTTTTGGTATCGCCAATATAACAAGAGGTGAATCATCTTTGATAGCGTCAGTGAGGGATGGAGTGTTTTCGAGAGGAGGAGACTCTTTGGTAGTGCCGATGAAGGATGTAGTGTCTGAGTTGTTTCAAGCATCTTTTTCAAACCAACCTAAACAATAATCTCACGAAAAGTCAAGCGATCTTCTGAACAAACGTAACAGCCTATAATAATCAGTAGGAAGTTAGATGCAAGCTTGTAGTAACTTGG
Organism: Aplidium turbinatum; assembly: GCF_918807975.1. Classification (NCBI taxonomy): domain Eukaryota; kingdom Metazoa; phylum Chordata; class Ascidiacea; order Aplousobranchia; family Polyclinidae; genus Aplidium; species Aplidium turbinatum. The sequence continues at coordinate 22,935,405 of NC_137476.1, read as the reverse complement.
TGATATGGCAAACATTAAATTATGCAACACGGTATAGTAGCTTATTCATGGAAGAATAAAGATATTAATCATCATCCTCATCCATTCGGGTGTAATGTATGATAAGATATACGTATAGTAAAATATGTTAATGTACAATATAGTAATATAGGTAGGAAAAATTTACGAAAGTGGCATTTGGAAAGGCATGCTATACCAGGATTTGGTGCAACAATCAATAATAGAGTCAGATGATTAAAGAGTTGCGGCATAGGTTGATTTGGAGAATGCAAGTGCTTTTTCAGGTTACTGCAAAATATTGAAAAGGTTGCGATTTCAGTGATGGTCCCACACTTTAACTCCACTTGTGGCTCCCCAAATCAACAAATACAGAAAGTAGATGTGGTTTGGGCCAATTTATCGTTCTTTGTCCGAATTGAATCTCCACCCGGCATAATGTTTGTGCTCGCTGAAACGTTTTCGGAATCGCAACGAGTGCGGTTGCTTGGCACGGGAAATGTAACGCTTTGCAAGGTAAGAAAAACCTGTCAAGACAGACGTCGGGGGTTAGGACGGAAAGGGCAACTGAAATTAAAGAAGCGACCCAGGTTACCTCAAGGGCTGTGTTTGGTTGAAACGAAAAGGAATTTTCGAAGTCCACCTCAAAGAAAACTTGTCTGGCTCAGTGAGTAATTTCGAACGTCTGCGAAACGGGCGTCGAGGCTTTCGCGAACGAAAAATGCTGATGAAACACAGCAGCCAGCAATCAACCCGGTGAAAAGACTCTTTTGCTTTACAAGGTGGCTCTGAAAAGAGCCGTTTGTTGTTTGAAATGCAGGTCGTCGTTTACTTGGAGCTGGTGTACTTCGTGACTGCTTTGGTGCCTTCGGACACGGCGTGCTTCGCCAGTTCGCCGGGCAACAGCAATCGAACGGCAGTCTGGATTTCGCGACTGCTGATGGTCGCTCTCTTGTTGTAGTGAGCCAGACGGGACGCTTCAGAGGCGATGCGCTCGAAGATGTCATTCACGAAAGAATTCATGATGCTCATCGCCTTGCTGGAGATTCCCGTGTCCGGGTGGACTTGCTTGAGCACCTTATAGATGTAGATGCTGAAACTTTCCTTTCGCTTTGCGCGCCTCTTCTTCTGCTTGTCGGCAGGTGCGGTTTTCTTGACAGCTTTCTTGCTTCCCTTGCTTGCGGACGCCATTTCGCTAGTTTGCTCAAAAGACGAGTGATAAAGCGCGCATCGTAGATTTTTCCTTTATAGCTCGAGCGTATGCAAATGAAGCGTCGAGTGGCTGCTGGATTTGGCCAATGAAAAAAATGAAACGCGCGTCGCTGTTTTTCCATTGGCCAGCGCTGGCGCGCGCCATAAAAACCGTCAGATTTTCGACGACAGCTCGGACGGTATAAAAACTCGTTTCGCGCGCTCTGCTCGGTAAATTCTGATTCTATTTTGTTTTCAACTTTGCAAACCTCAATTAATTGAAACATGTCAGGACGTGGCAAAGGCGGCGGAAAATCCAAGGCGAAGCCAAAGAGCAGGTCGTCGCGAGCTGGTCTTCAATTTCCAGTCGGTCGTGTGCACAGACTCTTGCGCACTGGACATTACTCGGAGCGCGTTGGTGCAGGGGCACCAGTGTACCTTGCGGCCGTGCTCGAGTACTTGAGCGCCGAGGTGTTGGAGTTGGCCGGTAACGCCGCCCGCGACAACAAAAAGACGAGAATCATTCCCCGTCACCTTCAGCTCGCCATCCGCAACGACGAGGAACTGAACAAGCTTCTGGGCGGAGTCACCATTGCACAAGGTGGTGTTTTGCCCAACATCCAAGCCGTGCTCCTTCCCAAGAAGACTTCGAAGAAAGCTTAAGTCGGCGATTTTTGCCTTTCGCACAAAACGGCTCTTTTCAGAGCCACCTCATGTTGCAAAAGATGTAATGAACGCAAAGGTTCTTGTGTTGACACGACCAGCTACAATATGGCCAGGTTTGAGCGTGTGCAATTTCAATGAAATCATGAGCCCAAAATCTCGGTTTTACTAGTCGTGGTGGTTTCGTTTTGAGAGAAGTGTGCTCTTCTCTGCGGTGTCAAATGAAATCGCAGCGGTTGCTGAAAATTTAAATGAATTCGCCCGAAAACATGCTATACCTACAACTACTGAGCATTATGGCTGAAAAGCAATTTCACCGTCATGCACAACGCGCCCAGGAGCGTAGTTTGCGCTAAATAATAAGCTATTTAGGTAAGGCTACTGGCTGCGCCCTCAAACCAAGGGCTGTTCAAACTGATGTCTCGTTTCGAAAAAAGAAACACCTTGAACATTTTGCTCAGGATCGCCGACAACTTTTCGAATAGCCCTACGCTTTACTCGCGCAGCCAAGTCTCTTTCACAGTGACAGGTGGCTCTGAAAAGAGCCGTTTGATGCGAGGACGACGCTTAAGCGCGTTCTCCGCGGATGCGACGGGCTAGCTGGATGTCCTTGGGCATGATGGTGACCCGCTTGGCGTGGATCGCGCACAGGTTGGTGTCTTCGAACAGGCCGACAAGGTACGCCTCGCTGGCTTCTTGCAGAGCCATGACGGCGCTGCTCTGGAAACGAAGGTCGGTCTTGAAGTCTTGGGCGATCTCGCGAACCAGTCGCTGGAAGGGAAGTTTGCGAATGAGCAGTTCAGTTGACTTCTGGTAACGTCTGATTTCACGCAAGGCGACGGTTCCCGGTCGATAGCGATGAGGCTTCTTGACGCCCCCGGTGGCTGGGGCGCTCTTGCGAGCGGCCTTCGTTGCCAGCTGCTTTCGGGGCGCTTTGCCACCAGTTGACTTGCGAGCGGTCTGCTTAGTTCGAGCCATTTCGCGATTTTTTATTGTTCTTCTCTTGACAAGAGGTCTGACTGCACCGGCAAGCGTGATGGCTTATATAGCGTCGGCGAGCCGAGTCAGGAGAGATCTCATTGGCTCTGAGCAAAGCGCGCGCTCTTTTGTCAGCCAATCGGGCGGCGAGTTGAAAACTGAGCATAATTTCTCAACGACCTTAATTTTCTCGGTCCCGGCGAACCGTGCGTGCCCGAAGGACTCGCGCGGTAAAAGTCTCTTTTCAAAAGTTTAAGTGGCCCTGAAAAGGGCCGGTTTGTTGTTGCTGTCATTGATGAGCCTTCTAACCGCCGAAACCGTACAGGGTTCGTCCTTGGCGCTTCAGCGCGTAAACGACATCGAGGGCGGTGACTGTCTTTCGTTTTGCGTGCTCGGTGTAGGTGACGGCGTCGCGAATCACGTTCTCAAGGAAGACCTTCAACACGCCTCGGGTTTCTTCGTAAATCAAGCCGGAAATGCGCTTGACACCGCCTCGACGAGCGAGTCGCCTGATAGCGGGCTTGGTGATTCCCTGGATGTTGTCACGCAAGACTTTTCTGTGGCGCTTAGCGCCTCCCTTTCCCAAACCTTTTCCTCCTTTGCCACGTCCAGACATTTTCGTAAGATGGATGCAAATACAACAAAAATTCAACACAAAGTGAAATTAACTTAGCAAGTGTTCTTTGACGGCACGTTTGCTGAGTTATCTATCGCAATTTCGAACGCCGTCGAAACACTTTCCGGCCGCCAATGGCGCGAGAGATCAACGTCGAAAAATGGCGTCGCATCGCGCTGGACTGGTCGCCGAACGCATCGAAGTGCTCTTTTCACGCAGTGATGGGTGGCTCTGAAAAGAGCCGTTTTGCGAATGCTCACCGCTGCTGCTGACGACGACGTGTGACAGCTCACTTCTTTCCAGATTTCTTCGCCGCTGGCTTCTTGGCCACTTTCTTCGCGGCCGGCTTCTTGGTCTTTTTGCTGGCGGCGGTCGCCTTCTTGGCAGCCGGCTTTTTGACTGCGCCCTTTTTGGCAGACGGTTTCTTGGGGCTGGACTTTTTGACAGCGGTCTTTTTCGATCCGCTCTTGGTCGTCGCCTTCTTGCTCGCAGTCTTTTTGGCAGCGCCACCGGTCGCCGTTTTCTTGACAGTCTTCTTAGCGGCGGTCTTTTTCACCTGGGCAGCTGTCTTCGGCTTTTTGGCAGTCGTCTTCTTTTTCTTCGGCTCGGTTGCAGCCTTGTTGAGCTTGAAGGAACCAGACGCGCCACTGGTGGTGCCTTTGGTACTCACGATCTGCTCGCTGGCGCGTAGCCGCTTAATCGCGGAGCAGACCAGCCTGGTGGCGTTGTCGCCGACCTGGTGATTGTCTTTGATGTACTTCAGAATCTTCTGACGGGAAGATCCGCTTCTGTCTTTGAGAGCACCGATCGCACCTTTCACCATGTCCGCATAGGGAGGGTGCGCGGCGGTTTTCTTTTGCTTTTTCGAAGCGTCGGTTGACATTATTTTGCTCGTTTGGATTGCTGAATATGTAATGCTTTTGTTGATCGATCGCGCGCGTCGCCGCGATAACAAATTAGTACCGCAATTTCCGACCAAAGCGAAACGATATCGCGGCGGCGGCGCGCGTGCAATCTCGCGTTGATCCATCTAAAACCTGTGCTTGTGCGGGGTCGATCGACGCCGCCCTGGTCGCAGATCTCCTCTTCAGGGGCCCGATTCTGCCTGACGTTGGCCGCCAAACAAACCGGGTCGTCAGCTGACTGAAGCGCTGGCGAATTGGTTTGACCTGGCTTCTGCCAAGACGCCTCGATAGCAGGCAGCTAAACACTTTTCGGCGACAAACTCATGCGCTTACGATTTTGACGCGGCTGTGTGCAAACAAGCTTGAGTCGGCCCCAGTCCGTGCACGCTTGCGCGATTGCCACGCGCATGGCTCGAACGGACTAGGGCCCAAAAGCACAGCTTTTCGGTCGTCTGTCGCACAGGCCTTGATCTTAGCACGCTCGCAAGGACACGACGGCTCCGCGTGCCTGTCGCAATCGCACGTACGTTTGCCGCCACCTGGCGATGGAAAAACTGGGCCCCTTTTGCAAAGGAACCGCACGGTTGCTTTCGGTGTTGTTCCATTTGCATTGTTTCTTTTCAAATCCTCCTCCAAGAACTCATTGAGCTCATTGCTCATGTAGTACAGGAAGTGTCGGTTGCAAGCAAGGCCACACAACCCAGACAACAAACGGCACAAAATTCAACAAAAGCAAAGAAAGGCGCCGCACGTGCAGCATTGAACAGTATAGCCTAATGGAAGATTGTAGAATGATATTTTGGGTTCTTTTGGAGACTGCAAATTGGGCTACCACAAGATGTTGAGAGCGATAACCAGCTCCATTTCGAACGTTTCGTCAGTCAGAACGACCGACTTTGTCAAGGATCTCATTCTCAAACTGTTTTGCCAAGGATGCTGAGAGACAGGTAAAAACTACCAGTTCAGCAGCATCACGGCACAACATAAAAACCAACTGACGAGACGAAGATGCTTACAAGATGCAAAGGTCCAAAACGCACAAAATTGCCGTTCAATTTTCTTGGCAACGCAGAAGATTCCGTGCGTTTTTGATCTCAAAAAGTTATCTTGCCAGTTCCAATATTGATGACGTGGATGTGCCATCATCATGATCGGACAGGAAAAGAAAAGGGACATGAAAGAAACCCATCACCAGGCTGGAAGCCGACGCGATGTGGCTCGGGAGGGCATGATGATGAGCTCTTGCTACGACCAGTGATCACACAGTATAGCCAAAGACGGTTGAGCTTCGAGATCCAAAGGCATTGTTTCTGGCGATGGATGTGATGAGCTTGTGGATATGTGCGTCGGAGTCCTGATGGTGTTGGTGTAGCTCTCGTCTCTTTTGTGACGCTGTCGTTGCTGTTGAGATCTACAAACACAGACATTTGCAGTGGACAATATTGCTTTGGTAGTCTTTTACATGTAGTGTAAGCCATTTCGGATGGTTGATTGAAGCCTTCGCAAGTGTGCAGAACGGCCTCAAGTGAATTTCCCACTGGGTATCCGATTTGCTTAGATGCTGTTTTAATTTGTGGACAAAAGTGAAGTAGGAAATTCGTTTCATGTTTTCGCTCCTGTGAAGTCTGTTAGATGCTGAGTAGGCTGAGTGGTGTTTTTGAAAGCTATGGAACGTTTAGCGAGTCCTCATCACGACCTCTTGTGGACAGGCGGTGAACCGCCTTGGGGTATTTAAAAAGATCAGAGGAGCGAACAGTGCCGGATTAAGGGTCTGCTGGCCTGTAGGCACATTTCATAAGTGGCCCGAAAATCAGGGTTGCCAACTAAAATATTGAAATTATCAGTGTTGCCAAATCATTGTCACAAAGATCGTTGTTGCAACTATAACACAGGGTACTAAATAACAACTTAGCGCGTTTTTGCAATTGAAAACACGTTAACTAGTTTTTGGAGGTCAATCTTACGGAGTAGATCGCTTTCGATACACAAAAGTGCCAGTGTACCAAGACGTTGTTGACACATTGTTGATCGTTTGACGTCTTTAATTCGTTTCAGTTGTGAAAACGAGCGTTCCCCCGAGCAATTCGTAGCCATTAGAGACAAGTGCATTCTAAGTGCTACTTCAGTGTTCGGAAGTGCATTATAAACACCAGTTGTGTGCAGCATTTTAAACATCTTCTGGGCCCTTCCTGTTGCTGCTGTTTCATCGCGTCTTTGCTCTTTATAGTCTTTATACCAGCACATAAACTGACGAAATTCTGATGGGAAGCCGGAAGAAAGGTCCTTTGAATACACACCAACCAGACCTGCAACAGCAACATCGATGTCTTTAACAGACATGGAGTCGTACTCTGTCAAAACTCCAAACCTCTGCAGCACCATGGAATATGCATCGATACGTTTCTGTAGTCGCTCTTTAGTTGGTCGATGATCACATAAAACGTGTTGATTTTAAATTTTTGCTGGCCCGACATTCCTTCCACTGTCCACATCATCTGTAGCAGCTCCATCACTGACATTCTTCTGTCGCTTTGGTGCTCGCCGACTTTCAGATTTATATATGCTGCTGCCACAGCAATCACGTGCCTGCTGCCAATAACAGTCAAAATTCTCTCTGCACTCATCCAAGAATTTATCCACCAATGGCTAGTGTCAGTTCGATAGTGGAACTTTGAAGCAACTTGCTACGAGTATTGAAGCGCTGCAAAATATTGTTTTGAAGTGACAACATGTTTCAATTCGTCTTTTTTTAAAGATTTTTGCGACCTTTACTTCATCTGGAAATACAGAGCAATTAAGATAAATACTTTTTACTTTAGAAAATAATTATTTTGAAAACATGACCAAATTTCTACTGATTTTAAAGTGGCCTGGATTTTTGACTGGCCTTGTAGGCACGTGCCTACTTTGCCTAATGGTTAATCCGGCACTGGGAGCGAATTATTGTGAGATTTGTACGCGAAAAGACCAATTTTCAGTGCACTTTCAAACAATTAACAATTAAAATTCACTCTCACTCACTATTCACTTTATAAGATAATATTCACTCTAAAAATGCTGAAAAAATCTGCGTGCCAATCACACTTCACACGACTTTTAAACGCTAGCCTATTGTCAAAGGGGAAGATGGGGAAGGTCCAAAGTATCAAGTTATACTCGCGATTTTGACTGCTATCAAGCGCTGCAGATCGGCGTCCAGTCAAATCTGAAGCCTTGCACGTTGACATGGCCTGCGCATATGGGTAAAAGACAAAAACCTGAACAATGTCGTCAACTAGAAAGGAAAGGGACAAACCGAAACCGACAATATCTTAGGCAGGACTTGTCCAACATTATAATTCGTATTTTTGAAACGATTAGACGACTTTGCTTTTAGAATAGACCGAGACATGAAGAACTGATCGCATTGCATGTTTTCGTTTCGGAATCTGGCAATTAACTCTCCATTATGTTAACTTCTGGAGCACTGCCATTGAAAACAGCTTAAAATTGCGCTTCGCTTTTCCCCCCGTCTTGCCAGGTAATCCGGCAGGATCTCGTACAGCATCAGTCAGAAATTCCAACACAAAATTTTTAGCAGGGGGGGCAACATAAAAAAGTGCCAAAGTACACACTTTTATTGAAATTGCCCAGATGTATCGCAACAGCTTTCTCGACTGAGCTTAAGAACACAAACATTGCAATCGGAAATAGGGCCACTGTGACTGCTGGCCGCCGTGACCAGCGCTTCCACTTTTGTGGTAATTACCACAATTGTGGAATTTTCATCATGCTTGTGGTAAAAATGTGGTAATGAAAAATTTGTGGTAAAAATGTGGTAATATGGAAATTTTGTGTGGAAATGTTGCCAAAATGTGGAAATTATAAATTTTGAAAATTTGACATAAAATACTATCAATAAATAAGAGCATTTAAACTGTTGTCCTCCAAAATCGAACAGATATGCAAAAAACTACTTATAACAGCATGTGACTAGCATGTTCCGCTGTTTTCGGTTTGATTTTGGAATGCGTCCTAACTTTTGACTTTGAAGGTAGGGTGACTATGTGATCATATTCATAGTCAAGATGTCTTTCAGATTCTAGCTGCGGTGTCAAGTACAGTACTTTGCAGTGGCGTAGCCAAGGGGGGGTTTGGGGGTTACAACCCCCTTTGGCACGCGTGTGACGTCACGATATTGAGAATGATGCTTTCAGTCTCTATGTCTCTAAAACAAAGTTTGCCTAATTTTAAACAAAACTGCATTAAAAGAGCGAGTTTTGCGAATACTAAACATTCAAATATCTCAGCCAGCAATTAGCAACAAGAAAACATAGAGACTTAGCTTTATTACCGAAAAATGCCCAAGAAAACATGTTCTTATTCTTTTGCTATGCCACAGGACAGCACCATTTTACAGGAATATTTATATCCACATTTTTGTTGAAAATGCTCTCAGATTGCACCAAATTTAAAGTAATTTTTCAAAATTTTCTGGGGAGACCCCCGCCGCTGGGTGTCGCTTTTGGCAAAGAGGCTGGCGGGCGAAGCCCGGCGGCCGTCAAATCCCTCCCTTTCAAAATTCCTGGCTAAGCTACTGGTACTTTGCTTTCTTATTTCGGACGTTCTGTTAATAAACTGAGTAGTTGTTTTAGGCCTTATTTTACACTATATAGTGTAAATATAACCAAATAATAGCGTTTCCGGATAAGGAATTCTGTCGTAATTTGAGAAAAGTTTAAAGCTGTTGAAAACAAAAACTTGCATTTTAGAAAAATTTTTAGTTTTGGGTAAAGATCAAAACCCTAACCTTATTCCTAAGTCTTACCTTAACCCTTCCTAACTTTAATCCTAACTCTGACAACACCTGATAGTAACTATGGCAACAAGTGGGTAAAAATAGCCACTGTGTTAATGTAAAAGTAAGTCGAAATACGGTTAAGATCGGGTAAAAAATCACAGTAAAAAATGTGGTAATCTGAGGACAAATGTGGTAATACAAGTGGTAATCTAGCTTTGTAAAAGTGGAAGCACTGGCCGTGACCTGGCCAACAGAACCTGTGCACTTCGCGTTGACTCTGTTTGATATGCAGTAAGCAGCTTAGAAGACCATCGAAAAGGCCTTCCATTCAGATGCAAGGAAATAATTCTGGTCACTTAGAAAGAAAGATTTTTATGTTGCTTTCCAAAAGTGTTAACAGCAGGGCTGATATCAATTTTGTCCAAATAAAGAAAAAAAAAAATTAATGTACACGCTCAGTGCAAACAAACTTTTACTTGGCTATAGGTCCAATCAGAGTTGCCAGACTAATGAAAAGGTCTTAAATCCAAAATAATACAAAAAAAGGCCAAACAAGGAAAATGTTAGATAAAAAAAAATGCCAAATAGATATTTACGTGTTTCTATCAAAGTAATGTCCGTAGTATTCATTTTTATTGATATTTTATGACATGTAGCGGGTTTTAATAAATCGTAGCAAAATTTTTCTGAGAGAGCCCGAAAAATAGCAAGTACAAATGAACTGTAGCGGATGAGTTTTAATCCGCTGCAGTGGCGACATCTGGCACCACTGACTGGCTGAGAGTGTGATAGCAGTCTGACTCGGCGCCGGCGTCACATTACAAGTATTAAACAAGTATAGCACGTGCATTGAACAATGGTGAATACGGTTTTCATCTGGTAAAGGTTACGATGTATGAGAAATATTGCTTATTATGCATTTTGAAGATTAATTTAAAAAAAGGCCAAATTTAAGGCCAAATCTAGAAAAAGGCCAATATTACGGCCTATAGCACGAAAGTAAGACAAAATGTTAGCTGTCATCTGATGTTCTAGAACAGGGGTCACCAAATGGCGGCCCGCGGAAGGTATCAGCGTACAAGTATAACCAAAAAGACTTTTCTTGATGAGTTAAAGAGCATGAAGGCAAAAAATACTTTCCGGGACTTGGCATATTTTTGCTTTGCATAACGATTCCACCGACCGACCAATCAGATTGTAGTTCTAGGTGGAGGTCGCTTAAAGTTATACCAATGCGATGTCCAACTACACTGTCCCGGTGATTGATTAAAATGCCTGTTTTCGAATTTCGAAATTGTCTGTAAACACTATTGTGCATTTCACCGTTATTGTGTTTCATGAGCAGTGTTCCCTTTATACAAGTTTTTGTTGGCAAAATAGGTCGGTATGCAAACTCAATTTATAAAAAAATGGCAAAATATTATATTTTCAAAAAAAATTAAAAGACTTTTTTGGTTGTAATACGAAAATATTTAGCATAGTAGGCTACTGCAAAATGTTGTTAATCAACAAGTCTTGCCATGCTGATGAGCACCGCAAGTGACAGTTGTCTAATAATCAAAAAAAGACGTTTATAGAGATTCTCACAAAAAGGATAAAAAACCGAGTCGTTGCTTTTTCAGAAGGAGCACTGTTCATAAGTTACGACAGAAACGTTTTTTTCGGTGATTTCCACAAGAGTTTGTTTCATGGTGCCTGGTTTCTTTCTCCCTGTTATTGGAGCCTATTTTCACTGATATGTTTGCAGGTCACTATTGTTGCCTGTAATGCGATGTGTCAAACATTTCCTTGTTTACTGAAACAGTTAATTGCAAGACATCTGTTGTGAAGCGAAGTGACGACACCACTCTTGCTTGGCGATGAATATTCTGATAAAACCGCTCGCCTCGTTATAAGTGCGCAAAACAAGTGGCCTCGTTTATTAGGCATTGTTAAAGAAGTCAAAAGTGTTGTTAAAGGAGCTTGGCCTTGCAGTAGCGTTGTTCAACTAATTTTGTTGCTGCGGTATTCGAAGATAAATATTAACATGTAACGCTGGATAGGCTACTGGGTACGAAATGCGTTCTTTTCAACCAACCTAAAATTTTATTAGTGCGGCCCGCCACAACTCTCCTTAGTGCTTAAGTGGCCCGCATGCAAAAAATTCAAGGTCTTTGAGCACTGTTGATTATTAAAAAAAAAAGCAGAAAAACAACAACTTGAGACCAATTTGGAACTGTTTTAGAGGGCGCCCGTGTAAAGCTTGAAAAAGTCGCCAGATGAGGACCACCCTATAAGGTGGACGTTATGAAGTAGTAGAAATTGTGACCAGTGCTTTTTCATTTTTTTCCGTTTTGTTGCAGGCCTGCAGCATGGGATTTGTATAACAGCGTATGCTATGTTCAATAAAGCGGTCAACCACATATTGCTCATGAAGGGATTGACCGACTGTGACTATAGTTTGATACCTTGTGGGTGCCCAAACAGGCACGATACAGTTGCGCACATTTATTCAATTCAATTTATTTTTCTTTGTCAGAATGCAAGAGAAATGATATTGTGAAAAAGAAATACAGTAACAAAACCAACAAAAGGAAAAGGTGGCAAAACCTTAATTAATGCTTTAAGACGTGCATGAAAAGATCTAATATTGCGGCATATGCATCGATAAAAATATACTCAAGCAAGGCCTGCAGCATGGGATTTGTATAACAGCGTATGCTATCTTCAATAAAGCGGTCAACCACATATTGCTCATGAAGGGATTGACCGACTGTGACTAGTTTGATACCTTGTGGGTGCCCAAACAGGCACGATACAGTTGCGCACATTTATTCAATTCAATTTATTTTTCTTTGTCAGAATGCAAGAGAAATGATATTGTGAAAAAGAAATACAGTAACAAAACCAACAAAAGGAAAAGGTGGCAAAACCTTAATTAATGCTTTAAGACGTGCATGAGAAGATCTACTGTAATAATATTGCGGCATATGCATCGATAAAAATATACTCAAGCACGGCCACCAAACCTGATACTTTAAAACAAGTAGACGAATTAGTTAGCAATCAGTCGTCTTCTCGTTCGCCAATTCTTGAAGCAATGAGAACACGACTGAACTCTAACAACATCGCAAAAACAAACTAATACACACACACATATCGTAATTAGGCAACGGACTATCAAAACAAGAACTATTTGCAGACTTTATACAGAAATAAAGTGTTCGCAGCAACGACATTAAAAAGCCTATAGATTGCAAAAGAAATACACAACGTGGCAGCTCATTACCAAGATAAAACAGTTAAAAAAGCTTGGTTTTTAAATTAAATTCCTGCACATGTAAGAGCATCATAAGAAAGATGATGATATAGCATAGGGTGTTTTTGGTATCGCCAATATAACAAGAGGTGAATCATCTTTGATAGCGTCAGTGAGGGATGGAGTGTTTTCGAGAGGAGGAGACTCTTTGGTAGTGCCGATGAAGGATGTAGTGTCTGAGTTGTTTCAAGCATCTTTTTCAAACCAACCTAAACAATAATCTCACGAAAAGTCAAGCGATCTTCTGAACAAACGTAACAGCCTATAATAATCAGTAGGAAGTTAGATGCAAGCTTGTAGTAACTTGGTGATATGGCAAACATTAAATTATGCAACACGGTATAGTAGCTTATTCATGGAAGAATAAAGATATTAATCATCATCCTCATCCATTCGGGTGTAATGTATGATAAGATATACGTATAGTAAAATATGTTAATGTACAATATAGTAATATAGGTAGGAAAAATTTACGAAAGTGGCATTTGGAAAGGCATGCTATACCAGGATTTGGTGCAACAATCAATAATAGAGTCAGATGATTAAAGAGTTGCGGCATAGGTTGATTTGGAGAATGCAAGTGCTTTTTCAGGTTACTGCAAAATATTGAAAAGGTTGCGATTTCAGTGATGGTCCCACACTTTAACTCCACTTGTGGCTCCCCAAATCAACAAATACAGAAAGTAGATGTGGTTTGGGCCAATTTATCGTTCTTTGTCCGAATTGAATCTCCACCCGGCATAATGTTTGTGCTCGCTGAAACGTTTTCGGAATCGCAACGAGTGCGGTTGCTTGGCACGGGAAATGTAACGCTTTGCAAGGTAAGAAAAACCTGTCAAGACAGACGTCGGGGGTTAGGACGGAAAGGGCAACTGAAATTAAAGAAGCGACCCAGGTTACCTCAAGGGCTGTGTTTGGTTGAAACGAAAAGGAATTTTCGAAGTCCACCTCAAAGAAAACTTGTCTGGCTCAGTGAGTAATTTCGAACGTCTGCGAAACGGGCGTCGAGGCTTTCGCGAACGAAAAATGCTGATGAAACACAGCAGCCAGCAATCAACCCGGTGAAAAGACTCTTTTGCTTTACAAGGTGGCTCTGAAAAGAGCCGTTTGTTGTTTGAAATGCAGGTCGTCGTTTACTTGGAGCTGGTGTACTTCGTGACTGCTTTGGTGCCTTCGGACACGGCGTGCTTCGCCAGTTCGCCGGGCAACAGCAATCGAACGGCAGTCTGGATTTCGCGACTGCTGATGGTCGCTCTCTTGTTGTAGTGAGCCAGACGGGACGCTTCAGAGGCGATGCGCTCGAAGATGTCATTCACGAAAGAATTCATGATGCTCATCGCCTTGCTGGAGATTCCCGTGTCCGGGTGGACTTGCTTGAGCACCTTATAGATGTAGATGCTGAAACTTTCCTTTCGCTTTGCGCGCCTCTTCTTCTGCTTGTCGGCAGGTGCGGTTTTCTTGACAGCTTTCTTGCTTCCCTTGCTTGCGGACGCCATTTCGCTAGTTTGCTCAAAAGACGAGTGATAAAGCGCGCATCGTAGATTTTTCCTTTATAGCTCGAGCGTATGCAAATGAAGCGTCGAGTGGCTGCTGGATTTGGCCAATGAAAAAAATGAAACGCGCGTCGCTGTTTTTCCATTGGCCAGCGCTGGCGCGCGCCATAAAAACCGTCAGATTTTCGACGACAGCTCGGACGGTATAAAAACTCGTTTCGCGCGCTCTGCTCGGTAAATTCTGATTCTATTTTGTTTTCAACTTTGCAAACCTCAATTAATTGAAACATGTCAGGACGTGGCAAAGGCGGCGGAAAATCCAAGGCGAAGCCAAAGAGCAGGTCGTCGCGAGCTGGTCTTCAATTTCCAGTCGGTCGTGTGCACAGACTCTTGCGCACTGGACATTACTCGGAGCGCGTTGGTGCAGGGGCACCAGTGTACCTTGCGGCCGTGCTCGAGTACTTGAGCGCCGAGGTGTTGGAGTTGGCCGGTAACGCCGCCCGCGACAACAAAAAGACGAGAATCATTCCCCGTCACCTTCAGCTCGCCATCCGCAACGACGAGGAACTGAACAAGCTTCTGGGCGGAGTCACCATTGCACAAGGTGGTGTTTTGCCCAACATCCAAGCCGTGCTCCTTCCCAAGAAGACTTCGAAGAAAGCTTAAGTCGGCGATTTTTGCCTTACGCACAAAACGGCTCTTTTCAGAGCCACCTCATGTTGCAAAAGATGTAATGAACGCAAAGGTTCTTGTGTTGACACGACCAGCTACAATATGGCCAGGTTTGAGCGTGTGCAATTTCAATGAAATCATGAGCCCAAAATCTCGGTTTTACTAGTCGTGGTGGTTTCGTTTTGAGAGAAGTGTGCTCTTCTCTGCGGTGTCAAATGAAATCGCAGCGGTTGCTGAAAATTTAAATGAATTCGCCCGAAAACATGCTATACCTACAACTACTGAGCATTATGGCTGAAAAGCAATTTCACCGTCATGCACAACGCGCCCAGGAGCGTAGTTTGCGCTAAATAATAAGCTATTTAGGTAAGGCTACTGGCTGCGCCCTCAAACCAAGGGCTGTTCAAACTGATGTCTCGTTTCGAAAAAAGAAACACCTTGAACATTTTGCTCAGGATCGCCGACAACTTTTCGAATAGCCCTACGCTTTACTCGCGCAGCCAAGTCTCTTTCACAGTGACAGGTGGCTCTGAAAAGAGCCGTTTGATGCGAGGACGACGCTTAAGCGCGTTCTCCGCGGATGCGACGGGCTAGCTGGATGTCCTTGGGCATGATGGTGACCCGCTTGGCGTGGATCGCGCACAGGTTGGTGTCTTCGAACAGGCCGACAAGGTACGCCTCGCTGGCTTCTTGCAGAGCCATGACGGCGCTGCTCTGGAAACGAAGGTCGGTCTTGAAGTCTTGGGCGATCTCGCGAACCAGTCGCTGGAAGGGAAGTTTGCGAATGAGCAGTTCAGTTGACTTCTGGTAACGTCTGATTTCACGCAAGGCGACGGTTCCCGGTCGATAGCGATGAGGCTTCTTGACGCCCCCGGTGGCTGGGGCGCTCTTGCGAGCGGCCTTCGTTGCCAGCTGCTTTCGGGGCGCTTTGCCACCAGTTGACTTGCGAGCGGTCTGCTTAGTTCGAGCCATTTCGCGATTTTTTATTGTTCTTCTCTTGACAAGAGGTCTGACTGCACCGGCAAGCGTGATGGCTTATATAGCGTCGGCGAGCCGAGTCAGGAGAGATCTCATTGGCTCTGAGCAAAGCGCGCGCTCTTTTGTCAGCCAATCGGGCGGCGAGTTGAAAACTGAGCATAATTTCTCAACGACCTTAATTTTCTCGGTCCCGGCGAACCGTGCGTGCCCGAAGGACTCGCGCGGTAAAAGTCTCTTTTCAAAAGTTTAAGTGGCCCTGAAAAGGGCCGGTTTGTTGTTGCTGTCATTGATGAGCCTTCTAACCGCCGAAACCGTACAGGGTTCGTCCTTGGCGCTTCAGCGCGTAAACGACATCGAGGGCGGTGACTGTCTTTCGTTTTGCGTGCTCGGTGTAGGTGACGGCGTCGCGAATCACGTTCTCAAGGAAGACCTTCAACACGCCTCGGGTTTCTTCGTAAATCAAGCCGGAAATGCGCTTGACACCGCCTCGACGAGCGAGTCGCCTGATAGCGGGCTTGGTGATTCCCTGGATGTTGTCACGCAAGACTTTTCTGTGGCGCTTAGCGCCTCCCTTTCCCAAACCTTTTCCTCCTTTGCCACGTCCAGACATTTTCGTAAGATGGATGCAAATACAACAAAAATTCAACACAAAGTGAAATTAACTTAGCAAGTGTTCTTTGACGGCACGTTTGCTGAGTTATCTATCGCAATTTCGAACGCCGTCGAAACACTTTCCGGCCGCCAATGGCGCGAGAGATCAACGTCGAAAAATGGCGTCGCATCGCGCTGGACTGGTCGCCGAACGCATCGAAGTGCTCTTTTCACGCAGTGATGGGTGGCTCTGAAAAGAGCCGTTTTGCGAATGCTCACCGCTGCTGCTGACGACGACGTGTGACAGCTCACTTCTTTCCAGATTTCTTCGCCGCTGGCTTCTTGGCCACTTTCTTCGCGGCCGGCTTCTTGGTCTTTTTGCTGGCGGCGGTCGCCTTCTTGGCAGCCGGCTTTTTGACTGCGCCCTTTTTGGCAGACGGTTTCTTGGGGCTGGACTTTTTGACAGCGGTCTTTTTCGATCCGCTCTTGGTCGTCGCCTTCTTGCTCGCAGTCTTTTTGGCAGCGCCACCGGTCGCCGTTTTCTTGACAGTCTTCTTAGCGGCGGTCTTTTTCACCTGGGCAGCTGTCTTCGGCTTTTTGGCAGTCGTCTTCTTTTTCTTCGGCTCGGTTGCAGCCTTGTTGAGCTTGAAGGAACCAGACGCGCCACTGGTGGTGCCTTTGGTACTCACGATCTGCTCGCTGGCGCGTAGCCGCTTAATCGCGGAGCAGACCAGCCTGGTGGCGTTGTCGCCGACCTGGTGATTGTCTTTGATGTACTTCAGAATCTTCTGACGGGAAGATCCGCTTCTGTCTTTGAGAGCACCGATCGCACCTTTCACCATGTCCGCATAGGGAGGGTGCGCGGCGGTTTTCTTTTGCTTTTTCGAAGCGTCGGTTGACATTATTTTGCTCGTTTGGATTGCTGAATATGTAATGCTTTTGTTGATCGATCGCGCGCGTCGCCGCGATAACAAATTAGTACCGCAATTTCCGACCAAAGCGAAACGATATCGCGGCGGCGGCGCGCGTGCAATCTCGCGTTGATCCATCTAAAACCTGTGCTTGTGCGGGGTCGATCGACGCCGCCCTGGTCGCAGATCTCCTCTTCAGGGGCCCGATTCTGCCTGACGTTGGCCGCCAAACAAACCGGGTCGTCAGCTGACTGAAGCGCTGGCGAATTGGTTTGACCTGGCTTCTGCCAAGACGCCTCGATAGCAGGCAGCTAAACACTTTTCGGCGACAAACTCATGCGCTTACGATTTTGACGCGGCTGTGTGCAAACAAGCTTGAGTCGGCCCCAGTCCGTGCACGCTTGCGCGATTGCCACGCGCATGGCTCGAACGGACTAGGGCCCAAAAGCACAGCTTTTCGGTCGTCTGTCGCACAGGCCTTGATCTTAGCACGCTCGCAAGGACACGACGGCTCCGCGTGCCTGTCGCAATCGCACGTACGTTTGCCGCCACCTGGCGATGGAAAAACTGGGCCCCTTTTGCAAAGGAACCGCACGGTTGCTTTCGGTGTTGTTCCATTTGCATTGTTTCTTTTCAAATCCTCCTCCAAGAACTCATTGAGCTCATTGCTCATGTAGTACAGGAAGTGTCGGTTGCAAGCAAGGCCACACAACCCAGACAACAAACGGCACAAAATTCAACAAAAGCAAAGAAAGGCGCCGCACGTGCAGCATTGAACAGTATAGCCTAATGGAAGATTGTAGAATGATATTTTGGGTTCTTTTGGAGACTGCAAATTGGGCTACCACAAGATGTTGAGAGCGATAACCAGCTCCATTTCGAACGTTTCGTCAGTCAGAACGACCGACTTTGTCAAGGATCTCATTCTCAAACTGTTTTGCCAAGGATGCTGAGAGACAGGTAAAAACTACCAGTTCAGCAGCATCACGGCACAACATAAAAACCAACTGACGAGACGAAGATGCTTACAAGATGCAAAGGTCCAAAACGCACAAAATTGCCGTTCAATTTTCTTGGCAACGCAGAAGATTCCGTGCGTTTTTGATCTCAAAAAGTTATCTTGCCAGTTCCAATATTGATGACGTGGATGTGCCATCATCATGATCGGACAGGAAAAGAAAAGGGACATGAAAGAAACCCATCACCAGGCTGGAAGCCGACGCGATGTGGCTCGGGAGGGCATGATGATGAGCTCTTGCTACGACCAGTGATCACACAGTATAGCCAAAGACGGTTGAGCTTCGAGATCCAAAGGCATTGTTTCTGGCGATGGATGTGATGAGCTTGTGGATATGTGCGTCGGAGTCCTGATGGTGTTGGTGTAGCTCTCGTCTCTTTTGTGACGCTGTCGTTGCTGTTGAGATCTACAAACACAGACATTTGCAGTGGACAATATTGCTTTGGTAGTCTTTTACATGTAGTGTAAGCCATTTCGGATGGTTGATTGAAGCCTTCGCAAGTGTGCAGAACGGCCTCAAGTGAATTTCCCACTGGGTATCCGATTTGCTTAGATGCTGTTTTAATTTGTGGACAAAAGTGAAGTAGGAAATTCGTTTCATGTTTTCGCTCCTGTGAAGTCTGTTAGATGCTGAGTAGGCTGAGTGGTGTTTTTGAAAGCTATGGAACGTTTAGCGAGTCCTCATCACGACCTCTTGTGGACAGGCGGTGAACCGCCTTGGGGTATTTAAAAAGATCAGAGGAGCGAACAGTGCCGGATTAAGGGTCTGCTGGCCTGTAGGCACATTTCATAAGTGGCCCGAAAATCAGGGTTGCCAACTAAAATATTGAAATTATCAGTGTTGCCAAATCATTGTCACAAAGATCGTTGTTGCAACTATAACACAGGGTACTAAATAACAACTTAGCGCGTTTTTGCAATTGAAAACACGTTAACTAGTTTTTGGAGGTCAATCTTACGGAGTAGATCGCTTTCGATACACAAAAGTGCCAGTGTACCAAGACGTTGTTGACACATTGTTGATCGTTTGACGTCTTTAATTCGTTTCAGTTGTGAAAACGAGCGTTCCCCCGAGCAATTCGTAGCCATTAGAGACAAGTGCATTCTAAGTGCTACTTCAGTGTTCGGAAGTGCATTATAAACACCAGTTGTGTGCAGCATTTTAAACATCTTCTGGGCCCTTCCTGTTGCTGCTGTTTCATCGCGTCTTTGCTCTTTATAGTCTTTATACCAGCACATAAACTGACGAAATTCTGATGGGAAGCCGAAAGAAAGGTCCTTTGAATACACACCAACCAGACCTGCAACAGCAACATCGATGTCTTTAACAGACATGGAGTCGTACTCTGTCAAAACTCCAAACCTCTGCAGCACCATGGAATATGCATCGATACGTTTCTGTAGTCGCTCTTTAGTTGGTCGATGATCACATAAAACGTGTTGATTTTAAATTTTTGCTGGCCCGACATTCCTTCCACTGTCCACATCATCTGTAGCAGCTCCATCACTGACATTCTTCTGTCGCTTTGGTGCTCGCCGACTTTCAGATTTATATATGCTGCTGCCACAGCAATCACGTGCCTGCTGCCAATAACAGTCAAAATTCTCTCTGCACTCATCCAAGAATTTATCCACCAATGGCTAGTGTCAGTTCGATAGTGGAACTTTGAAGCAACTTGCTACTAGTATTGAAGCGCTGCAAAATATTGTTTTGAAGTGACAACATGTTTCAATTCGTCTTTTTTTAAAGATTTTTGCGACCTTTACTTCATCTGGAAATACAGAGCAATTAAGATAAATACTTTTTACTTTAGAAAATAATTATTTTGAAAACATGACCAAATTTCTACTGATTTTAAAGTGGCCTGGATTTTTGACTGGCCTTGTAGGCACGTGCCTACTTTGCCTAATGGTTAATCCGGCACTGGGAGCGAATTATTGTGAGATTTGTACGCGAAAAGACCAATTTTCAGTGCACTTTCAAACAATTAACAATTAAAATTCACTCTCACTCACTATTCACTTTATAAGATAATATTCACTCTAAAAATGCTGAAAAAATCTGCGTGCCAATCACACTTCACACGACTTTTAAACGCTAGCCTATTGTCAAAGGGGAAGATGGGGAAGGTCCAAAGTATCAAGTTATACTCGCGATTTTGACTGCTATCAAGCGCTGCAGATCGGCGTCCAGTCAAATCTGAAGCCTTGCACGTTGACATGGCCTGCGCATATGGGTAAAAGACAAAAACCTGAACAATGTCGTCAACTAGAAAGGAAAGGGACAAACCGAAACCGACAATATCTTAGGCAGGACTTGTCCAACATTATAATTCGTATTTTTGAAACGATTAGACGACTTTGCTTTTAGAATAGACCGAGACATGAAGAACTGATCGCATTGCATGTTTTCGTTTCGGAATCTGGCAATTAACTCTCCATTATGTTAACTTCTGGAGCACTGCCATTGAAAACAGCTTAAAATTGCGCTTCGCTTTTCCCCCCGTCTTGCCAGGTAATCCGGCAGGATCTCGTACAGCATCAGTCAGAAATTCCAACACAAAATTTTTAGCAGGGGGGGCAACATAAAAAAGTGCCAAAGTACACACTTTTATTGAAATTGCCCAGATGTATCGCAACAGCTTTCTCGACTGAGCTTAAGAACACAAACATTGCAATCGGAAATAGGGCCACTGTGACTGCTGGCCGCCGTGACCTGGCCAACAGAACCTGTGCACTTCGCGTTGACTCTGTTTGATATGCAGTAAGCAGCTTAGAAGACCATCGAAAAGGCCTTCCATTCAGATGCAAGGAAATAATTCTGGTCACTTAGAAAGAAAGATTTTTATGTTGCTTTCCAAAAGTGTTAACAGCAGGGCTGATATCAATTTTGTCCAAATAAAGAAAAAAAAAAATTAATGTACACGCTCAGTGCAAACAAACTTTTACTTGGCTATAGGTCCAATCAGAGTTGCCAGACTAATGAAAAGGTCTTAAATCCAAAATAATACAAAAAAAGGCCAAACAAGGAAAATGTTAGATAAAAAAAAATGCCAAATAGATATTTACGTGTTTCTATCAAAGTAATGTCCGTAGTATTCATTTTTATTGATATTTTATGACATGTAGCGGGTTTTAATAAATCGTAGCAAAATTTTTCTGAGAGAGCCCGAAAAATAGCAAGTACAAATGAACTGTAGCGGATGAGTTTTAATCCGCTGCAGTGGCGACATCTGGCACCACTGACTGGCTGAGAGTGTGATAGCAGTCTGACTCGGCGCCGGCGTCACATTACAAGTATTAAACAAGTATAGCACGTGCATTGAACAATGGTGAATACGGTTTTCATCTGGTAAAGGTTACGATGTATGAGAAATATTGCTTATTATGCATTTTGAAGATTAATTTAAAAAAAGGCCAAATTTAAGGCCAAATCTAGAAAAAGGCCAATATTACGGCCTATAGCACGAAAGTAAGACAAAATGTTAGCTGTCATCTGATGTTCTAGAACAGGGGTCACCAAATGGCGGCCCGCGGAAGGTATCAGCGTACAAGTATAACCAAAAAGACTTTTCTTGATGAGTTAAAGAGCATGAAGGCAAAAAATACTTTCCGGGACTTGGCATATTTTTGCTTTGCATAACGATTCCACCGACCGACCAATCAGATTGTAGTTCTAGGTGGAGGTCGCTTAAAGTTATACCAATGCGATGTCCAACTACACTGTCCCGGTGATTGATTAAAATGCCTGTTTTCGAATTTCGAAATTGTCTGTAAACACTATTGTGCATTTCACCGTTATTGTGTTTCATGAGCAGTGTTCCCTTTATACAAGTTTTTGTTGGCAAAATAGGTCGGTATGCAAACTCAATTTATAAAAAAATGGCAAAATATCATATTTTCAAAAAAAATTAAAAGACTTTTTTGGTTGTAATACGAAAATATTTAGCATAGTAGGCTACTGCAAAATGTTGTTAATCAACAAGTCTTGCCATGCTGATGAGCACCGCAAGTGACAGTTGTCTAATAATCAAAAAAAGACGTTTATAGAGATTCTCACAAAAAGGATAAAAAACCGAGTCGTTGCTTTTTCAGAAGGAGCACTGTTCATAAGTTACGACAGAAACGTTTTTTTCGGTGATTTCCACAAGAGTTTGTTTCATGGTGCCTGGTTTCTTTCTCCCTGTTATTGGAGCCTATTTTCACTGATATGTTTGCAGGTCACTATTGTTGCCTGTAATGCGATGTGTCAAACATTTCCTTGTTTACTGAAACAGTTAATTGCAAGACATCTGTTGTGAAGCGAAGTGACGACACCACTCTTGCTTGGCGATGAATATTCTGATAAAACCGCTCGCCTCGTTATAAGTGCGCAAAACAAGTGGCCTCGTTTATTAGGCATTGTTAAAGAAGTCAAAAGTGTTGTTAAAGGAGCTTGGCCTTGCAGTAGCGTTGTTCAACTAATTTTGTTGCTGCGGTATTCGAAGATAAATATTAACATGTAACGCTGGATAGGCTACTGGGTACGAAATGCGTTCTTTTCAACCAACCTAAAATTTTATTAGTGCGGCCCGCCACAACTCTCCTTAGTGCTTAAGTGGCCCGCATGCAAAAAATTCAAGGTCTTTGAGCACTGTTGATTATTAAAAAAAAAAGCAGAAAAACAACAACTTGAGACCAATTTGGAACTATTTTAGAGGGCGCCCGTGTAAAGCTTGAAAAAGTCGCCAGATGAGGACCACCCTATAAGGTGGACGTTATGAAGTAGTAGAAATTGTGACCAGTGCTTTTTCATTTTTTTCCGTTTTGTTGCAGGCCTGCAGCATGGGATTTGTATAACAGCGTATGCTATGTTCAATAAAGCGGTCAACCACATATTGCTCATGAAGGGATTGACCGACTGTGACTATAGTTTGATACCTTGTGGGTGCCCAAACAGGCACGATACAGTTGCGCACATTTATTCAATTCAATTTATTTTTCTTTGTCAGAATGCAAGAGAAATGATATTGTGAAAAAGAAATACAGTAACAAAACCAACAAAAGGAAAAGGTGGCAAAACCTTAATTAATGCTTTAAGACGTGCATGAAAAGATCTAATATTGCGGCATATGCATCGATAAAAATATACTCAAGCAAGGCCTGCAGCATGGGATTTGTATAACAGCGTATGCTATCTTCAATAAAGCGGTCAACCACATATTGCTCATGAAGGGATTGACCGACTGTGACTAGTTTGATACCTTGTGGGTGCCCAAACAGGCACGATACAGTTGCGCACATTTATTCAATTCAATTTATTTTTCTTTGTCAGAATGCAAGAGAAATGATATTGTGAAAAAGAAATACAGTAACAAAACCAACAAAAGGAAAAGGTGGCAAAACCTTAATTAATGCTTTAAGACGTGCATGAGAAGATCTACTGTAATAATATTGCGGCATATGCATCGATAAAAATATACTCAAGCACGGCCACCAAACCTGATACTTTAAAACAAGTAGACGAATTAGTTAGCAATCAGTCGTCTTCTCGTTCGCCAATTCTTGAAGCAATGAGAACACGACTGAACTCTAACAACATCGCAAAAACAAACTAATACACACACACATATCGTAATTAGGCAACGGACTATCAAAACAAGAACTATTTGCAGACTTTATACAGAAATAAAGTGTTCGCAGCAACGACATTAAAAAGCCTATAGATTGCAAAAGAAATACACAACGTGGCAGCTCATTACCAAGATAAAACAGTTAAAAAAGCTTGGTTTTTAAATTAAATTCCTGCACATGTAAGAGCATCATAAGAAAGATGATGATATAGCATAGGGTGTTTTTGGTATCGCCAATATAACAAGAGGTGAATCATCTTTGATAGCGTCAGTGAGGGATGGAGTGTTTTCGAGAGGAGGAGACTCTTTGGTAGTGCCGATGAAGGATGTAGTGTCTGAGTTGTTTCAAGCATCTTTTTCAAACCAACCTAAACAATAATCTCACGAAAAGTCAAGCGATCTTCTGAACAAACGTAACAGCCTATAATAATCAGTAGGAAGTTAGATGCAAGCTTGTAGTAACTTGGTGATATGGCAAACATTAAATTATGCAACACGGTATAGTAGCTTATTCATGGAAGAATAAAGATATTAATCATCATCCTCATCCATTCGGGTGTAATGTATGATAAGATATACGTATAGTAAAATATGTTAATGTACAATATAGTAATATAGGTAGGAAAAATTTACGAAAGTGGCATTTGGAAAGGCATGCTATACCAGGATTTGGTGCAACAATCAATAATAGAGTCAGATGATTAAAGAGTTGCGGCATAGGTTGATTTGGAGAATGCAAGTGCTTTTTCAGGTTACTGCAAAATATTGAAAAGGTTGCGATTTCAGTGATGGTCCCACACTTTAACTCCACTTGTGGCTCCCCAAATCAACAAATACAGAAAGTAGATGTGGTTTGGGCCAATTTATCGTTCTTTGTCCGAATTGAATCTCCACCCGGCATAATGTTTGTGCTCGCTGAAACGTTTTCGGAATCGCAACGAGTGCGGTTGCTTGGCACGGGAAATGTAACGCTTTGCAAGGTAAGAAAAACCTGTCAAGACAGACGTCGGGGGTTAGGACGGAAAGGGCAACTGAAATTAAAGAAGCGACCCAGGTTACCTCAAGGGCTGTGTTTGGTTGAAACGAAAAGGAATTTTCGAAGTCCACCTCAAAGAAAACTTGTCTGGCTCAGTGAGTAATTTCGAACGTCTGCGAAACGGGCGTCGAGGCTTTCGCGAACGAAAAATGCTGATGAAACACAGCAGCCAGCAATCAACCCGGTGAAAAGACTCTTTTGCTTTACAAGGTGGCTCTGAAAAGAGCCGTTTGTTGTTTGAAATGCAGGTCGTCGTTTACTTGGAGCTGGTGTACTTCGTGACTGCTTTGGTGCCTTCGGACACGGCGTGCTTCGCCAGTTCGCCGGGCAACAGCAATCGAACGGCAGTCTGGATTTCGCGACTGCTGATGGTCGCTCTCTTGTTGTAGTGAGCCAGACGGGACGCTTCAGAGGCGATGCGCTCGAAGATGTCATTCACGAAAGAATTCATGATGCTCATCGCCTTGCTGGAGATTCCCGTGTCCGGGTGGACTTGCTTGAGCACCTTATAGATGTAGATGCTGAAACTTTCCTTTCGCTTTGCGCGCCTCTTCTTCTGCTTGTCGGCAGGTGCGGTTTTCTTGACAGCTTTCTTGCTTCCCTTGCTTGCGGACGCCATTTCGCTAGTTTGCTCAAAAGACGAGTGATAAAGCGCGCATCGTAGATTTTTCCTTTATAGCTCGAGCGTATGCAAATGAAGCGTCGAGTGGCTGCTGGATTTGGCCAATGAAAAAAATGAAACGCGCGTCGCTGTTTTTCCATTGGCCAGCGCTGGCGCGCGCCATAAAAACCGTCAGATTTTCGACGACAGCTCGGACGGTATAAAAACTCGTTTCGCGCGCTCTGCTCGGTAAATTCTGATTCTATTTTGTTTTCAACTTTGCAAACCTCAATTAATTGAAACATGTCAGGACGTGGCAAAGGCGGCGGAAAATCCAAGGCGAAGCCAAAGAGCAGGTCGTCGCGAGCTGGTCTTCAATTTCCAGTCGGTCGTGTGCACAGACTCTTGCGCACTGGACATTACTCGGAGCGCGTTGGTGCAGGGGCACCAGTGTACCTTGCGGCCGTGCTCGAGTACTTGAGCGCCGAGGTGTTGGAGTTGGCCGGTAACGCCGCCCGCGACAACAAAAAGACGAGAATCATTCCCCGTCACCTTCAGCTCGCCATCCGCAACGACGAGGAACTGAACAAGCTTCTGGGCGGAGTCACCATTGCACAAGGTGGTGTTTTGCCCAACATCCAAGCCGTGCTCCTTCCCAAGAAGACTTCGAAGAAAGCTTAAGTCGGCGATTTTTGCCTTTCGCACAAAACGGCTCTTTTCAGAGCCACCTCATGTTGCAAAAGATGTAATGAACGCAAAGGTTCTTGTGTTGACACGACCAGCTACAATATGGCCAGGTTTGAGCGTGTGCAATTTCAATGAAATCATGAGCCCAAAATCTCGGTTTTACTAGTCGTGGTGGTTTCGTTTTGAGAGAAGTGTGCTCTTCTCTGCGGTGTCAAATGAAATCGCAGCGGTTGCTGAAAATTTAAATGAATTCGCCCGAAAACATGCTATACCTACAACTACTGAGCATTATGGCTGAAAAGCAATTTCACCGTCATGCACAACGAGCGTAGTTTGCGCTAAATAATAAGCTATTTAGGTAAGGCTACTGGCTGCGCCCTCAAACCAAGGGCTGTTCAAACTGATGTCTCGTTTCGAAAAAAGAAACACCTTGAACATTTTGCTCAGGATCGCCGACAACTTTTCGAATAGCCCTACGCTTTACTCGCGCAGCCAAGTCTCTTTCACAGTGACAGGTGGCTCTGAAAAGAGCCGTTTGATGCGAGGACGACGCTTAAGCGCGTTCTCCGCGGATGCGACGGGCTAGCTGGATGTCCTTGGGCATGATGGTGACCCGCTTGGCGTGGATCGCGCACAGGTTGGTGTCTTCGAACAGGCCGACAAGGTACGCCTCGCTGGCTTCTTGCAGAGCCATGACGGCGCTGCTCTGGAAACGAAGGTCGGTCTTGAAGTCTTGGGCGATCTCGCGAACCAGTCGCTGGAAGGGAAGTTTGCGAATGAGCAGTTCAGTTGACTTCTGGTAACGTCTGATTTCACGCAAGGCGACGGTTCCCGGTCGATAGCGATGAGGCTTCTTGACGCCCCCGGTGGCTGGGGCGCTCTTGCGAGCGGCCTTCGTTGCCAGCTGCTTTCGGGGCGCTTTGCCACCAGTTGACTTGCGAGCGGTCTGCTTAGTTCGAGCCATTTCGCGATTTTTTATTGTTCTTCTCTTGACAAGAGGTCTGACTGCACCGGCAAGCGTGATGGCTTATATAGCGTCGGCGAGCCGAGTCAGGAGAGATCTCATTGGCTCTGAGCAAAGCGCGCGCTCTTTTGTCAGCCAATCGGGCGGCGAGTTGAAAACTGAGCATAATTTCTCAACGACCTTAATTTTCTCGGTCCCGGCGAACCGTGCGTGCCCGAAGGACTCGCGCGGTAAAAGTCTCTTTTCAAAAGTTTAAGTGGCCCTGAAAAGGGCCGGTTTGTTGTTGCTGTCATTGATGAGCCTTCTAACCGCCGAAACCGTACAGGGTTCGTCCTTGGCGCTTCAGCGCGTAAACGACATCGAGGGCGGTGACTGTCTTTCGTTTTGCGTGCTCGGTGTAGGTGACGGCGTCGCGAATCACGTTCTCAAGGAAGACCTTCAACACGCCTCGGGTTTCTTCGTAAATCAAGCCGGAAATGCGCTTGACACCGCCTCGACGAGCGAGTCGCCTGATAGCGGGCTTGGTGATTCCCTGGATGTTGTCACGCAAGACTTTTCTGTGGCGCTTAGCGCCTCCCTTTCCCAAACCTTTTCCTCCTTTGCCACGTCCAGACATTTTCGTAAGATGGATGCAAATACAACAAAAATTCAACACAAAGTGAAATTAACTTAGCAAGTGTTCTTTGACGGCACGTTTGCTGACTTATCTATCGCAATTTCGAACGCCGTCGAAACACTTTCCGGCCGCCAATAGCGCGAGAGATCAACGTCGAAAAATGGCGTCGCATCGCGCTGGACTGGTCGCCGAACGCATCGAAGTGCTCTTTTCACGCAGTGATGGGTGGCTCTGAAAAGAGCCGTTTTGCGAATGCTCACCGCTGCTGCTGACGACGACGTGTGACAGCTCACTTCTTTCCAGATTTCTTCGCCGCTGGCTTCTTGGCCACTTTCTTCGCGGCCGGCTTCTTGGTCTTTTTGCTGGCGGCGGTCGCCTTCTTGGCAGCCGGCTTTTTGACTGCGCCCTTTTTGGCAGACGGTTTCTTGGGGCTGGACTTTTTGACAGCGGTCTTTTTCGATCCGCTCTTGGTCGTCGCCTTCTTGCTCGCAGTCTTTTTGGCAGCGCCACCGGTCGCCGTTTTCTTGACAGTCTTCTTAGCGGCGGTCTTTTTCACCTGGGCAGCTGTCTTCGGCTTTTTGGCAGTCGTCTTCTTTTTCTTCGGCTCGGTTGCAGCCTTGTTGAGCTTGAAGGAACCAGACGCGCCACTGGTGGTGCCTTTGGTACTCACGATCTGCTCGCTGGCGCGTAGCCGCTTAATCGCGGAGCAGACCAGCCTGGTGGCGTTGTCGCCGACCTGGTGATTGTCTTTGATGTACTTCAGAATCTTCTGACGGGAAGATCCGCTTCTGTCTTTGAGAGCACCGATCGCACCTTTCACCATGTCCGCATAGGGAGGGTGCGCGGCGGTTTTCTTTTGCTTTTTCGAAGCGTCGGTTGACATTATTTTGCTCGTTTGGATTGCTGAATATGTAATGCTTTTGTTGATCGATCGCGCGCGTCGCCGCGATAACAAATTAGTACCGCAATTTCCGACCAAAGCGAAACGATATCGCGGCGGCGGCGCGCGTGCAATCTCGCGTTGATCCATCTAAAACCTGTGCTTGTGCGGGGTCGATCGACGCCGCCCTGGTCGCAGATCTCCTCTTCAGGGGCCCGATTCTGCCTGACGTTGGCCGCCAAACAAACCGGGTCGTCAGCTGACTGAAGCGCTGGCGAATTGGTTTGACCTGGCTTCTGCCAAGACGCCTCGATAGCAGGCAGCTAAAGACTTTTCGGCGACAAACTCATGCGCTTACGATTTTGACGCGGCTGTGTGCAAACAAGCTTGAGTCGGCCCCAGTCCGTGCACGCATGGCTCGAACGGACTAGGGCCCAAAAGCACAGCTTTTCGGTCGTCTGTCGCACAGGCCTTGATCTTAGCACGCTCGCAAGGACACGACGGCTCCGCGTGCCTGTCGCAATCGCACGTACGTTTGCCGCCACCTGGCGATGGAAAAACTGGGCCCCTTTTGCAAAGGAACCGCACGGTTGCTTTCGGTGTTGTTCCATTTGCATTGTTTCTTTTCAAATCCTCCTCCAAGAACTCATTGAGCTCATTGCTCATGTAGTACAGGAAGTGTCGGTTGCAAGCAAGGCCACACAACCCAGACAACAAACGGCACAAAATTCAACAAAAGCAAAGAAAGGCGCCGCACGTGCAGCATTGAACAGTATAGCCTAATGGAAGATTGTAGAATGATATTTTGGGTTCTTTTGGAGACTGCAAATTGGGCTACCACAAGATGTTGAGAGCGATAACCAGCTCCATTTCGAACGTTTCGTCAGTCAGAACGACCGACTTTGTCAAGGATCTCATTCTCAAACTGTTTTGCCAAGGATGCTGAGAGACAGGTAAAAACTACCAGTTCAGCAGCATCACGGCACAACATAAAAACCAACTGACGAGACGAAGATGCTTACAAGATGCAAAGGTCCAAAACGCACAAAATTGCCGTTCAATTTTCTTGGCAACGCAGAAGATTCCGTGCGTTTTTGATCTCAAAAAGTTATCTTGCCAGTTCCAATATTGATGACGTGGATGTGCCATCATCATGATCGGACAGGAAAAGAAAAGGGACATGAAAGAAACCCATCACCAGGCTGGAAGCCGACGCGATGTGGCTCGGGAGGGCATGATGATGAGCTCTTGCTACGACCAGTGATCACACAGTATAGCCAAAGACGGTTGAGCTTCGAGATCCAAAGGCATTGTTTCTGGCGATGGATGTGATGAGCTTGTGGATATGTGCGTCGGAGTCCTGATGGTGTTGGTGTAGCTCTCGTCTCTTTTGTGACGCTGTCGTTGCTGTTGAGATCTACAAACACAGACATTTGCAGTGGACAATATTGCTTTGGTAGTCTTTTACATGTAGTGTAAGCCATTTCGGATGGTTGATTGAAGCCTTCGCAAGTGTGCAGAACGGCCTCAAGTGAATTTCCCACTGGGTATCCGATTTGCTTAGATGCTGTTTTAATTTGTGGACAAAAGTGAAGTAGGAAATTCGTTTCATGTTTTCGCTCCTGTGAAGTCTGTTAGATGCTGAGTAGGCTGAGTGGTGTTTTTGAAAGCTATGGAACGTTTAGCGAGTCCTCATCACGACCTCTTGTGGACAGGCGGTGAACCGCCTTGGGGTATTTAAAAAGATCAGAGGAGCGAACAGTGCCGGATTAAGGGTCTGCTGGCCTGTAGGCACATTTCATAAGTGGCCCGAAAATCAGGGTTGCCAACTAAAATATTGAAATTATCAGTGTTGCCAAATCATTGTCACAAAGATCGTTGTTGCAACTATAACACAGGGTACTAAATAACAACTTAGCGCGTTTTTGCAATTGAAAACACGTTAACTAGTTTTTGGAGGTCAATCTTACGGAGTAGATCGCTTTCGATACACAAAAGTGCCAGTGTACCAAGACGTTGTTGACACATTGTTGATCGTTTGACGTCTTTAATTCGTTTCAGTTGTGAAAACGAGCGTTCCCCCGAGCAATTCGTAGCCATTAGAGACAAGTGCATTCTAAGTGCTACTTCAGTGTTCGGAAGTGCATTATAAACACCAGTTGTGTGCAGCATTTTAAACATCTTCTGGGCCCTTCCTGTTGCTGCTGTTTCATCGCGTCTTTGCTCTTTATAGTCTTTATACCAGCACATAAACTGACGAAATTCTGATGGGAAGCCGGAAGAAAGGTCCTTTGAATACACACCAACCAGACCTGCAACAGCAACATCGATGTCTTTAACAGACATGGAGTCGTACTCTGTCAAAACTCCAAACCTCTGCAGCACCATGGAATATGCATCGATACGTTTCTGTAGTCGCTCTTTAGTTGGTCGATGATCACATAAAACGTGTTGATTTTAAATTTTTGCTGGCCCGACATTCCTTCCACTGTCCACATCATCTGTAGCAGCTCCATCACTGACATTCTTCTGTCGCTTTGGTGCTCGCCGACTTTCAGATTTATATATGCTGCTGCCACAGCAATCACGTGCCTGCTGCCAATAACAGTCAAAATTCTCTCTGCACTCATCCAAGAATTTATCCACCAATGGCTAGTGTCAGTTCGATAGTGGAACTTTGAAGCAACTTGCTACTAGTATTGAAGCGCTGCAAAATATTGTTTTGAAGTGACAACATGTTTCAATTCGTCTTTTTTTAAAGATTTTTGCGACCTTTACTTCATCTGGAAATACAGAGCAATTAAGATAAATACTTTTTACTTTAGAAAATAATTATTTTGAAAACATGACCAAATTTCTACTGATTTTAAAGTGGCCTGGATTTTTGACTGGCCTTGTAGGCACGTGCCTACTTTGCCTAATGGTTAATCCGGCACTGGGAGCGAATTATTGTGAGATTTGTACGCGAAAAGACCAATTTTCAGTGCACTTTCAAACAATTAACAATTAAAATTCACTCTCACTCACTATTCACTTTATAAGATAATATTCACTCTAAAAATGCTGAAAAAATCTGCGTGCCAATCACACTTCACACGACTTTTAAACGCTAGCCTATTGTCAAAGGGGAAGATGGGGAAGGTCCAAAGTATCAAGTTATACTCGCGATTTTGACTGCTATCAAGCGCTGCAGATCGGCGTCCAGTCAAATCTGAAGCCTTGCACGTTGACATGGCCTGCGCATATGGGTAAAAGACAAAAACCTGAACAATGTCGTCAACTAGAAAGGAAAGGGACAAACCGAAACCGACAATATCTTAGGCAGGACTTGTCCAACATTATAATTCGTATTTTTGAAACGATTAGACGACTTTGCTTTTAGAATAGACCGAGACATGAAGAACTGATCGCATTGCATGTTTTCGTTTCGGAATCTGGCAATTAACTCTCCATTATGTTAACTTCTGGAGCACTGCCATTGAAAACAGCTTAAAATTGCGCTTCGCTTTTCCCCCCGTCTTGCCAGGTAATCCGGCAGGATCTCGTACAGCATCAGTCAGAAATTCCAACACAAAATTTTTAGCAGGGGGGGCAACATAAAAAAGTGCCAAAGTACACACTTTTATTGAAATTGCCCAGATGTATCGCAACAGCTTTCTCGACTGAGCTTAAGAACACAAACATTGCAATCGGAAATAGGGCCACTGTGACTGCTGGCCGCCGTGACCTGGCCAACAGAACCTGTGCACTTCGCGTTGACTCTGTTTGATATGCAGTAAGCAGCTTAGAAGACCATCGAAAAGGCCTTCCATTCAGATGCAAGGAAATAATTCTGGTCACTTAGAAAGAAAGATTTTTATGTTGCTTTCCAAAAGTGTTAACAGCAGGGCTGATATCAATTTTGTCCAAATAAAGAAAAAAAAAAATTAATGTACACGCTCAGTGCAAACAAACTTTTACTTGGCTATAGGTCCAATCAGAGTTGCCAGACTAATGAAAAGGTCTTAAATCCAAAATAATACAAAAAAAGGCCAAACAAGGAAAATGTTAGATAAAAAAAAATGCCAAATAGATATTTACGTGTTTCTATCAAAGTAATGTCCGTAGTATTCATTTTTATTGATATTTTATGACATGTAGCGGGTTTTAATAAATCGTAGCAAAATTTTTCTGAGAGAGCCCGAAAAATAGCAAGTACAAATGAACTGTAGCGGATGAGTTTTAATCCGCTGCAGTGGCGACATCTGGCACCACTGACTGGCTGAGAGTGTGATAGCAGTCTGACTCGGCGCCGGCGTCACATTACAAGTATTAAACAAGTATAGCACGTGCATTGAACAATGGTGAATACGGTTTTCATCTGGTAAAGGTTACGATGTATGAGAAATATTGCTTATTATGCATTTTGAAGATTAATTTAAAAAAAGGCCAAATTTAAGGCCAAATCTAGAAAAAGGCCAATATTACGGCCTATAGCACGAAAGTAAGACAAAATGTTAGCTGTCATCTGATGTTCTAGAACAGGGGTCACCAAATGGCGGCCCGCGGAAGGTATCAGCGTACAAGTATAACCAAAAAGACTTTTCTTGATGAGTTAAAGAGCATGAAGGCAAAAAATACTTTCCGGGACTTGGCATATTTTTGCTTTGCATAACGATTCCACCGACCGACCAATCAGATTGTAGTTCTAGGTGGAGGTCGCTTAAAGTTATACCAATGCGATGTCCAACTACACTGTCCCGGTGATTGATTAAAATGCCTGTTTTCGAATTTCGAAATTGTCTGTAAACACTATTGTGCATTTCACCGTTATTGTGTTTCATGAGCAGTGTTCCCTTTATACAAGTTTTTGTTGGCAAAATAGGTCGGTATGCAAACTCAATTTATAAAAAAATGGCAAAATATCATATTTTCAAAAAAAATTAAAAGACTTTTTTGGTTGTAATACGAAAATATTTAGCATAGTAGGCTACTGCAAAATGTTGTTAATCAACAAGTCTTGCCATGCTGATGAGCACCGCAAGTGACAGTTGTCTAATAATCAAAAAAAGACGTTTATAGAGATTCTCACAAAAAGGATAAAAAACCGAGTCGTTGCTTTTTCAGAAGGAGCACTGTTCATAAGTTACGACAGAAACGTTTTTTTCGGTGATTTCCACAAGAGTTTGTTTCATGGTGCCTGGTTTCTTTCTCCCTGTTATTGGAGCCTATTTTCACTGATATGTTTGCAGGTCACTATTGTTGCCTGTAATGCGATGTGTCAAACATTTCCTTGTTTACTGAAACAGTTAATTGCAAGACATCTGTTGTGAAGCGAAGTGACGACACCACTCTTGCTTGGCGATGAATATTCTGATAAAACCGCTCGCCTCGTTATAAGTGCGCAAAACAAGTGGCCTCGTTTATTAGGCATTGTTAAAGAAGTCAAAAGTGTTGTTAAAGGAGCTTGGCCTTGCAGTAGCGTTGTTCAACTAATTTTGTTGCTGCGGTATTCGAAGATAAATATTAACATGTAACGCTGGATAGGCTACTGGGTACGAAATGCGTTCTTTTCAACCAACCTAAAATTTTATTAGTGCGGCCCGCCACAACTCTCCTTAGTGCTTAAGTGGCCCGCATGCAAAAAATTCAAGGTCTTTGAGCACTGTTGATTATTAAAAAAAAAAGCAGAAAAACAACAACTTGAGACCAATTTGGAACTATTTTAGAGGGCGCCCGTGTAAAGCTTGAAAAAGTCGCCAGATGAGGACCACCCTATAAGGTGGACGTTATGAAGTAGTAGAAATTGTGACCAGTGCTTTTTCATTTTTTTCCGTTTTGTTGCAGGCCTGCAGCATGGGATTTGTATAACAGCGTATGCTATGTTCAATAAAGCGGTCAACCACATATTGCTCATGAAGGGATTGACCGACTGTGACTATAGTTTGATACCTTGTGGGTGCCCAAACAGGCACGATACAGTTGCGCACATTTATTCAATTCAATTTATTTTTCTTTGTCAGAATGCAAGAGAAATGATATTGTGAAAAAGAAATACAGTAACAAAACCAACAAAAGGAAAAGGTGGCAAAACCTTAATTAATGCTTTAAGACGTGCATGAAAAGATCTAATATTGCGGCATATGCATCGATAAAAATATACTCAAGCAAGGCCTGCAGCATGGGATTTGTATAACAGCGTATGCTATCTTCAATAAAGCGGTCAACCACATATTGCTCATGAAGGGATTGACCGACTGTGACTAGTTTGATACCTTGTGGGTGCCCAAACAGGCACGATACAGTTGCGCACATTTATTCAATTCAATTTATTTTTCTTTGTCAGAATGCAAGAGAAATGATATTGTGAAAAAGAAATACAGTAACAAAACCAACAAAAGGAAAAGGTGGCAAAACCTTAATTAATGCTTTAAGACGTGCATGAGAAGATCTACTGTAATAATATTGCGGCATATGCATCGATAAAAATATACTCAAGCACGGCCACCAAACCTGATACTTTAAAACAAGTAGACGAATTAGTTAGCAATCAGTCGTCTTCTCGTTCGCCAATTCTTGAAGCAATGAGAACACGACTGAACTCTAACAACATCGCAAAAACAAACTAATACACACACACATATCGTAATTAGGCAACGGACTATCAAAACAAGAACTATTTGCAGACTTTATACAGAAATAAAGTGTTCGCAGCAACGACATTAAAAAGCCTATAGATTGCAAAAGAAATACACAACGTGGCAGCTCATTACCAAGATAAAACAGTTAAAAAAGCTTGGTTTTTAAATTAAATTCCTGCACATGTAAGAGCATCATAAGAAAGATGATGATATAGCATAGGGTGTTTTTGGTATCGCCAATATAACAAGAGGTGAATCATCTTTGATAGCGTCAGTGAGGGATGGAGTGTTTTCGAGAGGAGGAGACTCTTTGGTAGTGCCGATGAAGGATGTAGTGTCTGAGTTGTTTCAAGCATCTTTTTCAAACCAACCTAAACAATAATCTCACGAAAAGTCAAGCGATCTTCTGAACAAACGTAACAGCCTATAATAATCAGTAGGAAGTTAGATGCAAGCTTGTAGTAACTTGGTGATATGGCAAACATTAAATTATGCAACACGGTATAGTAGCTTATTCATGGAAGAATAAAGATATTAATCATCATCCTCATCCATTCGGGTGTAATGTATGATAAGATATACGTATAGTAAAATATGTTAATGTACAATATAGTAATATAGGTAGGAAAAATTTACGAAAGTGGCATTTGGAAAGGCATGCTATACCAGGATTTGGTGCAACAATCAATAATAGAGTCAGATGATTAAAGAGTTGCGGCATAGGTTGATTTGGAGAATGCAAGTGCTTTTTCAGGTTACTGCAAAATATTGAAAAGGTTGCGATTTCAGTGATGGTCCCACACTTTAACTCCACTTGTGGCTCCCCAAATCAACAAATACAGAAAGTAGATGTGGTTTGGGCCAATTTATCGTTCTTTGTCCGAATTGAATCTCCACCCGGCATAATGTTTGTGCTCGCTGAAACGTTTTCGGAATCGCAACGAGTGCGGTTGCTTGGCACGGGAAATGTAACGCTTTGCAAGGTAAGAAAAACCTGTCAAGACAGACGTCGGGGGTTAGGACGGAAAGGGCAACTGAAATTAAAGAAGCGACCCAGGTTACCTCAAGGGCTGTGTTTGGTTGAAACGAAAAGGAATTTTCGAAGTCCACCTCAAAGAAAACTTGTCTGGCTCAGTGAGTAATTTCGAACGTCTGCGAAACGGGCGTCGAGGCTTTCGCGAACGAAAAATGCTGATGAAACACAGCAGCCAGCAATCAACCCGGTGAAAAGACTCTTTTGCTTTACAAGGTGGCTCTGAAAAGAGCCGTTTGTTGTTTGAAATGCAGGTCGTCGTTTACTTGGAGCTGGTGTACTTCGTGACTGCTTTGGTGCCTTCGGACACGGCGTGCTTCGCCAGTTCGCCGGGCAACAGCAATCGAACGGCAGTCTGGATTTCGCGACTGCTGATGGTCGCTCTCTTGTTGTAGTGAGCCAGACGGGACGCTTCAGAGGCGATGCGCTCGAAGATGTCATTCACGAAAGAATTCATGATGCTCATCGCCTTGCTGGAGATTCCCGTGTCCGGGTGGACTTGCTTGAGCACCTTATAGATGTAGATGCTGAAACTTTCCTTTCGCTTTGCGCGCCTCTTCTTCTGCTTGTCGGCAGGTGCGGTTTTCTTGACAGCTTTCTTGCTTCCCTTGCTTGCGGACGCCATTTCGCTAGTTTGCTCAAAAGACGAGTGATAAAGCGCGCATCGTAGATTTTTCCTTTATAGCTCGAGCGTATGCAAATGAAGCGTCGAGTGGCTGCTGGATTTGGCCAATGAAAAAAATGAAACGCGCGTCGCTGTTTTTCCATTGGCCAGCGCTGGCGCGCGCCATAAAAACCGTCAGATTTTCGACGACAGCTCGGACGGTATAAAAACTCGTTTCGCGCGCTCTGCTCGGTAAATTCTGATTCTATTTTGTTTTCAACTTTGCAAACCTCAATTAATTGAAACATGTCAGGACGTGGCAAAGGCGGCGGAAAATCCAAGGCGAAGCCAAAGAGCAGGTCGTCGCGAGCTGGTCTTCAATTTCCAGTCGGTCGTGTGCACAGACTCTTGCGCACTGGACATTACTCGGAGCGCGTTGGTGCAGGGGCACCAGTGTACCTTGCGGCCGTGCTCGAGTACTTGAGCGCCGAGGTGTTGGAGTTGGCCGGTAACGCCGCCCGCGACAACAAAAAGACGAGAATCATTCCCCGTCACCTTCAGCTCGCCATCCGCAACGACGAGGAACTGAACAAGCTTCTGGGCGGAGTCACCATTGCACAAGGTGGTGTTTTGCCCAACATCCAAGCCGTGCTCCTTCCCAAGAAGACTTCGAAGAAAGCTTAAGTCGGCGATTTTTGCCTTTCGCACAAAACGGCTCTTTTCAGAGCCACCTCATGTTGCAAAAGATGTAATGAACGCAAAGGTTCTTGTGTTGACACGACCAGCTACAATATGGCCAGGTTTGAGCGTGTGCAATTTCAATGAAATCATGAGCCCAAAATCTCGGTTTTACTAGTCGTGGTGGTTTCGTTTTGAGAGAAGTGTGCTCTTCTCTGCGGTGTCAAATGAAATCGCAGCGGTTGCTGAAAATTTAAATGAATTCGCCCGAAAACATGCTATACCTACAACTACTGAGCATTATGGCTGAAAAGCAATTTCACCGTCATGCACAACGAGCGTAGTTTGCGCTAAATAATAAGCTATTTAGGTAAGGCTACTGGCTGCGCCCTCAAACCAAGGGCTGTTCAAACTGATGTCTCGTTTCGAAAAAAGAAACACCTTGAACATTTTGCTCAGGATCGCCGACAACTTTTCGAATAGCCCTACGCTTTACTCGCGCAGCCAAGTCTCTTTCACAGTGACAGGTGGCTCTGAAAAGAGCCGTTTGATGCGAGGACGACGCTTAAGCGCGTTCTCCGCGGATGCGACGGGCTAGCTGGATGTCCTTGGGCATGATGGTGACCCGCTTGGCGTGGATCGCGCACAGGTTGGTGTCTTCGAACAGGCCGACAAGGTACGCCTCGCTGGCTTCTTGCAGAGCCATGACGGCGCTGCTCTGGAAACGAAGGTCGGTCTTGAAGTCTTGGGCGATCTCGCGAACCAGTCGCTGGAAGGGAAGTTTGCGAATGAGCAGTTCAGTTGACTTCTGGTAACGTCTGATTTCACGCAAGGCGACGGTTCCCGGTCGATAGCGATGAGGCTTCTTGACGCCCCCGGTGGCTGGGGCGCTCTTGCGAGCGGCCTTCGTTGCCAGCTGCTTTCGGGGCGCTTTGCCACCAGTTGACTTGCGAGCGGTCTGCTTAGTTCGAGCCATTTCGCGATTTTTTATTGTTCTTCTCTTGACAAGAGGTCTGACTGCACCGGCAAGCGTGATGGCTTATATAGCGTCGGCGAGCCGAGTCAGGAGAGATCTCATTGGCTCTGAGCAAAGCGCGCGCTCTTTTGTCAGCCAATCGGGCGGCGAGTTGAAAACTGAGCATAATTTCTCAACGACCTTAATTTTCTCGGTCCCGGCGAACCGTGCGTGCCCGAAGGACTCGCGCGGTAAAAGTCTCTTTTCAAAAGTTTAAGTGGCCCTGAAAAGGGCCGGTTTGTTGTTGCTGTCATTGATGAGCCTTCTAACCGCCGAAACCGTACAGGGTTCGTCCTTGGCGCTTCAGCGCGTAAACGACATCGAGGGCGGTGACTGTCTTTCGTTTTGCGTGCTCGGTGTAGGTGACGGCGTCGCGAATCACGTTCTCAAGGAAGACCTTCAACACGCCTCGGGTTTCTTCGTAAATCAAGCCGGAAATGCGCTTGACACCGCCTCGACGAGCGAGTCGCCTGATAGCGGGCTTGGTGATTCCCTGGATGTTGTCACGCAAGACTTTTCTGTGGCGCTTAGCGCCTCCCTTTCCCAAACCTTTTCCTCCTTTGCCACGTCCAGACATTTTCGTAAGATGGATGCAAATACAACAAAAATTCAACACAAAGTGAAATTAACTTAGCAAGTGTTCTTTGACGGCACGTTTGCTGAGTTATCTATCGCAATTTCGAACGCCGTCGAAACACTTTCCGGCCGCCAATGGCGCGAGAGATCAACGTCGAAAAATGGCGTCGCATCGCGCTGGACTGGTCGCCGAACGCATCGAAGTGCTCTTTTCACGCAGTGATGGGTGGCTCTGAAAAGAGCCGTTTTGCGAATGCTCACCGCTGCTGCTGACGACGACGTGTGACAGCTCACTTCTTTCCAGATTTCTTCGCCGCTGGCTTCTTGGCCACTTTCTTCGCGGCCGGCTTCTTGGTCTTTTTGCTGGCGGCGGTCGCCTTCTTGGCAGCCGGCTTTTTGACTGCGCCCTTTTTGGCAGACGGTTTCTTGGGGCTGGACTTTTTGACAGCGGTCTTTTTCGATCCGCTCTTGGTCGTCGCCTTCTTGCTCGCAGTCTTTTTGGCAGCGCCACCGGTCGCCGTTTTCTTGACAGTCTTCTTAGCGGCGGTCTTTTTCACCTGGGCAGCTGTCTTCGGCTTTTTGGCAGTCGTCTTCTTTTTCTTCGGCTCGGTTGCAGCCTTGTTGAGCTTGAAGGAACCAGACGCGCCACTGGTGGTGCCTTTGGTACTCACGATCTGCTCGCTGGCGCGTAGCCGCTTAATCGCGGAGCAGACCAGCCTGGTGGCGTTGTCGCCGACCTGGTGATTGTCTTTGATGTACTTCAGAATCTTCTGACGGGAAGATCCGCTTCTGTCTTTGAGAGCACCGATCGCACCTTTCACCATGTCCGCATAGGGAGGGTGCGCGGCGGTTTTCTTTTGCTTTTTCGAAGCGTCGGTTGACATTATTTTGCTCGTTTGGATTGCTGAATATGTAATGCTTTTGTTGATCGATCGCGCGCGTCGCCGCGATAACAAATTAGTACCGCAATTTCCGACCAAAGCGAAACGATATCGCGGCGGCGGCGCGCGTGCAATCTCGCGTTGATCCATCTAAAACCTGTGCTTGTGCGGGGTCGATCGACGCCGCCCTGGTCGCAGATCTCCTCTTCAGGGGCCCGATTCTGCCTGACGTTGGCCGCCAAACAAACCGGGTCGTCAGCTGACTGAAGCGCTGGCGAATTGGTTTGACCTGGCTTCTGCCAAGACGCCTCGATAGCAGGCAGCTAAACACTTTTCGGCGACAAACTCATGCGCTTACGATTTTGACGCGGCTGTGTGCAAACAAGCTTGAGTCGGCCCCAGTCCGTGCACGCTTGCGCGATTGCCACGCGCATGGCTCGAACGGACTAGGGCCCAAAAGCACAGCTTTTCGGTCGTCTGTCGCACAGGCCTTGATCTTAGCACGCTCGCAAGGACACGACGGCTCCGCGTGCCTGTCGCAATCGCACGTACGTTTGCCGCCACCTGGCGATGGAAAAACTGGGCCCCTTTTGCAAAGGAACCGCACGGTTGCTTTCGGTGTTGTTCCATTTGCATTGTTTCTTTTCAAATCCTCCTCCAAGAACTCATTGAGCTCATTGCTCATGTAGTACAGGAAGTGTCGGTTGCAAGCAAGGCCACACAACCCAGACAACAAACGGCACAAAATTCAACAAAAGCAAAGAAAGGCGCCGCACGTGCAGCATTGAACAGTATAGCCTAATGGAAGATTGTAGAATGATATTTTGGGTTCTTTTGGAGACTGCAAATTGGGCTACCACAAGATGTTGAGAGCGATAACCAGCTCCATTTCGAACGTTTCGTCAGTCAGAACGACCGACTTTGTCAAGGATCTCATTCTCAAACTGTTTTGCCAAGGATGCTGAGAGACAGGTAAAAACTACCAGTTCAGCAGCATCACGGCACAACATAAAAACCAACTGACGAGACGAAGATGCTTACAAGATGCAAAGGTCCAAAACGCACAAAATTGCCGTTCAATTTTCTTGGCAACGCAGAAGATTCCGTGCGTTTTTGATCTCAAAAAGTTATCTTGCCAGTTCCAATATTGATGACGTGGATGTGCCATCATCATGATCGGACAGGAAAAGAAAAGGGACATGAAAGAAACCCATCACCAGGCTGGAAGCCGACGCGATGTGGCTCGGGAGGGCATGATGATGAGCTCTTGCTACGACCAGTGATCACACAGTATAGCCAAAGACGGTTGAGCTTCGAGATCCAAAGGCATTGTTTCTGGCGATGGATGTGATGAGCTTGTGGATATGTGCGTCGGAGTCCTGATGGTGTTGGTGTAGCTCTCGTCTCTTTTGTGACGCTGTCGTTGCTGTTGAGATCTACAAACACAGACATTTGCAGTGGACAATATTGCTTTGGTAGTCTTTTACATGTAGTGTAAGCCATTTCGGATGGTTGATTGAAGCCTTCGCAAGTGTGCAGAACGGCCTCAAGTGAATTTCCCACTGGGTATCCGATTTGCTTAGATGCTGTTTTAATTTGTGGACAAAAGTGAAGTAGGAAATTCGTTTCATGTTTTCGCTCCTGTGAAGTCTGTTAGATGCTGAGTAGGCTGAGTGGTGTTTTTGAAAGCTATGGAACGTTTAGCGAGTCCTCATCACGACCTCTTGTGGACAGGCGGTGAACCGCCTTGGGGTATTTAAAAAGATCAGAGGAGCGAACAGTGCCGGATTAAGGGTCTGCTGGCCTGTAGGCACATTTCATAAGTGGCCCGAAAATCAGGGTTGCCAACTAAAATATTGAAATTATCAGTGTTGCCAAATCATTGTCACAAAGATCGTTGTTGCAACTATAACACAGGGTACTAAATAACAACTTAGCGCGTTTTTGCAATTGAAAACACGTTAACTAGTTTTTGGAGGTCAATCTTACGGAGTAGATCGCTTTCGATACACAAAAGTGCCAGTGTACCAAGACGTTGTTGACACATTGTTGATCGTTTGACGTCTTTAATTCGTTTCAGTTGTGAAAACGAGCGTTCCCCCGAGCAATTCGTAGCCATTAGAGACAAGTGCATTCTAAGTGCTACTTCAGTGTTCGGAAGTGCATTATAAACACCAGTTGTGTGCAGCATTTTAAACATCTTCTGGGCCCTTCCTGTTGCTGCTGTTTCATCGCGTCTTTGCTCTTTATAGTCTTTATACCAGCACATAAACTGACGAAATTCTGATGGGAAGCCGAAAGAAAGGTCCTTTGAATACACACCAACCAGACCTGCAACAGCAACATCGATGTCTTTAACAGACATGGAGTCGTACTCTGTCAAAACTCCAAACCTCTGCAGCACCATGGAATATGCATCGATACGTTTCTGTAGTCGCTCTTTAGTTGGTCGATGATCACATAAAACGTGTTGATTTTAAATTTTTGCTGGCCCGACATTCCTTCCACTGTCCACATCATCTGTAGCAGCTCCATCACTGACATTCTTCTGTCGCTTTGGTGCTCGCCGACTTTCAGATTTATATATGCTGCTGCCACAGCAATCACGTGCCTGCTGCCAATAACAGTCAAAATTCTCTCTGCACTCATCCAAGAATTTATCCACCAATGGCTAGTGTCAGTTCGATAGTGGAACTTTGAAGCAACTTGCTACTAGTATTGAAGCGCTGCAAAATATTGTTTTGAAGTGACAACATGTTTCAATTCGTCTTTTTTTAAAGATTTTTGCGACCTTTACTTCATCTGGAAATACAGAGCAATTAAGATAAATACTTTTTACTTTAGAAAATAATTATTTTGAAAACATGACCAAATTTCTACTGATTTTAAAGTGGCCTGGATTTTTGACTGGCCTTGTAGGCACGTGCCTACTTTGCCTAATGGTTAATCCGGCACTGGGAGCGAATTATTGTGAGATTTGTACGCGAAAAGACCAATTTTCAGTGCACTTTCAAACAATTAACAATTAAAATTCACTCTCACTCACTATTCACTTTATAAGATAATATTCACTCTAAAAATGCTGAAAAAATCTGCGTGCCAATCACACTTCACACGACTTTTAAACGCTAGCCTATTGTCAAAGGGGAAGATGGGGAAGGTCCAAAGTATCAAGTTATACTCGCGATTTTGACTGCTATCAAGCGCTGCAGATCGGCGTCCAGTCAAATCTGAAGCCTTGCACGTTGACATGGCCTGCGCATATGGGTAAAAGACAAAAACCTGAACAATGTCGTCAACTAGAAAGGAAAGGGACAAACCGAAACCGACAATATCTTAGGCAGGACTTGTCCAACATTATAATTCGTATTTTTGAAACGATTAGACGACTTTGCTTTTAGAATAGACCGAGACATGAAGAACTGATCGCATTGCATGTTTTCGTTTCGGAATCTGGCAATTAACTCTCCATTATGTTAACTTCTGGAGCACTGCCATTGAAAACAGCTTAAAATTGCGCTTCGCTTTTCCCCCCGTCTTGCCAGGTAATCCGGCAGGATCTCGTACAGCATCAGTCAGAAATTCCAACACAAAATTTTTAGCAGGGGGGGCAACATAAAAAAGTGCCAAAGTACACACTTTTATTGAAATTGCCCAGATGTATCGCAACAGCTTTCTCGACTGAGCTTAAGAACACAAACATTGCAATCGGAAATAGGGCCACTGTGACTGCTGGCCGCCGTGACCTGGCCAACAGAACCTGTGCACTTCGCGTTGACTCTGTTTGATATGCAGTAAGCAGCTTAGAAGACCATCGAAAAGGCCTTCCATTCAGATGCAAGGAAATAATTCTGGTCACTTAGAAAGAAAGATTTTTATGTTGCTTTCCAAAAGTGTTAACAGCAG
Source organism: Aplidium turbinatum (assembly GCF_918807975.1). Lineage (NCBI taxonomy): Eukaryota > Metazoa > Chordata > Ascidiacea > Aplousobranchia > Polyclinidae > Aplidium > Aplidium turbinatum. The sequence continues at coordinate 22,891,605 of NC_137476.1, read as the reverse complement.
GGCTGATATCAATTTTGTCCAAATAAAGAAAAAAAAAAATTAATGTACACGCTCAGTGCAAACAAACTTTTACTTGGCTATAGGTCCAATCAGAGTTGCCAGACTAATGAAAAGGTCTTAAATCCAAAATAATACAAAAAAAGGCCAAACAAGGAAAATGTTAGATAAAAAAAAATGCCAAATAGATATTTACGTGTTTCTATCAAAGTAATGTCCGTAGTATTCATTTTTATTGATATTTTATGACATGTAGCGGGTTTTAATAAATCGTAGCAAAATTTTTCTGAGAGAGCCCGAAAAATAGCAAGTACAAATGAACTGTAGCGGATGAGTTTTAATCCGCTGCAGTGGCGACATCTGGCACCACTGACTGGCTGAGAGTGTGATAGCAGTCTGACTCGGCGCCGGCGTCACATTACAAGTATTAAACAAGTATAGCACGTGCATTGAACAATGGTGAATACGGTTTTCATCTGGTAAAGGTTACGATGTATGAGAAATATTGCTTATTATGCATTTTGAAGATTAATTTAAAAAAAGGCCAAATTTAAGGCCAAATCTAGAAAAAGGCCAATATTACGGCCTATAGCACGAAAGTAAGACAAAATGTTAGCTGTCATCTGATGTTCTAGAACAGGGGTCACCAAATGGCGGCCCGCGGAAGGTATCAGCGTACAAGTATAACCAAAAAGACTTTTCTTGATGAGTTAAAGAGCATGAAGGCAAAAAATACTTTCCGGGACTTGGCATATTTTTGCTTTGCATAACGATTCCACCGACCGACCAATCAGATTGTAGTTCTAGGTGGAGGTCGCTTAAAGTTATACCAATGCGATGTCCAACTACACTGTCCCGGTGATTGATTAAAATGCCTGTTTTCGAATTTCGAAATTGTCTGTAAACACTATTGTGCATTTCACCGTTATTGTGTTTCATGAGCAGTGTTCCCTTTATACAAGTTTTTGTTGGCAAAATAGGTCGGTATGCAAACTCAATTTATAAAAAAATGGCAAAATATCATATTTTCAAAAAAAATTAAAAGACTTTTTTGGTTGTAATACGAAAATATTTAGCATAGTAGGCTACTGCAAAATGTTGTTAATCAACAAGTCTTGCCATGCTGATGAGCACCGCAAGTGACAGTTGTCTAATAATCAAAAAAAGACGTTTATAGAGATTCTCACAAAAAGGATAAAAAACCGAGTCGTTGCTTTTTCAGAAGGAGCACTGTTCATAAGTTACGACAGAAACGTTTTTTTCGGTGATTTCCACAAGAGTTTGTTTCATGGTGCCTGGTTTCTTTCTCCCTGTTATTGGAGCCTATTTTCACTGATATGTTTGCAGGTCACTATTGTTGCCTGTAATGCGATGTGTCAAACATTTCCTTGTTTACTGAAACAGTTAATTGCAAGACATCTGTTGTGAAGCGAAGTGACGACACCACTCTTGCTTGGCGATGAATATTCTGATAAAACCGCTCGCCTCGTTATAAGTGCGCAAAACAAGTGGCCTCGTTTATTAGGCATTGTTAAAGAAGTCAAAAGTGTTGTTAAAGGAGCTTGGCCTTGCAGTAGCGTTGTTCAACTAATTTTGTTGCTGCGGTATTCGAAGATAAATATTAACATGTAACGCTGGATAGGCTACTGGGTACGAAATGCGTTCTTTTCAACCAACCTAAAATTTTATTAGTGCGGCCCGCCACAACTCTCCTTAGTGCTTAAGTGGCCCGCATGCAAAAAATTCAAGGTCTTTGAGCACTGTTGATTATTAAAAAAAAAAGCAGAAAAACAACAACTTGAGACCAATTTGGAACTATTTTAGAGGGCGCCCGTGTAAAGCTTGAAAAAGTCGCCAGATGAGGACCACCCTATAAGGTGGACGTTATGAAGTAGTAGAAATTGTGACCAGTGCTTTTTCATTTTTTTCCGTTTTGTTGCAGGCCTGCAGCATGGGATTTGTATAACAGCGTATGCTATGTTCAATAAAGCGGTCAACCACATATTGCTCATGAAGGGATTGACCGACTGTGACTATAGTTTGATACCTTGTGGGTGCCCAAACAGGCACGATACAGTTGCGCACATTTATTCAATTCAATTTATTTTTCTTTGTCAGAATGCAAGAGAAATGATATTGTGAAAAAGAAATACAGTAACAAAACCAACAAAAGGAAAAGGTGGCAAAACCTTAATTAATGCTTTAAGACGTGCATGAAAAGATCTAATATTGCGGCATATGCATCGATAAAAATATACTCAAGCAAGGCCTGCAGCATGGGATTTGTATAACAGCGTATGCTATCTTCAATAAAGCGGTCAACCACATATTGCTCATGAAGGGATTGACCGACTGTGACTAGTTTGATACCTTGTGGGTGCCCAAACAGGCACGATACAGTTGCGCACATTTATTCAATTCAATTTATTTTTCTTTGTCAGAATGCAAGAGAAATGATATTGTGAAAAAGAAATACAGTAACAAAACCAACAAAAGGAAAAGGTGGCAAAACCTTAATTAATGCTTTAAGACGTGCATGAGAAGATCTACTGTAATAATATTGCGGCATATGCATCGATAAAAATATACTCAAGCACGGCCACCAAACCTGATACTTTAAAACAAGTAGACGAATTAGTTAGCAATCAGTCGTCTTCTCGTTCGCCAATTCTTGAAGCAATGAGAACACGACTGAACTCTAACAACATCGCAAAAACAAACTAATACACACACACATATCGTAATTAGGCAACGGACTATCAAAACAAGAACTATTTGCAGACTTTATACAGAAATAAAGTGTTCGCAGCAACGACATTAAAAAGCCTATAGATTGCAAAAGAAATACACAACGTGGCAGCTCATTACCAAGATAAAACAGTTAAAAAAGCTTGGTTTTTAAATTAAATTCCTGCACATGTAAGAGCATCATAAGAAAGATGATGATATAGCATAGGGTGTTTTTGGTATCGCCAATATAACAAGAGGTGAATCATCTTTGATAGCGTCAGTGAGGGATGGAGTGTTTTCGAGAGGAGGAGACTCTTTGGTAGTGCCGATGAAGGATGTAGTGTCTGAGTTGTTTCAAGCATCTTTTTCAAACCAACCTAAACAATAATCTCACGAAAAGTCAAGCGATCTTCTGAACAAACGTAACAGCCTATAATAATCAGTAGGAAGTTAGATGCAAGCTTGTAGTAACTTGGTGATATGGCAAACATTAAATTATGCAACACGGTATAGTAGCTTATTCATGGAAGAATAAAGATATTAATCATCATCCTCATCCATTCGGGTGTAATGTATGATAAGATATACGTATAGTAAAATATGTTAATGTACAATATAGTAATATAGGTAGGAAAAATTTACGAAAGTGGCATTTGGAAAGGCATGCTATACCAGGATTTGGTGCAACAATCAATAATAGAGTCAGATGATTAAAGAGTTGCGGCATAGGTTGATTTGGAGAATGCAAGTGCTTTTTCAGGTTACTGCAAAATATTGAAAAGGTTGCGATTTCAGTGATGGTCCCACACTTTAACTCCACTTGTGGCTCCCCAAATCAACAAATACAGAAAGTAGATGTGGTTTGGGCCAATTTATCGTTCTTTGTCCGAATTGAATCTCCACCCGGCATAATGTTTGTGCTCGCTGAAACGTTTTCGGAATCGCAACGAGTGCGGTTGCTTGGCACGGGAAATGTAACGCTTTGCAAGGTAAGAAAAACCTGTCAAGACAGACGTCGGGGGTTAGGACGGAAAGGGCAACTGAAATTAAAGAAGCGACCCAGGTTACCTCAAGGGCTGTGTTTGGTTGAAACGAAAAGGAATTTTCGAAGTCCACCTCAAAGAAAACTTGTCTGGCTCAGTGAGTAATTTCGAACGTCTGCGAAACGGGCGTCGAGGCTTTCGCGAACGAAAAATGCTGATGAAACACAGCAGCCAGCAATCAACCCGGTGAAAAGACTCTTTTGCTTTACAAGGTGGCTCTGAAAAGAGCCGTTTGTTGTTTGAAATGCAGGTCGTCGTTTACTTGGAGCTGGTGTACTTCGTGACTGCTTTGGTGCCTTCGGACACGGCGTGCTTCGCCAGTTCGCCGGGCAACAGCAATCGAACGGCAGTCTGGATTTCGCGACTGCTGATGGTCGCTCTCTTGTTGTAGTGAGCCAGACGGGACGCTTCAGAGGCGATGCGCTCGAAGATGTCATTCACGAAAGAATTCATGATGCTCATCGCCTTGCTGGAGATTCCCGTGTCCGGGTGGACTTGCTTGAGCACCTTATAGATGTAGATGCTGAAACTTTCCTTTCGCTTTGCGCGCCTCTTCTTCTGCTTGTCGGCAGGTGCGGTTTTCTTGACAGCTTTCTTGCTTCCCTTGCTTGCGGACGCCATTTCGCTAGTTTGCTCAAAAGACGAGTGATAAAGCGCGCATCGTAGATTTTTCCTTTATAGCTCGAGCGTATGCAAATGAAGCGTCGAGTGGCTGCTGGATTTGGCCAATGAAAAAAATGAAACGCGCGTCGCTGTTTTTCCATTGGCCAGCGCTGGCGCGCGCCATAAAAACCGTCAGATTTTCGACGACAGCTCGGACGGTATAAAAACTCGTTTCGCGCGCTCTGCTCGGTAAATTCTGATTCTATTTTGTTTTCAACTTTGCAAACCTCAATTAATTGAAACATGTCAGGACGTGGCAAAGGCGGCGGAAAATCCAAGGCGAAGCCAAAGAGCAGGTCGTCGCGAGCTGGTCTTCAATTTCCAGTCGGTCGTGTGCACAGACTCTTGCGCACTGGACATTACTCGGAGCGCGTTGGTGCAGGGGCACCAGTGTACCTTGCGGCCGTGCTCGAGTACTTGAGCGCCGAGGTGTTGGAGTTGGCCGGTAACGCCGCCCGCGACAACAAAAAGACGAGAATCATTCCCCGTCACCTTCAGCTCGCCATCCGCAACGACGAGGAACTGAACAAGCTTCTGGGCGGAGTCACCATTGCACAAGGTGGTGTTTTGCCCAACATCCAAGCCGTGCTCCTTCCCAAGAAGACTTCGAAGAAAGCTTAAGTCGGCGATTTTTGCCTTTCGCACAAAACGGCTCTTTTCAGAGCCACCTCATGTTGCAAAAGATGTAATGAACGCAAAGGTTCTTGTGTTGACACGACCAGCTACAATATGGCCAGGTTTGAGCGTGTGCAATTTCAATGAAATCATGAGCCCAAAATCTCGGTTTTACTAGTCGTGGTGGTTTCGTTTTGAGAGAAGTGTGCTCTTCTCTGCGGTGTCAAATGAAATCGCAGCGGTTGCTGAAAATTTAAATGAATTCGCCCGAAAACATGCTATACCTACAACTACTGAGCATTATGGCTGAAAAGCAATTTCACCGTCATGCACAACGAGCGTAGTTTGCGCTAAATAATAAGCTATTTAGGTAAGGCTACTGGCTGCGCCCTCAAACCAAGGGCTGTTCAAACTGATGTCTCGTTTCGAAAAAAGAAACACCTTGAACATTTTGCTCAGGATCGCCGACAACTTTTCGAATAGCCCTACGCTTTACTCGCGCAGCCAAGTCTCTTTCACAGTGACAGGTGGCTCTGAAAAGAGCCGTTTGATGCGAGGACGACGCTTAAGCGCGTTCTCCGCGGATGCGACGGGCTAGCTGGATGTCCTTGGGCATGATGGTGACCCGCTTGGCGTGGATCGCGCACAGGTTGGTGTCTTCGAACAGGCCGACAAGGTACGCCTCGCTGGCTTCTTGCAGAGCCATGACGGCGCTGCTCTGGAAACGAAGGTCGGTCTTGAAGTCTTGGGCGATCTCGCGAACCAGTCGCTGGAAGGGAAGTTTGCGAATGAGCAGTTCAGTTGACTTCTGGTAACGTCTGATTTCACGCAAGGCGACGGTTCCCGGTCGATAGCGATGAGGCTTCTTGACGCCCCCGGTGGCTGGGGCGCTCTTGCGAGCGGCCTTCGTTGCCAGCTGCTTTCGGGGCGCTTTGCCACCAGTTGACTTGCGAGCGGTCTGCTTAGTTCGAGCCATTTCGCGATTTTTTATTGTTCTTCTCTTGACAAGAGGTCTGACTGCACCGGCAAGCGTGATGGCTTATATAGCGTCGGCGAGCCGAGTCAGGAGAGATCTCATTGGCTCTGAGCAAAGCGCGCGCTCTTTTGTCAGCCAATCGGGCGGCGAGTTGAAAACTGAGCATAATTTCTCAACGACCTTAATTTTCTCGGTCCCGGCGAACCGTGCGTGCCCGAAGGACTCGCGCGGTAAAAGTCTCTTTTCAAAAGTTTAAGTGGCCCTGAAAAGGGCCGGTTTGTTGTTGCTGTCATTGATGAGCCTTCTAACCGCCGAAACCGTACAGGGTTCGTCCTTGGCGCTTCAGCGCGTAAACGACATCGAGGGCGGTGACTGTCTTTCGTTTTGCGTGCTCGGTGTAGGTGACGGCGTCGCGAATCACGTTCTCAAGGAAGACCTTCAACACGCCTCGGGTTTCTTCGTAAATCAAGCCGGAAATGCGCTTGACACCGCCTCGACGAGCGAGTCGCCTGATAGCGGGCTTGGTGATTCCCTGGATGTTGTCACGCAAGACTTTTCTGTGGCGCTTAGCGCCTCCCTTTCCCAAACCTTTTCCTCCTTTGCCACGTCCAGACATTTTCGTAAGATGGATGCAAATACAACAAAAATTCAACACAAAGTGAAATTAACTTAGCAAGTGTTCTTTGACGGCACGTTTGCTGACTTATCTATCGCAATTTCGAACGCCGTCGAAACACTTTCCGGCCGCCAATAGCGCGAGAGATCAACGTCGAAAAATGGCGTCGCATCGCGCTGGACTGGTCGCCGAACGCATCGAAGTGCTCTTTTCACGCAGTGATGGGTGGCTCTGAAAAGAGCCGTTTTGCGAATGCTCACCGCTGCTGCTGACGACGACGTGTGACAGCTCACTTCTTTCCAGATTTCTTCGCCGCTGGCTTCTTGGCCACTTTCTTCGCGGCCGGCTTCTTGGTCTTTTTGCTGGCGGCGGTCGCCTTCTTGGCAGCCGGCTTTTTGACTGCGCCCTTTTTGGCAGACGGTTTCTTGGGGCTGGACTTTTTGACAGCGGTCTTTTTCGATCCGCTCTTGGTCGTCGCCTTCTTGCTCGCAGTCTTTTTGGCAGCGCCACCGGTCGCCGTTTTCTTGACAGTCTTCTTAGCGGCGGTCTTTTTCACCTGGGCAGCTGTCTTCGGCTTTTTGGCAGTCGTCTTCTTTTTCTTCGGCTCGGTTGCAGCCTTGTTGAGCTTGAAGGAACCAGACGCGCCACTGGTGGTGCCTTTGGTACTCACGATCTGCTCGCTGGCGCGTAGCCGCTTAATCGCGGAGCAGACCAGCCTGGTGGCGTTGTCGCCGACCTGGTGATTGTCTTTGATGTACTTCAGAATCTTCTGACGGGAAGATCCGCTTCTGTCTTTGAGAGCACCGATCGCACCTTTCACCATGTCCGCATAGGGAGGGTGCGCGGCGGTTTTCTTTTGCTTTTTCGAAGCGTCGGTTGACATTATTTTGCTCGTTTGGATTGCTGAATATGTAATGCTTTTGTTGATCGATCGCGCGCGTCGCCGCGATAACAAATTAGTACCGCAATTTCCGACCAAAGCGAAACGATATCGCGGCGGCGGCGCGCGTGCAATCTCGCGTTGATCCATCTAAAACCTGTGCTTGTGCGGGGTCGATCGACGCCGCCCTGGTCGCAGATCTCCTCTTCAGGGGCCCGATTCTGCCTGACGTTGGCCGCCAAACAAACCGGGTCGTCAGCTGACTGAAGCGCTGGCGAATTGGTTTGACCTGGCTTCTGCCAAGACGCCTCGATAGCAGGCAGCTAAAGACTTTTCGGCGACAAACTCATGCGCTTACGATTTTGACGCGGCTGTGTGCAAACAAGCTTGAGTCGGCCCCAGTCCGTGCACGCATGGCTCGAACGGACTAGGGCCCAAAAGCACAGCTTTTCGGTCGTCTGTCGCACAGGCCTTGATCTTAGCACGCTCGCAAGGACACGACGGCTCCGCGTGCCTGTCGCAATCGCACGTACGTTTGCCGCCACCTGGCGATGGAAAAACTGGGCCCCTTTTGCAAAGGAACCGCACGGTTGCTTTCGGTGTTGTTCCATTTGCATTGTTTCTTTTCAAATCCTCCTCCAAGAACTCATTGAGCTCATTGCTCATGTAGTACAGGAAGTGTCGGTTGCAAGCAAGGCCACACAACCCAGACAACAAACGGCACAAAATTCAACAAAAGCAAAGAAAGGCGCCGCACGTGCAGCATTGAACAGTATAGCCTAATGGAAGATTGTAGAATGATATTTTGGGTTCTTTTGGAGACTGCAAATTGGGCTACCACAAGATGTTGAGAGCGATAACCAGCTCCATTTCGAACGTTTCGTCAGTCAGAACGACCGACTTTGTCAAGGATCTCATTCTCAAACTGTTTTGCCAAGGATGCTGAGAGACAGGTAAAAACTACCAGTTCAGCAGCATCACGGCACAACATAAAAACCAACTGACGAGACGAAGATGCTTACAAGATGCAAAGGTCCAAAACGCACAAAATTGCCGTTCAATTTTCTTGGCAACGCAGAAGATTCCGTGCGTTTTTGATCTCAAAAAGTTATCTTGCCAGTTCCAATATTGATGACGTGGATGTGCCATCATCATGATCGGACAGGAAAAGAAAAGGGACATGAAAGAAACCCATCACCAGGCTGGAAGCCGACGCGATGTGGCTCGGGAGGGCATGATGATGAGCTCTTGCTACGACCAGTGATCACACAGTATAGCCAAAGACGGTTGAGCTTCGAGATCCAAAGGCATTGTTTCTGGCGATGGATGTGATGAGCTTGTGGATATGTGCGTCGGAGTCCTGATGGTGTTGGTGTAGCTCTCGTCTCTTTTGTGACGCTGTCGTTGCTGTTGAGATCTACAAACACAGACATTTGCAGTGGACAATATTGCTTTGGTAGTCTTTTACATGTAGTGTAAGCCATTTCGGATGGTTGATTGAAGCCTTCGCAAGTGTGCAGAACGGCCTCAAGTGAATTTCCCACTGGGTATCCGATTTGCTTAGATGCTGTTTTAATTTGTGGACAAAAGTGAAGTAGGAAATTCGTTTCATGTTTTCGCTCCTGTGAAGTCTGTTAGATGCTGAGTAGGCTGAGTGGTGTTTTTGAAAGCTATGGAACGTTTAGCGAGTCCTCATCACGACCTCTTGTGGACAGGCGGTGAACCGCCTTGGGGTATTTAAAAAGATCAGAGGAGCGAACAGTGCCGGATTAAGGGTCTGCTGGCCTGTAGGCACATTTCATAAGTGGCCCGAAAATCAGGGTTGCCAACTAAAATATTGAAATTATCAGTGTTGCCAAATCATTGTCACAAAGATCGTTGTTGCAACTATAACACAGGGTACTAAATAACAACTTAGCGCGTTTTTGCAATTGAAAACACGTTAACTAGTTTTTGGAGGTCAATCTTACGGAGTAGATCGCTTTCGATACACAAAAGTGCCAGTGTACCAAGACGTTGTTGACACATTGTTGATCGTTTGACGTCTTTAATTCGTTTCAGTTGTGAAAACGAGCGTTCCCCCGAGCAATTCGTAGCCATTAGAGACAAGTGCATTCTAAGTGCTACTTCAGTGTTCGGAAGTGCATTATAAACACCAGTTGTGTGCAGCATTTTAAACATCTTCTGGGCCCTTCCTGTTGCTGCTGTTTCATCGCGTCTTTGCTCTTTATAGTCTTTATACCAGCACATAAACTGACGAAATTCTGATGGGAAGCCGGAAGAAAGGTCCTTTGAATACACACCAACCAGACCTGCAACAGCAACATCGATGTCTTTAACAGACATGGAGTCGTACTCTGTCAAAACTCCAAACCTCTGCAGCACCATGGAATATGCATCGATACGTTTCTGTAGTCGCTCTTTAGTTGGTCGATGATCACATAAAACGTGTTGATTTTAAATTTTTGCTGGCCCGACATTCCTTCCACTGTCCACATCATCTGTAGCAGCTCCATCACTGACATTCTTCTGTCGCTTTGGTGCTCGCCGACTTTCAGATTTATATATGCTGCTGCCACAGCAATCACGTGCCTGCTGCCAATAACAGTCAAAATTCTCTCTGCACTCATCCAAGAATTTATCCACCAATGGCTAGTGTCAGTTCGATAGTGGAACTTTGAAGCAACTTGCTACTAGTATTGAAGCGCTGCAAAATATTGTTTTGAAGTGACAACATGTTTCAATTCGTCTTTTTTTAAAGATTTTTGCGACCTTTACTTCATCTGGAAATACAGAGCAATTAAGATAAATACTTTTTACTTTAGAAAATAATTATTTTGAAAACATGACCAAATTTCTACTGATTTTAAAGTGGCCTGGATTTTTGACTGGCCTTGTAGGCACGTGCCTACTTTGCCTAATGGTTAATCCGGCACTGGGAGCGAATTATTGTGAGATTTGTACGCGAAAAGACCAATTTTCAGTGCACTTTCAAACAATTAACAATTAAAATTCACTCTCACTCACTATTCACTTTATAAGATAATATTCACTCTAAAAATGCTGAAAAAATCTGCGTGCCAATCACACTTCACACGACTTTTAAACGCTAGCCTATTGTCAAAGGGGAAGATGGGGAAGGTCCAAAGTATCAAGTTATACTCGCGATTTTGACTGCTATCAAGCGCTGCAGATCGGCGTCCAGTCAAATCTGAAGCCTTGCACGTTGACATGGCCTGCGCATATGGGTAAAAGACAAAAACCTGAACAATGTCGTCAACTAGAAAGGAAAGGGACAAACCGAAACCGACAATATCTTAGGCAGGACTTGTCCAACATTATAATTCGTATTTTTGAAACGATTAGACGACTTTGCTTTTAGAATAGACCGAGACATGAAGAACTGATCGCATTGCATGTTTTCGTTTCGGAATCTGGCAATTAACTCTCCATTATGTTAACTTCTGGAGCACTGCCATTGAAAACAGCTTAAAATTGCGCTTCGCTTTTCCCCCCGTCTTGCCAGGTAATCCGGCAGGATCTCGTACAGCATCAGTCAGAAATTCCAACACAAAATTTTTAGCAGGGGGGGCAACATAAAAAAGTGCCAAAGTACACACTTTTATTGAAATTGCCCAGATGTATCGCAACAGCTTTCTCGACTGAGCTTAAGAACACAAACATTGCAATCGGAAATAGGGCCACTGTGACTGCTGGCCGCCGTGACCTGGCCAACAGAACCTGTGCACTTCGCGTTGACTCTGTTTGATATGCAGTAAGCAGCTTAGAAGACCATCGAAAAGGCCTTCCATTCAGATGCAAGGAAATAATTCTGGTCACTTAGAAAGAAAGATTTTTATGTTGCTTTCCAAAAGTGTTAACAGCAGGGCTGATATCAATTTTGTCCAAATAAAGAAAAAAAAAAATTAATGTACACGCTCAGTGCAAACAAACTTTTACTTGGCTATAGGTCCAATCAGAGTTGCCAGACTAATGAAAAGGTCTTAAATCCAAAATAATACAAAAAAAGGCCAAACAAGGAAAATGTTAGATAAAAAAAAATGCCAAATAGATATTTACGTGTTTCTATCAAAGTAATGTCCGTAGTATTCATTTTTATTGATATTTTATGACATGTAGCGGGTTTTAATAAATCGTAGCAAAATTTTTCTGAGAGAGCCCGAAAAATAGCAAGTACAAATGAACTGTAGAGGATGAGTTTTAATCCGCTGCAGTGGCGACATCTGGCACCACTGACTGGCTGAGAGTGTGATAGCAGTCTGACTCGGCGCCGGCGTCACATTACAAGTATTAAACAAGTATAGCACGTGCATTGAACAATGGTGAATACGGTTTTCATCTGGTAAAGGTTACGATGTATGAGAAATATTGCTTATTATGCATTTTGAAGATTAATTTAAAAAAAGGCCAAATTTAAGGCCAAATCTAGAAAAAGGCCAATATTACGGCCTATAGCACGAAAGTAAGACAAAATGTTAGCTGTCATCTGATGTTCTAGAACAGGGGTCACCAAATGGCGGCCCGCGGAAGGTATCAGCGTACAAGTATAACCAAAAAGACTTTTCTTGATGAGTTAAAGAGCATGAAGGCAAAAAATACTTTCCGGGACTTGGCATATTTTTGCTTTGCATAACGATTCCACCGACCGACCAATCAGATTGTAGTTCTAGGTGGAGGTCGCTTAAAGTTATACCAATGCGATGTCCAACTACACTGTCCCGGTGATTGATTAAAATGCCTGTTTTCGAATTTCGAAATTGTCTGTAAACACTATTGTGCATTTCACCGTTATTGTGTTTCATGAGCAGTGTTCCCTTTATACAAGTTTTTGTTGGCAAAATAGGTCGGTATGCAAACTCAATTTATAAAAAAATGGCAAAATATTATATTTTCAAAAAAAATTAAAAGACTTTTTTGGTTGTAATACGAAAATATTTAGCATAGTAGGCTACTGCAAAATGTTGTTAATCAACAAGTCTTGCCATGCTGATGAGCACCGCAAGTGACAGTTGTCTAATAATCAAAAAAAGACGTTTATAGAGATTCTCACAAAAAGGATAAAAAACCGAGTCGTTGCTTTTTCAGAAGGAGCACTGTTCATAAGTTACGACAGAAACGTTTTTTTCGGTGATTTCCACAAGAGTTTGTTTCATGGTGCCTGGTTTCTTTCTCCCTGTTATTGGAGCCTATTTTCACTGATATGTTTGCAGGTCACTATTGTTGCCTGTAATGCGATGTGTCAAACATTTCCTTGTTTACTGAAACAGTTAATTGCAAGACATCTGTTGTGAAGCGAAGTGACGACACCACTCTTGCTTGGCGATGAATATTCTGATAAAACCGCTCGCCTCGTTATAAGTGCGCAAAACAAGTGGCCTCGTTTATTAGGCATTGTTAAAGAAGTCAAAAGTGTTGTTAAAGGAGCTTGGCCTTGCAGTAGCGTTGTTCAACTAATTTTGTTGCTGCGGTATTCGAAGATAAATATTAACATGTAACGCTGGATAGGCTACTGGGTACGAAATGCGTTCTTTTCAACCAACCTAAAATTTTATTAGTGCGGCCCGCCACAACTCTCCTTAGTGCTTAAGTGGCCCGCATGCAAAAAATTCAAGGTCTTTGAGCACTGTTGATTATTAAAAAAAAAAGCAGAAAAACAACAACTTGAGACCAATTTGGAACTATTTTAGAGGGCGCCCGTGTAAAGCTTGAAAAAGTCGCCAGATGAGGACCACCCTATAAGGTGGACGTTATGAAGTAGTAGAAATTGTGACCAGTGCTTTTTCATTTTTTTCCGTTTTGTTGCAGGCCTGCAGCATGGGATTTGTATAACAGCGTATGCTATGTTCAATAAAGCGGTCAACCACATATTGCTCATGAAGGGATTGACCGACTGTGACTATAGTTTGATACCTTGTGGGTGCCCAAACAGGCACGATACAGTTGCGCACATTTATTCAATTCAATTTATTTTTCTTTGTCAGAATGCAAGAGAAATGATATTGTGAAAAAGAAATACAGTAACAAAACCAACAAAAGGAAAAGGTGGCAAAACCTTAATTAATGCTTTAAGACGTGCATGAAAAGATCTAATATTGCGGCATATGCATCGATAAAAATATACTCAAGCAAGGCCTGCAGCATGGGATTTGTATAACAGCGTATGCTATCTTCAATAAAGCGGTCAACCACATATTGCTCATGAAGGGATTGACCGACTGTGACTAGTTTGATACCTTGTGGGTGCCCAAACAGGCACGATACAGTTGCGCACATTTATTCAATTCAATTTATTTTTCTTTGTCAGAATGCAAGAGAAATGATATTGTGAAAAAGAAATACAGTAACAAAACCAACAAAAGGAAAAGGTGGCAAAACCTTAATTAATGCTTTAAGACGTGCATGAGAAGATCTACTGTAATAATATTGCGGCATATGCATCGATAAAAATATACTCAAGCACGGCCACCAAACCTGATACTTTAAAACAAGTAGACGAATTAGTTAGCAATCAGTCGTCTTCTCGTTCGCCAATTCTTGAAGCAATGAGAACACGACTGAACTCTAACAACATCGCAAAAACAAACTAATACACACACACATATCGTAATTAGGCAACGGACTATCAAAACAAGAACTATTTGCAGACTTTATACAGAAATAAAGTGTTCGCAGCAACGACATTAAAAAGCCTATAGATTGCAAAAGAAATACACAACGTGGCAGCTCATTACCAAGATAAAACAGTTAAAAAAGCTTGGTTTTTAAATTAAATTCCTGCACATGTAAGAGCATCATAAGAAAGATGATGATATAGCATAGGGTGTTTTTGGTATCGCCAATATAACAAGAGGTGAATCATCTTTGATAGCGTCAGTGAGGGATGGAGTGTTTTCGAGAGGAGGAGACTCTTTGGTAGTGCCGATGAAGGATGTAGTGTCTGAGTTGTTTCAAGCATCTTTTTCAAACCAACCTAAACAATAATCTCACGAAAAGTCAAGCGATCTTCTGAACAAACGTAACAGCCTATAATAATCAGTAGGAAGTTAGATGCAAGCTTGTAGTAACTTGGTGATATGGCAAACATTAAATTATGCAACACGGTATAGTAGCTTATTCATGGAAGAATAAAGATATTAATCATCATCCTCATCCATTCGGGTGTAATGTATGATAAGATATACGTATAGTAAAATATGTTAATGTACAATATAGTAATATAGGTAGGAAAAATTTACGAAAGTGGCATTTGGAAAGGCATGCTATACCAGGATTTGGTGCAACAATCAATAATAGAGTCAGATGATTAAAGAGTTGCGGCATAGGTTGATTTGGAGAATGCAAGTGCTTTTTCAGGTTACTGCAAAATATTGAAAAGGTTGCGATTTCAGTGATGGTCCCACACTTTAACTCCACTTGTGGCTCCCCAAATCAACAAATACAGAAAGTAGATGTGGTTTGGGCCAATTTATCGTTCTTTGTCCGAATTGAATCTCCACCCGGCATAATGTTTGTGCTCGCTGAAACGTTTTCGGAATCGCAACGAGTGCGGTTGCTTGGCACGGGAAATGTAACGCTTTGCAAGGTAAGAAAAACCTGTCAAGACAGACGTCGGGGGTTAGGACGGAAAGGGCAACTGAAATTAAAGAAGCGACCCAGGTTACCTCAAGGGCTGTGTTTGGTTGAAACGAAAAGGAATTTTCGAAGTCCACCTCAAAGAAAACTTGTCTGGCTCAGTGAGTAATTTCGAACGTCTGCGAAACGGGCGTCGAGGCTTTCGCGAACGAAAAATGCTGATGAAACACAGCAGCCAGCAATCAACCCGGTGAAAAGACTCTTTTGCTTTACAAGGTGGCTCTGAAAAGAGCCGTTTGTTGTTTGAAATGCAGGTCGTCGTTTACTTGGAGCTGGTGTACTTCGTGACTGCTTTGGTGCCTTCGGACACGGCGTGCTTCGCCAGTTCGCCGGGCAACAGCAATCGAACGGCAGTCTGGATTTCGCGACTGCTGATGGTCGCTCTCTTGTTGTAGTGAGCCAGACGGGACGCTTCAGAGGCGATGCGCTCGAAGATGTCATTCACGAAAGAATTCATGATGCTCATCGCCTTGCTGGAGATTCCCGTGTCCGGGTGGACTTGCTTGAGCACCTTATAGATGTAGATGCTGAAACTTTCCTTTCGCTTTGCGCGCCTCTTCTTCTGCTTGTCGGCAGGTGCGGTTTTCTTGACAGCTTTCTTGCTTCCCTTGCTTGCGGACGCCATTTCGCTAGTTTGCTCAAAAGACGAGTGATAAAGCGCGCATCGTAGATTTTTCCTTTATAGCTCGAGCGTATGCAAATGAAGCGTCGAGTGGCTGCTGGATTTGGCCAATGAAAAAAATGAAACGCGCGTCGCTGTTTTTCCATTGGCCAGCGCTGGCGCGCGCCATAAAAACCGTCAGATTTTCGACGACAGCTCGGACGGTATAAAAACTCGTTTCGCGCGCTCTGCTCGGTAAATTCTGATTCTATTTTGTTTTCAACTTTGCAAACCTCAATTAATTGAAACATGTCAGGACGTGGCAAAGGCGGCGGAAAATCCAAGGCGAAGCCAAAGAGCAGGTCGTCGCGAGCTGGTCTTCAATTTCCAGTCGGTCGTGTGCACAGACTCTTGCGCACTGGACATTACTCGGAGCGCGTTGGTGCAGGGGCACCAGTGTACCTTGCGGCCGTGCTCGAGTACTTGAGCGCCGAGGTGTTGGAGTTGGCCGGTAACGCCGCCCGCGACAACAAAAAGACGAGAATCATTCCCCGTCACCTTCAGCTCGCCATCCGCAACGACGAGGAACTGAACAAGCTTCTGGGCGGAGTCACCATTGCACAAGGTGGTGTTTTGCCCAACATCCAAGCCGTGCTCCTTCCCAAGAAGACTTCGAAGAAAGCTTAAGTCGGCGATTTTTGCCTTTCGCACAAAACGGCTCTTTTCAGAGCCACCTCATGTTGCAAAAGATGTAATGAACGCAAAGGTTCTTGTGTTGACACGACCAGCTACAATATGGCCAGGTTTGAGCGTGTGCAATTTCAATGAAATCATGAGCCCAAAATCTCGGTTTTACTAGTCGTGGTGGTTTCGTTTTGAGAGAAGTGTGCTCTTCTCTGCGGTGTCAAATGAAATCGCAGCGGTTGCTGAAAATTTAAATGAATTCGCCCGAAAACATGCTATACCTACAACTACTGAGCATTATGGCTGAAAAGCAATTTCACCGTCATGCACAACGAGCGTAGTTTGCGCTAAATAATAAGCTATTTAGGTAAGGCTACTGGCTGCGCCCTCAAACCAAGGGCTGTTCAAACTGATGTCTCGTTTCGAAAAAAGAAACACCTTGAACATTTTGCTCAGGATCGCCGACAACTTTTCGAATAGCCCTACGCTTTACTCGCGCAGCCAAGTCTCTTTCACAGTGACAGGTGGCTCTGAAAAGAGCCGTTTGATGCGAGGACGACGCTTAAGCGCGTTCTCCGCGGATGCGACGGGCTAGCTGGATGTCCTTGGGCATGATGGTGACCCGCTTGGCGTGGATCGCGCACAGGTTGGTGTCTTCGAACAGGCCGACAAGGTACGCCTCGCTGGCTTCTTGCAGAGCCATGACGGCGCTGCTCTGGAAACGAAGGTCGGTCTTGAAGTCTTGGGCGATCTCGCGAACCAGTCGCTGGAAGGGAAGTTTGCGAATGAGCAGTTCAGTTGACTTCTGGTAACGTCTGATTTCACGCAAGGCGACGGTTCCCGGTCGATAGCGATGAGGCTTCTTGACGCCCCCGGTGGCTGGGGCGCTCTTGCGAGCGGCCTTCGTTGCCAGCTGCTTTCGGGGCGCTTTGCCACCAGTTGACTTGCGAGCGGTCTGCTTAGTTCGAGCCATTTCGCGATTTTTTATTGTTCTTCTCTTGACAAGAGGTCTGACTGCACCGGCAAGCGTGATGGCTTATATAGCGTCGGCGAGCCGAGTCAGGAGAGATCTCATTGGCTCTGAGCAAAGCGCGCGCTCTTTTGTCAGCCAATCGGGCGGCGAGTTGAAAACTGAGCATAATTTCTCAACGACCTTAATTTTCTCGGTCCCGGCGAACCGTGCGTGCCCGAAGGACTCGCGCGGTAAAAGTCTCTTTTCAAAAGTTTAAGTGGCCCTGAAAAGGGCCGGTTTGTTGTTGCTGTCATTGATGAGCCTTCTAACCGCCGAAACCGTACAGGGTTCGTCCTTGGCGCTTCAGCGCGTAAACGACATCGAGGGCGGTGACTGTCTTTCGTTTTGCGTGCTCGGTGTAGGTGACGGCGTCGCGAATCACGTTCTCAAGGAAGACCTTCAACACGCCTCGGGTTTCTTCGTAAATCAAGCCGGAAATGCGCTTGACACCGCCTCGACGAGCGAGTCGCCTGATAGCGGGCTTGGTGATTCCCTGGATGTTGTCACGCAAGACTTTTCTGTGGCGCTTAGCGCCTCCCTTTCCCAAACCTTTTCCTCCTTTGCCACGTCCAGACATTTTCGTAAGATGGATGCAAATACAACAAAAATTCAACACAAAGTGAAATTAACTTAGCAAGTGTTCTTTGACGGCACGTTTGCTGACTTATCTATCGCAATTTCGAACGCCGTCGAAACACTTTCCGGCCGCCAATAGCGCGAGAGATCAACGTCGAAAAATGGCGTCGCATCGCGCTGGACTGGTCGCCGAACGCATCGAAGTGCTCTTTTCACGCAGTGATGGGTGGCTCTGAAAAGAGCCGTTTTGCGAATGCTCACCGCTGCTGCTGACGACGACGTGTGACAGCTCACTTCTTTCCAGATTTCTTCGCCGCTGGCTTCTTGGCCACTTTCTTCGCGGCCGGCTTCTTGGTCTTTTTGCTGGCGGCGGTCGCCTTCTTGGCAGCCGGCTTTTTGACTGCGCCCTTTTTGGCAGACGGTTTCTTGGGGCTGGACTTTTTGACAGCGGTCTTTTTCGATCCGCTCTTGGTCGTCGCCTTCTTGCTCGCAGTCTTTTTGGCAGCGCCACCGGTCGCCGTTTTCTTGACAGTCTTCTTAGCGGCGGTCTTTTTCACCTGGGCAGCTGTCTTCGGCTTTTTGGCAGTCGTCTTCTTTTTCTTCGGCTCGGTTGCAGCCTTGTTGAGCTTGAAGGAACCAGACGCGCCACTGGTGGTGCCTTTGGTACTCACGATCTGCTCGCTGGCGCGTAGCCGCTTAATCGCGGAGCAGACCAGCCTGGTGGCGTTGTCGCCGACCTGGTGATTGTCTTTGATGTACTTCAGAATCTTCTGACGGGAAGATCCGCTTCTGTCTTTGAGAGCACCGATCGCACCTTTCACCATGTCCGCATAGGGAGGGTGCGCGGCGGTTTTCTTTTGCTTTTTCGAAGCGTCGGTTGACATTATTTTGCTCGTTTGGATTGCTGAATATGTAATGCTTTTGTTGATCGATCGCGCGCGTCGCCGCGATAACAAATTAGTACCGCAATTTCCGACCAAAGCGAAACGATATCGCGGCGGCGGCGCGCGTGCAATCTCGCGTTGATCCATCTAAAACCTGTGCTTGTGCGGGGTCGATCGACGCCGCCCTGGTCGCAGATCTCCTCTTCAGGGGCCCGATTCTGCCTGACGTTGGCCGCCAAACAAACCGGGTCGTCAGCTGACTGAAGCGCTGGCGAATTGGTTTGACCTGGCTTCTGCCAAGACGCCTCGATAGCAGGCAGCTAAAGACTTTTCGGCGACAAACTCATGCGCTTACGATTTTGACGCGGCTGTGTGCAAACAAGCTTGAGTCGGCCCCAGTCCGTGCACGCATGGCTCGAACGGACTAGGGCCCAAAAGCACAGCTTTTCGGTCGTCTGTCGCACAGGCCTTGATCTTAGCACGCTCGCAAGGACACGACGGCTCCGCGTGCCTGTCGCAATCGCACGTACGTTTGCCGCCACCTGGCGATGGAAAAACTGGGCCCCTTTTGCAAAGGAACCGCACGGTTGCTTTCGGTGTTGTTCCATTTGCATTGTTTCTTTTCAAATCCTCCTCCAAGAACTCATTGAGCTCATTGCTCATGTAGTACAGGAAGTGTCGGTTGCAAGCAAGGCCACACAACCCAGACAACAAACGGCACAAAATTCAACAAAAGCAAAGAAAGGCGCCGCACGTGCAGCATTGAACAGTATAGCCTAATGGAAGATTGTAGAATGATATTTTGGGTTCTTTTGGAGACTGCAAATTGGGCTACCACAAGATGTTGAGAGCGATAACCAGCTCCATTTCGAACGTTTCGTCAGTCAGAACGACCGACTTTGTCAAGGATCTCATTCTCAAACTGTTTTGCCAAGGATGCTGAGAGACAGGTAAAAACTACCAGTTCAGCAGCATCACGGCACAACATAAAAACCACCTGACGAGACGAAGATGCTTACAAGATGCAAAGGTCCAAAACGCACAAAATTGCCGTTCAATTTTCTTGGCAACGCAGAAGATTCCGTGCGTTTTTGATCTCAAAAAGTTATCTTGCCAGTTCCAATATTGATGACGTGGATGTGCCATCATCATGATCGGACAGGAAAAGAAAAGGGACATGAAAGAAACCCATCACCAGGCTGGAAGCCGACGCGATGTGGCTCGGGAGGGCATGATGATGAGCTCTTGCTACGACCAGTGATCACACAGTATAGCCAAAGACGGTTGAGCTTCGAGATCCAAAGGCATTGTTTCTGGCGATGGATGTGATGAGCTTGTGGATATGTGCGTCGGAGTCCTGATGGTGTTGGTGTAGCTCTCGTCTCTTTTGTGACGCTGTCGTTGCTGTTGAGATCTACAAACACAGACATTTGCAGTGGACAATATTGCTTTGGTAGTCTTTTACATGTAGTGTAAGCCATTTCGGATGGTTGATTGAAGCCTTCGCAAGTGTGCAGAACGGCCTCAAGTGAATTTCCCACTGGGTATCCGATTTGCTTAGATGCTGTTTTAATTTGTGGACAAAAGTGAAGTAGGAAATTCGTTTCATGTTTTCGCTCCTGTGAAGTCTGTTAGATGCTGAGTAGGCTGAGTGGTGTTTTTGAAAGCTATGGAACGTTTAGCGAGTCCTCATCACGACCTCTTGTGGACAGGCGGTGAACCGCCTTGGGGTATTTAAAAAGATCAGAGGAGCGAACAGTGCCGGATTAAGGGTCTGCTGGCCTGTAGGCACATTTCATAAGTGGCCCGAAAATCAGGGTTGCCAACTAAAATATTGAAATTATCAGTGTTGCCAAATCATTGTCACAAAGATCGTTGTTGCAACTATAACACAGGGTACTAAATAACAACTTAGCGCGTTTTTGCAATTGAAAACACGTTAACTAGTTTTTGGAGGTCAATCTTACGGAGTAGATCGCTTTCGATACACAAAAGTGCCAGTGTACCAAGACGTTGTTGACACATTGTTGATCGTTTGACGTCTTTAATTCGTTTCAGTTGTGAAAACGAGCGTTCCCCCGAGCAATTCGTAGCCATTAGAGACAAGTGCATTCTAAGTGCTACTTCAGTGTTCGGAAGTGCATTATAAACACCAGTTGTGTGCAGCATTTTAAACATCTTCTGGGCCCTTCCTGTTGCTGCTGTTTCATCGCGTCTTTGCTCTTTATAGTCTTTATACCAGCACATAAACTGACGAAATTCTGATGGGAAGCCGGAAGAAAGGTCCTTTGAATACACACCAACCAGACCTGCAACAGCAACATCGATGTCTTTAACAGACATGGAGTCGTACTCTGTCAAAACTCCAAACCTCTGCAGCACCATGGAATATGCATCGATACGTTTCTGTAGTCGCTCTTTAGTTGGTCGATGATCACATAAAACGTGTTGATTTTAAATTTTTGCTGGCCCGACATTCCTTCCACTGTCCACATCATCTGTAGCAGCTCCATCACTGACATTCTTCTGTCGCTTTGGTGCTCGCCGACTTTCAGATTTATATATGCTGCTGCCACAGCAATCACGTGCCTGCTGCCAATAACAGTCAAAATTCTCTCTGCACTCATCCAAGAATTTATCCACCAATGGCTAGTGTCAGTTCGATAGTGGAACTTTGAAGCAACTTGCTACTAGTATTGAAGCGCTGCAAAATATTGTTTTGAAGTGACAACATGTTTCAATTCGTCTTTTTTTAAAGATTTTTGCGACCTTTACTTCATCTGGAAATACAGAGCAATTAAGATAAATACTTTTTACTTTAGAAAATAATTATTTTGAAAACATGACCAAATTTCTACTGATTTTAAAGTGGCCTGGATTTTTGACTGGCCTTGTAGGCACGTGCCTACTTTGCCTAATGGTTAATCCGGCACTGGGAGCGAATTATTGTGAGATTTGTACGCGAAAAGACCAATTTTCAGTGCACTTTCAAACAATTAACAATTAAAATTCACTCTCACTCACTATTCACTTTATAAGATAATATTCACTCTAAAAATGCTGAAAAAATCTGCGTGCCAATCACACTTCACACGACTTTTAAACGCTAGCCTATTGTCAAAGGGGAAGATGGGGAAGGTCCAAAGTATCAAGTTATACTCGCGATTTTGACTGCTATCAAGCGCTGCAGATCGGCGTCCAGTCAAATCTGAAGCCTTGCACGTTGACATGGCCTGCGCATATGGGTAAAAGACAAAAACCTGAACAATGTCGTCAACTAGAAAGGAAAGGGACAAACCGAAACCGACAATATCTTAGGCAGGACTTGTCCAACATTATAATTCGTATTTTTGAAACGATTAGACGACTTTGCTTTTAGAATAGACCGAGACATGAAGAACTGATCGCATTGCATGTTTTCGTTTCGGAATCTGGCAATTAACTCTCCATTATGTTAACTTCTGGAGCACTGCCATTGAAAACAGCTTAAAATTGCGCTTCGCTTTTCCCCCCGTCTTGCCAGGTAATCCGGCAGGATCTCGTACAGCATCAGTCAGAAATTCCAACACAAAATTTTTAGCAGGGGGGGCAACATAAAAAAGTGCCAAAGTACACACTTTTATTGAAATTGCCCAGATGTATCGCAACAGCTTTCTCGACTGAGCTTAAGAACACAAACATTGCAATCGGAAATAGGGCCACTGTGACTGCTGGCCGCCGTGACCTGGCCAACAGAACCTGTGCACTTCGCGTTGACTCTGTTTGATATGCAGTAAGCAGCTTAGAAGACCATCGAAAAGGCCTTCCATTCAGATGCAAGGAAATAATTCTGGTCACTTAGAAAGAAAGATTTTTATGTTGCTTTCCAAAAGTGTTAACAGCAGGGCTGATATCAATTTTGTCCAAATAAAGAAAAAAAAAAATTAATGTACACGCTCAGTGCAAACAAACTTTTACTTGGCTATAGGTCCAATCAGAGTTGCCAGACTAATGAAAAGGTCTTAAATCCAAAATAATACAAAAAAAGGCCAAACAAGGAAAATGTTAGATAAAAAAAAATGCCAAATAGATATTTACGTGTTTCTATCAAAGTAATGTCCGTAGTATTCATTTTTATTGATATTTTATGACATGTAGCGGGTTTTAATAAATCGTAGCAAAATTTTTCTGAGAGAGCCCGAAAAATAGCAAGTACAAATGAACTGTAGCGGATGAGTTTTAATCCGCTGCAGTGGCGACATCTGGCACCACTGACTGGCTGAGAGTGTGATAGCAGTCTGACTCGGCGCCGGCGTCACATTACAAGTATTAAACAAGTATAGCACGTGCATTGAACAATGGTGAATACGGTTTTCATCTGGTAAAGGTTACGATGTATGAGAAATATTGCTTATTATGCATTTTGAAGATTAATTTAAAAAAAGGCCAAATTTAAGGCCAAATCTAGAAAAAGGCCAATATTACGGCCTATAGCACGAAAGTAAGACAAAATGTTAGCTGTCATCTGATGTTCTAGAACAGGGGTCACCAAATGGCGGCCCGCGGAAGGTATCAGCGTACAAGTATAACCAAAAAGACTTTTCTTGATGAGTTAAAGAGCATGAAGGCAAAAAATACTTTCCGGGACTTGGCATATTTTTGCTTTGCATAACGATTCCACCGACCGACCAATCAGATTGTAGTTCTAGGTGGAGGTCGCTTAAAGTTATACCAATGCGATGTCCAACTACACTGTCCCGGTGATTGATTAAAATGCCTGTTTTCGAATTTCGAAATTGTCTGTAAACACTATTGTGCATTTCACCGTTATTGTGTTTCATGAGCAGTGTTCCCTTTATACAAGTTTTTGTTGGCAAAATAGGTCGGTATGCAAACTCAATTTATAAAAAAATGGCAAAATATCATATTTTCAAAAAAAATTAAAAGACTTTTTTGGTTGTAATACGAAAATATTTAGCATAGTAGGCTACTGCAAAATGTTGTTAATCAACAAGTCTTGCCATGCTGATGAGCACCGCAAGTGACAGTTGTCTAATAATCAAAAAAAGACGTTTATAGAGATTCTCACAAAAAGGATAAAAAACCGAGTCGTTGCTTTTTCAGAAGGAGCACTGTTCATAAGTTACGACAGAAACGTTTTTTTCGGTGATTTCCACAAGAGTTTGTTTCATGGTGCCTGGTTTCTTTCTCCCTGTTATTGGAGCCTATTTTCACTGATATGTTTGCAGGTCACTATTGTTGCCTGTAATGCGATGTGTCAAACATTTCCTTGTTTACTGAAACAGTTAATTGCAAGACATCTGTTGTGAAGCGAAGTGACGACACCACTCTTGCTTGGCGATGAATATTCTGATAAAACCGCTCGCCTCGTTATAAGTGCGCAAAACAAGTGGCCTCGTTTATTAGGCATTGTTAAAGAAGTCAAAAGTGTTGTTAAAGGAGCTTGGCCTTGCAGTAGCGTTGTTCAACTAATTTTGTTGCTGCGGTATTCGAAGATAAATATTAACATGTAACGCTGGATAGGCTACTGGGTACGAAATGCGTTCTTTTCAACCAACCTAAAATTTTATTAGTGCGGCCCGCCACAACTCTCCTTAGTGCTTAAGTGGCCCGCATGCAAAAAATTCAAGGTCTTTGAGCACTGTTGATTATTAAAAAAAAAAGCAGAAAAACAACAACTTGAGACCAATTTGGAACTATTTTAGAGGGCGCCCGTGTAAAGCTTGAAAAAGTCGCCAGATGAGGACCACCCTATAAGGTGGACGTTATGAAGTAGTAGAAATTGTGACCAGTGCTTTTTCATTTTTTTCCGTTTTGTTGCAGGCCTGCAGCATGGGATTTGTATAACAGCGTATGCTATGTTCAATAAAGCGGTCAACCACATATTGCTCATGAAGGGATTGACCGACTGTGACTATAGTTTGATACCTTGTGGGTGCCCAAACAGGCACGATACAGTTGCGCACATTTATTCAATTCAATTTATTTTTCTTTGTCAGAATGCAAGAGAAATGATATTGTGAAAAAGAAATACAGTAACAAAACCAACAAAAGGAAAAGGTGGCAAAACCTTAATTAATGCTTTAAGACGTGCATGAAAAGATCTAATATTGCGGCATATGCATCGATAAAAATATACTCAAGCAAGGCCTGCAGCATGGGATTTGTATAACAGCGTATGCTATCTTCAATAAAGCGGTCAACCACATATTGCTCATGAAGGGATTGACCGACTGTGACTAGTTTGATACCTTGTGGGTGCCCAAACAGGCACGATACAGTTGCGCACATTTATTCAATTCAATTTATTTTTCTTTGTCAGAATGCAAGAGAAATGATATTGTGAAAAAGAAATACAGTAACAAAACCAACAAAAGGAAAAGGTGGCAAAACCTTAATTAATGCTTTAAGACGTGCATGAGAAGATCTACTGTAATAATATTGCGGCATATGCATCGATAAAAATATACTCAAGCACGGCCACCAAACCTGATACTTTAAAACAAGTAGACGAATTAGTTAGCAATCAGTCGTCTTCTCGTTCGCCAATTCTTGAAGCAATGAGAACACGACTGAACTCTAACAACATCGCAAAAACAAACTAATACACACACACATATCGTAATTAGGCAACGGACTATCAAAACAAGAACTATTTGCAGACTTTATACAGAAATAAAGTGTTCGCAGCAACGACATTAAAAAGCCTATAGATTGCAAAAGAAATACACAACGTGGCAGCTCATTACCAAGATAAAACAGTTAAAAAAGCTTGGTTTTTAAATTAAATTCCTGCACATGTAAGAGCATCATAAGAAAGATGATGATATAGCATAGGGTGTTTTTGGTATCGCCAATATAACAAGAGGTGAATCATCTTTGATAGCGTCAGTGAGGGATGGAGTGTTTTCGAGAGGAGGAGACTCTTTGGTAGTGCCGATGAAGGATGTAGTGTCTGAGTTGTTTCAAGCATCTTTTTCAAACCAACCTAAACAATAATCTCACGAAAAGTCAAGCGATCTTCTGAACAAACGTAACAGCCTATAATAATCAGTAGGAAGTTAGATGCAAGCTTGTAGTAACTTGGTGATATGGCAAACATTAAATTATGCAACACGGTATAGTAGCTTATTCATGGAAGAATAAAGATATTAATCATCATCCTCATCCATTCGGGTGTAATGTATGATAAGATATACGTATAGTAAAATATGTTAATGTACAATATAGTAATATAGGTAGGAAAAATTTACGAAAGTGGCATTTGGAAAGGCATGCTATACCAGGATTTGGTGCAACAATCAATAATAGAGTCAGATGATTAAAGAGTTGCGGCATAGGTTGATTTGGAGAATGCAAGTGCTTTTTCAGGTTACTGCAAAATATTGAAAAGGTTGCGATTTCAGTGATGGTCCCACACTTTAACTCCACTTGTGGCTCCCCAAATCAACAAATACAGAAAGTAGATGTGGTTTGGGCCAATTTATCGTTCTTTGTCCGAATTGAATCTCCACCCGGCATAATGTTTGTGCTCGCTGAAACGTTTTCGGAATCGCAACGAGTGCGGTTGCTTGGCACGGGAAATGTAACGCTTTGCAAGGTAAGAAAAACCTGTCAAGACAGACGTCGGGGGTTAGGACGGAAAGGGCAACTGAAATTAAAGAAGCGACCCAGGTTACCTCAAGGGCTGTGTTTGGTTGACACGAAAAGGAATTTTCGAAGTCCACCTCAAAGAAAACTTGTCTGGCTCAGTGAGTAATTTCGAACGTCTGCGAAACGGGCGTCGAGGCTTTCGCGAACGAAAAATGCTGATGAAACACAGCAGCCAGCAATCAACCCGGTGAAAAGACTCTTTTGCTTTACAAGGTGGCTCTGAAAAGAGCCGTTTGTTGTTTGAAATGCAGGTCGTCGTTTACTTGGAGCTGGTGTACTTCGTGACTGCTTTGGTGCCTTCGGACACGGCGTGCTTCGCCAGTTCGCCGGGCAACAGCAATCGAACGGCAGTCTGGATTTCGCGACTGCTGATGGTCGCTCTCTTGTTGTAGTGAGCCAGACGGGACGCTTCAGAGGCGATGCGCTCGAAGATGTCATTCACGAAAGAATTCATGATGCTCATCGCCTTGCTGGAGATTCCCGTGTCCGGGTGGACTTGCTTGAGCACCTTATAGATGTAGATGCTGAAACTTTCCTTTCGCTTTGCGCGCCTCTTCTTCTGCTTGTCGGCAGGTGCGGTTTTCTTGACAGCTTTCTTGCTTCCCTTGCTTGCGGACGCCATTTCGCTAGTTTGCTCAAAAGACGAGTGATAAAGCGCGCATCGTAGATTTTTCCTTTATAGCTCGAGCGTATGCAAATGAAGCGTCGAGTGGCTGCTGGATTTGGCCAATGAAAAAAATGAAACGCGCGTCGCTGTTTTTCCATTGGCCAGCGCTGGCGCGCGCCATAAAAACCGTCAGATTTTCGACGACAGCTCGGACGGTATAAAAACTCGTTTCGCGCGCTCTGCTCGGTAAATTCTGATTCTATTTTGTTTTCAACTTTGCAAACCTCAATTAATTGAAACATGTCAGGACGTGGCAAAGGCGGCGGAAAATCCAAGGCGAAGCCAAAGAGCAGGTCGTCGCGAGCTGGTCTTCAATTTCCAGTCGGTCGTGTGCACAGACTCTTGCGCACTGGACATTACTCGGAGCGCGTTGGTGCAGGGGCACCAGTGTACCTTGCGGCCGTGCTCGAGTACTTGAGCGCCGAGGTGTTGGAGTTGGCCGGTAACGCCGCCCGCGACAACAAAAAGACGAGAATCATTCCCCGTCACCTTCAGCTCGCCATCCGCAACGACGAGGAACTGAACAAGCTTCTGGGCGGAGTCACCATTGCACAAGGTGGTGTTTTGCCCAACATCCAAGCCGTGCTCCTTCCCAAGAAGACTTCGAAGAAAGCTTAAGTCGGCGATTTTTGCCTTTCGCACAAAACGGCTCTTTTCAGAGCCACCTCATGTTGCAAAAGATGTAATGAACGCAAAGGTTCTTGTGTTGACACGACCAGCTACAATATGGCCAGGTTTGAGCGTGTGCAATTTCAATGAAATCATGAGCCCAAAATCTCGGTTTTACTAGTCGTGGTGGTTTCGTTTTGAGAGAAGTGTGCTCTTCTCTGCGGTGTCAAATGAAATCGCAGCGGTTGCTGAAAATTTAAATGAATTCGCCCGAAAACATGCTATACCTACAACTACTGAGCATTATGGCTGAAAAGCAATTTCACCGTCATGCACAACGAGCGTAGTTTGCGCTAAATAATAAGCTATTTAGGTAAGGCTACTGGCTGCGCCCTCAAACCAAGGGCTGTTCAAACTGATGTCTCGTTTCGAAAAAAGAAACACCTTGAACATTTTGCTCAGGATCGCCGACAACTTTTCGAATAGCCCTACGCTTTACTCGCGCAGCCAAGTCTCTTTCACAGTGACAGGTGGCTCTGAAAAGAGCCGTTTGATGCGAGGACGACGCTTAAGCGCGTTCTCCGCGGATGCGACGGGCTAGCTGGATGTCCTTGGGCATGATGGTGACCCGCTTGGCGTGGATCGCGCACAGGTTGGTGTCTTCGAACAGGCCGACAAGGTACGCCTCGCTGGCTTCTTGCAGAGCCATGACGGCGCTGCTCTGGAAACGAAGGTCGGTCTTGAAGTCTTGGGCGATCTCGCGAACCAGTCGCTGGAAGGGAAGTTTGCGAATGAGCAGTTCAGTTGACTTCTGGTAACGTCTGATTTCACGCAAGGCGACGGTTCCCGGTCGATAGCGATGAGGCTTCTTGACGCCCCCGGTGGCTGGGGCGCTCTTGCGAGCGGCCTTCGTTGCCAGCTGCTTTCGGGGCGCTTTGCCACCAGTTGACTTGCGAGCGGTCTGCTTAGTTCGAGCCATTTCGCGATTTTTTATTGTTCTTCTCTTGACAAGAGGTCTGACTGCACCGGCAAGCGTGATGGCTTATATAGCGTCGGCGAGCCGAGTCAGGAGAGATCTCATTGGCTCTGAGCAAAGCGCGCGCTCTTTTGTCAGCCAATCGGGCGGCGAGTTGAAAACTGAGCATAATTTCTCAACGACCTTAATTTTCTCGGTCCCGGCGAACCGTGCGTGCCCGAAGGACTCGCGCGGTAAAAGTCTCTTTTCAAAAGTTTAAGTGGCCCTGAAAAGGGCCGGTTTGTTGTTGCTGTCATTGATGAGCCTTCTAACCGCCGAAACCGTACAGGGTTCGTCCTTGGCGCTTCAGCGCGTAAACGACATCGAGGGCGGTGACTGTCTTTCGTTTTGCGTGCTCGGTGTAGGTGACGGCGTCGCGAATCACGTTCTCAAGGAAGACCTTCAACACGCCTCGGGTTTCTTCGTAAATCAAGCCGGAAATGCGCTTGACACCGCCTCGACGAGCGAGTCGCCTGATAGCGGGCTTGGTGATTCCCTGGATGTTGTCACGCAAGACTTTTCTGTGGCGCTTAGCGCCTCCCTTTCCCAAACCTTTTCCTCCTTTGCCACGTCCAGACATTTTCGTAAGATGGATGCAAATACAACAAAAATTCAACACAAAGTGAAATTAACTTAGCAAGTGTTCTTTGACGGCACGTTTGCTGACTTATCTATCGCAATTTCGAACGCCGTCGAAACACTTTCCGGCCGCCAATAGCGCGAGAGATCAACGTCGAAAAATGGCGTCGCATCGCGCTGGACTGGTCGCCGAACGCATCGAAGTGCTCTTTTCACGCAGTGATGGGTGGCTCTGAAAAGAGCCGTTTTGCGAATGCTCACCGCTGCTGCTGACGACGACGTGTGACAGCTCACTTCTTTCCAGATTTCTTCGCCGCTGGCTTCTTGGCCACTTTCTTCGCGGCCGGCTTCTTGGTCTTTTTGCTGGCGGCGGTCGCCTTCTTGGCAGCCGGCTTTTTGACTGCGCCCTTTTTGGCAGACGGTTTCTTGGGGCTGGACTTTTTGACAGCGGTCTTTTTCGATCCGCTCTTGGTCGTCGCCTTCTTGCTCGCAGTCTTTTTGGCAGCGCCACCGGTCGCCGTTTTCTTGACAGTCTTCTTAGCGGCGGTCTTTTTCACCTGGGCAGCTGTCTTCGGCTTTTTGGCAGTCGTCTTCTTTTTCTTCGGCTCGGTTGCAGCCTTGTTGAGCTTGAAGGAACTAGACGCGCCACTGGTGGTGCCTTTGGTACTCACGATCTGCTCGCTGGCGCGTAGCCGCTTAATCGCGGAGCAGACCAGCCTGGTGGCGTTGTCGCCGACCTGGTGATTGTCTTTGATGTACTTCAGAATCTTCTGACGGGAAGATCCGCTTCTGTCTTTGAGAGCACCGATCGCACCTTTCACCATGTCCGCATAGGGAGGGTGCGCGGCGGTTTTCTTTTGCTTTTTCGAAGCGTCGGTTGACATTATTTTGCTCGTTTGGATTGCTGAATTTTTTTTTTTTTTTTTTTTTTTTTTTTTTTTTTAATGAATATGTAATGCTTTTGTTGATCGATCGCGCGCGTCGCCGCGATAACAAATTAGTACCGCAATTTCCGACCAAAGCGAAACGATATCGCGGCGGCGGCGCGCGTGCAATCTCGCGTTGATCCATCTAAAACCTGTGCTTGTGCGGGGTCGATCGACGCCGCCCTGGTCGCAGATCTCCTCTTCAGGGGCCCGATTCTGCCTGACGTTGGCCGCCAAACAAACCGGGTCGTCAGCTGACTGAAGCGCTGGCGAATTGGTTTGACCTGGCTTCTGCCAAGACGCCTCGATAGCAGGCAGCTAAAGACTTTTCGGCGACAAACTCATGCGCTTACGATTTTGACGCGGCTGTGTGCAAACAAGCTTGAGTCGGCCCCAGTCCGTGCACGCTTGCGCGATTGCCACGCGCATGGCTCGAACGGACTAGGGCCCAAAAGCACAGCTTTTCGGTCGTCTGTCGCACAGGCCTTGATCTTAGCACGCTCGCAAGGACACGACGGCTCCGCGTGCCTGTCGCAATCGCACGTACGTTTGCCGCCACCTGGCGATGGAAAAACTGGGCCCCTTTTGCAAAGGAACCGCACGGTTGCTTTCGGTGTTGTTCCATTTGCATTGTTTCTTTTCAAATCCTCCTCCAAGAACTCATTGAGCTCATTGCTCATGTAGTACAGGAAGTGTCGGTTGCAAGCAAGGCCACACAACCCAGACAACAAACGGCACAAAATTCAACAAAAGCAAAGAAAGGCGCCGCACGTGCAGCATTGAACAGTATAGCCTAATGGAAGATTGTAGAATGATATTTTGGGTTCTTTTGGAGACTGCAAATTGGGCTACCACAAGATGTTGAGAGCGATAACCAGCTCCATTTCGAACGTTTCGTCAGTCAGAACGACCGACTTTGTCAAGGATCTCATTCTCAAACTGTTTTGCCAAGGATGCTGAGAGACAGGTAAAAACTACCAGTTCAGCAGCATCACGGCACAACATAAAAACCAACTGACGAGACGAAGATGCTTACAAGATGCAAAGGTCCAAAACGCACAAAATTGCCGTTCAATTTTCTTGGCAACGCAGAAGATTCCGTGCGTTTTTGATCTCAAAAAGTTATCTTGCCAGTTCCAATATTGATGACGTGGATGTGCCATCATCATGATCGGACAGGAAAAGAAAAGGGACATGAAAGAAACCCATCACCAGGCTGGAAGCCGACGCGATGTGGCTCGGGAGGGCATGATGATGAGCTCTTGCTACGACCAGTGATCACACAGTATAGCCAAAGACGGTTGAGCTTCGAGATCCAAAGGCATTGTTTCTGGCGATGGATGTGATGAGCTTGTGGATATGTGCGTCGGAGTCCTGATGGTGTTGGTGTAGCTCTCGTCTCTTTTGTGACGCTGTCGTTGCTGTTGAGATCTACAAACACAGACATTTGCAGTGGACAATATTGCTTTGGTAGTCTTTTACATGTAGTGTAAGCCATTTCGGATGGTTGATTGAAGCCTTCGCAAGTGTGCAGAACGGCCTCAAGTGAATTTCCCACTGGGTATCCGATTTGCTTAGATGCTGTTTTAATTTGTGGACAAAAGTGAAGTAGGAAATTCGTTTCATGTTTTCGCTCCTGTGAAGTCTGTTAGATGCTGAGTAGGCTGAGTGGTGTTTTTGAAAGCTATGGAACGTTTAGCGAGTCCTCATCACGACCTCTTGTGGACAGGCGGTGAACCGCCTTGGGGTATTTAAAAAGATCAGAGGAGCGAACAGTGCCGGATTAAGGGTCTGCTGGCCTGTAGGCACATTTCATAAGTGGCCCGAAAATCAGGGTTGCCAACTAAAATATTGAAATTATCAGTGTTGCCAAATCATTGTCACAAAGATCGTTGTTGCAACTATAACACAGGGTACTAAATAACAACTTAGCGCGTTTTTGCAATTGAAAACACGTTAACTAGTTTTTGGAGGTCAATCTTACGGAGTAGATCGCTTTCGATACACAAAAGTGCCAGTGTACCAAGACGTTGTTGACACATTGTTGATCGTTTGACGTCTTTAATTCGTTTCAGTTGTGAAAACGAGCGTTCCCCCGAGCAATTCGTAGCCATTAGAGACAAGTGCATTCTAAGTGCTACTTCAGTGTTCGGAAGTGCATTATAAACACCAGTTGTGTGCAGCATTTTAAACATCTTCTGGGCCCTTCCTGTTGCTGCTGTTTCATCGCGTCTTTGCTCTTTATAGTCTTTATACCAGCACATAAACTGACGAAATTCTGATGGGAAGCCGGAAGAAAGGTCCTTTGAATACACACCAACCAGACCTGCAACAGCAACATCGATGTCTTTAACAGACATGGAGTCGTACTCTGTCAAAACTCCAAACCTCTGCAGCACCATGGAATATGCATCGATACGTTTCTGTAGTCGCTCTTTAGTTGGTCGATGATCACATAAAACGTGTTGATTTTAAATTTTTGCTGGCCCGACATTCCTTCCACTGTCCACATCATCTGTAGCAGCTCCATCACTGACATTCTTCTGTCGCTTTGGTGCTCGCCGACTTTCAGATTTATATATGCTGCTGCCACAGCAATCACGTGCCTGCTGCCAATAACAGTCAAAATTCTCTCTGCACTCATCCAAGAATTTATCCACCAATGGCTAGTGTCAGTTCGATAGTGGAACTTTGAAGCAACTTGCTACGAGTATTGAAGCGCTGCAAAATATTGTTTTGAAGTGACAACATGTTTCAATTCGTCTTTTTTTAAAGATTTTTGCGACCTTTACTTCATCTGGAAATACAGAGCAATTAAGATAAATACTTTTTACTTTAGAAAATAATTATTTTGAAAACATGACCAAATTTCTACTGATTTTAAAGTGGCCTGGATTTTTGACTGGCCTTGTAGGCACGTGCCTACTTTGCCTAATGGTTAATCCGGCACTGGGAGCGAATTATTGTGAGATTTGTACGCGAAAAGACCAATTTTCAGTGCACTTTCAAACAATTAACAATTAAAATTCACTCTCACTCACTATTCACTTTATAAGATAATATTCACTCTAAAAATGCTGAAAAAATCTGCGTGCCAATCACACTTCACACGACTTTTAAACGCTAGCCTATTGTCAAAGGGGAAGATGGGGAAGGTCCAAAGTATCAAGTTATACTCGCGATTTTGACTGCTATCAAGCGCTGCAGATCGGCGTCCAGTCAAATCTGAAGCCTTGCACGTTGACATGGCCTGCGCATATGGGTAAAAGACAAAAACCTGAACAATGTCGTCAACTAGAAAGGAAAGGGACAAACCGAAACCGACAATATCTTAGGCAGGACTTGTCCAACATTATAATTCGTATTTTTGAAACGATTAGACGACTTTGCTTTTAGAATAGACCGAGACATGAAGAACTGATCGCATTGCATGTTTTCGTTTCGGAATCTGGCAATTAACTCTCCATTATGTTAACTTCTGGAGCACTGCCATTGAAAACAGCTTAAAATTGCGCTTCGCTTTTCCCCCCGTCTTGCCAGGTAATCCGGCAGGATCTCGTACAGCATCAGTCAGAAATTCCAACACAAAATTTTTAGCAGGGGGGGCAACATAAAAAAGTGCCAAAGTACACACTTTTATTGAAATTGCCCAGATGTATCGCAACAGCTTTCTCGACTGAGCTTAAGAACACAAACATTGCAATCGGAAATAGGGCCACTGTGACTGCTGGCCGCCGTGACCTGGCCAACAGAACCTGTGCACTTCGCGTTGACTCTGTTTGATATGCAGTAAGCAGCTTAGAAGACCATCGAAAAGGCCTTCCATTCAGATGCAAGGAAATAATTCTGGTCACTTAGAAAGAAAGATTTTTATGTTGCTTTCCAAAAGTGTTAACAGCAGGGCTGATATCAATTTTGTCCAAATAAAGAAAAAAAAAAATTAATGTACACGCTCAGTGCAAACAAACTTTTACTTGGCTATAGGTCCAATCAGAGTTGCCAGACTAATGAAAAGGTCTTAAATCCAAAATAATACAAAAAAAGGCCAAACAAGGAAAATGTTAGATAAAAAAAAATGCCAAATAGATATTTACGTGTTTCTATCAAAGTAATGTCCGTAGTATTCATTTTTATTGATATTTTATGACATGTAGCGGGTTTTAATAAATCGTAGCAAAATTTTTCTGAGAGAGCCCGAAAAATAGCAAGTACAAATGAACTGTAGAGGATGAGTTTTAATCCGCTGCAGTGGCGACATCTGGCACCACTGACTGGCTGAGAGTGTGATAGCAGTCTGACTCGGCGCCGGCGTCACATTACAAGTATTAAACAAGTATAGCACGTGCATTGAACAATGGTGAATACGGTTTTCATCTGGTAAAGGTTACGATGTATGAGAAATATTGCTTATTATGCATTTTGAAGATTAATTTAAAAAAAGGCCAAATTTAAGGCCAAATCTAGAAAAAGGCCAATATTACGGCCTATAGCACGAAAGTAAGACAAAATGTTAGCTGTCATCTGATGTTCTAGAACAGGGGTCACCAAATGGCGGCCCGCGGAAGGTATCAGCGTACAAGTATAACCAAAAAGACTTTTCTTGATGAGTTAAAGAGCATGAAGGCAAAAAATACTTTCCGGGACTTGGCATATTTTTGCTTTGCATAACGATTCCACCGACCGACCAATCAGATTGTAGTTCTAGGTGGAGGTCGCTTAAAGTTATACCAATGCGATGTCCAACTACACTGTCCCGGTGATTGATTAAAATGCCTGTTTTCGAATTTCGAAATTGTCTGTAAACACTATTGTGCATTTCACCGTTATTGTGTTTCATGAGCAGTGTTCCCTTTATACAAGTTTTTGTTGGCAAAATAGGTCGGTATGCAAACTCAATTTATAAAAAAATGGCAAAATATTATATTTTCAAAAAAAATTAAAAGACTTTTTTGGTTGTAATACGAAAATATTTAGCATAGTAGGCTACTGCAAAATGTTGTTAATCAACAAGTCTTGCCATGCTGATGAGCACCGCAAGTGACAGTTGTCTAATAATCAAAAAAAGACGTTTATAGAGATTCTCACAAAAAGGATAAAAAACCGAGTCGTTGCTTTTTCAGAAGGAGCACTGTTCATAAGTTACGACAGAAACGTTTTTTTCGGTGATTTCCACAAGAGTTTGTTTCATGGTGCCTGGTTTCTTTCTCCCTGTTATTGGAGCCTATTTTCACTGATATGTTTGCAGGTCACTATTGTTGCCTGTAATGCGATGTGTCAAACATTTCCTTGTTTACTGAAACAGTTAATTGCAAGACATCTGTTGTGAAGCGAAGTGACGACACCACTCTTGCTTGGCGATGAATATTCTGATAAAACCGCTCGCCTCGTTATAAGTGCGCAAAACAAGTGGCCTCGTTTATTAGGCATTGTTAAAGAAGTCAAAAGTGTTGTTAAAGGAGCTTGGCCTTGCAGTAGCGTTGTTCAACTAATTTTGTTGCTGCGGTATTCGAAGATAAATATTAACATGTAACGCTGGATAGGCTACTGGGTACGAAATGCGTTCTTTTCAACCAACCTAAAATTTTATTAGTGCGGCCCGCCACAACTCTCCTTAGTGCTTAAGTGGCCCGCATGCAAAAAATTCAAGGTCTTTGAGCACTGTTGATTATTAAAAAAAAAAGCAGAAAAACAACAACTTGAGACCAATTTGGAACTATTTTAGAGGGCGCCCGTGTAAAGCTTGAAAAAGTCGCCAGATGAGGACCACCCTATAAGGTGGACGTTATGAAGTAGTAGAAATTGTGACCAGTGCTTTTTCATTTTTTTCCGTTTTGTTGCAGGCCTGCAGCATGGGATTTGTATAACAGCGTATGCTATGTTCAATAAAGCGGTCAACCACATATTGCTCATGAAGGGATTGACCGACTGTGACTATAGTTTGATACCTTGTGGGTGCCCAAACAGGCACGATACAGTTGCGCACATTTATTCAATTCAATTTATTTTTCTTTGTCAGAATGCAAGAGAAATGATATTGTGAAAAAGAAATACAGTAACAAAACCAACAAAAGGAAAAGGTGGCAAAACCTTAATTAATGCTTTAAGACGTGCATGAAAAGATCTAATATTGCGGCATATGCATCGATAAAAATATACTCAAGCAAGGCCTGCAGCATGGGATTTGTATAACAGCGTATGCTATCTTCAATAAAGCGGTCAACCACATATTGCTCATGAAGGGATTGACCGACTGTGACTAGTTTGATACCTTGTGGGTGCCCAAACAGGCACGATACAGTTGCGCACATTTATTCAATTCAATTTATTTTTCTTTGTCAGAATGCAAGAGAAATGATATTGTGAAAAAGAAATACAGTAACAAAACCAACAAAAGGAAAAGGTGGCAAAACCTTAATTAATGCTTTAAGACGTGCATGAGAAGATCTACTGTAATAATATTGCGGCATATGCATCGATAAAAATATACTCAAGCACGGCCACCAAACCTGATACTTTAAAACAAGTAGACGAATTAGTTAGCAATCAGTCGTCTTCTCGTTCGCCAATTCTTGAAGCAATGAGAACACGACTGAACTCTAACAACATCGCAAAAACAAACTAATACACACACACATATCGTAATTAGGCAACGGACTATCAAAACAAGAACTATTTGCAGACTTTATACAGAAATAAAGTGTTCGCAGCAACGACATTAAAAAGCCTATAGATTGCAAAAGAAATACACAACGTGGCAGCTCATTACCAAGATAAAACAGTTAAAAAAGCTTGGTTTTTAAATTAAATTCCTGCACATGTAAGAGCATCATAAGAAAGATGATGATATAGCATAGGGTGTTTTTGGTATCGCCAATATAACAAGAGGTGAATCATCTTTGATAGCGTCAGTGAGGGATGGAGTGTTTTCGAGAGGAGGAGACTCTTTGGTAGTGCCGATGAAGGATGTAGTGTCTGAGTTGTTTCAAGCATCTTTTTCAAACCAACCTAAACAATAATCTCACGAAAAGTCAAGCGATCTTCTGAACAAACGTAACAGCCTATAATAATCAGTAGGAAGTTAGATGCAAGCTTGTAGTAACTTGGTGATATGGCAAACATTAAATTATGCAACACGGTATAGTAGCTTATTCATGGAAGAATAAAGATATTAATCATCATCCTCATCCATTCGGGTGTAATGTATGATAAGATATACGTATAGTAAAATATGTTAATGTACAATATAGTAATATAGGTAGGAAAAATTTACGAAAGTGGCATTTGGAAAGGCATGCTATACCAGGATTTGGTGCAACAATCAATAATAGAGTCAGATGATTAAAGAGTTGCGGCATAGGTTGATTTGGAGAATGCAAGTGCTTTTTCAGGTTACTGCAAAATATTGAAAAGGTTGCGATTTCAGTGATGGTCCCACACTTTAACTCCACTTGTGGCTCCCCAAATCAACAAATACAGAAAGTAGATGTGGTTTGGGCCAATTTATCGTTCTTTGTCCGAATTGAATCTCCACCCGGCATAATGTTTGTGCTCGCTGAAACGTTTTCGGAATCGCAACGAGTGCGGTTGCTTGGCACGGGAAATGTAACGCTTTGCAAGGTAAGAAAAACCTGTCAAGACAGACGTCGGGGGTTAGGACGGAAAGGGCAACTGAAATTAAAGAAGCGACCCAGGTTACCTCAAGGGCTGTGTTTGGTTGAAACGAAAAGG
Source organism: Aplidium turbinatum (assembly GCF_918807975.1). Lineage (NCBI taxonomy): Eukaryota > Metazoa > Chordata > Ascidiacea > Aplousobranchia > Polyclinidae > Aplidium > Aplidium turbinatum. The sequence goes on along the minus strand of NC_137476.1, from coordinate 22,853,498 downwards.
AATTTTCGAAGTCCACCTCAAAGAAAACTTGTCTGGCTCAGTGAGTAATTTCGAACGTCTGCGAAACGGGCGTCGAGGCTTTCGCGAACGAAAAATGCTGATGAAACACAGCAGCCAGCAATCAACCCGGTGAAAAGACTCTTTTGCTTTACAAGGTGGCTCTGAAAAGAGCCGTTTGTTGTTTGAAATGCAGGTCGTCGTTTACTTGGAGCTGGTGTACTTCGTGACTGCTTTGGTGCCTTCGGACACGGCGTGCTTCGCCAGTTCGCCGGGCAACAGCAATCGAACGGCAGTCTGGATTTCGCGACTGCTGATGGTCGCTCTCTTGTTGTAGTGAGCCAGACGGGACGCTTCAGAGGCGATGCGCTCGAAGATGTCATTCACGAAAGAATTCATGATGCTCATCGCCTTGCTGGAGATTCCCGTGTCCGGGTGGACTTGCTTGAGCACCTTATAGATGTAGATGCTGAAACTTTCCTTTCGCTTTGCGCGCCTCTTCTTCTGCTTGTCGGCAGGTGCGGTTTTCTTGACAGCTTTCTTGCTTCCCTTGCTTGCGGACGCCATTTCGCTAGTTTGCTCAAAAGACGAGTGATAAAGCGCGCATCGTAGATTTTTCCTTTATAGCTCGAGCGTATGCAAATGAAGCGTCGAGTGGCTGCTGGATTTGGCCAATGAAAAAAATGAAACGCGCGTCGCTGTTTTTCCATTGGCCAGCGCTGGCGCGCGCCATAAAAACCGTCAGATTTTCGACGACAGCTCGGACGGTATAAAAACTCGTTTCGCGCGCTCTGCTCGGTAAATTCTGATTCTATTTTGTTTTCAACTTTGCAAACCTCAATTAATTGAAACATGTCAGGACGTGGCAAAGGCGGCGGAAAATCCAAGGCGAAGCCAAAGAGCAGGTCGTCGCGAGCTGGTCTTCAATTTCCAGTCGGTCGTGTGCACAGACTCTTGCGCACTGGACATTACTCGGAGCGCGTTGGTGCAGGGGCACCAGTGTACCTTGCGGCCGTGCTCGAGTACTTGAGCGCCGAGGTGTTGGAGTTGGCCGGTAACGCCGCCCGCGACAACAAAAAGACGAGAATCATTCCCCGTCACCTTCAGCTCGCCATCCGCAACGACGAGGAACTGAACAAGCTTCTGGGCGGAGTCACCATTGCACAAGGTGGTGTTTTGCCCAACATCCAAGCCGTGCTCCTTCCCAAGAAGACTTCGAAGAAAGCTTAAGTCGGCGATTTTTGCCTTTCGCACAAAACGGCTCTTTTCAGAGCCACCTCATGTTGCAAAAGATGTAATGAACGCAAAGGTTCTTGTGTTGACACGACCAGCTACAATATGGCCAGGTTTGAGCGTGTGCAATTTCAATGAAATCATGAGCCCAAAATCTCGGTTTTACTAGTCGTGGTGGTTTCGTTTTGAGAGAAGTGTGCTCTTCTCTGCGGTGTCAAATGAAATCGCAGCGGTTGCTGAAAATTTAAATGAATTCGCCCGAAAACATGCTATACCTACAACTACTGAGCATTATGGCTGAAAAGCAATTTCACCGTCATGCACAACGAGCGTAGTTTGCGCTAAATAATAAGCTATTTAGGTAAGGCTACTGGCTGCGCCCTCAAACCAAGGGCTGTTCAAACTGATGTCTCGTTTCGAAAAAAGAAACACCTTGAACATTTTGCTCAGGATCGCCGACAACTTTTCGAATAGCCCTACGCTTTACTCGCGCAGCCAAGTCTCTTTCACAGTGACAGGTGGCTCTGAAAAGAGCCGTTTGATGCGAGGACGACGCTTAAGCGCGTTCTCCGCGGATGCGACGGGCTAGCTGGATGTCCTTGGGCATGATGGTGACCCGCTTGGCGTGGATCGCGCACAGGTTGGTGTCTTCGAACAGGCCGACAAGGTACGCCTCGCTGGCTTCTTGCAGAGCCATGACGGCGCTGCTCTGGAAACGAAGGTCGGTCTTGAAGTCTTGGGCGATCTCGCGAACCAGTCGCTGGAAGGGAAGTTTGCGAATGAGCAGTTCAGTTGACTTCTGGTAACGTCTGATTTCACGCAAGGCGACGGTTCCCGGTCGATAGCGATGAGGCTTCTTGACGCCCCCGGTGGCTGGGGCGCTCTTGCGAGCGGCCTTCGTTGCCAGCTGCTTTCGGGGCGCTTTGCCACCAGTTGACTTGCGAGCGGTCTGCTTAGTTCGAGCCATTTCGCGATTTTTTATTGTTCTTCTCTTGACAAGAGGTCTGACTGCACCGGCAAGCGTGATGGCTTATATAGCGTCGGCGAGCCGAGTCAGGAGAGATCTCATTGGCTCTGAGCAAAGCGCGCGCTCTTTTGTCAGCCAATCGGGCGGCGAGTTGAAAACTGAGCATAATTTCTCAACGACCTTAATTTTCTCGGTCCCGGCGAACCGTGCGTGCCCGAAGGACTCGCGCGGTAAAAGTCTCTTTTCAAAAGTTTAAGTGGCCCTGAAAAGGGCCGGTTTGTTGTTGCTGTCATTGATGAGCCTTCTAACCGCCGAAACCGTACAGGGTTCGTCCTTGGCGCTTCAGCGCGTAAACGACATCGAGGGCGGTGACTGTCTTTCGTTTTGCGTGCTCGGTGTAGGTGACGGCGTCGCGAATCACGTTCTCAAGGAAGACCTTCAACACGCCTCGGGTTTCTTCGTAAATCAAGCCGGAAATGCGCTTGACACCGCCTCGACGAGCGAGTCGCCTGATAGCGGGCTTGGTGATTCCCTGGATGTTGTCACGCAAGACTTTTCTGTGGCGCTTAGCGCCTCCCTTTCCCAAACCTTTTCCTCCTTTGCCACGTCCAGACATTTTCGTAAGATGGATGCAAATACAACAAAAATTCAACACAAAGTGAAATTAACTTAGCAAGTGTTCTTTGACGGCACGTTTGCTGACTTATCTATCGCAATTTCGAACGCCGTCGAAACACTTTCCGGCCGCCAATAGCGCGAGAGATCAACGTCGAAAAATGGCGTCGCATCGCGCTGGACTGGTCGCCGAACGCATCGAAGTGCTCTTTTCACGCAGTGATGGGTGGCTCTGAAAAGAGCCGTTTTGCGAATGCTCACCGCTGCTGCTGACGACGACGTGTGACAGCTCACTTCTTTCCAGATTTCTTCGCCGCTGGCTTCTTGGCCACTTTCTTCGCGGCCGGCTTCTTGGTCTTTTTGCTGGCGGCGGTCGCCTTCTTGGCAGCCGGCTTTTTGACTGCGCCCTTTTTGGCAGACGGTTTCTTGGGGCTGGACTTTTTGACAGCGGTCTTTTTCGATCCGCTCTTGGTCGTCGCCTTCTTGCTCGCAGTCTTTTTGGCAGCGCCACCGGTCGCCGTTTTCTTGACAGTCTTCTTAGCGGCGGTCTTTTTCACCTGGGCAGCTGTCTTCGGCTTTTTGGCAGTCGTCTTCTTTTTCTTCGGCTCGGTTGCAGCCTTGTTGAGCTTGAAGGAACCAGACGCGCCACTGGTGGTGCCTTTGGTACTCACGATCTGCTCGCTGGCGCGTAGCCGCTTAATCGCGGAGCAGACCAGCCTGGTGGCGTTGTCGCCGACCTGGTGATTGTCTTTGATGTACTTCAGAATCTTCTGACGGGAAGATCCGCTTCTGTCTTTGAGAGCACCGATCGCACCTTTCACCATGTCCGCATAGGGAGGGTGCGCGGCGGTTTTCTTTTGCTTTTTCGAAGCGTCGGTTGACATTATTTTGCTCGTTTGGATTGCTGAATTTTTTTTTTTTTTTTTTTTTTTTTTTTTTTTTTTAATGAATATGTAATGCTTTTGTTGATCGATCGCGCGCGTCGCCGCGATAACAAATTAGTACCGCAATTTCCGACCAAAGCGAAACGATATCGCGGCGGCGGCGCGCGTGCAATCTCGCGTTGATCCATCTAAAACCTGTGCTTGTGCGGGGTCGATCGACGCCGCCCTGGTCGCAGATCTCCTCTTCAGGGGCCCGATTCTGCCTGACGTTGGCCGCCAAACAAACCGGGTCGTCAGCTGACTGAAGCGCTGGCGAATTGGTTTGACCTGGCTTCTGCCAAGACGCCTCGATAGCAGGCAGCTAAAGACTTTTCGGCGACAAACTCATGCGCTTACGATTTTGACGCGGCTGTGTGCAAACAAGCTTGAGTCGGCCCCAGTCCGTGCACGCTTGCGCGATTGCCACGCGCATGGCTCGAACGGACTAGGGCCCAAAAGCACAGCTTTTCGGTCGTCTGTCGCACAGGCCTTGATCTTAGCACGCTCGCAAGGACACGACGGCTCCGCGTGCCTGTCGCAATCGCACGTACGTTTGCCGCCACCTGGCGATGGAAAAACTGGGCCCCTTTTGCAAAGGAACCGCACGGTTGCTTTCGGTGTTGTTCCATTTGCATTGTTTCTTTTCAAATCCTCCTCCAAGAACTCATTGAGCTCATTGCTCATGTAGTACAGGAAGTGTCGGTTGCAAGCAAGGCCACACAACCCAGACAACAAACGGCACAAAATTCAACAAAAGCAAAGAAAGGCGCCGCACGTGCAGCATTGAACAGTATAGCCTAATGGAAGATTGTAGAATGATATTTTGGGTTCTTTTGGAGACTGCAAATTGGGCTACCACAAGATGTTGAGAGCGATAACCAGCTCCATTTCGAACGTTTCGTCAGTCAGAACGACCGACTTTGTCAAGGATCTCATTCTCAAACTGTTTTGCCAAGGATGCTGAGAGACAGGTAAAAACTACCAGTTCAGCAGCATCACGGCACAACATAAAAACCAACTGACGAGACGAAGATGCTTACAAGATGCAAAGGTCCAAAACGCACAAAATTGCCGTTCAATTTTCTTGGCAACGCAGAAGATTCCGTGCGTTTTTGATCTCAAAAAGTTATCTTGCCAGTTCCAATATTGATGACGTGGATGTGCCATCATCATGATCGGACAGGAAAAGAAAAGGGACATGAAAGAAACCCATCACCAGGCTGGAAGCCGACGCGATGTGGCTCGGGAGGGCATGATGATGAGCTCTTGCTACGACCAGTGATCACACAGTATAGCCAAAGACGGTTGAGCTTCGAGATCCAAAGGCATTGTTTCTGGCGATGGATGTGATGAGCTTGTGGATATGTGCGTCGGAGTCCTGATGGTGTTGGTGTAGCTCTCGTCTCTTTTGTGACGCTGTCGTTGCTGTTGAGATCTACAAACACAGACATTTGCAGTGGACAATATTGCTTTGGTAGTCTTTTACATGTAGTGTAAGCCATTTCGGATGGTTGATTGAAGCCTTCGCAAGTGTGCAGAACGGCCTCAAGTGAATTTCCCACTGGGTATCCGATTTGCTTAGATGCTGTTTTAATTTGTGGACAAAAGTGAAGTAGGAAATTCGTTTCATGTTTTCGCTCCTGTGAAGTCTGTTAGATGCTGAGTAGGCTGAGTGGTGTTTTTGAAAGCTATGGAACGTTTAGCGAGTCCTCATCACGACCTCTTGTGGACAGGCGGTGAACCGCCTTGGGGTATTTAAAAAGATCAGAGGAGCGAACAGTGCCGGATTAAGGGTCTGCTGGCCTGTAGGCACATTTCATAAGTGGCCCGAAAATCAGGGTTGCCAACTAAAATATTGAAATTATCAGTGTTGCCAAATCATTGTCACAAAGATCGTTGTTGCAACTATAACACAGGGTACTAAATAACAACTTAGCGCGTTTTTGCAATTGAAAACACGTTAACTAGTTTTTGGAGGTCAATCTTACGGAGTAGATCGCTTTCGATACACAAAAGTGCCAGTGTACCAAGACGTTGTTGACACATTGTTGATCGTTTGACGTCTTTAATTCGTTTCAGTTGTGAAAACGAGCGTTCCCCCGAGCAATTCGTAGCCATTAGAGACAAGTGCATTCTAAGTGCTACTTCAGTGTTCGGAAGTGCATTATAAACACCAGTTGTGTGCAGCATTTTAAACATCTTCTGGGCCCTTCCTGTTGCTGCTGTTTCATCGCGTCTTTGCTCTTTATAGTCTTTATACCAGCACATAAACTGACGAAATTCTGATGGGAAGCCGGAAGAAAGGTCCTTTGAATACACACCAACCAGACCTGCAACAGCAACATCGATGTCTTTAACAGACATGGAGTCGTACTCTGTCAAAACTCCAAACCTCTGCAGCACCATGGAATATGCATCGATACGTTTCTGTAGTCGCTCTTTAGTTGGTCGATGATCACATAAAACGTGTTGATTTTAAATTTTTGCTGGCCCGACATTCCTTCCACTGTCCACATCATCTGTAGCAGCTCCATCACTGACATTCTTCTGTCGCTTTGGTGCTCGCCGACTTTCAGATTTATATATGCTGCTGCCACAGCAATCACGTGCCTGCTGCCAATAACAGTCAAAATTCTCTCTGCACTCATCCAAGAATTTATCCACCAATGGCTAGTGTCAGTTCGATAGTGGAACTTTGAAGCAACTTGCTACGAGTATTGAAGCGCTGCAAAATATTGTTTTGAAGTGACAACATGTTTCAATTCGTCTTTTTTTAAAGATTTTTGCGACCTTTACTTCATCTGGAAATACAGAGCAATTAAGATAAATACTTTTTACTTTAGAAAATAATTATTTTGAAAACATGACCAAATTTCTACTGATTTTAAAGTGGCCTGGATTTTTGACTGGCCTTGTAGGCACGTGCCTACTTTGCCTAATGGTTAATCCGGCACTGGGAGCGAATTATTGTGAGATTTGTACGCGAAAAGACCAATTTTCAGTGCACTTTCAAACAATTAACAATTAAAATTCACTCTCACTCACTATTCACTTTATAAGATAATATTCACTCTAAAAATGCTGAAAAAATCTGCGTGCCAATCACACTTCACACGACTTTTAAACGCTAGCCTATTGTCAAAGGGGAAGATGGGGAAGGTCCAAAGTATCAAGTTATACTCGCGATTTTGACTGCTATCAAGCGCTGCAGATCGGCGTCCAGTCAAATCTGAAGCCTTGCACGTTGACATGGCCTGCGCATATGGGTAAAAGACAAAAACCTGAACAATGTCGTCAACTAGAAAGGAAAGGGACAAACCGAAACCGACAATATCTTAGGCAGGACTTGTCCAACATTATAATTCGTATTTTTGAAACGATTAGACGACTTTGCTTTTAGAATAGACCGAGACATGAAGAACTGATCGCATTGCATGTTTTCGTTTCGGAATCTGGCAATTAACTCTCCATTATGTTAACTTCTGGAGCACTGCCATTGAAAACAGCTTAAAATTGCGCTTCGCTTTTCCCCCCGTCTTGCCAGGTAATCCGGCAGGATCTCGTACAGCATCAGTCAGAAATTCCAACACAAAATTTTTAGCAGGGGGGGCAACATAAAAAAGTGCCAAAGTACACACTTTTATTGAAATTGCCCAGATGTATCGCAACAGCTTTCTCGACTGAGCTTAAGAACACAAACATTGCAATCGGAAATAGGGCCACTGTGACTGCTGGCCGCCGTGACCTGGCCAACAGAACCTGTGCACTTCGCGTTGACTCTGTTTGATATGCAGTAAGCAGCTTAGAAGACCATCGAAAAGGCCTTCCATTCAGATGCAAGGAAATAATTCTGGTCACTTAGAAAGAAAGATTTTTATGTTGCTTTCCAAAAGTGTTAACAGCAGGGCTGATATCAATTTTGTCCAAATAAAGAAAAAAAAAAATTAATGTACACGCTCAGTGCAAACAAACTTTTACTTGGCTATAGGTCCAATCAGAGTTGCCAGACTAATGAAAAGGTCTTAAATCCAAAATAATACAAAAAAAGGCCAAACAAGGAAAATGTTAGATAAAAAAAAATGCCAAATAGATATTTACGTGTTTCTATCAAAGTAATGTCCGTAGTATTCATTTTTATTGATATTTTATGACATGTAGCGGGTTTTAATAAATCGTAGCAAAATTTTTCTGAGAGAGCCCGAAAAATAGCAAGTACAAATGAACTGTAGAGGATGAGTTTTAATCCGCTGCAGTGGCGACATCTGGCACCACTGACTGGCTGAGAGTGTGATAGCAGTCTGACTCGGCGCCGGCGTCACATTACAAGTATTAAACAAGTATAGCACGTGCATTGAACAATGGTGAATACGGTTTTCATCTGGTAAAGGTTACGATGTATGAGAAATATTGCTTATTATGCATTTTGAAGATTAATTTAAAAAAAGGCCAAATTTAAGGCCAAATCTAGAAAAAGGCCAATATTACGGCCTATAGCACGAAAGTAAGACAAAATGTTAGCTGTCATCTGATGTTCTAGAACAGGGGTCACCAAATGGCGGCCCGCGGAAGGTATCAGCGTACAAGTATAACCAAAAAGACTTTTCTTGATGAGTTAAAGAGCATGAAGGCAAAAAATACTTTCCGGGACTTGGCATATTTTTGCTTTGCATAACGATTCCACCGACCGACCAATCAGATTGTAGTTCTAGGTGGAGGTCGCTTAAAGTTATACCAATGCGATGTCCAACTACACTGTCCCGGTGATTGATTAAAATGCCTGTTTTCGAATTTCGAAATTGTCTGTAAACACTATTGTGCATTTCACCGTTATTGTGTTTCATGAGCAGTGTTCCCTTTATACAAGTTTTTGTTGGCAAAATAGGTCGGTATGCAAACTCAATTTATAAAAAAATGGCAAAATATTATATTTTCAAAAAAAATTAAAAGACTTTTTTGGTTGTAATACGAAAATATTTAGCATAGTAGGCTACTGCAAAATGTTGTTAATCAACAAGTCTTGCCATGCTGATGAGCACCGCAAGTGACAGTTGTCTAATAATCAAAAAAAGACGTTTATAGAGATTCTCACAAAAAGGATAAAAAACCGAGTCGTTGCTTTTTCAGAAGGAGCACTGTTCATAAGTTACGACAGAAACGTTTTTTTCGGTGATTTCCACAAGAGTTTGTTTCATGGTGCCTGGTTTCTTTCTCCCTGTTATTGGAGCCTATTTTCACTGATATGTTTGCAGGTCACTATTGTTGCCTGTAATGCGATGTGTCAAACATTTCCTTGTTTACTGAAACAGTTAATTGCAAGACATCTGTTGTGAAGCGAAGTGACGACACCACTCTTGCTTGGCGATGAATATTCTGATAAAACCGCTCGCCTCGTTATAAGTGCGCAAAACAAGTGGCCTCGTTTATTAGGCATTGTTAAAGAAGTCAAAAGTGTTGTTAAAGGAGCTTGGCCTTGCAGTAGCGTTGTTCAACTAATTTTGTTGCTGCGGTATTCGAAGATAAATATTAACATGTAACGCTGGATAGGCTACTGGGTACGAAATGCGTTCTTTTCAACCAACCTAAAATTTTATTAGTGCGGCCCGCCACAACTCTCCTTAGTGCTTAAGTGGCCCGCATGCAAAAAATTCAAGGTCTTTGAGCACTGTTGATTATTAAAAAAAAAAGCAGAAAAACAACAACTTGAGACCAATTTGGAACTATTTTAGAGGGCGCCCGTGTAAAGCTTGAAAAAGTCGCCAGATGAGGACCACCCTATAAGGTGGACGTTATGAAGTAGTAGAAATTGTGACCAGTGCTTTTTCATTTTTTTCCGTTTTGTTGCAGGCCTGCAGCATGGGATTTGTATAACAGCGTATGCTATGTTCAATAAAGCGGTCAACCACATATTGCTCATGAAGGGATTGACCGACTGTGACTATAGTTTGATACCTTGTGGGTGCCCAAACAGGCACGATACAGTTGCGCACATTTATTCAATTCAATTTATTTTTCTTTGTCAGAATGCAAGAGAAATGATATTGTGAAAAAGAAATACAGTAACAAAACCAACAAAAGGAAAAGGTGGCAAAACCTTAATTAATGCTTTAAGACGTGCATGAAAAGATCTAATATTGCGGCATATGCATCGATAAAAATATACTCAAGCAAGGCCTGCAGCATGGGATTTGTATAACAGCGTATGCTATCTTCAATAAAGCGGTCAACCACATATTGCTCATGAAGGGATTGACCGACTGTGACTAGTTTGATACCTTGTGGGTGCCCAAACAGGCACGATACAGTTGCGCACATTTATTCAATTCAATTTATTTTTCTTTGTCAGAATGCAAGAGAAATGATATTGTGAAAAAGAAATACAGTAACAAAACCAACAAAAGGAAAAGGTGGCAAAACCTTAATTAATGCTTTAAGACGTGCATGAGAAGATCTACTGTAATAATATTGCGGCATATGCATCGATAAAAATATACTCAAGCACGGCCACCAAACCTGATACTTTAAAACAAGTAGACGAATTAGTTAGCAATCAGTCGTCTTCTCGTTCGCCAATTCTTGAAGCAATGAGAACACGACTGAACTCTAACAACATCGCAAAAACAAACTAATACACACACACATATCGTAATTAGGCAACGGACTATCAAAACAAGAACTATTTGCAGACTTTATACAGAAATAAAGTGTTCGCAGCAACGACATTAAAAAGCCTATAGATTGCAAAAGAAATACACAACGTGGCAGCTCATTACCAAGATAAAACAGTTAAAAAAGCTTGGTTTTTAAATTAAATTCCTGCACATGTAAGAGCATCATAAGAAAGATGATGATATAGCATAGGGTGTTTTTGGTATCGCCAATATAACAAGAGGTGAATCATCTTTGATAGCGTCAGTGAGGGATGGAGTGTTTTCGAGAGGAGGAGACTCTTTGGTAGTGCCGATGAAGGATGTAGTGTCTGAGTTGTTTCAAGCATCTTTTTCAAACCAACCTAAACAATAATCTCACGAAAAGTCAAGCGATCTTCTGAACAAACGTAACAGCCTATAATAATCAGTAGGAAGTTAGATGCAAGCTTGTAGTAACTTGGTGATATGGCAAACATTAAATTATGCAACACGGTATAGTAGCTTATTCATGGAAGAATAAAGATATTAATCATCATCCTCATCCATTCGGGTGTAATGTATGATAAGATATACGTATAGTAAAATATGTTAATGTACAATATAGTAATATAGGTAGGAAAAATTTACGAAAGTGGCATTTGGAAAGGCATGCTATACCAGGATTTGGTGCAACAATCAATAATAGAGTCAGATGATTAAAGAGTTGCGGCATAGGTTGATTTGGAGAATGCAAGTGCTTTTTCAGGTTACTGCAAAATATTGAAAAGGTTGCGATTTCAGTGATGGTCCCACACTTTAACTCCACTTGTGGCTCCCCAAATCAACAAATACAGAAAGTAGATGTGGTTTGGGCCAATTTATCGTTCTTTGTCCGAATTGAATCTCCACCCGGCATAATGTTTGTGCTCGCTGAAACGTTTTCGGAATCGCAACGAGTGCGGTTGCTTGGCACGGGAAATGTAACGCTTTGCAAGGTAAGAAAAACCTGTCAAGACAGACGTCGGGGGTTAGGACGGAAAGGGCAACTGAAATTAAAGAAGCGACCCAGGTTACCTCAAGGGCTGTGTTTGGTTGAAACGAAAAGGAATTTTCGAAGTCCACCTCAAAGAAAACTTGTCTGGCTCAGTGAGTAATTTCGAACGTCTGCGAAACGGGCGTCGAGGCTTTCGCGAACGAAAAATGCTGATGAAACACAGCAGCCAGCAATCAACCCGGTGAAAAGACTCTTTTGCTTTACAAGGTGGCTCTGAAAAGAGCCGTTTGTTGTTTGAAATGCAGGTCGTCGTTTACTTGGAGCTGGTGTACTTCGTGACTGCTTTGGTGCCTTCGGACACGGCGTGCTTCGCCAGTTCGCCGGGCAACAGCAATCGAACGGCAGTCTGGATTTCGCGACTGCTGATGGTCGCTCTCTTGTTGTAGTGAGCCAGACGGGACGCTTCAGAGGCGATGCGCTCGAAGATGTCATTCACGAAAGAATTCATGATGCTCATCGCCTTGCTGGAGATTCCCGTGTCCGGGTGGACTTGCTTGAGCACCTTATAGATGTAGATGCTGAAACTTTCCTTTCGCTTTGCGCGCCTCTTCTTCTGCTTGTCGGCAGGTGCGGTTTTCTTGACAGCTTTCTTGCTTCCCTTGCTTGCGGACGCCATTTCGCTAGTTTGCTCAAAAGACGAGTGATAAAGCGCGCATCGTAGATTTTTCCTTTATAGCTCGAGCGTATGCAAATGAAGCGTCGAGTGGCTGCTGGATTTGGCCAATGAAAAAAATGAAACGCGCGTCGCTGTTTTTCCATTGGCCAGCGCTGGCGCGCGCCATAAAAACCGTCAGATTTTCGACGACAGCTCGGACGGTATAAAAACTCGTTTCGCGCGCTCTGCTCGGTAAATTCTGATTCTATTTTGTTTTCAACTTTGCAAACCTCAATTAATTGAAACATGTCAGGACGTGGCAAAGGCGGCGGAAAATCCAAGGCGAAGCCAAAGAGCAGGTCGTCGCGAGCTGGTCTTCAATTTCCAGTCGGTCGTGTGCACAGACTCTTGCGCACTGGACATTACTCGGAGCGCGTTGGTGCAGGGGCACCAGTGTACCTTGCGGCCGTGCTCGAGTACTTGAGCGCCGAGGTGTTGGAGTTGGCCGGTAACGCCGCCCGCGACAACAAAAAGACGAGAATCATTCCCCGTCACCTTCAGCTCGCCATCCGCAACGACGAGGAACTGAACAAGCTTCTGGGCGGAGTCACCATTGCACAAGGTGGTGTTTTGCCCAACATCCAAGCCGTGCTCCTTCCCAAGAAGACTTCGAAGAAAGCTTAAGTCGGCGATTTTTGCCTTTCGCACAAAACGGCTCTTTTCAGAGCCACCTCATGTTGCAAAAGATGTAATGAACGCAAAGGTTCTTGTGTTGACACGACCAGCTACAATATGGCCAGGTTTGAGCGTGTGCAATTTCAATGAAATCATGAGCCCAAAATCTCGGTTTTACTAGTCGTGGTGGTTTCGTTTTGAGAGAAGTGTGCTCTTCTCTGCGGTGTCAAATGAAATCGCAGCGGTTGCTGAAAATTTAAATGAATTCGCCCGAAAACATGCTATACCTACAACTACTGAGCATTATGGCTGAAAAGCAATTTCACCGTCATGCACAACGAGCGTAGTTTGCGCTAAATAATAAGCTATTTAGGTAAGGCTACTGGCTGCGCCCTCAAACCAAGGGCTGTTCAAACTGATGTCTCGTTTCGAAAAAAGAAACACCTTGAACATTTTGCTCAGGATCGCCGACAACTTTTCGAATAGCCCTACGCTTTACTCGCGCAGCCAAGTCTCTTTCACAGTGACAGGTGGCTCTGAAAAGAGCCGTTTGATGCGAGGACGACGCTTAAGCGCGTTCTCCGCGGATGCGACGGGCTAGCTGGATGTCCTTGGGCATGATGGTGACCCGCTTGGCGTGGATCGCGCACAGGTTGGTGTCTTCGAACAGGCCGACAAGGTACGCCTCGCTGGCTTCTTGCAGAGCCATGACGGCGCTGCTCTGGAAACGAAGGTCGGTCTTGAAGTCTTGGGCGATCTCGCGAACCAGTCGCTGGAAGGGAAGTTTGCGAATGAGCAGTTCAGTTGACTTCTGGTAACGTCTGATTTCACGCAAGGCGACGGTTCCCGGTCGATAGCGATGAGGCTTCTTGACGCCCCCGGTGGCTGGGGCGCTCTTGCGAGCGGCCTTCGTTGCCAGCTGCTTTCGGGGCGCTTTGCCACCAGTTGACTTGCGAGCGGTCTGCTTAGTTCGAGCCATTTCGCGATTTTTTATTGTTCTTCTCTTGACAAGAGGTCTGACTGCACCGGCAAGCGTGATGGCTTATATAGCGTCGGCGAGCCGAGTCAGGAGAGATCTCATTGGCTCTGAGCAAAGCGCGCGCTCTTTTGTCAGCCAATCGGGCGGCGAGTTGAAAACTGAGCATAATTTCTCAACGACCTTAATTTTCTCGGTCCCGGCGAACCGTGCGTGCCCGAAGGACTCGCGCGGTAAAAGTCTCTTTTCAAAAGTTTAAGTGGCCCTGAAAAGGGCCGGTTTGTTGTTGCTGTCATTGATGAGCCTTCTAACCGCCGAAACCGTACAGGGTTCGTCCTTGGCGCTTCAGCGCGTAAACGACATCGAGGGCGGTGACTGTCTTTCGTTTTGCGTGCTCGGTGTAGGTGACGGCGTCGCGAATCACGTTCTCAAGGAAGACCTTCAACACGCCTCGGGTTTCTTCGTAAATCAAGCCGGAAATGCGCTTGACACCGCCTCGACGAGCGAGTCGCCTGATAGCGGGCTTGGTGATTCCCTGGATGTTGTCACGCAAGACTTTTCTGTGGCGCTTAGCGCCTCCCTTTCCCAAACCTTTTCCTCCTTTGCCACGTCCAGACATTTTCGTAAGATGGATGCAAATACAACAAAAATTCAACACAAAGTGAAATTAACTTAGCAAGTGTTCTTTGACGGCACGTTTGCTGACTTATCTATCGCAATTTCGAACGCCGTCGAAACACTTTCCGGCCGCCAATAGCGCGAGAGATCAACGTCGAAAAATGGCGTCGCATCGCGCTGGACTGGTCGCCGAACGCATCGAAGTGCTCTTTTCACGCAGTGATGGGTGGCTCTGAAAAGAGCCGTTTTGCGAATGCTCACCGCTGCTGCTGACGACGACGTGTGACAGCTCACTTCTTTCCAGATTTCTTCGCCGCTGGCTTCTTGGCCACTTTCTTCGCGGCCGGCTTCTTGGTCTTTTTGCTGGCGGCGGTCGCCTTCTTGGCAGCCGGCTTTTTGACTGCGCCCTTTTTGGCAGACGGTTTCTTGGGGCTGGACTTTTTGACAGCGGTCTTTTTCGATCCGCTCTTGGTCGTCGCCTTCTTGCTCGCAGTCTTTTTGGCAGCGCCACCGGTCGCCGTTTTCTTGACAGTCTTCTTAGCGGCGGTCTTTTTCACCTGGGCAGCTGTCTTCGGCTTTTTGGCAGTCGTCTTCTTTTTCTTCGGCTCGGTTGCAGCCTTGTTGAGCTTGAAGGAACCAGACGCGCCACTGGTGGTGCCTTTGGTACTCACGATCTGCTCGCTGGCGCGTAGCCGCTTAATCGCGGAGCAGACCAGCCTGGTGGCGTTGTCGCCGACCTGGTGATTGTCTTTGATGTACTTCAGAATCTTCTGACGGGAAGATCCGCTTCTGTCTTTGAGAGCACCGATCGCACCTTTCACCATGTCCGCATAGGGAGGGTGCGCGGCGGTTTTCTTTTGCTTTTTCGAAGCGTCGGTTGACATTATTTTGCTCGTTTGGATTGCTGAATATGTAATGCTTTTGTTGATCGATCGCGCGCGTCGCCGCGATAACAAATTAGTACCGCAATTTCCGACCAAAGCGAAACGATATCGCGGCGGCGGCGCGCGTGCAATCTCGCGTTGATCCATCTAAAACCTGTGCTTGTGCGGGGTCGATCGACGCCGCCCTGGTCGCAGATCTCCTCTTCAGGGGCCCGATTCTGCCTGACGTTGGCCGCCAAACAAACCGGGTCGTCAGCTGACTGAAGCGCTGGCGAATTGGTTTGACCTGGCTTCTGCCAAGACGCCTCGATAGCAGGCAGCTAAAGACTTTTCGGCGACAAACTCATGCGCTTACGATTTTGACGCGGCTGTGTGCAAACAAGCTTGAGTCGGCCCCAGTCCGTGCACGCATGGCTCGAACGGACTAGGGCCCAAAAGCACAGCTTTTCGGTCGTCTGTCGCACAGGCCTTGATCTTAGCACGCTCGCAAGGACACGACGGCTCCGCGTGCCTGTCGCAATCGCACGTACGTTTGCCGCCACCTGGCGATGGAAAAACTGGGCCCCTTTTGCAAAGGAACCGCACGGTTGCTTTCGGTGTTGTTCCATTTGCATTGTTTCTTTTCAAATCCTCCTCCAAGAACTCATTGAGCTCATTGCTCATGTAGTACAGGAAGTGTCGGTTGCAAGCAAGGCCACACAACCCAGACAACAAACGGCACAAAATTCAACAAAAGCAAAGAAAGGCGCCGCACGTGCAGCATTGAACAGTATAGCCTAATGGAAGATTGTAGAATGATATTTTGGGTTCTTTTGGAGACTGCAAATTGGGCTACCACAAGATGTTGAGAGCGATAACCAGCTCCATTTCGAACGTTTCGTCAGTCAGAACGACCGACTTTGTCAAGGATCTCATTCTCAAACTGTTTTGCCAAGGATGCTGAGAGACAGGTAAAAACTACCAGTTCAGCAGCATCACGGCACAACATAAAAACCAACTGACGAGACGAAGATGCTTACAAGATGCAAAGGTCCAAAACGCACAAAATTGCCGTTCAATTTTCTTGGCAACGCAGAAGATTCCGTGCGTTTTTGATCTCAAAAAGTTATCTTGCCAGTTCCAATATTGATGACGTGGATGTGCCATCATCATGATCGGACAGGAAAAGAAAAGGGACATGAAAGAAACCCATCACCAGGCTGGAAGCCGACGCGATGTGGCTCGGGAGGGCATGATGATGAGCTCTTGCTACGACCAGTGATCACACAGTATAGCCAAAGACGGTTGAGCTTCGAGATCCAAAGGCATTGTTTCTGGCGATGGATGTGATGAGCTTGTGGATATGTGCGTCGGAGTCCTGATGGTGTTGGTGTAGCTCTCGTCTCTTTTGTGACGCTGTCGTTGCTGTTGAGATCTACAAACACAGACATTTGCAGTGGACAATATTGCTTTGGTAGTCTTTTACATGTAGTGTAAGCCATTTCGGATGGTTGATTGAAGCCTTCGCAAGTGTGCAGAACGGCCTCAAGTGAATTTCCCACTGGGTATCCGATTTGCTTAGATGCTGTTTTAATTTGTGGACAAAAGTGAAGTAGGAAATTCGTTTCATGTTTTCGCTCCTGTGAAGTCTGTTAGATGCTGAGTAGGCTGAGTGGTGTTTTTGAAAGCTATGGAACGTTTAGCGAGTCCTCATCACGACCTCTTGTGGACAGGCGGTGAACCGCCTTGGGGTATTTAAAAAGATCAGAGGAGCGAACAGTGCCGGATTAAGGGTCTGCTGGCCTGTAGGCACATTTCATAAGTGGCCCGAAAATCAGGGTTGCCAACTAAAATATTGAAATTATCAGTGTTGCCAAATCATTGTCACAAAGATCGTTGTTGCAACTATAACACAGGGTACTAAATAACAACTTAGCGCGTTTTTGCAATTGAAAACACGTTAACTAGTTTTTGGAGGTCAATCTTACGGAGTAGATCGCTTTCGATACACAAAAGTGCCAGTGTACCAAGACGTTGTTGACACATTGTTGATCGTTTGACGTCTTTAATTCGTTTCAGTTGTGAAAACGAGCGTTCCCCCGAGCAATTCGTAGCCATTAGAGACAAGTGCATTCTAAGTGCTACTTCAGTGTTCGGAAGTGCATTATAAACACCAGTTGTGTGCAGCATTTTAAACATCTTCTGGGCCCTTCCTGTTGCTGCTGTTTCATCGCGTCTTTGCTCTTTATAGTCTTTATACCAGCACATAAACTGACGAAATTCTGATGGGAAGCCGGAAGAAAGGTCCTTTGAATACACACCAACCAGACCTGCAACAGCAACATCGATGTCTTTAACAGACATGGAGTCGTACTCTGTCAAAACTCCAAACCTCTGCAGCACCATGGAATATGCATCGATACGTTTCTGTAGTCGCTCTTTAGTTGGTCGATGATCACATAAAACGTGTTGATTTTAAATTTTTGCTGGCCCGACATTCCTTCCACTGTCCACATCATCTGTAGCAGCTCCATCACTGACATTCTTCTGTCGCTTTGGTGCTCGCCGACTTTCAGATTTATATATGCTGCTGCCACAGCAATCACGTGCCTGCTGCCAATAACAGTCAAAATTCTCTCTGCACTCATCCAAGAATTTATCCACCAATGGCTAGTGTCAGTTCGATAGTGGAACTTTGAAGCAACTTGCTACGAGTATTGAAGCGCTGCAAAATATTGTTTTGAAGTGACAACATGTTTCAATTCGTCTTTTTTTAAAGATTTTTGCGACCTTTACTTCATCTGGAAATACAGAGCAATTAAGATAAATACTTTTTACTTTAGAAAATAATTATTTTGAAAACATGACCAAATTTCTACTGATTTTAAAGTGGCCTGGATTTTTGACTGGCCTTGTAGGCACGTGCCTACTTTGCCTAATGGTTAATCCGGCACTGGGAGCGAATTATTGTGAGATTTGTACGCGAAAAGACCAATTTTCAGTGCACTTTCAAACAATTAACAATTAAAATTCACTCTCACTCACTATTCACTTTATAAGATAATATTCACTCTAAAAATGCTGAAAAAATCTGCGTGCCAATCACACTTCACACGACTTTTAAACGCTAGCCTATTGTCAAAGGGGAAGATGGGGAAGGTCCAAAGTATCAAGTTATACTCGCGATTTTGACTGCTATCAAGCGCTGCAGATCGGCGTCCAGTCAAATCTGAAGCCTTGCACGTTGACATGGCCTGCGCATATGGGTAAAAGACAAAAACCTGAACAATGTCGTCAACTAGAAAGGAAAGGGACAAACCGAAACCGACAATATCTTAGGCAGGACTTGTCCAACATTATAATTCGTATTTTTGAAACGATTAGACGACTTTGCTTTTAGAATAGACCGAGACATGAAGAACTGATCGCATTGCATGTTTTCGTTTCGGAATCTGGCAATTAACTCTCCATTATGTTAACTTCTGGAGCACTGCCATTGAAAACAGCTTAAAATTGCGCTTCGCTTTTCCCCCCGTCTTGCCAGGTAATCCGGCAGGATCTCGTACAGCATCAGTCAGAAATTCCAACACAAAATTTTTAGCAGGGGGGGCAACATAAAAAAGTGCCAAAGTACACACTTTTATTGAAATTGCCCAGATGTATCGCAACAGCTTTCTCGACTGAGCTTAAGAACACAAACATTGCAATCGGAAATAGGGCCACTGTGACTGCTGGCCGCCGTGACCTGGCCAACAGAACCTGTGCACTTCGCGTTGACTCTGTTTGATATGCAGTAAGCAGCTTAGAAGACCATCGAAAAGGCCTTCCATTCAGATGCAAGGAAATAATTCTGGTCACTTAGAAAGAAAGATTTTTATGTTGCTTTCCAAAAGTGTTAACAGCAGGGCTGATATCAATTTTGTCCAAATAAAGAAAAAAAAAAATTAATGTACACGCTCAGTGCAAACAAACTTTTACTTGGCTATAGGTCCAATCAGAGTTGCCAGACTAATGAAAAGGTCTTAAATCCAAAATAATACAAAAAAAGGCCAAACAAGGAAAATGTTAGATAAAAAAAAATGCCAAATAGATATTTACGTGTTTCTATCAAAGTAATGTCCGTAGTATTCATTTTTATTGATATTTTATGACATGTAGCGGGTTTTAATAAATCGTAGCAAAATTTTTCTGAGAGAGCCCGAAAAATAGCAAGTACAAATGAACTGTAGAGGATGAGTTTTAATCCGCTGCAGTGGCGACATCTGGCACCACTGACTGGCTGAGAGTGTGATAGCAGTCTGACTCGGCGCCGGCGTCACATTACAAGTATTAAACAAGTATAGCACGTGCATTGAACAATGGTGAATACGGTTTTCATCTGGTAAAGGTTACGATGTATGAGAAATATTGCTTATTATGCATTTTGAAGATTAATTTAAAAAAAGGCCAAATTTAAGGCCAAATCTAGAAAAAGGCCAATATTACGGCCTATAGCACGAAAGTAAGACAAAATGTTAGCTGTCATCTGATGTTCTAGAACAGGGGTCACCAAATGGCGGCCCGCGGAAGGTATCAGCGTACAAGTATAACCAAAAAGACTTTTCTTGATGAGTTAAAGAGCATGAAGGCAAAAAATACTTTCCGGGACTTGGCATATTTTTGCTTTGCATAACGATTCCACCGACCGACCAATCAGATTGTAGTTCTAGGTGGAGGTCGCTTAAAGTTATACCAATGCGATGTCCAACTACACTGTCCCGGTGATTGATTAAAATGCCTGTTTTCGAATTTCGAAATTGTCTGTAAACACTATTGTGCATTTCACCGTTATTGTGTTTCATGAGCAGTGTTCCCTTTATACAAGTTTTTGTTGGCAAAATAGGTCGGTATGCAAACTCAATTTATAAAAAAATGGCAAAATATTATATTTTCAAAAAAAATTAAAAGACTTTTTTGGTTGTAATACGAAAATATTTAGCATAGTAGGCTACTGCAAAATGTTGTTAATCAACAAGTCTTGCCATGCTGATGAGCACCGCAAGTGACAGTTGTCTAATAATCAAAAAAAGACGTTTATAGAGATTCTCACAAAAAGGATAAAAAACCGAGTCGTTGCTTTTTCAGAAGGAGCACTGTTCATAAGTTACGACAGAAACGTTTTTTTCGGTGATTTCCACAAGAGTTTGTTTCATGGTGCCTGGTTTCTTTCTCCCTGTTATTGGAGCCTATTTTCACTGATATGTTTGCAGGTCACTATTGTTGCCTGTAATGCGATGTGTCAAACATTTCCTTGTTTACTGAAACAGTTAATTGCAAGACATCTGTTGTGAAGCGAAGTGACGACACCACTCTTGCTTGGCGATGAATATTCTGATAAAACCGCTCGCCTCGTTATAAGTGCGCAAAACAAGTGGCCTCGTTTATTAGGCATTGTTAAAGAAGTCAAAAGTGTTGTTAAAGGAGCTTGGCCTTGCAGTAGCGTTGTTCAACTAATTTTGTTGCTGCGGTATTCGAAGATAAATATTAACATGTAACGCTGGATAGGCTACTGGGTACGAAATGCGTTCTTTTCAACCAACCTAAAATTTTATTAGTGCGGCCCGCCACAACTCTCCTTAGTGCTTAAGTGGCCCGCATGCAAAAAATTCAAGGTCTTTGAGCACTGTTGATTATTAAAAAAAAAAGCAGAAAAACAACAACTTGAGACCAATTTGGAACTATTTTAGAGGGCGCCCGTGTAAAGCTTGAAAAAGTCGCCAGATGAGGACCACCCTATAAGGTGGACGTTATGAAGTAGTAGAAATTGTGACCAGTGCTTTTTCATTTTTTTCCGTTTTGTTGCAGGCCTGCAGCATGGGATTTGTATAACAGCGTATGCTATGTTCAATAAAGCGGTCAACCACATATTGCTCATGAAGGGATTGACCGACTGTGACTATAGTTTGATACCTTGTGGGTGCCCAAACAGGCACGATACAGTTGCGCACATTTATTCAATTCAATTTATTTTTCTTTGTCAGAATGCAAGAGAAATGATATTGTGAAAAAGAAATACAGTAACAAAACCAACAAAAGGAAAAGGTGGCAAAACCTTAATTAATGCTTTAAGACGTGCATGAAAAGATCTAATATTGCGGCATATGCATCGATAAAAATATACTCAAGCAAGGCCTGCAGCATGGGATTTGTATAACAGCGTATGCTATCTTCAATAAAGCGGTCAACCACATATTGCTCATGAAGGGATTGACCGACTGTGACTAGTTTGATACCTTGTGGGTGCCCAAACAGGCACGATACAGTTGCGCACATTTATTCAATTCAATTTATTTTTCTTTGTCAGAATGCAAGAGAAATGATATTGTGAAAAAGAAATACAGTAGCAAAACCAACAAAAGGAAAAGGTGGCAAAACCTTAATTAATGCTTTAAGACGTGCATGAGAAGATCTACTGTAATAATATTGCGGCATATGCATCGATAAAAATATACTCAAGCACGGCCACCAAACCTGATACTTTAAAACAAGTAGACGAATTAGTTAGCAATCAGTCGTCTTCTCGTTCGCCAATTCTTGAAGCAATGAGAACACGACTGAACTCTAACAACATCGCAAAAACAAACTAATACACACACACATATCGTAATTAGGCAACGGACTATCAAAACAAGAACTATTTGCAGACTTTATACAGAAATAAAGTGTTCGCAGCAACGACATTAAAAAGCCTATAGATTGCAAAAGAAATACACAACGTGGCAGCTCATTACCAAGATAAAACAGTTAAAAAAGCTTGGTTTTTAAATTAAATTCCTGCACATGTAAGAGCATCATAAGAAAGATGATGATATAGCATAGGGTGTTTTTGGTATCGCCAATATAACAAGAGGTGAATCATCTTTGATAGCGTCAGTGAGGGATGGAGTGTTTTCGAGAGGAGGAGACTCTTTGGTAGTGCCGATGAAGGATGTAGTGTCTGAGTTGTTTCAAGCATCTTTTTCAAACCAACCTAAACAATAATCTCACGAAAAGTCAAGCGATCTTCTGAACAAACGTAACAGCCTATAATAATCAGTAGGAAGTTAGATGCAAGCTTGTAGTAACTTGGTGATATGGCAAACATTAAATTATGCAACACGGTATAGTAGCTTATTCATGGAAGAATAAAGATATTAATCATCATCCTCATCCATTCGGGTGTAATGTATGATAAGATATACGTATAGTAAAATATGTTAATGTACAATATAGTAATATAGGTAGGAAAAATTTACGAAAGTGGCATTTGGAAAGGCATGCTATACCAGGATTTGGTGCAACAATCAATAATAGAGTCAGATGATTAAAGAGTTGCGGCATAGGTTGATTTGGAGAATGCAAGTGCTTTTTCAGGTTACTGCAAAATATTGAAAAGGTTGCGATTTCAGTGATGGTCCCACACTTTAACTCCACTTGTGGCTCCCCAAATCAACAAATACAGAAAGTAGATGTGGTTTGGGCCAATTTATCGTTCTTTGTCCGAATTGAATCTCCACCCGGCATAATGTTTGTGCTCGCTGAAACGTTTTCGGAATCGCAACGAGTGCGGTTGCTTGGCACGGGAAATGTAACGCTTTGCAAGGTAAGAAAAACCTGTCAAGACAGACGTCGGGGGTTAGGACGGAAAGGGCAACTGAAATTAAAGAAGCGACCCAGGTTACCTCAAGGGCTGTGTTTGGTTGAAACGAAAAGGAATTTTCGAAGTCCACCTCAAAGAAAACTTGTCTGGCTCAGTGAGTAATTTCGAACGTCTGCGAAACGGGCGTCGAGGCTTTCGCGAACGAAAAATGCTGATGAAACACAGCAGCCAGCAATCAACCCGGTGAAAAGACTCTTTTGCTTTACAAGGTGGCTCTGAAAAGAGCCGTTTGTTGTTTGAAATGCAGGTCGTCGTTTACTTGGAGCTGGTGTACTTCGTGACTGCTTTGGTGCCTTCGGACACGGCGTGCTTCGCCAGTTCGCCGGGCAACAGCAATCGAACGGCAGTCTGGATTTCGCGACTGCTGATGGTCGCTCTCTTGTTGTAGTGAGCCAGACGGGACGCTTCAGAGGCGATGCGCTCGAAGATGTCATTCACGAAAGAATTCATGATGCTCATCGCCTTGCTGGAGATTCCCGTGTCCGGGTGGACTTGCTTGAGCACCTTATAGATGTAGATGCTGAAACTTTCCTTTCGCTTTGCGCGCCTCTTCTTCTGCTTGTCGGCAGGTGCGGTTTTCTTGACAGCTTTCTTGCTTCCCTTGCTTGCGGACGCCATTTCGCTAGTTTGCTCAAAAGACGAGTGATAAAGCGCGCATCGTAGATTTTTCCTTTATAGCTCGAGCGTATGCAAATGAAGCGTCGAGTGGCTGCTGGATTTGGCCAATGAAAAAAATGAAACGCGCGTCGCTGTTTTTCCATTGGCCAGCGCTGGCGCGCGCCATAAAAACCGTCAGATTTTCGACGACAGCTCGGACGGTATAAAAACTCGTTTCGCGCGCTCTGCTCGGTAAATTCTGATTCTATTTTGTTTTCAACTTTGCAAACCTCAATTAATTGAAACATGTCAGGACGTGGCAAAGGCGGCGGAAAATCCAAGGCGAAGCCAAAGAGCAGGTCGTCGCGAGCTGGTCTTCAATTTCCAGTCGGTCG
The DNA here is from genome assembly GCF_918807975.1 of Aplidium turbinatum. Lineage (NCBI taxonomy): Eukaryota > Metazoa > Chordata > Ascidiacea > Aplousobranchia > Polyclinidae > Aplidium > Aplidium turbinatum. The sequence goes on along the minus strand of NC_137476.1, from coordinate 22,829,686 downwards.
TGTGCACAGACTCTTGCGCACTGGACATTACTCGGAGCGCGTTGGTGCAGGGGCACCAGTGTACCTTGCGGCCGTGCTCGAGTACTTGAGCGCCGAGGTGTTGGAGTTGGCCGGTAACGCCGCCCGCGACAACAAAAAGACGAGAATCATTCCCCGTCACCTTCAGCTCGCCATCCGCAACGACGAGGAACTGAACAAGCTTCTGGGCGGAGTCACCATTGCACAAGGTGGTGTTTTGCCCAACATCCAAGCCGTGCTCCTTCCCAAGAAGACTTCGAAGAAAGCTTAAGTCGGCGATTTTTGCCTTTCGCACAAAACGGCTCTTTTCAGAGCCACCTCATGTTGCAAAAGATGTAATGAACGCAAAGGTTCTTGTGTTGACACGACCAGCTACAATATGGCCAGGTTTGAGCGTGTGCAATTTCAATGAAATCATGAGCCCAAAATCTCGGTTTTACTAGTCGTGGTGGTTTCGTTTTGAGAGAAGTGTGCTCTTCTCTGCGGTGTCAAATGAAATCGCAGCGGTTGCTGAAAATTTAAATGAATTCGCCCGAAAACATGCTATACCTACAACTACTGAGCATTATGGCTGAAAAGCAATTTCACCGTCATGCACAACGAGCGTAGTTTGCGCTAAATAATAAGCTATTTAGGTAAGGCTACTGGCTGCGCCCTCAAACCAAGGGCTGTTCAAACTGATGTCTCGTTTCGAAAAAAGAAACACCTTGAACATTTTGCTCAGGATCGCCGACAACTTTTCGAATAGCCCTACGCTTTACTCGCGCAGCCAAGTCTCTTTCACAGTGACAGGTGGCTCTGAAAAGAGCCGTTTGATGCGAGGACGACGCTTAAGCGCGTTCTCCGCGGATGCGACGGGCTAGCTGGATGTCCTTGGGCATGATGGTGACCCGCTTGGCGTGGATCGCGCACAGGTTGGTGTCTTCGAACAGGCCGACAAGGTACGCCTCGCTGGCTTCTTGCAGAGCCATGACGGCGCTGCTCTGGAAACGAAGGTCGGTCTTGAAGTCTTGGGCGATCTCGCGAACCAGTCGCTGGAAGGGAAGTTTGCGAATGAGCAGTTCAGTTGACTTCTGGTAACGTCTGATTTCACGCAAGGCGACGGTTCCCGGTCGATAGCGATGAGGCTTCTTGACGCCCCCGGTGGCTGGGGCGCTCTTGCGAGCGGCCTTCGTTGCCAGCTGCTTTCGGGGCGCTTTGCCACCAGTTGACTTGCGAGCGGTCTGCTTAGTTCGAGCCATTTCGCGATTTTTTATTGTTCTTCTCTTGACAAGAGGTCTGACTGCACCGGCAAGCGTGATGGCTTATATAGCGTCGGCGAGCCGAGTCAGGAGAGATCTCATTGGCTCTGAGCAAAGCGCGCGCTCTTTTGTCAGCCAATCGGGCGGCGAGTTGAAAACTGAGCATAATTTCTCAACGACCTTAATTTTCTCGGTCCCGGCGAACCGTGCGTGCCCGAAGGACTCGCGCGGTAAAAGTCTCTTTTCAAAAGTTTAAGTGGCCCTGAAAAGGGCCGGTTTGTTGTTGCTGTCATTGATGAGCCTTCTAACCGCCGAAACCGTACAGGGTTCGTCCTTGGCGCTTCAGCGCGTAAACGACATCGAGGGCGGTGACTGTCTTTCGTTTTGCGTGCTCGGTGTAGGTGACGGCGTCGCGAATCACGTTCTCAAGGAAGACCTTCAACACGCCTCGGGTTTCTTCGTAAATCAAGCCGGAAATGCGCTTGACACCGCCTCGACGAGCGAGTCGCCTGATAGCGGGCTTGGTGATTCCCTGGATGTTGTCACGCAAGACTTTTCTGTGGCGCTTAGCGCCTCCCTTTCCCAAACCTTTTCCTCCTTTGCCACGTCCAGACATTTTCGTAAGATGGATGCAAATACAACAAAAATTCAACACAAAGTGAAATTAACTTAGCAAGTGTTCTTTGACGGCACGTTTGCTGACTTATCTATCGCAATTTCGAACGCCGTCGAAACACTTTCCGGCCGCCAATAGCGCGAGAGATCAACGTCGAAAAATGGCGTCGCATCGCGCTGGACTGGTCGCCGAACGCATCGAAGTGCTCTTTTCACGCAGTGATGGGTGGCTCTGAAAAGAGCCGTTTTGCGAATGCTCACCGCTGCTGCTGACGACGACGTGTGACAGCTCACTTCTTTCCAGATTTCTTCGCCGCTGGCTTCTTGGCCACTTTCTTCGCGGCCGGCTTCTTGGTCTTTTTGCTGGCGGCGGTCGCCTTCTTGGCAGCCGGCTTTTTGACTGCGCCCTTTTTGGCAGACGGTTTCTTGGGGCTGGACTTTTTGACAGCGGTCTTTTTCGATCCGCTCTTGGTCGTCGCCTTCTTGCTCGCAGTCTTTTTGGCAGCGCCACCGGTCGCCGTTTTCTTGACAGTCTTCTTAGCGGCGGTCTTTTTCACCTGGGCAGCTGTCTTCGGCTTTTTGGCAGTCGTCTTCTTTTTCTTCGGCTCGGTTGCAGCCTTGTTGAGCTTGAAGGAACCAGACGCGCCACTGGTGGTGCCTTTGGTACTCACGATCTGCTCGCTGGCGCGTAGCCGCTTAATCGCGGAGCAGACCAGCCTGGTGGCGTTGTCGCCGACCTGGTGATTGTCTTTGATGTACTTCAGAATCTTCTGACGGGAAGATCCGCTTCTGTCTTTGAGAGCACCGATCGCACCTTTCACCATGTCCGCATAGGGAGGGTGCGCGGCGGTTTTCTTTTGCTTTTTCGAAGCGTCGGTTGACATTATTTTGCTCGTTTGGATTGCTGAATTTTTTTTTTTTTTTTTTTTTTTTTTTTTTTTTTTAATGAATATGTAATGCTTTTGTTGATCGATCGCGCGCGTCGCCGCGATAACAAATTAGTACCGCAATTTCCGACCAAAGCGAAACGATATCGCGGCGGCGGCGCGCGTGCAATCTCGCGTTGATCCATCTAAAACCTGTGCTTGTGCGGGGTCGATCGACGCCGCCCTGGTCGCAGATCTCCTCTTCAGGGGCCCGATTCTGCCTGACGTTGGCCGCCAAACAAACCGGGTCGTCAGCTGACTGAAGCGCTGGCGAATTGGTTTGACCTGGCTTCTGCCAAGACGCCTCGATAGCAGGCAGCTAAAGACTTTTCGGCGACAAACTCATGCGCTTACGATTTTGACGCGGCTGTGTGCAAACAAGCTTGAGTCGGCCCCAGTCCGTGCACGCTTGCGCGATTGCCACGCGCATGGCTCGAACGGACTAGGGCCCAAAAGCACAGCTTTTCGGTCGTCTGTCGCACAGGCCTTGATCTTAGCACGCTCGCAAGGACACGACGGCTCCGCGTGCCTGTCGCAATCGCACGTACGTTTGCCGCCACCTGGCGATGGAAAAACTGGGCCCCTTTTGCAAAGGAACCGCACGGTTGCTTTCGGTGTTGTTCCATTTGCATTGTTTCTTTTCAAATCCTCCTCCAAGAACTCATTGAGCTCATTGCTCATGTAGTACAGGAAGTGTCGGTTGCAAGCAAGGCCACACAACCCAGACAACAAACGGCACAAAATTCAACAAAAGCAAAGAAAGGCGCCGCACGTGCAGCATTGAACAGTATAGCCTAATGGAAGATTGTAGAATGATATTTTGGGTTCTTTTGGAGACTGCAAATTGGGCTACCACAAGATGTTGAGAGCGATAACCAGCTCCATTTCGAACGTTTCGTCAGTCAGAACGACCGACTTTGTCAAGGATCTCATTCTCAAACTGTTTTGCCAAGGATGCTGAGAGACAGGTAAAAACTACCAGTTCAGCAGCATCACGGCACAACATAAAAACCAACTGACGAGACGAAGATGCTTACAAGATGCAAAGGTCCAAAACGCACAAAATTGCCGTTCAATTTTCTTGGCAACGCAGAAGATTCCGTGCGTTTTTGATCTCAAAAAGTTATCTTGCCAGTTCCAATATTGATGACGTGGATGTGCCATCATCATGATCGGACAGGAAAAGAAAAGGGACATGAAAGAAACCCATCACCAGGCTGGAAGCCGACGCGATGTGGCTCGGGAGGGCATGATGATGAGCTCTTGCTACGACCAGTGATCACACAGTATAGCCAAAGACGGTTGAGCTTCGAGATCCAAAGGCATTGTTTCTGGCGATGGATGTGATGAGCTTGTGGATATGTGCGTCGGAGTCCTGATGGTGTTGGTGTAGCTCTCGTCTCTTTTGTGACGCTGTCGTTGCTGTTGAGATCTACAAACACAGACATTTGCAGTGGACAATATTGCTTTGGTAGTCTTTTACATGTAGTGTAAGCCATTTCGGATGGTTGATTGAAGCCTTCGCAAGTGTGCAGAACGGCCTCAAGTGAATTTCCCACTGGGTATCCGATTTGCTTAGATGCTGTTTTAATTTGTGGACAAAAGTGAAGTAGGAAATTCGTTTCATGTTTTCGCTCCTGTGAAGTCTGTTAGATGCTGAGTAGGCTGAGTGGTGTTTTTGAAAGCTATGGAACGTTTAGCGAGTCCTCATCACGACCTCTTGTGGACAGGCGGTGAACCGCCTTGGGGTATTTAAAAAGATCAGAGGAGCGAACAGTGCCGGATTAAGGGTCTGCTGGCCTGTAGGCACATTTCATAAGTGGCCCGAAAATCAGGGTTGCCAACTAAAATATTGAAATTATCAGTGTTGCCAAATCATTGTCACAAAGATCGTTGTTGCAACTATAACACAGGGTACTAAATAACAACTTAGCGCGTTTTTGCAATTGAAAACACGTTAACTAGTTTTTGGAGGTCAATCTTACGGAGTAGATCGCTTTCGATACACAAAAGTGCCAGTGTACCAAGACGTTGTTGACACATTGTTGATCGTTTGACGTCTTTAATTCGTTTCAGTTGTGAAAACGAGCGTTCCCCCGAGCAATTCGTAGCCATTAGAGACAAGTGCATTCTAAGTGCTACTTCAGTGTTCGGAAGTGCATTATAAACACCAGTTGTGTGCAGCATTTTAAACATCTTCTGGGCCCTTCCTGTTGCTGCTGTTTCATCGCGTCTTTGCTCTTTATAGTCTTTATACCAGCACATAAACTGACGAAATTCTGATGGGAAGCCGGAAGAAAGGTCCTTTGAATACACACCAACCAGACCTGCAACAGCAACATCGATGTCTTTAACAGACATGGAGTCGTACTCTGTCAAAACTCCAAACCTCTGCAGCACCATGGAATATGCATCGATACGTTTCTGTAGTCGCTCTTTAGTTGGTCGATGATCACATAAAACGTGTTGATTTTAAATTTTTGCTGGCCCGACATTCCTTCCACTGTCCACATCATCTGTAGCAGCTCCATCACTGACATTCTTCTGTCGCTTTGGTGCTCGCCGACTTTCAGATTTATATATGCTGCTGCCACAGCAATCACGTGCCTGCTGCCAATAACAGTCAAAATTCTCTCTGCACTCATCCAAGAATTTATCCACCAATGGCTAGTGTCAGTTCGATAGTGGAACTTTGAAGCAACTTGCTACTAGTATTGAAGCGCTGCAAAATATTGTTTTGAAGTGACAACATGTTTCAATTCGTCTTTTTTTAAAGATTTTTGCGACCTTTACTTCATCTGGAAATACAGAGCAATTAAGATAAATACTTTTTACTTTAGAAAATAATTATTTTGAAAACATGACCAAATTTCTACTGATTTTAAAGTGGCCTGGATTTTTGACTGGCCTTGTAGGCACGTGCCTACTTTGCCTAATGGTTAATCCGGCACTGGGAGCGAATTATTGTGAGATTTGTACGCGAAAAGACCAATTTTCAGTGCACTTTCAAACAATTAACAATTAAAATTCACTCTCACTCACTATTCACTTTATAAGATAATATTCACTCTAAAAATGCTGAAAAAATCTGCGTGCCAATCACACTTCACACGACTTTTAAACGCTAGCCTATTGTCAAAGGGGAAGATGGGGAAGGTCCAAAGTATCAAGTTATACTCGCGATTTTGACTGCTATCAAGCGCTGCAGATCGGCGTCCAGTCAAATCTGAAGCCTTGCACGTTGACATGGCCTGCGCATATGGGTAAAAGACAAAAACCTGAACAATGTCGTCAACTAGAAAGGAAAGGGACAAACCGAAACCGACAATATCTTAGGCAGGACTTGTCCAACATTATAATTCGTATTTTTGAAACGATTAGACGACTTTGCTTTTAGAATAGACCGAGACATGAAGAACTGATCGCATTGCATGTTTTCGTTTCGGAATCTGGCAATTAACTCTCCATTATGTTAACTTCTGGAGCACTGCCATTGAAAACAGCTTAAAATTGCGCTTCGCTTTTCCCCCCGTCTTGCCAGGTAATCCGGCAGGATCTCGTACAGCATCAGTCAGAAATTCCAACACAAAATTTTTAGCAGGGGGGGCAACATAAAAAAGTGCCAAAGTACACACTTTTATTGAAATTGCCCAGATGTATCGCAACAGCTTTCTCGACTGAGCTTAAGAACACAAACATTGCAATCGGAAATAGGGCCACTGTGACTGCTGGCCGCCGTGACCTGGCCAACAGAACCTGTGCACTTCGCGTTGACTCTGTTTGATATGCAGTAAGCAGCTTAGAAGACCATCGAAAAGGCCTTCCATTCAGATGCAAGGAAATAATTCTGGTCACTTAGAAAGAAGGATTTTTATGTTGCTTTCCAAAAGTGTTAACAGCAGGGCTGATATCAATTTTGTCCAAATAAAGAAAAAAAAAAATTAATGTACACGCTCAGTGCAAACAAACTTTTACTTGGCTATAGGTCCAATCAGAGTTGCCAGACTAATGAAAAGGTCTTAAATCCAAAATAATACAAAAAAAGGCCAAACAAGGAAAATGTTAGATAAAAAAAAATGCCAAATAGATATTTACGTGTTTCTATCAAAGTAATGTCCGTAGTATTCATTTTTATTGATATTTTATGACATGTAGCGGGTTTTAATAAATCGTAGCAAAATTTTTCTGAGAGAGCCCGAAAAATAGCAAGTACAAATGAACTGTAGCGGATGAGTTTTAATCCGCTGCAGTGGCGACATCTGGCACCACTGACTGGCTGAGAGTGTGATAGCAGTCTGACTCGGCGCCGGCGTCACATTACAAGTATTAAACAAGTATAATATAGCACGTGCATTGAACAATGGTGAATACGGTTTTCATCTGGTAAAGGTTACGATGTGTGAGAAATATTGCTTATTATGCATTTTGAAGTTTAATTTAAAAAAAGGCCAAATTTAAGGCCAAATCTAGAAAAAGGCCAATATTACGGCCTATAGCACGAAAGTAAGACAAAATGTTAGCTGTCATCTGATGTTCTAGAACAGGGGTCACCAAATGGCGGCCCGCGGAAGGTATCAGCGTACAAGTATAACCAAAAAGACTTTTCTTGATGAGTTAAAGAGCATGAAGGCAAAAAATACTTTCCGGGACTTGGCATATTTTTGCTTTGCATAACGATTCCACCGACCGACCAATCAGATTGTAGTTCTAGGTGGAGGTCGCTTAAAGTTATACCAATGCGATGTCCAACTACACTGTCCCGGTGATTGATTAAAATGCCTGTTTTCGAACTTCGAAATTGTCTGTAAACACTATTGTGCATTTCACCGTTATTGTGTTTCATGAGCAGTGTTCCCTTTATACAAGTTTTTGTTGGCAAAATAGGTCGGTATGCAAACTCAATTTATAAAAAAATGGCAAAATATTATATTTTCAAAAAAAATTAAAAGACTTTTTTGGTTTTAATACGAAAATATTTAGCATAGCAGGCTACTGCAAAATGTTGTTAATCAACAAGTCTTGCCATGCTGATGAGCACCGCAAGTGACAGTTGTCTAATAATCAAAAAAAGACGTTTATAGAGATTCTCACAAAAAGGATAAAAAACCAAGTCGTTGCTTTTTCAGAAGGAGCACTGTTCATAAGTTACGACAGAAACGTTTTTTTCGGTGATTTCCACAAGAGTTTGTTTCATGGTGCCTGGTTTCTTTCTCCCTGTTATTGGAGCCTATTTTCACTGATATGTTTGCAGGTCACTATTGTTGCCTGTGATGCGATGTGTCAAACATTTCCTTGTTTACTGAAACAGTTAATTGCAAGACATCTGTTGTGAAGCGAAGTGACGACACCACTCTTGCTTGGCGATGAATATTCTGATAAAACCGCTCGCCTCGTTATAAGTGCGCAAAACAAGTGGCCTCGTTTATTAGGCATTGTTAAAGAAGTCAAAAGTGTTGTTAAAGGAGCTTGGCCTTGCAGTAGCGTTGTTCAACTAATTTTGTTGCTGCGGTATTCGAAGATAAATATTAACATGTAACGCTGGATAGGCTACTGGGTACGAAATGCGTTCTTTTCAACCAACCTAAAATTTTATTAGTGCGGCCCGCCACAACTCTCCTTAGTGCTTAAGTGGCCCGCATGCAAAAAATTCAAGGTCTTTGAGCACTGTTGATTATTAAAAAAAAAAGCAGAAAAACAACAACTTGAGACCAAGTTGGAACTATTTTAGAGGGCGCCCGTGTAAAGCTTGAAAAAGTCGCCAGATGAGGACCACCCTATAAGGTGGACGTTATGAAGTAGTAGAAATTGTGACCAGTGCTTTTTCATTTTTTTCCGTTTTGTTGCAGGCCTGCAGCATGGGATTTGTATAACAGCGTATGCTATGTGCAATAAAGCGGTCAACCACATATTGCTCATGAAGGGATTGACCGACTGTGACTATAGTTTGATACCTTGTGGGTGCCCAAACAGGCACGGTACAGTTGCGCACATTTATTCAATTCAATTTATTTTTCTTTGTCAGAATGCAAGAGAAATGATATTGTGAAAAAGAAATACAGTAACAAAACCAACAAAAGGAAAAGGTGGCAAAACCTTAATTAATGCTTTAAGACGTGCATGAAAAGATCTAATATTGCGGCATATGCATCGATAAAAATATACTCAAGCAAGGCCTGCAGCATGGGATTTGTATAACAGCGTATGCTATCTTCAATAAAGCGGTCAACCACATATTGCTCATGAAGGGATTGACCGACTGTGACTAGTTTGATACCTTGTGGGTGCCCAAACAGGCACGATACAGTTGCGCACATTTATTCAATTCAATTTATTTTTCTTTGTCAGAATGCAAGAGAAATGATATTGTGAAAAAGAAATACAGTAACAAAACCAACAAAAGGAAAAGGTGGCAAAACCTTAATTAATGCTTTAAGACGTGCATGAGAAGATCTACTGTAATAATATTGCGGCATATGCATCGATAAAAATATACTCAAGCACGGCCACCAAACCTGATACTTTAAAACAAGTAGACGAATTAGTTAGCAATCAGTCGTCTTCTCGTTCGCCAATTCTTGAAGCAATGAGAACACGACTGAACTCTAACAACATCGCAAAAACAAACTAATACACACACACATATCGTAATTAGGCAACGGACTATCAAAACAAGAACTATTTGCAGACTTTATACAGAAATAAAGTGTTCGCAGCAACGACATTAAAAAGCCTATAGATTGCAAAAGAAATACACAACGTGGCAGCTCATTACCAAGATAAAACAGTTAAAAAAGCTTGGTTTTTAAATTAAATTCCTGCACATGTAAGAGCATCATAAGAAAGATGATGATATAGCATAGGGTGTTTTTGGTATCGCCAATATAACAAGAGGTGAATCATCTTTGATAGCGTCAGTGAGGGATGGAGTGTTTTCGAGAGGAGGAGACTCTTTGGTAGTGCCGATGAAGGATGTAGTGTCTGAGTTGTTTCAAGCATCTTTTTCAAACCAACCTAAACAATAATCTCACGAAAAGTCAAGCGATCTTCTGAACAAACGTAACAGCCTATAATAATCAGTAGGAAGTTAGATGCAAGCTTGTAGTAACTTGGTGATATGGCAAACATTAAATTATGCAACACGGTATAGTAGCTTATTCATGGAAGAATAAAGATATTAATCATCATCCTCATCCATTCGGGTGTAATGTATGATAAGATATACGTATAGTAGAATATGTTAATGTACAATATAGTAATATAGGTAGGAAAAATTTACGAAAGTGGCATTTGGAAAGGCATGCTATACCAGGATTTGGTGCAACAATCAATAATAGAGTCAGATGATTAAAGAGTTGCGGCATAGGTTGATTTGGAGAATGCAAGTGCTTTTTCAGGTTACTGCAAAATATTGAAAAGGTTGCGATTTCAGTGATGGTCCCACACTTTAACTCCACTTGTGGCTCCCCAAATCAACAAATACAGAAAGTAGATGTGGTTTGGGCCAATTTATCGTTCTTTGTCCGAATTGAATCTCCACCCGGCATAATGTTTGTGCTCGCTGAAACGTTTTCGGAATCGCAACGAGTGCGGTTGCTTGGCACGGGAAATGTAACGCTTTGCAAGGTAAGAAAAACCTGTCAAGACAGACGTCGGGGGTTAGGACGGAAAGGGCAACTGAAATTAAAGAAGCGACCCAGGTTACCTCAAGGGCTGTGTTTGGTTGAAACGAAAAGGAATTTTCGAAGTCCACCTCAAAGAAAACTTGTCTGGCTCAGTGAGTAATTTCGAACGTCTGCGAAACGGGCGTCGAGGCTTTCGCGAACGAAAAATGCTGATGAAACACAGCAGCCAGCAATCAACCCGGTGAAAAGACTCTTTTGCTTTACAAGGTGGCTCTGAAAAGAGCCGTTTGTTGTTTGAAATGCAGGTCGTCGTTTACTTGGAGCTGGTGTACTTCGTGACTGCTTTGGTGCCTTCGGACACGGCGTGCTTCGCCAGTTCGCCGGGCAACAGCAATCGAACGGCAGTCTGGATTTCGCGACTGCTGATGGTCGCTCTCTTGTTGTAGTGAGCCAGACGGGACGCTTCAGAGGCGATGCGCTCGAAGATGTCATTCACGAAAGAATTCATGATGCTCATCGCCTTGCTGGAGATTCCCGTGTCCGGGTGGACTTGCTTGAGCACCTTATAGATGTAGATGCTGAAACTTTCCTTTCGCTTTGCGCGCCTCTTCTTCTGCTTGTCGGCAGGTGCGGTTTTCTTGACAGCTTTCTTGCTTCCCTTGCTTGCGGACGCCATTTCGCTAGTTTGCTCAAAAGACGAGTGATAAAGCGCGCATCGTAGATTTTTCCTTTATAGCTCGAGCGTATGCAAATGAAGCGTCGAGTGGCTGCTGGATTTGGCCAATGAAAAAAATGAAACGCTAGTTTGCTCAAAAGACGAGTGATAAAGCGCGCATCGTAGATTTTTCCTTTATAGCTCGAGCGTATGCAAATGAAGCGTCGAGTGGCTGCTGGATTTGGCCAATGAAAAAAATGAAACGCGCGTCGCTGTTTTTCCATTGGCCAGCGCTGGCGCGCGCCATAAAAACCGTCAGATTTTCGACGACAGCTCGGACGGTATAAAAACTCGTTTCGCGCGCTCTGCTCGGTAAATTCTGATTCTATTTTGTTTTCAACTTTGCAAACCTCAATTAATTGAAACATGTCAGGACGTGGCAAAGGCGGCGGAAAATCCAAGGCGAAGCCAAAGAGCAGGTCGTCGCGAGCTGGTCTTCAATTTCCAGTCGGTCGTGTGCACAGACTCTTGCGCACTGGACATTACTCGGAGCGCGTTGGTGCAGGGGCACCAGTGTACCTTGCGGCCGTGCTCGAGTACTTGAGCGCCGAGGTGTTGGAGTTGGCCGGTAACGCCGCCCGCGACAACAAAAAGACGAGAATCATTCCCCGTCACCTTCAGCTCGCCATCCGCAACGACGAGGAACTGAACAAGCTTCTGGGCGGAGTCACCATTGCACAAGGTGGTGTTTTGCCCAACATCCAAGCCGTGCTCCTTCCCAAGAAGACTTCGAAGAAAGCTTAAGTCGGCGATTTTTGCCTTTCGCACAAAACGGCTCTTTTCAGAGCCACCTCATGTTGCAAAAGATGTAATGAACGCAAAGGTTCTTGTGTTGACACGACCAGCTACAATATGGCCAGGTTTGAGCGCGTGCAATTTCAATGAAATCATGAGCCCAAAATCTCGGTTTTACTAGTCGTGGTGGTTTCGTTTTGAGAGAAGTGTGCTCTTCTCTGCGGTGTCAAATGAAATCGCAGCGGTTGCTGAAAATTTAAATGAATTCGCCCGAAAACATGCTATACCTACAACTACTGAGCATTATGGCTGAAAAGCAATTTCACCGTCATGCACAACGAGCGTAGTTTGCGCTAAATAATAAGCTATTTAGGTAAGGCTACTGGCTGCGCCCTCAAACCAAGGGCTGTTCAAACTGATGTCTCGTTTCGAAAAAAGAAACACCTTGAACATTTTGCTCAGGATCGCCGACAACTTTTCGAATAGCCCTACGCTTTACTCGCGCAGCCAAGTCTCTTTCACAGTGACAGGTGGCTCTGAAAAGAGCCGTTTGATGCGAGGACGACGCTTAAGCGCGTTCTCCGCGGATGCGACGGGCTAGCTGGATGTCCTTGGGCATGATGGTGACCCGCTTGGCGTGGATCGCGCACAGGTTGGTGTCTTCGAACAGGCCGACAAGGTACGCCTCGCTGGCTTCTTGCAGAGCCATGACGGCGCTGCTCTGGAAACGAAGGTCGGTCTTGAAGTCTTGGGCGATCTCGCGAACCAGTCGCTGGAAGGGAAGTTTGCGAATGAGCAGTTCAGTTGACTTCTGGTAACGTCTGATTTCACGCAAGGCGACGGTTCCCGGTCGATAGCGATGAGGCTTCTTGACGCCCCCGGTGGCTGGGGCGCTCTTGCGAGCGGCCTTCGTTGCCAGCTGCTTTCGGGGCGCTTTGCCACCAGTTGACTTGCGAGCGGTCTGCTTAGTTCGAGCCATTTCGCGATTTTTTATTGTTCTTCTCTTGACAAGAGGTCTGACTGCACCGGCAAGCGTGATGGCTTATATAGCGTCGGCGAGCCGAGTCAGGAGAGATCTCATTGGCTCTGAGCAAAGCGCGCGCTCTTTTGTCAGCCAATCGGGCGGCGAGTTGAAAACTGAGCATAATTTCTCAACGACCTTAATTTTCTCGGTCCCGGCGAACCGTGCGTGAAATGAGCGCCGGCGTGCCCGAAGGACTCGCGCGGTAAAAGTCTCTTTTCAAAAGTTTAAATGGCCCTGAAAAGGGCCGGTTTGTTGTTGCTGTCATTGATGAGCCTTCTAACCGCCGAAACCGTACAGGGTTCGTCCTTGGCGCTTCAGCGCGTAAACGACATCGAGGGCGGTGACTGTCTTTCGTTTTGCGTGCTCGGTGTAGGTGACGGCGTCGCGAATCACGTTCTCAAGGAAGACCTTCAACACGCCTCGGGTTTCTTCGTAAATCAAGCCGGAAATGCGCTTGACACCGCCTCGACGAGCGAGTCGCCTGATAGCGGGCTTGGTGATTCCCTGGATGTTGTCACGCAAGACTTTTCTGTGGCGCTTAGCGCCTCCCTTTCCCAAACCTTTTCCTCCTTTGCCACGTCCAGACATTTTCGTAAGATGGATGCAAATACAACAAAAATTCAACACAAAGTGTTCTTTGACGGCACGTTTGCTGACTTATCTATCGCAATTTCGAACGCCGTCGAAACACTTTCCGGCCGCCAATGGCGCGAGAGATCAACGTCGAAAAATGGCGTCGCATCGCGCTGGACTGGTCGCCGAACGCATCGAAGTGCTCTTTTCACGCAGTGATGGGTGGCTCTGAAAAGAGCCGTTTTGCGAATGCTCACCGCTGCTGCTGACGATGACGTGTGACAGCTCACTTCTTTCCAGATTTCTTCGCCGCTGGCTTCTTGGCCACTTTCTTCGCGGCCGGCTTCTTGGTCTTTTTGCTGGCGGCGGTCGCCTTCTTGGCAGCCGGCTTTTTGACTGCGCCCTTTTTGGCAGACGGTTTCTTGGGGCTGGACTTTTTGACAGCGGTCTTTTTCGATCCGCTCTTGGTCGTCGCCTTCTTGCTCGCAGTCTTTTTGGCAGCGCCACCGGTCGCCGTTTTCTTGACAGTCTTCTTAGCGGCGGTCTTTTTCACCTGGGCAGCTGTCTTCGGCTTTTTGGCAGTCGTCTTCTTTTTCTTCGGCTCGGTTGCAGCCTTGTTGAGCTTGAAGGAACCAGACGCGCCACTGGTGGTGCCTTTGGTACTCACGATCTGCTCGCTGGCGCGTAGCCGCTTAATCGCGGAGCAGACCAGCCTGGTGGCGTTGTCGCCGACCTGGTGATTGTCTTTGATGTACTTCAGAATCTTCTGACGGGAAGATCCGCTTCTGTCTTTGAGAGCACCGATCGCACCTTTCACCATGTCCGCATAGGGAGGGTGCGCGGCGGTTTTCTTTTGCTTTTTCGAAGCGTCGGTTGACATTATTTTGCTCGTTTGGATTGCTGAATATGTAATGCTTTTGTTGATCGATCGCGCGCGTCGCCGCGATAACAAATTAGTACCGCAATTTCCGACCAAAGCGAAACGATATCGCGGCGGCGGCGCGCGTGCAATCTCGCGTTGATCCATCTAAAACCTGTGCTTGTGCGGGGTCGATCGACGCCGCCCTGGTCGCAGATCTCCTCTTCAGGGGCCCGATTCTGCCTGACGTTGGCCGCCAAACAAACCGGGTCGTCAGCTGACTGAAGCGCTGGCGAATTGGTTTGACCTGGCTTCTGCCAAGACGCCTCGATAGCAGGCAGCTAAAGACTTTTCGGCGACAAACTCATGCGCTTACGATTTTGACGCGGCTGTGTGCAAACAAGCTTGAGTCGGCCCCAGTCCGTGCACGCTTGCGCGATTGCCACGCGCATGGCTCGAACGGACTAGGGCCCAAAAGCACAGCTTTTCGGTCGTCTGTCGCACAGGCCTTGATCTTAGCACGCTCGCAAGGACACGACGGCTCCGCGTGCCTGTCGCAATCGCACGTACGTTTGCCGCCACCTGGCGATGGAAAAACTGGGCCCCTTTTGCAAAGGAACCGCACGGTTGCTTTCGGTGTTGTTCCATTTGCATTGTTTCTTTTCAAATCCTCCTCCAAGAACTCATTGCTCATGTAGTACAGGAAGAAAAGGGACATGAAAGAAACCCATCATCAGGCTGGAAGCCGACGCGATGTGGCTCGGGAGGGCATGATGATGAGCTCTTGCTACGGCCAGTGATCACACAGTAGGCTATAGCCAAAGACGATTGAGCTTCGAGATCCCGAGTTCCAGCTTCAAGGCATTGTTTCTGGCGATGGATGTGATGAGCTTGTAGATATGTGCGTCGGAGTCCTGATGGTGTTGGTGTAGCTCTCGTCTCTTTGTGACGCTGTCGTGTTTGTTATGAAGTGTTGCGTCGTTGCTGTTGAGATCTACAAACACAGACATTTGGAGTGGACAATATTGCTTTGGTAGTCTTTTACATGTAGTGTAAGCCATTTCGGATGGTTGATTGAAGCCTTCGCAAGTGTGCAGATTGCATAAGCCAATCTAAGAGCCAATCTGCTGAACAGCCGGTAACAATTGTTACGTGACAGGCAGCAGGCGAAATACGTGAATAGAATCACAAAATCGTAATAATAACAGCAGCAAGAAGAGCAAGTTTAAAATAAAAGAGAAAGATTTTATCCCCCCCCTCCCCCCCTTGCAACTTGAGTTGACTTCAGGTTGGGATTTAAATATTAAAAAAAAAACAATATGTAATAATATAAAAAAAATTAAAAAGATGATGCCCAAAACATTGGGAGGACATCTTCCCCGCCTGCCTCCCTCTGCCGGCGCCACTGGTGTGATGGTACCCTGCTTCATGTGTTTAGGGATTTTTTTGGTTCGCTGAAGGTGTTGCATTAAGAATGTTAGGCTATTTCTTTGCCTATGATGTGCCAGCATTGAGAGTAGAATTCGATGTTGAGTCCGTCATGGCCGGGACATTTCCCTCGTGCTGTTTTTTGTATTGTTTCTTCAATTTCTGTGTTTGTGATGGGCTTTTGTATTTCGTGTTGATCGTCTTCATGTAATTTGTTTGTGATGTGTTGTAAGAAATCTTGTTGTGCATGCTCTTGTGTGTTGTGGTGAGAATATAGGTCCGAGTAAAATTCTTCTGCTGTTTTCATCATGTCTTCTGGCGTTTCCGTGATCGTGCCTGATTTGTTCAACAAGCAGGAGATCGTGGTTTGTTCCTTTCGCTTAGCAAATCTTGGAAAGAAGTTTTTAGTTAATTAGTTGGAGTTGTAATTATCTTCAGTAAGGTTTTTGACAAGCTTTTTGCGGGCATTTGTTTCATCATTGTAGCTAATTTGTTTTTTGTTATTTGGTATGTTTTGTAAATGCGTGTTGGTTGGCAGTTGTGATTTAAGAGTCTGCAATTGGTTTTGTAAGTTAGTGTATTGTTGTCGGCTATTCTGTGATTGTATTTTTGAATGTTTGATTATAAGAGACGTAATTTTCTTTTTAATGTTGATCCACCAAGTGCCAAAGTCGAGGTAGAGAGTTGGGTGTAAAGTGGTCCACAGTGTCCAATTTTGCTCAAGGTCATCCAGAAACTCATCATTTGTGAAGAATTCGGTGTTGTTTTTCCATGTTCCTCTTCCTCTAAGGGGCGTGACTTCCGTGTTAAGCGTGAGTGTTACTTGGTCATGGTCAGATAATGGATTGCTGGTGTTTTCGTAATGTGTGGGAGTGATGAGGGGAGAAATATAAAAGCGGTCCAATCGTGCTTATGATTCTGTGTTTCTCCATGTGTATGTAGAAGCATGTCCGTGAAGTGTTCTATATGCGTCTGTGAGGTGAAATGTTGTGGTGAGTTGTTGTAGCTCTGTTGGTCTGCGATGGGGTCGTTTAGGTGGATTTCTGTCGAGAATGTGGTCGTCCACAATGTTGAAATCACCAGCGAGAATGGTGTAGTGGTTAGAGTCGACAAAGCGGTATAGGTTTTGAAAAAAATTGTGGTTTGAAGTGTTTGATCGTGCAGGGTATTGAAGTGTTGGGGCGTAGATGTAAACATTGTGTAATGTTGTGGTTAGGAATGAGATGTCAACTGCTATTACTCTGCCTTGGTGATCCAACATTGTGCGACCGAAAGTGAGGGATGGATGGTTGAGCAAAACCGCCACTCTACCTGCAGCATGTTGTTGGTTTGGGAAAGATCACTCACATGATTTGACTTCGCCTTTTTTTAATTCTTTGTAGATGAGTTCATGTTTGCAGTTTTTGTTTAGTCCGATTCATTTACGTTTTCTTTGTGGGCTCAGTGTTGAGTTTTCTATTCCGTTAGTTTCTGATTCGCTCGTCGTTGGTTCCGTTTTGCTTTCACTTTCATCGCTGGTTTCGCTTTCCAGCATAGGGCTCAGGGGATTTTCTTCTCCACTAGATGTCTTGAGTTGTTGGTTTGTGGTTTCAGGTGCGCTTGGATAGAGTGGGATTCTTTCCGGGCATACTGCTGCTCTGTGTCCTGCTTTGGCGCAGACTGCACAGGTCTGTGTTTGGCCCTCATAGTTCACGTAGACGCGTGTATTATCAAAACTTATGTAGCTTTTTCTAGGTTTTTTTTTTTCTAGGTGGTTTTTGGCTATCCAGTAGAATCGCCTGCCATCTAGAAACCCTGCTGAGTCTTTTCCTAGCACTGTTGGGCCACATATATTTCCAATACGGGAGTTTAAAGCTTCCCTGATTCTCTAATCTGGAAAGTCAATAGGGACATGTCCGAATGTTACCCGGATATTGAATGTCTCTTGAGGGTGAGCATCTTCAATTTCTTTTATGTTTTCGGCAAATTGAAAGGCTTTTGCTCTGTCGCTACATGTGAAGTCGAAACATAATGGCGATTTTTGTAGGATTCCAATGATGTGAGCTGATGGAAATTTTATTTTCTTGATAATTTCATGGATCTTCTGTCTTGTTACTGGAGTTTTGAACTTTACTGTAACCTCCCTGTCTCGTTTGTATGCCTTTATGTTCGGATTGGCTGAATTCTTCACTTTGGCTGCCCAAGACTGCTGCGTGTTGTCCTCCATGCTTGCATTCATTCAGATAATACCCTTGACGCTTTCTCAGAACAGTGATTTATGAGTTTCTATTTATATCTTAATTCTCTCCCTTGATAAATTTTCGAAACAACGTGTTTTTTCTTCTCTTCACAGAGGTCTGACTGCACCGGCAAGCGTGATTGCTTATATAGCGTCGGCGAGCCGAGTCAGGAGAGATCTCATTGGCTCTGAGCAAAGCGCGCGCTCTTTTGTCAGCCAATCGGGCGGCGAGTTGAAATCCGAGCATAATTTATCAACGACTTGTCACTTTCTCGGTCCCAGTGGCTCTACCACCATCCACTTCAGTGTCGCTGCTTTCCCCTCTTCAGCAGAGCAGTTTGCTTCTTCAATTGCTTGAAGCATGTTCTGTTTTATTTTGGTCTTCAATTCAGCAGTGTCGATTAATTGTCAGGCATTAAGCACACATACACTAAGTCTAAATTGTGGGTGGAGTGCAGTCGCAAGCTGAAAGTCGCTGTCCTCGAACCAATGACCAAATCTGGTTTGTATTGCTTCCACAAGAACGTCCACCAACGGCAAGCAAACAGCAATGCTGTTGCTGGTTTTGATGTCAGACAATCTTTTTAGGGGCATTGCAATTAGCGTTACACTAAATGCAATAAATTTCAACTTCTTGAAGGTAACTAACTAACGGACTAGTGACTAGCCAATAAGCATCAAGAAATTGCTTTCAATCGCTTCCTGTTTCTTGATGCTTTATGCTTATAGTCAGTTAGTTACCTTCAAGAAGTTGAAATTTATTGCATTTTTATAAATATTTTCAGATTCCTGATGAGGGCTTAAGTTAAACCGAAAACGTTTGACTGTTAAACTATTTGTAAATATGTAAAATATATTGTTATAATGCTCAACCCTGTCATATTGTTGTGTTTTGCCTGTCTTTGGTACATATTGATTAATCGCCAAAAACAATTAATTTAGCCAACAGTTATTAAAAATCGCCAAAAAAGAGCCAAATCATAAATATGAAGCCAAACGTCTTAAAAAATCGCCAGATTTCTGGATTTTGGCGATAAATTTGTCACTATGGCAATCCTGCTCCACAAGACCACAAAACAAAAGTAGAACCGCGCATGCGCAGTGCTGCGCCGATACAGCTGCGTGAAAAATGCATTATTGCGCAAAGCGCAGCAAACACACACAAAGCAAGACACAAACACGTGCAGAGAAATAAACGGCAATTAGAAACTGAAATTTCAATACAAAAGTAACTTGTAACTGTAGGCTAACTGTTGAAAAAGTGCTAAAATAGGAACTAGTTACTGCGTTTCGTTACTTTTGAAAAATAGTAACGAAGTTACCGTTACAGTTACTCAAAAAGTAACTAGTTACAGTAACTAGTTACTGCCCACTAGTAGCGCACCCAGAAAAAAATTTAGGGGGGATAATTCAGAAATGCAGGCCGAGTGATTTGCGACAATAGTGACAGTGACAATAGGCCAATGCCCATCCCTTTGATTAATACAGTATTTAAAAGCACTTACAATCCACCGATTGCCGATACATCAGGATTCGTTCTCTCAATCAGACTAGAAGTTGGCTGAGTGAACCCCATGCTCAGGCGCGGATCAAGGAGTTTTTTTCGGGGGGGGTGCAGAAAATTTAATAATCAATTAAAAAGATTAAAGAGATATAAACAATGATACTACGACATATACGATATGCTGTAAAATAGACATTAAAACAGCTATTTTCATCAATTATAAATGTTTAAAAAATAAATTTTGCTGGAATAAAAATTGCTGAGCGTGCAAAGTAAACTTGAAATCTGGTTTAAAACCCTTTATACAGTGTCCATGACCAATTGGATATTTTTATGTTTGCAGGCTTATATGGTAATTGATTGAAATCACACTGAAGACTAAAAAAGGTAAAGGTGAGTCCCATACTTGAATCCAAGCATCGGGGAATGAGAAGATGAGGTTCTCATAATACTAAGCTTTCGGCACTAACGAGAGTAGTTCCTTTCTCTTCGGCCGCCTTTACTTCAGCAACTACGCCTGTTCCAGACAATTGTTCACCTAATCAAACGTCATATAAAAACCGTTCAAGTCTACTGAATATTACGTCATGGAAGTTGCTAGAAAATGTGCCAAAATTGCACCATCGTTCATAAGACTTGTGTCAAACCTGTTTAAACCTGTTTCAGTTTGAAACCTGTTTAAACATGAAACATTGGATCACCAGCTTGGACACCTGTTTTGAATTGCGTGACAATGTCTTTCATTATTGCGTCACAGTACTGCGTACGTGTGTTTGAGATATTGCTATTTATTCTGGTCATTCGTGAAATGGTTGCTTGAGAGTTAGTCGCACATTTAACTGTTTGCTTAGTGCTTGCTAGCTGGACAAAAATTCCGTCTTTATCTAAGTAGTTTGTATTGTAGTGACAGTTTTTAGAGGCGTACGGTGTTGCGTCCCATTTTCGATAGCCGCCGGCTAATTTTACAGGAATACACTTTTTGAAAAGACATTTCAAAAGAGTGTTTGTTTTTCGGTCATTACATACAGACGAACGGATTCGGGAATCTTACGTTACAATTTTCCCACAAAGAGATTATGGTTTACCGCTGTGACCATAAAAAATAAAGACGTGGCTTGTTAGCTGGTAGGCCAAGAAGCACTTAGAAGCATAAAAAATAAAGACGTTGTTGTCAGTTGGAACTTAGAAGCACAAAGAATAATAAAGAAGATTGTTGTTGGTTGGTAGTCTACAGAAGCAAAAGATTAAAGCCGTTTTCTTCTCAGTTGTTGCAGAAAAATTAAAGCTTCAAGCTAAAAATTAAAGGCGTTTCTTTGTTGGTTCTGAAGAAAAAACAACATTGACATTTATTGGCAAGAAAGAAGATTGAAGACAATCCATCTGTGCTTAAAGATTCAAGTGAACGAATCCAAGTAAGTTTTGTGGACTTTAGAACTTCATATACCAGTACAGCTACGGTATCGTGCATTTAAATTCTTTTTGTATTTTTACGGTCTTTGGAGTTAAGTTTTTTATAACTACTGTAGCCTAATAATAATTTGTGTGTTTGTGTAACTTAATTTTTTAATTGTTAAATTTAGCCCCAACATTTAATATGTCTACACTCGGTGGTGACAGGGACTCTGCCGCCGTCGACTCGACTGAGTTTAAGCCTGATGATGTTCTTTGCGGTCGGGCAGGCCATTCTGGGGAGGGACTCAGTAACGATGAGGCTAAGTCAGTTCGAGAGGCCCGGCATCTTAGAAGGGATATTTTAACTCAAATTGGAGAACTTTCTGTAGCCCTAGGTTCTTTGAGTGATAAGCAGGAACTGTTAATTTTTAGATCTAAGTTATCTACTTTATAGGAAGGGATTACGGCATTTCCATGCTCTTTTGACTAAAATTTTTAACTCTGCAATCTTGGCAGA
This sequence comes from Aplidium turbinatum, assembly GCF_918807975.1. Classification (NCBI taxonomy): domain Eukaryota; kingdom Metazoa; phylum Chordata; class Ascidiacea; order Aplousobranchia; family Polyclinidae; genus Aplidium; species Aplidium turbinatum. Next base: position 22,808,299 of record NC_137476.1, on the reverse strand, counting down.
ACTTCGTGATAGGGTAGATCCCGAATTTAACTCGTTAAAAAATAACTTCGAAGAAAAAGTAAGAGAGTTCTCAGATATGTTGGACGCTGACATACATCCTGAGGATAGCGCTTCAAATGTAAGCACTAGGATGTCTGAGAGCTCGTCACGGATAGTTGCACAAATTAACCTACAGCTCAGAAGAGAGGAGCTCCAGATCCAAGCTGAGGCCGAAGCAGGAGCTGCTGAGGCCATCGCGAGAGCTGAGGCCATACGAGCTGAGGCTGCCGTCAGAGCTGAGGCAGCACGAGCAGAGGCTGACGCGAGAGCTGAGGCCATAAGAGTTGAGGCCGCACGAGCAGAGGCTGCCGCGAGAGCTGAGGCCGAAGCGAGAGCTGCTGAGGCCGCCGAGAGAGCCGAAGCTAGAGCTGCTGAGTTCGCACTCAAAGACGCTCAGTTGAGGGCTGAACAACGTAAAGACGTAGTTTTAGCTGAATATCGTTCAGAGTTGGGCTCCCGGCGTAGTTCTAAGAAGGGCTCTTCTAGGCATTCCAGAAGTGAACATCAATCACGGCTTTATTTACATAACCTTTTCCAAACGCTTGTTCAATCTGTAAGTGGACCAGTACAATCCACATCTTTTCAAGCTGTTTCAGGAGGTCTCGGGGCCGCAGCTAAGGATTTTCCGAAGGATCTAAAACCAAGGCCTGCGAATTATAACCGATCTTCTCCCCCAGAGCGTACAGGTTACGGGGCCGCCATTAGCAGTAATGCTTTGCCCCCTTCACAGTTTTCTGCGCCGTTAGTTTTTGATCGCCCAGCTACACGTAATTTGGGTGGTTGTGAGAGGCGTATCGCGTCTCCTGATTTTAACGTGTGTGAGGATCGTGATCGGGCTGTGCATGTGACTGAGCCCCCCTCAGCCCCTTAAGAGATATAGTTTGTCTTCTCCCGCTAAATCGAGTTCTCAACAACAGGATTGCTTTTTTGAATACCAAAATAGTAGGACGTTTTTCGATAAGGCGGCCTTGATTGGTTACGATGGTAATAATATGCCATTTATCTTCTTTAAAAATCGTGTTACGGCCTTAATGGCAGCTTCGCCCTTTAAGGGGACTCGTTTGACTTTGTTACAAGCAGCTTGTGTCAGAACAGCTGCGCAAACGATTGCTAATTTGGTTTCCGACACTCCTGGCTTGTCAGAAGAAGACAGGATAGAAATGTCGTTAGCTCGCTTGTCCCAGCGTTTTGGAGTTCGTGGAGGTCTTTTCGCCGAACCGGAAATTAGAAAGTACCGCTATGGTAGCAAATTGACTTCGATCTTTTCCAGTGATTTGAAAGAGTTTAAAGATGAATTGTCACAGTGTCTGCTTTACGCGCAAGCTTATGGTCAGCGTGACAAATTGGAAGGACGTTTTGTTTTGGATTTGGCTAAGCGACTCCCGTTTGACGCTAAGCAGCGTTATCTTGACTTTTTAGGTGATCAGTATGGTGGCACTGATGAGCCTACTTTTCAGAGTTTGTTCGATTTTGTAGTACGAGAGGAAACGCCTAAGTCGACTGATTTTAGCATAATGCTAATGGGCGATTCTGGTGAGTCGCAGCATTTTAAAAAGTTTGGCAAAGGAAAATTGCCTTCATGTCCGGTTAGGCAGACGTCGGTAAAACCCCATGATGATGTGATGTCAGGGAGTTCGCAGTACTCGACTGCTGTTGGCGCACCGCGCGGTGGTGAAGCCAGACGTAAAACCTACCGGCATGCATTTGTTGTTCGTCACGTGGTCAAGTTGAATATCATTTTTTGTCTAATTGTAAAGAATTTTTGCGCTTGACACCTAAAGATCGGAGAGATGTTATTGTGAAAGCTGGCAAATGCTTGAATTGTTTGCGCCAGCATATGGTTAGGGACTGTAATCATGCAAACAATTGTCGTCAATGTGGACCTAACAACGATAGGAAACACTATTTTCTTCTGCATGATTTTTATTTGGCGTCACGTGATTCTCTGGATTCGATCAGCAAAGATGATGCTGGTGCTAGAGTTCCTGTGCGTAATGTTAAGATTGGAAATGTTAAAGCAGCCTTTAACCGAGTTACTGCTGCTCGTGTTTTGAATCCAATGACTGGCAAATCGAAGTTGGTGTATTGTCAGCATGATCCTGGTTCGCAGTTGACGTTTGTTTCGAGTGATTTGGTGTGCGAACTTGGTCTTAAACCGTACGATAAAGCGTCGTTTAAAATGGATACCCTGGCTGGTCAGAAACCTACTTGGGCTAACCTTGTTAAACTCAACATCCAGTCGTTAGAGACAGATGAACTGTTTTGTGATATAACTTCGGTGGTTAACCCAGCTTGGGCTGACGATGTTAAAACTTTACCGCATAAACAAGATTTAAATGATTTCCGTCATTTTCATGACGTGAATATGTTTCATTTGAATGATTGTAGTACTGTAGATGTACTGATTGGCAACGACAACGCTTATTTGATGTGGGCCAAAGAGGAGCGTGTTGGTGAAAATCGTAGTGAACCGCATGCTTTGCTCACTCCTCTCGGTTGGTTGGCTTGTGGTGGTAAGTCACCCTTAGATGAAAGCGTTGCTAATGTGTGCAGAGTGCAGACGTCTTCAGAGTCGGATGTCATCTCTGGCTTTCAGCGTAAAATTGAGTCTCGTGATATGGAAATAGCAGACCTGAATAAAGTCATTCAGGATTTGACCTTGCAAAATGAAACCTGTGAATTGTCTCGCAATGATAATTTGGCTAGAGAACTTGTTGAACCGAATATTGAGTTGAAAGATGGTCGATTTGAGATACCTGTTCCGTTGAAGGAAGATATTGATTTACCTAACAATTTTGTGCTGGCGTCAGATAGAGCTGCTGCTTTAAGGAAGAAGGCTTTAAAACAACCTGAACTTCGTGATTTCCTTACTGACACCATGAAGGATCTTAAATCTAATGGCTATATTGAGCGTGCTGGTGAAGCAGAAAATCTAAAGGGATTTGAATGGTATTTACCATACTTTGTGACGTCACAATTAAAAAAGCGCATTGTTTACGATGGCAAGTCTGAATTTTGAGGAACTTGTGTTAATGATGTAATGTTTTCGGGTCCTGACTTGTTGAACCCTCTGGTAGATGTCTTGGCTAGATTTCGGCTGAGTAGATTTGGTTTTGTGGCCGATATGACCAAGTACTTTTTTCACATTTTGGACTTTTCAATACGTAAGCCCAATTTTATTGAACTGCTTACGTACACAGGCAGTGCCGTTCGGATCGTGAACGAACGCCCTTTGGTTCCTTTGAGTGACGATCCTAGGGATTTTACTGTCATCACCCCTGCCTCACTTTTGACCCCATACTTAGACCCATACTGTGCTGTTGGGCAACCACATGATCGTGACCAATTAAGAAGGGATTATCGGTTCAATTTGTCACTTTCTCAGCAGTTTTGGAGCAAATGGATAGATTTTTACTTGCCAGATCTTCAGGGCCGGAAAAAATGGCTAAAAATGGCCGAGAATTTGGAGCCTGGTCAACTTGTAGTGGTAGGTTCTCTCCAAGACATTGGTAAACGTGGGAAGTATCAACTTGGGAGGGTGCATGAGGTAGTTCCACAAATTAGGAAAGGGAAGCCTGTGGCTCGTAGAGCTAAAGTTGCCGTCTGCAACTATGATGAGAGTACGGGGAAAGTGAAAGTAGACTACGTGTTGAGGGATATTTCGTGCCTCGCCCCCGTAAAGAACACCTAAGTGTTAGGGTTTGAGCCTGGTTTTGTCTGCGGTGGCCGACGCTTGTCTGAGCCCAGAATAGTCGGTTATTATCGCAACCATTGTATATAGCGTCATTTTAGCGTGTACCATGGCCACCTGGAGATGCGGCCTGATTTGTCACATTTTGCAGATTTTGATTACAGCTACTGCCAGTGCTTGACTGACATTTTTTTAGATGTTTTTACTTTTTGCGGTTTCCTAATGACAAAAAACTTTTTTGTTGCCTTAGGGAAGCAGTAGCAAATGAGAAAAAGTAAGTTGAAAAACGCAAAATCAGACTGTTATTGAAAATTAACAGTCTGACTAAAATCTACAAAATCAAATTTTCTTTGTTTTTAAACATGTGAGGATGTTAAAACCTATTGTGTCATCTGGAGAAAAGAATAAAGAAAACGTAAAAATCTACTTTTTAGAAAAATTTATTTAAACGTTTGCCCAAAGTTAGAAAAACCTGGAAATTTCTGCAAAATGTGACAAATCAGGCCGTATCTTTAGGTGGCCATTCGTGTACCTATTAGGCTGGCGCAAAATCTCGAAAAAAAAATTTTTTTCTTTTAAATTTTTCGTCAGTTTGGAATATTGTTCCTTTTGGTAAATGTATCTCCTACTACACCAAATTTCACAAAAAAATATTAACGTTTGACCCTGGTTCACCTGGTTTGAATTTTTTCAAAATATCGAATTTTCGCTTATCCCTGAAACTGCTCACCCGCTATCTTCTAATGCATTCTAGCATCTTAATGGACACAATAAGAGGCAGTAACACAAACCTGTAGCAAGCAAAGTGGTTTAATTAGCAACTCCATGAACACTGACACGTGTATTACTCTCAAAATGTCGAATTCTACCACATTTCAGACATGATTTTCTTTGTGCACCCTTCACGTAGTAAATATCTACTGCTTCCAGTTTCTTGAATCATTTGACGATGTTTACCGATTTTCACAGGCCAACAAAACTTTTTTTATATAAAGACAGGACATGTAAGAGTCATTTCAAGGTATTTCGAGGCCCCTGATTCTGAAAATGCACTAAGTTTTCTCAAATTGGCTTTAGTTTTTGAGTTACAGCAAAAATATTTTTTTCGCAATTTTGAGCCCCTATAGATTTAACGTCGTGTCGTTTACTACATAGACTAAACTGGAAGTAATCCCAGGCACATTTCTAAGTTGTATAAACGCTATTTGGAACCAATCGCGTTGATTACAACCCAAACAAACAGCTATTTAACGTTTACTGGCCTAGCAACAATCAAAATATGATGTGAAGTAAGCCTGAGGATACAAGATGTAGAATATATAACTTGCGTTTTGCATTAATATATTTGTTGATTTCAACAGTCTCAGACTTAGGCTACTAAGTAAGCTACTAAGTACAAACAAAATGCATACATTGTTTTGCTTAACAAACTAGACAAATAAGCAAAACAAAGCTATCGATGAACAAACGCAACTCTTTATTATGATTGGCCTACTGAGCAACACCCATCAAGGTACGAAGGCCATTTATATAATTACAGAATACAAAGTTATGTTCTTCAGTAAAGTAGCTGCTTAGAATTTTATTCTTGCTGCGGAAGAACGTAATCTTCGCCTTGGAGTCAAGAATGCCATGTTGATCGAGATGAGGAGCCAAGATTGCAGCTACCACTTTTGATAACTAAATCTTTAACTACTTTAACATTACTGAAGGTATTGAGGTTACTCTCAGTCATGTCCGTTTTCCTATTGTTTCAAGCAAATCACCACTTGAAACTAGAGAGGGCAAACAAAAATCATAAATAACAACGTCCATGCAATGACTGCCTTGCACACTTCATGTAAACATGATGTTCCAACTTCCTTCTAACATCCTCACCGTGCAGAAGTATCAATTTTCATGGTGATTCCACGGCTCTCTTTATGCCATGGCACTCTGAACTTCTTAGTCTTGAGCCCAGAAACGGGTTTGAGTGCAATGTTTGCATACTTTAGGAGGAACCCAGGACTTATCTTGATCACCCAGCTTCATGTCAAAGTAATAATAATAATGCTTGTTTTTATGTAGCGTTGTATCTATCGCAGAATGCGTTGGTCCTCTGCGTTGCCTCATGCAGCAAAATATATCTGGGTTGTTTGTACAGCATCCTACTTGTCAAAGGCATATTTTATTAGCTTATATGCCATTTATATAGCCTATAGACCACAAAAAAACGTCTTGCAGCAAAGACTTGGTCTTAGCAAAGGCTTAGAATAAAACTTCATTTGTACAAGTATCCATTTCAGTAGGCCTACCTTTTCAATATAAAGCTGCATTCATAAACACATGACTTTCAGGATATTTTTCTTGTGATGTAGACCTTCTGATACACAACTGTTTTCATTGAGTATTTATGTCTCCCTTACGTTAACACAGTTCATTTCAACCTTTGCTTGCGTTTTGAACTTTCGTGCAATATGAACCAATTGAACTAGACAAGTGCAATTATGACATCACAATGGTAAGCAGGGCTGAAAATAAGTAATTTGCTAATTGAAAGCGTTTGAGAAACGATTTCAAAAATATTTTCATTGTCGAATATCTCGAAAACTAGAGTCAATTCGAAAAAACTAAGTGCATTTTCGGAATCAGGGGCCCTGATATACTCTAAAATGACTCTCATCTTTTGTGCCAAATTTTTTTGCTGGTCTATGTTATAGATTCACTGACTGCGAAAAGGCTGTAAAATCAACTAAAATGACACTAAAAGCATGCACTATTAGTGACTCTCAGACTTGGAGTAGGATGAAGACGTTCCACATGGAAGTTAACAGAGGAAGTGACGTCAAAATCATATGGTCAAATTTTGAGAAATCCTCTCTTCAGATACTGCTAAACCACTTCGAAATTTACTAATTTTTCAGAAAAATTCAGAATTTCTCCTTGGGTGAACCAGGGTCAAAGGTCAAAACCCAACAAAAATTTTTGGTTTACAAGTATCAGTGAGCAAAATGGAACATTATTCCAAACTGACAAAAATTTTAAAGAACATCAAGGAAAATGAGCCACCCTAGTACCTATGGTACCAATTTCATGTATCGTTGTGTTTATTCTTATTGCTGTTCATTCTTTGCATGCCCTTTGTATTTGCGTATTAACTTAAACGTGAGTGATTCAAACAATTTGTGTATCATGTGTTTTTATTCATTGGCTCACAATTGTCGTCAATTCTTTTTTAGTTATGCCATGTCAGACGGTCATAACTAGGGGCCGCTATGTTCCAGACAATTGTTCACCTAATCAAACGTTATATAAAAACCGTTCAAGTCTACTGAATATTACGTCATGGAAGTTGCTAGAAAATGTGCCAAAATTGCACCATCGTTCATAAGACTTGTGTTAAACCTGTTTAAACCTGTTTCAGTTTGAAACCTGTTTAAACATGAAACATTGGATCACCAGCTTGAACACCTGTTTTGAATTGCGTGACAATGTCTTTCATTATTGCGTCACAGTACTGCGTACGTGTGTTTGAGATATTGCTATTTATTCTGGTCATTCGTGAAATGGTTGCTTGAGAGTTAGTCGCACATTTAACTGTTTGCTTAGTGCTTGCTAGCTGGACAAAATTTCCGTCTTTATCTAAGTAGTTTGTATTGTAGTGACAGTTTTTAGAGGCGTACGGTGTTGCGTCCCATTTTCGATAGCCGCGGGCTAATTTTACAGGAATACACTTTTTGAAAAGACGTTTCAAAAGAGTGTTTGTTTTTCGGTCATTACATACAGACGAACGGATTCGGGAATCTTACGTTACAATTTTCCCACGAAGAGATTATGGTTTACAGCTGTGACCAACGCCCACCCAATTTATTACACCCTGGGTAGAGGTGAGCGGTGTTTTGTCAACAACCAGCATGCCGGGAGTCGAACCAGATGATCGCATGATTGGAAAACGAGCGCCTTACCGCGCCATCTCACCGCACTAATGAAGACTAAAAACTATGAAACAGCTATTCAAGGTTTCATACTGTTTCAACTGACGTCATTTGGTTCAACGTTGGTAGCTGACTCAGCTCCAACAAATATTGCTATTAAATTGTACTCGAAGTTGCATGAAAGAAAATAACGGAGTCTGATCGATGGATAATTTCAACCATAATAATAACAAAAAATTATTCCCCCCCGCCGAGATAAGTTAAGTCCGCCGTGGGACTAAGATCAGCTGTTTAGAAGCATATCAAACCATTTGATACGGAGCGCACCGAATTGTCTAAATGTTTAATTCGTCATGAATGTTCATTCTCAGATATTCAGTTATGCCTACACTACAAAAACTAACACTTAGGCCTAAACATTACAACCGCAAGCAATTTGTACAAAAAGCTGGATAAGTTTACCTCTTGCGTATAGAAGCTAAACGAACTAAATATTGCATCCGCACCTGAACGTTCATTGGCGAAGTAACGTTATATCGACGCTGTAAAAAGGGCAAAGGCATGACTATGAAAGCTAGTAGGCTAAAATACATGGCGAGGAGACATCAAAAAACAGCAACAAGCTTTTTGGCATTATGATGCTGTGCTGTGTACCGTGACGAGAGACCATTCTGACAAGTTAGTCTAGCCGCTCTAGCGAATGTACGCATTGACAGCACTGGGTAAGCAACTCTAACCATAACACATCTGATTGGCTAAGCAGCTGGTGACGTTTTGCAAAACGAGTAAGGATTGGATAAAACGAAGGCGTTTTTTGTCATTTTTGAAGCTGGGAAAGCTAATGAGACTGTTCAGCGCAGGGTGGGTAGGAAAATGCCCTTTTCAGGGCACGGCAGTGCTCGCACTGTCGAAAAGTGCCGACGACCCACCGTACTGCAGCTGAACACCGAGGGCATCACGGCCAGCAAGCTCAACATCATCGAGCACCTGGCCACCAAGCATCAAGCCCTCATCATCCTCCTCCAGGAGACTCACTGTACATCTGTGGATAAGTTGGTAATAACCAACTTCACACTCGCAGGCGCAACCTGTAGCAGGAAACACGGCCTCGCCACGTTTGTCCATGACCGGCTGAGCTGGTCCTTGGTTGACCAATCCCAAGCTCAATCGGAGATCGAGTGGCTTTGTGCAGATGTAGCAGGCTACAACATCGTCAATGTCTACAAGCCCCCACCTTCGCGGATAACATCAACAGCCATCCCAGTGTTCCCCCACCCCAGCCTCTACGCTGGCGATTTTAACTGCCACCACACTGACTGGGGGTACAACTCCATCAACAACGACGGAGATAGTCTGGCCGCTTGGGCAACCAACAACAACCTCGCCCTCTTATACGATCCTAAGGGCGCACCGAGCTTCCACTCCGGTCGTTGGAACACTGGCACGAACCCAGACCTGGCTTTCGCAAGTGATGACCCCGATGATCGCCAGCCGGACAGACGTGCATTAGAGAAGTTCCCAAGGTCTCAACACCGACCCTCGCTAATCACGGCCCCCTTGCTTGCCACACCTATTCCGAGCAAGCCTGTCAAGCGATAGAACTTCAGAAAGGCCGATTGGGAATACTACAGCTTCCTCACAAACGAAGCTACGCAGTACCTCCCATCCCCACACACCATCAAAGTGGATGAAGCCTACCAGGACTTCTGTGATGCAATCATATCTGCGGCAAAAGACTCCATCCCGCGAGGTCGACGGCAAAACTACATACCTTGCTGGGATGTGGAGTGCGACAGGCTTTACCGCGACTTCCTCCGTTCCCCCCAGGGTACCGCCACCACCAACTCAGCAACAGCCCTGCTGGCAAGATTGGATTCAAAGAGGAAGAAGCGCTGGACAGAAGCCATAGACTCAATCGACTTCACGCACTCCAGCCGCACAGCATGGAGTACACTCAACAACCTCACTGGCAGATCACGTGCCTCTCGTCGCCAATGCCCCATTTCAGCAAATGCCATCGCCTCACAACTTGTGAAAAATGGAGTGCACAGAACGAGAGACCGTGAATCAGACAAGTCCGTCCTCAAGGAAATGACGGTCCTCTGGAAGGTCCCAACACCTGTCGAGGGCAACATCTCTGGTGAGTTTACCCCAGAAGAATTTGCCTCCGCCCTCCAGCACCTAAAGCCAGGCAAATCCCCGGGCCTTGACCACCTATGCCCGGAACTAATACTCCAAGCTGCCCCCTTTATGAGGTCCTGGTTAAAAGAATTCCTTTCCTGCTGCTTGCGTCACCTGCGCATCCCAAGAATCTGGAGAAGAGCCCTAGTGGTTGCAGTCCCAAAGCCGAAGAAGCCCCCAGGGGATCCGAAGAGCTACCGCCCCATCTCTCTGCTCTGTATCCCCTTCAAGATACTCGAAAGACTTATCTACGCCCGTGTCGAACCGATAATAGACCCTCAGCTCCCTCGGGAACAAGCCGGCTTTCGTCACGGAAGATCAACTGTAGACCAGGTCACTCTGATGACCCAAGACATCGAGGACAGCTTCTCGGCAAAAAAGAAGGCTGGCGCCGTGTTTGTCGATCTCACGGCTGCCTACGACACTGTATGGCACAGCGGCCTTACCTGCAAACTACTCCGTCTCCTTCCTGACAGGCACATGGTCCATATGATTATGGAACTTGTGCAAAACCGCAGCTTTACCCTCTCCACCGGTAGCGGCCGACGAAGTAGACTACGTCGACTCAGAAACGGCGTCCCACAAGGCTCTGTCCTGGCTCCCCTCCTCTTTAACACTTACATCTATGACCTGCCTGACACCATCTCCAGGAAGTATGCTTACGCAGACGATCTGGCTCTCCTGCATCCAGCCGGAGATTGGCAGTCAATGGAGAGGAACCTAAGCCAGGACATGTCAACTATATCAACATATCTCCAGAAATGGAAGCTACAGCTCAGCAAGGCAAAGACAGTGTCGGCGGCCATCCACCCAAACAACAAGGAAGCAAAACGTGAGATCAACATTACTACCGATGACGAACACCTCCCTTACTGCGCCGAACCCACCTACCTCGGCGTAACCCTGGACAGGTCACTCACGTGCCGACGACACCTGGAGTCACTGCGCAAAAAACTATCGGCGCGCGTTGCACTTTTGAGGCGGCTGGCGGGTTCCGGCTGGGGAGCTGATGCGAAAACCCTTCGCACAGCTACCTTGGCCCTCGTCCATTCTACCGCTGAGTACTGCGCACCAGTGTGGTGCCGCAGCTCTCACACCCGCCACATTGACACCGCCATCAATGACGCACTACGCACTGTGACTGGATGCCTGCGCCCCACTCCAACGGACTGCCTTCCCATCCTTGCAGGCATCCAACCTGCTGAGCTTCGCCGTAAAGGAGCCATGATTTCCCTTGCTCGTCGCGCACTGGACCCCGACCACCTCCTCCACAGTACATTCCAGCGCCTACCTGGAGGACAGCAGCGACTGAAATCAAGACGCCCATTTGTGCCCGCCGCACGACAGCTTCTGAACAACGTTGAAGATCTTGGAATAAGTGCGGCACACTGGACGAACTACACATGGAACATGGAGTGGCAAAACAACACCTCCCGACTCCGTGATTTCCTACCCGACGTCGACCCCCACCCTCCGGGAATGTCCCACGCAAGACTTGCGTGGGTCCGGCTTAACCGCCTACGAACCGGCGTCGGTCGCTTTCGTTCAGACATGTGCAAATGGGGCCTGGCTCCCTCACCGGGATGCAAGTGTGGCGCCACAGACCAGACAGTAGATCATGTCGTCCATGACTGCCCAATCCATCAACCACCACATGGAGCGCTTGGACTGAAAGCCCTGGATGACGAGACTGTCGAGTGGCTGATGACATCATGCCCAAACATATAGTCCAGAAGAATAGCTCATACGACGAAGAAGAACCTGGGAAAGCAACTTTGATAGTTGCTTCCCTGGAGCTTCAGTGGTTGTTTCTGACAGAAGCGTTTGCGTTAATTGGCATTTATAGGCAAGACATGCGGTTTGGTGAGGACTTAGACTAGTCACAAGCGTTACGAGTAATTCTAGTCACGAATACAGTAATTTTCAAGTTAAAATAGACGTGATAAAAATAATAAGAAGTTAAACCTATAATTCAGTCATTATATTTTGCATAGTTTTCGCTCAGGTAAGCACTGTTTTCCTTGCTTTCCCTGACCGATCGTCACTGTATAACATCCATGCAACAATAACTAACAAAAGTTGCAATTTATGCTTAAACATGTGATTCTATTCTCCAAATGAGGAATTAGACAAACAAAAGGTCTCTGGAGGATGAATTTTGGATGCATCGACTCCAGTTAAATCAGCTGTTCTATTAGTCTATTAACTGTCGTTTCGATTAACTGTCGTTCGATTAATTTTCGTTCGATGAACCGTCGTTTCGATTAACCGTAATTCGATCAATTGTCGTTCGATAAACTGTCGTTTCGATTAACTGTCGTTCGATCAATAGCCGTTCGATAAACTGTCGTAGTACTGCTGTGACCAGCAATGGTCTGGTCAGAGGAGAGAGGATCCAAGCACTTTGAAAAAACTATTATATTATTGTTTCAAAAAAGATTTCAAAACGATAATTTTACAAAGCTACGGTGCATCATAAGTGATATATTATTATGGAATCAACTTATCAGTTTCATATGCAATTAAAAAGGTTTAGTCTAAAACTTGAGTAATCTTTGCTTGTTTTTTTTGGAATTTTATGCTTACGTTATCTTATCTTAAATATTAAAGCCTGCAAACCAAGACTGGTTTTTTCGAACTTGATGTTTTCTTTTCACAATCAAAAACAAAGATGGTTTTAACTGATTTGTCCAATGTAAACTAATGTAGGCTAGACCTCAGTTTCCATACAATCTGATGTGCGCTTATCCCCTACAGCTACATCAGGAAAAAAGTGGCATCGCTACTGCAGCTGCTAAGAAACAAGTTAAGAGCTAACTTCTCAGAAGTGTTTCTCGAAGTTTTCTATCAAAAACTTTCAGGCGTATTGTGTTTCTTTTTATACATGACAACTTTTATGTAATTATTTCTTTCGTTCCTCCATCAACCACCATTTACGTGTTGCATGCAACAATGCCTTTCCGCCCTTTCGTAGGTGTTACATGCTTGCCTCAGTAGTTCCCAACTGGAGGGCCATTTGCAATAGGCCTACTCTAGGGGCTATTACTCATATTCAGTTTTCCTCTGTCATCAAAGGGTTTGCTAAGATCAATGTTGCTAATGAAATTTTCATGCACGACTGTTTTCGTTACATTTCTGTGGAGCAATTTTCTGTCTTGGGCTTACCGTTTGGCTGTCTTATCAATTTCAGAATATAAAAACGAAGTTAGTCGTATCCTGGCGCGTGCACAATTGTTTGAGAGTTTTGATCCTAACTACTAAATCAAGCCTTTTTGCTATGTACTTCAACCTTTGTATCGAACAGCCAAAGAAATTCTAGAAGTGATTAGTCGACGAGAGGAAGGTTGGTTTGGTTTTGAATCTTTATCCTCGGACTGACAAAGCCTTGATTCCTGGTAGTTTCGCATACCTGTAAACTGTAGAGGTTCTTGACGCAGGGCCGGTTACCGAGGTTACCGAGGCAGAGTAAAGTTTTCAGATTGTTGAAGTTTTGTTGCCGGGAAATTATTTCATTCACCATAGGTGCCGCTGAATGGAGAGCAGTCCTGAAATGCGTTGCTCAAGCGCACATCCCGAGAGTCGAACCAGTGCCGCGTGATTTTGAGCCCGGCACGTAACCACTGAGCTAACGGGGCGGACTAAAAGCCAAGGATTCATACTATAGGGATCGCCAACTCGGCTGGAAACCCGACAATCGGAGTGTAAAAGTGTTGCCAGATTGATTTTATATTTTTAGAAAAAAATATTATTTTAGCATTTTTAAAGTAGTAGTTGCCCAAAACTTGCCCGTAAATAAATATTTTAAAACTAATCTAAAGCAATTTTATTGTTCACTTATCAAACTATCATATTTTTGGCAAATTCAACCTCTCTTGTACATAAAACATATTACTTGAAAAATAATTACCGGCTTTAACACTTAAAACATGAAGCTCTTTATATCTGAGGTGTATTTTTAAGTTTCTCAATTTTTTTTGTTCTTACCTGGTTAGTAGGCCTATATATTTTTTTAAACCTGCAAGTTTTATTTAAGTTTTGCACATAAATTCAGCACATTCTTATTGCGAAGTAACACAACTACAAACTACTTTAACTCAATCTTGTGCAACTTTAAACTTCAGGTTAATTTTAAACGGACGAGCTTTGGGCGACCACTACTCTTTAAAAATGCCAAAATAACATTTTTTCTAAAACTATTAAAAATATCTGGCAACACTTTTACACTCCGATTGTCGGATTTCCAGCCGAGTTGGCGATCCCTATATTATGAATCCTTCGCTTTTAGTCCGCCCCGTTAGCTCAGTGGTTACGTGCCGGGCTCCCTATACTAGTTGGCGATCCCTATACTATGAATCCCTGCTAAAAGCTACTAAAATTTATGGCCGCACCAACTTTTTAGCTGTTGATTGATCAAGACCACCAAGAAAAGGTTATGTAATCTTGAAAATCAAGACCAGATCATCAAAACAACGTGATCTTGAAGACCAAGATCACTTTCAAGATCACTTTTTGGGTCGCCTACTTGAAAAAGAGAAGATTTTGAATAATGATGTTCCAAAAAAAAAAAAAAAAATGTTCTATATGCAACGTGGTTAATGGTAGCTTGTATTGCTAACTGTTGCTTTTAACTACTCCACCGCTAGCCTAAGAATTATAATAAAGTTAGTCACTCAGTTAAGTTACTCTAACTAGTACCAGTAGTTACTAACTAGTACCACTCTAACTAGACCTAATAGTACCAGTCACTAACTAAGTTAGTGACTGGTGCTATTAGGTCTATCAATCGTTGTATTAGTTTGCATAGAATCGCAACGTTACACCTAACGCCAAGGGTAATAATCAATGTAGGCTACTAAAAACAGCAAAAAATTGCAATTACCCCAAAAAATTATTATTCACTAAACTTTTATCTGGTTTATATGGAAAGCTTTTATTTGTGTAATCGTGTTACTAAGTATTTTCAACTTCACTAAATTATTGTTACGGACAATTTTCATATCAAACGTCATATAAAACCGTTCAGGTCTACTGAATCTTAGCGTATTACGTAATGGGGTATTTCTAAAAAATGAGCAGATTGCAGAATCGTTGCAAGACCTATAAAACATTGCAGCTGCAGCACAACATTACATCATCGTTAAATCTTTAATTACTTGAACAGGTGTAAGCCAAACTTGAACAGGTGCTTGAATAACTTATCATTATTACGTTACAGTAACTGCTTACGTGCGTTTGAAATATCGTAGTTTGTTCTCGTCATTTTGAAATTGTTGCTTGAGGAAGTTGGTCGCATATTTAACTGTTTTGCTTAGTACTTGCCAGCTGGACAAAATTTCCGTCTTTTATCCAAGTAATTTGCATTGTAGTGACAAGTTTAGTGGTGTATCGCGTTGCACCCAATTTCGACAGCCAGTGGCTATTTTTACAGAAATACAATTCTCGAATAGACGTTTCCAGAAGAGTGTTTCTTTCGGTCATTACATACATCAGACGAACGGATCCGGGAACTTTATGTTACAATTTTTCCACGAAGAGATTATGGTTTACCGCTGTGACCAATTATATCAATGTTTATTGCATTCAAAACCAACCAACCAACTGCTGTCTGCTATCAAAAAAGTTCAGAGGTGAGCTGTCAGATAAACCGTTCAAACAACAATACAAAAGCTATACAAACAAGAGGAAGCATATGTTTCCACATTGAATATATTTGTTTATATAGGCTACCCAGACTCTGAAGTATTAGTGGTCTGGTGGATTTACTGCAATAAACCACTTTACATGACCAAAGTTGGCTGTAGAGTCCAGTGTATTTTTAGCACCTCCATTCTAAATTTTTTTAAAATCTAAAATTGGGTCCTAGAAAGCAAACATTTTTTTAGAAATCACACACAGAATTGTACGCAAAAGTTTAATCATTTTTTATAATACTTCAACATAAAGTATTAAAAGAAGTTGACTTTATTATTATCACTAACACATAAAACTTTTTAAATTTAAAAATGGCAACAGTGACAAAGTTGGACCGAACCGAAACTTCAAACCGACATTTCTAGGACACATAGCCTAAGCTATCATACTCACAATGGCTTAATGTTAGTAATTGCCACGGATTACTTTGCATAATACGAGTTCAAAAAAAAAGATTTAAAAAAAATGGGCGACTACTTTAAACCCGTATTAACGTAAAGTCAATCGGGGATCCGCGTAAAGCAGATGCAAAAGCATAAAAAATTTAAGAAAAATGTGAACACTATAATATAAACGACGATCTTTTAGAGTACATGTTAATTGTATTAGTACATGCATAAAAGTGAGACAAAGTCCAATTTGAAATTCTTCTGTTGCATTTTTCCAATTTGAAATTCTTATGTTGCATATCGCGCGATTTCGGGTATTGAACCCTCTTCAGTACAAGTTTTATCAACAGCATAGTACAGTAAAATTTACAGCAGTTCACTTTAAAAAAATGACTAAAAATGTTATGTGGTTGCCAAGAAACAAGTTAGTCTGCGAAATTAGTCTACGAGCAGTAATAATGGCAATTTTTATGCAAATTATGAAAGTAATTAGGTCATAGGCTACATTATAAAAGTAAAGTGACAAACTTTAGTTGCAACAATAAAAAGTACGAGAATATTAAGCATTCGGCAAAGTATTTAAATGTAAACAACAAACAATGGGGTCAGTCAAGCTGACATACGCCAAAGCCTGGGACCAGTCAAGCCAGCCTCCTGTTACAATTACATGATCCGAACTAGCGGATGCAAGATACTTCTAACTAATTATTTAAAAAGGGGCGATTACTTTAAACCCGTATCAACGTAAAGTCAATCGGGGATCCGCGTAAAGCAGATACAAAAGCATCAAAAATTTAAGAAAAATGTGAACACTATAATATAAATAATATTTCAAAATAATAATAGAATTTCAAATTGGACTTTGTCTCACTTTTATGCATGTACTCATACAATTAACATGTACTCTAAAAGGTCGTCGTTTATATTATAGTGTTCACATTTTTCTTAAAAAAAAGAGTTTATCTAATAAGTAAACTTCAATTTTAAAGTGATTTTGATCTTATTGTTCTTCAAAGTCAAGATCACACACACAAAAAAAGTGATCTTAGATCAAAATCAAGATCAGCAAAATATAAAAGTGATCTTGAGGATCAAGATAATGCCAATTTCTGATTACACTATGGGTCAGATAACTTCTAACAAAATTTGCTTTACGTTCATTGGTTTTTTAAGAAAAAATGAAACTGACGACATAAAAGAAACCGACTTTGTGTTTTGTATGAGTTGTTTATTATTCAGCCAAAAACACTAATTTTATCACTGCACAGTTTACAGTTTATCACTGCACAATTTTGGTTTATCTCTGCACAAAATGGTTATTACTGGGCCTAAGAATCATCACCATGCAACAAAAAATTAGTTGTGTCAAGTTTTTAAAGATATTGCTGAGTAAAACATGCTTCTAGCAATTTTTTTCCATAAGTGTTGTTTAAAAAATATTTATTTAAGGTTTTTGTACTTTTAGTACCCTGTTTCTCAAGCTCTTATTCTAAATTCCTCACAAGGTCGATGAAGTGTGACGTCATAGTGACTATCATTTTAGCGTCATAACTGTAGCTTGTATCATAACAATGATCTTTGTTTGGTCATAGTCGCGGAATAGAGCAAGTACAGAAATTTCAAATTGTTTTTATTTACCATCAATGTAATCAGAAAATATAGAACTTAAAATGTTTCAATCATTTGTTGTTTCTTACTGTGTTCTGTAAAAAGCTCTAGCCAAAATTGCAGATAAGTTGGGAATTGGATCATCACGTGAATGCAAACTTTCTACTGATTCAAAGAAAATGAAGGGGTGTACCAGCAAACATCTACAGTATAGGATTGGCCCATGATACTAGAGAAGGATCCACAGAGGATACAAACTGATATGAATGAATCAACAAGTGAATAAAAAAATAACAGTTAACCTCTCAAGTACATGTAGCTCCACACAGAGTGAAATTTACATGCCTTTTGACTCTTTTTTATTTCTTTAAAAGTAATGTCTAAAAAGACATTATTGACCGAAAAAGAATTCTAAAAAGACATTCTTTTTCGGTCAATAATGTCTTTTAGACATTACTTTTAAAGAAATAAAAAAGAGTCAAAAGGCATGTAAATTTCACTCTGTGTGGAGCTACATGTACTTGAGAGGTTAATTGTTATTTTTTTATTCACTTGTTTCTACTGATTGTTTTGAAACTTTTTGCTATGTCTGTGGTCTATCTACATATCAGTAACCATATGAGACTAACAAGCGAAATGTGCAATGAAACAAAGCTAAAAGCAAAGCTTTTATACTTATGAAATGTTTTTTGGTATGGAAATTAGTGACCAAATTAACCAAGTCAACAGCTGTGCACCTTATGTGTTCTGCAGAACACATCGGTCCAATTTAGATGGCTGACTAAGGGAAAACGACATTTGATACTAGCCTACAGTATTTGCTATTTCAAGAGTTTGGAGAGTACCCCGAAACCATACAGAAGACCGTTGTTGCTATATGGTTGACAGTTCACGGTTTAGAAAAACAAAAAACCGACATGACATTGCATATTCTTTCATAATATGTTCTATTGCACCTGTTTCGCATAGCAGTCAGCAGCTGAGTTGCCGATTTAGTCTAAGCGTAAAACGTATTGACCTGGAATAAATTGCGACCCTAACAAATTAGGTATCGTTGAAAAGCTTAACTCCTCTAGATTAAGATTTTCACTCTCCTCCAATCAGAGACCCTTGGCAAAAAAAGTTATGGCTGTTTTTGAAGCAGCACCTTGCGCCGCTAGTGGCGAAACTGTATTTTTCCTTTTACACAAGTTTTTAGGCTCATTTTTAACTTTTTTTCCTATGTGTATAAGAAAGAGACAACTCACATTTGATAAAATATTATTTATATTTAAATGACGTCAATCTGACGTCATCAAATTAAAATTGCTTACCTATTACTCTCAGCCCATTGATAATTGCAGATCCAATACATTTGTTCTAAAAAATCGTTTTTAGACATAACGGAGCTTCATATAATGATTCAAGAGGGCATTTTGACCGCAGGTCCGGTTTAATGACGAAACTAAACGCTACAAGTGGCGAGAGTATATTATGGGCATTATACAAAAAATGCGAAAAATTTTAAAACTTTGCTTCAATAATTATGCCGTGGAGTGTTTTATTATCTTTATCCTGCATTGCGGGAAAGAGGACTTGAGCGCTATGCACCGGTGTACGCCTTCCGACGGTATTCCGGTGTACGCCTTCCGACCCACGCTGCAAGGTCTGTTTCCGGTTGTCTACTCTACTTATGACTTAAATTTGGTACTACCCATTACTCGAAATCGATCACTGGGTAGAGGCTATTTATCGTAAAGTTTCTTGCCCAGAGAAACAACAGCAAGTGCGGGTGGCTAGAGTCGAACATGCAGGCTCTCGACTGCGAGCCCAACACGCTAACCACTCGGCCACTGCTGCCAGTGCCCAAGACGTGTAACTATTGTTCTTGTCGACGGTGAAAATTCGACTCACACTGCTAGTGGATATGCCATGTCTGAGGAGTACAGCTCAACTATCCAGTGGAATCTTTCGGGTAGCCCAAATTTGGGCAATAGGCTACACAAATAATAATATTTATTTGCATCAGACAAAGCTGTCAATATACAAAACAAAGAAATAATACACAAACTGCAAATGCACAAAATAGGCCATCTAATGTTACAAGTTTACAGACAATGGTACGGTAGTGTTGCAAGTTAGAAGAACTGAAAGTATTCAGAACGATAAAAATAATCAGATGACATGGCAGCCATCAAAACTAGATATCAGCATACATAGAATTATTATAATGAAGACGATGATTTGATATACGATGGCAATCAGACCTCATCAGGGAGGCAACAATAGTTAGACGATACTTCGCATCTTTCAACAAAAGAAAAAACATGTTTCCGAAGTAATGCATCAAATGTTATAATGTTGCACAAAACTTGATGTTCACGTAGGCTACGCTATAATGTTTAGGCAAATTGTGTATAATTCTAAATGCATTATTGAAGGCAACACGCAGGCGATTAATGTTACGTTGAAGATAATTTTCCCACAGATGACATGCATACATTGGAGTACAATATGAACGCAATAGAACATTTTTAATATCACTGGAGCACTTGTAAAATTTTGATTTTAATTTATTGGCAGAACAGATCATTTATTGAAACATGATCAAAATGTCGCAATCCTCAGGGCAGTCGTCTTGTACACAACTGAGATTGCAACAAGTTTCCCCACGACACTCTCCACATGCTGTTACGCACTTTAAGCCATGTTTTCTGCAGCTGCAAGACATTGTTCCACATTGATTTTTTGTTCCTTCTTTGCATTTGCATCGTACAACGTTCAATAGCCATTCTGGTGCCGGATCTAAATTGGCCTTTATTGGCATAACTGCACCTGCTGCGTCAGCTTTCCATCCCCATTGTGCGAGATCCAAGATTTCAGTGTCAAGATGCTTCCACTGACATACCTGAAGCAACAGTTTTATATCAACTTAGATAAATCAAGTCTTGCTGCCATAAAATTTTTGATTTGTAGTACACCACATGTTTATGCTAGTCCTATTATAACGCAAGTTGTTTTGCTATAACTTGCATCTTTTCCTTACAGCAGTTTAATAGCGCAATTTGCTGTAATATTTTGAAGTTACCGACAACAAACAATTCTTGAAAAATATCTTCAAGTGGTACAGTATAATCTATAGAGCAAAGACGCTTTTATACTAAATGATTACCGGTATTGTGTTACAATACCATTAGGCTACGCACTATTATTTCACCTGCAAATGTACTCTGAAGAAATGAAAACGAATTGCAGCTTCGCTGGGTGGCAATCTTTCAGGATGAACAGTGGAAGCTGTTGCAACCATCTGCATGTAATTGACGTACCGTAGTTGGCCAAGTGAATCGGCAGGTTTTGCACTAAAGCTTGATGGATCAACAAAATATAGCATTACTATCGGTGAATCTCATTCAGACTGGTAGGCTACTCAGCAACATTTTCATTTCTTCTTATTTAATTAACTGTGCACCAATACAGTCCCAGTAACTAACCTTTTCAATAACAAATCTCTTCCAGCATCAGCTATTTGCTCACGTGTAGAATCTAATCTCCCAAATATATCAGCAGATTGTTGAAATTCTTCCTTCTTCAGGTAATTGAACATCTTTAGCTTTCCTAAGCAACAAGACAGATGACATAATTAATCATTGTCACCAAATAATGTGTGCAACTGTGCATACACTCCATACATTGGCATTCCAAATAAAAGTATTACAATATTAGAATAATATTGAGTGGATTTGGTAATGACTGCCATCTGAATTCTTGCATATCTTTTAAAAGCTGATCAGAAAATGGTAAAAATGTACTTTCAGACAAGCATGGTAAGCAGTTCAGGAATATATAAAACACTGTAACAAACACTAAAACATTTTTATTTTTATTTATTTTTATTTTAATTTTCTATTTGAATAAGACCTTCTGATGATCCGTTAGGTTAAGTTCAGGAATATATAAAAAACTGTAACAAACACTAAAACATTTTTATTTTTATTTATTTTTATTTTAATTTTCTATTTGAATAAGACCTTCTGATGATCCGTTAGGTGAAACAATTTGTAAAGGCTTCAGATAGTAATAACTACATTTGATTTAAAACACTGTAACAAACACTATATATAAAACACTGAAAGCAAGATTAAAATGTACTGCTACCAAAGCTGATTAATTATACTGGTACCTTGTTGATATATTGCATAAGTTGTATCACATCCACTCCAAGCATGAGCAAACAGCAAGTAATTTTTGACACACCTCATGCACCTTACAACTACTTTCGCTCTCTTCTTTTTCTTTTAGATATTGATAAAGATGACTGTCACCAATGTTTTGTGCATAGCTGATTAATGTCTTCAGTCCACCTCGTTTCACTTCTTGTAGCTTCGATAAATTATGAGATTGGCATTTGATGCATAAACTTTCATTATAAAAAGCTTGATTCTGATTTTCCATTATTCAATTATCTCCATAACATCTGAAAACTAGTCTATCAATTCTAACTGTTTAATAAACTAAGCTATACAACTTAGAAATCATTACCGGTATTTCATAAAAATCTTTAAAGCTGTAAAGAGAGAAAACTAACATCAGACCTGGGAAAAAAATGGCCACACAGAACATTTGCTCTTTCGAACTTAATCTATATCTGAATATGTTATAGCCTTTACAGGTGGTCTCAGAAGTAACAAGAACCATAGCTCTTACTGGTAGGCTGGCCTCCTTATTTAACTGATAGTGTGTGCAATTACCAGAAAACGTATTGTTGCATGGATATCAGTAGAAGCTACCAGGTCTCAATAAACACCCTTCCTTTGTCAGTTTGTGCACCAGTACACTGGTAACAGTGGCCTACTACTACTACCATACTGCATTCATTGGTACAAATACTTCACACATGCATGCAATGCCATTTAAAATCCAAGATGTTAAATGAAAGAGAACTCAACTAAAAGAACAACAGAAAACTCAAAAATTTAACATAAGCTAGAGATGATAAGACATGCTGCATGTAAAGAACATTTAGACCTGTTTCCTCTAACTTTCATCATAGCCCAGCATACCGTACTGTACACTGTTATAGGCCTAGTGCATCTGTGTATCGCCTTCTGCCAGGTACCATATCTAACGTTTTGACTTCTGTTGCAAACCAAATTAAATGAATAACCTGACATAACTTACAGTACCGATAATGATGTTCTTGCAAACAGTTCCCAAAACATATTAAACTACGGTAGGCCTGCCTGGTACGGTACTCAGTTCTGTGATATTTAGGCTAGTACTGCAGCCAGTGCAGAGTGGTAGATCAAGAATCTTTGCTGTCCCAAACCTACTCAGTACTGCCTAGTTACTTACAAACCTCATGGCTATTTTTTTTTTCTTTTTGCGCAACGCTCAAGAGTTCAAGATGGATACCACTACATGCCTAATAAGCTGGTCAGTTGTCACCGGAGCAACTTCGACTGCCAGAATTTTACACGGCTTGCTGTTTCTGCTGAAAACATAGCTAGATTAGCTGCGCCGCTAGCGGCGCAAGGTGTTGCTTAAAAAACGGCCACAACTTTTTTTGCCAAGGGTCCCTGGTTGGAGGAGAGTGATAATCCTAAACTAGAGGAATTAAGCTTTCCAACGATACCAAATTTGTTAAGGTCGCAATTTATTCCAGGCGGCCCTATATTTTCACATTTTACGCTCAGACTAATTCTCAAACCCTCGAGCAAAAAAGCTGCATAAGACACGGTAGTGTCTCAAGATATAGAAAAAGTCTCTCATGACAAATTCAACATACTTAATACAGACATAAATTCAGAATTTTGGTAATAGGCTCAACGAGGCAATAATTGTAAATTTATCCTACATATCATATAGTACTATATTATAAATTAACATATCTTACTATACGTATATCTTATCATATTACACCCGACTGGATAAGGATGATGATTACTATCTTTACTTTTCCATGAATAAGCTACTATACCATATTGCATAATTTAATATTTGCCAGATAAGAATATATCACTAAGTTACTACCAGCTTGCATCTATCTACTCCCTGATTATTATAAGCTATTATGTTTGTTCAGAGGATAGCTTGACTTTTCGTAAGATTATTATGTAGGTTGGTTTGGAAAAGATGCTTGAAACAACTCAGACATTACATCCTTCATCGGCACTACCAAAGAATCTCCACCTCTCATTAGCGATACCAAAACACTCCATCCCTTATTGACGCTATAAAAGATGATTCAACTCTTATTAGAAATACCAAAAACACGCTGCTATAGCCTACCATTATGCTTTTTATGCTCTTACATGCGCAGGAAATTAATTTAAAAAACAAAGCTTTTTTAACTATTTTATCTTGATAATGAGTTGCCATATTATGTATTTGTTCTGCAATATATAGGCTACTTAATATCGTTGCTGCAAGCACTTTATTTCTGTATGAAATCTGTAAATAGTCCTTGTTTTGATAATCCGTTGCGTAATTTTAATATGTGTGTGTAATTGTGTATATTATTTTGTTTTTGTGATGTTGTTGTGTTCAGTCGTGTTCTCATTGCTTTAAGAATTGGCGCTCCAGTTGTTCCAGGAACGAGGAGGCGACTGATTCTTAACTAATTCATCAACTTATTTTAAAGTATCAGGTTTGGTGGCCGTGCTTAACTATATTTATGGATGCATATACCGCAATATTAGATCCTTTCATGCACGTCTTAAATTAAGGTTTTGCCAACTTCTCCTTTTGTTGGTTTTGTTACTGTATTTTTTTTTCACAATATAATTTTTTTTGCATTCTGACAAAGAAAAATAAATTGAATTGAATTGAATTATTATCAACTTTTGGAAACACTGTGATGAAAAAATATGAAAAAATGGTTTGTTTCATGTCCATAAAAGTGCATTTCCTGCACTCCCATCTTGATTGTGTTGATCCTTGAATAGGTGATTGGTGGAAGCAGAAAAGATGGTGAAAGGTTTCATCTTATATGGCAAGAAAATATCTAGGGCTGTGGATTTGCAACATGAAAGAGGGAGGGTGTATGGTCCGCAATACGAGAAGATTTCTCAGTGTATAGACGCAAGTCACACAAATGTCACCACTTTTGAAGTGTTTTCATCTTTACATGATGCATATATGGCTTATATTTGCATAGCCTATTATTTCTTTGTGTTTGCATGCTTACACGTTTAATATAAAACTATGCTGGTTCATACAGAAAATCTCTGAGTAAAACTAACAATCAGAAAAAGTGACATTTTATCAAAAGTAAGGACACTTCAGATTTGTTTTTGCTATTTTGGTGATTAGTTTGAAGTAACAGAACACAATAGCCTACATAAAAAAATATCCGCAACTAAAAATTTTGCGAAATTTTGTTATGTGGTGTTATGAATGCCAGTAAGAAATGTAAATTCTTGCATCTGCTTATCATCTTCCAGTTGAGGATAAGGTTTGTTTCTTTCATTTTGAAGCATACTATTTAACCCAACAAATCAATTCTAAACGTTGCTTGCTTGTAGACAACCACCTTTGCATTGCAGTAACATGAAACATAGTATAAGGTTTATCTGATTCAAATCTTCAATGAAGTTTCTAGAATTGAAGTTTTCTAAATTTCCCGCAGTTTGGCCACCCCTGTTTTATAGGCTAGCACAGTGGCTTTTTTGTATGTTTTACCCTTTTAACAAAGGTGCTTATCAGATTTACCTCCAATATGTAAAATGGCGTTCATTTATTAAAAAGCGAAAAAAAATTACATCAGTTATATTTAATGCGACGGATGCGCTTGCTTTTTGGCAACGAGTTGTTCAATGTCTGGTGAAGTAGTAAATATGTTTCAAAGATGAAATTAATGCTCAACGAATATTAGATTCAACATTAAGTCGGTTTCTTGCTTTAGATTTGATAGTAAGCAATGCAGAGAAGCAGTATTCACATAGGTAAGTTGAAGAAAACGGAACCAGAATATTGAGAGCTTGAATACCTATCCTTGGATAGTAATGTGAAGAGAGGGGCGTTCTTCCCGGCTATCAGCACAAGGCGAAACACGGTGTCTATCGCTGTCAATTCTTGCTACAAATCGGCTGCCGAGAAACATATCTTGGATAGTAATGTTGCATTTTAACTCAAAACTCCTCTATAGGTTGCAAGAGTGAAACTCATCTTTTACAAAAGAATTGTTTGTTAATTTTATAAATTCTTCTTGGATTGCTTCACGAACATCATCCACATTTTTTATTCAAAAGGATTTCTTGCCAGTTTCATTAAAATGCTGCCAGTATTTATCTCGGAAAAACATCGTTCAAACTCCTCCTTCAAGTTTTAATTGAAATCATCTCCAGTTATCTCAGTCAAGCGGTGAAATGATGCAAAAAAAAAAAAATTTGCTCGTTGCTGTTTATGTCCCGTCAACTGATTTGGATTTTGATTGGTAGCTCATTTTTTTTACCCTCTAAAACGAGGAATTTACCCCAGTTTAAGAAATGCTGCGGGCTAGCAGGACGGTTGAGAGAATAGCGTGAGCCCAGTACCAATGAGATTCTCGAGCCACAAATCAAGACACTTCTAAAGCAAATGCACAACCTCAGCCTATCCAAAGAATATATGGTAGTTTTGCAAAGTTTCAGGCCCATTGGAAAGATTACAGCCCCTAAAATCATGCCGGGTCAGGGTCCCAAAGTACTCCCTGAACCCACCTGTCAATTCTACTGCAGGCTATTATTTCCTTATCGCCATATTACCATCAGGGAAGTCCCACAATCTGCCAGTTCGGACACGTTGAATGCTGTTTTTGTACATAATTGTTGAAACACAACATAAGCTACAGCACTTTTCAGAGACTGCATTGTAGAAATTGGATGTTTATTGTACAAAAGTGATTCAAAACTGATTTCAGTCAACCTTCAACAGTTTGCACTAAGCTTAATTGCTGGAAGCTACAACTTGTAGTGCTTTTACACAATGAAAAATGCTAACACAATGAAACAAAGAAACGAAGTTACACAATGAAACAAAGTTACAAACTTTTCAAACTCTTATGCAAATTCTCTTACAGTGCACAGTTTATTACTGATACAACAAAAGTTGAATTAATTCACAATTGTTTTTTCGAAAGCGATTTGGTTGCCAATCTAGCAAAGGTAAGGTTGATTTTTCGAAAAGGATAGACTATGGTAGTGAGCGCACGCTACAAAATTAATACAAATCACACTATTATATCTAGTTTCTTAGGTTTTGAACACACTGCTCAGAACTTTCATAAGCTGATACATTCTTACAAAATACGATTGAAAATTGTTACATTTTACAAACACTGTGGTTGCATTTTACGCTTAGTGAAAGCAGGTTCATACGCCCAAATGTTCAAGAGTTGAAAAATCAATGTAAGTGGTGTTGCGAATCCACTCATAAAAATGAGACACTTTGGTGTAAACTCCTGGCTTGTTTGCTTTAGCACAACCATTTCCCCATGATACTATGCCCCATTGGGTTTCACGTCCTGTTGACTCATCTGCGCAGGTCAGTGGTCCACCGCTGTCTCCCTGGCAAGCGTCAATTCCGCCTTCCTAAGAGTTGATTTATATGTTTTAGCAAAACTTATCTATATTTGTCGTTTTTAGTGGGCAAATGGAACTTTCATGCAGTAGCCTACAGCCAGTAGCGTATTTAGGGGGGAAGATAACGGCGATGGCCCCCCCTAATGATCAGGTAAAAAAATAAAAATTAATAAAAATTTTGCAAAAAAGAAGTTGTAGCGCAAGACATAATTGCTTGGATGATTCATCCCAGCGCGGGAGGGGCAGGGTCGTATTAACCATTAGGCTAATAAGGCTATAGCTTTAGGTCCTGGAAAAAATCGACCTCAATTTTTTTAAGGTTAAATTTTTGTAAGGCTGGTAAGGATAATGAGTTAAGAGCAGGGCTTTTCAACCGCGAGCCGTTTTTCGGAGGGTCGCGAAGCGCTTGAAATTCCAGTGTATTGTTTTCAATTCTTTTTTGCCAGAAAAGATAAAAACTGTGTTTTTTCGCAATTGAGCATTCATCTACTTGAGGTTATTATATCGTTTAAGCTTTCAGACGTGGCAAGGCTGTAACCATAGGAAAGCATTCGATATTTTTCGCCAAGCTCTTGTAGGTTGCTTTGTGCAGACTAAAGTTAACCAGTAACAGCGCTATGGTAAAAAAGCAAAATTATGTAGAATCCTATGCAAAATATAGATTTCTCAGCATCGTTTTCAATGGCATTGAAAAAAATTAGTGTTGGTTATTTTGTTTGAAAGTTCGTTTAGCAACACGTCGGGTGCAGGAATTGACAAACTTGATAGTTAAAAATATGCATCACCAACCATCTCACTGAAATTGATTTAAAGAAATCCATAATAGATTGCAATAAAGTCAACCGGTGAAAGTGCGAAAACGTAGATTAAGCTTATTTATTCTCATTATTTTTTCTCCTATTATCTAGCTAAGTTTGATAGAAAATGGAAATAACAATCGGAAGAAATGTAATAAAAGACGTAATAACATCGCACAAAAAAAAACGTTTTTCTTTTCGGAAGTTTACGTTGGAAAAGCAAAACTAAACATAACTGGATGTCGGCATGAATCAAATTTGGTTAAATCTTGCATTAAATAAGCTTTTGTTGAATACTCTTATGGGGGAGTGCAAGACTACATTGATTGCTCTAAGGGGGTCGCGGTGGAAAAAAAGTTGAAAACCCCTGGTTTAGAGTGTCATTAGATAAAGTATTACCATAGGTACCTACTAAGTTATCCATTTCTCTCTTTCCAAATTTTTTCCATCTGCTTCAAATTTGACATTAAAAATTGTGTTTGTTTCCAAAACCAATTATTCGCCATCATTAGTCATTTTTTTGTTATGTTTATGTTATTTTGCAGTAAATAATTTCAATTTTTTATGTATGTATTTTTACTACTTTTTGTACCTTGTTTTGCAAAATTAGGCCCTTCTCTAGTAAACAGCCTTAGGCCTACAGCACCCTTAATCCGGCCCCGGGGACGTGTATACTTTTTGCAATGTATTGAATTGCGAAGATGGAGAGCGAATTGGCTTGCAGTTTCAGTGGATAAACGACCTGTGACTCTTGTGGATGCGTGTCAAGCTGCTGAACAACTTATAAGATTATCCATAAATTACTTCGAATCTTTGTTACGCTTCCAGTTACAACTGCCTCCAATGAGCGATGTTTCAGTTCACTAAATAAGCACCTGAAAAATTATTACCGCACGACGGCACGACCATGACCGAGCCACGTTTGGATGGTCTAGCTCAGATGTATTTAAACAAGGATATTGTACTCGAGTATGATGCAGTCATTGACATATTTGCCAAGCGCAATCATCGCATTAAACTGTAAATTGTCATTGTGAATCGCCGAGAATGTTCAAAAGTTATTCGAGGTCGAAAGGACTACCGGTAACTTACTGTTTACTGTATGTTCATTGATTGGAAAAGTAGGCTAACTGACTTCTGCGGATTTGCTCTTAATTTTGGACCCTTCCCCTATCTGACGGTATTCTGACTGTTTCAGCTAACCCCTCCCCTCCGTTCTGACGCATCATATGACATTTTGGTATACCCCCCCCCCCCCCCCCCCCTTGTTTAAAGGGTCAAACAAGTCTCATTTTAACCCAAGTAGAAAAATTTGAACTAATTAACAGCCATTTTCACCAAATTTGAGCTTTCAGTGTACTACCGTTGAAACTACCCCATGTGTAGCCTACTACCCCCAGACTCCCATTGGCCTCCAGCCGCCGGACTGACACAATGTCTTGCCCCCTCCCCCCCTAACAAACTTTCGAAATACGCCACTGCCTACAGCGCTCTTTAACTTTTTAGTCATCGCGGAACCCTTGAATTAGCCTACTTTCGCGTTTGTGACGAAAACCCCACAAACAAAATTTGATATTCGTCTATAGCAATAACGTTCTTGTTCATAGCATAATAATGAACAAGTGACGCAACTATCAATGTTTCTTTTTCGGCTATTGATTGCACTCAACCTCATGTTTAACTAACTGGCCTACTTGGAGTGTAACTGCGTCATGGTGATCTCAAACATTAAAAAGACGCATCAATACAGGCCAACTAAAGCAAAAAGTCAACTCGCCCTTTTTTTTTTTATAAAAATGAGGAACCCATTAAACTCACAAAATCCCACTACATGTTTCACGGAACTCCACTACTTGTAAATGCGCCGGATACTTTAGCACAAATACATGTTCTATAAAATTGACTTGTCATGCGTAATTCAGTCCGAGAGCTTAGAGCAACAATGCAGCACCGCCATATCATACTTTTTACTGCTAAAACCACAAATCAGTAGGTAATGTGTAGGCTATAAATGAAACATTTACACTTGAGCAAGACTCGTAGTATGCCATCCTGCGGAGAATGTAGGCCTATGTGAGTGCACCAACAAGATCACATAGCAGGCCAAATATACAAAAACTCTATAAAAACTAAGAGATATAGGTAAAGATAAACTCTGTGAGGTTTTTGCAACCAACAAGCTGTGAATTCCGAGAATCAATCAATCATTCAAAATAAGCTAGGCCCACCTGCTTGAGTTAAACATAGGCTGACATTAAAATACAACAAAATATACAAACTCTTTCACCAAATATCCAGCACAAAACATGGAGCTTGTTATTTGAGTTTGATGACGTTTGCGTCGCTTTTTATACAATGATTGGCAAGTTTCAAAATCAATCAGTGGAACTGTTGCCTCCTGTTAAATAAATGACATTTAAGTTGTTGTCATTTGACTTCGTAGTCTATAATGTCTATAAAGTCTATAATGCCTCGATTTGCTCGGAACATATAGGCTAGTCTAATATTTCTCGGCAGTCGAATGTACTAAGAATTGACAGCAACAGACACGTGTTTTGTCCATAGGCTCATCAGTATCACACCATTCGTATAAAAATGAGCCTGATCATGAGGATCTCAAATAAGCGGCCTAGCGCATCCCACACTCCCACATAACCAGGGTGCGCCTGAAGGGAACAGGCAATTTTGCGTCCGGGAGTAATCCATTACATAGTAGCTCTCGACCACTGATTTTGCAAGTCGATTGAATTCTTACCGTTGGCGTATTTGGAAATTGTTGGTTGGCGTAGTTGGAGATTTTCCGTATGAACCAGCTGGCGGTATGAACCAGTTGGCGGTATGAACCAGTTGGCTGGTATGAACCAGTTGGCGTAGTTGGAAATTTTCCGTATGAACCAGCTGACTGCAGCATTGTGCTTTTTCTAGCATTCAGCAAAAGAGATCATTCGACACCACCCCTGCCATACATACCTATGACTAGGAGTCAGTGGCGGCTCGTCCAAATATGCTGCAGGCTACCCTTGTGAACTTGATGGTTGTCGTTATATTACATAACAACGTATATGTGACATAAAATAAGTGCGCAATCCAGTTAACAATGACGCTAATCCTGAGTAGTAATTTTTTAAGCTGTTTCAGTAAAATGTTTTTACAGCCTATCCATTGAAAGTAGACACGAGCCATCGTTGCAAGGAGTGACTCTGGATCAACAACTCACCAACAACAAAAAAAACACCGTGACTCAGTTCGTGCGCATCAGCAAGAAAGCATCTTCTCAGATGCCTATTGGGTTTACTTGGAGAATGGAGATCCAAAACACCAACACTGCGCACAAGTGCCCTTGCGCTTGTGTACAGTGCTGCCGAATATGCTTCTCTAGTCTGGTACCGCAGAGCACACGCAGGAAAGGTAGATATCGCCCTGAACACTATTTGCATAATCACTGGATGCCTGTGTCCAACCCCAACAGGCTTATTACAAGTGCTTTCAGCATCACCACAGAAAAACTACGCAAATAAATCTCCACCATACGGCTCGCATTAAAGCCAGAGGTCAATGATCGCCATCTTTTCTACACTGTAGGCGCACAACAGCTCAAACCTTAACGCCTGCCTTCCAGGTGCCATTTTCTTTACAGATTAGGGCGCTTCATAAAGATCGTCGCTGCATTGCCGAGTGGTGAGAGCGCTGGAACGGCAATCGAAAGAGCGCCGGTTCGACACCGCTCATGAGCATGCAGCTGTGTCTTGGGCAGGACACTTAAAGGCATGCCTGAAGGTGGACATGAAGATTGGCTTCCTTACCTTCCGGTCCACTTAATCTAAATCTTCAACCACCAGGTGTAAGCCTGGATACGACAAAAAAAAGAAGAAGATCACTTCGACCTTATGCAATCATGGAGAGACTGCTGGGAAAACATCTCACGACCCGATCGGCTTCAAGTCACACCAGACACTAAAGTACCACCTGGCTCAGACGTGCCAGGAAAAGAATGGGTAACTTTAAATCTTCTCCGTACCTGTGTTGGTTGCTTCAAAAAAAACATGTTTTCGTGGGATTTGTGTGACTCACTAGCCTGTGTTTGTGGCGAACCTAAAACAGCACAGCACTTCATAAATCATTGTCCAGTGTTTCGACGTACAGAGCATGTGGATCTCATTGACCCTCATGTGAAGAGATTGCACTGGTTGCAGCAGATCAGACATGTTGAGTGAATTGCTGCCTCATAAGCAAGAAGCAGAAGAAGAGTTAATTCTTGCTTTGAATTTTGGTAATTACAGAAGAAACAAAAGTATTATAATGGCGGGGGTGGTGATCGTACACGTCATCGAAATAATTACTTCCCTAACCCTCAAAACGCTAGGCCACGCTGACGATGGCGAAACGTTCACGTAATGTACATGAGTCACATGAGTGCAATCAACTGATTTAAACCCAGCCCTTCTGATTAGCTAATAAAGTTCATTTGCTGCTGCAGGACTTGCAGATTACAAAACGCGTACCGTAGTGGCAAGATAAACAACAACTATAGGCTATCATTACGAAAAAAATACAAAATAGGGGCCAATACACTAAATATGCCATATGGTATTATGTAAAAGCTTACTCAGTGGTAAAAGCTTACTAGTAACCACAGACTATACTGTACTAGTTTTTATGCCAGCTTACGTTGTATTCTAGTTATAGTCAGCACTTTAGCACTAGTTACTGTAATAATGAAACAAAACGCACAACGTTGTCGTAGTCTATAAGCCTGCTACCTTTAGATTTCTGTTGAAGAAAGTTCGGATAAACGTTTAGTAGGCTAGTATAGGCTTCTAAAATTTGTGGGCAATGCTTTTTAGCATTTTTGCAGAAAAAGTAATATTCAAGCAGGGTCTCACCATCAAGGATTCTGGGTAGACCTTTCTGTTGGCATTTATTGTCCCGTAGCCAGCAATGTTACATTCAGTTCCTGTTGGAAACGTATAATCCGGTGAAGTTGGAAGACAGATTGGATTGTGTTTTCTTGAGCAATCTGAGTATTAAATGTAATGTAGAGAAAGATCCGTTGAAAATATTAACATCAGTTTGCAAGTAAACGCATTGATAGGTTTGTATGAGAATATATGTTATTGAGCTCTTTTCTGCAGAGTTTCTGTAAGCCAAAGTGCTACAGCAGTGGTTTTCAACCACCTAAGGTTCCGCTAATAAGTCTAGGGGTTCCCTAAGTTTACATTCAAATCCGAGAGTCTATTTTCTTATTATATGCATACTGTTTAAATATAATCAAATATTGATTAGGTTTGCCACTATAAAAAATTTGCTACACTTTAACACGTTCGCTGCAGTCCCGAATTTTCGTTGTTTTTTTTGTGGTGCGATTACTTTTAAGTTTCTTCTTTCCCGCCAAATTTTGTCGACATGTTTTCTTCGTTTCAAGGAGTTCTTTTAGACAGTTTAATCGTTTGTACACCGGTGGGTCAAATCGCCGTGAACGTGTTAGAGATCAATTTGTTTTGCCAGTATTAGATTTGTTTTTATATATATTTATAACTTAATACATTATGCTTACAGCCTTACAAGTATGGATGTGTGTACATGAGTATTTTAATTTAATTTTATTAATCAAACGATGTTTTTTGCATAAGGCAATTAAATTATTGAACAGGGTTCCTCGAGCTTTTGGAATGTTTCATTGGATTCCATTCCACCAAAAAGGTTGAAAACCACTGTCCTACAGGCTCTCACAACTAAACAAAAGTACCGTAGTCTACTCAGTTAAGTTACTGTTTTATGCAAAATAGAATAATCACTGAGCAATTTGCTTATAGTAGGATTACGAAGAATTCAAGATCAAAAAGTTTTCTAAATTTATTTCTTTGAAATTTGAATTAGTAAAAAAATTATTTCTAGCGAATTAACTGCTTTACTTTTTGCATAATGCAAGTTTAGTATGATGATGTAATAAAAGCGTTTGATCTAGATTTTACTCACATAAGCATTTCTTAACCCTACATGCTGAGTAAAATTTATCTTATTTATTCTACTGTTCAGTGTTCACTGCTGCTTGTACGGACAACTTTAGTATTTGATTGTTGCAATGTATTTGGCCTATTTACCAAAACCATAAAGCAATGGCAAAGGAATGAAGGATTTGAACATTAATTGACTTTTATGTATGTAATATGTAGATTTTCGTTTTTTTTCGGGCTAGTTGTGCTGATAACAATTTATTGTAATTTTTTCGTTTCGATCCAGTTGTGCTGAGGAGTTCTATTGGACGAAAACCGGTTCTTCAACATAAAGTACAATTTTTATTGAAATACTGTAGTGAGTGTTAGCCCAGCCAAATGTTTTAAAGGTTTAACTGTACAAAAAAAACTATTAATTTGTTTTCTTGAAGAAATTTGATTATTTTATTTTATGCAGGTTAAATTAGAACGGATTTTGATTTAAAAACAACTTCGCACGTCCAAGTTTGATGATAGCGATGTCGTTTGTTGGAACAGGATATGATATCCACTCTGGGTGTACAAAAATGCGCTCAATCCTCAGTCTCTCTTCACTATCTTCGGGATCGATGAGATGGAAATCTCCAAGGACAGCTTCTGTGGGTTGATCTCTAAAAAAATAAATCTACAAACATTTAAACTCAATTTTTCTTTATGATGTTATTTTTTATTCTTTATTGAATAGAGTCACCTCTAAAACACTGTTCCAGCTATAGGCTTATTGGCTTGGTTTCATAGCGAACTTTCGGAGTGTCTGTTCTAATTTACTCTATCTATTTCATGGATGCACCCGAATCGAATCTACAGTCACTATTATGTAGTCAAAGTAACCTCATCCTATTCTGTATGTGCAAGCATTGCAAATTATATTGCCAGGTGATTTTTACTTTAGCCATACTGTTTGTTTTACATCGGTGTAAGTGCTCATTGCTTGACCTACAACCTGAATTAGTAAAACCGTAGATAATATAGAAGTTCTTTTCTTTCAATGCACATTAGCTTGATCAAAATAACTCTATCAATGGTTGATTTAAGTTCAAATGTAGATAAGTAGCGTAGCCGGGTATGAGAAGGCTACTGGAAACTCCTCCTCTTCCAAATAGTAGTTTTACTACAAAAATAATAAGCATTAGATTTCCTCAATCTAATAAATGTGGAGTATGTGTGGACATATAAAAAACGCTTTAATATACCTTGCTTTCTATTGAACTGATTAAATACTGCAGTTAGAAAAATTATTAGTGGACTGCTTCAGAAAGACCTGTTAGAATTTTACCATATCGCTTAAGTCTTAGCGATAGGCTATGTTACAGTATAACAATTCTACACTTGTTTACATTTCGGAGACGCAATGTGCAGCTGTCATCACCCAACATCTGTCAATCAAGCTTCCTCCGCACGTGTGATCTCCTCTAAAGCGAAGGGACACCTAAAAACAGCACTAAATTTTAACTAAAATCTAACAAGGTAAGATCATAAAACAGACTCAAAACAATGAAGCAATGACTTCTATCTCACGCTTACTGAACAATTGATTGATTGATTGAATCTTTATCTTCGGACTGGGAAAGCTTCTTGCAGAGCTAAATCCTAGCCGTTTCGCATGCTTGTAGAGGCTTTGAATCACTGACGCAGGCCCGGTCACCGAGATTAACAGAGTGAAGTTTCCGATTGTTAAAGTGTTGTTGCCGGGGAATTATTCCATCCATTAGATGCCGCTGAATTATGGATGGATGATCATTTTATTTTTGTTTGGATGCGAAACGCCGAAACACACATAAAACAAAAACTGACAGTGTGCATCCAATGAGAGAGTGCGAAAGACCGTAGCCCTGAAGGCGTAGGAGGTCGTCGAGTCTGCACTCTCTCATTCAAATAGTTACACAAAAGAAAGTATTGCGTTGATAATATTGTTGCAAATTGACACAAAAAAGAAGAAGGAAGGAAGAACAGAAAAAACAAAACAAATACAGATACTACAAACAATAATAACAATTAACATAGTCAGGTAGTGGATGTCGTTTTTATAGCTCTTGATTATTGAAGAAGTGTTTTTTGCACATTTTACTGAAATATTTGAAGCCTTTGTTCATGTTTTTTTTCATATTTTGAGGTAAATTGTCCCATACCTTGATTCCCATGCATTTTAAACTTTTTTGAAATAATTGGATATTTGCCAGTTTAGTATAAAGTGAATTGGAACTTGAACGTCGGGTGTTATACGAATGAATAGATGATACATGTGTAAAGAAAGTTTTGAAGTTTTCCGGTAGTTTATTATTATAAAATTTGTACATAAATTTGCTTATTTCTAGTTTATAAGTAGAATTAACAGTTAGTATTTTATTTTCTTGATAGAGTGGCAGTAATTTAGTTTTCATTTCAAATGCTCCTGTAACGATTTTAATTATCTTATTTTGTCTAACCTGAATTCTATTCAAGTATTTTGTGGGTGCGCATCCCCAGTTGATAATTCCATATTGTAGGTGCGAGTGTACAATGCTATAATAAATATTGATTAGAACTTTTCTAGTAGTGAATTTTCTAAGTTTGCTGAGTACGCCTGAAGAAGAGGATAGTTTTTTGGAGAGGCTATCAATGTGTTTATTCCAGTTGAGTTTGTTATCTATTGTGATTCCTAAGTAGCGCGTGTGGTCAACTTCTTTAATTATTGTATCATTTAATTTTATTTGCATATCGGAGAGTGTAGTCTTTTTATTGTTAAAGAGTATGTAGTTAGTTTTACTCAAGTTGAGTGTCAACTGATTGTTATCAAGCCAAGTGTAGAGTTTACATAATTCTTTATTCATTATCGGTTGGAGGTTGCTGGTAGTTTTTTGAGCCAAATAGAGAACTGTGTCATCAGCATAGAGTAGAGTTTTCAAATTAGTTGCATCGGGAAGATCGTTTATGTAAACTGAAAACAAAAAGGGGCCAAGTACACTGCCCTGAGGAACTCCAATAGTAATATTTGAGCGAGAAGAGTTGATTTCCCCGCCATGTACATATTGCTGCCTATTGGTTAGATAGGAATGAATAAGGTTTTTAACGTTTCCCCTTACGCCATAATGATTCAACTTGTCGATTAAGATTTCGTGATTAACTGTATCAAATGCTTTTTTGAGATCTATAAATACTGAGCACACAATGTGATTGTTGTTTAGTTCATTTATGATATCTTCATGAAAGTGAGTAATTGCTAAATTGGTTGAGTAGTTTTTGCGAAATCCAAATTGCAAAGGGGAGAAGAGTTTATATTTGTCCCAGAAATTAGCCAAGCGTTTGTGAATGATTGTCTCAAATATTTTGTTGAAAGGCGATAAAATCGATATCGGTCTGTAATTCTGAGGTTCCTGCTTGGAGCCTGATTTATAGATAGGTATGACTTTGGCTATTTTCAAAGCTTCAGGATAGTGTCCACTAGTCATACAGTTATTAAAGACTCGGGTAAGATAAGGAGCTATTAAGAACTTGGAGCTCTTTATAATGGTCAAGGGAATGTCGTCGTATCCTGGGGACTTGTTATGCTTGAGGTCATCAATTATATTTATTACTTCGTTATTATCTGTTGGTTGCAGGCTGACGGAAGTAACAGGGCTAGACCGTCCATTTTTTAAAGTATTTCTGTAATTTGTGCTTATTTGTTTACCTTTGGCTAGTTTATGACCAATATTCACAAAATAGTTATTCATTTCCTCGCAGATTTCTTCTGGTTTTTCTGTAGTTGTGTGATTGTTAAGCAAGATTTTGGATGGTAATTCATTAGTTTTGTTTTGTTTACGTATTATCTTGTTGATAGTCTTCCAAGTATCTGAGGAACTTCTACCTAATTTGAATATTTCTTTGTAATAAGCCTTTTTCGCTTTGGTTTTTATGCGAGTTAGTTTGTTACGAAATTGCTTATATTCATTGTGTATTGTGGGATCCTTATTTTAACTTAACTATTTTAAATTAACTTGTATATGTGGTTACGGAGTTAGAAGACAGGACTTATGATGGGATATAGGTGCCGAACTCAAAACAAACTCAACCAATTAATTGTATTCGTTTGCGTCGGATTTGAGATCCAACTTTTTACTACTAAAGAAACTAAAACAAAATTATCGTTATCAAACCTTTCCAGTAAAAATAAACATCCAGTAACTGTGGAACTCGCCTGCCATGGATGAGTCTTTCCCAGAGCATGGGTTCCACCAACAATTGCTGCGACTCTTGGCTGACCTTGTCTGTGAAACCTTCCGCAATATGCACTTGGTTTCTTGAATTTTCTGCTTGAATCTGTCGAATTGCATGGAAAGCTACTAAGAGATGTAGTTAAAGTACTTGCAAATCTGCAAAATTAGAAAGGGCAGAAATGGTGCCACCTCTTTCATGAAGCGGCTCTGCACATCTCTTGCGGTAACTTCAGGCTCGCGATTCACTTCAGTATTGTACAAACAAATGGTTAATCATTCTATGATTAGTGGGAGTTCACTACCTTTTTCACAGATAAAAGCATTTTCATCACTACATCGGGCATCCAACCATTGAAAATTATGTGCACTGGATAATTTCACGCATTGTTTGTGAAGTCTAAATTTTTTCCTTGCTTGTCGCGACCAGTTCTATAAAGCAAAGAACGCATATTAATTGAAAACGAAAACAAGGTTAAAGCTTGGGTTTTCTGATTTTCTAAAGTTAAATTTAGCAACTAAATCATAATCTTACATCTGTCATTCGGAAACTGTTTCATCTCTCATTAATAAACAAGCCTACGAGCTCGTGGGACCCTTATCAATCTCCAATCTTAAGTTAATCGCTATCATTGACTAAAATTTATAGAAAACTCACAAGATGTGTGATATTTGCCAGATACAGCCACACGCACAACCAGAAGCAACCTACTGGTCACAAAATTGAAATCAGTGTTCTCCTGCCCACACAATGTCCACACTCCACAGTTGCTTATAAACAGAGGTGCACCCGACACCACAGTTAGAATTATAATCGGTTTTCACAACAAATAATACACTCGCCGAAATGTTTGTTTGTAATAATAAGTTATACAAGATTTGAAACAATCGATCGTTATGCAACGAACTACTGCCATGCAGAAAAGAGCGATATAGGCCTAAATAATAATCGGTTCTAAGCTGTTGAGGGCAAAATACAAACTTCATTATTGCAGCCTGTTCTTAAGTACTAATCGAGCGAATCTTTGTGTTTGTTATTTTTGCGAAAAGTTTCAGTTGATATTTGACTATCAGCATATGTCAATCCTATTGACTTTGAGAGTGTTCTTCCAATGATCTCTGGAGGAGTTGCTTGGCAGCTCTTTTTTCAATGACAGGACACAAAAGTTAAACTTTGATGCACATACTGGCATTTTAAACCACTGAGAGTTTTCACGATGCATGTGAAATCTCGATGTCCTTTTCCTGCAATGCTGCAGCTATCTCCAACTTTCACATTTCTGAAGTTAAGAACAATGAATGCAAAGAGCCAAATTCAACTCACAGTCCTTCCCAATACCAATACACCATCTGGAGCAGAACAACTTCGGAAGAAATGGGTGAAACTCAATCGCTTACGAACTGAGGTGAGCCGTTTCAATGACAATATGTTCCAATGGGACATCGCCGATTCACCATCTTGTGTATGTTGCTCAACTAAATGCTACATGTTACATAGCTAAATATACATATTAGCCAAATATAAACACCTCATAATGATCACTTTGCAAAGCTTGTTGATTGCTCCACACGAATGTATCACTGGCTACTTTATCATCGAGACCAATCCAATAATCACTGAGCTGAAAAACAAATTTGTACCATGTCTTAAAATTAATTAGATAGGTTGCTAAATAAGCCGTGTAGTTCTTTATTAACAGATAGATTCGAATAGGATTTATACAGTATTACAAGGAAACTGTTCAATTAATTTCTATTAGCACTCAGCTACGTTACTTTTATTTTGATAAACTTGATGTTTTTTTCTTCTGAATTTAAAATTAATGCTCAATAAAAGAAACAAAGAAAAGGCTACTCACAAAATTTTTAACCAATTTCCGTAGAAAAGTCATATAAGTACGACTTGGGATTGTGGCAAGTCTCGCATTTTCCTGATTGAAGCAAGTATTATTTGCCATATCCCACGACAAACTGGTATTGAAAAGCTGGCAATGAAATAGTGATTTACATGACTATTATTCTCAATTACTGTATGTGTATAGTGTACCCTTGTTCAGTTACATGTTTTAGCCTAAAATTATCTGTCGAATTTAGATTGCTTGTTTGTCAAAAACAGATTGCTTGTTCGGCCAAAAACCACAGACCATTGGCAACCGGTATGAGAACTGCGGAAACAAATCAGAACATCTACAGATCAACTACCGCGCTTTTTTTGAACAAATTAGGTTCTGTTTTAAAGAATTTTGTCTTTGAACGTTTTCAATCCATATAACCCATGATGTAATCTGCAAAAACAAAGATAGTAGATCTTCTTTCACGTGAGACGATGAGAAATTGGAATATGATTCCAATTAAAAAGTTATAGGAGATGTAAAACTTACCCATAATAATGCGAAAGTTAGACAATATTACCGTAGAAGGCTATGCTGAAATCGATGTCCTCCAAGCCACCAAGTCAATCGTGATTCAGCAGGTCATCAGTGTAGTTCTCGTAGCTACATTAAGCTATTCTACACTAACCTAGACGTAGAACCTACACTTATGTAGATAAGAAAAAATGTGTCATTGAAATAGAGGCATAAAAAGTTAGTTGTTTATAGTGGAAGAAATGGCAAGAATGGTACGAAACACTCATGACTATCTTGGATTACTATAGCCTATTCTGTAAATTTGAAATTTTAAAGATCAGTATTTGGAATACTTGAGTTAGATTGAGAGTAGAGCGAATCCATTATTGACTCGGCATTTAGCTAAACGTATTGTAGCTACATTAGTGTAATCACTGTAATGTGTCACAAGACATATCACTAATTCGTTTATGTCAAGTGTTGTTATGAGTGACACCTGTCAGAAAATATGTTTTTCTTTTTTCTGGAGATAAAAATATAATATTTGTTCAGAAAACCTGTCAAAAGTCATAATTGTTTCTCAAAAAAATCCTTCAAGAACAGAAAAAATAACATTACTTTGTAACACTGCGATCTGTGCCTTTTGTATCCACGTTTACACACGTAAGTACTTTTTCCACCAGCAAAAAATTCAGTGGTGTCTGCGTCTTCTTCATCATCTTCATCATTCTCTCCGTTTTCTTCTGTCGTGGCTTGGTTGGAACAAGCAGCATCGGCAACGCAACTTTGTAGGTGCTTGACAAAAACGCTGCCAGGTTGGCACCTACAGTGCATTAAAATCAACATTTATTCCTAATATTTAAGTAGAAGGGTGAAACAAAAAAGTTGATGGCTAATCCAAAATGCCAATGATGTCATCGTCTTTTGAAGTTTGGTTGAGTTTCTTTAACGTTTAAGCTCGCGTTGTTATCTTCAAGACAAACATCAATTTTCAACTAACTTCTATTAATTATATTCATCCTGAGATATATCACAGTAGTTTGCTAAATGAAACTAAACACGATTCCGCCATTTTATAAAAATGATCCCATCAGAGTCAATTGGAAGCTACGATAACTTTCCGTTAGCTTGTTCACACGCATAAATATATAAGTGAGAAGATCATGGAATGTTATTAAAATTAACATTACAAACTCTTTCTGTAAAAACATGTAATAAGTAATAAGCAAACGTAATATCCCAACAGAGCTTTCAACGAAAATTGTGGGAGTGTAAAGGTATTCCAAATTCTGGTTATTTTAGATCCCATAGTAATCCCATTTTTATTTTATATGATTACAATATAGACTGAAGTAACTAGAGACACACTCAGATACAATTTACATTCTTGTCCTAATGAACTATTCCTTGAGGAGAAGCACATTGGGACATGATTTTCAAATTAAAACTTAATTGATTTTAAAGTTGCATTTCCTCCGTGACAGAATGTTATTATCATTTTTACTATTTTAATTAACGGTTACGTATCGTATTATAACAAAGTGGTAAATTTTACTTGTGAAGACGGTTGCAAAATAGTAGGAACTCATGTAAAGTGATGAAAGGTTTGCCATTCTTTTAGTATTGCGCAATCGGGATGTATATTTCAAATTGTAAACAGAGTCGATTTATAAATGATATAGAGATATTAGAGATTTTTTCATCTTCTCACTTGCATGATCGAGAAGGTAAGCTTAAATCATCGATACGACTTGAATCAATTGTAAAGATTAGTTGAAACCCTTTGTCCTTCTGTCCGCACTACGATATCTTGAGTTAGCACTATAAACAGCCAGTGACGACGTTTACCTACTACATTCTCCTGGTGTCTCTAAGAAAGCACAATCTTTTGCACAACAACTATAACATCTGAAGAATTGCACTTCAGAAGTAGAAGCAGACATTTTGAGAATAGGGATCTCAGCTATTGGTTTCGCTATAGTGTAATGCACATCTGATTTGCATCAATATAACCATGGTCATAACGTTGACATTGCTATCTATAGTCTATGGAACATTGCCCGGAGTTGCATCCGCTGAGCTTTGCAGTGTAAAAAGGCAACGTGTCTTGAGACATGCTCCACTGCAGCGTAGGCCAGGTGCTCTTTCAAATAAGTAACATTGACTGAAGTCAACGCTTCTATTTTGATTAGCCAATGAGATCTTTCGCAGCAGTTAAAATTAATCGAATACAGAATGGAGATTAAATGCAGGCCTCTTCGGCTCTTCGACTCCGGTTCTTACTCCATCGGGACACCTTTGCCAAGGTAAGAATGAATGTCCCCTGAATTGTTTTCAAATTGCAGTTGGACTAAGATCTTCCCATCAGTTTCTCAATATACATTATATGCTTGCTTCTTGACCAATTGTGACACGGACAAACAGACCGTAACTCACGTCATAAACAGTTGCCATCTTTTGTATACCAAGCAGTAAAGATTGACTGTTGTTTAGACACCGATATTAAAGTTTTTCTTTCATGATAGTGTAGTCCAGGTTGATACCTTTATTTTAAGGAGAAAAGTAGTACAAAAGATAAAGCCAACATAGAATTTGTGTTGCTTGCAATTGCCTACAAATTTATTGGGAGCTCAGCTTAAGGGTGATCTGCAGCTTGCTTTTTTCAAAAAACTGCGTTTAAAATCTTTATTGGTAGCCACATTAGGCTAGACGTGGTTTATTTATAATAAGG
Source organism: Aplidium turbinatum (assembly GCF_918807975.1). Taxonomy (NCBI): domain Eukaryota; kingdom Metazoa; phylum Chordata; class Ascidiacea; order Aplousobranchia; family Polyclinidae; genus Aplidium; species Aplidium turbinatum. Next base: position 22,765,206 of record NC_137476.1, on the reverse strand, counting down.
TTGATGTAATGACTCAATAAATCCAAATTAGTTGGAATTAAGACAGCCTACAACACTTGAAAATTTACAACTTGCTGGAGTTGTGCCAAGGTTGAGTTCTTCTGAAATAGACTAGGTTAATAACTCCAAGCTTTAAAACAAGTGCGTGATGCCGCCTTGAAATAAGAATAACAATAGAGTTTCAATAAAATTTAAGAGTGTTTCACTTATGTATCTAACCAGAATTGGTATGAATTTCTTAATTAATTATTCCATACGTAAAATCGAATTGATTTTCGTAGATGCACAGAAAATAACGAGAACAATTGGTGGGATGAGGAAAGTATCCGTATTTTCCAGCACAAAAAGAAGTACTTCCACGTCCTCTAGAATTTCTTTTTGATCTGTAACACCCGTGGTAAACAGGTTAACCAAAGAAATAACTTTTTGTTACATTAAAAATGTAAACCCACATTATGAACATTGAATAAAGTATAGACTATAAAATAAAAACAGGGCGTGTAACCTCCAAACCGTGTCCCCATGCTGGGAATCTCTACCGACCATCAAAGGTGTATTTCTTTTAGCAGTCAAACGCCTTTTGGTTATTTAAAAAAAATATTGTTGGTCATTGTTTGATTCATCATTTGAATCAACCAAACCAGTAAATCGAAAACCAGAAGAAATAGCACTGCATTATAGCTTTCATAGAAAATTCATTTAAAAAAGCACCTTCGACTTATCAATTGAACAAGATGATAAACTAGAAATCTTACTCTGTGGCTCGGTGTTGACAAACGAATAAATGACGACCGTTACATGCCACATTTCGTATGCTGTATTCCGGATAATGAGATATCACATTACAACTATTGGCTGAAAAATATCGAGTTTTAAAATGTATCACTTCAGTTACAATATAACTTAGTGTGAAAATATAAGGCTTGTTTTTCCTGACGACTATCAAGCCGTGTTAGTTTTCTGCTTCAATTAAATATCTTCTAGTTTAACATAGCCTATGGTGCATAAAATGCAGTTTATACAAGTTTTTAACCTTGATCCTACATGCAAATAAACTTTCTCATTACTGCAATCCATATCACTCCTACTGAAGTAAATGAGTCTAAATAGAGTAAGGCAGGGTGTGCATGGATCTCAAGCGATTCATTAATGTTTCAAAGCTCCCTAAAAGAGTTTGAGTTTTTCTAGTGGCCAGCAAGCATTCTACAATATAGTATAGCCAATAGCCATGGTAGGTTTATAGCCAGGGTTACCATACCGTCCTTATTTTTAAGATTTGTCCTTATTTTGAAGGGCCAGGTCTTAGAAAACTTAAATGTCCTTATTTCTAAGAAATGTCCTTATTTTCGACTTGCGTCCTTATTTTGTCTTATTTTCAACAATTACAAGACTGCGATCGTTTTCCTCTGGTATCCGGTGTTGCATAATATTCTAAAATTAGTCTAATTAGTTTCCTCTAGTCATCAGATTCTTCAACACCAAAGTTGGAGTGCGAGTGCGTCTTCTTGACCTGTGATCGATGCCAGGCGAGGTCTCGGCACAGGTCACAAACTTTATTCTCTCCTCTATTCAAGAGAATAGCCTAGACATGAAACAGCTGTCATCTTTTTGTGTCGATAATGCACCAGTGAATTTTGGAGGATTACAGCATAGTGGAAAAAACAACGTCTTCTCTCGTCTCAAAGAGAAAACATTGTACCTGATCCCAGTCGGCTGCCCTGCTCATATTTTGCATAATGCAGCAGAGAAGGGATCAGAGCGCCTCACACTTGACATAGAAACAATCGTACTGAAGAATGGTAGCCACTTCAAAATCCAAACTGGTAGAACGATGAGGCTCAAGCATTTCTGTGAGGAACTTGATAGCAACTACTCGACTCTACTAACACACACGCCGACTCGGTAGACCACACTTGATGCTGTACTCGAGCGAATGATCGATTTTTGGGAACCACACAAAACGCATTTTCTTTCCCTGAAACATCCACCAAGAATATTGGAGGATTTCTTTAAATCAGAAGAGTCACTGATCATTGTATCATTCCTCCACAGCGCTTTATTGCTCTTCAATAAACCACTGTTACTCCTGCAAAAGTCAACTGCATTGTTTCCAGAACTGGCAGAGATGATTGGATTTTTCAAGATCAAAATATTGCAACCCCAGTGTTCAGGTTTTTTCGGAGCAACAACAGACCAACTACTAAGAACAGCCGATGAAGAGCATGCTAAGGTTCTCAAAGCGAGCTTCTAGGAGTTTTATACCATTACTTTGGAATATATCAACAAGTGGTATCGATTTGAGAAGCATCCAACGCACAACTGGACTCTGCTGAAAGATCAAGCAATCGAGTACGAGGAAGTCAAGGGGTTGGCAAAGCAAGTTGATCTACTAATGGCAATGAAAGATGAGCTGTTCGATGAGGTCTCGGCTGTTAACGCTCTGCTCAAGAAGATTCTAGATGATGTGTTCAGCAAGGATGAACCTGAGGTCAAGTGAATGAAGATCTTTACCGGAAACAACTCTTTTCTGCTGCTCTACATGCTGGTTAGCATCATTTTCTCCCTTCCGGTCAGCAATGCGTTTGTGGAAAGAGTGTTCTCTCTTGTTTCGGCGCAGTGGACCAAGGAAAGGAACAGACTTAGTGAAATGACAGTCAAATCCCAGCTACAAGTAAAGATAAACCTAGACCTGAGCTGCCGTGAGATCCATGAAGCAATTTCTGATAACAAGGAGTTGCTGGAACAGATTGTTTCTGGCAAAAAGTATGGAATGCGATATGCCACGGCTCATATAAATACAAAGTATGCCCAAAAACGTTTTTTAAATGCTAATCTAATTTTTCGGTTGTCCTTATTTTTGGGTCTATGTCGATGGTAACCCTGTTTATAGCACTACTATCTACTTCAACAAATATTTCAATATTAATTTTTTCAGCTTTTGAAAACAATGATAAATTAGAATACAAATAAGCTCAAGCACATTCACTTTTAGTTTTCGACTAACCTCCGATTGGATTCCGATCATCTGAACTTGTCGTGTCGCTGCTTTGGACTGCAATCCAATAGTTCTGTTGACGAAATCCATGTCTGCAAAGCAAACCGCATATTAACCACTGTAGCAATTCTACCAGAGCATATTTTGGTTATTTTTTTGTGATTTTTTATCAGCATTGCTTTTCCCTCATTAGTCATTACTATAGGGCGATTATTTTTTTACCTAAAAAACGAAATATTTTAACCTAAAAATTGAAACTTTTGACAACGTTTGACATTAAAAAACTTGTTTTGACAAATTTTGACGTATGAAGAACTCAAATATGTTTCTCGGCAGCCGATTTGTAGCAAGAATTCTAGCAAGAATTCTTGCTACAAATCGGCTGCCGAGAAACATATTGTTGATTGGATGGTCTGAATGGCTAGCGTGGAAGCTACACCGTTATGGTTAGCGAATCGCAAATGCTCGCTGTACTATAGTGAGTGCTCAGCCTTGTGCTGATAGCCAGGAAGAACGCCCCTTTCTTCACAAGAACTCAAATAGTTAAATTACGAATTATTGTGCAAAATGACATACAAAACAGCTGCCAAAAAACGACTTAGGACCTACCAAATTTTTACACGTTTTGAGGTGTGACCATATCAACCCAATTATTTTACCCAATGGTTTATGATTCACAATAAGTAGACAATGGACTATTTACACCGGTAAAGTAGGCTAAAAAGGTGAAAGTTGTCCCACACTTGATTCAAGTATTGGATATGAGAAAATAAGGTTCTCATTGTACTAAGCCTTCAGCACTAAGGAAAGTAGGATCACCAGTTCCTTTCTCTGGCACGCCTTTGCAGCAATCATGCCCACCCAATTTATTACACCCTAGGTAGAGGTGAAGCTTAAGCCGGGAGTCGAACTAGGTTTGCATAATAGGAAAGTCAACGCCTTATCTATTGCGCCAAAGTAGGCTACAAGGTGTAAAATGAAAACTTCACTGACAGTGCAACACCTCTATGACACCACGACAATTTATTTTGTAAACAATTTTGACTTTGTAAACAATTTTGACATTTTTTGACCTAACCCTAAAATTTTGACCAATTTTTGACTTTTTTTGACAAGTCGAAAAATAATCGCCTTAGTCATTACTCAATTTAACAAATATGCTACACATTATAATGCGGGGTCAAGCACACCTAAAAAATTAACTAGCAGAAAGCGTTTATTGGGCCTATAGTAAAAATTGTTTTAAGGGAAATATTTTTTAGTCAAATATAAATTCATCTGTTTAATAATATAGGGTTAAGAAAGACAAATATGATGTGGGATAGTTGATATCTTTATTTCGTCATTGCAAATGACACACAGCATTTAATTCTGTTGAACGATAGCTAAACGTGTTTTGTGCAAGATAATGGACGTCTAGGAAAAAGAAGAAACCTATTTTATACTTGTCGCTTAACATCTTAGTGATTTTAATCTCAACAGTGCGAAAGCTGTCGTGCAGGAACACAAACAGCAAGACACAAATAATTGGTATACTGTATATGCTACCACTAATTCTGTTTAACAGAAGAACCGTTAGGCTACTCACCGTTTGATTAACTGCAAGACTTGATTTCTCGGTGTTCTAGAACTGATGTCGGCTAGATGAGATCCGAGCTGGGCACAGTATCTTTTTGCTTCGGGGAAGGATTTCTGCGAAATACGAGCAAACTTGTAGCATTCTTTGCCTGAAAGAAAAAAAAGAGAAGCTGGTTGCTGTTGTCAGAGTAACGAATTAAATAGGTTGATGATGGGTATATTGAGATGTATTCACAATAATACATGTTTGAATGGCTGGTACTATAGTCTTGGCCTGGTGATCAAAATACCTTTTTCACATCACAACTATCAACACTGAAAGTATAGTTGAGTACCGGTAAGTAATATGTTTAGTTCAAACGTCGGCATTATTGTTTAGTTTTTGGAGGGCATATACCAAAAGCCGTGTTAACTGCCCCAGTGCCACTGGCCGAGAAGTAGCCATGGTTGTTTAGTGACTCACTCATATTAGTCTGGTTATTGTTTTTGGTTATTTGAAAAAATATGGTTTTACAACTACAATCCAGAAGTTTGATATTTATTTTGCGCAAAGCTACGCCTCAAGCTGGAGACGTGTTTACTTGGCTCGGCATTCTCGACTATTTGAAATCAAAACTGTGAAAATACTGCTGCAAACTCTCGACATTTGATTGCTTACAATTATGTCAATGGAATTTTAACAACACAAAGGACATAAACTGATTTGTTTAGGTTAGACAAGTGAAAACAAAAGGATTAGCAACTTCTCAAGCACATGTAGCTCCACACAAAGTGAAAACTACATAACTTTAAAACTCTTTTTTATGATTTGAAAGAAAATATCTAATAAGGCATTATTAGCCTAACTGCAGACGGAAGTCAACTGCTTCGATCTCCGAGATCTCTTCTGTGCAGTGAAAGAAAGTTGATTTAGATTGCTTTAGTCGTTATTTTTCGGATCGATTTGACTTTATTTTATCTTTCGGATTAATTTGTAATCCTTTGCATAAATTTAACAAATCAGTATACATAAATCAGTTTGCATCCTATATGGATCCTTTTATTGCATCTTGGGCCAATCCGACAGATGTTTGTAAGTGCATCGTCTCTTGTTTTTACAATTTTTATTCGTACGTGTGCCTCCAGCATCCAATTTTTTGTGTTCCGTATCCATCTTGGTTGATTGTTTTGCCCAGTGACAGATTCTTGCCTGTTCTATATCTGTTTATTTTTGAAATATTTAATTTATTTCTTATTACAACTTTTCTAAAACAACCCAACCTTCATATTGGTCAAAAAATTACGTTTCGCCGATGTTTTGAAATTTAACATTAAAACCCGTATCACTTTCCATTTTGATCACTGACGTCACCAAACAACTATACAATCCGAAGAATAAAAAACTAAAGCAATTAAACGCAACTTTTTTTCACTGCACTGAAGAGATCCCTAAGATCGAAGCATCTGGCCTCTGTTTACAGTTGATAATATCTTGTTCGGCTTGTTTTGCAAATCAGAAAAAAAGAGATTTAAATTTTGTAGTTTTCACTTTGTGTGGAGCTACATGTGCTTGAGAAGTTGCTAATCTTTTTGTTTTCACTGGTCGAACCTTTCTTAATAAGCTTATATCCTTCGTGGATCTTTCAATTACATCATGGGCCAATCCGACAGATGTTTGTAGGTAGCCTATACGCCTTCTCTTTACGTATAGGCTTTAAAATCATTATCACTACACGATGAAGCCGTACAACAGCCTGCTTTGTGTCAAATCACCTTGGTAAGAAAGACTGTTGAGATTATCACAACGCATAACCATGAAGATCATGAACACATAAAGTGGCCAAGAACATAAAAGATAGACTTTGTTAAAGGAGATAAAGACGATAACAACTTTTAAAAATATCAAGCCCAAGTAGAATTGTCCTGCTGCGTACCCCATTGCTGGGATTAATCAATTCAGTAGGTACGGTATTGAAGGTATAACAAAATTGTTTGTCCGGGTAATTGAAGTTGAATTATTTCCTACCAATTCTACCTAATCATTTCTTACAATTTGAAGTATTGAGAAGGAATACAGGAAGTTGCTATGCCAGTTGCTGGCTTGTTTATGAAAAACTTAAATTTACTTCTGGATGCAAACATAAGAAACGCAAAGCAAGAAAATACAATTAGCCTACGTTTCAGCGTTCTACAAGTTTTTGCAACGATGAAGCTGTTGCCTGTAAAAAGAAATCGATTTACAACCCGAAATGTTAACACATCTTCTTCGTCGTATGAGCTGTTCTTCGGGACTATATGTTTGGGCATGATGTCATCAGCCACTCTACAGTCTCGTCATCCAGGGTCTTCAGTCCAAGCGTTCCATGTGGTGGTTGATGGATTGGGCAGTCATGGACGACATGATCTACTGTCTGGTCTGTGGCGCCACACTCGCATCCCGGTGAGGGAGCCAGGCCCCATCTGCACATGTCTGAACGAAAGCGACCGACGCCGGTTCGTAGGCGGTTAAGCCGGACCCACGCAAGTCTTGCGAGGGACATTCCCGGAGGGTGGGGATCGACGTCGGGTAGGAAATCATGGAGTCGGGAGGTGTTGTTTTGCCACTCCATGTTCCATGTGTAGTTCGTCCAGTGTGCCGCACTTATTCCAAGATCTTCAACGTTGTTCAAGTTCATGTTAACACATGACACACTTTGTTGATAAACCATGACATATTTTACAAATTCCATTTAGATTATTATTTAAGCTTAGCAATATTTGTACTTTACCCATGCGAATATATTGTTTTCTGCACGGTGCAGTTTTTCTGCTTGTGGATTCTCCAGAATGAACTGCTAGAAAATATATAATTTCATTGTAAGTGATTGTACATAATGTACAATATAGGCTACAATACTGCAATAAAGTAAAGCGGGGTACAACGTTACATGGGGTAATAACTGACAGCTGATTTATGACGTAACTACGCAAGTAACACGTGAACAACTGTCAGATGATGCAAAGTTGCCGCCTTCACAATCCTAAAAAATGAGCTAAATTGAGTTTATTAAGCTGATTTTATGACAAAAACACAAGCTTGGAAGTAATTTTGTATAAATTTTAGTAAATATAGTAATATATTGTGTTAATTCAGTCTTTAACAACAGTTAAGTAGCCTACAGTAGGCTACTTTATTGCTCATGTAATAGTCAAGCTGTGATTAAAATTATGTTAACACTACTTCAGTGGTTTCAGTCGGTTGCATAGACGAGTGGTGAGAGCCCTGGACGGTACTCTAAAGGGCGCTGGTTCCACACCGCTCAAAAGCATGCGGCTGTGTCTTTGGCAAGACACTTAAAGGCATGCCTGATGTGGCACGAAGATTAGCTTTCTTGCCTTCTCGTCCACTTCATCCAAATCTTCAACCACCAGGCCTGTATACGATATAATAAAATAATAAGTATTAGTGATGTCAGAGACTGCACATTTTTCGTAATGAGTTCCCGCTCGGAAAAGTTGTAACACATTCAGTTGGGTAATTTTTACAGTGTCACAACTTGTCCGTATTCATGATCGACTGTATTTTCGGTAATTTAGCATGTAAGCTATACCAAACGAACAAACGGTTGTTGTGTCATTGATAACGAGACCAAAGACTTATTGTTCTCCAATGGCGTCTCAGTATACGGAAAACATCGACACCCTGAAGTCGTAAAAGCATACACTCTCTGCTTCTATCAACAGCCCGCCGGATATCTCAGTTGATGAATTTAAGAACGAAAAACACAATACCAAGCGACGCTGGTTCGACTCTAGGGGTGTGCGCTTGAGCAAAGCATTTTAAGTAGGCCTAATGCTCTCCCTTCAGCGGCACTCAGTGCGTAGAAGGATTTACAGACAACAACAGTTCAACAATCGAAAACTTCTCTCTGTTAAATGCGGTGACAGGGCCTGCGTCAGTAGTTCAAAGCCTCAGTCTGCAAGTATGCAAAATTGCCAAAATTAATTTCTCAATGAAGCTTTTTCAGTCCCAAAAAAGATTCCCACAATTAAGCAATCAAATCAGAAATGACTTGTTTAAAAAGTATGTTTGGTTTCTTTCTCTTTATACAAAGTGAAATGAAAATAGTGGAGCTTGTTGATGAGTTAGGCCAGCGTTTCTCAAAGTGGGCGAAATCGCCTCCCTGAGAGCTATTTTGAGTGCCAGGGGGCAAAAAATCAAAGGGGGAGACCGGGAGGCGAAAACACTTGAAGGGGCGAATTTAGCAAACCACTAATAACAGTCCAACGCGCAAACTATTTACTGCAAATAGATGAATCCAACTTGGCCGACATGTATCGCTGCTGCTGCTTGGATATGTGCGTTTTGTTTATAATATGAAAACAAAAAGAAATGATTTTTGCGCTCAGTCTTCCTACAGATAATCGGGCATCAAGCATCTTTAATGCAGTGAAAAACTTCTACGAAGAGGAGGGGATTCCACTGAAGAATATTCTACAATGCGCAACTGATGGTGCTCCGACAATGGTTGGAAAGCAACGAGGCTTCATTGCACTGATGAAAAGAGCAATTCCTGGACTTATTGCAATACATTGTGTAATTCACCGTCAGCATATAGTTGCACGGAATCTCAGTCCTGAACTGCATGAATAACTGAATATTGTGACAAAATGTGTCAATAATACAAAAGCGCAGGTCAAAATGTTTTAACTCAGTTTCCCAATATGAGCCAGAATGTTATTACAGAAGAACAACGGCAAAAATACTGCTCACATTAAGACATGCTTCATAAAGACATGAAACTTCGCTTTGCAGAGCTCGTGGACCTGTCCTACATGTTCCAAACTGGGTGGTACAACCATTTTCTACCGAACCTACAGACATAGTACTGTAGAAGTGGAACTTCAAGAGCAGTTCATTGATATGCAAACAGATGATGAGTCAAGAGTGAAATTCAGAAATGATTGATACATTTGTTTTGGTGCTAGGTTGCTGGCAAATATGAGCTTCTCTGGAAACAAGCTAGAATGTGGATTTTGTCGTTTCATACTTCGTATATAGTTGAAAAGGGTTTTCGGCTGTGACATTAATGCTTTCAAAGCAAAGAAATCGCTTGCTAGTTCATAAACGGGATGATCTTCGACTCTATCTTACGAAGATGTCGCCAAACATTTCAAAACTTTGTAAAAGTCGCCAAGCTCATCCATCCCATTGAACATTATCATGTTACTGTCAATTTCGTTGATTAAATTCCCAAAACTAAATTTGTCTACCACTCTATTACCAATGTTTATTTTACTTGACAGAATTAGGGGGCGAAATTTTATTTCAATAACGAAAAGGGGGCGATGGACTAAAAAAGTTTGAGAAACACTAAGTTAGACCTTTGTGGTGGTTTGAAAACACACACACAAAATTGAGAGAAATGAGCTGTCATTGAAGCCGTGCCTATACACTATATTAAGGAAAATGTTTCTGCAACTAGGACTTGGCCAGCAAATTGAAAATAAATTTGTGTATTTTATGCTAAAAAAGCACTTTGCAGTGGTTACTTACCAAGCATAAAAGACAAAGAAGTAAGAAAGTGTAGAAAGTGTTTGACTTTCATTTTGATGCACTTGCAGCAGACCTATAGTTTTTAAATAAATAAAAATTAACAGAAGATAGCAAAATTAATTTTGTAGATTTAGCTTAGGCTACACTTCACTATATTATAGCTTATGTACATTGTGCACAGCAGTGGGTCTGGAAGAAAAATGTTGGAGAGGATACTAAAGTTTAAACAAAGCAAAAAGTTTAATTTCCAAAAAGTAAAAAATTTAGGTTGGGACTGTGAGGGCATGCTTCCAGAAAATGTTGACAAATTTTACCTTGTGTTGGCTATTAGAACACGCTGCTTTTTGTGAAAAGATCAAAGGAAAATGAGCATGTTGAAATCAGAGTATCACTTTTCTCAATAACCTCAAAGATCACATTCATGTTACAACCAAAACAATTTTAGTACAATCAAATACAGAGATAAATGGAAAGAACTATGCATGAACGCCTAAGCCTGGAACAGGCATGGTACACGAAAAAGAGGAAGGCCTACTGTAGTCCAGCAAACAAAATACTATTTTTGGATGTGCTTGCATAACAAAATCTAAACCCACGTTTTTTTTTTGCTTTTTTAGGCTTTCTGCACTACCCAGGTTAGCTACTTTTCTACGATCAGTCTACTATATTTAATCTGGTTGAAGTCATACAAAAGCGCAGGTCAAAATGTTTTAACTCAGTTTCCCAATATGAGCCAGAATGTTATTACAGAAGAACAACGGCAAAAATACTGCTCACATTAAGACATGCTTCATAAAGACATGAAACTTCGCTTTGCAGAGCTCGTGGACCTGTCCTACATGTTCCAAACTGGGTGGTACAACCATTTTCTACCGAACCTACAGACATAGTACTGTAGAAGTGGAACTTCAAGAGCAGTTCATTGATATGCAAACAGATGATGAGTCAAGAGTGAAATTCAGAAATGATTGATACATTTGTTTTGGTGCTAGGTTGCTGGCAAATATGAGCTTCTCTGGAAACAAGCTAGAATGTGGATTTTGTCGTTTCATACTTCGTATATAGTTGAAAAGGGTTTTCGGCTGTGACATTAATGCTTTCAAAGCAAAGAAATCGCTTGCTAGTTCATAAACGGGATGATCTTCGACTCTATCTTACGAAGATGTCGCCAAACATTTCAAAACTTTGTAAAAGTCGCCAAGCTCATCCATCCCATTGAACATTATCATGTTACTGTCAATTTCGTTGATTAAATTCCCAAAACTAAATTTGTCTACCACTCTATTACCAATGTTTATTTTACTTGACAGAATTAGGGGGCGAAATTTTATTTCAATAACGAAAAGGGGGCGATGGACTAAAAAAGTTTGAGAAACACTAAGTTAGACCTTTGTGGTGGTTTGAAAACACACACACAAAATTGAGAGAAATGAGCTGTCATTGAAGCCGTGCCTATACACTATATTAAGGAAAATGTTTCTGCAACTAGGACTTGGCCAGCAAATTGAAAATAAATTTGTGTATTTTATGCTAAAAAAGCACTTTGCAGTGGTTACTTACCAAGCATAAAAGACAAAGAAGTAAGAAAGTGTAGAAAGTGTTTGACTTTCATTTTGATGCACTTGCAGCAGACCTATAGTTTTTAAATAAATAAAAATTAACAGAAGATAGCAAAATTAATTTTGTAGATTTAGCTTAGGCTACACTTCACTATATTATAGCTTATGTACATTGTGCACAGCAGTGGGTCTGGAAGAAAAATGTTGGAGAGGATACTAAAGTTTAAACAAAGCAAAAAGTTTAATTTCCAAAAAGTAAAAAATTTAGGTTGGGACTGTGAGGGCATGCTTCCAGAAAATGTTGACAAATTTTACCTTGTGTTGGCTATTAGAACACGCTGCTTTTTGTGAAAAGATCAAAGGAAAATGAGCATGTTGAAATCAGAGTATCACTTTTCTCAATAACCTCAAAGATCACATTCATGTTACAACCAAAACAATTTTAGTACAATCAAATACAGAGATAAATGGAAAGAACTATGCATGAACGCCTAAGCCTGGAACAGGCATGGTACACGAAAAAGAGGAAGGCCTACTGTAGTCCAGCAAACAAAATACTATTTTTGGATGTGCTTGCATAACAAAATCTAAACCCACGTTTTTTTTTTGCTTTTTTAGGCTTTCTGCACTACCCAGGTTAGCTACTTTTCTACGATCAGTCTACTATATTTAATCTGGTTGAAGTCGCACTCGAAAAAGCCTCTCATGATAGGCCTAAAGGTCGAACAATCTCGATGTGAAAAATAATCTGAATTCACTAACTTCTCACACCGACAATTCAAAGTGGTTAATTTTTTCCAAGTTCATAAGATTTAAAAATAACCGAACAACAGCTTGCCTTAAACTACTTCTGGCTGACCATAGACAACTCAAACTGGTTAGTGAACTTCCGGACTTGCATCGGCTGTGTAAGCCCGTGGTTGATACCGATACGATCGAAGTGTGTGGTACACTTTTACACACTCGTTTGTCAAGGACTCAGGGATTAAATATTAGGAAAGAAAAAATAGCGTGGTGAGTCTTTTTAAAGTCTGCTTGTTAAGCAATTCAAAAATATACAAATCTTTAACCATCAAAATTAGTGAAAGGCACTTACTACAAAGGTGTTTCACTACACTGTCTGTATGATTCCCTGTCTGTACAAAAGATGATAATTTATTCTAGTGCAGGGGTCTATTCGTCTTCGAAACTGATTTTTGTTTATTGTTTATTACATTAGCTTTGTACCGGCGTCGGGCTTTTCCACTCAACCATGTATCACGGAAGAATAGCATCTTCCTCTTTTTGTGAATGTGATGCTGAGAACAGATCATGTCATCAACAATATTGTATCATCTTCAACCCACCTATCGGAGTGGAATGTCTGCGGATCTTGGATGATAAAACCAAAGAATGGCTTTTCCATAGGATCCTTTCAATATAGCCAGGATACATCGTGAATCTAGCGTGGTAAAAAGATAGACCCTCGGCCCCAGAAGTTCAAACAAAGACGTATAAAAATTGTTCATTTAGGCCAAAGCAAAGAGGCCTACTTTTATTGTGGGACAACTCAAAGCTTTCAATATTGAGTCAAAATAATTTTGTTATTTATTTTGCGGTATGTAAAACACAAAATATTAAAATGCAACATTGACAATCGGTAAATTTACGTAAACAGGTAAGTTTAATTAACTTAAAACAAAACCACACATCCGCAATGTAACAAACTCCACACTTTAGATGGGTTTGATTGGACTGCAGAACCGAGTGATGAGAGCTCCTGCACGACACTCGAAAGAACGCAGGTCCACACTGCTCAAGAGCATGAGGTCGTGTTTTTGGCAGGAAACTTAATGCCATGACTGAAGATGAACAAGAAGATTCATCCTTGCCTTTCCATCAACTTAATCTAAATCTTCAACCACAAGGCGAGAGCCTGGATATAACAAAATTAATTTTATGTTTATTTTGGTATCATAGCTACTGTACTGTATATGATTTTCACGACTCATAGATTGCCCATCCTGACAGCAAATCAATCATTTTTTTATATTGATTCAACGTATCAATGTAAAAAACGGTTGATTTGCTGTCTTGAAGTGAGCTTTGTGACATATGACGTATTTTAGGTTTCTACAGCGAAATCTCAAATAGAAGAGCCGAATTCGTGCGAGCAAACATTCCAGCTTACATTTACAATAAGACAAAAGTATTTCACCATGAGAAAAAGAAAAAACTCGAATCAATTGTTACAAGTTTGTTGATGTATGAACTTGCAAAAACTTGATTTTATTGTAAATATTCAGTAAAATAAATCAGCATTTTTGTTAATGTTCTTTAATATTAATATTCTTTTTGTTAAATCGGCCTTTCTGTATAATACCAATTTGTGATTTTTTTCGTCTTTTTTATACCGTAGAGAAAACTTAGACCATGTTTATCAGTATATCCATGCTGATGCAATTGTGCTGAATTTACAACACCATTGCAATAGTACCTCGATGATATATTTCTACTTTCTATTAAGTCTGATTTATAGCGACGTGCGTGTTTATACGATTAGGTTTATTGCACAAGAATCATGGTGAAGTAAGAAAATTTGTGATGGCAAGATACTGCTCGTTCAGGACTTTAAATGTATCTACTGCACTATCAATGTCACAGCAGTGGCCCTAACTGTTAAAAGACGCTTTCTGTTGCTAAATTTTCACACAGACCATATGCTTTTTTTCTTTAATATTTTATAGACTGCTTATTTCTTTTTCTTTCTTGGTCTGAATGCTTTATAAATGAAATTACATGAACATGAATTATTAATTGAAAGTGAGGACATAGCTGTGTAGACTTTCGTACTTGAAAATTATTATCTTTTGTTCTAGCTATTGCAAAACAGAGCTATCGCAGTTGATAGATTTGAAAACATATGACTTTCGTTTATTGTGTTTTAATACAACCTATTGGTATTGACAATGCAATATTTGTTTATTAGAAATACACTTATAAGTTTAGAAATACACCTATAAATCATCTTATCTTGTTAAGAAGTGTAGACTTTTGTCAAGCTATGCAAGTTTAGGATGCCATAGTTGAGATTAGGAAGATATACGCAAGGGCAGCATGTTAAAAGATAAACGAAGAATAGCAATGCAGAAAAGCTGAACGAAGACGACCCTGAAGGTGCACAAAAGAAAATATTCAAGCCACACCCAGTAACGATGCGCATTTCTAATCTGTAGATTAGGTGTTTTGACGAGTCGACACTTTAACATAAGACAATTTTCCTTATGAATCAACTGACTGCAGTCATTGTGACCCTTCTAGCACTCAGCCAGAGACCTGATTCTTGCTATGAACTTTGTTTTGTAATTACAGAAAAAAAGACTAATTGCAGGTGCCGAAATCGAACCCACGATATCGAAATAAATAATTTCCAAACCCTCAAACTGTTAGGCTAAGCTGCCGACGGCAAAATGCTCACGTAATTTACTTAATGACTGCAATCAGCTGATTTAACTTTTGCCTTCTGTTTGGTTATTAAACCTCATGTGCTGCAGCGACCTAAAGATTACAAATACACGTACCGGATTAATTGAGGATGAAATGTCGGTAAAAAGAAAATAAAAAGATTTGAAAATATGAGTTTTAGTGTCTTGCGGTTAAGGTTTTGATGTCAAAAATTTTTTGCCTTGTGGTAGTGACGATTGTGCAACCGTTAGATGATAGTTACTGATTTGTGCTACATCAGTAGGAATCAGCAGACAGATATTTCGAGATGTAAGTATAATGTCTAACGCATTGCCAAGAGTAGGGTACTTGACGTTAGCTGCAAGTTTGGTCGGATGCTCTTCAAATGCTTTAAACGAATTTAGAAAAACTGGTAAGATGCTTACCTTAACAAAGAGTTGGACATCCCAAGCTTTTGGAAATCCTAAGATTAAAAATAAAACATATCATGCTTAAGAAATCAAACAAGATTGAGTATTAAAAAAATGAAACTAGGGAATCTATCTCTATTTAAAATCAAATATTTTTTATTTAACTTTTTACCAGAATGTCCTAAACTCATGGAATCAAAGTTGTCTTTTGAATGCACATCCATGCGAGAAAATTTTGCGTCAAGGGTAAGTCAGAATAAAGGTATGAATACAAATAGTATAACAAATAGTACCATGTTTTTATCTAAAACTCAAAAACTTGCTTTTTTTCTTGAATTTTTATCAAACAATCTTTCACCATTCATTTGAAGCTTAATAATGTAGCAGCTTTGCTTAGAATACTGCTGTGTAGTCCCTGGAGTAGATAAAACAATTTACTTACGTTTAGAGAAGGCGTTATACAAATTTATCATCGGCAGAGCAGTAAAAATCTCAGTTCAATTACATATTGACTGTATGTTTATGCATAGACAACGAAAGTCATTAAGTCATTTTTCAATCTGTAGGCTGTGACAGTGGCATACGTAAGGGAGGAAGCATGCCCACTTCTCAACCCCTTTTCAAAAATGAGGGCATATGCCCACCCATATTCATATTTAGTTGGTGCTGCAATTTTGTCGATTTTAAATAAAAAGTGTGACAATACTGCTACAAAGCTGTTATTTCATAGCTTAGGCTGCATTCATCGGATTTGCAGCCTATTGATCGTCGTTTGGAATGACTATTTCAAATTAGCGAAACCAGTCATTCTATGTTATTTTATTGGAGTTTATAGAAGAAACAATACTACGCTTTCGCTTTCAATGGTTGATAGCACAAGACTTGTCCAATAATAAATGCTCGTGAAACGACGAAAATGTTCAGTAATGGCGTCCAGAACCGTTGACAGAGATTATGCAGCACATACTTTTGCATTCGAGATGATTTTTTTTAATTCAAAAGCACTTTAGAAGAACGGGAGCTTGCATACGGAAGGAAACTCCATCGCGTTCTTTGTAACTACCTTGTTGAAGTGGGCTGTTTTGCATTTACCCCAGCCAGGCGCGGATTTATTGGGGGCCCAAGGGGCCTTCCTTCTCCCCCAAAAATTTTGTGAGGAATTGTTGAAATTGTATGTGTCCGCATGAAATGGTTTGATATGCTTCTAAAGTTTCTAAACAGATGATATTAGTCCCACAGCGGACTTAACTTATCCCGGGAGGAGAGATAATTTTTGTTATTATTATGGTTGAAATTATCCATCGATTAGGCTCCGTTATTTTCTTTCCTACAACTTCAAATACATTTTAATAGCAACATTTGTTGGAGCTGACTCGGCTGAAACCAACGCTGAACCAAATGATGTCAGTTAAAACAATCTGACACCTTGAATGGCGGTTTTATAGTTTTTAGTCTTCATTATAATTGCAATCAATTACCGCATATGCCTGCAAACATACAAATATCCAATTGGTCATGGACGGTTATAGGTGAATTGTTCGTAAACAGTTGTTCGTAAAACAATTGTTTGTAAACAATTGTTCGTAAAAATAATTCTTTGTAAAGCAATTCTTCGTAAAGCAATTCTTCGTATACAACAATTCTTTGTATAGGTGAATTGTTCGTAAACAGGTGATAGGTCAATTGTTCGTGAACAATTTTTCACAACAGCAAGGTTTGTCTTGCAATTTCCGATGAAGGTGCATAATGCAAATTTTTCTGAATAAACAAGTTACGACGACATAAACAAATAAGCACAATGAAAAAGCGCATTTTTTGTTATTTATTGGAATACAACAATTGTCTGTGTTTAGCAATTCTTTGCTTACACTACCAATACTACTTTAAGTAACTTCGTACAAATTGTTCACGGGCCAAGTTTAGTATGAAGTATTGTGTGCAATTCCACGCAAGTAATCACAAGTTTCATCATCTTGAAAGTCTTGACGCCAAGTTCGGACGACTCTAAGTCTTTCTGCACTGTCCTTGTACTTCTTCTTTGGAGGGGGTCCTGCCTGACCACTGACATAGCCTACTGTTCAATGCGAACTTTATTTAGGTTTTGCTCTCGCTTGATTGCAGATATGAACTTCCAAATATCTGGATGATTTGCAGATACCTGGAACATGAACCCTCTTTGCCATCCTTTAATGCTATTATTAGTTTTGGGAAGGCCACTGAGGACGCCATCATAGCAGTTCCACATTTGAATTGCAAACATTGGAAGACGGCGCCCTTGACGACGATATGGGCGCCCAACCCAAGTGTCTTCAAAGTAGTCAATTACTGGCTGAGCAACATCTGGTAATACATTCCCATCAATGAGAATGTCAAAGGCCCGGCTGACTTCATCAATAGGCACAAAGGCCAGAGACGACATGCGCAGCCTCAGAGCAAACTCTGCATTTGTCTCGTACTGCTCCTTCAGGCCACTTGATTGCGTCTTTCTCCAAATGCACTGGCACAAATGGAAGAAACAGCCACGGTGAGTTGAAAGTGGGTACTCTGTGCTTACTGCATTGACCATGGCCATCTCAAAGTCAGTCATGATTGTCTCTGGAACAGCAACAGCAGGTAACAACTCCTTGATCTTTTGCAGCAGATGAATGTATGTCCCTCTCCTTTTGTCCCCTCGGCAGGGCATACACCAGAGGCACTGAAGTGTTTTCCTTCTGTATTGCGTAAAGCTGTTCAAACAGTGAAGGCACTGTCTTGAAGGTGCCGTCAGCATACCAGTGCTTTGAATGGGCAAGGAGCTGCAGATTTCTTTCAGTGGCAAAGAGGACCATACGGTTATCTGCAGGCCCTACACTCTGTCTGCTCGTCTACACTCTACACTTCTACAGGTACAGCACGTCTTTAAGCACAATTAGCACATCTCTAGCACATAGGCTACCCTAATTGATTGTTCGTAAACAATTGTAACTGTTTTTTTTTTAAAGCTGTAGCCTAACTTTTATGAACATTTGTTTACGAACAATTAGTATTACGGTCAATTGCATGCCGAAGAATTGCTTTACGAAGAATTGATTTTACGAACAATTGCTTACGAACAATTGTTTTACGAAAAACTGTTTACGAAGAAAACGTTGGACACCGTCATGGACAGTGCATACAAGGTTTTAAACCAGATTTCAAGTTTACTTTGCAAGCACAGCAATTTTTAGTCAAGCAAAATTTATTTTTTAAACATTCACAATTGATGAAAATGGCTGTTTTAATTTCTATTTTATATCATATCGTATATGTCGAAGTATCATTGTTCATATCTGTTATATCTTTTTCTTTCTTTTTAATTGATTTTCAAACTTTCTCCTCCCCCCCCCCACTCCTAGATCCGCGCCTGACCCCAGCGTCTTATTTTTTTAAAGACAAACACTGCGTTATTCTTTTCCTTCGTTTTTAGTTTCTGTATTGCGAGACTGATGCAATTACATGGTTTACAGACATCCTTTTTCATTGCAAAATTATCCTTTAAACCAGGAAAGGGCAACCTTTTTTCATGCTCGGGCCAAATCAAGTAGCGATAATGCGGCGGCTGACCACAACGATGTTTATTCAATAACATAAGACTGGGCGAACTTCACTTTAAATTTTGAATGTTATCGCGGCCGCACAGAAGTTGTACTTGGGCCGGGTCCGCTCATGGGCCGAAAATTGCTTACCCTTTCTCTAAACAATGCTCTATAAAATCTTTCATTTAAACTCCATAAGGTTATTCCTAGTAGTTTCGCATACTTGTAGAGGCTTTTAACGCAAGGCCGGTTACCGAGATTGACAGAGTGAAGTTTCCGATTGTTGAAGTGTTGTTGCCGGGGAATTATGCCATCCATTAGGTGCCGCTGAATGGAGAGCAGTCTTTAGAATGCGTTGCTCAAGCGCACACCCCGAGAGTTGAACCAGCGCCGCTTGATCTTGCAGCTTCTTTGTTCACGAAGTCACGCGCTAACCAACTGAGCAATCGGGGAGGACAAATGTGGAGCCAATGATTTGAAAAATATTTTAAACATTTTTGACGGTTAGCCTTTTGTGTACTTACAAACATAATATAAATATTTTCCAAGCATGCTGTCTGCTATTTTCTATTGTAAGTTTATGTGTTGGCTGATAATCCCTGCAAAGGCAATTCAAACATTTCTATTTAAATGCTTACCGGACGTTCAACACGTTTCATCCGATCCAATTTCACACCAAACTTATCCATTCCACTATATTTTTAACCAGCAGAATCTATCAGCGATTGGAGAGACTTCAAATAGATTGCCTGAAAATGGTGAGTAAATGAACAGGACTCAATTGCATGTTTGAATGTTTTTTGTTGCATTATTTTTCAAAGATTAACCTATAGCCTACCAATATCGATGTAGCCTACTGCGGCAGACATTTTTGTTTTTACATGTCATATCATCTGGTCGGGCAGTTTTACCAATAAAAAGTCGAATTTGTAAAGCAGCCCATGGCAAGATTGCACAACGGTGGTTCAATTCTAGGTGCATGCAGATGAGTACCTCGCTTTAATTACTTTAAAGATGTGTGCTACAGGTAACAACACCAACAACAGACAAAAACTTTATGTTGGTGGTGACCGCCATGCATCAGTGATTAAAATCATATACAGGTTTGCGAAATTTCCAGCATAAAAATTCAATTAAAGTTTTCTCGGTTCCAAGAAAAATATTTTACTTTAATAATAATGCCATTATATAGGCTACCATCAATTCATACCAATAATTACATGACTCAGTTAGCCTACTGCAGATTCATACTGTTTATTTTACCCTTATTTCAATGCATTGCGTAGAGTTTTCCCAGAAGCTCTTTTTTCAGTCCTAGTAATTGACTTTAATGCAAAGAACAAAGAAAGTGTTTAGATGCAGTGCAAGGATTGATTAATGTGTTTTTATTAGTTTTGTATTGTATGAGTGCTGGCTTTTTAAAAACTTGTTTCAATGTAATAGTAGTCTAACACTGTTGCTCCCAACCTTTTATGATGCAGGTCGCTCTTTTATACATTTGGGATTGTTTTGTTTCCTACTCCTTGTAGTACAAAGCCAAGATGCTCCACATGTTACTTAAATAAATATAAAGCTAGTTTAAATTGTTTTTCTTTTGCTCACAGCCAACAGCAAGGTTTACAGTATAATCAGAGCTAATGAGTTTCTCAAAGATGTGCAAAAAGTCTTATTAAAATATGATTTTGTACAGAAAACTTCGTGTTCACAAGCGGCCGGTCCATCGCTCATATGCTTCCTCCAATTAAACCCACAGTAGTAGAGGTAAGCACGATCACTGACGTCATAACTATGAAATCGAAGTAATTAAATGTCTGTTAAACAAAATATTTGATAACGCAAAGTGTTCTACACAGATTTTGTTTTCACAATTTGAATACTTCACCAACACCAACCAACTTCACCATCAGCGCTTTTCTTTTGTTACGACACTCAACCCCATATCATACTTTTTCAATTGCTTGTCCGAACTTAGTAACTTTGGTGTGATATGCTGCACTACTTCAAATCAACAATAGATAATATTGATACAGCAGTAGCCTATTACATGTATAGGCTATCAATCAAATGTGGCTTTAAGAGATGATGATGATGATGGCGTATGAGCGATCTTTCCAGGCTAGATTGGAGGGCAGGAAATCTTCAGCCACTCGGCAGTCTCGTCGTCCAGGATTCTCAGACCATGCGCACCGTGTGGAGGCCGGTGGGTTAGGCAGTGGTGGATGACATGGTCTGCGGTCTGTTCCGTGGCACCACACTCGCATTCTGATGAAGGAGCCAGGCCCCATTTGTGCATGTCCGAACGAAAGCGGCCGACGCCAGTTCGCAGGCGGTTAAGCCTGACCCACGCAAGCCTTGCGAGGGACATCCCTGGTGGACGGGGATCGGCGTTGGGTATGAAGTCACGGAGCGTGGAGGTGTGATTTTGCCACTCCGTGTTCCACATGTGGTTCGTCCAGTGTGCCGCACTTAAACTAAGTTCTTCTGCGTTCTTAAGGAGTTGTTGTGCGGCAGGCACAAAGGGGCGTCTTGATTTCAAGCGCTGCTTTATAGGTGGTGGTCTCTTGAGTGTTGCATGGAGGAGATGGTCGGGGTCCAAAGCGCGGCGAGCGAGAGAAATCGTGGCTCCTTTACGGCGTAGCTCAGCGGGTTGGATGCCTGCTACGTTGGGTAGGCAGTCCGTTGGAGTGGGACGCAGGCATCCAGTCACAGTACGCAGTGCGTCGTTAATGGCGGTATCAATCTGGTGGGTGTGAGAACTACGACACCAGACCGGCGCGCAGTACTCAGCGATGGAATGAACAAGGGCTAGGGTAGCTGTACGAAGAGTTTTAGCACCAGCTCCCCAGCCGGAACCCGCCAATCGCCTCAAAAGTGCGACGCGTGTAGATTGTTTTTTGCGCAGTGACTTCAAGTGCCGGCGGTACGTGAGTGACCTGTCCAGGGTTATGCCGAGGTATGTAGGTTCGGCACAGTAGGGCAGGCGTTCCCCATCAATCTTGATGTTTATCTCACGCTGTGCCTCCCGGTTGTTAAGGTGGAAGGCCGCCGACACTGTCTTTGGCTTGCTGAGCTGTAGCTTCCATTTCTGGAGGTATGCTGATAGTGTTTGCATGTCTTGGCTGAGGTTCCTCTCCACTGACTGCCAGTTTCCTGCTGAGTGCAGGAGTGCCAGGTCGTCTGCGTAAGCATACTTCCTGGAGGTGGTGGGGGCAAGTCGTAAGTGTATATGTTGAACAGGAGAGGAGCCAAGACTGAGCCCTGTGGGACGCCGTTTTTAAGTCGGCGTAGTCTGCTTCGATGACCGCTACCGGTTGTGAGGGTAAAACTGCGGTTTTGCACAAGTTCCATCATCATATGGACCATGTGTCTGTCAGGGAGCAGACGGAGTAACTTGCAGGTAAGGCCGCTATGCCATACGGTGTCATAGGCAGCCGTGAGATCAACAAACACGGCGCCAGCCTTCTTCTTAGCCGAGAAGCTGTCCTCAATGTCTTGGGTCATAAGTGTGACCTGATCTACAGTTGATCTTTAAGAGATGACGAACGTGAATGTCCTCACAAGGGACCTACAATAAACCAATTAAATTAAAAGATGCTTTCTCAACTGTAAAGGCACAGTTTTACTGGAAAACGTCTGTAAATGTTGTTGTAACAAATAACACTGGACAACATCAAATTTATTCCTCAAATGAAAATATATGACCTAGACTAACTTTGGGATGCTGATTTCAAATCTGACCTCAGATTTATCCTATCACGTCAGGTTTGTGAGATATAATAACAGCAAATTGTTACTTTTGCCAAAAGTGTAAGGTTTGACGTTGCGTTTATTACACATACACATTGTGCTGCATCCAGAAATCCAGGCCATGGGGTGCATATATAGCTGAAATACATCTACAAACTACAATTTTGATACTAATTTGTTTTGGAAGCAACATTATTAACAAAGCAATAATATCCAGCTAAAAGTGAAGCTAAAAGTATAATTGACCTCCCCTCTGTCTATATTTTGCATGAAATAAGAAAGATTTAAGAAGGCTTATGGCAATGCTTATCTAGTAATTCTTATTTAAGCTATTTTGGCCTGTCTAACACTAACATTTCACTATGGCACTGCATATGTTGGTGGTAAACGGTACGCCAAATCTTCCACTTTTGGCAAAAACAAGGCATTTTTATTATCATATCTCGAAAACGTGATGTGTTAGAAAAAATCTAAGACCAGATTTTGATTCAGCATGGCCACATTAGTCTAGACAAAACTTGAAACAAGCAAGGAATAAAAAATAAGTTGTAAAATGTTGCCCAGTGTAATTTATTGATGCATTACTCAGTGATAGCAGCACACAACCAGTGATGACAATTTAAACGCTTTTAAGTTTTGTGTTAGATTGCAGCTGCCTACAGCCAGGTAGCCTATGGATCAACAAAGTGAATCAGATCGGAAATTTCGGAACATATGTCCACCAAATGTTACTAAATCATAACTTTAGCAAAACGTCTTTGCCTCCGATGGTGCAGAACAGTGGTTACCTTCCGGCCAACAGTCAAGCAGGCCATGGGTTGTTACAGATTTGTTGACGGATTATTCCGTCTTTGTATAGCCTACATCAGGTAGTTCTTGGGTTGGCAGCTTGATGTTTGGAAAGGAATTTCTAAACACTTTTTGTATTTAAAAATGTACAAACACAAATGCAATTGCTTTTCCTGCAGGACATAAATGAATGTCGTGTCATTCCTCCAGTAGAGATTGGTAACCTTTCGGACAATGAAATCGAAGCTGGTATGCGAAGCATTGTTTCCCAACCATTCCCTGGTACGTTTCGTAAATATACTGCGGATAAAAAATCTGGATAGAGTTGAACAAACAAGATGTTTTATATTATACGTTTTTTAAGTTTTGCACCGACAACTACTTAGTTTTATTGCGGTAAGAAGAAACAACTTTCAAGTTCGCATTTTTGGTAAGAGTTGTATTTATTGTATATGTAGATTGGAAAGCTTTAGACTTGTCCCAGAACTCTGTGGAAGCAGAATTGACATCCCTGAAGCCTGTAGTAGCTGCTTCTACAATTAGGGATCATAATTCATTGCATTTTGAAGAGTCTTCTATTGAAATTACCACAATGCCAGAAGTATTTCCTAGTGGACGTAAGTATCAGTATTCACTCAACTTGGATTTAAAAACGTGCAGCTGATCGGGAACTTTTATTGTTCGACTAAAAAGTCTCTATTGTGTTTAATGCTGTCAGCATGGCAGGTTTGTTCATAAATAAATAACATGGGTATTATGAATAATGATATGTGGTTGTATGCAAAAAAGAAAACAATAGCGGGCGCTATAGGGACTAATGTGCCTACGATCTTGCTTTGTTTTTCACTCGTATTATAGGCCATTCGGCAGTACGACTACACCCCTGGACTGGGCTGGCGAGGGGTGATCAAGAGTTTAATTTTACTGAATCAGTGACTTAAATTCTCCTTTGAACCGTTCTATCTAGACAGGTTTATCAGTACTTTTGAAAAATTATAAAACTAAGTAGAATTGCTCATTTACAATATTTTGACGACTCTCGCTCATCATTTAAATCAATTGCAAACTCGCACTCAACGGCATTGTAATCATTAAATTACTGCATACGATTCTAAGTCTTGAGAATTGTACTTTGCGTTTCAACAAATCGCTTGCGGACCCTTTGTGCACCCATCTACTTCTCAAACAAGTTTTTGATTCATCGAAACTAAATATACATGATATGGTAGCTGCAGACCAGATATGGGCAAACTACAGCTCACGAACCAAATTCGGTCCCTTATGTTTTTTAATCTGGCCCGCCAGATATTGCTACAATTAAATTATGGTACATCGAACCAGTTCATTTTTTCTTGATTCTTGACGACAATTATTGTTCACACAAGACATTTGAAGCAGTGTTGCCAAAATCCGCCAACTAATTTTCCTCACAGCCTCTCAAAATTCCTTTCATCGCAAATTTTATTTAACCAGAGAAGTTAAATCAAGCTGCAGGTTTCACCTGGCAAAGTTTGTAAACATAAAAAGCGTTGACTTTAAGATTTATGCAGTAGCTTGTGTATAAAGTTGGGCAAGCTGTTTGAATTACAAAATCAATAGCGTTGAAGTTAATATAAAATAATGATTTTAAACATTAGTTCTTTAAAGAAGTGAAATGAATCAGTTAGTGTTGAACGTCAGAAAATCTAACCACAGATTTTAAGTAACTGGTACATACCTCAGATGTATTCTGCAAATTATTACAACCAAAGTAACAACAAATTGTGTTGCTTTGGAAAAAAGTTCGCCCAAGAGTATGATTCATAATGGAATTAAATCTAATTTTCCTGCAAGTTATATTGCTTTTCGGTTGCAAGTTTTAAATGTAAATCATTGTATACAATATAGCTCGTAATAACTATAGTGAATCACTTTTGTCAACTTTACACTTGTTTAGCCGCCTGTCAAATTTTTCGAATATTTGTGCCCCAAAGTCAAAAGGTTTGTCCTCTCTTGCACTAAATGAGGCTAACCGAACCAGGACTTGTACCACCTGCCAAAATTCAGAAAATACAATCTCATACGTAAGATAAATAACCATTAGCACTGAGCTGCATACGACCTTAACGTTCTAGTCAACATATTTTCCGAGTAGGCCTATTTTATCATCACAATTTAATTTAAACATGCATCTCCTTTTCACTGAATATTTGCCGTTATTTACAATAGGTAGGTTGCAAATAAGAATTTTCTTGTGACTTTTCAGCCAGTTTGGAATCTTCAACCAGTAGAGGTTTCAAAGCGGATGAGGTATTGTTTGATCCAGCGATGACGACACCTTGTGGGATGCCACAGCACAAAGAGGATATTTTATTACAACAAGACTTAGTATGTTTTCAGTCAATCGCACACTAAAATTTCTCTTTATTAGGCTTAGGGTAGTTGATAATGTACTTTTGTAAACTACTTAATTGACTTCATGATCCATATATTTTGAACCTTTGTTAGTCTACCATACCCTAAATCATCCTTTGAAAATAATGATGTTTTGTTAGAAGATTTTTATGATTGAAGAGCAGTATTTCAACAATTTTGTTCAATTTTTGGTCAATTGTTTGTTAAATAAAACAAGCGAAACATTTGACCACAAAGCACAAACAATGTCAAAATTTTAAAAACCATGCACAACAATATTTTAGTGACGTCTGCAATTTGACGTAAATTAAAAGAATACTTAAATAGAATTAAATAGAAAGTCTCTTTCTTTTTTTAAAAAGCACTATTAAACTATACGTGACACTTTTTAAAAACACTCAAGAAATGATTTACAACATTCCGATGTTGCCTTGTATTGAACTTTTCCTCCAACATTATTTTTTTTACAAAATAAAGAGAAGTCGAAAAGTTCTTTAAACAGTATAATATTATTGAAAAATGCATGTTGTTATCTGTGTTCATTGTAAACATTTGTATAAGCGTTGTCGTATGTTTTTGGTAGACTAAAATATTAGCCGTCTCTTAAATACACTTTAATTGTTTTTGAAATATTCTTAATTACTTAAAATTTCAGGATAAAGTTGTTGCCTTGAGCAAAATATTTCACATTGCTTTTTTCTTCAATTGCACAGGCCCCAGCGAGATCGCATGAGATTTCTGAAATGGTTGTAAGCGAAAGTTCTTCAGATTCACGAATCAATATCCAAGATTTTCTAGGAGCATACAAGGAGCTGGACACTCACTTGTTGGCACGAAAAGTCAAAGACATCTTGATTGAAAATAACATAGGTACAACATAAAAAAATTACGCTTTGTTACAATAATTTTACCTAAAATCGATGTCAGAAACAAATGACACACCACTGATACAGTTTAATGATGTAGATTTGCGTCAAACATTCTCACAGCGATGATATCTTGTGTCGTTTGTCTTATCAACAGGTAAATGATAAAAAAAAACGACGATTTAAATGATTGATGAAGGCCTTTGGCTTGCATATGTCTATGAGCACATCATGTTACACACAACAAAAATAATTTGATCTTAGGCGTGTCAGTCGTTGAATTTTCACGAGTTGTCGTCTCTCACCTGCAAAGTCTTAACATCTTGCTTGCTACTGTGCAGTAGCCGCATCACTGTGACGTTTTGCTCTAGTTCTTCCCGCAACAGCTTCAGAACGTGATATTTTACAAACAGGACTACAGAAATTACTTATTTATAACTGGCACAAAAGGAAGCTGCAGCGGCACAGCCTCAAGGTATAAATCATCTTCTCTGTGACTGCTTATTGCTTGAGAATTCAGTTAAGTCGGCAACTTATGGAATGAGTTTTGTTGAACGTTTTGGTAACGTCGTTTGCGGTCAAGTAAACGTTATTTTTTACCAATAGCGTGTTTATTCGACTTCATATTGTCAGGGCCTATTAAATTGACTTGAAAACAAAATATTTTGATTCTTCTGCAGTTTGCAAAACATGTTTTGGAGTTAGGCTCTATCATTGAATAAAGTTTGAAAACGTAGAATGCCCTTACAGTTTACATTGTTTTCTGGTTTTACTGACCAGGCTAGGTTGAATTTGAAAGCAATCCAGCTATGTTTTTTTTTTTTTATAGCGCAACACTGATAACATACTGATGAATAGGGTATCACACCTGTAATAATTTTTTTGTGGCTTTCAATCCATGATGATGAATTTGAGCCAACATCTTTTACATAATAAACCAATAAAGCGATGTGCTATATTGCTGTGAAAAATAATGTCGACTTATCATGTAAACGTATATTCGCCGCACATCGCCATCATCATTTCTCGTATTTCATGACCAGCGCGGTTTTGTGTCTAAAAGCATTGCAAGAGGGGACTTTCACCCAAACAAAACAAGCCTCAGCAATTTTTCAGCTTCGTATACTTTGTGTGTAGTGGTGTCGTATATATCGTGGCCATTCTGTCCATCTATCAACATCAGGAAACTCTACGTGGAAGTATTTTTTCTTATTCACCGGATTTAGATGCAAGGGTAGCATGTGCTTGGCTTTCTTATGGAAAGCAGATAGCATAACCAAGCCAACGTAATGTTTGCGAGCTATTATGAGACAAGTATATGTGCTTACTGGCTAAGGTTAACGTTGGTCACATGTTCATGCCACTCAAAGCTTGCGAATCCACAAACAATTTTAACCAAGTTATTTTTACGGTGAAAGCTTGTGCTCCTTATAGAAGTTCTGACAAGACTGCAGCATTCTAAACCTAAAATCTGATCCTGTCACTCTTAATCCACAAACTTGCGGAACTTTCAATGATAATTTGTAATGTGGAAACGCGATCATAGATCGATTGGGCATAAACTATGTTTTTTTCCTATACTTTTATTCAAGAAATTAAAAAAAAAAATTCTACATTTTTTGTATGAGATTCAAGACAGTGTGTGGCCAATTAGATCAGAGTAGCTTATTTCAGAACTGCTCTAGCCTATATCACGTGGTTTATTTGGTAACTTAATACAGGGCATTCAAGGATAACATAGTGAGCAGGTTGTCTTTCTACTCCACATTACTGTTTGTTTGTTTGTTTATCTTTATCCTGCATTGCGGGAAAGCGGACTTGAGCGCTATGCATCGGTGTACGCCTTCCGACGTACACCTGACCCACGCTGCAGCCGACAGCAATGTCTGTTTCCGGTTGTCTACTTTACTTATGACTTAAATTTGGTACTACCCATTACTCGAAATCGATCACTAGGTAGAGGCAATTATCGTAAAGTTTCTTGCCCAGAGAAACAACAGCAAGTGCGAGTGGCTGGAGTCGAACATGCAGGCTCTCGACTGCGAGCCCAACGCGCTAACCACTCGGCCACGGCTGCCGACCGTGCTTACAAATTGCTGAATTTAACTTCATTTATTCATTGAAGTTGGATTTGAAGGGACGAATGACTGTTTGTAGTTGGTTGAGCTTGAACCAAGTGAGCGGCGGTATATCAGGTTTTACAAGCCGCAGTATGAGGTAGTAAATGAAATAGCAAAGTGGGATGTTAGTGACATGCCCTTTTCATTTCACTTGTCTTATCCATTTTGTTGTGCTTCTGCCGTAACCGCTAGATGAAAGTAACAGAAGAGCAGCTCGCATAGTCAAAATAATTTCGTATCCTACTCTACCAAAACTCTATTCTGCCACAAACTAATGGATGAGACAGTCGATATGCTTCTTCTTCCCTTTGTTGTCGCTGTATATCATGGCACCCATCGCTTAGCCACTGCCTGGTATTATCACCAATGGAGACTAGACCTTCCATACCATGAGGTGGTTTGTACTGAGGGCAATCCTTGATTATTATGTAGGCTGCCGTCTGCATTTCACCACACTGTCGCTAAATAAAGTCGCTGTGCTTGTAAAGTGTTGCCGAAACGTTTTCTGTGCAGAAAACCAAAGATATTTCACAGTTTTATATCAGCAGCATATCCCAAAATGTATTGCAAGAGAATAACGATCGTCGTCGTCGTGTGAGCCTCTGAGGCCGAAGGTATATCCTTTTACTGCCCCAGATTCACGATGTTTCCAGACAACACTGGAAGGCTACTAGAGAGCAACCAGTCTTTGGTTTCATCATCCATGACACGCAGACCTACCACTCCGTTAGGTGGTTGAAGATGGAACAGTCATTGATGATGTGGTCTGCGCTCTGTTCCTCGGCACCACATTCACAATAGGACGAAGAGGCCATTCCCCATAGGTGCATGGTAGAGCGGAAAAGCCCGACGCCCCTACGGAGACGGTTGAGGCGCACCCATGCCTGTCTTGGTAGTGTTAGGCCGATGGGGCATGTGTCGGCGTCGGGGAAGAACGAATAGAGTCTGGTGGCGATTGACTTCCATTCAGAACTGAACTTGGCTTCCCAAGTAGCCGCAGAGACTTGTACATCAGCTTCGTTGATAAGAAGTTGAGCGGCTGGCACGAATTAGTGTCTTGATTTTAGTCGACGGGGGTGCTCGTTTGGGAAAGCAGAGATTTCGCGGTGGAGAAGGTGGCCAGGCTCCAATGCCGGTCGACCAAGGGACAGAGTGGCTTCTTCGCGACGAAGCTCAGCGGGTTGGATGCCAGCGAGAATGGGGAGATTGTCCAATGGTGTGGGACGCAGGCATTCGGTCACTGTGCGCCGGGCGCTGTTTATGGCAATGTCGATGTTTCGGCAGTGAGCACTACGGCACCAAACAGGTGCACAGTACTCTGCTGAAGAGTAGACAAGGGCTAAGGCTGCTAAACGCAATGTATCAGCCCTCGCCCCCCAGCTAGAGCCTGCCAGGCGCTTGAAGGGATGTGAGTCTCTTGCGCAGTGACACCAAATGGTGGCGGTATGTGAGCGATCTGTCCAGTGTCACTCCAAGATATTTTGGTTCGGGCAGAAAGACAGAGATTTTCCGTTGTTCTGGACATGTAGCTCACGATCAGCTTCCCGATTGTGGAGGTGGAAAGCTGCTACCACAGTTTTGGTTTCGCTGAGTTTCAGTCGCCAGTTCTGGAGATAAGCTGAGAGAGTTTTCATGCCCTAGCTCAAGGTGTCTTCTAGATTTTCTCACGACTTTGTGGAGTACTGTAGAGAATTGCCAGGTCGTCCGCATAAGCGTATTTCGCGGAGACCGTAGTTGGCAGGTCGTGGGTGTAGATGTTGAAAAGAAGTGGAGCCAGGACCCATCCCTGTGGGACGCCGTTTTTCAGGCGTCTCAGTCTGCTTCGCCGTGAGCTACCGGTGGTGAGAGTGAAGCTTCGATTCCTGACAAGTTCCATATAGAATAACGATAATGCACCGCACAAGATTTGAAAAGTGCAACACATTTCGGAATAAGCAGCGGCAAGTTGAATTCAGGAAGCGTCATCATGTAAGCTACTGTAGGATTGTAGGTTATTGCAAACCATGCATTCTATTTGGTGAGTGGTATACGGATTTAAGGATAACAAGGCTAGCAGATTGTTTCTCTATGTGGCTTTCGCAAACCATTGAGAAAGTCAATCATTCAGGGGCCAGAAGGTAGACTATATAACTTACTAAACCAGCAAGCAGACGAGTCAATTTATGGGTTGAAAACTAAAGCTGACACTTCATCTCTTGCACTGGCTGCATGTGGCATAGACGACGTGCAAAATTTCTGAGGAGGATGAGCGACAATGATGACTGGTTTCCTTATAAGTTGTAGAATCAGCTTAGGTTCAGACGATACTTCGGCGCTTTTTTCCACTCCAGCTCCTGTGGTAACGGTCCGTCTAAGGAGCCGGGTGTGTGTGTGTAATCTTACAATAAAGTTTTATTTAATTTAAATCACACCAAGACTTTTTCACTAATTATTATAAACAGCATGTTATAAACTGCATGAAAATTTCATGATACTTTAACTTGGTGTAGGCTAGCTGTATCTATCTCAGGATAACATCATACGTCTTGCAGCCTACAAGATCCTACAATCTATGCAGTATTACCAGTAGCGTACTGCGCATGGGCAAAACAGAAAAAGAGTTTTGTAACAATTTTTTTTTTTTTATGATGTAGTAGTTTTGGTGTGGGAAGGCGCAGCGAATAAAGCGTTAGCTTTCCATTTATCCGAACCTGGTTCGACACCCGGTAAGCTGGTTCCTAAAAAACATCGCTCACCTCTACCCAGGGTGTAATAAATTGGTTGGGTAAAATAAGTTTTATAGTTGCTGAAGGAAAGGCGGCCGATCGAAAAGAACTGGCCACCTTACTGTCGTTAGTGCCGAAAGTTGCGTATAGTGAGAACCCTATTTTCTCATTCCCCAAAGGTTAATAACTGAGTATGGGACCTTTACTTTATTTGCTTTAATTGTGTAGTACTTTATTAAAATTAAATAATACAATATCGAATATTGGGACACTCCGATTATAAAATGTCCGACTCCAAACAGAACAGGATTCATCCCTTTCTGGATAGACTACATAGGTTATATCTTGTTTCTCTGTCATAGTGAGAGAGCAGGCTATGACCGGTGGAAAGTTGTTTCATTACGTTTTATTACAAACCACGATCGGGCTACATGTTTATATGCAAAAAGTGACATAACTGTGATCATGTTAGACTTTCACTTCACAGAGATAGTGTACGTGTTGATAATTCACATAAAATTTTATTTCAAATCGCAGGTCAACGAATATTTGGACAAGCAGTCTTGGGTCTCACTCAAGGTTCAGTGAGTGATTTGCTGTCTCATCCTAAATCCTGGCAATCGCTCAGTCTGAAAGGTCGTGAACCGTTCATTCGAATGCGGATGTGGCTAGATAACCCAAAAAAGATCGAGCAGATAAAAAATCTTAAGTCTGAAAAGTTGCTTGAACATGGGACGGGTGAGCTGCTTTGCTATTTTCTTTTTTTAAAGATATGGCTAGATGAGTGTGATCAGTTAGAAGCCTTATTTTTTCAGTCTTTTTTAGGTCAAAACGATTTTTTTGAGTTTTTAGAAATTGATATAGGGTAATTTTAGAGAGCTGAATTTGAATGCGATTGTGATCTCATATTTCTTCTATCGTATCAGCAGGTTTTTGAAACTTAATAATAAAAATATGTGTTATTTTTCCTAGTACCGTTCTTTCAGAGGTTGTTCGAAGACCATCATTTTATTCCAAAGTGGTTTCCATAATGTTAGGTTACATACCTGGGTCTACTCAATACCATGACTTGTTTCCTCTCCGCCATTATAATATATCAATCATCTTTCTTATTTAACATTAACCAAGCGATTAACCACCGAGATTGTTATTGCATCGAGAGGTTTGAACCGTTATTGAACCAATTGAGCTGAGGTTGTTATTAACAAATCGTGCTTTATTGCCATGAATTGCAGGAACGAATAAATGCACCAGGGTGTCGTCAACATCTGGACGCTGCGGAAGTGTGTCCTCAAAGAAAAAGAGCAGAGTTGTCCTTTCCTCGGATGATAAGCTGATTCTTTTGCAAGCCTACGATACTGAACCATATCCTTGTCAGGACACGGTCCATGATTTAGCAAAGAAACTTAATAAGCAGCCCTCGACCGTGGTCAATTGGTTCCACAATTACAGGTAGTTTGGATGGCATAATTTAACACGAGGTAGACCACAGTTAAAAAATACTTAAAAAATAAAAATTATGGTAGGCTACATGGACTAGTCGCTTGATGAACAAACTGTGATTACTTGAAGTGCGGTCTTTATCGGTGACCGGTCGTTAATATAATTCTGAATGTACACCCAAACCCGAGAATTTCATCACAATTCCGTCAAATGTGGTTCAATAAACTGTCGGTGTCATAACTTGTGGGGTTAAGGTGCAATAAAGTGAAAGTTAGAGTTGGTAGTGGACGTGCTAAATGATGCATAGTCTGTCTGCTCGTTTTCGTTTATTTTTTACATCATTTATTGTAAGCCGGAATCGGAGTCTTAAAAACACGACCGACTCTGACTCCAGCCTGATACAAAACGATGAAAAATAAAAAAAATGTTTACAATTTTTTTCAAACTGTTGTTTCTTGTTCTCCGTATTACGCTCTAAAACTTCACCAGAAATAAAAAAAAATGTTTGTGTTTGTTAGTTTTTGTGAAAGTCGCCGTTTCAATTTTAATCACAAGTTTTTAGGAGTCACATATTTTTCACCAGATTCTACAGCCCGGCATATCGCTCGCGGAATCAAGAAATGGATTTCTTAGCCTATAGAAAGCCATTTAGCAAAGAAAAAGCTTCTACAACAAACTGAAATAACATCTTTGACATATAATTCTATGCCTATCTTTTTTGGAAAAAAGTCACATGTTCTACTTATAGGCTACAAACAATTAATCTCTTTGAGCATGAATTTTAATATCAAAGTATCTCTATTTTAAAGTATGTCTAATCCTCCATGTTTTCTTCAAACTTGAAATTTAGTGTGTCCATAAATCACAAGAATATCCGTTACGACGTTTTTATTTTTTATTTTTAGGTCAAGAGTAAAACGAGGATTTTTTGCTTGTGAGGAATCTAAGCCACTAAACCATGAAAGCAGCCTAAAAAAATCGAAACGGGGCGTCGATCGGAAACACTTTAGTAAAAATGCTCGCGGTAAATCTGCTTCAAAAACCAGAGCAGATAAAAGCTCGGCATCACTCATTCGCCCAAACCAAACATGCAAATCTGAACAGAGACTTGCCTCACATTTAAATAAAGTAAAAGGAGAAGAAGATAGTAATTCGATGTTCATCACGGCAACTGTTCTGTTGGAGACTCCATCAAAAACCGTGTCACCAATGTGGTCCTTTCATATGGATAAGAATCGTACTGTATTGACATCTAGTGGTGCTTTAAAAGATTTATTTCTTGAAGTTTGTTCGAAAGATAACTCCACTGCTTCACTTACATCGATTGTCTCTACAACTTGCTGTTCAACACTTGCAAATAATCACCTTGAAGCTGAACCACAAGCCGCGAATGATTGATCACAGCATTCTCAGGTTACGTACAATCAATTTTGGTAGCTTTGAACACACGTTTAG
The DNA here is from genome assembly GCF_918807975.1 of Aplidium turbinatum. Lineage (NCBI taxonomy): Eukaryota > Metazoa > Chordata > Ascidiacea > Aplousobranchia > Polyclinidae > Aplidium > Aplidium turbinatum. The sequence continues at coordinate 22,730,632 of NC_137476.1, read as the reverse complement.
CTGGTCAAGCGTATTCATACACTGTTGAAGACGAGGGACACATTCCATTTCTTCATGCTTTTTATAGTTTTTCTCAGTTCCGTTACCACTTTACATTGATAGCTTGTTGAAATGAAAATCACTTGTTTGTCGTAATAACCGTTCAGAACAAAGTTGAAACCTCAAGGGCTAAACGATTGTCGTTTATACGTTCAACCATGGCCACCTAAAGATACGGCATGATTTGTCACATTTTGCAGAAATTTCCAGGTTTTTCTAACTTTGGGCAAACGTTTAAATAAATTTTTCTAAAAATTAGATTTTTACGCTTTCTTTTATCTTTTCCCCAGATGACACAATAGGTTTTAACATCCTCACATGTTGAAAAACAAACAAAATTTGATTTCGAAGATTTTCGTCAGACTGTTAATTTTTCAATAACAGTCTGATTTTGCGTTTTTCAACTTACTTTTTCTCATTTGCTACTGCTTCTTCAAGGCAACAAAAAAGTTTTATGTCATTAGGAAACCGCAAAAAGTAAAAGCATCTCAAAAAATGTCAGTCAAACACTAGCAGTAGCTGTAATTAAAATCTGCAAAATGTGACAAATCAGGCCGCATCTCCAGGTGGCCATGGTTCAACAATTATAAAGTTGTCCCAAACCTCAAGTATTGTCCACGGGATGGTGCCGTTAGTTATACAGTAATACAGAATTCATTTGTAGTTTTACTCTTTTTTTATATAAATTAAAGTAATTGTCTCTCTTCTCCATATGTTCAGTTGAACAATTATATCCTTGCCATTACTGTAGCTTTTATATGGAAAATCATTCAACTGAAAGTCAAGAGCTTCAAAGTGAATTCAAAATATTTCGAAAGGATTTTAACCAGACATATTTGTATTTTTCCATTACGTTGGGCGTAGTTTCAGTCAAAGTTTGAAGTTATGCGCTCTGAAGTATCGTTGCATCCGGAGGAAACGGCCATGTTGGCGAGGCTACTTATTTTTAACCGAAATTCGAAAATATACAAAAGTGTTGATATTGCTTATAAAACCATAAACAGATGACTGACGATAACTCAAAAGGATTGAATAGCATTACTCAAAACAAATACAATACACTGACAGACTAACAACATAGTAAATTCAAATTTTTCAGCAAGACCTTTAGCAAGACCAACCAACAACACCTTTGGTATCTGTTCTTCAGTTATGTGTTGTACTTAGCTCAGTGCGTATTGCAGTTGTTTGTTCAGTCACTTATCATTAGGCCTGCCATTAGTTAGTTGTTTTTAGTTTGGATGTATCAGTTTTTTTTCTTCTTTTTGTTGTTCTTTTTTTTTATTCGGGCAACGCTCAGAGTTCAGAATGGATACCACGACATCTTGCAGGTTTACAATTTTCCATGTAAAATGGATTTGTTACCTGACTCATCATTAATGCGTCCCCTCTGGGAGTCGTGCACATACCCAAACACTCAGCAGCCAAGCCATACTTACATGGAAGATACCTACTAGGGAGGCGAGGGACTTACTCTGACCTAAGGGACCCACCGCAATAGATGGTAATCTGTGGGTGTATAAAATAAATGTTATTGGCTGCCTCTATTATAGCTTATCTACCTGTCTTGACTTGCTTCTTGCTGATGTTGGAGCAGACTAGGAGGTGGTGGGAAGTTCGAGCACTAGCACGTTTTTGGTAGATAATTGATTTTAATTTAAATTGAGTTTTTTTGTGTGTGTGTTTCTTCTTGATGCCCGCTTGAAGAAGGGCGCCGTCTTGTGGAAAAGGGCCACTGCAGTTTGACATCTCATTTGACAGAGATGCCAGAGAGGAGCGGCCAGAGAAAGGGTAGCTTTCGCTGACTACAGAGTCTTCTTGGGATGGGCCGATGCAATCCTGTCATCTCAGGGCGAGTGGGACAACGGAGAGGGACGGTTAAAGATTTCCCGCTGCAATCACTATTCCGGCATCGGGCTGTTTCAGATGAGCAAGTATTCCCTGATGAAGGCAAAGAGTTTTTGCCAAAAATTTATTATTTGAATTCATTATGTTGTTAGTCTGTTTAAAATACACTGCTTTTTGTGGAAAGATCAAAGGAAAACGAGCTCGTGGAAAACAGCGCCTCACTTTTCTCAATAATCTCAAGGATCATCTTCACGTTCCCACCGCAACAATTTTTAATACGGTTATAATGCCACGATAACTAGAAGGAGATGTGCATGAGCACCTATAGGCCAGGAACAGGCATGCTGGTACACTAAGAAGAAGTCTGTTAGTTTATTGAATAATGCTATTCAATCCTGTTAAGTTATTGCCAGTCATCTGTTAAGTTATTGTCATATAGTTTTGTAAAATTACTTCTTTCTCAAAGCTATACTATTGCTTGTAAAACTTGTTTAAATACGTTGAATCGACGTTTGACTAGCTTTATTTAAGTTATGCATATAAAAATTAAAGCACTGCCGTCGCAGCATTTTTACTCAAAGTGCTATTTTTCCGTGCTGAACATTTAGCATTGTTTTGCGTTTCACCTTTTAATATAAAATGTTTTACCTAGATTTTAAATACCAATGAATCAGTGTTCTAAAATGTGTTATTGAACCTGCGCATACTGTGTTTGCAACGGTCACACTGTGTATGCTGTTGTTAATATGTCTGTAGTAGGCTAAGTTATTGACTGTATCAATCTTTTGGTCACTAAATTTTGGTCAATCTCTGGCAATAAATACACATCCAACCTTTTGTTGAACTATTTAAACGAAAATGAAAATTTAAATACATATCGTATTCGTCCACTTTTAGCCAAACCATTAATGGAAGTAGCTTAGTGTTCTTATGGAGTAGAACAGCGGTCGGCAACTTGCGGCTCCGGAGCCGTATGTGGCTCTTGTATCTCAGCGCTCTGGCTCACGTGATACTTTTTTGTTCCAATTTGTGTCACAATTAAAGTTCGTTGTCACAATTGCAGTCCTGCATGAAATTAAAAACGTCGTCTTAAATACCTGACGCGAATGCGCTATGCAATGAAGTTCAGGAGCAGAAATCACATTAACTGCGTGAAATAAATCATTAAAAGAATATAGTTGACAGCTGTTGGAATGGTAACTACAAATCAGTTTTACAGGGTGCGGCCGAATAACTCGAATAAAAGGCTTTCCTGTAAGCGTTAGGTTTTTGCTATAAGCAGTCAATTAGATGGTGCGGCTCAGAGCAGGTCTTAGTTTGATGGAGACTAGACCAAATGGCCCTTTCGATGCTAAAGGTTGCCGACCCGTGGAGTAGAAGAACAAGATAATACGTTCGATCTTTACAAAGCTTTCTTAGTTCTGTTCTGTGCCGATAATGAATGATTCTTTATAAGTCAGAAGTAAAATAACACCTTTGCCGAGCTATTCAAGGCAACGCCATCAAAAAGGGGATAAAATGGCTCATGATGACACATAGCGGGCCTAACCACGCGACGATTTTCTGGATATTAGGTGAGGTAACGTCCAGCGGGAGATAAAAAATGTTACCACACTGGAAATGAGTCCCTTGGCTTCTCTCAAGCGACAAAAACTTTTTGGTCTAAAGTTGAGTAAAAAATGTCATTTTTACAACCAAACTACACAATGCCCCTCATTTTAGGTTTAAGTTCTAAGATGATGTGTCATAAAAATACTACTTTGTTTTTCAAATGGTGACTCGAAGTTTTGGACTTATAGATAAGATCGTTTTTTCTGATTTTGCTTCTTTTTTTTTTTAAGATTAGATTTAAATCTTTCAAAACATGGACTTAATCATCTCATTTCCATATTTAAGCTACACACGATTGGAGGATAGAAAATGCCCTTTTAATATTGCTAGACTAATATTGGGTTTTGTGGCCGTGCTAACTACTGATATATAGCCTACTACATAATTTTTCTTTCAGGCACGTTTTAAACCTTTCAAGGTTTTGCCACCTTTTCCCGTTCCTCAGAGGGGATTTTTTTATGGTACCTTTTCAAAAGTTGCGTCCCGGACGGGTTAATGACGAAAATTAAAATGATTGATGATTGATTGATTGACTACACGTCAAATATTACTTTTAAATACACCAAGTCTTGGATGTTGAAATTATTCTAATACCTGGAATATCACATAAAATCAATCCGCCTTCTTAACTCATTAGTGAAATTTTTTTTCGTCTTTGAGCATCTGGGGCCAAGGGTCTATCTTTTTACCACCACAGATTCATGATGTTCTCGGACTACACTGGACGGCTGCTAGAGAGCAGCCAGTCTTTTGTTTGGTCATCCAAAACATGCATACCTTCCACCCCTTTAGATGGCTTGAAGATAGTACAATCGTTGATGATGTGATTTGAAGTCTGTTCCTCACCACTACATTCACAAGAAGAAGCCATTCCTTATTGGTGCATGGTTGAGCGGAAGAGAGCGATGCTAGTAGGAAGACGGGTGAGGCGCACCCATGCCTGTTTCTGTAGTACCAAGCCTATCGGACGGCTGTCGGCGTCGAGGATGAACGAATGGAGTCTAGTGGTACTTGACTTCCATTCAATTTCCATTTATGGTGCGCTCAATTAGCGGCAGAGATGTTTTATCCTTCAGCTTCGTTGAGCGGCTGGCACGAATTGATGTCTTGATTTCAGTCGATGGAGGGGCTCGTACTGCCGGATATGACGTCAGCAACCGGTTTTGGATTTAAGGTATTTTATCAACCAGATTTGAATTTGGACGCAAATTTGGAAGTTACGTTAATGTCTTCCAAAGAACTATTACTTAATGATTGTTTTTCATTTGGTATTGATGAACTATTGTATTAAAAACCTCTAACCGAAGTGGGCTAATATTTTTACTTTGACAATACTCGTTACGCATGAGTGAGCGTCGGTAACTCCAAAGTGCAGATGCAACTGCTATGTTATATTTAAACTTACAAGCCCATGTCAAGGGAAATTCAAGTACAAAAGTTAAAGTTTGTTTAATTTGATACCACTATTCTTGTTATGTGTATTTATGTTATGCGTATTCAATAGTTATTAAACTGCATGATTGATCAACCTTTTAAGACTGATCCTTACCCTTGACTCAGCTTCAAACACCAATACCGACCCATAGCCTAAGCCTAACTCTAACTACTAGAAATTAATGACATCACTGATCAACAGATTGTGCAGGTTGATCAAATGTGTGCTACATACCTGCATACATACTTTGTGATCATATACATACAATCGTCATTGGTGAAATTGTGTCATTGAAATTCAATCAATTTATAACTGTTCGTTTCTTTGCAGCTTACGATGCAAAGTTTGCTTAAAATTAATTGCATTCAATTGTTTTCAAACGAGCTATCTATAAAGTATGGTACTGTCAGTTTCCTACTTTTAGGCCTACAATGTTAGTTTTTGTCGAAATTAACCGGATTTTAAGTTTACAATTTTTATCATCAGAGCTTGGACTTGGGTTTTAAGTAGAAATCTGAAAGTGCGTTTGGACTTGAAGAGCTTAGTGCTAAAAGTACTTAAGTCACATAATGCCAGTTTTGAGTTATCAACGTTCAAACATTTTATAAGACCTTTGAAATCAGGAAAAAAATATTTTTCAACTTTGAATTGTCAATTGTGATAGATCATGCCGCAATACGTTTCAGACCAAAAAATTATCTTTGAACTCACTTTCCTAAAGAAATAACAGCCAAGAAATATTTTGGACTTAAGTACTTTTATGTCAAAATTGTGACTTAGGTACTTTTTCCTTCAACCCGTATGACAATAAATGTGACTTAGGTACTGTTTCTACTAACTTCAAATAACAGGAGCACACAAAACTGCTGTTGAAAAGATTGTATTTTGGAAATTTACAGTTAAACTCAAATGTGACAGAAAAGTCGTGTTTGGTGTTATTTTTACCACATATATTAGTATGAATATTACGGTTTTTAGATACGTATTTTGATCAAATTTGAAGAGGTTTTAAGGCATTTCTTTGAGATATTTTCACTGGAAAAAAATCTAAACAGTATTTTTTTGACAATCTCGTGCTACACCCCAAAATATGCAAGAGGCAAACACATCATACAATATACACACATTTACAAAGACAGAGAAAAGATGGCGTGCACAACAGTAGGCTACAAATTTTTTGTTTTCACCGCTCAATACATTACTCAGTTTATTCCAGTTCTTCCTCATCGACCTCGTTTGCATCAACGGTATCTGCTGTGAGCATGTTATAAAAGGTAACATTGGGAGTAATAATGGCATGTTTTAAAAGTTCCTTAACATCATCTAACTTTGCTTTTTTGATTGGAAGAAACGATGCATACGCAGAATGAAGTGTTGGTGACCCAATAAGTCCTACCAGCGTAATCAACTTTTTGCCACGTTTTAGTAAAGTGATGTCAGTGGCACAATCTCCAGTCATAGAGAAACGACACTTTGGTAGTCCACCTCTGTGAAACCACAGCCCTCTCATTGCAGAAATACCAGTTGGTGCACGTAAATATGGATCGAATACCTTCTTATAATCCTCTACTTTTACGACAGGTGTGTCATCATGCTCTAAATCATCTGTAAGAGGGTGCTCCACATAAACGATTTTGAATGGATTTTTTTCGTCTGTTTGCTTTAATAAGTTTACCCACTCCGATGGTTTTACAACTTTGTCCTTTTTTCGCCTCTTTTTTTCAATTCGTCCAAAGTCCCGGTCACAAGGCATTCTGCTATGGCCAGGCAAAGGATAATAAACATGAATTTCATCCAGCTTTGAATTTGCCATAGCGTGCAAGTACGCTACAATGTAACGATTCTTGTTTTGTGAAAAACAATTGTCACAAAACAGATGGAGCTTTTTGATTTGAGGCGACAACGTCGAAATATAAAAATTTAAACAAGATATAACCTCATTAGGACCCTTTGCTGCAAAGTTCTCTGCGTATAAAAACATTGTAGCATCATTTTTGACATTCTCGTGAATACAGAAGTTGTGTATCCATAACTGTCTCTTGTAATATTCCTGTGATACATTGGTAAGAGGCAGCGGTAAGTTCTTTTGATAGTCCATTGCAAGTACTGCAGTATCGCAGCTGTCTCCCATCACCTTGGCAGTCTCGGTCACTTCATTAATTTGCACATTGAAAACATCCGCTTTTCGGATGTGAAGCTCATGCTCTGTTTTGAGCTTTTTTGCATCAGCATTGTTTCCAGCCAGCTCAGCTGCTTTGATATCAACTTGCAGTTTTTCACATGTGCAGCACACATCGCTTCTTGGGTATCCAAAAGATATATTGAATTCATGATTAAATATATCCAGATAGAGCGAATACTTGCATGTTGTGTCAGTTAAATCAGAATTTTCATCTAAAAATACCTGATGCATTTTTGCAACAGTCATGGCAGCATCCAAATACTTTCTGTGTTCATTCTTATTACGACTGTAATGACTTTCTCTAGCCGGAAAGCGTTCAATGTGTTGACGGATGCGAATTTTAATGTCCTCATCTACTTTTGGTTGATTTCCGTGCTTTCCTCGTCGATCAGCGATGTCTTCAGCAAAGTTTAACACTTTTTTCTTCAACCTTGATGCCTTTATTCCGTGAATCCCAAGAAATGCTGCTTTACAAACAAGCAGAGATTTTCGTCCCACAGTAATCGAATATATAAAACTGCTCCGTTGACTGGCATCAGCATTTCGAGGACGGCGGCGAATAAAATCAGTTGATTTAACAGTAATACATCCACGCAAGTATGTATTCTGAGTTTCGTGGTCTTTAAGTCGACAGAAAGACCGATATACATCAATCCTTTCTTCGTTGCTTAGTGCACAATAACACCGACAGCGACATGATATCACTGGAACTTGCATTCTTTCAGCTATTCGTCTACCGGAGTACGTAATGTGGGCCTTACCTAAAAAATAAAGTGAAATTTGCTAGTTAATAATGTTAACATTTCACAAATTATGTCACAAACTTTTTCATTCCATTGCCATCGATTTTATTGAAAAATTACAAATAATGCATAGGTTTTCAACGTACTCAAAACACATACCTTCAGCCTTGTCAGTTTTGATCTTACATTTTTTCCAATCAGTTGGAATAGATCTTCTCTTTTTAGGCCTAACATCAGCATTAGAACGTCCACTATTAACATCGGTCATCATCAACTTTCACTTCTTTGCACGTAATACAGAACTTCCAAAATTAATATTTGAAAAGCGATACTTCAAAAACTAACACTAAAAAGTAATTTTGCAGATTTACACCTATAATAAAGACTACAGTCGTAACACAACATTTGTTGGGCTTAGTTTAACCAAAGGCGTGGACTGCTGACTTGCAACCTGGCACACAATCCTAAATACAAACCTCATCCATTAGATTGCCATGGTCAATATCAAATGCTATGCTGAGCAGTGCCTGCCATCTATCTTAAATCTACCAATGCTGATAAATCAGAGCTCTGAAAATGTTTTTTAACTCTATTCAGAATCTACTAAATTTCCTTCTATTATCCTTTTATTGACTTCTGACTATCAGTTCACGGGCCAAAAAAACGGAGCTCGCGGGTCAAGTTTGGCCCGCGGGCCTGCAGTTGGATTATGCTGACCTACAACTCTGCAAGCAGTGTTGCCAGACTCCAGTTTGCTCACGACACCATTTCAACCTCCAAATTACACCATTTCACCAAGAATTACACCAACGCCCTAAATTTTCTCTTTGACGCAGAAGTGTTAGAAAAGTATTGGAAATAACAAAAATTTATATAGCAAAGAACAAAGATCAACCGTTACATGTACACATGTACAACACAGCCAGTACAGTATGATAGTTAGGTGGAGAAGCTAGAAGGTTAAAATAAAAATAGTTTTTCAACAAATTATCATTCAATTGTTCTTCTAATAAAGACAGTGCAACAGCAAAAATTCATGTCTAGGACCTTAACTTTTTGCATAAAGAAGTTTACGATTAATTAATTGGTTGGTTTTGAATCTTTATCCTCAGACTGACAGAGCCTTGATAGGTTATTATTGGTAGTTTCGCATACTTGTAGACTGTAGAGGCTCTTGACGCTGGGCCGGTTACCGAGATTGACAGAGTGAAGTTTACGATTGTTGAAGTATTATTGCGGGGAAATTATTCCATGCATTAAGTGCCTCTGAATGGAGAGCAGTCCTTAGAAAGCATTGCTCAAGCGCACACCCCGAAAGTCGAACCAGTGCTGCTTGATCTTGAAGCTTCTTCGTTCCAGAAGTCACGCGCTAACCAACTGAGCTATCGGGGCGGACTACTCATGGTGTAGCACATGCAATTAGCCGATCAACGCAGTTCAGAAATAAAAAAACCCTCAGAACTCCGCAGTTTTAAATTACACCATTTTTTTCAAAATTGGTGTCGTAGAACACCATCTGGCAACGCTGTCTACATGCTTCTGCAGCATCAGCTGTTGTCTCGGAAGTGCACATGATAAAATGGCTTCATCTCATTGGTCAAAAAGGACTTAGGTACTTTTTCCACAAACTCATGTGACTTAAGTACTTTTAGCACAGAAAATCCGCTTGCTGCACTGGTGGCAACCTGTCGCACAGGGACTTAGCCACTTTTTCTAGCTCCAATTTTGCTTGGGTGGACTTACGCGACTGCAAGCATTTCTTAGCAATGGTCAACTCAATTTTCGCAAAATGTGACTTAGGTACTTTTAGAACTAAGCTCTTCACTTGAACTTTTAAAATCGCACATCTCTGGCAGATGGCTTCACATACCGTGCAGCATGCTTTTAGAAATCCTTACTTACCTATAACGCTGCTTTCTCTGCCTCTTGATGTAAAAAGCGCTGATTTCAACTTCAGTTTAATCTGGTTTCACAGCAGCTTGGCAACATTTCACTGATTTATTTGTTGTACAATAGTAGGTAAGTGCCATGAGAACGTGCAAAAAACTAAACAAGAGCATGATATACAGCCTAACATGAAAAACAACAGTTTTACTCTGAACTTCAATAAATTTAAAAGCCGAGCTTTCAAAGTGGTTTCAAGATTTAAAAGAAAAAACTAAAAATAGCCTGCGTTAAAATAAAGTTTAGGCGTCTAAATTTTCTACTAAACTACAGTATTACAACAAATATGTGAAAACGCATTCAACTATAAGTCACAGTGTTATGCCTAAGGCACCTATCTAATTTTGTGTCTGACAGAGGACAGCAAACGTATTGCGCAACACAATCCTCGATATTTGATAACAGGGATCGTTGTGTTGGGCTTGTGTCAAATCTATACAATTTTAAATTGTAAGGCATACGTCATCGATTCAGATTGTGCGTTGGGTTTCACTAAAATTCCAGCCATCTTTTCACCAGGACCAGGAACGTACTTCCACTCGTAGTTTCCTTGTGAAGCTGTCGTAGGTGTGATTGGAGTTTTTCCGTCAACAACCAACATGGCGTCAGAGTAAGGGACTACTGTCCAAACGTTTGGTGCACCAATCGACTGTTGAAAGTGAGCTAGAAAAATCTTGACAATTGCTTCATGATTTCTTTTTATTTCCCCTGATAAAGGACTCAATAAATCTCGAGCACTTGAAGTCCAAACACCGAAGGTGGTCGGGAAAACTGATAAACAGTCGCTTGGAGCTGTCGCTTCCACTAAGGTGTAGATCAACGGTGACAACTGGCCGTTTGAATCGCTAAGGCTGCATCCGTACACAACCATCATATAAACACCAGCTTGAACAATACGTAGTCGAATCGAAGTAGAATGGGCGTCCGCTTTTCCCAGTAAGACAAAGTTATCAAAAGAAGCGTTCGGGTTTCCACCGACGGGAAGTAGTCTAGCTTTTAGTTGAAGAGGGGATTCCAACGACAAGTTCATTTCAAAATCTTCTCCACCCTTATAGATTCTCGTTGAACCACACAAGTTTAGGCCTATCTCGTCGCTTATTCCAGCCATTCGATTTGACATGCTGAATTGTGAGTTTGTGAAACTGATGTTCTTCAGACCGTATTTACCAAACGCTATACCAGAAGGTCCCCATGATCGACTTGGCGATTGCGGTAAAGCGTCAATTTTAGTATTCGGTAGTGTTTCGGGATAGACAAAGGTTAAGAAAACAGAGGGTATGTTTTGAGTTTGATCCCATTTTGCAGCGTAAACTTTTAACGCAAACACTGCATTGCCAACAGCATCAACAGGCGTACGAACAGTGACAATGGTGTGCTTTCCTGTGGTTTGCACACTTGTGTAAGCATTTAAACTTGAAGGGATGCTTGGGCAAGAAAAATCAGCTAGCATTGTCAAAGGCTTAGAGTGGCTAAAGACAATGTGGCATTCGCCTTTTTCATCGGTTTTCAAACAACCATTTTTCCAGTCACATTTTTCAGTTGGATGACAAGAAACTATGCTCAGTGAAGATTCAGAAAATGTTGGCTCCATTGGACCTAGTCTTCCATTCGGAACTGCAGGAAATGGTTGAGTCTCTTCTTGCTGTTGCCTGGAAGAAACCAGATAATAGCAGAAAGGCACGAACGTCCCAGAGCTGGTGTCTGCGACATTGGAATATAAGGCGAGAGCGTAATTACCTTGATGTGGCGTTCTAAGAGCAAACGTAACTTCGGAAGAATCAGGTTTGACGTTGATTGTGTGAACGACGCGGTCTGACAAAGTCTCAGGTGTAGCGGAAGAATCAATTAAGTCATGTGAAAAGGCCATAGCCTTGTCGCTTGCCGTGATGCACATTGTCACTTTTGCTTCTCCATTGCGGTCGCACTCAATTATCGGTCCCAGATGCGAGATAGGCTTGGCTACGGTTTCCGAACCGCTTACAGTTGGTCCGTACACTGTACTCATCTTAGGAAATGGCGGCAACACGACAGCATTTACAGATTGACCTTTTATGTCAAAACAATTAATCTGGTACATACAAATGTTCGTATAAACATCTTTTTCGCTGTATTTTGTTGAAAGACCGAAGATCTTGAGCAAATACTGGCCTTTGGATGGTAAGAAAATTTCAAAGTTCTGCACAATAAATGACATTATACTTCTCTGCATATTTACGTTTAAGGTAGATATTGATACCGAATCGTTGCAAACCATACAAACTACATCTAAAAAGATGCATTCAGACTCTGTGACCTTTTTTTCCATTTTTAGAAAAAAATTAAAATAATTGTGAGTCGGAAAAGAAGTCTAAAGAAATCATGGTATTCAGTGGTTGGCTATCAAAACTTGCATTGTAGATATCGTCACTGTGTTATTAGAGAAATAACTTTTGGAATTTGTTCAAACAAAACACAAACTGGTTTAATGATTTTCAATTTTGTGAATTTGTTATAAATTGAGATTTACAAGACACACAATGCATTTAACCGTAATTTACCAATCACAATTGATGTAAATTATTTTAGACATCAAGTATCTAAAACGGTGCATTGAATTACCTCTGTGTCATCTTTGGAATAATGAAGGAGGTGCTGTACAAGCTTTCCAGCATGTTGAGTGCTTTGCATGTTGCGAGGCCTCAAATCTCCTTTGAATTTTGCATCAGCTCGGGCAAACGGGGGAATCCTTAATTGAACTTTCACGTATCCATTCTCGTCAGCATTGATAATCCCCTCTTGGTGTGATAACTGCTCCACATTTAGTTTGTAGAAAAGCGGCCAAAGCTTTGTTGATTTCTGAAATAAAAAATAAAAAACAATTGTTTACTTGAAGGTAAGTTAAGAACTGATACTCCAAGCCTCTTAGGCGCATAATTGTGAGGTAGAAAAAATAAAAAATAAAAATCTTTTTTCAAAAAAAGCAGAAATTGACTCTACCTCAAAGTCTTGTAAAGTGATTCGCTTTGGAAGTAACTGCCAATCTGGTTCATCTGGGAAGTGTGTGTTAATCAACTGGTCGGCATCCGTAAGAAAATAGTGTTCTTCATACTTGTACTCCGTTTGCCAGCTTCCGGATGATACTTGCTCCTCCTCTGCAACAACAATAGATATTGTGAAATCTTTCGAAATATATGATTCGAATTTCGAGAAATGTTGTGAATTTAACAGGAATTCACTGACAATGGTAACAAACATACAAGAGAAGTTTTATTCCTAATCACCGAAACCTTGTTCTGTAGCCTCTCGTCAATTACATTTCTTCAACATTCAGAAAGGATAATTTTCATACTCATGAAAGTCTCCTGTAATTTTAAAAATCTTTTCCAGGCATATTTTCTGTTCATGACCCTTTGTATATTGTAGTTAGTCTTTCAAATTCAGTTTAACTCAATACTTTTCAAACTTCAACCCGGATTTTACTTGGTCCACTGCCTTTCTTCCATTTATTCTTTTTAAAGGTCAACAACCTCTTCCTAATTCATCTCTGTTTCCTGCGATGACACATTCATATTGTTTTGTTTTTTTTTGTTCTGATTTTTCATTCATTTAACCGTTGGTAGTAAACCTACTTCTTCTAACTCTCACTTATGATCATTCCATCATTGTAAAAAGTAACTCAGCATTGAATTATGAGCATCGCCTTAATCCTATAATAAGCTTTAGTCAATATAACGTGCATACGACAAGAGAGCGAACGATCAGTGAACCTGTGTGCTGTCACATTTCATTGTAGTTTTTCTTTGTTTTGTTGTGTTCCGGTTAATGTCCTGTGGTTTGTAGGTATATCAAGGGCCTTACCAAAGACCCAGTTCTCGTGGTAAAATTTAGAAAGTTTATAATTTGTTGAAATTGCACTGTCTTACCAGTGATGTGGCGAGCACCCCAGTTGGTGTCCACAATTCTCCATTGTCCTTCAATCAGCACAGCATTCCAACTACCTCGGAAAGGGTCATTTCTTCCAGTAAATTTGTAATCAGGATAGTACCCGACTCCTTTCAGAAAGCCGGTTATCAGCTTTCCGTGCAGCGAAGCAGCTCTGTGATAGGTATAAGTTCACAACATTTATGTATATATACGACCTAGTAAAGTATGGTTTCAGACAGAAAAAAAACAGTACAATATAAACCTATTCAAGAGAATGTCCAATTATGATACAAGCGCTATCACACTCACAGGGCTACAAGAAGCCGGGGTATGACCGTTGAGACCTTCATTAAACCAGTTATCTTTATCAGGTACTGTATATGAACAAGACATTCCGTTTGTAGCAGAAAATGACAACCAATGATTACACAAGTTTTGCGGTATTTACACAACTCGCAGAGTGCACACACCGTACGTCAGATGTAATAAAGTTTATGGACACATCAGTTAAAATTCTAAAATATAATCTAAGGAATTCTTTACCATAAACGACCAATTGCTTGTCCTTGCCTGATTTAACAACTTTTAGTGATCATGAAATAAATTATAAACATTATCTCATTTCGTTATTTTTTGTATAAAGCGCCTGAGCAATGTAATTGTTCCCAAGTTACCCGCATAATCTAAGGAAGAGTGATGCGTATGTTTTTCTATCCTCTTTGATGGCAAGCAAGAAGCCAAGTGGCGTATCTTCTTCAATGTTTAAAGGAAAATGAATAGAGTTGAGATCTTGTGCTGTTATCCAATGAAACAAGATACGAACCTATAAGAAGCAATAGTACAATCGATCACCGATGCATAGCGCTCAAGTCCGCTTTCCCGCAATGCAGGATAAAGATAAACAAATAAACAAAACAAAATACAAGTTTTTCTATAAAAACATGCCCTCGGAATAGCCTCTGTTAATTTGTAGCTTAATTAAAATTAATTCCTAGCTGTGACGTCCAATCACCACTTTAGAATGTGACGCTTTTGCCCCCTTTTTTAATGCCGTTGGTCCGCTGCAGGTCACCAGGGAAAGAGCGTGGTGCACTGGTGCAAGAAACGGTACCTTTTGACGATGGCAACACTGTGTAAAGGACCATTTAACAAATAAATCTTTTTGGAAACAAATTTGAAGTAGATTCTATGAGAACTAGTGTGTTTCACGTGTAAACTGATTCGTATTAATGTCGTTAACTTTATCTACACTGGTATAATTTGTATTGTATTATGTAAAATTTGTGTAATGTCAAGTTAGTATCCAAACGTCTAGAGTTAGTATACAAAAGAAGAGCAACCTCTGAGGATAGAGGAGGATATGTCATTCAAATGCGGAAATGTTTTGCATTAAATTTATTCATAAAATCTAAGCCATAAAATATTAAACAGACAATCTATATTCATAATACGCACTACATTGCTGCTCTAAAACTGTCTTATATACTGTGTATGAAGTATTGAAGGCTACTCATATATACAGCACAGCGCCATTTAAAAACACACTCTATTGTTATTTGTTATTAATCCCTTTTCCAATTGTAACCAAACAATACTAGTTCGTATTCGGATAAACTTATTTCTAAGCGGCAACAAGACATAAAAAATATTAAAAGTTTACACAATATCAAACTCAGGAGAGATTTTACAACATATCCGACGTAAGCATTTATTGACAAGTCTTTAACCGTTTTTTTTTTCTGTTATAGGCTATAACTTTGATCAAGTTATTTGACCGAATGTCACTTTAAATTTGTGTTTTACTGAGTTACGTACAGAAAACACTTGTCATCAAATTTTTATACTGTAGTTCTACTTTTTAGACCAGGGGTCACCAAACTTTTTCTCTGAGGGCCGGATTGCTGCGAGATTAACAGCTGTGGGCCAGATGCAAATTGTGAAAAGATATACAACTATTTAGAATCTCCATTGACTTGAATTGATCACAATAATAGAGGTGGAATAGCAAAGTTGTGATGAAAATCGAAAGGTTGCTGGAAAAGTTATCCCCTGCTGTGATACACTACAGGGCATCGTGCTCTTGAAAAAACATTACATCTTTCCAAATTTGGCCTAGGCTGTCCCCATTTGTGGTGGCCTAATGATAAACAGCAACGTCAGTCCTTTACAAAAAATTTGGTAACTTTTTTCCTTAACAATTGTAGTGCAGCTGTTATTTCCGCAGCACGTGGCGGGGCGGATGAAATCAGTTCGCGGGCCGGTTCCGGCCAGCAGGCCGGAGTTTATTGACCCCTGTTAATTTAGACAATCATAATCTATAAAATGTCTTCTAAGCTACAACTTTAATAACTAACATACTGTATATGCGAGCTAAAACCCTTTGAAAAACATCCAAAATGAGGTTTTATGGAGGTATCACTTGTACTTAAGACCATGCTCCCGATATCGCGCAAAGTAGATGGTAGTCACTGTATTTAAAAGGTGTTTACAATGAAAGCTAACACCACAAAATATAAGGTACAGCACTGCTGCTTCAGGCATATATCAACGCATCTCAGCTTGCCTTCCATTAGGCACTACGCCCCGTAATAACAGCTGACGCCCCGTAATAAAACTAACAAAGGAAAATGTTGGCTAGAGTCCAGTTTACGACTTAATGACCTTCAGGTTAACTTGCCTAATCTGTTTTTACAAAACAGTGGAATTCTTTTGACAGGTTACTCTTGGAATAGAAGGCTGATGAATCAAATTGCTGTGTGTATTGTGCGGCTTTGTTAAATTAGCTGTTTTCAGTGTAGTTTACACAGGTTTAAAAGTTTTTAAATCGCAAAGTAATCAAAAATTGATTTATTTCTATGAATATCTGAAGATTTTTAACTTTTATGTAAACTAACTGAAGTGTTGGTGAAAGGCTGAAGGCAAGACAGGTCACGGTGACATTCCTTTAAGCAACGTTTTGTGGTGTTACCGCAACAAAAAACGTGAAGTTGTAGTTTTGACCAGACTAAAGAACGTGTGCAAGCGTATTTATTATACTTTTCAAGCGTGAACACCTGGCTTTGATTACTTAATGACATAAATCGTATGAACATTCAAAATGAAAGCCCACAATATTTAGTTCAAACAAAAGCAAAAACGCCAATTTTGCATTGATTTGATGTGTAATTGTGTCATATAATGTTAACAATTTGAGATGACAAGTTCAGTAGGATCCAGTCAAAATTGGTAACTTTGACTGGCAAAGCGAACCATAATCATGATTTTTGCAACTGTGGGGAATTAATAGGCTATAAACACAGTGGCGTATCCTGGTTGATTTTTGTAGGCATGCAATGGAAGGAAGGTCATAACCAATGAAGGGGGTCTGGGGGCATTCCCCGCCCCCCCCCAGGAAAATTTTGCAAATTTGCCTTAGGTTTTATAGCTTTTCTTGCAATCTGAGCCTTACTTAGCTAATAATTGTTTGAACTGTTTTGCGAAAAATGAGGTTTGGAACGCACCATGAAACCAATGTCTTAATTTTATATCTTTATCCTGCATTGCTGGAAAGCGGACTTGAAGCGCTATGCAGCGGTGTATGGCCTTCAGCATACACCCGACCCGTTTTCTTGATGATCTTTTAAACTACTGTGCTTAGGTCCACGTTATCGTCTTACAATATTGTTACTTTAGTAAGGACATTTAATTTATTTTTACAGAGAAATTAAATAATTTTTAGTACAAATTTCTATTTTATGATAAAGTTATGTGTACTTTAGGTGGATGAAAGCGAATTTAGACTTCTTACATTTGTTCAGTGTAACAAAAAATCTGTATTTTTGAAGTCTTCAATATAAACTTGTTAACAAACAAGCTGTAGCCCAGTACCGGTAACGAAAAATGTGTTCTTCTATTTTGTCAGGCAAATTAGATTACATCTTACTTTTTCTATTTCGGATAGTTGAGTGATCAGCAGACTTTCCATTAGTATCGCGAAGGTGACCGCCTCACTCGTGACCTTCTCCATATTCACCGCATATTGCTCCAAATCCCGGAAGAGTTCAATATTTTCTTCGCTGAAGTATAAATAACCAATAACCATTGACAAAATTACAAACAAATATTAAATATTCTAAGTAAATATTAGGAAATGAAAAGCAGAAATAACAAAACACCGTAAACACCACCGTTAAAATTGATAAAAAAATCAATACTTCCGCCTTGCCATAAGGCGATATTTGCCCAATTGAACAAATTGATTAACTGGTGCCAAATCATTCAAGTATTTCCAAACAACAAAAAACCATAACATTCATATATCGAAGAAAATTATTCAACATCTTTTCATGTGAAGAGTCGTATTAAATTTAATCAATAACTGTAATTTAATTTATAATTTAATAAGAGTCGTTTTACATTCAATTTAATTTAACTATTCTGGTTTGAGCAGACTAAAACAAAGGTAACTTGATCACTTGCCCTAAATCGAGAAAAGACATGTCTTTTCTGCATTTTTTCAAAATTTTCTTGCTTGCTCAATTCCATTTCACTACCCTAACCGGCGACATTGGGCACGCAGAGTTTCAACATTGTATTTTAAGGAGTATTTTCGAGTCCTTTAATAACTGAGCAAATAACGCAATACTCCAAAGGAAGCACATTGCTCACTCAACCATTTAACAATACACTCACCAATTTCATTATGAATTGAGAAATGAGGTGAAATATGCCTTGCAGACTAAAGGAAAGGAGGGACAGCTCAAATGGATTTTCAAACTTTTAGTGAAACACTACATAACATTATTCTAACCTTCCACAAATAAATTACGGAACTCTGTCTGCGGTCGTAAATTTTTTTTTTTAAATTTACTTCACTTTTAAACCGAGCTTTTACAGAAATCCAGTTTTAATTTAATGAATTTGGTCAAATACAAAGCGTGAGTCTTCATTACAAAAGCAATATTGGGCCTAAAAATGCACGAAAATAAAGGACCAAAACAACGTTAGATTTATCAATTGAGGGAACAAATGCTGCAGAACTTCTGCCGAAATTTGTTTAGATATAATTAACTTTTACAATGTACATTTTTCTTAACAGATTTTGCTTCGTTAAAGCTTTGGTGATCCCAAAAGAAAAACTTTTTTTCTGCATTCGCTACTAATTAGAACACACAAAAACGCGCCCATCAAAAAATTTACATATGACGTATAGCACATGACGTGTGTACCTGTACAAAACTTCTTTTTTCGTCACGGGAAGAGACGGCTCTGGAGCAATGTTAGTTGCGCTTGGGTCTAGCGTAAGATCTCTTAACTTTGGTTGTTCAGCCTCTGGAATTTCTTGACTTGCTTGCTGGGTTTCCTGATCAAACTTCACTGTTAGCCTGAGCCCTATTTCTTTTAAAAAAGATAACGTTTGTGTATTTTGCTTTATATTGTTAGCCTATATAGATATTGCTTAATTTTAACATCACTTCTTTAACTTTGACTAAGTCGAAAATCCACTTGATTGCTGGTCGATAGTTACTTGAAGACCAGCAGCTGCAGCCATCTTTTTCCTTTTCAATTCACTTCTTTGCTTCAGTTTTTCCTTCAAAGATTGTTGTCTGCGCTCTTTGTCGTTTTTTTGCAGTTCCTCAGCTCTGCAGAAATAACATCAAAGTGACAACCTCAGATTCACAGTATGCCTATAAACAGGAATACCATATCCCATTTATTTTTAAGATTTGTGCTTAGATGAACTACGTCTCAGAAAATATTACTGTCCTTACTGCTCCTAAGATATGTCCTTATTTTCGACTTGCATCCTTATTTTATTTTCAGCAGTGTCGTCAATGTTGCAAATAATACTTTTTTCCATCATGTTTAAATGACTGTTTGATATTATTATCGCTGGGTGATTTGATGTAATCTGGCTTCTTGATGTCAATTTGTGGTGCAGGCTACTTGTGTTATTAAAAGAACAGCCTTCGTAAAAGGTCAGTTAAATCTCTGCCACAAGTAAAAGTAAACTTAGACGGCCGTGAGATACACAAATTAATTTGTAAAGCAAGAAATAGCTGGAAAATATTTTTTCTGGTAAAAAATATAGTGCCGTAACTGAGTTGACACATGTGCTGACATTTGAACTAAATAATGCAGCTTTTTGTTTTCCTTGTTATTGAGTGCAAATCGATGGTAGCCCTGCTTGTAAGCTTTCCAGCAAAAACATGTTCGTTATTTGATTGAAGAATAAACAGTCTATTTATGCTGCATGGTAAGAAAATTTTCTATAAAGCAGGACAGGTATCGAAAATGTAAGGAGCAATAGATTTGGCATAATATGAAGAAATTTTATTCAAATTATTTAACTTTTATTCTTAAAAATGTTTTTAATATATCACATTTTATTGAACGCATGGAAATACAAGACAAAAACAAGCCTGTTTTCAAGATATTTAATTTACGATTGACTATTAATGATTTCTGCTTCTTGAATGGTATTCAGGTGTAGAGATGTGCCTGTGGATTAAAGATTTTAAAAAGTGAATAAAAACGCAAAGAAGCCATTCTTGGTGACTACATTCAAGTGTGTCGTAATATATCTTGCACAAAACACAGCTACATGCTCTCAATAGATGTCGAGCTAACTCCCTTTCGACCCTTGCCCACACAGACTTTCACTGCTCGACCACAGCCTAGGCTGCATTTTTGCTACTCTTCGGAATGCATAATTCTAAAACTTCATAGTTTCAGACCTTCAGCAATATTTATTGAACTCATTTGTTGTTATACTTCTACGTTTGTTGAAAGAACTGTCTGTGGCCATGTTAGCATTGGAAAATGTATTCTGTTAGAAAGCAGCACGGACAACACTCTCGCAAATCGGATGGGAGCCTTGATAACATTTCGAACTAGGTTTAAATTGTAAAAAAAGTATGCTAATTTTTATACATCGGTAATATATGTAGACTAATATTTGTTCAACGTAACTACAGTATATTTCATTTAAAATAAAAAATCTAATACTACGCCTTCTCAGTTCAGGATAAATGATGCATTATTTCATGAATCTGTAGTTCAGAGTAAAAGACTCAAACTTTTGAAAAGAAATATCGGGATTGAATTAGATGATGCTTTTGATCATTCAACGTTTCAAACTGCATAAAAGGTTTCGCCGTTTTTCCTGTTTGTTTGCACGCCGCTGTATCGCATATTGTTACTGGTGCTGTTTTCCTCCGGGTCAGAAAAATGATCAAAAAATTGAAAATTATTTTTTCGTTTCTAGCAGTGGTTGTACGTTCATCTGATGAATGCAAAAATAACAGTAATGCTTTTACTTTTACATTCATCAAATGAACGCTGTAACTACTGCTAGAAACGATAATATTCCTGATAATTTCCCAAACTTTTCAGTATTCATGTTTTTCCATGATTTTTGAAGCGGTATCCAGCTTGACTTTTGACTTCTACTCAGCACAAATAGGTTTCACTTTTAAAGTAAGACAGGTGGAATAAAATATGACTGTTTAGCCCATTAGAGTTTTATCTCTCTAAAATTGACTGTGTTCATTTAAGAAATAATACTTTAAAAACTTACGCTTTTTGTTGTTCTTTCAGCTGATTCATTTGCATTCTGACTTGCTCAGCAACATGGTCCTGCCCTCCTTTGGCAATGCCTCTCGGCTTTTCTTTTGTGACTAGAAGTATAAGATAAGCCATTAGATGATGAAACGTACTCAATCAAACACCAAATTACCCTTTTTTTGGCATAATATTTATTTTATTTCAAATTTGTTGAAAGATACCGTAGCCATGCCTAGGCCACTGTCTTAAAGATAGCTAAACTAAGTGTCTTATGTAAACCTAAACGAACGCATCAGAGCACCTTCATCCCAAGCTTCCAAAAGAAAACTTTTAAAACTGTTTAAATACATTTTTGTAGTCCCAAAGATTTGCAAAAATCTTTAAAGTTAAAAACTACATCATTTGTTTTAAACTTTTTTCAATCATAGACTCTATGCAGCCCTCGCTCTCGAACATAATGTAAGTTACATGCTGGACTACCTTTCTGTGATTACCTGCGCTGCAGGCTCCTTCCTATTTGTCACGTTAGTCATCGTTACCTTGTACGGTACACTACGCCACAATCAACGTTTGCTTACATTTGTTATCAGCCATGTTTCTTTCTTCTGAAGTCGGATCTTTATTTGGTTCTGGTGGAGCGTGTTTAAATTCAGATGTTTTATTATCACTGTGAGAAGCAATTGGTTGCGTGTTGACAAATTGTACGTGACGTTCAACTTCTTCAGTGGCTTGTGGCAAAAGCACGTTTTTTGTGAAATTTTCTAAGTTGATATCGGATGGTGGGGCAATATTCTTCTGCAAAATAGTACAAGGTAAGCTACTAAATTGAAAATTAGATAAAAAAGTTTTTTGTTCAGTAAACTACAGCTTAATTAACAAAAGTTTGTTGAAGATTTTTTTGAAAAAAAATGCAAAATCAAACTTATAAAAAAAATTGTTCCGGATAGGCC
This sequence comes from Aplidium turbinatum, assembly GCF_918807975.1. Lineage (NCBI taxonomy): Eukaryota > Metazoa > Chordata > Ascidiacea > Aplousobranchia > Polyclinidae > Aplidium > Aplidium turbinatum. The sequence continues at coordinate 22,708,432 of NC_137476.1, read as the reverse complement.
ATAAATTTTCTTTGAAAATATTTGAAGTCATACTTTTTTATGACCAAAAATAAAATAGAAGTATATTTATTTTGCATAACACATATCTTTTGGGTCTTAATAGAATGCCCACGCTATTGTTAATTATAACCAGCCACGACGTTGTTGAAATTTAAGACTGTATCAAAATATTTTCTGAAATCGGCTGTCATGTCATATCTGGTCACATTGAGATTTTATCGTAATTATTGGCAGGAGCAAAAGTTGATTTGAACAGTGAATTTCCAACCAGTAAAAATACACGAATGACCTAAATTTTGTTGATAAAAAAATAACAAATTCTGTCTGTGGTTTTAACGAATCTTTCTACCCAGACTCTTACGACCAATTTGTTGAAACTTTAAATAAAACGTGGCTATTCAAGGAGCAAGAAACGATTAATGAATTTGTAATTTCTTTGAAAACTGTGTTTAAACGTTAAATAATAAAGCACTGACAAGTTTTGAAACAAAATTGAGATTTGAAATATTAAGTAGCTTGTTACGTTTGCTAGTATGAAAATATAGTGAAGCTTTGAAACCTCGTGAATGAATCAGCTCATTTGTGTGAGATACTGGGGGTTTTCAGCTTGAGACTCCGATTACCCAGATCGGAGTGCACCAGTAGTAAACCATCGAATTGCGATTAATTTGAAAGTAGCTCGATGAAAGATTTTCACAATAGAAATTTGATCTCTAGTTTGCCAAGCCTGCTCCACTCATCGTTTAGTTAAATTAGCTACTGTAGATAGATCCTAGCACTGTTAGTCTTATTTAGTCTCAGCACAAATCCACAACAATAACTGAAAAATGCACTTTAAACGAACCTATAATCCTCACGTGGTGTGTAACTCTCAATGTTTTCCGACTGTAACATACTACAGGCCAGTTCAACTGTTAGTTGAAAGGAAGTGTTCGCTCATTGAATCAATATCTGCTATTTGATTTTACTTCATTGATTGTTAAATTGACATATCAACGGTGAATTACAATTTAATTAAGTTGATGATGACTAGCCAGTATGTACAAAACAATTTGATATTATCTGAAAACCTCTTGCATAGTTACCATAAACTATTAAAGTATCGAAAGATTAGTTGACTAAATTGATAGTAAATCATTTTCTCAGTATTTCTCTATTTGAGATGGGCGTTTGCATTTTATATGAACAAAACACAATAAAGTTACAAAAATAGAAAACTCGTTTTCGTTTGCATCTCTAGAGCCAAAGGTTTAGTCTTTTACCGCTTAAGGGTTACTGAGGTGTGCACGGACTGCACTGGAGGAAAATTAAAGAGGAGTCAATCTTTGGTCTCATTGTTCAATACAAGCAAACCTTCTGCCATTTGATGGAGAAAAAAATGATACCGTACAGCCTTTGCTATTGATAGAGTATAATTTAAGATTTGTTCAAAATCACGTTTATTGCTTTTCAAAAAGCATTTGACAGTATAAACCGCAAAGCCTGGTTTTACATTTTGAAAGCTGCTCATGCAGACTACCACCAGAAGTAACTTGAGAAATCAAAACACTATACAATAACCAACTTGCTTCTGTGTTAATAAACGGACAAGAATCATTTAAATTCCTTGTAACTCGAGGTATCCAACAAGGTGATAGTTTGGTTCCATATTTATTTATAAACTGACAGAAAAGTTACCTCTCTACCCAAATTATATTTATTTGTAATAGCCTAATAGTAGGCCTAGATTACATGCTGAAAAAATCTCGGAATGTAACAAATGGTTTAAAAATAAGCAAAAATTCTTTTCTGTATGATGTGGCAGTTGCTGATGATGTTACTATGCAGAATGAAAACATCAAAAGTGACCAAAGCCATGTTGAAAGATCGCAAGAGCTAGCTGAAGACGTTGGACTTGTAATTAATGTGAAGAAAACAAAGTATTTGACTATTAATATTCTCAAGGGACACTAATTACAAATCAATGGACTAAACATAGAACATTCAAATCAGCTTACCAGTAAGCAATCCTGGGGCTTACACAAATCCAAATCAGTTTAAATATCTTGGATCACAAATTGAAACATCTGGCGCGGACATCCAAAATCGACTGCACAAAGCAAATGCAGTAGGCCTAATAGCAAATTTACAGAATAGATGGAACAGTAGTTGTCAACATCTTTAAAACTGAAATTATATCAAACGCTTGTTCTTCCCGTTTTTACATAATATGCTTGTGAAACATGGAAACCAACATTAAAACTTCAAAATAGCATTAACACATTTCACACACAATCATTGAGAAGAATTTTCAAAATTTCATAGGCTGAACATATCCACAATGTCTTGTTATATGGTGCAGTAGGAGAAAATCCCATGCTTCGACAAATCAACAAACGTCAACTTCTCTGGTAGGTACACTGAATACGACATCCAATAAACTCAGTTTACAGTGAAACTCTGCTACTATCAAAACTGATCCACGACAAGAGAAACTAAGGAAGACCAGCACAAACTTTCATGTAAAGGTTTTGATTACTCACAGAGCACAGCCCGGAAGAGCTGCGACAGTTGGCTGAAAATCGCCAATTACGGAGGCTTTTATTTGACACTATTTTGCACCCTACTGGTAAGAAATAAATTATTACTATAATTATTATTTTTCAATATCCGACACACGAGCAGAGACGGTTGAGGCGCACAAACCCTGGTTTCGGTAGAGACGTGCCGATGGGGAAGTTTTAAAAGCGTCGACGACAGAAAGAAAGGAACAAAGCCTAGTTGTAGGCTATTCAGTTTTTAATAAATAAACATCAATAAAAATTATAATCATTTTATGAAAAAGCTAAACAAGCAAGTTTTCTTGTAACCTTGCAATTGCAATTTGTAACATTTTATTTTTTTATTTTCCTTTTATATCTTAAATTTTTCTGAAGGTGTTGCGACCGTGCCAAATTTCTTTCAAATCAATAACTTACTTCGGTCTCAAGCACGTTTTAACGTTCGCGTTTTGTCGCTTCTACCCTTTTTCTCGACCTTTGCTATGTTGACGTGTATTGTTTTGATATGATGGTCAGAAATAAAAACAACTGAACTGAACTGAACCATAGTAAAATTGGTAAAGTTTTTGCAAATCAGTTTAAATTTGATAGCGCATGGGAACTGGTGTTTAGTTTTTAAATCTGCTCAAAATACGTACCGGTACTGGATTATTGAGGTCTTCTTCAAAAGTATCCGTTTCGGTATTTGTGCCCCGTAATAGCTCTTCCTTTGATAACGTAGCAGGTAAAGGAGGTGGTAGAAGTACATCAGGTTTTGATGTATCATACCCAGCACCCTTCACCTGAGAGGAGTTGCTGTTCTCCTGAACATGAAAATGCAAGTTTGTTGGGCGCTAGTTCATTTCTACAGTTGCTACTAATTCAAACTTTTGTGGTTGCAACTGTGGTATTGCTGATAACGAAACAATACATGCCATTGTGCACAAACAATAAAACTATGTTTCACAAGCAAATTTTTATTTCAAAAATGGATATTCATTGTAATACTGTATAATCGTAACAAATATGCTCGTGTACTATACACGTAGTCGTAGACTCATAGCCTTCACGCTATACTGGCATCGATTCAAGTCTATGCGCAGACATCATTAATAATAAATAAATGAAGAAGAAATGAAGGATTTTTATAAATTTTATAGTTTGGTGTTTAACAATTGAACAAACAGTCGGTATTTCCTCAGCAGAAGTGACGTAGTTTGGATTGGTGACTGGAATGCCGGAGCCGAAAAGACCAAGCTACACAATCATGCCGTAAAGCGTTTTAATTCTGGAAAGAGAAACGGACAAGAAGTGGAGTGCGATTTTCTGTTTGATTCACATTCAGACCGAGTAAAATATAAAAAGGGTTTCTGGTTTTTGCCTTTCCAGCCTAGACTGGCTTAATGTCAGTCGGGTCTCAATACCTTATTTCTCCCGAAAATAGCAACATACAGCTGATTTTATAAGCTAAGTTTGTCAAAGATCTTTTATCATCTTGTATCCAGAATCTACAAATGTTCCAGCTATAAATATTCTTTTTTGGAGTTAAATTAGTGCTCTTTCCTTACTTTAGAAATCTGTGGTTGTAAAGTTTCGTGCGACGTAGAAGAAGGAAAAAATCCGTTCGTTTTAAAATCTGTGTTTCTTGGCTCTTTGTTGTGCATTTCGAATTCCTGGACTATCACTTGTGGGGGTTTTTGTTGCAGCACTGCTGTTTGTTGGTTGTAAGGAAAAGCCTGCAGAAAAAAAAGATATACACACCTGTTTAATCACCGACAATTAATCCATAAATAATTATTCAAACTTTAAAATAATCTAATTTTAAAGCAAAGTTTTAGTTACAATTGAAGCCCTGGGTGAGAATCAATGGACTCAGCTCCATTGTGTTTTTTTTTATACTTTTCACTTTCATTACCTTTTGAAATGAATTTGCCTGGGAATATGACGCAACAGAAACATCTTTACTTGGTCCACATCCCATTGTCAATACAGTGCTTTTCGAATATTGTTAATATTTTCATCTGTGAGTAATCATTCCACTGTGTAGATTGAACATTTGTAGCTCACAGAATAGTTGACGCAAAACAAAATCATGTAGGCTTCATAAGTAGGTCACCTACCTAGAAACTGCAAAAATACACCTAAACAGTCGGTGCAATGAAAAATATTGGCTGTGCAGCATGGCCTTTATGGCTTTGCTACGTCCTATTTGTATGGTGTTTCATGACTCTACCGTAGAAGTAGAAGGATAAATTTAAAAATGAATTTTTGAAAGAACATAGTTAGTGCCATTAGCTATATAGACGTTTCGTCTTTTCCTGTAAATATTTGACATTTAACATTGTATCAATATTAAATAACCTGGAATAACCTTTTTAAGTTTACTAGTATTGCAGAAGCAATAACTTTGTCAGCTCAGTAGCTTACCGATTCTGGCCACATTTCTTTTATTGTTTTGTAAAAGGAGTCTGTATGTTGGTATTTGTTTTTATCAACCCAACAATGAATCCCTTACGGTTCTTCATTGTTTCTTCAGATCAATTTCATGAGAATAATGTACGAGTAAGTCACGTGAATTGTTTTGTAGGTTTGTGATTAACTTCACGTAACAAATGACAGCACACACAATAGCTTTTGATCCAAGAAACGTTTGGTGGTCTTATCACTATGCTGGTACTGAAAGTGGGTTGTGAAAACATTTTTATATAAATACTCTCAAACAAACAAGCATCGTATTTCTAATTAGGAGTTATTGTATCCGGTTTGCCACATTCACTCTCCAGTTTTGAAACAAACTCTTTCCAAAATCCTAACCTTACACTTTTTAGAGAGTGCACTCTTCATACTTTCTCGATCACCATCCAGGATTTGTAGATGGGTCAATCTAAAAAGATACAATGCCAAAACTGTAGCTGTGCGTTTCAACTCTTGCTGTCATTGTTTTCTTACATTGCACGTAAAATTATCGCAACGCCTGATGTGAACTACTCCATCAAGTTTCGCAAACTAGAAAGAGGATTTTATGTTTTCCTAATTGGGCACCACCATTAGCGTTGACAGGAAATACTTTTTAACCAGGGTCCGGGATAATTTTAGGGACCCGGAACCTTTCCAAGGGGCCGGTAATTTGAAAAAACCACTGCGTATTCTTTGAATAAAGTGCGCTTTTTACAAGCGTCTTGATTTGGGTCCCGAGGATCTCATTGATTGCGGACCGGAAATATTCTCTCAACGCTCCTGGGAACAATAAACATATTGAGCATCTTAACTACAATGTGGATCTGTGTAACAACTATGAAACCAGCTTGTGAAACTCCAAAACGAGATTTAGCCTATGTTTAGATGTTCATTGACATATTTTTAGCAAGTATATCTTCACCATTCTTTTCTTTCTCATTGTTTCTGGCAACATTACTTCTTTAGTTTAATTCATATATTTCTTGCTTTTCGTATAGGCTGATAGCTCACATTACAACTGTACTGCGTGCTCGAACCAATTTATATAAGGAGAACTAAGTACCTCAATCTGACTTCATCATCTCGTTCCATCTGTGATTGTAGAATTTTTAAACGTTTTAAGATGAACAAAGTATAATGTGCAATTTTGCGTTAAGTTCTTCGAAGATTCATTCATTGCAAAGATTCCCTGGTGCTCGAAAAAAAATAGTTTGACGCAAAAGCAGGTTTCAAACATCACATTAAATCAGTAGCCTATAGTTCTGTTTTTATTGCATCGATAAATACAACTCTGTCAATATTTGCTATCACTGATGCGTTGCAAATTTAGTAAGCATTTTCACTGCGTCGCATCGAAAAGAAAATATTGAGAAATAATGACTTTTAGTTGCCTTTTTAAAAGTTCAAAGTAATGATAGTCACTATTTAGGACCGGACCTTAGAAGCGCCATCTTAGGACCAGACCGCAGTTTGAGTTTATCAACCGCTGGCTTACAATACGAAAGTATTTTCTTTCAACCTTAGAAAACCAACATAGACTGCTGCAGCCTCAAGTTTTAGCACATGGAAAAAGTTTAAAAAGGTTGTTTTTCTCCTAGAAATAATATAAGCACTAAGCTACTTGTATTAACAAAAACGTTTAGTTGCGTATTTTTGTTAAAGCTTTGGTACCTCACAGACAACTCGATGAGCAGTTATCTTATTCACATATTATGTAAATCAGATTAAGGCTAGCCCTACTGATTATGATACGACGGTAAAATCTTCCATAAAAAAAAAAAGTTTACTGATCCTCCTTAAACTTATCATTGTTCAAATGCCTTTTAGTTTTCTTACAGATTCCTGGACCTTTAGTACCTTATCGACTCAGAGGATGAGCATGGGCTTGCAGACATAGTGGTTTTTATCTTGGGCTTGTTTGATTTACAATGATTTACTGAATTAGATAGCTTGATCACTTGACTTGGATAACTAGGATATATTCACCAATCACCTTTATATTTTAACTGGCGGTACCGCTCTGGTTATAAATACCTAAATAAATATCTTTTTGTGCATTAAAAGGTAATTTGTATAACTTTCAAATGGTACCTTCAAATGTTATGTTATTTCTGTGTAAACCCTTAAGAAATAGCTTCTGGTGGTTTGTGATGTAGTCTTGTATTGGCAAGTCAAGCTAAAATGACTTCATTCATGGACAGTGGATAGAATTTCAATAGGAACTTATGCTTTACTCTTCTAAACAATAAGTTTTTTCTAGGTTAAATTAATTTAGGCCTAGGCCTACCTTAGTAGCCTATATGACATCTAATCGTCTACTTAAAGCCAACTTTTTTTCCTAAAATTCTATTACTTTATAAGATTTTCTCCTCATCATTGCTTGCTTTTACTGAAAGATTGAAAAAAAAAACAACGACTGCCGTTTTACCGTATTTAAATTCCACTGAAACCTTGGCACATAATCTCCTAATCTCAATTTATTTCTAAGATATTCTATTACATACGTAGCCTACGGTACATTATCTGTGGCTTATCAAAACTGTAGGAAAACATTGTTGTATTGTATTAAGCTATTCCTAAAGAATTGAACTAATACTATCAATTGATTACTGCGGTTATGTGATTAGGCGCAGCTCCAACAGCACATTTAATAGCCATGAAGCTTGGAAAGGACGAACACAGGTGTAACTTACAAGAAATTTTATTGATTAAACTCAGCCTACACAGACGTTTACATAACAAACAAGCCTTTATGTGCGAGCTTTCCTTTCATTATCGCTGCTGCTAGAGTTTAAAATACACACTGAACATTGCTGGCGTTTGACTGGCAACAACAATTTTGACCACATACAGGAGCGTTGACAGGGGGGACTAGGTGGTACTTTTGGACCCGGGCCGGGAATATTTAAGAGGCCCGGATTTAAAAAATTCCCCGCGACTTCAAACATTATCAAGATCTTAATAAAAAGGAATTACCATCAGAGATTAAAACAGCCATTTCAGCCGTCAGATGGTAAATTACCGGGCTCCCTTCTGGGTACCGGGCCCACTTCAGATTTCTGGTGGTAAAATAGCCACTTCAGTCACCAAACAGTAAAATAAGAATTTAGTCTAGTATAGTGATTTCCCCAACCACGAATATTACCCGAAACACGAGTTTCAAAATAAACAGGTTAATATTTGTTCAAACTCAAAAACTGAGATGGCATAGGTAAGAAGATTGCTATCCCTATTTCTGCACTAAAAATTACACCAAAACCGGTTTTCAGATTACAGCAATCAGCAAATTTTTGACCTAGGCCTAAACAGTAAACACCTTTTCCAAATTAAATTAAAAACTTTCTCTCTGCACTGCCTTAGCTGTAAATTCTCTTCTGGTGAGTCTAGAATGACCAGTGAAACATCAATGGAATCGAGAAGCAATGCTCTAGCGCCATGTGACAAACAAAAGTTCAAAAAAGCAACCGCTAGATAGAAAAAGTAAGTTTTGCGGTTCAAGAAATTTTAAGATTGCGCAAGATTTGTTAAATGACCATGCTTAAACGACATCAATAAAAGTTTGTACACAACCTTTATATTCATAACATTGTGGATGAAGGGGGCCCGAAAATAAATTGGTACCGGGCCCGAGAAATCCTGTCAACGGCCCTGACCACATATTGACTTAACACAGGGTCACTTTTACTGGAGAAAGAACCCGAACAACTCCTGGGCCTCACTTTTTGATCGTGCTCTTCAAAATCTATTTGTTTTATTGTGTCATTTTTAACCAGCAACGTAGCCTTTTGCTAAAGAAAGGGCTTTTATTCGGTCGACTGTCGTCAAAGTAATTCCGACTCCGACTACTAACTAAGTACATAGCCTACCGTAGATAATCAGAAGCAAGAGAGAAAATAGAAAAAATGCATAAGCTTTTTATTTTTTCTGTATCTTTGTGGCCTTTACTTATTTTTAAGTCCGAACTGTGGTCCGAGCAAATCGAGATACCTATTTACAGAAAATCGCTTAGCCTAAAAACAATTAGAAATTAGAAAAAACAAAAAAGAAAAAATGACAGACAAAATTAAGTTTTCTTGATTTAAAAAAACAAAAAACTATTATTTCATGTAAGGGAATTGTTGAATAACAATAAAGGTGATGTGAGGCGAGTCGGAGCAGTGAAGTACTGTAGCTGGAACGAAAATTGCAAGGGGGAAAATAAATTGTTGGGGAGCAAATATATTAATGTTTGAAATAAATAATTTAATTAAAAATATGGAGCTAGGCCTACTAAATGCACCAAAACATGCATGAAACGTCATTCAACATAATAATACAATGTCATTAAAAACATATTTTTGGAGTGACTAGCCTACGTCTCGTGCCCACGACCCTAATTTGGAGCCCCCTCTAAACCAACACATTCGGGCCCCACCACTCCAACACTAGTTGAATAAACTACAAGGTCAATTTAATATAGCTTAAGCATATGTAGGCTACCAGAAATATTCGGATCTAACTTTTCCAAGATCCTGATCCGACATGTACAAGTCCTGATCCGATGGATTTGGAAATTAAAAAGTCCTGTCCTGATCCTGCCAATTTTCAACGATTTTGTGAATATTTCTGCTTCCTGGCAACCCTATTACACAGTTCTTAATCCTTTGAAAAAATGAATTTTAAATGACGTGTTAATGTGATTTAGAATCCATACCAACGTTATTTTGAACTCCGGTGCACACCGAAACTATAGCTCACTCTTTCACTCATGCCATGCATACGTTACACATGAATGAAATTTGGTAAATTTGTCAATAATCTTATACACTATTGTAACCTTTATGCTACAAAAACTTTTGAATTCTATCCTGATCCTGCTTTTCCGCAAAATCAACATCCTTTTCTGATCCTGCCAATTTTCAATGATCCCGCAGGATTTAGATCCTGTGAACACTTCTGATGTGTAGGCTACTGCACAAAGGTGAAAGTGAATAAATTCCAACTGGACGAATGTTTACAAAAGCATTTGTTTCCATAATATTTAACACAACTTAAAGGTCAAAGTCTTGGCAGAGAGTGCTGCTTGTGAGTACGATGATGTGCAGTCGGTAGGCCATATAATTAAAGGGACAGTAAAGGAAAAACCTGACTTGGCGATTTTCCACGTTCTTTGTGTTTAACATGCTACCATAAAACGATTTTCAATAAAATTTTGCCCCATTGCGCCTGATCACCATTCCGCGCCCGCTTTTGTCAGAGCTTTCAAAACGAGAATTGGCGTGAGCAGCGAAGCGTGTGACTGTACAGTCTACGTCACTATAGGCGAGCAATCAGTTGATCGCGCAATAGTTGTTACTGCCGGCGAGTTAACTGTAGGCTATGTAGGGCCTATGTAGTACATCAAAACAGCAGATTTCAACATCAAAACATCAGACAGTTTGCTCAAAACATCAGATCTGATGTTGAAACATCAGATGTGGTAACGTGGCTTTTGTTATTGCTGTCGATAGTGACGTATTCTCGAGCAGTGTTTGACTTTTTGGTCATTTTGAAAAAAAATAAATGAAACATTGAACTTTGGGCCTTGCCAGTGCCATTAAAAACATTTTTTTTTCGGTAATTCTTTTTGAAATGTATTCTTGAATGTTCAGTTTACGCATTTTAATGCATAAATCCCGTTTGAAAATTTCATTTACTATGTCTTTAAAGACTGTCTACTAACTTATACAGACTTCCCCATTATGTAGAAATCCTAGCATCCGTCGACGATAACAGCAGGCAATAGCTAACCGACGGCTGCGCTGATTTTTAGTGACAAAAATACGAGAGACGAAGTCATTTTATAGCGATATAATAATTAGGCCCACCACGATTTAAATGCATTAGCCTACATACAATATACCTCTAGATTTAAGATAATTCTATTAGTGTAAACATTTGATAAACTAATCAGACAGTTTGAGAAACAATAACAGTATGTGGCAGTACGCAAAGCGCTTTGAAAACCAAAGCGCTAACTGTGATAAGAGGATCGATTACGTGTTGGTCTGCTGTGCTTCAACTGAAAGTAGCAACTTACTGATACGAATACTGAATCGGTGACTAAGTAGGCTACAGCCAATTATGTATGTCTATTGAGTAATAAAATTAGAGTTTTTTTTTAATTTTTGGAATTTGAGAATTTCTCTGGGTAAGTTTTCATTTGTCATAAGGAGATAAGACTACGTTTGATAAACGAACTTGCATGCGATCTTTGTTTCTACGCACTACATTTGTGCTGTTAACAACTTGGTTTGGTGGCTGTAAAAAGTCACAATACCGTACTTATTCAAAAAAAAAATGGTTTGATCAATGCATAATTTGAGGGTTTAGTTTTGCAATTTGTTTTGTTTTGTTGCTGCCTCCTTTATGCGTTTATTATGCATGCGCGTCTTGAAGTTTCACAAAAAAGATAGGGAGCTGACGTATGCTATACAGCATGCCTGAGCGCATATAGTCAAACGTCATGCTCGACCAAACTTTCGCATGTAGCACAATGATTGGTTGGTTTTGAACCTTTATTCTCGAAGTGACAAAGCCTTGATAGGTTAGTCTTGGTAGTTTCGCATAGCCTACTTGTAGAGGCTTTTGACGCGGGGCCGGTTGCCGAGATTGGCAGAGTGAAGTTTTCCGATTGTTGAAGTGTTGTTGCCAGGAAATTATTCCATTCACTACGTGCCGATGAATAGAGAGCAGTCTTCCAGTCTTGAAATGCGTTGCTCAAGCATGCACCCCGATAATCGAACCAACGCCGCGTGATCTTGAGCCGGGCGCGTAACCACTGAGCTAACGGGGTACAATATAGCCTACATTGTAAATATAGCCCTTGCCTTGAATAAAAAATATGTTCAAAAAAAAAGGTATCGCTTAGAATATTTTTGTTTTGTGTGCAATAGGCTACATTTTGTTAAACCCGCTAAGGTTACTTTGTTTTGCTTGTCTATGGTTTAAAAAAGCAAACTGTCTACCAAAGCTTTATCATTCCATCAGTGACAAGAGAGGAATTTTGGTCAGTCAACTAAGAAAACTAGACAATTTGGAAAAGAAAGTTTCAAAACTGAGACAGGACAGACGATATTTCGAAACCTGCATCAATCTGAAACATATGCCCTGAATTTTTGAGATGTGTAATTTACTCGTAATCATTCTTGTAAAGTTGTATCATTTGTTCAGTTTGTGCTTTTCAGTCCAGAGTGTCGTTACAGTTATAGTGCAAAGTCAAATTTATCTTACAATTTTTTATTTTATGTAGCCTACAGGCCTATTGCAGATTTAATTCCTGATGTGGACACACGCACGTGTCGAAAACGTTTGCGTTATTATGTTATACACTTTGTTAAACCCGATAAGGTTACTTTGTTTTGCTTGTCAATATTTAAAACATGGCGATCTTCAATACAATACAGACCTTAGCAATACATCGTGCAAGCTTTCAATTTGATTTGAGGTGAACATGTTTCTGCTTAATTGATGGCAGGCTAAGTCGTAAACGTAAGCTGATTGCCTGAGCTGTACTTGAGAAACACAGTCTTTGAGTCACTCTTTGACTATATTTTACGTAATTTTGTGCTATATTTTTGCCAGTGGCAATATTATCAACATCCAAAATGTTAATTACGAGTCATCATGGTTTTCTTTCTCCGTCTTATTTTTATAACTGCTCATCCACCTAAATAAAATGTTTCTGTTTTTTTTTTTGAGGAGGGGAGGTTGTGGCCGTGCTAGCTACAGACATATACCTACTACATAAACTACTATTCAGGCATGTCTTAAACCTTTTAAGATTTTTTCACCTTATCTCGTACACTGACGTGCTGGAATTTTGACTATACTTTTTTGTTTTTGACGCGTAAAGGACAATTAATTAAAAATTTAACTATTTTTCCAAAATAATAAAAATTACTGTAATTGCTTGGCAACTCTGGTTATTCCTGAACGCTATATCAGGAATCAGGAGGATCCTAGCTAAAAAGTGAAGCAGAATAACAGTGGTGTTTGCACATTGGCAAAGCCTGTGTATGTAGGTCACTATGGGTTTGTTAATTGTGTAAGGTTATAATGTTTGTTCTTTTTATATTTCAATACAATGAAGGTATAAACGTGATTGTGATGGTTTCATCATAAAATTATGCTAATTTTTTGTAAAAGGCAATTTTAGCCGAAATCATGAATATGGTAACTATTCCAAGAAGCCATATCCAGACTGAGCATGGCAAAGAATACACAGTAGGTTGCATTATTGGCTTGCTACAAACTAAGTTTTGTGTTTCAGCAATAAAAACAAATGTTTTTTTTACTATTCCTGATCAGTTCATTTAAACTATCTCAATGTTGAAATTTGTTGGATGTGTGTTTTCTAGTTAACCGGTTATTTAATTTTGCGTTAATTATCTAAATATTTTGCGCAACCAGTACCACCGTAGGCTATCTCATAAGCCATCCTAAAAGCAATAAATATTTTTAAGCAATATCTACAAATTTAACAGCATCGCAGGCCTCTAAGCTCTCTGCGCGCATGGCCACCAAGAAGTTGTTAAATGGTCTCTGAAACTCTACACCAGGAGGCCATGTTTAATCACCAGCTTTCACAAGCCAACATTTCACTCTGTTGGTATCTAAAACTTTTATTATACTAAAGTTTGTACTTTTTACTCGCATTGGATGCAGCCATTTTCGTCCCCTGAAAAGGTTGAGAAAAAAACATAACAGGGCCGAAGTCGCTGATTGGAGTTGCCGCAAACATTTCAAAATTTTTCCCTTTAAAAGATTGAGAGAAAAAATGCAGAAGCGTCAAAGTCTCTGATCAGGATTGTCACCTAACATTAAAACTTTGTAATTTTGACACAATATGAATGCAAGTTTGTTGCTTGTTTCTCCACTCTTATGCCTTGTAATGATATCATACTTTTCTTGCAAATTTAAACTTTTTAGTTAAATAGACTTTTTTAATAAAAGTAAACAAAAATTTCAAATTGGAGGGAACGTCGAGTTTCACTTTATTTGATTAGCTTGTCATTTGTTTAATCAAAAACAGCTTGCATCAATGACTTGTAGTGACTAATCAGGTGGCTTTGTTGCAGTATGTCTTGTCAAAATATAAGAAAGCCCATTTATATCAACAGACAGGCATCCTGACATTAGGTCTATTACATTTATTTTTTCTGAGCATTGTAAGAAATTCTGAAACAACACAGTATTGCTTTGGAAGATCTCATTCTCATATATCGATCATAGATGCCATATCATCGTGGAACCAATAAAAGAAAAAGCACACTTATTTTGTGGTGAGCGATAAACTTCAAGTGGAAAATTTTAAAATGTTTGCAAATACTCCGATCGGCGACTTCAGCTTCTATCTTTTCTCTTGATCTTTTCAGAGGACAAAATCGGGGCACAAAGTGTTTAGGGGACAAAATAGGTTGCATCCACTCGTATTGCATCCTTTTTTCATAAACAAGGCGATGTCTCTCACACGCCGACAACAAATATTGCTTCGTAAAAGTTTCACAAAAAGACTGAGCAGAGTGAGTATCGACCTATACCCTGGAAGACTAGCTCTACATCTAGTCTACTTGGGAAACAGTGCATTCAAATACAACTGCAAATATGTTTCAAGGCCTCGTTCATATCTGAATATGCAAAACAACGATATTAATTAACGATCTCACAGATTTTTAAAACACGAGTTTTCAGTGGATATTTATTTTGGCTGTGAGTGTGAGAATTCTGTCACCAGAAAGGAAGCTCTGGTAGGCCATGCTTAATTGCTTAGTCGGCTGGTCGCTGAAAAGTAAAGGAGCTTTGGGGCCTGGCATCACTTATCTTAAATCGATTAATTTCATGTTTGAAGTTCCTTTGCTGTTAACCAGCCCCTAATAGAAGAAGCGAGAATGATGTGATTTAACTTTCTTTTTTATATCATTACATGTTGTCCCGCACTTACTGTGTGTGTTTATTAAAATCAGAACCTTCTAACCTTCTATCTCAGCCTTTTTGAAACAAGACAATAGACCACAACGGACTTGTTGCATTTCACTGCCAAACTACTTGGCGTGAATTCAATTTTATGTTGCTTGAGGCAGATATTTTTGTTTACCAGAGTTGAATTCTCATCACAATTACTTTCAGTAGAAACTTATGGTAATATTTGAAACAATAAAATGCAATCTATATACAAACAAAAAGCTAATGTATAAATGGAAATAAGATGATGGCACACTCACAATACCGGTACCATTATAATTGAATGAACTTTGATACTGTGTCATGCTGTCTCAACAGTTGGCATTGCAGCTTGTTTGTACTTTTAATTTGAAGTATTTTTTTTTGTTGATTGTAGGCCTACAAAACATTGCTTTAAGATCTATGTTATTGTTCAAAGTTTAATATTTTAGCATTACTGTCTGCTGGGACTGTTTGTAGCAAGATATTTTTTTAATTTATTTGATAAATATAATGTACAGTATTGTGACATCATCTTCCAGTTGTAGGTTAACTTTTTCTTTGTTCAAAGCTTGTATTTTCTTGTTTTAAACATTGGATTACTTTTACATCACAACAAGTGTCTTGTGAAAAAATTTGTAGGCATTATCTGCACAAGACAAGCTCAATAGCTGAAATAAAATTTGTGCCAAATAATCTTGCAGTGAGATGTCTCTGCAACATGTGGTGCTGATTGCTGGGCGGTAGTCAATTGTCTCATGCCAAGTTGGCTGTGCCAGAATGTTGTGTACGGTACTCATGTTTGTTGCAATGCATGTTTGCACTTTTGTTGGAAAAATACTGGATTGTAGAAGTGGTTTGAAGATAAACTTTCAAAGATGTACTTTTGGCACTTAACTGGTAGAAAGATGCTAGGAAGGACTTATTGCATAAATACTATTACACAACAATAACTTTTATGATTGATTGTATGCTTCTTAAAAACATTTAACAAAATAATATATCACTTGTTTTTACGCAAACAGTAGAAAAATTGAAATTGGTAATTCATTAGTTGGAACTCTATCGCTTAAAAACTAAACATACTTTTCTTTCTATATTCACAGGTCTTTGAAATATTTATCATGGTTCAAGGGAGAACTCACGAAGTGCAGAAGCGTTACAGTGAACTTTTTGCTATCCATAAACTTTTGAAAGGGCAAGTTAATGTTCCACAGTTTCCACGAAAATCTATACGGAACCTCAACAGCAAGGTTAAATATGACTACCGGTAGTGCAATACTCAAAAGTAGCTGATAAAATAAAATGTTGTTGTGGAGATCTGTACAAACTGAAATAGTTTATTTTACCTTTCTCTATATTCCGAACAAGACATTTCACCTCCACCACTGGCAAAGTAATTACTTTACTGGTGCACTTAGTCATCAGCAATGGTGCATTTGGTTAATTAAGTGGTTAGCTGTTACAACGCAGTGTATTTTAAAAGCTTAACATTATCTATACTAGTGATAGCCACACAAGAAAGAGAACTTTGTATTCAATAGTGAAATACTGCATTGATAAAAATAATGTTAAACCTTTTTCTACAATGCAAAACGTTGGATTAGATTTTTTCTCATTTTGTGTTGTCCAAACTATTCCTGATATGTAGATACCGTAAAACCTCTATTTGAGCGCCACCTCTATTTGAACGCCACCTCTAATAGAACGCCACTTTTAAAGAAGGGTTGAAAAATAGAGCGCCTCCCTCTAATTCAGGGGTGGGGAACCTTTGTAGTATTGCGGGCCACATAAAATCAGAAATAATACAGGCGGGCCACTAAAAATTTCGAAATTTTATTTACAGGTAAAAAATGCAGCGAAGACAGTTAGTGGACAATGATTTATTTCACTTTCACAGCTAGCGGGATGGCTGAAAGTTTTTATTTTTGGTGAGTCGTGTGATATCTGCTAACACGGAAGATGTTGCAACTCTTAATTGTAACTCAACTCTTAAATGCAATTCTTAATCTTCTATGATGGATTAAATAGTCATAGAAGGCCATTAGCAATATACCAAGAATGCACACCCTACTCTTTTTTGAGCTGTTGTTTCAATATATTTTGGGTAAAGAAATTTTGACGCGGGCCACATGGAACAGTCACGCGGGCCACATTCGGCCCGCGGGCCGCAGGTTCCCCACCCTTGCTCTAATTGAACGCCACCTCCAATAGAACACCACTTTGCCGTGTTGCCAATCCTGGGGCCTGACAGGTTGCTTCAATTTTAAACTAAAAACAAACGAATTTTAAACTAAAAATTACCTGTATATACAAGTAAATGTGTTTGGTGTTTTTTCTTTTCATTAATAAACTTTATTTCAAAATTCTGACCAGCTAGTCGAAAAGTAGAGCGCCAACCTCTAATTGAACGTCACCTCTAATAGAACGCCACTTTTAAACAAGAGTTGAAAAATAGAGCGCCATGGCGGTGAAATAGAGGTTTTACGGTATATAAAACAGTCTATGTTTATTGTAACTAAGTTATTTATAGTCACCAGATGTTAAAAGAAACTATTGAAAAAGTACGCCTATGTGTAACATAAGGCACTTTTACATATTACATTTTTTTGATTGCAGTGTAATATTGTAATGTGCATATTATATTTACTGTCCATCTCCACAACATAGTTATACAATATACATACTAAAGACGTGCATTGAATCAAAACAAAGTAACTTTAACGGGTTTAACGTAATGTATAATATAAATATAATAAATATTACACACAAAAATTATAACATAATTAAAATAAAAAAACTCTAATGTTTTCGATACGTACTTGTGTTCTCATTGTTGTCACTTGCTTGTATTTTACACTTCAAGTGATTTGTTTCTCGCCATGTTATTTACACGTAATCATTCTTGAATCACTTGTTGAGTTTGTGCTTTTCAGTTCAGACTTCAGAGTGTCATTACAGTTATAGTGCAAGGTCAAATTTATCTTATAATTTTCATTTTATGAATATTGCATATTTGTTATTCCTGATGGGGACACAAGTACGTGTTAAAAACGTTAGAGTTTATTTTATTTTAATTACTTTTTTTTTTTTGTGTGTAATACAACTAATACATTATGTTAAACCCGTTAAAGTTACTTTGTTTTGTCTCTCTACCAAACCTTTATTATTTCTAAAACTCTCTACAATCACGCCAATAAAATTTTTATTTTGTATGTTTTTTCTTTGAGGATGCGCTTTGTCATTGTGTCCGAAACGTCTGTGAATAAATAAAACAATTTGTATGCTTGTACTTTTACGCTGTAGCTGAAAGTAACAAAGAACGCTGCAACTATTGCTCAAAAAGATGATAATCCCTGGGAACACCCAAACTTTTCATTGTGCGTTATGATAAAAACTGTACTCCTAAGCTTAAAGAAAATCATGTGGAAAAGTTGTTTGTTCAAAATAAACAAAAATTCAACAGGCACAAAAATGTTAAGGTTAAAATAAAAAATATCCCATTAATTATTATATATTTCTCAACTTTTCGAGCTGAGTATTGTCTAGAGTGCTAACATTACATTGCCGCTCTAGCGTTGCTGACTGATGTACGTTGACAAGCATGGCCACATTTTTACAAAGACTATTTAATGCTGCGCTTAAGTACATAACTTTCAATTTGAAAAGCAACTCTTGCATTGCTGCATTTGTTATTTTGCTGTATTGCATAACCTATCTCAATCATGAGCCTGTTTTCCATGCGTTTACTTCAATAAGTTTGTATCGTTACCAGGTGATTGAAAATCGAAGAATTGCTTTGGAGCAGTATCTTCAATGGGTTGTCTCTCATGACCCGCACTGCACAATGTTGTTGGATTACCTCAAAATTCCACACTTCTACAATACAAATTTTAGCAGAACTCAAAGTGTTGAGTGAGTGACTACATAGACTTGAAGTTGTATTTTTTTTTCTGTTAATCAATTATGTTTAATGTTTCTGAAGATAGGTTTCATTTGTAAAATGTCTCCCATGGATATTTTGACCGGAGGCTTTTAGATAGATTTATTCTGGAAGGGCCTGTAAGATTTATTCTGACAACAGCTCCTGAAGAGAGTGACGAAAACCTGCAGCTTCAAGCTACCATGAGCATTGAGCAACCTTCTACTTGCTATATTCAAGTTCTGTACTATCAATCAACTCTTAGCCATATACCGATGTGTAGAAGCAAGGTGAAAGTTTGCAAAATGTGCAAGTGCCCATGATCTTCCACAGCACTGTAACACCCGTTCATTAAATATTGTAAAATAAATCACAGGGATGAAAAAGAGTGAAAACCTCTTGTCTAGTTAAAATAAATAGAACACGTTCCACCATGCATTACACATTAATTTTTAACGTTTAATTCCTTTTTCAGTTCGTTAGAGAGTCTTTCATGTCGAAGAAGTCACGTCCCTGTAATTTGCTTCAAATCACTGGACTTCTTAATAGACAGTGATTCGGACGACAACACTGTACCTGGTGTATTCAGAGCACTGTACCACTGAAGCTTCACATCATTTTTCCTTCAGTTCTTTTCTATACGTATTACGTGAAACCTGAAATGTTGAAGAATTTGAGCAAACCCGTTGACCCGCTTTTTTTTTCTGCATTGTAGATAGAGCTTTTTTATACACGACTGTGGCCGACTTGATATGTTTTGGTGACTTATTTTTATTCAATCCGAATTTGTATTGAACAGAAATCCAAACAAGCCGATTTGAAAAGTAAATTTGATTTGTTGAACGCTCGTGAAAAGGGTTGAGTACAAATCAAAGCTTCACTGTTGCTTTAACCTTTCACCATGTATTTTTTAATGCTCTGTTTTATGCTAAAGGTATAGTGATAAATCTTGCCAACAGCTAAGGATAACTAAATACAGTAGTTGGAAGGGTGACAAAAAGTACTGTGTATGACGTCAGTCAAGGCTTTCCAGTTTGACGACTTGGTGTCGGCGATCAGCAAAGTTATCTTCACTTTGACGTGTATTCGATTTAGCGTTCCTCCAACATTGTGTTTTCTATTTAATCAGAACAAAGTTTATTTAATATTGTTAATTTATAATTCCACCGCCATCTAAACTTCATGATACCTGTCATTCTTCAGCAATTCTATTATTATTTTCTTATCTTATCTTTCTGATTTGTACTGCAGCGTCGATTGTTTTGATCGTGATTTCTTAATTGTTTTTTTTTTGCTGAGGAAACATTCCGTTGTTGGACCGCTAAACTTTTTTTCAGTTTGTGTCGGGCAGTTATCAAAAAGGCTATTTCAAACTAACATAAAGGCTGACAGTTGAAAATTTCCTCTGCAAGATTCCTTGAAATGTTTCCCAGCTTTCTGCCATTTATCAAAGATTTTTTTTATTTACTTTTCCATAACATTTTTTGTAATAGTGATGATTTAAAATTTTAAATGATGAAATAATAGCTGAGGATGCCATTTCACGTTTATAACCGTTACCACCGAAAATATCGGTGGTGACGGTAGGCTATAACTCGCCACACATGCAACAGTATTGTAACATAGCCTGCTTGTTGAATGTATCGTTGTTTGCAATGAAATCCACTGTAACTTTCTCTTCAACAAATCGAATTTTTAATTCGTCTCTGTCTCCTGAAGTAGATTGTGACTCACAATATTGATCTTTGCAACACTTGTTGTGTAACACGGCGACCTTTATACACAGGCCATGCCAACGTGCAGCATCAATTTGGACTAGAGACCGATTTGTCAATAGCCAAAAAAGATAGTTTGACAAGTAGGTAGGTATAGCATTTGTGTATATTTTGTGTGACGTTGAGCTACTTTTGTGCTATTGTTGCCATACAAAAAAAATAATGGATTAGATTTTAGCACTAGTGCTGAAAATTCAAATAACGTCTGGTAACACTGGTTATAAGGAAAGATTTGTCATTGTTTAAGAGTAATATTAGGAGTTTTGCAGTGATTTGAGTTTCACTGATTACACTTTGGCAATTAAAATTCTCAAAACTAGCATTTCAAAGAAATATAAAATAAATTTGGCTTAGAGTTTAAAATCGAAATTACATCAAATTCCAGTTCCCATGTTGCCAAGGCTGGTGTATGTAGATCGCTATGTTATGCGGTCAAGGCTTTGAGGTAACCTACGTCACAAGTGCAGTAATCGATTTTGAAAATATCGTACTTTCCAATTTTGCTGTTTTGATTGTTATCTTGTACTTTCAAATATAATGTATGTTTTCTCTCAAATTAAGTTTGTTAGTTTTAAACAGGGCTGTGGAATCGCACGAAAAATACGACTCCGACTTCTCGGTTTATAACTGGCCGACAGATGTTCGGATCTATCTTTTCCAAGATGCTGATCCGGTGGGTTTGAAAATTTAAAAAATTCCTGTCTGTTCTGATCCTGCCAATTTTCAAAGTTTCTTTAAACATCTTCTGGCAACCCTAATACACAGTCCTTTATCTTTTGAAAAAATGAATTCTAAATGACATGCCAATGTTATTGAGAGTAACCCATACCAATGTCATTTTGAACTCGGGTGCACACCGAAACTATAGCTCACTTCATGTCCTGGATTGGCTATGAAGAATAAAATCTGGTAGCCTAAATTCGTCAATAATTTTACACATTGTTTTCAACCTTAAATTTGCTGCAAAAACTGTTCAATACTGATCTTGCTTTTTCGCAAAAATCAAGATCCTCCCCTGGTCCCGCCAATTTTTAATAATCTTGCAGTGTCCTATTCCCGTGAACATCTCTGCTGGCCAATTCAGGCTTCAGTATTGCCAGATTTTTTTTATTTCTGTCCTTTTTTTTAATTTCACTACCGGCAAAAATTGTGATCGAAATTGAAACAGCGACTTTCACGAAAACTTAAAAGAACAAGCACTTTTATTTTCAAGGTTTTAGAGCGAAATATGGAGAACAAAAAAACAATATTCTGAACAAAGATGGCAACAAAAATTTTATTCATGTATCAAGCCAGAGTAGGTTTCTTTAACGATTTCGGACATGCCAAAATTCCCGCGACGCCGACTTTACAGCCCAGGCAGATACATAACCTTTGCATTTTTGCAGAATATAGCCTATTTATCAACAAACGCGACTTTAAAAGTGAAACAACTGGTTGGTCCTGAGTGTAGGCTATTACCATTCATAACATTAGCTGTTACTAGACAAGCTAAGAGTCAAGCGTAGGCTAAATAGTTTCACAAGGGCAATGATTGAGATCATGCTATTGCATTAGCGCAGTGGCAGATCTAATGGGGAAAAATTGAGGCAAAAGCCCCTCTAAAACACAGAAAAGTAATTTATCATGGCGTGTTTGCACAGTCGGATTAATTTAAATTTACACATCGATGTTTTTTGTTGAAATCACCCTCCTTGAAGTTACTTGCTGGATTCGCATTTGCGAGCTTTCCCAGCAGCGCGAGACCAGCAAGATTATATTCGATCAGAGACGTGGAAGGGCAAAAACTTTGATTCAAACATGTTGTACCGGTACTGCAATACAGTAAATACGAGGTAATTCTGGTCTTATCCGGGTGTGATTTCTAGCTGAGCGCATGATGGAATCATGAAATTTGCTGAAACCATAACAGTGGACAACAACAAAAAAACTTTTTTTCGAGTGCCGAAGATATAACGTTTTCTACGCAATTTTGGGCCACTGAATCCGAAAATAACATCCGTTTCTTTGAATTGGCTCCAGTTTTTGAGATATCGATATTTTCAAATTTTGGCTAGATGACCAAGGGGTCATTTCATTATAATAGGAACATTGGTTGGCACCACCTAATTTTTTTTTTTATTGGCTTAAAACATGCTTCTCACTTTCTGAGAAGAATGGTGCAAATTTGATGAAAATCAGATAAGCGGCTCTCGAGTTATAAGTGAAATAACTCTTGGCCACTAGGTGGCTTCATAGATAAGGAGCAATAGAAAAAACTGCAATATCTCAAGAACCGCTCAACATATTTGGATAATTTTAGCTCTACCCCCATGTTTTCTGGGGTGGGCTATCTGTTTATGAACACTAAAACAAGTTTTGGCTACTACCTTTTGAGATTAAAAGAAATTGACTTGTCGTTCCTCACCAATAAAACCATGAATAAAACCAAAACCACGACCTGTGCCTCACTGTATGCAAGTGCCTGTGCCTGAATTTAGTGATATACTTGACATAGCCAGGGATATGATGGAAGAAAGAGGTAGAAAGCTCTGCAAGTGACAGCGGTGGAAATGTGTTTGAAAGTAGTTCAGTCACAGAAACTGGATTACGACTCTCACCAATCATTAATTTGTGTAGACTTGAAAATGGTAATTTTTTTGCTTGGCCAGCAAAACAAAATATCCATGTTTCATTTGCTTGTGGGACAGCCAAGCTCGTAATATTCACTGGGTGAAAAAAAAGTGGCCACCTTCAGATTCCATGAGAGTAGTTGAAGGTGACATCATCAATGGGCCTTTAGTTGACTGAGAGAATATCATCATTCCACCGTTACACATCACACTTGGTTTGATGAAGCAGTTTATAAAAGCCTTGCCTACGACTGGCGACTGCTTTTTAATAATTATATTTGCAGAGCATTTTCTGATTTGTCCATCGAAAAGCTGAAAGCAGTTATTTTTGATGGCCCTCAGATCCGCAAACTCATAAAAGATGCACATATTGTGCAGTCTATGACAGACAAGGAGTCTGTTGCATGGCATTCGTTTTTTTTAGTCACCCAGAAATTCCTTGGAAACAAAAAAGCTGAAAATTACCAAGAATTGGTAGAAGATATGCTTTCCAAGTTCAAGATTTATGTGTGAAAATGAGTATCAAGGTTCACTATTTCTTCAGCCACTTAGATCGTTTTCCTGCAAACCTTGGTGACCTAAGTGAAGAGCACGGAGAAAGGTTCCACCAGGACATTAAGGTCATAGAAGAGCGGTACCAGGGCAGGTGGGATACCTACATGATGGCTGACTACTGTTGGAGTCTCCAACGTGTCTGTTTGGTCACATCACATTCAGAAAGTCTCACAAAAAAAAATTTGTAAACATTGACTAATCTTTTCGCATCATATGAATTATTAATGTGCTTTAACAATTTACGAAATGTAGGCTACTTCGATTGATAGCCTACTAAAAGTAGTGTTTGTGCTATGACACCACCTGTTTTTGCAAATAGAAAATCTGTTACTTGCTGCTAATATTGTTTAATTTTTTGAATTTATGCTTAATTTTCACATAAAACATGGTTTGCCTATGGAAGGCACTCTGTTAGCTATAACAATGGCCATATTTCACAGAATCGCATCAAAAATGTAAAAATAAGGTATGGACATGCTTGTAAAAGACAGACAAGGTCTCATCAAAGTTATAGCATAAAGAAAATAGTAATGTCAAAATTTGCATATTTTTAGCACTTTTTTGGAGTACAACCATGGAATATCTCACAAATTAGAGCCAATTCTTAAAAACCAAGGTCATTTTCGAATTCAGCGGCATCAAAATACCCCAAAACCGTTAAAACTTTCTTGGCACCAAAATGTGTGTTGACCAGTGTAATCAATTGAATAGGCTAACAACAGCCAGGCATGGACGGACTTAACTTGGAGACACTGGTCGCGCTGGCTCAAAATCGAGACTCATGGAAACGGAGGAGATCATTCGAAAAGTCATATAGCTCGCTGGTGGAGTCAGTCCAGGGCCTGATTAAGGTTCATGGGGGCCCGAGGCACAGCTAAGTTTAGGGGCCCTCTTAGCAATCGCTTTCGATGCAGTGCAGCAGTGCTCAACTGAAGCCTAGCATGGCAAGTAACTTTTCAAGTAGCAAATGTGTCCATGGGTGGGGGTGGGAAAGACGATAACCTTCTCGCGGTTCACCCTGTCAGTACTGATTTTTCAGGAAGCTAATCATCGTCTAGGCTTGCGGGCTGACAGCCGCATAAACACCGAGTGGGTGGTAAAAGGATAAACCCTCGGCCCAACCTCGGAAAGATGTCTAACTTTCAACAAGCACCTTCAAGGCCCAACACTATACCATGGGAAATCACCATCGGCACATGGAATGTACGAGGCCTTAATGCTGAAACCAAAAAGCAAACTCTGGGCAAAGACTGCCAAAGCTACAATATTGACCTCTGAAAGCCCTTGAATTTGCAATAATTGGCAGCAAAAAGTACCAAGGCCGAACCGGACGTCACCGTACCAATTTATTACAACTGCTGAGATCTGACATCAGAAAAGCTGGCCTGGGATCCTTGCTCAGCACACCACATCTCCATCGATTGCAAAACATCGCAAAGGACAAAACAGAATGGAGATCCTATCAACCTTGTTGAAAGACTGATCGAAGCCAGCGGATGCCAAACGATTTGGCTACACTGGCGGCGGAGACAGTTACAATAATAATAATAATAAATGTGCCCATGCAAGCATTAATAAAAATATAATATTATGCCTCGGTGGGCATCTCTGTGTATGCTAGCATGAAATTATACGTTAAAGGTGAAATAACAGAAATGTTGTGTACAACGTACAACATTTAACACCATTATGGAAGAAATTAGGTAACTATACAATTAATTTGCTATAATATATACAAGGTTACAGAAGAATTCACAAAAAAAAGTAATACAGTATAACAATACACGCATTAACTAAATTTAAATAACTACACAACACTTGAAAGTAACTTGAAATGTAAAAAAAATTGGGGGCCCACAAAATCAAGGGGCCTGAGGCCTGTGCCTCGTGTGCCTTATGGTTAATCGGGCCCTGAGTCAGTCACAACCTTGGCGCTAACGAAAGAGTGGCCCTTACGCTTGGGCAGGGCCGGATTTAGCTGATGGGGGGCCCGGGGCACTTTTAGATCGGGGGGCCCCGTGCAAAAAAAATTTTTGCGTCTACGGCGCGAAAAACCATATCTACGTCCACAGTAGCATCAGTCCAGTACTGCACAGCATTTTGCAGAAACTTTAAAGGCCAAAAGGAAAAAAATAACACAAAATCACATTTTTTTCCACATAGGGGGCCCTTCAAAAGTCGGGGGGCCCGGGGCAACTGCCCCCTCTGCCCCCCCCTAAATCCGGGCCTGCGCTTGGGAACTTTTCTTAGCAATCATCACACGTTCACAACCATCTACTACCGGTACATCAACCTTTACACTCAATAGCCTACTGCTGCTGAGAAACATATTAAGCACCAGTTGCCAGCATAAGGTTTTTGATTGGTTGTTGCCGTAAAAGTGTAACAAAGACAAGTCAATGCTTACAGGATTGGACTGAAGCTAGCAAAGGACAATTTGTGCCACCTACTTAGACAGGATGTTTAAGTTTGGAGGCTATTTGGGGAGCTAAGTGGAAAGCTTACTGGAAGCTAAATCAAAAGTTATTGACTGGAGAATCTCAGAATGAGTATCTGAATTAAAAATGCAAAGCTAAATATTGCAGACAAAAACTAAAGACGTTTGATAAGTTCAATCCGTAATCATTGCAAAACAAACTATAAAGTCAGCTTGATTTTTTGAAATCAATTTCGAGATTGGGAAGAGAGGTTTTGGTTGAAAATTTCTGTTTACAGAGGGTGAGGATGATGAGCTTACAAACTGTTTGCATTTACTTCACTCATTTTTACGGCTATCTTGCAGCATTCGCGAGGTTTAGTAAACGCATAACAAGCCGAGAAACGCAACCAGATTTAACATATTTACGGTACGGTAAATCAACATTACATTAAAAACAAACCTCACATCGAACGTTTTCGACATCACATAATGTCCTTCTTCATGAATAACAATTATACAATAAGGTGTTTGTAATTCATATAGGCTATGCACTGCTGCAATACTGTAGAACAGAGCTACTCAACTAATGTTAGCAAAGGTCCATTTTGACAAGTTGAATATTTTTGTGGTCCGGTGAATATTTCACATGCAACCACGAAAATTAAACAACCATTACGAGCACCGAAACGCTTTTCAGGTAGTAACCATAGAACCGTATGTAACATGACTTAGATTTTTGTCTGACACAAACAAAGAAATAAAAAAGGAAAAAACGTATTGTGCTTCTTTATAGTGTAGCTGTGTGGATCGCACATCAGAGAAGACGGAAAGGCGTTGGGGGGTCGAGGGGCGAAGCCCCCAGCTCCTTGGATAATCACAAAAACTGCTTTTCTATAATAGAAATCTGTTTAAAGAGGCCTTAAAATGTGGCAATGAAGTTATTCTTCCAGAAGCCCGAGGTCCACCTTCAACACCCAGAAGGTCCGGATTCGGACCGCGGTCCGCCAGTTGAGTAGCCCTGCTTTTGAATGTAGATTGGTGCTTATTTACACGGGAGTTCTGCCGTAGATGACTTTTTTTTTTATTGTGGCACTTGATTCCAACAGGGGATTCCAAGCATTGACTGCCCCATGGTCTTCTCGTATGCCACGACTGCCTCTTGCATAAAAAGTTTCCAAGATTCTTTGTTATTTGTTGTGTGTTTGTTGGTTTTAGTAGGTTTGTCTGCCTAGGCACGCTTCGCTTCAATTTTGCCTGTGAGAGAGAGAGAGGTGTTCTAATTTTCCTTTTTGCAGCATGTGTCCAAAAAATTGAAGTTGATTTTCTTTGAAGTTTTTTAGTAGATTCTTTGTTTGTTTGACTTGATATTTTGGTTACTTTTCTGTAAGTCCAGGAAATCCTCTGCATTTTTTGGAATGCCCACATTTCAAACCCATTTATTCTTTTATTAATTAGTTTTCGTAATTGTCCAGGTTTCTGAATTATATTTAAAAATTAGATAAATGTAACGGTTTGATAGCCTACTCTGTATCTGGTTGAGAAAGATATGTAGGCTACTTATTCCATAATATTGATTTCATTTACTGAAAAGCGAATTTTGCTTGAGCAATACGTATATTGAACTCCTTATCATCTGCGTCTCAGTTTATTGTTGCCCCAAGATTTTGAAAAGTTTTTTCTTGTTTTACTGTTTTTCTATTCATTTTAATTTGACAGATTGAAATTTCACTTTACTTTTTCTTTGTGATTACCATTGTTTCGGTTTTCTTTTCATTCATTTGCTTTCCTAATTCTTTACTTCTTTCATTTACTTGGTTCAACAAATTTTGTAGTTTTGCTTCCAAATCAGCCTTCAAGACAGTGTCATCAGTATACCTCAGGTTATTAACGTTAGTTCCCCCAGCACTTACGTCAGCTTCATCTTCAAGACATCGAAGTATGATCTCACCGTATAATGAAAAAAGGCTTGCTTGGGGTTAAGTTTAAATTAGGTTTTTGAATCTTTATCCTCGGACTGACAAAGCCTTGACAGGTTATTTCTGGTAGTTTTGCATACCTTTAGAGGCCCTTGACGCAGGGCCGGTTATACCGAGATTGGCAGAGTGAAGTTTCCGATTGTTGAAGTGTTGTTGCCGGGGAATTATTCCACTCACTAGGTGCCGCTTGGGGAGAGCATGCATCCTTGTCTAACGCCTCCCTTGATTGATATCCAATCGCTGATGTTGTGATTGATCTTTATTGCTGCAATTTGATCAAGCTAAAGGTTTTGATTAATACGTAGATCCTCATCATCAACTCCAATGTTATCTAGCATCTCCAGTAATTTGGTATGTTTCACTTGGTCAAAAGTTTTCTTGTAATCAAGGAAAGAACTTTCTATGAATCCGTACTGTTCTTCAGCCATTTCATCGTTGATTTTGTTCTTGATTCGGTTCATGATAATGCAGTATAGTTCAGTATCATGCATAGATGACTTAGAAAGCGAAAAAGTCATATATAAATCATCTTTGGTTCTACCTTATTCTAAACTTCTGCCATGTTTGGCAAGTATCGAAATCGTTTTTATGGTCAAAAATATAAACAAGTACACTGTAGGCCTATAGGCCTACATTTCACAATAAGCTGTTAAATCGAAAAGTTGCTGTTCCTGAAGACAATGTGTCGTGCAAGCAAGAGTGGTCAACTTTTGGCCACCGGATGTCGTAGTGTTCCAACATGAGATATTTGTTTTTTTATTGTTGTGTAATAAAAATAAAAAAAGCAGCAGCAGTAACTGAAATGAAATGTATGTGTGAGTGATAGGCTACCTTCAGTGTCATTTCAAGATTGATGTACTTTGTGTTGAGTGACAACGATTCAACGCTAGTGTCTAGTGGCCACTGTATTGTTTGAACACACATTTTAGTCTCCCTGTCCTGTTGTTGAGAAGGAAGGCTGTTTGTTTGTTTATCTTTATCCTGCATTGCGGAAAGCGGACTTGAGCGCTATGCATCAGTGTACGCCTTCCTACGTACACCTGACCCACGCTGCAGCCGACGGCAATGTCTGTTTCCGGTTGTCTACTCTACTTATGACTTAAATTTGGTACTACCCATTACTCGAAATCGATCACTAGGTAGAGGCAATTATCGTAAAGTTTCTTGCCCAGAGAAACAACAGCAAGTGCGGGTGGCTGGAGTCGAACATGCAGGCTCTCGACTGCGAGCCCAACGCGCTAACCACTCGACCACTCGGCCAAGGCTGTTGCAGCAGCTTTGCTTTTAACGAGCTTCAGTTTATGTTGGAGGAAGGAGTTCTCACACGGTTGTTATGTCTAGTCTTGGGCTAAATGTCTACTTACGTTTCTGCAATTTGAATCCGGATTTTACTAGTTCTACTTAGGCATAGGCTAACCTTTTCGTTTGCATCCGGTTTTCTACTCAATAAAATTTCACTTGCCAGATTTTTTCCAGCTTAGGTTATCGCCAAAACAAAAACATGAGCCAATCTGTCTTCAGCGTTTATCAACCGCGGTTGCTGGAATGAGTTTTAGGGATTCTGTGAAGTGTTAAGCACGTAGTAATATAGCCAAATGTTCACCTATAGAATAAATTTCATTGAAACAACATAGGCTTGGTTGATTCAAATCGAACAATTACTGTTTCAATAATGAAATCAATAAATTTCGCTCATACTTTGGTGCTAACCATTATCCGACTTGGTATTTCAATAAGGTTTTTAGAGAGTTTTTGAATTCGGTTTTCACAATTCCACTACGTCTTCAGTTGAGGAGCCTGATTTCAAGAACTTTCTAACAATCTTGTTTATTGGTAAAGAATCCATAACATTATTATCCGCGTTTTTCAACACGCGTGCGACGTTCCCTATGCCAGTGATTTTCAAACTTTGTTTGGACTAGGCTACGCCATACCAAGCCATTTCGGCAGTGGTGCCGAAGTAGGGGGGGATGGGGGGATATATCCCCCCAATATTTTGGCAGCATCCCCCCAATAATTTAGAAAAAAATGTTTGCTATGAAGTTGTACTCCGATTTAGTTGTTTGCAAGCATCTCGCATTGCTGTTGTTTTTCTTTTATTGATGTTTGATCACAGTTCTAAATTGTCTTGGATTTGACGCTAGACAATGAAGGACCTTCATTGAAGATATTAAGGACCAGTCGGACACCGGCCACGGCACTGCAGTAATGTTTATGAGGGGACTCATTGTTTTAATCTCCTGTGTAGGCCTTGTGTCTCTGGTATGCAATGGATTAATCTCCTGCGTTTAATCGTAGCTCCTAACTATAGTGACTGCTGTTCTAATCTAAAAGAGCTTACCAGGCATTGTCCGAGTTGGAAAAGCCTCTCTATTCTCAAATACTTCAGCTGATTAAGTTTCTCTCAGTTTGCTCTGTAAGCTCTGCTGCTTGTAAGGGGTCATTTTCCAATCTTTGTAGATTGAAAACCTTTCTGAGAAATACTTTGGGTCAGGAGAGGTTGAATGCTAGTATTATTTGCAACATTCACCAAAATATTCTTAATGACATCAGCATAAATGACATTGCTAATGAGTTTTCAATGTGCACTACCGTAAGACGTAACATGTTCGGTTGCAAAAACTTCTTGTTAAGTGTTTGAAAGTCATTATTTTTGTCATAAATTTGCAGACATTCTTTTGTAGCTTCGATTGTTTTCAGTCTCCTGACTAATGACTTTGTCCTATAGCGCACTAAGTGTAGTGATTCTAGTGAAGGAGAGGACACGAAGAAAAGTATAACTTCTGTTGTTTTTTTGTTTTTTTGAAAAACTAAGTATTTATTGGAAGGTCATAAGTTCGAATCCTGCTGGAGTTACCAATTTTCTTTGACTGCTGCAAGAATAAGAAACAAGCATTAATTCACAAGCGCACTGGTAGCACTTTTATCTGCATGATTTTTTATCTGTATATTATGCTGTTAGCAGCTAATTTACCGAGGTCTGGTGATTGTTTAATAAACTTAACACCTGTAGGCTACCACTAAAATTGTGTACAAAAATTTGCATCCTCCCCAATGTTCAAAAATCGTCTAAAATTTGATAAATTGTTGAATTATCCCCCCCAATCCTCAACTAACTTCGGCACCACTGCATTTCGGAATCTACCCCAGCACATTGACTTGCTACGTCATTCCTTTTTTAACTATTGCTGTTCACTAACTTTTGAAAGAAGCTGTTGCGTTGAAACAGCTGTTACAATTGGTAGAAGTTGCTTAAAGTTAGCTTTCGTAATCGATGTATGCTGGTGAAATCATTTACATGCAGTGGCGTACGCAGGGGGGGGTCCATTGGGCCATGCCCCCCCCCCCCCCCCCCCCCCCTTAAGAATGTTTTAGTAGTTAACGACGTAGATTAAGGCATTTAATATGTTTTGCATTGCTCTGTCAAAGCAATTACTGTAACAATGTTGTTTTATAGACTAAGCCAATATGAAATACATGGCCCAATTCACCTACCCCACCCCAGGTATGCCAATGTAGCATAGTGTTCTGTAAGCCTATTATAGTGACTAGTGAGAGAGAAATGGATAAAGTCTAAACCAAAACCATACTGGGATATCATAAAGACGTCTGGGATATCAATGGCCAGTGGCATAGCCAAAGGGGGGGGGGTTGGGCCTTGGGGGTTACAACCCCACTTTGGCACGCGTGTGACGTCACGATATTGAGAATGATGCTTTCAGTTTCTTTATGCTTGGGAATGATGGTTTCAGTCTAAAACAAAGTTAGCCTAATTTTAAACAAAACTCCATTAAAAGAGCGAGTTTTGCCAATACCAAACATTCAAACATCTCAGCCAGGAATTAACAACAAGAAAACATAGAGACTGAGCTTTATTTCCGAAAAATGCAGAAGAAAACATGATCTTATGCTTTTGCTATGCCACCGGACAGCACCATTTTACAGGAATATTCATACCCACATTTTTGTTGAAAATGCTCTCAGAATGCACCAAATTCAAAGTAATTTTTCAAAATTTTCTGGGGGAGGCCCCCCCAGACCCCCCGCCGCTGGGTGTCGTCTTAAGCGAAAACGCTGTCGGGCTTCGCCGCCGGTCGTCAAAACCCCCCCTTTAAAAATTCCTGGCTACGCTACTCTCAATGCCCCCCCCCCCCCCCCCTTGAGAAAATCCTGCGTACGCCACTGTTTACATGTATGCTACTGCAATGTAAAAGGTGTGCCTAGCTTGGTGCATTGATCTTGATCAGTGCAGTGTCGGTGCAGAAAAAAATGAATGGCATTTGCAGTGTGTCTTAGCTGTAGGCTGAGGATCGATCCTTGCTTCATTTGAACAGTTGCTCTTCGGCTGCCAATTTCAAGCTTGTGACATGCAGAAGTTGTATGAAAAATTTTAGTGGTTCGATTGTCAAGAGATTTACCCAGTTCGTTGTCGGCAATTTATCGTAGCCTCCTGCAACACAAAAGTAAATATACTCTCTTGTAAAGTAATTTGATACTTAGCAGGTTTGCTCTAACGGTTGCAACATTCAAATCAGCATAACCACGCCAACCACGGTAAGATGCGTCATCTGAAAAACATTTTCTTTTTTGAGCTCATAATTTTATGGCTTCCTTTCATAAAAAACTGCGATTTCACTTTGTTCAGGTTCGATCCATGCGTGTCTAGCACAAAGATTTTTGAAATTTCAAAATATTTTGTTCCTGTTTGACGCAAAATTCTTCATTGTTTATATTTTGTTTCGTTTGAATAAAAAAATCATGCTCATCGTCCTTATATTTCATTTCAACCAAAACAATCTATTCAAACAAACAGTTTTAATGGATGTGTTTCGATTTGTTTGTCTTAGTCAATCGAATGACCATAACCTTTTAGGTCGAAATAGACATCAAAAAAAGCATCTAAGAATTTGATATTGTAATCCTAAACGATTTTTTCCACATATTTTACATTCCATTCCGACTACAACAATCCGCCATACTTATCTCCATATTTGGTGCTGTGCCGGTGCTCTCAGCAACCTCTCTTCACCAAGTTTAGCAAAAGAATGCTAATGTGACGTCACCTCCTTTTTTCATCGCTTATAACTAAAGTAACAACGCATTTGAATATGGGTGTTGAAATGTAAAAGTCAGCATTTGCACATTGTCGCAAAGAGGTTGGTTTGGTTATTTTCCTTATTCTTCTCATTTTACTTTAAAAAGGCTAAGACTGCGTGAAAAACATTCGAGAAACCGTTTACAAAAGGTCTTGCGCTTCGCTCGAGTTACCGTTTCGGCTTTCAGCTTTGTTATTTTGATGTTTATGAGCAAACAATTTTGATTTAGGCGTTGCCCTGCAGACAGTCGGGTAAGCAATTAAGCGCTGAGAGCAACAGAAATTTACTGTCAACAAAGGTCTAAGTAGTCATCTAGCAGACGTCGGTTTTTAAAGCAAAATGTCCTTACAGAATCAGTGACCAGGTATTGAAAAACAAGAAAGGTTTCAATAGAGCAGGCTACCGGTATGTTATTTGTAACTTGGCGAGTCATGCAGACTTCAGCGACAACCGAAACTGACAATTAAAACGCACTTTGCAAAGATATTTGTATCGTTGAAAAATCCATGGCAAATACTGAGAAAATAGTAGATCCCATTCAAATGCCATCGCTAATATCCTAAAAAGCATAGTCTACTGTACTTCCAAAGCAAATATTACTCTTCAGGAAACAGTATTAAACAATTTCGCAAGTCATTTTTCTCCTGTAAGACATGAAAATGTATAGGTTTGTGATGTTCTGTTGACCTATTTGATATGTTTATTGCAGATTAAATTCAAATTAACCTTATTTGGATACAATTTCTCTTCGATTGTTAAATTTCGCTATTTCTTGAAATTGCAGTAAGACGTAAATCTGTTAACCTACTTTTCTTTGATTAAAGATGAAGGTTTTGCTGTATGTTGGCTATTTTCCGTGAATACGTATCACGTTTCAACTTGATGTAACAGAACAGAAATTGTGTTCTACTTGAAAAAAAAAATCTTTTCACAAATTTTATACTGCATTCTATATGTGCTCAATACAAAAGTGTTTCCTTGCAAACACCACTGGGTACACGTACACCTAGCTACAGAAAAAGCAGGCAATTAAACATAAAATTTTACAAGCAGAATAATCTAGAAAATGTCTTAGTTTTAATAGCTCGAAAACGTGCACTCAAAGCCATACTGTTCTTTAGCAATTTCATCATGAAACTACGCTAAGGTTCAGAAACATCGTTCAGTGGGCGTACACAAGCTGATTCTGACGGAATGATTGTGATAGCTTTTTATGCGTCGTCCAAATTCGCTTCATTTTACATCATTCAATCAAAAAGCTACGTAAACTCGACACAAACCCACAAAACTGCTGGCTCACTTCAGCCCACATTAAGGCGAACAATGAAATAGAAGTTTGCGGCTGTTTTACGTGTAACGACGTTTAATCAACTAAAAGGGAAGACTGCAACCAAGCGAAGACAATTTAGTCTTAACTTGTCAGACGTCTTCATTTACGCAAACAATTTATTGAAAGCCTTCGGCTGTATTCACAACCATGAAAACCTGCGACAAACCAAGTTGGTTTAAACGCTTCATTAATCACGGAATGACGCATAATAATAGTTCGGAGTTGCGTGTCATGAAATCATGCGGCTTCCGTTGTCGTTCTGCCCATTCAAAGTATTTATTTTGCTTCATGAAAATTATTTTTGTATTTTTAATGTGTCAAAACATACAATTTGTATTTCTCCAAATGGTTTGCGCTTTTTCAAATTCATTCTTGACAAAATACAGTTTCAGTTAGAGGGCTTGCGAGACAAAATGCAAAACTTGAAAGTGACATTTGAGGTCGTACTGGCATCTAACAATTTTCCGTGGCAGACGTTCGGTTGAACAGGACTCAAACGTGTGCCTTTTTGAAACATTTTCCAGAATTGATTTACTTGTGAAGCAACGCCAACCTCATCCATCACATTGGACGTGCAAAAGGAGAATTAGAATAGTTAAAGGATACTTGTGTTTTATTTATTCCATCGCAGCAATTCGCACTATTTGTTTTAGTGGTACATTTCACATTTTGACTCATCGTAGGCCATTGCTACTCAAAATTTTTAATACAGCGTTCCTGTAGAGGTCTTCAGCAAGGCCAATCTTGGTTTTATAAGTTTTCATTGAGCAAATTCACAGACGATTTTTGACTAACATTTCGCTATAGGGGTACGGTTTAGGAGTTTTTGCAATCTTTACCGCTGCATAGGATACGTGCAAACATTCTATAAGTGTCTGTACATTTGCTTTTGGGCAGGTTTTAATTCGTTTCGATTCCTTTCAAAAATTTTATTGGCTTAGTTCTAATTTCTTTATGTTTGGAAAATAAACGTCACTTTAGATTTGATGGTGTATTGAGTTATTGTTGAGCACAACTCTACAAACAACATATTACGGTTTCGGCAGACCAGCACCATTTATTGCAAAAAATTTTAAATGTAACGCATCGTATTGTCCAAAAAATTTGAACATTTGTTTTTACTGACTACACTTTGACACTTCCAATATTACTTTTGCCCGAATCAGAATCAATTAGGTTTTAAAGTGATAGACTCCGATTTATGTAGGCCACATGCAAAGGTGGACATCCGCTATTTTGAAAGTAGCGCGCTGTCGCTGCATGCCAAAAGTGCTACCGCTACCAGTCGACAAAAAGTAGCGCACTACCACAGTACGAACAAAATGTAATGCGCGCAACTGCTACTTCTACGCGCTACTTTTATCTTGAACTGACACTGGAAAGCTTTATTTTAGTAGACCTTGTGAAGTCAAAACTATAATCTTGAAAACGAATGATATCACCTTTCACTACTACATTCGTTTACACTGCCATTTCAATATCGTTATAAAAAAACACATGCTAAGTGGATTCGGATCTTGTCACTAAACAATAATGTTCAATACAGATGGTACTGCTATTTTGCATTCATCAAATGCTGGCATTTGCACAACAATCTAACCTCTTAGTGTAATTTATTAAGTTAAGAATCGATTTCGCTATAGTAATAACATCTTCAGCTAGCACATGTAAAAAAGAAAATTTGAAAAATACGTAAAATGAACAAATAAAGCAAACTCCGATGTTATCAACACGCATAAAATTATATTTTAAATAGATGGTTACATAATATTAAAATCAAAACCTGCAAGCCTAAATCTTAACTGGTTCAATACAGTATTTTTAAACTAATCGCGTACCGGCAGTCAAGTGTTTGCGTACCAGCACCAGTAGGCTACGCGTACCACAGTGTGAGTAGCACCGTTTGTCGACCAATCTCCAATTGATGCCGAGATTGAGTGGGTGTGCATATGTATCTCAGACTACAACATCGTCAACATCTACAAGCCCCCACCCTCGCGAATGTTACCATCATCCCCTCCAACGTTCCCCTCCCCCAGTCTCTACGCTGGCGACTTCAACTGCCAGCACATCGACTGGGGCTACAACACACAAGCAGCGACGGAGAATTGCTGGCTGACTGGGCCTCTACAAACCATCTTGCCCTCCTATTCAATCCAAAGGAACCAGCCAGTTTCCACTCCGGCCGCTGGGGAACAGGGACAAACCCTGACTTGGCCTTCGCGAGTGTCGACAGCTCTCTTCTAGACAGACGTGTGCTTGAGAAGTTCCCGCGGTCCCAACACCGGCCGTCCCTCATCATCGCCCCAAAACTTGTGGCTCCTGTCCCGAGTTCACCGGTGAAGCGATGGAACTTCAAAAAGGCCGATTGGAATCAGTACAGCCTCTTGACCAATGAGTCTACTGCAAAGTTACTACCACCTGAAACATGCAACGCAGACGAGGCATACCAGGACTTCTGCAATGCTATAATAATTGCGGCAAAGGCCACAATACCACGTGGCCATCAAACCAGCTATACACCATGCTGGGACTCTGAGTGTGAAGCTCTCTATCGCTCCTACCTAAACGCCACCCCGGGTACTGCTTCTAACGCCGCCGCCACCAGACTAGGCCTACTTGAGCGGCTGGACGCAAAGAAGCTTGAGTGATGGAATGAAGCCGTCCAAACCATCGACTTCTCACACTCAAGCCGCAAAGCATGGAGCATCAACAACCTCTCTGGGCGCTCAGCAAACTCCCCTCGCCAGTGCCCCGTTTCTGCAAATGCCATCGCTTCCCAGCTGGTGCGGAATGGGGTCTACGGGATAGGGGACCGCGAGACATCCCGCCTTGTCGCCAGGGAGGTGTCTGCCCTGTGGCGAGTGGTAACACCACAAGAAAAAACAATCTCTGGAGATTTCACTCCGGGGGAATTCGCCACCGCCCTCCGCCTAGTGAAACCACACAAGTCTCCAGGGCCGGATAGATCTGCCCTGAGCTTGTGCTCCATGCTGGCCCTGCCCTCAAGTCCTGGTTACGCAGATTCCTCTCTTCCTGCCTGCACCACCTCACAATTCCAAAAATCTAGAGAAGAGCTCTAGTAGTTGCGATCCCTAAGCCTCACAAGCCACCAGAGGACCCGGGGAGTTATCGTCCGATATCCCTCCTCTGCGTTCCTTTCAAAATCCTCGAAAGGCTGATCTATGCCCGCGTCAACCCAATCATCGACCCGCTCCTTCCAAAAGAGCAAGCTGGATTTCGGCGCGGAAAATCCACTGTAGATCAGGTCACACTGTTGACCCAAGACATTGAGGACTGCTTTGAGGCAAAAAAGAAGGCCGCGCTGTCTTTCTAAATCTCACAGCTGCCTACGATACTGTATGGCATCGCGGCCTTACTTACAAGCTGCTTCGCCTGCTTCCTGACCGACATATGGTCCATTTGATTATGGAACTTGTCAGGAACCGAAGCTTCACCCTCACCACCGGCAATCCACGGCGAAGCAGACTGAGACGCCTGAAAAACGGCGTCCCACAGGGATCGGTCCTGGCTCCACTTCTTTTCAACATCTACACCCACGACCTGCCAACCACGGTCTCCGCAAAATACGCTTATGCGGACGATCTGGCAATTCTCCACTCTACAAAGTCGTGGGAAAATCTAGAAGACACCTTGAGCCAGGACATGCAAACCATCTCAGCTTATCTCTAGAACTGGCGACTGAAACTCAGCGAAACCAAAACTGCGGCGGCAGCTTTCCACCTACACAATCGGGAAGCTGATCGTGAGCTACATGTCAACAACAACGGAAAACCTCTGTCCTTCTGCCCCGAGCCAAGGTATCTGGGGTGACACTAGACAGATCGCTCACATACCGCCACCATTTGGTGCCACTGCGCAAGAAACTGACATCCCACGCTGCACTACTAAAGCGCCTGGCAGGCTCTAGCTGGGGGGCGAGGGCTGACACTTTGCGAATAGCAGCCTCAGCCCTTGTCTACTCTTCTGCAGAGTACTGTGCACCTGTCTGGTGCCGCAGTGCTCACTGCCACAACATCGATACTGCCATAAACAGCGCCCTGCGCACAGTGACCGGATGCCTGCGTCCCACACCATTGGACAATCTCCCCATTCTCGCTGGCATCCAACCTGCTGAGCTTCGTCGCGAAAAAGCCACTCTGTTCCTCGGTCGACGGGCACTGGAGCCTAACCATCTTCTCCACCACAAGATCTCTGCCTTCCCAAACGGACACCCCCGCCGACTGAAATCAAGACACCCATTCGTGCCAGCCGCTCGGCTTCTGATCAACGAAACTGATGAACAAGACATCTCTGCGGCTACTTGGGCGGATCATAAATGGAATTCTGAATGAAGGTCAAGCACCACCAGACTCCATTCATTCATCCCCGACGCCGACACACGCCCCATCGGCCTGACACTACAGAGACAGGCATGGGTGCGCCTCGGCCGTTTCCGTGCGGCGTCGGGCTTTTCCGCTCAACCATGCACCAATGGGGAATGGCTTCTTCCTCCTCCTGTGAATGTGGTGCCGAGGAACAGACCGCAGACCACATCATCAATGACTGTACCACCTTCAAGCCACCTAACGGAGTGGAAGGTCTGCGCGTCATGGATGATGAAACAAAAGACTGGCTGCTCTCTAGCAGCATTCCAGTGTAATCCGAGAACATCGTGAATCTGGGGTGGTAAAAGGATAGACTCTCGGCCCCAGAAGCTCAGACGACGACGACGAGTAGCACTGTCGTAGGCTACGTACTGCGTCGCTAAAACCCCAAAAACAATAAGAGTAGAAGGATCTTTTGAGGCAAAATTGAAGTCTTAGGTTTAGGCAAGAGAGCAGATTAAGTTCACTTTACAAAATTTGGTGACATAGTTTCGCCTACAAGTGCAGTCGTTTTGCATGTCATGCTGCGTCGTCCAGACAGCAAAGCAACCGTTTTTTGCATTGATTTAATATCTGCCGACGATGTTGAATCAATGTAAAAAACAATTGATTTGCTGTTTGGAAGTGATACAGTCTGGCATACCAATAAGAACCATAATGGCATTTTCTAAACAGCTATCAGAGTGATAACTGCAAGAAAGAATTTTTGGCTAGGAAATCAATCGGCGAATCAATTACTTTGAATTTGACATAATTTTGTATCCATTTATTACGCCACTTTACATACAAGGTATAGTTTTGAATAATATTCATCTTTTCATGAACAATTTGTGTTTCAGAATCAGCAGCTTACTATAAACTCTCATTTTTACAAATCCGATAACTATCTGCAACATCAACAAGCAAAGATGGATCAAATCAAGAAAAAGATGAGGCAACTTCGAAACGATTGCGATGCTGCTTTGGAAAAATGCGATGATTTGGAATCTGCCAAAAAGCAATTAGAAGCAGAAAATGACGATGTAAGTTTATTGCACACAGTGTGTTTATTGATTTAGTGCAGTGGTTCTCAAACTGTGTCACGACACCCCAGTGCGTCATTTAAAATTTCTGGGTACGTCGCACATTTTCAACTAAGATTAAAAGACTGAAACTGTTGTGAATCACTGATTTAGTGAATTCGATAAATATAAATACAGCGTGTTTTATGTAATCGTATTTAGAGATATTTTAAAATTATATTATAGCCTAACCCTAAATAATAAATTTTGCATCCTTTGTGCAAACAAATTTGTTTTGTGTGAAGTTTCTCAAATATACACAGCGTAAGAGCAGTGTTGCATTTGTTTTCAATTTTGCTGCGCACATCTTCACAGCAATTGATGCACATTAGTTTGACTTTGCGTTGGAACATAAAATCGATTTCATTGCGTGGTCATTTCCACACCAACCTCGGCTGACTAAAAAATGGTGATATATTTTGAAGTGCTATTTAAAATGTGGACATGTTAGCACTTAGACCTACTCAAAAACGAAGCTCACACATGTTAGTCACATTCCTCAGCATCTACCCATA
Source organism: Aplidium turbinatum (assembly GCF_918807975.1). Classification (NCBI taxonomy): domain Eukaryota; kingdom Metazoa; phylum Chordata; class Ascidiacea; order Aplousobranchia; family Polyclinidae; genus Aplidium; species Aplidium turbinatum. The sequence continues at coordinate 22,667,847 of NC_137476.1, read as the reverse complement.
CTGACGTTGTTATTAATGACGTAGTTTGTTTGCTGGTGGGCAATGATTTAAGAATTTATTCAATTATTCGGTGATGAAATGCGGGCAACTATTATACGACATCGGAGAACCAATTTAAAAAATTAACCCAAATACGTTCACTGCTAAATTACGTTTTTTACCTTTTAATCCTTACAAAAATACTTTTGACAAACGTTCTGATCCTTATTTTCGATTACTTTATGTTCAAAACAATTTGCTTGGCCTTAGTTTTGTTTATTAAAGTAATGCAACGTCGTTTCGTTGTGAGCTAATTGTCACGCTATAGCAGTGGTTCTCAAACTTTTTCAAAAAATTGTTTGAACGGTCTCCTTGCTATTTTTTCAACGACTCACGGTCCATTAAAAACTTAAGGCAAAAAACGGCAAATAATAATTTATTTGTTAAATGCAATTAAAAATGCACACGTCAATAAAATGGGTGCACCTGCTTGGGTGTTATCAGTTCTATTCTATGTTTGGTTCAATATGATCTTGATATTATCATGCATTACATCCAACATGTTTTGAGCTAGGTATCAATGTGACATTGACTTCTGTACCTTTGACACTACCTGCGACAAAATGTTTTCCGATAGCTCAGATATTCTCCTACTCACAGTGTCGTTTGACAGAGACACTTGCTTCAGCTTTTGAGCTTCAGATTCTCCCACAACGTTTGATACAATAACTTGGCAACAAGGCAAGATTAGTTGTTCTTCGATGGTGTGAGGCTTCTTAGCGATAGCTATTTTTCTTGCAACTTCGTAGGAGGCCCTTAACCCTGCAGTATTTTCCTTCCATTGATCACTAGTGCTATCAAATCTCGACCTAACTAAACTATCAGCTTGCCGTTTAAAAAAATCTGCATCTTTGTTTTGATAATCTGGATGATGTGTTACCAAATGTCTTTTCAGCTTGCTAGGTTTTAGAGCAGAACTTGCTAAAACTTTACAGCATAACACGCACTGCGGCTTTTCTTTTCCTCCAGAATGTATCACAAAGAAACCAAATTTAACATAGGAATCATTGGATCTTAATTTTTTTTCGAGGCTGAGCCATTTTCACTTTTTGTACTTAAATTTAAGTTAAAAATTCAATTAATAAAGTTAAAAAGTTATTAATTTTTTCCTAATGTGACTAAGGCTAAAAAAGCTAAAAGTTCGGAATGGCATTCAATTCAAAACTTAAATCAGTCAAAATAACCAGCCTTAATCAACTTCGCCTACTTCCTTTTTAGTCAAGTATATTTCGTAACTCTGTTCTTGATCTGGTAAACACGAGTGTTGTAGGAGTACGTCACCACCATGCACTCCTTGATGTAACAAAGGCGATAGAAACGAAACAAAGGATATCGCAATGAAACGAAAGGCAAGACTTAAAAAACTGTGTGGAGGGATGCCAAGCCAGCTTACTAAAATATATCTTTTAACTTTGGTTTGGAAAATAAGTTGCCTGAAAAATGTTACTTTCCAAAATTTTTTTTTGTCGTGTTTTTGGAAGGTGCTTCGCGGTCCCAGAAAATTGTCTCGCGGACCCCAAAAGGACCGCGGACCCCAGTTTGAGAACCACTGCGCTATAGCCTACAATACGAAATACTTTCAAGTTCGAAATATTTTGTTTCAACCCAAAATTCTTTGACTTAATTTTATTGACAAAATCAAAATAAATTTATTTCAAACAGCTGTATTTATGAATCCTGATGAAGATAACAAATTTTTTATGAATCCTTAGATTTTACTTTTAGTATACTTAACGTTTCAACATTTTTAACAAGTGCAGAAGACGTTTTGTTTACCAACCTCGTTAATCTATGAATGTTAGCACTTAGCAATCGGTGGGCGGAGACAATTGGTTTTGAATGACTGGCCTTTGGAAATTAAACTTCTAATTAAAGGCATACTAAATGAAATTTTCAAGCGAGAATTAAGCATTAAAATGCGTAAACTGAACATTCAAGAATACATTTCAAAAAAAATTACCGAAAAAATTTTGTTTTCAATGGCGCTGGCAAGGCCCAAAGTCCAATGGTTCATTTATTTTCATTTTTTTTTCAAAATGACCAAAAAGTGCAAACACTGCTCGAGAATACGTCACAAAAGACAGCAATAACAAAAGCCACGTTACCACATTTGATGTTTTAACGTCAGATCTGAGGTTTTGAGCAAACTGTCTGATGTTTTGATGTTGAAATCTGACATTTTGATGTACATACATACATAGCCTACAGTTAAATCGCCGGCAGTAACAACTGTTGTGTTATCAGCTGATTGCTCGTCTTTTGTGACGTAGACTGTATAGTCGCACGCTTCGCTGCTCAGGCTCATTCTGGTTTTGAAAGCTCTGACAAAAGTACGCGCGGAATGCTGATCAGACCGCAATGGGGCAAAATTTTATTGAAAATTGTTTTATGGTAGCAAGTTAAACACAAAGAACGTGGAAAATCGCCAAGTCAGGTTTTTCCTTTAGTATCCCTTTAAAATACAGAAATGGTCCCGAAAACTTCATTCTACAATAGTTCTCTTAATCCGCCATAAGCTACCTGCAAAACGAAACGATGCTAAAGAACCACATCTGGCTTCATCAGTTGTTTATTTCTATTTGTTTTAGCTTTGACGATGAGAACGACAGCTAAAAACTGACAAGAAAGATGACCTTGTTTTGCTTTCACGTAGGCATTTCCATCATTTTATTTCATCGTTTTTCAATGGTCATTTTAGTCAGCTTTAAAGGTTTTGTTTTGCTTCTGCATGGACATTAAGAACATTTAAAAGAACAAATCAAAGCAGAATTTTGATTTGTATTTCGGTTTTGTTTTGAAATCCGTCTAATTCCGTTTTGTTGTACCCCTCGAAACAGAAAAAAAACGCACGAAAGTCACTGAAAAACACAGTAGGTGCAATTCAAACCACGTACACTTGATTCATGATTAAAGGTCTCCTAATTTTTAATTATTAGTATGGTTTAAAGGTGCAAAAAACAAAATGTGTAGAAATTAGGTAGGTTTTGAACAGTCCTTGACAGGTTTCTGTGGCTGCTGCCAGTGCAACTCTGTGGTATCATTATATCTGGCTGCAGTAGCGTTGATCGGTTCCAGGCGGTACATTTGGACCCGGGCCTTAATGATTTTAGGGGCCCGTAATATTTCCAAGAGGCCCAAAAATTTGAAAAAAACACCTAGTATTCTTTAGATGAAGTGCGATTTTCCTAAAAGTGTATGATTTAGGGCTCAAGGATCTCATTGGTACCGAAATTATCCTTTCAAGAACGGCTCTGTCTTGCTGGAACACAGAATAGTTTCAAGTACCGTACAGCAGAATATTTTTTCATTGAATGTTTCAACGTCTATTGACCAGCAGCAGTACAACTTTAGTTAGTTTTATTGAAATTTGAAAGTAAAGCTTCCAATGTCATTTTGTCAATTGGCTACCACATGTTTCTATAATTTCCGGAAAAAGCAAACGCTTGAAAGATGACAGATATGTGGAGTTGGTTTCAATTAAATGGTTTACTGTAACTGGCAGGGCCGGATTAAGTGTGTATGGGGCCCTGGGCTGAGCTGAAAGTGGGGGCCCTTATCAAGTGACATTTTTCGCTAAAAATGAATGGTGGAGTGGGGCTACGACACGGGCCCAGTTGCATGTATCTGTGGCACCGAGCCCTAAACAGCGGACCAGTGGCGTAGCCAGAAAAAATTTTGGGGGGAGCCAAATATTTGATGAATTGAAGAGAACAACAAAGTGTTTGATTTAAAGCCATCGCCACTTGATGTGCAGTGGCGCATCCTGGTGGGTTGAAGCAATAAAAGTGGTAGGGGGGTAAGAGCGTGCCGAAGGCACGCGTATTCTAGGGGGGTCCGGGGGCATGCTTCCCCGGAAAAATTTTGAAAAATTACACTCAAATAATGGATTATAGCGCTTTCTGAAAACACTTTTAGAGTAATATTTGTATGAAATTTGTTAGCAGATAAACAGCTATTAACTTATTAAAGATAACTCTTACACAGAACCGGGCAAAAACTGCGGCTAAAATTAGAGAACACTAAAAACTCAGCTACACAAAAACTCAATAACTACACAAAAACCCAACAGAGTAAGCCATTCTGAAATTGCTTCCATAAATTAGTTCAAAGAAACGTAAATCGCGTTAATTTTGCGCGATTTACGATTTGCAAAATTTATTGGTGTCTTTCTGTGTGTCTAAAACAAGTCCTTGGGGGTGTTAATAGCCAGATGTCTTGGAAAACGATATAAATTTCTACAAACTTTATTAAATTTTCAACAAAGAGCTCAACTTTGGAATCCAAACTTGGAAAATTTTGGGGGGGCATGGCCCTTTTCTCCCTCCCTGGCTACGCCTATGCAGCGGATCACCTTCTTGTTTGCCCTCGGCTTGCAACACGGTGCAGTAGGTGGGACCTGTCAGTGTATAACTCCGTTGCGGAAGAATGTGTCAATCTGTGGTGTATCAACGAACTTTAGAAGACTCGATAGAAGAAGAACTGCATCATATCTAACTGACCATCTTGTATCAGATAATGTCTTCAAAACAGGCAAATCATCTAGGAATTTTCGATGGACTTGCCAACGATGAGTAGACGAGACGAGCCATGAATAAAGGCTTTGCAACAATTCAAAAAAGCTCAGCGGCAGAACGGCATGTTTCTACAGGACATTTAGGCTGGCGATTAAATTAAGCGAATGTGCTGTGCAAGGGACATAATGAGCTACACTACATTTCTCGCGCAGAAGAGCTTGAAGACCGTTATACTTGCCACTCATATTGGCAGCATTATCATAACTTTGACCCGTAATCCGTACCATTTTCGGATATGAAAGTATCAAATAAATATGTTTTTTGTTAAAAAAAAAAGAAGAAAAATTGAATAACTGGGGTTGGGCAGGGGTGCTGCAGCACCGCAGCACATTTGGGTGAGCCACCCTTGCTTGTTTGAGATACGAATTAAAGCAGTAATCTCCAGCTGTGCTACTAAAAAAATTAGTAGATTTTTTTCTTTGAGGTGGGGGCCCCCAAAAGTGGGGGCCCTGGGCTTCAGCCCAGTCCGCCCCCCCCTTAATCCGGCACTGGTAACTGGGTTTAATATCGTTTGAGCATGAAACAACGTCATGTAATTTTCCAAGATTCTTTCTGCGTTGGCATACATAACCGAGCGAAATTATTTTGATTTCGAATTAAATAAAACGAAATTCTTCATCAGACATTGGAATTTTATCTCCAAACGAAACGAGATTTAGAAAAATGAAAGTGTTTCGAACTTTTTTGAAACACTTTTTTGCTGTTGTTTCGCACAACCCTATTACAAGTAAGTTTTGTAATTCCAAGAAGAGACAACCAGTGTTTTTTTTCAAGGATTCCGATTCTGCATCTATAGTAGGCTACACTAGATTTTGAATTTATTTTACTCTTCAGTTTTTGTATAAAAAATATGGCACTAGGCCAGTGATTTTCAAACTTTGTTGGACTACAGCACATCAAGTAATGTCGGAATCTACGGTGGCACATTGATTTACTTTCTCAATATTTTTTTTGTTGTTGAAATATTGCATGTTACTAACATTTTGATCGAAACTGTTACGTTGAATAAACTACACATGATAAAAGTTATTTGAAGTTAGCTTTACTGTAATGAACACATAATCCAGAAAAATTATTTAATTTGACTGCACTGTAAAAGATGTGTCTGCTTTTGCTTACAAATAGTCTTGATTCGGAGCTTGCAATCATGTGGTTGATTGACGCAGTTAATTTCGGTCTACTGTAACTCGAAAGTACTCGATCTCTTCTAAACTAATTTGATGTTTTGTAACTTTGCGTTAGGGCTGCAACATTCAAGTTACCTTCTCGGCATACTTGCAACCCTCCTGCGGCGCACCACTGTGCCGCGGCACACAGTTCGGGAAACCCTGCTCTATAGGCTACTTCGTAACGAAGATTTGTGGTGTACTGCAGAGTCATACCATTTGTAGACTCTTCTATGGCTAAAAAGTCTTAATGCGTAACCGGCAGGTGCGAACGCAACGGTAACATGTAAAGCATGCCACTAGTGATTGTGAGTAATTCAGACCAGTCTGTCTTTTATGACGCTTTTCTATTTGCTTGGTGATAGGCTCGGAGACGGCCTCATGCACAGTGATGAGCTTCCATGATACTCTATCTTCAGCAAAAATTGTCCAGTACATGGAGTTTAAGTTGCATTTTAAATTGATTTTTGGAACATCATTAGAGAGCTTTTTGGCGGCACCAACATTGTGGTGACTTGTAAAGAGCGCTCTCCGGAATGGGGAGGAGTCAACGTTTGTCCGTCCTGAGACACGGCGACCCAACGTAGTTGTTTTTTTTTAACAACATCGCTATAATGTGGCATAAGAGCACATCACTCTGTCTCTTCATATGATGATAAATGGTTAACCAGATATAACTCTGACTAATTCACTTTTGTTCAGTGATTGAATTTGAAACGTGGGGTGAACGTGGGGTTTCCATTATCATCTAGGCCTACAACTGAAATTGATACTTCTGTGATCATTTATGAGTCAGTCAAATTTCATCAGACATAACCAAATGCGAGTTTGAAAGAAAGCACATGCAAAAGTGCAGTGGTGGGCACTAGTTACTTTGAAAGTAACTGAGTTACAGTTACAGTTACTTCGCTCAAAAAGTAACTAGTTTCAGTTACAGTTACCGTTTTTTTAAAAAGTAACTAGTTACAGTTACTAGTTACAGTTAGTTTTCAAAGAAAATGGATGTATATGAATACTGATCTACAACTATTCTTCTTTCTATGAAGTACAAGTTGAAAAATACATGATAAAGGGCAAAATGATACTTTGTTCGTAGTTGTTGCCTAACTGCAAAACAGCGACCACTCTGCTAGCTGTCCACATACTATAATGCTTCTAAGAATCCATAATCTAACCCCAAAACCAAAACGTCCGCCAACCGAATAGAAAACAATAAAAATTGAAAAAAACGACATGCACAGGACACTCCGTGATAAGCAATAGAGCGTGTCAATATTTTTATACGGGTATCTAAAATGAACGAAGAGTCACAACATCAATTTCTTTTCAGAAACATCAATATTTCAAAATTAATGTTGATCGCTAAGTCCAGCTTGCTTTGGCTCCAAAATATCCTTTCCAAGGGAGAGCAGTCTTGCAACAGCAGTACTGGAGAGGATAGGGGTATTGTATGGTTTGGTTTTTGAATGGTTTTTGAATCTTTATCCTCGGACTGACAAAGCCTTGATAGGTTATTCCTAGTACTTGTTCGCATACTTGTAGAGCAGTGCTTCTCAACCTTTATTTGTGGCGACCCAAATATTAAGGTTGAATTAATAGCGAAGATTTGGCGACTCTATTTCCAAAACTACGTTTCGCACAACGTTTTATAAGCATGAAAAAATTAGCCACACTCAAATTTAACACGATTAAACATAACAACAAAATGTCGAATTTAATTAATGTGAGCCTTGACTTTGTATTGTTTCAACAACTTGTCAAATATTGGAGCTATCTTGCTTAGTGCCAATCTCATGTCATCTTCAGAGTGAATACAATTTCTCTCCTTTGTTTTGATGCGAGTGAGCGCAGAAAACCCGCTCTCGCACAGGCAGGTAGTAACAAATGACAGGAGAGCTTTTACTGCGTGCGTCCCAACAACAGTCTTTTCATTCTTGATTTTTGTCTAAAATTAACCAAGAGTTTCTTTCTTAAAACAGTTCACCAATACACTGTCGCACTGAATATCAATAAACTCCTCTTGAAACTCAAAAATGCATAGGTAGTTTTCCGGCAAGGTATCAACACCATTAGCAAATGGATTGCGCACCCATTCCAAATCCTTTGCATTTTTAGGGATAATCAAATCAAATTGTCGTATCAATGAAACCAAATGCCTTTCTATGACAAGCTGGACATTGTCAAAGCCTAACTCCGGATCTTCTAGTAACTGTAGCAAAACAGTAAATGTTGCTGTTTTCGGGGACGCGATCTTCCTCTTCCACAACTTCAGCTTTTCCGTAAAAGCAATCAGTTTTTCCGATACATCTACCAACATTATGTTTGGTCCTTGCAGTCCTTGCGAAGATTTATTCAAGATGTTCAGCTGCGAAAACATATCAGAAAGATACGCCACAAACAAAAGTCACTTTTGATCATCAAACTTTTCTGCCAAGCTATGCTTCTTGTTTATCAAAAATTCCTTCACCTCCTAGCGCAGAGTTACAAATCTCTCCAGTACTTTGCCACGAGGTAACCATCTCACATCAGAAAAGTACAACAGATGTCTGTATTCTGCCTTAAAATCTTCGCATAATTTTTGCGAAGATCAAGTTTTTGTGTGGTTTTTGAAACAATTAATTGTTACAATTCCTTAGTCTAATGTGTACTGTTGTGTACACTTCACCGCAAAATCGTCGGGTGAAACCTGCGGCGTAGTTCGAATATTGAAAATTACGAAAAGTAGTGGTAGGCAGTTTTAACTTTGCTCAAGAGACATTATCTTTTATCACCACATCTTACAGCGACCCAGCCAAATGAAACGGCGACCCAGTTTTGGGTCGCGACCCAGGGGTTGAGAAGCACTGTTGTAGAGGCTCTTGACCAGGGCCGGATTAAGGCGGGGGCTGATGGGGCTGCAGCCCCAGGCCCACCAAAAAAATAGGCCCACCGATACTTACTAAGAGCAACTGACATGCTTATTATCAGCATCGAAAGAATAAAGGACTAAAATCATAGAACGAATGCTAACTGTGCAAACCAGTGGTTCTTAACCAGGGGGTACGTCTACCCAGGGAGGCGTCAGCTAATTTCCAAGAGAGCGCGACCTACAAGGGGGGCGAGACCTACTGAAACCACTTCATTTGCCAACAATTAAGCCTTTGTCTGATGCACGTTGGGAGGCACGATATGACGCTATACATTGCGCTAAGAAAAGGTTATCAAGCAGTTCTTCAAGTCTTGAAAGCAGTGTCTAATGACAATGACGAACAATCACCGACTAATGAAACAGCCAAGGGGCTTGTTTTGTCAATGGAAAAGCTTGAAACCGTTATTTTAATTGTGTTATGGTCGTGTCGTGCATAATGGAACGGTTTCATAAAACTAGTTGGGCGCTGCAGGATAGCATAGCAAAATTATTTTGAATAAGGCAACAAGTTTGCTTCAGGGTTTACATGACTTGGATAAAATGCTTGGATAGCGAAGGTGAATCTGAAGACACATCACTTGATTGACCTATCCAGAAGATTCAAAGTAGTCTCATATTTGCCAATCATTGACCAAATTATTTTGTGTATGAATTGCGGAATTGCAGCATACGATCGTCTTCAAATAAGATTTTTGTTTCTGGCAGAATTAAACACCGTGTCTAACTGTAAAATTGAAGAGAGTGCTAAAACATTGCTTCACATATCCAGATGATCTAGATTCTAGAAGAATCACTGCCTGAAGAGATGATTCATTTTTCTGCACTGCTAAAACAAACAGCGAATGCAGCAAAGAAACTCAAATGTTTAGATTCATCAATGAAAATGAATTTATGTATGCATTTCCTAACGTATCTGTTGTGTAGGCCTACATTAAGAATGTAGCCTATCTTTGTCTAATGATTTTTAATAGTTAAGGGGAGCGGGCATTTTCAGTGCTTAAAAGAGTAAAGAATCAACTGCGGTCATCCATGGGCCAGAAAAGATTGCATTCCTTAGATCTACTCTGCATTAAAAACGAAATTTTGGAAAAAATGGACACTGACGATGTTATTAACAGCTTTGGTTTGTCTAGATCCAGAAAATATGTCATTTGAATGTGTTTAATAAGTAGCCTAAATACTGTACTTCGGGTAGGCTATAATTTTTGTTATTTCATTTTAATTGTGATTGGTACAATGAGGGGAATGAAATATAGGCCTCAGATTACCATATAGCCCCAGGTCCAACAAAACCTTAATCCGGCCCTGCTCTTGACGCAGGGCCGGTTACCGAGATTGGCAGAGTGAAGTTTTCCGATTGTTGAAGTGTTGTTGCGGAGAAATTATTCCATTCACTAGGTGCCGCTGAATGGTGAGCAGTCTTGCAATGCGTTGCTCAAGCGCACACCCCGAGAGTCGAACCAGCGCTGCGTGATCTTGAGCCCGACGCGTAACCACTGAGCTAACGGGGCGGACGCAAGAACAAACGCCTCATGGCTTCATTGGGGAATGCATCAAACGCAACTGCCTTTGTTGGGTTACGTTCGAAAAATTCATTTAAAATTTTTGCGGCACTAACTTCCTTTTTTTTTGTGTTTTCAAATAACAGAGCAAAAAAGTCATCTGTTGCATGCCTGTCAACATCAGTGTCGCTGTTGCTTGCTGCATCGTCCATGTTGAAATTGCTGTGGTTTTGTAATAGGTTAACAATTTAGGGATGTAGAGGCGTCTTAATTTCTTCACCCTTGTAAAGCCAAGAAAGTCGGAATTGTGGGTGAAAAGCAGCAGCTAACTGGCAGTCACTATCATCAAAAACATGGCCAAATCTGTTTTCCAAAGATTTCAACAATCGGGTTGTAATGGCAGGCAGACAGCCACCTTGTCGCTGTTTCGAAGTTCTTGTAGTCTTTTCCTCGTCATGCCCATATATGCCTTCTCTTCTGATTGCAGAATGTCCAGATATTGGCATATTGGTGGCATTACCAGTGGGGTTTGTTTCAGTCTCTGATACTTTAGACAAAAACTAATCCATATTGACTTTCCACCACTGACTACCGCGTCTACCTGTGTTCAAAGCTATATAACCACAATCTACAAAAAAAGAATCGCTTTACAAAAAAGGAGAAGCTGAAATTTCTAAAAACAGACAGCTTAGTGGGGGAACAAACAACAGAGTGTGGATTCACAGACATTAATCCGTATAGAACACTGCAAAATCCTACCTCGCAGTTTTCGCGGCCTCCTTTCTGTCGCTGGTACACCGCAAAATCCTATTTCGCAGTTTACACAGCTCCTTTCTGTACACAACCTCGCTTCTTGTCGCCAAATGACTATAATCTCTTCCAAACAAATAATTTGACCACTACAAAAAAACTGCCATAAACTGAAAAACAAACGACCAATTTTTGTTTGGGAAATCAAGTAACTGTAACTAGTAACTGTTGAAAAACGATAAAATAGTAGCTAGTTACCGCTTATCGTTACTTTTTCAAAAAAGTAACGAAGTTACAGTTACAGTTACTCAAAAAGTAACTAGTTATGTAACTAGTTACTTTTTTAACTAGTTACTGCCCACCTCTGCAAAAGTGTAATTGTAAATCATTGAAAGCTGGCATGTGAGATTGAGCATAACATTGTCCCCTGGCTGGGACATTGTATTAGGACTTTGATTACCGTATATGTTTTAATTTATGCGAGTGCTGCACACAGTTTTTATAATCTAACTACCAGACCCAGAAAGTGCGAAAGCTTGAAAGTAGTTTTCTTGCATTGGTGTGCTGACGTAGGCTAAGCTTGCTCACCATACCAATATTCGCGAAAGCGTTTGTTTCGAACTGAGATATGAATTTAAATTGTAATTTTTGTTGTATTTATTTTTCAGCTTCGTAACGACATTACGTCATTGGAACAGAAGCTTCGAATCGCCAACGAAGAAGCTGATTTGAAATCCTCTGAAACTGAGGATTCGATGTCAAAATTGAACGATAAGGAGAACGAATTTCAGCGAGTAAGTAGATATGTGTAAAAAGTAGACGCATCGTATCGAGGGATTTGGCAAACGGGTGGAACTGTAAAAGGAAGCACATGCGCGTTGCTACTGCAGGCCTGCAAAATTTTCGTGTCGTAAAAAGGTTGAAAACCAGTCGGCCCAACTTAAAAAGACTTCATTTTGCAGTGATTTTGATTCGAAACTTTTTATTTATCATCCGGAAATTTTATATAGGATCAGGTAATGGTATTCATTGTCCAAATTACTCCAAAGATTATGCAATGGAGATAATAAAATAATTTGAAAACTAACCGTCATTCCGGAACTATAAATGATAGAAAGAAATGGACAGGCTCCTAAAAAAATAAAAAGTGATCAATCGTATGCTTTTTTATAGTAAGTTTAATATTGGCACAAAATAAATTGAAGAATTTTTGTGTACAGTGAAGCAGCAGTGCCGGTTTTAGGGTATTTCGGGCCCTGTGCGGAACATGCTTTGCCGGCCCCAATGACAATGATCTGATTCAGTAGCGTAGCTAGGTATTTTGAAACGGGAAGGGAGGTGGTTTGACGGTCGGCGGGCGAAGCCTGACGGCGTGATCGCCGAAGATGACACCCAGCGGCGGGGGGGGGGGGTTTGAAGGGCAGAAAATTTTGAAAAATTACTTTGAATTCGGGGCATTCTGAGAGGCATTCGTTCAACAAAAATTTGGGTATGAATAGGCCTATTACTGTAAAATGGTGCTGTCCGGTGGCATAGCAAAAGGAAAAGATTATGCTTTCTTTGGCATTTTTTGGAAATAAAGTTATGTCTCTACGTTAAGTCTGGATGCAACCTATTTCGTCCCCTGAAAAATTCGTACCCCGATTTCGTGCTCTGAAATCGAAGTAACAAAAATCAAATTTCGACCTATTTCGTCCTCTGAAAAAATCGAGAGAAATTTTGAAATGTTTGCGGCAACTCCGATCAGCGACATCTTTTTTTCTCTTGATCTTTTCAGGGTACGAAATGTTCAGGGGACGAAATAGGTTGCACCCTTTGAGTCTCTATGTTTTCTTGTTGCTAATTCCTTTGATGAATTCACTTGTAGAATTTTTCCATTGGAAATAACAAAATTACTGCATTTTCTGAGTAAATTGCGCGCCCCCTAATTTGCGGGCCCTGTGCGATCGCACGGTTTGCACACCCCAAAGACCGGCACTGAGTGAAGTATCTTGTGCAATGTGCAGTCAGTGAAATATTTCTACTCTTTTATGCCCTCTTGTGAGTATTGTTATGATTTTGTGTTGTCGCAGTATAGCAATGTGATTGCGGTTGGAAATAAAAGCAATAGCATGGTGTTTTCAAGCGTTTTCGTATCAGACGATAACTGTTAACGGGTAGAACAAAATAAGTTTGCTTTGAACACTTATATGAGCCTGACCTGAATATTCGACATATACTTGGTTTGTGTTTCATTTCGAGTAAACAAACAAAATTTCTTTCGAATGGAAATCTGAACAAATAAGTTTGCAACCAAACAAAATTTTCGATTTGTTTCATCAAACAGGTCTACGTGTATTTGGCTTACCCTCGCTCACCACTATGTGAAATTGTAAATACCAAACTGTAGTCACGAATGGCGAGTCAAGATTAGTAGCACTGCAAATATGTTTAGCATCAGTCTGATCAGGCCAAATTTGGTTATTTCGAGCGAGCAGGTGATTACTGTAAAGTTCCTTTTCACCAAACTCGCTAGTCGCAGCCGGCTTCCAAGAGAGCAAATTCCAATGAAAAAAGATCGCTTTGTGAAAAACCGAATCGTTCTCTTCAAACATATTTGGTCACGTGACTCTTCGACACGCCCTACCAAGCAGGTATAGCTTTTCGTCGTAAGACACTGAAGCGATGTAAAAAGGGATTTTTTTTGCTGTCTAACTTATTTTGTTTTCTTGGTGCTTGATTGAGGAAAAGCAAAGCGATAGATAACAATAGATTAGTCTGGACTGGATGAATCTAGTAGATGAGGAAGCTGTACAAGATTAATGATATCCGATTAGCATTCCAGTCCTGCTACATTGAAACTATTTTAAATATTATCAAGAAAAAGACTGATGATTTGACAGAAATTGGACTTTATATTTGCTGGGAGTTCTATTTAACACAGGTTGCAAAATTCGAAAGGCTGTGGAAGCTTATTGGCATAGTTACTTTTTACACTCATATTTAGCTTACTCTGTGAGTGCACATTGTCACACTTTTAAACAGATCTAGGATTTAATTACTTTTAATCAACACAAAATTTTACTGTGTGTAGATGTGAAAACTATGTTCACGTTAGAATTAGATTGCGTGTAAGATTACCTGTTTCTAAGTGAAATTTTTTTATAATGGTCAAACTTTGCTAAATATTAACATGATTTCAAAGGGCAAAAGTTCCCCAATACAGGTTGTTACAGTTTGCACTGCATTGAATTTTCCATTACACAGCAAGCTATAGGCCTACCTTGATAAGTCAACAGGCACCACTTTAGTTTGTGTTCTAAAAGTTCAAAGGTTCTAGGTACAATTAATAAGTTATAAAAAGCGCCCTATGTTTATGGCTGAATGAAGGAAAACTGCTTTGTTTTGCATCAAAATTCTTTTAATTTTATTTAAATGGTTTTTCTTGTTAACATTTCTGTTTGAACCATGTTTGATAAAGTATATATAATTTCATTTAATTTTGTCTATAAATGAGTTTATAATAGTCTGAGTACGTGATTTAAATTACATACTACATATTACAGGCCCGGGGGGTTCTCGGGGTTCCCGGAACCCCCCCCCCCCCCCTTGAGCCGAGAAGTCCACATTTTGGAGAAGGTGTAGTGTACATACGATCACAGGATCAGCTACCTATGATCTGAAACCTTCCAGATAGTTCTGAATAAACATTTTAATATATTGTTGCTTGTTTAGATTAGAAGCTCGCATATTGTAGACAATTTAGGCTAAAAGCGAATAGCAGAAATTGTTATATTGCAAAATGTGCAATAGTTTACATGACCTTAAAAGGGCATCCGTCCCCTCTGCCCCCCGCTTCTGGCGTCCCTGTAGATGTGCTATTGTTAATGTGAAAATTGTTTGTGGCCTATTTATTTTGTTTTTGTAATGTTGACAATTTGAAGTTTGTTTTGTTTGTTGGTCTATGTATTATGTACTGCCACTTCCTATGTTTGATTGCTTGCTTGGGGACAGGCAAAGAAGAAAGTGTTATCAAAAGGTCCATATTTTTGGATTTGGGAACCCCCCCCTTGAAAATGTCTGGCTACGGGCCTGTGTACATATACTTTGGTTTACATTTGCTACATTGGTTTCTTGTTGCTTTTAGTGTGTAAAGATAGTGTATGATATCTGACCACATAATTAATCATGATGTCAAAAGTGTAGTGGCCAACTATATCCTTTGGTTAAAATTTTATGAAACTTAAGTCTCTATGTCATGTGTCAAAGGTGTGTCCTGAATGTGTCCTGTGAGAAGAATTTCTTTGGCTAATATGAGTTTAACTCCATTGTAAACGTATATTTTTAGCCAAAATTGATGAATACAAGTCATTCAATGTATGATGTGCCCTAAAAATATTCGTAAATAGTGAAATGCAACCCGTGGAAAAAGCAAACTTAGTTTACCAGTTCTGCATAATAATGTACATTAATTAGCCGTGCTTCTATATTATGCACTAAAACAGGTACATATACAACAACTGACGTGAGACAATTGTCCGCAGCCAACCTGTCCACAGGGACATCTCACTGCGATGTCAAAGAAATAGTCTCGTGGTGAGATGTCCCCGCAACAGGTTGGTGTGATCAGTTCTCTCCCCTCAAATCGGCCACGACAAAATGTCCTGACCCTATTAAAACATATTGACTAATAAAGCTGAAGAGCAACAGATCTCTGTGATGTATATTGTTCTTTAGAAAAACACATTATTTCAAGAGAAAACTTAGTTAACATATGTTTATTTGTCTTAATTGTTTTTGTGCAGTCAGAGTAATCACATTCCAAATTATAAAAAAAATTGTTTACTTTGTTTAACAGCTTGTATAGCCATGCTGCCTGATTGGCTCTATAGCATGCTTTTAAATGACACGTACTATTCATAAAATAAAATGCTAGATTCTACTAATCGATCATTATTTTTAAACATTTAAGTTTAATGAAGTTATGCTTTAGCACAATTTCAATGCCAGTTTGTATCAAGTCGTTAGAGTAAGATCAACCCAAATGTAAACTGTTTTAATACAATGGTTCATAGCCTGTTAAGGTCAACTGTTAAGATATTGTAGCATAAAATACTAAGACTATCAACAATATGAAAAACTAGTTTGTAACTTTTGGCTCATTTTTTGTACAGCTCATGTTTATGTAGACTACTTAGTGTTGTAAATTAGTGTGTTATATATTCTAGACAATTTATATAATGGAATCTATCAAGAAAAAAATTGTTGCTTTAAAAAATGATGTAGAAACTAAAGAAATTGTTATTGAAGAATTGACCTCCAAATTAAAAGCGGAACAGTCTGTTTGTCAAAGTGTAAGTGATCAGCATTATGACCCTTCCTCATAGCGAAGACTGGTTACAAAGTGCAATTGTTTATAGTCATGAGCTCTTGAAGCATTTTTATATTTTTTTTTCATTTTATAATTTTGATGTCCAAGACAGTTTGATCTGCCTTTGCCTTTTCCATTTATCTTCTCTTCTACCTTAAGCTTTTTAGTGAAAGAATACTTCAGGTGGAATCAGAAATTACAACTTGAAAAGAAACTACAAACTGTACAAACATTGCACCAGAAACTTGACTCTTGTGTTTGTGCTACCCTTAATGAATGGGTTGCTTTAGGCAGCAGTAGTTCATGACAGCTTCCATTTTCAAACCTTGTTGCAGTGAGGAGTTGATAAATTATAGCTGTAGGCTATGATTTTGTAAATTTTGCGATAGATTTACCTAACAAGCATCGGTTTACATCTCAAAGTCAAAAATGGCATTTCTTGCTGTAGGGTCATTCCATTATATTTCAGGTCATGAAAAAACCAATACTCTTGGAAATGTTTCATACTTTGGCAGTCAGTTCACAATCATTAACTGAGCACACCAAAATAAAAATTTTTGAAATTGACCAAGTGGTTTAGAAGTTGTGGGGGTTTGAAATTCACCACTCGACCGGGGCATCGTGCCCCCCCAAAATTCAAATTTTGCTAATATCTCCTAATTTATAGCTAAAAAAACAACCAAAATATGTAGAATACCATTTTTGGGGGCAAGGAATCTGAATTTCCAGTCAAAATTGGTGAAAAGATATCATTTATAGATGAAAACAACGTTTCAAAAATTTTGGGGGTGATAACTTTGGGGGGTGCTTTGGCCATGTAGCCATGACCAAACTCAAAATTTTTTTTCCTGAAATTATTTACCTGTTCATGTTATGTCTTTATGATGAGTTATTTTAGTTGTTCCATTTGTTTTTTGAAAGGGACTGCAGTTTAAAACTGATACTCAGTTTGGCAAAATTCCTATTTATTTGACATGAAGTTTTGGCATTTTTGAAACAGCAAATTGCAATGTCTGTCGTCTGACAGTGATTTGTTTCAATCCATACGATCAAAAAAGTTAAAAGTATTATTAAATCCCATAGGTACAGTTTAGAAATTATTGAGTGAGCATCAAGTTATAAAAAATACACCAAATTGCACATCAGTCTAGTTAAAAAGTTTTTCAAGTTTGTTCAGTTCTGAGGTAAAAGTGTAACTTCTACCATTGGATGTAGAAGGTGGAGTTAGTTTCAAAAGTGCAGAAGTGGGTGGCATCCAGCATATATGGTCTTTTCCAAACCAAATTGTTTAACAACTCCTTTCCTGCTGAATAATAAAAACATCATAGCCAGGCAGTTTTCTACTTCAATGAAAAGTTAGTTCAGAAATGATAAGGGTGCATGTGCTGGTTTGATAAGAAACGGTAGCAAAATCTTGATCAGACTAGCTGTGTGTTATCAGCTGAATAATATAACATTGGTAGTTTGACACATAAAACAATTCTTATAGAAATGGACCATAATATGGCTGAACCCTGCAAATATTGTGACAAAGCATCAGTTATGTTTCAATTATTTTCATTTTTTTGATATGTATGGGTTGATATTTTCTAAGTTGAATATTTTGGTTTATACAAAACTTACATCAATCAAATTTCGTGAAAATATTATACTTAATTGCTTTGTTTGAAAAAGAATTTTTTTTTGCGATCTTTTTCTCAACGCTCCGAAATATTCCCCCAAACTTAGCGTATCAAAATAAATTAAGAAAAACTTTAAACCTAAATAACTAAATTATCATTTGAAATGTTCATCTTGGCATATTTTTAATTGCAATTTAAATGAATTCCTTGGATCTTAAATTGGTAAAATGCATGTTTTCAGTGCGAAAATCGTTCAAGGTAAAGAGTTATTCTCAAAAAATCAAGGCGCAAAATGAACAAAATGGCTGTGCTCAGCTTCAAAAATCCTACTAGTGGCCGAAAATTCAAAGTGCTCTATCTCGGCCCCAATTAAGATACTGCAAAAATTTTTTTTGCTATTGTCATCATTTTTTAGTATGTATGTATAAAATATGTCAAAATACGCAAAATTTGTGACTAGTGGTTACAAAATTTGAAAAAATCTGATGATTATAAATGGAATGCCCCACTGTACAATGTTAAAAAGGCATTTAGAATTTGCAAAATTTTATAAAGAATTTTGACCACCAGTCCAGGCAAGGAACAATATGGAACAACAAAATTGGAGTGTGTTTATCAAAATATAAGTCCAACTTAACATCGCCCCCAAAAAAAATGTTTTCTTTTTCTTCGGCTACATGGGCAAATTTCTCCCCAAAATATATACCTCAAAAAATATTTATAATCAAATTACTCCAAAACTATAAGTTTTTCTTATATTCTGTTTGCAAATTTGGATTCCTCATCCCCCAAAATGGTATTCTACATATTTTCATCAACTTCCTAGCTTCAGTATAACAGATACTGGGGCATTTTTACTCTTTGGAGCTGAAATACTGCCACCATGCGGTTAAAATTGAAAATAGTGTAACTTTAAAACCCCTTGACCAATTTTGAAATTTTTTTTTTGTTGAGCTCAGTGGGTTGCCATCTCTCACATATGTCAAAATCAACCAAATCGGAGAGGGTGGGTGGCATTTCCTCTAATTTTGACCTGAAATATAATGGAATGACCCTGTAAAGAACACCTGGTAAACTTTTTACTTGATGCTCCTCTACTCTGGGAAGGTACTTTTGCATCACATGCTTCTAGACATCCCTGTGTGCAGTGGTGGCTGGTGAGTTTTAGAAATGGGGGTGCTGCGTGTTCGCCAAAGGAGAATTCAACAGCGGGGGGTCTGGGGGGCCTCCCCCAGAAATTTTGAAAAAATACATTTAATTAGGTGCATTCTGAGCGTATTTCAGCTCTAAATTGTGATAAAAGTTTAAGATAAAACTGGCTTATTTAAGAGTTTTGCAAATGTGTAATATTTTGAAGGGGCCGATCAACAAACATGTGAATAACACGTTCTAACTATTGTGCTGTCACAGCATCTGAGCACGACAGGGTAATGTAACTCACATGGTAAAACAATGTTAGTATTAGTAAAATATTAATATTCATTACGGTAACAGGAGGCAGGCCTGACTGGTCATTCATATAAACAACAGTTGCAAAGCTGAAAACCAAACAAGTGGTTAGTCATGTGAACAACGTTTAAAAGGCTAAATTAAAAAATGCCAAGCAAAATTTTTTTGGGCAAAAAACAACAAAAAAGGCTAAAAACTGCCAAATTTTGAAAAAATGCCAAACAGGATTTTTTCATGCCAAACAACATAAAAAATGCCAACCCGGCAACTCTGAATTGTGCTGCTTGTAACGCAGCACAAGCGTTTGCTATTTGTTTGGATAGGCAACTCAAGAATACACGCGGCTCGCTGACGTCACGATCGAGTGTTTGTTTTATTGTAACCTTGCGCAAAATATTTCACAGCACGCAGAGTTGCCAAATGTAATTTACATAGTCAGCAATTCTGTGAACAGAAAACATAAACTACATTTTGGGCAGAAGAAACGATAAGATATTTGAGAAACTTTTTGTGAAAATTTTTGTGGGAGTGCTGCAGCACCACAGCACACACTAGCGAGCCGCCCCTGCCTGTGTGTATACATTGACAAGATACAACATTAATTTTTGAACTACCGTACTATATGTGCTCTATTTTTGAGTTTTTTTGTTTTGTTAATTGTGGTTGTGCCATATTTGCAACAAATCATTGAAGGCATTGATATATTTGTCTTTGGATTTTTAATCAATATCTTCATTGAACATAGGTGAATTCAGTGAATCTTATATATATACCGTATATCCTTTTTTTTCATGATGCCAAACCATAGTCAATAATATATACAGTATATATATTTTGAGCAGTTTAATGCTTATTCTTTTGAATACATAAAAATACTTGGTGAATTGATTATGTGATTCTGTAACTTTATTCATTTATGCCATAGCATGCAGATTACCAAACGAGCTGAAACATTTTTTTAAATTTCCTAATGTATAAATCATGTAATATGACTTTGTCTGACTGCTTTCCAAGTGTTACGACCTGTTTCTATTTGAACATCGTGGTTATAGGTTTGGAATTAAAAAAAAAATAACTGAATTCCCACTATTTTGAGAACGCTATATGCGACATGCGTATTGGTAATCTGCAGGTCGCTGCAGCAGATGGGATGTTTTGACCAGTAAAAACTTTAACAAAGGACAATTTTCCCTATGAACTGGCTGACTGCAGCATTGTGACCCTTCTAGTAGCCTACTTAGCCAGAAAGTTGGTTCTTGGTTGGAACTTTGTTTGGTAATTGCAGAAGCGAAAAAAAGTAGAGGTAGAAACTGAACCCACGTCATCGAAGTGACTACTTCCCTTAATCCCAAACCTCTAGGCCATGCTGTCGACGGCGAAACGTTCACTTCGCTTAATTTACTTTCTATCAGTATTGTTTCGAAAAGAACGCATTAGCACGTGCAATCGTGCATGTGTCACATGAATGTAATCAGCTAATTTAAATCTTGCCTTCTGATTGATTTATTATTAAATCTTAACTGCTGCATCGACCTCCAGATTACAACCCTGACAACAAATCAGTGATTTTTTACATTGATTCAACGTTTGCAGATGTTGAATCAATGTAAAAAAATGACTGATCTATGTTGTCTGGAAAATATGCGAACAGTATTTCCTGGGATCCTAGCACTAGTCTTAAAAAGAGGAAAAGTGTCACCCCTACAGAGCTTGTGTTTGTTACAATGATTTTGTTTTTGTAGATTGAAGAAGAAAACAGAAGTTTACAACACAAACTAGGAACGTTTGAAGGGGATTTAGATAAAGCTGAAGAGGCTCTTGCAGTTTGCAAGGACAAATTGGCTATTGCTGAACAAGAAAGAGATGAACATGAAAGGTATTTTTGCTTAGGCTTATTAAGTAGTAATCGTTTAGGTGTTGCAAAGAAATTTATTCTCACATGAGTCAATTCAATCATATATAGCTAAATATCGATTTCGATCAGCTAGAAGCTAGATCATCTTCAGTTAAGCTTATTCAAATAGAAATTTAAGTTAAGCTTATTCTATTTGAATAAGCTTAACTGAAGATGATCTAGCTTCTAGCTGATGGAAATCGATATTTAGCTATATATGATTAAACTGACTCGTGTGAGAATAAATTTCTTTGCATTACAAGACATGTAACCGAGTCATTCATATCAAGCATTGTTGTGGGTTTGACATCTGTCAGAAGATACTCCATTTTCTTGATCGTTTAGGTGTTTTAAGTTGAAATAAACAGCGACTGGATATTACTGTGTTTAGTGAAACAGCATCAAATGTATTGCATCCACTTCATGGGAGAAATATCATTGACTGATTTATATAGAAAACCTTTACAGCCTGTTTCACCCTTGTTTGAGATCATCAGAAGATGCTTATTCAAATAGAATGTTATATGTAATATACATAATTAAAAACCAAAAACACGTGAAGTGTAATTTCTGAACTAAAAATGTGAAAATTACAAATGATTTAAATTGCAATTAGTTCTACCTCAAAGTTACCCAATGGAACTGCTTTTAGCCATGTTTTTAAAAATATATAATTTTTAGAGGGGTTGCCTATATTTCTATCATCTTACGTTTGTTGTGATGTTTGATCAGTGTCGTTTATCTTTCAGAGCTTTGAAGAGCCTCACTGAAAGTGAACAGACTGCCACTGACAGAGTACGTTATCACTTTGTGTTATTTGCCAATATATGGTAGATATAGTTGTTATTTTGACAAGCTTTGAAAGATTGACTTGGCCTATTATTGCGCTGTATTTCTTCTGTTATTGAGCCAACTTAATTTTGAAGTTCTATCCAAATAAGCAATAAAAACAAATTGAGTTGAAAACGGTCAAGGTTTTTGAGTCAAGAGTTTTCGAAACGGTGCTACTCTCACCAAAAAAATGAAATCATCTGAAAAATTGATCACAATAGATATTTAGATAAAACATGTAATTCACATGAATCTAAAGTTAAATTGACGTTGCAACAATGCTGTACTGATGTTTAGTGGCACTTCTTTGATATCTAGTAAATTATGGTACAGTATTCTTTCCTGTACACAGCATTATGACGCGGCGCGAATGCCGCGAACCAAAATGACACGATCCGTGTGTCTTCAGTTCCTACCTGAATGACGCGAGACCTGGTTATTGCTTGTCTGTTGTTGAGGTTGTGCTGTTCGGAGGTATCACGTCATTCGGACTACGTCATAAAGAGTTTCTCCGTGATCCTTCGGTTCAGTTGCCGTTTTATTTGTTGTCGATCGTAGGCACCAAAAGGTTGTTTTTTATCAAATTCAAAATATGTCGTAATTTTGTTTGGATTTAGATTTGAAGCTCAAAAACTGCGCATATGAATCCTAATTCTTAACAGTGATGAAAATTCTTGAATCTGGGCAATATTTTAAGCGAATGTATTGGTCACACACTCACACTGATTGTTAACGTGAAGGAGACACATTGTATCTAATCATTAACATTGTGTCGGGAGGACATTTGATCTCAAACATGTAACTGTTAATACAATAGTGTCTACCTCAAGTATCGTTACTTAGCCAAGGATCTTGTTTTTAATTAATCTTAAATGACCTCCATCTCGAAATTCAAACGAGGCACAGGACGATTATAGTGTAATGTTACAACTGTTCTGTGTGAGGTTTCACAGCATGAGCGAAAGAATTTGCTTTAAAAATTATGATAGTTCAGAACGAACGTCAAGCAACGGAAGCAAGTGTCTGTTTCAGTGAGTTGGTGTTACTGAGATAACAATGCATTTAACTTGTTTCGTGGTATGAGTAGGGTTAACTCGGGTGTTAATAAATTGGTTAATGGGTAATGAATGTCCTTTTCCCAGTAGCAGATATACCCTGACATTTGCTTTCTTGCCCACGATGATCCAGTTAGCTATAAAAATTCGTTATCACAAGGTTTCCTGTTTTATAACTTATAAAATTCTGTCGGGGCTGATTCGGCTGCTTGGCCGTAGTTTAGTGACTCCTGCTTTAGACCACCGCTTTTTCTCAATTTATGCAAAGACTAGATACTAGATAGTAAAGTTTTCTACTGTGACACAGCTTAGTAGTAAATGCACACACCTGCTCCTTGCAGGCTTGCCAGATTTTTTTTACAAAAAGTAGCATAAAAGTAGCAAAATGGATTTGAAAGTAGCCCAATTTCTGCGCGATGTTTTTCTTTCAAGGAAAACTGTATTTTGTATGTTGCATAATTTTCCAACATGTCCCAATTGTAAGATATTGCATTGTATATCAGTTCCTACTGTACAATTAAACTTTACAACCTTAAATTACCTAAACAGAAAAAAGATTATAGGCTACAGTATTGACAGTCAGTAATCGGAAAGATCACAAGAACTATATATAATACAAGAGCAGAAATATATGCAAAATAATGCTTACACCAACAGACCAAGAAATGAACACCAATACCGTTAATTGTTTTAATAAAACCTATACGAGTACTAAAAAAAAAAGTCTATTGATTGTTTTACAATACCACTAAGTGATGTACCGGTATGATATATAACACAAAAATGTCAACATAAATCTTACAATACCCACATGGCAATGACAAACCTCACGGAGTTAAGAGTTATTTATGCATTCATATCTAGGTAGTGCTACATAATTGTGCTCATTGAAATATTCATTACTATCAAATATCTCTATGAATACCAGTATATGTGATCTAGACAGTTTTGTTCATGGCAAGTTGAAAATGGATATATATTGTAAGGTTTAAAACACAGAAGAAAGTGAGCAATGATGCTAGCACAACAAAGATTAATGAGAAGAGTTTAGTTGGTAGCGCTAACCAGAGGAAAACTGGTCACAAAATTGGTTTTAACGTCACTCAATTAGCTTTATTGTGCTACCATTGTTGCTGACTTAAAATATTAAAAGACTGTCACAGCTAGCCTCCATTGGGCTAATAAGATTTGCTACATTACTACCCACTACACCTCTAGTCTTTGTCTAATTAAACAATACCGTACATATCTTGTTTAAAGTTTACTAATTCAAACTTAAACCCAAATCTTAACCACAAAAAATAAGTCTATCACAAAATTCACACTCTAAGTCTAATCTATCAATTGCAACTACTTACAAAACCCCCTGGGAAACTTCTGCCTTATAACAACAAACGCATAGATCTAGATGCTGATAGTGAGGCGACAATTGGGCTCGCAGTCGAGAGCCTGCGTGTTCGACTCCAGCCACCCGCACTGCTGTTGTTTCTCTGGGCAAGAAACTTTACGATAATTGCCTCTACCCAGTGATCGATTTCGAGTAATGGGTATAGTACCAAATTTAAGTCATAAGCAGAGTAGACAACCGGAAACAGACATTGCCGTCGGCTGCAGCGTGGGTCAGGTGTACGTCGGAAGGCGTACACCGATGCATAGCGCTCAAGTCCGCTTTCCCGCAATGCAGGATAAAGATAAATAAACAAACAAACAAACTCGAGTTCGACTCGGCCAAGGCCAACTGGGTAAAACTCAGCAAAACGCTACTCGCTCATTGGCTAGGAACAGTACACGTGGTCACGTGGAAGGGGGTCATCACGGCATTTTTACCAAAATAAGAGAAAAGAGAAAAAACGTAAAAACGCTCCAAAGTGAGAGACGTGATGCAAGTCGATTATTCTGTGATTCTTTCCACTTTCATCTTTGTTAGGCATTGGGAAGTAAAAAGTAGCCCAAAAAGTCGCAAATTTCAAAAAATCACAAACCTTCAAATTCAAGTCGCGAAGCGAATTAAAAGTAGCCCAATTCGCGATAAGTAGCCCAATCTGGCAACTCTGGCTCCTTGTTTAAAAAACACACTAAATTTTCTTTAACTGCTGCTTCTGCAACGCATTTCTTATGAAGCACAAAAACCACTTGTTACGTCGTATTACGCTGTACTGGATGGTGTACAATGGAATTAAAATCTTTTGGACTGAATCCATTTGCACCTTTCAATCCTCACCTTACTATGCAATGTATGCATACATCTACATTCTACAGACTTACACTACTAAAATAATTTAGTCAAAGTCCTTCAAGTAAACTTTGAGAATAATTGTAAAATGCCTTAGTAACGTTACCTTTTGGTTATCCGGTCAACCGGCAGAACTACATCCTGGTGCTAGGTAGCAAAGAGTTGTTCACTTAATCGCTATCCAGATAATTGCACCCACGACTGATCAGTGATATTGTGACTCATTGTCAGTACCTAGTTTAAGGACGAAGCAAGTTTATTAATAAACTTTATTCAGTTTTCACGCCAAGTCTTCTTGGAATTTTCCCCGACGTTTTATACATTTAGATGTAAACAAACACAAATTTATGTTAAGTTAATATTCTGTCTACTAAACACTTTACATATTGCAGTTGGAAACACAGACGGATGACTTAAAAGAAGCCAAGTCCATAGCAGAGGAAGCTGATAGAAAATACGAAGAGGTAAATTAAAATCTGTTGTGTTTTGAATATTAGACGTTATATCAAAAAAAAACCTTCGTCTGCCATGCAAAGATCCAACATAGCTCTCCCATCTTGCGGTGTAATTGCTTTCTATGACCCCACAACAACCCGTTCTTAAAAGTTATGTCAAAAGTGTTTTTCGTTTGTGTGTCAAGTGGATTGTTTTGGTTTCAATAACAATCACGCGCCTACACTACAGTATTGTTTGTGGCAACTACGCCTTGGGCTGCATTTCCTCATTAACGTATTGTCAAGTGCGGTTAGGAATTAGTACGTCTGTTGGGGTTAGCAATCGCAAGGTGTTCGTTTTATAAGTTCTGTGAAAGACAGTTAATTTATCCTTATCTTTCTAATTGGAAGGAAACGTTTGCTCAATGTATAAAAATAGCCATTTCTGAGTTGAAACCAGATAAGCGGATTTGAGTGCAATTTTGTTCTTGGTTTTTGCCAGAAAGTGGAAATCATTGTAAACAGTAAACACCATATCCAAATTGTAATGATCAGCGAATGACTGGCGCCGGAAAATCAATGATAATTGCGGACTGTGACAACTGTTAAACTATTTCGCTTTGCAGTGGTAAAATATTTGTACTTTAAATTGGTAGCCTTATTTACAAAAAAGAAATCTTTCAAGCTTGTGAGAATGGGACGCGGTCTGGGTAATTTCATCATCGCAAAACGTAAAATAAATGTCATTTTCCCAACAAATCAGGCTGGAAGGCGGTTAGTTATGATGGAGGCTGCTTTTGAACGAGCTGAAAATAGATATCTGCTCGCTGAGCCGTAAGTTGAGCGTTGTTCTTTTCATAGCTACTTAGGTGTTGTTCTCATTGACCATTCCAGCTTGTAGTGAAGGAAGTATCCTATTGATTGCCGCCTGCTTGTGTATGTGATTTATTGTGTGACTGCTGCTTGGTGCGAAAACTTGACCATTTTTACACTAACTCAACCCCATATAGTTGAATTAGTGCGAAAACGTCCGAGCGTTCCTTCCAACTTCCTGAAAAAGCATCCAATTTGCGCATGTGCACTGTGCAGCCACCACATCAGTTGTTGAATCAATGATTTGCTGGCTGGTTGCTTGTATTTGATGTTTATTGTCGTCCGACTACAGGTTGCTCGTAAACTACAAATGATGGAAAAGGAGTTAGAGAGGGCCGAGACCAAAGCGGAAGACTCTGAAATGTGAGTGCACTTCAATGCAACCCCAGCTTCTCTGCTTTTTGTCCTTACGCACTCATGGCCTGAGGTTTATTATTACTGACCCAATCAACAAATGACCTTTTTACATTGATTTAAAGTCTTTCGATGTTGAATCAATGTAGAATGTAGAAAAAAGTAATGAATTACTAACTGCCCAGGTAGTCTCTTAAAGAATAATTGTTTGGCGCAATGGAATTCGCTTGACAAACTGTTATCAGTCAATTCTGGGTGCAATGAATATGCAGCGAAGGTGATATAACCATAAGAATAAAGACAATATATTATATTATATTTTAATAAAAAAAAAAACACAACAAATATTGCATTGTGCAGTGTGCACTGCGTGCACACGGTTATGTCTGTTTTTCATCAATTTGTGAAGCGAATTGCAGTGGAAAGATATTTCATAGTTTCATAGCTGATTGTTTTTGGTTACATTCGAATATTTCGTCCTTGCTATCTATCTTCGTATTATAAAGTTATCACAGCGTGATGTGGTAATACAATTAAACTTGTTACAGTGCTTCATTCTCGTGCGGTTTTCTGTCTTTTGCTTGGCAGCATGACTGCATGTGTTGTACAGTGTACACAAAACATGAACTTTATCTACAAGTATATCGATAGTGAATGATTTAACGTCGTCACGCGTTTGATTAACGAAAGGTGATGTGTTTTCTGACTCCAAAATAAAAGTTCACTTCTTAAACCACGGCATGGTTGCTTGGCACTGACTGCATCATTTTTTTCTACAGTGAGAACAGAAGATTGCAAGAAGAATTAAAAGAGCTAACCGGTCGGCTGAAAGCTTTCGAAGCATTGGAGTTGGACGTGTGTAATTTTTAAATTATTTATAAACATTAAAAATTCAGTTTTTCAATGCCATCAAACGTTATCCAATCTTTATTCAACGATAGTTAACCAGAGAACTGAAAAGTAGTTGCACTTGTATGAGGAAGCTTGCGAGTTATATTCACTCACTTGATCACTTTTCGATTTCAAATTTCATTCACACCTGAAAGCGCTTGCATCACCTCAACACGACCTTATCATACTATTTTCTTCATTTCTATATTCTTCATTTCTATATCAATGTTGGGCTACGGTATATTTGTTTAACCACTAATTATTGTGAATTTGTACACGGCCATAGCATATTAACTACAGTACTGAGTCGAGTCGAATGGATAGGTATTGCACAGAAACCGATTTAATCACTCTGTTCCATCTAGCTGTCAGTCACAAATCCTCTGTTGACTGACTTTAAGGTCCGAAACTTTGCGGGCCATTTTTATCTTTTGACAAAATATTTTGGTAACTTTGTTGATTTCACAGAAATTTGATTGTCAACAACATTTTCACACTGCGTTGATAAATTTCTTTTCTGTATCGTTGTTGTCAATTAATATCAACTTCCTTACATCTGATCAAGGGAGGCATCATCAGTGTCTGTGACGTTCATCATGTACATTTTTGCGACCTTCTCTGGCAAAAATTCTCTGTCATTTATTTCTTTGTGTCTAATAAACTTCACTTGTAACCTTATATCTAGAAAATCTTTACATATACCGTAACTCACTAATTTCTTTCCCTTGTATGTCCAAAAACATTTTGTTTTTTTGCGGTTTCCAACATTAATTCAACATAAACGTGCGATGTGTCGACGATAGAATGTGTCCTTTCTGAACTCTTCTTCTTTTCTTCAGTCGTTTTCTTGCAGCAAGCCGAGACCTACGATCTGCCGTGCGCTGTATAAACCATCACGACGCCCTCAATGCGAAGGTCTGCTAACTTCAGCTGCAGTTCGTTTTTAGCTCTACATACTTTTCACTTGGATTTGCTTCAAAATGAATCCTCATGTCCTTTTTCAGTTGATACTGTTAACCAAAATCTTAATATTGTGTGTGGATTCTGCTAAGTTCTTGTTACTTGGACTAATTGCTTCCACCCCCTCCCCCTAAAATTGAACTAAACCTTCACATATTTATTTCAGTTTGGCGACAAGGAGTCGTATGCCGAAGGCAAGATCAGTGAACTAACCTGCCAGTTGCGCGAGGTAAGCAATAAAGCATGTTTAAGAGTTGTGCTTTAAAAGCAAGTGCGGAAACTTTTCATCGCACTAACCCCCATGGCTATTACGTATATAATCGTAAAGAATGCGATGTTCTGTGAGTATGCAAACTTTTAATTTGACGTTTTTTCTAAAAAAATATTTTGTTTAAACTCAAATAGTCAGTTTCTTGCAGCTTTGAACTTGAACCTATTATCCAATCGGCAAAATTTTCATTTTTTTGCTCGACGTGAAATAAACCTGGTTTTAAGTTGGCCAAGGCACTTTTGTTCTACCAGATTAACAATATTGTCAAAGGCTTACCCAGGCATGTTTTAGAACTATTTGCGCTTAATGTAAAGCGATATTGAACGGGATTCTGCTCATCCGTAAATTGTGCAATGAGATTTGTATGAGAGAAAAAAATTGTTTCAACTAACCGGGGATCGAATCTAAGACTGCAATTGCAAACACTTTGTAAATGTTATTATCTTTATCATTGTTGTAGCGCGAATTGGCACAAGAAGAAGCTGAAAAAGCATGCGAGAAACAAAGAGTGCTTATTGAGAAGCAAGAAGGTAATTCCGTCCGCATAATTTCTAAAATGTTTAAAAATTTTACTCTTACTTTGTGTTGTTTTTGGTCAATCACTTGAAACATCCCATTGAAGTAAAAACGATCTTTATCTATGGTTTACAACAGACGTTTATTCAATGTAAAAAGATATAATATGACTTGTGTGTAAAATGTGCCTTTTTAATAACAGCACATGTATCCGAAGTTACGATTTTTTATGACAAACCACTTTCTCACTGCGTCTTGTTTGATAAGCTCGGATAAGCTTCTTTTTCATTCTTTCCTTTTTATGCAATCACATCAAAGGACCATAGCGAGCTATATATGGGATGAACGCATGTGTCTGCTCTGCGACAGCTTTCACAAAGCTCTACTTTATGTTTTATTCTTTTCTCATTGCAAGCAGACAAAATCTTCGATTTGAAATTGAAGTTGAGGCAATTTCGTGAGCGGACTAACGACGAGTAAACGTCTCTTTGCATCTGATCACAGCACGGTTGTCTTGGTCGGCATTGTGCAAATGTGCTTGCTTAATGAAAATGGGGAAAAATATCTAGCTGTGTTGGTTGTGCAGTTTGATGATACCTGATCTGCAACAATCGATGTCTGTCGTTGTTACGAGTAAAAACTTTCAACATTTCACAAAACTCAAGAATTCGTTGAATTTTGAGAATGTTCAGTTTACGAATTTGTGTTAACATGAACGTGTCATTGAGCATGGGTGTTCGACTGTGGTTATCGCTAGCCTTGGTCAATGGTTACTTATAGTGTGAAAAATGGTTTGCTCAATGTAGCATATTGTGTCCATCAACCATATACAATACATGGAAGAACGTCTCTTTCTCCTTGCGGTCCTTTGCAGCTCTTTCTGAATAAGTTTCAGTCAAATCTTAGATCGCCTATTTTTCTTAAGCACAACAGATCTAATCTTTTTCTAAACCTCTTTTGCAAAAAAGTTGAAAGAAAATGTCTTTGTTCTTCTCACACTCAAAAATCAAAATAATTTTACCTGTTGAAACTGCACGTAGCATCATGTTTCCAAGTCGGTCGTATTTTGTTGTGTCGCAAAGAGCAGTGCACTTAAAGGTTAATATCGGCCAGTATGCATTTCACACTCTGTATAATATCCTCCACCAGTTACAACTCTTGCATGATGGATGTGCGTCACTATGTTACGGAATGCTTTGTATATTTTGAGCTGTAGGCTAATTGTTGTAATACTACTTGTGAATTTTTTTTTATGCAACAATGCAGCTCAACTTACTATCTTTGACAACCGGTCACGGAAGGAGACACAGATTCCTGTTTTTTCGGCCGGCAAACTAATTTGACAGTTTTTATTCACTAAACCTTTACATTAAGGAGTTTTTTGCGGATGCTAGTTATTTAGTGCAAAATGGGGTGTTACTATAACGTGAGATCTACCCCTGCGTTATCCATCCCTGATAACTTCTATGGTAGAAATAAACAACTTATCATATATTTCTATACATTTATTCTAGCGATAATTTAGGCAACATATGGTGATACACCTCATGCTATAGTAGGACTTATAGTGCTTCATCTTATTGACTAGCTATTGTTCTTGGCTTCTTCAAGCAGCCTTGCGCCAATATTAACATCAATTAATGAAATTGCAGCGGAGATAGATTCGATTAATGAAGAAAAGGAAAAAGCAAAATCTGAACTTGAAAATGTCCTTCGAGAAATTGGCGAGCTCTGAACGGAAAAATAATCGCTGCTCTGTTCGTTGATGATCTTCCTACAGTTCATGTTCAATTTCTGGTACAGAGAACAAAGTAAGTATTTCAGTATCGGTTTAATGTCCACCGATCCAGAAATGACTAATTTTGGTCGCACACTTCTGAAGTGCTGCATTCTTTGAAACTTTGAAAAATCACAATTTTTACACGTTTATCTCGAATATCTTGCACCTGAAGCCGTTGCTTCTTAAAATATTTTAATTTCTCGGATCTTAGCCGATGCCGCAGTGCTATGATTCTCCTGCATTTATCTTGTAAAAATTGCGTTCCTCTACGCTTAAACGACATTTGCTATATGAAATAAAAGTCAAAAAAATATATTTTTGAACTTGCAGACGTCTTCATTTTATTGTGTTTTCTTTGCGGCCGAAACTTCTGATTCCACAATAAAAATGAAAAAGCCTGCAATGTGCATCGCTGTAATCATTCTTTAATCGCCATTTTCTTGATTCATGTTGCTTATTTTATGCTTTACCGTGTAATATCAGCGTTATTTTGACGTTTTATCGATACCAAAATATTTCTCGAAACGGTTATTATCGATTTTTCCCCCATTGTGTTCATATGAAGGCAACTAAGCTTAAAGCCAGCATGGTGTCAAAATTATGTTTTTTTAAAGTGTGTATGAAATTTTTCTGTTTACCGGTAATGAAAGATTAGGAGCCTATGTGCGAGCAGTAAATGATGTATGTGCTTCGTAAGCTTTCCTGGTGCACTCCAATTTCTATTTAGATGTTTGTTAAAATCCGTTCAATACGTGCCGTGACGAAAAGGCGGATTTTTCAAATTCTCTGAAAAACTAAATATTGTAAATACAAAGTTATAAAAGTTTCTCAGGTTTCTTGTGCACAAGATGGCAGTGCAGTTTAAGATTAGTGAGTAAGACTTGTGGAGTTCAATTTGATTCGGCACATAGTGAAGCCTGTCAGTCAATGCTTGTTGTCTTATCAGTGTTCAACTCAGTCCAAGGATAAAGGTTACCGCGAATGATGAACTTTTGCCTTGTCATTTAACAAGCGCAATGACGTTCTGATGACAACCAAGAGCATCGTGTGACTGTCAAGGTACAATGTACTGGCTCTAAACAACCGAATTGGATCACATCTCGGGTAACTTAAAACCGAGAAATTTACACTAGACTACGCTTGTTGAAAAAGGGTTGATACGGTACTTCTAATGAGTCTTCTAAACTTAGTTGATACGTATTTCCTCACTTTTGGTTTTGCGGGATGTAGCCTAGGCAGACCTTCTTCACTTCTTGACCTTACCCAAACAACTACGGCAGACGCATACTATTGAACTTCTGCAGACGTTAAATCAATGCAAAAAAGACTGATTTCCGGCTGGATAGTTTGAAATTTTTATCAGGTAGTTTCGAGGAAAAAGAAACGTTGCCCGCGGTAGCCTAATCCGCTAATTTTACCCGCTGAGAATCATTGCCAATTTCACCAACTGCGCTTGATTCATTAGACCCAGGTTGTAATTTCCAATTGATGGAATTTTGGTAGTAAGGTAAAACTTTATTACGGTAAGTTAACTTGCCGAAAGGTGAGTCATTCAAGTTGAATTTTGATCTTACTAGAAAAACGTACTGATCGTTCAACCTCAAGACATACTAAGACGAAGTAGATGGGAATGAGGCTTGAAATTAACAAGTTGAGACATGAAACTAAACGACACAATTAAAAGTTGTTTATTATGTCAATAATTCATGCATTACGATAACTTAGACAAGGGCGTGGATTCATTGTAAAAGTAGTGTTCCACGTACCGATAACATCCACTGTCTAGTACGTTTTAACGTTGTCACAGTTTTGGACGATGTGAATACAACTTTTTAGATAGCGCAGTAAAGAGTGAGATGTTCAGTGTACTGCATCACTGATACGTAATATTGCTATAAATTAATAAAATTATTTTTAAAAAACAAACATGAAAACTACCCATTTCTAAACCTTTATGATCATATTGCATCAACCCTTACAATTGAAATTAGGCTAACATCGCCTCATTCAACAAAAGGGTAAGTTCAATGAATGCACAACAATGAAGGGTGAAAATATTTTGTGTGGTCAACTGGTCATGCTTCAATAAAATGGTCAATACTTCGTCACAGAGAAACATAATTGCTGAAAGAAGCTAGTTCAGTTTGCTTTTTGCTGTGTAAATGTAAACTTTCTGCGGAAGTACATTAAATTTTAAAACTATAGGAGAAATAAAAGCAAATATGACTGCAGAACTCGGATATAACAAAAAAATTCTTCATAATATAATAATATGAGTACGTATACTCTGCATCTGCGGCGAGAGACCTTCTCCACATGAAACCGCAACGTTAATTTATAAACAATAAAACACCCAGAGACATTGGAAAATTTTCTAACTTTAGTAATAATCTCAAAAGGGTTTGGAATTTCACTGAAAAGAGCTTACTCGTCAGTGCACAAGTTTAGGATGCTGTAATTAGCACACAACATATAAGTGTTGAGAATCCGTGAGTAGCAGCAGCTGACAACGACACACATCGTTATGCTGCACCAGCGAGCACTCAATCTGTGATTATGAGTTTGATTTCAAATTGTTCGGCGGATTATGACATCATGTACGTCAGCCATCTTCAAAATACCATAACAGATAAGATGTTTATTGACCTTTCAGTTGCCTGAAAAAAAAACTTTAAAAATTCGAAAGACGTGGACAGAATATTCGACAAAATACTTCTTGCTGCTTGTATTTCTAATAAACTATTTTTTGGTTCTTTTTAAAGTTTATCTCGTCCATGATCATTTCAAAATAACCTCTTGACGCCGTGGCAGCTGCATGTGAGCGACAAGAACCGATCAGATGGACAATAAGACGTTTTCGTAGAAGCGAAATTGTGGACTAATTGACAAATATGACACTGTACTTATTTCAACCTCTGGGGGCGGTTGATTAATGAAAATAGTCGGACTGAAAAGAGAAAGCGTTTTCGTCCAGCATTATTGCAGGTTATGCGAGACTTGATGCTCAAAAGACAAATATATGAATAATTCATCTCCATTGCAATGGCGCTGTTAGCAGCTTTTGAGGCAAAATCAATTCCCACCGACAAAAATCAGTAAAAAAAAAACAGAAGCTACTCATTCGAAAAGATACAAACCTTATGAAAAACAGATCGCCGTAAAAAAACTGCGCTAAAATATTTTCAAATTTACGCAAAACTATGTAAAACATTAAAACGAAACGACATACCGCATTTTACTAACAAAATATCCACACGGACAACATAGAAAACTCGAATTAATGAAAGATTGAAAGCGAAAATAACAAGACCTGATGAAAGTCCTGACAGATAAGCTATACAATATACATTATACAGACATACAATAAACAAATAACACGTTTCTCGCAAAGTGTTCATCACAACTACACGCACACATGCATCCACTATGGGAGCAACTACATTGGACGAGGCTGGGGTTCGTGGTTGTTTAAAGTGATTGAAAACAATAATCAAGCAGTCCTCTCTGTGGGTTAGGTTGGGTGCAGACCTTGGTAAGTATCTTCAGACGAGTTTACTTTCGAGATGAAGTCATCGTGCTCTCTGATCTGTGAAGATGGCTGCTCCTCCAGGAGCCACCATTGAGCTTCCACACTCTGGTTTCTTCAGTTTGGCTTGAGTGGGCCTTTCCGGTGCTACAAGCAAAAGGAAACATTCAAGTTGTAAGTTTGATAAATATTGATTTGAAGAATGAGAATATGGCAATGGCAAACGACCTTCACAAAGAGCTACAAACTAACATGATATTAGTTCTAAAAAGTTTTCACTGAACAGTAAAGTGGCACGAGTTGAGAAACTTATGATGAATGACAATGTTTAATGATGATTGACGTCTTCAAGCCACCTGACAGAGTGGGTCTGCGCCTCTTGGATGACGAAGCCAAAGA
Organism: Aplidium turbinatum; assembly: GCF_918807975.1. Lineage (NCBI taxonomy): Eukaryota > Metazoa > Chordata > Ascidiacea > Aplousobranchia > Polyclinidae > Aplidium > Aplidium turbinatum. The sequence continues at coordinate 22,632,470 of NC_137476.1, read as the reverse complement.
TTGACTGCTCTCTAGTATCCTTCCAGTGTAGTCAGGGAACCTCGTGAATCCGGGGTGGTAAAAAGACAGACCCTCGGCCTCAGAGGCTCACCCGACGACGAAGAAGAATGACGACGTACAAAAAACTACCGGCCACCAAGTTGTGTCGTCAGATAACGTTCGAGATGCACATGGATGATGAAAGTTTTTGAAAATTGTTTAGAAGATTAAATGTCACGCGATCAAATGCCATCAACCGGTAAGGATAAAACCGTCTTCGACCGGTTCAACGAGGAAATGTTTTATCTTGTACAACTGGTGCGGTGAGGCGCTCAACTAAACCAATATGTTTATCGCGTTCGGGGGCAGAAAATCACGTCTCTTTTTTAGGATTTTATGAACAAGCCCACATACATTGCCACGCTCCTTCGCTCCGAAAGGATAAACGCAACACGTTGCATCATTTGATTGGCTCTGCGATGTACCTTACTAGGGCACCGTGTCAGTTCCACTCTATGGCAACACTTGACGTTACACGATTAAAACTTAGCGATGAGTTGCCGTTGCCATCGCCCTCTGTGCAATGGCGTCCTGGTATTTCGCTTGTTGCGGTTGGTACTTTCTATTCGGCCCGAACAAGTTAGCAGAGAAAACAACAACGGACGTACGTGATCGCCAACTGATATTATGGCATGAGACAAACTGTTACATACCTGTCTACAAATTGCGTCAAGCACACGTACGCAATGTATCCTGAATCTGAGCCCAATAACACAGTGTGTGGGGACAGCATGGTGCATTTTTTTTGCTGGACATTCTTAGGAGCTGAAATGAGAAAGAAAACGTGATAAACCAGTATTAACAAATGTTGCGCTTAAAAGTTTTGCTTTTCGATTTTCATTCTCAATCAATAACCAAAGTATTTTCTTCATGCGACAACATTAAGAAATTGCAAGCAATGTCGATTTAAGAGCAGAACCAAGGGCCGCGTTATGGGTCTTCTTCAGCCAAAACCACCACAAACCAGCATGAACTGGATAAGACTTATAGCAGTAAATGCATATAAGAACCCTGTTGCAGATACTTACAAGCAAAAAGAAATTTGGTGTACTCGGAGCCACGAAGAAGATTTCCCATCGACATTGGATCAAAGCAAGTGTGGTCTGCAGTGCAGAGCTTCACGTAACCGTCGTGATCGTTGCTGTTGATCGCCTGGATCAGCTGCTCGGTGGCTTGCAGAATCTCTAATTTCTTGGCTGAAAATTGAGGCAACGTTATAAATTTAGTTCTCCAACTTCCCAAGTAATGTAGAACTAGTCTTTGAGTTTTTATAGATCGATACTCAGACTCACTGCGAAACTTTTATCGGCAATATTCTCGTGGGCGTGTAAGACTTTGATTTGTTTGTGAAAAAGGTTGCTGAAGCGAGTGAAGAGAAAAAAGTTTCATGTACAAACACGAAAAAAAAAAATGCAAATACCAACAGAGTGGAGAAATGTTAGCTTACGGAAGCCAGTGACCAAACATGGCCTACCGGTGCAGTAGTTTCGGAGGCTATTTAACGACTTCTCGGCGGCCATGGCCGCCAGGAGCTTAGAGGCTTGAATATCTCTGTTTTCACATCAGTAACATCACTATTTTTGTCCTAGACATTGTTGATCTATTGCTCCAACATAAATCACTTCTTATGTCATAAGCTTAAGTTTCTGTAGATGATTATTCTACAAATAACATTAAAAAATACAACAGTAATGGCTGCGGTGAAAAAAAAAACAGATTTAATACGGGAAAACGGACTTCATTTTCGAATTCCCTACCCTCGAAAACCCCTCTTACCTTTGTTGCACCAAAAATTGCTTTGACCAGTGTTAGTCTACAAAATAACGATGGAAAATGACAGATGTTATGATTAACTGCAAACGGATTCCTACCTTTCGTCTCTTCATCATCTCCAATTGATCCACTCTCCTCGGAAGTCTGTATCGTTAAAATAATCACGTGACAAAATAAGCCAATCACGTTCAAAAAGACAACCAATAGCAATTCATATGTTTACAATAAAATATGATAGTAGCCTACATCTATCTATTCCATCGTTAAGAATTTAATATTACGTGATAGAATTTATCTCAAGCATATATTATAAACAGAAAATTTATAAAACTACCGACAAACTATCATGTGGAGTAATCGGTATTGTAAGTCGATATATACCCAGCGAACCAAAGTACGTCAGCAGACGTTGAAACGCTGTAAAAGTGAGAACTTTTCTTTATTTGCCACAGTAAATACAGAAAATATAATGGACTTGAAAAATTAAATTACTTTAAAATGCGATCATGCATACACACACAGTCATACTACTGTACAAACATGCAATTAGGTGCGACTTTACATGGAGATGTTTATTCGAAAATGACACTTTTTTAAGTATGAGATGGTCGAAGTAATTACATACATGCTAATCATGCTGCGTTCCAAGCATCACTTTAAAAAGTCAGATTATTTTTCGAAGAGCTCGACAATAGATTATAAACTGTTGTGAAAAAGTGACGACTACAACAGACATTGTTAAAAGATCTGTTGGCAGAGACTACTTTGCGAGTTGTGATTGTCCACGAGCGTATCACTGTTCGTTGCGTGTTTTGAAGATTCGTGTAAAACACCGTGCAAGACTTCACGAGCTTTATCAATATAAGCGACAGGCAGCAGAATCATCAGGCAACCAGTGCGCATCAGCAGTTTACAGAACACATTGTGCCTGACAGTCATTACATTCTAAGACTTGAAGTCACACGGAATCAAATCTTCGCAGTGGCTGCAAGATGATTCTGCTGCCTGTCGCCTATACCGATAAATGTTTCAACAGAATGCACCATCAGCATCGGTATTGCGACTGATAAGTTTTGATAACAGTTAGGGAGCGTTCATAACTGACGTCAACCACTTTTTGGTCATTGGTTTGTCTCTTTTCTGAGGGGGTTCCCTTAAGCTTCACGATAAACCGTGACGGCGCAAAGCAACTAGATAAATTATATAGGTCACCACCGTTCCGAACGGCTAAACTTTCGCTACCGTGGCCCACTTCGACCATCGCCCACTTGGGTCGTCGCCCACATGGTCTCGGCCAGTGTATTGTGCTGGCGTTATGACGGCTGGACGAGTGTAGCAGTTTCAGTGAAGCGAGCGAAAAGAGCATCTTAACTTTAATCGTAGGGAAGACTCTTAAGGTGGCATACAATGGCTGCCTTGTAGCGAAGTTAGTGGAATGAATGCCCAAGTCATGGTGTTATCATGCAGCATAGTCCCATGCACGGTTCAATGATTCACACAGCATGCAATGTTGCATTATTCAGCATGCAAATAACAAAAATCAGTCATTTCTGGGTTCACTCAACATTTTGGACATTGAAACGCCAAAATCACACTGACACATGTCTAGTACAAACGAACCTTCATCAAAGAAGTATTGGCCCTGACGACTGTTGCTTGAGATTGAGGTTCCTTCAACATAAACGCAAATAATGACACACGGTTAGCTCAATTAATATTTTTGCAAGGTTATTATCGCTTAACTGCGTAACCTTAAAAAAAAGGAGATTGAATGACAGTTTCAAAAATCGGTCAGAACAAATTGATGAATGAAAAACAAAAGTAGAATGATTAAGTTTGAGCAGTCAGTTTCATGCAAAATTTCATTGATACATCGTTTTTATATAATGCTTCAATGAGATAAACCGCGTAGATGTGTGGGAATAGTTCAGTGATAAGCACAGTGAGAAAGCAATATTAAAAGTTGAAAAATATTGAAATAATAAAATTTTGTACAAGATATTGATTAACTCTCATTTGAGTACCTCCAGCATTTGTTTAAATCTGACGCATTGTTAAGTGGAAAACCTGTTCATAGTTTGTTTGAAATTTTTATTTGTACGTTGAGACTTGCATTTGGCAAACAGGAATTGTAATAACGTGCATTTTATCGGGGTACATGTCAAAACGTCACAATTGTATTTAGTTTATTAATTAAACTTGATTCAATTTCCTGAACGTAAAACTCAGCAATGACATGAACTTCAACAGCAAGTTCTTATGCTTTCGAAGAATTAAATGTTCAATAGTTGCATTGAAGCCATAGTGGGATTTTATCACGAAATGGCAGCTTCCGCGAATCCAATTCGAAGAATCCGATTCGGAGACAGCCTTTTTCGGAGATTCCGAGAATTAGTAGGGATTATTTGGGTAGGCGGTTTTTGTGTTTACCTTTCAATACCTATGCAAAAGGTTACGGTAGGCAATTAATACTGGTCAACAAGAAACTTTTACAAGACAAACTAACAATCATTTCCAAGTAATTCAGGTGCCCAAGAAAGTAATTTAATACTGATACGCAGGCAATCATATGCTTGGTCGAAACTAGTATTGTTTTTAGAAGCTTAAACTGTATAAGGTAGCTTTCAAGTTGCTGTACTACGTTTTAAAGAAACGATTGCCAGATTCGTCACTGATATGTCGACCGTGGTAATGATTCATGCGGAACACGTATAGCATACACGCCGACTTCCGGGGGGGCCGGCGCCCCCCGTAAATTTATGGTTGAGGGGCAACAAAAATGGTTATTACAAGTGGTGTTTCAAAGATAAAACACTTTGCGAAAGAGATTTGGATAACTTAAACGGACTTAAAGAATGCCGAAAGCAAAAAAACAACCCAGGTTGCTCTTGCCCGCAAAACAGCAGCTGATCGCATGGCTTTCTCATACGGTATGGAAATTTCAAAGTAGATCGTAGAGTAACTTGCGCTGCTGGAATAGTCACGTAACTATTCACTGCAATATTAAGTAAACCGGCTAAATTAAACGCGCTATTTTCAACGAGGTCTTCCCGCTGTGAGACAATTATGATTGAACAGAACGCATTGTTTTCTTTGCAATGTGTGAGAGTTAAATCGAAAACCGATAAAAGAAAAGGTGTTTAATGGTCTTGGTCGCAGATATTGCCTGCATTAACGACGTCTCTTACCGCTCTTATAATCACCTAGCTAACCTGACATCATTGTTTTATGCCGCCGCTAAGGTCTGACATCGACTTTAACGATCATAGAATGTTACGTAATAAGAACGATTACAACCTACTCGCAGAAATTAAAAATATGATCTCTTGAAACAGCTCTTTATGCTGTTTTGTCTCGTGAGCTTTGCATATTGCTCAACAAATGCATAAAGTTTAGAATTGACAAGAAATCATTAAATTTGAAAATTAAGTTTGAATCACTGCAAATAAACGTATTCAAAACTTTTACTTAGGCCGACACGATTTCACACTCCGTAATCTACGTCGACAATGATTTTAAGTGCGTTCATTTTGAAAACTGCCGAGCTGGAGACAACAGCTTGTCCTGTGTTAGTTGAACTTGTCTTTTTGAGGTGAAAATCACTTGCGTACATCTCGACCTATCCTCGAGTATATACAGGGCCGGATTTAGATGATGAGGGGCCCGGGGCACTTTTAGATCGGGGGGCCCCCGTGCAAAAAATTTTTTCGCTCCTACGGCGCAAAAAGCCACCTCTACGTCTACAGTAGCATTAATCCAGCACTGCACAGGATTTTGCTGCAACTTTAAAGGCTGAAAGGAAAAAAATAACACAAAATCACATTTTTTCCACGTAGGGGGGCCCTTCAAAAGTTGGGGGGCCCGGGGCACCTGCACCCTCTGCTCCCCCCTAAATCCGGGCCTGAGTATATAGCCTACTGTATTCAATAAAAGACTATAAAGACTTTCGCCGTTGTTAGCGCTTTGAAGGTAAGTAATTAGCAAAACGAGGTTAATAAAACTGATAGCGGGTTTCCACTCTGCTTGAGATCATGATTTTTTGCGTTTTATTTCGATAACTTCACTGTCTTGATCGTTGTTTTTCACTCGCACGAAAAGGAAATGAATAGGCTTGTTTTCCAACTGTTCCAATTGTGAGCTCACAATATCAAAATTTTTACGACTAGGTACTACGTACTGCATGCGTACAAGCAGCGATTGTAATAAATTCGGTTTGCGACCTAGGTGTCAGTATAAACAAGACACTAAGCTTAATCAAAGAATATTTTAATTGAGTAAAATTGCGTTATGGTTATGACATCATCACCTTTCTCGCCCCCCAAGGTTTTTTGAAAAGTCGGCGCCTATGACGTATAGATAGGCAACTTGGAATTGAATCTTTGCATGCATGTCTTAGGCCTAAACGGTTAAACCATTACGGTTTTGCCCAGTTTTCCTTTTGTTGGTTATGTCACTGTAATGTATTTCTACAATATCGTATCTTCTGCATTCCGACAAAGAAAAATAAATACACACAGTGTACAACTGCAAAAAACTATGTTTTAATGGGTAGGCCATAATCTGTTGTCGCAGAGAAAACATTGACTTTTTTGCGTTTGCTTCAATTCCTATGGCGGATCGAATCGGATTCGATGTAGGCCTAGAAGCCACAGTGTGCGCACCTATTTGACCGGCGCCTAACTGTCTGCGCCTAAAAGACTTGCTCCCTAACTTGGCTACTCTAGCAGGCCTCTAAGCTAGTTTATTTTCCCGGAGGCCAACCATGGGCTACCAGAGCTGCTTCCCGGCAGCCAAATTCTCGTGCCCGGAACCCAACACAAAATATCCGTTAAAAAATTGTGTTTATAAAAATCCTTTAATTGATATCGTGTTTTAGCGTTCATTCAGAGAACAACGCAAACAAGGACCTGAAACATTTTTGCAGTTGTATTTAAATACACTGCTTCCACGTAGGCGTAGAGCTAGTCTTCCAGTTTTTATAGGTCGACAGCGACGCTCATACTCTGCCTTGTTGGTAAAAAAAAATAGTGCGAATGCGAGTGAAGAGAAAAACACTTCGAACACCAACGGAGTGGAGAAATGTTGGCTTGTGGTCGGCCTAACATGGTCTACCGCACTGTAGTTTCGAAAGCCATTTAACGTTTGATAATTGTTTATTTTTTTCTTGCTGAGACTCTAGTTGAGATTTTTTCGCTGACATTTTTTATTTTACTTACTTACTGTTTAACCATTGCGTTTTTTCGGGCTGAGAGTTCATTTAATTAACCTCTATTGTTAATCATGAAACGAACGCCATATGGCAACTGTTTTTTTGTGTGTGTGTTTTTTTTTTCTTTAGTTGGGACATTTTCGCTGACAATTTGCTTGGTTAACCTCAATTATAAGCTAATTCCTTTGAATGAAGAGATGCAGCTGTGGAATTTTACAATTCTACAAAAAAAGGCTTTCTCCGAACTGGGATTTCTCCGAATCGGATTCTCCAAAATAAATTCTCCAAACAGTAGCAGACCGATTTTATCACTGTGCTCAGAATTGACGATATTATTAGAGACTGCAAAATTTATGTACAAATATGTGCACAAAATGCTGCCCCGGGCCTTTGCTGGCTGCTTTATTTTTGTAAACGAAATTCACCATCATAAAACCCGTCAGAACCAAAAAGAATGATTTATATTTGCCTTCTACAACGTCAAACTCTGGTAAGAAGATGCTATGTTTTAATGGAGTGAAACTATGGAATCAAGTACCAAAAGAAATAAAAGTCTGATAATGTGTTTAAATTTAAATATAAATGTTTATTAAAGAATTTGTACAATGATCAATTGATCATCACTCCTGAAACGTATCGTCCGCTTATTTCTCTACACAGTTTTTTTTATGTTGCCCTGTGTTATTCCATTGTTAATGTATTATGTAAAGTTCTGGTATTGTGCTATATATTATATATGTGTTAATGCTCTTAATTTTGGGTCTTTTGTTTAAATGTTTGGGTGGCAGCTGACTTTGGTGACCTTTTGGTCTTTCGCTGCCATCCTTGTTGTGCGAATTATTTGTGTTTATTGTGTTTTTGCTTTTTTGTGTCTTTCTTTTTCGCCAACAAAACAAGAAATAAACTGAACTGACACGGTCAGAAAAACCACCATACACGATTGTGTAACATTGACCAACCGGTTAAGGTTGACATTGGCAAGTTACGAATCAGCATTAGAAAAGGATACCTCCCCCACGTATGTAAAGTTCATTTAACAGTCCAGACGGAAAAGGATTCTATTGTAGCCGCAAACTCTCCTTCCATACCAGTATTGTTTTTCTCCAAGCGTTACTATTGCTGCACCAGCGGGTCATTCTGCAGTATTGGTATGATCTCCGAATTAACCCCCTCTCTCAGTTGCAGAAACAACATGCCAGCTGTTTACAGTTCATGGCCCCCGAAATAATCAAGTACAAACTTCCATCGCATCAGTAACAAAAAGATATCTGTTACAAGTCGATAAGCAAGTGAAACATGGGCGGTTGACATTTTCCCTATTTAAAGCACAGGGAAGCATTGATTTTGCGCAATGTGCATCAAATTAAAACTTTTGTGAATACCGTCAAATAGGCTACAGTATACTTGGCAATATCTCGAACATTTGCTAAATATGTAAGACACTCCATGGCAGCACAACATACTCGCCCTCTTATACGATCCTAAGGGCGCACCGAGCTTCCACTCCGGTCGTTGGAACACTGGCACGAACCCAGACCTGGCTTTCGCAAGTGATGACCCCGATGATCGCCAGCCGGACAGACGTGTGTTAGAGAAGTTCCCAAGGTCTCAACACCGACCCTCGCTAATCACGGCCCCCTTGCTTGCCACACCTATTCCGAGCAAGCCTGTCAAGCGATGGAACTTCAGAAAAGCCGATTGGGAATACTACAGCTTCCTCACAAACGAAGCTACGCAGTACCTCCCATCCCCACACACCATCAAAGTGGATGAAGCCTACCAGGACTTCTGTGATGCAATTATATCTGCGGCAAAAGACTCCATCCCGCGAGGTCGACGGAAAAACTACATACCTTGCTGGGATGCGGAGTGCGACAGGCTTTACCGCGACTTCCTCCGTTCCCCCCAGGGTACCGCCACCACCAACTCAGCAACAGCCCTGCTGGCAAGATTGGATTCAAAGAGGAAGAAGCGCTGGACAGAAGCCATAGACTCAATCGACTTCACGCACTCCAGCCGCACAGCTTGCAGTACACTCAACAACCTCACTGGCAGATCACGTGCCTCTCGTCGCCAATGCCCCATTTCAGCAAATGCCATCGCCTCACAACTTGTGAAAAATGGAGTGCACAGAACGAGAGACCGTGAACCAGACAAGTCCGTCCTCAAGGAAATGACGGACCTCTGGAAGGTCCCAACACCTGTCGAGGGCAACATCTCTGGTGAGTTTACCCCAGAAGAATTTGCCTCCGCCCTCCAGCACTTAAAGCCAGGCAAATCCCCGGGCCTTGACCACCTATGCCCGGAACTAATACTCCAAGCTGCTCCCTCTATGAGGTCCTGGTTAAAAGAATTCCTTTCCTGCTGCTTGCGTCACCTGCGCATCCCAAGAATCTGGAGAAGAGCCCTAGTGGTTGCAGTCCCAAAGCCGAAGAAGCCCCCAGGGGATCCGAAGAGCTATCGTCCCATCTCTCTGCTCTGTATCCCCTTCAAGATACTCGAAAGACTTATCTACGCCCGTGTCGAACCGATAATAGACCCTCAGCTCCCTCGGGAACAAGCCGGCTTTCGCCACGGAAGATCAACTGTAGACCAGGTCACTCTGATGACTCAAGACATCGAGGACAGCTTCTCGGCAAAAAAGAAGGCTGGCGCCGTGTTTGTCGATCTCACGGCTGCCTACGACACTGTATGGCACAGCGGCCTTACCTGCAAACTACTCCGTCTCCTTCCTGACAGGCACATGGTCCATATGATTATGGAACTTGTGCAAAACCGCAGCTTTACCCTTTCCACCGGTAGCGGCCGACGAAGTAGACTACGTCGACTCAGGAACGGCGTCCCACAGGGCTCTATCCTGGCTCCCCTCCTCTTTAACACTTACATCTATGACCTGCCTGACACCATCTCCAGGAAGTATGCTTATGCAGACGATCTGGCTCTCCTGCATCCAGCCGGAGATTGGCAGTCAATGGAGAGGAACCTAAGCCAGGACATGTCAACTATATCAACATATCTCCAGAAATGGAAGCTACAGCTCAGCAAGGCAAAGACAGTGTCGGCGGCCTTCCACCTAAACAACAAGGAAGCAAAACGTGAGATCAACATTACCACCGATGACGAACACCTCCCCTACTGCGCCGAACCCACCTACCTCGGCGTAACCCTGGACAGGTCACTCACGTACCGACGACACCTGGAGTCACTGCGCAAAAAACTATCTGCGCGCGTTGCACTTTTGAGGCGGCTGGCGGGTTCCGGTTGGGGAGCTGATGCGAAAACCCTTCGCACAGCTACCTTGGCCCTTGTCCATTCTACTGCTGAGTACTGCGCACCAGTGTGGTGCCGCAGCTCTCACACCCTCCACATTGACACCGCCATCAATGACGCACTACGCACTGTGACTGGATGCCTGCGTCCCACTCCAACGGACTGCCTTCCCATCCTTGCAGGCATCCAACCTGCTGAGCTTCGCCGTAAAGGAGCCATGATTTCCCTTGCTCGTCGCGCACTGGACCCCGACCACCTCCTCCACAGTACATTTCAGCGCCTACCTGGAGGACAGCAGCGACTGAAATCAAGACGCCCATTTGTGCCCGCCGCACGACAGCTTCTGAACAACGTTGAAGATCTTGGAATAAGTGCGGCACACTGGACGAACTACACATGGAACATGGAGTGGCAAAACAACACCTCCCGACTCCGTGATTTCCTACCCGACGTCGATCCCCACCCTCCGGGAATGTCCCTCGCAAGACTTGCGTGGGTCCGGCTTAACCGCCTACGAACCGGCGTCGGTTGCTTTCGTTCAGACATGTGCAAATGGGGCCTGGCTTCCTCACCGGGATGCGAGTGTGGCGCCACAGACCAGACAGTAGATCATGTCGTCCATGACTGCCCAATCCATCAACCGCCACATGGAGCGCCTGGACTGAAGGCCCTGGATGACGAGACTGTCGAGTGGCTGATGACATCATGCCCAAACATATAGTCCAGAAGAACAGCTCATACGACGAAGAAGAAGAAGAAGATACAGTGTTGAAGTACATTATTTGCTTGAGCATAGAAATGGCTGGAAAAATGCATACAAAATACTACATGCCAGAAACACATCACCTAAACGATTCCAACAAACTTTTACAGTGAAGCAACATATAATCAATTCAAATATAGAGCAAGCAACGGATTATTTGGCGTGAGCAGCCTTGTTAGGAAAACGGAGCAATATTTTAGTAAAGACAATGTTCATATTTTTTACGCTTATACCTTGAACTGAGTAGAATGTTGAGTTAAAACAAAAAACACACTTGACCAGGCACCAAACGTAATATACGCGGCTTTCTGCTAAATTGTAGGTTACTCAAAGACAAGTGACAACCTGTCTTTCATCTACATCCACAACACACTTCAAATTCGTAAAAGTTGTTCCGCAAGAGCAAAGTCATCGCCGTCAATGTATGTCACAACATTTTCTATTCAATCGCATGAAGAGTAACACAGCCATTGATTCGCATATGAATCGAATGCGAGATAGCTAAAGTGTGCGCCTTTCAAGCGAATCTTTCGCCAATTTCATTCTGCATGTGGTTGGATATTGAACCGTTCAACATTTTTGGCGATTACGATCAATCGAAATGTCTTGAATCTTGCTAAGGCGGTAGTAACATTCTCAAGAAATAAGTTTTACTGTGCCAAACGAAATTGAACAACGAGTAAACTTTTTTCAAATGTCTGAAGTCAATGACTAATATTTAAAATCCCACTTGAGATAGCAGCTCAAACAATAGTTGGAAAGTTAAATATCCCGTTCATACAAACCCTGATGATTGAATGTGTGAAGTGAATGACCAAAATGATAGGCAAAATAGATTGAAATAGTTGCTGCAAATGTTACTGAACAAAAAAATCACCTTTTGCCAACATGCCAACCGAGAAAATGGTAAAGTTTGTAAACTAAAAAGTAAAAAGTCCAGCGCTCACCGAGTCTGGTGAATGCTCTCGTCTTCTCTTTGCTGGAAGCTAAGTTAATTTATGTCAGTGGTGGGTGAAAAACTAATAAGAACTAGAATTATAAACTGAAAAAAACTATATGTCTAATAAAAGTAAGGGTACATCGGTAAAATCGATTCCCAATCGACAAAAATTACTAATTTGACATCACTTCTTGGTACGGAGATGTTGAAGTGATGTAAAACGGGCAAATTTTCTTAGGTGGGTTGGAAAGATCTTGGAAGCTCAACCACTGTTTACAACCTGTAAGCTGCTCCACACTGATTAACTGCCATAGCCACACAAACCGCTAAACAAATCTACTTTGAGAAATGTGCAATATTCATGTTAGATTGCAGCTAAATTGGAATCTGTGATCGTAGCACAGACGCATTTCGTTTGTATACTTCATAATGAATAATAGAATGACACAAGCTTAGAAATCGAACTTTGTAAACAGTATGACAGAATTATCGCAATATGGAAGAAATTAAACAGTATTTAAATTCTTGTGCAGAAAACTAGACAAAATTTTCCATACGCAAGGCGTACTGAGTCAGTGGTTAATATATGCCAATGGAAAGTAGGAAGCTTGTTTTTGCGATTCTATTTGAACTAGGAAGCTCGTTACTCCGCGTTGAATAATGTTTGCCAGGGTTTAACGGTTGTACATCTTTGTCAGTTCATAACCATCGTCAGTTTGCTAACAAAAAAGCGATAGCGTCGAAGCTCATCGTGGTATCAGTGATGATTGTAAACTTTTCTCACCACCACCTCAATTACGTTGCTTGATGTCAGCTGTTGAACCATGAACATTTGCAATGCGGTTCTATATTTCATTTACAGTGCCGTTATTTATTTCATTTACTTGAATCGGCTCTACTAAACTCTGCGCTTGGCATTCGGTATTCTTTTCGTGGTGTTGCTACCACTCATCGTATCAAAATTGTTCATGCACATACGAGCGTGCGCAACGAGAAATGCGAAGAGTTTTATCACATTTTAAAAACTTATGCAAATTTTGCCAATAGATTCTGTCACATTGAATCTTTTTTTAAATTATATTTTTCATCCTTCACCGCCCCCTCATCAGGTGACAAACGAGTTGCAACGTCATCAAGCAGGAAAAGATGAGAAAATGTGGTTTATAAAATTTAGTCCTTCAAAACAGAATCAGCTCAATTGATCAAATGAATTGTTTAATTCGATTCAAATTAACGGACGAATTAGGAAACAAATTATTTTCTTAATAAACGATACCGTGCTGGTCTGCGGCGTGCAACGAACCCGATTTGCTTGTGCATTGCTACTTCTTGTTTACTTTTTAGTACTAGCTGTGTGTGCTTCGCGATATCAACAAAGAACAATGATAATTGAGTTTTACTCAATCTAAATCCTCACTTGCGCACTTTACTAGTAATCACGGTCACATAAAATAACCAGAAAATATATCCCTGAAAACATGCACTAAAAGTGGTCAACTGGTCACCAACTTTTTTAAAAAGCAACCTCGATTTTAATAAAAATAAACTTAGCGTATACGTGGGATCTAATTTTGTTTTCCGGTATAGAGAAAAATATTTTAAGTTTAAGTACACATACATTGGATTAAAACCGCAACTATGGGGTAAGTTTAGGCGACCCCACGCCCACAGGTTGTCATATAAATGCAAAAAGTCGCCGAAGTTATGATGGCATACTCCAACCATGTTTTTCATGCAGACTGAAGCAATGTGTTGATGTCTTAATGATATGGAATAGCACATTTAACAAAGTGATTGATGAAGTTCCTATGATGAAAATTCAAATTATGCAATAGAAAATATCAATTCAACAAAAAACAAATCAGTCGTTTTTGCATTGATTCAACGTTTGCGGACGTTGAATTAATGCAAAAAGCAGCTGATTTACTCTGTGGAAGTGTTTTATACCAAGAGCAAATAAATTATTATTTCTGATTTTAGAAAACTACTTAAAAGTTAAAAATAAAGTTTTAAATTATTTTAGCGAACTAGCTATATCAAGGTTACAGTTGGTGGGACAGCAATCTTGCCAAACCTTTCTAGCCTTTCACGCAGAATTTTTGCGTCACAATTTAATTGTCATTTTCTGAACAAGAAATCTTGCATAATAATGACAAAAGTTTAAGGAAAAGCGAGCTGGAAACCGTGTGACAGAAAACGCAGTTCGTCAGTTGACCAGTCCCGTGGGACCTAATCATCTACGTTACATGGTATTTGTCCAAAATATACTTTCAAAAGCAAAACGACATTTCGTCGGTATACTGTAATGAAACCGAGGTCATGCGATGATCAATTTCATGACTTTTTAATAAATATGGCCTAATTCTGTTGCTTGAATGATGGTGATTATATCTTTCTCAGTTAGTAAACTCATCTTTTTGCATTGATTCAATGACGCTTGATTTTGTGGTCTACCAACAAAAGCAACATCTAATGCAAATCATAGTTATAGACGTGTCAAGCCACATCTTTGAAAAGGAAATGTGGACAGATGTCACTGAATTGGAAATTAAAACTAATGTAGCCTATTAACTGAATAAATGCAGGAAATGTGCCTGGAACCGGTTTGACGACTTTTAGAGAAACATCAACCGCCTTTCACATAAAATAAAGACTCTTTTGCTTTTCCCATTTCGCTTTACAGTGACAAATGAAACAAAGGCGAGCGCTTCCTGATGATAATTATTGACAAATACAAGTGCTGTGTCTTCCTGATAGATTTCATTCAAAAAACGCGTTCTTTTTAATACACAGCAATATTTCGCCGATACAAATATAACATCAGCCAAGCAGTGACCTCTTTAAGATCAATCCGAGATAACCGATAAAGATATCACCATACGTTGAATGAAACTCAATGGTGAAGTGATCCAAGAAAGTACGAGTTCAATCTGTGCACAAGACAGACGACGTACTTGAGTAAGAAGGTCACGAGCAGACAGTGTTTTGTGGAATGCAGAAGACATTTCTGTCATCGCCTCAGTTTGGTTAGCCAATGAGCATGTCACGCAACTAAAACACATCAGACAGCTGCGAAGAATCTAACGCCAAAACGTGGCATGAATGACGTGTCCCTACGTCAATTAATTGCAAATCAGCACCAAAATCAACGAAGTTTAGTTATGTCATCACTTGAGTCGTAGTTATCAACTGTGAGATTAGAGTCCGGTTAAAAAGATTACAGACATGCGTTTAATCAAATACGAAACCAGAAAAACAGCGATAGCACTTTCAGTTGAATGACTTCTATATGAAGAATACCGTATGTCAGTTTAAAAAGTGCATTTCGTAGTTCAAACCAGCAAAGAAATCACATGAACTAATGAACACATATACCAAGGATTTATCAAAATATCTATTTTTATAAGTCCTTCGGCCAATATGAGCGACCACGTAAATTTTGTTATTGTTAGAACTACGCATCGTTTGTGGTGCTGTATTACCTTAAGATGTCATGCAAAGAATTTTATGCTAGCTAACCATTCCTCCAGAAGCGAAAAAGTGGCCTCCCAATCGCAAAAACATGATATGATTATTCACACGGTTATATAATTCCGCCACTTAAAAGATCCGCTTTTTGTGCATTCACACTTTAGACCTAGAGTCATTTACTTGTTAATTATATTGAAGCGAATTTTCATCCACTTGAAATATCGAATTCGTTCTGAAGACGTAAAGCAAAAGGGCACAAAAAAACCTTGGGAAAGATTTCATTGAAACGCGATCCTATGACTTCTAAGGAAAAATGCTGATTTAAATGTCGAAAAATGTAATTGCAAAGCAGCTGAACAATGATGACACTAATTGCTGTAAAAGTTCATGATTTCATTGATCTAAAGAATGCAACCACTCATTTGGCTAAATGACAATAGAACATCGCAAGACTGAACCAGACATGCAAATTGAACTTTTTTAAGAAACAATTAAAAATTTGAAAACTAAACATCGTTAAGCCATGTTGAGGAACTCACCTTTGGTGAGTCTTTTGCTGGGTTTTTTGAAATAGAACTTCGTGCTGCAAAAACAAATAGATTAATTTATAAAAGCCATCGTATGCAGTTCTTAGTATGTATTGAGGTACAATTAAACAAGCAATACCCCACATTCAGCTCAACAATCAATATGCAGTGCAACCTTGATAACATGACCACGTTTTGAGATAAAGTTTTATGTGAATTTTTACTGACGTCATGTGAATTGTGACCTCATTAGTAAATTACCAAAAGAGGCGAGTTGCTCAGGTCAAGGTTATGTTAATCAGCTGACTGCCGGTTCGAACGTTAATAAAAAAAAGTTGAATTAAACACTTGCAATAGTTCGCTAAACGAACTTAATCAATTGAGAAAATAAAATAGGAAATTCAAACACTGCCGTGGTGTTGCAGTTCCATAGAATCATTGAATATTTTGTCAATGAAAACAAAGCAGAGCATTGAAAAGCAAAACAATAACAACATACTTGAGAAGTTCCTTGTGGCCAATATGGTTGTCAGGATAGCGCCCTAGAAAAGCAATAATTTCAGTTTTCCTGTGGAAAGTGCTCGTTGTTAATTTTCCGCAACATATCAATTATTTTCACAATACTTGTGGAACTGTTTGCCTTCTTGTTCTTTGTTGGGATTGGATGTTCAAAAGGATTCAAATTTTCAAAGATTACCATCAATATCTCCATAAAATACGGTTTATTAGCAAGCAGAACACAATGACGTGATTCTACGACAACCGTTGGCAATAAGTGGATTACTTTATTGATCGAAATGAAATTTGAAAAACAGAAGTATGTTAGTTCATTTACTGTTGAAGGCACCAGCTCAGTGGCCGAGTGGTTTCGCCTTCGGCTCTGGTGCTGGTAGATCTGAGATCGATTCCAGGTCGGGTCAAACCGAAGACTTTAAAAACGGTACCGATTGTGTTCTATCCTGCATAGCGCAGTGAGAATGAGTCGGGTAATAATGTGATAACATCGTAAACCTGATACAAATTAAAAATGAGCCCTGTCGCTAAAAGACCTTAGCTGTTGTAGAGCGACAATAAATAAAACCATAACATTATTATTATTATTACTGTTGAAGGCGCAACAGAGGTTGTAGGCAAACCTTGTTCATTCTTTCAATGAAATATTTCTGAAACTACCAGATACAAACCTCTCGTGTTACTTCTGAAAATAGCCGAAAACAATTTCAACTTTTCATTGTTAAGAAAGAAAATAATTGTGGTTTGTTTTTTAAAACCTAAAAATTAAACGTATTTTCCCGTTCAGATATTTACAGACGAACCTTTAGTTTTCTCCTGGCATTGAAAGTCTTGAGGCAATCGACGGTGTCTTGTCTGTGGATGTGAGAAGCGAATCTCTCGCGTTGCTGCAAGTTCAATTAGCAAGAGTTTAACCAAAAACATAACCTCGATAGATCAAATCATGCGAGCTACACGCAATCATAAGCCTGGGTTTCTATCTAAAGGTGGCGAAAGCCTTAATTGCTGTGATAAATTGCCAACCAAATATTTAAACCGCTGAAAGAATTTTTCTATTGTTATCAGGAAATATTGTTTCGCTTAGATATCGCATCTTTTTGCTAAGCAGCTCCAGTACATCAATTATTCAAGAGATAGATGAGTAAGTGTTCAAGAGCAAGCGATGGGATGATCAATCGAAATTTCTTGCGCATTTTATCTCAGCACATGCAAATTAATTAATCACGGTTTCTTGCTGACCTTGGCTTGTCAATCATAGAAACCAACCGGTAAAACTACCCGTCCTTTAAAATGGCAGCTTTTGCTAGGCGGTGAAAATCATGTTGGTGAAATAATACTTTCGTCTACTTAACGTATCAGAAATAAAAAAGTCTGAGCTAAAGGGCATCACTTGCTTATTCTGTAAGTATTTTAAGATCCGTGGTACATTTGAAACCGGACGAAAAAAACAACAAAACAAAAGCGAGTAGTTGTCAGTCAAATTCCTTCTTTATTTTGTAAGCAACTCTAGAAAAAAAACTTTGCAATGCCAAAGCCACCAAAAAGCTCTCCTTCAGCATCCACCAATACTAGGAGGAATATACTTACGCTTATCCAAGGATGCTTCAATGCTTGGAAGGCCGTAATTCTTTTCCCGACATCATTGCTGAGTAGCTTTTTAATCAAATCTTTGGCTTCTCCAGTCACCGTATCCCACTCGGGTGAAGGGAACTGAATACAAAGCAAAACAATAAATTATCGAATAGACACAGAACTTCAACTAACACAGGAAAAGTAATATACTGCAAGTAACTGTGCACATGTGCACAGATGTTTGATCATTATCATCCATAAGGCAATATCTTACAACAACAAAAAAAACTAATTTGATTTTATACGACAATTCAACTGCAAATTACGCTTAGTAAGTTACCTTACAAAAGCCGGGGAAGGCTAAGCCGGGGAAGGCTATAAATATTTAATTGAAATTTCGTAGCAAAGTCCGCTTTCGAAAAGCTAAAGTGAAGAAAAATGGCAATAACAAACGCGTAGAAACATGCAACTTCCCATTGAGATTGTAGCCTACATGAATGCTTCGCAAAGTAATCGATTTCGTGTAATTTTAAGTCAAACATCATAATCATCAGTAACAGATGTGAAAGAAATTTGAAGTCCAAAAAAAACAAATAGTTTAGTTCAGGGAGTGGTGTTTACTACTAGAAAATTTTGACAAATTTGACCTTGTTTTGATCGTTTTTATTGTGTATTTTGAGGCCCAAAAATATTTTTGTTCAAACCGCACACTATGGATTCGGCCACATTCTTCAAAATAAAACTAGATTTCTGTAAAAAATGAAATGACGTTGTAAATAATTTATTTGTTGACGAAGGTCTGTAGTGTTGTGTGATCTTTCAGTCAAATTTAAAAAATCCTTCTAAAGTATTCACATCCTCCTCAATAAGAAAATAAATCAATAGTTTTTTTTCAAGTCTAAACCTTAAACCATTTGACCAAGTAAACACTCACAATAGTATTTCAAATTTTTTTTAATATAATTTATGTTGTGGAACCGGTTTTCTTCCTATAGGATTCATCAGCACAACTGGATCGAAACGAAAAAATTACAGAAGATTACTATTAGCACAACTAGCCCAAAAAAAACGCAAATTTACATGTTAAATAAATTATTTAACATGTAAATTATTTAACATGTAAATTTAACATGTAAATTTACATGTTAAATAAATTATTTAACATGTAAATTTGCGTTTTTTTGGGCTAGTTGTGCTAATAGTAATCTTCTGTAATTTTTTCGTTTCGATCCAGTTGTGCTGATGAATCCTATAGGAAGAAAACCGGTTCCACAACATAAATTATATTAAAAAAAATTTGAAATACTATTGTGAGTGTTTACTTGGTCAAATGGTTTAAGGTTTAGGCTTGAAAAAAAAACTATTGATTTATTTTCTTAATGATTGCTTTCTGTGTTAGGTTGATCGCCCATTTGAGGAAGTGTCATAGTACCTGATCACCTTTACCAGTTAGTTTTTCTCACTTTTGATCATCCTCCTCAATGTATGAAAGAAATGTTCTTTATTATACTTCTATTAACACTCCAACAGGTTAACTTTTTTCTCCATTTGAGAGGAAGGCACGTGACCAAATGCGACCCTGGATCCGCTACTGACTTGAGTGTTTAAACACCATTTAACAGCAATGTAGCAAATCATCAACTTACATCATAGGCCCCTTCTTTGATTTGAGCATACAGACGATGCTGATCATCATCCCAAAATGGAGGATACCCGACCAGTAATATGTAAAGAATGACACCTAGAAAGTAGAAGAACAACGATTATGATTCTGACTATTTATACGCAGCTAGGAAGTTGATTCTTTTTTTCGCATAAAAAAAATAAATTGTCTGTCGTCGCCATGGGAATGGTTGAAAAAACAAGATTTTTCATCAATAGCTGCTTGTTTTCAAATGTGAAGCTTCGTTGACGGAGCAAGACCTTTAAATGATAAAAGATAACCTCCTGTATCTCAAAAGGTGAAGCTACGGAAATTTCAAAACGCAACCTGTGTCTTTTGAAATCAATTCAATTAAAATCAATAAGTTTTTCAAAACTCTTTGTGAAATTTTTAATCTCGTTTAAGATTTTCTCATTTGATTGATTGAAACAGCGATACTGCATCATCAATACAACAAATCAATTGCAAATGATCAAAGATACAACAATAATCAAAAGTGGCCTTTCTGCCAAACAACAATGTACGTGGATATCTGTTGGATTACATATCAGTTAATGAATACACGATCAATGTAATCGTCCAATTGAACTTCAAACAAATCCAATGACCAAAGCTATCATGCTGTGAAAATAAATTCAGGCAGCTTAGCTTTGTGTCTCATTGTTAACAATCGCTATTCAAAAGAGTCGTATTGTATGAGCAATACAGTAATAGCTTGTGCAAACAGAAGTTCCACATGCGCCTATGCCACGACAGTGAGTATTCGGCAATGATGATTACCATTTTTTTTCAAACAAGCAAAATTTCAACTTCCTTTTCATTTCAATGCAATAGTTTCAAAAGCATGTCGGAGCATAACTGGCTGCATTGAACGCATGTTTTCTTACCGCACGCCCACAGGTCAACCGGCATTGCATAAGGTTCTTTTCGTAAAACTTCGGGTGACAGATACCCTGGAGTCCCAGCAAAACCTAAACAGATACAACAAAAACCAACATTAAATACATAATCAACAAAAGTGACAATGAATACTGAAAAGTTTGGGTGTTCATCAGGACAAGTATCGTTTCGAGCACTAGTTGCAACGTTTATCTAAAGATGAGCGTTGCAACTAATGCTAGAAACGAAGAATGACACATTGGAGTAAAATAAAAAAAGAATGTATCAACTCTCGGTGTTTATAAATACTGCGAAGTGTCGTTCCCAAGGTACACTTTGCCGGCGGCACCAAACTAGATATCTACAAGCCAATGATTAAAAGTTTGCAAACATAAACTTTCGTGCTTCCTGAGTACAACAATGGGAACCAGAGAGGCTGCAGAGCAGGGGTAGGCAACGTACGCCCACGCGGAGTATGTGATGTTCGCCCTTCGTTTTAACATAAAGAAAGCAGAAAACGGCGAAGTTTATTTTTTTTGAAAGATCAACTACATAACACGAAACAAACCATTCGGTGATATTTTTCTGCTTACTAGTCAATCACACAACACTCCCAATAATTAATGCACGTGATGATTGTGATAATATACACCAGCAGAATCTTGGCATACTCAATGGGCCGACACTGACTTCCAACCTAATAAGTTGGGTACGTCCCAGTATTTTTGCCGCTTATTGGAATCAACATCTTGGAGAAAACACCAATGTAGGCAGATATAGGGCGAAAGAATTACTGTCTAATTCTTGATGTCATAAATTACATACAATTTGGTCAGGGCTATGGAGTTGGGCGAAAAATATATGATTCCGACTTCTGGTTTATAACTGGCCAACTCCGACTTCAGTGACGCCAGATTTTTTGTGACTTATTTTTGTCTTTTACTTTTTTTAAATTTATTATCACTTTAAGTTGTAACTGAAATTGAAACGGCAACATTAACAAAAAATGACAAAAATAAAAACTTCTATTTTCTGGTAAAGTTTGAGAGCGCAATACGGAGAACTAGAAAGAAAAATTAAAAAAAAATGATCTTTAGCAAAAATGTTCATCGTTTTGTATCAAGCATTCAAGCTTGAGTGGACTTTTTTTTCAACAACCCCGACTCCGGACACGCCACAGCCCTGAATTTGGTTTGATGTTGTTTGATAAGTAATAACTAGGGCCGTGGCAGACGCAGACACAAACATTCTATAAGCTACTAGTACTACCTACATGAAACTGTGCTTGAATGCTTATTGATTAAATGCAGTGGACATTTCAATTCTAGTAGTGATTTGGAAATGAAACGAGTGTTTGATTCGTTGTTAGAATATGTTATTGTTTAAAATACATGTAAAAACTTGCATGCGAGTTGTCAATTGCGGAGATTAGCATAAATTTGATGTTTAAAAAAATAACATAATATTTTTCGATTTTTCGGTCATAAAAAACTTGTCGGAGTAGTAACGGGGCAGTTTAAAATCGATGTTGCTCGACAGAAACTCAATAAAATAGATAGAAACTGACTATTTCAAAATGAAATATGTACAATTCTTCATTTACTTTATTCAGGAAGCTTGATTAAAAAAAAGAAGTTTTGTTTTGAAATTCTTTTGCTATAAAAACCTCTCACTATAGTTTTATGAATATGACGCACGCCACGTACTTTTAATTCTACGACGCTTTCTAATATCTTTTGTTCATTCTGACTTGAGCAAATGGCGCAAAGATATTGCTTAAATAGGCTATTAAAGTAGGAAAAAAATAAATAGCCAATAATTGTCTCTAAAAGTAAGAAAAAAGTATGCATATAGTACATAAACTAACACGGACAAGTTCTTAAAAATCTCAAACTGAGATTTCAATCTGTGTTACGGTAAAGAAAATACGGTAATTTGCACATATCGCGGCATACACTTACCATACCATTGTGTAGGGGTGTCGGAGACTTCAATTGCCAAGCCAAAGTCAGCAAGCTTTACAACAGCACCTTTTTCTTTACTTGCAAGAAGCAAATTCTCTGGCTGTGACAATGGATGCATGCAATAGTTTTGAATAAAACTAATAAAAGTGGTGGCTACATAAACATATTGGGTGCAGAAAAACGACATTCTCTGCGTTTGAGCAGCTTGCTACAATCTTCCTATTCATCATCATTCAAATTTGATTTTGTCCCCACTAGTGGGGTGACCCATTCTTTCCTTGCAGCGATTGCCTTCACTCCTATTCTTTCATATATCATATATAATAATACTAATCAAACAACAAATACTATTAATACTACAAAAAGTGCTCAATGCTAAGCATAAAGCCAAGCAGAGCGAATTAAATCTAGAGACTCATAATAATAATCTGTATATATGCTATAAAACATACATACTGTATTATAAACAAAGTTTTTTTATTCACATGTCAATCAGGATGATGAAAAAAATGTCTACTCTTCACAAGCTATGGACACGGCCGAACACCCGTCCTCAAGTTAATCAAGCAATAAAGTATATTACGTTAATCAAGCAATAAAGCACCTTATAAATATTTTTGTAACATACTGACTATCTCACATTTGAATTGTGAATGAAAACAACAACAAAGAATTCATACAAAATTTATTTCAAAGTTATGCGAAGTTACGTTAAAGCACGCACTTTTGTACCTTTAAATCTCTATGAATAACACCGGATTGATGACAATGTGACACAGCATCGAATACTTGCTGGATGCAATGACTGAAAAACCAGTTGGAAAGTAGGTGATTGATATATTTTAAAATCAGAAAAAATTGTTAAAAGAATAAGCAGACTTAACCAACTGTAAAGTTATTCGGTGCAAAACTAAGCCTGTAACGTGACACATTTAATTTTTTTTGTAAGTCAGTCTCTTCATAGAAAAAGAAAGCATTGTTAGCCACCATAATATTTGAAATCCTGCTTGACTATAAAGGACGGTCAGCATATCAAACATACACTTTATAGCACCACAATCATCGGTTACGAAAGTGTCTTGCTAGATCAAACATATCATATACATATATATAGATCATATACAGTAAGTAAAATCGAGTTCTTCTAACCTTGCATCAGCCTCACTGTAGTATTCTCTTGCTACAATATCTTCAAATAGTTCGCCACCTGTTACCCTGCAACAAGGAAGCCAAACATGATGTTGGAGATAGATACTCACCACCACTGATAAGTGAACTATGTCATCATCGCTTTGTCTCTCTTTATTGGGTGACGACTGACGAGTGAACAACATGTGCAAAAATTTGAAGAATATTTCAAAAATTTTTTGTGAGTGGTAAACATACCGTACTTTGAATACAAAGACTGTAGTGTCAACTTATAATTTAGAGATCACAACATTACGATATAGTCAAAATCAAAGCTGGTTGCAATAAGGTACTATCCTGACATGAAACCGAATCACAAACACGCCATACATTTCTTATGCCTGTCACAAATTCATTCATTTGTGACAATGTTGGTTGAGTCGTTGTTATGCTTTGATTTTAGATGGAGTGTGTAACCACATGCAACTCACAAATTCAATATAAAGCTCTACTTACAAGTCAAAAACGAGGAAATGGAAACCGTCTTCTGGAATGCTTGCATGGAGCCTAACTAAATAAAAAACAGTTTAAATTTATAAAATGTATTATATTCACTGTAATAAGCTAGAGTAGGCTATACAGCTGAATCCAGTCGAGCACATACTCAATTTGCCAAGCATTCACGCCTTTATCCAGACTGTGTACTTTTCCACAGCTAGTTTTTGAGGCATCCCAATGGTTTCGATATTTGTTTGAACTTGATTTGTCTGGCAATGATCAATTTTGCTATTTTATTTCTAGGTGCCGTTATTTGAAATTTCAACAGCTCACCTTTCTGTCACCTGCAGTTATTTAATAATCAGGTTCGTTTCGTCACTGCAAAGATACGATCATACCACAAAACCATGACAACCCATATGCACATGCCATGCCAACATGTGAGCTTCGTATTTGACTTGAGGCATATTTGTTTTGCTTGACAGCAGTCAGAATTGCTTACACTACCGGTAATCGATATTCTGAGTACTGAGTAGTAGTCTTTATGTATTGTGTGATTTCGGACTGCTTTTACAATCCAAATATTGAACTAGATTTTGGCACTTGTGTTGGAAATTCGAAGAGCATCTGGCAACACTGGTAACGGAAAAATTTGACTTTTTTTCAGTGAAACTAAGAGTTCAGCAGTGATTTGAGATTCAATAATCACACTTTGGCACTTTTTACTCTCAAAACTATCAATCACATCAAAGATATATAAAGTACATTTAGCCTAAAGTAGAAAATCAAATTGCATCAGCCTCCTGTCATTATAATTATTAAAGGTTTGCACGTTGGCAAGGCCTGTGCATACAGATCACTATGTGTAAAACTCATTACGGTTGCATATGACTGTTTTAAATTTTTCATGTAATTTTAAAGTGTATGGGGTATTTATACCATTGTGTCTGCAAAGAGAGTCCACAACAATTTCGCTTTACACATTTTAGTTTTATGTGCTTTATTTTACTTTCTTAAACAGAACAATTAGATTTGTTATTCAAAACCAAATATAAATCTTCTGTTTGATCATGTAAAATGTTCACATTACATTCAAGCAACCCAATCATACAACTAACCAGTATATATACAAGCAATAAACAGAAATACCGGTATGTAATTACCACGGAATGGCCCGTTTCGGTGAGTCCTATTCGGTGAGTCCGATCCGTATTCAGTGATTTTTTCATTTTTTTTTTTAAATTATCATGTATCGTAGCCTAATTATCATTGCCGTTTTAGGGTTAGGGGGTAGGGGTTAGAGGTTAGGAACTCACCGAATCGGACTCACCGAATAGTAGTAGACCCTAATTACCAGTACGGTATTTTAGAATTTAGCATGTTTGTGTGATGAAACAGACAGGGTCATCTTACATGCAATTAAGGAGATTTCTCTGCGACATAGAGTACAGTATTGATTCAATTCAATGATATTTCGATTCATTTCTAGCATATCTAATTAATTCACCAGTAACCACATACCAAATACAGAAAATATTTGTATAATCGTACCAGTAAAAGTACAGTAGCGCATTTTGTGAAGACAACTTTGACATCCAACTATGATTAAACAGTGCAATTACGATTACAAAAAAATACAATTAAGTTATCCTCCAATTTCAGCTTTTCTACATATTTCAAAGAAATCATAAAATGGCAACTATATCATAACCAAGCAATAGTAACCATTGAGGCCAATTAGATTACTTGACTGTTGGTTCCATTGTACACTTTCAGCGAACTATTTGTGACACCCAACCAGACCACTTATAGCTTGCTGATCAATGTCCTGTTACTCACCAATATTTGGGTGCTTTAGCAAACGACAAATTCTTGCTTCTCTATCAAGTTTTTGAAGCTCTAAATACAAACATTAACCAAATCACCCAAAGTCGCATAGCATGCATAATTGCATATTGCATACGTGCAATAATGTAAAATATCCACCTTTCACGTGTTGGTAAAATTTTGGCAACAAGTCAAATTCAAACTTGTTGTTGTGAAAGGTTGAGAGCACTCTGGACACTGGACAAGTTGCTTGTGAACCATAGCAAAGCAAACTGATTGCACATTTTTTTTACATTTATTCTTTTACCATTTTTAACTATTTAGTTGAAATGAGAATTCAATTTATCAATGCCATTGCAAATTAATATACGATGGAGACCTTAAGTTTCAAATGCAAAGTCATATAAAACAAAGATTGCAATACTGTAGCAGAAAACAGTGTGTCCGCTGTCCGGTGCCCAGTCTTCACTACAGATTTTATCTGTTGTCACAGTTTATGAAATTGATTCCATTTTAAAAACAAAGATTGTTTTTTTTTAAATTTTACTATTGTGATCAAAACACTACACAATATCAGGTGACAACTATACATTCTTGCAAGGTCCAACATAGCAGAAAAATACATCAGTTCCATTGAATAAGGTTGATGGAGTAGTGCTGGAGACCTCTTGTATTTCTATTTGTTGAAGAGAAAGAACATACAGACAGAGTACAACAATATCAATAATTAGAAAAAAATTCTATGCATCACAGGTTACATCAGCCATATATATATAAGCTTGGTCTCAATGATATTATTAAAATAAATTTAATTTGTGTCACATTGCAACTGGTCACAACATAATATATATATATAATGTTTTCATTGTCATTGTATGCAGATATTTTTTTGACAAAAACTGCCTAAATGTAATGAAACACAACCAACCTCTTCCTGACAATTTCCTGGTATTGATGATTTTAGCAGCATACTCTTGCTTTGATTGCTTGTGAATGCACTTTTTTACTATGCTGAAAGCCCCTCTATAAAAAGAAATGGTTTATGTCAAAGATTTCCTAAAGGTTAGAATCCAGGCCTCTAAGCTCCTTTATTTTTCAGGAGACCAAGCATGGCCTGCTAAAGCTTCTTCTCAGCAGCTAAATTCTCGTGCCCAGCAGTCAAAATAAAAAATCCGTTAATTAATATTGTGCTTTTGCATTCACTCAAGGGAGAACAAGGCAAACAAGGCCTTGAAACATATTTAAGTTTAAATCTTATTAAATATTAAAGTTTTATCAGAATAATTTCTCATTGGCATGTGAAGGGCTTCGCCTTGTTTGTAAAAAAAGGTTGCAAATGACAGTAAAGAGAAAAAATATTCAAATATCAACAGAGCAGAGAAATGTTGGTTTATGGAAGCCGGAGACCAAACATGGTCTACCGTCATGGTAGTTTCAGAGGTCATTTCACAACTTCTCGGTGGCCATGGCCGTCGAGTGCTTAGAGGCCTGATGATGTCATAGATTGGAATAGACTAAAAATACAAGATGAAGTACGGTAGCTGTTGAGTGTGTGGACTATTTTACCTTTGCATTACTATTTTCTAACTACCATCAAAACCCTAATAGACGAGTCAATATAAGGTTGAACCCCGAAAAAATTGATGCAAAAGGTTTTTCAACGGATTCTGTTACCTATGGGCCTACTAAATAACATACTAAAAGTCTACCAAAATCGGACCTCCAGAAAGGGGTCATTTTCAAGATGGCGTCCAAGATGGCCGCCGAGATGTTACATTGCCTATATCTCAATTGCTATTCAAGCTAGAAAGGCGGTTTAGGTGTCTATCCCTAGGTTTTCGGGGTCAATGAATCGAATTAAATAGGTTAAATTACGATAGGCTGATTATCTACTGAGATACGTATGATTTGTATATAATATACGACCTGGGGGAGCCCGGGGACATTTCGGACGCAGCGATAGGCCAACATCAGACAGAGCAGAGCATGATATTAGCAAATTCACTTGAGGCTTGAGATAAACCGCAAACAAAATCATCTTGACTTCCATTATGTAACACGAGCTTGAGAAAAGTGGTTTTCCAACATTTCAGTTTCTATACTTTTGGCAGCTTGATAAGCCGAATAGTGGTAAAATTTTCAGAGACAACTCCTCACTTTTCATCGGAATAAATTCCATATGTATTGGTGCCAAACGGTTTCCAGTACACTTTAAAATAAAACATTTTTTCGACAACAAAACACTCGAAAATCCGTCCGTAGTATCCCCAATCTCAAATTTCCCTTAATAAGATGGAATTATCATAACAGCATATTACATGCGGCATGACAGGTACTATCAATACAGGCATCTAAGAAAAACTGCAACCAACAGGAGACTCATACTTGGCCTCCTACAGTAGATGAATACAGGGGATTAATCTGTTCTAAAGAATGGTGTACCATTAAAGTCTGGACACAAACACATTCAGAAAATCATTGGAATTACAACAGTAGGCTACAAAGGTAAATCGTAAACCAGGGTGATCAGCCCGTTTGTTGTCTTATTGCCTACGGCTGTCTCTATTCATCATCTTCCGACTCGTCTAGAAGAAACTTGTTATGTGGATTGTCACATTCTTGCAGTTGGCATGGTCCACATGCAGCGGTACATGGTAGTCCATATCCTCTACAGGAGCAGCGAAGTGTCTTCCAGGCAGTGGAGCAGTTGCAATGAATGACCTTCAAGAGACTGTCTGGAGCAGCCTTCATTTTTGACATCAGTAGGATGAGCCCATTCTTTTGCAGGTTTTACTCCCAATTCATGACATCCATACTCTCTGCTTTTCCCATCCAGACCATTATCTGGTAGTAAACTCGACGACAGTGAAATTGGGTAGCAGATTCAGTTGGTGGTTGACTCTCGGGCGTTACAAATGATGAAGCAGAGACAACTTTCTTGCTGAAGGTGTTGTATCGCATTGTCGCAAGGGAATCTGTGCTCTGGCCATCAAAGAAGACAGCCATTACTTGGCACCCAAGGTCATCGGTTATCTTTGTGGTCTGGTTTGGGGCAGTGAATGATTTAGCATAAGACCGAAGAACAGGATCTCCGTGCATAAGTTTCCGAAAAGTAGTCTTTTTGCCAACACCGAATATCCGAGACGTAGGGTCACAACCAGTCATGGCATGGATAAATATCAACTCAGAACACATGTCATGTCCAAAGATGTTTTTCAAACGGTTGACGTTGTATACTTTGGTACTGCCATCAGCTTTGGACTTGTCTGATTTGAAATAAAGGCCCTTACTATCTTCTTGTGCATAGTAAACAATTAACACAAGGAGATCGGTATCTTCTCCAATCAGCGTTGTTGTCTGGAGAAGAGATGTCTCCACTGCGGCCTTCACAATTTCTACATCAGCATCCCCAGATGCATTCACCACGGTGCAATTTTTTCCCGAAGTTTACCACTTATCATCCAAAACAAATTTTGTTTATTAGCATCTTGTCAAAGGAACTCCTTCTTCTTGCCTGTGAACATAGTCTCAGCTGTAAAGTTGACAACGGGATGAAGATTACGTCCTCTTTTTTGATGCATGTTGTCTTTAATGGTCGGCCCTTCTTCATAACCGTCAAACACAATGGTCGTACCTGATCCATATTGCCGGATGGTGAAATCAACATATGACCGTGCTATTTCACCATAGCTTTGTCCACGCTGCCATAGCATGTGGTGAAGGAGTGAACCGCCATCAAGTACGTGGCACTCCGTTTTTGGCACAGAATGTAGGATTGCATTACTTGCGTGATCACAGATAGCGTGTGCTAACTGTGGCTTATCAGCTTTTCGGAATACTTGTCTCGATTCAAAGAGAGCAGGAGGGAAAGGACTAAGCTCGTAACACATAACTTCCTCCAGTGATAGATGTCCAGCTTGGGAGACCACCATGAAGCGTTGAAAAAGAAGTGCAGTATCAATGGTTCGATCAGGAGCGACCTTGATAGTAGATTTTTGCCCAAGGGTCCTGGCTCTATCCTTTCTACTGAATGAGTATGCGAATGCAGGTTGTCCTGTCATTTTTTGTCCAACAGTCTCATATTCGTGCACGTTCACACTATCATCGGCTACAACACCAGTGACAACGCCCACTACGGAACGACAACCGAAAATACCGCTTGCTTCTGTACAAAAAACGCCAAACCAGCCAAAGTCGGCGGGAAAATAGCACGCCTGGCAGAACTCTTGCAACTAGCATGTTGCTCCAGGAGGGTCAAAATAAAACTATGCACCAAATATCGCGTCGATGGCGCGAAAAAATGTTGCTTTTTTTCATAACTAACTTTCTTAACATTATTAGCATTTTAGCACTTAAAATATCCTAAAAATAGCAAAATGAAAGCCCATAAATTATGGTCCAAAAACCCCAGACTCAAAAATAAAACCACAGAAGTGCATTAAAAAAACAACCTCTGGCAGCCCTGAGTGACTTTGCCTGAATAAATCTTTTTGACTTTAACAACGATTGTAACAACCAGCGGCGCAACTAGAAAAAATCAAAGGGGGTCGGCAACGAGAAAGAAAACTAACAATTATTTGTAGAAGTGGATATATCACAGTTGATCCAATTCTGTGACGTGCGAAGCGACCGTTTTCGCTCTGTCCGCGCTTGCTCCTCTCTCAAAAAAGTTTCCGCGCTTTCGAAAGTAGGCAGCAAACTGTTTGCTCTCCAAGCCCACATTTTAAAAAGTAGTCGACACAAGCTTAGGACCTGGATAGACGTCAAGATTGTAAAGAAAATTTAATTGCCGTCTTTTTGATACCAAAATTATAAAATTGGTTTAAGAATGTGTGAAGTTGCGACCATACGAAGGTTACAAATCAGACTAGCCTAAAGCCAGCTGCAGTTTCGTTTTGTGGGTTAATCAGGTTGCATCCTAAGTAGGGATGCCCAAAGTAGAATTTCAAATCCTTAAGATTCGAATCCATCCAGAATCGAATCTAAAAACCGCTTTTTATCGGGTAATTGAATTCGGAAATAATACGGAGAAAGGAAAAAAATTTAAAAAAAAAATTGAAAAAATGCTCCACCGTCCGCAAAACGCCTGCAAGTCACGTGCGTCGTGCATGCCAATCCGTTTCTGCATGTGATTAACAGAAGTCCCTTACGTGTGTGAGAGAACAAAGGAAAGAAGAAGAAAACGATTGAACCTGAGAATGAGAACTTGTTAAAATGATGGCTTTGCAAAGCTTCTTTTTCATGCCGTTGTAAGCGTAAAGCTGAGCCGGTTTCCCAAGCCATTTTGTTTTTATGACATCATATTGCATGAATAAATGACGGTCTGTTAATATTTTGTATTGCGGTTTATGCGACATGAGCGTGAAACAAGTTTGGTATGCATAGGACGTAGCTTGAACGGACACACGTTAGGTAGTACGTAAGTCTCAGTCTAGTTAGTCGTCCCTCTTCTTGAAGTTGCAAACCTTAAAGAGGGCTGTCATTCCGGCTAGACAGCCCCCCTAGTTGCGCCCCTGGTCACACATTTGTTGATCCAAACTAATCATTTTAACTATTCAAAAGTACTAACTTATAGACATAAACATGATTTTTTTTGTAACATTTTCTTTGTTTTACTTTCCCTTCATATCTTAAATTTTTCTGAAGGTGTTGTGACCGTGCCAAATTTCTTTCAACTCAATAAGTTACTTCGGTCACAAGCACGTTTTAACGTTTGCGTTTTGTCGCTTCTACCTTTTTCTACACTTTGCTATGTTGACGTGAATTGTTTTTGATATCATTCAGAAATAAAAA
This sequence comes from Aplidium turbinatum, assembly GCF_918807975.1. Taxonomy (NCBI): domain Eukaryota; kingdom Metazoa; phylum Chordata; class Ascidiacea; order Aplousobranchia; family Polyclinidae; genus Aplidium; species Aplidium turbinatum. The sequence goes on along the minus strand of NC_137476.1, from coordinate 22,600,641 downwards.
CAACTGAACTGACATGACGAATTCAAGCACATTTTAACGTTCGCGTTTTGTCACTTCTACCTTTGCTATGTTGACGTGTATTGTTTTTGATATGATGGTCAAAAATAAAAATAACTGAACTGACATGACTGTCACGATTTCTTTCTATCTCTTACCAGGAAAAAGACTTGGAAAGGTTCAATGACGTAGTTTAATGGGTCAAACCGAAAAGCAGTCAATTAAATGTCGAATGGTTCTACCAGTGAAATGATAATTTAACTTCTTGAAGAACTTTAACAAACGGCTTCTCAAATAACTCTAATTTCGAAAACAATTTATATTAGCACCAATTCTCATCTACTTGTATTCGATTACTTCAACTCTCAATCAACAATAATTTCTGCACCAACTACCAATCCACAACCCATAACACAACTCTCATAATCAACTCATAATAATCAACTCAATAATAATCATTACGCAAATTACACCACTATTTATAGAAGGTTGTTTCGGTCTAGTAACATCGAGAAGGTTACGTAATGTCACATTGTTCTGTCAAGTTGCAATAAATGTCAACAAGCAGAAGCTTGAAGAAGTCTAAAGAATGTCACGTAGGGTATAAGGTTCTTACATAATAAATATTTCGCAATCGGACATCTACTGTTAAACATTCTTATGACGTCATGACAAACGACGCTCAGAAATTATGAAAAACAACAGAACATTCCAGATTGCATGCTTACAGACGATTCTGGAAATGCATTACATAATAGAGATTTCTCATTCAAAGGTTACTTCAGGTCAATACCCGATAATAACACATCGCTCAAAATTCCATAATGAAAACAGCACATTCTATCGAGATACAAGCAGCCCGTCGCAAGACCTTGCACATTGATTGTGACAGGTTTATGCGACATGAGCGTGAAACAAGTTTGGTATGCATAGGATGTAGCTTGAACGGACACACGTTAGGTAGTACGTAAGTCTCAGTCTAGTTAGTCGTCCCTCTTCTTGAAGTTGCAAATCTTAAAGGGGGCTGTCATGCCGACTAGACATGCCCCCTAGTTGCGCCCCTGGTAACAACCGATTTTTGTAAGGTTGATAACGGACCCTGCATCCAACAGCTGTGCCTTATTTTGCTCGACAGGAACGGCTACCATTTAGGCCTCAATTCATCACATCTGACTCAAGCTGACCAATGCTTATTCAAGTACACAAAAACACTTACTTGGAATCCACGCACACATGCCAATCATCATCAGAAAGAAATTATTAAAAAAATACGCCCGTCCACCGCTCTAGTCGAAACGCAAAAGAAAACTTTTCGATAAATGAAACACGAAGATTCAAAACTCATGCGGCTGGAGTTCACTGAAGCATGAACGCAAAACAAGAACATTCAAAAAAAGAAAGGGATCGCATAAATCGTTTCTACAACGATAACTTCGTTTGCATTGTGATGCGACTATGCATGCATTCATGTGATTATGATGTCACAAACACAAGAACAATAACAACTTGAATACCACCATCTACCCAATACGCAAAATTATTTAGAAATATGTCGTATATTTTATTGAAAATGACCTCTTTCTGGGGGTCCGATTTTGGTAGACTTTTAGTATGTTATTTAGTATGCCCATTGGTAACAGAATCCGTTGAAAAACCTTTTGTATCAATTTTTTTGGGGTTAGGTGCCTTTTTTCCGTATATTGACTCGTCTATAACCTAATTCTGAAGGTTAGGATTAGAAAATAGAAAAATAAAGGGAACTAGTAAAAGGCATAAACAGCTTTTGTTTGGTTAAATGCTGTTCAATGTTGACACACTGCACCATGTATGTCTTGGTAGATTCCAATTGTTGACGCATATTCACCTATATAGCATTTCTGACCAGGGCAGAGACTTGTACACCAGCTCCATTATATTAGTAGCCTACCCATTTTATTGATCCTATAAACTTGAAAAAGGCTGCTTGCTCAAATTAAATATTTTAATAATGAATCACACTTTTACTTACTTTCCAAGCTCATCACATAGTGTGTATGTATCAGAAAAGCCTTGTGTCCAGTTTTGATTTTCTGCATTAGTCATACCGTAGTAATATTGGATAGAAAACCTAAAAACTTAGATTTTCTGTTTCAAACATTGAATTTGTCATTTTGCAACAGGCTTACATAGAAAATTAAAAAAAATATATACAGTCAACCCCGCTTAATCGGACCACATCGGGACCAAGCCAAATTGGTCCGATTAAGCGGGTGGTCCCATTAAACGGGGAGAACGAATTTCGTTATTTTTTTCATCGTTTTTGAAAATAGTTTAAGCATTTTAAGCACCTCGTTGGCGTTAACGCGAAGCTGTAGCTGCACTACCATTATTCTCATGCTTTGCCCATAGATCTTGCAATTCCCTCTGTCTGTAGCCTACTTCAAGCCTTAAAGCAGCCGGCGGCCATGGCCGCTAAGTAGTGCTTGAATGACCGCCGGTGCTACCTCCTCAGTCGGCCAATTCGGCCGCCGGTTTCTTCTAGCTAATTATTTAATTTTGCAATAGAATGATCGTGGATTAACTGTCGAAAATATCTAGTATCAAAGAGTGACGCAGAATTAGGTCACCGCGTCATAACCACCACTGTTGTATTGTGCGGGAACATTTGCAATTGCATGGAAAATATCCAGCTGTGATCACCCAAGTCACGTTTATTTTAACAAAGTGTTAATCCGAAGTGCTAATTTACATCGGCTGCCAATATTGTCATTTTTATGTCGATTCAATGTTGTCGGACATTGAATCGTTATTAAAAAGGAGAACTACCCAGACAACAAGATTTGTCATTTTTACCCTGATTTAACAACTGCAAACGTAAAATCAATGTAAAAATGATGAACTTTGTTGTCTGGGTGGGTTAGTTGACATCCAAGAGGAAAACACGTGTCTTCAGAGTTGAGAAATGTTTCCGTTGTGGGTTAGTGACTTCACACCCTCAATGGTGACATCATAACGGTATACTCGTAAATGACCAGGTTTTATGAAAAAGCAGTATGCAGTTGAAACAATTTAGTGTCGTTAGTTGGTTCCGCAGTACCGGATTACAGTCCCGATAAAGCAGTTATTGCGTGGTACAACGATTCTATAGCAGGACGTCGCCCAGACTTCAGCAACACCAAGTGATCGTTTTGGCAATGTTGCAAGTTTAATTCTATTTACTTGTGCTGTCGTTATTTGTATTTTGGCCTCCAAGCACGCAGATTTGGCCGCCGAAAAGGAGCTCTCGGTAGGCCACGATGGCTGCCGGAAAAAAAACACGAGTTTTAAGGCCTGCTACTTCACTTTAAAATGGCTTAGCGAGAACGTAGCACGTTGCCCACATCAACTCTTGACGCGTCACCTCGCAGAAAAATGTACAAAAAGTAAAAAACGTTAACCATAAAGGCCTATTTTAGGGCGGAGGGTGGTCCGTTTAAGCGGGGTGGTGGTCCGTTTAAGCGGGAAAAATTGTACAGAAAAATGGATTTGGATTGCAGTGCAAAATGGTCCGAATAAGCGGGTGGTCCTATTAAACGTGAGCCGATTAAGCGGGGTTGACTGTATATATCACTTATAACAATGAAAACTATTAATACTACAAAAAGTGCTCAATACTAAGCAAAAAAGAAAAGCAGAGAGAATTAAATCAAATATAGTTACTGTATTACTATCTGAATCCTTACCAGCCTGTTTCACCTACACCAGGGGTCACCAAATGGCGGCCCGTGGGCCGCATGCGGCCCGCCACGCTGTATTGCTGCGGCCCGCGGAAGGTATCAGCGTACCAGTATAACCAAAAATACTTTTCTTGAGGAGTTAAAGAGCACGAAGGCAAAAAATACTTTCCGGGAAGCATAAATTCGCATTGCATACGATTCCACCGACCAACCAATCAGATTATAACTTAGTTCTAGCTAGGTGGGGATTGCTTAAAGTTATTCCAATGCGATGTCCAGCCACACTGTCCCAGTGGTTGATTAAAACATCTGTTTTTGAACTTCGAAATTGTCTGTGAGCATAGGGTTGCTTATTTTAAGTTTGCAAATGTCATGTAAACACTAGTGCGAGTTTCACCGTTATTGTGCTTCACGAGCAGTGTTCTCTTTATGCAAGTTTTTGTTTGCAAAATAGGTCGGTGTGCCAACTCAATTTATAATAAATTGGCAAAATATTATATATAAATTTAGAGACTTTTTCTGGTTGTATTATGAAAATATTTAGCTTCTACTGCAAAATGTTTTTTTTTTAAGAAATATGGAACGCTTCACGATTTTGCGTGTCATCCTTGCGCAGAAGCCATGCTAATCTTCTGTGTATCGTTCCAATTATAGTATATGTAGGCTACTGCCAAAGCAAGTATTGCAAAATGTTGTTAATCAACAAATTCTTGCCACGCTGATAAGCACCGCAAGTGACAGTTGTCTAGTAATCAAAGAAAGACGGTTTTATAGACTCTCACAAAAAGAATGAAAAACCAACTCATTGCTTTTTTAGAGGGAAGACTGTTCATGAATTACGATAGAATTACGATTTTTCGGTGATTTCCACAAGCGTTTGTTTCATGGTACCTGGTTTCTTTTTCCCTGTTATTGCAGCCTATTTTTCGCTGATACGTTTGCAGGTCACTATTGTTGCCTGTATTGCGATGTGTCAAACATTTCCTTGTTTACTGAAACTGTTAATTGCAAGATATCTTTTGCGAAGCGAAGTAACAACACCACTCTTGCTTGGCGATGTATATTCTGATGAAACCGCTCGCCTCGCTATAAGTGCACAAAACAAGTGGCCTCGTTTATTAGGCATTGTTAAAAAAGTCAAAAGTGTTGTAAAAGGAGCTTGGCCTGGCAGTAGCGTTGTTCAATTAATTTTATTGCTGCGGTATTCTAACATAAATATGAACAACATGTAACGCTGGATACTGGGTGCGAAATGCGTTCTTTTCTAGCATAAAAGTCAACTTACCTAACATTTTATTAGTGCGGCCCGCCACAGCTCTCCTTAGTGCCAAAGTGGCCCGCATGCAAAAAAGGTTGGTGACCCCTGACCTACACGATTGTGCTACACAGCTTGTGGATAAGAACTTCAGCTGCATGGAGACATGGGCCCAGGAATGGAACGAGCTGCCACATATCCCTCCCCAGTTTTCAGTTATACCAGCACTCTCCATCCCTCCTGGAGCAGACCTCTCAAGAAAGGCATGGGTCACATTGAACAGGATCAGATGTGACGTTGGCTGCACTGGAGCTAATCTATTTAGGTGGGGGTTGCATAACACGCCGACATGTGTCTGCGGAGCGGTAGAACAAACAATGCAACACATACTCCACAAATGCCCCATCTTACGGCCCCCAAGTGGAATCATTGGCATTTGCAAACTGGACCCAACTACCATATCATGGCTGCATGATGAGGCATTGCCAATCTAAGCTACTACAAGTCAAACGAGAGAAGAACCTACACGAATCATCAGAAGGTTCTTATTCAAATAGAATCTATTTTCTATTTGAATAAGAACCTTCTGATGATCTGTGTAGGTGAAACAGGCTGTTAAGGATTCAGATAACAATAACTATATTTGATTTATATCACTTATATATATAATTAAAAAAATTTAGATTTACAAACAAATAGGCTAATAATAATCAATTTTTTATTTAAACTCCAATAATATACACTTAAAGAAACTTCAATACTAATATAATAATAATGGTATCTTTTCAGTAGTGATTTTTCACCTTACATGATAAATTTTATAATAAAATTAAGTACCTAGTATATATAAAGTATAGAGTTAATCACAATATCTTATTTAACAAGTTAGTTTCACGGAATGTCCCAATGTGTTTTGTACGATTATATTGAAGCATTAGTAGCCTATACTATAGTATAAAGAACAAATAATGAGAATAAAGTGGGGGAATCAAATTTCTGACCTCTTCAATGTCGTCAATGGAGTAAGGCAGGGAGGGGTTTTAAGTCCTAACCTGTTTTCTTTGTATATAGATGACTTATCGACTGAATTGAATTCCTTAGATGTCGGATGTAATAGTAGTTCATCTCACTTGAATCACCTAATGTTTGCAGATGACTTGTGTGTTTTAAGTCCAAGTGCTAAAGGTACCCACAAACTTTTTGATGTCTGTGAATCCCATGCTTCTAGACATGACATTAGTTTCAACTGTAACAAAACTGTTGGATTGGTCCATCAATGTCGCAAATTTAAAGTTTTGACTTCTCCATGCATGCGGCTATATACAATACACAAATTAAATTTGTTAAACAAGTGAAATATTTAGCTACATTATATGGTCATTCCCCTAAGCACAACTTTTTTTTCTGAAACACGAAATATTTTTCATCATCCACTCTTTAATTCTGAAGATATTTTTTTTGGTGGTAATCCACTTCTAGCTGCTTGCGTCTACCTTACAAAACAATTTATTTCAGGCGAAAACTCCATCAACTTCGGAAATACGGAAGAAAATCATGAATTGGGAGCAGGGTTTTCGTGGAAGGGGAAAAATCCCTAATGCGTAAATGCGCAATTGGGAAAATTCGTGGATACAAAAAATCTTTCAATTGCACGTTTATTTTGGAATAAATTTGCTTCCATTTGACATGGTTAGCTCCTGCATACCTACTGATTATTTTCACATAGTTTCATCCGAAAAAAAAAAAAACCTTGGCGTAATGGATCCCGAAAACGATGTTGGTCTACAGGAAAATATGTATAAATTACCGCGGATCCGCAATTTTCCTAATTCTTATTTATTTAGTATAGCTTTGGTAGAGAGGTACTTTTTAAAAACCATAGACAGACAATCGATAACAACTTAATAACACTGAATTGCATAATTCAAAATTAATACAGAAATGAAATAGATACATAATTTCAAACGTTTTCGGCAAAACTTTCTGCCCTCTTCAGGAAAAAATATTGAAAAAATATCAATCCTAACATTTTAAAGACTTGAGAACACAATAGCAGTGATGACATTACTCATCAATTGATTGATTGAATCTTTATTCGAGACGTACTATGGCATCATAGTTAGTGCATTGCCATTTGTTGCCTTTAACTCTTTCGCGGCCACAGACGTATATACACGTCTTGGGACTTTTGCCATGATGACCAAGGTCGTATCCATATGTCCAAGGTAAAAAGGTGTTTCAGGCAAAACAATGTAAACATTTTTCGATCTAAAAGACTGTAAATTACGTAAACTTTTTTGCTTGAAATTTTCCAAATTTGTCCATATTCATTCTGCTGTATCACCTAAAGCATTGCGCGCAGAAACGAAGCAAAATTTTTCTCATATGCAGATTGCAGAATTGTTTTCGCATTATATTAAAGTACATATATTTTCATATTATTGCATCATGCTTAGGTAGCAAAGATTATATTCAAGTATACTTTTTTGCCAATTTTTAATTTTTTTAGAAATTGGAAAAAATACCGTTTGGAAAGTTGCTAATTGTACATTGAATGTTTTTAATTTTACGGCAAAGCTTTGCATCTTCGGGTAGCTGAAGATGTATGCTTTCATTTCATGTCAAGATTGTGTGTCTACGTCATTCATATGAGATGTTATTATGGCGTAAATACAAAAGATTTTTGTGAAAAATGTCTGGTTATTTAGATTAAACATCTCGACCTCAGTGGTTGCGAAAAAGTTAAGAGGCAGCATGGATGCAACAGATATTACGGTACGTCACATGCTGGGAAAATGGAGATGTCCGGATTTAAATGATCCGGGACATTTTGCATATTTCAAACATGTACTATGTCCCTGTTATTGACAAATAAACCATTGATTGATTGACATTTGGTAATTTGCCTCCGGCTCTGAACGCTCCCACACTAGCCTGTATATACATGTTTAAATAAGTTTCTACATTCTCTAATGCATATATCTGAATTATATCTGCATCCTAGGCAAAGGCTACTCTTCATTACACTTCCTTACCTTTTTCATGACCCGATCTGAACGGATATAATAAAAGCATGGCCGCTCTTGCGCAATGATAAAATTTCTCGAAACGCGAAATTTACTATCGCCATCTAGCGGTTGCTGTTTTGAACTTTTATTTGCCACATGGCGCTAGAGTATTATTTTCTAATTTTATTGATGTTTCAATGGCAATTCTAGGTTCACCAGAAGAGATTTAACAGCAAAGTTAGTGCAGACGGTCAGAAAGTTTTCAATTTTATTAGGGACAGGGTTTTGGGCCTAGGTGAAATATTTGCTGATTGCTGAAATCTAAAAATCGGTTTTGGTCTAATTTTTAGCGCAGAAATAGGGATAGCAATCTTCTTACCTGTGCCATTTCAGTTTTTGAGTTTAAACAAACATTAGCCAGTTTTATTTGAAATTCGTGTTTCGGGTTATTTTACTAAAAATTCGTGTTTAGGGGAATCACTATACTGATTGATGATGATACCATCAGTGATGACGTGGATATTAAAAAGCAAGTGCGATCTCTTTATGTCGCTGCCAATCAGCTTAGGTCCAAGTTTGGAAATTGCTCTGTGAACCGAAGTTAAAAATGTGATGTACCATTCATATTGTATATATGCCAATGTATGGTTCTCAGCTATGGTGTAACTATAAAACTTCTAGGCTACTTTAAATCGCATACGAGTTGCTTACTACAACTCGTACAGAATTATTCACAATTTGTCGAGGTGTGACAGTGCTAGAGTGTATCAGGTACAGAACGATGTGTTAACTTTTTATGCTCTATTAAGAAAAAATTGCTATGCATTTGTAGAACGTTGCAAAAGATCAATTAATCCACTTTTGCGCAATGTTATGTCTTCTGATTGCTATTTTAATTCTACATTTTATATTCAGAGCTTCGGTAGAGAGTTTGTCTTGTTGAACCATAGGCATACGAAGCCGAGCAAAGTGATCAAGTTTAACATCTTCAAGTTTATTACATTTACATAAACTACGCAACGAATTAAGTATCGAACGTTTTCGACATCACAAAATGTCCTCTTCAGGAATAATATACATACAAATTAACTACATCTGAAAAAAATACAATGGTTAACTAAATCTATATATAAACAGAAAAAGACAAAAAACTGCACAGTACTTCTGACTAGCTCAAACTCAACGATATAGGCTCCACGAGAATCAAAGGTAATTCTTTTATATTCACTACAACAGTAGCCTATTTTGTACGTTGTTTGATGTAGCCTTCTTGGTGTTGTGTTCGTCTGATATTTTGTGTGATGACTGTTAAAGATTTGAATTCTCAATCAATCAATCAATCAATGTTTTATTTGTCAGTAACAGGAACATAGGTAAATGTTTGAAATATGCAAGCAATAATATACATACACAATGCAAAAGTTACACAAGTTCCCATTACACAAATTCTATAGACTTTGTGTCTGATTGCAAATAAATAAAAGGCTGTGGCTATATTTACACTATATAGTGTAATAATAGCCTCAATAGTGTTGCCAGATAAAGAATTCTGCCCTAATTTGAGAAAAGTTTAAAGCTGTTGAATACAAAAACTTGTATATTGGAATTTTTTTTAGTCCTGGGCAAAGATCGAAACCCTATTCTTATTCCTAACTCTAACCCTTAGCTTAACCCTTCTTAAGTTTAATCCTAGCTTTGGCAACACCTGATTGCAACTATGGCATTAACTGTGGAAAAATAGCCACTTCCAAAAAAAAGTACGTAATAATGATGCAACTCTAGATTTAGAAGCTGGTGTACTGTACAAGCCTCCGCCCTCAGCGCCCTGGTAAAAAAATATCTTGATGTCATAGAAAAGAATCAACCAAGACACAGGGGGTTGAAGTGTGTGAACAGTAGGCCTACGGCAAAGGTAAAGTAGTTTCACCCTGTGTGTTTGGTCAATTCCTGTTTATGATGTCATGGCATTTCTTACCTGGGCGGCAACTTGTACACCAGCTCCCAACTCTTAAGTGATGGCCTACAAAGCTAGTCTTTCGGAGTCTGAATGTTGAACTACGGTACTCCACACCTAAATGCTTCTGCATCTTTCAAAAGTCCATTTTTTTAAATACAGGTTATTCTCTCTAACCCATATTATCTTTGCATACCGTACTGCTTTTCAACAGCGTTGGTGTTACAAACTGGTTCAGTTCAGTAACCTGAGATCAAGATTGCCATTATTTTCTTTTAATTTTGTTGAGTCGAGTTGCCATAAAAATATAGCCTAATCTCTTCACGGTACCTCTAAATGCCTATTGTTTTGTTTGTTTGTTTTGTTTGTTTGTTTGTTTTGTTTATCTTTATCCTGCATTGCGGGAAAGCGGACTTGAGCGCTATGCATCGGTGTACGCTTTCCGACGTACACCTGACCCACGCTGCAGCCGACTGCAATGTCTGTTTCCGGTTGTCTACTTTACTTATGACTTAAATTTGGTACTACCCATTACTCGAAATCGATCACTGGGTAGAGGCAATTATCGTAAAGTTTCTTGCCCAGAGAAACAACAGCAAGTGCGGGTGGCTGGAGTCGAACATGCAGGCTCTCGACTGCGAGCCCAACGCGCTTAACCACTCGGCCACGGCTGCCGAGTCAGTCGAGTTTGTCAGACAAATAGTAATAAAAAGAACATTTTATGATTTGCATACATTTTAAATTCAAAGTGACAGCTCAGTAGGTTAAGCACTTGACTTCACAAGTAAAGAATCTGCAAGATCAAATGACACTGGTTCGACTTTCGGGGTATGCTCTTGAGCAACGCATTTCGAAAACTGATCTCCATTCAGCGGCGCCAAGTGAATAGAATAAATTACAAACAACACTTCTACAACAATAGGAAACTTCAATTTGTCAATTTCATGACCAGCCCTACGTCATTGTGACTGCTAACTTTTTCCGCGTCTCCAGAGCAAAACTACCGCTAGCCCAATTTTGCAGGAAAACCGTGGAACTGGCAACTCTGCTTAAGTTAAAGGTAATATTGATTGATTGATTGAATGAATCTTTATCGTCGGACTGGAAAAGCTTCTTGCAGAGCTTAATCCTGGTAGTTTCGCACACTTATAGAGGCTTTGAATCACTGATGCAAGCCCGATCACCGAGATTGACAGAGGGAAGTTTCCGATTGTTGAAGTCTTGTTGCCTGGGAATTATTCCATCCATTAGATCAGGGGCGGGCAACTTCTCTAGTCGGCGGGCCTGATATGGGAAAATGAAGTAGCCTACTTGGTGGGCCGGATTCATGAATCGCTACATTAATCACAGGACGGTTTGGTATGCTTAGCAATGTTGTATGCGACAACAAAGCTGGCATGAGTAGCAGTTTTCCGGGCTGTTTTAGCTTTTACAAATACATTCTGCTGCTTTACAAGTCTTCTGTCCAGTTCTGTTGCTCTTGTTTGCCGTTTCGTTGCTGATAAAGTACTGTAGGCTACTAGCCTGCATGTTTTGTCGCATATTGGCGGCAAATGTTGTACTCTTTAAATACGGCAACACTTTCATTGCAAAGCAAACATACTGCTTTCTTGCCGACTTGTGTGGAAAAGTAGCCTACTTGAGCATCCAAAATTCGAGACACTCCTTTTCAACTTTACGTTTCTTGGCAAAATCCATGGGAAAATATTTATCGTAATTTCAAAATCTAATTTAACTGAACACAAATAATCTAAAAACACAAAGAACTAAAGAATAACCAATAATCACTATTATTTGTAGGCCTATAGGCTACGTTCCCCATTTAATTATTACACTAATCAGCCAAATTTCACTTTGATATATTTTTCCGGCTTGAAGCGAGGCTTGAGACTGAAGGAGATTCTCACAAGAGACAAAGAAAAAGGATGGAAGGGCCCATTTAGGCCTACTGTATGACGGAACATAACATGCTTGTCAGTTGACTAAAAACCGAAAACAAAGAATCAAAGAACTAAAGAATAACTAACAGTCACTATTATTTAACGTAGTAAGCAAGTAGTGGGAGATTGCGGCATAATGTGCCCGTGGGCCACATTATCATTTAAAGACCGGAAACAGCCTGAGGGCCGCTCAAAATCCCGTCGCGGACTGGGTCCGGCCCGCGGGCCGTATGTTGCCCGCCCCTGCATTAGATGCTACTGAATGGAGAGCAATCCTTAACGTGCGTTGCTCAATCGCAGATGTAGCGGACAGTATATAATTTAGCTTTTCCGCCCATACCTAGCGGAAGCTTAATACCTTAACACCTAGCGGAAGCCGCACATACCTGTGGAAGCTTAAGCTACAGCAACATTCCGAGTGCAGTGATCGCAGGAAATGATCGAGAACAAAGTCTAGACTTCTTAGTTTCAACCAACTGGGAATTATTCCATTGTTGCCTGGGAATTATTCCATCGATAAGAATTAGATGCTGCTGAATGGAGAGCAATCCTTAACGTGCGTTGCTCAATCGCAGATGTAGCGGAAAGCATATAATTTAGCTTTTTCGCCCATACCTAGCTGTGGAAGCTTAAACTACAGCAACATTCCGAGCGCAGTGATCGCAGGGAATGATCGAGAACAAAGTCTAGACTTCTTAGTTGTAAGTAGGCTACTGTGGCACGAAGCAGCTAAATCCGTTTTCGGGATTTTGCTGTAGGCTACTTCGTTACGTACCACAAACCTAAGTTGTTTCTGATAGAACACAAGGGTCGACTTGCCTTCGCTGAGACCCCAACATCGGGAGCTCCCACTCTCGCATGTAAGGCAACGTCGACCAACGGGTGTGAGGACTAGCGACCCTCCCCCGCACTACTATGCTTTTATTGTAGAAAGGAACTTCAGTACTTCACGTCACCATATAACTTAGGAAATTGCAACCATCTTGATTATAATCGAACACAACTCAAATCACCACAACCATACTGGGCCATGACTTAGATCCCAGCAAAAAGAGCTTGATTACAAATTAGAACATAGTAGAAATTATATCACTACTGGACCAAACCTGGTCTTCCAATCGCACCAAAGTAACAGCTCTTCTGCACCAAAAAATTATAACTTACTGTAGCCTACTGTCTGTTGAATTGAAGGCCAGAACGCGATATACATAGTCGCTGAGGAATCAAGCATCTGTTTCTGTAGGCTGTAACGTTGAAAAGACGAAAAACTACGTATATGTGGATGAAACTGCCGGTTGCAAGAGTGCTTTTAGCTTATTGGCATGCGATTTCTTAATCAAGGCACGCAAATTCGTAATCACGTTTCAAAATCCCGAAGCACAACTGCAAAATTACTTGAATTACTGGGTAACATTACATATATGCAGTGTTGTACGTTGACGCCGTCAAATTGACGGCGTCATTTGACGGCGTCAACTTTTTGTTGACGCTGAGGCTAGCGCCGTCAATTTATTTTTCAGTTGACGGAAGTGATAGCGCCGTCAACTATTTTGCCAATTTTAAGCGTCAAGCGCTAAGCGTCATTTTTTGTTTTCATAGAAAATTTCGTTTCACAATAAGAGTTTCACAATGTATTCTGGCCAGCGCGACTCATCCGAATTACCAGTTTTTGCGTTGGTTGGAATGGCTCCCTGGAATACATGCGAAAGAAGTTCGTCAAATGGTGATCACCATGTATTGAGAACGAGGGATCAGAGACAGAAAGCGAAAAATCCATGAATGGCATCGCGGACGTTGAATATACTTTATTTCAAGAGCTCTATGCCCCTGAAAAGAACGATGTTGGTGCAGTGGACCTCGTTAACTAATCACAGCTAAACTATCACAGCACGCTTGGAACAGTGATACCTTTCCGACTAAACGTTTTCAACTTGTTTTTGAAATAGGCTACAACACACCAATACCAACCAGCGCTAGTGTGGAACGCATGTTTTCACTTGGAAAGGACAATATGCGCAGGGGCGCCAGAACCGGGGGTGGAGCAGGGGGAGCAGATGCCCCCTGCCCTCAAATTTCTTTGGATGGGGAGGAAAGAGGGAGCAATGGTGCCTTTTTAAGGTCATGTAAGCTACTGCACACTTTGCAATATAACAATTTATGCTATTCGCTTTTAGCCTAATTATAATGTTCTATTTTTGCCTCAAAATAATATTCAAGACACAAAATTCTCCATCACAGTAAGTTATAGCCTATTACATGATTATAAAATAGCATGATGCCTTTCCGTGCCATTGTTCTTTGTATAGCTGATACTTGTATCATTACTCGATAATGAGCTAATAGATGAGCATTATCGCTATATCTTATCTTAAAACTTTAAAAAAAAAAATTGGCCTTTCAGCAACAAAAGTGCCCTTATTTCATACTCCTGCCCCTTCAATCAAAAATCGCTTCGGCGCCCCTGAATATGCGTCCCAAACGCAGCAGATTGTCAGACAACCGTTTTGAAATGCTTGTTTTTCTGCAAGGAAATAACTAATAGGCTGAGCAGCTAATTACAATACAGTCTCAAAACATAATACCTGCTCTTTATTTATAGCTATTGTTAGCCTGAACTTGGTTGAAATATTTGCGTTTTATGAGACGCTGACAAAAAATAGCGCTAGAAATTAGCGCTGACGCTGACGCCGTCAATTTCTTTAAGAGCTTACGCAGTCCTTTACGCCGTAAAGTTTTTAGGCAATTTGTGCTGACGCTGACGCCGTCAAATTATTTCAATGACGCGTACAACACTGCATATATGCAAAAGAACGACAATTTCACGACGGTAACAAACGTTGAAAAGACCTAAGGTGAAACGCAGGGCGCTACACACACCCCGAGAGTCGAACCAGCGCAGCTTGATTTTGAAGTTTCTTCGTTCCAGAAGCAATAAATAAATAAATAAATAAAACCAAAAAAATAAAGCATAAAAAAAAAAAATAAAGCAAAAAATTAGATTTTGATTGGAATGGGCAATTTAAAATACCGAATCGATTTGAATCTCAATCTATTCGAACCCTGAAATAGGATTCGGTTTATATCTTTTTCTTCTATGTCACATTTACTGTAGCCTACATTATTTATCATTGATGGACAGTGGCGTACCGTGACCACTTTGACAGGGTGTTCAGTGACGGCAAAGCAACAGCGGGGGTCTGGGGGGCCTCCCCATGGGTTAGGGTTAGGCTATCACACATTTAGTCACACAACCAAAAGTAGTTTTAATTAACTAAGAAGTTGAATAATCTAAAACACAATAAGGTTAACTCACAAAACTCAACAAACAGCACTTTTACTAAGGGTTAAATTAAACAAAGCAACTGCAGCTCAGTATACAAGACAGAACTCAGCTGTGGCAAATAACGTAAGCGTACAAAGTAATTAGCGTCTGCGCAAAGCGTTTCAGGACAGAAACATCGGAAATCAAGTAGGCTACCTTACCACAGTACCAATATACCAATACCGGCCCCGTACATTCGTGCACCCTCTTAACGCCTTGGGCCGATGCAGTTTTTGTAGCCTACGGCCTCATAAACATTGGCTCGTAAAAACACGAGAAATATACGTGTATTACACGAGTTTCCTCAGAATTTCTCGTGTTTTTCACGTGTTTTTCACGACCAATGTTTATGGGGGGGGTAACCATATGGTGGCTGTACACAGCCAGCATCGCACACGACGTTGCTGGTCTTACCATCGTTTTATAAAGTTTCCTCTTCAGCTTTTCTAACACCTTTCCGTCACACATGACTCCTGCTATTTTTTCCATGCTCTTCATCCTGACTGGTATCGCTTTGTCGCCTCTCTGTCGCCCGTCCCGTTCTCATAATAAATAAGCTGATGAACTGATGAATCAAGATATTTGAATTCTAGTAAGCCTGCTTGTTTCACGCTTTTCCTTGTACCGTGGTTGTATTTTTTGTCTGATTTTTTTCATCATTATCTTCTGGTGACCTCTGGAGTTTGAGATGTAGCCTATTGTCTTTTGCCTGTTAATTTTTATGCCTTTATTTTCCATCCCTGCTTTTTAATTCTCCAGCCTTTGTTTCGCTTCTTCTCTCATCTTTGCATACAACACAATGTCGTCTGCAAACAGCATATCCCCAAGTGCTTCTCTCAGGACATTTCCTGTTAAGCAATCCATAATAACAGAAAAGAAGAATAGGCTCAGTACAAATCCAACCCAATCGTTATCTCAAATATCTGCGTCATTTCCACCCCACGCTTCACTCGCTCACTCTAAACTTCCTTGTTACCGCACGTGTCTTGGATTAGACAGACATAGGCTAATTCTCTTCTAGGCTACTTCTTTCATTTAAAGGCAGCTTCAAATATTCTGTCTTAGCACCCGATAGTATGCCTTCTAGAGGCCAATAAACACCCAATGCAAATCTTCTTGTCCTTTTTTATATTTCTCTTCCAACACATTTTTCATTTTTAAATTGCATTCTTCATCTTTTAGGTAGCTCCTGTTTTTATTTGTAAATTTTTATTTTCTTTTTTTATCCTAAATATTTCTGAAGGTGTTGCGACCGTGCCAATATTCTAACTTAATTGCTTATTTCGGTCTCGAGCACGTTTTAGCGTTCGTGTTTTTTCTCTTCTACCTTTTTCTAGACCTTTGTTATGTTGACGTGTAGCCTATTGTTTTCGTTGTGATGGTCAGATCGGCAGGAGTGGCCGGCAGGAGTGGCCGAGTGGTTAGCGCGTTGGGCTCGCAGTCGAGAGCCTGCGTGTTCGACTCCAGCCAGCCAGTACTTGCTGTTGTTTCTCTGGGCAAGAAACTTTACGATAATTGCCTCTACCCAGTAATCGATTTCGAGTAATGGGTAGTACCAAATTTAAGTCATAAATAGAGTAGACAACCGGAAACAGACATTGCAGTCGGCTGCAGCGTGGGTCAGGTGTACGTCGGAAGGCGTACACCGATGCATAGCGCTCAAGTCCGCTTTCCCGCAATGCAGGATAAAGATAATAAAACAAACAAACAAACAAACAAACAACTGAACTGAAGCTCTGAAAGTTTTTCTCGTTTTTGTTCCCTTGCCCAGTGTTAAATATTATTGACAGGTTACCACCATATTTTCACGTTGCCACCAAATCCCATAAAACTTTCTTTTTTGTCATCACACCCAAGGTTGGCGAACGTCGGATTTCTCCTATCGTAACTCGTAAAAACTTGGACTGAAACCGTCAAAATGTCTCAAGGTATGAGCTTCATCATTTTTTGTATTTTCACAAGCGTACGAGCCAGGGGAGCAGCTGCCCCTGTTGTCAAAAAGCTGGAAATTTGCATCTTGGAATTTTAATTTAGCACACTACCAAATTCACCTGTTATTTGTCTTGTACAGAGACGAAAATAACAAGATTTTATCTATTTTGTGTATTTACAACTGTATCAGTAGGTTACTTAGTAAAGACAAAACCAAATTTCTAAGGAAGTGGCTACATTTACGGCGCCGTAAATACAGCTGTTCCATGCCTTTTTTTTAATCTTTTCGTCGCTTTTATTGCGCATGCACGCTGTTGCTGAGTGCGAGCCAGACAAAGATCGCACCCGCCACAGATTCACTTGGCAAAAACAGTTGAATTTAGAAGTTATATATGCACTTTTTTTCATTTATTCTTTCATCGCTTAGAAAAAAAAGGTGAAAAAAGAAAAAAATACGCAGCAAGCGCGCAGACACAGCAACAGCGCGCATGCTCAGTAATAGCGACGTAAAGATTAAAAAAAAGGCATAGAACGGCTGTATATACGGCGCCGTAAGTGTAGCCACTTTTTAATTTCTTAAGTAGTCTAGTACCGTAGTGCACGCTACAAAAATAGTAGCAGGCCTCAAAACAAATTTTTCCGGCAGCCAAACAGTTCCGACGGAAGCAAGCTGTTTGGCTGCCATCGGAACTTTGACACGCATCAATAAAGTATATTGTGATGTCACTTGCATCCTGCTTATCGTCAGACATTACCTGCTTGGTCAATCAATAATGTTCATTAGGGTGTTGCAGGCGCCCCATGAAATTTAAATCTTGGTTTCACCATGCTTACCTTTTTTGTGGTACTGTGTTTAGATCAGTAGACCACAAATATGAAGTTTCATAAATTTTCATCGACGTTTACCTCCACCGCCGAGGCCATTTTGAGGGCCACTTTTTGAATTTTTTCATGTTTTTTGCCACTAGAGGGCAGTGTATAAGTTTTGCGATATTGGGAGTATATTTAAAAGATGCACTATGATGTTCTGAATTGTTAAAAAAAAAAATTGGAGAAATGGGATAAGCATATCCAAAAATATTCAAGTTTTGTCACTAATTTTTTGCACAATACTGCCCCTAGTGGTAAAAAGAAAAATTAAAATATCTTAAAAACTACTCATCATATTGTTATAGAACTTGCATGTACCCCCCCATTTTTGTGGGTAAGGAATTTGATTTTAGCAATATTTTTGCAAAATATTACCACTAGAGGGCGGTAATTCTAATTTTGAACTATTTTTCTGTAAAAGGCGATATTGTTGCATTTCTTGAGCTATGCTATCTGAAGAATACAATTTCATGGCTTATGCACATCATAATCCATCGTCGGTTTGTTCCCCACTACAAAATTTATTCAATTGTAAAGAAACTGCATGCATGCATGTACTATATCAATACATCCAAACAGGCAATGTGAGTCGTAGTTAACACAATTTACGCAAAGGCAGTTGTGCATCTTCATTGTGTTGATAAACGACGTTTTCTAAGATTTGGTATCTTTTTTCAATCCTCCTCCATCGCTTGAATATAGTTTTGCAGATTTTTTTCTTGCTTTGCTAGATGAAGAAAGTCGGATACCAGTTTTACCTCCTCTCTGCTGAATCATTACAAACTCTGAGTGCACTTATGATCCCATTAGCAGAAGCATAGCCATCATCTATTTCCCACTCTTTTGGGTGTTTGGCAAGAAAAGTTGTTGAAATTTGCAAAAGTTCAAAAAAACATTTTTCTGCTGGCATTTGCATAGGAGCACAATGACAATGAGTTATCATAAACAATGTCTGGCAGCTCTGGCTTACCGTATCCATTACCAAACCTGTTTGTAACCTGGCCATGGAAACTTGCATTTAAATGCAGCAGAGTTCTAGCCAAAGCTTCCTTTTCATCCATAGTGACTTGTTCGTCCCATAGAGCTAAGGGGATCAGCTCCCCAGTTACATACCATGTGTGCCTACCTAAAGCTTTTTATTTTGTCTACTGCATCATAGCTTTTGATGTCACTTACCAGTTGCAAATCTTCTTGGGGTGCTGATGCAGCAATTGGACAGTTGAACCACCATCCATTAAATACAAAAGTAAACAAATAGCTCTAATTTTTGTATTTGTGACTTGGAAATGATTCCTTGTGGTAGAAAGTCTTGCAGCATTACTATCTTATAGCAATAGAGCTGCTTTCCCATCCATCTTGCTCGATGGACTGCAACGCATTTCATGAAGTTGTGCTGTCCACTGTTGATTTCAATGTACACCGCCATCAGGTCTAAAAGTTCTTTGTAGTCACCCCTCTGATAATTTTGCATATCTCTCTCAAAATTTGTAAGTGCTTCCACTTTTCTGCTTTGGGTTGTTACAGCTTCTCCCAACTCTTGAGGATCTTTGGTATGCAGTACAGCTGCAGCATGTGGGGTTGCATCGAATCCTTTGTTCCGGAATCTTTTAAATCAATGCCTGGAGATGTTGACGTTTCGACTTTCAGGGCTTCCCACACATGAGAAACTATAACTTCTCCAGTATGTTTTCTGCATGCTAGGCAGAGAAGTGGTTTGTCTCGCTTTATTTGAAGAAAAATGCATGCAGCTCAGAGAGATGGCTTGAAAAAGTTTTGGGTATTGTTGTTTCAAATTTTTCTTTTTTTTTCAGGCCATCTCTATGCTGCATGCATTTCTCTTCAAACAAAGCTAGACAAACCACTTCTCTGCCTAGCATGCAGAAAACATATTGGAAAATGTGGTGCAGTCCATCGAGCAAGATGGATGGGAAATCAGCTCTAATGCTATAAGATAGTAATGCTGCAAGACTTTCTACCACAAGGCATCATTTCCAAGTCACAAATACAAAAAATAGAGCGATTTGTTGACTTTTGCACTTTTGTATTATTTTAATAGATGGTTGTTTAACTGTCCAATTGCTGCATCAGCACCCCAAGAAGATTTGCAACTGGTAAGTGACATCAAAAGCTATGATGCAGTAGACAAAATTATCAGTGTTGCTGCTTTAAAAGCTATAGGTAGGCACACATGGTATGTAACTGGGGAGCTGATCCCCTTAGTTCTATGGGACGAACAAGTCACTATGGATGAAAATGAATCTTTGGCTAGAACTCTGCTCCATTTAAATGCAAGTTTCCATGGCCAGGTTACAAACAGGTTTGGTAATGGATAGGCTACGGTAAGCCAGATCTACCAGACATTGTTTATAATAACTCATTGCCATTGTGCTCCTATGCAAATGCCAGCAGCAAAATGTTTTTTGAACTTTTGCACATTTCAACTTTTCTTGCCAAACACCCGAAAGAGTCGGAAATAGATGATGGCTAAGCTTCTGCTAATGATATCATAAGCGCACTCAGAGTTTGTAATGATTCAGCAGAGAGGGGGTAAAACTGGTATCCGACTTTCTTCATCTAGCAAAACAAGAAAAAAATCTGCAAAACTATATATTCAATTGGTGGAGGAGGATCGAAGAAGGATATCAAATCTTAGAAAACGTCGTTTATCAACACAATGAAGATGCACAACTGCCTTTGCGTAAATTGTGTTAACTACGACTCACATTGCCAGTTTGGATGTATTGATATAGTGGAGGCATGCATGCAGTTTCTTTACAATTGAATAAATTTTGTTGTGCATAAGCCATGAAATTGTATTCTTTAGATAGCATAGCTCAAGAAATGCAACAATATCGCCTTTTTACAGAAAAATAGTTCAAAATTAGAATTACCGCCCTCTAGTGGTAATATTTTGCAAAAATATTGCTAAAATCAAATTCCTTACCCACGAAAATGGAAGTTCTATAACAATATGATGAGTAGTTTTTAAGATATTTTAATTTTTCTTTTTACCACTAGGGGCAGTATTGTGCAAAAAATTAGTGACAAAACTTGAATATTTTTGGATATGCTTATCCCATTTCTCCAATTTTTTTTTTTAACAATTCAGAACATCATAGTGCATCTTTTAAATATACCCCCAATATTGCAAAACTTATACACTGCCCTCTAGTGGCAAAAAACATGAAAAAATTCAAAAAGTGGCCCTCAAAATGGCCTCGGCGGTGGAGGTAAACGTCGATGAAAATTTATGAAACTTCATATTTGTGGTCTACTGATCTAAACACAGTACCACAAAAAAGGTAAGCAAAATCCGAGAGGGTTGGGGCGCCTGCAACACCCTAATGTTCATAGACAGACAGTGTGTATTGTGATTTATCGGGTGCTTTGACTGCTTTCTAATTCTTTGTGATTATATGTGGCAAAGTACTTTATTCACAAGGCCACTTGAGTAAAATTTTTCTTTGAACTTTATGGCGGACAAATTTGGCCGTATAGTAAATGTAGGTTCTTCGGTTTTGAGGCCTGGGTAGCCTACCAAATTGATTTTTTTTGTTCATCAACTAATTCCTTAAGTTGTACCAAACTAAAGAATAACGTAACAAACACCACAATAAATATTGAAAATGTAATAGCCTACTTTCACAATTCTGCTTTTGTAGCTGCAAAAAAGCGTACCGGTATCGCATTAAACCAAATATAGGCAGTGGCTATTTGACCGGCGCCGGTCTTTGAATCTGAAACACTATTTAACCGGTCATGAAAACACTATATATGAATTTTTTTCTTTTTCTAAGCAAAAGACGAGAAGAGTGCCTATATAAGTTCTAAATTCGGCAGTTATGTTCAACTGATTCGGTGGCGTGTAGGATAAGTCTCCGCCTGGTGCTTCAGAGGGAATGAGTTCGATACTATGCGGAAGCGTTCTTTTATTTTTAATTTTTAACTAAATTTTGACCCGAATTGACTCAATCGTTAAGCTGCTGCATTTTTGTGGTTAATTTTTAATCTGAGTAGCCTACAGCCCAATTTTTTATGTCTTTTCAACTATGAGTAATAAAGTGAAAAAAATTGAATGCAGTAATATTGACGACCTTTTAAAGTACATGTAGTTCAAACAGAAATAGAAAATGTTGGGTGGAAATTCAATGTTCATGACAAAGTCCAATTGATATTCATCTGTTGCAGATCGCGATTTTGGGTATTGAACTCTCGATGCTTTTGTATCTGCTTTACGAGGATCCTCTATTGATATTACGTTAATCAGGGTTAGAGATGCCCAAAGTAGAATAATTGCCTATTCTAGAATTTATTTTCGGATCTAGAATTTCGAATCCTATTCTAAAATCCTCGGCGTAAATTTTAACCTTTTCTTTTTATTGAGAAAATACACATAACGGCATGAAAAAGAAGCTTTGCAAAGCTATCATTTTAACAAGTTCTCAATCGTTCACAACAGTGATGAATTGCAATCTAGAACGTTTATCTCCTCCAGATGCTGCCCTGTCAGCCTTGTTTTGAGTTTTCCAACAGTCAGCCCAGCGCTTGAAAACGAAGCTGATGTTGCTTCTCCAAAGAAGCTGATGTTGCTGGAATGGCCACGTATTTTGCAGCTAAATTGTGCAAAAGTGGAAAGTCTGCTTTGTTGCAAGACTTGCAGGTGTATTTTTTCAAATTTTTTTTTTTTTATAATTTTTTCTTTTCTTCGTATTATTTCCGAATCCAATTACCCAATAAAAAAGCGGTTTTTAGATTCGAATCTCAAGGATTTGAAATTCTACTTTGGGCATCCCTAATCAGGGTTTAAAGTGTCGAAATTCTCTCTTTTTTTCATGAGTAATAAAGTTGGAGTTTTTAATTTTCTGGAATTTGAGAATTTCTCTGGGTAATTTTCCGTTCGTCATAAGAGGATGTGACCGTGTTTGCCAAACAGCGCATTACATTTTTGCGTCATTCGGCAAACACGGTCACATCCTCTTATGACGAACGGAAAATTATCCATAGAAATTCTTAAATTCAAAAAAATAAAATTAAGTAGCCTAATAAAGTTAGAGTTTTTAATTTTCTGGAATTTGAGAATTTCTCTGAGTAATTTTCCGTTTGTCATAATTTTCCGTTTGTCCATACATTTTTGCGTCGTTTGGCAAACATGGTCATAAAAAACTAACTTTATTACTCGTATTTGAAAAGACATAAAAAATTGGGCTGTAGGCTACTCAAATTAGAAATTGACCACAAAAATGCAGCAGCCTAACGATTGAGTCACTTCGGGTCAAAATTTAATTAAAAGTTTAAAAAAAAAACGCTTCCGTGTAGTATCGAAATCATTCCCTCTGGAACACCAGCCCAATACGTATCATACACGCCACAGAATCAGTTGAACATAGGTGTTGAATTTAGAACTTATATAGGCACTCTTCTCATCTTTTGCTTTGAAAGAGAAAAACAAAAAAATTCCTATATAGTGATGTCATGACCGGTCAAATAGTGTTTCAGATTCAAAGACCGGCGCCGGTCAAATAGCCACTGCCCCAAATATACACAAATTCAGCCTGTTTTCTTGAGAGTTTCAATTAATTCGAACAATACTGTATGTACCTTGTGATGTCACAGCTGGATGTGCACGAGGCCTAGCAATCGAGGATGAAACAAAGGCGGCCTTAGCGAGACGAGGGCAACAAAATTTGGATTTTTTTTCTAAAACGCATGTTGTACACAAAACATAACGCTTAAACAAAAAACTCGCAAAAGGGTAATTTGGGTTTCCCCGCCCTTTAAAAAATGATTTCATCAATGTTCAGTTTATATTGAGGCAGTGTGTTTTAGCAGGCAATTTAGTTAAAAAGTAAAACGTTTCTGGGTAGGATCGAACTCATACCCTTGGGGATACCAACCTGAGAAACATCGTATGTACCGCTGATTCAGTTATATAAAACTATTGAATTTAGAAGTTATATAGGCACTTTTTTCTTTTCCTCTCGTCTTTTGCTTTGAAGAAGAAGAAAAAAATACGTCATGACTGGTCAAATAGTGTTTCAGATTAAAAGACCGAAGCTGGGCAAATAGCCACTGTCTTATTCATGATCACTCACTGGGAACGACACGCGCATTGACGCTCGAGCTGAAATGCAACAGCCCAGCTTATGAAGCTTTTTCTGGCGGCGTAAATTATTGCGCATCCTGATGTATGACGGAACGACATCGGCTGGGGACAACATCGTCGGCACCCAATCAGTGCATGCCTTTTGCTGTCTAGGAGATAGATTAAATGCCAGTGGTGGTTGTGAAGTAGGGTGGAGTGAAAAAATTTTTTTTTTGAAATTCAAAAATCGGTAGTTTTCAAGTCCTGACAAATATGCCAGAAACACCAGAAAAAATGAATTTGGGGGGTTGCCACCATTTTCCAGCCGGCAACCAGCCACTAGGTGTCTCAGATAACCCCAAGACATGAAAATCTTCATAACTTTTGAACCGTACATGCTAGGAAGATGGTTTTGAGTTTAAAAGAAGCGGAATTGCCATGTTCCTATCTAACTTCTAAGAACTTTTTGTTGTATTATTACAAATAATGAAGTTATTGAACAAAAATCGAAATTTTACCATATGCGAAACAATAGCCTATGATATTAAGGAATATTCTGCCATTGTAGAGTAGTTTGTTTAGCATGCAAAGATAATGTTTGCTTTTCTAGGAAAAATATTGATTCAGCTGACTCAAGATGACCGAAGCTTATTCAAATAGAATAGATTCTATTCGAATAAGCTGACTGAAGATGGCCGAAATCGATTTCAGACTTTATATAAAACAGTGTAATGCTGACTCCTGCGATTTTACTTATACATTTAGCCTAGTCAGGTATCACCTCACCATCATAATTTTATTTTGACCAATCACAGCAATTTGTGTCATAGTGACCTATGATCAAGTTCATGACCTTGGGTATTGGATAAATCTTATGAAGTCAGGGTGATTATATGAAGTAGAATAGTAGATGTTACCTCAGACGGTGCATCACTACTTATCATAGTGCAATACGTAGCTTATCTAAATGCAGACATCTCTGTAGTATGGTTTTGTTGAGGATTCAAACGTTGCCTAATCCTAGTCTAGTTTGCAGACTAACTTAAGTTTAAGTGTGTTACTGGTAAATGGTAATTGTACTGTGATTGTATTATTTCAACTTCTCAATTCTCATGGAAATACGAAGAACTACCATAAAAGTGCTACACAGTGGCCACACATTTTCCAGCATCGATGGTTTTCCCAAAGGTATTTTACCAACAAAACGGGATGTGATTCGTCGCTGTATTCACTTTAAAAAATTTCAGAACTGCAGATGTTGCCAAAGAACTTACTGATTGTTGGGTATGGTGCAATGTGTGCTCTTTACATTATGTAACTGTTACCAAAAAAATCCATGATTTGGTGACAAACTTCAGTTCTTTGGATCGTTGGTCAAAGAAGAAATGAACAGATACATTCTTGAAAAAGGAGGAAACTTTTATGTCTGATATTGACACGTTATTTGATGTATTCTGTAAAAACCCGCGACAAAGGTGGAGTTTAGAAATAGAGCACAAGCTTAGAATGACCGATCATGACTACAATTTTTATGAAGATCAGAGCAGTACCCGAGCTATGAAATGCCTTGATACCTCTGTGCCACTGAATGAATCTGATGTTATGTTCATTCGCCGTTCAGTCAATCCTTTCATACCATCAAGTTCATTACTACATGATGAACCATGAACATCTCTAACTGCCCACTTATCTGAATATGAGTCTGGATCAAGTGCGATTATTGCATCTTCATCCGAATCTGAAGATGCAGTTACGCTCACAGTTAAGCAAAGTAACCAAAATCGAAAGAAATGGCCAGATCTTGCAAGGATGAGTGAAAGATATCAAATGTTAGACCGTGCTGCTGTTGCAAATAGCGTGTTGCAAGATGTTAGTCTCATCACAGATACTGATAAAGCTTATGTGATCGATCGGAGCAAGCTGCGAAGAGAAAGGCAACGCTGTAGAAAAGAACTTCAAAAAGACGAGCAGCAGCATTTTAATTCAGTAAATGCCATTTATTTCGATGGTTGAAAAGATGCTACACTCACAATGGTTGGAAGGGCCAAACGGAAAGCAGTACAGATCACTAATGCTAGAAGAACATATCTGTTGTGGGTGAACCAGGAGAGTACTACCTGACTCACCTTTCTCCTACACTGACGACAGGGGTCGTACAATTGCAAATGAGCTTTATAAATCACTTCAAGGCACGGAGCTCGAAGATGAACTTGTGATTGTGGCAGAACAATGGCAGAATATTCCTTAATATCATAGGCTATTGTTTCTATTTGGTAAAATTTCGGTTTTTGTTCAATAACTTCATTATTTGTAAAAATACAACAAAAAGTTCTTAGAAGTTAGATAGGAACATGGAATTTTCGCTTCTTTTAAACCCAAAACCATCTTCCTAGCATGTACGGTTCAAAAGTTATGGAGATTTTTATGTTTTGGGGTTATCTGAGACACCTAGTGGCTGGTTGCCGGCTGGAAAATGGTGGCAACCCCCTAAATTCATTTTTTCTGGTGTTTCTGGCATATTTGTCAGGACTTAAAAACTACTGATTTTTAAATTTCAAAAAAAAATTTTTTTCACTCCACCCTATTGTGAAGCGGCACTGACTGCAAGAGTGTGAGATCTTCAGTTCTGTACGGAAGTGAGACATGGTGTAGCGATTTTAAGAAAAACTAAGAGTGCATTGTGTTGGTGCCTGGTGTGAAGCTGGTGGATAAAAGAAATACCGAAGAACTTATATACTTGCTTGGGTTGAATGAGAAGGTTGATGAGTTGGCGAAAGCGAATGGAGTAAGATGGTATGGGCATGTTTGGAGAAGGGATGAAGATGATGTTTTGAGAAGAACGCTGGAGTTGCAAGTGGAGGGTCGTAGAAAACAAGGAAGGCGCAAGAAAAGGTGGAAAAGGCAAGTTGAAGAGGAAAGCAGCAAGGTGGGCTTGACAAGAGAGGACGCGTTAGACAGATCGATGTAGAGGTAGAGTGTGAAGGCTATTGCGGTGCTTGGAGGTGAATCCGGCCACCCTCGGTAACGGGGACATCACCGGAATAAAACTGGAATACTACTACTACCGTAGTTATTTTGACTCGGGGTTTTACATCGACAAGATTTTGCCAAAGTAAAAATATGCTAAAATTTTCAAGGTTGATACTGCTGTGCCTGCTTTTTTTCAGTTCAACAAAATTTTCACACTCAGTAAAAAAGGTTGCCAAATTACCTTAGTTAGGCCTATTCTTTTTTTTGGAGGAATAACACATTTTTGCTTAGTAAACCTCCCCAATTAATCAAAAATAACATCTGTCTGTACTGAGCTGCAGGGTTGCCAACCTGTCGTCACTGAAAAAAAGCCAGTAGAAAATAGCTGAAATAAGATTCTCATAAGATAAAAGATTTTTAAAATCTGGCTTCAAAAAAGCCAAATTGGCAACCCTGCTGAGCTGTCAAACCACCAAAGTTAGGGTGGTCTAAACCCTGGCACGCGGGCCGCATGCGGCCCGCAAACACTTTGTGCATGCCGGAATATCAGTGCTAAATCCAAGGTTTAAAAATACACCTACAATTTATAAATATATTACATTCGCCACAACCCTAAATAAGTCGTGCATAATCGGGTCAATAGGTAACTATGATGGAACAATGTCGGTTTGTGACGACACAAACGTGCGTTGATATTTTGCTTTTGTTGCTAGCACTTTCTCCGTTATGAAGCGAATAAAAAGCGACACACGGAACAGAATGGCTGATGAAACCCTGGATGCCTGCTTACGTCTGTGTCGACCATTGAATATAAAACCAGACATCGACACTATATGCAAAAGCAAAAAGACAATAAACTGTTTTAGTTTGCTAATTTATTGACGTGTTATGTATCGTATCTTTTTTACTAGCTGAAAATCACTTTTTGAGTAGCAAGCAGAGATTAAAATGTGAGTTAGGCGTGCAGCAAAACATTAGGTCAATCACAACAGCAAATTCAGTCCTTTCATTGCAACTGTATTTTGTCAGCGACAAGATTTGTTAATGTTCATAGCCTGCAAACAGTAAGAATGCAGCTAAAACAGATCGAAATCTATAAAAAAGAAGTTCAAAATTGCAACCTAGTTAAGTTTTTATTTTACAACGTTTCTACTTTCAGCAACGCGTTATCATTTCTCACTATGCGGCCCGTGAAGTTTTTCTCAGACCCTAATGTGGCCCTTCATGTTTACAGTCTTGGACCACCCTGACCTAAGTTATTTTTCTTTTGGATAAATAAATAACAACCAATCGAAAAACTCTGACTTCACAAACCTATCAACTTAGTGTGCCTGCCTTGACTAAAATGTTAAACTGCTGCAGTAAAACTGTATATGTAGGAGTAAAAAAAGAACACAGAATGGCAATATTAACTACGCCATAGACATAGCCACTTCCTATCTTGTTTTCTTTGAGCTAATATAAGGTGGGCTGCATAATGATAATATAAAGTGGGTAATGGGCACTGCAGTTTATATGTTTTTCAGCTGTCGAGTGTAAATAAGAATTGACAGTGATATACATGTTTTTCATTCATGAGACTGGACTCACCTGTATCGCACTAATAATTTATGCCGCAGAGTTCTTACCGCTGCATTTGTCAAGTCAACTGAATTCTTATCTTACCTTCTGGTATACACTTTCTAACTCATATTAGTGGGCAAATAGACTGGCTGGTGTTAAAGTCATTATTTCGAATGCAGTAAAATAGTTCAGTTTTAGTTT
The DNA here is from genome assembly GCF_918807975.1 of Aplidium turbinatum. Classification (NCBI taxonomy): domain Eukaryota; kingdom Metazoa; phylum Chordata; class Ascidiacea; order Aplousobranchia; family Polyclinidae; genus Aplidium; species Aplidium turbinatum. Next base: position 22,571,852 of record NC_137476.1, on the reverse strand, counting down.
GTTTTTTAACTTGTTTGATATTTAAATTTCACTTGTGTTCAGGCATTGAAGCTCTTTCCTTGAAGGAAGATGATGTCACCAAAATGTTGTCAGCAACAACACACATTGGAGCTACCAACTGTGACTTCCAAATGGAAGAGTATATATACAAGAGACGACAAGATGGCGTTTATATCATCAATCTGAAGAAAGTATGGAATTAATTGGCTATGTTATGTCTCATAAGGCTACCTTTATGCCTTTACAATAGAATTCGCTATTGCAAACCAACATATGGTACTTCAGTTGTAATTACACACTGGGCTACCACAAGAGCTTAGAAATAATCACCAGCTTTTTTCCGGCTCTTTGGCAGTTCGCACGATCGACTTCATAAAAAGGTCAAAACAGGTATAACACTACCTGTTTAGCAAAAAAATATACACTACAGAAACATTAACAAAAATGTATTTTGCTTTTTGTTATTTTGTCAAATAAACAGTATTCATAGCTGGAGTAATAAAGTGACAGTACACTGTACACAATTTTGGTTTATTTCGCTTTTTGAAGTGGCAGCGAAGAACGTGTGTGTAAAAGTGCAATTGATGATGATACTGTTGATGCTGATGGGTTTTTATTTTGCAACACTCTTTGTTGCTTGTTAGTTATAAAGTATTATAAATTTGAGTTAAAGTTGTAATAAATACCTGGTGAGTACTGAGTAGCCTACTTCTGTGCCATTATACTTTGTTGGTTTCTGTTATCTGGTTTTGTACTTATCTGAAAGTATATTCATGCTGTATTTAAACTTTTTGTTTTGTGAACAAATTATCTTTTCATGTGCTCATAAGAGTTGAGAGGCTGCCATGTCAGGCCTCGAAATTCGTTTTTGTTGACGCGGACAAACGTGCTCGGTCTGAGCAGCTATCTTGGCAGACAAATTAAGTCTCACGGCAGACACTCGAGTTTTAGCGTCGATCGTCATGCTTAATCAGTTTATCTTGATAATTCTTCGCCATTTGAGAACACCAACGAGTTCAACAACGTGCGCTTGAAGAGTCAAAGCGCCGTGTAGCTGCTTAATATGCCGCATATCTGATTAACTTCCACCGAACGAGGTTGTGTAGCTTCTTGCGTCACAATGCTCTGGGCACGGGTCGGAAAAATTCTACACTAACGCTACTATTTTCTGTTGCGCAAAGTTTCACTAGGATTTTTTCTTTAGGTTTATTTTTGCGTGTCATGTGAGCGAAATTGAATTTTCCCTGGACCTTTTCTTTCTTACTGTAATACCAAAACGTAACAAATTTTGCTGCATCTTGCTGTAATAGCCTACTCGTATAATCTAATTTTGTAACCCACCTTGCCTTATCAATATTACGATATTACTCGGAGATCAAAGCCAGACATTGTAATGTAAGACTTGAACTAAGTTGGGCGTGATTGCTGTAGAAAAACCGTACTCCCATCGATTCTTAGCGAAGAATTCACCTTTGTTACGCTGATTCGATGTCATCAATCGTTGAAGCAACGTAAAAATCGAAAGTTTTCCTGCTTGAATGGAAGCTAAGGATAACATACAGTATTTTCATTTTCTAGATGCGCGCTAGAATGTGCGGGAAATTATGTTCGTGCTATGCAATGACGATTTGTATCGCTAGTTCCTGTGTTATTTCTCGGCGGACAAATATGACCGATCTAGATGGCGCTTCCGCGGACATCACATGCTGTGACGGCGGACATGTCCGCCGTGAATTTCAAGGCCTGCATGTGTAGGTCGAAATTGACACAAATGCTCCAGTTCATGTTGCAAACTTATTTACAGACTTGGGAAAAAATTGTGTTTGCTGCACGAGCGATTGTGGCTATTGAGAATCCATCTGATATTTGTGTTATTTCATCACGTTCGTTTGGACAGCGAGCTATTCTCAAGTTTGCATCCGCCACCGGAGCTGTTGCAGTTGCTGGTAGATTTACTCCTGGTACTTTCACCAATCAAATTCAGGTAATGACTATGGCGTGTTTAGAATTTTTCACAGAATGCCCCACTGACTTGCCCTTGTTATTTGGAGCCGCTGAGGCCATGAGTTTACCCAGTATCATTCCAGGCCTACAAGGTTTCATAAAGGATATTGGAAAGTTTCATTAAGACATGCAGACTATGACAATGAAATCGTCTCTCAGTTGCTCACGGTTGAAACTGAAAGATACAGGATAGCATACAGCAACTTAAAAATGGTTGCGGACCTACAAACGGGCTGTTCATCCAGGCTAACCTTTTGAATTGAGCTATATTGAATCAACCTACTGTCCTACACATGTGCTTTGTTTACTGGCTAAAGCCAGTTCAATAATGGTCATAACGTGGGTTGCAACTCATAAGCGTGTGTACTTTCTGTTATTTATAATTTATGGCCATCTTTTACACTGGTCGTGCCAAAAATACGTCTAACAACACTGGTAATAGGGAAATATTTGTTATTTTTAACCCCATTTTAGAAGTTTTGCAGTGGATTGCATTTAAGATTCAGTGATCACACTTTGGCTATTTGAATTCTCAAAACTATCATTTCAATGGGATATAAAGTAAATTTAGCTTAAAATTCAAAATCAAAATTACATCGGCCTCCCGTTTGCACGTTGGAAAGCCCTGTGTAGATGAAGGGTGTACACAAACTTGTACATGGTCTGTTACAAACAACTTGATGTTGCCACGTCCCCCACAAAATGCTACGAAAACACCCCTGGGTGCAAGTTAGCATAGCTATTAGCTATAGAAAAAATATGTTTTAATTTTGATTATCAGTGCCCCCACGGTGACTATTGTGTGTATCTTGCAGGCTGCTTACCGTGAACCAAGACTCTTGATTGTCACTGACCCCCGTGCTGATCACCAATCGATCTCTGAATCTGCGTATGTGAGCATCCCTGTGATTGCGCTGTGCAACACCGACTCCCCGTGCCGCTACGTTGATATCGCCATTCCGTGCAACAACAAGGCCAAGCACTCTATTGGTCTCATGTGGTGGCTGCTTGCCCGAGAGGTAACGGAATTTCTAGTTTTTGTGCATTGATTTTGAGTTGTGCGGTCGCTTCACGGTTTCTGTTCGGGCAGGTATTGCGGCTGAGAGGAACCATCGCCCGCACACAACCATGGGATGTCATGTGCGATTTGTACTTCTACAGAGATCCGGAGGAAATTGAAAAGGACGAGCAGGTTAGTAAACAGACGTTGTTTTACACTTTTTCGATGTTTCTAGCTTTCCTAGAAGTCTTGTATAGATAGTGGTTTACCATTCATCACAATGCAATGTTTTATTAGGTTGCTGCCGAAAAGGAACAACAGAAAGAATTGGAAGCAGCTCAACCAGACTGGGGTGCCGAACCCGTAAGTACCCAATGTATCTGCTTGTAAAAGGCTGATTTATCCAAACCAGAAGCTATGTATTGTATTGACACAACAGGTTACTGCCACCGAAATGTCACGTATTTGCGCACTTAATTACTGTAGTGTAGAAATAATTTTTTATCGTTTTTTTTGAGAAGGAAATCGATTCAAAAATATTGTTTATTGACTCCACCACTACCCTCACTTTTAGGATCCGAACACTTCTGCAACACAGCTATTTCAGTTGTGGATTTCATGGCGCTTTTTGCTTATAGATTCAGCAAGACTGGGCTGAAAGTGTTATGCCCACACCGGCCGGTGGTGATGTTCCAGCTGTAGGGGGAACAGGAGCTACACAGTCTTTTGAAGCTGTAGAAGATTGGTCTGCTGCTCCACCACCAGCAGCAGCAGCAACGCAACCTGATTGGAAGAGCAGCGGCCAGGCGACTACCGAAGATTGGGGAGCCACTGCAACGGCGACTGGATGGAATTAAACAACAAAGTGGTTTATGAATAAATCATGTTGCTATAATCTTGTGGTATTCGGGTTGGTGAGATGATCAATGTCTTGTAGGAAGTTTTCCTTCTAACTAAGAAAGCTTATTTGCAAGGTTATTCCTGGTAATTTGGAAAGGAAAGTTAATCCTGAATTAGGTCTGTTTACTAGGGTACGGTATGGGATAGAATGAATGACGTTTTATTTCAATATCAAGAAAATGAAGTACCGGTATCTTAACAGGTGTCAAACCCACAACAATGCTTGATATGAACTAATCGGTTACCTGCCTTGTAATGCAAACAAATTTATTTTCACACGAGTCAATTCAATCATAAGTACCGTAGCTAAAAATCTATTTCGATCATCTAGCTCAGTGTTTCTCAACCTTTTTTGGCCCAACGCCCTCTTCATGACCTGGAAAAATTTTACCGCCCCCCAACAAAAACGATTAATTACGAAAAGCGAATATAAAACAATAAATAGTATTAATACTACAAAAGTGCTCAATGCCAAGCAGAGCGAATTACATCAAATAGGCTAGTTATCAGTCTCTAAAACCCTTACAGCCTGTTTCACCCTAAAAGGGGATCATCAGAAGGTCTTTATTCAAATGGGGGGATCATCAGAAGGTCCTTATTCAAATAGAATTCTATTGAATCGCCCAACATGATTCAAGCTGCATTTGTGAGATTCTTTCAAAACTTTGTGTTTTTGTGATTGTTGTTCTCTGGTCCATTGTAAACATCCTTTAAGTTACAATACCGTAATGCTTAAAATTTCAATAGCCAATACTTTTTCAGTAGGTACCGTAACATGGGGTGATTTTGTACACTTTTTGTTTACCTTAAAAAATTCTTAAGTGATGAGAATAAGAGTTAGCATTAAAAATACCTCTCAAGTATGGGTCTTTCCAATACAAATGTGATTACTTTGAAAAAACAAATTGAAAAGTACCTTTTTTTCTTTTAAATGGTCTGTTCAAAGTCACCCGGCAATGGGGATTGGGGAGTCTTTGAACAAACGTAGAAAATTGATTGATTGAATCTTTATCCTCGGACTGGTAAAGCTTCTTGTAGAACTTAATCCTGGCAGTTTCGCATATGTACTTTGAATCACTGACGCAGGCCCGAAAAAAGTTGACTTCGACATTTCATTGTCAGCTTGAATCGTGCCGTTAGTAGCAACCGATTGAGACAGCTTATCAAAAAGTGCATCATATGACCCTCGGTTTATATTATTGCTGGAGGAGAGTTTAAGCATTTTGAAAATGTTTGCAAAGCAGACAATCCCAAGCCAATCTCACAGATGTTAGGCTACCATTATGAGATTTATTTCATATGAAGTATGTTTTGAACACTCATACAAGCCTTCTTTGATGTTGAAAACAAATCCGTATCTGTTTCACAACCAATGCAATATCCGCAGAAGCTGGAACAGAATCATTTTCATAACAAGCATGTGACAGTGACTTCAACCTTGTACTGCAAACTTTACAATTTAAAAGCTCACACAAGATGGAAATATCAATTAACACAAAGGAACCAGAATTTTCAAAAAATTCAGATATTTTGCCACTGTCTTGTTTTCCTAATTTATCTGCTTAGGCTGAGGGCTATTTCTATTGGCTAGTTGATGCTAAGGGGTTGGTTTGAATCTTTATCCTCGGACTGGCAAAGCCTTTATAGGTTATTCCTGATAGTTTCGTATACTTGTAGAGGCTTTAACGCAGGGCCGGTTACCGAGATTGGCAGAGTGAAGTTTTCTGATTGTTGTTACCGGGTAATTATTCCATCCATTAGGTGCCGCTGAATGGAGATCAGTCCTGAAATGCGTTGCTGAAGCGCACACCCTGAGAGTCGAACCAACGTCGCATGATCTTCAGTTAGCGCTTTACCACTGAGCTAACAGTGCGTACTTGTGTTAAAGTGCCTCTGACAGGTAAATAAATTCGCTAAATTTACCTAAGATACCAAAAAGATGACACTAACAAACTTCCCTGACCAGCAAATCGTAAAAAATATCAACAGGCTACTAAGTTACACGCTTGCAAACTTTCGTTGACATCGGCGAATCTGGCACTTATTCAATTGCGAAAATAAAAACGGCAACACCGCTGTGACGTCACAGTAAGCGGGAAGGATACATTCTTTCTCTGTGATGACTTGGTAAAGTATGGTACGGCTATTTGTCCTAATCTGGCTATAGCCATTTGCAGTGTAACAACAGTATCTCACAAACAGTACCTTTAATTTATGGTTGAGGCAATGCCTACAAATTGCTGTTTATGTGACATTGTCAGTGACAAACACCGTGTGCTTTCTTTTCCCACTTTCCCACAAAACAAGGTACTGAGAAGAAAATGGTCAAAGTTTTCTTCAAGTGTTCGAATGTGGGATGGGCCATACAAAACTAGTCGTATATGTTCACTTCACTGAAGATGATTTTGTTAATACCACTCAAGTAAAAATGCCTACAGGCATGTGTTGGAGTGTATACTACAAGGTGATGCTCTCGGAAGCAACAATCGGATTGTGATGCCGTCATGCATTGTTTGGCGAATCCGAAACAATTTTCCAGATTCAGATGGCCGTTACACAGGATTTCAATGGCCAACTGAAGGCACATTATGAGAGAGAGAACTTTTATTTATTTTTGAATAGTGATGATGAATTAAATATGAATGATGATTCGTACGATTTCTTCATTTTTCACTTCAAGTATATTTTAGGTTTTGTAGGAACGTATCCAGTACAGTTTTATTGAACTGCAAAAAACAATAAATCTTCTAAAAAAGCAACCGCTTGTACCAACTCCGACCAAACTGTGATCCACCAATTACATCTAGAAAGCGTTTGTTTCATCCGTTGCTAACGACGTCCACTTAGGATGACGTAATACCACCAAAGTCGTCCCAGAGCAGTGAAATTTAGAGTTTCGCCTGTGGTGGCGCTGCGGAGCAGTCGTTTGATTAAATTGCGCCCTAACCAGTCGAGCTACGAGATTAAGATTAAAAAGTTCGCTAAGTGTAAATCTGCGCTAGGAAATGCTTTAAAAGTTACTATACTTGGATCCAACCTGTCAGGGGCACTTTAAGGTTATGCGTGAGGTGGCGGTAGATGTGGTAATTTTTGAGCACACCGAAATTCAGTGAGTCATCGTTCTATGCGCGTACGGATGTCTAACACATGAACTAGAAACCAGAGGCAACAGCGGTGAACATATAGCTGACTGCATCTGTAACACACACATTCAACATGTGGATATATTGCATGAAGGTGATCGATTACGTATGTAAAAGCATAGTTTGGGTCATTGAAATGATGAAAGCCTATTTTATCAGGATCTTGGGTTTAGACCAATAGTTTTAAAGTCACAGCAACACAAACGAAACGAGAAAACTGCGACGGTTTGCTGCACCACAATTTATTGAAATCTTTTCAGTTTTTCAAATTTTTTCAGTAATAAAATGTGTTCTATGATAGAAACAACATCGAAGAGTACTACTCAAAAAAGTGTAAACAGAACGATGATAATATGACATCAAGGGACATACGCCCAGGAGTGAATGCTTAGTAAAATGATCAATTTTCTGTGAGAAGTTTGTAACTGATTGCAATTGCATGTCCACATAGTAAAAAAATCACTTTAATTTGGGCAACTTCTTTCGGTTTCTGGACGGTCCTTTTATAGTGTTTGGATGACACCGCCCCTGTCATGGTGGCTTCTTACGTGCGGTTATCCTGCAGCTCTCAACGATGATACCAATGTATTCCACCCGAAAATTTTAACGCTACTCTTTAAGCGTACCTACATAAACCGACAATCGTCACACGGTGTTGCCATTTTACTCAGCTGTTTGTAAAAACTTCATGAAGTTCATAGAGATTCTACCACAAATGTGTGAAACCGGGCTGGAGGCTTTTAACTCTACCAGTGAAATCATCGCTATTGGATTTTGTTTGGTCCAGATCCAAATTGAAACAAAGGTCATTTGCATAAAAAGAGATTAATTTGGTAGCAATTGCTAATTGAAGTGAAATCTTTTTTGTTTTGAATCCCATTGCTTTGGTCTACAATCTCACAGTTCCGTTGATTTATAAAAGGTTGACTTTGTCTAGAAGATTAATTGATTATGACAATGATTCACAGACCAAATACTGAATATAGCCATTGAATAAGCAAATCTCATGTGAGGACTTTCCCGAGGATTCGGACAACCACGATTCTTCAGCTGAAGCTCATTTTTGCTTTAGCTTGAATGTTAGAGGCGCTGTGCCTAGGCAGTGTGCAACACCATAGCATCAGCCTTCATCCGATGACAGTTCACCCAACTCTTCCTCATCGCCGCCGATTGCTTTCCAAAAAGCAGTGACAACCTTCTCAGCGTAATCTTTCCTGGAATTCCCGGACATACCTGATGCTGACTCTGCAGAAAGCATTATGAAAATTTATTACGCCTCCATTTTCATTGGACTCTACGCCTCCATCCTCCATCTTCATTGAACTCAAAGCTTTCACTGAACTCAAGCAAATTGAACTCAAAGCAAATTAACAAAAATTGATGCAAAGTAACGTTGTTGAATAGCCTAGTGTACTTTTAGATTTTTTTTGCATACCTTTAAAAATGTGCATTTTTTGAAATAACATTTCAAAGTCGTCGTCTTCAGCTTCGTCGCTAGGTGGCAGTAAGGAATCGATTTTATCTTGTATCGATTCGGGACTTTCTTCTATGGGTTTGTCGGGAGAGACCTGCCAAAGTCCCCAAACTTTAGTTCCTCAAACACGAATGCATGATGAGGTGTGCAGTTCTAGACTTGACAATGCGCACAAATAGTGAGATAGGCAACATATGAAGCAAATATTTAAGTTAATCAACAAACGGAACCATCTTATCTTACAAGACGAATCTTAAATAGTCGAGAGCACGACGTTTGCAATGTATGTCGGTACCAATCCTATCCCCATTCGACTGCCCACTGAACAGTACTGTAGTTGATCGCATAATAATGCAATAAATTAACATAAGAACAGAACACCTCGCAGCTAATGTTAGCAAGGCTGTGGAGTCGGAGTCGCTAAAAAACAGCCAGTGAAAAGAAGTGTTGGTTCTTGTCAGTTTTGTGAAAGTTGCCGTTTCAATTTCGATTACAACTTTAGAGAAATTAATTTAAAAAAACGACAAAAATTCAGAAAAAAATGGCAACGCTGAAACCGGAGTCGGCAGGTGGCGAGCAGTCAAGGTCGTATATTTTTCGCTCGACTCCACAACCCTGATTGCTAGCACATTAGCCTTTTTCGGCAAACACCCACGCCTCTTTCGACAAAGACGTACTAATGAGCCAGTAACGGGCGGGATAAAGGTTCAGAAAAAAAACATTATAAATATAAACTTTTGTTCAAGTTTGGCGGGCCTACCTCTTCTTTTGAGTCATTTTCTTTCTTTTGTGACAAATCCTTCAGCCGCATGTTGGGCCACATGTGAGCAACAAGAGCTTGCCTAATCCTTTCAATGCCAAAATCTTCATCTGCAAATTAAACGAATCAAACGTATGTTAGTCTTTCAATCAAAGATGTACTACTGTACAGTGTACATGATGCAATGTTGCGTGCGTGTGCAGTTATTTACATACTACTGTAAAGCAAGCCAACCAGAAACCTATGTTTCAACAAATAATAATCTCAGTCATGTACATGCGGTAAGCGAGGATACATTGGGCCACGTAAAATGTTCGTCTTCGGAAGTTTTGTTTGTGTATTTCGAGCGCAAAGTTTTCTTTTGCTGAAACGTATGGCATAAATTTGCAATTGTTTTTCAGCCAGCCGAGTAGCTTAATCAAACAAGTTATTGTAGTCATAAACAGCGGAAATGTGCCGAACTCGGCTTTCCGAAGAAATATATGTGGTAGCTTATACCGGTTAGTTTTGTTGCTCAAAATTATGAGTTTCCAACGTCTGCTTATTTCTTGTATTTCTACATCGTAATATCTTCACTTAAAAAACAGGGTATAAAATGCATTGCACATCTGATCAAAAATGGGAAAAACCAACTGAAAAAGGTGATCTGGTACTATGACACTTCCTCAAATGGGCGATCTACCTAATACAGAAAGCAATATCACTAAGAAAATAAATCAATAGCTTTTTTTCCTTGGTCTGAACCTTAAAACATTTGACCAGGCTAACACACACAATAGTATTTCAATTTAAATAGTAATAATAAACTAATAATAAACAAATAAATAATAAACTAATAATAAAATAATAATAAACAATTTAAATATTAATTTAAATAGTAATTTCACATCTATAATAATAATATAATAATAATAATTTTAATAGTAATTTCACATCTGCTAACAAATCTTCCCTGTTTTGATGCCTTGAAACCGTAATGAAGTTAACCAAGTATGCTAGGGTCTAGCTTAACTTTGCATGTAAACAATGTTCGTGAAAGTTCCGAATGGTCTTGACCATGCGTGAAAATCCACGAAAAAAGTGCTTTTTCTTGAAAGATTTCTAAAAAATTATGATGTACAAAAGAGTCGTCGTAAGAAGAAAAATATCTTTGTACGAATATTCGTAAGTTTCGTTCGTAGCGAAGACTATAGTAGACTATACCATTACAAATTGCCGAACCACGAATATTCGCCTTCGTACGAAGAGAATATGTGGCCAGCATAGCAGAGATTTGTTTTCGCTGTGAAAACCATTTATATGATTTCAAAGGAGAAAACAAGCTTTTTTGCTCTTTTTTGCAAAGTAAACTCAAGAATCAGCAAACGTTTCAGAATCAAATGGTGGTAACGTCCGTACAGCGAAATTAAAAACAACCTTCAAGAACCAGTAACTGGAGCAACAGAAAGCTATTCAATAGAGCACGAACATTCACTATAATCCTCCGGTACAGGATCAAGTTCCACTAATTCAAACCCATTGTCAATGCACCAGCGCTGCACTATTTCCCGATTGATGTGTTCGCTGGTCGTATCATCCACGGATGAACATCTGCAAGATAACGGCATACTGTAAATCTATTCTGTAGCTTAACTTTAGTGGTTACTGATTATTGTATGTTCGTTTTATTTTGAGGTTGATTCAATAAAATGGCAGTTAAAAGAGTGAAGCACTAAAAATATGAAATATCGGCACACAAAAATGCACTGAGCAAAATGGCAAATCGTCCGATATCAAGTTGGTTGCTTCAACATGTTCTGATGAATACTTTGTTGCTCAGAAAGTTAAAAACACATCAATTCATGTTTTGTTAGTGAAGAAAAAATCGACCTGCTTAGCAACTAGCAAAGAGTACACATGGAAAAGGGGTACTCTATATTTGCAATACTTCATCAAACTGTGAACAAGATGTTTGCAACATGTTGTCGTTACAGGGCCCAGGTTAAAAAATCAATAATTTGCAAACTACCTTTGACATACTGCCAGTTTGATTTCTGGATCCCAAACACCAAAATATGACAACCATGTATCCAAGCTTTCAAATGATTTGGTATCCTAGAAATATAATTGCATTGAGCTACCCAATGAAAAAAATATCAATTAGAAACAAAACTGGCCAGCAACATTTTAAAAAGCAAATGTTTGTGCTTTTTTTCGTTTAAAATATCTATCAATGAAGAAAAAAATGTTTTAATCGAACATGATCAGTGATGTAAGTCGTTCATTATTTTGCTATCTTCCTTTTCTTAATTTTCTTTTTTTTTTATGAAAAACATAACTTATTATTGTAAACCTTTTTTGCTTGTAAAATGTATGAAATGATTGTAAATGGTATAAAAACACAGACATACAAAAAAACTGGACACAAAAGGTTTAGCTGGCTCAAAGTTACCTTCATTGAATCAAACACAGCAATGACAGCTTGTACTTCATCAGAAAACTGCTGATTTATTATGTTTTTTGTTTCAACGTGACACAAATCTACTGCAGCTTCATAATACTTGTTGGTGACATCCCATTTATATGTTGAGTAAAACTCCGTTTTTGATGAAGTTACTACATCATCACTTTCTAAAATTCCTATAAAAGAAACAGCATTATACATTTACATCAGAATTTCCAATAGCCATAGAATTTTGCAACAATAGATATTCACCAATTTGAATGTCTAAAAGGTTTATTTATCTTTTAATCTGAATAGTTTCAGTACAGAAAATAACACAGAATATGAAATTTCAAAATACATATTTACAGCTGATAACAAAAGAAAAAATCAAGTCAATACATGCTAACAATTGCAAATTATAGTAAAAAGACAAGTTTTTATTTATTTTGCCATTGTTGGCACTGAAAAATAGAATATATATATCTTTAAAATTTGTTATTGTATTGTATATAGTTTGCTCTTAAGATGTGAAATTGTGTAAGATCACATTATGGAAGTGAATGATGGAACATGAAAAGTTGTTGCGAAAAAAAAAAAAAAATTTAAAAACTTGCAACTAACCAGAAACGCATTTATTCTTGTCTCTGTGGCGCAATCGGTTAGCGTGTTTGCCTAGGTTGGTCTGGTGGTTCGAGCCCACCCAGGGACAAAATATTTGAGCTTATGAACTTGCTTGGGTTGAATGAGAAGGTTGATAAGTTGGCGAAAGCAAATGGAGTGAAGTAGTATGAGCATGTTTTGAGAAGGGATGAAGATGATGTTTTGAAAAGAGCACTGGAGTTGTAAGTGGAGTGTCGTAGAAAACAAGTACCGTATTTTACGGACCATAAGGCGCACTTTAAATTCTTTTTTTTCCTCATAAATTGATCGTGCGCCTTATGGTCCGATGCGCCTTATGTATGGATCAAGTGCGGTAGTGCTTTATTGCCTACACTCAAAACCAGTACCGATATACTATTATATATGGTCCGGTGCGCCTTATGGTCCGGTGCGCCTTATAGTCCGGTGCGCCTTATGTATGAACCAAAAACTAATCAAAGCAATTTATTGACAGTGCGCCTTATGGTCCGTAAAATACGGTAAGACCCAAGAAAACGTGGAAAAGGCAAGTTGAGGAGTAAAGCAGCAAGATGGGCTTGACAAGAGCGGATGCATTAAACAGATCGATGTGAGGTGATTGAGGCACTTGGAGGTGAATCTGGCCACCTTAGGTAATGAGGACATCACCGGATTAAAACTGGACTACTACTATTACTACTCTTAATTCAAGCTTGATCAAATCAGCTTCATATCCAAGTGATAAAGCATTTAATCTCAACCTACACAAATTAAAAAAAAAATATAAAGTTGAATAACAATTCATACACGAATACACGACCTGCAATGATTTGTTGAGGTGATACTGGGATGTTCTTGCTCAAATTACATCCAACAACAGCAACACTTTGTCCTGACATTTGATTGCTTAAAAAAGATTTTTTCTCTAAAGATCAATCTGTTTTATAGACTGCTCTAGAAAATACAAATTAATACATAGGTCTACACTACAGCCAATGAATAAAGAGAAAATGTAGGTATACTTCATAAGAGAAATGAACCACAAATACAGTAGTTCCCAATTATTAAGCCTAAGGTTTATAGGCCCACCTGCGTATTAAGCCTAATTTTGTCAGGAATTTCTATATGTATAATAGCAGTTGAAAAGAATCGTACCCTGCTTAATAAGCCTAAAATCGTCCGGTCTCAAAGTGGGCTTAATAAATTGGGACTACTTTATCTGAAACACTAACAAAACACGTCCACCCTGATAGCTTAGTTGATTAGCACAGGACATTGTGAATTAAAAAGCTTCAAGATCAAGCGGCGCTGATTGAGCTCTCAAGGTATGCGCATTTGAACAATGTATTAAAAATGGACTGCTTTTCATTCAGCAGCACCTAATGCAGTGGCGGCTCGTGGCCTGTAGAAGTGAGGGTGCTGCAAGTGACATGTCCCTGCAGAGTTCGCCAAAGGCAAACGTTCCGGCGGGGGGTCTGGGGGGCCTCCCCCAGAAAATTTTGACAAATTACATTGAATTTGGTGCGTTCTGAGCATATTTCCAGCAAATATTGCAATGAAAATAATCGAGATTTAATGTATTGATTACCTTTACAAAGAGTTTTCACAGACATAAATTTCCATAATTAAGGTGCAAGTAGATTTTATATAACAAGAAGTCTCAAATACAGGTGGAGTAGCCCTACTGTTCTTTGAAAAACTCCATGGTGTTATGGGGTGCTGGGTGTTATGACGGAGGTTTATTAAATTTCTTCCAGCGCATACAAACAACGACATAGTGTAAACACACGAAAATAGCACTAGAAACAGCAGCCAAACGATGATCGTTAAAACACGCATAGGAAAGTGTGTATTACTGCAGCGAAATAAAATGCATGGCTACTGCACCTGAAATGAAACAAAGGCCTTTACAAAACATATACACAGCTCGGACAGCTGTAACTTCAGCCAGGGATACTAGGCTGGTAGGCTACTACACCTTGCCCCAAGGAGCAACGACAATTAAGAGGTAACACCATTCTGCCTCAAAGTGAAATTTCTGCTGCTGGTTGCAGTTTATAGTAAGTACCCAAGGACTAGGACTACATCACATACGGTGATATTTAAAATAAACAATTTTTCTTTGTTTATTGGGGTAAAGTCACTTGTATTTACTTTATTTTGTTGAGCAGCCAACCATAGACTATAATAGTTTGGAAGATGTAATCAAACAGTAATGTCGAAGTGAATAAAGAGATCAAGTTCAGATAATATACTGACATAGTTCTCGTAAATTTTGCCTTGAATATTATCGTTTGACCGTGTTTTTCGATACAACCCTTTTGACGTACGAAGGAAGGCGAGGGCATTGCAGCAACAAAATTGAGAGAACAACATGGCAATGACACACACAGCTAACTCAGACAGATAACAAACCACATAACACATTTAGATGTGTGATGACTTACACATTTAGACGATAGTGTCTGTAGTCGGTCCGGTGCCGTGAACCATGTTGTTACGAGGGCTAAGTACAAATAATTTTCACGCATAATAATACTAACATTTACATAGCACCACATCCACAGTGCAAACTATGCTCCTGGGCACTGTGCATGACAATGGTGATAAATAATACGGTACTTTCAGTCATAATGTTCAGTGAAATAGAACGTTTTCAAGCGAGTTTTGAATTCATTTAAATTTTCAGCTTCTTTTACACAAATAGGCAAACAATTCCAGCAACTGGCAGCAACAGCTGGGAAAGTGCGATTTCCATTTTGTGTCTTATATGAAGGGTTGCAAAAGAGCAATGTTGAGAACGCAAAGTTCTGGCAGGTTTATAATGAACAAGCAAAGTGTCCAGATAGTTCTGAGCAAAACCATGGAAAACTTTATAAATTAATAGACATATTCTGAAACGAATACGATACATTACTGGAAGCCAATGCAGGGATTTTAGTATAGGAGTAATATGCTCATGTTTACGTGTTAAAGTAATTAGTCGAGCGGCAGTATTCTGAACTCTTTGAAGACGCAAAATAGCACAGTGTTATTTAACAATGAATTTGAATAATCAAGCCTGGATGTGCATGAGTTAAAGTTTTACAAGCATCAATATTTATGAACTGTCTGATGGAACCAATATTTCTGAGATGAAAAAAGCAGATTTAACAGTGTCACTGACAAATTTTTCCAAACACAAATGTTGATTTAATGATACACCAAGCAATTTAATTGAATTAGGAGAAGAAGGAATAATAGTACTCAGGGTAAGGGTCATGTCGTTAAACTTTGAAATACACCGTTTTGGAGAAAATACAATAAACTCACATTTTTCTTGATTCAGTTTTAACATATTACAGTATAGTACACCCAATTAGAAATATCAACCAAACATTTTTGATTTTTAATACAACACAATGAATCTTCATCAGTAACATGCATATACAATTGTATATCATCAGCATATGAGTGGTGTTGTAAAACTCTATGCATGAAAGCCCATGTCGCTTCATGATATCAAACAGAGGTTTGTAGAGGCAAAACCAGACAGGGCCGAGAACAGAACCCTGAGAAACTTCAGAAGAAAGGAATGTTGCAGAAGACATTGAGTTTTCAATTGCTACAGACTGAGTTCGGTCAAAAAGATAAGAGAACCAGAAGCCATTCCGCCATTCCTGTAATGTCAAAATCTGATTTGAGACGATTTATAAGAAGTTTGTGATCAATGATAGCCTATCAAAAGCAGCTGAAAGATCAAGAGAAAGTAGAACAATGCTATGATTACAGTCAAGTACAGTAGCAATATCATTACGGATTCTTAGTAAAGCTGTTTCTGTGGAGTGATGTTAACGATAAGCAGATTGATTGATATCAAATAAATTTTGCCCGTATAAGTCCAAATGAAACTTCCAGCATAAAACTATGAGATCTGGCATTTACTAAAAATCGTATATATATATATATATTTAATGGTACAAAACTTCAAAAATTGCAACTAACCTCAACTGGAATGCATTGATCGTTGCACCACTCATAGTAGTCATCATGCAAAATGAAGCGATTTCACAGAAATTAAAAACAGTCAATACAGCAGGCATGAACTCTCACAGAAGTAAAATCACAGCGTTGTAAGGATGAGTGTTAGATAGTATGTAGCAATAAAAATTAGCAAATGGCTCTGAACATATAATGAAAAGGTGTTTAGAAACCTAACAAGAAAAAAAAAACTAAAACCTAAATCTTAGTGTAGCTATCACTTTGCAAGAAACTTCTTTGCAGTAATGGATCGCTACCACATCATGTCCTCTGAGTGGCAACTCAAATTTCTCACACAGTTTGATGCAGTTGATAATTTTAGATAAAATTTGCCGATTTTCTTTTACTTTTTCATTGTGGCGAGCAATTGATTATCTGTATCCAGAATCAAGCTGGGAAGCAATATTAGCTGTACCTAAAAGAGGTAAATTTACCATGTTGTTTAAATGAAGTTGTGATTTATCATGTCTTGCAATGTTTCGATTGATATGATTTAAATCTTTAATTCTAGACTTTGTCAATGATGTATCACCACCAAACAGTAAGCATGGAAAGCAAAATAATGCATTTTTTGCACTGCAGCCACAAGTTAGTTTTGTATAAATGTTGATTAAAATGCCAGGTACAGTCTTCGAAATTAGCCTCGGCAATTGCCGAGGCAGATGCATGAATGGCACATTAGCCTCGGCAATAAAAATGCTGAGGCCACACGAGCGCTTGAGGACCACAATATTACAAAAATAACCCTAATTTTCTTAGACCACACCGGACTAGGAGGTTGATTCAATCTTACTATTGATTGATGTTTTTATTTGGGTTACTTTCTACTTCGCCAGCGCTTAGACACGTGCCCAGCTGGGAGAATTGAATCTTTTATAGAAATATCACCCTATTTGCATTGATTCAACGCCAGCAGACGTCAAATTATTGTAAGCGTTTACTCCTTATCGCGCTTCGCCTTCCGTTATCTTGTCCAGCTGTATCAGAAACGATCGCGCCGCTTTCACAACGAACCACACAACATCAACAAATGTCGAATACATGTAAGTAATAGGTTAACGCGTTAACCTTTAGAGTGAGCTTTGTTAATTGCGGTTTGTGATAGATGTCTGGTTGCGTAACAACAACAGGTGCAATTTTATGCGCTGACAATGCTAATGTAAACTATAAAAAAAGTTTGCAACCTTATAAATACTGGCTTAATTGTTACGCAAAAGTTATTCTTTCATCGAATGCTTGTTCTTTACCAGTGTCATTGCCAATATAAATCATGGTAAAGGAAGATACAGTTAAAAAGTGGAATTTACCTGCTATGGGTTATGAAACAGAGGGGACAGAAGGAAAAGTTAGTGTAGTATTTTGCAAATTTGTAAAGAATTTTATGACGGAAACAAATCGGAATTAGAAAAGCTACGGGGCCCAGTTAAAAAAGTAGTACAAAATTGGATAAATGGTACTTCGACAGTAAAGAAAAGTAATGCTTCCGATCATATGACATCGCGCGTTCATGAACGGGCAGTTTTGCGTCTTCAAGCGTCTTAAGAAATGACGTCCTCGTCATTTCTCATTGGGCATTGTTGTTACGCAATACAACTGGTAGGGAAAATTAAATCAATTTGTGCTGACTCGAACGTTGAATCAACCCAAAATTAACATACTTCTCCCCCCCGTGAGATATTTAACATGATTTATCGTAACAGCGTGCGTATCGCGTTGCTCGCTTTACCGCTACTTTTGGTATTATTACATCACAACAAATCAAACAATGCGGTCTTGATAGACTACTCTATTTTTCGCTTCTTGTTTTACATGTTGTGGTAGCCTACAATTTTTTCGTAATAAACGTTCACAGCAATTGCCGAGACAATTTCAACTTTTGCCGTTTGGCCTCGGCAACGTTTTTGCCGAAGTAAAAATATGCTAATTTCGAAGACTGCGGGTATAACCTTTAGCCTACTACTGCTGGATGGTGCTTTTTGTGAAATTTCAAGGGGAGGCGTTAGCCTACCTTCAAGTTTAATATTGATCTTTTCTTATAATGATAACCTATTGAAAGTTGTACTTTGCAAATATTGAATAGAGTTGTCTATGATCAGATCAAAAAAGCTTTAACATTCAGTATAATGATGATAGCACAATTTGAAACAATAATCTTACATAAGCTATGTGTAGGTAGAATGAAAGATAGTCAGGCAGTGTAGCCAATTTAGCAGTTTAGTTAATACAATATGAGTTGCCGGTACCGGTACTTATTTGTTTTACCTGTCTACAGTAGGCTACACAGTTAACAGTTCAAAAGGGATAAGACAGTAGGAACTAGGAATATATCAATACTCAGGCTATAATACTTCAGACTGGTTCAACATCCCACAGGTTAGTCTTAAGTGCCCTACCTGCCTATTGCTTTTGCAATCATGTATGCTAAAAATTGCTCACTGTAGACTGGTATAACAAAGTCCTGATATGCTATAAGGCAAATCTAGCCAATGAACAGCTAATTATAGGCTAAGTTATGTCAAATAGTAAAACTTTTCTGCGTTTCATAGTCTATTGTCAATGACCGGTAAGCTGCCTAATGAAACCAGCAGTGTATGTGCTGACCTGAGCAACATTGGGTTGGCACTGTGTCAAACTGTTGGGAGCACAGCTCCCAGAGGCTATGCTTTTGCCTGCGTTTGTGTTCGCGTCATTGGGGTTTTCCCAAATCGTTATAATAGAAAGAACACCCTTCTTGGTTGCTCAGCTCCACAGAGTTTCCATTCAAAATTTAAAAAAGAATGCTAAAGAGTGAATATGCAAGAACAACGAAGGTAAGTTGAATCATCACGAGGACGTGGAGGAAAATTTTGTAAGGGTATTTTCAACAAGTTCTATTTGGATGTCAGATCGCAGAGGGAGCTGCAGCTCCACAGCCCCCTTTAACGAGCCGCCACTGACCTAATGGATGAAATAATTCCCCACCAACAACACTTCCACAAGCGGCAGAGATAGGCAAATGGGCATCCGCTAGTTTAAAGGTAGTGCGTTATCAACTGCTCAAGCTAATGTACTGTAATGTGGCGCACACTACAGCCATCAATCGATAAAATAGCGAGCTACCTGGGCTAAGGTATTGAGCTACGGTATACACATATATCATATCTATTATACATAGCCATTTCAATGTTGTCTATATAGAAAAGACGATGTAGATGAAATTTATTGTTACGCATCTTTCAAAAACTCAAGCATTTTAAAATGCGAGTTGCTGAGGTCTGCTCTCTTTGGCTTTGGCACGTCTTTTCCAACAGACAGAAATTCTCCACTGCAGCATTGCAAGGAATGGTGGTGTTGTATTACACTTAATGCACAGATGTTTTAAATCAGCACTAGGAAAGCTCAAGGACTTCCTTCTGTCTGAAAAAAGGCTTCAACAATTGACATTTCACGCGATGGCCAGTGTTGTACGCGTCAATGAAATAAATTGACAGCGTCAGCGCGAATTGCCTGAAAACGTCACAGCGTAAAGCACTGTGTCAGCTCTAAAAGAAATCCACGGCGTCAGCGCTAATTTCTAGCGCTATTTTAGCCAGGGTCTCACAAAACAGAAGTATTTCAACCAAGTTTAGGCTAACAATAGCTATAAATAAAGAGCAGGTATTATGTTTTGAGACTGTATTGTAATTAGCAGAATTCTTTATCTGGCAACACTATTGAGGCTATTATTACACTATATAAGTAGGGTGCTACTGCCCACCTCTGACAATCGAAAACTTCACCCTGTCAATATTGGTGCCTGCATCAGTGGTTCAAAGCCTCTACAAGTATACGAAATTACAAAGATTAAGCTCTCAAAGACGATTTCAGTCTGAAGATAATCAATCATCAATCAATCAATCATTTTATTTTTCATCATTAACGCGTCCGGGACGAAAAAGATACTTACTACAAAAATCGATATAGACCTACCAGCACGTTAACGAACGGGAAAAGGTGGCAAAACCTTGAAAGGTTTAAAACGTGCCTGAATGAAAAATTATGGCTATACCTATCAGTAGTTAGCACGGCCACAAAACCCATAAAACAAATAGCAAAAAATAAAACAAAAACAGAGAGAAGCACACATGTAGTAATGAATGACAGCCTAATGAAAAGTGTTGTGGATTGAATTTGCTGAAAATTCGATCAGTCTACACACACATCCAATGATTGATTTAGGCTACACATTTTAATAACTGTACTGTATTTAGATGTTGACAAACCACCTAGTGTTGCCAGATTGTGCCAAATGAATTTCCCTTCAGCTCCCTTGCAGCACCAAACACTTTTATTCCAAAAATCGGCAAACTGCATGAAAAAATACTTCATAAATATATTTCTATCTTTAAAATCTTTCTTCCAGGTGTTGCGACTGTGCCATATTTTAAACTGATTGTCCTGCTTTAGTATCACGCACGCTATAACTTCCGCGTTTTGTCGCTTCTACCTTTTTCTGGACCTCTGCTATGTTTGTCATATGTTGTTTTCTTTCGTCATGATGGTCAGAAATAAAAACAAACTGAAGTATACATGCGTTTTACTTGTAGACGCAACTAGTCCCCTCTCTTTGGGTAATGAAAATGTTGCACGCCGAAAGAACATACAAAATAAAAATTACAAAATTATACATCAATCAATCATTTTATTTTTCGTCATTAACGCGTCCGGGACGAAAAAGATACTAACTACAAAAATCGATATAGACCTACCAGCACCTTAATGAACGGGAAAGGTGGTAAAACCTTGAAAGGTTTAAAACGTGCCTGAATGAAAAATTATGTAGTAGGCTATATTTTATCACTTCCAGATCTGCTGGAAGTGATAAAATTTCAGCCGAACATCTAGTATATGCAGATGAACTATTGTGCTTCTTATTCAGCTTATTGTTTAACACAGGGGTGTGCAACGTGCGGCCCGCGAAGAAAAATTATGTGGCCCGCAAAGATGTGCCAATTTTGAATTGTGTGCGTCCCACAAAACATGTTTATACGATAATTTAGTTTAGTCTGGTACGTTTGAACAATTCATTGTGGAGTGGATTATTGTGGATTACGCACCTTCTGTTAACCATTTTAGAAGTCTCCCATCGGCCACCGCTAAATCATTGTATTTAATTATTTGGAACGTAACAATGTATGGTCACATAAAAGGCATTATGAACAAAGTACGACTTTGGAAAGCTCACGTACAGACAGGAAATCTTTTCCACTTTCCAACTTTAAGAAACTATGAAATGCATCCTGTGAAGAAAACTGAATTTGCTGATCAACTTGAAAAATTGTTGTATGAATTTTTGGCTCGTTTCAAGGACTTCAAATATCATGAACATTTGTTTGGTATTGTTCCGGCGGGTCAATTGCCCTCTTGTTTAGAATTGAAATTGTGATGAAATCTTGTTTAGAATTGAAATTGTGATGAAAATTTGTTGACATTGAATTTGCGTTGTTTCTGTGTTCTGCGTGACGTGGCTTGCCTGGTGGCAAAGAGATTTCACAACTGATTATCGCCTTTTGCTGCGTGCCGGGAGCCGTTGTTTCTGGACACAATTTTGCCTGCCTTTGTGTTGAGTTTCATTTCATTATCGAAAAAAGCAAGCTAGAGAAATGAATGTGTACCACGGATTTAAGTTGTCGTGTTAAAGCCAATGTAAGTTTATACAAAATCAAGTTTTTATCCCAACTCACTAACTCAATAAATAAATCAAGAAACAATTGCAATTATGATTGAGGCAGACCGAGGAGGGATTGTAGGTAGGCAGTGAGCACCTACTCTTGTAACCAAAAATATAAACTTGATTATTGGACAACTGAAGTAAAGAACTATAAGGTATCTAAATAACGAAATAAAAGAATTAAAAGAACTAACAAAATTGGCAGAATTGAAAGAACAAGAACTAAAGGACTAACTTAAGAATAACAAATTTAAATTTCAACCAAGGAAGACTTGCAACGAAAGACTCAGTGCAACGAAGACTCCCTGCAACGAAAGGACTTTAATATACTTTAATTGTGTTGTAAACTGGAACTCTACTGTAGCCTAATTGTGTACAATAACTTTTTTTTAAATACTGTATTGTTTGTCAAGAGGCTTGCGTCACCGTAACTCAGCTAGCGGTAAGTCCCTAATTAATGTTGGTTACGCTGTCCATTACGTTACGTGTGTCGCTTTTAGTGTGTGTAGGCTATAGTATACAGTAGTGTAATTTTTTTAAATTGATAAATGGAAGGTGACGGTGGCCATCCGGTGTCTCGTGCGTTTCCCGTTGGCAGTGGGACAGGGGGCGCTGCGTCTGGGGGTGGTGCGGCGGAACACCCGGGCGTTGGGCAGGTGTATCCTCAGGGGGTTCATGGCAGCCTTACCCATGCTGATTTCACTGCAGAAGCTGTGCTCAGGGACGTCAGACATAAAAAAGAGAGGTGCTGCAGGGGGTTGGAGAATTAAGGAGAGGTCTCCCCATGGTACATGATGAAGTGTCGCTAGAGCGGGCCTTGGTTGATATGGCGGAGTTAGAGGGCAACTTTGGAGAACTGTTAGAACTTGCGAATAAACTAAAGGATAGCACTATGATATCTGAAGCTACAGAACAGGTCAGGTCAGAGATTGAGGAATTGAGACGTACTATAAAACAGAAGCAAATCTCCAAGGTAGATACAAAATTAGGTACAATAAAAGGAAATTCAACCACCAGTGCCTCGAGTAGTCGCTCGCGCCGTTCAAAAGAAGAAGAGATTGAAATCCGGCTCGAAATGGAGAAGTTGCGGTGGGAAAAACAGATGCGGGTGACCAAAGCCAAAGCAGAGAAAGCCAGAGCCAAAGCAGATGAAGCCAGAGCCAAAGCCAAAGCAGATGAAGCCAGAGCCGAAGCCAAAGCAGAGGAAGCCAGAGCCGAAGCAGAGGAAGCCGAAGCCAGAGCCGAAATTGAAATACAGATCAAGGCAGCCGAACTGAGAGCAAGGCAAAGTAGCCTAAGCTTGACTTGTTTTCACAATGTGGATCGGACCAAGGGTCGGAGCGCGGGCAACGACGGCCTATGGCCAGTAGTCTCGGAGTCACCGACTACATCCCTACAGCGATAGAAAAGGTCCAGAGGTGGGACGCTGACATTATCAATCCGCCTGGGAGATCCCATGACATTCATGGGGCCGCTAGCATAGATGCCCAACCTAAACAGAGCCAGGCTAAACAGGAGAATTTAATGGAACCGCCACATAGAGAAACTCCCCTAAGAAAGCTCTTTCCAGGAAACGCCCTCACAAACAAGTATAGAACGTGGACTAAAGATAATTTTTTGGCAAAACCGCCCGGGGGGACCCATGGGGCCGCGGAAAGAGAACCTCATTATGATTATCAACGTGATTTTCATAGAGAGAAGGTTGTGAAACCGTCACAAACATGCCCCTTAACTGTAAGGAAAGATCTTAAAGATGAGAGATGTAATTTACCACTAGTTAAAGATGATGGCCGTGAAACTCGACATGCTATGACACCCCCGCCAGGGCTTAATGCAAACAGAGGCGCTGAGGATCAACAAAACTGGTTCTATAAATATCATAATTGTCGCACTTTCTATGACAGGGCCGCACAACTATGACGGCAACAACATGCCATTTATATTTTTTAAAAACCGTATCGAATCACTAATGGAGAGTTGCCCATTTGAGGGAAATCGGCTGACTTTGCTACAGGCAGCCTGCGTACGTAGCGCCGCGCAAACCATTTCAAACTTAGCATCGGATACTTCTGGTTGGAGCGAAAAGGAAAGGATCGATATGTCGTTGGATCGCTTGTCGCAGCGCTTTGGCGTTAGAGGCGGATTTCTCGCGGAACCGGAGATTCGGCGGATACGGCATGGCAATAAATTATCTGGGATGTCATCATCCTCAATAAAGGAATTCAAAGACGAGCTGGCTCAGTGTACCCTCTTCGCTAGGGCGTATAACCAGCGTCATCAGCTAGAAGGACGTTTTGTACTAGACTTGGCAGGTCGATTACCTGGATATGCGAAGAAAGACTTTTTGTACTATCTGAAAGAGCAAAATGATAGCACCGAGGAACCAAGCTTCCAAAGCCTAATGGATTTCGTAAATTGCGAAGAGACGTGTCGCTCTACGGACTTCGCCATACGCTTAATGGAGGAAGTCGTTGCTAGAAAAGATACAAAACGGTCGGCGAGTGATAATCACATTATGCGTATTCGTCAAACCTCAGCACAGCCTGTCAGAAATGTCACCCAAGGTAGCAGTCGCGGGTCTGGCTCTAGTTCTGGGAGCCGAGAAGAAATGTTTGGTAGCCGCTCTTTTGAGGGTACGAGGAAGGACATACTTTGTATCTATTGTGAGAGTAGGAATAAGCAAGAGCGTCACAGACTACCCAATTGTCCCGAGTTCCTAAACTTGACGCCGTCGCGACGCCGGGATGTCATCGCCACGACTGGTCGTTGTCTAAACTGCCTACGTCTAGGACACCAAGCAAAATACTGCACCCAATCATGTAATTGTAGGCGCTGCGGCGAAGATTTCCGATTTAAGCACTATTATCTACTGCACGACGCTTATGTGAGTCCTCAAGGAACATCGGGCAATGGCAATGGTCTTAGAACGGCACCTGCCGTCACTAATCGTAGTGTAAGCATCGCTCATAAGAGGGCAGTGTTTAATCGTGTCACGGCTGTGCGAGTCATAAACCCATCTAATGGAGAGACCACTCTGGTTTACTGTCAACACGACCCAGGCTCGCAGCTCACATTTGTTTCAAGCCGATTGGCTAAAGAATTGTATCTAAAAGCCACGGATAATGTATCCTTCCGCATGGACACTCTAGCAGGCAAACAAGAAATACACTCTGATCTGGTTAAATTTAATATCCAATCCTTAGTTACTGACGAACTGTATGGTGATGTGGAAGCAGTGGTAAATGCACCTTGGAGTGACCATGTCGAAACATTGCCGCAGCATCAAGACTTAAATAGGTTTTCACATTTCGATAATGTTGAATTGATTTCGTTACCTAACAAAATGTCGGTCGATATTCTAATCGGGAATGACCATGCTTACTTGATGCGAGTATTAGAAGAACGTGTTGGCATGACTCGGGAAGAGCCCCATGCTATTTTAACCCCACTGGGCTGGCTGGCTAGTGGAGGTCGAGGTTCTATGATCTCTGGTAATTCTAAAGTACGTCGTGTTGCCATTAATGGTAACGTCGCTGAGGAGTCACTTAGTCTTGACAGTTTTGATGCGCAGGAGATTGAAATCAGTCGCTTAAAACATGTAATAAAGGATTTAACCCTAACAGATGAAACGATAGAACTGTCCCGCAATGATGTCATAGCACAAAAATTTGTTGAGACGCAAATGAAAGTTGAAGATGGGAGATTTGAAATGCCCGTACCGTTAAAAACCGACTTTGAATTACCAGATAACCACTCTTTGGCTCTTGACCGTGTTCTGAGCTTACGACGAAAGGCTTTAAAGCAATCTGATGTTCGATTATTCTTAGTAGACACGATGACTGAAATGCAGTCCAGTGAGTACATCGAGCCAGTAAAAGACGACGACTCATCGGCATGTGTGTGGTACTTACCATATTTTGTGACATCTCAAGCAAAAAAGCGAGTGGTATATGACGGCAAATCTGAGTTTAAGGGTAGGTGTGTTAATGATGTGATTTTGTCGGGCCCAGACATATTAAACCCTTTAACACAAGTTCTGGCTCGCTTTAGATTGGGAAAGTTTGGCCTAATGGCAGACCTAACCAAGTGCTTCTTCCAGATTCAATTACCAATGGAACAACGCGACTTGTTCCGTTTGCTATGGTTTGAGAATAATGATATCGAAAAGGGCAAAGTAATTCCGTTTAGATTTTGTGTACACCCTTGGGGAATTAAAAGCAGTCCATACATCGCCTGCTTAGCTATTCAAAAAATGATTGAACAAAACCCCACTGGAGCCAGTGACCTGACCATGAGTACCATTCGAAAAAATATGTATATGGACGATCTGATATTCTCTGGAAATAGCCTTGATGAGGTCAGTGAGATTGCAAAAGAAGCCATTGACTTGTTCGATAGCCGAGGCTTTAGTTTGGTGAAATGGAGTGCCAACAAAGGGGCGTTGGATGTTTTGTCCAACTTCAAAAAGGAGATGTTAGCTTCTTCCTTTCGCGATGTCGACCTGGAAAAAGACGATACAGACTTACCAGTAGCAAAAACTCTAGGTTGCGTGTGGCAAACTGAGTCAGATTCATTATACATTAAGTGCTCTCTCCGACCTTTGGAGAAGTACACACGTCGCTCAATGTTAAGCCAACTTGGCCAAAATTTCGATCCATTAGGGTTCGGCGCGCCATTCTTCCTGAAAGCTAGGTTAATTCTGCAGCGTTTAACTATTGAAGGTCTTGATTGGGACACCGAAGTGCCACCCGACTACATAAAAGAATGGAAGTCGTGGCTTCATTCTTTAGATTTGCTGAAAGAATTTTCTATACCTAGATGGTATTTTGTAAACACCGAGCCGTGTTGTGCAGACGTTGATGTCGTATATCAGTTACATGGATTCAGTGATGCCTCCAATCACTCCTTTTCCTCCGTCGTGTATATACGTAGGCTGTGTAACAGAGTCCCTTGTGTATCCTTCGTTTTTGGCAAAAGTAGGGTTGTGCTCAAGCATCAAAGTGCATGGCCGATTGCCAGAAAGGAGCTTGTAGCCGCGCTTAATACTACGGAGCTGTTAAACCAGGCAGCTAATGCACTCCACCTGCCTGATCTTAGAAAACATTTCTGGTGTGACTCGAATACTGTCCTTCAGTGGATCAGAAACCCTGATTTACGATTATGCAAGTTTGTTACTCGTAGGTTAAATCGTATTTTACTCTTGTCAGAGGTGAGCGAATGGCATTACTGTCCGACACATCTCAACTCTGCAGACGTTGGAACCAGACCGAACGCCATCACCAAAACAGGTTCCAGAGAGATGTGGTTGAGCGGCCCATCTTTTCTCATGCAGGAAGGCGAGGTCCCAACGGTGAATGGAGCAGATGCTGCTATTCGTAAAATGGAACTGTCGCCGGAGATGACGGTAAGAGAAAATGCAACTGGCTCCATTAGCAAGATGATCGAAACCGCACCTACTCTGTACGTGTTGAAAAAGAGAGCCGCCTATCTTGTAGCTTTCACGGAGTTCATTGTATCCAAATGCAAGAAACATGGGTATGTAAAACCAAAGTTAAATGCATCTTATCTAGAGGACGCTTTAAATAGGGTTGTTTCCTACGTACAGAAAGTAGTGTATAGAGATTTGTTAAGTTGTGACGGTCTGCCAGAGTCGATCGATGTGGTAACAAAACGTCTTGCTTCGAGCGAAGCTGGCGCTGATAAACAGTGCCTGAGAGAGTTGCGCTCTCTAAAAAAGTATCGTCCTTGTGTGGACACACGGGGGAGACTTCGTATTGAAGGTCGTTTGAGTAAGTCTCCCGAAATAACTGTCGATGCGAAGCATCCTCTTATTTTGCCTTCGAGGCACGCATTGACACGGCTAGTTGTCCTTGACGCTCATTGTGATAGCTATGTGGTGTGCAACAGACACTGTTATCTACTCGCCAACGTTTTTGGATTGCAAATGGTAATTCCTCGGTGAAACATTATTTGCATGATTGCGCTCCATGTGCCTTAGAGAAAGCAAAGCCTATCAGGCAGCTTATGTCGGATCTACCATTACCACGAACCACGGCCTATAACAAACCCTTCTTCAACAGTGGCGTAGATTATTTTGGTCCAATGACGTTTGTGGAGGGAAGAAGCCAAAAGAAAGCATGGGGTTTGTTATTTACCTGCCTTGCGAGTAGAGCAATCCATGTGGAACTTGTGACGTCACTATCTTACAGTGAATTTGTTTTAGCATTTACCAGATTTGTAGACTTGCGTGGATCTATACGTAACATGTACTCAGATAACGGGACCACATTTCAAGCGGCATCTAAAAGACTACCAGAAATTCTGGAGTATTCTGAAATTCAAACTTCTTTGCGAAAAAAGGGAATTAACTGGGAGTTCATTCCTCCGTATGCCCCGGCCCAGGGAGGGGCCTGGGAAGCAATGGTCAAGCAATTCAAAATTGCCTTTTCCCACGTTATTGGGAACTCATCACGGAAACCCAACTTTGTTGAACTTCTTACATTTACGGGTAGTGCCACAAGAATAGTCAACGAAAGACCTTTAGTCCCTGTCTGTGATGACCCTAAGGATTCTACTGTTATCACCCCAGCCGCACTCCTTAACCCCTTCTTGAGCCCATTTTCATCAGTAGGAAATCCTCATGACCGAGATGAGTTACGGAGAGACTATAGGTATAACCTGGCTCTATCTCACAGTTTCTGGGAGAAATGGATCTCTTTCTATTTACCTTCCCTGCAGGGTAGAAAAAAGTGGGCCAGTTTGGTGGAAAACCTACAGCCTGGCCAATTAGTGGTGGTTGGTTCCCCAGAAGATATAACTAAGAGAGGGAGGTACCGTCTGGGGAGAGTCCATGAGATCATCCCCCAAATTAGGAAAGGAAAACCGATTGTCCGGCGCGTCAGGGTGGCAGTCTCAGTGGTGGATGAGGCATCGGGTGAGGTCAAAGTGGATCTGGTCCTAAGGGATATATCGTGCGTTGCTCCTGTGGGGGGTGCTTGACTGCGTTCTGGACCCGGCCCCGCCCTGGTCGGTTGTTAGCGGGTGTCGTGGAGACATCTGTACCACCCTTGCCTTTCATTTAAATTTGTAGTGTATTGTAGATATGTACCGCGCAAATCTGTTTTTAACCTGCGTATCTCTATGTGTCATCCGCAGGGCCCCAATATGCGTAACTCAACAACATGTCCTAGTAATGTATGCTCTACAGCGATCTCAGTGATCGGCCTCATTATAAGTAGCTAGTTAGTTACTGTGTAATGCATTTGATTTGTTTGCTATTGTGTGTTTCATGAAAATGATGTAAATAGTAATCGTGTAAGTATTCGCCAGCGATCTCAGTGATTTGCGTCATCATAAGTAGCTAGTTAGTTACTGTGTAGTGCCTTTGATTTGTTTGCTACTGTGTGTGTCTCATGAAACTAACGTAGATATTAATCGTTAATCGTGTAAGTATTCGCCAGGCCATTGTGGCCAGGGTATCCCAGTGCCTTGCACTGCTATAAAAGGATAGTCACCGTTTCTGTGTAGCTTTGATGTACGTACTTTCTGTGTATTGCATTTCGGGAATCGACCCTTCTACTTCAACTTTGTTTGTAATTATGTGCCATAATTAGGGGCCGCAATGTTCCGGCGGGTCAATTGCCCTCTTGTTTAGAATTGAAATTGTGATGAAATCTTGTTTAGAATTGAAATTGTGATGAAATCTTGTTTAGAATTGAAATTGTGATGAAAATTTGTTGACATTGAATTTGCGTTGTTTCTGTGTTCTGCGTGACGTGGCTTGCCTGGTGGCAAAGAGATTTCACAACTGATTTTCGCCTTTTGCTGCGTGCCGGGAGCCGTTGTTTCTGGACACAATTTTGCCTGCCTTTGTGTTGAGTTTCATTTCATTATCGAAAAAAGCAAGCTAGAGAAATGAATGTGTACCACGGATTTAAGTTGTCGTGTTAAAGCCAATGTAAGTTTATACAAAATCAAGTTTTTATCCCAACTCACTAACTCAATAAATAAATCAAGAAACAATTGCAATTATGATTGAGGCAGACCGAGGAGGGATTGTAGGTAGGCAGTGAGCACCTACTCTTGTAACCAGGTATATTCTCTTCGCCATTCAACACAGACATTAACAAAGCACCAGAAGATATAACTTGAACTGATTGATCTTCAAGAGAAAACGGATTTGAAAGCAAAGTATTTAAAAATGAATCTTGGCGATTTTTATCGAAAACATTTCAACTAAGATGACTTAATTTTCACATTTGAAAAATCCATGGCTTCAAAAATGGCACTTTTTGGCTCAACGTATTTGTGCGAACATTTTTTTTTCTAAAACGGGCGTCATGAAATCTCCCTATTGATCGGTTCTGACAGACGAACACTTGGAAAATGGACTTCGAATTGCGATCACTTCCATTAAAGTAAATTTGGAAAAGCCGTCGGGAAAAGAAACCAGCAGCAAACTTCTCACTGAGCTTGTTTAAAGACAGTGTGACAATAAATTTGAATAGCAGTTTTCTTCAGAAATTTATGCGTCCTAACTTATTATTTCTGGAAGGAGATAACCCCTAATATAAGAATAACATGAATAACAAAAAAACTACTCTTTTGTGCCTGCAACTACTAGAAATCATATGTTAAATAAACGTGCGGCCCGCGGTTTCACCCAATTATTTATATTTGGCCCTCCTGTAATAAAGGTTGCACACCCCTGGTTTAACATATGCCTTTCTTATGGTATGCTGCCTTCACCTTGTTTAAATACCATAATTATCCCTGTTTGGCTGTTTGTAAGAACAACAAAGGCAATATTCAGGATGCTGGAAATTACAGACCCATTGCAGTGGCAACTGTAGTGTCCAAATTATTTGAACATTATATCCTTGAGCATATTTCACCGTTTTTAAATACATCTGACAATCAGTTTAGATTTAAGCCAAAACATGGCACAGATTTATGTGTTTATCTTTATAAACAAACAGTATCTCATTACACAGCCATAGTCCTGTGTTTAGTGTATTTCTGGATGCATCCAAAGCATTTGATAGAGTTAATCACAATATCTTATTTAACAAGTTAGTTTCACGGAATGTTCCTATGTGCTTTGTACGATTATTGAAACATTGGTATAAAGAACAAATAATGAGAATAAAGTGGGGGAATCAAATTTCTGACCCCTTCCATGTCACCAACGGAGTAAGGCAGGGAGGGGTTTTAAGTCCTTAGGGGAGACTGGGGTAAAGTGTGCAATGGGGTAAGATGAGCAACACCTGTTTTTGGAAAAACGAGTCGGCGGAATTTTTTTATTTTTATTCTGGATGTATCACTCATAATGCCACTTCATTCAATGTACTTGTTATGTCCACTGAGAATTGCATTTTACAATGGCACGCAATTATATCAGATTATATTGCTTATGTCGAAAATTCGAAATTTTTATTTTTTTGCCAAAAACTGAATAACTTTATTGTTACAGTATGTAAATCAAATCTGTTTTTTTGTATTGGTAAGCATAAAGTGTGAGGATATTCAATAAAACGTTCAGGTTGGTTAGTCTTGTAGTTTTATAAATATTTGTAATTTTGTCACAAAAATCAGGATGGGGTAAAATGTGCAATGCTAGTTGAAGTACTGTATGTTGGAGCAGTTGCTCAACTTACCCCAAAAGAAATAGCCTTAGCTTATTTAATGTTTGAACTGTTGAAGTTGTGTCTTTTTAGGTTCGTATTGGATAAAAAAACAGTGTTGTGTTGTGAAGCATAATGCCTCGCAATTATACAAACAAACTGACAGGGGAATGCTTCAACTTAATCGAATTGCTCAACTTACCCCAGGTCATTGCTCAATTTACCCCATACAATTTATGCCGGGGTAAGTTGAGCAACACGCGAATAAGTATCAATATAAAAAAATATAAAAATCGCAAGGTGATAAAACTCAATCTAAAATGTAGCTGATTCACTAGTGCTTTAAGTTCACCCTATTAAAATTTTCCAAAACAAACCGTTTTTTTGTAAAAGCGACTTAAGCAAAAACGTGCTCATCTTACCCCACCCTCCCCTACCTGTTTTCTTTGTATATAGATGACTTATCGACTGAATTGAATTCCCTAGATGTCGGATGTAATACTGGTTCATCTCACTTGAATCACCTAATGTTTGCAGATGACTTGTGTGTATTTAGTCCAAGTGCTAAAGGCACCCAAAAACTCATTGATGTGTGTGAATCCTATGCTTTTAGACATGACATTATTTTCAACTGTAACAAAACTGTTGGATTGGTACATCAATGTCGCAAATTTAAAGTTTTGACTTCTCCATGCATGCGGCTGTAGGCTACAATTACACAAATTAAATTTGTTGGACAAGTGAAATATTTAGGTATACTGATTGATGATACCATCAGTGATGACGCAGATATTAAAAGGCAAGTGCGATCTCTTTATGTCGCTGCCAATCAGCTTAGGTCCAAGTTTGGAAATTGCTTTACCGAAGTTAAAAATGTAATGTACCGGTACCAATCATATTGTATGCCAATGTATGGTTCGCAACTATGGTGTAACTATAAAACTTCTACTTTAAATCGCATACGAGTTGCTTACAACGACTACAACAACGTACAGAATTATCCACAATTTGTCGAGATGCGACAGTGCTAGAGTGTATCAGGTACAGAACGACGTTAACATTTGATGCTCTATTAAGAAAAAATCGCTATGCATTTGTAGAACGTTGCAAAAGATCAATTAATCCACTTTTGCGCAATGTTATGTCTTCTGATTACTACTTTAATTCTACATTTTATATTCACTACAACAGTATTTTGTACGTTGTTTGATGTAGCCTGCTTGATGTTGTGTTAGTCTGATATTTTGTGTGATGACTGTTAAAAATTTGAATTCTATGGACTTTGAGTCTGATTGCAAATAAATAATAATAATAATATCAGTAGTTAGCACAGCCACAAAACAGTGCCACAGTGCGGTAGCAAACAAAAGAAAAAATGATACACACACTTAAATAATAACCAAGGGATAATGAACAAGGGGTGTGAACCTTAAATAATAAACAAGGGGTGCGATAGCGGAATGTTAGATAACATAAAACCAACATTCACAATTAAATTCCAAGTTAGTCCTTTCCTTGTACTGTTATTTTCAACTGTCACCATGACAATATACAAAGCCCTTTCTGGTGCAAAAGCTGCGAGTGGGATTTAACCTCTGGCTAGAAATTAAGCACAAAATAATTTAACCAGGTATGTCAAAGTAAATAGTAATTTAAAGTTTGCTTTAAATATTTCTAGTATACAGTAATTCTAACAATGTAGCAAATCTTGAAATAATAAGCCTGTATCATATATTCTACTTGTTTCATTTGATCAGTAGGCTAGCCTACATGATTTTTATGTTTTAAATGAGTTTTATTTTTGACTATACTTTGTTCTTTAAAAATAAATGATGTAAGATACTATGGCTATGCAATAATATTATACACTTATACATGCAAGTCGTATTTAAGTTTTACGCTGAACAGTTCCCTTTGCAGTCATCAGTTCTAAAAAGCTTAAAATCACATTTAGCTAATTAAAGTCCTCATAACTAGGGACAAATGAAGATATTGTTTTAGATATTACTTTAAAACTTAGATACTACTTTAGATTGATAAAACTTAGATTGATACTTAGATATTACTTTAAAACAAAACAAACTCGTAAGGTTAGGGAATGTGCAAATATTACGTAACTCTTTCGAGGGGGAGGGGGGGTTTATGCAAAGCGTTAAATTTGGAAAAAAATCATTACATAATATTTGAACGTTCCCTTAAACAAGCAGAATAACCCCACTACATTAATCAAATTAGGAAAAAAATGAAAGATAGTAAAGGTATGGAGGTGAAAAGAATTTGAAAATTTGGAAGAAAATGCAAACCTTTACCTAATTTTGACAGAAATATAGCAACGTCTCTTGGTGAAAAGACAAGTTCTTGCAACAAAAATTAATTTGTTTAGCTAGTCAAAGATTTCTAGTTCACAGAACAATCAGTATATGTTGTCAGCTGCCTAGCGAGTGGGGAGAACGTCTGCATGATGTTCGAAAGGACGTGGGTTCGACACCGCTCCAGAGCACGCGACTGTGTCTCAGCAAAGACACTTATTGGCAAGCCAAAATAAGGGAAGCAGCGAACTCGATGACTATACAGGGTTCGATCTTAATGCCAGTCCACTAGCCAATGGCTAGTGAAAATTTGCGCAGACTAGTAGAAATGTTGCAGTACTAGTCCGATTGGCTAGTGAAAATATTCACCGGCGAAGAAGAGCTTGTTGTCACTGTGTAATTGTGTAATATTAATACGTCCCCAAGCTTGAACATTTTTACAAACAATATTTATTTGACTTTTATTTCGTTTTTTCCCTCTTCTTTGGATTGCTACCTTGTCGTAGTTGAAGAGCTCGTGTGCCTCCGTGACCTAAAGAGTTATGCTGACCCAACAAGCCAGACAGGTCTGACGGTAGAGGCTTAACCAAACGCAATCCATCCAATAGTTCACTTCTTTTGACAGTGAACGAATATTATGCATTGTACCACCTTGGCGAGTGGCGTGTCATCTCGTACTACAGATGCACACAATGTAATATTACAACATAAATAAATACTAAGCACACACCGCATGCCACATTTATTTTTTTTGTTTTAAAATTGTATTGTTTGCGTCTCTAGTACGAGAAGGTGTTTTTGTGCGTATTGTTGCTCTTTTGTGCGTACTGAAATCTGAAAGCTTTTACTGTATAGTTAGTTTCAGTTAAGCCAAAACACTTATCTTAATGCATCATCAGACAAGTGAAAACTCAGTAAACTGGTCGGACTAGTGAAAAATTGTGCGGGCTAGTGAAAACGAGGAGCAACTAGTCCGGTGGGCAAGTGAAAAAAAAAGTTAAGATTGACCCCTGCTATATGTTACTTCGCTGCTTCCTGCATCTGTTGTATCGCATCTGTGATCGCAGTGTACTGTACGTTATCGCAATGGGCGCAAATAAAAACATGATTATTATTATTTTTGTATGAAGTTGGTCTAAAAGTGTAGGCTATCCGCGTCGATAGCTCAATTGGTTAGCGCATGGCTACTGAAACAAAGAAGCTTCAAGATCAAACAGCACTGGTTCAACTCTCGAGATGTGTACTTGAGCAACACACGTTGACTGCAACTTGAGCAACACAAGACTGCTCTTCATTCAATGGCATCTAATGGATGGAATAATTCCCCGGCAACAAGACTTCAACTATCGGAAACTCCACTCAGTCAATCTCAGTGACTGAGCTTGCGTCAGTGATTCAAAGCATCTACAAGTATCAGTCCGAAGATACAAGCAACCCAGAAAAACCTTTCCAGACAGAGCACATAAAGGCATCTCATTGTCATGCTTAAGCAGGCAG
Organism: Aplidium turbinatum; assembly: GCF_918807975.1. NCBI lineage: Eukaryota > Metazoa > Chordata > Ascidiacea > Aplousobranchia > Polyclinidae > Aplidium > Aplidium turbinatum. The sequence goes on along the minus strand of NC_137476.1, from coordinate 22,536,390 downwards.
TGACTGGATTGTACAGTATTTGGAGCAGGTGCAGTACAGTAGCCTACAGTATTCATATTATATGCCTTATTTCAATCTAACAACATTGTTGTGGAGTGTATATTCTTTGGTAAATCTACTTAATAGCTCTTCTGGATGAAAAAGTTGAAATAGTCAGAAGGATTGGAGAAGTGTTTCGATCTACCTGTACCAAAAAAAAAAACAGTCAAAAAATTCCCGAAAATGTTGGTGTGGCCGTACTACTATCCAGCTGATATAGATTGTAGAAGAATCACTGCCTAAAGAGATGATGCATTTTTTACACTGCTATAACAGCACCAATTTCACAGTGAATGCAGCACAGAAGTTCAAACGTATGACTGATCAGTCAATAATTGCATGCAGTCAAATGAGTTCATGCATGCATTTCCTAATGTATTCATAGTGTTAAAAATGTATCTTTGTTTGTTGATTATCAAAAGCTTAATCGAGCGCTCATTTTCATTTCTCAAACAAGTAAAAAAATCAACTGTGTTTATCTACAGACCCGAAAAAGTTACAATCCTTAACTATGCATTGCACTGAAAACAAACTTAAGGAAAAATATGCACTGGTGGTTCTAGTAATAGCTTTGCTTTGACCAAAACCAAAAAACAAGTTATTTAAATATGTGTAGGTTAATAATTAAATACTTGGGTGTAACTTTTGCTATTTCATTTCAATTGTGGTAGGTACAATAAATGGAATAAATTAAAGGTCTCTAACTACCATAAAGACCCAGGTCTATTAAAAGCTAAATCTCGCCCTAATAATTATGACAATCATAATAATGATCAAACATTAACATGCGGTACCTTATACCTTACCGTCATCACAAATGCAGTACAACAGACCAGTTGAAGTAGTAGAGAGACATGTATGTAGTATATATTCATTGTGTCAGCTGCTCTCATTATTTCAGCATGCCATTAATTGTCTTGCAAAGACACAGTTGCATGCTTCAAAGCATTGTTGAAGCAATGTCTGATTAATCAGTATTTTTTTATTAAAAATGCATGGAGAATCAACAGAGCCCTATTTATGGCATACGGTACGCATTTCGCTTTACAACTGTAGAGCATCATTAGTGCCTTGTTCAAATAGAATCATCAAACATTAGTTCTTTAAAATAAAGTAAACAATAATATCACACCAACTCAGAAAAATCAATTTATTAAAATATAGAGCTTTTGTCTCACAAGTGTGGCTTCTTCAGTATAATCTGCAACAATAATAAAGAATGCAATACTATTAAGATGATTATAAAATTTAATGAAAGTGTTAAAAGATTTCAAAGTAGGGAATATAGCATAAAAAAATAATGGAAAAGATCAAATATTATACATAACTATAAGACTGTCATCATCAGTCGTTATCTCCGCCTGCGGCAGATTGCGCATCAACATGGCTTATTTGCTTCCAAGAGTGGAGATTTTGAGCCAACTCGCCCAGTGTCGTCAAGTTTAGTCCGGTCCATGATTGAATGTTGTCTTGCCATCGTTTTGGTTGTCTGCCACGTTTTCTTTTTCCTTCTACTTTGCCTTCTGTGCAAACTTTGCTGATTCCGAATTGTGATCTTTTAGTGTAGCCGAACAGTTTTAAAACTTTTGATTTTATTATTGCTGCAATTGGATGTAGTTTTGTCATAGTTAGAAGATCTTCTATTTTCGTGTGATCAAGTAACCTTTTGTTGGTCATGCTTCTCATGATGTGATTTTGGAAGGTAGTGAGTTTTTTCATTGTTGATGATGTCCAATTTACGCATTCTAGACCGTACAGCACGACTGGTAAAACGAAGGTGTTGAAGATTTTTGCTTTCAGTTCGATTGGGAGTCTATTGGATGTTAGAATCTTTTTGTTCTTTTCAAATGCTGCCCAGCCTAAGCCAATTCGGTGTTGCACTGCAGTCTTTCCATCCTTGGTCGCGAATAGTCGGTGGCCAAGATCGGAATGGCCCGTTTCGGTGAGTCCCATTCGGTGAGTCCGATCCCTTAACGGGGGATTTTTTCAATTTTTTTTTTTAAATTATTGGGTACCGTAGCCTAATTATCATTGCCGTTTTAGGGTTAGGGGTCAGGGTTAGAGGTTAGGAACTCACCGAATCGGACTCACCGAATAGTAGCAGACCCGGCCAAGATATATGAATTCTGGTACTTGTTCTATTTGTTTTCCATAGAGAGTGAGATTGAGTGTGTTGTTAGTTGTGTCGGTTGTTATACATTTGGTTTTGGACACATTTATTTGGAGGCCGAATTTAGCAGCATTTTTTGACAGAGCATCTAGGTATTCCTGCATTTTCAGTTTAGAATTATTCAAAATGGCCATATCGTCTGCGTAGCGTAAGTTGGATACTACATGACCGCCGATGGTGAATCCAGTTGTACACTCATTTTCTGTTTCTGAGATTATTGCAGCAGCTACGATGCAAAATAGGATAGAAGACAAAACATCTCCTTGCTTAACACCTTTTATAATATCGATTCGTCTGGTTGTTCCGATGTTTGTTTTGATTAGTGCTTTTGAGTCGTCATACGTTGCTTGCAAGAGGTTGATGTATTTTTTGTTGATGGAAGTTTTATCCAGAAGTTGCCAAAGGTAGGGTAATTTAACACTGTCAAACGCTTTTTTGAAGTCAATGAAGGTGATATGAACGGGATTGTTGAATTCAATAGACTTTTCTATGACTATAAGACTGTAGGCCAATAGATAAGATAATAAGATGATTATAAACATGTAAAAAAGCATTTCTATTAAAATTGCAATTAAAGAGAACTTTTAACTATAAAACTAGTTTCTACGTATAGGAAAATTTGATGAAAATTTTGGAACGAAGTTTTGTTTTGGAATTAGTTTTTTAACTTACATTAGTTCTTTAGTTCATTAACAACAACAGTTCTGATTAGGCCTAATCAATCATAAAGACGATTTCACCTTTGATCAAACAGTCAACCATTTGATTAAGAAGCAATGTACTACACAGTGACGTTGCTTTTATTTCAGAAATAATTTTTGTTCTGTTAAACTTGTTTGCAGAGCCTAAAGAAAAACAAGCATAAGTTGCAACAATTTTTTTTAGTTTTAATGAAATATTCTTTCATTCCGTATAAGTTATTAAATTATGCTTTATGGTATAACAAAAACTGTTTTGATCAAGTAACGTTTTTCTTGATCACTAAAAACTTCTAATGCAAATACAGCAGGTTTTTGACAAACTAAATATTAAAAAGACATTTTCTGAAGAAATTCATTGATTTAAATCTTGATGTATCTTTCTCTGCACAGTTTTTTTTTTTATGTTGCCCTGTGTTATTCCACTGCTAATGTATTATGTAAAGTACTGGTATTGTGCTATATGTGTTGATGTTTTTAATTTTGGGTCTTTTGTTTAAATGTTTGTGTTGGTGACCTTTTGGTCTTTTGCTGCCATCCTTGTTGCGCGAATTATTTGTGTTTACTGTGGTTTTGTATATTGTTGTTTTTTTCTTTCTTTTTTGCTAACAAAACAAAATAAATTGAACTGAACTTTATGATTGCCATGATGGTGATGACACTAATGTGTGTGTGATAAGCCATGATAGTGAAATGTATAGCTTGTAGCTACTTTAAGTATATTGTAAAATAATACAAGGTACCAGGAAGACATATAAACAAAAATAAACATACTAATGATTCTTTTTTAGTTTAGCTAACCAAAAATAAGTTATCCTGCTGTTAGCCTAATCATTCAATTTCGTGAAAGATTGTCTTTTTCTGAAATAACTTTCAAAATAGTAGCCTACTGTCAATGCGATGCATGCCGCCTAATCATTGTGTATATATTTCAGAGGAAAACAACTCTACCATGGCAGGCACAAGGTTAATTCCAGCTCAACTTTCTGGACAAGATTTTCTCTCTGCATCTCATTGCTCGATTTCTCACGATGAACGTTTTACTCCTCATTCTTTCAAAAGCATTACTCAGAGAGATTACTTACCTCCTCAGGCAGGACTTAAACAACACTCAACTCTTCCTCCAATTCCATCAAATTTTATGCATAAAGACAAACAAAAGATTAACCTGAATGTGTCAGAAACGGCTGAAACTTACTTTGAAAAACGGTCTACTCTTGATGATCCAAGAGACAAGTATTCTTCGCTGTACAAAACGAACTTTAAGATGAATTCTGATTCTAGAATTTCAACGTATCACACTACTCAAGATGCGCATTTCAAACCTAAACCTGCTGCCAAAGCAGTTGCATCAGATTTTGGAAAGTACTGGACAAGAAGTTCTTTGCCCCAAGGAGATAAAGATAAAGCCAATGAAACTGTTTCAAACTACAAGTGAGCCTCTCTTTGTTTACACTATAAATGAAACAAATACAAGATTGAACGAACTTCTAGAATAATTCTTCTGTGTTAAGTGACTGATTATAACGTTATTTGTGAAAATAGAAAAGTTTGGTCAAGTTGATCAAACTTTTCATTTTTCAATATGTCAAAAGCGCCCACTCAACTGCAAATACACACATATGCCTCTCACCCACTTATACGGTATGGGGACAATGCTGAATTCCAGCTACGATCAAGGTGAAAAGTGGTTAAGCTTCCCACTCAAGATCAAGCGATGCTAGTTCAGCTCTTGGTGTGTGCACTTGAGCAACACAATTCAGGATTGCTCTCCATTCAGTGGCACCGAGTGGACTAGCTCACAAACAATGGCACTTCAACAACTATGGAAACTTTACTCTGCCAATCTCAGTAACTGGCTCTGGTCAGTGGTTCAAAAGTCTCTACAATTCTGCGAAACTGTCAGGAATAACCTATCAAAGGCTTTTTCATTCCGAGGATAGAGATTCAAAACCAAATCAAACATCTCCGGATATGAACACTTTCTATGTCCATGATGAACATACAATTGATCGACGTATGCACAACATTGTGTTTTCAGGAGAAGCTTCACAGGTCACGATGTTACAGCAATAGCTGAAGAGCAATCTCCATCGGGGAAACGGACGACGAATACGATTACAGGAGATAAGCAACAAAGGTTTGAAACTACTCATGAATCAACTTTTCTTGGCTCTTCATTGAAGCCACCAACTCCTATGCCTAAGGTAAATGACAGAAAGTGTCTTTTTGGAAAACAATAAGCCAACAGTAGCAACACTTATGGTCATTTTTCTTAATCTTTAGCGTCCTTCCAATATTGTAAAAAGCCACCATGTAAAATGTTCATAATTTTTCGTTTATGCAAATCTTTTCTTAATGTCACACAGATCAAGAAAATATTCAAAAAAGAAAAAAAATTTATGGGCTCCTGTCTGAAATAATTGCTAATCTAACGATGGAAAAATACATCAAGCCATAGCTATTGTTGGTACATACGTAGTACGTATGACTCTGGCAGAAAATGGTTGTTTGATTATTACAAAAAGTAGTGTTGAAGTTCAAGACCAGGAAGTATTTTATATATATACCTGCAAAACAGCTTATTTCTGTAAAAACATGCGTTTTGTTTAAAGTTAAATTTTGACAAATACGTGTTTTCCTTTCAGCACACGCTTTCTTCGATTCCCGAAGGAGACAAGAAAAAGGTGACGGAAAAAACAACGACAATGAGACACTCGTACCTAGCAAATGAAGGAAACCATCGTCCCCAGCACAGCACAGACGCTCACACCAAGCTTTTTGCTACAAATTTTAATTTGACCGACCGCCATGGTATCCTTGACAAGTATAGAAGCACCCAAATGGACTCTCATCCACTACTGGCGATAAGTAGTGACCAAAGTACGTAGTACAGTAATACCCACGTCTGCAGACGTTGAATTAGTGTAAAAAACGATTGATTTACCGTCTGGGTAATTTTAATGTATGTTTAACAACGGGATTTTTGGTAACAAACCCGGGTTTTATGGGCAAAAATAGTTTTATCACATGAAAATAACCGAACAAAAATTTTTTTGCGGATTTTGTTTATTGGTCTAAGAATAAGTTGACCATTATATGCAATAGCCTATGCATTCATGTGAAAAATCATGCTCTTAGGCTATGAGTTGCTGATTGCTAAGTCTGCTAAATATAACAAGAATTTACTTAGCTTTTTTTATTCTACCAGTAGTTGCAACAAAACTAATGCTAGAAAAAAACAAAACAATTACGATAAACACCCAAACTTTGCAAAATTTTTGATTACTTGTTGAATATAACACTTTTAAAAGTTTTGAGAAAAAGCTTTGTTCCATCACAGGTGTTGCTATAAGTTTATTTCTTGAACAGCTTTGAAGTTTTCTAAATTGGAGCAGAACTCCTCATCTGGCAACACCAGTTTTGTATGTCTAGCCACGCCCTTTTAGAAAACCCAGCCCACCCAGGGTAGCTACCCGGGTAACCGGAAAAAGGTGTACAGGAGTCAGAGTTTTGGAGTATTTAGAAGCCGGATTCGGAGTGGAGCCGAAGTCTAAATTCTTGGCAAATACAGGAGTTGGATTGGAGCCAGAGTCCGATTATTTTCCAGTTATTACTTTGAGTGTAGGCTACAAATATTTACACTGTGCAGTTGTTAGTTTTGTTTACCTGTAGGTTACTTCTATGGTTTTATTTTTTTTAAACAGAAATCTTTTCATTTAAAAATATGCTTTTATTTTCATGACAGGGGATAGAGAAAATATAAGTGTTATATAGTATGTAGTAGGCTATAAAAAAGTTTGGATTGTGATTTATGTTTTAGGCTACGTTTAGAGTCAGGTTGAGGTTTGGAGTCAATAGTTTCAAAATATTTGGAGCAGGAGTCGGAGTGGAGCAGGGGTCTAAAAAACCTGACTCTGTACACCTCTGGTAACCGAATAGCTACGCACTACAACCCTGGTTGCTTTCTTAAGTGCTTTACAAAGCAGACAGTGTCAGTGCAGCCATGCGGTGCATTAGCCTACCACCCATTCTTCAATGGTGATTACTAATAGCAATAAGCAGCAATAAAATATAGCGCCATATTCTTAATGTTTTCGGTATGAGCTAACAATGCATCGAACTCGTATCTACCGACTTCGAAGCTGGCAACCTGTTCACTAAACCACGGAGCCTACACTTTAATGTGAAATCTATTTATAAAAATCATCCGCTTGCATTTGTATGAAAATGTTTCAGACTCAAAAGTTAAAACAAGCAAAGATCGCAACGCGAGCGACCTCCCTCAAGGAGATCTTGACTCGTACCGATCGCGGATGAGGATCAACACAACCGTTGCCCGATCTCATCACATACCGGTAGAACTTGCATGCTGCGTAGCTACTTGGTTGTTTGTACAAAGCGCATATGTTATGTTAAATTAGTTACCAAGTGGATAGACTAGATGAAACTGATCGAGTCCTGAATTGTTGTGTAGGCTATCTCTCTTACAATACGTAGCCTATATCTATCTTCTAATCTCTCTTCATATATGACGTGCATTTCACAAAATGTTGTACGATAAGTTAAGTATGTTAAGTTCATTCAAAGCAGATTCAAGTTCATTGCAAAAAATGTATTTTAACGAAGATTAGAAAATTTACAAATAGTTTCAAGAAATCATTCCGGCTCCGAAGTGCTTTCTTAAGTCTTGCAATTCGCCCTGTATCTGTTTTCAAAATAAAAAATTCTACAAATGTTCTACTAAAATTCTACAAAATTCTAAAAAATACAAAAATAAAATTTCTACAAATGTTGAATCGGTGTAAAAAGCTCGCTGTTTTGCTAGTTAAGTTACAACCTGTAAAACTTGTTCAAGAACAGTGCAGCCAAAATTATTTTGGACATTTAAAAAAAGAAATCTTTTAATTTTTGTCATTGTAACTGCTTTACCTGAAGTGGTTAAGCAGAGTGCTAATAACATGAGAAATGTCACCTTACTGGATAAGTTCGGTCAATGATGTCATTAATCTTTGTGAAACGTTTCAAAAACATCCGAAGGCGATACGAACTTCTACCATGTTGCACATTTCCTTGTTCAGTATGACGCTCAAAAAAGCATGGCACCCAGAGTTAGTGGATCTGATAAACGTACAGCCAGTGACGTAACGTTTGGAGACAAAGAACAAGAAGCTGCATTCTACCACACAACTTGCAATGCAACGTACAAGGTGACCAATGTTCCGTACATCAAGGCAGCGTCCCACCCTGAAAGTGTTATCCCACTGAATTACTACGGTAAGCAAAACAACAGCTGGCCGGCTTCGTTAAAGTCAAAGGCACTAAGGCACTATTTGCATTATAAATCAGTATCGGGTAGGCTTGTACAGACTGCACAATATGACGCTGGTGTATGAATTCATACACCAGCATCATATTGTGCAGTCGGTACAGGCTACTACTAACAGTGAGTATAGCATAGATTTTATCTGCTAGCATAAGGTCATCCATTCGGGCGTACCCGGATACCAACAATCCAGTCCTTTCAAAAATTTCTGTCCCTCACCAAATTTGCTATAAATGTTTAGTTTTCTGCACTCCAGTGTCCTCTTCTAATTGGTGAAAAAAGGTTCTAATTGTTGTTTGCTATAAAAGAATATTCATATTTGCTTGTTGAGTTCTGAAGCAATAACATCATCATCCAAACTCTGCTTTGTCCCCACTAGTACTGGTGGTTCTTTCTTTATTTGTAGCTATTGTCTTTACCCCTATTCTCCATTTCATTTTTTGCATCGCATCTTCACTCCGACTTTATCTTTCTCATTCATTCTGCACTTTATTTTCCATCTTTTTGGTCGTACCCGTTTCTTCTCATCTACCTTTGAAGCACAAGCTGTGATCTTCGAATGAATTGATAGGCATAGTTAATTGCAACTGTTTGTGCGTGTTAAAAATTAGATCGAAAATTGCGTGAGTTGTGACACTGACTCAACTACTAGAAAAATTGTAGACTTTATCTATCAAAAATAGTTGGGGTTGATAATAGCCATAAAGCGGTTAGGAACAAAAAAGAAACCAGCACAAGTAAAACAAATTAAAATACATTATTGTGCAGCACAGTGTACGCAATAAATTTGAAGCACGTTGAAAAATAACACAGCATGGTAAAACACTTGAAGCAGTTACATTGTTGAATGACCTCATGCGGACTTTATCAACGGTGTCACGATTTATTGTAGCTACGTTCAGCTTATCCCTGGTCTCCAATATGTGGCAATTTGTAGGCCTACTTATGTTAAAACCAATTAAAAATGAAATAATTTAATCATTGAGGAACGGTGGTTTATAAGTTTAATGTTGAAAAGCTGCTTTTAACAGGTAATTTGAAAAACAATTCCACAACAGTCAGTGACTTTCAACTGCCTGATACCAAGGGGAGTCGCATTCGTTTAGACTTGGGGGATGTGCGTGCCACCCACTTCGACCAACCTTTTGGAAAAGAAAGGGAATTCACCACTAACAACGATATTCACTTCACTCCAAAGAAGATAGACAAGCACTTGGTTGACTATGGACGCCTTCATCGCACCTCCCTACCAATGGGGACACTAGGAAAATATATCAAGGGCTGCCACAGTGGTTGGTAGTTCCAGATGATTTTATTTTGAAATTTCTTTCGATTGTGTTGATGTAGCCAGGTGATGCGTTTATTAAATCGTGAAGATGCACTCAGTGTTAGTTGGAAGTTTATGCAAACGTAGCTATGTACGTAGATATTTTATATATTACTGTGAGCTGTTTTTTAAACCCATGTTTTGTTAATTTGTGACCTTTTTACTTAAAGGGCGTTTTCACGCGCGAAGATCACGCATGGTTTGCTATACAAACCTGAATTGATGTTTTTGTACTGCTCGCGATTGGCAAGCATGATTTTTGTTACTTTTCACAATTGATTTGAGCATACTATGCATGTTTAAAGCACTTAACCATCTGCACTACCTAGTTTTAAAAAAAGCACCACCAGCCTATGCTTGTTATCTCACTGATGTTGTCTGTAGCCATTGCCGTGTTGTAGCCTAAAGTCATGAGCCATTATTTGTGCTGCACTGCTGTTTAAAAAATTTCCACTTCAGTATTAACGTGTTAGTTTTATTGTACTGTACAAAGAATGTGATACGCTACACACTGTAACATTGTAGTGACAAAACATTTTGTTAGTTTGTGTTTTTTTCTATACGATGACAAAGTTTTGCCTATATCTTCCCGAGATGTTTGTGTGACTTTCCAGACAACTTTGTCGCAGCAAACAATAAAAATACTTCAAATACATAACATTAGTGATTAGGCCTATATGCATCTTGTAATCGCATGAAAAACGAAGCTAGCCCTACCTACTTGAATGCGTTAGGCTATAGGCTAGGCTTATAGTTGTGCGAAGGATCCCTGGTATAAGGTAAACACTAAACAATATCAAAAATGGAAAAAAAAATACCGTAACTGGAAAAGTTAAACAATAGGTGTGTTTACATTACAATAGCCTACCGGTAGCCATGGCTGGGAATTAAATGTTTTTTCCGATATCTATCAGTCTATTAAAGGCTTGTCAGTGCATATTACGAGTTACAACTTTTGCTCTCGGATGATACAAGATTTGGCTGAGGTAATCTTCAAACTTGGAAAACCTCTTCCCTGTTAGCTTATTCCTGGCAGTTTTACATACTTACAGAGTCGACAAACCACAGACGCTGCCCGGGTTAACCAACATTAGTAAAAAAGCAACCAGGTTTGGTAACTACAAATATTTTATTATTAGAGCTTTCGCCGCCGTAAAGGCGGCTTCATCAGTACTCTTATCAAATAGAAACCAACGTTATCAGAGTAAAAAAAAATCCGCTTGTTGAAGTGTTATTGCCTGTGAATTAAGCAATGTAGAAAAAATCTGGGTTTATTCTTTCGATTGCTCAGTTGGTTACGCGCCCGAAGAAACCGCAAGATCAAGCAGCACTGGTTCAGTCTCCAGGTACGCGCTTAAACAAAGCATTTTAAGCACTGGTTGTCGTTCAGCGGCACCTAGTCCATGTAGGCCTACGCTTAAGGATGGATTCTTCTGGAGCTTAACCAACTAAGCTATCGAGAGAAGTATGAAAGAATAAACCCATGTTTATCCTACATTGCATAAAATTGAAATACAATAAAACTTACGCAAAAAATCGTCTTTTTGTAGGTAATGCAAGCTTTGGCGAAAACGTTTCTCCAACCTAACAAACGTGATTAAAAATTTAGTCTGGACATTTAATTCCCATCACTTCTTTGATTCTATTGATGAAAATTGTCTCTCAATTCTTTTTTTTAGTTGGTTAAGCTAATAGGCATTTCAATCTATCCAACAATTGACTGTCTCTTCATGATGATTGATTAACAGCTCCCTTCATAGCCTCCTACTCTTTGTGTTTCAACTACTTTCATATTGGTTACTCTGTCCAGGGGCGCCGGAACGGTTTTTGACTGGGGGGGCAGGATTATGAAAAAAGGGCACTTTTATTGCTGAAAGGCCAATTTTTTTTCAGTTTTAAGATAAGATATAGCAATAATGCTCATCCATCAGCTCATCATCGAGTAATGGTACAAGTGTCCGGTATAAAAAGAACAATGGCACGGAAGAGCATCGTGCTATGTTATGATGTAGGGACGGTACATTACGGGACGCGCAATTCCGTTGTTCCTTCAACATTAGAAGGGTCAATTGCCAATTTGACATTTTTTTACGCTTTACTGCAGGCTTGCTTTCAACTAAAAACCTTAAATTACTTTAAAACCAACTTAACTCTTCTTATATAACCCATAAAAAGTAAAATATTTTGTAAATTAGAAAAAAACGTAACCCTTCTAGTGTTGCGGATAAGCCAAAAGCGTATGAAGTTTCGCATCCCTAGTTATGATGATGTAGGCTCGTGAATATTATTTTGAGGCAGAAATGAAACATTATAGCAGGCCTCGAAATTCACGGCGAACATGTACGCCGTCACAGCATGTGATGTCCGCGGGAAGTAGCCTACCATCTAGATCGGTCATATTTGTGCACCGAGAAATAACACAGGAACTAGCGATACAAATTGTCATTGCATAGTGTAACGTCCGCTTTGTCTATTTGATTGCTACGTTACAGTGACGTATTTTGTTTGTCGTTGACCTTTGCTCTATTGAACTGCCTGGTCAGTTTCTTCTGTCTAGATTGCTTCCAACAACACGACACATGAATTTGAATTGGTTTTCACGTGTTCTTTTAATGTGCGTTTTTAGACAATCTTTTAAACACAGGTAACTTTGAGATTTCTTAATTTGCGACCGTCCAGAGAAAAGCAATTTTGTAGAATGAAACAAATCGATTTACAGTACAATTTACGAATTCCCTTTCTCAAGGATTGACAATTATTGAAAAACGAATAGGTCATAATGGTTGTATAATTCAATGAAAACTGACGTTGTATCGTCGACTAATAAGTTACTGATTTAACGAAAACAGACCACAGGTGCCAAACGCATATGCGAAAGAGGCCAAACAATATAAAAGAGAAACAAAAACAGGTGGCTTTTTTAGTACAGTGGTCGGCAAAAGAGAAAAAATCCAAATATTAACAAACGAGTCACAAATGAACGCAGAGGGCTTAACTTAAGAAAATTGGCAGTAACATTCCCTCCCCTTTAAGGCCTCGTACATTTGTTCAAATACACAGGTATAAACAACATGAGAAAACAAAATCAGCACAAATTTACATTGGTTTTGCAGGAACGATCAAGCATAACTTTTGAATTGGTCTGACAATCAAGGACTGTTTAGTTTGAACGCTAACGCTACGGACAATGCCATTTTTGTCGGGAAACGTTTGAATTACGCGACCCATGAGCCAATTGTTTCGGGGTGTGTTATCTGCGATTAAAACTATGTCCCCCACAGTCAGATTAGGAGATTTTTTGGTCCACCTTTGTTTTTGCTGGAGCAAAGGTAAGTACTCTTTTACCCACCGTGTCCAAAAGACGTCGGCCATGTATTGGACTTGTCTCCAGCGTTTTCGAGAGTAAAGCTCTTTTTTGTTTGTGAATGAGCCTGGAGGAAGGTTTATTTGCTGTTTTAGAAGAAGCAAATGGTTCGGTGTGAGAGCCTCCATGTCATTAGGATCGTCTGACGATTTTGTAAGTGGACGACTGTTAATAATGTTTTCTACTTCACACATGAAGGTAGTCAGCGTTTCATCTGTTAAAGTTTGGCCTTTACAGATAGCTGATAAGATTTTCCTAATGGATCTGATTTGTCTTTCCCACACACCTCCATGATGGGATGCACTTGGAGAGTTAAAGATCCACTTGATGCTTTTCTGTGTTAAAGCATCTTCGATTTGACTGTTGTTCCATGATTTGATGGCTTCTCTCATTTCTCGTTCACCACCAACAAAGTTTGAACCATTGTCAGATCTAATTTCTTCTACTTGCCCTCTTCTTGCGATGAATCGTCGTAGAGCGAGTATAAAAGATGAAGTGTCAAGAGAGTTTGCGATTTCAATGTGTACGGCTCTTATTACAAGGCAAGTAAAAATGACACCGTATCTTTTATGTTCTGTTCTACCCTTTTTAATAATAAATGGGCCAAAATAGTCTACACCAACATAGGTGAATGGAGGTTTGTCTGGTGTCAATCTGTTTTTAGGAAGATCAGCCATTTTTTGTGTGCTGAGTTTTCCGCTTCTTTTGCGGCAATCAACACATTTGGATAAAACCTTGCGGACTGCTGAATTGGCTTTTATAATCCATAGATTTTCGCGCAGGGCAGACAGGACGTGTTCCCTGCCACTGTGACCAAGTGTGTCGTGCATTTCTTGAATGATGAGAGGAACTATTTGGGAGCGATTTGGAAGGATAATTTGATGTTTTGCATCGTGTTTGAGAGGTGCAGCTTTGATGCGGCCACCAATTCTTAGTAAATTGTTTTCTAAGAAAGGGTCGAATTTTATTAAGCTACTGCAGTTGTTTAATGGCTTTTGTGCTTTCAGTTGGCTGATTTCGTTGGCAAAGTGTTTTGACTGAACAAAGGTAAAAATAAAGTCTTGTGCCTTTGTGAGCTCATCTGGAGACAAGCAAAGATTGTGTGCTGGGGCATTTTGTTTATTTGCAAGGTTAGTCAGTCTTAAAGTCAGAAATTTATGCTTACAACGGAAAAGCCAAGCAACGATTCTTTTCAGCTTGTACCAAGAAGAATACTTACCCAAAAGATCTTCCAGAAAGTGGGATTCGCTTTGGGTTGCAAAACACGTTTGCTTTGGTTGTTTAATTTCTGGGTCATTGTCCACGACTTCGAGAAATTTTGGTTGCTTAGGCCATTGAGATTGTGGTTTCCATAGAAATTCAGGGCCGTTTTTCCATTGATTGCATTGAAGAAAGTTTGGAATTGAGAGACCCCTTGAAGCATGATCAGCAGGATTACATTTAGTGGGAACGTATCTCCATTGGGAAATTGTTGAAGCATCTTTAATCTGTTGAACTCGATTTGAGACGAAGGTATGAAACGCTTTGTTTGAGTTGTTGAGATAGCGCAAGACAGTTGTGCTGTCGGTCCAAAAAATTGACTCTTTATTAAGATAAGATGCCTTTAACTCTCTTTGTAGTATTTTTTCAGAGCTAATTGAGATTGTAGCAGCTGATAACTCCAATCGAGGAATCGTCATTGCCTTCATTGGTGCAAGTCGAGTTTTTCCCAATAATAAGCAACAGTGAATACTGTTTGTTGTGTCGACTAGCCTGAGGTAAGAAGCAGCCCCATAGGCTTCTTCCGATGCATCTGAGAAATGGTGAACTTGGGCGTCTTCGACAGCACCAAAATTTAAAGGCTTATAACACCTTGGAACGTTAAATGATTCGAGCATTGGCTGAAGTTCTAGCCATTTTGTCCATGTGGTTAACTCTGGTTGTGGAATAGGCTCATCCCAATCTAATTTCAGTTTACAGAGCTTTTGAGAAAGCACCTTCAGTGGTTGTACAACAGCAGCACCAAGACCAAGGGGGTCGTATATAGAATTGATTACTGAAAGAATGCCTCGACGTGAAGCTGGTTTAACCTTTTTCTTTATTTTGAACCGTATGGTATCGTTTTCCACGTTCCAATAAAGTCCAAGAGCTCTTTCAGCAGGTAGGTCATCTCGAGAGAGATCCATATCCATAATTGACTTGCAGCGCTCTGACTTTGGAATTGATTGGATCACTTCTCGGTCATTGCTTATCCATTTTAAAATGCGAAAGCCTCCCTTGGCCAGTAGCTCACGAAGTTCCCTTACCAATTTAACTGCTTCTGAAACATTTGCTGTTGAAGCCAAGCAATCGTCTACGTAGAAAGACTCTTTTACTGTATCTACAGTAATTGCACTGAAAAGAGATGAGTTGTCCTCAGCTGTGCGTTTTAAAGCAAAGTTTGCACAACTTGGGGAGCAGACAGTGCCAAATATATACACGTTCATTCGGTATTCTTGTAGGGGCGCTTCTAGATTCCCATCTTTCCACCATAAGAATCGGAATTGATCACGGTCTTGTTGAGGAACCTTTACTTGGTGAAACATAGACTGTATGTCTCCTTGAATAGCAATTGTTTCACGGCGGAAACGAAGAAGAACGCCGACCAGGTTATTTGTGATGTCTGGGCCTTGTAATAGAGTATCATTGAGACAGATACCTTTGTATTTGGCAGAGCAATCAAATACTACTCTGAGTTTCTCAGGTTTTTCTGGATGATATACACCATGATGTGGAATATACCAAGTTTTTCCATGTATTCCAGGGACATCGCTAACGTTTTCGGCGTATTGATTCATGATCATGTCATCAACAGACCTTTTATAGTCCATGTAGAAATTAGCGTCCCTTTCAAACTTTCGTTTCAAGCAATTAATTCTTTGGAGAGCTTGAGATTTGTTAAAGGGTAATTTTAGGTCCGGATTTCGAACGGGCAAGTCGATTTGGTAGTGCGAGTCTTCCAAAAGTTTGATACTAGAGTTAACAGATTTCATGAATTGAGCTTGTTGAACAGATAATTCGGGTTTACAGTTAACAATTGAGTCAACAGCGTCAAAGCACATGTCGCACATTGGATGGGTAGAAGTTTTGGTAAAGAAATTTTTAGTTTTGCTTTGATCCTGTTTGTTGTTAGGACAATTCACTAGCCAACCAACGGCCGTTTTGATGGCATAATAGCCACCTTTTGCTTGTATTACTTCTTGCGGTTGGAGAACGTACGGATTGTCATTGCCGATAAGAAGTCCTACCTCTGCGTCAACATCGGGAATCGAGATGTTTGCAAATTCTGGAAAGTGTTTAGTGTCTTCTAGGGTAGGAATATCTGTATTTGAAACAGGAATTTGAAAAGTGGAGTAAAGAGAGCTTAAGAGAAATGTATTTGTTTTCGTCAAAATCTGACATTTCGACATTTGTGACCACCTTTACCTTGTTACGTTTGCCAGTGTTGTTTAGCGTGATGGTACAAATATTAGTTTCTTGACAGTCGGCAATTTGCAACTTTTCTATCAAATCATTTGTTATGAAAGATGTTGTACTTCCACTGTCCAAAAACGCTTGTGTAGTGATAGTTTGATTACTTCCTTGCAGGCGAACCTTTACTGGGATTATGGGAAGCAGACTGCGAGAATTTGTTCGTGTGTTGACAAACCCATTGCGTATTGCTTGTGTAGGTTGATTGATATTAATTTTTTGAGTTGTGTCTTTAGGTGTGATATTTGTGGTGATTTGTGTTGCATCTGGGGGATGCAAGAGAGTAGTGTGGCGTTCAGTGCATCCTAGTTTTATGCAAGGGTCCTTCCTTTTACATTGATATGCCCAGTGACCAGCATTTAAACAGCACTTGCAGAGTTTGTTGTCGATTACAAATTTAAGCCTTTGGTCAATATTCATCATTCGAAATTGTTTGCATTGATTGAGAAAATGTTTATCTCTGCACAGATGGCATGTCCTTTCATGGTTCGACGATTTTATTTGCGTTGCAAAGGTTACGCTGCTCCTACGTTTGGAGTTGGAATCATCGAATTGTTTTTTAGTAGATTTTAGAATATTGCATGCCAAGTTGGTCGTTTCTCTCGTTTTGCGCGAGACGTATCGTGAGAGATCTGAAAGGCTTATTTCTTGATTTCTTTCATGCAAAATTACGTCAACTTCGCGTAACCAGCCAGAATACCAGCCACTTGGCAAGCGTCTTATTATTTTTGTTATGGTATCCATGTTGTCCATTTTCTGTAAGTAATTCATGCCAGACAAAGTACATATGCAGGAAGTTAGTTCCGAAGAGAACTTGATTAGAGAATCCTTGTTAGAATTTTGAAGAGATGGGCCGTTTATGACGGAATCAACACATGCGCGAGCTATTTGAAATTTTTGACCGAAGGTTTGTTGTAGCAAAGCTCTTGCTTTTGTGTAACCTTCGTGGGGAAGCATGTATTGACACCCTTTTACCAAAGTGTGCGCAGAGCCTTTGGTGTATTGCAACAGATAAAAAAGTTTACGTTTAGGCTCTGTGAAATTACAATCAATTAACGTATCAAATGCGTCTATAAAACCACAGTATTCAGCAGAATTTCCATCAAAGATTGGGGGTTCTACAGACAACAGTGGGGACGGGTTGATAGTAATATTTGGAATTTGTTTCGAGTTTACTGATTGATTATTGTTTATTTGATTTAGTACAGGGGTCTGGGCATACGACGTACTCGGCTCATGTCTCACAAACGATTTATTTGTTACTGTTTGTGAAGGATTAATTTTGTTTGAAACGACAATAGATTCGTGAATGTTAGACCTGGCTTCTACGCCACTCAACGTTAATTGGGATAACATAGGATACACAGAATTATTGTTTACATTAGTTGCTAAATTCGATTGAAATTGTCCGTTTATATCAACATTGTCTTTAGACATTTTATAGCGCTCACCAGCATCTTCTTCCGATTCTTCCGAAAGTTGGGCAATTGTCTCTTGGAGCTCTGCCTTTAGTTTAGCTTCCTGGACTTGTTGCAGGAATTTTCTTTCTTGTTCTTCACGTAGCTGACTTTGTTTTAGGACCATTGTTTCAAATTCTGCCCTTGCTTTCGCTTGCTCTTGTTCCAACTCGCAGATCCTTTTTTGTGATTCCAATCGAGCTAATATTACCGCCTTCTTAATTTTAGCGCTCATTGTAGAGGAGCGGCTTTTGCTGGAAACTTTGCTGGTGCTGTCGCTTGGGTGCAGACTGCCATTTTCTGCTTGGTAGAGCATTTTTGATTGTGATCTTGTTGTCACCTTTGATGTTTGGGGTTCTGGATTTGTTGATTCTTCGGCATTTGATTTATCTGCCACGTCTGTCGCCTTTACAGAATTTGTTGCCATTTTCTTGGCATTCAACTTCGCTCACTGTCAACAACGACGATTTTCTTGATTGAAATGTCTAAAAACTGAATGTAACGTCCGCTTTGTCTATTTGATTGCTACGTTACAGTGACGTATTTTGTTTGTCGTTGACCTTTGCTCTATTGAACTGCCTGGTCAGTTTCTTCTGTCTAGATTGCTTCCAACAACACGACACATGAATTTGAATTGGTTTTCACGTGTTCTTTTAATGTGCGTTTTTAGACAATCTTTTAAACACAGGTAACTTTGAGATTTCTTAATTTGCGACCGTCCAGAGAAAAGCAATTTTGTAGAATGAAACAAATCGATTTACAGTACAATTTACGAATTCCCTTTCTCAAGGATTGACAATTATTGAAAAACGAATAGGTCATAATGGTTGTATAATTCAATGAAAACTGACGTTGTATCGTCGACTAATAAGTTACTGATTTAACGAAAACAGACCACAGGTGCCAAACGCATATGCGAAAGAGGCCAAACAATATAAAAGAGAAACAAAAACAGGTGGCTTTTTTAGTACAGTGGTCGGCAAAAGAGAAAAAATCCAAATATTAACAAACGAGTCACAAATGAACGCAGAGGGCTTAACTTAAGAAAATTGGCAGTAACACATAGCACGAACAATTGTTGCGAGAATATAATTTCCCGCGCATTCTAGCGCGCATCTAGAAAATGTGAATGCTGTATCCCTTAGCTTCCATTCAAGAAGGAAAACTTTCGATTTTTACGTTGCTTCAACGATTGATGACATTGAATCAACGTAATAAAGATGAATTTTTCTTTAAGAATTGATGGGAATACTTTTACTTCTACACTAACCACGCACAAATTAGTTCAAGTTTTACGTCACAATGTCGGGCTTTGATCTCCAAGTCGTATTGATGGCAAGGTTGGTTACAAAATTAGATTATACGAGTAGGCTATATTACAGCAAGATGCAGCAAAAATTGTTAAGTTTTGGTATTACAGTAAGATAGAAAACGCCCAGGGAAAATTCACTTTGCCTCACATGACACGCAAAAATAAACCTAAAGAAAATAGCCTAATGAAACTTTGCACAGTAGAAAATAGTGGCGTTAGTGTAGAAGTTTTCCGACTCGTGCCCAGAGCATTGTGACGCAAGAAGCCACACGACCTCGTTTCGGTGAAAGTTAATCGGTTATGCGTCGTAAGCAGTTACACGGCGCTTTGACTCTTCAAGCGTACGTCGTTGGTCTGATGAAGGCCTTTCAGAGTGACTTCGATGAAATTTGAAAAGCCTTCTTTTTTTGTTTGTCGTACCCAGGCTTGCACCCAGTGGTTGAAGATTTAGATTCAGTGGACGGGAAGGCAAGGAAGCCAATCTTCGTGTCCACCTTCAGGCATGCCTTTAAGTGTCCTACCAGAAACACAGCCGCATGATCTTGAGCGGTGTCGAACCGGCGCCCTTTCGATTGCCGTTCCAGAGCCCTCACCACTGGGCTATGCAACCGACAGCCTTCTAAACCGCAGCTATAATTCTCGAATGGCGAAGAACTATCAAGATAAAGTGATTAAGCATGACGATCGACGTTAAAACTGGTGTGTCCGCCGTGAGACTTAATTTATCCGCCGAGATGCTGCTCAGACCGGACACGTTTGTCCGCCGTCAACAAAAATGAATTTTGAGGCCTGTTGTAGTTAAGCTAATAGTTGAAATTGTTATATCGTATTGCAAAATGTGCAGTAGCTTACATGCCCTTGAAAGGGCACCATTGCCCCCCCATCCACAGAAAAATTGAGGGCAGGAGGGGCATTCGCCCCCCCGCTTCCGGCGCCCCTGATCTCTGTCGGCGTTTAAATTGGCTATCCGAAGAAACCGCAACCTTAAATACGACCGCTTTTTCAATTAGGCCTATTGCTTTAAGTGGGAAGTTTTAAAATTGGAAACAAAATTATTTTCTGGCAGAAACAAAGTTTCATTCTTTAATTAAAAGAAGCTTAGAAATGTTTGACTCACAAGCAAAATTCAAGACAAAGGTGCTTTGCGTCGAAAGAAAAATTTCGTATTATTTCTGAAAATTTTGTTTTGGACACTCGCAAGCTTGAATAATAATATAATTTATCAATTTTTGAAAAACGGTTGTTTTGAAAAACTCAACACGTATCTGGAAGTTATTTTTAATCTTGTCAGTTTCGCATCCTTGCAGAGACTTTAAATACTAACTCAAGCGTAGTCACCAAGATTGACAGAGTGAAGTTCCTGCTTGTGAATAATTTCACCCACTAGGTCCCGTTTAGGCCTAATGGGAGCTGTCCTTTAAATGCGTTGCTCAAGCGCATACTCCGAGAGTTGAACCAGCGTTACTTCATCTTGCAATGTTCTTGTTCAATCGAACGTTTATACAACTGAGCCATAGTGCAGGCCCTTAGGGGCAAAAATGAGCATCTTTAGGCTAAACGTGTTACACGTTGTTTTTTTGCATTTTTTTGTAGTTGATGAATCTAACTTCAATTTTAGTGGGTGCCGCAACTTTTTGGGTCACGTGATCACCCCCAAATCGGGGATTCCCCCCAAGTCAATTTTGAGCTCTTTTCACGGCATTTTTATGCAATTAGATACGTTATTTTTTTACATTTGGACTGACTGCCACTAAAAAATACACGAGATAAAACTGACACAAAATTATGTTATTAATGACGTCATTGTGGCGTCATGTATTAATTTTTTGCTTGTTTTTTTCTTATTGTAGTCGCTTGTTTGTTGTTGGTGTTACTTTTTTGGTTACAATAAGTTACCAATGGTTTTTCAACTGATTTGATTAGTATTGAGTGTCAGTACTAACATATTCAAAATCTTAAGGAATCCAACTTCCGGAAAGTGGTTATTTTCAAAATAGCTTCCAAGATGGCCGCCAAACCATTGAACAAAACAGTAAATTGACCATAACTCGGTCATCATATGACCAAAACATGTAGTTTTGCTGTCTATATCTAGGTTTTTATACCCTGTGAAGTCAATGAGACTATTCTCAGAATTGTTGAATTATCTGATAGCCTATAAATTCAAAATGGCCATCCAAGATGGCCGCCAAACCATTAAAATAACAGTAAATTGACCATAACTCGGTCATCCTATGACCAAAGCATGTAGTTTTAGTGTCTATATCTAGGTTTTTATACCCTGTAAAGTCAATGAAACCATTCTCAGAATTGTTAAATCATCTGATAGCCTATAAATTTAATATGGCAATCCAAGATGGCCGCTAAACCATTAAAATAACATAGTAAATTGACCATAACTCGGTCATCATATGACCAAAACATGTAGTTTTGGTGTCTATATCTAGGTTTTTATACCCTGTGAAGTCAATGAGACTATTCTCAGAATTGTTGAATTATCTGATAGCCTATAAATTCAATATGGCAAACCAAGATGGCCGCCAAACTATTAAAATAACATAGTAAATTGACCATAACTAGGTTATCATATGACCAAAACGTGTAGTTTTGGTGTCTATATCTAGGTTTTTATACCTTGTGAAGTCAATGAGACCATTCTCAGAATTGTTAAATTATCTGATAGCCTATAAATTCAATATGGCAAACCAAGATGGCTGCCAAAACAATTAAAAATGTACAATAACAATGTATTGTTTATTAAAAAACCCGGTGAATTTCTATCACAGGGATTTCTATATATATTTGAGTTAACTGAGCAGGCATAAAGAGCTCATACGATGTGGTCATGTAGACTCTTGGCATAATCAGCGTAAAGAAAGCAAATGGATCAAGTATTACTAATGCTCATCGCTGTCACTCTCGATGTCATCGTCTGTAATTATGTGATTGCTGTATGGACACATGAACCAGTTTGGCATGGTCCACATCCAGCATGGTATGGTAGCACATATCTCCGGCACCTACAGTGAGGTGAACACGATTCGCAATTGCAGTGATCATTTTCAGTAGGTTGTCCGGGGCAGCTTTCATGTCCGTCATGATTGGAACCATCTGATTATTGTCTATTTTCCATCCCCAGTCTAGAGCATCCATACCATCGTCAGTAGCCTACCCATCCTGACCATAATCTGGTAGTAAACTCTGAGGCAGTGGAATTTGGTAAAGGATGATGTAGGTGGCAAACGTTCAGGGTGAACAAAGGATTTGGCTGTTTTAATTTTCTTGACCAATGTATTGTATCGCTGTGTTTCTAGGTTACTACTGCCATCGTTGCCAAACATAACGGTCATAGCTTTGTTTCCAAGATCCTTAATGATGTGGTCTGTCTGATTTGGGAGAATAAAGCAATTTGCACATTCTTTGATTATTGGTTGACTTTTCACTAGTTTCTTGAAAGCGTCTTCTTCCTGATACCAAATATCCTTGACGTTGAATCACAACCGGTGAATGCATGAATGAAGAGGAGCTGTAACCATAATTATGTCCTGTCCGATGATTGCTTTAAGTTTGTTGATGTCGTGTATCTTGGTTGCGTAAGCCTTTTCGGAGCGGAGGTAGAGGTCTTTAATGTCTGGGTCAGTGTCAGCATAGCGTAGTATCAATATTAAAAGGTCCGTGTCTTCACCAATTAAAGTCGTACTATGTCGATGAGGGCTGTCCATCTGCCGTCTTGACGATGTCAACATCTGCATCACCTGGAGCGTTCCTCACATTGCAGCTTCTATTCCTCAGTTGAGCAGAAATTAATCCTTCCTTGTTGGAAACTCGAGGCAAGAACTGCTCCTTCTTTCCAATGAACTTGGTGTCTACAGTAAAGTGAACAACCGGGTGGACGTTCATGCCGCGTCTTTGATGGGTATTGTCTTTGATAGACGGACCACCATATCCATCAAAGACCAACGTTGCTAAGCGATAATGACGAATGGTAAAATCTGCATACGACTGTGCAGTGTGCAATAGACCCATAACTGTCTCCAGTTTCAATGGTACTCGATGCAACAAGAACCCTCCATCAAGGACGTAGTGATCGGTTTTCGAGGCAGATTCTTTCACTACTTCATAATCGGCTGACATCACACTGCTGGCATGTTCTGTGATGGCAGTAGCTATTTGAGGCTTATCTTCTGCAAGAAACAGGGTCTGGATGTTACGTGGCTGTCACAAGTAATACTCGTCTTCCTCTCAACTGGTCTGAGTTTTTGGGAAATGACAGCAACAAAACTGCGTTATATCAACTGGTTCAACAAGCTGTGATAACTTCAGTCGACCCAAACTTGTTTACGATTGTTGTAACATCGTTAAATACAGCTCTTAACAATCAAACATTGGACATGTCTGAGGTTTCCCCATGTGATCACGAAGAGGCAGACACCCGTATGTTTCTCCATGTGAAACATGGAAAATCCGATGCCATAGTCAAAGCAGTAGGTAGCCTACTAATGTGGTAATTATTGCAATTTCGTGTTTTGACAAGTTAGAAATCTGTAAACTATGGGTTGAATTTGGAGTTGGAGAAAAAACTCGCTTCATTCCAATCCATGATATTGTTTCATCTTTACCTCAATCTCCGATGATTTGCGCTTCTTTACCTTTGTCTTATGCTATCACAATCTGTGATAGCCTACTGTTTCGTCTTTGGAAAAAAAGGCTTGGGATTGTTGGATGCTTAATCTTACCGCAATGTGTGGCTTATTTAACTCTCTGAATTTCTCAAGCTCACCTAGTTCTATAAATGACATACAAAAGTATGTCGTAGCTCTTTATGGCAATGGTCCTACTATCACGGATGTAGACGAATGCCGTTATATGATGTTTACCAATGGTTGCACTATTGAAAAGCTGCCACCAACGTCAGCTGCTCTGATGCAACATACACGCAGAGCGATACATCAAGCTGAAATATGGAAATCAAGCCTCGTAAATGTTCAGCAACTACCTTCTCCTTTAGCTTGGGGTTGGAAACATAATGATGCAAATCAGCTTGTTCCGTTTTGTCAGTCTACTTGTGGCTCTCGATGTTCCTGTAAGAAAAAATCCATAAAATGCACAAGTCTTTGTTCATGCGAGTACGAAACATGCAATTCGACCACAAAATATCCAATCCTCTCTGATGTTTCATCTTCAATCCACATTGACGTTTCATCTCCAATCCACACTGATCATTCAAGAAATGCTTTTGACTTTCTAAACTCTATCTTGTAACTTGAAAAAACTTGTCGTACACGAATTTTTTTAACATCAAATTACGTATGGTAGGAATTTAACATCGAAAACCGCTAGTTTTTTCATCTTGAATTAACAGTGTTAAGACTCTGACATTGCATCATTTGGGGTCGTGTATTAATTTGATTTGTAGATCATAATTAGGCCTACATATTATTTTAAATTTTAAAGTGGCATGACCAAAAGGGAAATTCACCCCTGGTAGCTGCTCTTCTGGTTATTCCCTTGATGACGTCGTTATTGCGTCATACTGTACTGGAATTATTGTTATTGCTTGCAATTGTAAAATTTTAAGCATTTGTAAAACTTATAATGAGAGTATTTGATCGCTTTTTTCGGAATAAACTTACCTTTGGTTCCTGAATTTGAAATTGTCTAGTTTTAATAATGTAATGATGACGTCATAAAAGATGCAATCATGACGAAACTACTTTTAGGAATTGTGAAATGGTTTTAGTAACCGGTACTCCAACTAAAACCAACAGCAAACGACCAAAATAGGTTAAAAAAGCAAAAAAATATATGTGATGACGTCACAATCACGTCATCAATCAAATTATTTTGTGTTTATTTTGTCTCACTTATTTGTATGTGCTTTTTAAGTTAAAATATACAAAAATCAAATATGTAATTGCACAAAAATGACGTAAAAAGAGCTGAAACGTGATTTTTGGGGAAATCTCCGATTTGGGGGTGATCACGTGACCCAAAAAGTTGCGGCACCCACTAAAATCAAAGTTGGGTTGATCAACTGCAAAAATATGCAAAAAAACAACGTGTAACACGTTTAGCCTAAAGATTCCCCTAAGGGCCTGCACTACCATAGAAAACGTCTATTGAAACGACCATCACGACGGAAATCGCTACTTGCTTGAGCAGTCTGCAGGAAAGGGAGGCAAAGTTAAAAGCACGTTTTATTTTCAGAATTTTCCGTAACGTGAAAAATGGCACGTAGTGCATGTTACGAATGCAGAAATGGAATACACAATCTGAGAGAACTTAATGTTGGCAAAAGAATGCTACGCTCAGAAAATCTCTCAAGTCTGATCACTATGACGCAACACTGACAAGTAGGGCAGTGCTCACTGCTCATGCAACCAATGGTGCACTGGTGTAGGCTTCCCAGAGAAACGGTTTATCACAGTAGGCCCAATATGCAGTTTAATATCAAACGCATTGAATGACACAAATCCATATTGGATTATAGAAACTCTTCTTGAAATCAGTCTGCACCCTCACTCTGATGAAAATATGAGTGAGTTATTGGGATCAAGTACAACACAAACACTGGAGTGGAACTGTGGAAGGGGCAATCGTTGTCTTCTCAATAATGTCGTTTCCAACACCGAGATAAATTTTAATGCTTCATTATTGGCCAAACGTACGCTGAGGAACATGATAAAGGCGATGTGTTTTTCAAAAGATTGAAAATTCTCAATCGATTGGTGAATGAACGGAATAACAAAACAAAATAACAAAAACTCCAGCATGTAACAGGAACTTATCAAATACACAACAACTTTGTAACAAATTTTTCAGTATTTGCTCTATTTAACGTCAGCAAAGTGACTGTCGAGTTGATCACAGCAAAAAGTTTGATGATTTGTAAAAGTGCATACGACAGTTTGTGTGTTTCGATGGCGAAAAGGATGAAACTTCTCGGATCAATCTTCGGAGAGTCCATCCTTAAATACAAAGGTACGGGTTATTTTCAGAAAACAATTTTCCGCAATAAACGACAAATCTCATCTAAATTCTCGTCGCTTTTTGTACTTTTCGAGGAAAATCTTCAATGGCATATTCGAACTGATATGCTCCGATTAGAAGCCACAAAAACTACGATTGTATGAACAAGAAGGCAAAAAAGATTTTCTACACCAGTGTTAAGTTACTTTAACTTTATAATTCCGCGTACCAGCAGATGTCTTATTGTCATTCAGCGTACCGTCAACATTTCTAACGAAAAAAGACTGACAATATCAAGCCTAATCTTGGTTTTACAAATTGACAATGTGCGAATTCACAAATAGTCTTTCACCGACGGTATGTGGTTTTAGAGCTTTTGCCATCGTTGGCGTTACTTTATACTTCACAGCCTCACAGGATGCATGTGAAGTTTTTATATTAATTTACATGAAAGTGTCTGTATTTCTGTTTTTGCGTAGTTATTAGTTCGTTTCCTTTTCCCTTTAACAAATTATTTATGGCTTATCTCTAACTTCATGTTTTGGATATAGTCTTCTGTAAGTGTTGTTTAGATCTGAAATTTTATTGAGTCATTGCAGAGCACAACTCCACAAACTTCCACATTGCGGTTTCGATACACTATCGCATCATTGGTTGCTATAAAGCCAAAATCTTAAGAAGATATATCGTATTGTCGAACAAAACTTCAACGAATTGTTTTACCCAGGGATTTCTAGAAGTTCGTGATGCGAAAGCGCCTGCTCAGAGTAAGGTGAGTTATGCAAAAATGTTGCCAGATCATTTTAGTTGAAACGCTGTTTTTAGACAGATCAAGAATAAACTAAGCTTTTCAATTAAACCTAGCCCAAGACTGAAAAAGCTTTATAAAATTAATCCATAACTATCTTTCATACTCATCAACTAACCTAGTTGTAAGCCTGGATACAATAAAACTAACTTTTGGTGTTAATAACTTCCACTTCTAACATCAACTTTACCGGAATCTTTATGGTTCTTGTTTATGTAGGCTACATGTCCAATTGTCCATGTGACCACTTTGTGCCATTTGAAAATCAAGTCATATATCGCTTTAACAACACAACAACGTACAGAGATTACATCAGATATTTAAATACTACCACACACTTCGTACGTTTGACTTACTCTTGTTGAAAGAGTGTTAAAACATGTCAAGCTGAATCCAAACCCAGGCAGTTTCCTACGTTGCCAAATCTTACAGAACTGACGCAGATTCGTTCACAAAAGTTTGACTTGCATACGCCTTACGTAAAAACTAAGAGCAAGGATGCGTAATTGTTTGCGTACATACCTTAACATTACGTAAATGAATCCGAAGGTGAAGATTGACTTCGTTACTGCGACTTAGATACGGAAAGTCTCCACCGTTTTTAAGGTAAGCAACTTTGGCAAAGGGAAAGCATTTATAAGTGTGTTCCTTCACGATCTGTGATAACAAGATTTACTCAATGAGATGTGACTGTGCAATAAAATTTTACGCAATGAACATCTCACTTTCTGGGTCATAAATCGTATCATAGCAAAGCTTCTCTGAACTAGTAATTTTCCGTTTTAAGGTCACAGGCCCAATTCATAAAATTATTAAGTTTGCGGACTAATACACTTCTAAGAGCGACCCAAAACGAAAATTTTACAATATTAGGCTATTCTTAAATACACGAATTTCTGTGTTCTACTTGTAGTATCTGGTGTTAGTGCCTTACTTCTTTCTGAAATTGAAATATCTACTTACCCTTTTAAAACTTATCCGTCGACCCCACGTTGGAAACTGCTGCTCTGAAAGGACTTAGATGAACCATGGCCTACTTACAGTAAATAAGATACTTGAATATCTTAGTAGGCCAACCATGAACATTACTTTTTTTTATGAATTATCAACTTTACTTGCAAACAGCGAGGGTGAGGCCATACCTGAGGAATAGTGACGTCATCAAACACGTCGAGCAAGGTAATGGGCATCTCTTGCAGCAGCTGAGGATAGCGAACGTATTCTCCACCATACTGCAATCTCAAACGGGAAGAGAGTTCTTTCTGGGTCAATGAATCTAAGCAGTCAACCATGAAGTCTAAACCATCCGCTTGCTCGGTGTCAACATAGCCTGGAAAGAAAGAACAGCACGTGCAGTTGATCATCCTAGAATCAATTACTAGAAGAGGTATACAGTTAGAAACAAGCATTGAGTTTGTATACACTATACACGGATTATTTCCCAATTTTTATCAGTGTGCAGCAGGATCAGTAGCAGCGATCAACTTTTTCACCATAATTAAACGAAGCAATTTAAATTTATGCTTTATTTCGAATTGCTAATCTTATATAACAACAACCACCACAAGGCGCTGCCTTAAACTGGTCAGTTGAGCAAGAGCAACAACTGGCAGTTGGTACCGATCAAGTTTGAAAACAGGTTGATGACACATCGGCATATCAAATTTTTCAGATATTTACTTAAATTTCTCAATTTATTTACATAAACTTCTCAACCTCAGGCCTTAACCATTTTGGCTTAAGGCCTTCATCAAGGGAAACTTCGAAGGAAACCAGCTACTGCACGCTTCATTAGTTTTTCGCCCCTACGCCCAGGCTCAACAATCGATTTGCAAGTAGAATCGCTGCGACCTTCCAGAGAAATTTAGTACTCTGATAAGACAAGATTTCGCCAGATAAAGATTCTCGCTTTCAATCTTTAATTTTCGAAATTTAATCAAATTAAAGTCAATCCTTGTACCTGAAGACAGTTTTCCAAGAACAAACTTTTTCAGTATAAACGAAGGAAGTGTCCACAACCCAGCAGAAGCACGTTGCATCTTAAACACCGAAGTGTCCGTAAAGGTATTGCACAAGACAAGAGAGCTGACGTACTTTTTGACACTAGTTCTTTCTGCAAACTTTAAAGCTAAAAACCCACCCAGGGAAGATCCAAACAAATGAACCTGAAAAAATATTAATGAAAAAATATAAATATTAAAAAATATAAATAGAAAAAATATAAATATTAAAAATAAAAAATATTACACTCAAACAGGTCAACCAGACAGGGTCGTGCCTCAACGTTAAACTTGCAAGCACGATCCACCTTGCCACGTTTGCTGCGAAACGTTTGGTGAAGCCGACTTTGGAATTTAAACAAGGCAGCTTGGGCATTAATGTGCATTGTGCAATATGCATTCGAGTAACACAGCGTAAAACAGGCAGTTTTCTGGCAAAGTTGTTAATGCATTTTCAAATATTAACTAAACACTGAGGGAACCAAACATATCTTGCCCCTCCTCTGTCTCAGATCCAAGGGGCGCGCCGCTCCCTGCTGTCAAGTAATCAATGTCTATGCTATCGGTTCCAAAAATGCTTTGCAATGCCAAAGAAAACTTTGCAATGGTTTAGACTTTAGAATCATATTATTATATCAATACATCATGTACCGTACTGTACGGTACCAAGAAAAACAAGTTTTATGCTGGAAAATAATTGACACTATTACAGTATTACAAAGACCATTGATAGCTGAAAAAACAATCTTTAACACACTTCTGTTAAGTTGAGCTCATCTATGAGTTTGCGAAACCCGACACAGAACTGGTCAACATTCCAGTAGGGCGGGTAGTCCACAGCTATAACACGATGTCCAAGAGACGATAGAGACATTACCTAAACAAATATTAACACCAAAACTTAAACAGATTTTTCAAGTTAAACAATGGTGTACGTAACAACATGATAGGAATGAGACAATATTCATAATAATACACTTATTTTCCTTATTGGAGCCAAGTGAAGATTTTTTTTTCCAAAGACAAGTTAATTAGCACCTTGCTATGCATTGCGCAAGGCTCATTGCTTGCAGTTTGAGCACTTTGGCAAGGTTGGCAGTAGTATCATTTCTGGTGTTTAAGTACCACAAATGGGAAAATGTCACATGGAGGTATGCAAAGAAATTTATTCTCACACGAGTCAGTTCAATCATACATAGCTAAATATCGATTTCGATCAGCTAGAAGTTCCGCCTTCTGTCGTGATTCCAAAAATATTGCGACTTCTTCTTGTACCGTAATTCATGAAGCCTTTTCAGCATGTTACCTTTGGACAACCATCCAACATTCGTGTGGAAAAGCAAGGCTTTATGATCGGACTGCATATCCTTACACAGTAGCTTGAAAAGGAGGCTGTTAAGGGCTCCGGCTTTTATAAAGTTGACCATCTCGATAGCTAAGTTCAGGACATCCTTCATTTCAGGAGGCATAGTTCTAGATGCTAAGGCTTCACGATGAAGTATGCAATGATATATTATGCAAAATATGACGAACAGCATAGGTCCTAGGACATTAAAGTAATTAAAAAAGATTGAAATTGTTGTAGAGCTCGCGCCCCCTGAGAGATGCTTCACGCCCCCTTGGGGGGCACGCCCCCCTGGTTAAGAACCACTGCTGTATATAGTGATATGTTACATACCAGGCACCACTAAAAAGCGGAAATTTCTCCAGCATGAATTGGCATATTGTACAAAAAAGTAAATAATTAATGCGATGTACAAAAGGCGGACATCTGTTCTTGACTTCTAGGTTATATTGTACAACATATAGCAATATAGCCAGATTCAGTAACAACAAGCAATTCAAGAAGATTCATCAGGGCAAAAAAGTCAATCAGAAGATACAAAGAAGGAAGGTATGGTTTTTGTTGTCTAGGAAATAAAATCCTGGTTCTGCCGACGATTCACAATAAAGTATAGCCTAAATAAATCTATGAAGCCATAAAACAATGTTTATTTTTTCAACATGACTTCATTTCTGTGTTGTACGTCAAGACCTGATTTCTGCGTTTTTTTACATCGACATTAATACTTCAAATCTGCGGACAATCGGACATGCGCCATTTTACGCCAGGGAATTTTCTGCATTTTTGCAGATTAGTGGAGTAGTGGTGCCCATACATACCTGTCGAAAAAATACATCAGCGTTGCCACATGATGGTGGTAGACATATCAGAGGACAAGTTATATTCCGTGGGCCAGCATCATAAAGTTTCCATGCCTGCAACATCAAAGTTTTTATAAAAAATTGAGTTTCACCTGATCACTGATGAACAAATAGCCAAATCTTGTATTTTTTCTCTGTCAAAGTTAGAGCTCAACCGATATCACTTTTTCAGGCCGATGCCGATACCAATATTTATGAAATTTTTAGGCCGATACCGATATATTTCAACCGATATATATCAACTACGAAAAATTTGTTACCAACAAAGTTCTTAAGCAACAAACCAGTCCAAGAAAATTTATGCATTGGTTGCTGTAAGGAGGGGTTCCCAGCCTTTTTACGATCTCATACCGCTTGGACGCTCTGTACTGCCAAGCGTACCACTTCTTGCAGAACAACTAATTTGATCAAATCATATTTTATTCAGAGGAATAATATTGGCCTACTAAAATAACACTAAAGCACCACAACTGAATTTAATGAGATTTTTGTTTACTGTCCACCAATTGGTCGATGCGCGGTGTAAAGTAAATTTGCCTACAGCGCATCGAAAGTCATTTTCGGGCGCACCCAGTCGGTTTCAAATTTTTTGACTTGATGTTCATCATGATTAAAAATCCCTGCTTGCATTTCCACGAGAAAGGGAAAATCAGTAGCTGTGAAACAGCATGAGAAGCTAGCGTTGAACATGAAAAGGCCAAACTGAGCCAGAAGTTTATTGGAGAAAATCCCTTGTAACCGTTATTGAACATTTTATTTTGATCTATTTTTAGCTTACAACTTGCATTATTCAACGTTATTTGCAGCTTAAGCTATAAAACAGTAGATGCTCTCTATCAAGAGCAATCTTTTGACATAATTAACGCACACTGTCCCGCAGCGTTGTACGGCTTTTCAAAGCAACTGTGCTCCTTGTTAAAAATTGACATGACCTGTATTTTGAAGATCGTAATGATACAAAACAACGGGAATAGTTACGAAACAATAAGAATAGGCTTTGGGAATTTTTTTTTTGTTAACACCAGATAAACAAAATATAAAGTGGTGAAAAAAACGGAAGCTTCCCGCATACCACCTGAAAAACCTTCGCGTACCACTAGTGGTACGTGTACCACAGGTTGGGAAGCCCTGTATAATGGAAAAATCATTCTTAACACTAATCACAAAAAACACCAAACAAAAGAGAAACAATTTAGGGAGAGGTATGTCTTTTCTGCATAGCGAACTTCAGTGCAAAGTCTTTTGTTCTTTATGTGATCTGTTACAGCATCACTTTGAAGGTAAGCACTCACTTCCTCAGAAGTGGGAAAAGGCCCTGGT
The DNA here is from genome assembly GCF_918807975.1 of Aplidium turbinatum. Taxonomy (NCBI): domain Eukaryota; kingdom Metazoa; phylum Chordata; class Ascidiacea; order Aplousobranchia; family Polyclinidae; genus Aplidium; species Aplidium turbinatum. The sequence continues at coordinate 22,503,906 of NC_137476.1, read as the reverse complement.
GGATTTTTCGCTTTTAGGAAATCTAAATCAGCAAGTTTACTTTGGTCTGCTCTGATATTAAGAGCTTCTTTTTCAGAGTAACCTTTTTCTTCATAAGCTTTCATCTTTTCATTCCATTGCAGTCTAATTTATTTGTTGTCTTGTACTGGTTTTTCCATTTCCTTCTGAATATTTTCAAGTAAACCCGTGCTTTTATTGAGAACTACACTTCTGGAGACTGTATCAAGATATCTTTTACCATAAATATTTATCTTGTAGTTCACTAATCCGACACTACATTCTTCACGGCTGTCTTTAAATGTAGCAAACCTAGCAAACCTGGCAAACCTAGCAAACCTCGCAAATCACAAGGTTGCCAGATGGTATTTTTTTTAATTTAATTTTTTTTTATTTCTTGGCGTTTTATTTATCGAGTGCATTTTTTTTAAAACCCTTTTGATTATGTTATTTGTTTAGTGTTGATGTCTTATTTTTATCAGTAAAAAGATATCAAAATCTCTGCTTTGTTGGTTATGGTTAGTTTTGATATAAATACGTTTAAAGCAATGCCTTTGCGATCAACATTTGTGAGATGTTGAAACTTGAAAGGTAATATTAACGCAATTTATATTTGGTAGTCAGACATTCGAGAATCAGTACTTAATCCCTTAGACCATGGTTGGGTGAGTTCACTAATCAGTGGTTCTCTAAAAACAGGGCTGCAGACGATAAATAAAACTTAACTTTTGCAGGTGAACGTAGTTCCTGGGCTACGCCGTGTGACACAAAAGGAAGAAGTTCCTAATGACAAGTTTTTGTGTGTGTTTAGAATGTAAGGAATATTTTGTAAACGAAACCGGTTTTTCCAAAAGTTTTGGTCATTTGAAGTGTGTTTAAAATGCCTATATGCTTTGGCTCCTTTTTGGGCTACGGTACTTGCAAAAAAAATTGGTTTGAAATGTGTTTTTAGCTGGGTAATTTTGTGGAATCTGGCAACTTTACAAAGTTTGCTTCTTTAAATATAGCAAACCTAGCAAACCCGCAAATCTTGAGAAAGGTTTCTACAATTGATGGCCGATGAGGTTTTCAACTGTTCATAGTTTGCACCAAATAGATAGGCCTAGACTACAGACAACCTTATCATTACTTGCTGCTAGTCTAAATCTATCTTCTTTAGGGAGACTATGAAAACCTATTGCGGTAGGTTTTCAAATGCAGAAACCTTCTGAAGCTTTGCGAGGAATTCGGAGTTCGCGACATTTAAAGACGCCCGCTGAGAAAACCTCATAACACAAAAAATATTTTCCTGTAATTGTACAAATGTACAAACCTTGTGAGGTTTGCGAGGTTTGCTACATTTAAAGAAGCAAACTTTGCAGAGTTGCCAGATTCCACAAAATTACCCAACCAAAACACGTTTCAAACCAATCCCAAAAACAAACCATTTTTTTGCAAGTAGCCCAAAAAAGAGCCAAAGCATATAGGTATTTTAAACACACTTCAAATGACCAAACCTTGGAAAAACCGGTTTCGTTCACAAAATATCCTTTACTTTCTAAACACACACAAAAACTTGTCATTAGGCACTTATTCGTTTTGTGTCACACGCGTAGCCCAGGGCTGGAACTACGGTCGTCTGCAAAAGTTAAGTTTTATTTATCGTCTGCAGCCCGGTTTTTAGAAAACCAGTAATTAGTGAACTCACCCAACCATGGTCTAACTAAGGGATGGAGTACTGATTCCCGAATGTCTGACTACCAAATATTGCGTTAATATTAACTTGCAATAGGCTATCTCACAAATGTTGATCGCAAAGGCATTGCTTTAAATGTATTTATATCAAAACTAACCATAACCAACAAAGCAGAGATTTTGATATCTTTTTATAGATGAGAATAGAACTTCTCCAACATCAACACTAAACAAGTAACTTGTTCAAAAGGGTTTTAAAAAACATGCACCCGATAAATAAAAAGCCAAGAAATATAAAAGAATACAATAAAAAATACCATCTGGCAACCTTGTGGTTTGCGAGGTTTGCTAGGTTTGCGACGTTTGCTAGGTTTGCGAGGTTTGCTAGGTTTGCTACATTTAAAGACAGCCATCTTCACCCAGGTTGTGAACTGGCAAATTATCCAGTTTCTGTAGGACATCATCACTTGCCGATCCAACTTTCAACAGCGATCCTGTGTCCTCATTTGCAGCAGGACCAAAGCCAAACAGAGATCCTTTTTGAGTTGCCAAGCCTTTTGCAAAAGATTGAAGGAATAGAGCAAGCAATTGAATTTGCTAGTCCTAGTATTGATGCGGATAAGCAATTGCCATAATAATAGGACAAAAAAAGAAAACTAGACAGAAAAGAAACCCATCATTTGGCAAAAGCACATTTTGATTTGGCCTAAGAGCATTGAATTAAATTGAGCTCTTTCAATGGTCAGACAGCAAGTGCACACTACACAGTAGGCTACTACAAACTGATCCTCAAAATTTAGCAAAGAATATATACAATAAAACGCTTTTAGTTTCTGATTCATTACATGATTACATAAACACTGCAGTAACTGCTAGAAATGTAAATATTCCTGGTAAACATATTAAGATTATTTTTCTATGGACACAGTGATGTGAACACCATTGCACTGGAGAAAAATAACATTTAGCCCACTGCATAGACAACCCAGATAACTTACAACTTACTTTTGATAAGTCGTTGTCTATTGCAATCTTTCTTTTGGGAACAGAACTTCTAAAACTCAAATATTCTTCTGAGTTTTTCAGCCTATTTGCCATCTCACAATGTAGTAATTTTTTACAAAAATACAAGCTAAGTACTAAACAACGTTATGAAACAGAACAAAATTCTTCACCGAGAGTGATAAAATTCTCACAACACCAAATTAATCGCAATTGCGTAATCTAGAAGCTGAAAAAGGAAAGGCAATTTCAGAGTCATTCGTTTCTTTTATATAGATTCAGTCATAAGCAAAAGCAAGCAGCTTTCAAAATGCAAAATGATTGTTTAGATTGCAAACTAGATTGCAATAATCCGCTTGGTAGCGGCAATGTTCCTTTTGGAAAACAATTTCAGTGATTCAATCAATCATTTTACTTTTCGTCTTTAACGCGTCCGGGACAAAAAAGATACTAACTACAAAAATCGATATAAACCTACCAGCACGTTAACGAACGGGAAAAGGTGGCAAAAACCTTGAAAGGTTTAAAAAGATTTTCGTGCTTCTTCCTCAAAATAGTAGCAGATCCAAGCGGATTAGTCTTAGCCTAAATTTCAATGAAAAATTGCAACTGCATGATGCAGGTAGATAACAGCTCAGTTGCCGAGTGGTTTCGCTTTCGGCTCTAGTGTTAGTAGAGCTGAGATCGATTCTTGGTCCGGTCAAACTGATTGTGTTTTAAATACGGTTCCGATTGTGTTCTCTTTTGCATTACGCAGTGAGAATAAGTCGGGTAATAATTGATCGAAGCTGCTACATTCATACAAAGTTTTTTTAGCACAAAAAGCTGAATGGTTTATTATTAAAACGTGACAAGGGGGTGCTTTTCGACCCGAGATGAATTTAGGGGCTCGTAACCTTTCCAAGGAGTCCGAAAAATTGAAAAACCTCAACTTAGTCTTTAAGACATTTTTTCAGAAATGTCTTGATTTGGGACATGAAGCTCTCATTAGGATCGGGACCAAGCTATCCTCTCAACGGCCCTGCCTGACAGCTTTTATATTATAACTATTAGAAGGGAAATATTTATATATTTTTGAAACTCTGGTGGCCCACCTCTAAATATTTTTCTTCCGCTACCACCCCAAACGTATTGTAGCCTACCTAAAGCTTAATATAATCCAGAAGACACAATAGACTACATTAAACAACTCTTTATAACTTTTTCTGTGTCAGTTTCAAATACTTGTCACTCAGAGATCAAAGTCTCATAAAATTACGTAATTCTTTTTCGACATTGTAGGCCTATTTGTAGTGGACCGAAGGGTAGCCGAAGTTATTTGCCATCCTCATTTGTAGGCTATGCTTCCAACTTCATGCAAAAAAATTCACGACATAGTTCGCTCTTTTTCTGTAATAATCTATCCAATCAATCATTTTATTTTTTGTCATTAACGCGTCCGGGACGAAAAAGATACTAACTACAAAAATCGATATAAACCTACCAGCACGTTAACGAACGGGAAAAGGTGGCAAAACCTTGACAGGTTTAAAACGTGCCTGAATGAAAAATTATGTAGCAGGCTATTATCAGTAGTTAGCACGGCCACAAAACCCAAAAAACAAATAGCAAAAAATAAAACAAAAACAGAGAGAAGCACACGTGTAGTAATGAATGACAGCCTAATGAAAAGTGTTGTGGATTAAATTTGCCAGTTCCAATATTGATGTGGATGAGCAGTCTAATTAATAATAATAGGATGGAGAAAGAAAACCGAACATAAAAGAAACCCATCCTCAGGCAAAAGCCCGTTTCGATGTGGCCCAGGAGAGCAGGTGTTGAGCTCTTTCTATGGTTAGACTGCACATCACACAGTAACCTAAGACGATTGAGGTTTGATATCCAGTTTAAGTTATTGTTTTCTACCAGATATTTTTTGTACCAAAATACATGTTTGAATGAATGAATAGGTAGGCCTTTATAATATTTAACAATACGGTAACCTAAATGCCAGTTTTGGTTAAATCTTAAGGTGACAAAACAATAACTTCTACAACGACCTCAACCTTACTTCACTTGGAACAAACTTCTGGTTTCACCATATTTAGAAAGTTGTATTTATTTACTGAAGACATGATCACATGTGATACAAAAGCAAAAACAAAACTTGGTCAAAAACATAGGCTAGAGTGTGGTAGAAATGTTCTGCAACAAGTTTGTGAGATCCTCACAAGAATAACCTAAGTTTGTGCATCACTTTTTACGGTTCTGGTGTATTTTGAGATCATGATACAAGCATTTACAGTCGTTTGGATTTGTGTGCAGGAATACTTTAGGCTACTATAAACTTTCGTGTACCGTAGTTGGTAAAGTTGACACTTTAATGGCTGCAGAACGTTTGCACCACACCGTACACTTGGTCCGCTGTTGACATATCAGGTCTAGCCACAGTAGTGTCAGTCACTAAACGTAATAATTTCAAAGCATCAATGTGCAAATACAAAATATAGGTAAAAAAAAATTGTTCTGTGATTATCAAAAACATTGATTTTGACTTAAAGAAAGGTAAATGAACACAGTATCGACTTGAGTACCGTTTCAGCAATATTTTTGAGCAAAGTTTGTAATATGAAGATGTAATTGTGTAATATGCGTGGGCAATATGAAGTCCACATAGACATAAACACATGTAATGCAAAAGACATTGATGAAGAAAAATACATGTACAGCGCCATTAACAAATCACTACAGAAACACACTCAGCACCAAACAACAAACTAACACTACGTTCAATCTACTAACAATACTTGAAGACACCGCGAAGATATTATTAATCATATATCCGCCTTGAATTCGCTGAGCGCTTGGGCTGGGTTGACGTGTCGCTTTTGGGAAGCCCGACGGATTGGAGCTCGTCTGTCGTCACCGGCCTCGCGACGAACCAGCGGTTTCTTCTCGGGAGCCTGCGAAGTTGCGTGCGATCTTGTTTAATGAATGCAAGTAAAAAAAAACAAGGCCTTGCTTTAATTCAACTTCACAAAATGAATTCGACATCTAATATTCGAGGTTAATCTTCTAAAGTAATATTAAAAAAATGGACATGATTTGTTTCTGGAAAATGATTTGGAAGTGGGGAATATTCATCCTTGGATCAGAGGTAGGCTACAGGCATACGCGTAAAGAAGATAGAAAATATTTTCTTCAGACGCAGAACCAAGATTAACATAAACATCGCAACTTAAAATTTGTGTCGTGTGTTTAGTTACGGGAAAAGTTGCTAAAGTTACCAGTTGCTTTAGGTATGTGGAGCCAACTGGTTCTTCCAACTAATTCATCTACTTTAAACTGTTAGGTTTGGTGGCCGTGCTTAATTTACGTTCGTGTACGTAACCTTTAACTTCGCATCGCATGCACGTTTTAAACTTTTGTAGTTTTGCCACCTCTTCCTTTTGTTGGTTTTGTTCCTGTTCACTATTTGTAAATTTATCATTGCTGTTGTTTTCCGACAAAGAAAAATAAATTGAATTGAATTGAAAAAAAAGGAAAATGGTTTAAATCGGAGTCGCAGCAGCAGCAGGTAATAAAATACGTCTGACCAAAATACAAGCTCCCAATAAACTTTCAAGTGCATTGTTCTCTAAATAAACATGAAAAATAATTAACTCAATAATAACAAAAATTAGAAACTTAAATTAACTTTTGAGGATCGAAGTCAATTTTCCAATAGTGGAAACCTGAATCCTTTTTAAGAGATGTTTTTTCAAACAGCACATCACCTTCATTTTCCATAGAATATCCGCACCGTGATGGCCAGGCTTTCTGTACTTGGTAGAAGCAACGTATGAAGATTTGACAGTCAAAACAACTGCGTTCATGAGATTCTTCGCGGCCTGCCAAATAAAATAATACTTTGCCACAAAGTAAAAGTTAACAACAAAAGTGTTTTATATCGTCGTGAAAAATGAAGGGTTTGAAGTCACAAGCATCCTTTTCAAGTTAATGATGTTTTTGAAATTATTTGATAACATTTTCTGGTGAAATATTTAACTTGCTTGAACAACATGACGAAAAACACAAATTAATTAGCTCATTTAAACTTTTTACTCGCTATTTATCAGGTGCTCAGTGAACAGCCTCATTCAATTTGTGACCGTTTTACGTTTAATAACAAGCATGCGACTGGGCTGAAACCTGAATCAAAGAGGTGGCGCTGTCGAGACCCGAGACGATCATTTCTCCAGAAATATTTTGTACTTCCGCTTTCACTTTCGCGCACATGTTCAACTGGTGGCAGTACAGAGCAATACGCTGAAGGTAGGCTAAGAGATCCTGCAAAGAATTATATGCTAGCATAAACAAAATTATATTTTCTCATAGTGCAATGAATGAAGCAGTCAAAGACTTAACATACGAGTTTTTTAGTAATGACCAAACAGAGCAACAGATAAAGCTTGCTAGATCTTCTTGCCATCTCCGATTTTTCAGTTCGAGAATCATGATTCCCACAATCAGTCAATGTTCAAACTGAGAAAGCCTCATCTGAAGGTAAGTCTTAAAAGTTTTACAACATGCCAGTTAAAGCAGAGGCATTAAACCACGCATGCAGAAACGTTGACAGGGATTGACAATGTGGAGTTTCCGTTGTGAAGTTTGTTATCGAAAAAATTATTTCACTGAATGGAAAGTTGTTCTTGAAGTGCGCTGGCCGACTGCACATCCCGAGATTCGAACTATCCTTGTTCCATCTTGTGACTTTATTTGCAAAGTCAGGCATGAAACTGAGTATCTCAAAGTGCAACACATTGTTTAAATATGCAATGATTTGCTGCTTTGTTGACACTGACGTTTTTCACAGTGGAGTCGGGACAGACTTCAGCGATTGCCCTGGCCAGCTTGTCGAGACGGGATCCGGCGTCAGCGATGTGCCTGGCAGCGTCAATCACGTCACTTGTGTTCTTCAAACGACCTGGAAGAACAAAGCATTGTAAAGTAGCTGCCAATTGCGTGGTCAGTCCGACGCGTAAAAAGTTGTTTAGAAAGAGGGGACTTCATTGCGTCACCACAAGGCTTTTTGTAGTATCCAAGCTTACGCCTGGTGGTTGAACATTTGGATTAAGCGGACGGGAAGGCAAGAAAGCCAATCTTTGTGTCCACCTTCAGACATGCCTTTAAGTGTCCTGTTAGAGACACAGCCGCATGCTCTTGAGCGGCGCCCTTTCGAGTGTCGTAGCAGGGCTATCACCACTCGGCTATGCAGCCGATGGCTGACCAGTGACCACTCATCATAGAACAGCGAGCATTGCGTTTTGATAACCATATCGGTGTAGCCTCCAAGCCAGCTATCAAAACTTTTTCAAAACATTCATTTCTCTGCAGTCGAGTGTAGCAAAAATTGACAGCGTTGACACGTGTTTATTGCAGTCAATTCTTACTAAACTCGACTGCCGAGAACAATAAAAAGTTGTCAGCACCACGCTCATAAAGTGTGCTGGTGTCTTAGTAGGACACTCAATGCAACGCATGAAGGTAGACACAAAATTCGTTTCTCCGTCCACTCAATTATTTTTCTGAGACGAATGTGAGAAAAAGAGAGGGCCTAGCATCCGGACCATCGCTGCAGAGGCATATTGCAACGCAGAACACCATGTCGCGATTTTCAAACTATTGGCGATATAAGATCAAAAAATAAATAGAACTCTTTATGTTGCAGGTAGAACGTCAAGGTCTTGGCGACCGAAACGATAAGAAAATACATACAATTACATTTCATATCAAGAAAAGCAAACAGTAAAGATAGGACCATAGTCCCAATTAAAAACTTATCAAGATGAAAAAGAATGAATAAAGGTTTGTTCAAGATCATCAGCAAATCAATGTACCTCGGCCTCGAGTGAAATCGGTCATGTCCATCATAATGACGCACATGGACTTGGCTAGCACAATAATATCATTCGACGACTCGTCCCACTTCGATATCTCGAGGTCTAACAGTTTCTTTTCCTCCACGAACTCTTTCACGTTCGCCAAGATGGCGGTCTTCTCCGCTTCAGGAAGCTTCCGCATGATGGCCTGATCCGACGGACCTGATTCCGTCTCTGTGGTCTGAAAAAGGGCATACGTGACGTCATCGTAACCCGAACACTGCGGCTATGTTTGTTAACTGCGTCTACTAAACCCTTGACAACTTGGCATGCAGTGAGAAAAATCATAAACTGTTTTCTTCAACGGTTTCATAATTATGGTTCTTGAGTCATGTTGTTCAACAATTTACCAATTTACAAGGCTTAAATGTGTTTAAAATCAGTGTTTCGAAAAAAATTTGCGATTAGAATTTCCTTTGTCTTGGTTTCGTTTTGACTAACTGATGAATTTCGCCACGAACATCCTTCAACTAAGAGCTCGGCAAATAGTATTAGTAGGCTATCCACATAAACATTGAATCACCTTCCCGCTGATCCTGCTCAGTGTGTCTTCACCATCCATCACCGCTTCTATGTCGGAATCATCTACATCTTCAGGATTCCTCAACATTAAGACAGCTCTCCTGTGCAAATCAAGGTGTTTATTACGAAAAAGAATATTAAACATAACTCGAAACTTCCCATGAGGCTTCGATTTGCAGAGGAGTAACAATATCCACGTCCTTGATTTTACCTTGTTTTCAAATCTACAGCGGCTAGGCGTATCCTTAATATTAATAAAAAAAAATGGAAAACTGAGACAAAGTGTTGCTCCTTGTGACCGTGAGCTTCACCTGATCTCTCGGACTCCATCGTAAACCAGTCTGGAGTTATCAATAAATTCATTCTCTTGAGGATCTTCCTGGGGATCTTTCGACAGCGCATCCACAGTGGATTCTAATCGAGCCTCGAACTTTGGCATCATCTGGTGATGACATGATAATCAGATAAAGATCACAGGAAACAAAATCTTGATTGGTAAAATGATGATCATGTGAGGCCCTACGGAGAACATGGTGGATGCAGAGTTCTTCTAATCCGGAAAAACCCAGTGAAATATGTGAAACGTCATAGAACTATAAGCAGAGTTTTTGACATATAAAATAAAAACTTAAAAAATGCATTTTGCAGATTAGAAAACTAAAACGTGTACAGAAAAAAAATACCTGGGATTTTCAGACAACATTAAAACTATTTACATATTGCAACCGAAAGAACACTTCACATTATTTGAACTGCGAAATCAGCAGAAACCAAACACGCAGGAAAGCCTTATGAAGTATTCCAGTTTTCAAAAACGTAAAACGCTGTGGGTTTTTGTCACTTTCTAAAGCACGCACAATGCTTGCGTAATGCGTATGTTTCACTTCACTGAAGTTGGAACAAACATTAGGCGGAAGCTGCAATCAGCCATGATGCCATAGAGCTTGCCATGTCATGATAACCACTTACTTTTTCTTTCAGTGTCATGCAAGTCTCGATGACCTTCTCCGTGTAATAATCTGGCTCGTACTTTTCCATTTCGCTGACTACAACCTGGAAGTAGGAACATTTTGTACACACCGGTTCTCCAAGTGAGGGAAAGTGGAGGTATCGCCACTCCCAGAGAAAATAGGTCGCTGAGGGTGCATCACATAAAATTTAAAAAACCAGGAAACAATTTGATTGTTATTGGAAGTGTTTACTCTGGTGTAAAATAATGTCATTCAACGATTAACAAAGTTAATAAAAAGAGTATTATTGTGTGTGAAGATGAAATACACGTTGTCTTACAATATGACACAAAAAACTTCAATGTTTTCTTCATTTGTTTAATGGTTCTCATTATGCGGTGAATTGCTGCGTGAGAATAGCCCTGTTTGTTCATTGTGTAATTGCGCATAAATTTCTTCTGACAGATCAGCATTTTAATTTCAGCAACAATACCAGACTACAGTAGATCACAAATAGTATAGTCTTAACAGGCCTCTGATTCCACGGATACTATTGTGATTAGAGAAAAGTGTCCGACCAGGTGAGCAATCCACTATTAGTGCACTCAAGCCTAAGTTTGAAAAGGTTAAGACGGACATCTCCAACAAGGCCTATTACAAACGAACAACGGAGTAAAAAAAACTCACTTGACATATCCGGGTGGTTCTGCCTCTGATGTCCCCACCCTTCCTGTCCAGCATCTCCGCGTTGCCTTGCTGCAGAGCCACCACGCAGCTGGTCACGTCCTCCAGGATGTGGGCCTCTGACACAGCGAGAAAGTTCTCGACGGATGTGATCTCGTCAACGGCGTCGGTCAGTGTTTGTATCTGGAGGTTTCATGATTAATAAGATTACGATCAATGCAGACGCGCAGCAAAAACAGAGAATACGTCATAAGTAAATACAATATAATGTAACGTTGTTTTCTAATTATTACCAAATACCACCGACAATGAGCGAATATTTTTTAGTTTAACATAAGTTTTAACCTTTAAAGGAACACAACTTTCCAAGGGTTCCTTGAAATAATCCACGCTAATTCTTTGTGAGGGGTGGAATGTTCTACGCAGTTTGAAGCAAAACAGTTAAAAATTATAGGAAATGATTAAATTTGACAAACGCTTCATTCAGTACCAATTTTCGTCGTCGCCAACACTTAAAAACTATTTATTTGCAATGAAGAACTAGTTGGGACATTACAGTTGCTTCCATGTAAATTTCAGTGAGTGATGACATTTGTTACCTGATGGAGCCAGGATTGCTTGAAGACTTCCATGTTGTCTTGAGCCACTTTGCTGGTTGGTCGAGCCGCTAAAGTCAATGCAGCGTTGATCACCTAAACAAGCACTTTCGTGATTTGGTCATCAACGGACGTTGAATCAACGGAAAACGAACGATATCCAGCACAACAAAGCTGAACCAGCCGAGGGCCTTTCTCTTATGCTTTGGCATCTCTATTCACAAAAGCGTCATCAATTGAAGCATAAACACTAAAAAGTGAACACTCTAGTTGTGTTTGTGTATACTTGAACTATTCATTTGATCAAATAATTTCAAAGCCAAAAATCAAGAAAACTATACAGCAAAGACCGCATCTATCAAAGTAAAAAAATTTACAAAAACTTTCCCCCGAAGGAAGTGAAGGGTGTTAAGTTCCAACTGTGGTTAACCTACTTGTGGACAAAGAATTTCAATTTGCTTTGCTGCCGTCTTCACCATTTTGACGCCTTCTTCATTGCTGGACATCGAGCATGCCAAGTTGGCCACCTCCACCAGCTTGTTAGCGTGCTCACGGAACACCTGAGTGGACAAGATATTGATTACGTTCGATATAGAATGCTGAGGTCCGAATATGAAAACGTCGTATGGACATTGGACAATATAGAGATAGTTCGTGAACTGATCCAACAGACAGTGGCATTGTTCAGAAATATGTGAAGATTGATGATAACTTCAGCACACAAACCGTTTAACAAGTTTCTTTTCTTTATATTGTTGCTTATTAAAGTGATTATTATGAAGAAACATTTGCATTTTCTATACAAGATCAGGGAGCCAGATCCAGGGCTATATGGTGCTAACTATATAGCTACCAGATGTTTCTTTGATGCCCCAGAAGACGCCAAAAAAGATGATCAGCCCTTGTTGTTGTGCTTTGGTAATCTCCGTTTAAACTACTGATGTTCATAAACTATCTCTTCGGCAGTAATAAACAAAATTTCAATAGATTTAGACACTTCTGTTTAAAAAAAGATATTCAAAAACTACAGATTGTCTTGTGCTGACGAGCATCTCCGAAATATTGCTAAGCTTCTAACTGAGAGCCGCAACTTCACCTGCGCGTATTCCTTCACTTGCTTCTCGTCTCCACTTTTAGCGGCGTCGATGAGGACAAGGATGGGAACGTTTGCGTCAAGAAAAGAATCCGAGATATGGTCAATGACAGCTTTGCAAAGTTGTCTCCGCAGATCCTTTGTCTTGATTGTCATATGATCGACCGCTGATTCCAGCTCATCGCTCTTTTCTCTCTTCCCTGCGTTGTTGATGTATTCTTGGAGTAGATCCTGGAAGTTGGAAGCAAAATTAAAAGTAAATGAAATAAACAAACTAAATGAGACATCATCGTGTGATGAAGCATGAGGTGAGTTGGTACATTTGCTTAGCCGCCTCGTGCAGTGGTTAAACAATGGGCTAAAACTAAAATTAATGAGATTGCAAATGATTTCAGTAAAAAAGTAGTGAATTGCGGACAGCGACTAAAAAGGATTCGGAAAACATTAACCTAGTCAACTGAGACACAACGTATTGAAAGATTAACAAAAGATAAGAATCATATCACACGACGAAAAATTCATCAAACGTTATATTGAAGGCGTAAACGGAAAAAAAGAAAAGCTAAGTTATCACGGTAATTAGCAATTTACAAAACTTTTAATTGTGTGATTTCTCAAAGTGACTCGCTTTTTTGTCAAATTGTTTATGACAAAATCACTTTCGTTCGTCTACAGCTAGTGTAAAATTCTACGAAGTAATGTAGGTACCTGCAGTGCTTGCCTAACAGCGTTGCACTCTGCCACAATTCTCTCCCGTCTGTCTTCCCTGGTACAAGATGAATCCGCCATCAATGCTGCTCCACTGCAACACAACGTGATGCAAATACAATGTTATGTCTGAACTCCACACAGCGAACGCTACATGTTGAGCTTGCCAATGCAATACTGTATATAAAGGTGCACCATCCCCTCACTTTAGAAATTCAACCTGTGCCATTGAAAAATAGTGAGTATTTCGGGTCGTTTGACGTCAACTTGATTCCTCGCTCAGCAGTCACTAACAATAGTGATGACTTTTTCTTGCTGCAGAAGAACATGTAGAATGTTTTTCTACAATGTAAAATATTACGATAGTGCGGAGGTGGAGATAGAGGATTTGGTAAGCCGCACATTTTTTTGGTTGTATCTGATATGGAATGATCACCATTTATCAATGACGCAAGTAGAATTTCTAAAGTTAAGAACATATGATGCACCCAGCTAAACATTGTTATACCCAATTCGTATACGCATATTGTACACGCAGGCTTGGGTTTGCACTGAGAACGTGAAAATGGTTGAAATTTACAACTTGAAAATACATTTTGAATAACTTGAAGTAATTTAAAGACAAAGATGTACAAACTGTCGTTACGATCGGTGTAGCATGCCGTTCACTCACATTCCTGTGCATACCAATCTCGTCGGTTGTGCAACATACTATCACTGACCTGATGATGCTTTCCAGCCTTTCTTCGAGCGAAGGTCGGTGACGCACTTCGTTAAAATCGAGCGGTTCCATGTCAACACGATCAAGAAACTCGTCCAAGGCGTATGCAAGCTCACCTGCGCCTTCGTCAGCTCTTGGGTCAGACGGGCCAGATGCCTTCATGGAATATGAAATTTTTTAAATTGAATCTCACAGCATCAGTCACATAGCTGATGGTCGCTACAGCAGTAACACTGTATGGAAATCTTTTGGAGTTTGTATTAGAACGTGCTTTTATTTTTCCGCATTAAAGTATCCGGGACATAAAACAAGAAGTACGACGTACAACAAATCAGCAGTTCAATGAACCAAAAAGATAATGCCAAACCTTCGGTTTATTAACTCTATATGCTATATTTACCTGCACTGCAGTTGAGATGCGATTCAAAGCACTTTGCACCCGCTTATACACAAAATCTCTATTTGCTTTAGCTGCAGCAACTTCTGGGTGTTGAAGAGTTGCCTGGAAACAGTTATTTGCAAGGTCAGTCGATTGATACACAGTATTTCAACACAGTTAGCAGAATCAATGAATGACATTATTACAAAATCACCCGTTATGTTACAAATACACAATACACGGAGACGCTTCAGCAAACGTAAGGTAGTAGGAATGTATCCGATACATTTATGAAGTCGTAAGAGCTTCGTGTCTCCACCATTTACATATCAAAACTACATGGATGATGAGTTTCTAGTTGTCCTGTCTTTTCATGTGACTTCAGCTGCCTTAATGTGACTTTACAATCTGTAAACTTTCACTTTCAAAAAATACAAGCCCTGTTTACCAATGATGAAGTATATAGCATCATGCTGTTCTTTTTCAGGTCGGCGCGAGCAGAGGCAAGTTCATCCCGCCTGCGCATGTCCTTCAGATCGTTCTGGCGCAGAAGAGTGGAGTGGTTTAACTTTGCCAAGTCTGTACCGAATGCCTGTGCAGAAGTATTGATGTTGTTTAAAATGCATTGTTTAATGTGTAACAATGTTTGATAAATGCTGTTTAAAATGCAATACTTGCAGCGCAAATGAAATTGAAAGTTCGAGAACGCAACAAGAAATGTAGATAACGAGAAACTAGCTTTAATTATGTAGTAGGGTTTAAATACGTTAAATTGACGCAAGGTAATTCAACTTCAGTCCAAAATGCGCATTAAAAACACTTGTTTAGTAAAACGCATGTCAGCGGTAAAAGTTAACTTTGAATTAACTAATTACCATAAAGTTTTTCACTAATTCGTCTGGATTACTTGATTCTTTGACCATAGTGGCACTTTTCTGCACAATCCTCAAGCGATGAAGAAGATTGTAAACATCGGCCAAGTCAGCAAGAATGAGCAAACGGGTGACAGACGACAACAGCGCTCGAGCAGCCCTGACCATACTACCACGCTGCAATAGTACAAAGTTGAAGATTCAAAATCAAAGTTTTTGAATATTGTTGAAAGAACATTGAAAACCCACAATCCGAATTGCTCCTAATACCCTAACTAACATAGGTTTATAGACTAACAAACCATATTATATATATATACTATAAAAATTTCGAACAAATGGCTGTGTTGGATAAATTTTATAGTATAATATTGTCCTACCGCTTCAGGTTAGAAAGCTGTGTATCAACTACAGAGCAAAACTGCAGGAAACAGAGTAGTTTTTATTCCTTACCACCTACGCGACGTACACGTGTTGTACATCTTCAATAGACGTACAATATTACGTACAAGAATGAACAAAAGTCCATCACCTTCATGGAGGAACATGGATCCTCAGCAAATACATGTGACGTCCTTGACATAACTTCACCATCCCTTTTCGTATCCTCTATCGCTTCTTCCATTTCATTTCGAAGTTGAGAGTTTTCCCGCGCAATTTCCGAACCCCGTTCAATGAACGATTGTGTGGCAGCCTCAACAGCACAAACCAACACCTACAAAAAGGGTTAAAAGTAAATTATGTTTCATTATCTAAGTTGAAAACTAACCAAAAAGAAGACTTTACTGTGTGAGCACATGAACTGATTTTCTAGCGGCATGCTCATCATCATTACGTTCCTACCTCGACCCTCGTATTGAGGGTTGGATACAATGCGCCATTGTTCTCGACCATGAGCTATTCGTACTGCATTTTCATAACTTAATTTTGTTCATTTAGTGATGTTTGATGTCCAAATCACTCTTGGTCTACCTTTGCTTCTTTTACCGTTTATCTTCCCTTCTATTAATGATCTTTGTAACGAGTTTTGCCTTATTGTGTGTCCAAAATACTTTAATTTTCTTCTTTTGACTATTTGTAAGAAAATTTTGCTTGAATTAAATTTGGATAATACTTCATCGTTGGTGATCTTTTGTGTCCATAAAATTTTTTAAATTTGCCTGTATGACCAGAGCTCGAAGGCATCGATCCGTTTTTCCATTTTTTGTGACACTGTCCAAGTTTCAGAGTTGTATATAAGGGTTGACCAGACATAGCATTCTAATATTCTTTGACGAATTTTGATTGATTAAAACATTTTTCATTTTTCAAAATATAGTTCTTGCAATTTCTATCCGTCTTAGAATTTCATGTTCACACCTCCCATCTTCAGTTATTAAATGTCCATATGGCATGCTACGTCATAACAAAGAATGAGTTATTCACGTTATTTTTTAAAAATTACGATAACTGTCGTCGTCACGCGCGTTGTAATGTAGCATTACAGAACTAAACCAATAAACCATATTCATTCTTGAACAAAGGCACAATTTAAATTTTAAAGATAAATTGACAACGTATTGTTTAAGTCAAAATAAAGTGTAGTATTTAGTACAAAAGGAATTTTTTGTTCACAAAACAATGTTCTTCAACAGTTGCTGCTTCACCAAGCTCTTGATAAGTTTGACAAGTACCACTTCATAAAAAAGAAGTGAAGCGTGTTGTAAAGTGTCCACATTTTGCTTCTACTTCATTTTCATACCAAGAGGACATTTGTGAAACCAAGTATCAAAGTGAAATGTCAAGACAATCGGTTAAATAAAAAAATATTGTATTTCAACTCCTTAGAAGTTGTGGCAATCCAAACAATCATGACTGCCAATAATGTAAAGCTCAAAACACCAAACAACATATAATAGGAAAATAAATTCTACTCAAGAACCAAGGTGCTCTCATCGTAAACAAATGTCATTATGCATCTACATCTTTACATCTCAACCTCTGTAAAAAATGAAAAATGTTCTTCTGGCCAACATGATATTTTCATCCTAATGCAACCTCAAAGTTACAATAAATGAACTAAAACAGTGGCTTTCACAATTTTTTGTTTTATGATTTACCTAACCAATATTAATATTAACCAAATACCGGTACCAATATTAACCAAACACCATGTGAAACACAAAAAGGCTACATCTCAGCACATTCTATTTTAATTTATGTTTGTTCGTAGCTCTTGGTCTAGCGACAAAAATTATGATGGAATCTCAACGCTGGTAAACAAAAATATCTGCACGACACAAAATAGAATGGAATTTGCATTGAATAATCTTGCAGTGAGATGTTCCTGCAGCAGGTCAGCAGTGATCAATTGTCTAGCGTCAACTTAACAACAGAATGTCTCGACCCCTGCATAGAACCTTCTCGAAATGCCCCGTTTCGGCAAATCCAATACGAAGAAATACCATTTCAGAGACATCCTTTTTCAGAGAAAAACCGATTTCAAGAATTTGTAGGGATTACTTAGGTCTTAGGTATAGGCGGCTTTTGTGTTTACTTTTCCATACGGTACCCATGCAAAAGATTAGGCAATTGACTTCTAAACCTATAATACTGGTCAACAAGAAAGTTTTACAAGACAAACTAACAATCATTTCCAAGTAATTCAGGTGCCCAAGTTAAGTGATTCAATACTAATACGCAGTCAGTGCTATGCTTGGTCAAAATTACTAGTATTGTTTTTGGAAGCTTAAACTGTATTGCATAAGGTAGCTTTCAAGTTGCTGTATTTTTGTTATTAGCATAGCTAGAAAGAGCGACTGCAACAAGTATGAGTGCAAGACCAAGTACGGTAACTCAAGACGAAGTTGACTGAACATCGTAACAAATTTTTGGTTCATATGCAGAGATTAGGTACACATTTATCTTCTGATTCTGTAAAGCTGTCCAGCAGCCACAAGCTTGCCTGGGCTAATGAAGTTAATTTATTACGTTTTAAGGAAGTGATTGCCTGATTAGCCACTGATATGTCGACCGTGGTAATGATTCATGCGTAACAAGTATGGATGGGCAATTTGGAATGGGATCTTTGCATGCATGTCTTAAACCATTTTCGACTCCCGGCTTATGCTTGTTGTTGACAAACACCGCTCACCTCTACCCAGGGTGTAATAAATTAAGTGGGCGAAGTTGCTAAAGTAAAGGCGGCCGAGAGAAAGGAACTGGCCACCCTACTCTCGTTAGTGCCGATGGCTTAGTATAATGAGAACCTTATCTTCTCATTCCCCGATACTTGGATTCAAGTATGGGACTCACCTTTACCTTAAGCCATTACAGCTTTTCCACCTTTTCCTTTTGTTGGTCATTATTGTCACTGTATTTTATTTTTACAATATCGTTTCTTCTGCATTCCGACAAAGAAAAATAAATGTACTCGGTGTACAACTGCAAAAAAGTGTACGTTTTAATGGGGAGACTATAATCTGTTGTCGCAAAGAAAACATGACTTATTTTGCGTTTACTTCATCTCCTATGGTGAAAATAAATCGAATCGGATTCAATGTACTGTAGGCCAAGACCAAGTAGTAGGTTCCGGAGACCAAGCATGGCCTGCCAGAGCCGCTTTCTGGCAGCCAAATTCTCGCACCCGGAAGCCAAAACAAAAAATCCGTTAAAACTTGTGTTTATAAAAATCCGTGTTTTTGTGTTCATTGAACGCAAACAAGGACCAGAAACATATTTTCAGTTGTATTTAAATGCACTGCTTCCCATGCTAGGTTGACAGCAACACTCATACTCTGACTTGTTGGTAAAAAAATATTGCAAATACCAACAAAGTGGAGAAATATTGGCTTGTGGAAGCTGGCCTAACATGGACTACCGGTCGGAATGGCCCGTTTTGGTGAGTTCCCTATTCGGTGAGAGCCTTTTTTGGAGAGTTCCCTATTCGGTGATTTTTTTTTTTAAATTAATGGGTACCGTAGCCTAATTATCATTGCCGTTTCGGGGTTAGGGGTAGGGCTTAAGGTCTTATTTCAACGTTTAGCGACGTTAAAACGATGTAAAAGCGGCAATGATAATTAGGCTACGGTACCTAATAACTTTCAAAAAAAATTTCAAAAGATTACCGAATAGAAAACTCTCCTAAAAAGGCTCTCACCTAAAAGGCTTTCACCGAATCAAACTCACCGAATAGTAGCAGACCCACTACCGGTACAGTAGTTTAGAAGGCCATTTAAGGTTTGATAACTTTTTTTTTTGCTGAGACTTTTTAGTTGACACTTCACATTTTGTTTGGCCAATGCTTTTTTTGGCTGAAAGTTTATTTAATTAACCTACTTGTTAATCATGAAACGCCATTTGTTGACTATTTTTTTTTTCTTTTGAGACTTTTTGCTGAAACTTTACTTGGTTAACCTATTATAAGCAAATTCCTTTGAATAAAACGATGCTGCTGTGGAATTTTAGAATTTTCCGAAAAAGACTTACTCTGAAATTGGATTACTTGCTAGGAATCGGATTCTCTGAATAGCAGACAGGGACCTTCTGGTAGTTTCTAGTTAACACATGGTGTCATGCAGCATCGTGTGGAGTGTGATCAGGCAGCACATCATCTCTGTAAGGTGAACGGACACCCAATACCCATGTAAGATCCAATTGGGTAATGGCTTCTCTAGACTTCCTTCATCAAAGCACAGCCACCTGGTGTTGGGAGCAATAGTGCAGACATGTTGCATTGGGGTTGTTTGAAAGTGCTGCCTGTGCCTGATCCCGCACAGGTCACAAATGACACACCATGTAATCAAGAGCTATCTGTTTTACAAACCCCCTTATAGTGTGGATGGCCTAGTCTTCAATGACAACATCACCACTTACCAGGCAGTGGCTAGGCCTAACTCACTGATATCCCAATAACCAATATTTAAGATTTCACAAGCAATGCTTGCAACAATGTCTAAAAACAAAGGAAGTGGCTATTTTTCCACACTTAATGCCATGGTTACAATCAGGTGTTACCAGAGTTAGGATTAAAGTTAGGAAGGGTTAGAGTTTGGAATAAGATTGCGGTTTTGATCTTTGCCCAGGACTAAAAAAATTTTCCAAAATATATACAAGTTTTTGTTTTTAACAGCTTTAAACTTTTCTCAAATTAGGGCAGAATTTCTTATCTGGCAACACTACTGAGGCTATTATAACACTATATAGCAGGGCGACTCAAGTAATCTTAGGAAAGGTCCAGCTTGACAAGTTGAATATTTTTACGGTCCAGTGAATATTTTACATGCAACCACGAAAATTAAACAACCAGTACGAGCACTGAAACACTTTTCAGGGAGAATGTAACACCACTTGGATTTTTGTCTGACACAAACAAAGAAATACAAAAGCAAAATTTTTTTGTGTTTCTTTATACTGTAGCTGTGTGGATTGTATATCAGAGAAGACGGAAAAGCGTTAGGGGGTCTTGGGGGACCCAGGCTCCTTGGATAATCACAAAAAAATGCTTTTCTCTAGTAGAAAAAAAGGTCTAAAATGTGGCAATGAAGTTATTCTTCCAGAAGCCCGAGGTCCACCTTCAATACCCAGCAGGTCCGGATTCAGACCGCGGTCCGCCAGTTGAGTAGCCCTGCTATATAGTGTAAATATAGCCACAATCAATCAAGCAATCAGTTTATTTATTTGTCACAAACACAAACATGAAAAGCATACAAAATATGCAATAATCTGCTGTGTGTCATGTGACGAGGAGACTGCGAAAAGACCAAGCGGTCACTTAGTCAGCAGCCACCTCAAGCTAGGTGATGTAGGTCTAAATAACATAGGCCTACACAAACAATCATACAAAAAATCAAGCATTTGCTGATGTAGATATACATGTTTTTACTAGGCAAAAAAAAACTAAAAACTAAGCAGGTTTACTACCGTGCTACTGCATGAATTAATTGTGGAGTTTAAGAGATATCAATTGACAATTTTAATCAGTAAAAAATCAAAAGTAACGTATACCAACGAGGTGAGCATTGAGCAAATATGTATAGAATAATGTTATTACATAGACAAAACAGTGATTATTTATACAGTGTCGTTTAAATCAAGAAGGTAGCGTTTAAATTTTCTTTTTAAAAAAGTTGGAGAAAGACCTTTGAGATCGCCTGGAACCTCATGCCATATTTTAGGACCCCTGATTAACATCTGCTTTTTACCCAATTTAGTACGCACCCTTGATACAAAATAGTTACTACTGGATGATTGGCGAGTGTTGTGTGAGTGGCATTCCGATCGTCTGCGAAGATATCACATTCTGTTTCTGGTAATAAATTTAAATGGACTCTGTGCCACAGCCAAAAACAAAAAAAGTGCCAATATAATCAGAACAGTGTGGACAGCAAAGAAAATAGCTATCCACTACTGACAGTAAAAAGAAAAATCAAACCAAAAAAATGGCTGCAAATTTATGTGCAGACAGTTAGGTACCTGCCAAATAGGTGTATGCACTGTGGCGCCAGGATATTTATGTGCTATTCAAATTCAGTGTGTCAAATTACACTCATAATCATTTATCATAAATGCTTGATTATGTGACAGTTCTCCCCACTGTGTTACAAAGTGAATTTCAGTTTGAAACAAATCAGTGTGCAGCACTGCCTGACTATGTAAGTACAGCCAAAAAACCCACTTAGTTTTAAATATAACATCTACCAAATGCATAACCTAGCTGTTGCAAACTAACAAAATATCATCAATGCAAGCTGGGTATGATAGGCTAATCTTATACAATATAACTTGCTAGTTATAATTAGTAAATCGGTGTTTTTTTAATTTGTTTTCATTTTGTTTCGATTCAAAAAGCATATGCATGCCTTGTAGTTCCATTCATATCATGAACTAACTGAACCATACGCGCCGACTTCTGGGGGGGCCGGCGCCCCCGTAAATTTATGGTTGAGGGGCAACAAAATGGCAATTACAATGGTGTTTCAAAGATAAAATACTTCGAGAGGAGAGATTTTTAAAGATTGCCGAAAGCGAAGAACAGCCTACGTTGCTCTTGCTCGCAAAACAGCAGCTGATCGCATGGCTTTCTCTGGAACGTGAATTAGCCTAGGCTACTACTGAGATGCGTACGGTACGCACGCTCACAGCATCACAGTCACACACCGCGCGTGAGGCGCAACTTCAAAGTCAAAACGCGTGGTAGCGAAAAACGAATGCGAGGTTGAATGTTTATTCTCATTTCACCAGTTATCCAAACGTCCGTTAGATTTTCTGTGACTTCAAACATGAAATCGATTGTAGCAAACTTTATTGAGTTGAAACTACGACACAACGAACAATTACGTAACTTAAAGAAAAAATGCATTTTTTAAAACTGTTTTCCGTGTTTTGCTTCAATAAGCACTGTATTGATGCATATCAACAATTATGAGAAAACTGCACTACCGTGTGTAGGTTCATAGGTCGATCTCGTGTATAAGTCGACCCCTACTTTTAAGCTGAATATCGGTGATATTTCCTTCTCCCGTGTAGGTTTTAAGTGGCACTTCGCCTTTGTTAAAGCTTTGAAGGTAAGTAATTAGCAAAACGAGCGAAACGAGGTTAATAAAACTGATAGCGGGTTTCCACTCTGCTTGAGATCATGATTTTTTGCGTTTTATTTCGATAACTTCACTGTCTTGGTCGTTGTTATTCACTCGCACGAAAAGGAAATGAATGGGCTTGTTTTCTTATGAGCTAACAATATCAAAATTTTTACGACGAGGCGTACTGCATGCGAAAACTAATCGTTTCAAGAAGCGGTTCTAATAAATTCGGTTTGCGACCTAGGTGTCAATATAAACAAGACAGTAAGCTTAATCAAAGACTATTTTAATCGAGTAAAATAGCGTTATGGTTGTGACGTCATCACCTTTCTCGCCCCCCAAGGTTTTTTGAAAAGTCGTCGCCTATGAACTGAACTACAGCATATGTTTTGGAAGAGATTTGTAAACTGTTGTTAAATTATAAACATAGTTTCTGCACTTAATACAATCCAGCTAGTAGCAGCAGTCGAAACTTCTTTCAGTCCATGTGATTAATCTGAAATCTTGCCTGAAACTCTATACCATATCATATATATATTATATATATATGTATACAATATCTTAAAACTTAGCAACAAGAACCGGTTATTTATTAAAGATCAATTCCATGAAAACTTTAAATGATATAAATACCTTAGGTCTTTTGCTTTTTCCCTTTTTCTTGTTTGATGGTCCTTTGTTGTTTACTAAAGTAGTCACTTGTATTACCAAAGGTTCCAATGTCTTTTCGACAGAAAGAGTTCGAATTTCCAAGTTTTTAGGATTCCATTTTTGACCCGAACCAGAGTTTGATGAAGCCACAGAGCTCATTATTTGAAATGTAAAAAAATAGCAACACGACAACTTAGGTTTCTATGCTACTTAAAAGTACTGCTAGAATTTTGAACAGTTTAATGTAATTGAAGTTGTTGCTTTCAACAACCTACTCATCAGTACCAAGGTGCAACCTATTTCATCCCCTGAAAAGATCAAGAAAAAATACAACACTAGTCGAAGTCGCTGATCGGAATTGCCGCAAATATTTCAAAATGTTTTTCTTCTTTTCAGGGGACGAAATAGGTCGAAGTTCGATTTTGTTGACAGCAGACAAACGTGTCCAGTCTGATCAGCTATCTCGGCAGACAATTTAAGTCTCACAGTGGACACACCAAATTTAACGTCGATCGTGATGCTTAATCACTTTATAAATTGTGATAATTCGTCGCCATTTGAGAACTATAGCTACGGTTTAGAAGGCTTTTAAAATTTTCAGGAAAGTCACTCTGAAAGGCTTTCAGCAGACCAACGCTTGAAGAGTTAAAGCGCCGTGTAGCTGCTTAACATGCCACATAACTGATTAATTTCCACCGAATGAGTTCGTGTGGATTCTTGTGTCACAACTCACAATGCTCTGGGCAAGAGTCGAAAAACGTCTGCACTGACGTTACTGTTTTCGTCTGTGCAACGTTTCACTAGGCTTTTTTCCTTAGGTTTATTTTTGCATGTAGGGTCACTGCCCAGTGGGTCAGACACGGAGCAAGGCGTTAGCGAACTTGATTCCATTTTCTGTATTCGTCGGAAAGCGCGATCCAGCTTGAATGGTAGCCCACGCCAGTAAGTTGCTGTCACTGCATTGTTGAAGTAAAAAGCCTAGACCACTGTTCGAGCTGTCAGTCTGTAATTGTGTTGATTTGTTAACGTCGTAACAAGCAAGAAGAGGGATTTCGGACAACGCTTGTCTCGCTTATTTAAATTTTTTATTAAATTCTGGAGTTCAGATAAATTTGTTTTTATTGCTGAGGAGGGGTCTTGAAGACAATAAGTAGCCTACTTGCTTACGGTTTTGCTGTTGCTGAACAACTGGTTAGCAAAACCAAAAAATGAACAAAAGTCAGTGACTTTAGAAACCTAGAAGGTATTGGGAAGTTAAGCGGGTGCAACCTAATTCGTACCATGAACAATTCGTACCGTCAGTTCGTACCTTGAAAAGATCGAGAGAAAAAATTAAAAAAAGCCGAAGTCGCTGATCGCAGTTTCCGCAAACATTTTAAAACTTTCCGCAAACAAACAAAAACTCTTAGGATCATTACCAGAAATTTTAAAATGTTTGCGGAAACTCCGATCAACCCTAACCCTTTTAAAATGTTTGCGGAAACTCCGATCAACCTAAACCCTAACCCTTTTAAAATGTTTTGCGGAAACTGCGATCAGAGACTTCGGCAAACTCTTAGTCTTAGGATCATTACCGAAAATTTAAAAATGTTTGCGGAAAAGCGGAAACTGCGATCAGCGACTTCGGCTTTGTTCTATTTTTTTCTCTCAATCTTTTCAGTTTGTTTGTTTGCGGAAACACCCTAACCCCTATCTATTTTAAAACGTTTGCGGAAACTCCGATCAACATTAAACCTAACCCTTTTAAAATGTTTGCGGAAACTGCGATCAGCGACTTCGGCAAACTTTTAGGATCATTACCGGAAATTTTAAAATGTTTGCGGAAACTGCGGAAAAACGGAAACTGCGATCAGCGATGTTCTATTTTTTTCTCTCGCCTTTTCAGTTTGTTTGTTTGCAGATATGTTTGCGGATACCGATACTCCGATACCCTAACCCTAACCTTTTTTAAATGTTTGCCGAAACTGCGATCAGCGAATTCGACTTTTTTTAAATTTTTCTCTCGATCTTTTCAAGGTACGAACTGAAGGTACGAATTGTTCATGGTACGAATTAGGTTGCATCCAAGTTAAGCTACTAACTGTGGAGCTGGTTTACAACTTACAAGCTCCCCACTTGGTTAAAAAAGCGATGACGTCACGGAGGAGGTATCCACCAAAAAAATAGTACAAAAGTGGGGTGAAATCAGTCAACCATGACGATAAAAGCATGCAAGTGTCCGCCTTTAGTAAATTAGTTGTGATTTGTTTGTTTCTGCTTCAATTTTTACAATTGAACCAGCCCTGCAAAGCAGAAGATCTCACCTATGCAAAGCAATGTAACACAGGCCCGAAAAACACCACATATCTCCTTAGAAAAGAGTTAAACTTGACCAAGTTTAACTATTTATCCAAAGAATACTTCTAAAGATACCAGCATTTAATCAAGAACATAACTCTGTCGTTTCTGCTTTGATTTTTACAATTGAACCATTGCTGGAAAGCACAAGCTATCGTCTATCCAAATAAAACGAAAAGAGTTGAACTTGACCGAGTTTAACCATTTATACAAAAAATATCTTCAAAGATACCAGCATTTAATAAACGCTAATTTAAAGAACATGTGGCGTTCCCCTTTACAATTCTGCCTGCGTCTGAATAGTTCTGTCCGCTAGAGGCGCCAAGGCTGGAACGTGGCCGCGGATGAATACTAAACAGAGACTTTTGAAAACAACAACTCAGCGATCGGACGTGAAGGAAAGCGATGCACAAAAGACAATAAAGAAATGACATTCGGAAATCGGAACATGGCTACAAGGTTGAACCCGGACTATTGATTAAGGACATTTATTCTATTAAGTAATATTACTGTGTGTGTAACCTGGTCTGCCCTGGTGACCTTCATTCGTATTAGCTTTTACCATTGTTAATTAATGTTATTGTGTTTACTTTGAATTATTATACTACTTCTACAATGCTTACTTTAGTGTGGTATTAATAGACAGTGCACTCTAGAAGAGATAAGGTTAGAACATCGCCCCTTCTGAGCTAGGAGTCGCATGTCGGTAGTGCTTAGCGTACACTATTCGACCACCTACAACCCATACGTCAAACTGGTGACCCCCGACAAAGCCTTCTTCTAGCAGTGCATTGCCTGTTAGTGTTTTGTGTAAATTTATATACCATAATGTGTGTAGACTAACTTAATTTTTTTTTCTAATCATTTTTTGTTATCATTGTGGCTACACACACCTACAATACACGCCACCAATCACGCATTACACAAAACAACTCTTATATCTCACCAAACACTAGTAACAGCGTGATGACAGAGCATAACCCAACAACTTCCATTTTAAAACCGGGTAAACGAGTCACCCAAGAATTTTGCAAATCTGCCCCTAAGGCATGGTTTGCTAATTTCAATAGAGTGTGCCAGAAGTGGAGCATAGTTGAGGATTCAGACAAGATTGAAGCTTTAATGTCTTGTCTGGATTCATCAACTATGATTGCAGTGCAACCACTTTTGGCAAGACAAAAGCAATTCCCGGACATCCAAAGCTTTCTGATAAGCAAATTCACAGAACCTTTATGTGACCAAATTCAGAAGTTAGTTTCTGTCAAGCAGTTAAGTGATGTAAAACCTTCGGAGTTTGTGGCTAACATGAGAGTAAATATCTCTGAGTCAGACATGTCCGACTCTGTGGTGAAGTCCATGTTGGTCGACAAACTTCCGCAAGAAGTTAAAATTGCATTGGCACCACTTCATGAGGCTTCACTGGAGGAGTATGCAATAGCAGCAGACCATGCTATGAAGTATACTGCCCCTTTATCTTTTGTGGGTGCTGTAAACAAAGAGCCCCAGCAGTCTGAAATGGTTAGGGTAAATTTACAGCTGGAGTCATTGACTAAGTCAGTGCAAGAATTAATGAGGACTATTCCAAGCCAAGTTTCTTCCCAGAGAGCCGGTCCTCCACCTGCTCACTATGCACCAAAACCACAAGCTTCACACT
This sequence comes from Aplidium turbinatum, assembly GCF_918807975.1. Lineage (NCBI taxonomy): Eukaryota > Metazoa > Chordata > Ascidiacea > Aplousobranchia > Polyclinidae > Aplidium > Aplidium turbinatum. The sequence continues at coordinate 22,476,607 of NC_137476.1, read as the reverse complement.
CAAATTATTCTCGCGTGGCTAGAACACACAATATGATGTGTTTCTATCACCAACGGTTTGGTGCAAATGCTCGCAAATGTAACCCTCCTTGCTCTTTCCAGGGAAACTGGTAGGTTGCACTGCGAGATCGACTGTGCGCAGTGCAACAAAACTTCCATTTCATAAAAGTCACAGTCCACTTCTTCACATTAGGGATCACAAGTCAGGTTTATGCTTCATGATAGACAGTGGTGCTGAAATAAGCTTGGTTAGGCCGTATAAATCTGAAAAACATTGTTTTTGAAGTCAACAACTTGGCTAAAATCAGTGATTGTCTCTATGGTAGGATTGGTTTTAAATGACCCATAGCAACCAGCCTTACACAGCCTGTGTCATCTCTGAGTGACACAATGTCAAAAATGTGCTGAGAATTTACCATCAATACATCAACCAGAAGATCACCTTTTCACAACATGTATTATGTCCGGCATTTTCAATCAGTCAAAAGTAGCAACTAGTTTAAGTCCAACATACTATGTTATGTCCAGACACAGTTAATAGGTTGACATTATGTTAAGTCCAGGGAAGGACATAGCACAGTTCTGTTTGAAAATTTTGAAATTTCTGCAGGACTTAACATAGGCTAAAAGCTAAAATAATTGACATAAGAGAAATCTGAGCATGCCATCAGATAGAGCTATGTCCAAAACCCAAGAAAAGTTGAAAAAGTGATTTTTGCAAAAATTGGACATAACATAGTTCGGTTCTAGGTGAGCGATATGGTACCTAAAGGAAACTCTGGTGTTTTCGTCTGTGTGGAGACTATCGTTCCTTAAACGTCCAAACAGTGCCTGATATGTATCCTACACAGTTCAGTTCAGTTGTTTTTATTTCTGACCATCATATCAAAACAATACACGTCAACATAGCAAAGGTCGAGAAAAGGGTAGAAGCGACAAAACGCGAACGTTAAAAACGTGCTTGTGACCGAAGTAAGTTATTGAGTTGAAAAAAAAATTTGGCACGGTCGCAACACCTTCAGAAAAATTTAAGATATAAGAAAATAAAAAAAAGAAAATGTTAATAAACAAAAAAAAACAAATAAATTTAGGCTATAGCTTTATTAGCCCACATAGCTTTAGCTGATATATTTAAGATTTGTATGGACAGTTGCTATGAAGATCGGCCATGGTGCGTTATCAAGAGTGCTGATGGTCTTAAGGGGAACACGTCTTGATGCGTTTAGCTCATAGCAAGAAGAGCAAGGCAGGCAAAGAAAACCCCACAAAGAAATCCTACCACGGGCAAAGCCATTTCAAGCGCAACGCACCATAGGCCTTGCACGACTCACCAAATAGATAGGCTATAACTTGACGACACTAAAAACAATGACGAAAACAAATAAAACAAACTAGCAAAACAACATCATCATCTTTCGGAAATTCAATTATACCCAGGAAAGTTATGTCTTGAAGATATCAAGCGTGCTTTGATAAAAGTTGCGTTGATAAAGCGATAATTTTAAACCCCAGTCAGCTAAACTCGTCACTTCCACACTGATCCAACGTTAGCAAACGTTGAATTAATGCAAAAACGACAGGCATCGCTAGCTGGGAAGTAGTAGTGGCATGTCACAGTAATATGATAAATTTGGGTTACCGTGTATATGTTTTACACGTTAAACCATAACAAAAGTGATAAAGAAATCCAATTTGGCATGTTAGAAAAATAGATAAATAATCAGACAATAGCATGACGATCCAGTCCAAGATATTGATATAAAAAACAACTGGTTGGAGCACATGGCCACCGCTTCACCGAAAGATGGCGATTGGTCGAAGAGGATGGAGAAACTTCTGAAGACTCTGTAGAACTTCTGTGGACAAAAAACACAAGAACCAGAAGGCCAGTAGGAGTACTTACAACCTTACTATTTTGCTAATGAATCTACACACATTGGCCTATCATTTCTGGGCAAAAAAAAATAATATTAGTATGTTTGGTGCATGTAATACTTAGATAGGATCATTTTAAGAAAGATTTAGCTTGTTCATTTTTAATTTAAAGCCTTTTACAGTTTTGCATTCATTTCTTATAGTAGGGGGAAGATTGTTCCAAACTGTTGGCCCCATGTACCGTATTGATTGTTTGCAAGTGTTAATTCTACAATATATCGGAATATAAGGAGAATTACTTCTTGTTGTTAGGCTACTTGATTGTTTACACATAATTATATCATTGAATGTTGTGGGAAGTAGCCTTTTTGAATATTTAAACATGAAAGTTGCAATCTCTGTAGTTTTCATGTGGTTAATTGATTTTAAATTGTTGAGTTCCATTACACCTTTTACGCTTTCTCTGCGGTCAATGTTAAATACAGTACGAAGAAAGTTATTGCATGTACGTTGTAGCTTTTGCAATGTAGTTTTGTTTTCATGACACCATGTTGAGATACAATATAATATCTGACTCTCAACTAGAGAATGGTAAATGGAGAGAAGTGCTTGTTTGTTTAGGAAAGGCTTAATTTTTTTTGTCACGCAAAGTGTTGATCTTATTTTTTGAAGCAAGATTTCCATATGAGATTTCCATGACAAATGCTCGTTTACAATTATTCCCAGAAACTTTATTGAGGCAACTTGTTCTATGTTGCTTTTTCGAATATTTAAGGGTGGGTGGCTTGATAGTGTCTTGCTTCCTTGACTTGAAAATAATACATGTTTGGTTTTGGTGACATTTAGAGACAATCGATTTGTTGATAGCCATTGATCTATGCATACAAGCTCTTGATTTGCAATATCATATACACCTTCGATCAATCAGTTGTTGCACAGATTGCAAGGTTCTTCTATCTTCAGTAAAATAGACTTAGTTCGAGCTTACCACCAAATCCCTTTGTTGTCCGAGTCAAGACATAAGACTGCCATCACATGTCCTTTAGGTCTGTTTGAATATAATTTTATGCCTTTCGGATTAAGAAATGCTTCCAGCACCTTTCAACGCTTCATTGATCATGTCTGTCATGGTTTAACCAACGTAATGGCATATGTAGATGACATAATTATATTTTCTGAAAATGAGGAAGACCACAAAATGCATTTACATAAGTTATTCCGCAGGCTGGATGAGTATGGAATAATCATCAATCCTACAAAATCTGAATTTGGTAAGAGTGAATTACTGTTTTTAGGGCATCTGGTGTCTAAGGATGGTGTGCGACCCACCCCTGACAAGGTCAAGGCAATTTCTGAATTTCCCTTGCCTGAAACAACAAAACAATTAAGACGTTATCTGGGCATGGTAAACTACTACCACAGATTCATACCACATGCAGCTCAATGCTTAGCACCTCTCAATGACTTGATTTCTGGTAAAACACGTGCGGATAAAAAGATTGTTTGGACTAAATGTGCAGAAAAAGCTTTTTTCGACAGCAAAGTAGTTTTGGCTGAAGCATCAATTTTGGTGTATCCACTGGAAAATGCTCCTTTAAGTATGATGGTTGATGCCAGTGACACAGCAATAGGTGGTGTGTTGCAAGTGAAAATTGATGGGTCCTGGTCTCCTGTAGCTTTCTTTTCGAGACGACTGGATAAGACACAGAAATCTTATTCTGCCTTTGATAGGGAGTTATTAGCGGCCTACAGTACTCTTAAACATTTCCATCATTATGTAGAAGGAAAGGATTTTACTCTTTTCACTGATCACAAACCTTTAGTAAGTGCATTCCTTTCCAAATCTAATCAATCTATCTTGAGGCGAGTCAGACAGATGAGCTACATCACAGAATTTACTTCAAACATCAAACACATTCAAGGGTCTGTAAATTTTACTGCTGATGCTCTTTCTCGAATTGAAATTAATGGTGTGCTGCATGTGCAAAGTGGCATTAATTTCTCCGAAGTGGCTGCAGCCCAAGAGTGTGATGAAGCTGTTCAGAGCATGCTCAACAATCCACAGGCATCTGGGCTGTTCTTAGACCAGTATGCTATTCCAGGTGTTCAAGATAAACTCATATGGTGTGACACTTCAACTGCTGTGGTTCGACCGGTAATTCCACTAAAATATAGAAAGATGGTCTTTGACCAGTTGCATTCATTAAGTCACCCTGGAGTAAGGGCTACTCATGATCTTATTTCGCGGCGTTTTGTGTGGCCAGGCATGCGAAAAGAGATTGCCAGCTGGGTAAAAGAGTGTCAGTCTTGTCAACGAAGCAAAGTCATTCGCCACAACATTGCTCCATTAACCCTTTGAGGACCATAAACTTTTGAGACATGTTTTATTGAAATATTGATGATTTTTACTACAAGTTTATCACTTTAACCCATTCATGGCCGGTGTCCTTTTAAAAGGACATCGTCTTGAATGCATCAGTATTGCATCATCTTATTTTGATTGAATCATTTTGGACTTGCTAGTAGTTGTTTAGGGTCTGTTTTGGAAGGTGTTGATAAATATTTGCAAACAACGTACTTTTTCTGAATTTTGTGAAAGTTTGAAAATTGTTGAAAAATGAGAAGAGCCCGATAAAGTGAAGTGAGGAGGAACATGTATGTTTTATTGCCTATTGGTAATAGATATGAATTATGTTTCTTCATAGTTTGACACTCTGTAATATTGTGCTTCCTACTACACTCTAATTTGTGTAAGGTTTTGCTTCTTTTATTTGTTTATTTTGCTTTATATTTATTGTTGCCTTTTAAAAGGACACCGGCCACATGGCCACATTTTTTTGGTTGTTTATAACACTGTCAAAGAATATTGAACATCGTGTAAAAGCAGCACATTATGCCTATGGAAGACTTAACCATCGTGTTTTCAACAACCATGCTATATTTATCCGCACAAAAATTATGGTCCTCCGGGCAGTCGTTCTATCCACTCTTCTCTATGCTTGTGAAACCTGGACATTATACCGCCGTTACATCAAAAGTCTTGAAAATTTTCAGCAGAGGAAACTGGGTCAAATGCTAGGCACTCGTTGGGAAGATTGTCTCACCAAAGATGCAATCCTTGATCGCGCTAGGTTACCCAGTTCAGAAGTCACCATATTGCAACACTGCCTTCGCTGGACAGGACATGTCATGAGAAGGAACAACGAGGAGGGACAACTAGAGACAGGAAACCCCCCTCCAGAAGACCAAAAATGAGATACAAAGATTAGCTGAAAGTCTCCCTCAACCATGCAAACATTGATCTGGATTCATGGGAAAACCTTGCTAGTGACAGATTACTCTGCAGAAAAAGATCTAAGGAAGGCACGGAAATTTTCGAAAAAAAGGATACAAAAAGCCCAAGAAAAACGAACACTAGAAAAGTTAAAACTACCACGTCCCTCCCTCCATACAATCCTTACCCCTCATACAATGTGACTTTTGCCCACGTCTTTTCCATCATACACTGGCCTCCAAAGCCATATATGACATCACCATCCAAAGCCAAATTCGATTTGATGACGAAACCAATGCTCAGACACGAGCTGGAGCCGACGACTGTCAGTGGCGTATCGCTATGGTTTGTGCCGCCCGCGGTGGACCATGATTTTACACCCCTGAACGCGTGAAGTAGGAACCAGCAATTAGAATACGAGCCAAATCCATTTCAAAAAAGATTTTGACTATGCTTTTTCGTTTACGTTTAAAAATATTCTACTGCCACAAGCTTACGACCGAGGGGGAGACTGCCCACTGGGGGGGACACCCCCCCACTAGCTACGCCGATGGTTACCGTGAATATAATATGTTCATACAATAACTTTGAAACGTCCTTCAAGTAAGATCTGACAAATTTCTACCGAAACAAACACCTTCTTATGTTAAGGTATCGCGAGATTTACATTTGACTATGTGGCCGGTGTCCTTTTAAAAGGCAAACAAAAAAATGCATCAAAAAAGTAAAAATCATCAAATTTTTTTAAACTAATTCAAAAGTTATGACAATACAACTTTGTGGCTGAAATATTTCCTAAAAAGAGCAACGGGAACTCGTGGCGGCTTTTAATGGGTTAAAGAGGTATTTGAAAAAAAATTAATTTTTTTTTATTTCAAATAGAAGTTACGCTGTGGTACATATGTGTACCATTGGTCCTTAAGGGTAATGTGTTTAGCATCATTGCTGGTATGGTTTTACACAGTGGCGGCTGGTGCTGTTTGTGAGCAGTGGGCTGCAATGAATAGTGGAGGGGGGGCGAAGCCCGCCACTGAGTTCGCCGAAGGCGAACGACTTCGCGGGGGGTCTTGGGGTCTCCTCCCAGAAAAATTTGAAAAATCGCATTAAATTTGGTGCGTTCTGAGCATGTTTTTACCCCAAATTTTGAAAAAATGCTTACAAACTTTGTTGAAAAGTTGATATTTCAAGCTGTATTTTAAAAAAACCCAACAGTATTGCTTTGGAGACAAACTTTACTAGTATTGAGCTTAGTCTTGACTAGCCTAGCCGTTGCATACAAGGTTCAATTGATTTTGAGATGCCCTAGGCTGGACTAGCACTTCCCATAACCTGTTGAATACCCTAAATTTACAGCTAACACTTCTACATTCATGGCTCATCGCTACTTCTGCAAAATAAAAACTAACTTCAAAAAGTCTGTAAAGTTATTTGGTTAGGTGGGACTGTTTTCAGAGGCTCACACGGCGACGACGACGATGAAAATCATAATTGCTTGTATATACAGTATTGACATAATTCGTGCCAAATTATTCAAAAATTTTCAACCGGAAGTAATGCTATCAGTTAAATTTACCTTTGTATGTAGATCTAAAATACATTCCTAAAATATTACGTTATTTATATTAAAATTTCACAACAACAGTCTTAATTTTTATGTTTTTCCCACATCACTATATCCCCCTATTAGACTAATAGAATTTACCTTCAGGACCTTTGGTACATATGTGTACCACAAAAGTTTAGCATTGTCTAGCAACATTTTTTTCAATTTTTTTTATAGTTTTACTGATGGGATAAGTCAGATTCACTAAATATTGATGTAGAATAAAAATTATATTTTTTTTACATTTTTTTCTTGTCTTGTTGATCTTTCAAAGTTTACCGCTTCAAACCCTGACGAATTCACCATACAAAACCAGTTAAAACAAAGCTTAAACAAAATACAATTTCCAAATTTTTTTTATTTATAAATAGATTATCTATTTAAGAAACGTTTAGAGACAAATACTTTTTGATAACTACAAGAAAATGATTAGACATCGTGGAAAAAGTTCATGGTACACATATGTACCAACGGTCCTCAAAGGGTTAAAGGATTTCAAAATGCCTCAGTCACGGTTTGAACACATTCACATTGACTTGGTAGGTCCCTTACCGGAATCAAGCGGCTATAAATACCTATTTACAGCAGTAGATCGTTTTACTCGTTGGCCAGTGGCAGTACCCTTGAAGAACATATGTATGGTTTTGTTTCACAGATGGGAGTGCCCAAAACTGTCACTTCTGACAGAGGAGCTCAGTTGGAATCAAATTTGTGGGGTCAGCTCATGAATTTTCTTGGTTGTCGTCGAAATAGAACTACTAGCTACCATCCGCAATGCAATGGCCTAGTAGAGAACATGCATAGACGACTGAAAGATGCTCTACGTAGTTGTAACAACCCAGGTGATTGGTACCATAATCTACCCCTTGTGCTACTCTCTATGCGCAATACAGTCAAACAAGAGTTGAAATGTTCTCCAGCAGAGCTTCTTTATGGTGCCTCCGTGGCCATGCCAGGAGATTTTCAGGTTGAAGGAACTGCTGCTGCTGTTCCTCAGCATGAGTTTGTAAAGACGCTGAAAAATCATTTTAAAGACATTCAGCCTTCACCAACTCGACCCCACCCACAACACAAAAGCCATATTGACCCAGAGCTTATGTTATGTGAGTATGTGTGGATTAGAAGAGATGCAAATGCATTTCCTCTGCAATCACGTTACACAGGTCCTTACCGGGTGATCTCTAGAAATGAAAAATATTTTACTTTAGACATTAAAGACAATAGGAAAACTGTATCCATTGATCGCTTAAAAGCTGCACATATGCCAGAGCTGAACAATCAGCCTACACCTAAATCTTCACCACCTCTGACTCCAGTGACACCGACTGCAACGACAGTTCGTCGCACAAGGTGTGGTCGTAATGTAAGTATTCCTGCACACCTCAATGATTATGTGCAAGTGTAAAGTCTGTCCTCCCATCGTATGTTTTTACATGCCATAGTTTCTTTGCTTGTAGTAGGAACTAGATTAGAACCAGTGCGAGGAATATATCAGCTCTTTTCTTTTCAGGCAGTTGTAGATTCTCTTTCAGCAGGTATTTATTCTGGATGACCAATTCTCTAAAGACTCAACATGTGTTGTATATAACAGGACTGCATACACAGTTCACTTGTTTTATATACACTTTGTGTCTGATAGCTGCATGTTATTTCTAGTTTTCTTTGCAGAGGATTGTGGCCAACGCAGCCATGACATCTGTCTGTGGGCTAAGTCAAGCATGTAACTTTCCTAAACTCTTTAACGGTGCACACAATGCATTCAACCATTCGTAGTGATGATATCATTATGTCCTCTGTTGTACTCACTCATGTACTTGAGCATAATTGTACCACTCTGCATGTCTGTGGTGTTGTTTGGTACATCCGGAGTTCCATTCGACGTTTGGAGAGTACTAAGATCCTCAATAGGCATCAAGTTCTCCCTTCCACATTGTTTTCTTCCATTTTTTTCGTGTACAAGCCATACTCCATTTTGACGATTGTTTGAGAACCGTTCATCCAGAAGTATCTTGACTGAGTAACCTCATCTTGACAGAATCTTGCCTTGTTTTTCTTTTGTCTATTCGCACGTACAATTACCTAATCATTGTACACATATTACATTTCATTGACATGGAACACACACTGTCACGCATCATGTTGTAGCAGTTGATTCGTTTATTTTTTTGTATGTTTGCAACACTTCTGTGTTGGAGTAGTTTTCACTCTAAGCAACCGCAATAATTGTTAACCCAGCAGCCGTCATGCTGTTATGTTTTGAGTAAGTTTGTGAGCATCATTTTTATTATGGTATGATAAGTCATTGTTTTATGTTTGAACCATTCGAAGTTAACTACTACGTCATTACCAGGGTAGACTTGGGCAGCAACCCCGTCGATAATTGCATTTGTTTACCTATCTTGTGCACGTTTAATGATCAACCGACAACACATAGTTTTGGCCGCATAATTTGAAAGAAAACTAGTGCTACAAACAAGACTGTTATAAAGATTCCTGCAAACGCATCAGTCCGAGCCACCGGCATCCTCATCGAGAAGTCACACCAAGAAGCATGTCGATGTTTGATCATTTCATCAACTCATGATCTAATCATCTGGCGCCAAGTGATGTGGCGTTCCCCTTTACAATTCTGCCTGCGTCTGAATAGTTCTGTCCGCTAGAGGCGCCAAGGTTAGAACGTGGCCGCGGATGAATACTAAACAGAGACTTTTGAAAACAACAACTCAGCGATCGGACGTGAAGGAAAGCGATGCACAAAAGACAATAAAGAAATGACATTCGGAAATCGGAACATGGCTACAAGGTTGAACCCGGACTATTGATTAAGGACATTTATTCTATTAAGTAATATTACTGTGTGTGTAACCTGGTCTGCCCTGGTGACCTTCATTCGTATTAGCTTTTACCATTGTTAATTAATGTTATTGTGTTTACTTTGAATTATTATACTACTTCTACAATGCTTACTTTAGTGTGGTATTAATAGACAGTGCACTCTAGAAGAGATAAGGTTAGAACATCGCCCCTTCTGAGCTAGGAGTCGCATGTCGGTAGTACTTAGCGTACACTATTCGACCACCTACAACCCATACGCCAAAAACATATCTCTGTCTATTTACAAGCAAAAGTTGAGGTTGATAGCTTTTTCACAAAGCGAGCAACCGGGCTTCAAACACAAGCAAGCGTTGCATTTCCGAATCGAAGCAAGTACCTATACAAGTCTCCCTCGGTCTGCGATCATTATATGTCTTTATTAAATTAGTTGTAAGTTGCTTGTTTCTGCTTCGATTTTTACAATTGAACCATTGCTGGAAAGCAGAAGCTATCGTCTATCCAAATGAAGGTGAGCCAGACTCTAAAAGTTAAAAATATTTCCTAGGTAAAGAGTTGAACTTGACCGACTTGAACCATTTATACGAAAAATATCTTCAAAGATACCAGCATTTAATAAACGCTAATTTATAGATGGTCACAGCGGTAAACCATAATCTCTTCGTGGGAAAATTGTAACATAAGATTCCCGAATCCGTTCATCTGTATGTAATGACCGAAAGAGAAACATTCTTCTGAAACGTCTATTCAAAATTGTATTTCTGTAAAATTAGCCACCTGGCTGTCGAAATGGGACGCAACACGGTACGCCACTAAAACCTGTCGCTACAATACAAACTACTTAGATAAAGACGGAATTTTTGTCCAGCTAGCAAGCACTAAGCAAACAGTTAAATGTGCGACTAACTCTCAAGCAACCATTTCACGAATGACCAGAATAGATATCAATATCTCAAACTCACGTACGCAGTACTGTGACACAATAATGAAAGACAATTATGAAGTCATTCAAACAGGTGTTCAAAGCTGTTGATCCAATGTTTCATATTTAAACAGGTTTGACACAAGTCTTACGAACGATGGTGCAATTTTGGCTCATTTTTAGGAAAAATTTCATGACGTAATACGCTAAGATTCAGTAGACCTGAACGGTTTATATATGACGTTTGATTAGGTGAACAATTGTCTGGAACAATAGAACATATCTCTGTCTATTTACAAGCAAAAGTTGAGGTTGATAGCTTTTTTACAAAGCGAGCAACCGGGCTTCAAACACAAGCAAATAACGCCCGATGACTCGTTGCATTTCCGAATCGAAGCAAGTAGGCTACCTATACAATAGGGTGGATCGTTTTTCAACTTTTTTTCTTAATCGCTTATTAATAGTGCGGAAAAGTTGTGCACTGACATTGTAAGCACAACACAAAAAAAAATTTCAAAAATTTTAATATTTTGGGGTGCCCCAAAGAAGTTGAAATATCAGAAAAAGTGGAAAATTTCCAAAAATTTTATTTTTTGTTTTTAGTTTTGAACCGATTCAGAAAATTTCCGAAAATCAATATTTACTTCGCATTGCTGATCTCATGGTTGTCTGTATCCTGTTTAATGGCATGAACATTCACCAACGTTTGCTTCCTTCCCCTTAGTGCGGGTCTTTTGTGTGTTATGTGTAGTAGGCCAGGGCCCGATTAACCATGAGGCACACGAGGCACAGGCCTCAGGCCCCCTGGTTTTGGGGGCCCCCAATTTTTTTTACATTGGTACCGTAGGCGTCAATACTTTTATAGGTTTCAAGCAGTGCCGTGTCAAGGAGGGCCCAGATCCCAGGCCCACCATCTCAAGGGGCCCACAAATAATACATTTTTGCATTTCAGAAAAGTGTTTTTTGAGTTGCTAAAGTTCACTGCATGTACTTGTCCATTAAGAATATGATTTAGGCCCTTATTATACTAAAACATCTCAAATTTGGGGCCTATTATACAAATTTGGGCCCTAACTACACTGAAACATCTCTAAAAACACCATTACTACCTAAAAACAAAGTTAAAATACGATAACGTTAGTAACATGATCTGCAGAAATGTATTTAACATATATTATAACAGGTTGGATGCAATTGAATATATGAATTCAAAAAGGGCCCAATTGCCACAAATTGTTTTTGGCACAACTGTTTTAATTATTTTGGTCATTTACTTTTGTGGTGAAACTTCGATAATGATTCTATGCTTAAACATACTGGTAAGAAGCATCATACCTACAAAGTTCATTCAGTGAGGATTCTGTGGAGAAACTATAGAGAAGTTGAAGTGCAATTGCTGTAGTTGGGCCCATTTCAAAATCAATGGAAAAATTGATAGGGTATTTTTTATGTGTTTACCGATATGTTTGAAAAATCTGGCTGTTTTTTTTTAAGTATCATTTAGAAGACATAGAAAGAAATTGGAAAGCACAAATAGTGAAATAAAAAAAAACAACTGGAGGGCCCTTTTTGAATTCACATATTCAATTTCTTTTCATTGAAAGAAATCGGAAAGCACAAAAAGTAAAATAAAAAAATTGTGACCAGTGTTTTGGGCCACATTGTATTAACACTAGAATTACCAGGATTTTTTACACCCTAGAATTACCACCACGGTGTCCTATAGGACACCTTCAGTATTGCAGCGTTTTTCTGTCTAACTGCTAGTGTTTTAACTATTATTATGCATTCTAAATGAATGCAGTTTCCTAAGAAACACATTTGCATGCAACTGGTATTGTTGAAAACCTATTTCGAACAAAAAAGCATAAGAAATAAGCACTCCATGGGACACGGTTTAGCAATCTTTGACTAGCCTACAGATGTAAAAGAAACATAAATGAGTACACTTGTGACCAGCCATATATATAATGCATCACAGTATCATTTGCAACACCCGCTGAATTTCAGGAAAATAACTTTCTAATCATTTTGAGAACACTTTCCACATGTAGGATTCTGACACTTGGAACACGTAAATGTCGTTGCATTGTTACAGCCTCTTCTATACTATGTTCTAGAATCTATAGCATTTCCTGCGTTTACTTGACTCAGGTGTCATGACAATAGTTGTGTTGTTTTGTAGTTGGTGGCACAAACATTCAATGAGCTCGAGTAGGCTATAAAGTCTCTTCGTGATAGGCTATATTCGGAAATGCAACGAGTCATCGGGCGCTATTTGCTTGTGTTTGAAGCCCGGTTGCTCCCTTTGTGAAAAAGCTATCAACCTCAACTTTTGCTTGTAAATAGACAAAGATATGTTCTTTAAATTAGCGTTTATTAAATGCTAGTATCTTTGAAGGTATTTTTCGTATTAATGGTTAAACTCGGTCAAGTTCAACTCTTTACCTAGGAAATATTTTTACCTTTTAGAGTCTGGCTTAGCTTTATTTGGGTAGACGATAGCTTCTGCTTTCCAGCAATGGTTCAATTGTAAAAATCGAAGCAGAAACAAGCAACTTACAACTAATTTAATAAAGCCATATAATGATCGAGGACCGAGGAAAACTTGTAGCCTATAGCCTACTTGCTTCGATTCGGAAATGCAACGAGTCATCGGGCGTTATTTGCTTGTGTTTGAAGCCCGGTTGCTCACTTTGTGAAAAAGCTATCAACCTCAACTTTTGCTTGTAAATAGACAGAGATATGCTCTTTACATTAGCGTTTATTAAATGCTGGTATCTTTAAAAATATTTGTGGGATAAATGGTTAAACTCGGTCAAGTTCAACTCTTTACCTAAGAAATATTTTTACCTTTTAGGGTCTGGCTCACCTTCATTTATAGGCCTATAGACGATAGCTTATGCTTACCAGCAATGGTTCAATTGTAAAAATCGAAGCAGAAACGACAGAGATATGTTCTTGATTAAATGCTGGTATCTTTAGAAGTTTTCTTTGGATAAATAGTTAAACTTGGTCAAGTTTAACTCTTTTCTAAGGAGATATGTGGTGTTTTTCGGGCCTGTGTTACATTGCTTTGCATAGGTGAGATTTTCTGCTTTGCAGGGCTGGTTCAATTGTAAAAATTGAAGCAGAAACAAACAAATCACAACTAATTTACTAAAGGCGGACACTTGCATGCTTTTTATCGTCAGGGTTGACTGATTTCACCCCACTTTTGTACTATTTTTTTGGTGGATACCTCCTCCGTGACGTCATCGCTTTTTTAACCAAGTGGGGAGCTTGTACACCAGCTCCCTAACTGTATTGCACAGGGATCTATCAACTTTATAACCTTCTTGGGATAATTCGCATCCAGCAAACTTAATGCGTTGTTGACAAAATGTAAACTTGTCCTTATGAAAAGAGATTACTCGTTATGTATAATACATCTTGGAAGAAATTTTCTTAGCCTACCCTATTGATGTGATCGGTTACTTTAGAATCAAGTATAATAACATCATGTAGGCTAGCCAGCCTAGCCTACTACCTTTTGACAGTTGTTCATTGTTCAATATAGAGAAAGCGGTGCTCTTTCAGTATACGCCCTGTTGGTCATTGGTCAACTGGACATAATGAAGACGTCTTCATACGTCACACACGTTGGAATGAACTATTATAAAAAAGTAAAGTGTGGAAATGCAATGAAAAACACCTGAAGGAAATTGTCTCCCATTTATTGATTTGTAGTTCAATTTTAACAAATTCGTTATCGTTGGAAAGCACAAGCATAGATCTAACCAACTAAGTTAATACTACGGTAAGTCCCAAAATACTACTAGCTCCATCTGGTGGCCACTTAAACTTGACCAAATTCAAACCATTATCAAAAGTTTACTTTAAATGATTAAAACGTTAAAGGACAGCCAAATAAAAGAACATGTTACTGTGCATTGAAGTACTAACTTTCATGTTTATATCTTATTTAATATGCGAGCAATCGTTGTTCGAAGACAGCCCCCAACGAAGCTTTCGCCCAATGCATTAATTATTGCGATCACTCAGGACGAATCCTGAAAGCTGGTTGCTACTCTTAAAAATGTAATGTAGTAATGTTACACAGTGCAGGCAAAATATGATAATATAAGCACAGAAATGTGCAAAGATTTTCTTAACCATGAATCTAACGGCCTCGGTATGATAAATCTCTGAAATTTATGTAGATTCAATATCACTTAAAATTATGTTTTTCTTTTGATCTTTAAATGATTAGCTTACCAAGTAGGCTAATGAATTTTATCTGACATGACATGGAGCCAAGAAATGGTAAAAAGCGACAGGAATCTTTATTTTCAAATTTATTACCAACACACAAACCTTCATTTCAACAAGGTCACGTTGGTGACTTAAACACTAAAAGTAAAATAGAGTTAGAAGATTTACTTCAAAGACAAGAAAAACTTTTGTCAAATAAAACCTTCATTGCAAAACTTCCTGATCAAGGAGCAAAATTAATTCGGTTTTCTTCTAGTCTTCGAAAACGATTAAATAAAATTGAAGAAGCTGAAAATATTAGTAATTTCAGTATTCCTGAAGACAAGAAAAAAGGAAATGAATCTGTTCAACATGTAATTGACGATGACATGTCTGACAAACATGAAGTTAACAATGATGATGAAACATCAGCTGAAACGTTTTCAGAAGCCAATCTTTCCATAATGGAAAGGGATTTTAGCAATTTAGAAATTCATGAAGGACCACACTATCATGTCATTAAGAAAGCAGCTGAAAGGCAAAAGAAATCAAAATTTACCCTTAACAGGAAGCAAGAAAAGGATGATAGGTCTAGAACTGCAAAAAAAAGTGTTAACCTTTCTGAGATCACATTATCACAAAACATTCCTGACTTTAGCGATGACAAAGAAGTATCTGCCTCACCTAAAAAGTACAAGCAAACGTCTACTCAAGTGTTATCATCTGCCACTATTTCAGATCCAAAGAAGAAAACTGTTGTCATATCTATGGAAGAATGTTGGGATATCCACAAGAAGCAAATTGAAGCAGAGTCACAAATCCATTATGCTGCAGAACGATTTATGTCAAAATATGGAATGAAAGCCATTGCTTCTGGTTCAGTTTCTTCTAATTCAGAAACTTTATTGAACTCTATAGATGACGATAAAAAAGCATCTCTTGATGAAGACACAAATTTAGCTTTGGATGATATGTTAGACATTGACGAAATGGACTAAAAATTATCAGTTGATTACTATTTACGTATTGCTGCACGGAGAGGTTTATGATGTCTCAATTTTGGTTTGTGTTTTTTTCATACATGGTAGTGTTTTCATTCATACATTGTACATGTTTTGTTTCATACAAGTCTTGTAGGTTTTAAACCACCAAACTTTAATATACAGACAAAATCAGTTGATTGTATCATCTATCGTATTTGCCAGATGTTTAAATATGATTATCTAATTGATAGCCTACGTTTAACTTATTTTCTCAAAAAATGTTCTTTAATTTTATTCTTGGAAATGCATATTGCAGGGGTCCACGTCTTTTAGGCGCAGACAGTTAGATGTTTGCCAAATAGGTGCACGCACTATGGGTCAAATTAGTTGCTACTCGGTGGGTCAAATTATAATCATCAGAAATACTTGATTGTGGTGAAGAAGCTACTTTGTCTCGCTGCCGAGATTTTAATGCTACTTTAATCATGAGATTCAGTTTATTCATGTTCCATAATCCTAAGCTATTTTTAGTTGGGTGAATTTGGACTAAATGTTTTGGTTGTTATTTTTAATGTTAATGATAAACAGTTTAAGCAAGAATGAAAAGGTCTATTGCTTAGTGTTTGTTAGGCTTATTTTTATTGTCAATACCATACGTCCTGTAAATTCTTACATTACGTGGATTCATTATGTAAGGGTAAGGCCTAAAACATATAACATCAGGCCTCGAAATTCATGTCGGTCATGTCCGCCGTCACAGCATGTGATGTCCGCGGGAAGTACCATCTAGATCGGTCATATTTGTCCGCCGAGAAATAACACAGGAACTAGCAATACAAATTGTCATTGCATTGCACGAACAATATTGTTGCGAGAATATAATTTCCCGCGCATTCTAGAGTGCATCTAGAAAATGTAAATACTGTATGATATCCTTAGCTTCCATTCAAGCAGGAAAACTTTCGATTTTTACGTTGCTTCAACGATTGATGACATCGAATCAGCGTAACAAAGGTGAATTCTTTGCTAAGAATCGATAGGAGTACGGTTTTTCTACAGCAATCACGTGCAACTTAGTCCAAGTCTTACGTCACCATATCTGGCTTTGATCTCCGAGTAATAATGATAAGACAAGGTTGGTTACAAAATTAGATTATACAAGTAGGCTATTACAGCAAGATGCAGCAAAATTTGTTAAGTTTTGATATTACAGTAAGAAAGAAAAGGTCCAGGGAAAATTCACTTTCGCTCACATGACACGCAAAAATGAACCTAAAGAAAAAATCCTAGTGAAACTTTGCACAGCAGAAAATAGTAGCGTTAGTGTAGAAGTTTTCCGACTCGTGCCCAGAGCATTGTGACGCAAGAAGCTACACGACCTCGTTCGATAGAAGTTAATCAGATATGCGGCATATTAAGCAGACACACGGCGCTTTGACTCTTCAAACGCACGTCGTTGATCTCAAATGGCGAAGAATTATCAAGATAAACTGATTAAGCATGACGATCGATGCTAAAACTCGTGTGTCCGCCATGAGACTTAATTTGTCCGCCGAGATAGCTGCTCAGACCGGACACGTTTGTCCGCCGTCAACAAAAACGAATTTCGAGGCCTGTAACATCAATAATAAATATGATTGGCCATGTTTAAAAGCCCCATTTGGTCTGGTCCAGAATTACTCCCATTCATTTCTGTAACAAGAAATGCCGCTTTTTAAGACCAAAACTCGCTTATATATTTGCTTAATAAGCTTTGCCCTATTTTTGATTGCATTTGCTTGAATTTGTGTAGTCACAAATTACTATTTTTTATCTTGCTGTGGATGATTTCATGCTCAATAATGTTCTCAGTTCTTAATTCAACTGTTTTGTCACAAACTGTTTAATCTGGATCTCATTTCTCTGGGTTGTTCAATGTACAAAACATGGCTCGTTGCTGACACAATTTTCAAAAAATACAATTACCACATATAATCGATTATTGTGTACAATTGTTAACAGATTTAACAACTTCTAGCCATCGTTCAGTTGGCCATAGTCAATTATGTGTATGGCAATGGTGGAAATTTATCCCCCGCCTCATAGGCCCACTCGCTTAATTAGTTCAATATCGTCCAGTTCTGAGGTGGGCTTAAGAAGTGGAGACTATGTGCTACAAAAAGGTGCTCAATGCCAAGGAAATAAACCAAGCAGAGCGAATTATATCAAATTCAGTTATATATGATACATAAAAACTAAACAGCAATTGAACTGAGAACTGCATTTGATGTATATACAATGTATATAAATAAAATATCCTAATAATGTATAAACAAAGAGAGTCTAGTAAAATGCACTGTCCTTAGAGTAACGTCTAAATTGCTTGGCATCGCAGTGAGGCAGAACTTAAACATTTTGGCTCAACATTGTGGGTGTATAACTAGCAGGTCTAAAATTCATGCTCGATGTAATATTGCCAACTTATTGTTTGATTTTTCAGAGCACTGTAATTTTGTGCAGATGCTAATGTATTCTAACTAACAATGCCATTAACTGTCATTGGATTTGAAGGCTCTGCAAACAAATTGGGCATTGGTATCATAAGGGATGGTGTGGTTTTATCCAATCCAAGACACACATACATAACGCCACCTGGACAAGGATTTCAACCTCGAGAAACAGCAAAGCATCACAGAGAATGGTTTTTGAAAGTTTTATGGTACGTACCCTACTGCATCACTACTCACCTCTACCCAGGGTGTAATAAATTGGGTGGGCGTAGTTGCTGAAGTAAAGGCGGCCGAGAGAAAGGAACTGGCCACCCTACTCTTGTTAGTGCCAAAGGCTTAGTATAATGAGAACCTTATCTTCTCATCCCCCGATGCTTGGATTCAAGTATGGGACTCACTTTTACCACCTTTTTACCCTACTGCATGAATAGGCTAGTTTCATAAAATAGTAGTTTTCATTGCTCATCTTGTTTTATCAAGTGTTGCTTTCTTGGGAATTTTTGTTTTGGGTAAAAAATTGTAGTATTCGTGACAGCCAAATTCAGCTAAGATATTCCAAAATCAGATGATTTATTTTAGAGAATCACATTTCTCAGTAGAACGTATAAAAATCTTTGAAAAGTTGAAAATTATGCAATAGTTTGGTTTTGTCTGTAGCAGTAAAAGATGGTCCCATTCTTCTTGCTAAGCATTAGTAGGGAATCAGAGAATATGGTTCCGATGAAATTAAACTTTCGGCATCAACAATGTTACTGTAGCCAGTTTTTTTTTCTTATGTGCTTTCCTTTCAGCAACTATGCCTGCTCAATTTATCACATCATGGGTACAGGTGAGCAGTGTTCTTTCAACAAACAGCTAAAGCTGGGAATCAGACCAGAATTGTACAATTGGAAAGTGAATACCTTACTCTTTGTCCCACCGTATCTCTTAGGTATTTTGGTGCATATTGATAAAGACCACTGTTGCATTTCTAGTAGCATTTATTTTGCTTTACAGTCAAGCTCTGAGTGAAGCAAAGATTACATGGAAGGAAATAGATT
Organism: Aplidium turbinatum; assembly: GCF_918807975.1. Classification (NCBI taxonomy): domain Eukaryota; kingdom Metazoa; phylum Chordata; class Ascidiacea; order Aplousobranchia; family Polyclinidae; genus Aplidium; species Aplidium turbinatum. Next base: position 22,457,357 of record NC_137476.1, on the reverse strand, counting down.
GTGTTGCTTACACTAAAGGACCAGGCATGGGGGCTCCACTTGTATCTGTAGCAGTCGGTGCAAGGACTGTAGCTCAGTTATGGAATAAACCACTTCTTGGAGTTAATCACTGTATTGCACACATTGAAATGGGTCGGCTCGTAACATCAGCAGACAATCCGACTGTTCTTTACGTGTCAGGTGGTAATACACAGGTACGATAGTTATATGTGGGATAGGTCTACCTTACAACTCTGAAATTAATTGCAACAATTTGCAAGTAAAATTAGTAGCCTACCATTGTAGGCTACTTTACTAGTTGTCTTTGAGCAATTATGTCTTAATGTAGCATTGTGTATTGATCCGCTTTCGTTTATGGTTTCCCATCTTTCAAGCACTGTTTACCATGATCATCAACGCGATTTAAAATTTAAATATATTGGTTTTCATATTTCTTACGGTAACTCTGTAGATGAGGATCTCATGTTGTTGTGAGATGCGTTTTATTCTTAAAAAACGTTTTTATGCTAAGATGGCTGTAGCATCATGTATAGAAGCATTAAGTCTAGTATACTTTTGCTTTACATTTTGCGGTTAGTGTGTTGTTTCAACTTGTTTGTTAATGAACATTTTCTGCATCATATGTAATTTTTTAACTTTTTTTAGGTAATTGCTTACTCTGAAAAAAGGTATCGCATCTTTGGTGAAACCATTGATATAGCGATTGGAAACTGCTTAGATCGTTTTGCAAGGATCATAAACATCTCAAATGACCCAAGTCCAGGATACAACATTGAACAACTGGCTAAAAATGGGACTAAATTTTTTCAGTTACCTTACACTGTAAAAGGAATGGATGTGTCTTTTTCAGGTAATGGTCTTCATCAATGTCATTTCCATTGATTATATTGCTATATATAATATCATTTTGTAATAAGTTTGTGTTAGGTGAAAACAAAATAACTTGCAATGCTGAATACCTGGTTGTGGGTAAGCTACATGAACGGGTCTGCTACTATTCGGTGAGTCCGATTCGGTGAGTTCCTAACCTCTAACCCCTAACAATAAAACGGCAATGATAATTAGGTTACGGTACCCGATGATTTAAAAAAAAATTGAAAAAAATCACTGAATAGGGATCGGACTCACCGAAACGGGCCATTCCGACATGAACAATAGTAGGTTACTGTTCATGCTTCGTTTTTTTTTTTTCTAAGTAAAAAAATAATAAATATGATTCCTCAGCTCTGATTTGTGGGATAAAAACACTTAAGACAAATAAAGACTCATATTTCATATGTAGCCCGCCTGTCTACTTGTCCAGTTTCAAGGAATAGAACATCAAATTTATTAACATAAAAAATTGTGTTTTGAGCTTTTGCCGCTATTAATTACATATCACCGTCAGTAATTCTTCTCTTCGTCGTGTGAGCTTCTGGGGCCGAGGGTCTATGCTTTTACTATCCCAGATTCACGATGTTCCCGGACTACACTGGAAGGCTACTAGAAAGCAGGTAGTTTTTGGTTTCATCATCCAATACATGCAAACCAACCACACCGTTAAGTGGCTTGAAGATTGTGCAGTCATTGATGATGTGGTCGGCGTTTTGTTCCTCAGCACCACATTCTCAGGAAGAAGCCATTCCCCATTGGTGCATGGTTAAGCAGAAAGGTCCGACGCCCGTACGAAGACGGTTGAAGCGCACCCACGCCTGTCTTTGAAGTGTCAGGTCAATGGGGCGTGTGTCGGCCTTGGAGATAAACAAATGGAGTCTGGTGATACTTGACTTTCATTCATGGTCCGCCCAATTGGCCGCAGAGATGTCTTGTTCGTCAGCTTCGTTGATCAGAAGTTGAGCGGCTGCTACGAATGGGTGTCTTGATTTCAGTTGACGGAGGTGCTCGTTAGAAGGAGCAAAGATCTTGGAGTGAAGGTGGTTAGGGTTTCATGTTCGTCGACTGAGAGACAGAGTGGCTTCTTTGCGACGAAGCTCAGCAGGTTGGATGCCAGCAAGAATGTGGAGGTTGTCCAATGATGTGGGACGCAGGCCTCTATGCTCCTTTATTTTTCTGGCGACCAAGCATGGCCTACCAGAGCTTCTTACTGGCGACCAAATTCTCACGCCAGGCAGCCAAAATAAAAAGTCAGTTAAAAATTCGTGTTTTAAAATTCCGTTACTATATTTGCAGTTGTATTTAAATGCACTGCTTCCTAAGTAGATGTAGAGCACGAATGAACGCGAGTGGAGAAAAGAAAGATTCAAATACTAATAGAGTGGAGACCCAGACAGCAAACCAGTCGTTTGTAACATTGATTTAACGTCTACAGTCTGATTTGCTGACCGGGTTTCTGTAATCCACACGTGTTCAAAATTTGCGTCGGCACTTTTCTGCTGACAAAATTCACACTTTGGTCTTCGATTGCTTCAGTATTTACCTCGGCAATTGCCGACACCAAATTCGAAAGATAAAGCCGGCGACCAAACATGGTCTACCGGCACGGTAGTTTCGGAGGCCTGGGTGTGGGACGAATGCATCCGGTCACTGTACGCAGGGCGCTGTTAATGGCAGTGTCGATGTTGTGGCACAGTGGCAGTGAGCACTGCGGCATCAAAGGGGTGAACAGTACTTTGTTGATGGGTAGACAAGGGCTGAGGCTGCTATACGCAAAGTGTCAGTAACTGAAAATACAAATTGAAATATCCGTCAATAATTGAAAATACACCAAACATATTTAGGACGCCAGGTGGGATTGCGCTGCTTATGAGACGCTCGCTTGCCAATCATGTGATTCTGGTTCGATTCCAGGCTTGACCTTGTTCATCTGTACCCACGATGTCGTAAATTAGGCAGACGCAGCTGCTGAATAGAAACCTGGATAAACCTGGTTGTTGAAAAAACACTGCACGCCTTTGCCTGAAATGTGATGAAATGAGTGGTCGTAGTTTCTAAAAAAAAGGGCGATCGAGGACAAAGGACTGGCCACTTTGTGCTCCTAAGTGCCAAAGACCAGGCCAGTAGCTACAATGAAAATATTAACTTATCATTGTTTGTGGCCGTGTAATTGAATATTGAACTTTTTATTTCTAATTCTTTATCCGTTTCGTCTATTTGAACATGCTGACAAACTTGAAGCCGCTTACTATGGTGGACTGTTTGTGAAAGCTATAAAATATAATTTTTCTTCTATGAAACTCATATGTTTTTTGCGTGTTATACATTCGTTCTTTGTCGTTTTAAGCTTATGTCAGAAACCGATTGCTTTCATCTGTTCAAACCTCTTAGGATTTATCATTTGTCAGAAATTACTGTAAACAAAGCAAGCCTTTATATGGCCTGTAAGTCTTCCAGATTGAAGCACCAACTTGCCAAATCAGATCAATCAGACTGCTCACTAATTTTTCGTTTTGTGATTGCTTTTTAGGCATTCTATCATTCATTGAAGAAGCCGCTAAGAATAAAAAAACAATGATGAAGTATACCGCAGCGGATTTGTGCTTTTCATTGCAAGAAACCCTATTTGCAATGTTGGTTGAAATCACAGAGCGAGCTATGGCGCACTGCCGATCGCAAGAGGTTCTAATAGTAGGCGGTGTTGGGTGCAACCTCAGACTACAGGTAAAGCTACAGCTGAAGGCACTTATGCTATAATTTTGGTCCAGACTTAGTTGAATCTAAACGTGCCTCGTAGGCAGTGAATAAATATCTCTTGACGTTTTATCCAAGATTCAATGTGACTGAAACCGTTATAACTTCGATTATATTAGAATCAAAGCAGTTCATCAAGTGCGGTGGGAACTTATCACGCTGTGTCATTGACACAAGTACTTAAATTTTGCGTATGAAGAAGTAACTCAATTGCCAACCACTGCGGAGGCCTGGATGCAGTTACTCTTAGAACTTATAAATTACTCTCTTGGGTTGTAGCCTTCCTTGTATGTGCAATGTACATTGAAAATACAGTGAAGAAATGGTGGTAGTAGCGAAAACCAATTTCTTTCTCCAACGTTTTATATAAACAGAATTTCGTAAACTTACATTTTCGTAAACGAGTGGGCAATTCCACTGATTGCAATTTTGGTGTTTGTAGGAGATGATGGACATAATGGCAAAAGAACGTGATGCCAAACTTTACGCCACAGACGAAAGATTCTGCATAGATAACGGAGCAATGATTGCTCAAGCTGGATACGAAATGTTTAAATCCGGTCTCAAAGACGCAGACCCCACTGAATTGTTTAACGACTCCTGGTGTACGCAACGTTTTCGTACGGACGAGGTAGAGGTGACTTGGCGACAAGATACTTAGCATTAAAAAAGGCGTTGATCTACCGCCTTGTAGCGCTGGCATTCCTTTTTACATGAAAGCTGCTTGTATTGATTACGATGAAAGCGTTGGAATCAAGCTACTGTAGTTTGCGTTTCCGCAATTATAGCTGAGCGAAGTGCACGATAATTAGTACTGGTTTTGTTTTTGTGGCATTGCGGTAGTATATGTAATTATATGTGACTGTATTGTACGTTGAATATTTCAAACTATTTGATGTGGTTCAAAAGTCACATGACGTTCTCGAGGGAATCAGAACTGTCGTATTTGTCACCATATTTCAGCAGGGTCTGCTACTATTCGGTGAGTCCGATTCGATGAGTCCGATTCGGTGAGTCTGATTCCGTGAGTTCCTAACCTCTAACCCTAAAACGGCAATGATAATTAGGCTACGGTACCCGATAATTTAAAAAAAAAATTGAAAAAATCCCCGGTTAAGGGATCGGACTCACCGAAACGGGCCATTCCGATTTCAGCAAACTCTTATGCAATTTTTATCGCTTGCGGTTTCCTCGTCATTTGCAAGTGCTCTGGAAATCAAAATAAAGACTGATCGAAACTCACCCCAGAACCTGTGATGGTGAGACCAATTTCAAACAGAAATCACAGACAAGAGAGATTAGCTCCACTTGACGCATGCAGATTGCAGGCAGGTTTAACCGCCTGGACGAATCTCATGATGATCAATTATCTTTTGTACCGCAACAGTGCAAAAAGTCCCTACCAGATGTTCACTGTTTAAAATAGTTATGAGCATAATAAGTTTGCAGAGTAACTACTGGTTGGAGTCGATAGATCGCTTTTGTTCAAATTGCGTTTGTTGCGTTTAGGGCTTTTAAAATATCAGGAGAAGATTGTTGGTGCTGCTGGAGTGTTCGAACTTAACATATGCTGATGGCTGATTGAGACAATCCTTTGTACTTCAATACTTTATAAGTGAGTGCAGCGCTTGGCCTGGAAAGAATCACAGCCGAAGGAGTTATTTAAATATCATGTGATGTCGTTTTTGAGCTTCATTTTTCTCCAGGATGGCTCCAAATGTGACTTTTTTCGCCAACTTATTTATGATTTTAACCACTCATAGCTGTAGATCGGTAGCTGAAATCCAGTGCTAAAGGAATCCAGTGCCAAAGGAACCGTAAGCACCGATCATTTCGCTGTATATCAAAAAGAAACTAGTATATTTTTATTAAACTTACTGACTATGAAAAAGTTCAGCTTGGCTGCATTCCAATATCATTTATGTTTTTATGGTTTGTCACTTTCTTCAAATTGAGATTGATTGAGAGTTAAAATGTTTGTGTAAAGCTATGTGACAAACATTTGGCAGCGTCTGAAACACATAACATTGACCCGATAAAAGAAAGTTTGTTTTCTTCAGTTTAGGGCTTCAGTGTGTAACTTAGTTCTTCAAAAAAAAGTGGAAGAACACCAGTTGCCTGGCATACGGATCTGCCTCGGCATCGATTGTATAGTAACTGATATATTGGTTACAGTGGTTTACTTGAGACATGATTATTATCGCGGCAGATTGTTGGATAGACGGATATAGGCTCCTTCTAATTAATGTGGACAACTATCTCACCCTTCCGTGATTTTTGGGCGAGTGGTGAACACGTCTGCTCCACGTTCGAAAGGTCGTGGGTTCGACACCGCTCTAAAGCACGCGGCTTTGTCACGGCAAAGTCACTTATTGCTGTTTTAGATTAAATGTGCAGTTTGTGCACAGCTTCATACTAGGGTGCATCATCTCCCCCTTATTTTGGAAATTGAATTTGTTCCATTGATAAATGGTGTCCATTTAAGGTAAAATGACACCAAAAAAATTTTGGTGGTCAGGGGACCCTCCCTTCCACCACCTCCTGACCCCCCTAAATCGGCTTTTCAAAAATCGCCATAACTCAAAAACCAAACAAGATAGACATATGTTGTTTGGTACCAAATTTGTTGTAACTACTTGATTTAATTCAAATCTGCAGAAAAAAACTACATTTAAAAAGTCTCACCCATTAGTTTCTTAGGAGGCTACCAGCACAGATGTGTAAATAATTGTAGTGTACAAGAAAACTCACATGCAACAAGCAGTTGATAACTCGTGCTATTTACTTTGAGGTTTGTGCTAATTTACAGCAGACACAGTGACCATAATTACTGACATAATTTCTCCATAATGCAATTTCCATTGATGTGATTAGCTGAGTGATAGGGCAGTGATATCATTTCAGTCCTCCCACATTTCAGTTGGAATTATTTCTTCACTTTGTATTTTGTTCTCCCAGCAGTAAGCCATGTTGTTAACATTTTAAAGTTAAACTCCAGTCAGTTAGATTTTCATGTAAATCAGTGAAGTTTAGGTATAATACCAGTACTAGTTATTTAGAAAGTATTATAACAATACCGTACAGTATAGTATTACGTTTTTTCATTAACAGAACTAGTTGCTATAAAGTATCTTATTACCTAATTGCTATAAAGTATCCTATTTCTAGTGATTAGTTCAGTACAGGCTTGAGTGTTTGCTTAGTTAAGCTGTGCATCATGGCTTCTACGAGAGCATCGGCTGTTGATATGAATGCACTCGGTGGGACGATTGGATTTGATGACAAAGTTTTGAAAGGAGCTAAGCTTCCAACAATAAACAAGTCATTCGCTGTATGAGGTATCACCAACAATTGAAGCTTTAAATCAATGGGACATGTGCGGAAGGTGTACTGAAGCAAGCTAAAGTATTCTATGCCAAAGCAAACTTGTCAGAAAAACTCATAACAGACATATACGCAAAGAAAAAAATAATTCGTTATTATGTAAAACAGGATAACTTAACAAGAAACCCAAATCAGCAGTCTGAAAAACCGTAAAATTTACAAGCCATTTGAAACAGCATGAAGACTTTTTCAACAAAACTTTCATTATTACAACAGCTGATGCATTAACCAAGCCATTTCCATTTGATGCTGATAGAAATTTCTTGATTTCGATGTTTGGGGATCGGTCAGTAACTATTGGAAGTTATGACAGATCAAATTTTGTAAAAAGTAAGCGAAAACAGCACAAAAAGACTAACTAAATCAAAGAAGGAATGCTGCAGTTAATGCACTGAGAAGTCAGTTTGAAAAGGTGCCTTCAGACATTTTTTCCTGGTCATCATAAACGTCTGACAGTGCAACATCAGGGGATGATAATGTGCAAAGCTGTAGGACAGAATCAGATGCACACAGGAGAACATTGAAAACTGGTGCACTTCTGGATGTGCCTTATAATATCCTGGCAAGAAATTCAGTTGTTGAAGTTATGGCGAGATGCGGGATTTCACCAGCAGCTGGATCAGCTTTTCTACAAAGCTTCATGAATGGAATGCACATACGCAGGAACAGAAGAGCTCACTGATTCACAGTTGCTTTCAAAATTTGCATTGTCATACATGGCATGTAATTGATACAAAAGAATTATAGCATGTCGGAAATCGTCAAAGAAGACTGGACACCACTGTTGTTGTATAACATACATTGGGATTTCAAGCTGCTTCCACAATTTCAAGACAAGTATAAGAAGGATGAAATAATGCCAGTTTTGATATCAACAGATCTTGAGACCAAACGGCTTGGTGTGCCAACGTTTAGCCCCGACGATGAGCAGTCAGTTGGGAGTATTGTTGGGGACTTCACTTCTGACTTACTAATTGACCGGAACTGTTCTTTAGATGGGGCTGTAAGTATGGTTTTCGATACCACATCTACAAACACTGGTCTGTGGTCAGGAGGCTGTGTGGAGCTGCAAAACAGATTAGACAAGCCACTGCTATGGTGTGCCTGCAGAAAGCACATTGGAGAGCTGATTGTTGGCAGTGTGTTTGACGTATTGTGAATCAAAACCTCCAGGTCTCCAGAAATTACAATGCTTAAAAATTTTCGAACTTACTTTAGTCAATTAGTCATGTGTCTCAAGAACAGTTTGTGCCTTCCTCCTTGCTTAAATGAACCTGACTGTATTTCACCTGACGGAATAAATTTTCTAAATGTATTAAAAAAAGATGCCACAGATCTTGCTACTCAGCTGCTTACAAAAAAAAGATAACAATGACATACCTAGAGAAGACTATAAAGAGCTCCCAATAGTCCCACCGAGTGCATTCATATCAACAGCTGATGCTCTCATAGAAGCCATGATGCACAGCTTAACTAAGCAAACACTTAAGTCTGTACTGAACTAATCACTAGAAATAGGGTACTTTATAGCAATTAGATAATAAGATACTTTATAGCAACTAGTTCTGTTAATGAAAAAACGTTATATTATACTGTATTGTTATACTACTTTCTAAATAACTAGTACTGGTATATACCTAAACATCACTGATTAACATGAAAATCTAACTGACTGGAATTTAACTTTATGTTAACAACATGGCTTACTGCTGGGAGAACAAAATACAAAGTGAAGAAATAATTCCAACTGAAATGTGGGAGGACTGAAATGATATCACTGCCCTATCACTTAGCTAATCACATCAATGGAAATTGCATTATGGAGAAATTATGTCAGTAATTATGGTCACTGTGTCTGCTGTAAATTAGCACAAACCTCAAAGTAAATAGCACGAGTTATCAACTGCTTGTTGCATGTGAGTTTTCTTGGTACACTACAATTATTTACACATCTGTGCTGGTAGCCTCCTAAGAAACTAATGGGTGAGACTTTTTAAATGTAGTTTTTTTCTGCAGATTTGAATTAAATCAAGTAGTTACAACAAATTTGGTACCAAACAACATATGTCTATCTTGTTTGGTTTTTGAGTTATGGCGATTTTTGAAAAGCCGATTTAGGGGGGTCAGGAGGTGGTGGTAGGGAGAGTCCCCTGACCACCAAAATTTTTTTGGTGTTATTTTACCTTAAATGGACACCATTTATCAATGGAACAAATTCAATTTCCAAAATAAGGGGGAGATGATGCACCCTACTTCATACTTGCTTGGTTCCTTCACTGTATTATTTGATCGAACGTGCTTCCTAATTCCTATAGATAGATGTTTCAGATTTTGTGACCATTGGAACGGCTGTTATCAAAATTGTACGAAAGATGACTTTTATCTTAGAGCCGATTGCTGGAGAATGTTTTTATTCAAATAGAATCTTTTTCAGGCGTTAACGAAGTTTTACCAAAACCAATAACAGTAGGCTATGAACGCGTTAAAGGTTAATAGTCTATTAAATTGAAATAACGACGTTTTTGCTGCTTTTTTGTTGTCAAGTGTTTCCACACTCTTTATTTTGTTTCTTACTCGTTTCACTGTTCACTGGGCGATGCATTTTAAGAAAAAAACGCGAGCAGAATTTTCAAAGATAGCCTACCTAAAGAAGATGATACGAAGGCTCGTAGCCATTGCCTTATTCTCACGACACTACCAGGGCGGTAGTTTGTAGCGCGTTGAGCATGCGGTTTTCTTTAAGTTGCAGTTTTGTAGTGCCGCTGGTAGCCTACAGTCAGAGGAGGGCAGCAGGGCCCACAAGAGGGGGGGACAACCGGTGCATTGCACCGGGGCCCGGTGAGTTCAAGGGGGCCCGACAAAATGTCTAAATTCACGCCATAAAAAGATTGATTTCAACGATTTTGCATAAAATATTGTTTTTATATTAGTTCCGTATGTCGAATGGGGCCCCCTTATGGGTAGCTTAGGCTATGCCCTTTTTTAAAATTACAGAATTTTCAATTTTTTGAGTTTAGGGGGCCCCGACAAAATGTTTAAATTTGGTGTTAAGGTCAATTTTTAAATTTTTTTTAATATTTTAAAGTTGGTATTTCTTATATGAAGTTGGTATTTCTTATATTGAAGTTGGTATTTCTTAATGTCATGAACATTAGCAATGCATTCATCCTAAGTTTACTGCCCTAGTCTCTGCAGATTTCAAGGTCAGAAATGGTATTGTATGTTAATGTAAAGCTGTAAGCACACAAATGCAATGCTATGTCAGCCATGTCGGATAGTATTGCAATTTTTGAGTTTAAAATTGCTGATTTTACCCACTTTTTACAATCAGGTGTTGCCAGAGTTAGGAAGGGTTAGATTTAGGAAAGGTTAGGGTTTTGATCTTTGCCCAGGACTAAAAAAAAAATATCCAAAATACAAGTTTTTGTTTTGAACAGCTATAAACTTTTCCTCAAATTAGGGCAGAATTCCACATCTGACAACGCTATTGAGGCTATATTTACACTATGTAGTGTTTTAGCATTTTATCTTTGTGTAAAACTACTACTAGTGTGTATCTGTAAATTTACAGTTATACTTACAATAGTGCATTGTTTGTGAAATACTGGAGTGTTAATACTTTAACCTAATTTATCCTTTGTAAGAACGCGCATCGCAAATTTTGCTTGTGATTGGTGACATATTGCGCTGGGGGGCCCGGCAGCAACATCTGCACCGGGGCCCGACAGGGCTCTTGGAGGCCCTGGAGGGCAGTAACTAGTTACTTTTTGAGTAACTGTAACGGTAACTTCGTTACTATTTTCCAAAAGTAACGAAACGCGGTAACTAGTTCCTATTCTAGCTCTTTTTTAACACTTACAAGTTACTTTTGTATTGAAATTTCTGTTTCTAATTGCCGTCCATTTCTCTGCACATGTTTGTGTCATGCTTTATGCGTGTTTGCTGCGCGTTGCGCAATAATGCATTCTTCTCGCAGCTGTATCGGAGCAGCACTGCCCATGCGCGGCGCTCTTGTTTTGTGATCTTATGGAGCAGGATTGCCATATTGGCGAATTCATCGCCAAAATCCAGAAATCTGGCAATTTTTTAAGACGTTTGGCGATTTGGCTCTTTTTTGGCGCTTTTTGAGAACTGATTTGGCTAAATTAATTGCTTTTGGTAATTGATCAATATGTGACTTTCTATGCAATGTTTAGCAAAAGTGTTTGGCAACACTTGATAGCTCAGTTCATGTTTGTCGTATAGCTGCCAGAGGTGTATAGGAGCCGTAGTTTTGGAGTAGCTAATTGAAAATATGTATAAATTGCAATAAATTTAAAACTTAAAAGTAACTAACTAACTGACTATAAGCACATCTAATAAATGTTGAGGAGAATGGAGGCGCCTCCCGCAAATAATTGTTTGTTTAAATTTGGATTGCAGCGTTTGATAATAGCGCTTCCAGAATTTTTGTTTCAAATTGGGATTTGCTTTTGCGTAAAATTTTAAATGAGTCAGTAGAGAATTTTTTAGCTGTGCAAACACTCCATGATATGGTCTTTGATGGCACTTTTCAGGTGATGTGACGTTCTTGAAAGAATATCACAAAGTGATGGGCCCAGTATGCCAAGCATTGGATGTGCTCCAAGCAGAGGAGAAGGCATACCTGGGGGTATTGCTACCCACACGCTTGCAATGACTCTAAAAATCACACGCTTGCAATGACTCTAAAAGTCTTGTGCAAGCTGTCAGCTGGAGACAGTGAACTGAAAAAAAGTGTGGTTTACTCACTTTTTCTTTGCACTGACACCATCCGCAGTTCCGCACTTTCAAAAACATTGTGCACGTGCTCGGTTCTCTGACATTGGTGCTCGGTTCTCTGACATTGGCAAAGGTTGTCTGACATCAAAACCAGCAACAGCATTGCTGTGTGCTTGCCGTTGGTGGACGTTCTTGTGGAAGCAATACAAACCAGATTTGGTCATTGGTTCGAGGACAGCGACTTTCAGCTTGCTACTGCTTTCCACTCACAATTTAGACTTACCTGTGTCCAATGGCTGACAAGCGACACTGTTGAATTGAAGACCACAATAAAACAAAACATGCTTCAAGCAATTGAAGAAGCAAACTGCTCTGCTGAAGAGGAGAGCAGCAGCGACACTGAAGTGGATAGTGATAGAGCCACAGAGGACTTTTTTGCACCACTTTATGCAAAAACCAAGAAGAGGAAAGCAATGCGCGTTGAATCTGTTGCAGGAGTATTTGGAAGCTGACCCTGAGCCCAAGTTAAGCGGTTCCAGATTCACAAGCGGACCGATGAAAAAACTGTTTTTAAAACATAACCAGTGCTGTATTCGAGGGTATACGGCGGTATACGCAGTATACCCTCTGCTTTTTCGAGCAATTTTAGTATACCCTCTGCTTTTCTAAAGAGAATGCGTATGCTATCCTTGCTGGTTCTTGACAACTAGGCCTACTACAGAACTCTAAAATGGTGCCAATTAACGCGAATCAATTCATTCAGAGCATTGTTAGCAGAATGCAAATGAGACTTTGCGCTATTGCTGACACTGACAATGGTCAGCTAATGGTTGATATTGCTTTGCAATCTGAAAAATGACAGCTATTTCAACTTTACCTTGTTCGACAGCAGAATGTGAACGTGGTTTCAGTTTAATGAACAATATTATCACAGGTTTAAAAGCATCTTTGCTCATTGATAATGTGAGCTGTTTGATGTTTATTAATTGCAATTTGCAATGGACCACCTGTGGCTCAATTTACCGCTAAAAATATGTAAGATCCTGGCTGCTATACCACCGATCAGCTAAGGAGACTAGATCCCAAATTTGTAAAGAGGATAAAGATTAGATTCCTCTCGGCAGGCTGTTTGGAATGTATTCATAGAAAAATAAACAGTTTTGTAGGCCTTCCTCTCGTCCAACTTTGATGTTGATAATTCAAGTTATGGTACAATAAAGGTTATTATTTTGCAAGTTGTATATTATTGATCATTTTGGAAAATCTGACAGTATACTTTGTGCTTTTTTTACAAACACAGCACTGTTCATGTTATGGTAGAATAAAGATTAGTATTTTGCAAGTTGTGTAACTATTTATCATTTTGATCAAATCTGAGACAGTATACCCTGTGCTTTTTTTTACGATTACAGCACTGAACATAACATTCCCATTCCGTCAAGTGCTGCAGTGGAAAGGTTGTTTTCATTGGGCAAGGATATTTTAAAGCCAAAAGGACAGGCCTAAGTGACGAGCACTTTGACATGCTCGTATTTCTCAAAGGAAATAAGCATATTTATAGCCTACTGAGTAATTTTTTTAAATAAAACATTGTTGGTTTTGTACTTGTGCTGTTATGTTAGCATGGATGGCTCAAACACTTGCCTAATAGACTATATATCAAACATTGCGGTTAAACTGGACTTACATGCAGAGCTGGCCAGGTGTAGAACTTTATGTTGAGATTTATGAGTAACTAGTAACTGTAACTAGTTATTTTTTTGAAATCGGTTACTGTAACTCAGTTACTTTTGAAAGTAACTTTGCCCACCTCTGCCTACAGCAGCGTTTCTTAACCTTTTCTGACTTTAGCACCCCTGTAAACATGCCTGACCAGTCTAGCACCCCCTAACTATCATTGACATAAGACTACTACAGTACCAATACCGACCAAAAGTTTCGTACAGGCCGAAATTTTAACATGCCTTCAGATCGCTGGAGATATATTTTGTAATGAAGTCTCTTGTTGTTTAACAAACTGAGCAGTTGTTTTAACGAAGTTGATTCAGGATTTGGTATCTGGCTTTCATTCACCAACAGAAATTCAATTATTACCATATGTAAGTGAATCAACTCTCTTAAAACAACAGCACCGTTTGTTAGGCGACAAAATATACAAAATATACCGCCAGTGATCAAATAACATGTCAAAATTTCGACGCCGCCATTAAACTTTGGCCTGCACTATTGAAAGGAAAGCGAAGTACAAATTGATCATTTTGTTTATCCTTCAAAACTACTGTCGTCATTGGTGATAAAAGAAATAGGAAAACCCGAGAATAGTAAAAGAACATGGACAAACTTAAGCATATTTAAGTTACCCAGCTGGGTATCTAGTTACACATGTATCAATATGATTTATGTTGTTAGGCTATGTGTGACCAATTTCTCTATTCGAGGCTTCGTGTTTGTCAAAGCCACTCTCATATCGTGGAGCAACCCATGTTGAAGGCGGCTCCGGCCCATTGTTTTGATTTGGAGCATGGTGGAGAACGCCTTTTCACACAGGTAGTTAGTCGGAAATGGGACGACCAATTCCATTGCTGCTCGTGCCAATGCAGGATGTGCTGTCAACTGGTCACACCAGAAATCAGCAAGCGGAAGGACGAAAGTTTGTCCCACAACTCTGATTCACCTGCATGTCAATCATAGCTTCTCCTTTAGTCTATTAGCCTATGATCACTCATGTCTGCCAAGAAGGCTGCTGTATCCACTCTGGATACTTTGCCATGGTGGTTTCTAGAAGCGAGAGGTGAGCAACAATATTACAACAAAACACCCACCAGATATTATAAGTTCGCACAATCTACTCAGGATCAATTTGAGTATTTGACTGGGAGATGACTACATCATCATAATCCATCGTCGGTTTGTTCCCCACTAGTGGGGGTGGCCGATTGTTTCCGCGCAGCAATTGTTTTAATCCCTTTTCTCCATTTCACCCTGTCCCTTGCATCTTCCTCCTTCAGTCCGACTTTTTTAAATTCATCCTTCACTTGTTGTTTCCACGTTCTTCTTGGACGACCGCGTTTCCTCTTCCCATCCACCTTTAGATCTAGTGCCTTTCTAAGAAAACTTCCTTCCTCCCTCCTTACAATGACAGCAAATCATGTAGGCTACTTCGAAACAGCAATCATTGATATGACAACTGCTGATACTGGCAGAATAACAAAAAAATGCAGAAAATTAAAATGGCATTTTTTGATATTATACTGCATGCATTTAGCACCCCCTACAGTCTATTCCAGCACCCCCAAGGGGTGCTAGCACCCCCGGTTAAGAAACGCTGGCCTACAGTCAGCGACAGAAGACAGTTAGCAAATGTTACGTAGAGCATATTTAAAGAATACACTACTTGTTTTGGAGGACAGTTGAAAGGTTACCAGTTCGCTGTCTTAAAGCCTTTGCTGTGGGCTAGATTTCGAATAAGTACGTAGCCTACACGGGTACCGTAGTTGAATTAACAATTAAGCAACCATGCGCATGCAGTGAATATCCAGGCCTGATGCTATTAGCGTAATGCAATGCAATATCATAAGATTATTAAACTATTGTCATTTTACGATAAAGAAAAATACTGGTGTATGGTGGACACTTCAATACGATTTTTGTAAATGTGGCAATGCCGGTCAAATGGCAATGGGGCCTCGAAATTCGGTTTTGAAGTTTGTAATTCTTTAGCACAATGGCAATAAGAAAAGCGGATTAACAGAAGCCCTTCTGTTGTCAGTTGTAAAAGCCTTCGTATCCTTTTCTTTAGATGTCCGTGAGAATTTTCTGCCCGCAGTGCTGAGAAAGGCTCATGAGTTCTTGTCTGCTTCACCATAACTTGCCTATGCCCAGGGCCGGATTTACCAAGGCTCAGCAGGCTGAAGCCAGGGGCCTCGAAATTCGGTTTTGAAGCTTGTAATTCTTTGAAAAATTTGACAAGTTTAAACCCTACCTAAAGTAGTTTATAACTTTCCTTGAGTTGAAAGACCACTCAGGGGTAGGCATGGCAGGTTTAGTGCATAAATATTTCACTACTGAGCTTCAGCTTGATTTTAATAAATGCCGAGGGCAGTCTTATGACATGGCTGGTAGGTACAACGGTAGGCTATGCAGCAAAAAATCCTAGAAAGAAATAAATTTGCAAAATTTGTTCCATGCGCAAGGCACTTCTTAAATTTGGTAGGCCGCTCAGCTGTTGATTGCTGTCTTGATGCAGTGAACTGTTTTGGCATTATCAATGAAATTTACACCTTTTTTTCAGCTTCCACAAAGAGGTGGGCACTGGGCAGTTCTAAAATCATTTTTGCAACCTCAATCAAAAGTGCCTAAACATTTGTCAGATAGTAGGTGCGATGCACTTGCAAAAGCCACGGAAGCTATTTTGGAAAGTTACAGTGCCATCACCAAGGCTCTCAGTCATTTGCACTCCAATGTAGCCTAAGTGAGAAGAGTGATACCAGACTTAATGCTAACAATCTTTTGCAAAAAATGGAAAAATTGGAATTTGTGTTCATGTTGCATTTTTGGTCCAGAGTGCTAATTCGTTTTCACACGGTTAGCAAAGCCCTTCAGAAATCTCAAATCTGAATTGTCGTTAAGTAGCCTACTTATGCCGAATTGTAGGCTACAGTTCACTTGTAGACTTTCTATGCGAAATTAGAGATGAGTTTGACGAGTTTTATCAGCAAGCAAAAGCAACCTTGCCGAATATTAACTCCAGAGCTGTCACTAGGAGACAAAGAAATGCACCTGACGCTTTAAGTGAACTCTCTTCAAATGAAAGGTTTAAAATAAATTCCTTTATCCCTATGCTCGACGCACTTGAAGCCAATTTAAGAAGAAGAGCTAATGTGTACACGTACAGTGACATTGCAGAAATGTTCCTTTTGCTTGCTAATCTGAAAGCAACTGAGGTAGAAATTGTACGAGGCGTGGAACTTGTAAAGCTAGCGTATCCGGAAGATGTTGACAAGAAACTTGTATTGATTAACTTCTACATTTTCATTTGTACGTGAGACAAACACAAAACCAAGGGCTTACCGGTAGCGTATTTGTAAAACCTACTGTTAGACGGCACCATAAGCAAAATTGACCAATCAGAAAGCAGCAAGCGATTCACACTTCTCCCAGGAGGAGAAAATTTCTCCGAGAAAGAGTGATGTTTGAGTCTGAAGTAAGTTGCCAGGTGCACGAAGAATATACTTTGAAACAAATCCAAAACAACAAATTTTGCTTCGATTGGCATGGTTTTTGTTTGAAACAATGCTACTTTTTTGTTATTGATGGATCATAATTTTGGAAATCCTGGCCTAATTTGAACGTGCAAGTATTGAGCTAAATCTTATCGCAATATATCTGAGAATTTGAAGAATACCTGGCAACCGTGGATGAATTGTGAAACACTTAAAATTAGGCCTATTATTTGCCTGCCCATCAACTGTCAATACCCATGTTAGTCCTGACTTTTGCAGTAAGTTTGAAGTGTTGTTTGCTGCCGAAACGTAAAAGTAGCTTTCCTTACAAGTTTCCAGAATGGGCGGAGGCCTACGCCTAATGCTGCAAGTGCAATGTTTGTCAACTTATTACTTATCCAATGTAGCTTACAGCAGTGACTCTCAACCTTTTTTAGCCCATGGACCATATTTAAAAAAAATTATCCAATCCACCACTTTGTTATGTTGACGCCTCATGAACGCCACTAGTCAAAACTGTATTGCACAATGCACATAGGTAAAAAAACTCAAGGGCGTGTTCAACCTTAGTTCTTTAATAAAGTAATACGTGATGAACTAATTATAAGCAAACCCTCTTAGTTTGCACACTCAACCTTAAATAGCCTACTTGAATACACATAATTTTATTTTCAAATGTAATTATAACAAAACATCATGCACAAGTATGTGTCTGGTGCTGTCATGGTAATGTCTCAGTTTTGCCTTCTTAGCAACAGGAGCTTCTAACATTTGGTTGCTTTGAAAACACTGCAGAATGCAGTTCTTCATTTAGCGTCTGAAAAAATGTAACATGTGACGTTGAAGATAATTTAATTGACATTCATTGGAACAGCGAATAGCTCCACTCTCCCTGAAGAAACTTTGTACCATGAATCTTCGTGCACCGACAACAATTACGGCAACATTTGATGTATTGATTAGGCCTGTCAGCACTTCACTGATGCCTTGAACAGTTCAATAGCCTACTCGTTAAGTAGTAAAATAAGTTCAAAAACTGCTGAGCTTTTGCTTATCTAGCACTTCCAGAAAAATTGATCAAAAATCACGAAGTAAACATGATTATTACGTCACGCTGACATACAATCGTACATGCTACATAACTTTCTTTCACCTGTATGCACTATGCAGTCCTTGCATAATTTACTGTAGTAAAAGATACAATTTTAAAGAACGTTTTTATCAAGGATTTATAGAACTCTCTGTGGACCAACAGAAATTCCAGGTGGACCACCTGGACCACGTTGAGAATCACTGGCTTACAGCCTACGTGCGAATTTCAAATCCATTTAAGGCTTGAAAGTAGCCTATAGCCTCCTAGTAGCTACTTACTGAAGGTCATCTAAAACAGTGCTTCCCAAATGGTGGGTCGCGAAGCATTTCTAAATGTTGCTGAATGTTAACATTTTCTAAAAAATACCGACGTTGCTATGGAACTCACAGCAAGCCGCAGTTTGGTCTTGAACAGTAGGTTACTTCGCCATCACTAATCTTCACTTCATTTGTTGACTTTTCATGAATTGTGCACCCTGTTTTCTACTAGATCGGGAAATTATTGCATTATCATTACGTAACAATTATGCAACAATGTAACAAATACTTAACAATTAGATGTGTTATGTTGCATTAACTATTTCAGTACGTACGCCAGTAGTAAAGATGCCATAATAAAGAATAGTAAGAAAGTACGTACGCCCATAATAAAGATGTCATACAATGTAACTGATTGTGGGTCGCACAATAAGACTTGAATTGAAAGTGGGTCGCGCAATAAAACTTGCATCAAAAATGGGTCGCGAACTGAAAAAGGTTGGGAAGCACTGATCTAAAATACAGCACACGTCTGAAATACCAATTTGGTCTTCGGCCACGTTTTATAGGCCTAGCAATGCTGCGTCTTGACAAAATTATTAAACAACTTTGCGTTTGTTCCGGCTAAAACATGTTCAATGTTTAAACATTTGCTTATGAAACAACAATTCTATCTTGTTTTCGTTCTATTTCCAATTAAGAATAGCAACTCGAAACGAAACCCACGAGAACCTCCGACCGCAAAAAGCACATTGTAATGTTTCAATGTCTTGGAACTGGTGCACTCAGTTTAGTTGTTTTTTTAACGAACTGATGCAGTCAGTTCCTTATAAGATGCCGATAATGTGGTGTTAGGGGGGTGTATATACAGTAGAACGTCATGTACACTATATAAGCTGGCTCCAGGTCCCCTGCGGTCACAGACACGCATATTATCCCTGTAAAGGAGGGTGTCGCGATTGCCAGTCGCTCATTGTTGCCTGGTTTGATGGAAAGCGTAAAAATTAATGTCCGGTGGCATTTGGCTGGTTTTTCCTAATGTTAAATGACAGATTTCTAGGACGTTTGGAAGGTGGACATGCAAGACATGAAGGCTTTCGTCCTTTTCCAAGTGGAGCAGCTCCTCTTGGGGCTCCCTGTGGACGTCGAGATATGGAGGCAGGTTGGCACTGAATTTTTCTTCCTGAATTTTTAAACGGGACGGCATTGGCATGTGAAGAATGCAACAGCGAAAGTAGCTGAGAGGGAGAGAGAGAGAGAGAGAGAGAGAAACCTTTTATTTTGTCTGTTGCGAGAAAAGTATACGGTACAAAATATAGACAATGCAAATAAAATAGCACCATAACTAGAATCTACAACAGACAGGAAGCAGCGAAA
This sequence comes from Aplidium turbinatum, assembly GCF_918807975.1. Lineage (NCBI taxonomy): Eukaryota > Metazoa > Chordata > Ascidiacea > Aplousobranchia > Polyclinidae > Aplidium > Aplidium turbinatum. Next base: position 22,437,657 of record NC_137476.1, on the reverse strand, counting down.
GACTATATTAGTCATCGAGTCAGCTGCTTCCCGTGTTTTTAATGTGACAAATGTCAAACATCGGCATTACGTTGAAACCAAGATATGCGTTAAAACAGGATAAGCTTAAGTTCCGTAAAAGATGAAAACAAAAAGTTGTTTACTGCTGCGACAGTCAAGTGAATTCCTGTGATTTTATTCAAATATCAAAAAATATCATGCCCTACAAAAGTAGTAAGTTATGAGAAAAAAAAAAAAAAAAAAACTATGCATAAACAACAACTTCTAACTGCTAGCATAAAAGACGAAACAGAAACACTAAAAGTAAGAATTATGCTGGTATATAACTTTAATAACTTTAATCATAGTATATAACTTTAAACCTTAACAAAATCAGTCAGTTTATGAGCCGACTTGAAAACAGTTAATAAGATGACAGCCGTTAATAAATAGTACTTAGCACCAGTTTGTGAGTAGTAGGCCTAGGTCTACGTAGTATCAACAATGTTCAATCCGAAAAATTTGCGATAACACTCGTCAATGTTGTGGCAATAAAAACAGTCACAGACAAAGTTTTTTCATATAATAAATTTTACATTTTTTTGTGAAAGTTTTTATACTCGTAGCCCCTACTACTTCTGAAGGTAAATCATTCCATATTTTTGGGCCTAAGAATTTCAAACTGCCTTGGCCTTTTCTTAAGCTGACACTACGTAAGTGAAAGTTATTTTTTTGAGAAGCTCTCGTGCCATGGCAATGTACTTCAGTAATTTCCTTAAAGTAAGGTTCAAAGTAGCTTGGCAATAGCATATTTTTAAATTTAAAGACAAATTTAGAAATTTCTAATTGATGCAAGTTAGTGATGGGAAGTATGTCAAGATATTGGTACAGTAGTGAAAGTTTTGCTCTTCTGTTGCTAAAGGTTATTGTGCGAATGATTCGATTTTGCATTGTCGAAATTTTCTTGAGCAGTTTTTGTGTGCTTGAACCCCAGCATAAAATGCCATATTGTATTATTGATCGTGCAAGAGCATAGTACAGTGTTAACATGCTTTGTTTGTTTGTGTAGTTTCTAATTTTATAAAATATTCCAGATATTTTTGCCAATCTCCCAGATAGATCTTCAATGTGATAATTCCAACTCAGTTTGTCATCAAGAAATATGCCAAGATATTTGATGTTGTTTGTTTTTTGAATTTTTGTGTTGTTTAAGACTACATTTAGTTTTGAAGTTGACCCTCCTTTTCGTTCAAGTAACATGTAAAATGTCTTGGAGTAGTTGATACATAATTTGTTTGCATTGAACCAATCAGTGATACGCTGCATCTCAATTTCAGTGTTTTGCTGCAATTGCAAAATAGATGTGGCTGAAGTAAAAAAAACAGTGTCATCAGCAAATAGCTGAGAATCGAAAGTTGTTATCAGAGGCAAATCATTTATGTAAAGCAGAAAAAGCAATGGTCCAAGTATAGATCCTTGAGGAACACCACATGTGATATTTTCATGCTTTGATTTGAAGCCATCAGCAGAAACATATTGTTGGCGGTTGTGTAAGTAAGATTTTATAAGGCCTCCCATTAAACCTCTCAGGCCATAAAACTCAAGCTTTTTTAGAAGTATTTGGTGGTTAACGGTGTCAAACGCTTTTGCTAAATCAAGAAATAACAGGTAAACGTAATGATGTTTTTCTTTGAGTTCAATTAGTCTTTCATGAAGATTACTTAATGCTAACGTTGTAGAATGACCTTCCCTAAATCCAAATTGTTGATCATTAATCACGTTGAATTTGTCAAGAAAGCTCATCAAGCGTTTGTAAATAATTTTTTCTAAAAGTTTGCTGATATTTGAAAGCAAGGAAATAGGACGGTAATTAGTTGGATCTGCTTTTGCGTTTTTCTTGAAAATAGGAATAACTTTTGCAATTTTTAGAGCGTCAGGAAATATTCCTTGTTTCAAGCATGCATTAAAAAGTTTAGTTAAATGAGGTGCAATAATACTTTTTGATAACTTTAACATTCGAGAAGAGATGTCATCTGGTCCATCCGATTTTTTAACATCTAGTTTGTTTATTAGGCATTCGACTTCATTTTCATCAGTTTCATATACCGCACATGTTTGTTTTAAAGCAGGCCCCATGAATGAATCAAAGTTTGACTTTTGCTTTAAGTGTGAAGTTAATTTTTCGCCAATATGTGTAAAGTGGTAGTTAAGTTGGTTGCATATTTGTTCATGTTTTTTGTATGAAATGTTTTCTGCAATAAGTTCATTGGGAAGTGTATTCGTTTTAGCTTTCTTTCTTTGAAGAAGTTCATTGATAGATTTCCATGTTTTTGATGAGTTGTGTCTCGATTCATTGAAGCGTTGTTTGAAGTAGTTTTGTTTTGACATTTGTTTAATGTGAGTTAATTTGTTTCTATATTTCTTGTAAAAAGATACTTTTTCAGGACAATTTTTTTTGTAGCAAAGTTTGAATAATTTATTTTGGTGTTTGATTGAAACCAGAATTCCTTTTGTGATCCATGGCTTGTTGTACAATCCAGACTTTTTCCTACTGAGTTTTTTTAATGGGAAATGAGAGTTGATTAATGTTTGCAAAATAAGTATCAATTTATTAGTGCTGTCGTTAATATTTTTATAGCTTGTGGTTAGTTTTAGGTTTTCAAGTTGATCTGAAAGTTCACTCAAAAAAGCATCAATTTTATTTTCTTCAATTTTTCTTGTCAAATACGGACGTTTTTTCATTTTGCGTGGTACAGTTTTGATTAATAAAAATGTTGGTAAGTGATCAGATATATCATAAGTCAATACATTAGTTTGTGCACTTTCACTGTTATTAGTATAAATGTGATCAAGTAATGTTGACGAACTTTCGGTAATTCTGGTAGGCACATTAATCAAGTTAGAGCATCCCAAAGCAGTTACAGCTTGCAAATAAGAAGAAATTCTGGATTCTTTATTACATTTGGCTAAATCAATGTTGAAATCACCCAAAACGAAGAAGTCACAACGTTCTTTTTGAATCATGTGTAAAGTATCACTGAATTTATCCAAGAAAACTTCATAATTTCTGTAAGATGGATGTCTGTATACAACGCCTATAATAATTTTTTTAGAATTGGAATGAGACAGCTCAATCCACATGTTTTCACAGTCTTCGATTATAAATTGTAAATCTTGTCTTTCAGAGTAAATGATTGAGTTATTAAGGTACATTCCAACGCCACCAGCAGTGGTTGGAGAATCAGCTTGTATGAATTTGTATTCAGCAATATTAACTAATGGATTTTCCATTTTTAATTTTGTTTCCGTTATGCACAGTATGTTAGGTTTAAAATCCAACTGAGTCATTAATTCTTCTAATTTAAATTTGTTTTTTATTAAGCTAACCATGTTGAAGTGAAATATTGAGAAATTTTTTTTTGATCCATGCTTTAGTTTTAGATTTACTGTGACGGGGTGGTGGCTGACTAGATGACTGCTTATGGTCTTTCGCTACCATCCTGATTGCGCCATAATCTAACCAACAGTTGTACAATGCATTGTTTTGACAACTACATTTTACTCTGATTGTTTGTTAATATATGGCGCTGTTAAAACAAAATAAATTGACTTGACTTGACTTGTACGTATTTCAGCAACGTCTGCATACTCAGAGGTGGTGACGATGGTTTTTTTTGACATGTTTTCAGTGGCAAAATTTGCAGGCGTAGTAAATGTGTTCTGGTCATGAGAATATGTTTTGTTACTAGAGAGGGAGTTTTTTGAGTAAGAATTTACGTAGTCAGCAGACATTGCAAGAAAGAAAATGTTTCCAATAGACAAATAAACAACCAATGATATAGGATACAAAAGATAACGGAATGATTGTACAACAAAACAAATAAGTGAATAAACCACCAACACCTGCATTTATAGCTTATAATCAATATAACAGAACTGAGAAATTACTTAGGCTATGGGTGACAAAAGAGACAATTTAATGCAAGAACTTGTAATTAATTAAGACTAAATAGAAAGTACAGCAAATCAAGTCGAAGTAGTGTGAGAAAAAAAAAGTTAGAAACAAAATCACTATTAATACGTCATAATAAAAAAGTTTAACAAGGAAGTTAAAACATCAGCCTTCTACCGTACGTACCAAGTTAGTGTTTTTAAGTAGAAATTTGCAATAAAAAGTTAGTGGTGAAATACAAACTATTGGCCAACAAAACAAAATTAAAGAAAAAGCAGAGTTGTAACATACAGTAGGCCTACAATGAACAGTCCAGATTTAATCCTTTAGAAATTTGATTTGGTAGACATAAACAACCTTTTTCTGAGTCAATGGTTACAGCACCAAGCCTGGACAGGGTTTTCTCTTGTTCTGGGTGAGAATGAAGGTTGACAACAGTTAGGTAAAATATAAAGACGTTCGAAAAGATTTCTTGTTACTTTTCTTCAAAGTTCAATTAACTCTAAGCAATCCAACTCAGAAAATGCAACTAACTGAATGGCTGACAAATTCACTGATAGCTTCTCGCTAGCCTAAATCAAGGTTTCTTTATAGTGACCTCTTTCTACGAATTCTTTTTCAATTTCGAAAGTTTTGCTACTGAAATGATCACAATTAAATTCCTTTCTTAATTTGACCGAATTTAGTTATTCTCCAGGTCTTAGTTTTTCTTGAGTCCAATTTATATATTTAGACCTGGAGAGCAAAATCTTTGCTGTTTACTTTATAAAAGCGCGGGAAAGAAAACAAGAAAGTTAAGTGAGGCTTCCCGTGACGCACCGAGTATTGAACGCGGGCCGGTAGAGTGAGGGACCACTCCACTGACCGCTACGCCACTCAATACGCCATACAGGAGTTTTAATCTTTTCCAGTGTAGAATTGAATTTCTGGATAGCTTCTGTTGCTTCTTTGGAGGAAAGTGCATAGCCTAATTTTTTCTTCAGTAGTGACATCGTTCGCTCAAGACTTTCCTCATTCACGACAGTAGCATCCACGCACGTTGGCCTACGTACTGCATCACCTTCTTCGAATGCAAGTTCCTGCCCAGAGGAGTGTTCAGCTTGAATAGCAGTCGAACTACCTTCAGAAACAGCTTCACTACTTTCTTCCAAAGAATTGTCACCACCACACAACATTGAGCTTTCGAAGAAACTCGAACTGATGTTGTGTGTATCTCCAAGGGCAATATACACATACCGTTTCTTTTCTTCAGGCGTGCCTCTATACATATGATTTGGAGTCAGTTGTTCATGCAAAATAACACTGGACTGATGCTTGCATAATTTTCCACATATGCCAATAGGACAAGAGCAAGTACCTACCAAAGCATCTACAATGTAGGAACGCCCTTCCGTAGTTTCACTTCCAACTTCGTATAGTCCAGAAGCGGTGTGTACTTTTGTGATGCTACTGGCTGGAAGGACTGTCAGTTTTAAGGTAGGTCGTTTTGCCTTATTAAAAACAAGGCTCAGTATTCTATTTGAGAAGTAAGTGCTGTAAATCTCAACAACGAATTGCAACAGTTGACAAGGGTTGTATGCTTTGCACCTGAAAACACATGCGATTGCATTAATTAGTTGTATGGCAGCTAGATGTAGACAGAGCTGTTTGCTACTATGAACATTTCTTTTCGTTTTTACACTTCAAGTTACACAACCATTGGAAACATACCTATTGAAGACAACATCTTTGATGATTTTAATTGTTGCTTCACAACAGTTGTTTGTGTTGCTTCCCCTGGTGATGCAGCTATCTTGACGAAAGGCATGACACCATTGCTCTCTTCTCATGAACAGATTGGTATCTAAATACCTAAATGAAGAGAAATCACAATTCACAAAGGGGTTGACTGATTTAACCCTGAAATTTCTTAAACTAGTAAATTTTTTTCCCATAAAATGCATTGTTTCCAAGCATATCTTTGAGAGTTGTAAAACCTAAAAAGACACCGTGTTGCAACATTTTTCCTTATGCAATTTCATTTTAATTGTATATACTTGATACAATAAATGGAATAAATTATAGGCCTCTAATTATAAGCATATAATTAAGTACCATATAGCCCCAGGTCTATCAAAATTTGAAACTTTTTAACAGTTCTTGCAAAGAAATGATTGTGGTAGTATCATCACTACCATGTTTACCAATTGTGTAGCATTCCTCATCTTGACCACTGGAAATGATCACGGCCAATGGAAGAGCACCCATAGGACTTCCACACAATAAAACAGTAAGAGTGGCGTTTGTTTGGTCTACAAATGAAAAAAAATCTTGTAATGAAACGTACAAGACAACATGTGATGTCATCAAAATGAATTTGGAAAAAAGTGGAATGAATTAAGTGCAGTCGAAATTGTTTAATCATTAACAATTAGGTATGCAATTAACAGATTCAAAGTGTAGTATAGTTTGGGTAAAAAACGTTGGGAACACCTGATATATACAGACGGCCAACTTTGCATCAACTGAAGATACATAGATTTTACTTGCCTAAATGAGATGTGGAGTCCACAAAAACCATTTCACAAGATTGTTGCATTCCATGAACACGTTCCTTCAAAGGGGTAACAATCACACAAACAAATGAACCATTCCCAAATTCCTTTAATTGTACTTTTGATTGTAATGTTTGTGCAAAGTCTTTGATGCATTGAAACATTTTCTCGCCTGTGTATGTACCACATGATTGTTGGCGCCATAACCTCCACCAGTAATACACGGAGTCACGCTTTGGGTTCATGCGGCTATTTGCTATGTCAGACAAATTTCCTGCTGCAGAAAGCTTTGACTGCTCTATTGACAAAGCTTCAGCAGCAGTAAATCCACTTTGAAAATATCTAAAAAAAGTTGCTTTCGTATCAGGCAAAATTGTAAGTTGCTCTAATGCAGCACATGACTCCAAAGTGTGGTTGTGTTTTTCCTTAAAAGTAACAAAACAAGGAAAAGAGGCCACCATTGGATCTTTCTTTTTGGTATCAGTTGTGATGCGCTTGATCTTAACACTCATCTTTGCAGGGCACCTATTAAAATAAACAAAAATGGAGCATATTACACATGAAATTTAAATGAAATGGAAGCAGGGTAGGATAAATTCCCTTGCAATTATCTTCATAAACTGAATTTTTACATACTTTTTATTCTAGGCTATTCTATTGCAAGCTATTCAAATTCAGTGCAGGTTTTTTGATCTTTGATTGTGAAGACTCTAAAAACTATTGTAACAAAACTCAAAACTCCGCCGTGATAGCTCAATTGTTTAGCACATCACTTCTGGAACGAAGAAGCTTCAAGATCAAGCGACGCTGGTTTGACTCTCAGGGCGGGCGCTTGAGCAACGCACGTTAAGGACTGCTCTCCATTCAGCGGCATCTAATGGATGAAAATGAAATAATTCCCCGGCAACAAGACTTCAACAATTGGACCGGGCCTGCATCAATGATTCAAAGCCTTTACAAGTATGCGAAACTTCCAAGATTAAGCTCTGCAAGAAGCTTTCCCAGTCCGAGGATAAAGATTCAATCATTCAACACTAAAAAATAGCCAAGGATACACAAGTGATAATAGCCTACAGAACTATATTATATAGGTTAACTGCAACAACTTACTTTGTGTTGACTTTTTGCATTCCTTTGTTGAACGCCTGGTTGTGATGACATATGTAGTCTTTTCTAAACGCAAATCTTTTAACATTAGGATACGTTGTCCTAACATTCCATGCAGTGTTTGAGCTTTTACTGTACTCCTGCAACCAACATTTCCACTCCTCTTCCGATTTTGCCTCTACTCGTACCTCCCTCGAATCCTTATTGTCGCTCAAAACTACACAATTTCCATAGCCAAATGACATGTTTCATGCAAAAAACCCTCAAAAGCTGTTGCACTTTCTGTTCAGGACGCATTCAACAGAGAGACGCATTCAACAGAGAACAGTTTTCAACCACTGCTTTTCGCGCCGACAACTTTTCACTGCTGCCTTCCGATTGGTTAGAGAAACTTCATTCTCCTAAGGAGATATTTTCTCCTCCTAGGAGAAGTGTGAATCGCTTGCTGCTGACTGATTGGTCAATCTCGCCTTATGGTGCCGTCCAACAGTAGGTTTTACAAGAAACTTGTATTGATTAACTTCTACATTTTCATTTGTACGTGAGACAAACACAAAACCAAGGGCTTACCGGTAGGCCTACAGAAGAGCAATCTGTTTCTTTGTCTCATGGAGACCTTTTACGAAATTATGTGCCAGGAAAAAAATAACACTGTCTTTCCTAATGTGGAAGCAATATTAAGACTGTTTCTAAGCTTAGGGGAGGGTGGGGTAAGATGAGCACCTTTTTGCTTAAGTCGCTTTTACAAAAGAACGGTTTGTTTTGGAAAATTTTAATTGGGTGAACTTAAAGCACTAGTGAATCAGCTACATTTTAGATTGAGTTTTATCACCTTGCGATTTTTATATTTTTTTATATTGATACTTATTCGCGTGTTGCTCAACTTACCCCGGCATGAATTGTATGGGGTAAATTGAGCAATGACCTGGGGTAAGTTGAGCAATTCGATTAAGTTGAAGCATTCCCCTGTCAGTTTGTTTGTATAATTGCGAGGCATTATGCTGCACAACACAACACTGTTTTTTTATCCAATACGAACCTAAAAAGACACAAATTCAACAGTTCAAACATTAAATAAGCTAAGGCTATTTCTTTTGGGGTAAGTTGAGCAACTGCTCCAACATGCAGTACTTCAACTAGCAATGCACACTTTACCCCATCCTGATTTTTGTGACAAAATTACGAATATTTAAAAAACTACAAGACTAACCAACCTGAACGTTTTATTGAATATCCTCACACTTTATGCTTACCAATACAAAAAAACAGATTTGATTTACATAGTGTAACAATAAAGTTATTCAGTTTTTGGCAAAAAAATAAAAATTTCGAATTTTTGACATAAGCAATATAATCTGATAAAATTGCGTGCCATTGTAAAATGCGATTCTCAGTGGACATAACAAATACATTGAATGAAGTAGCATTATGAGTGATACATCCAGAATAAAAATAAAAAAATTCCGCCGACTCGTTTTTCCAAAAACAGGGGTTGCTCATCTTACCCCATTGCACACTTTACCCCAGTCTCCCCTAATGGTCACTATAACTGCTCAGGAGAGAGATCTTTCTCAAAGCTAAAAAACATCAAAAATAAACTGAGGTCGACAATGTCTCAAGAAAGGTTGTCCGCACTGAGCATTGAGAGTGACAAACTTAAACAGATAAATTTTGATGAACTTTTGCATAATTTTGCTTTGACGAAAGCTAGAAAAAAAATTTGGTAGCCTCGTCTTACTCTATTTGATAGGGTAGCCACTTTAACAAGTCGAAATTCTGCCACTGAAATTGACTACAATGCAACCGCCAACCAATCAGAACGTGTTATAAGAGGCTACCGTCCAATTGTGACCCTTATAGCACTCATCCAGAGAGTTAATGCTTGTTTTGAACTTTATTTGGAAATTACAGAAGAAAAAGAGCAATAGCAGAGGTGAGAATCGAACACGCGTCAATGAAATGACTACTTTCTAGCCCTAACCCTAACCCCTAAGCCAACCAGCTGACAAAAAATCCATCACTTAATTTGCTTTCTATGATCTTCTTTTCGCCATTTTTTACGTCACTTAAACCGCAGCTTATGATTGGTTGGCGGTTTCATTCTAGTCAATTTCAGTGGCAGAATTTCGACTTGTTAAAGTGGCTACCATTTGATAGCTGTAACTATTTCTTATGTCCTCGTAAATAAACTTTACAATTATTGTAACGGTTATTGTTCCCCTCGACTTCAAGCATTATCAAGATCTTGATATAATCAGATCTGAAGGAATTGCCATCACAGCTGGTTAAAACAGCTGTCAGATGGTAAAGTACCGGGCCTATTTCTGGGGCTCGGTACTTTCGACTCCAGCCACCCGCACTTGCTGTTGTTTCTCTGGGCAAGAAACTTTACGATAATTGCCTCAACCCAGTGATCGATTTCGAGTAATAATGGGTAGTAAGGCAAAGTGGGGCGTGTTGTCACAGGGGCGTGTTGTCACAGCACGATTTCCATGTGATAACCCAAGCGTAGGCTATAACTACGAGTTTTCAATGGAAGGCATAGTTTTCAGTTCTCTTTCGTACAAGCAGTGAAGGTTAATAAATTTGTCACCACAGCAGAAATTATGAGGAGTGCCAATGAATTTTGGGCAAAATCAGGTTTTATATCTAAACTAAAAAATGGTCTGGCAAACTAAGGTATGATCATAACTGATCAGGAAAGATACCATTCGTTTGCTTTAAGCCTGCTCTTTTCATCATACCAAACAGATAAGACATGCAAGTAGAGATGTACACATGGTTGTTGAAACCACGTGATTTCATACCACGGGGCGTGTTGTCACAGCTGTGACTACACGCCCCATGGTGTGCATTTTTGATGTTAAGAAACATAAAAAAAATATTTTTGTTTATACAACAAGGTAGGCTAGTATGCGTATTTGTTAAAATACAACGCTTTTTTAGAAAAAAAATTAATATTAGATATATGATCCACACATATATTCGATAGTGACACATAATTCTAAAGATGATATTTTTATTGCTTTTGACAATGGGCATAAACTCTTTACCAATATGTTGTAAATCAATTTCTTTGCATTTCGCATATTTGTTTATTCGTTCAGCCTGTCTTAAAACCATTTTTTTATTGGTTTCTGTCATATTTTAATCATAAAGCATGTGCAGAAATTTTGTGACAACACGCCCCGTGCTCTGCGACAACACGCCCCGGGGTGGGGCGTATTGTCACAGTCGCAGCCCATTTACTTGCATGAAATATGCATTTATGTAAAAACGAAATAATGTAGAAAAACTTTAGCTGTAGCTAAAAGAAGTCGAATGATAGCCTACCTCTTTCAATTGCACTAAGTTATATGGCATCTCGATACCATTGGCACAGAACGAGATATATGCTGATTTGTAAAAATTGTGACAACACGCCCCACTTTGCCCTACCAAATTTAAGTCATAGCCTACGTAGGCTAGAGTAGACAACCGTAAACAGACATTGCAGTCGGCTGCAGCGTGGGTCAGGTGTAGGCTACGTCGGAAGCCGTACACCGATGCATAGCGCTCAAGTCCACTTTCCCGCAATGCAGGATAAAGATAAGAAAAACAAACAAACAATAGGCTACCGAGCCCACTTCAACTTTCTGTTGGTAAAATAGCCACTTTACCCACCAAACAGTAAAATAAGAATTTAGTCTAGTAGGCTATAGTGATTTCCCTAACCGCAAATTTCAAAATAAACAGGCTAATATTTGCTCAAACTCAAAAACTGAAATGGCACAGGTAAGAAGATTGCTCTCCCTATTTCTGCTCTAAAAATTAGACGAAAACTGCTTTTCAGATTGCAGCAATAAGCAAATGTTTGACCGAGGCCCAAACATCTTTTCCAAATCAAATTGAAAACTTTCTGACCGTCTGCACCCTTTGCTGCAAATTCTCTTCTGGTGAGTCAAGAATGACCAGTGAAACATCAATGGAATCGAGAAGTAATAGCCTACTCTAGCGCCATGTGACAAATAAAAGTTCAAAAAAGCAACCGCTAGGTGAAGATAGTAAGTTTTGAGGTTCAAGACATTTTAAGATTGCGCAAGATTTGATAAATGACCTTGCTTAACGACATCAATAAAAGTTTGTACACAACCTTTATTTTCATAACATTGTCGATGAAGGGGGCCCAAAAATAAATTGTTACCGGGCCCGAGAAATCCTGTCAACGGCCCTGTCTGTACCAAACCACTGTTTTAGGTAAAATGTAGCCTAACTTGAATTGGATTTCTGAAAAAGTTTTGGGGAGTCTGGGAGTCGAAGCCCCCCAGCAACTAGGATAATCACAGTAAAAATTGCTTCCTCCCAGTAGAAATCTGTTTAAGCCCTGAAACGTAACAATGAGGCTATTTTTCCAAAAGCTCAAGGTCCACCATTAACACCCAGAAGGTCCGGAATCAGACCGCGGTCCGCCAGTTGAGTAGCCCTGGCCTAGCCTATAGTCCGCCCAAATAGCCGCAGAGATATTTTGTCCAGCAGCTTCGTTGATCAGAAGTTGAGCGGCTGGCAGAAATGAGTGTTTTGATTTCAGTCGACGGGAGTGATGTCTTGGGGGAGCAGAGATCTTGGAATGGTGAGGTGGTTGGGTTCCAATGCCCGTCGACCGAGAGACACTGATACAGTCACTTCAAGCATCGTTTGACCATATTGTCTATTAAAAACAACCTTTTTACAGTTTTGTATTTTCCCCGATTTTGTCTGTGCTGTAGGCTATCTGCGGCGAGCAGTGGCGCCGCCAGACCTTCAACAATGGGGGGGCAAAATATTGACAGTGCAAGACAGTAGCGTAATCAAAAATTTTGAAAGGGGGGTGTTGACAGCCGGCGTGTTCGCCGAAGGCGACACTTAGTGGCGGGGGGTGTGGGGGGCCTCCCCCAGAAAATTTTGAAAAATTATATTCAGTTTGGTGCATTCTGAGAGCATTTTCAACAAAATTGTGGGTATGAATATTTCTGTTAAATGGTGCTGTCCGGTGGCATAGCAAAACGATAAGATCATGTTTTCTTCGGCATTTTTCGGAAATAAAGCTAAGTCTCTATGTTTTCTTGTTGCTAATTCCAGACTGAGATATTTGAATGTTTGGTATTGGCAAAACTCGCTCTTTTAATGCAGTTTCGTTTAAAATTAGGCAAACTTTGTTTTAGAGACATAGGTTGATTGCTTTTTTTTTTGCGAGATTATTACAGTTTTATTATTTATCAATTTTCTACTTGGTTGATTCAAAAAGCGATCTTATTCCTAAATTACATTCAAAAGTGACCTCAACATTTCAACGTATATGAGCAGTCCTAAAATTCACATAGTTTTAATTTTCGGATATGCTCAGCGTGAATAATTTTACAAAGTGAATCCCAAATTTTGAAACCGTGCCAAAATAACAGAGATATCACTCCTAAAGCATAAGAAGAATCGATAGCCCCCCCCCAAACTGAGCAAGACTCCAGGAGCCCAACCTTCTAAGGGTTAAAAGTCATGTCGACTTATACTTGATGCCCCCCTTATCGAAAATTGTTTTTTGTAGTAGGCTACCGCTTTGAAGGTGGATTACGACTATGAACAAAAGAATAAATTTTAAACTTTAATTTGTATTGAAAATACATGACGTAATGTCTTCCAGCCTTATCACATTTTTTTCACTACGTAATATTTACCACCACCAAACCACTTTTGACAATCGAATTTTTTAATTTATTATTCGATAAAATGTTTAGATGATGTCACGTCATTACGCCGATTTGAGATATAATTTCATTCATGACGTCGTATGGATGAAAAACCTTTACAAGTTTTATACTCTGCTGAGATTAAAGAAGAAACATAAATGATAAATATTGAAGAAATTGAGTCTCCTTTACAACTTAAGAGTCGAACAACTCAAAACTGCTGAAACGAAACGTTTTGTAGTGAAAGAATCACTGCAAGCAACCAATGCCAAAATGCGCGCGGAAGAAGTCATGGGAGTGTGAGGTATCAAAAATTTAACAGGTTGTTATTTGTCTACATCAATGTGACGTTAGTTAAAACTTTAAAAAGTCTATATCTTTGCTTCTGTAGAAAATCTTTTTATTTAGCCTACTGCAGTAGTTCTCAAACTGTGCGTCGCGACGCCCTGGTGCGTCGTTTCACTTTTCCAAGGGCGTCGCAGAATAGTTCCGTTTCGTGGCTGAACTCAGTTTGAGATTATGAAAATGAGGTTAGCTCTTTGAGGACCGCTGGGACACATGTGTCCCATGCACTTAGCCGATTACACCGCAATTAACCAAAAAAATTGCCACTGCTGGCCTGATACCTTAACGTAGTATTGGATGTCTATCCTTTAAAAAAAATGAAAACTCTGAATCATTTTTCTTGGTGTTATTTCAGTTTGAAAACAGTAAAGAGTTGAGGTTGCAAGTGCGTTTTTTTCCCTTCAAATTTGCGAAGCATATTTATTTACATTTGTCTAAGCTCGAGTTGAAATTTGTAATAAACTTTCCGGAAAAATTTCCAAACTACGAATGGATTCGTGATCCTTTCGTAGTTTGAAATCTGGCAAATTTTTGAATTCAATAAATGACGATTATCCAGGCTTGGTGAAAGAAAGTACTGCGAATTATTATCCCATTCCCTACGTCGTATTTATGTGAAGCAAAATTTTCTGCCTTGGCGGTGATAAAACCAAATATCGATCACGTATAAACAGTGAAAGAGAAATGAGGGGGGCAATTTCAAAAATTCTCCCAAGATTCAATGAACTTTGTGAAAGCAAACAAGCCCGCACGTCACATTAAATAATATGCATTGCTTTTTGTTGTTGTATCAATAAACAAAACTTTAATCATATGTTTCCTCATTAACTTTTATTTGCTGGTGCGTCGCAAGTCCAGAAAACTTTTCCAGAGGCGTCGCAACAAAAAAAAGTTTGAGAACCACTGGCCTACTGTATAATTTAGTCATCAAGGTTTTCCATACTTTTTTTTAAAGAAAGAGCTTTTACCCCCCTCCCCCCCCCTTGCAACTTCAGTTGACTTACTTGAGGTTGGGATCCAAATATTAAAAAAATAATATTAATATGTATTAATAAAAAAAAAATAAAAAAGATGTTGCCCAAAACATTGGGGGGGCAGCTGCCCCGCCTGCCCCCCTCCTGCCGGCGAGGTGTAGGCCTACATTCACACAGCGAAAACTCCGCGCGGCGCATTGGCATCAATCATCATCGCGTCCATTGGTCCACGCTGTTGACAACACAACGAGGGAATGACCTCCGGGCAATTCTTGCTAGTTACATAACAGTGGACATTGGTCTTTTGGCAATCGACCAAACATTAAAGCTGAGCAAAATGCAGGAATCAAGTTTGTCAGTGTTACTGGCAAATTTTTGAAAAGCCTGACAGGTTTCAAATGTCAACACGTTTTTGCAGAAAAATTCAACCAATCACTGGTTTATTTGTCAGGAGCAGAAGGATGCGTGTTTGAAATATGCCAGTTTTTCTTTTGTATAGAAAGTTGTTTTAGACTACGTTTCATCCGTGTGAAACGTTCCGGTATTCCTCGAGCAGCCACAGCGTTGGCAGACCAGCTGTTCTTGGTGGAGTAAAAGTCGGGCAGCAGTGAAGTAGCCTATGTGATCAACTCGAGGTGTGCCATTGATAAAGCTATGCGAGGACGACTGAACCTTACAAGCCACAACCAATACAAAAAATGAAGACAAATAGGCTGTTTTTACCAAGGGTTAGAGTTAGGAGTTATTCCAGAGAGTTAGGAATAAGGTTAAGGTTTTGATCTTTGCCCAGGACTGAAAAATATCCAAAATACAAGTTTTTGTTTTCAACAGCTTTCAACTTTTTTTCAAATTAGGGAAGAATTCCTTATCTGGCAACGCTACATAGCCAAATGAAAAACACGAGCATAAACCATAGACATCTTATTATAACTAGACCGCGCATCGTCACTTCTCTCGTTTACGATTTTTGAAGAAAGCAGGTTCAGACGTCAGCCATTATTAGTGTACCTATTCCGCGCGTTTGCCAATGCTTTTGTAGGGACCCGTAATGAATTTTCATTGTTTTGAATTCAATTCAATTTATTTTTCCTTGTCAGAATGCAAAACAAATGATATTGTGAAAAAGAAATACAGGAACAAAACCAACAAAAGGAAAAGGTGGCAAAACTATTATGGTTTAAGACGTGCATGAACGGATTTAATATTGCGGTATATGAATCGATAAATATACAGTAGTTAAGCACGGCCACCAAACCTGATACTTTAAAACAAGTAGAAGTAGATGAATTAATTAGTTAAGAATCAGTCGCCTCCTCGTTCCTGAAACAACTGGAGCGCCAATTCTTAAAGCAATGAGAACACGACTGAACACAACTTAACTTTCTACAAAATGTAATTCTCCTATAATATTTGCGTTTCTTAAAAAACTCAGTTGTTGTGAACAAATAATTGACAAAACAAATAGTTTTCTATGCAACAACACAACCGCAGCTTTTACCAGGATTCTGTTCAATAGAGATTGATGGCTTTCGATTTTCTCCGTTGTAGCAAAACGTTGCATTATGACGTAAATTCGTGTGATTTCATCAACAATAACTTTTAAAGAAATAGCTTCAGTTTCAAGTTGCTGTGAAATAACAACTAATAAATATCTCCGCAATTCACCTAGTATGACGAAATCTTTATATGATTTCACCTTTGCTGTTCTACAATCGCAAACATATTGTTAGAATTTGTTAATTTATGCTGCCAAAATGTGCGCAAAGATAACGTTATGTGCAAGGTGCCGCTTTGAACTGAGTTCACACACTTTACCTGTTCAACCCAGCTTCTTATCATTTAAAGATAGAAGTGGACTTTTTAAACCTTCTTTCAGTGTTGTATATATTTGTGAAGAAACTGAATTATGCATTAAACGGTTACTAACTACCACAGCTGGGAGATTACCTCTTCATCCAGGCATTGTGGAAGCTATTGCGGTAGCTGTGCTTGGAAATATAAACCATTCCAAGATATTTACTAATCTCACGGATCTTGTGTTTGAATGCACCGTTACCGATAATCACATTTTTACGCTAGTCAAAACTGTGTCCAAATGTTATTTAAAAATTAGGTTTTACAGCATTGGTAAGGAAACCTGCAAGCAAATACAAGCTAAATTGGTTCGTAAAACGCTTAACAAAACAGTACTTTTCAAACACCAATAAACCACTTCCTTTCGACATCACATCAGTATTGGTGAATATTTAATTTGTTTTGATTTTGTTGAGCTATAGGCCTACGTTATAGCCGCTATAATATAGCGTATCATTTGCTTAGGTTTGATGTAATAAACTGTTTGTTGCTGTTTTTACAATAGGCTAATCATCAGCTCAGCTGTAACGCCAAATTGAATACGGTAAGAGTTCTGCTGAACTGCTGGAAATGATGCATTCAGTGTATCGTATACGTGCTCTCGCATCGCAGTGTTTTTGCTTCATATTATAGACTGTATGTATAATTCTGTGCAATTTAACACATGCTTTTATTCATTTCATAGATGAATAAAACCTCTATTACACCAAAGTTCTAAATTATAGTTAACAAGTTAGTTTTCTGCAGAAGCGCAACCAGCTCAGAAATGTTATCGTTAACAGCGCAGCTTTCACGCGAGTTTGAGACACTAACAATGGCCGCCGCCTTTTTTCAATTTCTTCAATCGAAATACGAGAAGCGCAGTCTAGTTATAATAAGATGTCTGTGGCATAAACGTACAGCGCTGAGCTTAAAAAACTATGTCCAGTGTTTCGTTTTAAAATAAAGGAAGTGGCTATTGTTCCACACTTAATGCCATGGTTACAATCATGTGTTGCCAGAGTTAGGATTAAAGTTAGGAAGGGTCAAGGTAAGGGTTAGAGTTAGGAATAAGATTAGGGTTTTGATCTTTGCCCAAGACTAAAACAAATTTCTAAAGTACACAAATTTTTGTTTGCAACAGCTTTAAACTTTTCTCAAATTAGGGCAGAATTCCTTATCTGGCAACTTTATTGAGGCTATTATTACACTATATAGTGTAAATATAGCCACAGTCTTTTTTCAAATGCATTTCCATTTAAACTGCTGTAGAGTGTTACAGCTTCATTGTTGTAGTAGCCTACTCTTGTCAAACAATTCTACACAACAAAGTAACAGAGAGTTTAAGGTTTTGAACAAGTACAGTACGGTATACGTAGTTCGGCTCGTCGTCGTGTGAGCGTCTGGGGCCGAGGGTCTATCCTTTTACCACCCCAGATTCACGATGTTCCCGGACTACACTGGAAGGCTGCTAGAGAGCAGCCAGTCTTTGGTTTCATCATCCATGACACGCAGATCTTCCACTATGTTAGGTGGCTTGAAGATGGAGCAGTCATTGATGATGTGGTCTGCAGTCTGTTCCTCGGCACCACATTCACAGGAGGAGTAAGAGGCCATTCCCCATTGGTGCATGGTTGAGCGGAAAAGTTCGACGCCTGTACGGAGACGGTTGAGGCGCACCCATACCTGTCTTGGTAGTGTTAGACCGATGGGGCGTGTGTCGGCGTCGGGGATGAACGAATAGAGTCTGGTGGCGGTTGACTTCCATTCAGAACTCCATTTATGGTCCGCCCAAGCAGCCGCAGAGATGTCTTGTACATCAGCTTCGTTGATAAGAAGTTGAGCGGCTGGTACAAATGGGTGTTTTGATTTCAGTTGACGGGGGTGCTCGTTTGGGAGAGCAGAGATCTTGTGGTGGAGAAGTTCGGCTAATTAAAGGCATATTGTGTTGGTAGGCCTAACATATTACTATATTAGCATCCAATAGCAGGTGCAACCTAATTTGTACCGGGTCAAATCATTATAATTCAACAAGGGGTGTAACCCAATGTCTCAAAAACTCATGAATTTTTGATATAAGGTGCACTTGAATGAGCTAAATCTGATAAAAGAAATTTCAGTGAAATCCATCGAGACATGGCGGAGCTACACTGATTTGATTGTACCACTAGAGGCGCTGTGCGCGATATGGTAAAAATACAAATATTGATAAAATTCGCAGTTCTAATGCTAGGAATGTGGCGAAAACTGGTAATGTACAATTTTTGAGGGTGTAGAATTCAAAAATGAGGTCAAATTAAGCAAAAATGACTTGCAAATGGGTCATAACTGGGATTTTATTTTCAAAAGTGACCCATTTCAAGCGCGTGCCTTCCGAAAAGGGGATGATGTTTCAAAAAAATAAAAATAGGAAAATGACCTTCAGGAATCAAGGAATCATGTCCAATATTCAAAATAGGTGCCCCAATGAGTTGTAAAAAACTTGTAAAAACTGTATGAAAAATTGTAAAAACTTTTCATGTTTGAATTTGATCACTAAATTACAGTATTTTGTGCTATTTCAGAGTTTTTTTCATTGCAATTTTAAAATTTAAAATTTGTCTATAAAACGCATTGGGGCACCTATTTTGAATATTGGACATGATTCCTTGATTCCCGAAGGTCATTTTACTATTTTTATTTTTTCGAAACATTGTCCCCTTTGTGGCTAGTGTCTTCTTTACCTCTCCTGGTAAACTTGATTTGATCTTAATGATTTGTACCGGTACCAAGTGCTTTGAAAGCGATACAAATTGTGTTTTTTCTTACAAGAAGTTGGTCAACTGATTATGCAGTCACTTTGCTGGCTAAGTATAATTCATAACTGTGCAGTTTTGAAAAACCTTAGCAGAAGTAAAGTGGCAATTAAACAATATGCCTACCATTTGTTATTAGTTGCGAGTTTTATGTAGGGTCTATGTGTACAGGGTTCAATCTTAGCGCTGGTCCTCTGGCCAATGTCTAGTGCGAGTTCTCGCGGACCAGTACGAATCGTTTCGCACTGGTCCGACTGTCCAGTGCGAAAATATCATTGTATTATGACTGTCGTTTGATCGTTTAGAGCAGTGCTCCGCAACCGGTGTGCCGCGGCACACCACTGTGCCGCGAGGCGATGCTAGGTGTGCCGCGGGATAACTGTCATCAGAACATACTTTTTGAAAAGGAGTTTTTATGTTTTAAAAATTCACCCTTTACCACTGCAAGACAACTCAAACTCTAGCTAAACTTCCACAGTGCATTTATGATGTTTTTGACCCACAGTCACAATTGAAGTTTTCGCAATGAGAAGACTACGCCCTAGTTTTAAAAAAGGCTGGTTAAGGTGGTTAGTGTGTTTTTGTTGTGTAGTACGTTTTGTCAATGGTTTGTTCCATAACAAACGAGTATTTATTTTGCAAAGAACTTCCAGATCGAACGACTGGCCAAGAAATTTTTAGAGTGACCAACGAGTTTTTCATAACCCATGGTATCCATTGGAATAACTGCATCAACGTTTGCACAGATGGTGCTTCAGCAATGGTGGGCGAAGGAAAAGGTTGTGCTGCATGGGTAAAATGTCCAAATTCAGCCATTCAACTTACGCATTGCTGCTTACACACTTACGCAGGGAAGCCTGATGGTCAAAAATTTGCCAACGGAGCTGACAGAAACTATGAATGACTGTATCCAAATTTGTCAACTTTATTAAAGCAAGAGCTTTGAATTTAAGAATTTTTTCATTGCTATGCGAAGAACTGCGATCAGAACATCAATCCCTGCTAATTTAGACTACATTTCTGTGCGTTGGCTTTCTCGGGGAAAAGATCTCGCAAGACTTTTTGAGCTACAGCATGAAATAAGTCAATTCTTATTAAATCAGAACAACCATGATTTGTATATAACATCTTGAAGATAATTATTGAATTGCCAAACTTGCATGCATAGCCGACATATTTGAATACTTGAATGAACTTAATATTAAAATGCAAGGCAACGGTGAAAACATACTGACATGTTCTGACAAGAAAAGAGGATTTCAAGAGAAAATAGTAGGCCTACTCTGGAAAAACGAGTTAAGAAGAGGATCACTGAAAATGTTTCCCAGAAGCAATCTAAATAATTTTGATAAAGAATTGGTGTTTGATTTGGCCAAAGAGCACTTAACTTTGTTACATGAGAAATATGACCATTACTTTTCACAATTAACACGGAACAATACGATTGGATCCGAAATCCTTTTGCGGCTAATGCTGAAATATCAACACAAGACTTGACTTTGCCTGTTAGAGAAAACTTTCTGAACTACGAAATGACAGAACTTTGACATTAAAATCCAGCGATAAAATTCAGATTAAAATCCACTTGATGAGTTTTGGATTTTTATTGAAGAAGAATATAAGAAAATTTCGTAGGCTGCTATTAAAATTCTGCTCCAGTTTTGCACCACTTATTTGTGTGAGCAAAGTTTTTCTACTTTGGTATTGATCAAAAACGATAAAAGATCCTGCAAGAAATTGATGGTGAACTTTGAGTTGTTCTTTCAAATATTGAGCCGAACATAGGCTACACCGACTGTGCTCATCGAAACAAGCGCAATATCTCATAAAAAAAAAAATGTTTTAGCATTTTGAAAATGTGTCGGCCAAATTGTGCCGCAGAATTTTAAAGAGTTTTTAAGTGTGCCGTGAGTAAATAAAGGTTGCGGAGCACTGGTTTAGAGTGCGTGGTTCTCGTTTGCGCTTCTATTCAAACAAGAAAACACGTGATCCGTGCGTGTTAAACCGTAAGAAAAAGGCAGCAACATCACGTGTTAAATCATAAGAAAAAAGCAATTGCAACATCACGTGACGATGTTAAATCGAAAGAAAAAGAGGAATCGCAACAACGCGTGAGCTCTGGTAGCCTAGTACAGTACGTACTCTCAAGAGATTTGATGCATAAAAATGTTAAGGTTGTGCTAGAGTTTAGAGAGCATGTGAGGGGTCCCACGAATTACCCATAAGCCCCATAAGTCGCGTCGAATTACCCATAAGTCACGTCGAATTACTCATAAGCCCCATAAGTTGCGTCGAATTACCCATAAGCACCATACGTCGCATCGAATTACCCATAAGCCCCATAAGTCGCGTTAAATTACCCATAAGCCCCATAAGTCGCGTCGAATTACCCATAAAGACCATAAATCGCGTCAAATTACCCATAAGCCCCATAAGTCGAGTCGAATTACCCATAAGCCCCGTAAGTCGCGTCGAATTACCCATAGGCACCATAAGTAGCATTGAATTACTTCTGAGGAGTAATGTCGAATTACCCATAAGCCTGTAGTGTAGAGTGTAGTCTATAGCCGTCTAGAAGCCTAGTAGTCGGCTGCATAGCCGAGTGGTGAGGAGCACTGGCTGGGCGTTCCAAAATATAGTTTGACACCGCTATTGAATTGAATTTGGTGACATGGGTTTGATTCCCATCCTTGCCATTATTCTTTTTTTCTTTAATTATCAAGTTCAAAGCAAGAATTAAGTCTCTAGCTGAGTGCGAGAACGATTGCTATGCTGCAGTCACCTGGTTCATAGGGAAAATTGTCCAATGTTAAAGTGTTTTATCGGACAAAACACTCCATCTGCTGCAGCAACCTGCAGATTACACATAAGCGGACGGGAAGGCAAGGAAGCCAATCTTCGTGTTCACTTTTAGGCATGCCTT
The DNA here is from genome assembly GCF_918807975.1 of Aplidium turbinatum. Lineage (NCBI taxonomy): Eukaryota > Metazoa > Chordata > Ascidiacea > Aplousobranchia > Polyclinidae > Aplidium > Aplidium turbinatum. The sequence goes on along the minus strand of NC_137476.1, from coordinate 22,415,516 downwards.
CAAGTGTCCTGCTCTTGAGAGGTGTCGAACTATATTTTAGAACGCCCAGCCAGTGCTCCTCACCACTCGGCTATGCAGCCGACTACTAGGCTTCTAGACGGCTATAGACTACACTCTACACTACAGGCTTATGGGTAATTCGACGTTACTTCTAGGTAATTCGATGCTACTTATGGTGCCTATTAGGGTGTTGCAAATTTTACAACCTATGTTGGAAGTATGATTGTAAGGTGGGAAATCTTCCAAAACCACACCAAAAAAATTTTTATTTAAAAATATTGATATTTAGGGGTCCCACGCTTACCCCGAAAAGTTCATTTTTGGTCGCAAATAGCAACATTTTTAAATCGTTGGGAAATCTACATTATAAATAATAGATATGTCATGTTACATATCATTTTTGTCAGAATTGAATGTAGAATGAGCTGCAATAAACAAAAATGAGATTTATAAGATTTTGAAAATTTTTAGGCAAGTGATTAAAAGTAGATTTTTTTCTTATTTTGCAGAATAGGTTAGAGGCATTCCATTAATACAACTAATTTTTACCAAAGTCCAATACTTCCTAAAATACTTGGTTTAGACCACAAACAATGCCATTTTTGGATTCTGCATCTTCAAAAATGGTGGAATAGACACTTCAACCATCTTTTTACCTTGAGTATAGTGTTTAAAATCAAAAATTAGTTATGCAGATGAAGTGCACCATCTAGTGACGGCCCAAGTCTCCAACTCGGCATCCACTGACCTGATTTTGAAAAGTAAATTTTTGATGGACTTGGGCTACAACATATATTTGAACCATCTTATTCTGCAACCTAGTGGTTGCATTGATTTGTTGTATTATAATGGACTGCCTCGTAAACAACATACAATAAAAGGCCAATTTAGACATAAAAAACAAATTTTGAGTGATTGTTAGCCTACAAGCCCTACATGCAACCACTCTTACTTTCAATTTGAGGATGCGCTGAAATACCGTAACTTCTGAATTTTAATCTTACCAACAAAGCAAAGATCAGACTAATCTCAAAATTTGAAGAAAATTAGCAAGCGATTAGCAAAACATAAAACTTTGCATTCAATTCATTTTTTTTAATATTAATTTATGCATATGAACCAGAGGGACCACACGTATGTCCTTCAGACGTATTGTCTGACCACTTCAACACTGGAAACCCTTTTTAGGGTTCTATTACAAGTCTTTTGTTGGACTGGGCCCCACAACTGGTAGACTGCTTGGCCCCATATTAAAAGGTCAAGTAACACATCATATTAACCAGAATTTTGGCCACAATCCATTTGGAAATAAGCAAACTTTTTAGCACTAGAAAATTAGAAATGAAGTAAAAACTAACCATGGTAAAAGTTGTAAAAATTGTAGCTTACATTAAACAAACGAAATACACGATCCAATGCAAAGCGAGTCCTAAGAAAGGTGTTAAAAACAAGTTTTATCAAGTGTCTCCAGTCTTCACAATATTAATGACTTGCTTCTGACGTCATAGTGAGAACATTATGCTTTAACTTTATTGTCTGTTGCTTTCATCTCAGCATCTGTCATACTATCGTCGCTGTCTTTGACCTTTCTGTTTTGAATGCATCTGGTCAAATTTCCTATCAATCTTTCAGTTGCCATTTGATTGTCTTTGAAAGACATCCAGTCGCCTGGTGAACCAACTGAAAGGCAAGGAGAGTACTGACTGGTAATGTCAAAGAATGCAGACAGTGGACGATTGGTTAAAAGTAGTTTTTCTGTATTAACCGATGCTGTCGCAATGTTTTTAACAGCTTCTGGAGTCGTCACTTTACTTTTCGAAAAGCAAATAAGTAACATAATTTGTGTGAAGAATATTCTTCTAAGGCTCAACTGTGCCATGGCTATTCACTTTCCTTTAGGACAGTGGTTCCCAACCTTTTTGTTGTCACGGACCCCTATAGACAAATTATTAATTCTGCGGACCCCTACCTTAATTTTGCCTGAAACTCAATTAACATACTATTGACTATTGTAATAATTATGTTTCTCAACTACTGTACTGTGTCATATTGCATTGCGGCTATGACTCCCGCGGCAAATATCAGGTTAAACAGTTGATCAAATCAGAAAATGAATGAATTGTTCAAGAAATGTCAGCAGTACCGGTATTTGAATATTAAGGTGACCCAAAGTGGCATGCCGAAACTTTTTTAATGTAAGCAAATTTAATGAGAGAAATGAAACTAAACAGATCATTTTTTGTTTTTTTTTCTCCAAAATTCATCAAGGTAATCACGGACCCCCAAATGCTTTTTCACGGACCCCAGGTTGGGAACCACTGCTTTAGGAATTGATAACTGTGATCTTTTAACTATAATGCTTGACTGCTGGTTGCTCATCTAACAAACTTTGAATAGCCGACTTTCAAAGTCATTGTTGTTGCGCTTTTATAACCTAAAATTGTGACATGTGTAAAGAAATTTTTTTTTAAACGTTTGAAAGTGAATGTTATTTTTACATCAGTTTATTCCTCATAAAATTCTGATTGCAGCAATATGTTGCATACCCTATTTAATCCAAAAAATACGTATTTAACTAAAATATCCAGATTTCACTAGTCGCGAGCCCCCCAAAATTTTGGGATGAGCGTGGGACCCCTAAACTTTAATATTTTTTTGAAAATTTTTTTCTACCTCATATTTTGGCCATTTCCCACCTCCCATTTATATTTCCAAAGTTAAAATCAAAATTTTTTTAAAAAATGCAACACCCTAGTGCCTATGGGTAATTCGACGCGACTTATGGGGCTTATGGGTAATTCGACACGACTTATGGGGCTTATGGGTAATTCGACGCGACTTATGGTGCTTATGGGTAATTTGACGCGACTTATGGGGCTTATGGGTAATTCGACGCAACTTATGGGGCTTATGGGTAATTCGACGCGACTTATGGGTACTTATGGTGCTTATGGGTATTGGGTAATTCGTGGGACCGCATGTGAGTGATGAGGCATCAAATTAACTTAATAAATAGGCTAAACTATTAATGATTGTTGACTGTTATTATTGAATTAGGTACTATTGAATAAGAATACCGTACTTAAGGTTTATGCTTAAAGAATTCGCGTTCTGTTCAATAAAGTTCTCTTTATTACAAAATTTTTTAGTAAACGGGACGGACCAGTGCGATCTCGTGCGGACCAGTGCAAATGGTGAGCCACTGGTCCGGTTGGCCAGTGTGAAAAAAAGTTAAGGTCGACCCTTGGTGTATATTTGCGACCATTGAGCTCCACTTCACAAATTTGTAAATATTTTGCAATTGAAAACAATTTAATAGAAAAAATCAAAGGTTTGTTAATGAATAATATTATCACAAGTTGTGTAAGTTTTTATCTTTTTACGTTAAGACATGACTTGTTTTTTGATTATCTAATTACATTTTTGTAATCTTAATCCACACAACAACACTTCCAAATTATTACACACTTAAAACTATAAATATCTTTCTAATAAAAAGAGTAACTGCTCAAGATAATAAATACAATTTTCAGAGGTCCTTGAAAAAAATAGTATAGCTTTGGTAGAGAGGTACTTTTTAAAAACCATAGACAAACAATTATTCGCTGAAGGGGCATCTTTTTTGTTGAATTTGTATTAGCTTACGTTTATTTTATGTTATGTTGTCCGCTCACTATCTTGTCTCATGACCACACTCCCGCATAATTATGACAGATTGCTACCACCTTTTGTGTTTGTTCTACACAGGTCAGTGCAGTTTTATTGAATTTCAATCATTTATTATTAACATTTCACGAATAATTGTTTTGTTTAGATGAATTAAGATATTTTCTTGAAGAGGGCAGAAAGTTTTGCCAAAAACGTTTGAAATTATGTATCTATTTCATTTCTGTATTAATTTTGAATTATGCAATTCAATGTTGTTAAGTTGTTATCGATTGTCTGTCTTGATAAAAATGGTTGCAACTACGCACATGCATTATAGCCTAACAGTAGGCTACTCAGCTACATACTTTCTAATTCTATTGTCAAATTTTTGTAATTTTTACAGAGTATAGCATTTTTGATAGAAACCATATTTATGGGGTACTGATGTGTAGAAATGTCTAATCTTGAAGTAAGCACCGTGAAATGTCCTATATTGGGAAAATTGAAAGTCAGATCAAAATCCGTTTCATTTTTAAATGCACCAGATTTGACAAAAAGGTTTAACATGAATTCAAAATGGGAAGTCGAAAAACAATTACTGGATGATATCAATTTTTCAAAGCAAATTCATGAAGAAAGTTCTAAGTGGAAAGAGCTTCACCACATTTTCCGACGCATTGCAAACCAGGTTAGTTCCATTGTCCTATGGAGAGTTATAGCTGGTGACTGAAAATTTAGATCAAGTGGATAGGAACAAAAGGAAGTCAATCTTCATGTACTTGTCTTCACGTCCTCATTGCTTCAGGAACAACATGGCTTTATGTTGTTGACTGTTGAGAGGTGTTAAATTGGCGCCCATCTGAATGTAGTGCAGGCACTCTCATAGGGAGCAAGTCGTTTAGGCGCAGACAGTTGCTAAAACTTTTAACGAAAACAGGAGTAGGCTAGCTGACTTAACAAGTGTTAGATTTTTTATTGGTTAGCTGTGTGCTATGTTACACCTGTAATGGCATTTTAATGTATGAGATGTTGTCACAATGACAAAACAATTAGTGTTATTATTAAGTACAGAACACATGGTCTGTCACATGTACATTGTATCATACACAGTATCATACAATGTACAGTTGTACATGTACATTGTACAGACGTGGCCACTGCCTCATGATTTTTCTCATTGTTTCAGATTAAATGTATATACATGACTTCATGCTTGTGTTTTCTTTCATTGTTATAATTAAGATTTTATTAAAAACTTTTTGATTGCTTAATGTGTTTAATAACTGAATGTTTATAGAACCAGTCAGTATTTATGGGTCCACGTCTTTTAGGCGCAGACAGTTAGGCGCCGGTCAAATAGGCGCACACACTGTGGCGTCTTAATATTTAGATGCGGAGCACTGTGGTGCCCGTTCATTTAGGTGGTATTCCTAGTAAAGTCTGCAGATTGTATCAGCTTGGCAGGTAGGGCAATGGTTTTCACACAAAATGTTGTATTGAACAGAAAAATATGTTGTTTTGTTACCGTATCCGTAATGCGCTTGTGGAGATGAGGTGCAAGACAACGCTCTACTACTCTTGATTTTAGCACATCTCCTAAGGACATTTGCTATTCTCCTGAAGACAGGTTGCAGCCAGATAGAACTTTACTTAATCTGTTATCTTTCGCAATTACTTCTACTCAGGATGGATTGGTCGTGTGGCGAGTACGTATGAGACAACGGCTACGGTATATTTTTTACTGATGCTTAGCGTAGTTATTATTTGACTTAACTAAAAGTGAACTCAGTCATGTTCGGAAACTTCAATAATTTATTGATAAAGCTTTTGTCGATGCACACCTGGACTAACAACAAATAAATGCCGAACGCGTGCATTAAAATGCAGTATACTTTTCTGTTCAATATAACATTTTGTGTGAAAAGCATTGCCGGTTTAAGCAGCTTCACTTACGGAAGCCATGACATATTTTTTTGTTCAATATAACATTTTGTGTCAAAAGCATTGCCCTACTTGCCAAGCTAAAACCTCAATTGCTAAGGTAACAGGGATCAGTTGTCAGTAGATGTTACAGAAAATATATTTCGCACTTATTCAGTGCATCGTCAGTCAGACTGACAGACTGACGATGCACTGAATAAGTGCGAAATATATTTTCTGTAACATCTACTGACAACTGATCCCTGTTACCTTAGCAATTGAGGTTTTAGCTTTCTAGATATGGAACAGGGATCGTTTCAGAATAAGACTAGGTCAGAAAGCGAGGCAGACTCCGACGCAGCTCAGCATCAGCCAAGAGCAGTTACCTACTTGCCAAGCTTATACAATCTGCAGACTTTACTAGGAATAGCACCTAAATGAACGGGCGCCACAGTGCTCCGCATCTATAGGCGCCGAGTTTTCAAAATAGCTGGGCGGGCGAACACATACTGTCACGTCATAAAGGTTATTTTGTGCGTTTTTCAAAAGGGCGATTTTGCTAGGTTGTTGGGCTAACCTAGTTTTACATTTAAGTTTAAGTCTCCTCTAACACGATTTGGAAACAAGTAATAAATATAATTATTACAAGCCTTAAAGCAGCCGGCGGCCATGGCCGCTAAGTAGTAAGTAGTGCATGACCGCCAGTGCTACCTCCTCAGTCGGCCAAGTTTGGCCGCCGGTTTTTTCTAGCTAATTATTTAATTTTGCGATAGAATGATCGTGAATTAACTGTCGAAAATATCTAGTATCAAAGAGTGACGCAGAATTAGGTCAGCGCGTCATAATCACCACTGTTGTATTATATTGTGCGGAAACATTTGCTATTGTATGGAAAATATCACGCTGCGATCACCAGCTATAAGTCTTGTTTGTAATTCCCGACGTTTATTTTAACAGTGTTAATCCGAAGTGCTAATTTACATGGGCTAGCAATATTGTCGTTTTTATGTCGATTCAATGTTGTCGGAAATTGAATCGTTGTTAAAAAGGAGAAGTACCCAGACAACAAAATTCGTCATTTTTACCCTGATTTAACGACTGCAAACGTAGAATCAATGTAAAAATGACGGATTTTGTTGTCTGGGTAAGTTAGTTGACATCCGAGGGGAAAACACGTGTCTTCAGAGTTGAGAAATGTTTCCGCTGTGGGTTAGTGACTTCACACACTCAATGGTGACATCATAACGGTATAAATGGTCAGGTTTTATGAAAGGCGGTATTCGGTAATGCACTAATGCAGTTGAAACAATTTACTGAGCAGCGAGCAGTTGAAACAATTTAGCGTCGTTAGATGGTCCCGCAATACCGGATTACAATAAAGCAGTTATTGCGTGGTACAACGATTCTATAGCAGGACATCGCCCAGACTTCAACAACACTACGTGATCATTTTGGCCTTGTTGCAGGTTTAATTCTATTTACTTGTGCTATCGTTATTTGTATTTGGGCCTCCAAGCACGCAGATTTGGCCGCCGAGAAGGAGCTCTCGGTAGGCCACGATGGCTGCCGGAAAAAAACACGAGTTTTAAGGCCTGAAATTGGTACGCAACAACGTCTGGTCCTGGTAATTCAGCTCCGCATATTTTTTGTGATTGGTATGTGCGGGTTGCGGGACGAAAACTGCAATACTGTACTAGTTCCATAATTACATTACTATTGTTGATACAACACGATAACACACACACAATACATCGGTGGGTTCATGCAATAAGTTGCTCCTAACGGGCGCACAGATAAGATACAAGATGCAGTAATGCAACGCAGAAGCGATTTTACGGCAATTCAGCTCCCGAGAAGCCGTCTAGCGCTAAACTGCGCTGTCGAACCGAGCTTATATTGAATCTACAATTAGAACAGTTATATAACGAAGGAGCTGAATTGCAACTAATGACAACCAACGGTTTCATCCGGCCAAACCAACAGGTGTGCACAGTTTAATATCAGTGACGTAACAGACGAAACTGTGATGATTGGAGACGACAAAATAGAGCATTTTGGAAGCAGAGTTAGTCGTTTGAGAGAAAGTTACTCATTTGAAGAACAATGCTACAGTTTTTACACCGATTTAACATCTGGCGATGTTAAAACGATGTAAAAGCAGTGGAAATTGCGTTCATACTTTTGCCACGAATGAAGTTCCTCGCAGGTTTGCGCAATTTACTTGATTTATTGCACTGGGCTACGAGTGGCAAAGTGGAGACAAGCGGCGAGGCTGAACACTTTTGCTCGCTTAACGGCGAATCAACGTTGTTTAACGTTGCATGAATGTAACAATGGCAATAATTGACGAAAACTAATCGCTTAATTAGTAGGTTTTCTAGTAGGGCCTATCATATGGCGACAAAACCCTGCGAAATAAGGTAAGTAGGCTAGTATCAGAAGGTGGCAGATGGTTACAGAAATTTAGGGACTTAAAATCGCATTATTTTTTTTTTTTAATTCCTGAAATGTCCGGCGGGCGCGGCCCGCCCGCCCGGGACTTGGCGCCGGTGTCCGCATCTAAATATCCAGACGCCACAGTGTGCGCGCCTAACTGTCTGCGCCTAAAAGACTTGCTCCCGTATTTACAAATGTACCAGATGTCTGTGCACAGTTTCAAATGAGTTTGGTGTGAGTCATTATCAGTTCGTGTCTAATTTTATCATGCGGAAACACCCTATGGTGATTTCACTTTGTAGTTGCAACTGTGGTCAGGTTTTTGCCTTGCACTTTTTATTCATCATAAAACAAGGCATAAAACTTTCAGCTTCATAAGTATTTGTTTTGTGTAGTGTAATGTGCAGTGTTTTTTATTGCAGATATCAACCACTGAAAGTCTCATTAGTCACAGTACAACTGATGTTTTGATTGGAATTCTCGTGGACAGGACTTCATTTTTACTTGCTCAAGTGCAACGAAAAGAAAAGCATTTGGAGCATAAAGAAACCCTTCACAGTGGTAAAGATTGTTTTTACAATTATATACATGTTATCTGATATTTATCAATATTATACAAGTCTGCATTTGTATTTGATTTACAATTGTATCATAGGCGCCGACTTTTCAAAAAACCTTGGGGAACGAGAAAGGTGATGACGTCACAACCATAACGCTATTTTATTCGATTAAAATAGTCTTTGATTAAGCTTACTGTCTTGTTTATATTGACACCTAGGTCGCAAACCGAATTTATTAGAACCGCTTCTTGAAACGATTAGTTTTCGCATGCAGTACGCCTCGTCGTAAAAATTTTGATATTGTTAGCTCATAAGAAAACAAGCCCATTCATTTCCTTTTCGTGCGAGTGAATAACAACGACCAAGACAGTGAAGTTATCGAAATAAAACGCAAAAAATCATGATCTCAAGCAGAGTGGAAACCCGCTATCAGTTTTATTAACCTCGTTTCGCTCGTTTTGCTAATTACTTACCTTCAAAGCTTTAACAAAGGCGAAGTGCCACTTAAAACCTACACGGGAGAAGGAAATATCACCGATATTCAGCTTAAAAGTAGGGGTCGACTTATACACGAGATCGACCTATGAACCTACACACGGTAGTGCAGTTTTCTCATAATTGTTGATATGCATCAATACAGTGCTTATTGAAGCAAAACACGGAAAACAGTTTTGAAAAATGCATTTTTTCTTTAAGTTACGTAATTGTTCGTTGTGTCGTAGTTTCAACTCAATAAAGTTTGCTACAATCGATTTCATGTTTGAAGTCACAGAAAATCTAACGGACGTTTGGATAACTGGTGAAATGAGAATAAACATTCAACCTCGCATTCGTTTTTCGCTACCACGCGTTTTGACTTTGAAGTTGCGCCTCACGCGCGGTGTGTGACTGTGATGCTGTGAGCGTGCGTACCGTACGCATCTCAGTAGTAGCCTAGGCTAATTCACGTTCCAGAGAAAGCCATGCGATCAGCTGCTGTTTTGCGAGCAAGAGCAACGTAGGCTGTTCTTCGCTTTCGGCAATCTTTAAAAATCTCTCCTCTCGAAGTATTTTATCTTTGAAACACCATTGTAATTGCCATTTTGTTGCCCCTCAACCATAAATTTACGGGGGGCGCCGCCCCCCGGCCCCCCCGGAAGTCGGCGCGTATGAATTGTATGATATGACCTTGAGAAGAATCGCTGAAAATTTTCTAAAATGTATATATTGCATTTTTTTGGCGATGGCATTGTGTTATTGAACTTTTGCATGATTTATGCAGGTACATTTGTCAGTGTGGATGAATTTTCCTGCCAAAGTTGTTTTGAACTGTTATATCATCCCATTACCCTTTCTTGTGGTCATTCATTCTGCCAACTCTGTATTGTGCAAAGTCAAATGAAAGCATGCATTGTTTGTACCAAAGCATTGGAAGGGGAAAAGTCTAATAACTACAGGTATATTGATTTGTTAGACTTTATCAAGCGTAAGGTTTACTAAATCGGCAGAGGTTTAATAATATCCGAAACGTGTTGACTATTCCTGTTGTGAAATTTTGATGATATTGAATCAATGTAAAAAGGAATGGTGACATTAGCTGGGTTGTGTAATGCACCAACAGCACTGTTATGATGTCCATGGAGCCAAAATTAGTTTTAGTGTGCTGTCCACTGCATTTTTCTGAAAACAATTTTTTGACGCCATTTGCAGGGCGTCTGTTCGTTTTTAAAGTAAACCAATAGACTTTGTTGCATTCTATTACCGGTCCGACTCCGTGCAATAATGACAATCTTCATTGTCAGATATTCAGGGTGCAAATGTTTGTTGCTATAACTATAAGCAAGCGACATAATGGAAAAAAATGTCCCGTGTTTCCGATAACATTAAATGTCTTTATATGTCTTTGCATTGCCCACCGGAGGTGTTTTTGGGCCTGTTTCATTTTTGTTGCCTTCCCGTGTACGTTCTTATGCCGCCGCGGGGCGAGTGACTTCCCAGCCAGCAAAAGTTGCCATTTTTACATAATTTCAACGTGTGACGACGTTACTTGCTGGCTGGATTATAGTGAGAGGAAATGGTATGCAATTGTAAAAATATTATTTCCACTTTTAATCACACTGATTATTGTCTGTAAAGGTCGTTAAATTATATTTGCAGAGTGAATAACCTTCTGAACAAAATGTTGCAAAACTGGCACCCAGTCGAGTCGAGTGGACGAGCATTGGTGGCAGACGGCTTGAAAATGTTTCATCAAAAGAGCTACGAAGAGGCTGCGAATAAATTCTCTCAAGCGCTTGAAATAAGTATGTGATTACACAACACATTCTTCTTGTTGCCTAATTGATTTTCTTGCCTTATTCGATCATTACATAACGGAGTGTAGCGTGCCAGTGAGATTTTACTTTTGGTAATGAAACAAGCTAGAGTTCATATCATCGGTCACCTAATGCCTTATATTCATATGATCTCTACTCTTGCAACATCGTGACGGTTTAGTTCTAAGATACCAGAATAGCATGTCATGCTTCGATGACTGTTGAACAAACTCGTTTAAATGCACAGTCCTGCTGGTTGGTTGTCACGTTGTTTTTTGTTGCCTTTGTTCATGACAATTCACTGACTTCTCTTTATACGACACTTGGTCAATAAGTATTGCGATGGTATAGGTCAACTGCTAATTGATCTGAGAAATCAAGTTTGTTTACTTGTCTTTCAACAAATTTTTCTTTACAAGACATATTGTCATTACACGTTGCTCCCTCTTGTTAAGTTACATTTAACGAAGCCAAGGGAAAGTGGAGGGGAGCATTTCTTTTATGGCTTTCAATTAAAAAAAATCGCGTGTATTGTAAAAGAGTTTAACAGGTGTTGATATATTTGTCGAATGTCATATTAGTTATATGTATAATATAATATATATTATGATTTTTTTCTATTCGTCTTATCCGTTGGCTGAAGCTGGAACGAAGTCTACTTGAAAAATTATCATCATTGCGGTATTATCAACAAGTTGTCATTTCTCCTGATTTCAGTTCCCAACAGCCACATAGCAACCTTGCACAGGGCGAAGGCACGTTATCTATTGAATCAGTTTGATCTTGCCTTAGAAGACGCCATCCGGGCTGGCATACTAGCTTACAAATGGCCTGAGGTATATTTATAATCTAAGAATAGCTGTTTTATCCGTTCATGCAAACACTGCTTGATGTTCTTTTCAAAGAGTCCAATGCTGCATTGTATTTGGCGAGACTTTTATTGCATGTTAATTAATAATATCGCGATAAATCGCTTCAATACCACGTATCTTTGTTGATTCTCTTAGTTAGACCATGGCCTTTAGAGTTACGACTAGCTATGCCACATTTTGTGAGCAATCTCTAAAAGGCAATTTGAATTGTACTTGTGTTTTCATAACTTTTTCAAAAGTAAAAAGCTGTACTGTTTGTTGAGGGGACTAACAGTTGGGGAAACTTGTTGCAGTTGTTTTGGCTTGATAATACTACTAATAAAAATGGTAAAACTTCATGCACAAGTAGCACCAATAGAGCACTACATGCAGCCGAAGCTCTGCAACCTCAAACAAACCTTAACACTATGATGCAAAACAGTCAATTTACCGTACGTGATTAAACGGAAATTTCAAACCTTTTATACGTTAATTTCAAGTTTTTTTTACCAGAGGTCTTAGAATATACTGTTGTAGTGTTGTATCCTAAAACCAGGACTAAAGTAGAACTTGAAAAAAATATCTGATTACCCCATCCAACTGCAGATTCACCAAAACTGAATGTGCTATATATGTATATTTTACAAACTGATGTCGCATAATCAAATTCAAGTGATATACAGCATAACAAAACAACTACAACAAGTTTCACGAACTGTTAGTAATCTCAACAAACAGTACAGCACTTTACTTTTTGAAAAGATCAAGAAAACAAAAGTATGCCTTTTAGAAATTGCTCACAAAATGTGACATAGCTAGTCGTAGCTCTAAAGGCCATGGTTAGACCGACGCATTTTCAAGCAGGCGGTGGATTTTTTATTACGCAAAATGGCGGAATATTGTTTCATTTACCGTACATGTTTAATGAGATGTTCAAAAGAACTTTTTTATTGAAATTTTAAACAAAAATATTTGTAAGAAATAAATTAAGTTGCATTACACTGTGGTGTTATTTTAGTATAAATATATTATATAGTTATGTAGTATAGTATAATATGTACTTTATTATGTATTGATTCAATGTCTGCAGACGTTAAATCAATGTAAAAACGGCTGATTTGCGAGCTGAGATGTTCTGGTTTCTCCTCATTGCGTCTCTATTCTCATTCATGTCATGACTGAGACAATCATCTACACTCCTCTCCACCGCGCATGACCGCGGTTTGGTTTTTCATGAAACATGCGAACGTACTTGTAATGTTTACCGTCGTTACTTTTTGAAGCAAATTTGCCATTTTTATCACTATTGTTTTTTCTAGACGTATTTTGTGAAGGGAGAGATTTTCTTCAAACTTCATTGCTTTGAAGAAGGTCTGCTGTCTTTGCTAATATGCTTAGTACTTGACCCACAACATGCTCCAGCGAAACAAAGAATTTACGAGGTAATTTGCGAAAACATGCTCTCTCGTGTTTCTACACTTTTTTTCCGTAAAATATATTAAACTTTTTTCTTTAAGCTCAATGTTTGTCAATAGCAAAAAAAGCAATTAATTTACGTTTCTCTGATTTGTTAATAGTCTGAGTTGACTATTTTATTCAATATGAAGTAGAATTTTAGTTGTGAATGGCAGGGGTGTGCAACGTGCGGCCCGCGGGCCAAATGCGGCCCGCGAAGAAAAATTGTGCGGCCCGCAAAGATGTGCCAATTTTGAATTGTGCACGGCCGCAAAATGTGTTTATATAATTTAGTTTAGTCTGGTAGGCCTACGTGTGAACAATTCATTGTGGAGTGGATCATTGTTCTGCAGATTTTGCACGTTCTGTTAACCATTTTAGAAATCTCCCGCCGGCCACCGCAAATCCATTGTATTTAATCATTTGAAACGTAAAAATGTAGCCTACGGTCACATACAAAGCTTTATGAACAAATTACGACTTTGGAAAGCTCACATACAGACAGAAAATATTTTCCATTTTCCAACTTTGAGAGACTATGGAATGCATCCTGAGAAGAAAACTGAATTTGCTGATCAACTTGAAAACATTGTTGTATGAATTTTTGGCTCGTTTCAAGGACTTCAAATTTCATGAACATTTGTCATTCTCTTCGCCATTCAACAGAGACATTGACAAAGCACCAGCTGATATCCAACTTGGACTGATTGATCTTCAAGAGAAAACGGATTAGAAAGCAAAGTATTTAGCAATGAATCTTGGCGATTTTTACTGAAAACATCTCAACCAAGATGACTTTCCACATTTGAAAAAAACTCATAGCTTCAATAATGGCTCTTTTTGGCTCAACGTAAAATTGCCTCTACCCAGTGATCGATTTTGAGTAATGGGTAGTACCAAATTTAAGTCATAAGTAGAGTAGACAACCGGAAACAGACATTGCCGTTGGCGGAATGGCCCGTTTCGGCGAGTCCGATTCGACGAGTCCGATTCGACTAGTCCGATTCGGCGAGTTCCCTATTCGGCGAGAGCCTTTTTCGGCGAGTGCCCTATTCGGCGAGTTTTTGAAATTTTTAAAAGGAAATTATCGGGTACCCTAGCCTCATAGGCGCCGACTTTTCATAAAACCTTAGGGCGAGAAAGGTGATGACGTCATAACCGTAACGCTATTTTACTCAATTAAAATAGTCTTTGATTAAGCTTAGTGTCTTGTTTATATTGACAAATAGGTCGCAAACCGAGTTTATTAGAACCGCTGCTTGAAAGGATTAGTTTTACGTATAGTCGTAAAAATGTTGATATTGTTAGCTCATAATTGGAACTGTTGGAAAACAAGCCGATTCATTTCCTTTTCGTGCGAGTGAACAACAACGATCAAGACAGTGAAGTTATCGAAATAAAACGCAAAAAATCATGATCTCAAGCAGAGTGGAAACCCGCTATCAGTTTTATTAACTTCGTTTCGCTAATTACTTACTTTCAAAGTGTTAACAACGGCGAAGTGTTTTCTCTTCTGTTTTTTATCAAAAGTCTTTGTAGTCTTTTATTGAATACAGTAGGGCAGTAGGATATATATTCGAGTAAAGGTCTAGATGTTCGCAAGTGATTTTCACCTCAAAAAGGCAAGTTCAACTAACACAGGACATGCTGTTGTCTCCAGCTCGGCAGTTTTCAAAATGAACGCACTAAAAATCATTGTCGACGTAGATTACGGATTGTGAAATCGCGTTGGCCTAAGTAAAAGTTTTGAATACGTTTATTTGCAGTGATTCAAACTTAATTTTCAAATTCAATGATTTTTTGTCAATTCTAAACTTTATGCACTTGTTGAGCTATATGCAAAGCTCACGAAACAAAACAGAAAGAGCTGTTTTAAGAAATCATTTTTTTATTTTTGCGTGTAGGATATAATCGTTCTTATTATTACGTAACATTCCATGATCGTTAAAGTCGATGTCAAACCTTAGCGGCCGCATAAAACAATGTCAGGTTGGCTAGGTGATAATAGCGGTAAGAGACGTCGTTAATGCAGGCAATATCTGCGACCAAGACCATTAAACACCTTTTCTTTTTATCGGTTTTCGATTTAATTCTCACACATTGCGAAGAAAACAATGCGTTCTGTTGAATCATAATTGTCTCACAGCGGAAAGACCTCGTTGAAAATAGCGCGTCTAATTTAGCTGGTTTACTGAATATTGCCGTGAATAGTTACGTGACTATTCCAGCAGCGTAAGTTACTCTACCATCTGCTTTTAATTTCCATACCGTGTGAGAAAGCCATGCGATCAGCTGCTGTTTTGCGGGCAAGAGCAACGCAGGCTTTTCTTGCTTTCGGCATTCTTTAAGTCCGTTTAAATTATCTAAATCTCTTTCGCGAAGTGTTTTAACTTTAAAACACCACTTGTAATCACCATTTTTGTTGCCCCTCAACCATAAATTTACGGGGGGCGCCGGCCCCCCGGCCCCCCCGGAAGTCGGCGCGTATGCCTAGCCTAATTACAACTGCCGTTTTTACATAGTTTTAACGTCGCTAAACGTTGAAATCGTGCAGAAAGGAATAAAAATAAAATGTTTGAACTATTAAATTAAAATTCGTCATGTCAGTTCAGTTGTTTTTATTTTTGACCATCATATCAAAAACAATACACGTCGACATAGCAAAGGTGTAGAAAAAGGTAGAAGCGACAAAACGCGAACGTTAAAACGTGCTTGTGACCGAAGTATCATAATTATTGAGTTGAAAGAAATTTGGCACGGTCGCAACACCTTCAGAAAAATTTAAGATATGAAGGGAAAATAAAACAAAGAAAATGTTACAAAAAAAATCATGCTTATGTGTATAAGTTAGTACTTTTGAATAGTTAAAATGATTAGTTTGGATCAACAAATGAGAACCCATTGTAGTAACAGAATGAAAAGGCTAACCAAATGTGTGGCCTATCGTTTTAACGTCGCTAAACGTTGAAATCCTGTAGAAAAGAGAACTTTGCTGACTAGGATACGTTGAAACTGAAAAACATTCACAGAAGCCCTACGATACGTTGCATTTTTAAGATAATGTATTCAGACGTTGAATCAATGTACAAATAAAATGTTATGCTAAATGGGTTCTTGGAACAATTCGAAGGGCTTCTGTGAATGTTTCTCAGCTTCAACGTATCCTAGTCAGCAAAGTTCTCTTTTCTACACGATTTCAACAGTTAGCGACGTTAAAACGATGTAAAAACGGAAATTTTTGCTGGTTGGGATAACTGGGCTACGGTACCCGATAATTTCTTTTAAATCCAAGCTGTAGGCCACACATTTGTTGATCCAAACTAATCATTTTAACTATTCAAAAGTGCTAACTTACAGACATAAACATGATTTATTTATTTATTTTTTTGTAACATTTTCTTTGTTTTATTTTCCCTTCATATCTTAAATTTTTCTGAAGGTGTTGCGACCGTGCCAAATTTCTTTCCATAGGCGCCGACTTTTCAAAAAACCTTGGGGGGCGAGAAAGGTGATAACGTCATAACCATAGCGCTATTTACTCGGTTAAAATAGTCTTTGATTAAGCTTAGTGTCGTGTTTATATTAACAAATAGGTCGCAAACCGAATTTATTAGAACCGCTGCTTGAAAGGATTAGTTTTACGCACGCAGTACGCCTAGTCATAAAAATTTTGATATTGTTAGCTCATAATTGGAACTGTTGGAAAACAAGCCGATTCATGTCCTTTTCGTGCGAGTGAACAACAACGATCAAGACAGTGAAGTTATCGAAATAAAACGCAAAAAATCATGATCTCAAGCAGAGTGAAAACCCGGTATCAGTTTTATTAACCTCGTTTCGCTAATTACTTACTTTCAAAGCGTTGACAACGGCGAAGTGTTTTCTCTTCTGTTTTTTATCGAAAGTCTTTATAGTCTTTTATTGAATACAGTAGGCTATACTCGAGTAAAGATCGAGATGTTCGCAAGTGATTTTCACCTCAAAAAGACAAGTTCAACTAACACGGGACAAGCTGTTGTCTCCAGCTCAGCAATTTTCAAAATGAACGCACTAAAAATCATTGTCGACGTAGATTACGGATTGTGAAATCGCGTCGGCTTAAGTGAAAGTTTTGAATACGTTTATTTGCAGTGATTCAAACTTAATTTTCAAATTCAATGATTTCTTGTCAATTCTAAACTTTGTGCACTTGTTGAGCAATATGCAAAGCTCACGAGACAAAACAGAAAGAGATCATTTTTTTATTTTTGCGTGTAGGATATAATCGTTCTTATTATTACGTAACATTCCATGATCGTTAAAGTCGATGTCAAACCTTAGCGGCCGCATAAAACAATGATGTCAGGTTAGCTAGGTGATAATAGCGGTAAGAGACGTCGTTAATGCAGGCAATATCTGCGACCAAGACCATTAAACACCTTTTCTTTTATCGGTTTTCGATTTAATTCTCACACATTGCAAAAACAATGCGTTCTGTTGAATCATAATTGATCTCACAGAGGGAAGATCTCGTTGAAAATAGCGCGTCAAGCCGTCTAATTTAGCTGGTTTACTTAATATTGCAGTGAATAGTTACGTGACTATTCCAGCAGTACTCTACCATCTACTTTGAAATTTCCATACCGTATGAGATAGCCATGCGAGCTGCTGTTTTGCGGGCAAGAGCAACGTAGGCTTTTCTTGCTTTCCGCATTTTTTAAGTCCGTTTAAATTATCTAAATCTCCTTCGCGAAGTGTTTTATCTTTGAAACACCACTTGTCATCACCATTTTTGTTGCCCCTCAACCATAAATTTACGGGGGGCGCCGGCCCCCCCCTGAAGTCGGCGCGTATGTTTCTTTCAACTCAATAACTTACTCCGGTCACAAGCACGTTTTAACGTTCGCGTTTTGTCGCTTCTACCTTTTTTACACCTTTGCTATGTTGACGTGTATTGTTTTTCATATGATGGTCAGAAATAAAAACAACTGAACTGACATGACGAATTTTAATTTAATAGTTCAAACATTTTATTTTTATTCCTTTCTGCACAATTTCAACGTTTAGCGACGTTAAAACTATGTAAAAACGGCAATTATAATTAGGCTACGGTACCCGATAATTTCCTTTCAAAAATTTCAAAAACTCGCCGAATAGGGCACTCGCCGAAAAAGGCTCTCGCCGAATAGGGAACTCGCCGAATCGGACTAGTCGAATCGGACTCGCCGAATCGGACTCGCCGAATAGTAGCAGACCCTGCCGTTGGCTGCAGCGTGGGTCAGGTGTACGTCGGAAGGCGTACACCGATGCATAGCGCTCAAGTCCGCTTTCCCGCAATGCAGGGTAAAGATATGACAAACAAATATGACAAACAAACAAACAAACGAACACTTCGACAATGGACTTCGAATTGCGAGCACTTCCATTAAAGTAAATTGGGAAAAAGCAGTCGGGAAAAGAAGCCAGCTCCAAATTTCTCACTGAACTCGTATAAAGTCGGTGTGAATAAATTTGAATAGCAGTTTTCTTCAGAAATTTATGCGTCTTGACTTATTATATCTGCAAAGAGATAACCGCTAATAATGTCACAAGAATAACATGAAAAATTAAAAAATAAATACTTTTTTGTGCCTGCAACTACTAGAAATTATATGTTAAATAAACGTGCGGCCCGCGGTTTCACCCAGATATTTATATCTGGCCCTCCTGTAATAAAGGTTGCACACCCCTGGTGAATGGCGTAGTTTAAACATTCTGCGTACATGATAATACTTTTAACTTGTTTGCAAAAGCAGACTTTCTCCAATTCTAACGCAACATGCAACAGCTGTTTTTCATCTGTCTTCAATTTAATGTCATTGAAGTAAAGCGTAAGCTAAACAAAAAAGGAGATCTTTTAAAAGCTTTGCAACAGCAAAGAACGTTTTGTGTGTTTAAAATAGATTCCTTCGTGTACAGATCATTAAGAAGCTTGTCTCCTCCTACCAAGACACAAGTGATGCTGTCAAGATTACCCGTTCAGTCTCTACATCACGTTTTCAACTTCTTTCGCACAAACGGCTCTTCTCTGGTTCCGGATGTGGCCTTTTTTCCAAAAGAAAATCTTTGGAAGATGATAAAGACAGCACTCCAGCCTCTGGGGCTCATTGCGCATCCTTTAATGTGCAAGAAGCCAAGAGCATTTCGGATGACAACACAATTAAATCAAGTTCTGAAGCAATGACTTTGTGCACTACGCGAACCCTCCTGACTTTCGAGTTGTCTTACAATGAAGGCCGTAATCAAATGCCGTTCACCGATGGCTTAGGTGGGTTAGTCACGTTCGTAACTCTTCTGTAGTAATTAGCAGTAAAATTGATCCAAGCATCTCTCAAGTTCTTAACCTTAATTTTCCTTTCCATTGACTTATTGAGATCTACTTCCTTTGCTTCAGTTTAAATTCTCACTGAGGTTCTTAACGTAGTAGCAACATAACAAGATGTTAAATTCTTCTTCTTCTCTCGTTTGACTTGTAGTAGCTTAGATTGGCAATGCCTCATCGTGCAGCCATGATACGGTAGTTGGGTCCAGTTGTCGAATACCGATGATTCCACTTGGGGGCCGTAAGATGGGACATTCGTGGAGTATGTGTTGCATTGTTTGTTCTACCGCTCCGCAGACACATATCGGCGTATTGTGCAACCCCCACCTAAACAAATTAGCTCCAGTACAGCCAACGTCACATCTGATCCTGTTCAATGTGACCCATGCCTTTCTTGAGAGGTCTGCTCCAGGAGGGATGGAGAGTGCTGGTATAACTAAGATGATGTTAAATTAACAAAACTTGATACATTTCCAGGAACTTTCCCGAGCATTGCATCTGAGTTGGAAAGTGCATTGGATTCTGTGTTGCTTCAAATTGACGACTTGACAACTCGAGACCTTCGCATGCTTCAGACTTCAATGTTAGACAAGCAATGTATGTACGAGTTGTTTTAGTTGACAGGGGGCTCGAGTGCGGGCATGTTTGCTGCGGATGTAATTCGCAGTGTTTCGCTGTCTGTGACGCAGAGTGCTACCTTTTAGTACACTGTATTGGATTAAAACGTATCGACCACGACAGCGTAGATTAAGTTCTGGTTGCATGCAAAATCATTCATTTCGCTACGACGGTTTGAACTCAACGTTGTAAAACTGATGAATAATTTGATTGATAGGACTGCAGTTCGCACAAACACTTCGAGGTGCTTGTGTGTCACCATTGAAGTTAGTGGTGTTGCATTATATTTTGCTTTGTGTTTCCTATCAATAGCAAGAACCTGTTCATGTCAACGTTACGTAAAATACTCTCCTAGTTGCGCCATAGCATGACGTCACGTTTTATGATGTCACTGATTTCGTTTTCCCAGGACAAATTCAAACTCTGCCTCTGTGCCAGTTGATACTGGTAGGCCTACTATTATGTAAAATTTTGTTCAGACGTGAGAACAAAGCAGCCTACGTTTATTTGGTGTGTTGTGTCGTTGGATGTATCACCAGTTGATGAAGCCTGTGGTGAACCAGATGCTGAGCTTGTGCATCCTACTAGCGTTCTCGTGCAGTGTCCCAAAGTGTTTTTGGTTGCCTAGTTAATTTGTACTGAAAATTGGATAAACATGTACTTCGCTGTGACCTTGTCAAAACGCTGCTTATGTCTGATAAGTGGATGACACACAATGGTAAAAATCGTGTAACAGGAACAGTTTCGAAGACTTTACGTTCATCCAACATAAGTGTATGTTGATTCCACACAGAAAATACGAACTTACATTCCAAACATTGCTTCAGGTCGTTGCTTTTGCACACGACACCAAGCGATAAATTGATAATAATAGACTCGTCTCTTATGTAAGTTATAAAAACGTCAGTTGTTACATAACTAAAATTTAGAAAGGCGTGCCACCTTTTCTCCATCGGTTTTTTCACAGTTTTGCATGCTGTATTGTGCGACTGGGTTTTTTGCACATCTGACTATTTAAGTTTCTATAAAAAAGTGTTTTTATTATTTTTTTGATGTATTTTTCTCTTTTAACTTTGCAGTTTTTAAGTCTTTGGGTTGTTTGCGGAAGTGATGCTCTGTCAGAATCTTATTGGACAAGAATGGTGTCTTTGTTACGCGCGGTGCATGCTGTTAAACTGTGAAAACCAAAAGTTGCACAAATTTGGTCGTTGACAAAAGTTATGTCATTTATGCAACCCACGGTGGGGTTAGTTATATATTCTCCCGCGACTAGATGTATCTCGTTTCTTTGACCAACCCGGTTCTACAAATATCTGATTTTTTTAGAGAAGTTCTTTCCTTTGTCGGATTTTAGATTGTTTTCTGTGCGTACTTTTGCCTCAACGTTCGTCCATCTGCGCAATACGGTATGACCACATATGCTGAGTTTGCATGTATGCCTGGCACAACTCATAAGCTGGAGCTACACAATGTATTAAAGTTGAACAGGAAACCATACATTTTGCATCTTTTCATACTTCAATGAAACTTCCACCATTTGTGGTTCTTGGGATTGGGATATGGGCGTTGGTCGTTGGAGCCATTTGATCGCCTACAGAAAAATAAAGGGGCTTGAGTTACCTCTAAACATGAATATTTTGTAATCTTGCATGCGATATTTTTTCACCAAAAAACACACTTTAAACGCCTGGTACCAACAAAATTCCAAAAAAGTGTTTTTAAGGACCACCCTGATACACAGCGTTCAAAACTAATACCTAAAGAGGATGAATGACTATCGCGATTAATTTGAACTCGAATGCAGTAACATCAGTTCAGAATTTGACATCACCAGAAAATGCTGTATCTCCATCCATATCAATACACGAGCTGTGTTGACTAATATGGAAGTGGGTTCTTCGGAATCCCACCTAGAAGATAGATAGATGTTTATTAGCTGCTGCGAAAAAGATGCGCAACAAGTCAAAACAATGTACGGTACATAGCAAAACTGTTGAAATGATAACAATTAAAAATAAGAAAATGATGAAAGCATCACAACAGCGGGAGGCTGCGAAGTGACCATTCAAGGTCTTCAAGTCAAGCAGCCACCCCTTAATTCATTAATGATAACTTAATTATAATCGGCTAATTGAGAAAAAGACATAATAATAAATAAATAACAGTGAAGCTGTCCAAGATGATAAGAAATTAAAAAAATTCAGGTAGGCCAACGTAGTAGCCTGTGTTACAATTGCAAGTCAGATTAGTAATTTAGCATTTGCCTAATATGAGTCAATAATTTTCTTTTTGTACATTCTTTTAAAAGTTGTGAAGGAGGATTTGCGAATTTCATCTGGTATGTTATTCCAAATTTTTGCGCCAGAGTATTTTATTGAGCGTTGTAAAGGGGTTGGTATCAGCAACAGTACAATATCACCCAAGATGAATAAACAAATGCCACTTTGTTTTTCAGTAATGGAGCTGATCAACATTGAACATGTAAGAAAGCCTCGACAGGTAGATTCTAAGTTGGTTGACACCTCGGATTTTGAATGCAGCTTGTGCATGCGTCTCTACTATGATCCCGTATGCACTCCTTGTGGCCATGTTTTCTGCCAACTGTGCATTGAACGGTAGGCATTATATCAATGAATAATGGTTTGCTAGCTAGATGATAGTTGTTTTTGTTTCAAATGGTGGTATATTTTTTTAAATTTTATTTACAGCCGTTTTAATTTAAAAAACACCACAGAAATAAAACATAATATGTTCTGCTTCACGCCAATTTGTTTTGTTTGAAAAACACATGTACTAGTTGCGTCTATTTCTAACTTTTTCCTTACAAAGTGATCATAGGATTTCATTGTCAATAGATTGTTGTGAAAGTTCTGTTTCATAATTTAAAACAGTGTTTGCTGTTTGCCTCAAGCCGTTTGTGTTTCGTCTCAAAATTCTCTTATTTGTTGCTGAAATGAGTTTCGCGGCCCATTTGTAAGCTCATCTCGCTATTCATTCCCCTGCAATTCAGCAAAAGGCTTGGCAGCGCGAATTTATTTTTTTTTTGACTCAACTATGGCGCTGCATGTAGGCTTCCACTGGTTTAAAATCAAATCCCTACCGAGATAAATATCCATCTGATTGCAACTGAAGTCACATCCATCTTTGCAGATCTCTCGATCACAGCCTCATGTGTCCTCTTTGCAAGCATCTGATGCAGGGATACTTGGAGGACAATCTGGAAAAGAAGCATCCCACCTGTGACCACACCACCAAGCTCATCATGGAAGAGTACATGGCCGAGTCATGTCAGGAGCGACTGAAGCAGCACCAAGAGGAAATGAAGGAATTACAGTAAGTCATATTTAAGGAGTTGTGAATGAGATATTGTTCTACAGCAGTTGTCATCAAACTTCTTCACTATGGCTCAAAGCACTCTCTTGGTAGCCATTGAAAGCTCAGATCGAACAAATCTGTTTGATATCGATCGCAGCAATATCTAAGGGAGTATCTATGGTCGATCAAATCTGGACAATTGTTTGACTAAGCATATCCGCAAACATCGTTTGCAACCTTTGTTATAAGGTGTAAAAGTTACACTTGGTATCGCGTGTGTTGATTTTTTTTGCGTTTTGAGTAACGTCACGTGTAAAGTTCTGTTTTCTATTGACAGAGACAAGGATCCCATCTTCGTTTGTACCATCGCCTTCCCATCGGTGCCCTGCCCCCTTCACATATTCGAGCCTCGATATCGACTGATGTTACGTCGTTGTCTTGATCACAATGCGAGAGAGTTTGGCATGTGCAAGCCAGAGCGTGGCAAAGCGTAGGTCCTTCCGATAAATTGCAGTTTTGTTGTAGCCAGACAGTAATTTTTCGCTTAACTCTATACGAAAAACAAACTGGTTCTTGCCTAGCAGAAATACTTAAATTCTTTCAAAAGCTTTGTGAGGTTTCACTTTCATTTGACAAACGTATTTTTTACTATGGTACATTGACCATACAAACGGAACTGCAGTGTTGTCTTACTTACTTTTGCACCACGTTTTCTACAAATGGTGTTCCTATCTAGAACAACGAAACTTCATTTAAAATTTGATTTTGCGTTTTTATTCCCCCCCGTTTATTGAAAAGTGTGGAAAATCTTTGTTCAATCTAACCGGCGGTACCATGCACAGGCATCACACGATCGGCACTGTCTTGAAGATTCGTGACGTCAGATTCTTTCCCGATGGTCGCTCGGTCGTAGACAGCATCGGCTCCAGAAGGTTCAAGACCTCCGACAGCGAGCACAAAGATGGCTACAACGTGGCCAAGATAACGTACATTGTTGATCAGCCTGTTACTAATCCCGAAGCACTTGATGAAGCATTGAACAAGGTAAGCGCAATCAATTGATATCATCTTGTTCGTCTTCAAAACGAGAATATTTTATGAAGGTTTTGAGGGCATTTTTACATCAACTTGAAGCGCTAATCTTGTTAATTAAATTCTATTTGAATAAGCTGAAGATGCTATTGTTATAGCGAAATCGAATCTTCAATAAATTATGTTCAGAGAATAGATTGTTGTGCAAATGGCAGCATGGGATGAATGCAAATTGGCAGTACTAATCCAGTCATAGTTGACATTCGATTTGAAAATGTAATCAATTTTGTGAATCAAACAAGCAATAAAATTGTAGCTCACAAGTGTTGATTTATCGTTTTCTAACAATACGAACTTGATGAAATGCAACGGCGATACCACGCCCGAATAATCGTTTTTAAGTTATAAACGATGCTTCATCAGTTTTCTTTTTTTGTGTATTAGGTTTACGCTGAGGCCAAGGCGTGGTTTGATAGTTTGCAAAAGAAAGTGCGAGATCAAATCGTTAATCACTTTGGGAAGTTTCCCGTCAAGGAAGGCAGCGTCAACGTAAGTTTTTTGTGGCGCATGTTTGTTGTTTTAACTTTTCTGCAGTTCACCTATATTGTATTATTTTGCTGCACTGTTATAGGTTCTTCGTAGAAGGCTTCTTCTTCTTCTTTTCTTTTTTTTCTTCTTCTTTCGTTTGAGACTAGATCAAATTTCAGGGCAGGTGGTGGAGAGCCAGGTGAGTGTAGCTTCGTCCAGCGTTGCTATACCATGCGTTCCATTTGGTGCCTTGTAGATGGGACATTCGAGAACGACATGGTCAGCAGTTTGTTCCTCCGCGCCGCATTCGCAGGCCGATGAGGGAGCCAGGTGATGCCGATGAGGGAGCTGATTATCATGTAACTTCGTTTAACGTTTTTTAATATCTAGTATATATTCCTGAAACAACGAACTAAACGATAATCTTTTCCATTGTATTCTTACCTGAGGGGATTCAAAGTCAACAACTGAAAATACAATACTACCTACGACATACGATATTTTCCACGTAATAGAAACAAATCCATGAAACTTATTCTTGATTAGGTGGAAAACGGCCCAGACTGGGTGTGGTGGGTCCTGGCAATCCTCCCAGTAGAAGATGATGTGAAGGCGAATATTGTGGGGAAGGATATTCTACACCAGAGGTTGCTCATCATCCACAGGATCTTCACTCGTCTTCAACAACGGAGGCAACTATAAAAGTCTCATAACATCCACAGAGTGCTGCACTCCAGCGGTGGATGTGATCCGAATGACCGTACAGAGACACGGCGCTGATATCCGCTAATTGGGCTTTCTTGTTATGACGACGAAGATATTTGGGCGTCGTGCGAGTCTTATCAGTTGGTGCTGATTGAACTGTTTTACATCCACCTAGCAAAAGATTGCCGAGTAGTGACGTCAGTCCTTTTTACGTCGCTTTAACGTATGCACTTATATTAATTCAAACATCATTTTCACATTTCCCCGATTTTCTGTGCAATTTTTTGTCATAAAAAAAAACAACAGAACAAGGTGTGAAAGAAACCCCTCAATCTGCCGCTGCTATTATGAAGTAAACCATAGGCACACGAAGCCCAGCCTCTTCAGGATTAACAGTGCTTTTACCTCTAAACAAAGTACAATGGTTAAATATTAAATTTATCAACAGAAAAACAAAAACTGCATAGTGATTCTGACTAGCTCAACAATAAACACGAAGATCACTGCAAACGTCGTCCTGCAGATCACATGATGTGATATGTATTGTAGGCTACGATAGGCAGGATGCGAAAAACTAATTTTAAAATAAACAAAGCAAAAACAAAGACTAGCCGCAAGTATACAATTGTCCGTCTAACGGTGGGTTATTGCGTTGTATCTGTGGGCTTCCAAAATCTTGGTTTGATACTCAGACCTACCTCTGGACAATGGACAATTGGACATGCTTTCAAATTCCTTAATAATAGATAGATTAATTAGAAGCTTCAACTTTTAAAGTTTAAATTGCAATAGAAACTTAATTGTTTGACGACGTTTGCAGTGACCTTTGAGATTCTTGTGTTTACTGTTGAGTGTTGAGCTAGTCAGAAGCACTGTGCAGTTTTTGTTTTCCTGTTGATAAATCCATTGTACTTTGTTTAGATGTAAAAGTACTGTTAATCCTGAAGAGGATATCTTGTAAAGTCGAAAATGTTCGTAATTTGTCTCTATGTAGTTTTTTTCTTTGACGTCTGTAAATATTATTGTAATAAACTTAAATATGTTAAATTTTATTACCTGGCTGAGCTTCGTGTGCATATGGTTCAACAAGAGAAACTCTCTACCAAAGCTCTATTGTGAAGTGCAATTCAAAATTAGTTTCCTTACAACTCTGTTGAAGCACGCCTTCTGTTCTGGGAACTCGATGGTTTAAGTCGCATGGCACGACATTATAGCGCAAGCTTACCTAATTTTGTGCCACGTTTTTTTCCACAATAATGTATTTGTCTTCGTCTATGCAAAGTATCGTGCATTCTTTAATTTCCACAATCAAAACAGTACATTCTTGTAGGGGAAGCAATTTTTGCACAGTACGTACTGTATTTAGTGTATTTTGAATAGACAAATAGTCCAAACTAAAACAGCACTTTACTGCTTGAAAACCCGCTTGGATGAATCCTTTCTCTCTACCTTACTTGGTTTTGGAACATCCTATAGCATTGGTGGTAGGTCCGCAGGAACGAGGGCGCAGGCGTCCAGTGGTGTTGTGCATTGTGCTTAAAAGTAAGCTATGTGCTACGGCACTAGACTGGAGAACCATATTGAGCGCTGTATTGAGATTTTGGATCTCGTGTTGATTTCACCAGACGTCTGAGGTGATTGTCAGGATCACTGCAGTCACAATATCATGCCGAGATTTCAACTCAAAAAATGGCGCATCCCGATGAGTTCATGTCATATTGTTTCATCTTGCAGTGCTGCTTGGGTGTAGGCTACGAATCATTGCTATGTTTTTATTCTAGTGTTGTTACGTTTATTCGAGGTTGTAAAAAGAAACAAATATTTATGGCCACCTGTTTTCTGAAGTGTGGATCGTGTTATGATTTTCACTGCCAGCTTTCTATCATCTCCGGTAGGTTACATGCGAATGTAAAGTATTTTATGACATGGTAGTTTCAATCTGTTTAAATTAAAGGTGGATGGGTGCAATAACGTAACCAATGTGAAATTAAGTTTAACATGATGTAAAAGATTTTTTTTTTGTAGTTCTATTCTGCGTCTTGAAAGTTTTTCTTCTGTCTACATAGCCAGGTTACTTCAAGTAATCTTTAACTCGAGAAAGCCTCTTTAAAGGTTGTTGTGTTGTATATAAACTTTTGGCATGCTTGCTGATAAGTCGTTAATTTCAACAGCTCCTGGAGACGTTTGTTTGTTTTATCCTCTGCCTTTCTCGTCAGGGAACACTGCTTTGAATTTACCAGTTACAATAATAAGCTTCGAACCTCGTGTCTTAACATTCCATTTCTGCGTTTATGGTATTAAATTGTATTTGACAATCGTAGTAAGCTTGTTCAATGTCAGAAAAGATAAAAAGTTACATAAGGTCAGTGAGTTAAATCCATTATCACTTGCAATAAACATTTCGCTGTTCGAAGACAGATCGCCTCCTTAAGGCTGCTGTGTTCATGTTGAGGTGACAGCTTGCGGTTCATATAGTTTTTCGCAAAGCATAATAGGACCGAATGTAAAAGATTAATTCTTTAGGCATTCACATTGAAACACTCGCTCAAATTTTGTTGTACCTTAACATGTTACGTTTCATCACAGAAAGAAGGTTTGCACAATTGACGACACAGTGTTGTTATAGGAATGGATAGCTGGCCTCTAATTTTAACGTGGTCCAGTCGATGCATTGAAGCCATGATCTGCTGCATTTGTGTTAAGTTTTATAATCCTCGCGAACTGTACGAGGACCAATAGATGTCCAACACAATTGAATACATTTGTGGTGCTGAGAACTCGACAAATTACAATTCATTTCTTGTGGCAATATCTTGGTTTCCGAACACGCAACTTTCAACGAACACGACGAAACACACTCAAAGTTAAGAAAACAAATGTGATTTAAAGAAGTAAAACTAAATAATAACCAAGCGTTTAAACATTTGTAATAAGCGCAAACTGATAGAGTGAAAAGGAAACTATGGACACTAAAATTTCACAAACAAGTCGATAAAAAGAAAATACACTACAAAACTTTATTTATAAACACTTTACAAAATGCAAGTCTTTAACCATTTGGCCACCTTTTGTTGGTTTTGTTACTGTATTTTTTTCCCAATATCATTTCTTCTGCATTCTGACTAGAGATGTAAAAAAACGGTTTTTTTTGTTTTTAAAAAAAACGAGCTCGTTTTTTTTGTTTTTTATCGTTTTTTTTGTTTTTTAT
Organism: Aplidium turbinatum; assembly: GCF_918807975.1. NCBI lineage: Eukaryota > Metazoa > Chordata > Ascidiacea > Aplousobranchia > Polyclinidae > Aplidium > Aplidium turbinatum. The sequence continues at coordinate 22,386,606 of NC_137476.1, read as the reverse complement.
TCGTTTTTTTTGTTTTTTTTGTTTTTTTTACCTATTTTTTTATTAAATGTCACAATATGCAGCAATTAGGGTAAACTCATTGCAATAGCGTCTCTTTCAACAAAAAAATAGTCTCATAACTCGTATAACATCTTTCAAATGAGACAATATGTCTCTCAAGTCTCAACACACGAGCCATAAAGGTTTCTCATCGACTCAAATAGTAACACAGTGTCCTATGGTTGGCACATCTCAAGTATTGTCTGTAATTTGGTTCAGCCAGTTGTTAAATGCAGTACCACACTCGTGTACAGTTTCGAAGCCACCTGGGATTTTGGTTAATGGGCATGTTACGTTAGGACTAGGTGGTCAGGGTCCTGTTTCTCTACTTCACAAAGGAACTTTTCCCCAGCACACCACACCATTACCAGTACAACGTCAAGAGATTGTTCCAGTTGATGTGCATTTGGTGCAAACGTGATGAAAATCACACAAGCGGTTCTCGAGTTATAAGTGAAATAACCTTAGCCACTAAGTGGCTTTATAGATAAGGAGCAATAGAAAATCGGCCATATTGGCCATATCTCAAGAACCGCTCAACATATTTACATAAGTTTTAGCTCTACCCCCATGTTTTATGGGGTGGGCTATCTGTTTATGAATATTAAAACAAGTTTTGGCTACTACTTTTTGAGCTAAAAAGAAATTAACCTCTTGTCGTTACGCACCAATAAAACCATGGTGCGTAAATTAAAAAAAATAATAATTGGATAGAAGAAAGATTGATGACAAGTTTGGCAAAAGCAGTGTAGTGCTAAAGTCCCAACTTTTAGCCCAAATCACATTTAAATGTAGTGAAAGATGGAAACGTTTTGATGTTTTTTTATTTTCCCTGAAGAGATTCAATAATCCTTTGTGACGTCATAGTCATATTTGTTTTCCCTTAATCACACCATTGTGCTGTCATAGACATGTTTAAAAGAAGTATGGTTATTGGTTGCACTTAATCCATCCAATTTGAACTAAAATTCAAAGAAAATGAAGGGGTGTACCAGCAAACATCTATAGGATTGGCCCATGATACAAGAGAAGGATCCCCAGAGGATACAAACTGATATGAATGAATCAACAAGTGAATAAAAAAATAACAGTTAACCTCTCAAGTACATGTAGCTCCACACAGAGTGAAATTTACATGCCTTTTGACTCTTTTTTATTTCTTTAAAAGTATTATTGACTCAAAAAGAATGTCTAAAAAGACATTACGAAAAGTAACTACGGACAAAGGCCAGTGTTTCGATCTTCCGATCTCTTCAGCGTAGTAAAGTGTCAATAATACTTTTATACTTGAGTCTTGAGTCAATAATACTAATATAATTAATACTTGAGTCAATAATACTTTTAAAGAAATAAAAAAGAGTCAAAAGGCATGTAAATTTCACTCTGTGTGGAGCTACATGTACTTGAGAGGTTAACTGTTATTTTTTTATTCAATTTGAACTAGTTTGCAGAACTTTGAGACTTTAGCACTTTTTTTGTTTTTGCCTAACTTTTCGTCAATCTTTCCTCTGCCCAATAAAAAAAATTAAAGTTTGCATCATGGTTTTATTGGTGCGTAACGACAAGAGGTCAATTTCTTTTTATCTCAAAAAGCAGTAGGCCTAGTTCTCAAATAAAATAAGTTTTCATCTTTGATGTTTGTTTTGTATCTTTATCCTGCATTGTGGGAATATGGGTAAAACTTTATTCTTGTCAGGAAAAGCATTATAAAGCATTTATTCACTATGTGAACACTGAGCACTGAGCAGTGCTGAAAAACTCCACTTTAAAGGAAAAATTTCTTCATTCAAGGTTGGTAGAATGGTAGTTACTAGCAATAGTCAACATGGGTGGTGGGCATTTGAAAGGAACATTAACCTAAACCTTTTCTGACAAATGCACTAACTTTTGACAGCTAAAAATATCAGTGATAAGGTCTCTTGCATTATATGTCCCAAATAATCTGCAAGAAGCATCAATGACGAAGTGTCCAATCCAAGATCTTATAACACACGAAAAGAATACTTCTGTTTCAACATTTATAAAGCATATACATCGTTGGCAAGCTATCAGTTACAAAACATGTTTAAACAAGCTATTGGCAATAGCTTGCATTAGTAAATTACCACGTCCACAAACAAGGTAAATGTGTGTACTGAATACTGCCACCTTGTTTTGTCAAAATTTCGTCAACCCATTGAGTGTGTACAAGAATAACCAGTACCACAGTATACTAACATCATAGGCTAACTTCCATAAAAGGAAAAAGAAATTAACTCATCTACATTATGTCATGTATCAAATTTCATTAATTCAATGTTTGTCAGGTCCAGGGTCTTTTTTAAGGTTTGGTTTGGGTGAACGCTAAGTAGTTTTAAGAGACCGCAAGTGTTTCATTTAAATACCAAAAAATAGCCATAACTACATACAATCAACGCAACATAAAATGAATTATTCGACAAGGCACAGCTTAAATGATTGTGACAGCGACCAAACAGCCTGCCCAACACGGCCGCCAAACAAGTTTGCTGCACAATCAAACAAAGTGTGCTTGTTGGCTTCTGCTTGTTATGTTTCCACACGTAAAAACTGATCATTATACGCCATAAATCAGAAATAAACATTGACGAGTATCGAAGGTGCACTTCTTTTGTGAATAGCTCTTTGATTCAGCTGTTAGCTGTACCTCCACTTATTCTTTTTTCTGAACGTGAACTATTGATCGTAGGCCATATTCGTATTATCGACAAGACATAGCGAGAAACAACCATTACTTTTCTACTGTAGTTGCAAGTCCAAATTTTGGGAAACCGCTGGAGAAATTTGGGGTACCGTTTCGGTCCCCCAAAACACCTTAAAAAAAACACTGGTCAGGTCTACTGCCACAAACATGCCAGAGAATGAAGAAAAAAGCGAAACAACATAGGTCCTCATAGGACTATGCAAGAACATATGCTGCCAAACACAAACACTTAGGAATTTCAGCACACCAATAAAACTATTTTTAGTAATTTAATGTTTTTCAAGAGCACTATAATGAAACAAAGCTGTAAATTGCAAAAAAATTGCAACTTTTCCAGAAAAATATGAAAAAAAACAAAAAAAACAAAAAAAACCAAAAAACGAGTGTTTTTTTTGGCTCAAGTTTTTTTTGAAAAAAAACACGTTTTTTTTTAAAAAAAACGGTTCGTTTTTTTTGCATTTACATCTCTAATTCTGACAAAGAAAAATAAATTGAATTAAAATAAACTATTTGCAAACAAAGTTTCATTTATTTCGCGAATCAACACGTCAAGATAAAAAGGAAAGAACATAATTCTATAACCTATCATGCGAAGATAAAACAAATTAAGAGATGCTGGTCTAAAAATAGTAATTGCTTTCTAGAAGTTTAAAAGTTTTTAAATTTTATTGCAATAAAAGGTTGAAGAAAGAAGACTTTCTATGGTCTCTGTTGCGTCTTTAACTTCTTCCCAAGATTTTCGCGGATTCTGTGCTAATGGAGAAGACTCTATATCAAAAAGAGGAGGACTCCTTAGTCGTTGAAGATTTTGTCCAGTTTTTCGGAACTTTCTTTCTCGCGATGAAGTTTTTTGAGGACTTAAGTATTGAGCCGGATTCGTTGGCGGAGATGCGGCTGCAGAAAGTATATCATAGGTTCCATTTGTGGAAGGGACGGTTTCAAACAAGTTGTCGTTTTGCTTTTCGCAAAGAATCGCATCTAGCTCCGGGCATACCGGAACCCACTCAGGAGGAGGTTCAATCTGTCGTCCAGTGATTGTTAAATCAAGATCTCCAACATCTTTCAGAAAACCATTAATAGAATCCTCTTCCTCATCTTTATCTCCAGACGAGAAACCATCTCCTTTAGAAGTCTTGATTTCAGGGAGATTAATCGAAAATTTGTCAAACGTTTTTGTTTTGCTGTGACAAGTTTTGGTCGTGAGCTTAGAGCGGCAGTTTGTGGAGTCAAGCCAAGAGGGAGGATTTTCTGGGGATCCTACAGAAGATGCGGCAATGTGATTTTCGTCACTCACAACTGACTCTGGAACATCCGGGAGAGTGAACATGTCTATGCCTAACAATGAATCAGAGATGGCCTCATCAGAGAATCGCAGCGTAACATCCTGGCGGTCGTTTCCTTCATTAGTTGGAGGCCGAGGGGAAATGAAAGTTGGTGTTGCACTAAGTTCTGGCTCCGGAGTTCCAAAAACTTCATCAAAGATTGAATTCCAATTGAAGTCTCCTTTCAGAGATCCCAACTCTGGGGCTTCCTCTTGCAGCAAGTTGCGGTTGTCTGCAGACTTTGTGTTGTTACGTCGTTTCTTAGGATTGCCACTGCGACGGCGGGCTAGCTTCTGTGGAGTAGTTTGTTTTCTTTTGCGACCAGCCAGAGCCAACGCATCATCTGGGTCAAGTTTTATCAGTGATTGCAAGTTGGTAATTGCTATACTGGAAGCTGGAGATATCTGAGTCGACACCGGACCCAATCGAGGGCTGTTTCGAGTCGGAGTACCTGATTGCAATAACATAATGATGATTTAGACTTCAGAAGTACAAATTTTACATGTAGTAATTAATTTGTGATTAGGCTGCAGCAGTTTATAATTTCAACAATGTCAAGTTTTTATCGTACGAAACTTAAAGAATTTAATATTTTGAGGAGACAAATCCTCGCGGCCTTTACTTCCTAAAATACTTGCTGGTTAAATTGTTAATGCTGTAAAGTTTTCAGGGCCGTAGCCAGACCGCAGAGCAAGGGGGGCCAACTTTTTTTAGGGGGTTAGGGTTCCGAAAAAACTGAATCATTACAATTGTAGCTGTTGCTCGAGAATGTTGGGATTTTTCCAGGGGGGCGAGGCCCCCCCTAGCCCCCGGCTGGCTACGGGCCTGAAAGTTTTATAAAAATGCTGTGTTTTTAATACCGGTATCAATAATTTTTACTGAAATTTGTTGCTGCCATTTAGGAAAAGTGTTGTTTTCCGTCCTCAAAATGTTTCACAAATTATGGAATTCGTAATCCAGTGTTTGAAAATTCAAAAGTAGTTTACAATAAAGTTTTTGTTTTTCTCAAAAAGGGAGTATTTGTTTAAAAATTGAATGATTTACTGGACGTTTCTAGGCGTTTGAGACAATCCGTTGATTTATCCTCTGCTTTATGACCTGCGTCATCACGTAAAAAACGGGAACTGTTCAAACGTGTATTTTTACAAATAACCTAATATTGACATAGCCTACCACTTAGCACAGGAGAGTTAACGTCTCGAAGCTTGAAGTTGCAGCTCCGATTGATCTCCCAAAGGCAACTTTTGCTTGAGGAATCTTTCTTCTTATGCACTTTACTAAAATACTTGCTTTGCATGAGATTTAACTTTACAGCATCCTGAAAAACAAAATTAATGCAATCTCAAAAATGTCCAACAAAACCCACCTTCATTCTACACTACAGAATAATCAATTTTGGAAGAGTTTACTCGTAGGCTACGATCCGTTGCTCAAAAAGGACTTTAAGAATCTGTTTTTTTTTACATTAATTCAAGGTTTGCGGACGTTGAATCGGTGTAAAATAAACGGATATTGTTGGCTGCCAAGGTAATCATACAATAATTTTTGTGATCGCAAATTTGCAAAAGTACAATCTTTCAGGGGTACAGTGGGAACCCGTTCTGGACTGACTGTTTGTTCACAATAACGCCGTTGTAATGGTTGGTCTGCATGACCGATTTGAAGCCAAGCATTGAGAAAACGATGATTTTAAAATTATGAATGCAACATTGCCGTTACATGCCAATGCAGTAAACTGCAATGATCGATCAAAGACGTGTAAAGCGTTGGGATAACGCAAAAGCAGGTGTGACAGTGCTCTATAGAACTATTGCTAATGTCGTGAGGCTTTTGGATAAATTCATGCACATGGGATTGTCGTGTGAAAATTATTCTCTTGTTTTAAAGTTAGCGGAAGAAGTTTGAACAAACTTTAAAAAAACACACTTTAAGTTTGTATTATATCTTTTCATAACTCGGTGAAAATAATTCAAAGTTGAAGATACCGAATATAAAGCAACAGAAAAAATACTTACAGTAAGCCTATAGTTGTAGTTGTAAAGTGTTACGCTGGAGACTGAAAAGAGAAATCTGTAGCGTGTAGCTAAGCCCTAGAGTTAGACCCAGACAACAAAATCCGTCGCTTTTACATTGGACTAACACTATAGGCTATTATATCCACCGCACAAAACTAAGCGTCAGCAATTTGGCTCGGAATATGCATGTGCCACGTTTGCTTTATAAATGAGTCTGTTTCACTGACTATTTTACGAAAAAAGTGCACTTGTGTCGACCCTGCACAAACTTATCAAACCAAAAGTATGGAAAATGTTTATGCTTCACTGAACTTCAGGAGATGAATTGGTGTTTTATGATGTGAAAACCAAATAGGATTTCCTAACAATATCAGCTCAGGTGTAAACAGTCATATGACATTTCCTGTTATAGACGCTGCCTTTTTGAGGAAACGCTTGTAAGAACTTTCCCAACAAAGCAATATGCGTGTTATTTGATATCCAGCTTTTGTGATAAAGATATTTGAGCTGGGATATTTAGACAAACGCTATTCTTTGAGTTGACATCTAACAATGTAAAGTTACTGACAACTTTCGGACTACTTGCGATTTGGTATATACACTGGTCTGAATTACGTTTTTATTTTGTTATTTTGTTTAAAATATTGAACATTGAGCACCAAGATTCTTGCTGGCAAGCCCGTTTACATTAATTTGCCGTCTGCAGATGTTAATTCAAATCAATCTAAAATGACTGATATGCTGGTTAGATATGAATAAAAAAATTCGTAAAATGAAGTTCATTAGCTGACTTGCGCCATTTCAATATCAGTTGATGCTACCAATCACAGCTATGCATTACCGGTTACATCACATACGCTTTTAGAATCTAGATTAATATTGGAGTTGCAAAATTAATTAATTTTCTGCAATAGAATCTCACCAAGTAGGTTTTCATATCAAAGATAAATTGTGTTTTTTTTTCTGTAAGGCTCTTTAGAAAGATTCCGGCGTTGACAAATTAAGGTCACACCAATGTTTTTATTGGCAGCTGGCAGGGAAATTTCTTTGTGTGCTTCTTCAAATGTTTGTAGAGGCAAACCTTAATTCTTAATCACAATATTTCATACCAAATAGCAAACACGCTAACAATTGGTTAATGTCAGAAAGCCAATGTTTTTATTTCGTGATTGTCAACACGTGAGTTTGCGCAGTGGATTTTTAACACATGCGGTGTTCTGTGCAAATATCATTCTTTCTCACTCATATTAACAAGTACTGGTTGTTGAAATAAATGCAATTACTTTAATGACAACACAGCAAATAAAGAGGTTAAAATGGTTAGAAATTTCAACGAAAAGATTAAATAAATTCAGCCTTTTGTTATTGTTCCCAACTGTACGAATTTACAACCAAGTGTAGTAAATAGTGATTGCATGGTGAGGTTATACCTAGACAGCAAATCAGTTGCTTTTTACATTGATTCAACGTCTGCAGACGTTGAATCAATGTGAAAAGTGACTGATTTGTTGTCTGGGTAGGTATGAGTCACACAAACTGCATTGTTTCGTTATAACAAGCAACAACGCACTATAACACAACAAATAACTTTTTTGTAAAAAGATTGTTATAGTATATTGTTTTTTAATAGCTATAACTTGTCAAGAAACTCTTTATAACTGGTTGTACGACAGGTAGTCACTGTCGTACAACCAACTGAGTTGTCATTGTTCTAATAAAAGTTTTTTCCTTTTCATCTACGACGGAATTGGTATCAAAGTGAATTAAAGAATTAGAATTCGGTTACGTTTTTTTCAAATCAGCTGTAAAAACTTTATTAAGAAATTATCAAAACACCCTTATGACTTTGCTTGATGGATGGCAAAAAAGAAAAAAATTAAGTAATTTTTAAGCTGTTATTTCAATTATGTTTTCGCAATCTATGATCTTATCAGGGATACCTAGACACTAAGTCCAATATCCCTAGATCTTATTAAGCCAAGTTAATTGTTTTTAGGTCGGAGGTTTATTTCCTTCATATGAGATTTTCTTTGCTCCATCGAACTATGCGGCCGTCCAACAAGCACGGACATGTTCTGTGGTTATTCATTTGAGCTGCGTCGTGGCGTGGTTTAGAATTCCTATTCTTGGAGTTTCAATAAAAGCACTTCCTTCTATTGTATGCGGCGTTACTCAGCCCGGCAAGAAAACCTCAAGTTGTTTGAGATATATTAGCTTGTCCATTCAGCCCAAGTACAAATGAGTGAAATGACGGTACTTATGACTAACTCTATTGCTTTCTAACCAACCTTTTCTCAATAGTTTACATAGAACAAATATTACAGCAAAAATACTGGCGTGAGTGAATCGATACGATTTGATTGCTGCTGAACCTGGGCAAGACCATTAATAAAGATTAAAAATAAATTACTTTTGTTACAGCTGTTTTTTGTCATTGCATTGTAAGACTTGGTTGATTATTATTTTGTTTTTTGTCTCACAAAACGCAAGCATTTTTTAATCAATACCGATACGCAGTTTTTCATTCGTTACTTGCATCTACTTTCTAACAATTTAATGTCACTAATAATGAAGAAACTCTTCCATATTCAAGTTACCTGCCATTCGAGGTCTGTGTATCTGTAGTACATGAAATTGTCGGTTATCCACTTACAGATGGAAGAGAAGGTCATTCTGTGGCGTTTGTTGCTTTGCAGTGCCATACATATCAGTGTAGTGAAGGAAAAGGCAGGCTTTACATACGGATTATTTTTGTAATCGACTTGTCCTGGTAAAAGATCCAACATAGCTTCCCTTGGAGAAAATGAATATTGGCAAGATATCTCCTGTGTGGTGTTGTTATTGTCTTGTAGCTTAAGGTTTAAGCTTTCTATTTGCGGCAAAGTTCCGTTCTGCTCAGGTGTAAGTAGAAAATCTGGAGAAACGTTTTTTTGTATCCCGTTTGAATTGATCTCTAGGACACTTGCGGTCTCATTGGATGACTTGATTTTTACAGGAATGGTTGCTATTTGTTGATGATGACTTTTCTCTGGACTTGACAAAGTACGCTGATGTATTTTAAGAGACCCAGCGGATAAAGAATAAGCTCGATCGGGAGTGCGATCATTCGGATGAGGATCGGATCTTCCAATTGTGTGCGCTGAAGTTTTTCTTCCATTTCTTGATAAAGCTTGTGAACTTCCTGTGCCAATGTGACCGGAACGTTTGGTTGAGTGAAAATTTAGTCCTTTGCCGCCAAATTCAACTTTAGTAGGGGAACACAACGTTTGAGAAGAATCAGTTGGTAACATTGCAGAATTAGAATCTATGCCATTGTTAAGTTTTCTTGGAAAAGGAGGAAAAATCCGTCCATTCCTTGATAGGGCTGCGCTTTTTCCAGTTTGTCCAACAGGATTGTTGATGTTTACATTGAGATTGCTGAGCCATTGCAAACTGGTTAGACTGTCGTCTAAAGTTTCTTGGTTTTTACCCTGAAAGAATAGAATAACTGTGAGTAACAACTCAGTTCCTATTTCTCGGCATTCGATCGTAGCAAAAATTGATAGCGATGGACACATGTTTCGAAAAGTTGAGAAAGTAGCTTGCAATGCAAACGTAGATTTCGACACTTTGGTTTTGAAACAAAGCGAAATGAACACTCTAATGGCATTAAACTTAACTTCGCTAAGTGACGTTTTACATTTAATCTACGTTGCTTAAATGTTATCATAGCTTACATACCATCTAACGACTTGAATTTGTTTTGCAAATCCAACATTCAAGTCAATGTGGATGAAGGACGTTATTATCAAGTTCGGTATGAAAACGACGTTATGACTAACGTTGTTGCGACATAGTTTTGTAACACAATCCAATACTATATTTTAACCATCTCGTACATTGTTTTATCGATTTGACACTAATGGCACACAATTAAAATACTCACCAATTGTGGGCATCTTGCACATAGGGCCTGGAAGTTGTTTTTAAGTCTTTCTTGCACTTGAACTTTGGTAGGACGATTAGGAGCCATATTGCCTTGCCTATCGAGGCCAATTTGCAAAGAGACAACAAACCAAGAATAAAATCAACCTTCCTTCAGAAAGCCCTAATCTAACGCTCTTACTAAAAAGCATGCAAAAGTAAAAGTTTAGTGCCAATTTAAACCGGTTTCGAAAATGTCCAGAAAAGAGCTGGACCATCTGACCTATATTTTTACGATGAATTTTGTAATAGAAAATAATGAACCTCAAATGTAGATACTAAACGCATGTTCAGCAAACGTTTCGAAAACTAAACAATTTTCATCTTCATTGCGAATAAAATTACATAGCGTGCTTTGTAATAATGATTTTTTATCAAAGTCTCGGAAGACAGTAAGACATTTCAGATTGTTGTTTTAGCTTGCGTGCATTGATGATTCCCGTCAGGCGCGGTCGACGCAAGGTTACCCATATTGGAACGGCTGCGGATGAGATGCCGGTCTAACAACAATCCAAACCGGACGCTACGAATGTCGTACGAAACAACCACTGTCAATTTAAATGAGCCCAGTTGTCTCTTTCTTTTCGAAAAAAAGAGGCAAGTTTATTGCGATTTTCTGACACGCTGCAAAATATAACTAAACTAAGAAACAAAACATGAAACAAACTTTTTCGGTCGATAATACTGTAACTTAACAAATTGATTCATATGAAACCTGTTTCAAAAGCAGGCTATTTTTGTTTACAACGCCCTACGCCAAGCAGTAGGTGAAATCTTCCGAAAACACTGCGGAAGGTCACACGCTTTGCATTGCGGCAATGTCTTTTAACGAAATAGTGTGAATTCCGCAGGAAAACCAAAATAAAAAAAACGTTTGAAAAAAACAATCAACCTCCCTGAATCGCATCACGTTGGAGCCAAGTCAAATTGCTCCAACAAGTTTGTTTTTTTGTAAAGCTCTAGTGCGTCTTAAAACATCAAACAAAATTATTATAACTTTCTGTATTTTCTGCTTTTGTTTCGCTTTTTTCGTTTCAACACAGACAATTGTTTGACTATTGGCAGTAACGCCGGGGTTATTCTGGGAATGTGAAACGTTTCCAAGGGGCTGAGAAACTTGAAGAAATTATCGCGTATTCTTTAAATATAGTGCATTTTTCATAGAGGTATCTTGATTTTTGCGAGCCTGGGGATCTCATTCGTAGCCTACAGTGTTTCACTTATCCTCTTGACGCACTGGCTATAAACGTTCATAAGCAGGACGGTTGAGAGGATATTTTGGGCTCGGTACGTACAAACGAGATTTTTGGGCCCCAAATCAAGACACTTTTAAGAAAAATGCACTATATCAAAAGAATACGGAGTGGTTTCTTCAAATCCCTGGGGCCCTTGAAATTACTCCGGGCCCGGGTCCAAAAGTACCCCTGGATCTCCTGTCAACGCTACTGTCCATAAGTTAAATATGTCTGTAACTTAACCTTGGTTTGAACCATGACCTCGAATTTGAACCTGAAGAGTTGGTCTTTTTGCCAAATTCTAAATTCAGCTTCATACGAAAAACTAAACATGGCTCACGAGCCGGTAGCAAATTACTATTAATAGATTTCAGGTTTATACAAAGGCAGGAACTGTCTAATGTCCATACAAGTAAAGTGTAATTAATAGCCCCGCTTTTAATTCAAAATAATAAAATTTTCACCAAATGCTCAACAGCACGGACAAGTTTTTTGCTCTTTCTGGGTTGAGAGATTACAAGCTTTACCAGACACAGCTGAGCGTCTCTTGGCTACAAAGCAAACACAATTGAAAACACAAAATGCTCGGTCGCGTCGCTTTGAGAACAAACAAAACTCTGACGTCAAGAGATGCTTTGTATTTTTTCACAAATTAACCTGACTGATGCTTTGATTGCTTGACAAACCCAAAGCCGCCTCAGCTTTATTTTTTGAAGCTCCGGCAAGTATCTGGCTATTCGAAAAAAATATATTCGAAATAAAATTATTTCGAAATATTATGTTTCGAATTTTTTTACACGAAAAGGAAATACAGTAGGGAGTAGGCTATACGTAAATAAAGTTAACTAAATATAGTCTACATTGGAATGAAACCAATGGAGTTTAGAATCAATTGTACATCCTAAAAGACAAAAGGAGTCGAAATGTTTCTAGAATTTCCAAAAATGTTTCACCTAGAGTTGTAAAAATCGTCCCTCCAAATTAAAAAGAACTCGAAGATGGGCTACTTTAATTAAACTTAATCACCATTCACAGTTCATCTGGGGTACGACTAACTAGGCCTACTTGATTCTATCATCACCCATTGCATATTCATATAAAACTTAAAAAGAAAACTTGCAAAAGGTGAGAGAAGCTATCACCTCTTCCACAAAAAATTAAAACTTTACCGTAGGCTACTATTTTTGCTAGCAAAAAGTAATTTATCAATGCGACGAACAAGACGACTTGAAAAGGAATTGACTCCAGGAACGTATTCTGCAGAGCTGAAAAGTTTGGGATCGACATTAGCTTACATACCTAATACATTTCTAACCGCGACGCGCTTGGGGTGAGCTACTGTTGAGTCAGAAAAGTGAATACGTCTGACTGACGCTGCCTGCTTTTGCAAAGCGCTAAGAGCTATGCATACCTGCGATGATATGCAATATTTTAGAATAAACTATTTGATTGTTATATTCACCCAAGAATCGTATAGGTAGGCTAACGCAACAGTCAAAAACATTGGCCATTGAGCTTGATATCTGAAGAATTTGTTCTTTTATTGTTTATAAGTAGGGTCATTTTTATTTTGACCTAAAAAGTTTTTTTTTGACTTTGTTTTGACCTAACGAAATTGCTTATTTGTAGAGGCCACAGCTCTTTCTTGAATTAATAACAGTTACCCAAAGTCCCAAACATAATATTTTATCGATTTCAGACCCAAACGTGTTCAATAAAAGTGTGCCTTGATTACTATGCTTGTTGTCGCTCCAATCCAGCTAGATGGCGTTTGCTTTTCCTGTGGCTTTCAACAAAATACTTTTTATCGCACTTCACAATAAACTCGCAAAAATTGCACCTTAAATAACCCCCGGGAGTTGCATTAATTTCATCAGGAAAATCTCGACAAATCTGTCTAACTTTTGCTGAAGACGATTTAGCTTGCTTAGGCATTTTTGTATTGCAGACATAGGCGTAGCCAGGGGAGGGCGAACGGGGCCATGGCCCCCCCAAATTTTCAAAGTTTGGATTCCGAAGTTGAACCCTTTGTTGAAAATATAATATAATTTGTATAAATTTATATTGTTTTCCAAGACATCTGGCTATTAACACCCCCCAGGACTTGTTTTAGACACACAGAAAGACACCAATAAATTTTGCAAATCGTAAATCGCGCAAAGTTTACGCGATTTACGCTTCTTTTAACTAATCTGTGGAAGCAATTTCAGAATCGCTTACTCTGGAGGGTTTTTGTGTAGCTGAGTTTTTTGTGTTCTCTAATTTTAGCCGCAGTTTTTGCCCGTTTGTGTGTAGATAAGAGCTACCTTTAAGTTAATAGCTGTTTATCTGCTAATAAGTTTCATACAAATATTACCCTGAAAGTGTTTCCAGAAAGCGTTATAATCCATTATTTAAGTGTAATTTTGCAAAATTTTTCCGGGGGAGCATGCCCTCGGACCCCCCTAGAATACGCGTGCCTTCGGCACGCTCTAAACCCCACCAGCTTTATTGCTTCCCTTGCTTAACCCACCAGGATGCGCCACTGCACATCAGGTGGCGATGTCTTAAATCAAACATTTTGTCGTTCTCTTCAATTCATCAAATATTTGGCCCCCCCCAAAATTTTTTTCTGGCTACGCCACTGATTGCAGAATGTCAGTAAGGTACTCTTAAAATCCAAACTGTTGATCTTCGAAAAGACCATGTTTGTGAAGAGGAAGTGTTTTATAAGAATTATTTAAATAGGCTACGTAACAATGAATAAACAATGGACAATTTGCGATAAAAGTTACTGCTGATCCAAGTGGTCATTGTGACATATTTCCTGCTTTCATTGGTTAATTTATTTAATTGTGTTGCAGTTCCTGATTTACAACGCTTCTACGAAGATTTTGACAAAAATTACTCTCGAGAAACACAAAAAGTTTGTCAAAAGCCATAGTTTGACAAATTTTGACTTTGTTCAAAATTTTGACTTAACGGTCAATTTTGACTTTATTTTGACCTATTAACTTCTTAGAAACAGTCCCCTAGATGCTGAAAACAGCTTTATTCTTTGATTCGTGGACAGATGAGCTCCTTAATTTTTTTTGGCTTTATTGACTTTTGCGAGCCTTACTTATCAGGCTATGGTTTTTCTTACCCACATTATCGTTTATATTTTTGCAACCGTCCAGCTTACAATAAGTTAGCCTACTTTTTTGTAGCTTATTATTATTTTTTTGTATATGTTTATCATACAAGAATGCCCATATTCGAATCCGAAAAGAAACAGCACAAAGAAAGTATAAAAATAAAAAGGGACACAAACAGCAGCAACGCAAAAGCATTCAAAATGAAATTACTGTACGAGCTCATTTTGATCAGACAACCAACCAGTAAAATTTAACGTTATCAAACGATGAATACCCGGTAGCCTATTGATATCTTGACTAGGTAACATCATACACAGTGGCGTACGCAGGGGGGGGGGGCATTGGGCAATGCCCCCCCCCCCTTTAAAAATGTTTTAGTAGTTAACGACTTAGATTAAGGCATTTAATATGTTTTGCATTGCTCTGTCAAAGCAATTACTGTAACAATGTTGTTTTATAGACTAAGCCAATACGAAATACATGGCCCAATCCACCTACCCCACCCCAGGTATGCCAATGTAGCATAGTGTTCTGTAAGCCTATTATAGTGATTAGTGAGAGAAAAATGGATATAGTCTAAACTAAAACCATACTGGGATATCATGAAGACGTCTGGGATATCAGTGGCCAGTGGCGTAGCCAAGGGGGGGGGGGGGGGGTTCAACCCCACTTGGCACGCGTGTGATGTCACGATATTGAGAATGATGCTTTCAGTCTCTTTATGCTTGGGAATGATGCTTTCAGTCTAAAAAAACTAGCCTAATTTTAAACAAAACTGCATTAAAAGAGCAAGTTTTGCCAATACCAAACATTCAAACATCTCAGCCAGGAATTAACAACAAGAAAACATAGAGACTTAGCTTTATTTCCGAAAAATGCCGAAGAAAACATGATCGTATCCTTTTGCTATGCCACCTGACAGCACCATTTTACAGGAATATTCATACCCACATTTTTGTTGAAAATGCTCTCGGAATGCACCAAATTCAAAGTAATTTTCAAAATTTTTTGGGGGAGGCCCCCCAGACTCCCCGCCGCTGGGTGTTGTCTTAAGCGAAAACGCCGTCGGGCTTCGCTCGCCCGTCGTTAAAATTCCCCCTTTCAAAATTCCTGGCTATGCTACTCTCAATGCCCCCCCCCCTTGAGAAAATCCTGCGTACGCCACTGATCATACATAGCCTAATTGTTTAACATTTACCCTATATCGAGGTCCGATCGAAGTTGAAGAACACAAAGTGTTTTGGGATCACTTTTCAACAGAAACAATATGGAACTTTGTTTTCAACAGATCCAGCGCATTGAAAAATATTGCAAATCAGTTTATCTTAATTCAATTTTATCCCTGGCTATTTAAAGATTTGTTTGCGAGCCAATGACGACGCTGGTTTCAGTAGCGACGCTATGGTTCAACTCTCGGGGTGTGCGTTTGTTACAGACGGTTGTTCGCCTGGTCAAACGTCATGTAGAAACCCAGGGCCGTTGACAGGATTTCTCGGGCCCGGTACCAATTTATTTTCGGGCCCCCTTCGGCCTTCATCGACTATGTTATGAAAATAAAGGTTGTTTACAAACTTTTATTGATGTCGTTTAAGCATGGTCAATTGGTCATTTAACAAATCTTGCGCAATCTTAACATTTCTTGAACCGCAAAACTTACTATCTCTATCTAGCGGTTGCTTTTTTGAACTTTTATTTGTCACATGGCGCTAGAGTATTCTAGGCTCACCAGAAGAGAATTTACAGCAAAGGTAGTGCAGACAGTCAGAAAGTTTTCAATTTGATTTGGGAAAGGTGTTTGGGCCTCGATCAAACATTTGCTGATTGCTGCAATCTGAAAAGCGGTTTTGTGCAGTTTTAGTGCAGTGCAATGCAATTTTTAGTGCAGAAACAGGGATAGCAATCTTCACCTGTGCCATTTCAGTTTGAGTTTAAACAAATATTAACCTGTTTATGTTGAAATTCGTGTTTCGGGTAATATTCATGGTTAGGGAAATCACTATACTAGACTAAACTAAATTCTTATTTTACTGTTTGGTGGCTGAAGTGGCTATTTGACCACCAGAAAGCTGAAGTGAAGTGCTGTGTTAAGCTCTTCGTGGGCCCCCGGGGCCAAAATAATTTTGAGCCCCTTATTGGCAAGCAGACTTATGATAATGTAGTGTGTATGTTAACTGCACTGATATGGAAAGGTGGTTCACTTCACTAGACTTTCTCACCAGTTGAGAAAACAATACAAATGTAAATAAGAGCAAACACAGGTCTATCAAGTCATAGCTACACCTTTGCTTGCAATGAAAGCCAAAAGTGTTAACGATTTCTAAACATACTGGCAACGGTCATGAAGTGTATGGGTCATTCAACCCAGATCTTATATAACACAGTAGAAGCTGGTATCAAAATTTGACATGCTTATCACATTGAGTTCATACAATTTTTTACATCGGACAAGAATTGACAAAATTATGAGAATTTTAAATTGGTTACCTACATTTAGAAGCAATTTTTTCCAAAAGTTACAATTGGCATTTGAAATTTCACTAACCTATTATTTTTAAATGTATAGCCATAACATAGCAAAACAGTTTAGAAGTGCAAAAAAAAGTGAATTCACAAATGCTTTAACAAACAACATTTTAACACTTTCACCAAGTGGTAATTATGTTTTGCCTTATAGGATCGCCGAGGTGGAGGCTGACTTGGTGACCTCATAAGGTCTTTCGCTTCTTTCCTATCTCACTTTTATGTAATGTACCAGTGCATTTGATGTGATATTTTGTGAAAAAAAATAAACCAGTGATTGATTGATTAAACCACTCACCTATACAATACTTTCAAAAAGCTAACAAGTACCCAATCAAAATGCTAACATGAAAACTCAAGTGTACTCAAATGTGCATAATCAGGAACTTAAGTATGATAAAAACAATAGTTTACCAATCTGGTGATATACTTTCAATTCACAACAGAACAGTGTTAATCCATAACAGCACAGAATGGCGTACATGGTTTATTAACTAGGCCTACTCACACAAGATACACTATTATTAGAAACCTGTTGTTAATCATGCTATATTTCACTAAAACATTTTTTTTATTAATTGCTTTATTTTTGGAACATTGTGGTTGTTGAATTTAAGAAGCACAATTATTATGAGCAGCAGTTGCTGTAATCTAACTGTTGAATTAACTTTTCTACATGTAATTATTTTTTCATATGCAAACACCATTGGTCATGCTAAAAACAGTTGTTATTGAAATGGTGCATGAGTGCTGACTTATGTAGATGAAGTTTAATCACTTCATCACATGTTGCAACTACTTCACAGGAATCACAGCATACATAAGAAAATTACTATGATCTTTAAGAAAGCGGAGCAATATTTACAGTGTAACACTAGTTAATAGGTTTCTAGGTAAGGTCTAACAGCTTCATCACTCACTGACAACTTTGCAGTACTCAGAAAGCCTTCATAGGTTACTGGTGCTTAATGAAATGTTATAATGCTTACTGCACAATACCGGCTAACTACTACCTAGTTAAACTTTTATAACTTCATAAACAATCATCAACCCAGCAGTGTACAGAACACAGCAGAAATATAACTAATAGTAAACACAGGTCTATCAAGTTATAGCTTCATCTTTGCTTGAAATGAAAGAAATGAAACATAAAGCAGCAACGATTTGAAATCACAAACAAAACACTGGCAACTGTCATAAAATACTTATTATACTGGTATCTAAATGTAATATGCTGGTTACACTTGCTGATAGCTACCTCTGTAAAGTCAGGGATATTTATAATTGCGGGATTGTAAATGCAAAAATGAAATGCTAATTAATCTATGAGAAATGCTATTTTGTTTACTGTTCACAATTTTTTAGCAATAAACAAAATATGACTGCACAAATAGAATAGGCTACAAATAAGACAAACATTTTTATGGCCTACAGTTAAAGGCAGGTTAATTGATTATATTACCTATTACACTACTCAATGTTCGCTTATTACTTGCTGACCTTTGACTTTGAGGTCAGTTTTTGAATTGTTTGTCTTACTTTTGGTGGTCATTCTTAAGCTTGTGGCCTGCTGATCACTTTATCTGGTTCTTACCACAGCAATTAAAGACATGGGTAAAGATGGCATTAAATGCTTTACGGTTTCTGGTACATTCAAGGTTTAACATTTGGCTCAACATAACTTTGAAAAAAAAAACTATGCAAAGAGCTTTGAGAAAAACATTCCCTTGTTTGGAACATCTGCAAAACTTTTACAGCACGTCTGCACCATTGCTAATCATAGTAAACGAATGTATTCCAATTGCAATAACGGCAAAGCAAAGTTTGCTAGGTTCTGACAAACCTCCATGTTCAGCCATTTCAAAGAATTCTTCTTTGAGAGTTTTGTTTATCTGAAATGTTCAAAGCAAGAATGTCGGTAGTTCAAACAAGACATCTTCTTTATGAAATGCTGAATGAAATCTTGGTACATAGCAAGGTTACACCATTCTAGAACTAGATTACCGGTTGTAAACCAGTAACATTCACTTTGAAGTAAAGCTTGAGAAAACAAAACACCCTGTAAAACCAAAACGTTAAGCTAAAAGTGCAACAGCCTTAATGCAGCTTCTGACACTTCAAAAAATACTTTTACCTTGCAAGTTATACCGGTAGATGTAGAAAAAATATTTTATTGTTAAATGGGATATCAATAGACCAACCATACTTTAAGCTAGTCCAGTATTACAAAAAGTATTTCATGTGTCTTGTTTACTTATTGACAGACTTCAAAATCAAACGTACCTGACTCTTAAAGTTTATGCTAACGAGAAGCTAACCTACAAAACATGAACGCTTTCACCTTATGCTAAAGAAAGGTTTCAATCTATGCTTTTGCAAAATTTAGACAAGGCATTGCAATTAAGTTATGCAAATGTCTTATATAATTTGCCCATTTATGACAATCATTTTAAAATGAGCTGTCTACTTCGTGGTTTAACCTATAACAGTAGTACACAAAGTATGGTGACCCTACCACTACCAGTGTATAAAGCGGTTTCAGTTCAACAGTTGCCAATTCCAAAGTTTTACCACAAAATACGAAAAAATAAACAACCAAAATAATTAAAACACATTTATCTTAAACACACCTTTGTAGGAATTGGGCCTGTCTTGATTTCAAGTATTCAATTGCAACCAACCTGTTTTATTTCAAATGCAGGTAATTTTACTAATGTTGTCACATTTTAACTTAAGATAATGTGGTTTTTAGAGATGTTTTGGTATAAGGGCCCAGCATCTCATTGGTACCGGGCCTAAATTATCTTGTCAATGAACAAGTAGGCTACACGCAGTAAACTTTAACAACTAAAAAACAGATTGTTACTGAAACGCAAAAGTCAATTACCGGTGGGCCCCCTGAAATTCTATCACAAAATAACGACCAAGATAATGTGGTGATTTTAGAGATATTTTGATATAAGGGCCCAGGCCCAGCATCTCATTGGTACCGGACCTAAATTATCTTCTCAATGGAAGTACACACAGTAAACTTTAGCAGCTAAAAAACATGTTGTCACTGACACGCAAAAGTCTATTACTAGTAGGCCCCCTGAGATGGTGGGCCCAGTACCCAGAAGGGGCCCAGTACTTTACCATCTGACGGCTAAAATAGCAGTTTTAACCTCTGATGGCAATTCCTTCAGATCTGATTATATTAAGATCTTGATTATGTTTGAAGTCGCGGGGAATTTTTAAAATCCGGGCCCCTCAAATATTCCGGGCCCGGGTCCAAAAGTACCACCTAGACCCCCCTGTCAACGCCCCTGTAGAAACCGTTCGGGTCTACTGAATATTACGTCATGGAAATTCCTAAAACATGAGCCAAAATTGCACCATCGTCCGTAAGACTCGTGTCAGACCGGTTTAAACCTGTTTGGACATGCTGTTGCGTCGCGCTACTGCTGGCGTGCCTTTGAGTTATCACAAATTTTTCTGATTCATTCTCGAAGTTGTTTGTTGGAAGTCGGTCGCACATTTAACTGGTTTATTTGGTGCTTGCTAGCTGGACAAACTCTCCGTCTTTTATCCAAGTAATCTGTATCGTAGTGACAGTTTTAGAGGTGTAGGCATTGCACCAGTCATTTCGATAGCCACGGGCTAATTTTACTGGAATACACTTTGAATAGACGTTTCGAAGGTGTGTTTATTTTTCGGTCATTACGTACAGACAAACGGATCCGGGAACTTTATGTTACAATTTTCCCACGAAGAATTATGGTTTACCGCTGTGACCAGCGTTCAAGCGTTGCTTTGCTCAAGCGCACACCCCGAGAGTCGAACCAGCACCGCGTGATCTTGAGCCTGGCGCGTAACCACTGAGCTAACAGGGCGGACTAATGGAGTCTGCTAGATGGTGATCAATTCAATTCAATTTTCTTTTTCTTTGTCAGAGTGCAAAAGAAATGATATTGTGAAAAAGAAATACAGTAACAAAACCAACAAAAGGAAAAGGTGGCAAAACCATAATGATCTAAGACGTGCATGAAAGGATCTAATATTGCGGTATATGCATCAATAAATATAATTAAGCACAGCCACCAAACCTGACACTTTAAAACAAATAGATAAATTAAACATCACAAAACAACATCACAAAAACAAACTAATACACACACACATATTGTAATTACGTAACGGACTATCAAAACAAGGACTATTTACAGATTTTATACGGAAATAAAGTGTTCACAGCAATGATACTAAGTAGCAGGCGCGAATCTAAGAGTTTTTTTCGGGGGGGGGGGGGGGGCAGAAAATTTGAAAATCAATTAAAAAGAAAGAAAAAGCTAAACAGATATGAGCAATGATACTACGACATATACGAATTAGCATATACGAATTAGCAAATTAGCAGTGCTAGAAAATAGACATTAAAACAACCATTTCCATCAATTGTGGTGCCGAGGGACTAATATCAGCTGTTTAGAAGCATATCAAACCATTTGATGCGGAAACATACAATTTTTCACAAAATTTCGGCGGGGGCCCGGCCCCCTGGCCCCTCCATAAATCCGCGCCTGCTAAGTAGGCTAGCGTATAGATTGCAGAACAAACACACAATATGGCAGCTCATTATCAAGATAAAATAGTTGAATAAGCTTTGTTTTTTAAATTAGTCACAGGGCTCTGGATCCATGGTTTGGGATTTATGACCTTTCAATACGATGCGATTACTTATGCGATTATCCAGTTGACTATGCAATTAACCAAATTTATCTTCACTCAAAATGCAATGAACCATTAATAGGCCTAGTTAAAAATAGCCGCCAGGCGCCAACAAAAGGTGGAAAAGCCACATGCGGCTCGCGAATCACGGTTTTGTAATAATAAAAAACTGAAAATACTGGATTTATGCAAATTTAGGACCTGGAGGTAAACTAAACTCAAGAAAGTATAAAATTAAAATTACAATTTCATCTTCTTCAAAAATTTGCAAAGGAATCACAAGTGGCATTTCAAAAAATGTGGAAAAAAAGATAAGACAAGAAGTAGGCTTTCAAATGGAAACTCCTTCATATAAAATAGTTAACTGTGCTCTATTGAGATGTGATTAATGATCATTAAAATACTTTAAATTGTGCAAATTAGTTATCTGAGTCATCAAATTGTTCATACAATTTTAAGTTGACAACTGCCATTCCCAGTTTACTCGTTGACAATTCTCCGCAGCAGCATTATCTGTTAACTGGGTTATTGTGATTATTACTTGTATTGTTTGTTTTTGTTTTGTTTTTGGCATGTTTGGTAGTAAATATGGACCTATTGCCATTGGTCTGATGCAAATAAATAATAATAAATAATTGTTGTCAGCCCAACAGTATTTTTAGAAGCAGTGCTGCCAGATCTTTTTTACATTTTTTCTACTAAAATTCATATCATCAAACTACTTTACTTTTGTAGCTTTAATGTTTTATATAAATCATTACAATTATAATCTGTCTCCTTAATTTGATTTTAAATACAATTTTTTTGCATTTTTATCACTTTGGGAATCTTTTTAATGAAATAACAATTGCATTTAAATCTCCAAAAATTTATTTCACTCATAGCCCACCTTTTGTAAAACCTTAGCAAATTGAAACTGGAATTGATTGATTGAAGTATATTATTTTATTATATTTCTATTTTTAGTTTTTTTTTTTCTGTAATTTTTCCCTTGCTTAGTGTTATATGACATTTTGTGAATGCGAGGCTCTCAAAGTAAAAAGTTGGAAAATTGTTACTTTTTGAATTTCTTTTGTGTGTTGTGAAATTTAAATCGCCCTTGTTGCACTTGCCAGTCTTAATAATAGGCCTATTTTTACAACCGACGGTATAAAGTTTTCTTTTTCCTCTTTCTTTTCTGAATTTGGTGGCTGTGCTTTTTAAATAGGCCTGTATTGTTTTCCAGACACTGTTTATCGATGCATATTTTAAACCATTTGATTTTGTCATCTTTTCCGTTTGTTGGTGCCAACGTCATGTGTTTACATTATCGTTCTCAACATGTTCGCGCTAGCAATGAAAAATAAAATTGAATCGGTAGACCACAATTGGGCCAGACTCTTCGTGAGAGTTGAAATTAAAAAAAAAAATGTTTTACTGGCAGCATGTTAAATTTGTGAACGAACCAGCCAAGCGAGAAACAAACCTGTGAAGTGAATACATTTCAGGCCATTCAGGGGTGTACAGGAGCTGGAGTTTTGGAGTATTTAGGAGGTGGAGTCTCGATTTTGGCCGGATTCTAAATTCTTGGCAAGTACAGAAGTTGGATTGGAGCCATAGTTTGATTTTTTTCCAGTTATTACTTTGAGTGTACAAATATTTAGGCTACGGTACCGTACGCTTGATCACAATCATAACAGCAGCCTAGCCTATCTATTTTATGCAGGCTGAAAAAACCTCATTGCTATCAATTGCACAAGCCTTTCTCAAAAGTCATAGCCTGGTTGCCAACTGCACAAGAACTTATCTATTCTATTATAGGCTAAGAAAATTTCATAGTTATCAATTCAACTGTACATTGACTGTACAAGGTTTGCGACATTTACAGATCCTCATTTTTATCTAAAACAGAAAACAAGTTAAATTTTAACTATGTTTTGATGATCACTATGGGATAACAAAAAACATTATAGAACCAATTTTTCTAAAATCTGTTATAAATTTGATCAGTTGTCACATCATAGTTACATAAAAGCATTGTTAGCAACAACAAAAGTTTTAATGCACTTTTTTTTCCATTTAAAAGAAAGAATAATATCCTTATAAACTGCAATCATTTTTCACTAGTTCAGGACTTACAGGTAGGTATGTAAATTATTCAGTTATCAAATGTTCAAACTAGAAAAAATTACAAACTGCTAAATCTTGGACATTAAGAAAACTCAAGGAATGAGGCGTCACAGGCGACAACAATGCCAAAAATATGACTGGTCAAAAACGACAGCTTTAGGTGTTTAAATCTTGTCTTTACTTAAGGGCAAGTCAAGGTGGTGATGCCACATGATATAAACAGGTTGTTGTAATAGACCCTATTAGCTTAATGTTGCCTATTTTCATGTAATTTGAATTTGTTTTTATGCAGACCAAATGCTTTATTGGTATTGCAGCATATATCTTTGACACAAATTACGGTAACCCTGTAGTTTGTTCACGATGGAGGATGCTGAAGTTGTTCCTGGCGAATTTGTTCTGAAAGATTTGTTCAGTGAATTTACATACCAAGTTAACAAAAAAGTGGAGTCACTGCTGACAGAATCTTTAACACAGGTGTGTTTAAATGGCAACTTTTGTTGTCTCAATGTAACATGTTATTTATCAGAGTGGGTATTGGCTACTTTAAAAGTAGCATATGCTGCCGCAATCTACGTAAATCAAGTTTATGTCAGTATATATAGCTTTACATTCATGCCAATGTACAAATATAATAGGAGAAAATAAAATTTTATACCGGTATTACTTTTATTGATACGGAAGCTACACCATGAACGCACCA
Organism: Aplidium turbinatum; assembly: GCF_918807975.1. NCBI lineage: Eukaryota > Metazoa > Chordata > Ascidiacea > Aplousobranchia > Polyclinidae > Aplidium > Aplidium turbinatum. Next base: position 22,362,155 of record NC_137476.1, on the reverse strand, counting down.
AAAAAACATGTGGTTATCTAAGTCAATGTGCCCCCTACAATGTTGAGTTAGATAATTTTATGGTTATAGTCCTCGTAAAAATAAAAGTATTAAAGAAAGAGTGTCAAGCTAAGTGTTGCATGTTAAATTCTTATTTTGGTTTAATAGACTTGTAACCGTACTGTGCTTTTACTCGGAATGGCCCGTTTCGGTGAGTCCGGTCCCTTGACGGGGGATTTTTTCAATAACTTTTTTTAAATTATTGGGTACCATAGCCTAATTATCATTGCCGTTTTAGGGTTAGAGGTTAGGAACTCACCGAATTGAACTCACCGAATCGGACTCACCGAATCAGACTCACCGAATCGGACTCACCGAATAGTAGCAGACCTGCTTTTACTGGTCCTTGATTTGACATTTCTGAAACTGAAAGCATTTATTTGTCAGTAGTGAACTGGTTGTGTCTCATTTCCTGAAAACGAAATATATGACTGACTTGTGTTACTGCGTACTAAAGATTTGTATATTTGTTTGTAATCATTCCCTTATATATACAGTATTATGTTCATAAAATGTCCTTTGACTAGCCTACATAGTACATACTAAAAATTTTAACTGGTAGCTTTTGTGATTAGGCTAGTAACTTGGCAATACCTTTTCCAGTTCAACAAATTATTTAAAAGAGTTCTATGAATGACTTTTTAAAGTTTTGAACTTAGGTGAAGAGTACTTTACTTCCTAGAATTAATCAAGACAATATTTATTATGGGGCAAGTTGAAACAATTTTTTTCTTGGTTATAGTGAAACAAAGTTCACCAGTTATTGTAATCTGTAAGAAAACATCTGGAAAATATATACTGATGCTTGTAACTAAACGTACCATAGTCTTATTTGTTATTTTGAAAACTAAAAATGTTTAAAAAAAGAGTTTACTACACTGCTTCCAGTTCATTGATCACCCTTAATCCAAGCAATGCCAAAGGCATATTTTATGTAACAATATAGAAAACAAGTATCAACAATTTTACAAGGTACAATTTTATACAACTTTTGTGTACTTTGTAATAATGTATCGAGTACTGCATTGTTTCATAACTTGTTTTGTAATATTTGAGGGATAATAGGTAATTTGGAGTTTTGCTTTAAGTTGTGTTGTTACTGGGATGTGGTACGTTCTTTGAACTTGAAGCTATGATTCTTTCAATTTGTACCTATTGATAAACTATTTCCTATTGTTGTTTTGTTGATAGGATTCAAGACAAATTATGAAATCACTGCAGAGAGGAGAAGATTCTCAATTTGATCAGCTCCTTGGTGCACTTGGCTGTGTGGCAGAGCATTGCTTGCCTTCCTTATTAGAAACGTTGTTTAAATGGTACATGTTAGCTGAATTTGAAATAAAATTTTGCATTTTGCTTGGTTTTATTCTTACAGAAACTGAAGGTTTTTTGAACCACTTTTTATTTATTGTAACGTTTAAAAAAAATGTTATAGGTAATTGAACTGTACTTTTAGTCTCATTTTCAAACCTATTTTCAATTTTTAGGTTATGTGTATTGTGTAACCTAGTCATTTTTAGAATTAATGAGAACTTCATTTTTTTATTACTACAAATACTAAATACTCCAATATCCAATAACCATTAAAAGATTTTAAATGTCATTATTTTATCAAAAATTTGTATTTTTTCTTAGGTTTAGCCAATGTGTTCCAACATCCCCAAGTAATGTCAAGGTGGAAGGGAAGTCTGGTCGATCTTCTGGTGTAAAATCAAAAAAGTAACTTGTAACCATAATTATTTAAGATTATTATCTAACAACAAACTGACCTGCCTCTGTCCACTAGTCTTATTTTAAAACTAATTTCAATGTTGAAAAAATCTTGAAATTCCATTTCGTTGAGCAACTCTGATAACAGTTTTTCCTAAATATCTTCAGTCTAGTGTTTTTTGTAGTTCTATCAGATCTTAATACAGACTACAGTATAATTCTTACCGATGCCCCTGCAATCCTACATCCTTGCATAGGATCATTATCTTTTGATTTTTATGGCGTTTACTCCAGAAAGTATGTGTTTAATTTACTTGCCATATGATATATTGTGCAGTGATAGCATCATCAAGGAACAAGATCACAAAAAGGAATTGAAAGAGGTATCATTCATACAGTATATATATTATTACTCTTTTTTACCAGTTTGAACGTTTCATTGATCTAGTTACGTTGGTAGCGGCTACAGGCGGCTACGTGTGGGCTGGTATAACTAATACGCCAGCATATCAGTCATGTGTTCAATACTTAAATCCACAAGGTGCCACAAACGTTGTGCTTAAAATTTATTTTCATCTTCAAATATATTCCATCAAAACTAGTATCTTTATAGCAAACTTGGAATAACTTGTTTATTATATTATACGAAAAGCATTGTTACTATGCCATGACATGTTCCCGTTGTTTTAGGCTGATTAAACAACTCTTTATGCTTGTTATTTCTTTCAAACAAAATGCGTGAATTTTGTTTCATTTGGTTTTAATTGAATCAACTGCTGCAATAACGTGTATTCATCCAAAGAAAACTTTAGTAGCGATTTTTATCTTTGACTTTTGTTTGTTATGAGATACATAATGGCTTCTTTGTATTTTGTTATGTTAAAAGAAACAAATTTTCAGAGATTTATGTCATTTTGTATTTTCATTTTACTGCACTTTTTGGTAGGTGTATACAGTACATATATATATTATATAGGTTATAATAATATGATATTTTATCGATTTCATTTGGTGCTTTGAAAGTTAAGCTTTTTTATTTTTTAGATGGTTATATCCATTGTGTTTTGTTTGGTTTTGATTGAAGTCCTAGAGCAGCTTCCTGTCCACCCACTACCAGAAAACCAGATCCAACACGTGCTCACACTCGCCTTCACGCATTTTCGAAGTGCTGCCATGTTCAGCACAGAGTCCCCCAACAACAAGGCCAGGATTGTTGCTGATCTATTTGCTGAAGTCATCGGAGTCATGGCCAAAACAAAGTACATTCTTTTGATTGCTTAAGCAATTGGATTTAGATGTTGCTTTGATAAATAACTAAACTAATGCAAGTGTTCTTTTTGATTGAATGGTCGTGAAATGATATCTGGTAACTATCAAACGGACCCCAAAACTTGACTTCTTATTCTACTTTAGTTGGTGGTTTCCTTCACGTCTTGTAGCCAAAAAAAATGCTATGCTAAATTTAGCACCAAATGTAAAAATTTACTATATTTCCTTGATGTTTTGTTTCGCTATTTGCTTTTACAGACACAATGACAAGGATTTAAAATTGGTCAAGCAAACAAAACACATGTCACAGTTATCTTCTAATGCAATAAATTCTTTAACCAAAAGTATTTTTTAAATATATATATATATCTTTAATGTCTAACCAAATGGTGAATGCATGTTTGCCAAAGTCTTTTTTTTCCGCTGAGACTTTTCGGTCATTTGTACAAAATGACTTAAAAAATTTCGGTTATTCGTTTGTGATGGAATTCCTGTCTGTGTTACTTTTGTATTTGCAATCACTAAAATCGATTTACGCGCATAGATATATTTTTTTGGGCACCGAAGAAAACCTGTCAACTTAACTTTATATGTGGCTTCCCAGCTCTGGAAAGAAGCAGTCGAGCAGCCAATGTTCAACTTGATGAAATAGTCACATTTCGTACGATGTACAATTGTACTTTGTACAGGTTACATCTACATCTTCAGTTAACAGTACACCAGCGTTGAATTGTTTTTATTCGTCAACTCCATTGCATCAAAGTCAAACGATAAGTTTGTTTAAGTTTTTGTGTTGTACGGAAGGTTCCAGTACGTTCGAAGCAAGTTCATGGTGGAGTTGGAAGCCGCAAGAAAGAGTGACAACAACACTCGAATTATACTCGGCCTTATAATGGGAATGAAGTTCTTCAGAGTTAAGATGTACCCCGTGGAAGACTTTGAAGCTTCGTTCCGGTGAGGCTTTATTTGTCATTTTTCAGAAATTCGTATATCGTTTGCAGAAATGACGTTGTTTCTTCTGTGTTTTTTTTTTTGTGTGATGCATGATATGAAATGCAGTTTATCCATTTCGAAAATCTTTTTTTGAAATGCAGTTTATCCATTTCGAAATGCAGTTTATCCAGTTTATCCATTATGAAATGCAGTTTATCCATTTCGAAAATCTTTTTTTGAAATGCAGTTTATCCATTTCGAAAATCTTTCTTTTTTTGAAAATTGGTCAAGGTTTCATGAAGTTGTGGACCATACAAAATGGGCTCTTTTCATGGTCAACGGAGCGGAACGATTACTATAAAAATCATAACTCAAATTCAAGTGAAAATTATTTCCATTGTACTTGATTAAATGTTGTCAAATTTTGACAACATATTGCAACATACAAGCACCTTCACGTGGTCCCCCCCGTCAGTAACATACGAAATTATACAAAATACGTATGCGAAACGAAGCTTGTCAAACAAGAGCTAATGAGACTGTTCAGCGCAGGGTGGGTAGGGAAATGCCCTTTTCAGGGCACGGCAGTGCTCTCACTGTTGAAAAGTACCGACGACCTACCGTACTGCAGCTGAACACCGAGGGCATCACGGCCAGCAAGCTCAACATCATCGAGCACCTGGCCACCAAGCATCAAGCCCTCATCATCCTCCTCCAGGAGACCCACTGCACATCTGTGGATAAGTTGGTACTAACCAACTTCACACTCGCAGGCGCAACCTGCAGCAGGAAACATGTCCTCGCCACGTTTGTCCATGACCGGCTGAGCTGGTCCTTGGTTGACCAATCCCAAGCTCAATCGGAGATCGAGTGGCTTTGTGTAGATGTAGCAGGCTACAACATCGTCAATGTCTACAAGCCCCCCACCTTCGCGGATAACATCAACAGCCATCCCAGTATTCCCCCACCCTAGCCTCTACGCTAGCGATTTTAACTGCCACCACACTGACTGCCACCACACTACAACTCCAGCAACAACGACGGAGAAAGTCTGGCCGCTTGGGCAACCAACAACAACCTCGCCCTCTTATACGATCCTAAGGGCGCACCGAGCTTCCACTCCGGTCGTTGGAACACTTTCACGAACCCAGACCTGGCTTTCTCAAGTGATGACCCCGATGATCGGCAGTCGGACAGAGGTGTGCTAGAGAAGTTCCCAAGGTCTCAACACCGACCCTCGCTAATCACGGCCCCCTTGCTTGCCACACCTATTCCGAGCAAGCCTGTCAAGCGATGGAACTTCAGAAAGGCCGATTGGGAATACTACAGCTTCCTCACAAACGAAGCTACGCAGTACCTCCCATCCCCACACACCATCAAAGTGGATGAAGCCTACCAGGACTTCTGTGATGCAATCATATCTGCGGCAAAAGACTCCATCCCGCGAGGTCAACGGAAAAACTACATACCTTGCTGGGATGTGGAGTGCGACAGGCTCTACCACGACTTCCTCCGTTCCCCCCAGGGCACCGCCACCATCAACTCAGCAACAGCCCTTCTGGCAAGATTGGATTCAAAGAGGAAGAAGCGCTGGACAGAAGCCATAGACTCAATCGACTTCACGCACTCCAGCCGCACAGCATGGAGTACACTCAACAACCTCACTGGCAGATCACGTGCCTCTCGTCGCCAATGCCCCATTTTAGCAAATGCCATCGCCTCACAACTTGTGAAAAATGGAGTGCACAGAACGAGAGACCGTGAATCAGACAAATCCGTCCTCAAGGAAATGACGGACCTGTGGAAGGTCCCAACACCTGTCGAGGGCAACATCTCTGGTGAGTTTACCCCAGAAGAATTTGCCTCCGCCCTCCAGCACCTAAAGCCAGGCAAATCCCCGGGCCTTGACCACCTATGCCCGGAACTAATACTCCAAGCTGCCCCCTCTATGAGGTCCTGGTTAAAAGACTTCCTTTCCTGCTGCTTGCGTCACCTGCGCATCCCAAGAATCTGAAAAAGAGCCCTAGTGGTTGCAGTCCCAAAGCCGAAGAAGCCCCCAGGGGATCCGAAGAGCTACCGCCCCATCTCTCTGCTCTGTATCCCCTTCAAGATACTCGAGAGACTTATCTACGCCCGTGTCGAACCGATAATAGACCTTCAGCTTCCTTGGGAACAAGCCGGCTTTTGCCACGGAAGATCAACCGCAGACCAGGTCACTCTGATGACCCAAGACATCGAGGACAGCTTCTCGGCAAAAAAGAAGGCTGGCTCCGTGTTTGTCGATCTCACGGCTGCCTACGACAGTACGACACTGTATGGTACAGCGGCCTTACCTGCAAACTACTCCGTCTCCTTCCTGACAGGCACATGGTCCATATGATTATGGAACTTGTGCAAAACCGCAGCTTTACCCTTTCCACCGGTAGCGGGCGACAAAGTAGACTACGTCGACTCAGGAACGGCGTCCCACAGGGCTCTGTCCTGGCTCCCCTCCTGTTTAACACTTACATCTATGACCTGCCTGACACCATCTCCAGGAAGTATGCTTACGCAGACGATCTGGCTCTCCTGCATCCAGCCGGAGATTGGCAGTCAATGAAGAGGAATCTAAGCCAGGACATGTCAACTATATCAACATTTCTCCAGAAATGGAAGCTACAGCTCAGCAAGGCAAAGACAGTGTCGGCGGCCTTCCATCTAAACAACAAGGAAGCAAAACGTGAGATCAACATTACCACCGATGACGAACACCTCCCCTACTGCGCCGAACCCACCTACCTCGGTGTAACCCTGGCCAGGTCACTCACGTACCGACGACACTTGGAGTCACTGCACAAAAAATTATCTGCGCGCGTTGCACTTTTGAGGCGGCTGGCGGGTTCCGGCTGAGGAGCTGATGCGAAAACCCTTCGCACAGCTACCTTGGCCCTCCTCCATTCTACCGCTGAGTACTGCGCACCAGTGTGGTGCCGCAGCTCTCACACCCGCCACATTGACACCGCCATCAATGACGCACTACGCACTGTGACTGGATGCCTGCGTCCCACTCCAACGGACTGCCTTCCCATCCTTGCAGGCATCCAACTTGCTGAGCTTCGCCGTAAAGGAGCCATGATTTCCCTTGCTCGTTGCGCACTGGACCCCGACCACCTCCTCCACAGTACACTTCAGCGCCTACCTGGAGGACAGCAGCGACTGAAATCAAGACGCCCATTTGTGCCCGCCGCACGACAGCTTCTGAACAACGTTGAAGATCTTGGAATAAGTGCGGCACACTGGACGAACTACACAATTGAACATGGAGTGGCAAAACATCACCTCCAGACTCCGTGATTTCCTACCCGACGTCGATCCCCACCCTCCGGGAATGTCACTTGCAATACTTGGGTGGGTCCGGCTTAACCGCCTACGAACCGGCGTCGGTCGCTTTCGTTCAGACATGTGCAGATGGGGCCTGGCTCCCTCACTGGGATGCGAGTGTGGTGCCACAGACCAGACAGTAGATCATGTCGTTCATGACTGCCCAATCCATCAACCACCACATGGAACGCTTGGACTGAAGGCCCTGGATGACGAGACTGTCGAGTAGCTGATGATATCATGCCCAAACATATAGTCCGGAAGAACAGCTCATACGACGAAGAACATATTGCTTCATATATCTGTTCATTTTGATAAAGTATGATATAATTTATTAAAACGTTTTCAAGAGTACGATACAGTGAAAATCAGGAATTTTTTAGTTAAGTTTAATTAAAAGATAAGGTTTTTCCTGTGTAGGCAACTTGTTATTTGATGTGGTTTGTACGCCATAAGTGGTTGAATATTATGTAGGCTAAGCCAAAACTGCATCTGCTAAGTTGACAAAAGCACAAGTGTAAGAGGCCTATCATTAAACTGCTTTACGGTCTATCTGTTCATCAATGACAAATGCATGTGAAGGCTCATGTTGCGTACAGTGCTGTACATTGGGCACGTCTTTAGAGGACGTGCTCGTTGTATTTCATATAAATCAACATAGATAACATATTCGATGGGAGCCGCCATGGTGAGGCCACAAAACGATTACGATACCATGCCTGCAGAAGACACACACCACTGGCGTTGACGAGGCTGGCACAGGCAGAACACGAAAAGCAAGCTTTTGCAAACACGACAATTTCTTGCCAGAAAAGCAGAGTATTTAGCACTATTTGTGGAGTACTTTGCACAATGTCGATGTAGCAATTGAACTGTTTTCATGTTTCCTTTTCCATCAGCCTCATATTAGTTTTGTATTTATGCCGAGTGTACTTAGCCAGAAGCCATATCATTTTCGAGAGAATGCATACTTTGTCATCTCCACTTGAAGCCGATGCTACAACGTCAATGCTGTCACATTGCGCTTGACTTTCGACGGTGCTAAGCTCAACTTCCGGAATAGTTAGATCTGTAAAGATATAAAAATGTACTAATACAGTGAACTTATCAGTATTCAAAAAAAGGGTATGCACTCATTGAGTGCGATTCTGTCAGTCTTATCTTATAACACACTAAACGTTGAATTATAATACATTAAACGTTGAATTAGTGTAAACAGGAAAAGCATTGTTGTCTGGAATGTTTGTGACCACGTGATTAACTGATTATAGGATTGGTGGCATACCGTAAAAGCACGTAGTTTGTCACTTTAATTTTCCTCTCCTCGTTTTTGTTACAAATCCAAACGTTTAACTTAAACAATCTGGTTTCAAATATGATTGCACACTGGATCTCGAAGACTCGTCATTGCCATTTCTAAGTAGAAAGCAACAACGATAAAATATTCCACTCTACGATTCAAATTAAATTAATATGGCATCACTCTTGCACCATTGTGTTTTATTAACTTTAACCCAGTGACGTAGCTAGAAAAACATTTAGGGAGGCAAAAGCAACTGTTGGAAGGGCAAATATTTTGATAATTAAAATAAAACATTTGTTTAAAAGTAGTATAGCTTCTGATTGCAGCCGAACGTTTATGAAACGTCATTCAACATATAATACTTCAGCGTCAACGCTTAAAGCAACAGTCTTCCATGAAGGGCATTGCGAGTCATGAAAATTGGGCTATTCGGAACTTCAAGGCCTCAAGCGTCTGCCTTATGATGTCATAATGAGCTGAAATCAAACTACATCAGACCCCAGGTTTCGTTAAATATAAAATGATGAAAGAATAAAACACCCTTTAGGCTTATATGTACTGTGTACACTGTATGTATACTGATAGGCATATATTATGTGTTCTAGCCGATTCAGGTTAGCATAAACTGTGGTCAGTAGTAAAAAAACATGAAGATATTTTATGACTTTAATCTCTTCAACAAAGCCTTTCAGATGATGTCAATGAATGTCAACTACGGTATACACATCAAGTTATATGCGTTTAAAAATCTGGTCACGCATGACCGATTTTGATGACCATTGTTTTTTTTCTGGCCCAAAGTCAGGGTAGCCACTTGGATCTTTGCATGTTTTCAATATGTGGAAAACAGACGCATGAAGCAATGTGTTGTCAAAATTTGATAACATTTAATCAAGTAACGGTACAATGGAAATAATTTGCCATTGAATTTGAGATATGATTTTTATAGTAATCGTTCCGCTCCGTTGACCATGGAAAGAGCCCATTTTGTATGGTCCATAATTTCATGAAACTTTGACCAATGTTAAAAAACAACAACAGATTTTTGGAATCAGTAACAAAATGCTCTATGTAAACAGTTGGTGACAAAATGTGTTTTTTTAGATCAGTTGACATTGTATGACCCCTTTGCGGGAATAGGGCCCTTCTTGAATTTACGTATTCAATTGCAATGGCATCGTCGGCTTATTCAAACAGAACTTTACTTATGAGCCTGTTTTACTTCATAACAGATTTCTTCGCGAACTTGCGGATTACAGTTTGGAGGTGAAAGACCGAGAGATCAAGCACGGACTCGCAAGTCTGTTTGTGGAAATCTTAGTTCCAGTTGCCGCTGTAAGTTAAAAACAGTGCCTCTTCAAGTTAAAAAGCAGTGCAGTTGGAAGTTAAAAACTGCGTTCTCAACCCCGAGTTTGCCGCAGATCAGATCCCGATTGGGTTTGAATGAATAAGCACATACCGGTACTACAGCCTACTATGATGAGTGTTGAGTATAATATCTTAATCAATAAATCTTGTACACTTAATTGTGGGTCTGCTACTATTCGGTGAGTCCGATTTGGTGAGTTCCTAACCTCTAACCCCTAACCCCAACCCCTAACCCTAAAACGGAAATGATAATTAGGCTACGGTACCCGATAATTAAAAAAACAAATTGAAAAAATCCCCCGTTAAGGGATCGGACTCACCGAATCGGACTCACCGAAACGGGCCATTCCGCTTAACTGTTGTATCAGGTTTTAAAAACGTATATAATAGCTTACTGATATGGGACTTTAGCATTAGTGTTGTTGATTTTGGTGCTTCAAGTAACTGACATTTTCTTTGTTGAAGCCAAATAGTTAGGGTAGACCACAGTAGGTGGGGCACAGTCAAAGTCTTAGCGCGTTAAATGCACAGCTATGTGACACTGGTAGTTAGAACATGATGAACATGTGGAAAATGTCCTTGAGACCTAACAAATGATTCGCATGTTTTTGTTTATGTTATACCCCAGAACACGATGCAATTTTACTCCAAACATGAGCACAATTTTCAGTGTTTTATTCCATTCCAATTCATGTTTATGTAAAATAACTTTTTTTCAGGCCGTGAAAACTGAAGTTAACGTCCCTGTTCTTCGTGACTTCGTTGATGCTTTGTATCCTACGTCACTGGAACTTTCGAGAAGAAGAAAGAACCAGTTGGCCATGTACCCACTTGTCACGTGCTTACTGTGTGTTTCACAGAAGCAGTTCTTTCTCAATAATTGGCACATATTTCTGGACAATTGTTTGTCTAACTTGAAGGTGAGCAAAGTTCTCGGTAGCAAAAATTAAGAGTCGGTGTATATAAAACACGGATTAAAGTAAAACAATTTTTTACTGCTTTTTAGAGGCTATTTGTTCAATAAAGTGTTTTTATAATTAGTCGATTGAATACTGCAGAATGTTTTGTTTGTCAAACAAATTGTTTGCTTTGCACTTAATCCACTCAAAAGCACACCCAAGAATTTCTCGATGTATTTTTTTCTTCAACTTCGTCTTGAACGAAGCAAGAAGTAAAACACTGCACGGCAAATTAGTGAAAAAATGGAGTAAGCTATACTACCTGTACACGCCCTTGCAAAGCAATAAATCGAAACGATTATGCAGACGTTTTTTTGCATTTTGTTTTGGTTAAACTTTCACTGAGTAACTTTTCGAACATTTTGCATTGGATTACTGTCGAAAATAACAGTATGATGCAGCAGCAAGATTTGGTCACCGACAAAGCTAAACAAGACCAACAAGCCGCATTGCTATTTAATATTACAATACACTAACTCAACATAAATCTGTGCTTTATCGATACAATTCAATTTAGCATCAATAGCAACCCCAGTTCTCTTTTTAGAATCGTGACCAGAAAATATCTCGTGTTGCACTGGAGTCACTGTACAGATTGTTGTGGGCGTACACAGTCCGTGTGAAGTGCGAAAGCAACACAGCCACACAGAGCCGATTGCAGTCTGTTGTTAAAACTCTGTTTCCTGCTGGCTCTAGAAGCGTTGTACCAAAGGTAGGTTCTCCAACACCTTTGTTTTACAATTTCACATAAACATTTTCTCGTATTCTTTTGTTTTAGCTTTTTAGCCTGCAACCAGCAAAGCGTTTTTTTATCGATTCAATGTCTGTAAACGTTGAATCATTATCATTCCAAAAAAGGTCTAGTTTTCTTGCTGTTGCGTTTTATGAGTAGCCGGACGGTGAGAGTGCAAAACTAACGCTCGAGAGATCCTCGGTTCAATGCCCGCTGGCTGTACAATGTACAATCATCTTTACACGACACAATGATTCACGTCCTTAGCTATCTTGCTATGCATATTCACTATCAGCCCTTAAACGTTAGAAGTCACCGCGTTTTAATGCAAGTCACAAGTCACCGCGTTTTAATGCAAGTCACAAGTCACCGCGTTTTAATGCAAGTCACAAGTCACCGCGTTTTAATGCAAGTCACAAGTCACCGCGTTTTAATGCAAGTCACAAGTCGGATTAACCCCTAGACTTGGGATAATACCACCACCTTCAACCGGGACACATGTTAAAATAAACCAATTAAAATGCAATCTTTATGTTACTTGTTTTTCTTTGAAGACATGACGTATACATTTCAACGAAATATTTCTTATTTTTTGAATCAAGGTTTTCTAGCAGATGAACTAAACTTGGGATTTAGTTAGGGTGAAAGTTAATCGGACCGGATACTGAACGAGAGTGAAGTGCTTGAGAACCATTAATTTAAATGTGTTACTGGTAGTTGATAGCGATTTTAATATTTCAGAAAACTGTCAAATTTCTTTTCTAACCGTCTCTCGAAAGGCCCTGAAGTGAATCGCGAAAGTTCGTGTGTTTTTAAGTAAAATATCGCAGAGTAAGTGTTAAATAGTTTGACCTTGATACTGATAAAAAAAAGTCAAAAAATGGACAGTGGTCCGAGTTATCCATGTTTTCTCCTCCAGCCCCTCAAAAACCTGCAGTGTAGTTGCATTACTGGTTCAGTGCTTATTGCTTTTCATTCCGCAGACTTCGAAAAGCTGATTTTCAGCGTTAAAATTCAATTATAGAAAAGCCGCGCATGGTTGCAAAGTTCAGTTACGACTGACGCCTGACATGCGAAAACAACAAGCCTGCTTTTAATAGAAATGACGTCACACGCGCAATACCAATGGCCCACGCGACTTATTACTTAGTATGCAGTGCATTATTTCTTATAGAACTTTGCTATGTTTTTTTTACTATTTGTGATGCTAGATAAGATAGATAACGAAATATAAAAATGCCTTTTTAATTTTATTTTACATCTGGTTCTGTAACATGAACGCCATGTTTGCGTTTTGTTTAAGCTTTTCTGTATAAGATTAAGTTAATTTTTCGTTAAGATTGTTATCGCATGAGTTGTGTATAATCATTATTTTTGCCTAGGTGTGTACACGCATTGCAATAATAAGTGCAAGCTTATTTGAAGTGATGTGGCCTTATCAGGTAAAGCTTGCTGCAATAGTTTCTTGTTTTTAGTGTTTTGTTACAAAACAATGCTCTTATTTGCAAATTCAGGATACACCGCTGAGCATCTATGTCAAGATCATTCAGTTCATTGCCCAAGAAAGACTTGACTTCGCCATGAAAGAAATCATATTGGATTTACTTTGCATCAGCTTGTCCTCATCAAGGAACACAAAGATTATCACCCTTCAACCTGAGAGAATGAACATCGGTACGCTTCTTTCACTTGTGCATTTTGATAATGTGTTGTTTTGCTGTTGGACGGTTGTCAAAACTTTTTTTGCAAAACGCGAGGTACCACTCAGTTCATTACAAAGCAACGGCCTGTCTACCGACTGTAATCAGTAGGTTTGTAACCCAGAGCTGACTGTGCCTGAAACAACCACCAGCGTGCCTCAGTTAACCCATTCACTTGTTATGGGTGGACTACCAAGTAGGCTGAAATAAAGCTCATCAGAATAAAACCAAAGACAAAACTCATCAGTTTTCCCATGACCACAAATCACTTTACTAAAGCGTTTCTGCTGAAGCTGTGATTTTTTCTGGCAAGCAAAAACTTTTGTTGATTGGAAATTTGCAAAACCCTAGTCAGATGAAAATTGGATCAACATGTAATCGTGTAATGCCCACTAGTTCAATCTTCTTCATTGGAAATGTTTTTTCTTTCTGCTGTTGAAAAGTGAATATTCAAAGAATAACAAAATTATTTAGTGATGTGCGACTTTGAAATCAAACGTTAAGTTGCTAAATTTATTGAGTTTAAAATTTACAATCTTTGCGTCACTTTACCATTTTAGAGTTTGTTTTCACGTGACGTCAGTCCAAGCTGTACCTGTTTTGCTTGGTGATGGATTAGAAGTGGTTTCACTTCGTTCCACAGAAACCGTGTTTACTTTATGTCAATAATTGAACCTTTCCTTGTGTCAAGTTCTTCTTTAACTTCGATTCGAAGTGTTTTACATTTTCTTATATTTGTCGAACCTTTAGAAAACGTTACTTATGAAAAAATACCAACGTTGGCTATACGTGAAACCTTGTCATAATGTCTTTTCATTGTAAATGACGATCGGCGAGTTTTTACTTTGGCTTAAAATGAAATTGATGTTTCTTATGGACCTTTGCCAATCCGAGGATTAAGGGGCCTTGTTACACCACTAGAATGATCTAGTAGATTTCCTCCATTCCTTTAACCAGGTTGTTCAATTAGTCATGTCTTGAGAACTTTTCCTCTGAACTTAAGTACCCAATGCAAACGATACCAATCAAAGCTGTAAATTTGGCTTTGGCTTAAAATGAAATTGATATTTCTTATGGACCTTTTTCAATCCGAGGATTGAGGGGCTTTCCTTTTACACCACTAGGACGGCAAATTATATAGTCTAGTAGATCTCTTCCACTCCTTACTCCTTTAACCAGGTTGTTCAGTTAGTCATGTCTTGGAAAGTTTTCCTCTGAACTTAAGTACCCAGTGCAAACGATACCGATCAAAGCTGTCGATTGTCGGTATGGTCATCATTTTGCAATGCTTCGGTTTGCCAACGCAATGTTTATCAAACCGTAATGCTTTGAAATGAGAATAGATAGTTTTGTTATTGCCTGTGATGCGCGATATTGATTGACATTTTACGTTGTCCGACTCACCTTTCGCCAGACTTCAAAACGTGAATATCTCGATACGTTTCCTGCACTATTTAATTTTCATCTCATCACGATTATTATTCAACAACATAAACTGCAAAATTAAATATAAGCTTTTTTTTTTTGAAGGGCTTCGTGCATTTTTGGTGATAACCGACAGCTTGCAGCAAAAAGACGGAGCTCCACCGATGCCGACAACCGTTGGTGTGATGCCTTCTGGTAACACATTGAGAGTCAAAAAGACTTTCCTCAACAAAATGCTCACAGAAGATGAAGCCCGCACTATAGGCGTGCTGCAGTACCACAAGCACGTGCAGAAAGCCTTGGATTGGATTCTCACTACGTTGGACAGCCAGGTGTGTTTTTATTGCTGGATGAAAAAATAAACTTGATTGATTGGTATGCTCATCTGAAAATATGTAGTGTGATGACCTAAGTTGGTTACTATTTTTGGTACATCTGAACAAGGCTGGTATTTCTACTGTACACTACCGATTATAATGTATATCTCGCAGTTAGCACCTATTGCAAAGTCCGCCATTTTGTTTCATTGCTTATTACAAACATCACAAACAAACGCATTCTTGTTGTTCTGTAGCAGACCTTATGTTTGTTGCAAGCTATACGTTTACTTGTTACGTCTTCTTTCTGTGCAACTTAATAAAAGCCGAACAACGTTAACAGCCAATTTAATGTCTGCTTCATACGTTTTGCTTGAAACACAATCTTTCCTTTGCCTTTGAGATTTTGTAGTTAATTCGACCAAACACGAGGACCAAAGAATCAAGTGAACTATTGTAAGTGTGGTACTTCTTGTGACTGGCTGTCCTTAAACTTTGTTGTTTAAAACCTGTTTGCAATTGCGATGTTTAGGTTGGCCAGCGTATGATGATGACCAATCGAACAACAGATGTTATTGGAACCGAAAATAAACCAAAAATCGATTTGTTTCGCACGTGCATAGCCGCCATGCCAAGGTTAGTTCGTGGCTGTTATGTTTGTTGTAAATAAATCTTTTTCAAGCTTCAGCTGACGTTGAAGCGATAGAAAAATAACATTGTTTTCTGAAAAGTCAGAACATCGTTAGATTCCGTACTTCATCGTTTCTCAATGGCATTCTGTTACTCATGGTGGTTATAAAGAAATATTTTTCACATCGTTTCAAGGTTCGTGTGACGTTGAAGCAATGCAAAAAAGTCAATATCTCGTGCGTAACTTGTGTCAAACCATCTTGTACGTATGACACGAACCAGTGTTCTTCTGCAGACTGATCCCATCTGGCAGTATATCGCTGACAGAGCTCTTTGAACTCCTCTCCCGTCTGACAATCCACATCGACGAAGATCTGCGGTCTCAGGCGTTCACTTCTCTCCTCTCGTTCGCACAAGATTTCCCGGACTCGCGTGAAGACGTGGTTGCCAGTTTCGTGTCTTTTATTCTCAAACAGGTTGGTTGGTGCGTAATTCAGTGGAATGATTTCTGTTCGGTTTTGAACGGAAACTGCGCACAACGCAAGACTTAGTTTGCGTAGCACTGGTATTAATCCAATGAAGTTCCCTTGCACTTGCAAAAAAAGTTCAGCCGTGCACCTTTACCGTTTTGCTCGGTGTGTCATACACCAGCCACATGTAGGTTGAGTGTTATTGCACACATGCTTATTTGTCTCAAAGCAATGGGAGTGTTAATTGTTTCGTTTTAAAAACTGCCTGGTTACAGACATTAGTTACAGACCCTTTCCCACAGGTTACAGACATCCACAACGTGCTGTTGGACACTGCACTCAAGCATCTCATGCAATTGATAAGCGGCTGGAGAAACAAATCCATAAACACCTTTTCTAACTCAAGGTCTGTTCGCAGTGACATTTTGATCCATTTTAGCAACTTTGCGTTGTGTAAACAAACATGTATGAGTTTTAATTTGTCTGTTGACTCATTGTCGCATTAAACATGATGGTGGCAATTTGTTAGCTATTGTTTGGTATTTTCGTCATTGAAGACCAGGCTCTTTATACCATTGGGTGGTTCACACTTCTCCGCACTCACAGGAACCACCTTCTGCTGAATTTCAACACAACGTTTTAGCACCAAAGCGACCAGCATATAGTTTCTTTCAGTGTAGCTGTTCCACTTTTTTGATCTTTTTCGTGTGTCACACGGCCGTAGCCCAGAGCATCAAGCTTGCTCTTGCATCAAGCTTATCGTTTCCTCACTTTTTGATGAAACATTAACCTTTTTCTTTTTATCGAAGCGTAACATCGAGACCCCACCTCGGAAAACTAACGGATTCTCACGAGAGAAGAAGCCGCTATTCCCCGCTGATCAATCACCTTCAAGGTTTTGCTTTGGTTTTGCTGTGCAGCAACCGAAGTGTGACCAGAAAACTATCTTGCCTGTTGTTGAAAGAAGTATGCAATTGCGTGTCAGTTGAAATTTCTATGCAGTTGCGCATGTTGGTGAAGTTGTATGAAAGAATACTCTATGCAGAAAAAAGTACAATAAATCTCCATATTCCTGTTTGTACGACATACGTAGCTTTTAATCTTCAATGCAGCTGAGACATGGAACAGTTAGGATACTTACTCAAATCATTATCAAACCACGCAACTTTTTGATGTACTGGACAGGTGAAAAAAATACGTTTTATTTCAGTTGCCTGCAGTAGGATACTTCACAGGCGGTTGAGTTTTTTCCTCAGTAACGTTCTCAACATACTGGAGCTTCGTTCGAACTGCACGAAATGTTACTATGTTTTCCATTTGAAGGTTAAAACATTGGCTCGGACGCTCGGTTACAAGAAGCCAAACGAGGAGCTTTGTATCGATGTGCTGGACCGTCTGTGCCCGGCAGTTGCGAACGAGGTCATCATTGACCAGGAAGTCCCTCACAACTTGTCCACAGCCGAATGTCAAAACGTGCTAGCAGTTTCGGAGAAGTGCGACATCACAACGTTGGTGGAATGCATCTCCGCGTGCAGTCCAGTGAGTTTTTGTAACTTAACGTCATTTTTACTTAATTTTAAAGTCTAGTATAGTTGCTAAACTTTCATTTACCACGTTTTGTTCAATTCATTTTACGTCAAGAACTGTGCAATTTAGTATCTCAAGCTTTTGACAGTTAGCCTACACTTTCTTGACAACCCTTATTTATGTCACTCAGCGGCATAATGTCGACCTGCGGCATAATGTCGACCTGTGGACCTCCTTCATTGCCTCTTTGATGAAGCCCCATCGTGTTCCCGCCTTTTGTCCAACCGCCGTCGAGTTCTCGTGGCCCAACGTCAACATAAGGTTGAACCAGCTCTGGCAACATATGGATCCCATGCAAACTTCATCCAATAAAAAGGTAGACATGCAAGTCAGAAATGCATTTTTTTGTTTTTTCGAGAAGAACGATTTTATCTTGCACAAACATCGCAGTTTTTAATAACGTTAATCGCTTTTTTGTTTAGCTTTAAACGTTGATCGTTAAACTGTTTTTATTGAATTTTTCGCAACCAGGCAGCAACTCTTCCCAGCAGCAGCGACAATATGTTATCCTTGTGGACAAACTATACTGTATTCGCTTGTAGGTGCGCTCCAACCAGCACTTCGCTCAATAAGGTGAGATCTACCAAGACAGTCTTTTCTGAAGATTTCCTGGTCAGCAACTGGTATTTGTATTCGCTATCACAATGCCAACAAATTCCACAATCCGTTATTTGAGCGTTTAGTATGTTCTACAGTTCTACAATTAAAAAACTAGTTGAACAGTTCTACTTCGGCCGAAAACAATCGTTCAATTATATCTCAAGCAGTCGTCTCATCAAGTTGTTGTGTTCGCAGAAACAAGTTCAGTCTGCCATTGCCGCTGGCACTCCTGATTGGCTGCTGACACTATCACGTGACTCGGAACGTATCACCACCACACCGTCGGCTTTGTTTCAGCGACTGATCACTCTGCTGCGGATGGAAAGCAACCTGGCTTTGAGGGATTCCGCCGTAGTCGGTCTTGGATCCACCGGGTACTGTGAAGTGTCAGTTGAATGTAAATTTTGAATGCAATGAGGTCGGTAAAGACAAAATGGCTCAAAACACGATTGTAGGTTTTTCCAACTTCTCGTGAAGGAAAAGCTACAACTTTTGTGAGTCTAAGCTGTGAAGTGAAACATTAGACCAAAATGATTTCCATGTCACAACTTCCTGGGTAACATCTCTTCCTCGTCTCGCTTCCAGCACTGTTGCCTTCCCCGACCTGATGACGGAACTAATCACCGTCATCCATGAAGCTTCCAAGGCGCACAGGCAAGACAACATGAGGAGGAGACGGAAGAGAGATAACACGAGGGTCATGCTCTCCAGAGTCCTTGAAAGGCTCGCAAGGCACAAGGCAAGTGGTGCTGGAACATCGTCTGGTTGTTTCACCTTTTTTTTGAATAACCTGCCAATGTTTATCATAACGTGCCGTCTAAAAAGTATGTTCCAATGATAGTTTCCGGTCCTCATTATTTTTAGTCGGTCGTAATGTTTAAATTATATGTTATGTTTATTCTACGTTATGTGTTTGCAGGTGTTAAGCCATTGCGCTTCGACTAACATTGTCTTTCCCTCACAAGCTCAAAAAACGAACGATAGCACGCTAGGTGGCGTCCTACTCGACTACATAAAAGACACTTGCACGTTCTTGGAATCAGTCGACAAGTCAGAGTTTGTGACACCAGCATCGTCGGGAACCTCCCAGCAGTCACAACAAGTGAGCTAATGTTTTACAACGGACAAGTTTCACTGTGCAGATCAACTCAGTGCAGTGCTCACATCGATCTTGTTATATGTGATGCCCTCGACAGCAGCCAGAATGTGATAGAGGGACGGAACCTTGTGTGGTTGTGGCGACGAGAAATAAACTTCCTACCACACTCAACTTCACAATCTACCACTTTCCAAACGATCTGTGTTGTTTGCGAAGATAGTAGTTTGAGCGTCCAACATTTTTTTAATGATTACCATTTTGAAGAATTGACGAACTTACAAATTTTGCGATTTTTGAAGTTGAGACGCCACATAATGGAAAGATTTGTTCTAAAAATAAAAAGAACTGAAATGAAATGATCACCACTTCTGACCGCATCAGCAACATTGACTTGTGCGTTGTTGCGCAGATCTTGTCTTCACCGTTTCCAGGGACACTATCATCATCTGGCGCCTCTATGCAAACCCAATCCAACACTCCGAATTCTATGGACGAATTGCGAATACATTTTGGATCTATGGTAATTCTTTCTGCATTACGAAATACGTTTGAAAAGTAACGCCAGCAAACACAAAGGATTTGTAGTCTATCTAGTCTGCCACTGAACTGTTGTGTGATATTTTCTTCATCTCGATAGATCATATACCTGGTGCGCCATCTACCGAACCACATGAAAGCCAGCTTCATCCCAAACGAAACCAGGCGCGTCCTGTTCTTTTTGTTCGGCCGCTGGTGCGGCAAGTATGGCGACGCGTTAGATTGCTTGGATGTCGACGGGGAAAAGGTAATTAATCTGGACGCTTCCCTGCCAGCAATTTAGTGCTATAGACATTAATTTAACGTCTGCAGACGTCCCTGCCAGCAATTCAATGCTATTGACGTTGATTCGACGTCTGCAGACGTTGAATTAATGTCAATAACATTAAATTGTTCTGACTAAGTATCTTGAGTTCTCACATTCTTGTGTCGGAGTGGTTTTGATCGAAGTACAGTATGTAAGAAGTTAATAGTTATCCCTTAATGAACAATGAACATACGAGGTTTGCCACGAACTATCACGACAAAAAGCTCAGGCAGTGAGGAAGATGAAACATATTCGTTTTTTACCCCCAATTTTTACAAGTGTTTGAAGTCGATGCGATTGCCTGTGCAATTTCGTTTTTCAGCGTACAACCAGCATAGCCACTCAGCTCCACATCACCGCACTGAAAGCTGAATGTGCTGTTTTATGCTGCGGCCCAGTCTTTGACCAGTCAGGTCTGCAACAGAACACTGGTTATTTGTATCCTTGGCTTGAAGCTTTCTTGGGTGAGTTACCGCACGGGCACACGGTAGCTCGCAGCTTTTGTCCGTATGTGTTTTTACGTCTTTCTACGTGTTACCATGATATATATCTAAGTCATTTTATAATTTCCTTAGCATACACTTTATGTTTACGCAAAGTCATTTGTGGTTTGCTGCAGTGTTGTGCTTCAAGGTTCTATCATTTATAGTTTATATGACGTCAGCTTCATTGGGATTGTGTACCACGAATGGTTGTAGTGCAAAGTTGTTACAGTAAGTGTAGCTTCCATATCAAGAAAAGTAATACATTATACTTTCTGCTATTTGTATATTGAAATGAATGTAGAGCTATACCGAAATAAACTTGATTGATTGATAAATACTACAGTAAAGTTTGTGAAGTTTACAATAGTTTAGGGTTAAGTGCTTTCTTATTTCTCATGTACAACATTTTTTTGCCTCCGTTCTGCCTGGAAAAAAGTTTATGACTTGAAGTTTCGTTGCAGATTATTCCAATCCCAAAATTCACCGCTACGGCCAAGAGGCCATCATCATGCTGTTACGTCACAACAAAGACGTACCAGTTCTCATGTCATGGTTGATTGATAAATGCTACACCGGATCCCACTTGGTGGCGTCAGGCTGCTTTTGCAGCATAGCCGCTGCTTTTAACTATCTGTGAGTGATCTTCAAGTTTTCTTCTTGAAGTTGATCTTCAAGTTCCGTGATTAGTTACGTTTTATTTAAACAAAGGCCTCAACAGTATCTAAAACCATTCTTTTGCAAGACTAAACACAGCGTCGCTTTAAACCACCCGTTGTGTTTCAGAGACCTTAGTTCGAACCTGATCGAGCTACTCAACCTTGCCTTGTTCAGCATCGCCAACTCAGACGAGTCCTTGACCGCCCAGCATTTGCTCATGATGATACAAAGCAGGTACGACACCTCGTGTTAAACCATGTTTCTGTGGCACTGTCAATCTTGAAAGCCTTGCTGCTGCAGGTTAATGACATGAAACTACGTAGTATTTCTACAAAGTTGTACTTTCACGAGTGGATGTTCTACGTTTAAACGTCCAACAGAAGATTCCATCCACTGACTTTGCATTTTCATATTCGCTTGAAATATTTTATCTGTTTATCATAAACCTTCACGGATTTCGGAGCTGAACGAAAATAAACGGATTTGTTTTCAGCTTGAATTTTTTTTGGATTTTTCTAAAAAAATTAAATATATTTCTTGGACACCTGCGAACAATGTGACATCAATTGGCTGATGTTCAGACGCTATACAACTCAAATTTTCAGAATGTATTCAATAACGTCCATGAAGCTAACTAGAACATATACTGTTGAAGTTGACAGGGAGCTTCCATCACATTCAACGGCGCATCCCATTCTTTGTTTTATTACACTACTGATGTATAAATTTAACAACGCTTTTTTCTACACCAATCAATATCCAAGCTTTCGTACTTTACGCCAGCTGCTTTGTCTCGTTTTTAGAATTGTATCATCAGAGCAGCTAAATGAATCAAAAAAATATGAGGATGATGATGGTGTGGTGCCGGATGCTGCTAACAATAAGAATCGATCTTTACAATTGCACTTGAATATTCCTTATGAAAGAATGTACACCCCGCCTCTGTACAGCTTGTCCCAGTTCGATATCTCTAAAGATTTGGCCAGACTTCACCCAGAATTCACCATCGCCATGTTGTCCGGTGAGCAAGATGAACGAAGTATTTATTGTAATAAACATACACTTAAGAAAAATACCATCTTAAAAAATACGAGCAACAAAGTTCTAGCTCTGGATGCATGCTGCCTGGTGGCCACAGGTTCCACATCCCTGGCTTAGTGGGAACCTTCACTTTAAAACTCTGTTTCGTTCATGCTTGCCCACAATGCTCACGTAGGGTGGGGTGAACCAAAAATTTTGCTTTGTTTCGTTGATATTTCTTGTGGAGCAACATAAAACGACCAGAAACCGAATTTGAGGAAATTTTGACCTTGGGAACCTACCCACTTTTGGGGTTAAAAATTCTGCCTTTTTCGAAAAATATGCAAAACATGCTTATGAAAATAGAACTTTAAAGACACTTTTTTTGGCTATGTTCAATATACTATTTTACATTGCACTAGTAATGACTTGGACTAGCTTCTAATACATGTTTTGTTTAGGTTTTGAAATTCGATTGCTTTAATTTTTTTGCAAAAACATGCAATTTTTTCCAAAAATTGAATGCCATTGCATTTTAAAATCGGTTTTGGGAATATAAAATGACAGTCATGCAAAATCAACTCGATTCAACAGTCACTAATTCAATTGTAACACAAATATGCTAGCACTTGATTTTAGTGTTAACAGTATCTACAAATGTGCTTGGCTGTAGTGCGCCTTTGTGTCTGCAACAGGAATAAGATTCCTGGAAGCTATACCAGCACGGATGAATCCATGTTTTCCATCAAAGCAGACTGAGACGCCTGAAAAACGGCGTCCCACAGGGATCGGTCCTGGCTCCACTTCTTTTCAACATCTACACCCACGACCTGCCAACTACGGTCTTCGCAAAATACGCTTATGCGGACGACCTGGCAATTCTCCACTCCACAAAGTCGTGGGAAAATCTAGAAGACTCCTTGAGCTAGGACATGAAAACTCTCTCAGCCTATCTCCAGAACTGGCGACTGAAACTCAGCGAAACCAAAAATGTGGCAGAAGCTTTGCACCTCCATAATCGGGAAGCTGATCGTGAGCTACACGTCCAGAACAACGGAAAATCTCTGTCCTTCTGCCCTGAACCAAGATATCTTGGGGTAACACTGGACAGATCGCTCACATACCGCCACCATTTGGTGTCACTGCGCAAGAAACTCACATCCCGCGCTGCGCTACTCAAGCGCCTGGCAGGCTCTAGCTGGGGGGCGAGGGCTGACACTTTGCGTATAGCAGCCTTAGCCCTTGTCTACTCTTCAGCAGAGTACTGTGCACCTGTTTGGTGCCGCAGTGCTCACTGCCATAACATCGACACTACCATAAACAGCGCCCTGCGCACAGTGACCGGATACCTGCGTCCCACACCATTGGACAATCTCCCCATTCTCGCTGGCATCCAACCCGCTGAGCTTTGTCGCGAAGAAGCCACTCTGTCCCTCGGTCGACGGGCACTGGAGCCTAACCACCTTCTCCACCACAAGATCTTTGCTCTCCCAAATGAGCACCCCCGTCGACTGAAATCAAGACACCCATTCGTGCCAGCCGCTCAACTTCTTATCAACAAAGCTGATGTACAGGACATCTCTGCGGCTGCTTGGGTGGACTATAAATGGAGTTCTGAATGGAAGTCAACCGCCACCAGACTCTATTCGTTCATCCCCGACGCCGACACACGCCCCATCGGTCTAACACTACCAAGACAGGCATGGTTGCGCCTCAACCGTCTCCGAACGGGCGTTGGGCCTTTCTGCTCAACCATGCACCAATGGGGAATGGCCTCTTCCTCCTCCTGTGAATGTGGTGCCGAGGAACAGACCGCAGACCACATCATCAATAACTGCTCCATCTTCAAGCCACCTAATGGAGCGGAAGGTCTGCGTGTCATGGATGATGAAAGTGAAACCAAAGACTGGCTGCTCTCTAGTAGCCTTCCAGTGTAGTCCGGGAACATCGTGAATCTGGGGTGGTAAAAGGATAGACCCTTGGCCCCATAAGCTCACACGACGACGACGACGACGAGCCATTTTTATTATACAATCAACATAAAATCCAGCAGGTTTCTTAGGCTAGTATAATACACTAATACAGTATGTCTGTAAATGAGGAAATTTGATTTCGTTTTCAACTTTATTACCGTCTCTATCAAATTGTCAGACAATCACAAAAAGGTAAACAACTATTCGACGCGGCACTTTTCGACGAGGCCCTATTCGGCCCGGGAACTATTGGATGCAGGAATTATTGGCCTTTACAAAACTAGATAGGCTACTGTAACTTTTGACTTTGGTAAATTTTTAGAAAAAATCCAAGATTTTTACACTTTTTATGATTCATTTCCCTACTTTAATTTGCATCTATTGGCCCCATATTGGGAAAAACACATAAGTAAACTAATAGTTTTAGGTATAAAAGAAATATTACAATATTATATCAACTTTAAATAATGCGAAAAAAAGTTTGAAATTTTAGGGATTTTTTAAAATATTATGAAATTTCAACTCAAAAAGTGAGAAGGTTCCTGTTGTCAAAAATCGCTGAAATTTTTTGTGTGACGTTTTCTCAAACTTCCACAAGAAATATCTGCGAGAGAATGCTTAAATCCAAAATTAGTACTTTTTCACCCCACCCCAAGCCCAGTTAAGTAGGTCAAAAGGTGAATGACTTGTTTTTGTCTTAGAAATCTTCAAGCGGTTCATGCTCACAACGACCACTGTGTGGCAGCAGCTGATGCTTCAGTACATGCTGCCGTGGCTCAAGAATGTTGAACTGACTCTCCATGAGGACGTGGAGAAGGTCCCGGAGCTGAACAACTGGGAGAAGATGTTCGATCATCCATTACATACACTCAGATCGTGCGGATGGGGATCTGTAGATGCAACTCTCTTTGTTTTGAGCAATCTCACCTTTATAACGATTCGGGTAACTTTGTTATGTTTTTAATTTATTTTGTCGAACACTGGTTGTAGTGTTATTTTGCCCAAACTAGAACGATCGATCTTGACGCCTGATAGGATTGTTTCGCATTTTGCGTTAAATTAAATCATCAGCAGAAATAAATCGTCAGCGATACACAGGTGAAGCTTTTTCTTTAGCATATGGATGACGAATTACTATTAGCTCTCCGTAATTGATCCCAGAATCATAACATGCATGATTGTCTAATTAAGATTTAATATCGACTGCGATGATGCATTAGTTACACAGCTTGAGTGTTTTGTTCGGCCGCTCTCGATACTCGAAGAGTAGCTCAGCAGGATTTCCATCACTACCATCTCGTACTCTTTAATATCCGCTTACCCAGCCAGCAAGATTGGTCTTTTTAGACGTTGAACCAAAGTAAAATGGACTAATTTTGCGAGCTGGATACTGAATCAGTACTACTGAGTGTAGAAAATTGTAATAATCACAATCTTACTGTACTTTCAGTACCACGCCATACTAGGAACAGAGATCGAGCAGTGTTGGAGCACTTTGTGTCACACATGGCCGGGTAACTTGGACGTCTTGCTCGTCTACACCAGCGCCTTGTCAGCTTGTGCTGGTTGCGATTCTATTGCTTTTGTCACTCGGAAATTGATTACGTTTTTCGCTAGAGCGAAATCAAAAGAAGTGGCACAATATTTGGTGAAAGAATGCCAGGTACGGTTGGCGTATTTGTAATCTGTAGGTCGCTGCAGCAGATGGGGTGTTTTGACCGGTAGACGCTTTAACATAAGACACTCAATCAGAGAGATGATTCTTGCTTTAGACTTTGTTTGGTAATTACAGACGAAAAAAAGTAATTGCAGGGGTGAGAATCGAACCCACACTATCGAAATGACTATTCCCTAGCCCTACTCCTCTAGGCCAAGCTGGCGACGGCGAAACGTTCATTTAATTTACTTTTTAACATGAATGAGTCGCATGATTGCAATCAGCTGATTTAAACTTTGCCTTCTGATTTGGTTAATAACCCCATCTGCTGCAGCCACCTGCAGATTCCAAATACGCGTACGGTTGCTCTAATAGCTGCACGCTTATTGCAAGTCAGTATTTTTTGGACAAAGTAATGATTTCAGCTCCAATTTGTTTGTGTGGTACTTAGTAAAATATACGTTTTCAGTCGAACAAGACCTCCTTTTCTGACAATTATTGTGCCAAGGTCTACCCCGCTGACAATTATTATTACAAAGTCTTAAGGTCTATGTGAAAAGAATGCATGTTGTTTTATTGTAGACGACACACATAGTCAATATTTTTTGTGTGATTGACTTTTTTCACTCGGTATTGTGTTTGCTGGTTTTCTTACTTCATTTTCCATTACATTTATTGGAATGAAATATTCAATATTTAGATTGCAGACACTCCGGATTTTGGCATTCAAATTTTAGACCATCCGCCATATTTCAAGATTGAAGTTCAAGATATAAAAACTTTCCCTCGTATACGTCCAATACCAGCCTCTTCACCTCCGAGATCAATATCTTCGAGAACCGCACCAAAGTCCCATAAAAATGCATTGTGGAGTTCAGCCCCCGTCACCTATTCACGCACCGGTGCTACCAAGTCGGAATCAACCCCAACCCTGCTCTTACCGAATTCCCGAAGTGGTCCAAATATGGCCAAGCACTCAAACCTCAAGCACAGCGCACCGCATCACATGTCACTGCAACAGCTGAACGTCGGCAAAGCAAACGATTTTGACGGCTCTCCAAAGCGCGCAAACCGGGCTATGTTGGCTCGGCACCGAATGTCTGATTCCTTATACTCACTTCCGAACTTGAGCACAGAAGCTAGTCTTTCGGTGTCGCCGAAATCTGCCAGCAACATACGAATCAGCCATCACGATGGAATCGACAGTTCGCAATTATCACCTAAATGGTCGTCCGTAAAAGAAGGGAAAATAAAGTAAGTGCAGCACTTTTATCTAACAACACGGATGCATTTAACGTTATCAGGCATTCAAAGTGACAACGGAGCTGTTAAGTTTTTGAAACTATCCAGTTGTAGCAAGTAAAAGTGATTCATTTTTTGATCCCACCTAACTATAGTTCATCGCACGGTTTGATCACAGAACGTCTTCCAAGGCGCGTGTGTCGCTTAAGACATGTTCATCCGCTGACAAAAATTTGAGCAACGATTCCATCAAACCAGCAAGCGCCAACCTGTCCGATCCTCAAGCAAATGTATTTGCAAAGGTGAGTGACTTCTGAATGAAACTTTTATAGATGTTGAACACTGAGAAGATTGAATAGGTTTTTGACAGCACACATGAGGTAGGTAGCCTACTTTTAAACATTAATTGTTGTCATTGTGCAATCACCTGCCACTCAAGATCCGAGATGAATACCAGGCTTTTTTGAAACGAAATGAGGAGAAATTACCGTTGTACGATGTTGCATTGATTTGATATGCAAAAGATTTCGAGTTTGTATACGCATCTGTCGGCTGTTTCACTTATTTATGTTCACAAACAAGGGTTCTGAACCGATGATAAATTTCATCTACTATGAAGGTAAATTTAGTGGAGAAGAAAATACAGACTACATAACAAATTTCCGAAATGTGATCTAAAACATCTGATTGTGGTAAATTTATCTTCAGAGTTTAGATAGACAGCGGTTAAAGAAGTAAACCAGAGTGAAAAGGATAAGAAAGTCTGTTTACTAGCATCGTGGTAAGCTAACATGTTTTTGCTATTAATATTCTTTATTACAAAAACAATCGTGTGTGTGTTTTTAGTGGCGCAAAGAGATAGAACTCGGCTATCCTCGCTCGCTGCCCTTGCCCACCACTCCTCTGTGCAACTTGCAGCTTAATGAGTATTTTGCTATGGATCACATCCAGAAAACGAATGGATTGCTGAGGTAACTGTGGTTGTACTTTAACACCATAGCTGTACGAGCGCATGAGGATCGTTGGCTGTAAACTTGATTTGTCTTTGGGGCTATGACCTGTGTTGCTTGGTCAAAGTAAGATGTTTGGTTGAGTAAAGATATCTAGAAAAAGTTTCACATAAGCAACTCCTGTTAACAAATTAGTCGGTTCAGAAGGTAAAACCCACCTTTTAGTTTTACACGCCATTACGCGTTTGCATTTTTTAGTGTTAAATGACTTCTTCAGGGTAATTTATTATTTGTATTTGTTGAAAATATTACAAACACTGTTTATTAGTTGATTTAGAACCTTTGTACAATCTTAAACAAATTCCATGTACAACAGGTGAAAGTAAAATTTTTCAGAGGGTATTCTATGGCTTAGAATGTAGAGCTGATGCGAAAAAGACGTTGTCAGTTTTACGCCCGTAACAACAATAATAAAGACGTACTACACAATACCTCCAGCATTTGTGACACCAGGTTTTGTGACGGCAAGTGACCGTTTTTAAATCTTGTATTGCAATTCGAATAACATTAATAAACGTCTTATAGGTCCAACATCGCCTGTGTGTTGTTGTCTGAGGTAGTCGTGGAGCATGGCGTAGTATTGGATTGGAAGGTATGTAGCTGCACATCGTAGTCAATCTAACCTTGCTAAACAGCGCACAGTTTTTCGAACAGCGTAAAGCAGTGTTAGGATTCACTTTGCCCAAGTTGAATTATTTTGTGAACGGCAATATCTCAAAACCCAACCAAACATATACATTGTGCTTATGTACCCAGGTATACCTGCCCACGCTTCTGCTGTCATTGTTTCTCGGTTTGGACGTCGAATACGAACAAGTTCCTCAGAAGTGTCAGTTCCTGCTCGCCCAAATTATCATCCAGCTCATGTCGGCCAAAGATCAAGCTATTGTAAGCCCCAGATGTTCACTTAATGTATTTGTTGTTCAGTGCTGACATGTTTGTCGTATCCAGGCTTACACCCGGTGGTTGAAGATTTAGATTAAGTGGACAGGGAGACAAGGAAGCCAATCTTCGTGTCCACCTTCTAAAAAAATGTGCTGACATCAACCCATTAACTATTTTGTCATAATGTCCAAGCATTAGGTAGATGTTGTTTGTGGTTGCTCTATCTTACATCGCTTTTTTTTGGACGGTTTGTCGATGGTTTAGCGTCTGCAGACTTTTTTCCATGTCCTATAAAAAATCTCAAAATGTGCATTTTAGTTAAAAAGTGTAGTGGGCTGCTAACCAGCAAACTAAGTTCAATCTGCTGATTCCTTGTAGTTTGCTTCATCGGTGATCATGGATTCAACCGAGATATTGTTCGACGACACTTCAAGCGCGTTGTCACATCTGAAGAAAGGTAAGCAGCCGTTTACATTCGTTTGTGCAATAAAGCGAGAGAAATACCACTGTTTATTACTGTTTTTGTTCAAATCTACGCTGTCTATTGTCAGCCATGCATTTTCTACAAAATAAAACGATTAAATTTTTTTTTATTTTTTATTTTATTTTATTTTTTATCTTTAACTACTAGATTACCTAGCAGGCTGAGATAGTATCCATTCCTGAATTTGTAGATCTGGCATCGATGCTATCGCATCTCAGACAACAAATCATACCATACCATACCAAAAACTTTTAAAAAGTGGTACTGAATATGTTATTCCTGTTTGACACTCAGCAATCTGGCACTAGAGTGGATTCAGGGTAATAATGTACTCGGCTGCGCCGATACTGTCTGAGAACCAAACACATCTACAATGTATACAGCGCTGTTTAAAAGTACATTATTATTAACTTCCAACAGGCACAACTCCAACATCAGTGTCCACAACTGATTCTGGAATCGAAGCCACTCCTTTAGAAATCAATGAAGGTTAGTTCTGGAGCCAAGTCATTCATCGATAAATAAGAACTCCACAAAGTAACAGAAAATCTTGTTCATGAAAACAAAATCTTGTAAATTGTAACATGATGTACAGAAACTTGAGTTGGTTGCATTTGACAATGGCCAGTGACCACTCGCAGAACTTGCATGAAATCATGTAGTGGAAAACAAAGTCTTCAGTCGACGAGGAGTTGCACATTCGAAGTAAAGCGGTTGAAGATTTCATTTTGTTTTAAAATTTTAACGCATTGGAGACAAAAATGAGACCACCGGCTGCAACATGCGATAAAACACATTATTTCCATAAACAACAACGTTATTATTATATACAAGCATGCCAATGATTGGTAGAGTGTGGCTTAACCTTGAAGGAATTGAAACGTGCACGGATATTGTTTGATAGAAAGGTGCACGTCCATGACCACCTGGAACACAAACAGAAGCTTGTGTAAAATGTGGCTTTTCATTCAGTGGAATGTTAATATATCGTTGGTAATATTATTCTTTGGCAACCAAACACTCGCGACAAGGCGTGCTTCGGTGGCTCAAAGCCCCTAAATGTGGAAATTGCCCGGATTGAGCTTTTAAACAATCTTTTTTTCTCCAGCAAATGTTTGAGTAAGTCGTTGAGTTTTTCTTTTTTAATCAGAGAACGCATTGCTGAAGTTTGAAGTACTAACAAGTGACCCTTCCACGAACCGTTCGTTCGACATTCACACGCTGACGACGTATATCAAAAGACTATTGGAAAAGTAAGCTCTTCATCTACTCATAGCCATTGTTTTATGCATTTACTATGAGTGTAAAGGTCGATGAATTAGTTAGTATCTTGTATGGATTTCAAACGTGATTTCGAGATATTATGTATCATCAATTTTCACTAAGTTTCACGGTGTTTGAATAACTTTTGTAAAGCATTGCACTACTCTTGGTGCTAATCCGAGCCATTTCTTAACGTGGTGCGCTCGAGGCCTGGACGAAAATTTCTCTTAGATGCCTCTTGTACCTGGTGCAGAGCTTTCAGTAATATCCACACCGTTTCAGGACACATGGGCGGATATGGTTGGCTGAAGATGCGTCACCGAAAGCAACGATCTTACGCAGCACGGAACAGCTGACGGAATACGTATCGAACGTGGTCGCTGTGATCGGGTCGTTGGTAAGCCATCGCATTCACTGCAGTGACGAGCAAATATCTTTGCAAGATTTTATAAATGTCTTCAGTTTAGGCATGTTTGGTCTGAAATAACAAAACAAAACTGTAGTCTGAAGTTCAAATATGAAACGTTCTAATGGCGTTTGAAGTCGTTGATTTTCACAGGACGTTTTTCCCATTGTTGTTACAAACATGTGCTGTAAGTTGTGATAAACTTGAGTAGGCAAACCCAGTACAGCAGCAAGCAAGCCGATGTGAAGTGCGACACTTTGTCATTAGAGGTTTCAGTTTTTAAATTCTGACAAAACGTGCTCGTTGCACTCGCATTGCGAGATAATCATCAGCATCTAATGTTTGTTCTCGACAGATTCCTGACTTGGGTTTGACCATGAAGTTGGCAAAGCAGGCCTTGAAGTTTGCTCTGCAGACAAACAACAAGCATTGTGCCGGACGAGCTCTACAGGTGAGTGTTTCCCAATCAAGATTGACTTTTGAGTGTGTCACATGGGATGACACTGAACAGTGAACAGTCAAATATAAAACGTATTCCGAAATAGTTGCTGTAATGTTACACTTTCTACCATCAGCTGCAATCTTAGCTTTGTTTCTAATGTTGAGCTTATTGGTTTCCATTATCGCTGCTTCAACAACAGTTTATTATGTCACTGTCAGTTTTGACTTTCAATTGAATGTTCGAATAATGCTGTTTTATGTTATTTTTTCAAAGTTTATTTTAAATCAAATTATTCTATTGTAATCATAGGCCAAACACGATTGATGTTTGTAGTCATAACCCTCCTTTTTTACAATTCTTACATTAAAAACTTTGCGAATTCAAATTTAGTGTATTTTCTAAGGAATCTAAGCAATACAATAGCCAACAAGTTTGTACTGTGTCAATGTTTCCACCAGGTATTCCGCTCTCTTCGCCTTCCACTGAGACAAAACGACATTTCCGAGTTATCTTTGTCCCTCTCCGAATGTATCGCGGACGGGAATGACTCTTCGCAGAGTTGGGCCATTGAGATCCTGCTCACACTGCTGCAAACCTGCGAGATATCCACAGCCAGTTTAAGCAAGGAAGAGAATAAGTGAGTTGATTTTTTGCCACACAATCACGTAAATTGTTGAAGAATTAACGTTTTTTTACCTTCGTGTCTTTTGGTTTGAGAATATTTTTGGCTTTGAAAGCATCATAAGTTGGTGTGAACATTGTTACTTTAATATTAATTCAATTTCCGGCGACAAAATATTAGTGTGAAAAGTGGTTTGCTGGCAATACAGGCGCTATTGCAGTCAGCAAATCAGTACATAGATAACACAGGCCAACAAAAAAGATAAAAAAATTTGTGTCTGCAATGTAAGACGTGATTTGGGGTATATTGAGGCTGCTGATTTCAAAAATCACATCAGATTTTATCCATCACATCAGGTTTTTGAGATTTTTGCATGATACTTTTTCTCATAATATTGGCTTTTTGGCCGAATTTTCTCTTACTGTTACCGTTTTATAAAGACCTTATGAGCCAAAAGTGTTTCAAAATTTATCATATTCATGGAAATGATTTTATTTTGTAACATTTGGAGATGTATGATGACACCATGACCGTTGGAGTGACCGACCTACTTTCAGAAGGTACACTAGTCAGAAGCCCCCCTAGCTAGATGGTCCACTGGTCAAACGAGTCACCTAGACCATCTGGCTAGTGGACCATCTGTCTATGGTAGACCATCCAACTTATGTACCTTCTGAGAACTGTCCATAAACCACCCCTAACAGGCAGGGTTACATTCACTCTCGCCTGAATGCTTAGTACCATTCTACTTTTTGATAAATAACATCGGTTTAATCTTTTTCGCTGAACGTGGAGATTTAAGCGCATGTGAAACTTGTCTATGACTCATTCTTATTTGAATTTTCATGTATTCAGATTTTTTCATATTAGCAAGGTGTTAATTCTGTTTGTGGTGTGAATAAGTAGCAGAATGACATCTTCAAAAAAGTGTGAAAATGACTCTGATGTTCTTTGTTACATATGGAGCAGTTATAGGCTACTGTTCCTAACCAAAGGCAAACCATGACAAGTTTTGTGAAACAAGCATATCTTACATACTTTAAAATTCGCCTGGGTGATCAGGACAAATCATGGGCTCCACACATGCTGCATGTAAAGCTTGTGTGGAAAACCTAAGACGATAGATCAATGGAAATCCTAAATTCACTCACAACATTCACAAAAATCATGCAAGCGAAAGTTTGTCCAGAGTAACGTTTCCCAAATGTGCATGTGAATTTCCTTTTTTCTGTAGAATTGAACCTATTTTTAAGTGTCTATTCTATTCAATTTCTTCAATTTTATTTTTCTTTGCTGGCGCAAACATAATAACGAATGACATTACAAACACGCAACTGTAGCACCAACAAAAGGAAAAGATGGCAAAACCAAAAGGTTTAAAATATGTATTGGGGATTTGCACAGCCATCAAACCTACTTCTTAACACGAAAGAAGTAACAATGTAGCCTACTCTTGTAAAAAAAAAGGCGTTGAACGTTTAGTGTTAGTAGATAAACTTTGAAGAATTAGGTTCAAGTTACCACACTTCAATAAAATAAAAAATAAATAAAACAGGTCTTGAAACACCTCAATGTTTTCATTAATATTATGTTTGTATCTCTTGTGTAGACTTTAGACTTTATCGTGATGAATTTAGACTTTATCACAGACCTTGTTGACAAAAAAGAGTTCAAATTCCATGAAACGCCATAGTCTACCAATACAGATCAGGAGTTGATTTTACCCATTTTTACCAAAACAGCACCCAGATATCATAAAATCCTGATGTGATACAAAAAATCTGATGTGATTTTTGAATTCAGCACCCAAAATATACCCTAGAATGACATTTACTATGCTGACACAAAAAGTGTGTTGGCTTGTGTAATCATTGGCGCGATTGAATCTATGTATAAAGAACTGATTTTTCAGCTAAAATAATCTTCTTCTGCCAACGAACTTCTTGCATTTTCTGTTCTGCAGACCCGGCACTTCGCAACAAGCTCAAGCTGCCCCGTCGCCCCCCGCACCCAAGCCTGTCACCCCCGTCAAATCCGGTAAGTTTGTTTATATCTAGGTGTTGTTAGGTGTTGTTCCCTAAAGTCTTTTGTCTTCACATGCCAGCTACTAGTGGAGAACTCTTGTTGTATATACGGTTCTCTATGCATGGTCTCCAAGAAGCTTCACCTTGCTGTAGCAATGTTAATATTTTGTTTTGAAAAAGTTTGTCCGAAGTTAATGAATCTAAAGGTGTTCAACACATCCTCTCCTCCCGAGCAGATACCACCGTGGGATCAAATGTGTCTGTCAAGAGCAAGAAGATGTTGAGGAGAGGCCACGTCCATCGTCGCTCGGGATCTGTTAGCATCTCTAAACAAGTCCTGGAGGAAGCGAAGTCCATGGAGTGCAACTTATCTCCTCCAACAGAATCCCACCTGCCGTGCAACGACCATCCTCCAGGTATGGAAGTTTTTCCGCCATTTTTAGCTCCAGCAAAAGTTGAAACCCCCGTTAAGGAATACTATGAGTTTTTGTTTATCTATTTCGTGTATGCTGTATAAGTGTATATGCTCGTGACTCGTACAAGCAACTAATAGGTCTTGAACTTTTTTTTTGCTGTTGTTCCCACTTCAAACCTCCCTTATCAGTTTTTTAGTTTTGCGCATAATATGACTGAACCTGATTTCAGACTCTTTGCTTCTGGCCTGTCAATGCAAAAAACTTAACCTCGCTGCAATAAAAACTTGGTGTGGACTTAGCCAAAACATGCTTCTTTGGATTGTGAAATTTTTTAAACTACAAGAGCCAAACTAGCAATATCCGTTCTTCTTTCCTTGGATTCAAGGACCGTAGACGTTGAATCAATGTAAAAATGGAGTGACTTGCGGTAAAAAGTTTTCTCCTTGCAGCAGAGGAACCGACAGTCGGACAGCAGAAGGCGACAGTGAACGGCATATTGAGTTTGATGACGCCAGCACTTTACACAAGTCGCCCTTCCTCCACTCTGCTACTGAATGCTGTTGACGAATGGAAGAACGGGTTGGCGCAGGTCAGGTTTCGATCAATTGTTTGCACAATTTCAACCCTTGTCAAACCCTATTCTATTAAAGTAGGGATTCTCAACCTTTTTCATGTTAAGTAACTTCAAGTTATATAACAAACAACCCAACCCCCCAGAAAGCTGAAACCAATTGAAGTAATGATACCATATATTGACTAACGCCTTAAAAATGATGATACAAGGCCTACTAACATTTAGCATAAGAGTTCAATGACTTTGTATAGCAGGAACACAAATATAAACAGCATTTCATAACATAATTTCAGCTGTTTTTTTATAAACTTGAGTGTGAAGGCTATGCCTGTATGTCGCAAATAAGTTTCCAAATCCAGGAGTGGTATGAGACAGGCAAGCGCATAAGTCATGCTCCACATCAAGTACGGTAACCCTAGAAATTTCGTAAACCTAGGGGGGTTGCGAACCCCAGGTTGAGAACCTCTGTATTAAAGTATTTAGTTAATATTTTTATTTTTTCTCTTCAACGTTGAGAAGCATGAACAGAGGTAATGACGTGTCAACTTTCACTTATTAAAGTATTTTGTACTTTAGATTTTCTGGATTGCAGTTGGAATTCTGGAATCTGATTTTGAACATGAATATCTCATAGCGTTGCACATTATAAGGAGAGCGCTTCTTAACCTCAAGCTGAATGAAGCAGATGGAAGAATTCGCCTTGAAAGGTGACTTGATGTGTTTTGCTTAAACTTGAACTTTTGTTATTTTTTGTTACACAGTAGGAAGGGCTTTCCATCTGTGAAAACCAGGGCTGTGGTCAACCACATGGTGCTAAGCTTCCTTGAAAAATTTTTGTTCTTCCTTAAAAATCACAATGATTTTGTTAAAAACCACGTTTTTACTTTATACTTGCATTTTTTTAAATTTTTGTTCTCTCTGAGAATATATTGCCTCTCCCTTGCAAAAGTGATATGACTACGGCCCTAGTGCAAAACTTGGCCACATGCTACAAAACAAACATTGTATGAGTATATATTTTTTTTAAATGATAGAACCGTTTGAAAGGTTCAGATGTGAAACTTGTCAAATTACTGTAGGCCTCTCTGTGGTCTTAATTATGTTATATTGGTAACAAGAACTAATCTGCCCACAATATTTCCAAAATTAATGTGTTTTTTATTGTCAACATCACTTTATACCATATGCTTTTATGTTATCATGAAAAACAGTGTTCTTTTATCAATACCGCATATCCTTCCCTTGTTAACCACCTGATTTCTTCCAGATCTTTTAATCAAATCGAATGGAACAACTACAAAGGACTGCAAAGTCTCTTGTTGAAGGGGTTGACTTGCAACACGACCTTTGAAACCGCCTTCTCCATTCTCTTCAACCTGACCACAGTGACGCATCTACCTGTAGTTTCGTCTTATCAAAACGGTGAGTGGATTGACTCTGCACCAGTTGCTTGCACTTAAAAGAACGTGCCAGCACTATACTATAGTAAGAACCATTAGCTGTTGTAGAATAGTCTACTTTTTGGCAGACTTGTGGATTTGAATTCTCATTAACGGGGCGCCGATGTGCTTCTCTGCGATAGCTACAATTACTGCGACTATAAGCTAAAAAGTAACCTAGTCATCATTTCCTTGTCACGTGATAACATTACTCAACGTTTACGCAACGTTCTTATTGTGATCAATTGTCCGCAAACCAATCATTGAGAAACCAGAGATTATCTCCACGCAGGGAGCGGCTTCGCGATCAATGTTGTGGCTCTGCTGCCTCGTCTGGTCAACCAGTTCGGCGATCCTGACTTCCCGTGCTGCGAGTGCGCCCAGAATATCGCCCAGGTGTGCGTGGATTATTTCAGAGACTACATCAAGCTGCAGGTGCTAAGATGGAACTTTCATGATTTTCTCTCGTCTGATCTTTGTGTTGATGAACTCCAATGCGTCGCCTTTAACCACAAAACTAAAGTAGATGGTTCCGCAGAAAAGTTTGATGCTTTTCAGAAAGAGAACATTTTTGTGTGGAAACTGAAGGTCAAAATGCATACTCAACGCTTTTCATTAGCTTATGGTTAATGTAATACTTTGGGGTTACCTACGAGAGCTGTAAATTTCTTGGTTATTTCCTAGACCAGTAAAAATATCAAACTCCAGTATGCAAATTTATGACATAGAGTTGCTTTTTTGAAATTTTGCATGTTTTTCTAGTCTCTGGCTCATGTCATGAGTCTGTACAGCAACAACACCTACAACAAGTCAGTACAGACCTGGGTCAACGCCGTTTGCAAATATGTGTACGAGACTTTTCCACAAGCGTTGACTCCACAACTCACCTTTCTATCGGAAATGCTTGAGAAAGGTACGTACAACACTCGCGCTGCTTGGCGTAGCAAACAATCGGTAAGCCGACTATAACTTTAACTGCGGCGAGGATCTCACAACGTTCGATATGAAGGATGGTTCATTTAATGCTCGTGTATATTGTTGTTCAGTCACTTGGTTACTTTTCTTCCCACCAGGCCACCCGTCCTTCCACCTGGCCAGTCTGCACATTGTACTGAGCCTGCTTTCTCTATCGTCGGTTCTGACCGAGCAAGCCGATGACAAGCTGATCCATGAGTTGCTTCATGTTGTGTCGAAGCACTTGAATGTAAGTGGCTTTTTCCGCTTCATTGAGAATACATTGATACCATTTTCAAAAGTAAAAGTTAGAAAAGTTGTTGATGTCACATCATCATCATCCAAATTCGGTTTTGTCTCGACCAGTGGGGTTGCCCGATTATTTCTTTGCAGCCATAGCTTGTTACATGTTTTTCGGATTATGTTTGTTCGCGTTGGCAAACCTTTGCATTCTTGGTCAGGGCAAGCATTGGAAGGAAGCTCTCAACATACTGAAGCTAGCAGTGTCTAGATCCTCACAACTTGCGTCTCCTACAACCGCCTTCACTGTCACCCAAGGAGGTTGGTGCTTTGTTAAAATGTGTTTTTCTCTCTATGTTGGCAAATGCAAAAAAAAAACTGAGCTGATTCTGCAGACTTTCAGGCCATTCAAGTGAAAATCGAATCTTTAAGGGTTTTATCAATCGAGCTATCTGGGCGGATCAAGAAAATGATTTAATAGTGTTTTTATGAACAGTACTTGTTAAAAAGTGTGTACACTGTACAACTGTACAGTATAATCAAGGGAGTACTAGGAAAAGAATTTTGCATCACTGTGTTGACTTTCCACATCTCCTCTTAACTAAACGATCAATCGTACTTGGGCCTTTCGGACACCTTTACCCGAGGGAGATGCTGCAAGACAAGTTATATCAAGCATCAAATCAGTTCCTTTTTTCATTGATTTATCTCTGCAGCCCCGGCTCTGACGTCATCTGATGGAAACCATCGTTATTTTCCATTCCATTTATTTGTTTGCAGATGATGACAAAGAGAAGATTGAACTCCCAGGGTTGACGCTGTCCTTCAAGTACGACCTCTCTGGGTCGCATCAAACCCCTCAGCACAGGAGCCCTGACGGGAAGGATGGTTGGTCTAGTTGGGTTTAGTTGTTTTTTCCATTTTTTTTTAATTCACATTCGAGTACCGCCATGAAATGTGTCGGCAACAAATGCGCTTAACGAACTTAGACGCTAAGACACTTTTTGTTGGTTCAATGTTTGAACACTTTTGACTTGTGAGGATATTTGCTGTGAGAACGCTTTCTGATAATGTAAAAAAATGGTTAAAACTATTTAAACGAAATGAATCTTCATCTGTTACTTGGTCTTGAAAATCCATCTTGTAACGGTATTCCGACCAGACCCTGTTATGCTGGGGTCGTGGTGACAAGTATCAACAGTTTTCTTTTCTCTTTCCACTGGCCCGATGTTACAAGCCCATGTCTGTTATTATTAATTATAATTCACCACCAACCTAGGGAGCACTATGTTCCTGCTTACCCTGCGCGTGTTGTTAGTATCATCTTAGTCAATCTAACCACACCATAGCGTTTCTTGTGAAAGCCGAATATCTTCAATCCGAAGTTGTTTCAGTTTCGTCTCCAGTCGGAACTGGTTGGCGTCGTCCGCACTTATCCCAGCGACGAACCCGCGAGAGACTTCGATGTGTGCTAAGTGTGTGCTCCATGTCTCAGATAGACGACGGTCGGCAGCACTTCAAGGTAACGCCAGCTACGGTGGTTTGTTGACGATCAGTGCGACTGTGTCTTCCGCAGGACAGTAGACATGCCCGAAGGTGGACACGAAGATTGGCTTTCTTGTCTTTCTATTCACTTAGACTAAATTATGTTTACCCACCAGACTTCAGCTTGGATAAAATAAAAATAAAACTGAAATCAAATATTATATACAAACTTTGTGCTTGGGAACTCTGCTATCTATTCTAATACAAAACTTGAAATCTTCTTTTACCAACGTTAAGTTAACGTAATGAAGTTGAAGTGAAGTTGGATAGCTTGAGTTCTCATGTCTATGTTTGCAACTTTGCATTAATGAACTTAAACTACAGAATGGTGTTGAAGACGAGCCCAGCAGCCCAAGCCACATGTCAGACACCGTCAACGAGTCTTCCTGTCCAGGTAGCATCAAGAATCTTCATTGTCGAATTCAGTGTCATAATTTAAAGCATTATAATAACAATTACTGTACGTAGCGCCACATCCATGTTGTAAACTATGCACTTTGGCGCTGTGCATGACGACGGTGCGAAGCTATTCATTCAGTCATAATGTTTAGAGATGCAGAATGTTTTCAATCGAGTTTTGAATTCACTTAAGTTGGTTTCTACTGGTGAACAATGTTCCTTTGTGGTTGATATCGGTTTTAAAAAACTGTGTAACAAAATGACATTAAATTTTAAGTGTTTTCCCATTTTCTTCAGACAATATCTTTGTCTTAAGGATCAGCCATGACCGATGACGCAGTAATATTGTATTTATAAACTGCTTGTCCAATCTTGACCTGGATTTAACACCAATGCAGCTAAGTTTTTGGAAGAATGTGCAAGTTGATATTTCATTATTGGCCTTTACGTTGATTTTACGCTTGACAACGTATATTTTGCGTAGAAACAGAAGACAGCTTTTCGGAGGACAAAGGAGGATTGGACGACGTACAGTTTCATGGTGTTTTCAGAGATTTTGATTTCCTCAACGAAATAGAAGAGAACGAGGTAGGTTCCTGATCAATCTGGGAGTTTGTGCAGCAATTATCTAAGTTGGAAAACCAACAACTCACTTTGACTGGGTGGAAAACTGTGTTGTGTTGTACAACTGACAAAGTTGTCATTGATCCACCGCCCTTAGATATTCTACATTTAATTTATATTTTAGCTCCGCAACCACAACTGGGG
Organism: Aplidium turbinatum; assembly: GCF_918807975.1. NCBI lineage: Eukaryota > Metazoa > Chordata > Ascidiacea > Aplousobranchia > Polyclinidae > Aplidium > Aplidium turbinatum. The sequence goes on along the minus strand of NC_137476.1, from coordinate 22,321,304 downwards.
TTTCTCAGCAGCCGAGTGGAACAGCAATTTACAGCGATAGACGAGTGTTTCGCCCATGAGATTAGGCTCATCAGCGTTGCCCCACCGATTCATGCCACAACGGTGGCAAGCTGCAATCGGCTGCTGAGAAACGTTTGTTGATCGGATGGCCTTAATAGTGAGCGTGGAGGCTAAACCGTAATGGTAAGCGAACCAATTGCTCGCTGTTCTAGTGAGTACGCAGCCTTGTGCTTACCGCCAGGAAGGTCGCTCCTTTTGCATAAACCACAAGTAGGGGTTTCATGTTTTTGGTATTTGTTTAAACGAACAAGTAACAAAAGCAACTTCACATTTAACTTCCTGATGCAGGGCGAGAGCACAGACAACTTCAACACGGGCATGCACTGGAGCACTTCGAACTCGAGCGCCGCCGTTTCAAACGAAGTTATCGGTGTCAGTGAGATGGAAGATCCCCCTGACGAATGTGATTTAACGCCGGTAGGTTGGGGGACTTTGTTGCCTGAATTGTCATGAACTTTAAGTGATATTTCATGGCTTTGCCACTTGATTCGGAGAAAAGACGTGTGTGGCACATCAACATAAGCATTTGTTTGCTATATTCACTTTGACTTTAGCCTACGATCGCGTAGGACCAGCCTAGAAAGCGCTGATGTATCTTCAGTTCCAGAGTAACAAAACAAAGTTTAAAGATGCTTAAATCAATCAAAGCTGTAGCTGTACTTGATGTCTAATCGCAGTCAGTACAAACTGCTGATTATGACGTACTAGTGCCGAGAACGCACTCTTGATGTTGGTCGACCACTCTGGTCACAATGTAATTTGTTTAAAAGGTTTATATTTAAGTTTTTCGATTTATTTTTCCGCTTTATCACAATCAACAGATATTTTTTCGTTTTTTAAAACTTTATTATTTAAGTTTTTTCCAACTTTTAATGATGGAATTTGTTCATGAAGAATCAATATTTCTTCCTTTTCCAGGTGATGTTTAACGTCACTAAAGATGAAGATGTGGATTCGGACAGTGCGTCAGTATCATCTTTAGCTTCCTCAATGTCCTGTCCGGAGGATTTACACGCAGTTAAGCGATCCTCCAACGAATTTCTGGCGAGTGGTTCAGAGGAGGAAGACCAGAAGGTCTGCGTGGAATGTGTTTGAAACTTTTTTGCACGTTGAATTGAAATTGACACGTTAAATTGAAGTGTAGTACCTCGATTCACAGCAAGTATTCGTTGCTTCTTAAAAATGGTTTTCTGTTTATTTCTACCTTCTGTATGAAAAATGTAGGAAACTTTTTTAGCTTATTACGTTTCATTTTCCAGTCGTTATAAACAAAATTTCATTCTCGTCAGCAAGAAATACACAGATTTCACAAAACTATCTCTACACTGACTGCATGTGTCCACTGGTGCACCACTTGTGGTAGACAACGACAACATGGCGCTTAAAACAATTGAGTAGCATAGTTGTGTTGGAGTTACTCGAGCTTATCAAGTCAACATATTCTGCCGAAGAAAAGAATCAAACTTTTTGAAGTAAAATTAAATTATCCTGAAAGACTTTTGTACTTTTTTAGCCAATCCCAACCGGGTCCGTGATTTCCACATCTCTTCAAATTGATTCTGCCATCAAGACACACCAAAGGAAGTCTTCTTCAACCAGCACCTACATCAGAGCGGTATCACCTTCACCCCCTGGACTTATGGAAAATCAACGTATTTCTCAGTTCCTACTCTAGTAAACTAATTTTTTGTTTGTTGCCAGTGCGCGTTGAACCGATAGTTACCGTTTGTTCCAAGTCAATGTCAAGTCATGTGCTGATGTAGCGTTATTCAAGCTTTGCAGAGCTCTTTATTTTGTTTGCGATTAATCAAACAAGCTAATTGTGGAATCTTTCCAGCTCCGTCTTCTCCTCGTGCCTCCCCTATCGATCGTGTTTTCACTTCCCAGCAGACCATCACCGAGCAGGTGACCGCGGTCATCAGCGACTCCGAGTGCATCTCCACCGATGAGAATGTGTCCGTGGATGATCTGGATGTCAACGGTGGGATGTAGCGTGTGATGTCGTGATTCTCATTGTGTGGTGTTCATTGGTAGCTAGTCGTTAGCTTCATTCGACTTAGTAGAAAGTAATTTCAATCGGATAATAATTCTATGTGGATGTTTTAAAAGAGCAATCAGTGAAAACGTGGACATTAGGGTGTTTCATTTTTTCACCATTTTTGAAATTCAAAATGCCTGGGGACCCATCTGGTGGTATTTGGGGTAAAAAGTTTACACCCCAAATTTTTTTCAATTATGACGTCATATTGAGGTGGTCCACGAGGTTTGAAATTTTTGGGCCTCAAAATCTCAAAATTTGGCCGTATCTCCGGAACCACTCATCATAGATCGACAAAATTAGTATCAAAATGCGCAGAAGGGTCGGTTTCCTATACCTGATGTAGAAAATATTAAGGTCTATCTGCTTGAGAAAAAAAGTTATTTCAAAAAATCTGATTTTCGGTCTATTTTCTCCTGATGAACAGAGATCAGGTGATCAAGATAACAAGTTTTCCTGTATCTTTCCACTCTTGGAAGCTGCTATTGCGTAATAATAGTCATTGTTCGTTTTGCAAGAGACGAAAGGGTAATAATTGAAGGTATTACTATTATAATGATGATGATGATGGCTATACCTCGTCGAGGATATTATAATGTGACCGTTGAGGAAGAGGTATGCTGCTCACCTGCTTTAGATTTTGATTAAGTGTCGTTATGGCATTAAGGTCAAGTATTAGTAAGTCGATGTAAAACTTCAAGGAATCGGAGAAAAATGCGCTTCCCCTTAATTCAGATATAGTCATCACTATTTTTACTTGAGGAAGAAAGTACGGTAGCCGAAACTAATCCCAAGTTTTTGAAGAAAATACCCTATTTCAAAGATTTGAAAGATGAACTGCTGAAAGATGTAGTTGGCATATGGAACAAAGCTAGTCTTCCAGTGCTTAGCAAACAGAGAATTGAAGCCAAGTTAAAAGACGTGATAGAGAAGTACAATACAGCAAGTAAGAAAGAAATGAAACGCAGAGGTAATGAGGTTAATCAAGAATGGTTACAGAACTTGTTCGATACATGTGCAATGTGCATGTAAGTGAAGTGTTCGATCTCCGAAACTCCGGTTGTTTTTCAAAAGAAACTCTCTTGCAGCTGTGAACTCGAAAACCGAGTCCAGGAGAAAGAAATCGCTTTCTAGAAAGACCAGCGAAAAAAATCGAAAAATGTTTATCGGTGGCGTAGATGTCAACCATGTAGAAAAGGCTTTGGAACGGGAAAATCATAAAAGAAGGTGGGAAACGAGCAGTGAGGTTGAACAACCGAGCATTTCTGGCATACAATCTGCCAAAGCATCGGCACTACTATGTTCGAAACAGAGAAAAAGAAATGAAGCAGTTAGAGGTAAACACAGTAGCGAAAGCGACTCTGATGGTGATATGAATTGGGAAGATCATAGGGAATACGAGCCTCTGAAACCAGCTGTTGGAGGAAAAGTGTACAAGAAAGTAGCTACATTCTTTTTCAATAAATGATAGAAATTGTTTACTTGCTGATCGTAGGATGACTTCGGTACGCCAACAGTCAGATCTTATGAGGTCGGTTCTTGGAAAAGATCAAATAGCTGCATCACCTTCGACAGTATACCGCCAACGACAAAAAACAAGAGAAAATTCTCTGATGGAATGTGAGAACCTTCTCAACTCAGCTTCTGCTATGCAGTTATGTTATGATGGGCGCGTTGTCAATAAAATAGATCGATACGTTTTCTTGGGTCAACTTGTTGATGATAATGGCATGAAGCACGAAAGTGTGCTTGCTGTTAAATATTTTCCCAAAAGTGTGTGGGTCACTGCAGCACTGAGTTTTGACACCATTATCCAGGAGGCTTGCAGAGTTCACCTATTCCAAGTATATTCAGTCATGGCCGATATGACTGCTCTCAATACAGGAAAAAAGTCCGGAGTCAATACTCGACTGGTCAATTATTTTAATGATGAAGTTGGTCATGATATTCATACCCTTAAATGCATGTTCCACATAAACGAAATATATCTTTCCCATGTCATTTCTTTTGTGGACGGCGCCAAGAAGGGTCCCGGAGCAATGTAAGATGGGGCTTTGTTTAACCAGATAGCAAGACTAGACAAGCCCAGTACTGAAACCTTAACACCAACTATTATTACGCAATAACAGCTTCCAAGAGTGGAAAAATACAGAAAAACTTATTATCTTGATCACCTGATCTCTGTTCATCAGGAGAAAAAAAACTGAAAATCAGATTTTTTGAAATAACTTTTTTTCTCAAGCAGATAGACCTTAATATTCTCTACATCAGGTATAGGAAACCGACCCTTCTGCGCATTTTGATACTAATTTTGTCGATCTATGATGAGTGGTTCCGGAGATACGGCCAAATTTTGAGATTTTGAGGCCCAAAAATTTCAAACCTCGTGGACCACCTCAATATGACGTCATAATTGAAAAAAAATTAGGGAGTAAACTTTTTTCCCCAAATACCACCAGATGGGACCCCAGGCATTTTGAATTTCAAAAATGGTGAAAAAATGAAACACCCTATTGGACATGGAATGATCACCTTTTTTGCGATTACCAATAACTTCTTTTCTGCCAGATTTGAATCTTAGCTTTGATCCATCACCAGATCCTACTCTTCCGGAGGAGAATGCTCCTCTTGGTAATGTAAAAAGCAATCCGTCTCCTACTCCTTTTAACTCTGCTGAGCAAAGGCAAGAGCACATTCGATTTTATTTACACATATACAACGTCTTTTTTGCGTCAATTTAACGTTTGAAAAACGTTTACAATTGATTAAATGAGATGAAACGTGATCTTGCTTGATTGTGTATAGCTGCATGCTTGCTACATTTATTAATTGCTACTAATTCATTGCAATTAGCTTTGGTAGTGGAGTGAAATCTGACTTGTTGCAATCAGTTGTGTAATGATATTGCTGTGTGTGTTTACTATTCTTTTACCAAAATTCTGTTTTTAATTTTTTTTTTGATTCAGAAGCGAGTCGATTGAGTCTTTAACAAATTTGTGTAAAAGTGAAACGCCTAGTTTCAATTTCTGGAATGAGATTTCTCCTCTGCATGCCAAAAATTTGAGGTAATTTGCATAGTTTCTTTACCGTGTTCTGCCCTGTCTTGTTGCTTGAAAGTCTGAAATACCCAACTTGCTTTAAAATGGTGGAATTTGATTCCAACTGTGCACTTATTCCTAACCCGACGACATTTTGTATGGAACAGCTGCGTAAGATCTTACAGTTTACGTCAAAGCCACCGTCGGTAGACGTAACTTTTCCATACAATGAATATTGAATATCCCATGGTATATGCTGAAATGCGCTTGGCAATGCACAGAAGAAACTCTTCGAGCGCATTTTGCCACTAACATCAAGTCCTTACCCTTAGTCTCTAGACTAGAGTCTGGAGCCTGGCGACAATTGTAACTTTACAATTCGTAACAAAACTCTAACTTGCTTTAACCCAGTCCTAGCATAACACAACAGAGACATCATGTGTGTTTCTGCTACTAAATTTTAATCTTGTTTTTTGCTGTGAAAGTTTGTTTTCTGATTCAACTTAGCTTTTTACCAGCATGTGTTTAATTTGCAAGATATTCTACTATAGCGATTACTTAAAGTATGTTCACTTCACATTATTTTTGTTAGTGTGTGCTGTTCGTATGGAGGATTGGGGGTAGGTATTATGTTATAAGCTGTGAAGGCTACATCTTGTACATTCTTCAAGGTTCTAATTCTCTATGTCCGATGTAAACAGATCAATAAAGTTTTACGAAAAACAACACAGTCTTCTGTAGTATAAGTAAATCGAAAAAAAAAAAATTAATTCATTTTTTATATTGCCTTACTGCAGCCAGTAAATCGTGCCTTATCTACATTGATTCAGCGGTTGCAGACGTTGAATCAATGTAGAAGTAGACTAATTTATTGGCTGGGGTGAGACGTTGAGTGATCACACTTTGAACTGGCAAAAACAACGCAAACCTTTCATCCTCAACCTATCATCTTTTTCTAGGTGGAAGGCGTGCTTGCTAGCTGTGTCAGAGGACACGGATGGTTCATCGCTTTCAAGATTTTTTATTATTTTTCCTTCTATTTATCGTAATTTGTGCGTGGATTTCAGTGTTCTTAGTAAAGATGGCTGCACATACCTTGGCAGCCAGCTCTCAACCATATCAAATCACTTCAATATCCTTTTGAAATTTTGTTATTCTTCATGCCCTATCAGTTAGTTTTTGTTTTGTGTTTTTAATCCTCGAAGTGATCTAGAGATTTGTTCAATCAAGAAAACCTAAAAATACCTTTCCAGGCTGTATAATGTATTTTTTGCATGTTTGTCATATTTGAATAGGAGCGTAAAAATTTAATAACTTGAATTGAAAAAGCTGCTGAACCCCTAAGAGTTTTGCAGACTTTAGGTGGTCATTTTTCGTCCACTAGATATCGCTCTGCAGGGAGCTGTTCTTGATTTCCTCAGCAAATTTATTGACCTCCACGCGACTTGTCTGTTTTGCTTCTTTGCAAGATCAATCTCTAATATCTAAGGATTTCCTTAAGAGGGTCATCTTATTTCATCCACAGGCTTGTTCTTGATATTTCTGCTCTCATTTAGCCGATCTATAAAAACATTTGTGTCGCTATTTCGTGTCCATTTCCAAGTAATTAATGAACAAGTTGTCCTTAACCCACCTTGGCACGTTCGATGGTTGATGACCTTCCCAAGCAACTCGAGTGCCCTCTATGCCTGGCCACCCAGAAGACCTACCTTGTGCTCATCACCCAACTGAAGTCTTATGTGGCTGATTTAGAGGTATGCCATGCGCAGTAGTTGATTTTGAAATGTACACATTTTTAAGTATCTACAGTGATTTTCACTCTGACTGTGATAAATGTTTTCTGCGCTACGTCATACCTGGAGACTCATGACGCTGGTCAATCTGATCACGTCATCAACGTGTGAAATGCCTGTGAGCTCTTTTGTTAAAACGAACGAAATTAATAGTAAAGGTTATTAAGAATTGGAAAGTATGCCCAACAAAAGAGAAATTTTTAGTTAAAGTATTTTTTGTGCACGCCCGAAGTTATAGAGCATGGGCGAGTTTGATTTTTGCAATCAATGAGAAATCTTGAAATGGGATGAACAGTGTGAAACTATAGAACAATTACAAGCTACGCACAAGTCACGAGATATGCATCAAAAAGTTAAAGAAATGACTGGTAATAGAAAGTCAAAAGCAAGACAAAACAATTGCATCAAGAATAAAGACGGAAAAATGATTTTCGACCGAGATCTGGTGACGCGAAGATGGGAAGAGTATATTAGCGACCTGTGTGGAGATGAGAGAGGAAATATTCCTGCTATTAATAATGAAGAAGGTGAACCAATACTGGAATCTGAATTTGATGAAGCCATAAATGAATTGAAAAGCCATAAAGCTCCTGGTAAAGATCAAATAACAACGGAAATTATAAGAGCTCTGGATTGTGAAGGACTAAAACATATTTATAATTTATGTAATAACATCTACATGAATGGCCACATACCACTAGAAATGAATGAATCCATTCTTGTCAAACTGCCGAAGAAGCTAAAAGCCACACAGTGTACAGAATTTAGAACCCTTAGGCTAATGAATCACATACTAAAAATTTTGCTGAGAGTTGTTCTCAGAAGAAATAGAAAAAATCATCGAAAATGAAATTAATGAAACTCAAAGTGGTTTTATGCCGGGAAAAGGGAACACGAGAAGGAATTTTCAATATGAGAACTATATGTGAACGTTACAACCAAATCAATAAAGATGTTTATACTTACTTTATAGACTATGAAAAGGCCTTTGACCGAGTTAAACACGAAAAATTGATGCAATGTTTGGCTGATATAGGTTTAAATGGAAAAGATCTGCGACTGATAGCTAATCTGTATTGGACACAAAAGGCGTTTATTCCGATGGAAGATGGTTTATCTGGTGCAATGGACATAAAACGTGGAGTTCGCCAGGGATGTATACTATCTCCATGTCTATTCAACCTGTATACTGAAATAATTTTCAGACAGATTGATGGAATGGAGGGTACCAACATAGGAGGTATGAATATATCCAACCTACGGTATGCAGACGATACTGTTTTATTGGCGGAATCAGCAGAAGCTCTCCAAACAATAATAGAAAAAGTGAACAATATTGGAAAGAAATATAACATGAAAATCAACACAAACAAGACGAAAACCATGATTATTACAAGAAAAGAAAATCTACCAAGTGTAAATATTGCTATTGATGGAATGCTGGTCGATCAAGTCAAAAGCTTTACCTATATGGGACACACAATAACTGAAAATGGCAGATGCGATACGGAAATATTGAGACGAATAAAAATAACAAGAAACAACTTCGTTAAAATGAAAAAGACATTAACAACACGCAAAATTAACATCAACACTCAAAAACGGATTATGAAATGCTATATATGGACTACGTTACTTTACAATGCAGAAGCATGGACACTGTCATCACAAATGGTTAAACGACTTGAGGCATTTGAAATGTGGATTTATAGAAGAATGCTTAAAATTTCATGGAAGGATAAAATCACAAACAAAGATGTACTATCCAGAATACAAACCAACATGGAAGTTCTACAAACAATTAAATCAAGAAAATTGAAATATTTCGGCCACATGATTCGCAATAATTCTATTCAAAGACAACTACAAGAAGGAAAAATGAACGGCAAACGAAATAGGGGCAGACCACCAAGAAATTGGACTAATGATATAGAAGACTGGTCAGGACTTAATTACAAAACTGCAGTAAAAAATCTCACAACAAAGAAACTTGGCGTATTATTGCCTCCAACCCTCGACGAGAGGAAGGAACGTAATGATGATGATGAGAAATCTTACTTCATACACCTAGCCACAAAACCATAAAACCATTTTTGCATTAGTTTAACTTCTGTAAGTGTTTAAGTAAAGCCGAAAAACGACTCGTTTGTTTTCAGTGATTACATAACATGTAGACGTGTTCTGAAAAAAGTCTGTTGTTGCACGATAGCGATTTACCAAATACGCATCGATTGAAATCTTATCGTCTTTGAATTCCTCCAGGAGCAGTTGGACTTCTACGGAAGCAAGCAGGAGGATGCCAGTGATTGCCTGGCGGTGGTTCGCTCCCTGTTTGAGGCCAGTCACGAGCCAGTTGATGATTCCCAACTTGAGGGTTCTGTCCAACTTGATCAAAAAGTATGAAGATCGCAACTTGTTTGTTTTATAGTCGGGCCAGGTTTGGCTTGAAAACAAGTCGGACGTAAACTTCCTGAATTCTGCTACAATTACGTCGTCATCATTTTATTTTTGTTTTTGTTTTTTATTGCTGCCTATAAATCAACACTTATCTTGATAATTTGTTTTATTTTCACAATTTTTTTTTAAATTGAGGATATCTGTTTTTTCAATCTTTAATTTATAGTTTTGTCCTGGCTCCTGCATGCGCCTCTGCCCTCTACTAGTCTGGTGTTAGATAGAAAATGGATAAAACTAATATTTTTGGGTAACAAACCTTTTACATTTCACAACTAACTTACAGTTGTTTGATATTGATTCTCCCGAACTTACTTTGCAGCAACTGGAGTTGTGTAGATTACTGTATACCTTGCACTTCCAACTTCTTCTCATATTCCAAAGCTTCAATCGACTGGTACATGTTATCGCTACAAGCTTGCCACAGGTATGATTGCAAGACAATGTGTCCATTGGAACGTTTTCCGATGTACCCTATTTGCGTACTCATAGGTTATCAGTTGCGAGCAGAGGTGGGCAGTAGTTTTTTTGTAATAGTAGCGGTAGTGCCGCTACATTTTTGTTGGCGTATCGGTTGCAGTAGCGGCGCTACTTTTTTTTAATGTAGCGAAAAAATTGTAATTGACTTGTATACCTGGGACTGGTATACAAGTCCCCCCCACCCCCCTTGGTAACTCATGACAAAGACAGGACTCAATTCAATTTTCTCTTTCGCCTTAGTTGTGTGATGTTCTAGGTTTTTCCAACGCACACTACATTAGCCCGAGGAGCGGTAGCGGGTAGCGCGCTACTTTTAAAGTAGCTGGTGCCCACCTCTAGTTGTGCGCAACACAACGGTTGGAGTTTATCCGAAGTATTGTGATGTAGTTTGTAGCAAAAATCATCTCAAGGTCTAAAAAAGATGCAAAACGAAGTAACAAGCATTTAGACTTCGAAGAGAGTTACCAACTAATAGCGTGTGGTTATGGCCGGCAATTTGTAATGACGGAATGACAATCCCTCTTGAAGCGGCTGTCTTCAAACCACCCTCTTGCACTCACGTTCACAATCAATGTGATCATGACATGATATCATCACGATAGCGCCTTGTGTATCATATTTGAAGCTGTGATGTACGAAATTTCAGCTTTGCAATCAGTCCATATGATGTTACTGGATATTGCGTGTAGGCTATTTAGCATCAGGCATGCTAAGTTGAATCTTTCGTACAGAACAACAAGACATGCGATAGTTTGATTTCGTTGCACAAACATCTGTCCTCGCATGAAAAATGCAAAGATGACTTCGCCTCTGATCCTTCGGCTCATGTGTTCACAACCAGTGAAGAAAACATGACGTCCATGACCAGTGACGAAGGACGGAGCAGTTTGTTCAATAGTTTGCTCAAAAAAGACTTCATGATGGCTCAAGTTCAGCTTTGTGTTTTGAGGTACGGTTCAGTGAGTAAGACACAAAGTTAGCTCTATTTTGTGTTACATTTTCTTTGTGTAAGATGCAAAAGTAACGTTGTTTTATGTAAATATGACCGGTAATTTTCGTGATCGATATTCCCCGACCTTCGTGCGAAGTTCACTATTTCTCAATAGATAGTACCTTCTAGTTTATTACGTCCCTGTTGTCACAGGAAGCTTTGGTCAATGGAACCTTTCGGTTGCCAGGATGATTCTGGTTCAGATTTCTTGACGCAAGTTTACTTCCAGAATACCATCGGTGCTGATGCTAGTGGTGGGTGTTGTTAACAAGTTTCATGTTAAGTTATTTTTGTATTTACGCTACGTTAATAACTATGAAAATACAGCACTAGTTGAGCGAAAATACCGGTAGTCGGATCACTTGGCATGCGACAACTCAGCAAGTGCATTTCAGCTGCTGCCCAAGTCAGCAAATGAAATTTTCATCTAGCATCGTACTTGCTTGGTCATCGCTTGCTAAACTCAATTTGCTGGCCTGTTACATGCCAAGTATCGGTTTGGTCAGTTTTTACTTGCTTAGTTTCATCACCTATTTCAACCACTTGCTGAAATGTTGCTAGCTCAGTTGTCACGTGCTCAACTGCAATGTGTTGAGTTCACAACTGCTGACTTGTAGAAGACTCGAAAATACCACGCGGACACTTCAAGTCTTCCCTGCGGGAAACCAACTATATTCAGTCGCTCTTTGATTTCATAATTTGACTTGTGCAGAAAAAGGTTTCATATTAATAGAAATAGGACGTTGTTGGAAAGCAGAGATAACATTGGAAGCGGTGCCATAAAAAATGAAAAGTTTATGCTCATTCTGACGTCACTGCAGTTTATTTTTTCGGGCAGCGTTATGGCGTATCATTTACTCAAAATGATTTTGAATTTCATCTATATTGAAACTTCAATGCAACATCTTTAATGTCAAGTTAATCTTTTGTTGTAGTCGCAACTTTTCAGTATTGTCGCAATTTCACAAAAACAAAAAGTATTAAGTTCAATTCCAGGTGCTTAGTTTTTTCATCGTCTCCGTTCACATGATTTTCTTTCATGTGTCATTAGAAACACTTTACGTCATAATCGGAGAAAATGCTGGTGCTCAAGGTCTCTGTGAGAAGCTGATGGAAGTGAACATGCAGATCCAACACTCGTTGCAATTGCTCGAAAAGCCAAGAGGTGGAAAAGTTGCTGAAGCGAAACCACAATCGAATAACGAGAACCTTTCAAAAAGTGAATCCGTGAAAAGGACGTCGTTTTAATCGCGAAGAATATTGTTTTAAAATCAAGTGCAAGTTTTTAGCCTAACAAATCCCTTGATGTTACGAATGTTCAGATGATTGCAGTTTTGCTTATACTGTAGTGTGTTTTTCGTATCGACTATACGAAAACGTAAACATGATAAGCAGTTTTATTATTTTCTTTAAAGTTTAAACGATTTCGTTGTTGTATTTATCCCACTGCAAGCCGCCACTTCTCAGTGCTTTCAGGGACTGTTTAAACACCATAAGACGCCATTTTCTTGCTCGTCTTCATTCCCGAGACGTCAGATGATATTTTGAACAGTCACTTAGATAGCAGCCCAAATGCCACCTCTCCGCCGTTTTGTTTCTTTTTTGCAACTACACAGAAAAATCTGCTTTTAAACATAAAGTCGTTAATATTTTTCTGATTTTACTTGGTTGCCAACAGTAGCTGCTTTATAATAACAGCATTTAGTTTCGAAACGAGTTATTACACAGGAAATTCGTTGGAGTTCGAGTTCTAATAAATAACAAACCTCCGTTTTGTCCAATGTGTGTCACTGGGGCAATAAGTTCTGAAGAAGCCTGTTTAAAAAAGTTGTTTCGTGGAAACCGCTGTAGGAAATGGCAAAATGACTTACTTCGACTTTGGCGTTAGTGGAACGAAAGATCCATTGCAGAATTAGTTTGCTTCGTCGTGGATTCTTAATGTCACAACTTACACCTAGAGATGGTAGCCTAGAAGTACTTGCACCATTGGTTTGCTTTTGGGGCGAGGTGTCATTCCTGTTGCTATTGACACGAGGTTTTAATGGCAGTACATTTCAGATAATTTTGTTTCACTGTTTGCATAAACTACACAAATCGCACTAAAATTATTAACAAAGACTGAGTTTCGTTACATTTTTTAGAATCTCAAGGTTGTCAAAATTTGTTACGAAACCAAACAGGTAATAAGGGTAAAAGTTTGATTATGAAAGCTCACTCTCATAATATGGATGATTGACAATTGCCTATTAGCATCGTTCAAACGACGTAAAAAACAAGCGAGGCGTTTTCGACGCAGTAGTCTATCAATCTCAATAACTATGAGTAACTATGCATTAAGCTTACGGCACTACGGCACTGCTGATATTGAAAATTGTGAACAATTCTGATAGCCTAGGCCTACATGCTACATTTATCGCATATCCTTGAAACAAGCTTTTAAACGATTGATATTACGAGAAGGAGATTAGAAAAGTGGTTGTGATGGCCAAATAAAGTTTTCGTTAAATGAGAGATTTATTTCGCAGCTCGATAGTTCAAAGATATGGACACGACAAAGGCGAATACTGGAGTCGTGCGGATATTGCTATGATGGAGAAAAACTTCGTAAAAATGAAGTGTTCAAAATGGTTGGTTGCATAAATAGATTGGGCGTACTTTTCGGCATGGTGGTTGAGAGGATAATTTTAGCCCGGTACCGATGAGATCCTTGGGTCCCGAAGAAGAAAAACGCACTAGCCTATATTCAACTAACACGTGGTAGCAGGCGCGAATCTAAGAGTTTTTTTCGGGGGGGGCCAGAAAATTTGAAAATCAACTAAAAAGAAAGAAAACGCTAAACAGATATGAACAATGATACTACGACATATACGATATGCTAGAAAATAGACATTAAAACAACCATTTTCATCAATTGTGATGCCGAGGGACTAATATCAGCTGTTTAGAAGCATATCAAACCATTTGATGCGGAAACATACAACTTTTCACAAAATTTCGGGGGGGGCCCGGGCCCCCTGGGCCCCCCCATAAATCCGCGCCTGCGTGGTAGTGTTTTCAAGTTCCCGGACCTCCTTGAAAGGTTACGGCCCTGAAAATCATCTCGGGTCCAAAAGTACCCCTCGTCCCCACTGTCAATGCTAGTTGCTTTACGATGCAAGAAATTGTTGAACAGAGTGATCGATAGTTTCGTGGGAGAGGAAGGGGACGAAACAAAACGTTGGGTTTTGAGATGAAAGAGATTCGGTTGGTTTTGAATCTTTATCCTCGGACTGACAAAGCCTTGATTGGTTATTCTTGGTAGTTTTGCATACTTGTAGAGGCTCTTGACGCAGGGCCGGTTACCGAGATTGACAGAATAAAGTTTTCCGATTGTTGAAGTCTTGTTGCCGTGAAATTATTCCATTCACTAAGTGCCGCTGAATGGAGAGTAGTCCTGAAATGCGCTGCTTAAGCGCACACCCCGAGAGTCGAACTAGCGCCGCGTGATCTTGAGCCGGCGCGTAACCACTGAGTTAATGGGGCGGATTTGCTGTTACGAAAGGAATAGGAGAAGATTAGGGTATGTGAAAGAAGACCAGCAGACCTGCATAGAGACAAAACAAATAAATCATGATAAATAGCGACACTTATGAATGCAATCATCGATTTAACCTATAATATACACTGGTCTAGGTTACTGCGTGGTACAAGAAACTGCTTGTTTGCACTGAAGTTGCGTCTTTTTTCTGAAACGTGAAAATTTCTATATCGGAACCTGATTAGACATAGGCCTACGAATGATTTTACAATGCATGCAATGCAACTAATGGGATAGATTATACTTACTGTCTTGACATAGGATGATTATCTTCGTTTTGTGACGCGAAAGAGTTATTAAAGTGAAGAATCCACAGCTTCAGCTGCTTGTGTCTGTTGCTTCGATCATGTATCACCGTCACATTCGTGAGCAGATCTTTCTACTTTTTCCTTTACCTCAATATATCTACGCCAGAGGCGTAGCCAACACAAAATTTAGGGGGAATGAGTATTTTTGCACATATCAATAACCCTGTAGGAGTGTAGGAGTCATAGAAAGCGAAGCACCCGAAGAGGAGTCTGGGAGATCCTTCGAAAATTTTTGATAAAATACCTAACCTTTGGATAGGTCTATGTTGCATTTTTCTTAAAAGTGCCTTTATTAGTGAGCCAGGGGATCTCATTGGTACCGGGTCCAAATTCTTCTCTCTCAACCTTCCTGGATAGGTCTGTGGGGGTGTCTCCAGGTGTCTGACGTGATTGTGTTTGTATCTTAAAACATAAAGGGATGCAAGGTTGCCATTCATTCAGTGTTTGAAAAGGGAGTCAAGTAGCGGATCTAAAAAAAACTTAAGAGGGACAGCTGAGTTTTCAAAAAAGAAAAATGTCCTAAAAGAAAATAGACAATGCAAAAGCTTGAGTCCGAAAAAGAAAAATAGGTTGGTGAGGGATCTGATGGAGATTGCACCAGAAAATTGGGACCAAAATTTAACTTAGTTTTGAGTTACCAGCACTTAAAAGTATCAGTTTTGCTTGAAATTAAAAGAAAAATCTGGCATGTTTTTTCTTAAAGTAGCACTGTCTTGGCGAGTAGACTACCGCAGGCTAGTTCTTTTCATTCTTTACAATGGAGAGACATATTTGAGAACCGTTAGCTCAGTGGTTACGTGCGCGGCGCTGGTTCGACTCTCGGGGTGTGCGCTTGAGCAACGCATTTTAGGACTGCTCTCCATTCAGCGGCATCTAGTGAATGGAATAATTCCGCGGCAACATCACTTTAACAATCGGAAACTTCACTCTGCCAATCTCCGTAAATCGGCCCTGCGTTAAGAGCCTCTACAGTAAAGTGGCTCGTTTTTGAACTTTTTTTTTTAATTTTTTCGGGGTAGTGGGGAAATGGTGCCAATGAGTGAGAAAACAATCATGACAAAATTTGAGACTAGTAAAAAATTGTCTTCAGCCTCCTCATGGGGCTCAAAAATCGAAAAATGGGGTCAAAAACGCAATTTTTTTCAAAAATATTTTTAGTTTGGGTAGATACAATATTGTTTAGATATATCTAAATAACCTAAAAACAAAATTGAAGTCATTTGAAGTATTCCTTCAGCTTCCTCACAGCTTCTAAAAATTTCCATTTTCCTGAAAATTTCGCATTTTTGTTTGTGGTTACATAACTACAAACTTCGTCAGTGACATAAATTCAAATAAAAGACGTCACTTTTTCCTACCAAATTAACCCAATTTCATTAAAAAAATGACGCAACAGCTCAGAGCAAGTCTATAAAGAGAAATACAATGACGTTTTAAAGCTGGCAAAATGTCTAACGCAATTATGTATCATGTAACCACCCACAAAAATGCGAAATTTTCAGCAAAATGGAAATTTTCAGAAGCTGTGAGGAAGCTGAAGGAATAGTTCAAATGACTCCAATTTTTTTTTCTTAGGTTAATTAGATATATCTAAACAATATTGTATCTACTCAAACTAAAAATATTTTTGAAAAATATTGCGTTTTTGACCCCATTTCTCAATTTTTGGGCCCCATGAGGAGGCTGAAGACAATTTTTTTACAAATCTCAAATTTTGTCATGATTGTTTTCTCACTCATTGGCACCATTTCCCCACTACCCCGAAAGAATTTTAAAAAAAGTTCAAAAACGAGCCACCCTACTCTACAGTCTACACTCTACAAGATTGCAAAACTACCAGAAATAACCTATCAAGGATTTGTCAGTCCGAAGATGATTCAAAACCAACCAACCCATCAAACATACTTCTTCAGAGAAACTGTTTTTTTAAGTTGATTTCAAAATTTCTGTTGTAAAGTAACTCTTCTTAATTTATTGAAACATAATAGCTTGATGGTACGGTTATCGATCATTTAAACATTTAAAGTCACAACCACTTGCGTCAGAGAAATTAAACGCATGCAAAGGCGCCGTTGGAACTCGAGATCTTGCATCCTCAACAACAACGGGATGTTACGATAGCAAAGGTTGTTGTAACATAAGCATTCTTCTAGAAAACTCACGGACACTGCCATTTGTGTCTGGCATCCATTAGGTTAAACCTTGGTTTCTTATGAAGTATAGCCACTTGCAAAAAAAGCCCTCATTCTAGTTTTTGTGAATAACTGCTTTCCATCAAAGTGGATGTTGCTGTAAAACTGTTGCACACGCACTTTCTACAGTAGTTTCTACATTTTCGAGCATTTCGATTTTGTAGCGAAAGCTCCTCAAAGCAATCACTTTACCGTTTGCAAATATTCGTAAATGTCAAACCATCCTACCAGAGGAGATGTATTGTCGTGACCTTTTATTTTTAGCATGTTTGCATGTTTTACTGCAATTAGTGCAGGAGCGTGAAATGACATTTCTGTTCTGCTCAGAAACGACAGGTGATTTTAGCTTTTCAGGTAATTAGAAAATCAGCTTTTCAATTTGAGCCTTACGTATCGTCTACGAAGCTTCGAATTTTCTTCTTTTTGTTAACAACTATTTTTAAGTTAAGATAAATGGTCATTATCAAAGGGCAGTGGTTTCTTGGTCATTTGTAGGGCAAGCGGTGATCGTGACAGGCAAATGGTTGAACAGGTTTGCGACGTCTCAAGTTCTTTCCTTACATCACTTAAGGGATTTAAAACGTATCCAATGCCTAAACTTTTTTAAGTTGCAAAACCGCTTCAAAGGCGCAAATACTTAGATTTTGTAATGAAACGCTTTCGAATAAAAATTGTGAAATAAAATTATCCTCATGCTAGGCTAATGAACTGTATTCAGTTTCGTTGTGGTTAAGTTATTATAAGTTATGTCAGAGCAATCAGACTGAATTTAACATATTTACCTTAAACTGTTGAAATCATTTTGCTTGTTTTCAATTTTTCTTATCTTCTGACAACTCCAGACAAAACGAAAACTCACTTTCAAACACCAAACAAGTTTTTTGTTCAAAGTGTATATTAAATAAATAAACAAATAAACGCCAGGTTGCGCGTCGGTGATGTCGAAAAGATGTAATATAGATATGCAGTTTTTGCAAAGATTTTCTTTAAATATATTACGCAAACATGCACAACTTGAATAGATACTTTACTGAAGTAAAAAATACTATCAACTAAGGAATCTCTTTTGCTGGAAAAAGCAATTGTCTCAAAAACTTCTTACGCGAATAAATACATAAATCATACAGGATGCTGTGCAGGAAAAGTAAGTGAATTTATGACTGACTTTATTTCTCTGTTCAACTTACTCTTGTAATAAAAAATTAGCAATGCAACTTGACAGTTGTACAGCAATTAACACCGCTTTGTTAGAAGAACTACTTAAGTGACTGCAGACTCTCATCGCTGAGTGGGTATCAGATTCAGAAAGCAAAAGTCAAAATGTTTGATACAATATAGAGTTAAATAACGGACATATTACATTTACTAGATTCCTGTAAAATATGTCAATGTGCAAATGGAATAAACAACAATCGAAGATAAATCGCATGTGCAACAGTAAACGCATTGAATGCGCTCAAAATTATACGAGGGCCTACTGTAGCCTAAATTTGTTTGCATTCAGGTTCAATAGATCTGGAAATAGGTAAGGGTAGAGAAAAAATAAACAATTTGTATTTAAAAGGGAATAACGATGCAGTCAAAACAAAACTTTCGTACTTTTATACGCAGCAAACAATTTTGTGTTTTGAAAGACAAGTGGGCAAACAAAAACGTATTTTTGGTGTAACTGAAGTATTTCAAAGCAACTTTACAACATCCTTCAGCAACTACAGTAGTTGCTGTAATCAATCCTATCTCAACTAGACGTCTTTCGTTTTGTGTAAGTGCTTTGCATGTGCAGATGCCGCGTTGAGCTCTTTGTCAGAACAAATCCCGCGTGCTGCTTCCTCGTGTTATCCAATAACTCATCTTGCCATTTTAACTGTTCTTTCGAACCGGGGATGCTTCTACAAGTCTTGCCGTGTTTCCTGTCTGCGGTGGACTTACTACTGTTTGAGCTCCTAAAAAAACGAAAAAGTTTGTTAAAGCACAGTTGTGATAAATTGAATTTAATTGGGAAACCGCCTGGGTGGTGAAAAAGAAACTATATTGAAAACTAAACGTCTTCGCATCCGGGGACAATTTTTTTTGGATTCATATATTTTTTATGTTGATTTTAAAATATATTTGCATCACACTGAAAGATGTTGCCAATCACGATTTCATTTTGATTTCACTAAAAAAACTGCTTAGTTCATTATTAATTAACTCGCATTGTCAAACAAACTTCGGTTAGAAAAGCAAAGTTGATAAATAGTAACTTACGTTTCAGGCAAAGTGGGCGTCGCACACGGGCGCACGGGATGAGACCCCAGTTCAAACTTGCTGTTATTTCAGTGCAGAATGTCACTCTACAAAATAAAAACTTTGTAAAAATGATTGAAATTATTGCAAGATTCCATATCTTGTTTCGGACAAGCAGTCTGTCACAAACTATAACAAAGAGAAAAAAGGAAATGTCCCAGTAAACAATGAACACCTTACCTTCTTCGGAATCGACTTCTTTGGGTTTCAGGAAACGGCCTGATTTCTCTACCCAACCTTGACCCGTCCACCCACTGCAGAGTGTTGTTGGAATACTTGGTCAGGCCAATCCAGAAATGTCTGGTGGGTTCAAAAGCTCGGATGACTTTATTAACGTATCTGCAAGTAAAAAGCATGTTGAGAACAGAAGCTCTAAAAGTTTGTTTTGTGACGTAAATATAACATGCTAAAGATTTGGGTTGAATCAGCAGTGCCTACAAAATCATGCCACAAGTGAAGTTCTTATTATCGTAACGTATTTCGGCAGCACGCGGTTCGTGCGGTATGACCAGTAACCTACTATTTTACCTCAATTCATCTCGATCTTTGAAGATTGCAAGTTCAGCATCAAGGACTTGACAGATCCTCATGGATTCTTCAAAACTGGCTCGTCGTTTTCCAAGTAGATACTGATTTCCAGTTGCGTTTGATAAAAACCAACTATTTTGGTTGCAGTTCTGGTCTTCTTGTTCTAAAATGGAATTGTTTGTTTAATTGGCTGTATATTCAGTAGAGTTTGTCCGGTAGGCCGTTTAGTAGCAAATTGTTGAATGACTTCGGATGTCCAAGGCATTGTATACCAACATAAGCAATAACAATTTCTAACCAGTACAAAAACTTTGGAGCATACAAGCAATTGGAAGTTAAAAGCAGGTTTACGATGCATTAAATCTAAATTGCAAAAGCGCAAAGCAAAAAAAAACTGCTTGGGACAATCACAGGTGATATAAAAAATTCTATCAGCGTGGCCATGCATTGCGAAGTGTGCCACCTTTGAAACAACAGAAAATAAATATGCAAATAAAAAAATGTGATGACATTCCTCTAAAATTTACATTTTTCTGTGTGCTAGCGTGTTCAACTTATGCAAGTACGATGGTAGTTTGTAAGAAAACCAACCATTATCTTTCTGAAGCTCTGTCAGCTGGCTAATCAGAGTCTCTTGCTTAATTCTTTCTTGGGTCAAGTTGTCCACCATTTGTGACTTGTTCTTGCTCTCTTGGCGCAAGACAGCAATTTGACCGGCCATGGAGCTTTTTCGCAGCTGACATTCTTCCGATGATTCGCTTGTCCTCTTTAGTGCGTTAGTTAGAACCTCTGCTTTATCTTTCGCTTTATCATGCATGGCGGACATTTTTGCTGTCATTGCTGAAAGAAACCGCATGCAAGTGTGACAATTGAGAAGCAAATTAATGCGCCAAAGCCATCATTTTACTGTCAATGACATGATGAAAATGATAAAAACTTTTTAGCAAGTTTTATGCAGCAGCAGCATGCAAATGGTCAAAAAAAAATAAACAAATCAAAAATAATCCTACAAGCAAAAACCAGACAACGTAAGAAAAATAATGAAGCCATTGTTTTAAAGGTAAAATTCGATCAACTTACTTTTCATTGCTGCACTGACGGATTTCACAGCTTCTTGTTTTTCGGTTTCACAAGTGCTATTCAATGTGACGATACGTCTATGTGCAGTTTGCAGTTCGTTGTAGCAGCCATTGACCTGGTTGGTTAGATTATATATTTGTTGACGGCGCCGGTGTAGCAATCGGTCGGTGAGAGCACTGGTCTGTCTCAATTTTCTGACTTCCTTGTCGTATTGTTCCCTGGTCATTCTTCGCTCGACCTCGGATGAAAGTTCAGCCGCTTTACGGAGAACGTAGTTCCTTTGCCGGCGGCAAACGTTCAGTTGGGCCGAGGTATAATCTCGCGCTGATTTACGTTCCTGCGCATCACGTGATGTCTTCTCGATCTGCATGGTTAAATTTCGGATTGTGTCATTTTGTTGCAGCATCTTTACGTTGCAGCTTTCTATTTTCTGGACTTGCTGTTGCATCAAGCTTGCCAACACTTTCATACTGTCATTTCTATCAAGTGTCATGTCTGGAATTGTGGAATCCACTTGTTGAACTGAACAGATACAAACATTGAAGAGTTAAATAGATGAAGTTATGCCGAAAGCGTTTTTTATGATAAGGTTAGTTGCAATGATATTAAGATACCAGTAAATTAAATTTTACTTTAATGGGTTGAACTAACCGACTGTTGCTAGACATACATGTAAATAAAAATGTTTTACTCTCAATACGGTAACCTGTTTCATGTTTTAATAAGTTAAATAAAAGGACTACTACTATATTCCTAGTAGACTATTTTAAAATCTGTTAGATGACCGATGTAAGTATTCGAAAGTATATAACTTACAACCACATTTTACACTTACCCTCAATTGGCGGCGTTGGGTTTTGTGGACAAACAACTTCGTAATTAGAAATGTCAGCAATTTCGGCTGGGCTGTAAAAAAAGATTTAAAATAAGTAATGGTTGTGTCAAAGCCAAGAATGCCTTCCAGTAAACTCATTGACATGTCACAACAAAACGAACAAGCAACCGACCACAAGAAAAGCAATTGAGATTTTTCAATTGCCAGTCTAGCCTCACTAAATGAAGACATACGTGATGGAATACCATGATTATCTCTGCGTGATTGTATCTGTTTTTTTCATAGCGGAAAAAGGGGTAAAAGGGTTAGAATTAGCTGATCGACGCAAACATTAAGTATCGATGCCACACCTCACATTTTAAAATTCCTATTAAGTTTTGGAATTCTTCACAAACCTTGTATTTAAACTAATACGAACATGTCCTACATATCCGTCTACCCAGTTTCTCAAATCACACAGTGAGCCACTGGCCAAATAACATGTCCACTTTCTTTATGTTACAAAAACAAGTTGAAGCAGTTAATTTCTATTTAATCTCACCTTTTGCCGGAAACAGATTCGCAAACGCCGGTCCTTGATAAAGCGCAGTAAGGATCTGCGGCATCTTGGCATTGCTGACAAGTTGTGTACAAAGAACAGGCCGCCAACGGGAGCTGAGTTATCGTTCGGTTTGTGATCACATGCAGATGGTTTCCAGTGATGACCATGTCGATCACACATTCGTTTTTAGCCAACTGCAAAGGAATAGTTTAACATTTCGTAACAAGGTATTGAAAGGTGACATCACAGTTTCAAAAACAACAAAATATTGCAAACTTTTTGCATATGATTATGAATACATACATTTAAGTTTAAAAATGTCAATATTTGTGCCTGAAGTTGTAAGTTACCTGCCCAACTTGAACTTCGATTTGAACATCCGGTAAAGTCCAAGACCGGGGAGGATCAGATGCCTCGTGGACAACTCGTTTCAATAGACCATAGTCTGAAAACGAAGAGATATACTGTAATTTATTTAACTTCTTTCTTTTTATTTTAAATCGGTAATGATTGTGTTTGATAACTTTATCGTGTTTCTGCAAAAACTGGAAGACTTATATCGAAAACTATGATGTTCAGCCAGTACCAAATCAATACAATTAGGCTACTTTCTTCAAAAAAAACTTACTCGTTATCATGTAAAGAACAGTTACAGCTCTTCCAAAAGCACTTTTTTCGCTTGATACTTGGTCTACCACAATGTGTCTGTATCTGATGCCGGCTTCTTGATAGTGAGGTCGATCAAACGAAGGATAAATGCTGCCAAACTTTACAGGGTGCTTTTCACTAAAGGACAGCCTGTAAAAAAACCAAGACGGCTCATTTAGATATTATTGTTGAATCGTGGCGTTTTTTTAACAAGACAAAAAATATTCTATTTGAATATTCGGCATTTGCTAATTTCTATTTATTTACAAGAAATTCATTTTCTTCTTTTATTTTTTGTGCTTTGCCAGAAAGAATATTTCCTCGTTTTTGCACAAACGCTTTTTTATGTAAGAGACTATGCAGTAACAAGCGCAGTGCATGATACAGCAAATCCGACGTATAGCTCTACGTCCACGTAACGTGAAGCTATACTGAGTTTCTTACATACACGTTTTTTGTTCGACCTTATAGACAAAGATACAGACCAACTATAAAATGTAAATGATCTGGACGTCATGCCGACTTAGCAACTTTTTGCATATATTTGGGTTATTTTTTCATGGAAGATATTGCGTCAACTATGTTGCTGGTCATGCTTCTTTATATCAAATTATACTACGTTGACAGACATCATGCTGAGAAGAGTTAGAAATAATCATCGATTTCATCATTACATTGTTTCAAACGTGTGCGCTGCGTATCGTGACACGTGGTTATTATAAAATACAATTCGATTTTGAGTTTCATATGTCTATGGTGACGTTATGGCCTACATGTTTTCAGGTTAAAGAATTTATTTAATGAAAGTTTATCATCTAGCATTGCGTTGCTATGACGATCCCATTTCGGTGCCTTTATGTGAAGCGATGTGGGAATTTTGATTTCAAAATGTTGGAGATATTTTGGTTATACAATTTTGCATGGATTTTTATATTTAGAATGCTTGATCAGCTGATTTAAATTAATTTGAAAAAAAAATTACAAACACTGTCGCAACACAACGCTGGAAGAACCGAAAAATGTTTGTTAATCTGCAGCACTACGTTATTCTGGTTAATTAAAGCCGCTTGCTTTTTTTTAGCTACATTATAACGAGGATAATCTTGTTCAAGATATAACAGCGACAATTGCTACTTTGATGAGAACGTCTCTTTAAAAAGTAGAACGGGTATCTTGCTGTGCAGACACTTGGTGCCGTAGCACTTCCGTGCCAATTCAAAATTTATGTTGTTCCCGCAAGTACTTGACTTTGAGAACCCCACTAAGTACAGGTTTGGTTATGCAATTTTGCAAATTCCGATAAAAAAGTTGCTAATTAAAAGAAAATTGAAATTGTTTGTCGACTTTTTAAAGAATGGAAGTTAAAAATGTTAATTACATCGTAACAATGATCGGCTGTGAAGACCTATGAGGAAGTTTATCAGAAATGCCGATCATAAAACTAACTCCCGAAACTTTTTATCAAACAGATGAAGGCAAACAAATTAATCAGAACTTTTGTGCGCGCATGTTGAAAATATAAACATTGTCAAAAACTTGTTTTAGTTGCACATTGTGTTGGAAAAAGACTCATTGACGTTGAATTTATGTAACAAATATAAAGGTGGAGTGAAGAAAGAAAATGGTATTCTGACATTTTGCATTGCAACACGCATTATTAGGAAATTCTTAAACACATACCAAAACAGCTTGTTTATCCAAATTGTATGCACGATTTCAAACCAACTTGTAATCATGAAAATGATCAAAGAAACATTTGTCGAACAATGTTTTTCAAAGATGTTCGAGGATAAAAGCGAGCACATATTACGCAATCAGGCTATATATTTGCTATTTATGCACGATATGGATGAAACAGCTTATAAAAGCAATATTACAACTTATAAATATAACTGGTCGTGAAGAAGTTAAGCATAAAATGAAACCATCAGACATTTGCACAGCTGTGGTTGCGGTACAACTTAATAAAACTCTTTTCATTGTACCTTAATTTGTGGCCAAAGAAACAAATATAAATGCAAGAAACCCACCTGGAATGGCTAAGATCTCTTGTCTCCCCCACACAATTGCCAGGCTCCCATTCTTTCATGCCGGTAAAGTTCGATTTCGGACCGCGTTGCATTTGCTGCCTGTTCCAGTACTGGTTGGTCGCAAGTGACCTTTTCACTTCGCTCATGTTGAACGCGCACACAGCAGTTCCGGCGATTGCTCCGCTGTTGAAAATTAAAAGGATATTTTTATATAAGTCATGACTAAAATTTTCATGTCTAAGTGCTTGTTGGAAGATATCAACTTTTAATGCTAGAAATAAAACAGATTCAACAACACTGCCATTATTTTACATGGCAAAGAAATAAGTTCAAGAGTTAGATTTAAAACAAATCACGACGCGTATTTGCTTAAACTTGATGTTGCACGAACGTATTGGTGGCTAGCAATATTTACACTGGATTGCAATATCTTTGTAAATATCTGATCTTATCTAGGTCGGCGATTGGAATCTTACATATACAACTGAGTAATAATTGGAAGCTGAATTCTTAAAAAATCAATAAAAACAAGCTGCGGTGATCAAGAACATTACCAGCGAACGTTTAAACTAAACATCAACTTTTATGCCAATAAGGCGTTTAAATATTTCCACATAGAAATTCTCAAAAGCTTCTATTTGTTTTTGCTCTAGAAACAATGTTTCTATTTTTAAAGTCTGACTTTAAGAAGAATTGCTTTGTTTAGAGAGCAATAAACCAAATTTTGTGGGTTCAGCAAAAAACAACTGAAAAATAGAACAGGCCTATTGTTATTGGCAATGACTTACGTTGGCATGGTGAATATTCCAAACACAGTCGGACTCGTTGGATCATTGGGGTCTTCAAGAATAAAAGTGGATTCTGAAAAAGCGAAGAAATTGTTAAGATTTTGTCGCGTGTACTCTACAAAATAATGTTAATTGCAGACAAAATTTCTTCGAGGAATGCAGACTGCAAGCGGCATGTTTTTTTGTTCGTTTCAAAACAAAAAAAAAAGACAAAAATACCGTGAGACAAATGTTGCCTAAGTTCACAGACGAAAAATCAACCACATATAAGGAAAGAGGTGCATCTTCGGTGTCCCTATTTAACAAGTCGACGCAATTAATCAAAAATCGTTGGAAGAAATTGTTGCGCGACCTATCAGGTGTGCATTCCTAATGTAATTACAGTTACAAGCAATTAGGCGACCCCGAGAAACTAATTTCTTGGCAAAGCTGACTGCTTAAATTATAATAATATTTCGAGTGCAGTAACAACAAATGACCGTGATGAGAAAAGCAGGAGCAATTTTGTTTATTTTTGATCGCGTAGTACGCCTGTTGCTTAAATACAAAAAATCCATAGAAACAGTACGAAAAATTCACCTACCTAGATGAGTGTACCGAAACACAGCACCATCTGCGTCAGGCTTGGAATGGCACTCAATGCTCATCTTGGTAAAAGTGGCGAATTTTCTATGCAGCACATACCTTGTGCCACCATGGTCATTCTGAATAAATAAAACATAAACAGGTAGTATTTAGTAAGAGTCCATTAGAGAAATAAACTTTGATTTCACTGTGGATTAAACTTGACAGTTATTCACGCATTGTAACATGTCATAGCAACATTTTCTCGCAACCACCACTTATGCATATGTTCAATTCTTGGTATTTCGCTTCCAGAAATATCAATGCACAGCTATGAGTTCATGTGAAGGTACAGGTGACCGATAAATGCCTTTCGCAACGTTGCTGCTACCACTTGAAATTTCACGTTTTGTTCAAAGAGAAAATATTGCAATCAGTTTGGTTCGCGACTTTGCGTGAATGATTTGCATCTCTGTATTTAAATCAAACAAGCTAATCCAATTCTTACCACGCAGACAGTCGCCACCCTGGAAACTACGTTTCGCTGTTCGGGATCAGTTGCCATGCCGTACATGTAGGGCTGGAACTCTTCGGCTTTTTCTCGGAAAAAAACCATCACTTTGTCGTGGGCTGGGTCTCTATTTTTGATATGATGACCATCCAGAAAAATGGGATCTGTTAATTAAATTTCCCCAAGTTAGTGCCAAGCATGATGGTGCAAATGTACAAGATTGAGTTGATGAACAAAGTGACCTTTATGCTCTAATCTCTTCATTTATATTTTTTACACCAAAAAATGACATAATCTAGTGCATGCCAAAATCGAAAGTGAAACTTGTTACAGTTTAACACTTATGTTCCTTAAAACCCCAAAAGAAGAAGTTTTTCTATTATAGTTTTCTTGTTTCAGTGGACACTTGCAGTCGTCATCATTGCGTCATCTCTAGATGATGAAAACTGGCACTCACCATTCAACCAGTACTTGTCGTTTTCTTCCGTGCGCAAAGTGATTCCATTTAGAGTCCTTGACAGGATACCATCGTTGCCTTGCATGTTTCCCAACGTGGCAGTGAATAGAGTTTGGTCTGAAAGAGCAGGTCACAAATGTTAACGCTTGCAAGAGAGAATGCAAAGTTTATCAGTTATCACATTAATGCGACTTTACAGTTTTTTTTCAAGGTTGCATAATCTTTTTTTTTTTTTACTTACTTGCCATCACAGACACAGTAGACACATAGGGATCGAATGGCGTTTTCCATCTACCGTTTTCCATATCCCCGACTCTGGTGAACGTCTGAAGAGCATTTTTGAATCAAGTTTTGCACAAAAAAGGATTGAAAATTTCGCAAACAAAATCTCTTCAGTGTCATGATTCTAAATTTATCAAAAGCATGACTTTGAAGCAATTAATTTTTAGAGCTGTAACTATGCCATGCACGATTTCACCTGACAGTATATTTTTTTGGTAGTACGGAAATACGCAAGAAGCCATTTTTAAACAATATCATTAAAATGTCCAATTTTTAGTGAAATAAAAGTCCAACTGCTTTCATTTGCGTGTTAAACTTTTCGTACCTCTTTCTCGATAAACGTGCAGGTGGGTTCATAAGCCATGGTGCCGCAAGCATAAAGATGAGAACTATTTGAAGCCAAGACAACCCCGATGTTGTTTTGACAAAGCATCTGAAAAGATCAAAAGATCAAGATGAAAACAAAACCCACCAAAACCCAAACAAGGAGCCAATTGTTCTCATCAAACCATAGCAAAGTGTTACGTCACTTACTGATTACTTTTCCATGTCTTACCTCGTCGTCATGGTAGCTCAAACAGGTCTCTTGGTCAACGGGTTCAGGGGCCCATACAAGCTGAAAAAAGCAATGATAAAAGTGACTAAGGACATTTTATTGCGTTGAAGCAACAGAATTATTGTGTCACAAATAGTTGTTTTTTTAGTTTCGAATCGATTTACAACCAAACTTGCGATTCACAAACCTGTCTCAGGGGCTCGTTGATGTTGGCCGGATCAAATTCGCAAATTGTATTCACTCCTCCAGTGTAGAGCCTGTTTGTTTCTACATCATAAAAACTTGTTCGGAAGTCTGATGTTGAATCGAAAGTTGGCCACGATGGTTGCTGATGGTTGACTAAAAAAATAAAAAAATTTACATCGTCTGAAGAATGCGTCTGAATGAACCGTTTAATCCGAAGCGAAATGAAGCAATAGAAGGGAAATGTGCATCCAAAGCAAGTTAGTTTCAAAATACCTTCGTTTTGAACGATTTTCAAATTTTTAAAGTTTTAGCCTAAAATCATAGGACAGTTCATTGCCTCCCCCCCCCCCCAAAAAAAAAAGAAACTGCTTTACGTTTCCTATTGACACCTTATGCTAAATTTGATATATTTCAATACGTTAGCTATTTCATTGCTGGAAGTGAGATTAAAAAAATTCAAAAGTTGTGTTTTTTGCAACCATTATAGCCTATGCGTTTTTCAGTTCTCGTGCGCAATTATTTAAAACGAAATTTCGCACGAAGCTGCTAGGTCCATAGTCTTACAGGGAAATAAAACGAATAAGTTATTTAAGGAAATTAGTAAAAATACTGTATTAGGCCAACATCTATGTTAGAACAGTCACGCCTGAGGAAGTCAAGTGTTACCCGTTTTCAGAACTGCTATGACCATTCATTAAAAATAAAATTTACACTTTAAAGCATTACTAGCCGTTGATGTTTTGCGTTTCTGGATACATCTCTTGAGCCGTTGATGACCAATAATACCAGGCTTTTATTGAATATAATTCTTTCAACATCGGCGGTATGTCAGAGAAAAAAATGTTGTGTTTGTTTTGTGAAGGTACATTAACATACGACTGATTTTGCCAGAGATATTTTGTGGTAGGAATATAATTCTGCAACAAAGGACCAGACGCTTCGTTTCATGTCATGTTTCACCTTGCTACGCGATACCAGAGAGAAAAGATGACAATTTGAATTTTTATTGAGCAAACGCATTGATCACAAACTTAGACGGAAATATTGAAATAAACTTATAGAAATTTTACAATTCTTACCTTGGGCAAATGAAAAGGAAAGCAGAGAGAAAAGCGAAAATATCACTTGTAACATGTTGTCAGAAAACGTAATGACTAATGATGTAAAATATTTCTAAGTTTATTTTTATTTCCTGTGTACCAGTTTCATTTATTTTGATCAAACTGAGTTCTGTCCTGGGAACAAAATATTCAACGGTTAGATATGAAAAGTCTGCAGAGTAGAATATCAGAGTTATGGACAAGTATAGACTGGTGGACATTTTAAACATCCTGCATTTAACTTTTGTGAATTCTTATGCTAAGCTGACTCCTTTCTCGAAAATCGAAACACGAAGTACAACCAAAAACATTAATTTTATCTTTACTTTCCAGAACTGATCACCATTTGAAGTTCCACTGTTAACATGTGCTGTACAGTGTTTACATTTTCCTTGAGAAAAGATTGTTACAACCACTTGATGGAGATTGTTAAGTATTTTCTCAGCGTAGTTTTTGCCTCAGTCTAATTATAATTAGTTTTGAAAGCCTGACCGCAAATTAAAGAGTTTCGACCTCTCGACATAACAAACGAAGCAGGACATTGCTTGCTACGTAATCCAACAAAAACAAGCTGCATCAGATTCAAACTCAATTGACGACCACTTCAAACACACATTCTTTACCAGGTCGGCTTATGCTGGTCTCGGATGTCCTTCGCAAGCATGCCTGATAAGTTGCACGCCTTGAGCTCGACTAATTTTATGGACCAGCGCGAAGGCTTTTTAAAGCTGAAAGCCTTTTTTTCTTTTTGGTCATCACCAATCAGGTCCGACTTTACACCATATGACATATGTCAAGCTTGCAATTAAATGACTTTTGATTTGTTCTTGCAGACAGGTAGATTTTGCAGAATTTTATGAAAACTAGCTCTGAGTTGCGCCATCTCCAATGCAGAGTGTTAACGATTATCCTGCTCTGTATTTAAGCGGTGCCTTGCTGATTATTCTGGATACAATCAAAAGAAATTGGTTGTTTTACAACGAATTATGTCGCACAATGGATACTGCGCCTTATTATAATGACGTAGAAACGATGGCTGATTAAAAGGAAGGCAAAATTAATTGCTTCATTTGACTTCCTTTGTAGAAACTATTTAAAGTATAGGTTTACAATCCCAACCCTTTTGATATAAATTATGAAAATCACACAACAACGATGAAGCTACGGAGTCTATTCATCTATTGAAACAAATGTTGATCACCAGAGAAGCAAAATTTAATTCACATAGGCTATTGCTAAAAATAATTTTCGTACTATTATAACTTTTTGCAAAAATGAATCGGCAAGAAACAGCAGCATCCGAAATGCGAACCAATCTTGAATTAAACAGGTAAACCTCGGTTTAAAATCGAATCATCTGGAATCTAACAAATTAATTTAAAATTGAGTAGGCTGCATCAGAACATACATTTATCAATAAAATGTGACGAGAAACAATTCCACTATTTGTTACACTCATGTTAAGACGTCGTGACAGTTAATACATTCCTCACCTGCGTATATCACCTAAAATGGGTGTCAGTGTGACAAAATGCTGCTTTCTTAAATGCTTCAAGCTGCATTGCAGTCCATTAGGGTGAAAAGGGTATTTAACATTACCATGCATTACATTGAAAATTCTAATTTTATAAATGTTATTGCGTTATTGAAAGATTATGTTCGGTTGGTTTAAATAACTTCCGATGACAAATCACCTGAAAGAAACGTTTCTATAATAAACGATGCGCCCTGACTCCAGGAAAATCGATGGGCAACCTGGGAAAAGCGATTCTGGGAAAACTGACGATCGACTTTTAAGAAACGGATACAATAAAAAGAATCGTAAAAGGCGTCGCAAGATGGATTCAAACTGAGCTAACTTTTACAAAAATATAACTTTTTAAGCTTTGCGTAAGCAACCCACAGCAGTACACAATACACATTCCTACAACGTACCTCGTACGGAGTCAAAACACATACATATAGTCCGAGGGCAGAGATGGTTGACCTTGCATTGTTGTAATAATTTTTTTTTACTGAAAATACAGACCTTGGCTACCAAAATCAACAGTAAAAGAAACTTAATACAGCAATGCAAGGTTAAGAGGAAAAATGGCAGTTGGCTCCCAGACAAATAAGGTAAGTAAGAAGATTTAATGAGCAAATAACAAAGTTTTAAACAATTAAACCATCTCAAATGTGTTTAAAAATCTCGTAAATTGTTGCAGAAAATAGTTTAATTGTGTCAGTCAGTTTTTTTGGGTTGATCAAAACAAAAACAGTTTTACAATTTTTCCATAGGAACCTTTTCTAGGCTATTGCGCAACGCTCAAAGGAACCGAAACTACATTTCGTTTGAAAAATTTTTGAGTGTGGTTTTATTTCAGTTAGTGAACAACTTTATGTTTGTTTGACTCAAATACTGTAGTTTCGTTTTGTTGCAGGTTTGAAAAGAAAAATGGAATCTAGAGAAATATCAGAATACAGAAAGAGCCGTCGTTCCAACGGCGTAGTCTAGCTACCATGTCCTTCAAGTGAAAATAATAACAATGTGTTTTTATATAGTGCTTTGCTATACATCACAGATATGCGTCGCCCTCAGCACTTTGCAAAGAAGAACATGTCAGCGCTGCCATGTAGAGGCTTGGCCAAATACATTTATACCTTAAACCTATTCCTTTGCTGAGTGCCAAGCAGGAATCAGTTTTAGTAATACTGTACTTTAAAAAATATGTGGGGTGACAGAGTATCAAAACCACTTCTACTGATTTAAAGTGTCTAGGGCTTACAAATGCAAAAACACTGTTTCGAAACGATAATTTTCGACAAAGGATTTGGATTAGCTTGGAGCAAAAATATAGTTTTTTACCATCCGTGTAGGTGAAACAGGCTGTTAAGGATTCAGATAGTAATAACTATATTTAATTTAATTCGCTCTGCTTTGCTTTTTTGCTTAGCATTGAGCACTTTTTGTAGTATTAATAGTTTTTATTGTGAAGAAGAAGCGTTCTTCCCAGCCATCAGCACAAGGCTGAGCACTCACTAGTACAGCGAGCAGCAGGTGCGATTCGCTAACCATAACGGTGTAGCTTCCACGCTAGCCCAGCCCAGCCTCATGGGCGAAACACGTGTCTATCGCTGTCAACTCTTGCTACAATCGGCTGTCCAGAAACTTATAGTTTTTATTGTTTTAGTTTTCACCATTATGTTTTCCATTGTTTACATTGCTTTTTCCCGTCTTATAGAATGCCAATGATCTTGCAACAAGCAACAATGCAAATTATTGTTCATTCCACTTTCCTATAGAAATCTGTCCCGAACTACGTTTTTAATTTCTCTCGCTATGAGGTGATTGGCAGCCATGCTTACAACCTTGCAAATTAAGAAATAAACATTTCCAAGATGGCAACTGTTGCATCGGACATCCCATTGGACAGTCAACCTGTCGTGCTTGAATTTAGACTAGATCAAATCGATTTCGTTTTTAGTTACTTTCTTTGGAGTTGATTGACGTAGAGAGGCACTTTAATCGACATCTCTTCTTGAGTGCTTTATTGAGTTGATGAGTTAATCCTATTTTTCTGCCCTAAAATGCAAATTTGATAAGCTTTTCGTGACTTTCTGATCACTTATCACTCATTTCTTATCACACATGTACTGTAGGTTATTCTTCTATCGAATTTAGTCCTTTGCCGTATTGAGTTGTGTTCTACGAACTTCACCTGAGCTAGGGTTGTTCAATGTTTGCAAGTGGTAATATGATTTGACTTTAATAAAACGAACAGTTTGAATGGATATGCGGGTACATGTTGGGAATTGTGCTAAATTTGTGTTTTGAGCGTTGCTTTAACCTAAAACCAAACATAAAAAATCCCGTTATGGTCTATGGTCGAACCCACGCAACAACCTCAATCGGCTTGATTCACCTTGTAACCGGATGAAACCAGTTGACCGAATACGGGAAAGTGACCTGCTGGTCAATCAGCATGACTTTTGCGTGGCTTTGTTTCACTGAAATGTGACGTCAGTCGAAAGAGTTATTAGTAACGTCACGATGAGCTCACAATGCTAGTTTCCATGCAGATACGTTTTTACATTGTAGAATATTTTCTTTGGAACAGAATTGTATTAGCAAGTGGTTAATATCCGATCAGATAGTGTTCCCATTACTTGCAACAGGCTTGTCGTCAGTTCCAAGTCTGGTCACATCGAAAACTTCATTGTGACCAAAGTTGTCTTGATTGTGGACTTTTAATAGGTAAGGCAGTAGGGGAAATCGGTTGCTTACACTACGTAAACCTAACAAAATATGCAATTTTACCATTGCAGGTTTTTGAAATGCAAAGCTATTTTCGCAGTACTCGAACCTCGAACCACTAATCGAGCACAGAAGAAATGGAAAGAAATGAAAGTCTTTGCACCTTAAGTTTGTTTATGATACGCTTGGATGTCTCTGCCAAAGATGTCCTGAAACGACTCAATCACCCATGGCCGGCGTTGAATGATTCCATGCTAAGGTGTATAAAAAGAGGATGGTACAACTTCAGCCATATGTGAATGCAATCACTGCAATGTATCGGAAGACCTACGATGTCAGCACCAATAGTAAAATCCATATGGTTTGCGTGAAATGAATAGAAAAATAACACAATGGCTGCTTGATATTTGCCTTGATGTCTAATCCAAGTCACTCCCACCTAAAGGTGATAAAAAGCGGAACCCCTCAAGCATCCCAAAGGCTTGCAGTTTGTACAAAGTATAATGTAGTTACCACGCAGTTAGATTTATCAAGATGAATTGTCAACAAAAAATGTTTTACTTTTATTGCTATTTAAGGCCATTTAATCAGAAAAGATTAAAGTGAGCATAAGTTCCCTTCAAGAAAGTTCTGATTCACTAAATAAAATGCATCATTACAAGCAAGATTGTTAATTTCCAACTCTGTTGTTGAAACCACATTAAAAAAGAATGTATTGATTTCGTTCTAAATACGTTTGACTAATGAAGAAGATGAACAGATAGATGAGAAGATAATGAGAGAATAAGATTTCATCGCATCACAAATACGTCTAATGCGCAACTGTAATCACAATCAGTTACTTTCTCCCTATCTTTTTCCTCTCGATATCTTAACCAGACTAATCCATTCCACCGTAGGGGATGAAAGTGGACGTTGTTTTCAACACTCAATCGGGTCTGCTATTGAAAGAGAATTGCTTTGTTAGACATCATCCGTCTCTAAACTAAAGTACTGGCTAACACAATTTTGTCCTGGCTCAACTTTTGTCTTTTTGTACTCAGCTTTTTTTTGCATATTTTTTCTAAATAGCAACTTAATGTAATATTGAACACCACACAACGAAATACGAAAGGTCTTAAAGTTTGGCTCTGATAGAAAAACGTGAATTTATTATAAAGCCGTAAGGACAAAATAATGTGAGGTTTTGTGATTCATGCACTGAATCAGAGAGAAAACAAAATACCAGCGCAAGAAACGTAACCGCAATCACTGGGTCATCCTAGATTGTAAGAGAGACAAGGTTTGAGACAAAAATGACACGATTTCAAAGACAACTTTACGAGAAAAATAATTTATATTTTGTTTGTCGCGATTGTTTTCAAACAACTGTTGGAAATTACCAGCAGCAGCCGAAAAATATCAAAAATAATGGAATGATTTCGAATGCTAGAAAACTCTTATTATTTAACGATGCTTGTAGCGTGTATACATTAGGAATATTTTTAGTTTTTTTCTACACAAAACACCATTTTTGGCTAAAGTATCAGGACCTACGTCTGATTATCAAGCTCGAAGTTTCAAGCGTTCCAAGAAAGAACTACTGCGAAAAATCGTTACGTCACTAAAACGCAAAGAAAGGCCACAAAGCGTGGGCTGCTCCAAATCTGACTGACTTGAACGAAACCTTTCAAGCAGCGATAACTAATTTGGTGAAAACGTTTTCTTGGGCCTGGGTGCATCTTCGCCCTTTTCTCAAAAGTATTAACAATATTCGATTGAAATTATTAGCTTTTTGATTGAGGAAATGAATATTGTGATTATCCGCCAACAAGTCGGCATGTGAAGACGGATGTGAATATTTTTGCAAGGCCGGAGTTATCAATGATAATTGGCAGGTGCGTTTGAAATGATGGCTTCAATCTTGTTTTCAGATGAATTAACTCTAAATGGTCAATTTTAGCATTTTAGGTTCGTCGCTTTACGAACGTAGTTCCTTCAACAACATTGCTGAAAGTTCTGTTCAGATATGTTGCTTCGACGTCAAATGATAAAACATTAGTACAAATTGTACATAAAATTGAATGAAAAATATAATTTTTTTTCTTCTCACCAAGATCACGCATTGCCTTAATAGCACGTTGAAAACCCATCTGATTGAAATTGCATGTTGCATCTTGCTAATATGTCTTTATGTTCTTAAAACCAATGTTTACATTCCAAGTGTGGAGGCCATAACAGGATTAATTTTTATCCATTTCCGTTATTCTTATGAAGTGTCAAAACATGCCAACGCCACCATTTCTTTACATCGAAAATTTTTGTTATTTAGTTCAATACAGCTTTCCCGCAAAAAAGAAAGTTGCTTGATTGGAGTCACTTTACATAGATTGTGTCACTTTACACGGAAAACAACGTTATAACTCGTAGCTGAAAGTATTTCGATATTTATTTGCGAGATGAAGTATGCAAAGACCAAGTTGTGTCTGTATCATAGCGACAGTCCTAATGGTACGGTGTCACGTAGCTCTTGAATAATTGTCAGTAGCAATCAGACCTTCGACGTCCTGTCAGAAAGCACCTTTTCTTTATTTTCCTTTCAATATCAATACAATATCCACTTAAATGAGTTGATAATTTAGCGGTTTTAAAGCAAAGTAGCATTTAATATTCGCCTTTCATATTCGTCGATTGAGCTCAGTAGTTCATTAAGCTGTTGCTTGTAAATTCTGAGGACAAATTCTTTTATATAACATCAATTAAACAAGGAGATACAATTCTGCATATTTGCAAGTTTAGATAACAATGCTGCGTGGTGTAAATAACCTCGCTATCTTTAATGAATTATATTCATGACGTAGGAAGTTTTGTAGCAAACAGCAAAGTCTATTTTGATAATTATGTTGCAGTAAATTTTCCATCATCATTACTGGCCATTAAGCAACTATCAAGTGTTTTCTAATAGCCACATTTTTTAAAGTTAATGAAGAAACGAGGTTTGCAAACGTTTTGAAATTTAAGCAGTTAAAAATAAAATTATTGAAAAATAGAAAAGTTCTTCACAAGCTCGAAAATGATCTGGGATCCTAATTAGGTTCGCACTTTATGAAAATTCATAGTATCGTCAGTCATGCGCAACAATCAATCACTCACGACTGTTCAATGTTGAAGAACATGGTGGCCTTCTTTAGCCTATACTCAATCCATACAAAATAAAGCAACCTAATTTTTGAAGTTGAAAACAGTTTAGTTATTGAAAAAGATTCGCGATGACTTTGCATCATTTTCTTTGGCCGGTCTTCAGGTAAAAACAAAAAGTATATCACTTGTTATTGGATTAAAAGTAAAGATTTTCACGTTTGTAAGAATCGCATTAAATGCAGAGAATTGTAGTAGATTATTTTATTACGAAACTAGAGATTGCTGTTCATCATCCAAGTTCAGCCGAGGGCTATGACAGTCTTTTTGACAACTGTTTCCTTTGATGATGACGAAATGAATTAAGTGATCGGGACGGCAAGAAAGCCAATTTTCGTGCTCACGTTCTGACATGCCGTTGAACGTCTTGCTGTAGTACAAACGAGTTCACTTGATGGACATTGAAACATATGAAACGCAGAACATTGCAACAATTTATTTCATTGGATAATGCGCTGCTAACCGATTGTCATTGGGAGGTGGCTTGAAGTTATTATCTTTGACGAAATATGCTCTAGATCAAAGAACTATTAAATATTCCATCGCTTTACTGATTACTTTGATAAAATAGTATTTTTTTTAAATTTAAAAGACACGTGCTTGGTGGTGAAGGTTTTATTCATCAGACAGGAAGATAAAGAAAAACATTTTCATATTCACTTTTGAGTAATTTACAAAACATCTTTCCACAGATATGTGGCCTCACCCAGTGCTTTCCTGGACATTTTTCAAATGTCAGCCAATGGTTTTTGACTTGGCCTTGCAACAGACAAACAGATGAATTATAGAATATTTTTTCGGTCTTTTGGACATATTAGCTGTAGGCATGTAAACATATAATTAATACTCAAAAGTATAATATCGAAAAAGCTGTTTGAGCACATGTTTATCATTACGAAGTTTTATTATCTTTTACAGTTTATTGGCAAGTTAAATTGCAATACTTAGCATACATCGCATATTGGAATACATTGTTGTAGTCGTCCAGTGAGGAAAATAAATGAAATCAGAGCTTGCTGTTCACATTTTGTGATACGGTATATAGAATGAAAATTTCAATCACAAAATTATGTCTAACGACGACTTGTGTAGAGGGCTAACCAAAGCTCGTAAACCCAATAGACAACTTCAGTCCAGTTCAGTTTGTTTTTATTTCCAACCATCACACACTGACCATAACAAAAAATAATATATGCCAAACATAGCAGAGCTCTAGAAAAAGGTAGAAGTGACAAGCAGGACAATCAGTTTAAAATGTGGCACGGTCGCAACACCTTAATGCACGTTCGCAACACCTTATAAGTTACTTACTGCAACAAACTTACAATAATGTCAGTTTTAGTTGGTAGGGCTTTTTGCAGAAGTTTTACAGGTCAAACAATATTAAAGTTTTAAATAAAAGGAAAGTTTATCTCGTTAAAATTCACTTACAAAAAGTTGATTTCTTTGTTTGTGGGTGTGATGTTTTGAAAAGCTCTTTTAATACCATAAATATTATGTTTCCATTTCTTGTTCAATATTTTTTTTTCATTTAAAATTTTTGTAAGTTCTATGCACGATGACTAGAAATGCGTCATTTTTGTCTGTTAAACATTTTCTTCACTGATGTTGCTTGAGTGTGTATGTGTATAGCCAAAAGAAAATAAAGACATTTCATACAATAGAATGTAAAAATAATTGATACTGTATTACAATAAATACGCCAATTAATTTTTACAATATTATTTTTGGCTTAGTACATGCTAGACAGACTATAAACTACATACACGTACACGGAATTTAATTTTATTAGTAAACAGAAGTCCCCTTATTTCACTTGTTCAGTTGCTGTGCATTGCTCATCAAGACAAATTGATATTTTCATCCAGTTGCTGTCGAACAACGTGTTTGAACGTAAATTGCCTTGTTTGTTCGAGCATTTTTAACTGAAATCTGTACGTCAAGACTTCATTGTTAAGTAGAATCAAAGTCAAAAAAATTTCCGAAAAAGTAGTCCCCACGAGATTTTGTGATAAAAATAAATTATTTTGAAACAGGACCATAAAAAAAATCAGGGTGTTGGAGATTGAATTTTGCAACATTGCCGCATATGATTTTCTGTGGCAGTTAAGAAGTTCTTAAAGAAAGTTCCAGTTGGTCGTATAATCTTGGAACATTTTTGTTTATGCTCAAACCATGATTTTTTTTCACAATCGTGGAAGCTAATCACGATGTTTTGTAAGTTACAAAGCCTACCATTCGTTTTTACGTTGATTGAAGGTCTACAAACGTTGAATTGAAACAAATCGTACAACTGTGATCGTTGAAGTATTGCATCATGTCCAAATGTTTTGGCAAGCTTTTTTGAAGCAAACGACCCACTACAATGCTAAAATGTT
Organism: Aplidium turbinatum; assembly: GCF_918807975.1. Taxonomy (NCBI): domain Eukaryota; kingdom Metazoa; phylum Chordata; class Ascidiacea; order Aplousobranchia; family Polyclinidae; genus Aplidium; species Aplidium turbinatum. Next base: position 22,282,189 of record NC_137476.1, on the reverse strand, counting down.
TGGTTTGATTTAATGCGGGAAAATGCGTAACAACAACTTATGCTGCCTATTAACCATGCTACTTGAAGCCAAGTTTTATTTTAACAATCTGTTGCCAGTCATCTCTGTTGGCAGTTGTCACAGCTTTTTGGCCGCCAAATATTTGGCTTATCACTGGCATTTATTTCTTTTTGCAATCTTTTTTAACAAAAATTTACAGATAACTCGCACGCATTTCAGGGATATATTCCAATAAGTGTTAGTTTTAACCCTGTTGCCAAAATTTTATCTGCATTTTTAGCTTACATCGTGTAAAAATTTAATATCGTATGCTACGCAGCAAGATTTCAACGAATATGACATGTTACTTTAGCTTTGTATTTTATCTTGTTAAAACAGAATCAAAGTTAGTGACATTCTTTCACCTCAACGGGCTTTACAAAAATGCGGTTTCTTTGTCGCAGATTCGCGTTTTTCTGACGATACGGCTGTAGTTTTAATTTCTCGATTCTGATGACCCTTTTGACCAAGCAGTAGCTACTTGCACTGGGGCATCCTTTATAAAAATATCATTGAGTTCTTGCGTGCTTTAGATACTCAGTCAGTCAGTATAAACAATATCAGATGTAAAACGCCTTATCATTATGGCACTGGCATCAAAGTCTGTGCAACATTTTCTATTCAGCAGCATGTCCGTTCGTATTCGCAAAATCGCTTCCAAAAGCTCAGTCTGCATTTTGTTTCGTGGTTTTGTTTTCACTGCAGTAAGTAATGAAAAAATCCTCTCTACTACTGCATTACTGACAGGGATGCAGAGACATGTTAAAGCATAGCTAGCAAGGTCTTTGAAATCGGCATGATGTAAAACGCTACACTAAAACTTTTCACTGTTGCTACGGATAACCAAAAGAACTATGAAAACCAAAAGAAAAAAAGGCCAAACAAATGCCAATCGGGAAACTAAAAAAGGCCAAAAAAAAAAAATTGTCCGGCCAAACACTTTTCAAAAAGGCCAAATTTCTGAAATTTGGCCGTAAAAAGGCCAATCTGGCAACCCTGGTTTGTACTGTAGTGAACTTTGAAACTGGTCGCACTGTTCTGCTCATAATAGCGCAAGAGTATTTTATTTCATGATTGACAAATTACAACTATAAAAAGGCAGTAATGGAACATTTTGTCAAAAATTAACGTTCAGATTATCAGAACATCTTTCAATTGTTTTATGCCACAAATACTTGTTACAATTAAATTGGAAATTACGACATTTTACAAGTCAGGTTTCCAAGTCAAATATGGAATTCAACACTTTTCGCATTGGTACTGGCTTACTCAAGCTAATGATAGTTAACATTTAAAACATTACTTTAGTAATTGTTGACTTATTACACAAAAGTTCTATTACAAGAATTAAAAAAAATCCTGGTAAGTTCTGGAAGAATTACAAAGTAGTCAACACTCTACAATTCTAGAGTACGCAGTGGCGTACGCAAACAGGTGACCGGTTAAAATTCCATGTCGCTACATTGTGATGTACTCTTTATGTTTACTGTGGCTGCTTTGACTCTGCAGTTGAAACAATAAAAGTCCCGTCATGAGAAAGTCAACGACATTTCCTTTACTGCACAACCTACTAACGTCATTGATAACGAAGCGCTTTTCCTACATGTCACTTAAGCTGGTAATTTAAAACAAATATAATTTCATCTTCTTTGAAAAAATTTAAGTTCTGGGTATTGCTGCTAACCCAGTTCAGAGATAAACATTGTTTTTCCACAAAAAGCTTCATGTTATTGAACTAAAAGCTTGGTGGACAGCCTCATTCGATTTTAAAACAAATCATGTTTTCAATGTCAGCAAACTGGCATTTTACATAATAAGTTTCTGATGCATAAGTATTAAACTAAGTTGTTTGGATAATTGTGCATTCATTTATAGCATGACTGTGTTATGGCCCAATGGTCGTATTGCTTTTCTCATATGCTAAACAAAATAAATCAAATATAGTTATTACTATCTGAAGCCTTTACAAATTGTTTCACCTAACGGATCATCAGAAGGTCTGAAAAACATGCAAAAAGTAATGAATCGATAGTTCCTGAAAAGATATTAAATATTACAACTGTATCATTTTAATTTAAATATTACAACTGTATCATTATACTGTATCAATATCACTTTTGTTAAATAAAATATATATTATATCTACCATATAAAAAACTAATAAGATATTGAAAATACAACGAAAATAGAATAGGAGATAGATTAACAATTATCATGAAAAAAAACTCATGGAAAAACTGGGTATGTTTGTGAAACAAAGATTTTATGAAATGATGATTAGCGATTAGAAACACGTGGCATTTAATGCTACCATTGTCCACAAAGCATAATTGTGATAGTATAATGTATAATTGAGATTCTTCAGATGATGTTCTTACGTACATTACAGAACCTGAGACCATGGAGGGTTTATTGCTGTTACGTAAGCCTCCTCGAAATAATCTTCACGAAGCATTGCATGGTTGATGGCCATGTTTCTGCTATTTTAACAAAATAAATACACATTTTAATAAAAAGCTGACATTTAATGCGGATTGGGTCCGCTTAATGTTGGTATTTCATGCTAAGTAGGATTGTCGTCATAAAGTACTTGCTTGTAGTTGATACACAAAAAAAATTTAAAAGAAAATAAAAAATCATGATTGGAACGCAGTATTCGCTCCAAAACATTGTCATTAAACTTTCTTTTCTTTCACTGAGTCATGCAAGGGAAATTTGATGATGTAAACATCGGAAAGCTGAAAAAAGAAAATATTTTATCACTGTGATGTAAAGGTCATCTTGCACTTGAGTAGCTGTGAAGTCATGGGAGTTTCGCTTTGGAAACTATGGACAATTTTATGAATACCGAAAAGTTTGGGTGATCATCAGGAGAATTATCCTTTCTAGCACTATAGTTGCAACGTTCATCTGATGAAAGTGAAAGTAAAAGCAAAGACAAACAAGTTGATTTATTGCTTCACTGACGTTTCGCGCACCATGGCAATGCGCATCCTCAGGGTGAATAACATACAAAATAAAATCTACAATATAACTTTGTAAATGTTATTTTGTATGTTACTCGCTCTGAGAATGCGCAATGTCATGGTGCGCGAAACGTCAGTGAAGCAATAAATCAACTTGTTTGTCTTTGCTTTTACTTTCACTTTCATCAGATGAACGTTGCAACTACTGTTAGAAACGAGTTTATGTCGATTGTCTCATCAATTCTAGTTTTTGTGCGTTTTTGCCTGGTTTGTAATTTTTTTCTTTTGCAGCCATATGTTTAGCTTCTCGTGCCATCAAAGTCAATATTTTCAGATAGTAATGGCAATTGAACGAGTCTTTATGCGTATTACAAGTTGTTACAAAATACAGCCAGCGGTTTTACGATACGTAAATTGCAATTTCACACATTCCAATCTTTTGTCAAGATTCAAGAAAAATACGTTTTTTTGCATCGTCTCTTCGAAAAAACATTTTTTTCTTACTAACATTTCCAGAGTTTGATATTGCTGTTTTGTATTGCTTGTTGGTTATTATATTTAGTTTCAATAGTTGGTTATATTATTTCTGTGGGACAGTTATTTCTTTATTTGCGGTTATTTGCTCTCCTGGCTGTGACATGCTGATTGTCCTATCCGCTCAACTCGCTTCTTGAATACGCTACAAGCCTCAAGTGAAATTCTTCGCTGAGAATGAGCTTCAGTGGGCCGATGGCAATAGTTGTTGTTTCAGTAACGATTTCTATAGGCAGTTTTTTGTTGTATTTTCAAGAACACTTAGAATGTTCTTGAAGTTTTCGACCCCAACAGCTTTTAAATCGTACTGTAAGTTCGTCTTTGCCACATGCATTCTACAGAAGAATTTAAAGCTCTCTTTAATGGTGACGTGGTTCCAACTCCGCAATACTGTTGTATGTTGCAAGGTTCTCATGAAAAAAAATGACGTCATAGCAACGTTTATATTTATTGTGTGGCTTCTGAAGCAATGGCCATTCGCCAATTTAGATCACTGCCGCATCCAAACACTCAACTTTTGGATTCAATACGACGATGTAAATCAGAATTATTAAATACAGAGGAAGTTACATAACAGCTGAATCAACATAAAAACAGCATTCATAGTTTATTTAACATTAACCCACAGTTGTTATACGAAATAACAAGCTTAAACAAGTGTTAGCTCTGGTGGAGATCTTTTCGCTCGATTTTATAAAAATAGCAGCCAATAACGTATTATTTTGTTTTTTGTCAAAGACGGAGTTGTTTCAGCAAGGTGGCTAGATGTTTTTACCGGATAGTGGAATATTTTTGGATCAAAATTGAAACTATTTCTTCAAAGTTTTTGACATTGCCCAATCTGAAATGAAACCCGCCTTCTAAACCAGAGGCGTAGGCGGTGACCAATCTGCTGTTGCTTTAACGTATCTGAAGAATACATCATGTGCAATTATGTATCAGACGAATCAAGGCACGTATTAAGTTATTCAAGATTGTGTGCTTTTGAGTGACTTGCAATGATCAATGGTACGAGGCGGCGCAGGGTTAGAACGGAAATGTCTTATTAATGTCTTCTTTCGGTGAAATAGTTTGCGTTTGCAAAGTGCAGATTATTTTAGAAGTCATGTGGCAGATAACAAGCGGTTACATGCTTTAAATGATCTTTGTCTCGTATATGCCATTCACTCATTGCAATGATTGCTTTGTTAATGATAACCTAATAGTTTGTCTCTTTCTCGGTAATAAAATATCAACGGTTAGCTGCATACATCAAGGCCAACAATTACAGAAAAGAACTGGGTATTTTTATCTTAATTTAAAACAATTCATTTGACAAACATACTTAAAGTAGCGGAAGTTTAAAACATAAAACCAATTGTTTTTTTAAAGAATGCAAGATGCCCACATACTTACGGACAAAAACGGAAAAAAATGAATTTAGAAATTTGCAAGATTTTCGAATGTAGGCGAGATTACTTTTTGAAACAGGAAGTCAGTATGCCGCTATTTTCTATTGAAGCAAATGCTCAGATATCAGTTTTCATAATCTGGGAAGGTGAGATTTTGCCAGATGTGATTTTTTTTAAAGATTTGAAATGAAATCATTTTGTAATTAAACAAATAAACATTAAACGCAGAATAACCTTGAGGTGCCAATTGCCTTGAAGATTTTAGTTTAACCACCAGATTAACAACAAGATGCAGCCTATTTATTTTTCAAATGGATAACTTTATTGAATTTTGAAAAAAATTAACATTCTTAAACAATGAATATTGGTCAAAGTGAATAAATTTATAGCAGTGATTACTTAGAATTTCTGACAAAACAGATAACATTTGTTGGGAGTGGGTGCATCTATAAACCCAGTGATTCAATATTTTAAGGATAAAACATTTCAAAGATTATGAAAAGGCCCATTCATTTCATGCGATTAAAAAAATAAGCGGTTTATTAACTTCAAAGTTTAGTTAATGGAGAAGGTTTTTGATAAAAATCAAATAGTAAAAAAACATTTTGGACATGCAAGGCAATTTTTGAAACACCGACTTTGTAAAAACGATCATAAATCGATAAATCATGTCATAATTTTACCGACGCTGTAATTATTTCCAAAACCACAATCGTTACTTTCAGTTGAGGTTGCCTCAGACAGTAAATCAACTGTTTTTACATGGATTCAACGTCTGCATACGTTGAATCGATGTGAAAAACAATTGATTTACTGTCTGGGGGTGTCTTCTTTTCTCGCCAGACGTTCAACAAATGTGAAAAGGGAACGTTTGGTGTCTAATAAATTCTAGCAGACCTGTCACCTGGGAGATTATTCTTCTTGGTCATTAATCGGTAGCAGCTGATGCAAGAATGCAATCATGTTTTTGCAGTTTTATGTGCTTGCACAAAAATGTTTAAAAAACTTTGCTATTGCAGGCTGTTTTGCCAAAAGTTGGCGTCTGCGTCGTGCGGCCACACTGTGTGACCAAGACGTGAGCCCATGATGTGAAAACCAATGAAAACCTTTTAGGTAATTGAAATCATTTGTCTGCAATTACACGAAGTGAGCAAGACGTTTGAGTTGTTAGAATTAGTTTAAAAATGGATTCACGAAGCGTTAAAAAACACAAAAAAGAGGCGTTTGTCGTCTGCTACTTTACGACAACCCCCTCACGTTTGGTTTCTTGAAATCATTGTAATTCAGTAATGGTATAAAAATTGTCTGCTTCAGCCTCAAAAATCCCGTTAAACAAATTTTAAAATAGTTTTTTCAAATGTCTGTATTTTGCTCATTAGAATATGAATTATGCTGAAGTTAGACTTCAAGTACTACGTTTAAAAGGCTTATATAATAATTAATTCACATTTCAGATATAAGGAAAATACCAATTTTGAGTAATGACAATGTTGTCCTTTGCGTCCTTTGTCCTTACCCAGTTGCATCTGGTCATAGTTTCACCATCGACTAACTTGATTTTAATTTATATGTCCATGATTGTGTTGGAAGGGAGATAAAACAAACACATTTTTTCTGCTTGATTTAAAATAACGTAATATCCTGAAGTGTCGCTTAGATTCAGTTGTACGCTACAAACATACAACAACGCTACAGCATATAATAAAATAAAAACATCAAACTAAATGACAAGCTTCAAATTAACATCGAACTGTTGTCTTGTAAAAAATTTTCTAAAGTTTTTAAAAAGATTTATCGAATAAACGATTTATTTTTGATTCGTAATACACAGGTTCTGAAATGCTGGTTCTTTGGAAACGTATGAAGTAATGGCGATTATCGAAAAGCCTAAAATATAAATAGACATATTTAAAACTAAAAATAAAACTTAAATGGGTTTTATTAACTTAAATGTTAATTTTTATGCAGAAAGTGAAGTTATAATTACTTGTTTTTAAAACAGAAGCTCACGTTAACTGCTGTAGAAAAATATTTCTCAGTTTGGGTTTGTAGATTTCTTACATTTCCGTGCTGTCGTGGCTAACCTAGTTTAAATTTTGTCAAAAAAGAGCACAATTGTTTATTTTGCAAAAATGTAATTTCATAAATTTTGATGCATAATAATTTTCAACCGCACCCAAATGATTCGCAACGAAATTGTTGGGGAAACGTGTCCAGTCAAGCACTTAATAAAACTTAGCTTGGAACTACTGGATTGAATGATCAACAAAGTTGGCAAATTGTCTCACAAACAATTAGGGTAATTTCTGCATTCTTGCTAAGTCGAAGGTTTTCATGCAAGCCAATCAATGATCATGGCTCTTTGAATTCTTATCGCCCCGTTTTATCTGAAGAAAATGGAAAGCAATCTGAAAAGAGTTTTGCAATAACCCATTTGCTGTGTGTTTATTTGTTGGCAATTCTTTTAAACATGTTTTATTTTATAAAATATGTTAAACCCATTAAAGTTACATTGTTTTGTATGTCTGGGGTACAACAAAGCAAACTCTGTACCAAACCTTTAACTTTTATTTCATAAAAAAATTCTAACACATTAAGCCATCACTCATCAGTTCCGGTAAATCACAAAAGTATTCCCGATGTCTGGCCGACCGTCCCTGACTGCGTTGATTGATTTGATTAACACAACGTAGTACGTACAGTATTTATGGAAGTTTAAACCAACAGCTCATTCCATGCAAAGCTTTTAGACAGATTACGTCCGGCGGAAGTGACGTCAGTGAACTATTACGTGTTTTTGGCTTGCCTTTTTTAACTTGGGAACAGAAAGGCCTCGTACCGTTGGGACACAGACATAGCGAAAACGATCTTGTTTAGTTGACCCTTGGTACATTCACAGGTACCAGCTTTCCAACCCGACACTGACTCATTTAGAAAAACTCTTTTGAAATCGTGCCTTCTGACGGGTCAGATTTTTGTATGGCAGGTTGCGTTTATGTAAGTGTTCGTTGAAAACTATATTGGTATATTCAAACTCGGCTTGATTTCCATGTCAGGGTTATTGTACGGATATGACGCACAAAAACGTAATGTTTTTCTACGTCAGAATGAAAATACGGCGAGTTATCGGGAATCCAACAATAAGTTGGTAACTTGTTGAAATGGATAACGGAAATAAACTTTCCCTCTCGGTAACTTAACGGAAAAACACTCGACTCGGAAAATGAAGACGGAGAAAAAAGATCAAGCAAGGATGATTTAATATTCGAGGTGTACACTTAAGCTACTTGAGCTACGCACTTCAAGGACTGCGCTCTCCATCCAGTGGCACCTGGTGCATAGAATAGCGGATAGGCAACAACACTTCAATAAGCAAGCAAAGCACCACATTATAACTAGGTAATCGGGCTTGCGTCAGCGGTTAAAGATTTAAAAATCTTACATTCAGAAATTACTAAACCTCAGAGTTTATGCTTTTAGATAATTTACTCCTGTCGGACCTTATTTCTGACGGTTAAATCAAGTTTCAAAGAAACCTGTTTCAGATTACACTCCAAGTCTTACCACAGCGTGGAGTCTTCACCGCAGTTTTTACAGCACCACATGAGTCCTGTGTTTTACTTATATCTTCAATGTTAGAGGTAAGTCTTTTCCTACAACAAGCTGTGCGCTAGTACGTGCATATAATCGATTTTGTTTTATTGGAAAACGTGAACGCAGCATAAAGAATACGAAAGGCGTTGAAAAATCATCACTGAAAGAAAACTTGACCAATTTACAGTAAAGAAAGAAAGTTGCAAAGATTGCATAAAAAACATGAAATGAGGAGATGTTTAGTATTGGTAAATTTTTTCGATCATTTTGAAATCTGGAGAATCTCATGACCTATTTCAATTTTTTGTACTATTTATGTTTCTTTGAAGTTCATCTAAGAATTTGCTCAACTTGAAAAAAATTTAATGTAACAAGAGCACTAAGTTAACTGGCTACACGACAGGGTTTATTATTTCAGAAGAAAACTGCAAAATATTAAATTGAGCGTTTTTGGTATCTACACAACCCTCGTTAGCAACCAAACAAACAAAAGCTGTATCTCGGAAATAAAATAAACGTCAATTGATCAAAGAAGAAATTCCTTCAAATTATCCCAAATTGCAAAGTGCTTTTGCAATAAATTTAAACTAAAATTGCAAATAAATGAAGTTTATGATTAAAAGTCGAACAACTTTTTTTTCCGTTTCAGAGAGCTTCAAAATTCTGATGACATTTTGATGGCGATTGTGTTGACATTTCTTATGTGAACCAACAAAGTATTAATAGTTTCACAGAAACCAAACCCGAAAGAGAGTCTGACCTACCTTCGTCGACGTATTACGAGTATATGTTACGCTCAGAGCAGCCCCCGTCAAATGTTAAGCCATTAACTGAATATCAAAGATGTTAAAAGGCAATTTATTCATTCTGCGACTTCTGTGATAGCAACTCGATCTCAGTTTACGTTAAAACGTTTTACTATTTGAAACGGAAACATTATTTCCTATCACCTAGCGTAGACAAGCACAGATGGGTCAGGTAAGCTGGTCTGTTACAGGCCTACGTTTGTCGGAGTTATGTTTTGATCTCTTTTCTTTTTACACTCAAATTCCTGAATCGGATTCACAGGGGGCTACATTTGATAACGTGCCTTTGAAAAAAAAAAAAAAATGAGAAAAAAATTAATTTAAAATTTTCCCGAGTCGTTTGCTGTCTCAGTCGCATGATCTTTACTGACAGTACAATTGTAGCAAAAGTCAGTATAGTGGCTAAGAGAAAAGGAACATGCCTTTGGCTATATAACAAAACAATGAAATTCTTCAAAAGAGAAAACATTCCTCATTACCACAATAAATTCATCTATCAGTTGATAACAAAAGCAACATGTGAGTTGTCTTTTAGTTTTGAAGTGTGGTTAACGTGCGATTAACTACAAATTTCGGCAAAAACAAACTCATTGAAATAGTTTTTAATTCCTTATGTTACAATTGAAAAATGAAAGATATGGCGACGCTTTGTCCATGGCATGTGTGTATCATGGATGTCCGTGTGTTTGCACTGCAGAATGAGTTTCAGAATCATTGTTTTGCTTTTGAGTTTATAAACTGTCGTTCACCGTCAAAAAGTTTCGAAAAAGATTATTTCAGAAAACATCCATTTTTTTCTAGATCAGCCATAAACAAGTTCCGCAAATGAGATTTATTATTCTACAACATGTTACGTTTATTAAAAATCGTGACAAAGTCTTTCTTGCTGCAAAACTGTGGACATTGATAAATTGAGGGTAACGTGCTACAATTCAACGCAGAAAAAAAAAATGTCCCAACAAGGGAAATGTGCCATATGTTTTTTCTACATCTGAATATAACTTACCACGAACCATGTTTTAGAAACTTTATTAGACTCTTACAGCAGCCTATGTATTTCCAGTTTTGAACTTTTGTAAAAGTCTGAGAATGCCAGGTTCCAGGTTTAGGATGTATCTTTTTTTTTATATATAAAATTGACATGTGATTGTAGCGGTGAAAACAATAGCAGATTGTAGGCCAACAAAACAAAATTTAAAATAAAAATCGTTCAAGGGCCTAAGCCTGGCGGCAACTTAAGTTTAAAGACTATTATCACCATGATCATTAGAATGACTTTCAAAACAATCTTTGTGATCACATTGATAAGCAGGGCGAAAGGTTTCAGCAGGAAATAAGTTTAATGGAAAAGCAGTAGGCCTACCTCAGAAGATGAGGTGTCTAATACTCCGTAATTACCACTGCTAACCTGCATGTGTTGGCTGCATGGTGGAAGGGTAATTACGCTTGCATGACGCTCGAAAAGACCTTGGCTCGACTCAAGAATGTGCGGCCGTGTCTTGGCGAGACGCTTTATTATGCCACAACGGGAGCGGAAGACATGATGACCGTATGATGTTTTGCTGCTTTCAGCTGTCTGTTATGTTTCACGTAATGTAAACAATGGGATGAAAAATAAAATGCTTGTGATGATGGGATTATTCAAGTTTAGAAAAACATTGTCCTGATTCTTAGCGTTCAAGAAAGTCCTCAGTTTTAATCTTCGAGTACAGTAGGTTAATCATTGAATGAAAATACCAAAAACATACTTGCAACTTTGCCAAAGCACATTAACACGCCTTTAACAATTTTATACAAACTTATTGTTTGTCGTTGATCAATGACGTAGTTACACAGCATGCAAGTCAAAATTGGAAAGGAATATAGACTTTCATGTCTGAAAATCTAGAGTTCATACAGTTTCATAACCGACGGCCAAAACAGCCAATATTCGAGGTATCAAATTTTGTCTTAATGAGAGTTATTTGTTGGCGTTGGTGCGAAAAGGTACATTAACCAATTAGCTAAAAATGGATAATCAGTGATAAAAAAATTTCCTCGTGCCACATCTGGGCAATGCTAATTAGTAGACCTTGTAGAAGTCTTGTCTGCGCCATGAAACATTTTTAAATTTGCTTCTGTTCATGCAGCCTACGACACAAGAATAACATTTGATGTCGCCTCCATACCGCACGATTTACCGATCGAGGTGGTGTTGTTGGCAAACGTGATTGGATCAAATAACGTTCCAGTCTCCAGTTGCTGTTCCTTGAAGTCTTTCTCCTTTACATAGTTGCATATGATGTTCTTAGATATGTTTCGTTCGTGTTTTAAATCGATTTTGCTTCTATCGCCTCGAAGTTAAAAGCGAGAAGGTTGTAGGGTAGGCCTAGGCAGTGGCGTAGCCATGGGGGGGTTTTGGGGGTTACAACTCCCCCTTTGGCACGTGTGTGACGTTACGATATTGAGAATGATGCTTTCAGTCCACAAAAGATTTGCTTAATTTTAAACAAATCTGCATTAAAAGAGCGAGTTTTGCCAGTACCAAACATCTCAGCCAGGAATTTGAAACAAGAAAACATAAAGACTTATCTTTATTTCCGAAAAATGCCGAAGAAAACATGATTTTATCCTTTTGCTATGCCACCGGACAGTACCATTTTTCAGGAATATTCATACCCACATTTTTGTTGAAAATGCTCACAGAGTGCACCAAATTCAATGTAATTTTTCAAAATTTTCTGGGGGAGCCCCCCCAGACCTCCCGCCGCTGGCTGTCGTCTTAGGCGAAAACCCCCACCCCCTTTCAAAATTTCTGGCTACGCTACTGGGCCTAGGTATGAGTTGTAAGGCGAGTGGTTTAATACGATTGCGTTCTCTTTTTTTCTTTTATTTCGAATCACGTTTAAATTTTGTTAAGTTCCCAAAAGAAGAAAGGCCGCCATCTTACCCAGATCAACATTTTTTTCTAATATTGGCTTGCACCGGATAAAGCTAAAGAGATTCAACAAATAGATTAGTTGTCAATTGCCACGAGCACCTGATATTTTTATTTGCTTTGTCATAAGTTGACCAATTTGGGTCACAAAGTATTCAAAGTATGAAAATATCAGTTGTCGGATGGAAAACAGCAATAGTTTATATGTGGGTTGCATATCAATTGCAATTTATTTTTGTCGATCAAGCTAGGGATTCATAGAAGTAGGGGATAGCCAACTCGGCTGTAATATTCGACAAGTGTATGTAAAAGCGTTGCCAGATATTTTTTTAATTTTTAGGAAAATTGTCATTTTGGTATTTTTAAAGTCGTGGTCGTCCAAAACTTGCCTGTACACAACTATTTCTAAAACTAATCAAAAGCACTTTTATTATTCACTTTCATATTCACTTTCACTTTCATTGTAAATTTAACTTCTCCTATACAAATAAAAAAAAAACATTACCTGAAAAATAGTTACCCGTTTCAACACTTAAAACATGAATATTTATGATCCTGAGGTGCATTTAAGTTGTAAGTTTCATTAAAGCTTAGTCCATAAATTCAAATTGTCATTGCAAAGTAACACAACTACAAGTGGTTAAAACTCAATCTTGTGCAACTTTAAACTTCAGATTAGTTTTAAACGGACAAGGATATCCCAGACGAGTTAGTCATCCCGTAATTCTGTGAATTCCTGGATCAAACTTCAGTGGTTCGAGTTGTTAACAGGTCCAAATGACCAGTCTGTACAAACCTGGTATATTTGTGCACAAGTGAAGCAATGGGACATCCTAAGCAAAATGTCGCTTTAAGCAAATAGGTTTGTACAAAGACAAACCCTCTTTTTTTTATGCAACATTATTGTCACCTTTATATCCGAACTTAAATGCCTTCATCACAGACAAACAATTAATTAACTCATTAACTGAACTTACATAATGATGATTAAATGCTGCAATTTGCGCGCTAGATTTGCCTAGATATTCTGCAACGTCTTGTGCAACTGTGATGAACGTGTTTATACGTCATGTCATTATGTAGTTGATATTTCGTTGCGCGGATTACTGTATAAACTATTTCTAATCACAAATACAGATAACTACAGATAAACGCAAGTGTTGTTCATGGCTTCCTGATTCAACATAAGTTTGTCCCTAAGAGTGAGTAACAGTAAGGTGGTTTGCAACTCTTTCAAATCCTTTATGAATGGTGTCACACGGTAAACAACGACATGCACTACACCCTCGCCTGTGTTTTTTGACGCTAAATATACAACATCTTCAAGTTCATGATGCAGTAGCCTCCGCTTATTAAGACTACCTCGAGACCAGACGATTTTGGGCTTATTAAGCGGGAGACGACTCTTTATCCCTCCAATACATTCAATAATTCTAGACCGCACCAAATTGGGCTTAACAAGCGGGTGGGCCTATTAACCGCGGAATCTATAAGCGGGGACTATTGTATCTTGTAAACTTCGGGTAATCTGTCATAAAAACGTTCAAAGTAGCTTTAAGTTATAAAAAGATCGCAAACGAGTTCTTCATGTTCAAATTCAATGTAAAGTTCTTCGAGATTTTTTGCATTTGCGCATTCTACTCTCTAGTTTACTCTACACAGTGTACGCATGGCATATGGGTTATTAAAAAGTTTGTTCGATGACTAAAAAAAAGTAGTAAGAGCACAAGTGTTGTTCAAATAATGTAGATTGGGAATATCAACCATTTTCTTCAATTTTTATAACTTGAAACATCTTGAAAGAATTCAAGATTGTAGTTTTGATAAACATATTTTGTTTTCCAGAGATAAAGACACAGAAATGAGGTTTGTTTGGAAGCGTATGTTTTTTTCAATTAAATTGAAGAATTTCTTTTTATACCTAGTTGGGTTACTGCCGCAAGCAATTATTCACAGCTATTGCTGCGTTTTCAAATAAATTATTAAATTTCTTTGAGAAAATTAATTACAGTATGCAATGCAGCCAACGCAGAGAACTCATTAGCCTTGCTATTGCGTTAAGCGGTAATATCGTGCTGTTTGGATTTATTTGACCTTGTAAGTTGCAATGATTAAACAACACGTTCGTTATTAGCTTCTGATTCCAACAAGCTTTTCATATTACGTATGTTTTCTCTTCGTTCTGATTTTGTTGCAAAGTTTGACGTTCTTCGCACTTAAAGAGTGCGTTAAAAGGACAAGGATGACAAATTACGCATGCTGCTTTGAAATTCCACTACATATCTTAACTAGTTAAATTGCTGTATTTTTATTTCAACAACTGAATTGGTAAAACATGTCCTTTTGATTGCTTGTTCGTCCCATTCTGAAGTGAATCTGGGTCATACATGTTGTTGCCAAACTCTAATATGTCTGGAGATTATGATTCCCGTTTGTTGAGAAAGGCATGAGTACATGGGTGTGCAAATTGTAACACGTTTGTCTTCTGCCGTACTGACTGTGAAATATCTTGTTCCAGCACAACCAGCCATTAAGGCAGCAAGTCGGATCTTTCGTTGCACATTGTTTTGGAAGAACATGTCAACTCACAGACACCAATACACTATGAATAATATCTAAAAAACCCTTAAAAAATTTATTAAATTTATGTGTACCAGTTATTGTACCACGCTACTCTCATTATAGTTTTAAGGTATTACTTGAATAACATTAAACGTTTAGGTTTTTTGTCATGGAGTAAAATTTAAAAGCTTTTTATTTGCCAACTCAAAGACAACATTTCTATTTGTTTTCTGAAGTTGTCTATGATTTCACTAATGTTTTCTCGACGTATAAAATTCCAGCTATAGTAAAATTTGGAGGTTTTCACAGGGGAGTTATGATACAAATTAGCTAGAGTGGCGTCAAACAGAGTGATCAGAGATCTCTAGAAGGACTTAACGGACTTATTGTCTCCAATATACGCGAAAATAGGAAGAAGCATTGCATAGCAATGTATTTAGTAGTTGCATATTCAGTTGTTTGACCACGAGAGCTATACACTTTGAAATCGAGCATTCCGTAGATGTGAGTTCGCTCAGTTACGGACTTCATCATTTATGCAACAGGAGGTTGATGAGAGTGTTGCATGAGTGCATCAAATAACGATCCAGTCTCCAATTGCCAAACTTCAGTGATTAAAGTTTTAGTAAGTGTACGACTACAAGAAATTGACGGCGTCAGCGTCACTTTGCGCACACATGTAGGCTACTCGTCACTCTTTATAAAGCTCACGGTAGCCTATTAGTATGTTAAACAAAGCACCTTCTCGCGCTTGACGAAAAGCGAAGTTCATACGAAGAAACCCTGGTTTATTATATGTCACCCACTCACCCTACAGCCGCCTTTACAAAAGAACTTAAATGTCATCATCACAGACAAACAATTAATTAACTCATTAACTTAAGCAAAGTTTAAGCTACCTAATAATGATCAAGCAATATGTTGCAAAATGCATGCTATATTTGATCAACCTAACAGTTATAGTGTAAGTTCGTGCAGAAGTTCTATGTTGTTTTTGAAAACGTCAATTGAGCGTTCTCTGTGGCTTATACGATTTTGCAGCTTTGAAGATCCACTCATAATTGTATTTTCGCCTGATGGGTGGGTCTTCGGCAGATGAAAGTATTCAGAAGAACAGTCTTATCAGAATATAAATAGATTCTGCAGGTGATAATCAAAGCTAAGCATATTGACATATCCCCGAACACGTCTAATTTTGATTTTACCTTTCGTTCAATTGCAGCAAGGTTTGTGATGTTGTTTGGATTGGTACTATGCAATATGTTGGCAAAATAACATTTCCTTTTATGGTAATATTGCGTAAAGGCGGCTAGTTCTCGCGCGGCTGTGGTCGACCTTGCTTGAATTAAAAGAGAAAAAGAAGATGAAAGTTGATGTGTTATATCTGTAGCGTAGTTGTGAAGCAAGTAAATTTTCGCGTTTCGTTTGTTACTGATTACTATGATATTTTACAATAGAAAATTTAGCAGCATCAGTGACAATCAATATCTTAATATTTTTGAAAGTTGTTTCAAATTTGTATGTAGCCTGATACCCACATGCATGTCACTAGTGTCATTCACGGAAGCTCACGAGTTTGGCACCTCCCCCCTGCTAGTATTATTCTGATTCACACAACAACAAGAGTAAAGTTAGGAAAATTTTAAAAATGCTTCACTATGCACCTACTAACTTTCAAGGCCTATGTATAAATGCCACTCAGGGACAAAAGCATTTTCTTTGCATAAATTTGCATTCCAAAGGTGAGTGGGTGATGTCCGCCCTTGTCTGAACTCGTTGTTTGGGTTAATTGATGGCATTATGCACCGCATTTTGTCATTGTGCATTTGAGTTAGTTCCGTTTGAAAGTTTCTCATATTACTTGCATTTTGTCAACTACTCAAAAATATTTATCGTAATAGTTTACAAATGTCACAACCCACACAAAATATAGAACTGCTTAAAACTGATATGATAATAGTGATATTTAAGCTTTAAGGTGGAGTCGACGACAAAAGCAACTCAGCTTTCGACGGAAGTGATAGCGACTTGCAGAGACTTTTCCAGGAAAGTTCGGGTGTTCCACGAAAGACTCATAACCTTTCTAGGTGGCATTGCAATGAAATTTTAATTCTCAACACTTTTTTACGAAAAAATTATAAATAAATGTAGATAGATTAAAAAAAAAACATTGAAAGCAAAGAATATTGTCTCTGATCATTGTTCAAGCATAGCGCTGTTGAAAAGTGCCTTCTTTAAATGGTGGATGGTAACAACTGTTGCCACGAAATTACCCAAACAAATGTATAAAGCTGTTACAAACAAATTTCTCTAAATACTGGATTAATCTGTAGGACATGTACGTAATCTATGATGATGACTACGCTCGGCCTTCGACCGCCAGGAGATTCCGACTAGTAAATATACAGTTTTAATGCTACGCTTAATGTTTATGTCTACCCATTGTTAGATAAAATTATGTGGTCAGCGGTCATAGTGTACAATTTTTATTTTTTTTCTTATTTTTGTGTATGTCGAAAATTTTATTTCTTTTCAAGAACGTGATGTTGCGTCCTTGTTCCTATGCGGCTGAAACCTTCTCAAAGACAGTAAATTGCAACTTACCAAATGATGCGGGTCTAGTGACATGAGACAAATGAATTTTATTACTAAAAATATACGAGTAGGCTACAACTAGCCTACGCTTTTGAAAGTCAATTTTCTTGCCACCACAAGCAGAAAGTTTTTTCATACTTTCCATATGGTCATACTTTGTACAGATTATGCACTATGCAGGTGTTTCTATAGGTCAGTTAGCTTTTCTCAATCTCGTTTATTCAAAAAAGTTAATTTTCTGGCTTATTTTTAGACCTATAGATTATAAAAGAAATAATTTTTTTTGTTTAGTTTTTGCTCAAGTCCAAACTATTGTGTTCATTTTCAACACTTACTATAGTGCGTGTTAAAACGGTTTTAAGTTTTCACTCAATAAAATACAACTAAGGCTTAGGCTACTTATTCTCTACGAGATTAACATCAGCTAGAAACTATTTATCAACTATACAATAATTCGCACATACTTTAGCGACGAGCATCACATAAAATGCAAATTCAAAATTTTTTAAATAACTCACATTTCAGTTTTCAAGAGATGCAGATGACAGGCTACTGAGATTGCATTAATGTTCCGCGAAAATGGATTTGAAAAGATTAAACAAAGCGAGAAATGCATCTTTCAAAGAATCAATTGATCAATACAATGCAAATTAAATAATTAAGTTAGAAAATAAAGAGTGCTTTTTTAAAACGTTGTTGTTTTTTGGCTGGTCAAAGTGCATTCAATATAGATGTGGAAATTTTATTAATTAAAGCCAGAAAACATAGTGTTACAAAACTTTACAAAGTCACAAGATGATTTTCCATTTTTTGTTTACATTTTTAACCGGGGTTAAGCGTAGACCTATGCTTTCAATAAAAAGCTTGTTCAACAAAACATTTTAACAGTAGGCTGGCGCTAGACATCACAATCGTCAAATAGATTGTTATCTTACATTAGAATTGTAGTTATCGGGAAAATCTTGGTTACAAAAGCACATAACTTGATACGCCTTTAATAATTCTCTGCAAAGAAACTTGCTGATTTGATTGTGATCAAAGGATTTTGTGCTATTTAATTTTAGATGAAAAACGTCAAATGTTTTGTTCTTTTCATTTAAGCCTACTGTGGAGTGTAGGCTACTTGGAATTTCGCACTCTTGTGACAGCTTACATACACAAACTACAACTTGCAGTACTTTAAATAAATAATGACAATGTCCGCCCAGATAGTTCAGTTGGTTAGCGCGTGACTTCGTGAACGAAGAAGCCTCAAGATCAAGCGGCACTGGTTCGACTCTCGGGGTGTGCGCTTAAGCAACTCATTTTAAGGACTGCCCTCCATTCAGCGGCGCTTAATGGATGGATTAATTCCCCGGCAACGACACTTCAACAATCGGAAACTTCACGCTGCCAATCTCGGTAACTGGCCTTGCGTCAAAGCCTCTACAAGCAAGAAAAACTACCAAGAATAACTTACCGAGGCTTTGTCAGTTCGAGAATAGAAGTTCAAATACCAAACCAACCAATTGCAAATACAGCTAATGCAAATACCACAGTAGTATTTTTGGTTTCCCAAGCCAAGATAATGAGTAAGTAAAAAACAGAATTATTTTACAAGTTGCAGATGGCCTAGTTAGAAAAATCAGAGCCAAACGTTTACGCTCAGGTTGCCTGGTTTAATGTTTTGGCACTTTGATGATGTTTGCCATAGATAAGCCCAAAGAAATCTTTCCAAGAAGACGACCCAGAAAGCGACTTTAAAAACTGCTTTCTCTCTGAAATGTAACCACTATTTTTCCGATCGAAGCACATGAGAATGCCATTACAGTGACAAGGTTGGAAAGCCCGGGTTGTGGTTTAACCTTTAATGATAACCTTTGCAAAACAAAAACATTTTTTATACTTATGTTATAAATTTACAAAGAATTAGAAAAATAATGAAAGGAAACGACATCTTATCTACAATCATTGTATAAGCATGGTGTTGTTGAAACGACTCTTTTTTGAGTTGTGGATGGTACTAACGATTGCCACGAAATTGCACAAACAAATATCTAAAATCTGTTATGAACAAATTTGACCAAATTTTGGATAATCTTTGACGTTATCTTACACTTCACAAAATTAAAATAGATTTTACTTGAAAAATAAAATTGTTTTTCAGTTACTCTGTTCAATTCTTGCACTAATTACACTGGGTATCAAAATTTGAAAATGTAAGTATTGATGATTTTTAAGCTATAATTTATAAAACGCTGTTGATTTTTATGGCTAAACATCGACTGTTTTGAAAATGCAAACGAACTGATTTTCACACGAGTCAGTTCAATTTTAAACACCTAAAAATCGATTTCGATTAGCTAGCAGCTAGATCATCTTCCGGCTGAAAGCAAACAGCACAAAAAATCAAATGATGAAGGTGCGATAGAATGAAAAATGTTTCACTCTTGCTACGTTAAAGAATTGACGGAAAAGACTAACAACCAAAGGCGAAATAAATGAAAAATGGCACTAGAATGAAAAATTGCTTTCAGTTTAATTGAAGATGATTTAGCTGCTATAGCTGATCGAAATCGATTTTTAGCTGTTTATGATTGAACTGACTCGTGTGAAAATCAATTCGTTTGTATTACAAGACATGTAACCGAGCTGTTCATATCAAGCATTGTTGTGGGTTTGACACCTGTCTGAAGATATTTTGTTTTCTGGACTGTTTTGAAGATATAACGATAAATAACGATATAATTTTCTATCAACTGAAGACCAGGTTCCCCATGCGGTTATACGTTCGTTATGATATGTCATGGCACTATTTTGTTGCGCATCAGCGGTTCATTTACCCGATGAGTTTAACGAACCTACAGGAAACTGAAACCTTGCTCAGAAAACTGTTTTTGTTACACATTATTTCTCAGTTTTAATTTGGTTTCAGATCGTTTAATTCGATGTTGTCTGATATAAAACCAACGTGCAGTGTTTGCAGAGAAAGTACCAGATTGTAGTTTATCAGCAATCTATGCGAACACATTGATGTCAACACCAATTTCAGTTACTTTCAGTGATCTCGGTTTGATTTTTGAACGTTTATTCTAGGAGTGACAAAGTCTGATCCTGGTACTTTTGCATAGGGAAAGGGCGGCTGAGTTGATACAAAAGGTCAGTTGATGCCCCCTTCCAGGGAAAAATAAAAATTTTCTGGAAAAAGCACTGAATGCAGAAAATGCTAAATGCGGCTAAATGCGACACTAGCAAGGACACGAAGACAGTCGGTTGGAGTTGGTCGATGGCATCCAGTGACTGTTCGCTGACAGCTGTTGATGACAAAATAATAATCTGTGAGAAAACTTATGCACTGGGTTGAAGTAAAATATGCTACTCAGCAGGGGTGTATCTCACTACTATATCAGAAGAGTTTGACGCAGGAAGGGGCGAGTTTGTGGGTTAGGCTACTGTTATCTAAAAAAGCAACTGTTTTTTACAGAGTTGTTTTGACACGTTTGGTATGCAAGTTGCACTCATAGAGTAACTTTCTTTTGCAAGGAAGCTTCATTGCCAACAAGTGTGAACATTTTTCCACGGTTGCTGTGACTGGATGATGAATAGTAATAAGCTCTCTCGTGACAGTAGTGGTACCTCTTTTCATTTAACGCGCACTTGTAACTTTTGGGTGCACGTTCAATCGTTCATTTTTAATATGGAACATTTTAAATTTTGATATATTTGTGGTTTCAAAATTGGTTTGTTTTTTTATGGAGACTTTAATCATTTTTCTTCTGCAAAATCACCTTTTCGAATTGATAAAAAGCCATTAAAATATTACATGTCACCATTAGGAACGGAGAAGTGAAACTCACATTTAGCCTACGTAGTCGATTTAACTCTCCCTTGGTTTATTTTGTTTTATGTACGAACTTTCTAATACGTACAAATTTATGGCAGAGTTAGTTGGACTGAAAAACCAATAAACTTGAACAAAAATAAACTGAACTGAGGAATGGATCAACAAAAACAAGAAATGTGTCATATTTTTGAACTTTGCGCCAGAAAAACTGTTTAACAGTGCGGTGCGAGTTGACACTTTCCCGTTTTCGTTCCCGCAAATGTATTTTCGCTGGGAGGCATCCAACCTGCTGAGCTTCATCACGAAGAAGCCACTCTGTTTCTCGGTCACTGGAGCCTAACCATCTTCTTCACCACAAGATCTCTGCTCTCCCAAACGAGCACTCCCGTCGACTAAATCAAGACATGGACAAATGGGGGATGGCTCCATGCGCGATCTGTGAGTGCGGCAAGAAGGAACAAACCGCAGACCACACCCTGTAACTGCGCCATCTATCATGCGCCAAATAGTGTGCGTGGTCTGCGTGACGAATCAATTAAATGGCTGCTCGACCCCTGCCCAAACATCTAGACCGCGTCGCCGCCACTGCCCAAGGGTGGTAAAATGCAGAGCCCCTTGAAGAGGCGAAGAAGGTTTAAACAAAGAAGAATCAAGACACCAATTCGTGTCAGCCGCTCAACGAAGCTGATGAGCAAGACATCTCTGCGGCTACTTGGGCGGATCATAAATGGAATTCTGAATGGAAGTCAAGTATCACCGGACTTCATTCGTTCATCTCCGACGCCGACACACGCCCCATCGGCCTGACACTACAAAGACAGGCGTGGGGGCACCTCAACCGTCTTCGTACGGGTGTCGGGTTTTTCCGATCAACCATGCACCAATGGGGAATGGCTTCTTCCTCCTCTTGTGAATGTGGTGCCGAGGAGCAGACCGCAAACCACACCATCAATGAATGTACCATCTTCAAGCCACCTAACGGAGTGGAAGGTCTGCGAGTCATGAATGATCAAACCAAAGACTGGCTGCTCTCTAGTAGCCTTCCAGTGTAGTCCGGGAACATTGTGAATCTGGATTGGTAAAAGGATAGACCTCGACCCCAGAGGCTCACACGACGACGAGTTATCCAAATTGCATCCGTTCTAATATTTATTCTCTCTCGTGTTTGTTCGTCTCTCCCGTCAAATGGCGAGTGTGAACAGTTTTGTTTTCTGTTCGCTTTTTAGTGCAGCTTAGGTGGAAAAATACAATATCTTTAGAAAATGACGTATGGGTTAAAATGGTTCACTTGTTAGGAAGGAAGACGTTAGGTAAGTTTTTGAAGACGTTATTTAGGTTTTATGCACAAATAGCAGCAATGAATGAGAAATCACAGCCTGTCTCTCCTTTTCAGAGTGACTTCCTTGCCTTGCATAACGAGTATTAGTAAAGTAGAGAAAGGATTATCAGTTTTATTATTTGGAGGAAAATAGTATTAGTTTCAAGAGTGTTTTTCAAAGAAGCACACACTTCAAAATTTACACTTTTATTTTCAAATATGAAGCCACACAGTGAATTAGAAACCGTCGTAAAAATGAGTTTCTAGAAAGGGCGTTTGACATCGAGATAACAATCTCTTAATGTAACTATGAGCACACAATACAGTATTCATTCATTAAAACAGTACAGCACACCGTTTTGAAATACGGTTTTCAAAATATTAATAAGAAAGTTGAGGTAGCATTTAGGTCGTTTATCCAACAAATAAAGTACCAACTTCCCACTGCTTCAAAAAACAAGTGCACATTTTTATTATGTTTATCAATGGAATCATCCTTGCACAGTTAAATGCCTTTCATCTTAGCACAGATACCATATCTTGCACAACACTGTTTTAAAATTGCATAACGAAGGTCGCCAACACAGTTCTGAGAATAGAATGATACAGATACATTTGATCAATGTGCATAATTGAAATTGCACATGTAAAGGCTACGTTTCACTCACTTGAATCAAGTTTTTTTCAAAATCTCCAAAAAGCTCGTTTTATTAAACTATAGCACCATGAATACGACAATCTGCTAACTACTATAATCCAAAATGAACGTTGGCGCAAGGCAATACAAAATATAACAATGACAGTGACAATGACAGTGACAATGACATGACAGTGACAATGACAGAACAATGACATATTAGATCCAGCTACCCAACGTTACGACAGGAGGATGGAGTTTTAAGGCAATTGCATACTAATGTAAAGGAACATTTTTTGTTGGTTCGACGTTAAAATAATAATACAGCATGCAATGAAAATAGTTATAACGTTACTCTACTTTGTGATGTTTACGAATAGTTTAGGTCAGGAAAAAGGAAATAAATGCGAAGCGCAACTTTCGTGTACGAGATAATCACATCACTGCAAAGCGCGAGGCATTGAATAAAGAAAGTAAAAAAGTATAATAATCGTTGAGATCAGAGACACAGTGTGCGAGCGATAAGTAGATAAATAACGTTGTAATATTATTGCTCCTACCCTACCTGACCTTTTCGTCATAAAACACAGCAAGCCTACCAAACCGGGCAACACAATTATCAACCAAGTCCAACAATCTGATCATATTCGCTTGGAAGATGTTCCCGATATGAGTCAAATGGCTATCTGTGAGCCCAGTCCGCATGGTCCAGCTTAAGCGGCAGCGGTGAGAGTAGACATGACGCAATATTTTGATGACGTCAGAAGGAAATTGGCAGTTGTAGAGGTAAGAGATGTAATTGTTCGAATTTGGACGGAAAGCTTGTTCAGTTTTCAAGTGAAGAAGTTGACCTAACAGTAAAAACTGCTAATTCAGTTTCAAAATTACATGTGGCACTATACAAATAGAAAGAAATGATAGACATGACACGGTAACTATCATGCTGCAGATGACAAATGTGGTTTTAGCAAACTTTTCTGCAAAATTTTATGCTAAATTATATGTAGAATTTATCAAATTGGTTGACTTAACATTTCGACTGCAATTTTAAAGCAATATTATTCTTAAAAGCACACGCAAGATAACTTGCCAACAAATACAGGCCGCTTTGTGCCTATTTGCTATTCAAAAATGTGATTGTAACGCACTGGGTTAAGGTAAAGAAGCTGACAATATGAAGTAGTATTACTACGTCTGTAACCTGCAGAAACCTATCGTAAAGTGCAACGCAGCTAAACATAAAAACAAACATGCTATTTCAACTTGTTTATGCTTACACTCAATAAAATAATTTCACAATGCAGTAGGACGACAGAAATAAATTCGAAGCTGATTAAAAAAACGAAGCAAAACAACTGTGTCATGTTTTCATTGCCTCTATGAAACTGGTTCGAATTCTGAAATAACTGCTGTTCACGGCAAAGCAAACCCGCAACATTAACGCACAAACCCACCTTGAACCTTTTCGTGACCCCTGCTGGGAGTGGGGATGTCAGCTAAGAATCCCAGCAGCAGATACTCCAAGTCGTCCAGTTGCCTCCTGCTGAACGGAGTCACCGCGCCAGTTATTCCACTCAAAGGAGGAACGGAAATATGATGTTCAGTGACCACTTTTACTAACACCTGAAGTTACATGAAATGTTTGCTTTCTTGAGATAAAATGATATTAGTTTTCGACAGCTAAACTGTTGAGTTGCTCGGCATAGCGCTGACTGCCAGGAAGAACGCTTCTTTTCACTTAAATTGATATTGTTGGGTTAACGTCATTCAAAGCAAAAGTTTTATGCCAGTTTGGTTTCTAAATTTTACTGAAAGGGAATAAGCTTCGACAGCCACTCTTTATAAGTTCTTTAAACAAAAATGATCAGATGAAATGACATAAAGACTAAAGTAATGTCAACAAAAACGCAACCTATTGATGTAAGAGGCAATTTCAGTCATAAAAAACAAACCATTTTGGTCATGCCTTTGAACTGATGTTAATAATTTTGTGCATTAGTTTCGTAAGGTGAAAGTAATTTGGAAAGCTTCAGCTATTGTTTCCTTGCAGCCTACAGTGCCTTCCAGCCGATTGCACATTTTTTCCTACTCACAAGCAGATATCTTGTGCAAGGCAACTACAAACGATTCACCTTCAATCTAAAAATTCGTCGTTGCTGGTGAGATTTCCTCGAAGAAAATCTCAAAAATCGCTCGCACGAACCACAGAAGACAAAAGTCACGTTGGGATTTTAGACTCTGTGGGTTTTTCAGACCAAAAAAAAACAAAGTTAATATGTAGAATAGGAAAAGCATCGACTGCTAATGTTCACCTTTGGAATCACCACACCAATCAATGATCCGTCTGCCTGCTTGAGAGACCGGAAGTGATCAAATCGGTTCCCACCGACGTCGGTTGGAAATCCAGCGCGCGACAGCTGGGATGAGGTGAGTCGTCTCTCCACTGCAGGGATTGTTTTGTACAACTGCAAAGTGAATCGTGCAATTTGAAAGAGAAAGCTAACCATGTCAGCTTTCTAAACTAGTCAGCAAATTAGTCGTGTTTTGCGTTGTGATCAAGGTAAAAAGAGATTGATTTGCCGGCTAGTAGCCATAGTTTTTGCCTAAACAAAACCAGAGGAAACTTACAACCAAGCAATAATATGATTTCTACATGGTTGCTGATATAGTAGCAAGATCGCAAAATTTGCAGCAACCGAAGGTGAGGCATTGCAAAGGAAATAGTACGTTTCATATTTTTAATATCTCGAGTCATTTCTACCAGCACTCTTGTGATGCTGTACAGTATATTAATAATCGTAGTATCTATGCGCTGTTTGATTTAAAAAATAATTCACAAGAATTAGAAGATATGGTGGAGGTGTTGTACGTTGGAAAACAAAATCGTACAAAATTATTAAATTAAGACAAACGTGTGCGCAAGTATCACATTTGAAGTCAATCCCGTATGCGTATTTGTATAATCTGTAAGTCGCTGCAGCAGATGGGGTATTTTGACCAGTAGACACTTTTAACACAGAACAATTTTCTCTGTGAACCAGCTGACTGCAGCATTGCGACCTTTCTAGCACTCAACCAGAGAGTTGATTCTTGCTTTGAACTAATGTTTGGTCATTACAGACGAAAAAAGAGCTATGGCAGGGCTGGGAATCGAACCTACGTCACTGAAATGACTATTAACGCCCTAACCTTCTACTCCACTGACGTGACGAAGAAATGTTGACTTAATTCAGTGATCGATTTCGAGTAATGGGTAGTACCAAATTTAAGTCATAAGTAGAGTAGACAACCGGAAACAGACATTGCCGTCGGCTGCAGCGTGGGTCAGGTGTACCTCGGAAGGCGTACACCGATGCATAGCGCTCAAGTCCGCTTTCCCGCAATGCAGGATAAAGATATGAAAAACAAACAAACAAATTCACTCAATCTTTGCGTCTTTTCTTTGTTCTTTCTGGAACCTTGATGACGTCACGAACAGTGTAGCTTCTTATTGGTTGGCGGCGTTTTTGCTGGGATTGAGATCTTACTGGGAATTAACATGTTTAATTGGTTACCCTTCTGATTTGGTGAAACCTTCTGAAACCTCATCTACTGCAGCGACCTGCAGTTAAATGCAGCCTAAGCTAAATTTGTCAAATAAAAAAAAAATCATTTTGTGTAGACATATAGGCCTAATTTGAGTAGGCTGTATTTCGTGATGACATTTAGCGGCTCGTGGTTAATATGACAAAATTTATACATCCCACTATCAGAAAATAGGTTTCCCACACCGCAATTACAAGATCTATCTCTCAATACTGCATCAAAAGTATAGATTTCATTTTATGTCCAAAGTTAACCAAACCGATGTCCGCTGATCACAAGCGTACCAAATTAATGACATTAAATTATATCAGCTGGTACAATCCGTCTGTTTTACACTGATTTAACATCAGCAGTCCTTGATTCAGTGTAAAAAAGACGAATTTGTTTAACAAGGATCTGGCAATAATATGCGCATGCGCGTAACATTAGGAATAATTGTCAACTCCTCCTGAGCTAGTTAAACCACCGAATTAAAAAAATAAAATAATAAAACTCTTCTCACCCCTAACATCCTATCAATTTGATACACAGCAGAGTGTGAGACATCCAGTTCACGTGGTCCCTGCTGGGCATGGAAAAATGCAGAAAAATGTTGCGACTTGCTTTTCAAAGCCACGTTTATCTGACCCCCTTTTGCCAGTCTGCCATAAGCTGGTTTGAATTTACGGGCGTCGGTCACTGTGCTCTCTTTTGCAAAATCCATCCAATCAGCATCCGTCATACCTGAATGAGTATTGTAGAGGATGTCAAAGAGTTGTTTGATTTTCTTTCGAGTGAACTGTGATGTATGATACAATAAACAAACCGACACAATGTTTTCAAAATACATCAAATAAATATTAGCAACTAAAATCTGAAAACAAAACTGTAGTGCAAGTTCTTTGCAGGTAATCAGTAGACAGTTGGCAGCTGCATAGCCAAGTGGTAAGAGCGCTGGAACAACAATCGAAAGGGTGCCGGTTCGACACCGCTCAAGAGCATGCGGCTGTGTCTTTGGCAGGACGCTTAAAGGCATGCCTGAAGTTGGACACGAAGATTGGCTTCCTTGCCTTCCCGTCTACTTAATCTTCAACCACCAGGTGTAAGCCTGGATACGACAAACAAACAACAGTAGACTGTGAATTATTACAACCAAAAGTCGTAACGGCCTCCATTTGGTGTAGTCACAGAGTAGTTTTGAGTTTTCTATGGTTATAAGACACCCTACTGCCAGCAAGAGTCGAACTTCTGACCTACCATTCCATCCACAAGATTTCATCAAAACCTGCTCTTTCATGATTCGCCGTTGGACTTGCATAACCGCCATCGAGTCTATGCAATTTGTCTGCACGTGCACCTTTGGAAAAAATAGTTTGCTGCTGCTTTGAGATAAAGAATGCTGTTAATTGTTTATAAGACAGTTTGTAGCAGCCTAATAAGCTAAGGTGAGTCCCATACTTGATCCAAGCATCGGGGGATGAGAAAATAAGATTTCCATTATACTAAGCCTTCGGCACTAACAAGAGTAGGGTGGCCAGTTTCTTTCTAATAGGCCACAGTCAGTAAAATGCAGCACGTTTGGCAATATCAATGTAGTTGATTTATATAAAGTTTATACATACAACAGGGTAGTGAAGAAAAGTGAAAACTAAACTATTTGAAAGTGCATTAACAGTTTACACAAACTATAAATCTTTTTGACATCACGGTAAAACGCTACTAATCGTACCCCATTGACCACGGCTGTATGTTTGAACTACGCATCAATAAAAGTTACACTCAAATGCAGGGCAAGTTAGCATGCTACAAACAGTAAGTAGATACGATGGCAGCCACTAGGGTTGGTAGTTTTGTGTAACATAGAAATCTACAAAGATACTGTCACTCGAAGTCGTACACAGCGGAGAAACGGAAGGAAGTAAACAAGGATATGGACAAAGAAGGGAAAAAAGTTCAAAGCCTAGAGGTGAACACTCAATTTTCAATAGCAAACAAAAATAGACGAGGTTAGCTTGAATGACGTTTAGAACACGTCACACATGTATTGGGTATTGTACTGGTATCAAGGAGCACGGC
This sequence comes from Aplidium turbinatum, assembly GCF_918807975.1. Classification (NCBI taxonomy): domain Eukaryota; kingdom Metazoa; phylum Chordata; class Ascidiacea; order Aplousobranchia; family Polyclinidae; genus Aplidium; species Aplidium turbinatum. The sequence continues at coordinate 22,253,367 of NC_137476.1, read as the reverse complement.
CTTTAGAGTTACGGCTAGCTAAGTCACATTTTGTGAACAATTTCTACAGGCCGTGCAAAAAGCAAGTTACCTCTCGAGCAGTGGCTTGCGGACCAATAGTTACCGCATTATCGCCGCCAGTGTTCTGACGAATATATACGTTGGTGCCGGCGTGGTCAGTTGGACGATGCATGTCTGACTTCAGTACCACCAGTATCCAACCTGTGAAAATAAGATTAACGTCCCAGTATCGTGATACAGCAAACTAATACACAAGTGGTTGTGAAAGATGGTGGTGGTGGCTTCTTCATTGCTTAAGCTCTAAAAAGATGCGATGATGTTTCATTTGCTCCAAGTTGTCAAGCATGCTACATTATTTTTGAACACTTCATTTGACCTCAGCAGACATCAGGAAATGTAGAAGCGTGAACACACTAGGAATAAGAATAGATTGTGATGGTGGAAAAATATCAGGGTTAACCTCGGACTCTATTCTCAACCACGGGGGAAAGTAAACATCCTCATTTGGAAAAATATTCGAAATGGCGTGTCCTCCACGCGCGATTCCACCACCTTCGCATCTTTATCCCAACAAGACCTTCGTCTTCTCCTGAATCTTCCTCTTGTCCTCCAAATCAAGTCTTCTGGGAACTTGTCTCGTCATCTCAAATACATCCCTTTCTTTCAACCAAGCAAGCGTCTATTTGTATTTATCACTGCTTCAACCGCCATATTGTCTTAAAATATCGATATCTTTTGTTTCCTTGTCGGTTTAGACTTAGACACAAACAATGGAAAGCTTAACTTTTCAGTAGTCAAATCTGTTTTTTTTCCATCAATGTATACAAACGTTGAATTAATGTAAACAGAACTGATTCTTGTTATCAGGGCTAACACTATACAACACGTGTTAAAGTCATTGTTTAAAGACGTTGAAACGATGCCAAACTGAAGACTTTTACTTAAAAGACCAACCTTCTTTTCGTCGATGAGGCATTGTCACAAAAGCTTTGCATTTAGCGTCACTCAAGCATGCCTGCATGGCATCTTTCACGGTGTGCACAAACCTCTTGCAGCCCCAGTTAGCTCGGCTCTTAGGGCACTTGTAGTCGTACCGACCAGGGAAATCAGCGTTTTTGTACACAATAAATTTTTTATGCACTTGATCCTATATAATAAAGAATACAAGTTTGCACATTAAAAAATCTATAAAATCTCCAAGACATGTTCCAACTGCTGAAGATAATTTAACAACATTAGTTATTCAAACTGTTTTGTTTGATATTTAAGAATTGGGCCGTTCATGCTTTGTCTGATTGCACTCGCAGGAAGCTGTAGACGTTAAAAACAAAAACATTTTTACTATTAAAGTAAAAAGAAGCAATATATACTGGTTTATAATAATATTAGGCGGGCTCACGGGCTGCATTAATAAATAATTGTAGTAGGATAGGGACACTGTCTTCATTGCCTTCGCGTCCACATGATATAAATGTTGAACCACAGATCAGAAAGTCAGAGCACTGTACAACAGAGGATAAAGGTCAAAATTTCGAAGATGTGCTAATTCAGTTTTGATGCAAAGTCATCAATGTTATTTTCGGAATCAGTGTTCGAAATATTCCAAAACAGCTGTGACATTTGAATGTTTTGAGCAGTATAGTTAACAGGGTCTGCTACTATTCAGTGAGTCCGATTCGGTGAGTTCCTAACCTCAAACCCCCAACCCTAAAACGGCAATGATAATTAGGCTACGGTACCCGATAATTTAAAAAAAAAATTGAAAAAAATCACCGAATAGGGATCGGACTCACCGAATCGGACTCACCGAAACGGGCCATTCCGTAGTTAACAAGCCAAGAAACGAATCAATCTTAGCTTGCCACGAATTGCTATGTATTTCCCGTGTAATTGCGTGAAACTTTCTGTTGTTTCTACAGCATGTGACTTGCTGATTTAATCGCATCTTCATTTCAGTGCCTTATTTTCATGACTTGTTGAGGTATTCGGACACCAATAGTGCATCTCGCAAGTTCCCGTGGTTATTCGAATCTTGTGCACGCCCCGCGATTGATCACCCAATACTCATTGTTTTTAAAGTTCCAACCAGTTTTTAGAGTAAAGCAAGGCATTTTTTGGCTTCTGACAACAACAGAAGTTTACAGAATCTCAGTACAACCGAGCATTTTTGACAGCAGCTTCATAACGGTTTAAAGTTATACCGCAGAATCCGAAAGTACATGCAGCATACACATAACCTACATTATCATCCAACGATTTCGAGCCTTCTCCACCGAATCTACTGCTTTTAATCTTTTTTTGTTGGTGTTTGTGAATTTTCTTGATGTCCACTTCATTTATTGCAACTTTCCTGTCATGTTTTTTCGATGAGTCAACCTGGAAGACAAGAATGGGGTATTGGGGTAGCCTTTTTCTAGCAGGAAAAACTTCAGACAGATTAAAATTTCACATAATGATAATTACTTCAGTAACTAATGTAGGCTACACACATTAACAAATCACATTAGACGTTTTCAGGACAAATTAAAATGGAAAAAAATTCGTAAATCATAGCCACTAGTTGGAAGCACACGACCGTTGTAATGAACACGCAGAAAATCTGCTGAAAACTTCACATATTATATTCTTATTTAATACTTTTTAGAAGAATTATCACAAGCCAACACACTTTTTGTGTCAGCATAGTAAATACCATTCAAGGGTATATTTTGGGTGCTGAATTCAAAAATCACATCAGATTTTTTGTATCACATCAGGATTTTATCATATCTGATGCTGTTTTTGGTAAAAATTGGTAAAATCGACTCCTGATCTACATTGGTAGACTATGGCGTTTTAGGGAATTTGAACCCTTTTTTGTCAACAAGGTCTGCGATAAAGTCTAAATTCATCATGATAAAGTCTAAAGTCTACACAAGAGATACAAACATAATATTAATGAAAACATTGAGGTATTTCAAGACCTGTTTTTTTTTTAATTTTTGATTTTATTGGAGTCTGGTAACTTGAACCCAATTCTTCAAAGTTTATCTACTAACACTAAACGTTCAACGTCCTTTTTTTTACAAGAGTACATTGTTATGTTTTTCATGTTAAGAAGTAGGTTTGGTGGCTGTGCAAATCTCCAATGCATATTTTATTAAATCTTTTGGTTTTGCCATCTTTTCCTTTTGTTGGTGCTACAGTTGTGTGTTTGTAATGTCATTCGCTATATGTTTGCACCAGCAAAGAAAAATAAAATTGAAGAAATTGAATAATAGACACATAAAAATACGTTCAATTCTACAGAAAAAAAGGAAATTTCACATGCACATTCGGGAAACGTTACTCTGGGTCAAACTTTCGCTTGCAATTTGCATGATTGTCGTGAATGTTGTGAGTGGATTTAGAATTTCTATTGATCTATCGTCTTGTGGAGCCCATGATTTATCCTGATCACTCAGGCGAACTTTAAAGTATGCCAGATATGCTTGTTTCACAAAGTTTGTTATGGTTTGCCTTTGGTTAGGAACAGTATGACTGCCACTAGTGCCACATATGTAACAAAAAACATCAGGGTCATTTTCACACTTTCTCATTGAAGATGCCATCCTGCTACTTATTCACACCACAAACAGAATATAAACGTCTTGCTAATATGAAAAAATCCGAATACATGAAAATAAAAATAAGTTATAGACAAGTTTCTCATAAGCTTAAATCTCCATGTTCAGCAGTAGCTATGGTGGACTCTTCACTAAACGAAAAATATCAAAAAGTAGAGTGGTACCGTACTAAACATTCAGGCGAAACTGAGTATAACCCTTCCTGTAAGGGGTGGTTTATGGATAGTTCTCAGAAGGTACATAAGTTGGATGGTCTACCATAGACAGATGGTACACTAGCCTGATGGTCTAGGTCAGTGGTTCCCAACTCGTTTTTAAGGCGACCCATTTAAAAAAAAAAATCAGTTCGGTAAAATCTTGCGACCCAAGCAAATTGTCGTAATATTTTAAAAGCCATACAAGATTGTGTTGCAAACAAACAGCACTACAAAAGCAGTAACTTTTTCCGAAAATAATATGTTTATCAAATCACTAATGAGATAGCTGTGCTGGCTTGCTGTCAGTGAGTTTTTGAAATCGAGGCGTTATTTTGCTTAGGCATAGCCGCATGTCGGCTTTAACTTCCAGCCGGTTTCGCTGTTCAGTTTTCAATACACACATGGCGCTAAATCCAATCTTACAAAGCCAAGTTGTTGCAAATGAAATCTGATGTTGAATCCCTAATTGTGAAACTGTGAGATACACTTTGTACATGGAAGCCCAAAAGTGGATGTTTGCAGAATCTTTGGGGTATTTGTCTTTGAAGGACGCAAAAGAAATACGGTTTGCTACTTCTGTCGTTATGTCCATAAACTGTTCTGCAACATGGATGGAAAGTTGAGGCAGATCTTTTCCAACAAATGGATCAATTATCCAATCACTTTGGTTATTAAGTGTTAGAAATTATCCATAGTAGTGCACAAACTGTTCCAGGTGTCTAATTATCGTTTGCTTAATATCAACTTCATTGCCACAGGCCCACAGATATATTGCGTTAGTTGAGGAAATATATCGTAGCCTACTCATCTCTGGTAACATAACTTTTCCAGAATATGAGTTTTTTGTGGTAAGCAGAAACTTTTGCGTCGCGATCAATCACCGTAAAACCATTGCCTGCATAGATAAATTTAGAGAATTCAGAGAGTCAAATATATCGGCAAGGTAAGCAACGTTTGCCTTGAAATCTTCTTGCAAAAACTTCTCGGCTAATCTCACAAGTTCTGTCGCCTCAGGAAGGTAGGAATCTCCTCTCGCAAATTACAAACTCGCTTCAGGACACGACCTCGTGACAACTATCGCACTTCTGTGTGCAACAGCAATGCTTGATAATAATCAGAATCCACAAAGACAAAAACAAATGCCGATTTAGTGGACTTGTTTTGATGAAGTTTACACACTTCACATCATTCAACACTTCGTGCCGCTCTTGAGACAGCTTTTTTGCAGCAAGGCCTCTCTGTGGAGAAAGCAATAAGTCCATACAGCACTTGGGGCTTTGTCTTTGATGCGTTTTACCACACCAGACTATGCGTGGTCCAACGTGTGGAAAACTTTGTCATAGTTTGTCCGACATAGCGTTCGTGACATAGTGCACGTTACAATATAGATCCCGTAACTTTGTCAAGTTAATTTATGTTTGAGACTGAAATTTTTGTTGGGTTTACATTTAATAATAATAATAACAATAATAAAAGCGAAAATTGTTAAAACTTCTTGCACTACGATCAGGCCCGGATTTAGGGGGGGGCAGAGGGGGCAGTTGCCCCGGGCCCCCCGACTTTTGAAGGGCCCCCCTATGTGGAGAAAAATGTGATTTTTTTCCTTTTGGCCTTTAAAGTTTCTGCAAAATGCTGTGCAGTACTGAACTGATGCTACTGTAGACGTAGAGATGGTTTTTCGCGCCGTAGGCGCAAACGTTTTTTTTGCATGGGGGCCCCCCGATCTAAAAGTGCTCCGGGCCCCCCATCAGCTAAATCCGGCCCTGACTACGATCATGCTACAAAGCTTTCCGATGTTTCGACATGAAACGCTTCATGACTTGTGTTTATATTTTCCAGTTTTGTGATCGATCTCATCACGTTTTAAATTTTTTTTATTGTTAATTTTTTTGCCCAAGATACAATATGCCTGAAAAACAAGCGACCCAAAAAAGTTATCAGGCGACCCAACTTTGGGTCGCGACCCATGAGTTGGGAACCACTGGTCTAGGTGACCTGTTTGACCAGTGGACCATCTAGCTAGGGGGCCTTCTGACTAGTGTACCTTCTGAAGATAAGTCGGTCACTCCAATGGTCATGGTGTCATCATACATCTCCAAATGTTACAAAATAAAATCATTTCCATGATTATGACAAATTTTCAAACACTAAGAGAAAATTCGGCCAAAAAGCCAATATTATGAAAAAAAATCATGCAATAATCTCAAAAACCTGATGTGATGGGCAAAATGTGATGTGATTTTTGAAATCAGCAGCCTCAATTTACCCCAAATCACATCTTACATTGCAGACACAAATTTTTTTATCTTTTTTGTTGGCCTGTGAGTTGAAGTCTGAGTTTCTCATTTTTAGTTGACTGCCATTTCTATATTCTGGGTCATAACGTTAATCAGGAGAAAATCCCCAAACGGCAATGGCTATATACAATAATACATTGTCTGTGATCACATTTGAATGTCGATAGGGAGCACCAATAATCTAGTTAGTCGACCACACCGGCCATCGGAAAAAAGTCGCAACCAACGAACCGTGCCGTAAATTTTCATATAGAAACGATCAAAGGTTAATAGATCAAAATCAAAGTACGCAAAAACAAACATCAAATTGTATCTCTGAAAAAATTTTTTCCATTAACTTTCTTTGTGAGTTGCACAATACAGTATATGAAGAAAAATGAGGCTAAAAGCTGTAGGTGAGTTAAATCGCGTGTTGTTGTAAAGTCGAAGTATCTCAGACACATAGAACATCTTTACCTTCCAAGTATCGGAGAAGCGGAAGGGTCTCACAAAGGAAGAGTCAAGTTTGTTCATATCATGTTGACCCGGATCAAGCTTCATGAATATTTGAGACTGAGCTGTAAGATTATTGTACTTTACGTTTTGTTTGTCGTATCCAGACACAACCGCATGCTCTTGAACGGTGTCGAACCGGCACCCTTTCGAGTGTCGTTCCATGGTTCTTACCACTTGGCAATGCAGCCGACACATTTACGCATTTAAGTTCATATACTGTAGTTTCGGGAGAGAGTTCGCTTCTTTGTACCACAGACAGGCAAGGCACAACACGGTTAAGCATTACTAAAATATATTTAAAATATTTACAAATAGTTTTAACAGTCGAGCGTTTTCGGCTTAACTTAAGCCAATAAAGCCATCATCAGGAATCTGAAATTATTTATAACAAATGCAATAAATGTCAGCCTCTTGAAAGAAACTAGCTAACTGATTAAATAACGAGAAATACACAACGATCGAAAACAATGATGTGGAAAACCGAGAGACAGACAAAAAACAAATTAAATTAGAGCAGACGCAACTCACTACAAACAGATAGCGTAACAGGATAGCAGGATACATTTAATACACGTACATTTAATAAGCTTAAATCATGCAACAAATCTTAGTAATTTAAAGTACAACTGTCATGTAGAAAGCAACAACCAAGCTTTTGAACAGCGGATTAGTTATCAACAGCTTATGTTGTCCATCACTGTTTTGAAAGTCATTCAGAAAATAAAAAGAATATTTACCTTTTTGCAGTAATTCTTGAATATCTTTTGCAAGATCGGTAGGATCAATTTTCGGGTTTTTCAGCGCAATGGAAATATCAAAAACAGTCTCTGAAAGTTTTGGATGAACGTTGTGTAGTAATAACGGAAGCAGGAATTGATGAGTGAGCTCGAATAGATTCTTCTTTGCATTGTAACCCACACATCGCTTCAAAATACAACTAATTCCTGCAAAGGGTGACATTGACTCGAACCAAGTGAAGATAACTGAACTTTAGAAAGAGATTGCTGTTATATTGTTATATATTACTGTATATTTTAATCTTCAACTACTGGGATATGAACGCGGTGCCATCAACAGCTACTCACTGATTCAATGAAGCGACGTACCTAAGTCAACTCCAGCAATGACACACTGGCTGTCAGTCATACAGGAAGGCTCTAAGGGGAATAAAAGTTGATGGAAATGACATAACAGGATTTTTCTGTTCATCGTATCCAGAATGAAATTTTGTGGCTCCCAACTTTCCAGCCTTAAGCTTTTCAAAGGTGTGTTTGCAAAATAGACGACAAGGCTCAGTAGATCAAGACAAACCTGGTTGAGTAAAGAGAAATAAGACATGAGTAGAGGAGTAAGACGAAAAAGTATTTTAAGGCTGAAAAAAAAAAATTATAGCAATGCGAACAAAATTTCATGGTCATGGAGTAATGAAACCAAACATCAACTATTTTTTCGTCGAGTTTTCTTATCTATTTACAATTCTGGATTTAAGTTAGACGGTTATATACGTTTTTAACAACACACGATACGTTTTTAAAGACAACACTTATTTTACGGTTTTACACCATTGAGCAGAAGACTATCATTTGAAGAAGCAATAAAACTATTGGTTTTATTTCTTTTAATTTTAGCAATGTAGGCAAAAAAATGTAGCTTTACACAAGAGTACACGTCGTTGTACCACCAACATACAAAGTAACAACCTGAGTGATTACTGATTAGGCTATGTAAGTAACAATATCATGATTCTAAATACAGAATAAGATTGTTCACCAGGCATTTTAACTTATAGATTAATTTCTTGCGTTCTTCCGGTGACTTCAGACTATCACAAGATGTTGACCAGATATCATTTCAACATCTTGTCATAATCTAGTGACTAGGCTAGTCTATGCAGCCACCTGAAAAAAGCAAGAATTTAATCTATAACATTATATCAGATTCGTAAGAATGCTTTTTTTTTGATACACTAAGTTGCAAAGCAAAATTAAAATAAACGATAACGTTGTTATCCAGCGAGTTTATTGAATGCGTTGTCAGATCGCAGTAGTTTCAGGTGGTTAGTTTAATGTCATTTCTTTTACTAGTTTGACAGTCTGGCTGCCAATCCTGACCAACTTTACTATTTTGTCAAATGTGAAAGAATACGTTGTTTATAAAAATCTCATTTATTAGGATTTATTCTTTTGTTACATGTCTTCGGAAACGACAACACAAAGGCTCGTCGTAAAATGTAGAGACCAATGTGTAAGTGAATACAAACTCAACAAACCGACCTGGAGCCGATCATTCCAACTGAGCTGATTTAATTTCTCAAGAGAAGTCGGAGAACCAGTTTCTTTCAGTAATATGACCTCAGATGACGACAGCCCGGAAACTGCAAAAACAGTCACGTACAGGGGACCAAAATTTTCAGTTTACTCGATTGCATTAAAGTTGTTGAAATGAGTGGGTCAAAAGCGAAAAAAAGGTAACCTGACCTTCTTAGAATTTTTCTCTTGAATTGTATTCAGCTTGTTTGGAATCTATCATGTCAGTTTTATACACTGTCTTGTAGAGGCTTTAAATCACTGACACATACCCGGCTATCCCGGTTAACAGAGTGAAGCTTTAAGTGTTGTTACATGCAAACTAATCCAGCCACTAGGTGATGAGTGAGCATTGGCTTGGCTGGGTAGTTTAACATCATGACAGTGACTTACCAGTTTGATCAATAAAATCTACTTTTCTAACGCACAAGCCAAGAATTCCGACTATATTAGAATGGGAAAGCTGCACAAATAAAGCTATTTCATCAAGGAGTTGCCTAGAAAGAAAATATCAGCATATGATCATGTGGCAATAACAACCTATAATAGAATAATCAATACTTTTTCTCGAATTTATCACTCAGGAATATCTATAACTCCAAGATTCAAAACTGTAATGTGTCATGATGAAAAACAATAAACATCAGTGGGGGCATCAAGTTATTCGTTATTTTGAATTCACAAAAAATCGAAAATTGTAGTATCATATATATTGATTATGATGATTAAAGAACACAATACTAAATCCAGACTCGCATCAATGCAAAATTAATTATAATCATATAACAACAATAATCATTCGCTATCTCCGCTTGCAGCAGATTGCACATCAACATGGGTTACTTGACAGGGTTCCATGTGATTTGCTAAAAAATATTGCACAAACATTGCAAAAGAGTATACACCGACTTGCTCGTTCACTTATGATGTGAGCTTGCCACCTGTCTACATTGATTTTTCTAGTTGACCCATCAGACAGTATAAAAACAATTTCTGTGCGAATTCAATCACATATCACACATAAACTGTATTTTGTTGGTGTTGCATACCTGTGCTTCAACAAAAAGCATCGATCCAAATTTTGTTGAGTTCTTTCAGAATCTGACAAGTCACAGTTGGCATTCATTGACAGATCAGGGTCGCTCTTCATTACTTGCACTTGTACATTTTTGTTATTGTAAGTTCCCAAATACACTGTGCTTCTTTTGGTTTCATGCAAGACATTCTTAATCTGCAAAAAACAATTTAGCCAATGGAGTTAAGTAGGAACAGAAAAAAACACTTCATCTACGGCATATAACCTAGATCATACACAAAAGACCTTCATTCACATTGTTGTTGCCATAGCCTGTCAACTTACAAAATCCCAGAAATTGCTTTACTTTACAAAAGTACTGTAAGGTACAAGATTTGCTGATTGTATTTCTCATTTACTCAGCAGACGCTCTTGAAACCAGATAAATGTAGCTCCAAATTGTGCCAGTGCAAGACTATGTTTTCAAGGATATCTCCTTCAATCTTGTAAAAGCTGCATCTTAAAAAGGGAGGTTTTGATTTGAACGTATGAGGATGGCCATGTTTATTTCTCTTAAAAGAAAATTTCCTTCTGTATTGTATAGAACAGAAGCTGCCATTTACCAGGTGGTATGCTATGGCTGCAATCAGGTTGTGAAAGTACCAAAAAACAGAGGGTGTTCAAGCACCAGTGCATTAAATCAGCTGTCCTTATTGTCAAAATCTTTATCGTGATACATTAAACAAATTAACTCAATTTCTAAACATCAGATGTGTTGAAGAAATTTGTAAAACCTTGCAATAAAATTTGACTACAACATTAAAATGAGTAAGCAATAAGCATGGAAGATTTCTTCTATTCTATACAAAAACAAATGAATATGCCATGTCAGAACAACTCATTCTCATTACAAATCATGTTGAAGCTAAATTTGTCTTTCCAGATCTTGTTTGACTTTCTCAACACTTCACAAGATATTTGATGTAGGTTTCAGCAATGGTAGAAAAGATTAAACATGAAACTGACACCATACATGTTTTCTCGTCTCTCAACACATTTTGATGTTTTACCTTGTTGCCATCAAATGACCTCATGTTCTCATACACTAAAAATGGTAACAACAGCTTTAATTTTTTAGTAATTGTATGCAATGCTTAATTTGGTTATTTGACTTTAAAAAATATTTCTATGCTACTAGTTTTGTCGTGCATTTTTAGACCTTACATTGCCCAGGCATGAAAAAAAAAAGGTAAAAATAAATAAGAAATTTAAACAATAAAAATTATCAGACAATAATTAAACCTTAATTAAATCCACTTCTTTGCATCCCCATAGTTGTAATAAAAAGTTTTGCAAATGTACGGCACTTATCAGCTCATTGAGGGTATATGAGAAATCAATGCGATTGCTTTTTGATGAATTTTTGTCAATGTTTTCTTTTCCTTCATCCACTTTAAAGCTTTCTGAAGCATAATGAGTTAAAGAAACCAAGTTTAAAATCTTTTTGCCAATAAAGTCTTTGTTTGTAAAAGGATCGGACTTTGCTGAATAGTCTGGTTCAAGAAAAGTTATTGGAAAATTTATTTCCTGTGCTGGTTGATCAACAAATAAACTTTCATTACATTGATTTTGAAAAAACAGAAGTACAAAAAATAAAAAAATAAGGAAAGTCAGTGACATATAAAACCTCAGCGGCTTAATGGCCTTCATTCTGCAACAACAAAACAAAGTGAATAATAAAAATCATATTAACTTAGTAAAGTAATGTATCGTAACATATAACTATAGCAACATAATGTACAACAACAATCCTGATTGGAAATAGTGATACACCAGTGAAATAAGAATTACAGACAGTGAGACATACAAATTTATTAACAGTCAAAGTAACTCAATACAAAAATATGAAACACTATTAGAAGTAACTGTACTGATTTTGTAATCTGAAAAAAAAACAATAACCACATTTTTATCAGTTGAAAAATATGTTAAAACCCACATGGGTCTGCTTCAATTTAATGACAAAACACAATAGTGACTGCTTGACTCTTTTTGTATTGATATTTTGTCCAGGTCAATGACATGAAAAGGGCAGTGTACCTTTGGTCCTTTAGCTAAGAACAAAAGTTCAAAAACCAATGCAAGTGATATTACTTGGTGGTTATAATTATTGATATTGCTATTGTCTAGTAATGATAGTTAGACTGCAGATTTTGTTACGAAGACCATATACATATATATTGTAGACTACAGTAGACTGTATCAACCATCAAGTTCTGTTATTAATCATGTTGGCTTTATGAGTCTGCTACTATTCGGTGAGTCTGATTCGGTGAGTTCCTAACCTCTAACCCTTAACCCCTAACCCCAAACCCTAAAACGGCAATGATAATTAGGCTACGGTACCTGATAATTTAAAAAAAAATTAAAAAAATCCCCCTTTAAGGGATCGGACTCACCGAATCGGACTCACCGAAACGGGCCATTCCGTGGCTTTATAGGCTATAAAGATTTTTAAAATACATATTTAATTATTTTATTTCAACTTACAATAATTTCATGCATTTGTTAAGTAACAAAAGTTGGTTGAAATCATCATACTACATTTTAAAAGTGAAAATACACACAAAACTGCAATTGCATGACTGCTTATTAGTGCTTATCAAAAACTATATGCTATTAGTATTAGTTTTAACTTAGCTTCGTGAATTATGGTACACAGAATGGAAGTGAAGGTCCTGTGAAGTGAATTGCTCTTAGCAGTTTGAATTAAACAACACGAGTTATTTTACAGATTTTTTGCTTATTTGAAAACTGCAAAAGTTTAAAATCCTATTTCAGCATTTAATTTTGTTACAAATAAAAAAAAAAATGCATTTTTTTTATATAGCCTAGGCTAGGCAAAAACCTGTGTTTTTAAATGCTTTTATTTTTTATGAAAAAAACAAAACATGTTAAGCAATTTAGTTTTTCAACTGGAAGTTAGAGCAGCAGCATCAACTTATTAGGAACATCTGGGATATCTCATATGTTTTAAGATATCAATCAATTATTTTATTTTATGTCATTAATAAGTCCGGAACAAAAAACAAAAAAAAACTGCTAGCTACAATAGTCAAAACACGTTAGTGAACGAGAAAAAGTTGCAAACCCTTGAAAGTTTTAGGACATGCTTGAATAGTAGTTTATGTAGTTAGCACGGACACAACCCCCTTTCCCCCTAACAAAACAGCAAAAAACATAATAATATACCATAATGCAAGTAAGCTTGTAGCCTATAGCTCATGTATTTTTAAACTGCTAAGATTTTGAAGTAGCCTGCACTGTAAGATTGGATGTACTTCATCACACAATACTCTTCAACAACTTCCTCACACTATTCAATGAGCAGTATAAACCTTCTCATCAATCGCATGATGTTATTGTAATGCTCAACAAAGTGTGGTGTTTGAATGGTTAAAAGTGGATATGAAAGTGTTGTCTCACTGTCCTACTCATCTAGAATATTTCCCACCACAGATTAACTTGGACTTGGGTAAAAAAACACACCAATAATGCTATGACAGAAACAGAACAAGAAAATGCCTGCTAATTTCATGATGGTTTGAAAGTAGGGACATTCCCCAAAATAAACTTTCAGTGACAGTGCTGCATTTTTAAATTCGAATCTTGACCTGGACTTTTCACCATAGACAAAAGGGAAAAGTAAAAGAGTATATAAACTAGGGTTGCCATACCGTCCGGAAAATTCCGGACATGTCCGGAATTTAGGGTTAAATTTTGCGTCCGGGAGGAATTTTAAAAAATGCTCAAATGTCCGGAATTTTATGATGGGCGTTTTGGGGGAATTAAAATTGCGGGAATAATCCTGTGAATTAGGAGTGTCCTAGAAAATTCGCTCAGCCAGCTCATTTTACTGCATCTGCAATCGTGCTGTGCACACTGCCAATCCAGAACATTGTTATTTCGTACCGTGTGCATTTTTTTTACTACGAGGTTGTACGGAATTATGATGTAACAGAGCGTTTTCCTTATCAATGATGTTTACCACTTAGAAGTCAGTGTTACCATTTTAGTCTTTTTAAAACCAAATCTGGTTTATTTTGCAACCGTTTGGTTTATTTTTTTTCGATTTGGTTTATTATTTCTTTTCTTTTTCTTTTTTTTGGTTTATAATTTGTTTTTTTAACATACTTTAGGTCATGTATTCGGTTCGTTGCAGTGATTATTTCACTCGAACAAATTTTTTAGTTTATTTCTGCTTCAATTTGGCTTATTCTGGTCATTTTTGTTTAGCTTCATGTGTCGTAATGCGATTTATCAGTACTGTATGTTGGTTTATTTTTTAGTGTATTTCTGCTTCAATTTGGTTTATTCTGGTCTTTTTTTTAGCTTCATCTAGTTTATTTTTATAAAACCTTGATGGCAAACACTGCTTAGAACTTTCTGGAGCTTTGGAACTTTCTTGAACTTATTGACCGTTGCGCTGAATCAGAATTGGTTAGATATAGATCACATGCTGCAAAAATTACTAGAACATTCCAACAGTCTATAAAAGCAGGCAATTTCGCACATATAATCAGAGATTTACTTAAAATGTCATAGAGGAGGAAGCCTAGTGATTTACTTAAAATGTCAGGAACCATTTGGTTCAGTTATTCTGGTGGTTAATTACTTTGTTTTTTAGATTATGCGTTTTTAGTTGGGTTGTATTTATTGTTCATAAAAAAAGATATTATTTCAAATGGCTAATTCTAAACGAAAGTGCACATTCACTAACGAGATGCAAAAAAAACATCCATGTTTTAGAAAAGGCAGGAATGATTATGAGGCAGAATGCTTAGTTTGCACATCAGGAACCTATATATCTATCGTGCACAAAGGTAATGGTGATTTAAACACACATCTGCAATCGGAAAAACATCGCAAAGCAGTAAGAGGGGCTGTTGCATCAACGAAAATGACAAATTATTTTGTGACAGCAGGAAGCAAATGCGAAGATGAAATCACTGCCGCAGAAGGCACTCTTGCATTTCACGCTGTTAAGCATCATCATAGCTTTTTGTCCATGGACTGTACATCTGCTTTACTTAAAAAGATTTTCCCTGATTCTAATGTAGCGAAGTTTAGTAGTGGCCGCACAAAGACAGAAAAAGTTGTTAGGCCTACTAGCGTACTTGCGCAATATTCTATTGATGCTGTTCTGAAAAGTTTTGAAGAAAACGATATCGCGTATTTTGGCGTTGCAACAGATGGCAGCAATCACAATGAACTGAAAGTATTTCCTATAGTTATTCAATATTTTGACTGGAGGAAAGGTGGTTTGCAATCAAAATTGATTGAGTTTACAAACAAGGCAAACGAGACTGCCGACACAATAGCCACTTATGTAAAAGACACCTTAGAAAAAAGGATGCTTTTGAAAAAATGTGTGGCATTTACAGGAGACAACTGCAATACTATGTTTGGAGGACTTCGGCGTAATGAGCAAGGAAACAATGTGTTTGCAAAGTTGAAGAAAATGTTAAACCCATCATTGATTGGGGTTGGCTGTTCAGCACACGTTTTGAACAATTGTATCCATCATGGGGCTGAAAGAATAAACATCGATATTGAAAATAATATCAATAAGATATATCAATATTTTTCCATTTACACAATTAGAACTGAAGAACTAAAAGAATACTGTGAATTTGCAAATTGTGAATACAAGAGACTTCTCTCTCATAGCAAGACTCGCTGGCTCTCCTTGTTTTCTGGAATTTCAAGATTGTTAGAAATGTTTTCACCCCTGAAGTCCTACTTTTTGTCACAAGAACATCCACCAGTAGTTATTAAACGGTTCTTTGAGAATGAAATGAGCGAGTTATACCTTTGGCATATGCACTCACTAATGTCCGTGTTTCATGGACGTATTCAAGTAGTTGAGAGAGAAAACAATTCCGTTGCAGAAGTGCTAGAAAATTTGGAGCTGGTTCATAAGATGCTTGTGGAAAGGAAGAATGAAAACTTTATGTCCTTGAAAGTTAAAAGGCTTTTAGTTGAAAAAAGAGAAGAGGGATATGAAGATGAATGTAACAATTTTCTTTCCGAAGTTGCAAACCTCTATGAGAGATGCTTGGAGTACCTGTGCAAATGGATGAAACCAATGGAAGAGTTTGCTTGTTTCAAATGGATGACCTTGAACGAGATACCAAGTTGGAAGGATGTAGAGCCTTGCCTGGAATATCTGATTGGTAAAGGGGTTGATGTGGACGATGCAAAGTGCTTTGACCAAATCTGTAACTTGAAGCAGTTTGTGGAAAGTTACCTACAGGACGAAGAATTTATTAAATTGCCAACGCATAAGAAATGGTGCAAATATTTCGATCAGTCTACGAACATCACATGCCACTCAGAAATTTTAAGGATTGTACAGTTTTTCTTTGCTGTTACATCCCACAATGCCAATGTAGAGAGACTCTTCTCACTGATGCAAAGTCAGTGGACTAAAGAAAGAAACAAGTTGAGCGTTGCGACTATGAAAGGCATATTGACTCTTCAATATAATTTCAAAGATATGGGCTGTAATGAATTTTTCTCATTTTTGAAATCACACAAGGCCCTATTGAAGAGAATTAGATCTTCAGAAAAATATGCATGGTCAGAAGAGTAAATTTGTAGTGACTTGACTTACAAGCGTGTCTTAATTTGTTTTAAGCATGTATTTGCTGTTCTTCCTTTTTCGGCACAACCTAATTCTCATTATTATTTTTCACTCTGAAGTTGAGATTTTTTTCAGTGACGGTCCGTAGCTATATTTAGAGAGTGCTTACCCTGCCTGGTGTGAGATTCTGCTTGTGACAGAAGACAGTATTTTTCATTTCAGTAGCTGGCGCTTTAGCATGAGTATCGTACAGCGTTTGCAGCTTTAGCATTTCGGTAGCGCATATATATGGTCTCATGAAAATAGTCATGCACTGTCCGGAATTTTGCTTTTTCAAATATGGTAACCCTAAATTATAAACTTAAATGAAACCTTTAGAGAAGGGGTTCTTAACTAGGGGTACGTGTACCCTTTGAGGGTACAGACATACCAAAGTAGGTGGTACGATCTGCAGTGGGAAATTATATTTATTTAGGCATATTTGTGAAGAATGCGAAACAAGTCACTTTGTTATATGTTTAGAACTTTACTAGCGAGCACTACTGCTACTTCTACAAGTTATTTTTGTATTAACTGACACTGTAAAGCTCTATTAAAGTACCTTGTGAAGTCAAAATGACCACGAAAATGAATGATGGTAGGCTATACAAAGCCATTTCAAAGTCGTTAGGCCATCGAAAACAGGTTCAAGGTAAAATTATATCCTAAGCCTATTCGTCAGTGTTTTCCACTTCAGTTATTTTCCACTTGAAATTGGAAAGTAAGAGATCTACCATCTCTATAGGCAGGGGTGCATTCCTAAAATTTTATTTAGGGGGGCTCTAACACTTAGCTGTGGTGTTATAGACAAAGTATGTATAATATAGTTTCGGGAGAGAGTTTGCTTTTTTATACCAAAGACAGGCAAGACACAACAATAACACAGGGTTGAGCATTACAACAGCATATTACATATTTACAAATAGTTCAACATATCAAACGTTTTCGACTTAACTTAAGTCCTCATCAGGAATCTGTAAATAATTATAAACTACAATAAATTTCACTTCTTGACAGTGACTACCGTAACTAACTAAAAGCATCGAGAAACACGCACGATTAAAAGCACTGGAGTGGAAAACATACTAAATCGTGCGTGTTTCTCGATGCTTTTAGTTAGTTACGGTAGTCACTGTCAAGAAGTGAAATTTATTGTAGTTTATAATTATTTACAGATTCCTGATGAGGACTTAAGTTAAGTCGAAAACGTTTGATATGTTGAACTATTTGTAAATATGTAATATACTGTTGTAATGCTCAACCCTGTGTTATTGTTGTGTCTTGCCTGTCTTAAGTATGTATAAGTAATCGGTGTAGGTTAGCCAACAATGTTTACCTTTTTTTAAAAGGAAACGCTGTTCAGTTTGTTTTTACTTCTGAACATCATGTCGAAAAACAACCCATGCTAAAACATAGCTTGAAGTACAGAAAAAGATAGAAGCAACAAAACGTGAAAACGTGGTTGAATCCGATATAAAATTATAAGTTTGAAATTTGGCTTGGTTGCTACACTGCAATCTCCTTTGCTTTTTTTTACTGCGTAGACCTACACTTGAAACTCGATTCGCATGAGCTAATTCCAATCTCTTAACTCAATTGTAAACTTATTTGTATGAGCCAATCCTAAGCACACTTGCAAAAACATTGACTGCAATAGGAAAGTAAGGAAATGCAATTCTTGAAATGAGCGCTTGTGCTTGCAGATTTGCTATATAAGAACCAATAAGCTGCCAATGTGACAGTTACACTAAAATCTCATTTAGTTATTAACGAACAGTTTAAAAAACTCCAATTACAGCAAAAGCATATTCCAAGTTGGTGCAAACGAGATTACGGTACACAAAACAAATAGCCTGTCTGCCAGGTCTTTGGTTTTATGGGCTAAGTTATAAGCACCACGACAGTCCTTGATTTTAGCCAGCAAACAGTTTTTGCACAGATTTGAGTTCATTCAATGTGGTCAGCTTAGAATGCTTAACTTGAATATCTACTGCCGACCGATGAGTCTGCAACCACTTCTGAGTTGCCGCAGTGCCATTCCATAAATGAGGAGGTGGTCCATTGATGCTGATGAACAACAATCCTGAAACAAGTAATATGGTCAGCCGTGATCGTATCGGTGTGATCACCAAGTTCATTTGTGAAAATCCACGTTCGGCTTCAGCAGAACTTATAGCAATCATGTTTAGTACTACGTTCTTGAGCAACTTTATCGTATCTGGTATATGACAAGGATTGTCAACATACAATCGGAAATAGGAGTGATGACATGAAATCTCTCCTCTATTTTTCGTAATCTCTGCTCCTCTTCTTGCCATGGAACTTCGACTGCAGCAGGCCATAACTCTGGTACAATAATTTCCAAGCTCTTCACAGAATTTTCATTGTTGGTGTCCGCCATCCTGCTTCCAATGTTGTCAACCAAAGCTTGAATAAACCGATTACGATCAAAAGAAAGGTAGTCTCTACGTCGAGCTTTGAACTGGTCCAATGTTATGCCTTTAAAGGAGTAGTTTTTTGTACTTCCGGGACTCAAGTTAACAACTTCATCAAACGAATACTCTCCTTCTTGAATAGCTTTTTTTATTTGTAGAGAATTAACAGTCCATTTGACATGACGATTAGCTACTACGAAGTTGATATTACCAGTCTGGAGAGTTTCTGACAAAAGTGATAATTGCCGAAGACAATCTTTTAAAAGCGCCAGATCTTCTACGAATTCCTTGGTGGTCATTTTGATGCAGAGACCTCTGAACATGGCCCGATCTGTTGCTCTAATATTCTTCCTTTCTGCGAGGGTTGTAAAGTGTTTATACAATGCTGGGAAACTATTCCACAGAGCATTTTACGGTGAGTAGGCTGCGCAAAAACATTCCTGGTAAAAATGCTATAGCCTAAATTTTAGGGCACATGGGTGGGAAAAACTATTCAATATAAAAGTCACATCACACGCGGACATCTAGAATGTCAAAAGAGCCACAAAATTTGTTATGTCATTCTTTATTGCCCTTTTTGCGAAAAGCTTGATTTACTGTAGGCTACATGTAAATTGCATGATAGAATAAGCTAACTATACGGGACCTAATCAGGGAAAACGGCGATTGCTATCAACTTATGTTCGTGTTTTTTTGCAGTTCTGTTGTGAGAAAGCTGTTAAAGTGTTACTTGTTCAGTCGAGAAGTTGTTGTTCAGCCAGAAAAGCTGAAAAATGGAAGCTTGAACGAGCCCCCCCTGAGCCCCCCTACATCAAGCCTTTTCGTATTTCGGGGGGCTGAGCCCTCCCGAGCCCCCCCCCCCAGGAATGCAACCCTGCCTATAGGCCTAGTAGGCCAGCGAGTAGCGAAAGAATGGCTGAAAGAAATGTAACCTAGCGCCTCTCGCTATCATCGCTACATTGAGAAAAAGTAACGTCACTATCGCAACTGCGCTACTCTGACAAAAATGTAACGCTGTTAACGCTATCGCTACCAAAAAAATATCGCGCTTAGCGGTGCTACAAAAGTAGGGTTGTTTTCTTTTGGGCTAAGCAAGCGATGATGATGCTTGCCTTTGTGTTTGAAAATGGCCAAGAAATTTGAATTTGCGGTCATTTGGCTATTTTTATGTTGCTTCCTTGTGGATATTGAAGGTATACAGTAGGTTAGCCTATAATAATATTAGGCTATTATTAATTTTATTAATCTGGTTAGCAGAAGCGTTGAAAAACTAATTTAGGTCTGGCATAGGGACAGTACCATCCCTAGTCTGGCAGTCGGCACCAATGACATTTCCAGTCTCTATAAAACAAGACAACAGTTAAAAAATTGAGAAAAAAGTAGTTCTCTTTAAAAAACAGTAGGCCAGTTGTCTTCCGTGATAAAATGGAATTGGGACAAATACTCTATAGTCTAGAGTAGGTTCTAGAAAGCAAAATAAGCGTAATTTTATCAACTTTCTGGGCATCTTGGAAATGATCCGAACCTTAGTATAATCCCAGATCTGGGTCTAAATAAAATAGCCTACCCCTTAGACTTTTGTCTACTCTACTTTATGCCTCGATCTTAAAATGTGTAACATCAATTACACAAACTGGGAGGAAACCGCAGAGAATAGGCTGCTTTGGAGATCTGCCACTCATGAAGGTGTTGCCACGTTTGAGAAGAGCAGATCTCAAAGGTTAAAAGAAAAAAGAATGCAAAGGAAAAAACGCCAATCACACCAACAACCAACTCTCCCAAAAGATCTTAAATGTACCACATGTAACCGAACTTTTAAAGCCAGGATTGGACTCATTAGCCATTTAAAAACTCATCGTTAGCTTTTTATTTTTATTGCGAAAGCCATCATCCTTGAAGACGAGGGATAGGCATCATCATCATCACTCTACTCTATAGACCGACTGGTAGGCTAGGCCTATTTGGCGTACTGTCATCATCATTATCCTTTCAGTCGGTTTCGGCTCTCGGTCGCTCGATAAACCTTCTCCATTCACAGCTCTCGATTCCTCACAATCTCCTTCAGATCTTCCATACCCATCCGCTGTCATTCGTCACAGTATAGAGCCATCTTGTTTTGAGACGACCCTTCTCTCTTCCACCGCTGGTCAAGCCAAACATGAAGCGTTTTCCAGTGATGTGCTTCTCAATATATGTGGCTAAAATATGAAAGTTCCTGTTTGATTGTTCGATTAGGGACTTTATATTATAATTTAAAGTCCCTCATATTCGAGTTTCTAAGAATATGTTCGGTTTAATTGGGTCCAAGATCTGTTTGTTTGTTGTTTTTGCTACCCAAGGAACTCGCAGCATCCTTCTTTAACACCAAAATTCAAAACTCTCGATCCGTTTTCGGTCTGCTTTGTTCATTGTCCTTGTTTCCCATCAGCAAGTTGTAATTGGAAATATTATACATTTGATCACTTCCTGTTTTGTTCCCAGCTTGATATCTTTGCTCTTCCAAATCTTATTTATTCCAACCAATGCATTTCTTCCCAGTGGGATTCCATTTCTCCCTAGGGCCTATACAGTTGTCGTATAGGCCTACTAAATTAAAAACACATAGGCTACTGTAGCGTCACTAGGTATTTCTTTCATTCAATGTAGCACAGAAGATGAGGAAAAGAGAGGATACTTTTAATTTCAAATTTATTCCTGAATTTAGGATACAACACAACAGTAGCCTATATTTTAAACCTTTGGTTGAAATTTTCTTTTAACTCTCCCCCCTCCCTATCCTGAAAATTACTTTTCTGGTAAAATTGCCTTGTGCTGCATGGACGTCCTGTTCTGTTCATGGCGTTTTAAAGTTCAAATATTTTGCTACTTGCTACTGTAGGCCTACTAAAACACTTTAAAAATGTTGCAAGACAGCCGTAACCTATACACAGCTTTTTGGTCTTGGTTTTATCATAAAACACCCTAACGTTTTAATTGGTGCGCATGACTACAAACATGCGCAAAATCGTATCGAAAACACAGATATTCTGTATTTAAGAAATAGAGAGTAGGGTTCCACATTAAATTGATCCAAGGGAATTGAACAGCTTTGTTTACATACGGTAACACCGCCCCGATAGCTCAGTTTGTTAAGAAAACTCTAGGAAGGTTAAATGTTTATTGAGAAGCCATTTCACCCATAGCCTAGTTGAGATCTTATTAAGTGCTCGCACTCTGGACCAGAGTGAGCTTGGGAGTAGGCTAATCTGAATTAAGGGGCAACTATAATTTCCACAAAACTCAAAGTAAGGCCTTTACACTGAGTGGAGTTTACCGTCTCACCAGGACACTGTCTTATCCCAGAACTGCTGTCATGCTATGTAAAATCAATTGTGTTATATGATTGTTGGAGGACTTTTGCCAAAAACTTTAATGAAAAATAAACTATTTTCAACTCTCTGGTGTTACAAAAGGATACCGTATTTTGAAACATCATATATTTCTAATCAAGAAATTAAAAACATGATTGCACTGCAAAACAGATAAACAAATTACTGGAGAAGACAAACTCTGAGAGGATCGCCAGCTACATCCATTGATTGTTGAAGGTGACATGAACGACAAGAGATGCAAGAAGAGAAGAAGAACTTTGAAGATGGTACAAATGAATGAGAATTTTTTTACAGATGAAGTTTACATCACATCATCCGAAATCCATATTTGCCAATGCGTTCGTGTGGCTCCTTTGTTGAACCACACGATTTAGATAAGCGATCGCGATATGTGATGTCCACAGTATTTACAAACTGTCCTATTTTAAGACCAAAACTCGATTAAACCGTAAAATTGCTAATGGATTTTTCATCAAGTTTTAACATCTACCATCTGTAACTGAGCGACACCTTTGAACAAGTATCTTAGATCAACTGCTAACTCATGTATACACTACATGATTTTAAACATCAGTCATGTAATCTGGAAATACCAAAGGTCACGAAACAACAACGAAGCTAAAAGCTTGAAGAAAAATTAAGATATTTTAGATAGAATTAGTAAAATTTCTGCTTCACATCGAGAAAAAAATCGCACAATAATTAACAACGACTTTGCACCGTGACTTTGTAGCCAAAAGGTTTACGCTTTATAGGTTGATCTGGTGCAACATAGTAGGCCTACCACTGTAAATTCATTTCAACATTTATTTAGCAATGTATTTTATGCAAGACATAAATGCATCAAGTATATGACGCTCTTTATAAATACAAACAAACTATATCGTGGTTGACTGGTAGGCCTATGACTTGAAAAGATACCGTTTTTATTTTCTAAACACATTCGTACAAATCATGCCATTTCGGTTAGAGCAGTGTTTTTCAACGGTTGGGTCTTGGCGAACCCCTTTTGGTGCTCTCGAAGCGGTCGCGGACCCCTAAAAATTTCTAACTGAAAATGTAGTAAGCTATACCGCGTCTCCGAACTGAAAGAATGTTTCATAAGTTTTAAAGCGACGCACTTAGAAGAATTTGTTGAACTCACGATGCAATTATGACGATTGATGACGTTGACGATGTTAGGAGCTATAGGCTATGCTTGCAGACAGGATCAAAAATCATAGATCTATAATCCCGATTTAATATTTTTTTTTTGTAATTTCTACAATTTTTTCTGAAGTGAATAGAATTTTTACGACCTTTACAAAGAATTTCCACCATGTTTTATTTGTTATCCATATTTTGTTGCAATCACAGTCATGGCAAAACTGTGAGTGCTAATAGAATGCTGACTAACGTTTGCATTTCTGAATCAAGCATATTGCTCAATAATCTGCTGCCTCAAACGAATTAATTTGAACAAACATTGTCTTATAAAAAAAATTTAACTCCTTTCTATGATTTTATTTCGTTAAGAAACCGAACTTTTTTATGCGACACTTTTTGAAATTTTAAAGGACGCACCAAGGCGTCACCACGCACAGTTTGAGAATCATATAATGCACAAATAAAGCACAACCAATTTTTAAAAATTACTCTTGTTGCAAATTCGGAAATTTTCACACTTGAGAACGGTCGGTTTAGAATGCAGTTTGGGTCGATGTCAGTTAAATGCCCAGGGTCTCAAAACAAAACACCTCTAAAAAAACAAGATATCTTTTTAGGAATATGAAAGAACTACTTTAAAAAAGGAGCAATTAAGTTGTTTATAACATAATTGAGAAATAAGGTGGTTTCTAGCCTACCCCAAACCTGGGATTGTCTATAAAAAGTGGATTGAGTGCAAACACAGTATAATCAAAGAATGTGTCTTAGTTTTAAGTTCCTGGATCCTATTGAATGGTTCATGGTCCCTCAATTTGCTTTAGGCTCAGACTAACAAGTTCTTTCGACAGACCCCATGTCGATGATACTGAACAGTTATATAGGCCTGCTATTCAGAGCATAGTTTACCTTGATGTTTTTACGAAAATAAGGCTGCCATCGTTGACCTTTGTAGGCCAACCAGTTGCTCTCAAGATATTGCTTTTTTCATAGAGATACGTCACAAAAGGTAACATTACGTTTCATGTTGAAACCAGATTTCATATTAGTAGGTTAAAAACGTTTGTGCTTAAGTTTGATGCCTCCAGAGAAAGAACGAGGATGGTTTCTAAGCCGAAAGTCAAGACGAACGTCAAAACAGAACTTGCTCGAACAGCAGCAGAGCAGACAATCAGAAGAGAATTACATGATGAGAGTAAACATAACAACAATAGGATTTTATTTAACTTTTATATAAACAACTTATGTTTTCTATGCATTTCAGTGTAGTTGAGAAACATTCCTCGCCAATTAATTAAAATTGAAAGATGATGTGGTTGTACAAATTACTAAAACAGCACCGAAATACCGATCAGTTAATTTAGGTATGCAACAATGTGACTTGAAATATTAAAAATTAAAATAAAAACTAACAGCCGCAATGCTCCGATTTATTAAATGTTGATAACATTTGATACTTAACAATGCAAGGTATTATTTAAAATATTATGATTCTAGTAGGAGTAGGCTTCGCTTTTAATACAACCACGTTGTCACGCATTCAAAATAAATGAAAAATAGCCTACATAGTCTACATCAGGGCTACTCAACTGGCGGACCGCGGTCCGAATCCGGGGTCCGGACCTTCTGGGTGTTGATGGTGGACCTTGAGCTTTTGGAAAAATAACCTCATTGCCACGTTTCAGGGATTATTTAAACAGATTTCTAATGAGAGAAAGCAATTTTTACTGTGATTATTCCAGTTGCTGGGGGAGGGGGGGGGCTTCGACTCCCAAACTCCCCAACACTTTCTCAGAAATCCAATTCGAGTTATATTTTACCTAAAAAAGTGGTTTGGTACAGATAGTTTAAATTTCTTGGACCGCTAAAAATATTCAACTTGTCAAACTGGACCTTTGTTAAGATTAGTTGAGTAATCCTGGTTACATGTTAGAAAAGTCCATTAACTTAGAAGTTGATCGAAAAGCGGTTTGGAGACCGCTTTGTTGTGAAGGTAAACTCATGACGCTACAGGGAGGCCTGTGCTAACATTGTTTATAAAAACAGGTTGTTACCGCTTTTTGCCTTTAAGTTATTTTCTTAAATCTGAAAAGTTTCTTTTGATCAGTCAAACAAAAAGAATATTTGTTAAAAATAGTTTGCATGCAACATCACTCGAAACTAGAAACTTTGTAAAAAACGAAAACACCTCTGATCGTGTTAGTTCTACAATACTGCCAAAGGACCGGTGGAAGGGTTGGTATGCAGAAGATAAACAAAAAAACATAGATGCTTAGATTACCTTTCAAGTATAAACAGTCAATTACATTGTGAAATTAATTCACAGGATTTTAGCAGAAGTTGAATAATTTTCTCAGATTCTCAGTAATCTTTTTAAAGGCGGTTGTTTTTGTAACAGCTACAAACTTTTAATGTCAACGTAAAATGCAAAACCACACTAACTAAAACAATATCTAGAATGCAAATTATACTCCAAGTTTCAGTTCAGAAACAAGTTTTAAACATTTGTTTCAAGATATATTTGCAAATGAAGCTATAGTGGTACAGTAGTCTTTATCTCTTAGATTAGATATAACACTACTTTCAAATACGAATCGTTTTATGGAAACAGCTTTTTTGTTCAGTCTCAGTATAAAAAGTCAATTTTATCGTATAGAAGATTTCTTTGGAGTAGTAGGTTCTTAAAAACTATTATTATCAAATTACAAAACTTTTCAAGCAGATATCGTTGGTTGAGGTAAATCTATTCTGTTTGTCAATATTGACATGAAAAGATTCGAGCAATTCAAATTAAATTAAAGTTATATACCAAGCCATTGAGGTATGGCATCAGTATAACACAAATTGTTGTATTTGCAAGATTGTTTCTAAAATATTTAAGTGAGTAATTTTGCTTCAGTGCCTATGCTGAACGGACTTTTAAATAAGCCTACTTATAGGCTACTACTTGAAAAAAGCATTATTGCATTACACTGGTGAGCAAAAATAAAACCATTTTTTCCTTGTATACAGTTTGAGAAATTTGAGGTCGCCTACTTCTAATGTTAGCCTTGTTTAAATCTATTGTGAAGTTTTTCTAACCACTTTACGTTTTTCAGATATGATGACCAACAATTGTAATTTTACCACACGTCAGAGCAATTACGTTGCGTTTATCATTCATACATGCAATGACGTACAACTGGAGGTTCTCCCAAAAGGAAAATAACCTAAAGTTCGCCCTGGAATGTATGACATTTCCAGTGCTATTTTGGCTGTGTCACGTTCTTGAAATGGCAATACTAGACTTTAACAGTAGGCTACTGTACTTTGCTTCTCAGAATCTACTGTAGGCTAATTGAAATGACAGATAACAGCAAAAATAAAAATGTAGAGAAATTGACAAAAGTAGCCATGTGAAGCAATCTTTTATTTAGATTGTCAGTAAGTACAGGCCCATGTATGAGGTTTTGATAAAAAATGCTGAGGACTAATCCATCAGCGCGGCTAAGTGGATTGTCCATCAATAGAACATAAAGCGGAAAGAGGACTCTGCAAGACTTCAAAGATTGATCTCAGTTGCTACCTTTCATCTAACTGGAACGCATTTGCCAAGACAGGACTTTGTGCGGTTCAACCTCCTACGTACCAGAATATTCCACGCTTACTTGCACAATTAGGGGATGACCCCATCCGCGATCTGTGCGTGTGACAAGAAGGAACAAACCACAGACTACACATCTCTGCAATGCGTCATTTATCATGCGCCAAGTGGGTATGCATAATAGTCTGCTAGAAGTGAATGACTAATCAATACAATGGTTACTCGACAATGGCCTCCTAAAACATGTAGCCGAGTCAGTGTGACTGCTCAAGGGTGGTTAAAATCAGAGCCCCGTCAAAAGTCTTGAACTGGCTAAAAAAAAGATTCAAACAAAGAAGAAGAAAAGGTTCACATTTTATTTCAGCATTTTTGTTGAGATTGTTGATTTGTTTTTGTTTTAGTCACTGTTCAGAAAAATATTCATGAATTCCGATAACAACCAATCACCAGGGTCGACAAGTCGCTCTCCTAAACACATATTGATAAGCAGACAAAAAGCAACACCAAACATTACGACCACAGAACATCATCGTTTTTTGCATGCTCGAGTCAGTTTCTTTGAACGGCAATTAAGATTTTTGATTTTTCAAGACAACTGAAACATACGGTTCATGTTTCTTCATTTATATTAATAGGTTCCAGTCTTCAATTCGTTCTGTTTAATAGCTTTGTTTTAACATGTAGCTTACCAGTGTGAACTTTGTGCTCATATTCTGGCTTTACTGTAGCGGCATTAAAAGCAAATTCTTAGATTTTACCCATTCTAGGCTGATTTCTGTCATGACGCAAAAAAATGTTTGATCGTTGTAATCAAAGTACAATACGGTTGTTTGACAGTATTGTCATCAGCCTATCTGTGGCCAACAATTTTTTATTCCATCACTTTCCGTACTGGCTCAGTTGGATTTGCAAGCATAATAATGAAATTTTAATGTTTGTAAGAAACGTTTTCATAAAATTTTTTTTTTTTGTTCTTGTTGAACTCACTTGTAATAACACACAGAAGTGTATCCGAACTTTTCCGACTTGGCGTTTCGTTATCTGCGTTAAACCTTGAAAATTTAGCTCGATAAGAATGAAGAAGACAGGAGTGAGGAGTTTATAATGTTCACAAAATCGACTTGCACAGGTCACTTTGCACTTATCGGCACGAAAGATGGTTAATAAGGAAAGAAGAAAGGAACATGGTTCATGATATTAAAATACATATTTGGTGTCTGTTGTTAAATACAGAAATATCAGGAATATCCAGGAAAACAAAAACCTCTATCATTCAAATTTTAAAATAGTTTCCAACATTTCTGTTCTGTGAGTTTCAAACATTTTTGAAACATATGGCTTCTTAATGTGGCTCTCATCGTGCATGCATTTAATGAGGCATCTAGAAATAGAAACAATATGAGTAGGGAAAAATTAGCGGAAGAAGAATAGAAAGAATAGCAAGTTATGGGATGGATAAGTAGCATTGAGAAGCTTTGCGCACTAAACATACACGAGTTCAAATATTCAGAATAGCAAGAGAGGTAAACAGAGAAAAATGGCACACAGAGTTTTAAAACAATTAAGCCGATTAAAGAGAATTTGCTTGATTTAAAGATTTTTTTTCATATTTACTGTCAACTTAAAATGCAGTTTTACCGACAGTAGCCTAAGCATGATGTTACGGTGTTGCTTGAAATACACTATTAGTGTTATTTATAGTTTGTCAATGCGTTTAGAACATTAAAAATTATTTAGTGAAGTTTATCGATCGTTGATTTGCTATACCCTACTTACAGCGATACATCAAACTATTGTTATAAATTTTTATGTAGTAAATAAAATATTCTAATTTTGTAGCTGAAGCTGAGTAGCACCATAAAAACAAACATGGCTTCAACAAGTTTTGGATCAGCTTCAAATTCATTACTTTGAAATGCATAAAATGGACTATAATCCTATAAGACGAAAATAATTCTGCAAGCTGCATTATTTCTTCCTTGCAATTGTTTATCAAATTTATTTAAAAATGTAAAACAGAGGTAGAATATTTTAAAGATCCAATAAAAAATTTAGTTTTTACGTAGCAGACTACAAGCACTTGCTAAACCTTTTCAAACAAAAATGAAATGTTTAAATATATAAGAAACAAAATGGCGCACATGGGTATGAAATTTGTTTTACCATTTAGTTGCAAAAGATAATTCCTTTATTTCCACTAAGTTTCATACTTCATTTTCTGTCTATCAAAAAGCATTATACGAAAAATTCCCGTATATTTAGGGAAAATTTTTAATGATGAAAAATTAAAGCAAAAGTTATACCATCTCAAAAAGTCTATCAATAAATTAATGTTTGTGTTATATGTAGCGCTGCATCCATCGCATACACGCGTTGCTGTTGCTCGCAGCGCTTTACAAAGCAGACAATGTCAGCGCAGCTCAGTACAATATTACCCCAAATTCATTCGTTTGCTGAATTCCAAATAGGAACAGATTCCTCACTACTTTTGGAAAGTCTCTGGCATGATCGGACGGGGTATGAGGCCCACGTTATCTATTCAGGCAGACACTCCACCCATTAGACCACCGAGTAAAAATGAAACAATTAAAATAGCTTCCTTCATTCATAAACTGTCATGCCATCAGTTGAACCAAATGAGAACATTGCTGGTAACTTGCGAGTAGAATGTTGCTCATGGTAGCTCGAAGCTGCAAGTTTTCGTCCGACTCTCTTAAGGAGCTATCGTTATAATACAAGAAGCCTAAAAGTGGTGAAGTATTTATAGTAACAGAAAAACGAAATGTAAATTTGGCTAATCAGAATAATACAAAATTAACGAAGAAGTTTTAGAGCATGAAACGAAGTTTTTTTGGCGGCATTAGATTGGATCAAGAGTCTTTACAAAGATTGTTTCAAGTGCTGCGGGGTGGAACGAGGAACGGCCTATACAGCAACAATTAAAATCATTTCTAAGTTCAAAGCACATTCTTCGTTATCCAACAGGTGTTGTTCTATTGCAGAGTCACGAAATATGCTTTTGTCCTTTACAGTTTTGCAGGCACGATTTGGTTGATTTCTTGTTGTGTTGTTTCCTTCTCAAATTATTTTCGAAACATGTTGTTTGATTCGTTCTTCCAAGCGTCAGGACGTGCTGCTTTCGTATCGACTCTCACAGTGGAATTTAAGTTGGTAAAGTACGTCACTAAATTTTATGGTAGGCAAGCAGTTTTTGTTGGTAGAGGGGAAAATTTCTTTGGTCGTAAAGAATATCGGTGGTTTGACGACAAAGAAACAATGGTTGACGGTTTTAATCCTTGCTAAAGGCCGTTTCTCGTTCCACCTCGCAGCACTTGAAGCAATCTTTATAAAGACTCTCAATCCAATCTAATGCCGCCAAAAAGAATTCGTTTATGCCCTAAAACTTCTTCGTTAATTTTGCATTATTCTGATCAGCCAAATTTACATTCCGTTTTTCTTCTACTATAAATACTTTGTCACTTTTAGGCTTATTGTATTATGGCGATAGACCAGCTCAGTGGCCGAGAGGTTTCGCCTTCGGCTCTGGTGCTGGTAGATCTGAGATCGATTCCAGGTCGGGTCAAACCGAAGACTTTAAAAACGGTACCGATTGTGTTCTATCCTGCATAGCGCAGTGAGAATGAGTCGGGTAATAATGTGATAACATCGTAAACCTGATACAAATAAAAAATGAGCCCTGTCGCTAAAAGACCTTAGCTGTTGTAGAGCGACAATAAATAAAACCATAACATTATTATTATTATTATGGCGATAGCTCCTGCAGAGAGTCGGAAGAAAACCTGCAGCTTCGAGCTACCATGAGCAACATTCTACTTGCGATTTTCAAGTTCTGTACCACCAATCAACTCTTTATTGCTGGTAATGTTTCTCAAGTCGCTGTCACAGAAAGGGACGAGAGGTTTGTTGGTAAAGATGCCTGTCATCGTTTGAGTTTATCTAAACGTTCACACATTGGATTTTGAGCCATTTTCCACTTGAAATAGTTGCTTTTATGTTTTCCGACTTCTCAGCGAGGTCTGTTTAAGCAACATCTATCTCTGTCAAGAGTGGGAGCTTGTTGAAGGCTTTCTAAATTGACTTGAATGGCATGACGTTGTTTTTTCTCAAGCTCCGTACTTCATTGCCCTATCGTGAAGTTGCCACACCAGTATTTTCTGATCGATGAACTTTGAAAAATCTCTTGCGTGACATAAGTCTAACTCTAGACTCTAGACTCTAGAGAGAGTATAGGCTAAATTTATGTTTATAAAGGAGGTGATGGCCGTCGAATTTCTTTAGTTTTTTTAGTTTGTTATGAAGGCTTCTTCGGATGTAAGAAGAAGCAATAGTTGCTAAGCTGTACAGGTTAGTAGGCCTAGTTACTGTTAGATGGCGAGTTGGAGTTGCAATTTGACATGCCTCGTTTAGTTCTGAGTCAATAATGTTTTGTATAGGTTGACATAGACAATATTGAACCAGAGCATTTCGCAGTTAAATAGCATAAACATCTTGCGATGTGTTTTATTGTATTGTCTGCTACCAGTACGAATTTTCTAGCTTTAGTAAGAAGCTGTTGAGCAGATAGTTTTTTAAGTTTCATCAGGTGTGTTTTTTTACGACCAGGTCCTATCCAGTGTTACTCTATATGATATAAAGGGAATGTGGTATATTGTAAGCGATGTTACCCCCTGTTTGCAATAGTCTTGTTGAGATGCACACAAGAAAAATGGCATCACAAATAACACATAGCAACGAACAAGCTAGTACAGTAATAATTGCTGAATTATTTTCTTTAGTCTAGTTCAAATGTTTGATACGAAAATGTTATATCCTTTAACTACTTATTCCATGCTTTAACGATTGCAATATTGAAAAATAGACAGTAGTTTTTAAATCGTGGTTTAGATTACAATATGCATGCAAAACTTCTGCAAATACGATTAATTTGTAAAATAGTAATTGAGAATACTAAAATTTTGAAGTTTTATTATTCTAACCTACTAGAACATCTTTTGAGTTTGTCCAAATGTTCATTTTGCGTCATACTAAACAACAACAACAGTGGAAGCAAATTTTTAAGTCTCAAATTTATAATTTTGTTTTTACAAGATCTTGAAACTAACAAATTATTGAACGGATGTGTGCAGTTTCAGTAATTAATTTAACAGGCACTGGCCCAATAATTTGCTCAACGAACAATGGCCCCCGGGCAGTGGGATGCCGTCCTCTAGTGAGCACTAACAAACTATCCCGAGCGCATAACGTCGAAATAGACTCGTGACGTTTTCACGATTAGTTAAACAACGTGATTGAATGTGAAGATGATAAAGATTGCGCTATGCCGCCAACTTCAAGCGTCTTGTCTTGACTTGCTATCTGGCAAAGCTGAAGATTGCCAAGACCACTTGCATCTTTTCAGTTCACTTCATCACTTTCAGGTTATTTAATCTTGTACACCGTTTTTTTGTGCAACCTTATTCGACCTTGTACTAACTACTTCTATGCCGTGAATATTTGAGCTTGAGTTAGACTAAGATCTCGCCATGTCAATGGAATAATCTTCGTCCTCAGATGCGACTTGAGCTAGATGTTAGGGAAGATGTCGACCAGCCATTGTATTGATGGTTCATCCAGTTTACGCAAACTGTGCACACCTTTTGGAGCCCGACAAATGACACAAATTGTGTGGTCTAAGTTTGTTCTTCTTTGTCTCAAGCACAGATCGCAGATGGTGCCATCCTCCATTTGTTCATGTTTGGTAGAAACAATCCGACAGTGCGTGGGCGGTTGAGCCGCACCAATTTCTTTCTTGGCACAAGAATTCTGGTTGGATGGATGCCAGCGTCGATATGGATTTTGAAGTGTTGTGTTTTTCTTCCATTGCATTAAGCTCACTGTAATTGGTGTACAGTATGTAAGTGATATATTGCTTTGATTTTTATATAAAATATACGTAGCAAAGCAAAGAATGTTCTGTGTAAACAAATGTTTTCGTTTCAAACAATTTTAGTTGCACATGAAAACAATTAAAACCTGCTAGTACGCTATTTATTATACGTCAGTGGGCCTAGTGTAATAGCTCCTAAAAATGTACAGCGCACAAGCATCAGCGATGGTACTTTTGAGTTATAGTTTAGAAATTTTTGTTACTCATGCTTTCATGTCATAGTCTGCTTAGTGTTTGTGTTCATGTACAAACTCAAGAACATTAAACTGTTCACTGGTCAGCCAAATTTTTGTCTAGCCAATTTTCTTTCTTTTTTTCAGGCGGTAAAAGAGTCTTTTCCAGTGTATAGTCTTTTTCGAGACCAGAATGTGCCTAGCTTTGAAAGCGTTTGTAAACGTATTGCTCACGCCATACATTTGGATTAAAATGAATTGCTTTTGTATTAAAAGCCAGTACCTGGAATCCGGTTATTTTTGGACCACACTGCCATTTTTGTAAAGTGTTTGACGCTGAAGGTGGAGATTAAATTGTCTTGATAAACGTGACGCATAGTTCGAAACATCCGATGCTGGATGATTCGCTCTCGGCTTGACACAGACCTTACGTTTTGACCCGATCATAGCGTAGAAAGATAATCATCAACAGCTTTTGAGAAACTGTTTCAATAGCTGCAGGAGTAAATTAATTTTCCATTTTTCTCACCATGAAATTTGAAGTTTAGAAAAAGCAACTTAAGATAATGGCGTGTTGTGCAGCCTTGTTTAGATCATCAAATTTTTGCCTTTTGGGTGGCAAAAATCAGAATGAATTTGCCTACGACCGGAATTTTACAGTATATACACAGTGCTGCACACTATTAAACATAAATGTACTTTTTGTTTAGCCGTTTACATAAAAAGGTTATTTTCTTATCAGTAGTTTCTGTAAACGAATAAGAAACTAAAGAAAGTTTGCTTTTTTCTATCGTATTTCGTCTTAGAAATTAAACAAAACGCCATTTTTCAAAAATAGCTCGAACATATTGAGCCTTACTGTACATGCAGAATTACTGTTAATGTTGCAACTTACTAACTTTGCTAAAGGCTAAAGCAGGAAGAAAATAATTTCTTAGAAAAATATCTACTTAGGCTATGCTTGATTTTAAAACTAATTATTAAATGATAACTATTGAGAAGCAAGCATAAGAAGAGTCAGCTAGTTGTATAAAAGGTTAAATTTTTCATCAATTTGCTCTTGAAGATTTTGGACTTAATCAGTGAAAATTTTAAGGGTATTTTAGATTTGCATAAAAAAAGATGGTTCCATACTTCATTGAAGTGTCGAGTATGAGAAGAAAAGGTTTTCATTATACTAAGCTTTCGAGACTAACGAGAGTAGGGTGGCCAGTTCCTTACTCTCGGCGCCTTTACTTCAGCAACAATGCCCACCCAGTTTATCACACCCTGGGTAGAGGTGAGAGGTAATTTCAACAACAAGCTTAAGCCGAGAGTCGAACCAGGTTTGCATTATTGGAGAGCCAATGCCTTATCCGCTGCGCTATCCCACTGCCAAACACCGCTGTATAAAAAACATTAAAGAAAATACAATTTGGGTGGAGAGGTAACTTTTTTAAACCATACACAGACATAACTCAGCAACAACACTACATTTCACATTATAAAAACAAAAAACAATAAGCTAAAGTTTTCGACTTGTCATACAGCCCTTTTCAAGCCTATAAGAAAAATATTTTTTAAAAAAATACTAAAGAATAGTAGGCTACACTATCACAGCAAAAATATTATCAAATCTAAACGTTTGATAAACTTGCTTAACTAGCTTACAGGAAATGATAACTGAAAAATTACGCAGCACAACGGGTCAAGTATTTGAGAGGTAAAATTAATTAATTGTTCAGAAAAGGACTCAAACAGATTACGCAAGATGGACAGAAGCACAGCACGAGATAGTGGCACAAACAAAGTAAAAATACGAGAAGCACAAGACGTGACAATTCATTCAAGCAATAAACCCACATTGGAGTCCTTCGAAATTGTTCGTAAGTGTTTGTCCAAGTTCGACACCAAGATTCACAAGGCATTGATCATCAAATCTTTCAACTCAGGGCTCAACAGGCAATTATTTGCTCGCGGATCCTCCTATTTTTTAACAGTTTTTGAATGAATTGTCACGTCTTGTGCTTCTCGTATTTTTACTTTGTTTGTGCCACTATCTCGTGCTGTGCTTCTGTCTATCTTGCGTAATCTGCTTGAGTCCTTTTCTGAACAATTAATTAATTTTACCTCTCAAATACTTGACCCGTTATGCTGCGTAATTTTTCAGTTATCATTTTGTGTGAGCTAGTTAAGCAAGTTTCTCAAATGTTTAGATGTGACCACATTTTTGCTGTGATAGTGTATTATTCTTTAGTATTTCTTTTAAAAATATTTTTCTTATAGGCTTGAAAAGGGCTGTATGACTAGCCGAAAACGTTAGCTTATTGTTTTTATAATGTTAAATGTGGTGTTGTTGCTGAGATGTCTGTTTATGATTTAAAGAAAAAAGAATGAATTTATTTTCAACTCATTGATAGTAACAATAATAAACATACAGTACTAATAATCGCAGATCTGCGTTTCTTGTATCGTTTTTACATAGCCGATACTTTAACCGCAGCCATGTAGAGGAGCTGCCGAGTTGAATATTTTCTCACACCAATTCTGCTGTGGAAAAGCTGGAACAAAACTTTGCGTCATTTTCATGAAGTGTTTGACATGACTCGACAAGAGGACCAGAGTATCGCTATCAAACGTTGCCAACTATGGGGTGATACAGCCCGGTGATAAACCCTCGGTCTCCAAGGTTCAAGCAAAAAAGAAGAATGTGTTTAAATAAACAATCATTTCCATTATTGCTTATTTTTTCTGTTGATTAAACAGATATAAAAACGACTAATTTTGTATGCCAGACATCTCACGTTTTGGTTGTTTATTTTTCAATGTAAGGTTTATCGAAAGAATCATACGGAATATAAAGCATTATGCCGGTAAGAAGTACGTTTGTATTACTAATGGTCTGAGCTTTGCTTTCAGTGAAACTGAGCTGAAATTATTTGTAATTAATATTAAGTCAGATTCTGCCTCTGTTATGAAAACAATTATTTAAAACGTTTACGAATAGTAAACTTTTTTTTTTAATGAAAACAACAGTATTGAATTTGTACTAGCATTGCACACTATTGAGCAGTTCAAAGGTTTTAGCCTCTCATCATGTTATTGAAAATGTATGTATGCAACAATGAGCAGTATGAGTATATTGTATCTCTTTGGTACGGTAGGATCAGGCATAACTAAAAGTAGACAGAGAAGTGTTGTACTCCCGGTAAAATGAATGGATGCGGGCAGGTTAGCCCAAATTTTTATATCACTCTCAACTGTAATACAATATCAAGAAGTAAACTATTACGCAGCAAATTGAGCATAAATTAAGTCATGAAAGAAGTTTCTGTATATTTGTTTGTTTTCGCAGAACATTTTTTATGATGAGAATGGAAGTTGCACGTGTTTGAACGGAGGATGGTGTATTGTAGGCGGAGGCTGCGAGTAAGTTATCATTATTTCCAGATTTAATTCATTCGTAAGTATGTACTACCTCAAACTTACGAGTTGTGAAATATTAGGTGCAGAAAAGGAGGTTTAACAAATTTTAAATTACTGTTTCATAAAAGTTCAAATGATGGTTGCAGTCCTGAATTTCGTCATTGAACTACTACAATTACTGATTCACGAATAAAGAGAAAGTAAACTGAAAAAAAATCGTGGGAGTTACTCTTCTGTTTTATAGATTCGATGTTTATTTAGTTGTAGTCTACTGTATCCTTTTTATTACAACACAATTTTGGTTAATGCAATGTTGATATTCAAATTTACTTTAATTTCCTTTGCTTTAATTTACTGAACTGGCAAAAATGAATTATTTCTATAATTTTTTTTTCAAGACATTAAAAATTTATCTGTCAGCATGTAACCGTGATGGTGATAATACAAAAGTGTTGAGCTCAGCATTGTAAATAATATGTTTATTTTGCCTGTTTTGCAGCGAAAACACATTTCGTGTTTTGTTCAATCACTTTAACAAAATGCTTCTAATTATATTTTTACTTTGAAAGTGGAAAAAGAAGCATGCCTAATGTACGCCGGAGAATATTTTAAAGCTCATGATAAAATTAAGTTAACAAAACCTGGTAAAACTTCATATTGCTCTTAGGAAGTGAAAAGTATATATTATTCTAACGCAAAACCAAAGACTGTAAACATTTCATTGAATTTGCAACTACTTTTTTATTTATTTTTTATTTAGCTTTGTTTTGATGGTATCATTTTTTGAAACCTTTCAGGTAAGGTAAAATCACATAATCATGAACAAACTTTAAATAAATAGATTTTTGATTGCTTTGTGCCTTTAGATGCACTACAGGATTTTCTGGGGAGCGTTGTGAGTCGATTGTGATAACTTTTGGTGACGAAGGTTGCTGTGAACCCGAGGAAGTATCAAAGAAAGAAGAAAGTTCATCAACTGCCGTTATAGCTTGTGCAATTATGTTGGGACTTTTAACTTTGTGTGTTTTAGGTTTTATAGTTTGGAGGTGAGTGGAATATGCAGAACCAAGAATACGATATCTTGTAATTAATTAAGGATAGAGTTTCTGTAAGTTGAGCAGCAGTTGGTGTGGGGCACTTTTTATATCAGGTTAAATCTGAAAACCCCGAAACAAGACGTCGATGAACTGTATATCTAAAGGCCACCCACGGCTTATAATTATTATCTACAAATCTAGAAATTTAATGCACTTGTAAACTTTTACAGAGATTACAAATATTTTGAGAGCAAAAAATGAAAACATGTTACCTTTATGTTTACCGAATTCATCGAATAATACGCAATAAATCATGTACGGAATTGTCGAAATTTCAACTTTTATGGTTCCAGGATAAAATTGCCTGTATCCAAATGGTCTTGATATCTTTTTGAAAGTTGCAAATTTCAAATTTTGAAAGTTCTAAAAACAGTCCGTTTTTATTTTTATTTTTGGTTGTGTAATACAAAGTTAACGAAGTTGTGTTTCAGACGATTTCATTCAAAGAAAAAATCTAAATCTCGCGATGGAAACAGTCAAAATGAAAGAACGGTTCCTTCTCCAAAAGCTTCAGCGTTTGGAATTGATATGCGTTTGCTACATCAATCGCAAAGCACTCACTTTTCGTCAGAAATCAGTAGCAAAGCGCAAAAAGAATGCACACAAATAATCATTTGTCTGCAATCGTCAGATCTATTTGAAGAAGCTCAAGCAACTCCGCAAAAACAAAGCAACGCATTGTTTTGCTCCTCACCGGATCATCATGTGTTATTCGGCCTTGCTGAAGTACCGCGTCGAAAAAGAAGCCTTGGAATAAGCAGATGAAGCAACAACATATTTCATAAGCATCAGCTGATGTAGAAAGCGTTTATCGCCTTCGGTCTATGTATCCGAATTTGCAGAAAACACCAAAACAATTATTCCTTTGTATGATTGCACCTACAACAAAACAGCTATGTTTTGTTAGATTACCCGAAAAAAGTTTAAAGAAGCTTTTTGACATGGTGAAAGAAAAAAGCTGGCTCAGACTTTCCAACATCATAGACGCTCATTGCGCCGCGACGTAATTGGTCATCGTTATTATGCAAACTCCAATTGCTATGAAAGTTTTCAAAATAAACCTTTAAATGCACAGAATGAGTAAGGGTATGTTGCCGCCCTGTGACTTTGCTTGAATCTTTCAAGAAATTTGGCAACAACGACAAATTACTTCAAGAAACATACAAAATGGGTTCAAAGTAGAAGAGTTCTATCACCTCCATTACAAACGCAGAAAAGAATTTTCAATTGAACGGTTTGTATTTTACGTGCTGGAGAGAAGTGAAATGTTATTTCCATAACGGTTGAAAGTCTTTTGTTGAGTGTTTTGCACTTGAAGTGTCAAAATATATTCCAATTACTTCACTTCATCGGACATCGTCAGGATCATGTTGAATTGACCAGATGAAGTGGGTGACCCATTCAACACAGCAACCTTAAAAGAAAAATCATGGGTTAGGAGCCAGAAACAATTAGGTTACACAGGTGGTTCGAGGAACGCGGCACGATTACTAGAGTTGTACCATACTTCAGCATACTAGTTTGCTTACGCTGTGACACCTTGGATTTAACCATTGTATGGTAGCATTACAAGCGATTGCTGAATAGTGATAGGTGATCACCCAAGATTTTAAGCATGCTTTTGTTCATCATCATCATCGGCGTATCAGCAGATCTTTCTTTTTGCTTTTGTTAACAATCGTTTATATTTCTTCATTGATCAGCAAGGAATCAACATTGTAATTTTTGTGCAAATCTTTTATTTTAAAGTTGTTGTTGATTTATTTATTGTCGCAGTTTTTGTTTGTTTTCGCAGTGTTTATTGCTATTACAGCATTATCCGTCATCAGTAATCAACTTCTTCGATTCTTAAAATAAACAATTTTCAATTTATTCCTCCAACCACTCATAGAATGCTAATGAACTGTCAAAACATTGATGCTCAACTTTGAGTTTATTTGCTGTTTTGTTTAAATACAATGAAACTCCTTTTTTTATTTTTTGGCGGTAGCATAATTTTGCTCTTGTGCGTACACAAGATAGTTCGATACAATAAGGTCCTATAGAGGGTTGGTGTGCTATGTGTGATGAAGATATGCACTTATTTTACAGTGTGTTATAAAATTGCAATGTTATAAATAAGGTTTGTTGATGATCATTGTGTAGGAGGTTTCTTCTTAATTCATTTGTAATTTGAAAATTGTAGTTTGGCCTTTCTATACGTTAGATTCACTCCTGACATGGATTGTGCTTAACTCTAAACAGTGACAATACTGTAATTAACTAAAAGCTTTATTCTCTTAACAGGCGTTTGATTGCACAAAAGATAAAAAGATCAATTGACTTGAAAGCTGCTTCAAGTATCTTAACAACTTGTGAGAGGAAATGTGTTTATCAGATTAAACAATTTATTGTACATGATCGAACTTGATTTAGTGATTCTGCCATGCGAAGTTTATGAGGGGAGTTTGGACAGCTGATTGCATGGATACTAAACAAATAGGTCAATTTTATACCCACCCTGGGTTGAACTTGGGATTAAATATTCAACTTGGTATCTGGAGCGTTTTCGTGAAGTTGGTTTGTAAAATTAATTTTCTACAAAATCGTCAGAAATTTGATGGTTACTGAACTGACATAGAAAATCTGCAATCTAGACTGTCATTATGACCACTATAACTGTCGATTTTACCTTTGCTGGAAATATTGAATGAGCAGTTGAGAAAAGAGTTTATAACTTGATAGAAAAGCTTTTGGGATACATAAAATACGAATACTAGCAATATTTTCACCACAGTAAATTGCAGCATTGCCCGAAGTACAGTATTGCGAAGAGAACAAAAATTTTATTGGAGTTTTTCGAACATAAAATGACAAAGCTTGTGATGGTTATAGCAGAAGTACAAAATAAAAACTACCAAGAAAATCCATACTGCTAATGCATGCCATACTTCTTCAGAAATAAATGGTTTTGAACAAAAAGCTACAATTATACAACAAGTTCATTAAGTATTATACTGTAAAATTTTCAATCTTTTGGTCTGTGTGACATTCAGACAGCACGAATTAAATCATCATTACAACTATTTCTAATTGGAGTATTTCCTTTCGGTGATAAAATGTTATATGAGATTAAAATATGTTGTGGGCGCAACACATATCCCCAGTAGGCTGTTACAAAACGCTTGAATTTCGCAGACATTGAACCTGATCATGATTGCTTCCATTTCCTGTTGGCTAAAAAAAATATAAATAGCTTCACTTTTAGGAGCGATTATGCCAAGTAGAGGTCACGTCGTTGATTAAAAGAGTTTCAATTAGCTTAAATTATGAATTTTTCTCGGAATGTTTATGTAACTTTTGAAAAGATACCACACAATTGATCGGCCGAGAGCCACACAGCCACAATATGCCCACCAGCATGGAAGGAAACATGTTATATAAACTTGTGATGAGAACACTCCTGGCGTGGTTTGCCACAAAACATATTCATAAAATGCACCGAAAATGCATCGGCGGCTATTTGCACCCAAAACCAAAACAAAAATGATTTATTATGTTTGAAACCATTATTTTGAATTTTGTAGATGATTTTTTACAAATTTGTAATAAGCGCTGGCTGGAGCTGACGTTGTTTCCTACACTTTCTTAAAAATATGCAAAGACAGTTAGATGTTTAATTGAGCTCGTAATTTCATTTCAAATACTTTTGCGCCGCAGCTGTTTGTATACCCCTGTAGCCCATGTGTAGCCTATGGCTTTTATTTTTGTATTTTTTGTGATTTAAATATAGACATTCTTGTCTGATGCTAATAAATAATAATAATAAAGACAACAACTTTTGTAATACAAAAGAATCTTTACTTTTCAAAGAAATGCGTTTGATGTATTGTACAAGGCATGGTTAATTCAATTCCTTTGCTACATCAGGAATAGGTTAGTTTAGTGTTTAACTTAATTTGTTTAAAAGCGCAATCTGTTTATTGCAAAAACCGTTTTTTCACCTTTTGATAGACTCATGATTAGAGATGTAAATGCAAAAAAAACGAACCGTTTTTTTTAAAAAAAAACGTGTTTTTTTTCAAAAAAAACTTGAGCCAAAAAAAACACTCGTTTTTTTTTTTTTTTTTTTTTTTTTTTCTTTTTTCATATTTTTCTGAAAAAGTTGC
The DNA here is from genome assembly GCF_918807975.1 of Aplidium turbinatum. Lineage (NCBI taxonomy): Eukaryota > Metazoa > Chordata > Ascidiacea > Aplousobranchia > Polyclinidae > Aplidium > Aplidium turbinatum. Next base: position 22,211,465 of record NC_137476.1, on the reverse strand, counting down.
AATTTTTTTGCAATTTACAGCTTAGTTTCATTATAGTGCTCTTGAAAAACATTAAATTACTAAAAATAGTTTTATTGGTGTGCTGAAATTCCTAAGTGTTTGTGTTTGGCAGCATATGTTCTTGCATAGTCCTATGAGGACCTATGTTGTTTCGCTTTCTTCTTCATTCTCTGGCATGTTTGTGGCAGTAGACCTGACAAACATTGAATTAATGAAATTTGATACATGACATAATGTAGATGAGTTAATTTCTTTTTCCTTTTATGGAAGTTAGCCTATGATGTTAGTATACTGTGGTACTGGTTATTCTTGTACACACTCAATGGGTTGACGAAATTTTGACAAAACAAGGTGGCAGTATTCAGTACACACATTTACCTTGTTTGTGGACGTGGTAATTTACTAACGCAAGCTATTGCCAATAGCTTGTTTAAACATGTTTTGTAACTGATAGCTTGCCAACGATGTATATGCTTTATAAATGTTGAAACAGAAGTATTCTTTTCGTGTGTTGTAAGATCTTGGATTGGACACTTCGTCATTGATGCTTCTTGCAGATTATTTGGGACATATAATGCAAGAGACCTTATCACTGATATTTTTAGCTGTCAAAAGTTAGTGCATTTGTCAGAAAAGGTTTAGGTTAATGTTCCTTTCAAATGCCCACCACCCATGTTGACTATTGCTAGTAACTACCATTCTACCAACCTTGAATGAAGAAATTTTTCCTTTAAAGTGGAGTTTTTCAGCACTGCTCAGTGCTCAGTGTTCACATAGTGAATAAATGCTTTATAATGCTTTTCCTGACAAGAATAAAGTTTTACCCATATTCCCACAATGCAGGATAAAGATACAAAACAAACATCAAAGATGAAAACTTATTTTATTTGAGAACTAGGCTTACTGTTTTTTGAGATAAAAAGAAATTGACCTCTTGTCGTTACGCACCAATAAAACCATGATGCAAACTTTAATTTTTTTTATTGGGCAGAGGAAAGATTGACGAAAAGTTAGGCAAAAACAAAAAAAGTGCTAAAGTCTCAAAGTTCTGCAAACTAGTTCAAATTGGATGGATTAAGTGCAACCGATAGCCATACTTCTTTTAAACATGTCTATGACAGCACAATGGTGTGATTAAGGGAAAACAAACATGACTATGACGTCACAAAGGATTATTGAATCTCTTCAGGGAAAATAAAAAAACATCAAAACGTTTCCATCTTTCACTACATTTAAATGTGATTTGGGCTAAAAGTTGGGACTTTAGCACTACACTGCTTTTGCCAAACTTGTCATCAATCTTTCTTCTACCCAATTATTTTTTTTTTAAATTTACGCACCATGGTTTTATTGGTGCGTAACGACAAGAGGTTAATTTCTTTTTAGCTCAAAAAGTAGTAGCCAAAACTTGTTTTAATATTCATAAACAGATAGCCCACCCCATAAAACATGGGGGTAGAGCTAAAACTTATGTAAATATGTTGAGCGGTTCTTGAGATATGGCCGTTTTTCTATTGCTCCTTATCTATAAAGCCACTTAGTGGCTAAGGTTATTTCACTTATAACTCGAGAACCGCTTGTGTGATTTTCATCACGTTTGCACCAAATGCACATCAACTGGAACAATCTCTTGACGTTGTACTGGTAATGGTGTGGTGTGCTGGTGAAAAGTGCCTTTGTGAAGTAGAGAAACAGGACCCTGACCACCTGGTCCTAACGTAACATGCCCATTAACCAAAATCCCAGGTGGCTTCGAAACTGTACATGAGTGTGGTACTGTATTTAACAACTGGCTGAACCAAATTACAGACAATACTTGAGATGTGCCAACCATAGGACACTGTGTTACTATTTGAGACGATGAGAAATGTTTATGGCTCGTGTGTTGAGACTTGAGAGACATATTGTCTCATTTGAAAGATGTTATACGAGTTATGAGACTATTTTTTTGTTGAAAGAGACGCTATTGCAATGAGTTTACCCTAATTGCTGCATATTGTGACATTTAATAAAAAAATAGGTAAAAAAAACAAAAAAAACAAAAAAAACGAATAAAAAACAAAAAAAAACGATAAAAAACAAAAAAAACGAGCTCGTTTTTTTTAAAAACAAAAAAAAACGTTTTTTTACATCTCTACTCATGATTAAATTCCTATGCCTTTAGTCTGCGGCTGATTTGTAACACACATGCAGTGTTTCGGGTTGGGTTAATGCAGTTTGATTGAACGAGAAAAGCAAGCAACAAAATTTTGCAAATCTGAGAATTTTTGCATGTTTTAAGTGGCACGTAACCAAGTAGGCCTACCAACAACCGGGTCCGCAACTTAAGTTGGACTGGAGCAGGCAGATTGGATTCTAAATCTCAGACAAAAATGTTTTTATACTCGGGTACGCCTACTTGAAATAAATATATTTCGTATTATGGTCATAGTAATTTTATCCACATTTTAGAAAACAAGGTAAAGTTTAACCATGATTATATTTGCTGTCCATTACTTGGTGTTTACTAGTCCTGTCCATTTCTAACTCTTCAAAAGAAACGTATATTTTAATCATTACCAACAAGAGAACAACAAAATCTACTGAATCTCCCTTTGGAATTTCTAAATTGAAAAAAAAAAAATTAAAGGACGAATGCGGTTAGTCGGTCTTGACCTGCGTTAAGTATATTCTAACAAATTCCTGTATCATGCGTTACATTGCCAAAACTGTTCTTGCAATGTTTGCGATAATATTTACCAACCGTCTAAATGTTTATAGAAGTCAGAGATTTGTAAATGCTGATAATAACTAATATACCGGAAATGTGTTTAGCGATGTTTAAACTTAGACAAACACGTAGGCCTACCAAACAACATTACATGATCCACCTATCCACAGTGAAGTGCTTTGCCAAGTTGCATGAAGGTGAATTATCACATGAACTCCAGTTCTCCTTCTCAAAAGATTTGATGATATTGTGAGCTAATATCACGTGGTCTTGTAAGCCTATAGAACGTACTTCTTTGCAGGGCTACATTTTATCAAACATACAAATAGGACTGCTAACTCGTTTGCGTTTTATTGGGATATTAAACACCATATACATTTGCAAGTTAAACATAAAATTTAGTAAAAAATACTGAGTTTAATTAAACTGAGACATCAAACACAATCAACTCAAGTAATGAAAAAAGCGTGTTTTATTTGTAACTTTGTTTTCCTTCAAAGAAATTTTCATTTGTGATAGTTTTAGCATAACGGATCATGATAATTTTATTGTAATTGTAACACATTCCGATTACAGATGTTACATATTAGCATCTGTTGTTCTTTGTTTGCGAACAGGCAACTCCTTTCTTTTTCTGCATCTTGCAATGCAGCCATGAATGCAGCCAATTTCATTATAAGAAGACTTAAAAATGATGCTAATTGGAAATTGGAAATAAAAAAGTGGCTACTCGGAAGGAATATACTGTAGCTATTTTCGGATTTAATGTAAAAGATATACCCATTTAAAAGTATCTGTGGGTATATAAAATAAAATAAATAAACAGAATAGTTGACTTAAACTTGAGCATAACATACTAAAAAAAAAATCATAACAAATAATTAATCAAAGCTTGACTCGTTAAGATCTGTACCAAGTTACGCCGACACAATCATTTTGAACCAAAATTTAACCCATAGTTTTACAAACTTGACGGAAGGGCGTAAAAAGCAACCCCTGGAAAAATTTGTTGAAGATAAACAAAATTAAAAGTGCCTTTTTAACAGCCTCTTACTATAAAACTAAACCAACTTAAATTTTGATACTTTTTTAGTTCATTATAAACCACTAAGTAAGTTATTTTGTTTGTGAAATGCCGCAAACGTCTTCTCGACAAACATTCCAACCAAAGCCTTTAGTTAAACTTTTCATCAAGCTGATCAAAAAAAGATTTACGTTGCATTTTTTTCAGGCAAAGGAAAGTTGAATGATACAGTTTCAAACGTCAAATAAGAAAACGGCAACTCTTGCTAATGTCCATGTTGATGCAGTGTTGCGTGTTGGAATATTTATCAACCCAAGCCAACCCAAAAAAATTCAAGGACGCCATTTTTACATACCCTGCAACAACTTTCTATCATGCCCTGCAACAACTTTCTATCATGCCCTGCAACACACACAAAGCAAACAAAAATTCTAACACAAAGATGTCTATTGTACCTTGTTTTCTTGTTGAAAAGGTTAAAAACTTTATTGCCATTGAGAAGATTCAATCACGAAATGAAAACTAGCAATGTGGGGATTTTACATATATACTGCCAACTAGCGAATTTTTGTTTCAGAGACGTGCACCACACTCTAACAAAAAGCATCTTTTATGTGTAATTGCACATGCAAGTTCTGAAGCTGAGAAACAGTATGAGAAAGAAGACTAATTTGTGGTAGCTACTTCATGTTTCAATATATTTTTTCAGACTTTACTTCAAATGATAAATACTGCAGATGTCAATGTCTCTCCCCATTGAATTTAAGTAGTTACAAGCCAGACCAGAGTGCGGCATTACCCAGCACTTGTATACAATACATTTAGTTTTGTGACTTAACGGTAACGTTCACAATTGGTTTCATTTTTGAGAGTTTATTGCCAAAGCAGCCTTAAGAAGTTCAGACGGCATTGCTCCAAAATTTTATGGTTTACACAAAATACACAAACCGGAAGTTCCTCTTCGACCAATTGTTTCGTTTGTCCTGCTTATTATTTGGCAAAACACTTGGCCAATATTTTCAATGCTTTGGTTGGTGTTGTAGATTACAATTCACCTTTCTTATTTTGCCTCGTGCCTAATCATTTCTATTGCTTCTCCTTGCGGTACTATGACGTAGGTAATTGCTCGTTTAAACAATCAAATACCTGCCGCGACATTTTACTTGTGTTCTAGCAGCGTAGCTTCATACAGCAGATTGTTTAGTAGTGAAGACATTTCAGTTGCATGTAATCTTTAGTTGTAAGCTGTAGTGTATAATCTCTTTATTTAAGTTAATACCTACTACCTTATTATGTTGATGTTAACCGCTATGTTTATGTTCAGCTATATCGTGTGTTTTGTTTATTAAACCTTAATTTGAGGATTTGTGATGAATGAGTATGGATTCATAACAATTTAATAAACAGACACAGAATGGATCTTGAAGACTTAAGACCAAAACTGTTTACTGGCGATTCTCACAGTAGCGAAGCCAGGAAGCTTTGGTCGCACTGGTATAGGTCATTTACCTATTATATTCAGAAGTACGGAGGTATTTCGGATGCAGATAAACTCGGTCTTCTTGTCAATCATCTTGATAGTGCAGCTTATGAGGTCATTTCAGAAGTTGGTACATATGAAGCTGCAATTACTCAACTTCAAAGTGCATATGACAAAGCTCCTCATCGAATTTATGCGCGTTATTTGCTTAAATCTTGCAAGCAAGAGGTCAACCAGACACTTGATGAATATTATCAAAAGCTCAAGCGCTTGAGTACTGACTGCAATTTCGAAGCTGTGTAGGCCGTTCAGCACAGAGAGGAATCTATTCTTGATGCCTTTATCAGCGGATTAACATCACAAGAAATTAAGCAACGTTTATTGGAAGAACCAAACCTTGTTCTACAAGCTGCTTTCGAGAAAGCTCGGTCGTTGGAAGATGCTAAAAAAAACGCTGGACGAATAGTTGCAGAACCCTCGGCACTGTATCCGCATTAGGGTGGAGTGAAAATAACTTTTTCGCGAAATTCAAAAACATAGCCCCCTAAAAAGTTGCTTTTGTTCATGAAAAACACATTTGTGAAAAAAAAAAATAAAAAAAATAATGTCTTGATGAATCTCAATCCACAAATCAAAGATGGCCGCCAACTTTGCTTGAAAATACAGTAAATTCACCATAACTTTGCCAACACTTGCCCAATTTTCATCATATTTCAACAAGCTTTCCTCGTTCATGTCATAAAACACTAGAAATACATATGATGACAGCGTGAGCAAATTATGACGTCACCAAATCCAATATGGCCACCAAATTCAGTTTTTCACATTTGCTATCCATGTTACACATTTCTTTTTCGATTTGCTCCAACGTTTGACAATTATATGGTTATGCTGTCTTCTGTCGTGGGTACGATTGTTTCTCTTGATCAGTGTTTTTTTTAAGGTGTTTTTGGGGACCGAAACGGTCCCCCAAATTTCTCCAGCGGTTTCCCAAAATTGGGACTTGCAACTACAGTAGAAAAGTAATGGTTGTTTCTCGCTATGTCTTAAGCAAATATGGTTATTTTTTGGTATTTAAATGAAACACTTGCGGTTTCTTAAAACTACTTAGCGATCGCCCAAACCAAACCTTAAAAAAAAACCTGCTCTTGATGATAGTAAATACAGATGGAAGCTTTATTTAGTATAGTATTCATCTAGAAATTAAAAATACCTTCAATAATTGCAACAGAGTAGGATAGGACGTTTAGCCGTTAAGCCCGTAGAATTAACGTTTCCAGTTCACGCCACGTGGAGGCAGTCCTACATGTGAACATTTTAGGGCACAAACCGGGGATGGAATACGTTTGTCGCCCAAGGGCATTCTGGGAAGTCCAAGGGATATGAACTTCATCCCAGAATCACCTGTTCAATGTAACCTTCACTGAAATTCTAAACTTTGAAATCAGCCTTGCTGCCAAACTTTGGCATTTTGCGCCTGTTCTCTAATCGAGCCCTGATCAGATGAAACCATCTCTGTTATCTTCTCCACAAACGGAGCCTGAAGCCTCTGTTACAAGCTTAACATGGCGTTCCACATCCTGGTTATGACAGGGGAAACTTTCAACTGTGAGAGGACTCATCGTAAATGGATTTGTTTTGATCATATTAATCAAATCTTCATTGCTAAGGTTCTTGGTGTGGGGAGGTTCAGTGATATCTTCGGTCTGCCAGTCAAATATTTCTATATAATTCCTACCCTGAAGGTTCAAGGTTGGCACTCTAAAAACTCGCACTGTACTGGTGCACTTGCGTTAACTGGACTTCAGTATTCGCCTGACAGCTAGTTCTCTGATACTGATGTTGTCGTCTGCCAACATTGCCAGCAGAACGTTTTCAGGGTGCGCAAAGAAGGCATTTCTCTGGATAGCATTCATAACAACTTCCTTAAGCTCATCCTCAAAATATCTGGCCTTGTCTACCATGTTGTAGACATGCTTTGCTCCATCTGTACACAAAGATGCTTTTTTAATGGAGAACCACATCGGTGCATACACTTTCAAAATAAAAATAATTGACTGGCAGACCGAAGATATCACTGAACCTCCCCACACCAAGAACCTTAGCAATAAAGATTTGATTAACATGATCAAAACAAATCCATTCACGATGAGTCCTCTCACAGTTGATAGTTTCCCCTGTCATAACGGCTGTGGAACGCCATGTTATGCTTGTGACAGAGGCTTCAGGCTCCGTTTGTGGAGAAGATAACAGAAATGGTTTCATCTGATCAGGGCTCGAATAGAGAACAGGCGCAAAATGCCAAAGTTTGACAGCAAAGCTGATTTCAAAGTTTAGAATTTCAGTGAAGGTTACATTGAACAGGTGATTCTGGGATGAAGTTCATATCCCTTGGACTTCCCAGAATGCCCTTGGGCGACAAATGTATTCCATCCCCGGTTTGTCCCCGAAAACGTTCACATGTAGGACTGCCTCCACGTGGCGTGAACTGGAAACGTTAATTCTACGGGCTTAACGGCTAAATGTCCTATCCTACTCTGTTGCAATTATATATTGAAGGTATTTTTAATTTCTAGATGAATACTAAACTAAATAAAGCTTCCATCTGTATTTACTATTATCAAGAGAAACAATCGTACCCACGACAGAAGACAGCATAACCATATAACTGTCAAACGTTGGAGCAAATCGAAAAAGAAGTGTGTAACATGGATAGGAAATGTGAAAAACTGAATTTGGCGGCCATATTAGATTTGGTGACGTCATAATTTGCTCACGCTGTCATTATATGTATTTCTAGTGTTTTATGACATGAACGAGGAAAGCTTGTTGAAATATGATGAAAATTGGGCAAGTATTGGCAAAGTTATGGTGAATTTACTGTATTTTTAAGCAAAGTTGGCGGCCATCTTTGATTTGTGGATTGAGATTCACCAAGACATTATTTTTTTTATTTTTTTTTTTCACAAATGTGTTTTTCATGAACAAAAGCAACTTTTTAGAGGGCTATGTTTTTGAATTTCGCGAAAAAGTTATTTTCACTCCACCCTAATCCGCATCAAGTTGCTGTTATATCCGAACCTAAAGATAACCTTGAAAGAAAGCAAGATACTGTTGAAGCTACCGTTTCAGTAAGATGTCCATATTGTGGAAATAAACGGCATTCTCGACAATTTTGCCCAGCTAAGGAAGTTGAGTGCTATCGTTGTGCTAAGAAAGGACATTTCTCCAAAATGTGTCGATCACCTAAACTTTCTATGAATAAAAGTCATTGTTCTTTAACCTCTTTGATGCACATAACCCCTCAAAAGACTTCAAAATCTATTGATACTAAAGTCATTATTCCTGTCACGATTAACGGTATTTCTGCCAATGCTTTAATGGACACAGGATCGTCGTTATCGCACATAAGCAAGTCGTTTAGTCAACAATTCCAACTAAACCTTAAAGAGACTGATCAGCGGATTGATTTAGCAGTAAAAGGATGCAGCTCTAAAGGTGTAGGCATTTGTAAAGTTGACGTGAACCTTGGTGGTCAACTATACCAAAAAGTGGATATAATGGTGCTGGAAAATTTGCTAACTGATGTCATACTCGGTCAAGACTTTATGGAACAGCATAAAAGAGTCAGCATTTACTTCGGAGGTTTGAAGCCCACGTTACACCTCGGATTGTTGCAAGCTGTAAAGACGTCAACTCCTGTCAATTTATTCCAGCATCTGACGGAGGATTGCCACCCAGTGGCAACCAAAGAACGGCGTTATTCAATGCAAGATAAAGAGTTCATAGGATCAGAAGTAAAACGACTGCTGAAGGAAGGACTCATCGAGCCAAGTAACTCTCCATGGCGTGCGCAGCCTCTTGTGGTTACCCAAGATAACCATAAAAGGCGAATGGTCATTGACTATAGCCAGACTATAAATAAATTCACTAGAATTGATGCGTATCCGCTACCACGGATGCAGGAAGTGGTGCAAAATGTTGCAAAGTTTAATGTGTATTCGACAATCGATATGACAAGTGCATACCATCAAGTAGAACTACCCAAATGCGACAGGATATTTACTGCGTTTCAAGCTGACGGTTCACTTTGGCAGTGGAAAAGAATACCATTTGGGCTGACAAATGCAGTGCCATGTTTCCAGCGAATTGTGGACGATATTATCAAGTCTAATGATTGCAAAGGTACGTTCGCTTATCTTGATGATATTACAATCGGTGGTAAAACGCAGCAAGAGCATGATGAAAATTTGTCGAAGTTTTTGCAAGTAGCTAAAGAGTGTAATTTGACATTTAATGAGTCGAAATGTGAATATTCGACTGACTGCATACAGTTGTTGGGTTATCAAATTTCTAAAGGTTGTTTAAAACCAGATCCTGACCGAGTGAAAACTCTTTTAGAGCTCCCTTCTCCAACAAATAACAAAGAGCAGCAGCGTGTTATCGGACTTTTCGCATATTATGCCAAATGGGTGTCTCATTATTCTGACAAAATTAAACCGTTAATAGAAAACAGCGACTTTCCTTTAAATGGTGATACTTTAAAAGCGTTTGAAGAGCTTAAATCAGAATTGGCCACTGTGACACTTGGAGTAATCGATGAAGAAGCCATGTTTGTAGTCGAAACTGATGCTTCAGATGTTGCCTTGTCAGCAATCTTAAATCAACGAGATAGACCAGTTGCATTTTTTTCCCGATCGTTGACAAAAACCGAAAAGCATCACTCTTCGATAGAAAAAGAGGCCGCTGCTATTGTTGAAGCAGTGCGGAAATGGAGCCATTTGCTGGCCGCGCGGCGTTTCAAACTTGTAACTGATCAGCGATCAATCGCGTTTATGTATGATTGCAAAAGTCATAGTAAGTTGAAAAACAGTAAAATTTTGAGATGGCGTGTTGAACTTTCACAGTATCAATACGACATAGTTTATCGTCCAGGAAAACTTAACGTGGCACCCGATACCTTATCAAGAGCGTATTGTGCACGTTTGTCTAGCAATTATTTGTACGAGATTCATGCGAGTCTTTGCCACCCTGGGGTAACAAGAATGCACCATTATATCAAAACAAAGAATCTACCTTATTCGCTCGGCGAGATACGTAAAATGATCTCAGATTGTAATGTTTGTGCTGAAATTAAACCTCGTTTCCACAAGCCGATTCAAACTCCGCTTATAAAAGCTACTCAAGCTATGGAACGCCTAAATATTGATTTCAAAGGCCCATTACCTTCAGCCACAAGAAACAAATATATATTGACTGTAATCGACGAGTATTCGAGGTTTCCATTTGCGTTTCCTTGTGCAAATATGAATGCCGGAACTGTTATTTCATGTTTATCGCAATTTTTTTCTTTGTTTGGCCTTTGCTCATATATTCATTCTGACAGAGGGCCTGCATTTATGTCAAACGAATTTATATCATTTGCGCACAGCAAAGGAATAGCTCTCAGCAAAACTTCAATATACAACCCTCGATGTAATGGTCAATGTGAAAAATATAATAATATTATTTGGACCGCAGTGCAACTTGCATTAAGAACGCGCAATTTGCCCATTTCAAAATGGGAAAGTGTTTTGCCTGACGTATTACATTCCGTACGTTCACTGCTCTGTACTGCGATCAATGTATCTCCTCACGAGCGCTTTATGAAGTTTAGTCGGCGTTCCATGCTGGGATCATCAAGTCCCACATGGCTCAGTACTCCTGGTCCTGTTCTATTGAAGCGCCACGTTCGCACGAGCAAATATGAACCTGCTGTAGATGAAGTAGAATTAATTCATGCTACTCCAACGTATGCTTTTGTGAGATTACCGAATGGTCGCCAGACTACTGTATCATTGCGTGATGTTGCTCCTGTGGGAAAAAGAAATGCTTTCGAAAATAGCGCAACTGATTCTGACACTTCTGTTTTCATTAATGATCAATCGTACAATGATGAAACCGTTGCAAGCGATTCACCCGTTGATAAAATGCATCACAGCAACGTGAGAAGTGCTGAACCAAACACCGAAGTTGATCGTCATTCTGAAGTCAATGAAGAGCCTAACACAAGAGAAGAATCAATGCTGAGGCGTTCTTCCCGCATAAGGCGCCCTCCTGATCGTTTGATGTATGAATGATACAAATACCCGTTTGAACTCGATTTCTTGGCAGGGGAGAATGTTGTAGATTACAATTATTCACCTTTCTTATTTTGCCTCGTGCCTAATCATTTCTATTGCTTCTCCTTGCGGTACTATGACGTAGGTAATTGCTCGTTTAAACAATCAAATACCTGCCGCGACATTTTACTTGTGTTCTAGCAGCGTAGCTTCATACAGCAGATTGTTTAGTAGTGAAGACATTTCAGTTGCATGTAATCTTTAGTTGTAAGCTGTAGTGTATAATCTCTTTATTTAAGTTAATACCTACTACCTTATTATGTTGATGTTAACCGCTATGTTTATGTTCAGCTATATCGTGTGTTTTGTTTATTAAACCTTAATTTGAGGATTTGTGATGAATGAGTATGGATTCATAACAGTTGGGTGCACCGATTTCTCCGTTAAAAATTCAAAACTGTCCTGTGATATTATTGCCGATTATAAAATAACACCAATGAAGTTCAAATTTTCTTTGATGTAATCAGTTTGTTTACCTCCGGACCTATCGACATGACCGCAGTATCGCTTTAGATAAACTCTCCCAAGATTGCACTCTTTCAAACAGAACTGATTGGACAATTCCGGATATTGAACGTGCTCTACATATTTGTCTTAATGCATCATTTTTCACCTACAAAGCGATAATTTACCGGCAAGTTTTTGGAACACCGATGGGGTCGCCACTTTCGGCGGTTTTGGCCAATTTAGTCATGGAACACATCGAAGAATTATCTCTCAACACTTTTTCATCACCCCCTAAAATTTGGCTTCGATATGTAGATGACACTTATGTTATACTACAAAAACACCCAGTAGATCAATTTTATCAACACTTAAACGCCATATCAGACTCCATCCAATTCACTAAACAAGTTGAAAGCAACCAAAGCATCGCATTTTTTTATGTGAAGGTCACCAGACAAACCAACGGTAAATTAGCCACAGAGATTTACAAAAAACTGACACACCAACAGATACATGCAATGCACATCACACCATCCACTCCAACACAAATTATCTATTCCCAAAACACTTTACAACCGCGCCAACAACTTGGTCACCTCTGCAAAGAACAAGAAAAACGAAAACAAACAAATTTATAACAATTTAAAACTTGGTTTGGATTTCCCAAGCAAATGGCACACTCATTTCTCGACCAAACGTCACGTCAAACAAAGCAACAGCAAAACTTATAACAGTTTCACCACCATTCCATACATACAGGGAGTCAGGGAGTTTCTGAGTCGATAAGGCGAGCATTGAATCGCGCCAGGGTTAAAGTCGCTATGAAACCGTTTCGAACTATCGGCAATATTTTATCACTACCAAAAGACCCAAACCCTTTTCACAATAAATGTGGTGTTGTTTATGAAATTCCGTGCAATGATTGTGACGGAGTTTATATTGGCCAAACTGAAAGTAGCATAAATTCCTGGGTCAATAAACATCGCAGAGCTGTCAAACATATGGAAGATGAAAAGTCAGCCCTTTGTTCACACATGCTAAAAGAAGACCACAGAATTAACTGGTCAGAAACAAAAATTTTAAAAAATGAAACAAATTATTATCAACGCACCACGGCAGAAAGTTGCTTCATCAACATTACGTCAAAACAATGCAATGTACTCAACCGGAACCACGGAAATCTACGCAGGCTTCATGCCTACTTAAACACAGTTGGAAACGTTATTGTAATTTAATTTCGTCTCGAATTTCTGTTGGTCTTCACCTCTTCGAATTTATGTTTATTGTTGGAAGTTTTTACGTAATTTAACGTGGAAAGTAACCGCTCACGCATCATTGGCTAATCTTTAAAATATTCTGTGTTTTATTTATTTTTTCATGCCTTCAATCGCACTGCAGTATATAATTTGTAAAATTTTATTTTGTATGTTATTTGCTCTGAGGATGCGCATTGTCATGGTGCTCGAAACGTCAGTGAAGCAATAACCTATCCCAGGGGCGCGGGAAGTAGGGGTGCTCAAGGGGCTGCAGCCCCCTTAGAGTTAATTCAGCCCCCTTGGAATTTTTGATAATTGCTTCAGCCCCCCCTAGAAAATTCTGACAATTTAAGGTACACAGGCTAACATATTTTCAGAAAATTATTCGAACAATGATCGTCTAAAGTTAAACGTAAATATCTATTCATGTCGCTTTTTGGTTCCAATGAAGTTTCCTGTAATTTGCTGGGTTTGTGTCCTACTCGTTGGTGCGTTCGTGCTTCTGCCTCGCTCGTGTTGTTAAGTGCTACCTTACCCTGTTGCAATGTCTGACCGACATGACAGAAGATAGTGCAATGAGAGGAGACGCACGTGCAAAGATATTCGGCTTGGTAAAACAAACACGCACGATGCGGCTTTATTTTGCGATTACCTGCAGCGGAGAAGTTTTTCAGCCTGCAGAAGCCGTCGCAAGACAGCTCCAAAGCAAAAAGATCTCTGCTTCTTCAGCTTTGAAATCCATCACCATTCTCCGCGAACGGATCAAAAATCTCAGAAAAGATGAATCCGTTTCCAAGCTTATGGAAGCAGCGAACGTCTTTGCGTCTGCCAATAACCTAAAGACGCCAAAGGATCCGCGAGTGAGCACAACTCCAGCAAGATTTCGAAACACAAAAGAATCGGATGCAATGTCGTCTGCGGGAGAAGGAGCGTGGAAATGGCAATACATCGAAGCCTTTGATTTGGTTCAAGCTGAGCTTGATCGAAGATTCGACCAGGCGGATCTGCTTACAGAAGCCAACAGAGAGAAGGCCCTTCTGAGCTGTGCAAACGGTGAGGAAAGATCTGATATTGAGATCAGCTTACCCTATGCCATCAGCAAAGATCGCCTAAAAACGGAACTTATCTTGTTCAGGGATGTTGTAAGTGGAAAAACCGCAAACTCCGTTCAAAAGGTTGCTGAGATAAAATTGCAACTAAACCCTCAAACACTAGATCTTTTCAAAGAAACGGGAAAATTCGTGGAGCTCTGCCTTTGCCTCCCGGATTCAGCTGCATCACCAGAAAGTTCTTTTTAAGATGCTCTAAGATGCCTGAAAACGTGGTTGAGAAGCTCAATGACACAAAAAGACTTAGCCTACCGTAGCCTACTCATCTTGTGTTGATGCATGTCCACCAAAACATTTTGTACACTGTCGATGTCAAAGATGACACATCCAGTTCATAGAGAAAACATCTGAGCGAAAAGCAATCTTGGGAAGCGTGTGAGAACTCATTTCCACAAACTGTCGTTTTCGTATCACTTTCTAATTTGTACGTTTTCATTTTAATTTCCTGAACAGCTGCTTTTGTTGTTGCCGTTCTTCATTTGTTACAATTTGACGTCGTTTTTTTGCATAGAAGGGGACCGAAAGCTTAATACAAGTTTTAAATGATGTTACACATAAGGGGGGTCTGGGGGGCGAAGCCTAGAGAAAAATAGTTCCCGCGCCACTGACCTATCCTGTTTATTGTTGGTTTTACTTTCAAATTCATCAGATGAACGTTGCAACTAGTGCTAGAAACAACAACTTCATTATCGCAACGTTGAAGTTTACGTTGATAGAACGTCGTCTATCGTTGATACTTCGTCGTTGTCGTGTAATAAATAAAGAACGGATAACATTAATTTAACATAAAACAACGCAGCACACTTCATGGAAGACACTTGGAATGCAGCATGGTGCGCCACCGACACCAAACTACATGGTTTTATGCCCCACCCGGTGGCGCGCCCCCCTGGTATGGACCTCCCTCGGCCGACTTGGTTCAAGCTCAACAGAATCCGAACCGGAGTCGGTCGCTTCCATTCCAACATGCACAAGTGGGGTCTGGCTCCCTCATCGGCCTGCGAATGCGGCGCGGAGGAACAAACTGCTGACCATGTCGTTCTCGAATGTCCCATCTACAAGGCACCAAATGGAACGCATGGTATAGCAACGCTGGACGAAGCTACACTCACCTGGCTCTCCACCACCTGCCCTCAAATTTGATCTAGTCTCAAACGAAAGAAGAAGAACAAAACAACAAATCACAGAGAAGATTGGAAGACCATGATCGCCAACGTCTGTATCAGATCAGGCACATAATCATCATCAAAACAACATCAAATAAATAAACAACAAAATCTCTCAGTTATCGCGATCCTTGTGGGTGATGACAACATCGTCGAAGATGTCAACCAAGATCTTCAACTTCTGTAAAAGACAAAGCAAATAATTAAATTAAAGAAGTTGATACAACGTTGATAGAACATAACGTACTCTACATGTTACGTTAGATAACGCTGATGCAACGTAATGTACTCTACATGTTACGTTAGATAACGTTGATACAACGTAATGTACTCTACATGGTAGGTTAAATAACGTTGATACAACGTAATGTAATCAGATGTTACGTTAGATAACATTGATACAACGTAATGTACTTACTCTGCATGTTATGTTAAATAACGTTGATACAACGTAATGTAGCCTAGATGTTATATTAGATAACGTTGATATAACGTAATGTACTCTACATGTTACGTTAGATAACGTTGAAACAACGTAATGTACTCTAGATGTTACGTTATATAACGTTGATACATCGTAATGTACTTAAAATGTTATGTTAGATAACATTGATAGAACGTAATGTATTCTAGATCAGTGATTCTCAACCTTTTTTGGCCCATGGACCATATTTAAAAAAAGATATATCCGATGGACCACTTTGCTATGTTGACGCCATTTGAATGCCACTAGTCGAAACTGTATTGCACATAGGTCAGAAAACTCAAGGGCGTGTTCAATCTTAGTCCTTAATAAAATTATATATACCGTATTTACTTGATTGTAAGCCGCGCTTGATTGTAAGCCGCCCTTGATTGTAAGCCGCATGTGATAGTGTTAAAAATTTAATGTAAGCCGCCCTTGAATGTAAGCCGCAAATACTGTTTACACGCAAAGCTGAAACTGGTTACTGTTCATCATCAGTCGTTATCTCCGCCTGCGGCAGATTGCGCATCAACATTGCTATGCTGACGTGTATTGTTTTGATATGATGGTCAGAAATAAAAACAACTGAACATGGCTTATTTGCTTCCAAGAGTGGCGATTTTGAGCCAACTCGCTCAGTGTCGTCAAGTGGAGTCCGGTCCATGATTGAATGTTGTCTTGCCATCGTTTTGGTTGTCTGCCACGTTTTCTTTTTCCTTCTACTTTGCCTTCTGTGCAAACTTTGCTGATTCCGAATTGTGATCTTTTAGTGTGGCCGAACAGTTTTAAAACTTTTGATTTTATTATTGCTGCAATTGGATGTAGTTTTGTCATAGTTAGAAGATCTTCTATTTTCGTGTGATCAAGTAACCTTTTGTTGGTCATGCTTCTCATGATGTGATTTTGGAAGGTAGTGAGTTTTTTCATTGTTGATGATGTCCATCAACTGTTACTGTTAAGTACCATAAATAAAACTGACAACTCCTTTTTTTCTTTCGAATGCACAAAGTCGACAAAGAAAAAGGCAAAAAGAAAAAAGAAAAAATGTAAGCCGCCTTTGATTGTAAGCCGCCCTTGAATTTAAGCCGCAAACATGATGGAAAAAAAAACTTTTTAAGCCGCGGCTTACAATCAAGTAAATACGGTACGTAAAAATTATGCGTGTTCAAATAAAATAAAACGTAATTAACTAATTAAGCAAACACTCTTCATTTACACTCTACCTTAACTACTTGAATACACATAACTTCAATTTCAAATTTCATTCTAACAAAACATCATGCACATATTGTTTCAATAAAATGGTAATGTCTCAGTTGTCAGTTTTGCCTTCTTAGCAACAGGAGCATCTGACATTTTGTTAATCTGAAAGCACTGCAGAATAGCCTACAGTAGTACAGTAGGCTACTTAATGTAGCGTTTGAAAAAATATACCATGTGACATTCATAAAATAATTTAATTAACATTCAATAAAACAGCGAATAGCTCTACTCTCCCTAAAGAAACTTGGTAGGTTACGATGAAGAAGCGCAATCTTCGTGCACCGACAACACAACAATTACAGCAACATATGATTTATTGATTAGGCCTGCCAGCACTTCACTTATGCCTTGAACAAATGAACAGTTCAATAGGATACTCGTCAACTGGTAAAATAAGTTTTGAAGAAGTTAATGAAGAACGTTTTGTTGAGAAGGGGCGATCTTCCTAGCGTCAGCACTACCTGACTACTCACTGTGACTGCCGAGAAACATATGTTTTTGGAAAAATCTTGATGGCTAGTGTGGAGGCTACACCGGTATGGTTAGCGAAACACAATGCTCGCTGTTCTATAGTGAGTAGTCAGGTAGTGCTGACGCCAGGAAGATCGCTGGTAGGGACGACTGATTGCAGCGGTGGATCTCACTAGCACAGTACGGTCGTAGAACATCTTTGAAGAAGCGTAGACAGCCAAGGGCGTAACAACCCATCTTTAACCCGTCCCTCTCACTCATCTGAAACGGCCCGATGCCGGAAGAGTGATTGCAGCGGGAGATCTTTAACCGTCTCTTTCCGTTGTCCCACTCGTCCTGGGATGACAGGATTGCAGCAGCCCATTCCAAGATGACTCTGGGGTCAGCGAAAGCTACCCTTCCTCTGGCCGCTCCTCTCTGGCATCTCCGCCAAATGAGGTGTCAGACTGCAGTGGCCCATATTCCCACAAACAGATGCCCTTCTTCAAGCGGGCAACAAGAAGAATCACACACACACAAACAAACTCAAATAAAATTAAAATTAATTATGTACCAAAACGCGCTAGTTCTTGAGCTTGACCCGCCATCTCCTAGACTGCTCCAAGATCAGCAAGAGGAAAGTCGAGACTGGCAGATCAGCTTGAGGCAGCCACTAACCAAACATTTACATCCACAGATTACCATCTACCGCGGTGGGTCCCTTCGGTCGTAGTGAGTCCCTCGCCTCCCTGGTAGGTATCTTCCATGTAAGTATGGTGTGCCTGCTGAGTGTTTGGGTGTGTGGACGGATCCCGGAGCGGACGCACTAATGATGAGACAGGAAACAAATCCATTCCATATGGAAAATTTGTAAACCTGCAAGATGTAGTGGTATCCATCTTGAACTCTGAGCGTTGCGCGAAAAAAAAAAATGTTCTGAAGAAGGAACTAGAATTGTCTCGTTATGTAACCGAAGAAGACCTAGGCCAATCCATCTCGAGACCCGACGTCCAAGGCCGATCCACCTCGAGACCGGGCGTCCAAGCCGAACAAAAATCGTGCGCCTACAAGAAGATCAAAACGCTCTCGGGACAGGAGCGACAAAGTCTTATGTACGGAAACTTGTTTCCTTGTAAGACGAGTGGAGAAATCCTGACCGCGTTTTGCTGCATCCAAATCAAGCAAAACGTATGTGTCAGATTCGTCGCCGACCAGGGAACAGATCGCCTGTCCTGTATGCCGATCAACAGGCTGGCACAAACCTGGTTGCAATGCAAAATCAAAGTTCCGGGAAAACAGTAGGAAGAGAAAGAACCCCACCATGAGCGACGATGGCTTTACCACCGTGGGCAAAGGAGGGAAACACAACCCCAAAACCTCCGTGCGCTTCTCATCAGATGCTGAGATATTGGATAATCCCCTTTCCAACACAGAGTCCAAGACATCGACTCCAAAAGAACCCTTGCTCAAACGGAGAACGGTTTCCCAACCAGTATCTCCCAGAACGACGAATCCCAGAGACCAAAACGCATCCCACGCCAGCTCCAAGGATGCGACGGTCTCAGTTGACAAAGACAACTCGTCAACTGGCTCGGAGTCCGTTTCTTCAAGAGAGTCTCCGCGGGCTGGACTGCCCGGGACCTCTCCTCCCCATCGAGATGTCTTCAGTTCGATGGGAGAGTTCACGGACTCAGACGGCGACCCAGCCATCTACACGGTCTAGTCCAACCTCTTAAAATTTAACCTGCTTTTTCTCTATCTATAATCATGTTCGCAGATACGGAGAGTGACGATTCGGACGCCGGACTGGGCAACCTCAAGGTTGGCTCAATGAACATCAACGGAATATCCAAGAAATTGCGAGATGTCAAAAATCTCTTTACATCTCACAGACTCTCTGTACTGGCAATACAGGAAACACACAAAATCCCCACCGATCGACTCGAGACGTGGGCTCAACATTACAATTACATAACATACACCAACATCCAACATAGAACCTGATCGAACCCCCTTCTATGCAGGGACAATGTTCGTCGTCAAGAAAGGCATACACGATAGGTCCGAAATCACACATCATAACATACTACAAAATCGAATACACCACCTCAACATCAAATGTGGTAAAAATAACATAAACATATTCAATGCATACCTTCCGCGTAGCAACGGAGAGAAAAAGTCCTGTTTTGAACTGCTCTCCGAGGCTATGCTGGAATATGAACATCAGCACGTGATCTTGCATGGTGATTTTAACGTGATCCTCGATCCGTTAGACACTGCTAAGCCACAATATTTCTCCACTAGACCAGATAAAACAGCACTTAGAACACTAATACGTCATAACCAGCTAACAGACATATGCAGACAAGAACATTCATACAAAAGACTGTTCACGCACAAAAACCACAACAGTAAGAGCAGGATAGACAGAATATACATAAATCAACATGCACTTGAAAATTATCATAACATCAAACATGAATACTTCACATCATCAGACCATTGTACATTACCAATAATTCATCTCCAATATCAACATCACACCAAATGGGGTGAATATTCATACAAAATCAATAACAGCAAATTACAATATGCACACGTCATAACAGAGCTCGAAACAGCTTGGGAAAATTGGACTACAAACGTACCACAAATGGAACCACCAGACATGCTTATATGGTGGGATCAAGGCAAACAAATGCTGAAAAATCGACTGATCGAACTCTCGCAAGATGTCGCACTCAAGCGCAGAGAAGATTACAATCAGGCCAAAAATATGCTCCACATTGTGGACGCTCATCCAAACCACGTCTTGGAAGAACGTCGACCGGAATTCTTGGAGAAAATCAACAACTTCTACTTCTACGATTACAAAGCAATCGGATCCCAAATCAGATCCAGAACTATCCCGATTAGCGATGAAGAACCATCGAAAAGCTCCTTCAAAGCAGAGGAACAAAATTGTAAAAGTAGCTCTATTACTGAGATACATGGCACAAACAACACAACTCTCACCAAGAAAGAAGACATTCTTAAAGAAATACACAGCTTCTATCACCCCCTATGGGGTGTGGAAGACGACATCAACCCTCAAGAACAAGATAACTACCTGAACATTCTTGGAGAGACCAAAATTGAGGAAGACGCAGCTGAACAAGCGGAACAGCTGATCAGTCTAAAAGAAGTAAAAACCGCCATCGATTCTCTTAACAAGGATTCTGCACCTGGATCAGATGGTCTCGGTTCATTATTCTACCAAAAATGCTGGCATTTCCTGAAACACGACATTCTAGAAATGCTTACAAATTGCTACTTGAGAAAAACAATGACTCCCTCAATGAGAGAAGCAAAAGTGAAGTTAATCTTTAAAAAAGGTGAAAAAGAAAAGCTCAAAAACTGGAGACCGATCTCTCTGCTCAATACCGACTACAAGATTTTGAGTAAAATCCTCTCCAACAGACTCACACCCATGATCGCAAACCTGATTTGTCCGAATCAGAAATGTGGACTGCCAAACCGCAGAATAGAGCATGTCACAATGAACATACAAGCTGCCCTGGAAGCATCTCAAACACAACACAGGGACTTGTACATCATGATAACTGACTTTAAAAAAGCTTTCGATAGAGTTAGTCACTCCTTCCTCTGTGGAGTTCTGAAGAAACTCGGAGTAAAACCAATAATGATGAATTACCTGTATTTGGTTTACAACAAAACAAAAAGTAAGATAGAAATCAATGGAGCCTTAACAAAACGAATCAACGTCAAAAGGGGCATTCGACAGGGTTGTCCCCTCAGCATGCTCTATTTCATAATCTGTGCTGACGTGTTCACCCGCCGCATAGAGAAAAACCATCTGATCAACGGTTTTCGCTTCTCCAAGCTGACAATCAAAATTCAGCAATATGCGGACGACACCACATTCATCACAAGAGACACTCCATCTCTCAAGGAAATCAACAGAGAACTAGCCATCTACCAGACGATGTCCGGCCAGAAAGTGAACCAGGGAAAGACACAAATCTTGGCGTCCAAACCTAATCTGGCCCAAAGAGCTAAGCAGCTCTTTCCAGAAGCTGCGATCTTGAACAACGTCAAGATCCTGGGCATCTGGCCAGAAACAAACCAAACAGAACTTGACAAGATGAACTGGCAGACCGCCATCAAAAAAACTCAGACGATCGCCAACATCCACAAACCACGAAGACTCTCCCTCTACGGAAAAATTTCCATCATCAACACGCTCATGGTACCCGTCACTCTGCATTTGAGTAGAGTACTGATGCCAACGAAACAACACCTCAAAGAACTCAACAAAATCCTTTTCGGCTTTCTCTGGCATCCTTCGCCATTTGAACAGCTCCAGAGAACCAAAACAACTCCTCCTGCCAAAGATGGAGGCATCAACATGGTAGACATACAATCAAAATTCCAAACAAGTCGCATCGACAGAATTCGCCACCTCTTCTCACTAGAAGACGCCACCGAAATCTGGCACGAATGGGCCATGTTCAACTTGAGTTGCAGAATGAGACACATCAATCCTCTTCTGTTCTCCAATAGCATTCCGCATGCCCCAATTCCAAACGAAATGTATGCGGACATCTTCAAGTCCTTTTGCAAACTCAAAGGCTTGAAACACGACTGGAAAATACTTCCTATAAAAACATCTACCTCAATCTGAAAACGCAAAATGAAAAGAAAATTGACAAGATCGATCAACACGGAAAGAAGATTCCTTGGAATGAGATCCTTTTGAAAAACAAGGAAATCAAACTCCTCCTTCCACCTTACCTGTCCTCCATGTCCTTTCGGATTGCTCACGGAGGATACAAATGGGGAAAATTTCAAAGAAAACTATAATCTGACAGAAAAACAAGTTGCAAATTCTGCAGAAAACCTGAAGACAACGTGGCCCACGTCCTCACCGAGTGTTCCTTTGCACAAGGAATATGGAAACGCCTTCAACAACAATACACCGACCTGACCAACGAAGACATGAAAATAACAAAGGACATGATCCTCTACAACCAAATCCCTGAAGGACAGAAGAACAACCCGATTCTTTTGACCATGATGAACGTCGCCAAGCACACCATCACCCAAAAGAAGATATCTCTGGACATAGGCGACACATACATACAGGACACAAAACGGTCCACCATTCAAGCCCTGTGGGTGATCATGACGAAAACGAAAGACATCACACAAAAGCATAACATCCCTTTGTCATCTGACATTTCTACTCCTTCTAAACCTCCTCCTACGGTCAGAAGAAAGAAGAACCAGTCAAGATCCTCTCTTCAACCGCCCTCTCAGTCGTCCTCGGTGGTAGGGATGACTGATTGCAGCGGTGGATCTCACTAGCACAGTACGGTCGTAGAACATCTTTGAAGAAGCGTAGACAGCCAAGGGCGTAACAACCCACCTTTAACCCGTCCCTCTCACTCATCTGAAACGGCCCGATGCCGGAAGAGTGATTGCAGCGGGAGATCTTTAACCGTCCCTTTCCGTTGTCCCACTCGTCCTGGGATGACAGGATTGCAGCAGCCCATTCCAAGATGACTCTGGGGTCAGCGAAAGCTACCCTTCCTCTGGCCGCTCCTCTCTGGCATCTCCGCCAAATGAGATGTCAGACTGCAGTGGCCCGTTTCCCACAAACAGATGCCCTTCTTCAAGCGGGCAACAAGAAGAATCACACACACACAAACAAACTCAAATGAAATTAAAATTAATTATGTACCAAAACGCGCTAGTTCTTAAGCTTGACCCGCCATCTCCTAGACTGCTCCAAGATCAGCAAGAGGAAAGTCGAGACAGGCAGATCAGCTTGAGGCAGCCACTAACCAAACATTTACATCCACAGATTACCATCTACCGCGGTGGGTCCCTTCGGTCGTAGTGAGTCCCTCGCCTCCCTGGTAGGTATCTTCCATGTAAGCATGGTGTGCCTGCTGAGTGTTTGGGTGTGTGGACGGATCCCGGAGCGGACGCACTAATGATGAGACAGGAAACAAATCCATTTCATATGGAAAATTGTAAACCTGCAAGATGTAGTGGTATCCATCTTGAACTCTAAGCGTTGCGCGAAAAAAAAAATAAATAAAAAAAAAGCTTCTCTTCTTCGTGGGAGACCCCAAAGTTTATCCGCTCTGCCTACGGGCAGACCGGGCGTAGGAGTCAAACGTACCTGTGTTACGGTCACGTGATGGAGACGTGGGCGCTGCCCGGCTTTAAAACTTCTGACGGTATCAGTCGCCCCACACGACGGGCCGCCCGGCCCGTCGTGAGCTGGCCTTTTTGCGTTTGCGGAAAGCTAAGCCAGTCTCCCTGGCCCGTTCCGCCATTCTAAATTTTGCGGACGAGTCGCACAAAATTTTCGATCCACACTTTCCTTCCACAGGTACCTACACTCCCCAGCCTGGTCCCCGCGACCTAAGCTGGTGGACTTCCCTTCCGGGTGCATCGCCACCCCATAATCACGCCGCTCCCCGCCTCCCCGGGGCGTGGCAGGCCGGTTCTCTAAAGTCTCTGACCTGGCTATGTTTATTATGTTCTTCTCGCCGTGTCAATTATTTTGTACTCGTGCGTTGTTGATCAAAATAAAACAGTTCATCACCTGCGGTACTGATGAGCCCAGCCTCATGGGCGAAACA
Organism: Aplidium turbinatum; assembly: GCF_918807975.1. Taxonomy (NCBI): domain Eukaryota; kingdom Metazoa; phylum Chordata; class Ascidiacea; order Aplousobranchia; family Polyclinidae; genus Aplidium; species Aplidium turbinatum. The sequence goes on along the minus strand of NC_137476.1, from coordinate 22,187,274 downwards.
CGTGTATATCGCTGAGTTTCTACTACACTCGACTGCCGAGAAACAGATGAAGAACGTTTTATCAAGGATTTATAAACTCTCTGTGGACCAACAGAAATTCCAAGTGGACCACCAGTGGTCCACCTGGACCACGTTGAGAATCACTGCTCTAGATGTTATGTTAGATAACGTTGATACAGCGTAATGTACTCTACATTCTATGTTAGATAACGTTGATACAACGTAATGTACTCTACATGTTATGTTAGATAACGTTGATACAACGTAATGTTTTCTGGATGCTATGTTAGATAACGTTGATGCAACGTAACTCTCACCTTATTGTCCAACCCATCTAGAGCTTCCTTCAACATGGATCGTTCCATCATGTTCGCAACTCTCCCCTTCCAATCACCATCATCCAGGCAACGCAACATTCCAACTCCCTCCTCAACTTTGCTCATTACCCCGATGACGTCATCGACAGTTAGGAGGTTGTCATAGAGATCCATCCGAACAATCTAAACACAAATAATTATGATGCAACAATTAAATAATGGAGTTGTTTGTGATTAGGACTACAAAAACGAAAAAAGAAGAAAAGAACTGTTCACTTCAACATGAATGAATTCAGAGACGACAAAACCAATAAAGAGAAATTCCAACAAGCTTTCACAATGCAAATGACAAGCAGTAACACCGAAAACAAAACTGAAAATCAAATATTCAATTAATGAAGCCAATGAAATAATTCCTAAAATGAAATACCAACGACATAAAAACTGGATGACACAAGAAATTTTAGAGATGATGGAAGAAAGAAGACAAAAGAAACACAATAAAAGTTACTATCAAAAGTTGAACAAACAAATAAAGAAAGCATGTAACAAATCCTGTAAAAAGTACTTGAATGACGAGTGCACATCAATCGAAAAATTGTATAATCTCAGTCAAAGAGAAACACATCTAAAAATCAAGACGTTAACTGCAAAGCACAGTTCCACATCGAAGTCAGAATTTTTGAAGAGTAAAACAGGTGAAATACTATTAGAAGGAAATAAAATACAAAAATGGTGGCACGGGTATTTATCTGATTTCTATGATGATCCAGATCGAACTGTAGAACCTTTCAAATTCATTGAACCATTGTCAGGACAAAGAATTCTAAAAAGTGAAGTTGAACATGTCATAAAACAAATTAGATTGAATAAGGCAGCGGGACCAGACGAGATCAGTACTGAGATGATAAAAACACTGGAACATGTGGGTATGGATGCATTGCATGAACTCTTCAATAACATATATGATTCCGGAAAGATGCCTACTGATATGGACAAATAAATTTTTATAGCATTAGGCCACCTACAAAAACTGGTAACAAAGGAATGTGAAAACCACCGCACAATCATCTTGACATAACATTATTACAAAAATTCTACTACGAGTTATCATGAACCGAATCAAGAACAAAATCAACGATGAAATTGCTGAAGAACAATACGGCTTCATGCCAGACCGCGGTACAAGAAGTGATGTAATGTATTAAAAAATATCGTACAAAGATCAATTGAAATGAAGAAAGATCTGTACATCGCATTCATTGATTATAAGAAAGTCTTCGACCGAGTGAAACATACCTAACTAGTGGAGATGCTAGATAACATTGGAATTGACGATAAGGATCCACGTATTATTTAAAACCTTTACTTTGATCAAATTGCAGTAATAAAGATCAATCACAACATCAGCGATTGGATATCAATCAAGAGAGGCGTTAGACAAGGATGCGTGCTCTTCCCAAGCCTTTTTTCATTATACAGTTACACTCAACAAAAGAAGAAACAAGACTTAAGCAATGGAAACAACAATTCGAAAATGACCCATCATACACTGAAATGAAGATCCCACCATCAGAGTCCCTCCCCCCAGGAGAAAACGCTCCTTGGGCAAAGCGGAAAACATTAAATCGACTCCGAACCGGTGTTGGACGTACTAAGTCTGCAATGGTGGAGTGGGGCTACGACACGGGCCCTGTTGCATGTATCTGTGGCACCGAGCCCCAAACAGCGTACCACCTTCTTGTTTGCCCTCGGCTTGCCACCCGGTGCAGTAGGTGGGACCTGTCAGTGTATAACTCCGTTGCGGAAGAATGTGTCAATCTGTGGTGTATCAACGAACTTTAGAAGACTCGATAGAAGAAGAATTGTACAGTGAGATCATCCTACGATGTCTTGAAGATGAGGCTGGCGTAAATGTTGGGGGAACTAACTTTAATAACCTGAGGTATGCTAATGACACTGTCTTGGTGGCTGATTCGGAGGCAAAACTACAAAATTTGTTGAACAAAGTAAATGAAAGAAGTAAAGAATTGGGAATGGAAATGAATGAAAAGAAAACGGAAACAATGGTAATCACAAAGAAAAAAGAAAGTGAAATTCAATCTGTCAAATTAAAATGAATGGAACAACTATAAAACAAGTAAAAGTTTTCGATATCTTGGGACAACAATAAACTGGGACGTCAAAGATGATAAGGTGTTCAATATACGTATTGCTCAAGAAAATCCGCTTTTCAGCAAATGAAATCAATATTATGCAACAAGTACATATCTTTCACAACCAGATACAGAGTATTGAAATGTTACATTTATCCAATTTTTAAATATAATTCAGAAACCTGGACAATTACCAAACCAATTAATAAAAGAATAAATGGGTTTGAAATGTGGGCATTCCGAAAAATGCAGAGGATTTCCTGGACTGAAAGAAAACGCAACTAAAAAACAAATAAAGAATCTACTAAAAAATATCAAAGAAAATCAACTTCAATTTTTGGGACACGTGTTGCGAAAAGGAAAGTTAGAACATCTCTCTCTCTCACAGGCAAGATTGAAGGGAGGCGTGCCCAACGCAGACAAAGATTAACTTACTTAAACCAACAAACCGACAAAACCAACACCAGCATACACCTAATACACAGAGCAAACAACAGAGAATCTTGGAAACTTTTCATGCAAGAGGCAGTCAATGCTTGGAATCAAGTGCGACAATAAAAAAAGAAGTTGTTTGTGACGTTTTGTTTACTTGTAAAAGTTTAACAATACTTAAATAATTAAAATTATAACTTGGAAACTGATTTGAACTCAGACGATAAAACAATGTAAAGTAACGTTGAATCAACGTAATAACTGATGTTAATGCAACCATGGATCAATGTAATTAAACGTTGATCATAAAAGTTAAACATGGCTTACGGATCCAGGCATCGATTTGATCGCCTTCTTCAATGGACGGAATTGATTGGAATTCATTTTGCATCTGGACAGAATAAGACATCTAATCCGCCCTGGCATCGATTTGAGGAATGACGTCACCGCATGGATGTCATTCCTAGAGTCGGAGGCACTGATCTGTATCTTCCCTCCATGAAAATGACTTCCTGCGGCCACGGTCACTTCCTCGTCGTTGCCTTCCCTCAGGATTCTGCTGATGGCGATAATGGAGCGAACATCATTGTAATCTAATAATGCAGGAATATTATCAATCAATATTAGCTCTGCTAACCAGCTTGTAATCTAAAACCACAGTTTGGTTCTAACCATAAAATAATCAAACATTGAATCCAAGTTGTTTACTTAAGAATAAAACATTAAATTATTTACCTCGCAAACAAAATACAAACAATTAATTTAACAACAAAGTGGCTATTTGCCGTGGTTACGATCAAAAACGTTATTTCGTGGTAGGTGTTGCCAGAGTTGAAAATAAGATTGTGGTTAGAGCAAAGGTTAAAATTGTTCTTTCTGTCCAAGACTTCAACATTTTCCAAATTAGGCCTACAAGGTCTTGTTATCAATGTCTTTGAAGTTTTTGAGCAGAAGTACTTAACTGGCATCACTGCATGGGAAAAATAGCCACAACCTTTGAACAAAACTTGATCAAGAAATTTCCCAATCAGTCATTTCTTGGTGAAACGTAATTCAAGCTGATGCTTTTTGTTCCATACTTAGAAGACAAGGCCAGAAACAAACTTTAAAACATTTTTCTGGTGAAACTAAGCAGAATGATGACTGAATTGAAAGTTGAAATCAACCATTTCTATCATGCTTTTCATGCATGGCTTCATCAACTGGCACACCTCCAGTTGCTTTAGGTATGTGGAGCCAACTGGTTCTTTCAACTAATTCATCCATTTTAAACTGTTAGGTTTGGTGGCCGTGCTTCCAGTGGCGTAGCCAGAAATTTTTTTTGGGGGGGCCAAATATTTGATGAATTGAAGAGAACAACAAAGTATTTAATTTAAGCCATCGCCACTTGATATGCAGTGGCGTATCCTGGTGGGTTGAGCAAGGGTAGCAATAAAACTGGTGGGGGTTTAAAGCGTGCCGAAGGCACGCGTATTCTAGGGGGGTCCGGGGGCATGCTCCTCCGGAAAATTTTTGAAAAATTACACTCAAATAATGGATTATAGCGCTTTCTGGAAACACTTTTAGGGTAATATTTGTATGAAATTAATTAGCAGATAAACAGCTATTAACTTATTAAAGGTAGCTCTTACACACAAACGGGCAAAATATGCGGCTAAAATTAGAGAACACCAAAAACTCAGCTACACAAAAACTCAATAACTACACAAAAACCCAACAGAGTAAGCCATTCTGAAATTGCTTCCAGTAAATCGCGTAAATTTTGCGCGATTTACGATTTGCAAAATTTATTGGTGTATTTCTGTGTGTCTAAAACAAGTCCTTGGAGATGTTAATAGCCAGATGTCTTGGAAAACGTTATAAATTTCTACAAATTTTATTACATTTTCAACAAAGGGCTCAACTTCGGAATCCAAACTTGGAAAATTTTGGCGGGGGCCATGGCCCCTTTCGCCCCCCCTGGCTACGCCTATGCGTGCTTCATCAACTTTCATCTACGTAACCTCTAAATCTGTATCGCATGCACGCTTTAAACTTCTGTGGTTTTGCCACCTTTTCCTTTTGTTGGTTTTGTTCCTGGTCACTATTTGTAACTTTATAATTGCTGTGGTTTTCCGACAAAGAAAAAAAGTAAATGGAATTGAATTGAATGCTTCTTCTTCAATGAATAAAAACAAAATGACTGTCACCTGCTAATTTGCGCAGAAGTTTTTGTGCAGAGTTGCCAAATAACTGTCAGTTTAAAGGGTTTTTGAAGTGACAAAGAATCAATCAATCAATGGTTTATTTGTCAGTAATAGGAACATATAGTACATGTTTGAAATATGCAAGTAATATACACAATGTAGAAGTTACACAAGTTGCCATACCGACAGGGAGACAACGAGACGACCCTACGGTCTACCAGTTAATTGCCACCCTACGGAAATGACGATTTAGCCATTACAAAAATACAAGAATAGATTAAATTGAAAAAATTAAACGACTTGGAAAAAACACAAAATAATTTCATGTTTTATCATAAAAAGAACAAAAAATACAACCAACTTGTAGTTTATGAAAAAATACGCACATGCTTCGAAAAATACTAATTAAATCTTGCAGAAAAACTGAAAGTTTGGCAACTTTGTTCACAACCAACACAAATTGTCGTCTGCAGCTTTGCGCGGGAGCTTTCTGCGTAGTGTCTCCCAGAAAAAATAGTAATCAACGAGAAATTTAGGTAACAGTTTGTGCCAGGTAAATTGATTGTTTTAATTTTCTGATGAAATTATTTCAGATTAATAAACTTCTAAAAATTTGTTTCATAAATATTCTATTTTGAATTTCTAAAAATTGCAATGTTTCCAAGAAACTTTAAACTTGCAAAAAAACAATTTGACAAAAAGCTTCCTTCACTTACGTTCAAAATCACTTTGCTTAAATAGAATGGCAACAAATTGTAGTTATGTAGGCTATTGAATGCTTTTAAAGTTACTATTCGTAAAAATATACATCATAAAAAAAATCGTTGATGAAAACAACATAACCCTATAATCTAAGACTATAATCTATGGGCAGGGGACGTAGCCAGCTCAAAATTTCTTCGGAGCAGAGGGCAAACCAGTATTTTTACACATAAAAGTGAGCCCGACAACGAGTTACCAAAAGTAGGGCATCCACAGGAGGTCTGGGGGCACTCTCCAGAATATTTTGACAAATATACTTTAAAAATGCGCATTTTGAGAGTACTTTCAGCCTGAAATAATAGTAAAACTTTGTCAAATGCTGCTGTAACAGAGTTTGAAATTTCTAATTGAAATATTCAGGTGGAGGGAACAATTTCCCCTTCCCTCCGACTACGTCTCTGGGACAGGGACATTAGAACGCTTCAAAAACAGCCCAAATTTTTTTTTTTCGGAAACTTACAAGTCTTACCCCCCTAAAAGTTTCCATTTACTATAAAAACACCTTGTGTGAAATATTTTTTTAAAATATTAATGTTTAGGGGTTCCCTGCCCCCCCGAAATTTAGATGTTTTTTTCGAAAAATATCAAATTTCAGATAGCTGTATTTTATAAACTTTTCATGCAAACATATAAGTGTTGGGGTTCATTTTCATCAGCATGGTGAGCACTATAAGTAGAGAAAGTCAAACAAGGCAAAATTTGTATTAAAAATATTGTCGATATTTAATTTTTTTTTCGTTTATCATAATATGGAAAAGGTTGAGTTTAAAAAATTGAATTTTACAAATTTACCTATGTGAAATTAGTAACTTAACAGGATTCAGCTCCCTCAACAGTATACACACAAGGTCGTAATGGGTCCCCCACCCCAAAAGTGGGTGGAATCTGTTTAGAACAGGGGTTCCATGGTGACCAACCACTCATTGTTGCCCAGTTAAGGTGTTTTTAACTGGCTGGGGAAAGTCACTGCAAATATTTTGAACAAGTGTTGTGGAAGAAGCACCATTTTGGTAGACAATCACTGTGGAAAGGTGTGTGTATAGATATGTGATTTATCTAAAAGAAAAATGTTTGCTCAAGTAAAAAAAATATATTGTTTTTGTATAACAGAGACAAAACAAAACTACTTAAAGAAAAACAAATACAATATTGGTTTATAGTTCCTTAAATATAGGCCACCCCAAAATTGATAAAACATCTTTTGCAAAGAAAACTATGTTGACGAGGCAAAGATATTTACTTACTTGCAGCAACTTCCCGAGTTTTCTCATACAACTCTGAAATAAATATTTCTCGTTTTTGCCACTTTTGACCTGAAAGAAATCACACCCTAATGAAATCTAGGGCTTGCAATTGTCACCGTTGCAGGCTAACAGCCTACACGTTATTGTTACCACACTTCATGCTTTCACTAACCAGACTCATCGCGGGCAAATAGTGGATAGATGTACAATCACTTTATTTCTACACAATCAAAGTCTATAGGATTGACACCAAGATGCGAGGGTAAACAAAAATATTATTGTTACAACTATAGTTATTGTTTACATAACAATGCAGCACATCAGCTTCATAAAAAATCAACAAGAGCTCAAAAATAATCTCTCTAGCCCACTAAAATTTTTTAGTTTGCAATATGTTGTAAAGTTTTGACGAGCATATTTTACCTGGTGAAGATAATCGGGTTTGCTGGGAAGGTGGTTGGAGTAGTGAAATATCGGATTCTTCTGAAGGTGACTGGATAGTTGTTGACCTTAAAAAACCTATGAAAGTACAAACATGTTTGAAATATGCGCCTCAATTTCGGATAGCAGATTGCTAAAAAAGAACACTTCACTTAATAAATTAACTGTTAGTGTAGTCCCATGTTAAGTATGCACATAACCAATAACGTAATATTGACTTTTCCGTAATGAATGTTAGTGTTTCAAATGTTTAAACTAGTACCGTAATTCATCAATATTGCCATTTTAAAATAGTTTTTGCAGCCTGCTATCGCTGGGTGAAAGTTTCAATTAAAAGCCACAAACTTCCAAAACTAACAAATTGAATTTGTTTCAGAAGTAGCCTGCAAAATTGTTTTCTGTATTGTTTGTAAAATGAAGAAAATATTCTTTTAATTATACTTGTCTAGCTCAGGTATAAAGAAAAATGTTTCTAGAAAGCTCAACAAGAGCAACAAGGTTATGAGAGCCTTGAAAGAAAGCTGTAGTTAATTTGGTTGTGCATACGTCAAGTCATCTTTGAACACTTTACAATTTACATCAGTAGCCTGCTAAGTCTGCTAACAAATCACTTGTTAACTTAATCACTTGTTAACAACTCAAGGCGTATATTAAAGGTCTAGCTAAACAGTGAGATTATTATATTTACTTTAAAATCTATGCGCATTTGCTTTGGCCTTGCAAACTTGTGTAGGCCTAGCCTATAACTTGAACAGATTTATATGACAGATGTTGAACAAACTCTTGACAAAATTTTGCAGATGTTCCTGAGCGGCACATATTTGCTTGGGTGCAGGCCGGTGCACGGTAGGCAAGATTCAATTCTGCAACCCATTGCTCAACATTTTATTTCAATATGTGAACAATAAAAGTTATGAAGTTTTTGGTTTTTGTAACTCAAACGGTTGTTGGTAAAATTATACTTTATATGTAGTAGTAAAAGTAGGAATTCAAAGTTAAATGATAGTTAAGTTTTACACGGTGTTGGCACATTAATACAGTTTACGCCAAGATCTCATTTTTATACTTAGCCTACTTTTTTACGTGTAAGTTTGGTTAATAATTCCGTTATGTTGAGCGAGAACGCATAGTCAGGCACGATGTAGCTTATATTGTAGCAGAGGTGTACGGAGTCAGGTTTTCTGGACTCCTGCTCCTCTCCGACGTATTTGACTTCAAATCCACTTCTGTTCAAAATATTTTGACAATATTGACTCCAAATCCCACCCGACTCCAAACGCAAATCATAAACAACAACCCAGATTTTTTTTATGCCATACTTTATTTTTTAGGAAGTGGCTATTTTTACATACTTGTTGCCATGGTTAAATCAGGTGTTGCCAGAATGAGGATTAATATTAGGAAGGGTCAGTGCCGGATTAACCATTAGGCAAAGTAGGCACGTGCCTACAGGCCAGTCAAAAATCCAGGCCACTTTAAAATCAGTAGAAATTTAGTCATGTTTTCAAAATAATCATTTTCTAAACTAATAAGTATTTATCTTAATAGCTCTGTTTTTCCAGATGAATTAAAGGTTGCAAAAATTGGTAGCCACTTTAACAAGTAGAAATTCTGCCACTGAAATTGATTAGAATGAAACCGCCAACCAATCAGAACATGTTATAAGAGGCTACCGTCCAATTGCGACCTTTCTAGCACTCATCCAGAGAGTTAATGCTTGTTTTGAACTTTATTTGGTAGTTACAGAAGAAAAAAGAGCAATAGCAGTGGTGGGAATCGAACCCGCGTCAATGAAATAACTACTTTCTAGCCCTAACCCTAACCCCTAAGCCAACCAGCTGACAGAAAATCCATCACTTGATTTGCTTTGTATTATCTTCTTTTCGCTCTTTTTCACGTCATAGAAAGCGTAGCTTATGATTGGTTGGCGGTGCATTCTAGTCAATTGCAGTGGCAGAATTTTTCCTTGTTAAAGTGGCTACCGCAAAAATCGTTCAAAAAAGACGAATTGAAACATGTTGCCACTTCAAAACAATATTTTGCAGCGCTTCAATACTAGTACTGTAGCAAGTTGCTTCAAAGTTCCACTATCGAACTGACACCAGCCATTGGTCGGCTGAAGAGCTTGGATGAATTCTTGGATGAGTGCAGAGAGAATTTTGACCGTTATGAGCAGCAGGCAAGTGATCGCTGTGGCAGCAGCATATATAAATCTGATAGTCGGCAAGCACCAAAGCGGCAGAAGCATGTCAGTGATGGAGCTGCTACAGATGATGTGGAAGGAATGTCGGGCCATCAAAAATTTAAAATCAACACGTTTTATGTGATCATCGACCAACTGAAGAGCGCACTACAGAAACGTATCGATGCATGTTCCATGGTGCTGCAGAGGTTTGGAGTTTTGACAGAGTACGACTCCATGTCTGTTAAAGACATCGATGTTGCTGTTGCAGGTCTGGTTGGTATGTATTCAAAGGACCTTTCTTCCGACTTCCCATCAGAATTTCGTCAGTTTATGTGCTGGTATAAAGACTATAAAGAGCAAAGACACGATGAAACAACAGCAACAGGAAGTGCCCAGAAGATGCTTAAAATGCTGCACACTACTGGTGTTTATAATGCATTTCCGAACACTGAAGTAGCACTTAGAATGTACTTATCTCTAATGGCTACGAATTGCTCGGGGGGAACGCTCGTTTGCACAACTGAAACGAATTAAAGACGTTAAACGATCAACAATGTGTCAAGAACGTCTTCGTACACTGGCACTTTTGTGTTGAAAGCGATCTACTCTGTAAGATTGACCTCTAAAAACTAGTTAACGCGTTTTCAATCGCAAAAACGCGCAAAGTTGTTATTTAGCTAGGCATATGGCCAAGTTTTTGCACGGTACCTTGTGTTATAGTTGCAACAACGATCTTTGTGACAATGATTTGGCAACACTGATAATTGTAATTTTTTAGTTGGCAACCCTGATTTTCGGGCCACTTATAAAATGTGCCTACAGGCCAGCAGACCCTTAATCCGGCACTGGGAAGGGTTAAGGTAAGGGTTAGAGTTAGGAATAAGGTTAGGGTTTTGATCTTTGCCCAGAACTAAAAAAATTTTCCAACATACAAGTTTTTGTTTTCAACAGCTTTAAACTCTTCTCAAATTAGGGCAGAATTCCTTATCTGGCAAAACTATTGAGGCTATTTTTACACTATATAGTGTAAATATAGCCACAGCCTATTTTTTATGCCGCTCCCTATTCTATGTTATGAAAAGAAAAGCGCATTTTGAAATGAAAAAAATGACTGCTTGGAAAATAAGGACAATTAAAACCATCGAAGTAAACAAACATAACAACTGCACCAAGTACAGTGTAAATATTTGTACTTTAAAAGTACAAATTGGCAAAAAGTCAGACTGCAGCTCCAATCCTGCTTCTGTTATTGCCAAGAATTTTAGACTCCGGCCAAAAACCCGGACTCCGGCTTCTAAATACTCCAAAACTCCGGTTCCCGTACATTTCTCTATTGTAGCCAGCAGCGTTGATATAGGTGGTCCAGTGAGTAGGCTACTTTTGGACTAGGGCACGGGATCGTTTTAAGTACCCAGAAACCCGGGCCAGAAACTTACTGAAAAGTCGAAGATATTTTTATAAATGTTTTCAATTTTGCACTGGCCCTTAATGTTATGATTATATTTATTGTCGCTCTACAATAGCTATGATCTTTTAGCGACAGGGCTCATTTTTAATTTTAGCCTATATCAGATTTACGATGTCATCACATTATTATCCAACTTATCCTCACTGCGTTAATCAAAATAAAACACAATCACTACTGTTTTTAAAATCTTCAATTTGACCCGACCTGGAATCGATCTCAGATCAACCAGCACCACAGCCGAAGGCGAAACCACTCGTCCACTGAGCTGGTCTAGCGGTCCTTATTGTAGTTACTTATAGCTACTGTAAGCCATCATCCAGACAGCGTTGATCAACGGTTAGACGGGAGACACTTATTCAACGTCTGTAGACGTTGCATCAGTGTAAAAAAAATGATTTGCTGACTAGGGCAAGCCTATCCTGAACTATTGCATAGCGTAGCCTATAATCGTTTTGGTGAGTTTCAGTTTTGAAAACCTTCGCTCAGCGCAAGCCTCAAGCAAGTTTGCAAAAGATTAAAGCATTTGATATATTGTCTGGGAGTTTTTATTGCACAGAAAACCAACAGAGCATCTTCATGTGTCGAAAAGTTTGCTAAATTTGTAGTTATTGCTGCTTTGGTCATTCGTTAACTCATTGGCGTCAATGTGCCTGCTTGATTGTATTTTACCAATGATTTGAAATAATCTCAAAGCTCTTGCAAATGCGAGACCGAATTTACAGATGAGGCCACCAAACCTGCGATTTCAAAGCATCAGAGCGACTTTTTCATTTATTATCTCGTAAAATATAGGCTTGCAATTGCTGCGACAATATGCCAAATACAAAAATATTTTTGTTCAAAGAAAAACGACCTCAAAAATGTTACAAAACTGCAAGAAAACGAAAGTTTTGCACCCCCTTGAAGTCATATATGGCCCGAGAGGCTCGCGTTGAGCAAACTGATCTAACTGGAAATGCAGAAACAATTGAAATGAATTGACAATGCTCTAATTGTCTGTGTAGTTAAGTGGTTCTCAAAGTATAGGTCACGACCCATAGCATCTTTTCACATATAAACTAGGTGGGCAATTGCCCACCTAGTCCCTTTGCTTGCCCCCCTAGCCCTTTCTTTGCCCCTCTAGTTTGAAACTAGGTGGGCAATTTTTAAGACTTAATTTTTGTTTAAATTAGATCCAAGTTAAAAAATGAACAGCTAAATCAGTGGTTCTCAACCTTTTTTTGGCTGTTACCATAACCTCCACCCCGAAGTGAGCCAATTACCCCCAAGATGAATTTTCAAAAACAAAAGTGCTTATTGCTATGTAGGCTATTTCAAAGGGCTAACTATGACAGTCAAAATGCAATACAATGCTGAATACAAGATGACAATGCGTGGTAAACATTCAATGCGAAGGTTGGACCTGGACTTCAGCCGCCAGCTTTGTGATCCTGGGCTTTGTTTTACTGAGAGCGATTCTTGTGTCGCTTTCGACATCCAGGCGATTGCGCTTCTTTGTCTTCATTCCCAAGACAGTTGAAAACCTTTGTTCACAGCGATACGTTGTTGAAAAAGATGTCAGGATATTTGATGCAGTGTCGCTAATGTTGGTGCGTCCTGGAGTCTGCCCAACCAGAAGTGTCCCAACAGGGGTTCCAATCCAAGCCTTTCCCCTTGAAATCAAGTTGTTTCAACGCTTCGTTCATTCGGAGAGTAATAAATTCTTCTTTGGCCGGAAAGTCGTCACCATCCACCTGGCTGTCATCACATGTGAAAGGCTCAGCGCAACATTGGAGACTAGCCGTGTCCAAATTCGGAAAGTAGTTGGCTAATGTCCATCTTCTTGGCTTGCTGGCCTAAGTGGTCAGCTATGCCCTCCTTCAACACCGCTGTCAACTCACGTCCATTGCCTTCGAAGTACATGTCAAGCGTCTGAAACTGCACTACTGTGCCTCTTCCAACTAGCTTGTTCCACAATTTAACCTTCACGATAAATGCAGCTACGGCTACTTTGGTGTCGATCACAGTTACATTCTTGCCTTGAATTAAAAGATTGTCTTTGTTCAATTCACCAAAGATATCAGCCAGGTAGCACAGCTGCAGGAAATCCACTGTTGGTTAGGGAAATATTCAGCCGAGTCGGACTTCTTTTCTATCAGAAAAACATGGACAGCCTTAGGAAGTTCGACCAGGCGGGGTTATCACTTTGCAACGAGACAGCCATTATACTTCTGTGTGGTACAGTAATGATTCATATCTTTCTCCCATCTTCTTGCACAGTTCCTTGAAAAGACGGCTGTTCAATTCCTTCGCTTTCACAAAGTTCACAACCTTCACTTGCTTCACTGTTTCCAAATCTGGTCTCGTTACCCCCCTAAATAGGCAAATTACCCCGGGGGTAATTTACCCCCAGGTTGGGAACCACTAAGCTAAATGGAAAGCTTTAGCATACATTAGCATACATACTTTAGAACTTATGAGTCTACCTTTGACCTTACTTATAATATCCTTAATGTTCCATTCAAGCAGATTGTCAATTTGTGTTGTGAGTAGGCTACCTCAAATTTTGTGTGAGATTCTAAATGTCTGAATTACCGAAGTTTGTTTCCTGATTTTCATCAAAATAAAATACCAGCTCTTTAGAATCATCTATAATTCTGCAAAGATTCAACTCATTATAATATCTTAGCAGTTGTGTTTCATATAGGCTATTATCATAGTTGTTTCTTTTTACTTTAGTACAAGAGACCTCTGCAACTAAATGTTGCTAGATTAAATTTCATAACATTATTATTTACAAAATGTTGTGGGCGGGGATGAATATAGGAATCAATTATGGGTCTCAAAAGTATAGTCTAGTTATAATATGCCTTTTCACCCACAATTTGCCTGAGAAATCTACATTTTTAAGCTTACATGTTTTACGCTCGTGCAAAAATGCCCTTTTTCCCATCATTTACGCGCGAAAAGTGCCCTTTTTAACCAGTTAAGCGCGTCGTTTATTTGTTGGGTCTGTTCACCCAGTGTGTAATTATTTTTTTTGCGAAACGCAGAAAGCTGTAGGCGTGTAGTATCGCGCAGAAAGGCGCATTTAAATGTTTATGTACAATGATGACAAAAGTGTCTGTCATACGCAGTACCAATGTAAAGCGTCTGTGTCATACGCACTGATGCAATGAATTTCCATGACATTGATCAGTGTCATACGCAATGGCGGGAAAAACACCATGACGCAAATGAGTGTCATACGCGCTTAACTGGCATAACTCTCGCGCAAAAAAGTGCCCTTTTTTGAAAATTTGCCCACCTAGTCCCAATTTGTGAAAAGATGCTATGTCACGACCCAAACATGGGTCGCGCAGGATCAAAAAATGGGTCGCGCTATGGTGATTCAATTCTGCCCAAACGAACTTTTTTCAAGTATTTTCGATTAAATCATGGCTGAATTATTGCATCATAAGCATTTTATGTAGCTTCATCTCAGTAACCTGGAGTATTGCATCATAAGTGGTTTTCTGAGAGTTTAAAGTTCGAGTGTTAAAAGTTTTAAAGTTCGAGCTTTAAAAGTTTTAAAGTTCGAGCGATAGGTTCGTTTCTTTCGATTCGAGCTATAGGTTTGTTCCTTTTAACTAAGTCATTACGTTGAAGGTAGTATTGTTAAAAGTTAGCGTTTAAGGATGAGTAAGTATTCGTACAAGGAAATATTTTTAGATTTGGGATTCACTTTTATCAATGATCATGGTACTGCAAAGTCACAATGTGTGCTGTGTTATGCAGTATTGTCGAACGAATCTCTGAAGAAAAACAAACTGAAGAGACATCTGGAAACGAAACACCCGCAACATGTGAAAAAAATTGAAATTATTTTCAGCACCGAGAAGCGCAGCTGAAACGAAGCCGATTTTTCTCACCAACGAATCCAGCTCTTTTATTCACCAAACAAGCCACGCTGGCATCGTACGTAGTCGCGCTACGCATAGCTAGAGAGATGAAACCACACACGATCGGATAAGAGCTCTTAAGCCTGCAGCCACTGCCATGGCCAGACTCCTATGCGGCGACGACGTGGCCTAGAAATTGCAGTACGTCTCGTTATCGAACAGCACAGTGAAAAGTCGAATCACAGGGTGACATGGACCTCGAAGAAGAATTTTTGTTTTGCACAAACTGACAAAAACGGCAACTGGCGCCGACATTTTCAACGTTGTAGACAACTTCCAACAAAAAGAAGGCATTAACTGGGAAAACGGTGTCAGCTTATGCATTGACGGTGGTCTCACGATGCTTGGTGCTCGACTGGGGTTTACTACACGAGTCAAACAAGTCTATACTAATGTGCAAGCCGCCCACTGTCTTCTGCACCGTAAAAACCT
This sequence comes from Aplidium turbinatum, assembly GCF_918807975.1. Classification (NCBI taxonomy): domain Eukaryota; kingdom Metazoa; phylum Chordata; class Ascidiacea; order Aplousobranchia; family Polyclinidae; genus Aplidium; species Aplidium turbinatum. Next base: position 22,171,731 of record NC_137476.1, on the reverse strand, counting down.
TGCTGCGCAACTTTTGTCTCCTCCAACAAAAAAATACATTTTTTGATGTCTTAAGCTTGGGTCGTGAGATGTTCATAAAACTCAGATTTGGGTCGCGCTCAAAAAAGTTTGAGAATCACTGGTGTAGTTCAATTTTACTTGGTCTGTGATGGGGAAATGGTTGCAATCGTTGTAAAGGTTTGGTTGTTCTTCCAGATGATTCTGTAAAAGCACAAACAGCGACAAAAGTTAATTACAGTGTTAATTTATTGTGACGTTTATTGCGACAAAACGAGGCCTAGACGTAAAGTTTGATATTTTACTTGAAATTGTAGTAAACCTAAAAGTTTACTATTTGAAATTCTTTTTGGCCCATAACCATAAATAACAGCACAAAGACTTGATAGGTTTGAAAAACTTTTATGTTCTAATTGTAACGTGAAATAAAATTTCAAAACCAATTTTAGTTGAAGTTTGTGTTTGAAAGCAACATAAACACATTTTAAATCATATAGCTTAATTAATTTCTTACTTGGAAATATGTTTTTTGTGAAGTATTTTAATTTTCTTATGAAGGATTGAGGTTTTGACTTTTGAGAAACATTTAAAGCATCCTGGGAAAATGATTGTGGTTGATTTGAAGCATCCTGGGAAGATGATTGTGGTTGATTTGAAGCATCCTGGGAAGATGATTGTGGTTGATTTGAAGCATCCTGAGAAGACGATTGTTGTTGATTTGTGGCTTCTTGGGAAGATGATTGAGCTTGATTTGAAACATCCTGGAAAGATGATTGAGCTTGATTTGAAGCATGGGATTCTTGAAGAATAGAATCTTGCAAGAGGTCTGAAAAAACGAAAACAGAACTGTTAACTACCTCAGTGTGCCGCAGCACAATAGTGTGCAGCAATACTAAGTGTGCCATGGGACAACTATAATGTGAACATAACTTGAAATGCACACAATTCATTCCAAAGCTGATTGATGTGCTTTCATCAGTCGGTATGAACTGTAAGTCAAAAGTTCTATGACGTGATTCATATTTTCTGCTATTTAAATTAAAGTATTGAAAGCTGCTTGAAATGCGTTGCTCAGGCACAAAACCCAAGAGCTAGAATAAGTTTAAATAAAATAATATTTCCAGAACCTTTTCCTTATTATTGGATGCACAATTGCACATATGCTATACTCGCACACTTCACCGTTTCAATGTTGGTCTGACATCAGCATTGATTGTTACGTCAGTATCACACTTTCATTAATACGAAGCAACTGTTGCCATTTGTGAGATACTGAACAGACAAGTTGGTTGGTTTGAATCTTTATCCTTGAACCGACAAAGCTTCTGATAGCTTATTCCTAGAAGTTTTGCATACTTGTAGAAGCTTTGAACCACTGACGGCTGGCCGGTTACCGAGACTGACAGAGCAAGGTTTCCGCTTGTTGAAGTCTTGTCTCCGAATGTTAACCCTTTGCTTTTCAACGTTTTTTTGGAAGTTAACTGCTCAAGGGGGGGGGGGGGGGGGGGCGTTTTTGGATCAAATTCAATCAGCTGTTACGTGTGATCCGCTGGTGCTATTTCAACAGAAGTTGCACTGGTGTGAAAAAAAATCATTTGTCTATAAGTTTGAAAAGTCATTGTTCTAAAATTTTATATGTTAAACCTGATATTTCAACTTTTGCAAAGGTACCCAAAAACGACAATTTTTCTTTATCTTGCCGCAGTTTAATTACCGTGCTAATCTGATTTCATGCAAAGTTCTGAACAACAAAGAGCTCGATCAGCCGCACGAAGTGTGTGTGCGGTGTGCATTAGGGTGGATCGTTTTTCAACTTTTTTTCTTAATCGCTTATTAATAGTGCGGAAAAGTTGTGCACTGACATTGTAAGCACAACACAAAAACAAATTTTCAAAAATTTTAATATCTTGGGTTGCCCCAAAGAAGTTGAAATATTGGAAAAAGTGGAAAATTTCCAAAAATTTTATTTTTTGTTTTAGTTTTTAATCGCTTTTTAAGAGCGCGGAAAAGTTGTGCACTGACATTGTAAGCACAACACGAAAAAATTTTTCAAAAATTTTAATATCTTGGGTTGCCCCAAAGAAGTTGAAATATTAGAAAAAGTGGAAAATTTCCAAAAATTTTATTTATTGTTTTTAGTTTTTAACCGCTTCAGAAAATTTCCGAAAATCAATATTTACTTCGCATTGCTGATGTCATGGTTGTCTGTATCTTGTTTAATAACATGAACATTCACCAACGTTTGCTTCCTTCCCCTTAGTTCGGGCCTTTTGTGTGTTATGTGTAGGCAACACAGTACACACTTGACTTACTGCAGGTTTCAAGCTGTATCTCTCTCACGCAGCTACACGGATCCCAAATCGATCTCATGACGACGACCATGACTCTAATTTCGTCCCACCATACTAGACCACTAGACCTGTGGCGATGCGTTCGATGGCACTTTTGTGGGATCGCTATGCCATCTCTAATCGAGCAGTGGCTGCTGTAGCGTCTGCTGCATTGCACGACGTTAGGTATGGTAATGGTTAGTGCTGATAAAACTGGTATTATTGATAGAAACAAAGTTCGGAGATCAAGAAGTAGAAATCGAGAAGAATTGCAAGAGTCCAGGTCGGACGTTTTACACGGTTTGTATTTTGATGGCAGAAAAGACAAGACACTAAAGATTGAAGTAGATGATCATGGGGTGTCTCATAGAAGATCTGTTGTTAAAGAGCATGTGTGTATTATTATCGCCGAACCTGGATCTCAGTATTTTGGCCAGGTAAGTCCAACCGCGGGAACAGCCAGTAGCATTGCCGACTCTATAATATCAGCAGTTCATGATAGAGGAACAGACACCAGCTTAATAAGAGCCGTGGGGTGTGATGGTACTGTGGTAAATATGGGTCATGCAGGCGGTGTTATCCGATTGTTGGAATTAGAGTTTCGAAAACCGCTGCAATGGTTGGTATGTCAACTCCACGCAAACGAATTACCCCTGCGGCATTTTTTTGAGTTTTTGGATGGAAGTACAACTGGTCCTCGTGAGTATTCCGGACAGATTGGAAAGGCTTTACTTACATGTGATAAAATGCCTATCCGACGATTTGAATCAAAACCAAGTAATTTTCCTCATATGGGTGTGACCGATTTAAGCACAGACCAAAGATACCTCCGGAACATTTGTCATTGCGTTTGTACAAGAGAAATTCCCAGTTCACTCGCCACAAGAAGTCCAGGTAAGCTTAATCACTCACGCTGGCTAACTGCGGGGAATCGCATTCTGCGGTTGTATATAGGGACCACAGAACCCTCTGATAATTTAAAAACGCTGGCTACCTTTGTCATGAAGGTATTATGCTCCTATGTGGTTCGAAATAAAGTGCAATCTACTCTGTATCAGCGGTGCTTTTCATCTATGGCAAACCACCAGCAAATCTTGCTACCTGTCGGATAAACTAAAGGCCATTGTCGACCCTGTTATTCAAAGAAATGGATTTTTTGGCCACAACGAAAACAGACTTTTATCAATGCTGTTTGACAAAGAATCACATGTCCATGAGCTGGGAATACGCCGTATACTGCTTGCACGAGAAACTCCCGTTTACACTGAAATCCGAAGCTTCAAACTGCCAAAATTAAATTTTAATGCTGTCAGTTATGTTGATATGATATGCTGGCAAACCGATAACGACAAAACCGAACCTCCAATAACTATGAAAATGACAACAGAGAACTGTGGTCGTTCAAAAACATCAACACAAGCCAACATTCTCTCAATTTCCCCTGCCACACGCAAGCAGTCGAGCGAGGTGTCAAGGTTGTCACGGAGGCCTCTGTTGCATGGTTTTAGATTATGTTCTTAAAAGGTTTGGGTATCTTACATGTACTTGTACCATAATTCTACTTGTAAATATTGATTTTCTGCGTAATTTACAATGATTCGCGGGAGGCAGTGCAGTTACAAATGTGTAAAAATGGAATTTTTAAAAATTTGCAATTCTTTTTTCAATTTTAAACTTTGTTGGGGCACCCCAAGATATTAATTTTTTTGGAAATTCATTTTTGCGTTGTGCTTACAATGTCAGTGCACAACTTTTCCGCGCTCTTAATACGCGATTAAAAATTAAAGCAAAAAATAAAAATTTTGGAAATTTTCCACTTTTTCTAATATTTCAACTTCTTTGGGGCACCCCAAGATATTAAAATTTTTGAAATTTGTTTTTTGTGTTGTGCTTACAATGTCAGTGCACAACTTTTCCGCGCTCTTAAAAAGCGATTAAACATTAAAACAAAAAATAAAATTTTTGGAAATTTTCCACTTTTTCCAATATTTCAACTTCTTTGGGGCAACCCAAGATATTAAAATTTTTGAAAATTTGTTTTTGTGTTGTGCTTACAATGTCAGTGCACAACTTTTCCGCACTATTAATAAGCGATTAAGAAAAAAAGTTGAAAAACGATCCACCCTAGTGTGCATACTCATTGCATTGATAAAGATTTACGACTTGCGAGCAAACCTTATTGTAGGCTACCATGGCCACCTAAAGATACGGCCTGATTTGTCACATTTTGCAGAAATTTCCAAGTTTTTCTAACTTTGGGCAAACGTTTAAATAATTTTTTTTTTAAATTAGATTTTTACGCTTTCTTTATTCTTTTCCCCAGATGACACAATACGTTTTAGCATCCTCACATGTTGAAAAACAAAGAAAATTTGATTTTGTAGATTTTAGTCAGACTGTTAATTTTCAATAACAGTCTGATTTTGCGTTTTTCAACTTACTTTATTTCATTTGCTACTGCTTCCCCAAAGCAACAAAAAAGTTTTTTGTCATTAGGAAACCGCAAAAAGTAAAAACATTTCAAAAAATGTCAGTCAAGCACTAGTAGTAGCTGTAATCAAAATCTGCAAAATGTGGCAAATCAGGCCGCATCTCCAGGTGGCCATGTAGGCTACTCATTAATTCTAAAATAGTTACAATCAGAGTAATATTGTTACACGAATTTGAAAAAACAAAACTGGGTTTGTTGTTTTATATTTTTGTCCTAAACTAATGCTTTCCGAAACTCATGGCCAGCTTCTAGTTTTATGGAACCAAACTTCTCATAAGTAACACCTTAGCCTACTTGAATAGCTGTTTACATCTTCGTTTGTGTATTTTAGGTCTACAATATTGAATTTGTAGTATGTATATTTTGAGTAGAGAGAAGACAATTGAACAAGCTGTTGAAATTATCTGAAATTTTTAAGTTCAAATTAGGCGCTTTTGGAATTATGGATTTGTGACAAGTCGCATCACAAATATCATGCAGGCTACATCATAAGTCATTTGGCTTACGGGTGTTTATAAACATGACTCATGAATTACATCCACTAAAAATACAGCATTTACATCAACAAAGCTAAGTTTGAAGCTCACTTTTTATTGAAGATTGTGTCAATCAATTTGAAAATACATTGTTAGTCCGCCAGCGTCGAAAAAATGCAACATCGAAGTGAGGGACGTGGGTAAACAAAAGAAATGTAAAATAAACCCACAGTCAGCAAATCTACATTAATTTAACGTTTACAGATGTTGAATCAATGTAAAAGGACTGAATTGCTGACTGGGTCGTTATTGTTTGAAACACAAAGAATACGCGTAAAGGCGACAAAGCGATGCAAGAGCAAGCAGCGATTATGTTTCTGGCCAAAAAAAATTTACAATTGACTTCAAAGATAAAAATGATTATAACGAAGCTTCAAAATTTGTCGTAAAAAATATTGCAGAGATACAATTGCCAAAAAATGGCTTCTTGGTTGAAATAACGTGGCTACAATTCTATAAAAAATTCTTAGGCCAATTACATTGAAGTAATAAAATGTTGTTTTGTGATTTTTTTCTGATGACGTTTTACAACATCCGAAAAGTAAAAAATAATAATGATGAATAATTTCACATAACCATAACCATGGTTTGTAAACGCTTCACAAAAATTGTTGTGGAGACTTTACTGTTAGACGTAAAACGTTTGTGAAAGAAAACTGTCGGGTTACGTATTTATAATGTTTATTGCGCTGTTATCGAGTTATAAACTGCCTTTGTTGTCTACCTTTGTGGTTGCCGGCCAGCTTAGAGCAGCATGCAAACTACGCGTTTATGGTATTTGCGTCGTGTTATGATTCCCGCAAATTTCCCACAAGGTCTTTGTTTTTATCGTGATATTTTTGTGCCTTTTTTGTCCTAAACTTGAAGTCACTGTGCACCACAATCCACATCGCTTTTTAGACTCAATCTTCATTGAAAATCTTTTGTGTGGTGCATCATTTCAAGTAGTGTCTTCCCCTGAACTGTTACACAAACCGCCCAGAACCTGGTTGATTATGAATATTATAGCCGTTGAGTGGCCGTTATTGTATGTGTGGATTTATTAGATGTCTGACTAAATTCATGCCAAAGTCGAGCAAATTCTGCTTTCGGGAACCCTGCCGTTATTTACGGTATTTTTTATTGATAAGTTTAGGCAGCATTTTTCCAAGATAAATGAAGACATCGGTATTGTTCGTCACTTAGATTTAGTTTTCTCAGCATTGTTTATTCATTCTTTGATCCATTAGTTTATCCCACTTTTGGTATAATCGGATCGTTTATAAATGGCGGGTCTTCACAATAGCCGGCCTCTTACACATTGGCGCAACGTATTCAGATGTTGAATCAATGATCAAGAAAGCTGATTTGTTGTTTGTCTTATGTGACGACGAGTATTATGCCTCGTCTACATTACAAAATATTTTGTAGTGAAGACGAGGCATTATCATCTTTATTTTGCACTCTTTAGAACAACACACAGTGCACCGTGAAACAAAAATGCAAGACATAACAATAAGTAGGCGACATAAAGCAGCGAAGGGACATGTAGTCATCGAGTAAGCTGCTACGTGATCTCACAATTTTGAGTATATAGTATCTCACAATTACTGTTCGCAAAAACACCATTTCTTCAGCTTCTTCCAAAAACATTTGCAGTGATACATTTCCTCAATTGCAAGTTTTGTAAATGAGAGCATTTCCATAGGACGTTTATTGCGAAACTAGGTTTTTCGTGTCACTACCTATGGGAAGATTTTTTTTGTAACGTTTTTTATTGGTCAATGGATATTTGCTGGTTGAAACAACTGTTTTGAATAGTTTGTGGCCTACATTGATCGTGGATTGCTATTCTTCGTAAAGCTGATAACGCAAAAAACGTTTGCTATTATTGTTTCTAATTAACAACTTTGTGATCACTGGCTTTCTTTTGTAGCATAAGAAATAACGCGCTTTGTGTTATTGAGGTCAAACCAAACAATGGAAAACAAGAGGATGTTTCTCTCTGCTCGCGCATATCGATGCACGAAGCAATTATGAGCTTATGGCTTGTTATCGCAATGTATTCACGCTTTGCTGGAAGTTAGCTAGAAATTGCAAAAATTTACCAAAATCTTGAATTTACAAGAAAACTACACAACTTTTAGCATCAAATTTAGTATCATCAGATCCGCCGAGCAATTTTAGGAAAAGTCAAGAAAAACCAAGTGCATGGCGTTACTGTGCTTCAAGTAATCAAAGGAAATATGAGGGGGGGCCAAATCTGGCCTCCCTTTGAGGAGCAAAGTGTTAAATCCATCCACTATGTGCCGCTGATTGGAGAGCAATGCTCAAATGCGTTGCTCAAATGCATACTCCGAGAGCCGAACCAGTGCCCCTTGATCGTGAGCTTTCTTCGTGTACAAAGTCAGGCGCTTAACCAACTGAGCGAACGTGGGGGAAGACTCAAAGAGTTAATATAATTTAGGATTTCGCAAGCTACGTATAATTAACCCTTAGAAGGTTGGGCTCCTGGAGTCTTGCTCAGTTTGGGGGGGGGGGGGGGGGGCTGTCGATTCTTCTCATGCTTTAGGAGTGATATCTCTGTTATTTTTTAAGGCACGGTTTCAAAATTTGGGATTCACTTTTTAAAATTATTCACCCTGAGCATATCCGAAAATTAAAATTATGTGAATTTTAGAACTGCTCATATACGTTGAAATGTTGAGGTGACTTATGACTGTAATTGTAGCGTGAGTTTACACATTATTTTTTGGTAGAGTAATGAAGAACATGCATTGCAATGTTGTGATTACAATTTTTTTACATAATTTTACATACAGCCAATTCCCTTCACGCTGTGAAACAATTAGGATTAACGAGACATGGGCCAAATCAATTACTTTCATCCAGCTGGTGGGAAAATTTTGAACAATAGAATATGAAATATTTCAGAGAATGTGCTGAGAAATGCCTTATATCTCTCAATTTATAACCTTTATTCGCTCAAAATTTCAGCTCAATAGAGGTGAATAAAAGTTAGGAAAAGTCAAAAAATCTCGTAGTCGCAGCCTCAGTGGTTTTAGAGATACAACTGTTGATACAAAAAAGTTGAACTGACAGCCCCCCCCCCAACCTTCAAAGGGTTAAGCTATGCCACAATGCAGTTGTAAATGCAGAAGCGACGATTAATGGTTCCATTTGTTTTTATCAAGGACAATCACAGCACACAGGGCTAGAAAAAATATAATTAGCGCCCAAACGCGAACGTGAATACGTGGTAGATGTAGATGGGGTAAGTTTATTGAGAAGGTGATAATGTTTTGTCTGTGTCTAGATGTACTTGAGCATTACTGGCTAAGTTTAAATGTTGTTAGCAGAATATATTCTTACTTGATAGAGGTTGCAAAGACGGTGTTTTCTGGGAAGATGTTTGTGGTAAAGTGAATTCAATTGAAGATTGTTGTTGGTTGAATGCAGGACTCGAAGAAGCTAAAAGAAATATACATAAGAACTTATTGATGACTCAGATTGCCATTAAGTGACATGCACTGTCGTGACCAGACCCTCCATGGCACGCCTGACAAGACACATCTGATTGTGGGCAGGAAGACTTTCTTCTTTGATTTTTTATTTAGCTGATTTAATATAATTTTTCAAGCATTGGCCTAAACCTGGATATGAAAATAACAACCATGGTCAATATTATCACTTTAGATAATAATTGGACAATCCGTTAAGCTATCATCATATGATCATCAATAAAAGACAACATTCAATAATAAACAATTAATTATAACAAAAGCTTGCTTCAAAAGCTCATTTTGAGTTCATCGACTTTACAGCCGAAGAACCAACAAGAACAAACAACGCTGGTTCAAGTATCGACTTGTGCAGTTGAGTGACAATTGAGGGACACAATTCCAACACAGCTGGTCATTAGGCGTCACCGAGTGGCTGGAATGATTCGTAAGCAACAGAATTTTTATAAGAAGCAATTTCAGTGTCTATTGACAGTTATGCAAACTTCTAGGATTAATCTTAACAAGCTAGTAAAATAAATAAAAGAAACAAACTAGTTTTCTCAGTATGAGATTCCACAACCAATCAACGACTAGTGTTTATGTAAAACTCTTCCTCAACCACAGCATAATAACTCAATGCAGCTGTGTGGCCGAAAGACAACGAGTAGTGTCAATGATGGGCTCATCTGAACACCGAGTAGCAAAATTTTTGGACTTTATAATTAAACCTTATATTCCCAACAAGTATATGCTCGACTCTACCAACAAATTTTTAGAAAATGTAAATAATTTCCCTTGCCACAAAATTAATTGATGGTCAGTTTTGATGTGTCTTCCTTGTTTAAAATGTATCGTTCACTGAAACCATAAATATCATCGCTAATTGAAATTTTCGGACTCCCAACCTAATCATTTTCCAATCTAAAAAAATAATATTTATCAAACTCCTCACTTTTGCCACACAAGGTATGTTTTCAAATAAAAATAATTTATCCAAAAAATCGATGGCGTAGCTATGGGGTCTCCACTAGATCCTACCATTACGTCATAGATTTTCGTAACTCTGTATCCAAACTTTTCCTAAGTAAAAAATCATTTGTGTAAGCTAAAACCTATCGAAATTCTTTAACCCTATCTGTCATTCGTTTCAAAGACACGCGAAAAGCACGAGACGGGACCATTTGAGTCGGCCCTGATTAATGGCTTTTAACTCAGTCGCTAAATATCGCAAATTAGAGAAAATTGAGATGCACGTGGTCGAATGCTTTTATTTATTTTGTAATTATTTGTTTTAAAAAAAAAAAAAAAGTTAGTTTGTGTCTTCTGAAAACATATGTTTCAAAAAAGCTCTAAAAACACGAATTTTGCTTGCATTTAGTCTTTTTATAGCCGATTATGTTCGTTCGAATTTTAATTATGATGATTTGTGAACATTCAAAAACAGTATTTTGCAACAAATTATTTTTTCCTAGAATAAATACAGTATTTTTCATATTCATACTACATCAAGCAGTTTTGAGGTTATTGTGATAAATTGCACTAATGGGTTCTCCGCGGGCAGACATGGTTGCTTAGCATCGTAATATCTCTCAAGACAAATCAAGATGAATGTAGCGAAAAGTAGCTATCGCAAACCCAGCCAGCAAATCAGTTTTTTACAATTAGATTCAACGTAACACGATTTCCAGTCAGCTGTTTAATCAGGCATTTCATAGAGTGTAGCTTTCAACCTGCCAAAATGTTTCAGAATCAGAAAAAAAAATCTTTAATACTTTTAGATTTAGCTAAACGTTGAAACGATATAAAAGCGAACTATTGCTGCCTGGACTACTGCTTTTTGAAAAATTTGTTTATTTGAATCTGGCAATGTCGAGACAATGTAAAGTAGTTAATTTTACTTTTCAAGATTCAAAATGAAATGTACCGCAATTCTGGATCAACACACATCGAATGATCGTGGAGCTATGAAAAATTCAGTTTTACAAGCATCTTCTGACAAACACATGTCATGAATGGCATGACATACATAGTTTCAACATGTGCTTTGTGCACAAAGGCATATTGCATGCTATGAAAAATTCAGTTTTACAAGCATCTTCTGACAAACACATGTCATGAATGGCATGACATACATAATTTCAACATGTGCTTTGTGCACAAAGGCATATTGCATTCATATTGCACATTGCAACGATGAGAAACTTTGCCGAGATTCTTTCTTTTTTTGGAATATCCCGACCTCTGATGTCGTCTACACATATGCCACAAAGCTTTTTGGATGGCTGTAGCTGATAATTTGGTTGTGGTTGTATTGTAGGCTACTAACAGTAAGCTACTTCTTCTTAGGAATCCCATTATTGACTTGCGTAGGTAATTATTGAGTTGAAGAATGTTGTCGCGACGTTACACTGCGGCCCTGCGTATGCTACTGTGTGAGACAATCTTCTTCGTCGTATGAGCTGTTCTTCCGGACTATATGTTTGGGCATGATGTCATCAGCCACTCGACAATCTCGTCATCCAGGGCCTTCAGTCCAAGCGTTCCATGTGGTGGTTGATGGATTGGGCAGTCATGGACGACATGGTCCACTGTCTGGTCTATGGCGCCACACTCGCATCCCGGTGAGGGAGCCAGGCCCCATCTGCACATGTCTGAACGAAAGCGACCGACGCCGGTTCGTAGGCGGTTAAGCAGGACCCACGCAAGTCTTGCGAGGGGCATTCCCGGAGGGTGGGGATCGACGTCGGGTAGGAAATCACGGAGTCGGGAGGTGTTGTTTTGCCACTCCATGTTCCATGTGTAGTTCGTCCAGTGTGCCGCACTTATTCCAAGATCTTCAACTTGTGTGAGACAATTATTATTGCTGTCAAATGTACTGTTTTTCTTTTCAGAAGTAGCAAAGTAGAAAATATTAAAGTAGCTTAAAGTAGCAGATCATTTCTAGTTGCCCAAGTTTGCTTTTCATGTTTTGAACACGTCGAATCTTTGTAAAAACTGGTCAACTTAACTAGCCGAGATCGTGCACTGACACAACAAAAAGTGCCTGGATTGAGAAGAAACGATAAGTTGTACTATGAGTCCCAATGAGTTTAGTGCTTAGTTTTAGTGTTTGATTAATGACAATTTCTGGTTGACTGCGGCAACTGTAACATAATAACAAGAGCAATATGAGACATTTACGCTGATTGCCAAAATTTTTGAACAACCTGTGACAAAATGCTTATTGTGAACCACATAACGTTCCAAAAATAACCAAATCAAGTTTAAACGATGCGCAATAGGGTGGATCAATTTAGGGGGGTGTACAACTTTTTTCCAAATTTTGCTTAGCTTGCAGTGCCAAAACTTGCCATTCGGTGTATAGAACACTGTGTTAAAAGTTTATTTTGATCGAACAAATTTTTGATCTGCCACCAGGCCATTACTTGTCGACCAAAAACGCAAAAATATTTGAATTTGACGTTAACATTGCAATGCAATGGAAATGACAATATACATCAAACTTCCTCGCGTAAGATGAAATAGTCACGTTTCGATTCGAACTTGGGCATTTCTTGTCTTGATTCAATGCGTGAGCTTATAAATCCATCTCGCGAATTAACCCCGCACGCGCACACGCCGCTGAAGCTTCCGTCACCAACTTGAAGCACCTTTCCATCGCCTGTGTGTGACACGGAAATCGAGGAAATAAAAGTTCTGGAGTGTCCTTAGCTGCAATCATGTTTCGTAGTTCTTTGTCCCCATATTTCTTGTTACAGAAGGCTCGGTGAGATCGAGAACCTGCCAGTCAACCATATCGTAGTATTCGTTGGCGTCAAACTTTAAGGGCGGAATGCAGAATAGTCGCACTGTTCTCTTTTCGCGATGGCTTGATCGAGCTTTCTGAATTCGCCTAAGTCCAAGCTCATGGATTATCTGCCTCTCATCTGTGATTATGGCTAACAAAAGTATCTTAGAAACACCTCCAATTGACGGTAAAATGACTAAGTCTCTGCCATCAGTAGCAAAAGCATGCGATTGCACAGTATCTGTGCGATCTGATGACATCTGATATCTCTGATAGATCTGCTGCTATGATCGCTTCATCCGTTCTGACGGACGTGGAAATTATCTCTCCAAAAGATCAATCCAGAATAATAATTGACCGAAGTAAGATTCGCAGAGAGAGAACAAAAACACGAGAAAGATTGCAAAACAAAGGAATGACTAATATACCGGGATTGTGTTTTGATGGCAGGAAGGACAAAACAATAAAACAAGTGATGAATATTGATAGAAAATATCACCAAAAAACAGTGATCGAAGAACATGTCAGCATCATTTCAGAGCCAGGTTCCGGATATTTCTTTCATGTAACGCCAACTAATGGATTAAGCAAATCAATAACTTCAGCTGTCATTGGGAGTGTAGATGAAAAGGATGTTTATTATGGCGCAGTAGTAACCGTTGTATGTGATGGAACGGCAGTAAACGCGGGAGTCATGGGTGGTATTATACGGAGACTGGACGAGTCATTTGGACGTCCGCTTCATTGGTTTGTCTGCATGTTACATGCCAACAAACTTCCCTTGAGACATGTATTTGCACATCTGGATGGATCAACAACTGGACCACGTGAATTTTCTGGTCCTATTGGAAAAGCCCTTGCTTCGTGTATGGAACATCTTCCCAAACAGTTCGAGAGGATACCTTTTACAGATCCTTTGCCAACCATAGACATGATGGACTTTACAGATCAACGTTATTTGAGGTAAATTTGTGATGCCATAGACAGGGGTGAATGTCCTATACATTTAGGAACACGGAATCCTGGTCTGCTCAATCACTCACGGTGGCTAACCACTGCGAACAGAAACCTGCGCTGTTACGTCGTAGGCTACGTGTTAATAGTCCATCTGAAAATCTAAAGACGCTTGTGACATTCATAATCAGAGTGTATGCACCGATGTGGTTTGCCATCAAGTGTAAGCCATTATGCAAAAATAGTCTGAAACGTATGCATGAGATGATAAAGAGAACAAGGTACCTTACTAGCGACATAAAAAGATATTGTGGATGCTGTTCTCCAGAGAAATGGATACTTCGCACACCCAGAAAACATTACGTTGGCCGTGATCACAGATGAGATGTCCAGCTCGCTGATTTCAGCACGTCAGATGTCTGGTTCGAGGAATTGAGCAGTGCCCCAAAAATAAAATCCCGCCCGTTCTATTTGATATCTCTCCTGCCTCCTCACTCCCACTTGGTTCTGAGCTTCAGAGACGGGAGCGGGTGACGCTGAACCGATTAAGAACGGGAGTTGGCGCTTCAATGCTTGCTTGACACGCTGGGGCATGAGGGACTCTGCTGCATGTCAGTGCAGTGCGACGGAGAAAACAGCCAACCACATCATCTTTGGGGGTCTCATGTATTCCCTTCCCAACGGAATAACAGGCTTCCCCACACTTGACGATCTGACGAAAAGTTGGCTCCAAGTCCTTCCTTTCGGCTGACCACAAACTTTCTGCTTCATACGAAAGACGACGACAGATGAGAGGCAGATAATCCATGAGCTTGGACTTAGGCGAATTCAGAAAGCTCGATCAAGCCATCGCGAAAAGAGAACACTGCAACTATTTTGCATTCCGCCCTTAAAGTTTGACGCCAACGAATACTACGATATGGTTGACTAGCAGGCTCTCGATCTCAAAGAGCTTCCTGTAACAAGAAACATGGGGGACAAAGAACTGCGAGACATGATTGCAGCTAAGGACACTCTAGAACTTTTATTTCTCGATTCCGTGTCACACACAGGCGATGGAAAGGTGCTTCAAGTTGGTGACGGAAGCTTCAGCGTCGTGTGCGCGTGCGGGGTTAATTCGCGAGATGGATTTATAAGCTCACGCATTGAATCAAGACAAGAAATGGCGAGGAAGTTTGATGCATATTATCATTTCCATTGCATTGCAATAAATCTCTATGTTAACGTCAAATTCAAATATTTTTGCGCTTTTGGTCGATAAGTAATGGCCTGGTGGCAGATCAAAAATTTGTTCGATCAAAATAAACTTTTACCACAGTGTTCTATCTATACACCCAATGGCAAGTTTTGGCACTCCAAGCTAAGCAAAATTTGGAAAAAAGTTGTACACCCCCCTAAATCGATCCACCCTAATGTAGAAGGAAAAAGTAAATTTTCAAGTGGCTGGTAGCAGATCAAGCTGTCGTCAGATTACATTGTAATTTTGCGCAATTGTTTGTTGTAGTAATTGGCAAGTTTTCCAACCCCAAGCTAATAAAAATTTAATGAAAAGTGTTTTCACTCCACCCTAATGCGCAATTAATAAAAAGTAAAAGTTAAGAAATATCAGCGTTTTAGGAAAATTCCTTCTATGTGAAATTTCAAGACTAGTGCAGGGCGGGACCACTTGGTCCCGGCTGATAACAGGTCGAGTTAAGTTAGCAGATATCAACAACCACAGTACCATTAAAGACCACATATATGACTGCAGTATCTGTTGTGACGTCAATTTTACATCAGATTTATTTGAAATAATTCGAAACTGTCAATCAGAATTTGAAATCAAAATTCACGAGGCACTTCAAGTAAAACAAAGCAAACCTCAGATCTACAAGTAATTATTCGATGGAGGGCAACCTTATTATTGAATTTGTATTAGATTACGTTTGCTTCATGTCACAATTGCTTTCTCGGATTGTCTTTTGTTGCTGCTCGTTATCTCGCAATCTTGTCTTGTGACTACACTCTAGTATACGTTACAACAAAATGTTAACACCTTTGATATCTATTTTTCAGTTGTGTGTGTACTTAGCTCAGTGCGTATTGTTGTTATTTGTTCAGTTACTTTTCATTACAATTATTTACAGTAATTTGTTTAGATGTATTAAGATTTCTTGATGAGACCAAAGAGATCTTGCCAAAAACGATTGAATTTATTATGGTGTTAGTCTGTTTAATGTTAGCGTTTCAAATGTTTAAACTAGTCGTCGTCGTCGTCTGAGCTTCTGGGGCCGAGGGTCTATCCTTTTACCACCCCAGATTCACGATGTTCCCGGACTACACTGGAAGGCTGCTAGAGAGCAGCCAGTCTTTAGCAGCCAGTAATTCATCCATATTGACATTTTAAAATAGTTTTGCAACCTGCTACCGCTGGATCAAAGTTTCAATTACTGCAGTTATTTGTTCAGTCACTTATCATTAGCCTACCATTATTTACAGTTACAAAGTTTAATTAGTTTAAAAGATATTCTTTCTTGAAGCAATTCGTGAAGACGGAATAATTTAGAAGTGTTTATCGCTGTTCACGTTTATACAAATCGACGCTTTGTTACTAATCCTAATGGTTCAGCATTCTCGCAACCCTTGGAGACAGTTCTCGCACTTCCAAGTGGTACGTGTAACAGTGGTTAAGAAGCCCTGCTTTAATGGAAAACAGATTGTTCAATTTTAGACAATTACTATTTTATTTCATTTCAGTTGGATAACAAAGCATTGTTTATGAAATATAATTACCTTCATTCATCCATGGATCCAACAGAAGTCCAGATAAAAACTGGACAACGACTGACCAGTGATCGACCATCAGACTAGTTCGAACGAATCTTGTGAAATTTTTTAACGACATTTGATCGACCATATACAAAGCGCTAAAAAACTCTTGAAAAGTTTGGTGTGAAAAATACAATCGTCGGTTACCCTCCAAAAGACCACACCTTCGATTTGAACCAAATAATGTCACAACAAGTGCTTGGACTTGTTCACTTGTTAGATGTTCTGTTTGAAGATCTTCCATTGTAATTAATACTGTTTTATTCTTGGTAGCTTGAAATGCTAGTTTTGATAAACTAATAACGATTTGGTCCGAAAGAGAAACGGCGTGATCAGATGATTTGAGGTTTTCCAGCACACGATGAAATATTGCGGTCATTGTTGAAATATTTACAGTTTCATCTGATGAACCCAGAGAAGCTCTCAAGTATAATTGTAGCATCAAAGGATTGTGGCACATGGATTCTAGATGAGGGGTTTCTACAGTTAATTTGTCAAAAAATTTACTTGATTTTTGTTCACTATTGATCAAAGCATCAAATAACTTTTTCATGTTTTCAGACGTTAACTCTCCAATAAAATACGTTTGCTTAGGGCGACACATTTGAGGAATTTTGAGCATGGCGTGTGGTCGTGAGGTGAATACAATGTGGCAATTAGGTAATAATAAACCTTGACACAGATTCGACACAAGCTCCTGGTAGGTGAGTAAAGTGTCATAATTCGATCTTTTCACTTTATCTATCAAATTCCAGTTCACCTGGTCGAATCCGTCAAAGATTAGAAAACATTTTTGAGTGTGATTTTTCATCCAACTAAAAATTACATTTTTTTCTTTCTTTTCCAAGTTATATTTTACATCTCCAAGCAAAAATCCCTTTAAGGTTAGTTTCTCGTCATCGCAATCACTTATGTTCATGAAAGGTATCCTCAGAACAAGAAAGTCTCTAGTTTGGTCTAGACTCCTTGCCAGGCGCTTTGATAACGTTGTCTTTCCCGCTCCAGGGTAACCGACAATTGATATAAAGCTTTGTGACTCAATACGTGAAATTAATTCATCAATCGAAACATTTTTATCGGATTCTTTAAATTGAATTTGTTTGGTTTTAGGATCATACTGGTCATCGTTTGGAATGAACCTTCCCACATAAAAGTCGATTGACATAAGCTCTGGATGAACTTCTGGCAAATTCGATGCAGGAATGTCGAACCTCGCCACATCCACATCGAATTTGCGATCATAAAGCTCTCCAGTGGTTTTCTTCAGTTTGTTGAAAGCTTTGCTTGGATCTGAATAAATACAACAAATAAAAATATATTTCTGTAAATAGTTCTATTAGTTACTCTTAGCTATCAATTAAGATTGCATTTGTAAGATTAATTCAACCAGTACATTAGTAAGACAATCACATAAAGCAAAGCAACATTAAATACGAACGTGTAATAAATATGTTGAACCCTTCATGTTACTTGACTTTATGCGTTTGTGGCTCAGCAAGGCAAACGCTCCTTCAAAGCTCCAATATTTGTAAAATATTTTGAAGCTTTTGAAGACTTTAGATCACATGTGTCAAACTCCCGGCCCGCGGGCCAAATCCGGTCCGGGATGCAACATTTTTTGGCCCGCAGGTTGGTATTAAATTTCTTTTAAATCTAGCCCGCCGATATGTTGCATCATAAACAACTTCAAGTTTTAATCAATAATAAACTGACATAACTAAAATAAACAATAATGAAGTTACACGTGATTAAAACTTAATAAATGTTTAGTTTATAAGTATTGTACAGTGCATATTTGCACCAGCCAAAGTCCTCAATATGCTTCAACAACAATTTATTGTTTACGTAATAATTGATCAAAGGACAATCTGGGTAGATTCCAGGTTGTCATATTGACGAATTTATCGCCAAAATCCAGAAATCTGACGATTTTTGAAGACGTTTGGCTTCATATTTATAGTTTGGCGATTTGGCTCTTTTTTGGCGAATTTGTTTCACAGTTGAGGCATGTTCGTGTTTTTCGGTTAGATTGAATATTGTTTTCTTTCACTGCTCTGAAAAGGCTGTAGTGAAAGCCATAAGCAGGGAATACAACTGATATATTTCTTTATTTAATAGTCCTATCTTGACTTTGGATATGATTTGACCTGAGTTCACTTTTTTTAAACTTTAATCATGTTTCGCTAAATGCGCAACCAATATGCTCAAAATCGCTGGCAAAACCACCTATTATTGTTGCAAAGTCGGAAGTTCCTTCAAATATATTTTGCAATAAATATTGAACTAGTCTGGGCCGCGACTTGTACTGATTTTTTAATTTTTGCCCGGAGTGCATTTGAGTTTGACACCCCTGCTTTAGATAAATTAACACTTTTAAATAAGCAAAAAAAAAACATTTCTTTAATAATGCCAGGAGCTGCTCTCACCAACGAATTGAGATTGCATTTGTAAGATTAATCCAATCAGTTCATTTGTAAGACCAACATATTAGCCAAGCCACATTAAATACGAACGTGTAATAAATATGTTGAACCCAGGCGCGGATTTATGGGGGGGGCCCAGGGGGCCCGGCCCCCCCCCGAAATTTTGTGAAAAATTGTATGTTTCCGCATCAAATGGTTTGATATGCTTCTAAACAGCTGATATTAGTCCCTCGGCATCACAATTGATGAAAATGGTTGTTTTAATGTCTATTTTCTAGCATATCGTATATGTCGTAGTATCATTGTTCATATCTGTTTAGCTTTTTCTTTCTTTTTAATTGATTTTCAAATTTTCTGGCCCTCCACGAAAAAAACTCTTAGATTCGCGCCTGGTTGAACCTTTCATGTTACTTGACTTTATGATGACGTAGCTCAAGAGCCGATGCAGACTGGTTAAAACAACAACGTCTTGTAATAAATGTTGGGAACCACTGTTTTTTAACTGTTTGAAGGTTGGGGGGGGGCTGTCAATTCAACTTTTTTGCATCAACAGTTGTATCTCTAAAACCACTGAGGCTGCGACTATGAGATTTCTTGACTTTTCCTAACTTTCATTCACCTCTATTGAGCTGAAATTTTGAGCGAATAAAGGTTATAAATTGAGAGATATAAGGCATTTCTCAGCACATTCTCTGAAATATTTCATATTCTATTGTTCAAAATTTTCCCACCAGCTGGATGAAAGTAATTAATTTGGCCCATGTCTCGTTAATCCTAACTGCTTCACAGCGTGAAGGAAATTGACAGTATGCGTGGACCTTTTGTTCTCACCACGGCTTATAAGCGACGTCGATACAAGAAAAGCTTCAACTTTGATACGATGAGTTACCGTCGCTTGCGGTTGAAATTGCGTAAAATTAAACATAAGACTTGGTGCCAATGCATCTAGAGCGTGAATAGTTTTTCGCAGACAATTATGTCCTTTCAATCAAACAAAGCATAGGCTACAACGTTATTGCCTACTATAGAAGCTGCTCTGTAACATATTATGATTTTGGTTTCAAATCTTTCCTTTTGTCCGACACACTATCAAAAGCAGAAAAGGCGTCGATGTTCCCAAAGCTTCTCACATATACTTGTAAACATTTATTTCCAAGTCGACATGTAAAGATTTGAAATGCAATACGCTTCTCATTTGTGTAGGATAAACCAGAACATCACGCTTTTGTGAAAAGGACGATCGTTCCACCACGTTTATACGTGATGCAGCTTAGTTGAATCAATATATTCGAGGCTTCTTGTACCAGGTTCACTGTCACTGATAAACTAAACCGCGATGCAGTACCTCGCAAAGCAATTGTAGCGTAACATTTCCAGGCCGCAACGTTGGAAGAATGACCGGTTGGCCGCATTTCGAGTCGTTTTCGAAATGTTTAACGAAAACTGCGGCAAACATGTCATTCCAGGTGACTACTTGTCGTTGGACAAAACGCTATACCCCATGAGGACACAAATTGCCTTCAAGCAATATAATCCAAACAAGCCTGCGAAATATGGCCTTCTGTTCAAGTCGGTAAACGCCAGCAGATTCCCATACACATTTGCGGCATCGGTCTATTCAGGTAAACCGAAGGAAGAGCCATTTAATTTTTACGTTTGTGGAACAGAAGAACTGGTAAAAGGAATGGTGATGAGCCTGGAACAACACGGTGACCTTCAAGGTCGGAATATTTTGTATGACCGCTTTTACACCTCCATACCACTCGCGCAGTGGTTGCTTGACAGGGGTATAACGTCAGCTGGAACCCTCAACGCTATACGTAGAGGAATACCCCTGGAAGTGAAGCAAGTGAGTGGTAGGGAGAAATCTTCGTACGAAATTTATTGGCAGACGAGTGAGGCTGATCTCAGCCTACATTCTTATGTAGTAAAAACGAAGAACTCTGGCATGCGGAATGTGTTGATGTTGACGATCATGCAACCTCTATTGGGGATTACCAAGGATGACGGCAAAAAGAAGCCAGGCTTGTATAAGCTTTACGACTTCACAAAGGGTGGCACCGATATCATCGACCAAAGGATGGGTTGGTTCATTCACGTGCAAAGCGAAGTCCCCACGGTGGACAACTACTGCGTTTGCTTATTGAGAAGGTGCCAAAGCCACAAAAAATAAACTACCAAAAAACCGTGGCCAATGTCAATGCTGTGAAAAGCCTTTATGCCCTGCACATTCCATACGAGTATGTCAAGTTTGCTTTTGCGCAGAATAAACTATTTGAATGATTGCGGTTTTATAAACTTTGGCTTCAACCACAGCCTAAATAAAACGCGGAGCTCAATGAGAGATTTTCCTTTTTTCCTTTTATTAGACAGATAGCTATTTTTACGTTGATTCAACATATCAAGACGTTGAATACTTGTAAACATGTGCGGTTTTGCAATTAGATTGCTTATCAAAATCATCTATCCTTTTTTGTATAAAAAGTGGGTCATAAAACTAATCGTAATACTCGATGTAAAATTCAGCATTTTTATATGCTGAAACAGTATTGTATTCATATTTTATAAATCCATTTTCTATTTAGAAAATATCAATATAATGCGGTTTGAGCATAGCTGAATTTTAGCACGGATACAACGACTGATTTTATGACTTTTATACAAACAAGGACAGAAGAGAAGTAATCTAATTGCAAACCCGCGCATGTTTACATCGTCTTGCAATGTTGAATCCACGTCGAAATGATTGTATTAGCGTTGTATTCAATTTCTCGTATTATCGAACTGTAAATGTGCAGCCACTTGTAATTTCAATGTGCCTCATTGCATATTCTTAAATATTTCTGAATTTGTGTGTACATAACCTGACAGAACACAGGTTGCTTTACCATTGAATCAAGTTGAAAAACGTTGCTGCAAGAGCCTTGTGCCAATTGCTGCAGTCCGGTATTGCTGTAACCAAATCAAAATACTTATCAATATTTTGCTGCCAAACTGACATTTTTATCGCATAAACGCCCATTAGGCAAAAAAAAAAAGGCAGCTAATTCTTTGTAAAGTATTTCTCCAGGTTCACAATGATTTGACGCATAATAAATACTACTTTTAATAAATCTAAATATTGTTTGGATTTTAGTGTGTGGCATATGAATCTTAGAGAGCTTATTGAATCCACAAGAAAATGACCCGAGGCATTACAGATTTTCCTTTTGATGAAAAGCGTTGTGACGTTCTGTTAATTAATGAACCGTAACTGTTTTATTTTGAATTTCTTTCTGACTTCTGTTTATGTAAAGCATCATCGACTTTATCGGGTAATCTTACTCCTAGTACTAGCCTTGTATGTAGCCGAGTTCACATTGAACTTACATTGAGAGACGCTGTTGCAACTACAATACATTGCATTTAAACCGCTTTTTTTGTTGCATGATCTTCCATTCGTTTCGTGGATTACATAATAGTATTTGATAAACGCCACCCTGCTTCTTCAGCTGGTCTACATTTGTTAATAAAGCGTAGGAGTTGCTGTTCTTGGAACCGAGGTCACAAGATCATAATCCAAATTGGTGTGACACGCGTTCAGAAATCTCATTACTGCATGTAATTGATGAAGCATTGTTCTTTTAGTCAAGAAGCGAGCTTTATTTTGAGCGTGGGAAAAGTTATTATTTTGCATGAAAAATATAGATTCAAATTGAGATTATGTAAAAAAAATTTAATCACAACATGGCAATGCATGTTCTTCATTACTCTACCAAAAAATAATGTGTAAACTCACGCTACAATTGCTTTAATCGCAAAATAATCCAAAAGTCATAAGTCACCTCAACATTTCAACGTCTATGAGCAGTTCTAAAATTCACATAGGTTTAATTTTCAGATATGCTCAGCGTGAATAATTTTACAAAGTGAATCCCAAAGTTTGAAGCCGTACCTTAAAAAATAACAGAGATATCACTCCTAAAGCATAAGAAGAATCGACAGCCCCCCCCCCAAACTGAGCAAGACTCCAGAGAGCCCAACCTCGTAAGGGTTAAAATGATGCACATTTTGATTAAACATTGTTACGTAATTTGGCTACTGTTGTGATAACGTCATATTTCAACTCTCCATTTTCGTTTTTGGTGTCTAAAACAAAACTGATTTTTATTGAAATCACTCAAACTTTGATGGCGCAACATAAAGACGTAAACGTATAAGTTTCGTTTTTAGTATAGTCTCATTTGTCATTATTGTTGAAATCTACCCATCCTCGATATAAACATGAACAGTTCATAAACCTTCTTGATCTCCAAATCGAACATTGGTTTGTTCGGGTTGATGAACAATCTTGGTTATGTTTTGCTGGTTGTGAACCTGGAGCAATTGTTGATCAATATGATGATGATGATGATAATGATGAACGTTCAATATGTTGATTTGAGGTTGTTCTGTAAGAAAACATCATGTCTTGAATTTAACCTTGAACACAAGTAACAGCGTTTGGACCAGATTTGTGTTTTAGTATAACATAGCCAGACTCTTCATATCGCTTGCTATATTACTGTAAGAATTTGACGACCGGCAATCAGGTCATGTCGGAAATGCAAGGAATCCAGTCAGTGTCCACCTTTAGGCACGTTATTAAGTGCCTTGCCTATGACACAGCAGCGTGTCCTTGAGTGGTGTCGAATCGGCGGCTTTCGAGCGTACCACAATATTTGAGCAATTTCTTAAACACATTTGTCAAAATGAACTAACCAGAACTTTCTGGCAATGGTCGTCCAGTTTCTTCAGTTGAAGTTGTTCCGTTTTCTTCTTCATTTTGCGGGAAAGACATTTTTTTTTTTTAACTGTTACTCAGCAAATCAAAATAAAACTTAACACGTAGTTGATGCTACAAAACAAAATTGTGAGTCATAAACCTTTCTCTTCCTTATCAAAGTAAACAAGACAAATCAAGCAACATAAATTTATATTGAACAAATCAACACAAACGCATGATTTGAATACAGTAATAGTTTCGACAGCGGCTCATTGATCATGTTTTACAGCGTTTTACAAACCACCTTGCTTAACATCAAATGATACAAACTCATCTACGCGGGATTGATACATTATTGTTTTAACTCTAACTTACCCTCAACACCGAAATAACACAGCAAGTTATAGTTTGAGGTTTCCAGTTTGACCAACACTAGATTTGAACCAAGGCCCACCAACTTATCGACTGTAGTAGTTGGTTATGCATGTCTCAAGCCTCGTGGGTATCACCAAAGGTAGCCGTAGCCCCAAGGGTATCACCGGAAGTGGTATCACCACAGGTAGCCTCAAAGTATCACCGTCTGATCTCGGTGCCACAAAGTGGCGTGACGTCACTCTATGATAGTATTGGTTTATTTTTTTAAATACGATAAGCAATGATAGTTTTTGAAATAAGTTTTCTGCAGCAAGGACATGTAGTAATTTTTTGTTCACAAGTTCGGCAACAACAGAAATGTCCGCATGGTAAAAGTATAATATCGGTTCGTTTAGTGTTTGATCAATTGTTGTTACTGTAACATCAATTATATTTTACACAAGTAGGTTACTACATGAGAATAGAATATAGATTTGGTAACAAGGATCTTTAAACATAAATTTCATTTTGTCAAAACTAATGAAGTCGTTTGGCTCTACACAGCTGGTGCAATAAATGTTGGTTGTTCGATACGAACGTCAAATTAATGCAAAAGGATGTTGATTCAGTGGGTAGGTTTATAACTCTCTTGTGGATGTGGGAACTCAGCCTGCTTCCTGTTCTGAGCGTGTTGAGACCTGTTCACTCAGCAGAGGCTTGCCTATCGTAAGCAGTATATGTGTCAGGATATGACGTGACTTGGTTTGTATCCTGAAGTAGACTTGTTTAAATTAGCCTAGTAAGCAGAATGCAGGCATGATGAATTCATAGCCAGTTAATATATCCAGTTTTCTTATGTTGCTAGATTGCCTGAGTGTGTCAGTAAAGTTTAGATGTAATAATTTGTACTGAAATATGTAAGCAAAGTTTAAGATTGAGTTGGTTATGGATTAATTAAAGCTGAAACATGTCCCCAAGTTGATTTCGATTAGACATTAAATCTGATTGTAACCTTTTACAAAGCTTAATTACATTTTTTTTAAACGCTTTAACAAGGAAACAACCTATGTGTGCGGTTATTTAACGTTATAGGATACCTTTGTGTCATCGCTTCTGTTTCATGATGCTGCACATTGAATGCTTTAATCGCGTAATCGTTTTAATCTTGTAGGTGTTCATAATTGTCCACAATACAAGTCCTAAATATACCTAAAGCGTACTTGAAGGTCATAAAGATTTATTAACGTTATTTTTATAATGCTTCTTGCTCAACCAACATAAAAATATCAATCTCACAAAATATTAACTAATGTAGTGTTGTTGATTTAAACTGCAGATCTTTTGGTTTTAGGCATATAGAGCATGACGATTTAAATACCATATGTCAACGAATGTTTGTTTTTCTTCTCGTACAATATGTAGTGCGGGCTGATCGCGTTAAGTTAGCGAACTGTCTGTATGTGTATGGACGTAAAATTTATAGATCGGTTAATATGTAGGATTTAATTAAGTTTATTTTATAAAAGTTTTGTTAATTTTTTATCGGTTTGTTTGCAGCCATGTTTTTTCGTAAAGCTGTTTGCTTGCAGGAATAGAGTTTTTACTATTGATTCTGGTGGATAGGTCTATTGGCTCGATTCCAGGTCTTTCCGAATAATGTGTTTCATTCTTATGGGGAGTAGATCTTTCGAGTTTCATAACTTGTCATTGATTGGTAGGATCTTTTGGTGATTTTATTGGTATATGAGGTTTCACTGTTGTTTCGAATGTTTAGGTTAGTTAATTTCGTTGTACTTTGATTCTTTTAATCAGTTGCTTGCTTTTAGTTTATTGTAAAGTAAATGGTCAAAGGGGTGCTTAGTCGCTTATTGGTTAGTTATATATATTATAATCTATGACTAGTTCAAAACCTTAATAAATAATGCATTTTGGCATCTCCATTTCGGTTAACCTTCGTTTTCGGTTTATGTTGATTTCGGTAAACCTTTATTTCTTTATAGTCTACGTTTCGCTAAAACAGTGGTTTAAGGTAATCATTGATAGTAATTTTGATAAATGTGACTAATCTGGAAAATTATTTTTGTTGATATAGTATCATTTAATGGTTGTAAGAATAATGGCTTGGTCAAAACGACATAACTTTAGGCTTATCATGCAGGAATAACATTTACGATTTTGTTTTATGATGCTTATTACAACTAAACCACTCTATGATAATATCATGACGATACAACTCAATACACAATCACTAAATTAAGCCATGTAGAACCTCCTGTTTTTGTTATGTTCAGTTTAAATCTGTGTAACTTATCAGGTTCATAATTTAGCTAAGCATTTGTTTGATAAAGATCATTAAAACAGTGGTTTTAGGTTATTGATAGTAATTTTGATAAATGTAACCAATCTGGAAATTATTTTTGTTGATATAGTATCGCTTAAAGATTGTAAGAACAATGGCTTGGTTAAAACAACGTAACTTTAGGTTTATCATGCAGGAATAAATTTTACATTTTTATTTTAGATGATGCTAATACCAGCTAAACAATCAACATTTCTTTTATACAATGAGAACACCCAAATGAACAGCTATAGAACAAATTGTTGCAACATATACTTCTGCCATCTGAGGACTGGAAAAAAATCAACAAACCTAACGCAATCTGCACCACAAATTGTTACCTTAAGACAAGCATGAAAAAACACAAACTCCAGCAGAATGAGAGCACAAATTTTGCAACACGTAATGACACCTGCTGATAAAAACACACAAACAAATCTCCTAACACAGATGTTAACGTTACAAATTATACAACAGAAACTTGTGATATTTTGTTCTAGTTTCTTAAGCTTGTAAAAATAAAATTGCAATTTGCTGAAAATATTTTTTAAGTTTGTGAAAGAAAACGTTTGTGACTTAAAATAATTTATCATGTGTATGTTTTCAGAGGTAAACTTTCAGATTACGATTTGTTAAAACTATTTTTTTTTTGTATTTTCAGTTTGTAAGTTATGGAACTTAAACGTTTGTTAAAACTAATTGTCAGTTGTAAATTATGGAACATAAAGTTTGCACCTCGTTATAGTTAACGTTTTTTTTTTTGATTTATCAATCATACAAACTGAAAGTTTGTAGCTTGTTAAAAATATTTTTGGTTGTTGGTTTGTGAAATTAAAAGTTTGTGATTTGTTAAAACTATTTTTCAGTTTAATAAAACTTAAGTTTGTGATTAATTTTTCGTGTGTATGTTGTTAGAACAAAACTTTCAGTTTACAATTTGTCAAAACTAGTTTTTTAGTTTGCAAAACAAAACTTAACTATTTTTTTTTTATTTAAAATAATTTTTCGTGTGTATGTTGTTAGAATAAAACTTTTTAACTTACGATTTGTCAAAACTACTTTTTAGTTTGTAAAACAAAACTTAACTATTTTTTTATTTAAAATAATTTTTCGTGTGTATGTTATTAGAATAAAACTTTATGATTTATTAAAATTATTTTTTTTCAGTTTTGTAAGTTGCAGAACTAACATTTTTTAATTTCTTAAATTTTTTTTTCGTGCTAATTTTTTAAAAAGTTTTAGTTTACAGTTTGTTGAAATAATTTTGTTTTCAGTTTTAAACTATGGAACTTAAAAGTTTGTAGTTTGTTAAAAGTATTTTTTAGTTGTTGGTTTTTGCAATGAAAAGTTTATGATTTATCAAAATTATTTTTTCAGTTTTGTAAGTTACAGAACTAACATTTTTAATTTCTTAAAATAATGTTTTTTTTCGTGCTAATGTTTTAAAAAAGTTTTAGTGTACAGTTTGTTGAAATAATTTTTTATTTTTTTCTCAAGAATAATACATCTGCTTATTTATTATTTTGTTTAAAGATGAAGTATTTCCAGCAACCATATGCTTACTCCCAGCAACCTTAAGCGTATTTCCAGCAAGCAACTTAAAGCACACTTATGATTTGCAAACTCTTAAATTCTTTTTATAATCTTAATCTAAAAATCATAAAACACTTTGGATGTGTCACATGAGACTTTTAAATGATAACACTGTTTACTTAGGGTTTCACCTCCATTCACTGTTTACTTAGGGTTTCACCTCCATTCGGTTCTGGTTTTATTGTTGAGCTGTTGGATCCGTGATCGATCCCACGCTTACATTTGTAAAACAGATTAGTGTCTTGTTTATACTATGGTCACAAGTTGTTGTTTTTTCTCATTTTCAACCCCCCTGTTATTTTTGTTAAACACACGCTTAGTTTACTTTGTAGATGCTAAAATTTTATACTAGTAGTTTTATGAAGCATATTACTTGCTACAACTTGAAGCATATTACTTTCTACATATTTTCTACATGCTACAACTGCAATTTAATTTCATATTCATTCTTAGCGATTTAGAGATTACTTATGTATATTCTTCCTATTCCATAAGTACAATTCATCTGTAAAGATAATGATTACCTATAACTTACTGTTTTGAAGTAACAACACAACATTTTTGAATCGTGGTAAGTTGTATTGCATAAATCAGTCTTAATGCTGTTTTATTAAAAAAGTCTTTGGTAGGTTACATATGCGTTGCATTTTGCAAACTCCAGAACCACTGTACAAGATTGTTTAAGAAACAGAGGAAGTCACGGAGTTGCATTGTTTTGATGAAATGCTTTGAAAGGTAAAACTTTTGTAGTATTGACGTAAATTTACCATTCAAGGGTTGGTAGCTTATAAGTTTATATCACAAGATTCACTTTAGTTATAACTTAAGATTGACTTTAGTTTCCTTGTCGACTTGCATAAGTAACTAATCAATGTTGTTTTATGAACTTTCATAACAGGTTGCTGTTTTGTTAGGATTCTTCAGTTTTATAAAGTTCAGTGCTTAAACTGTTTTGTAATTATATCTAACTTAATATGTAACCTCTAACAGATATACCAAACTATTTTATCACATTGAAAGATGTTTGTCTAGTAACCCATTGTTTTATACGTTCTAAATGCCTCTAACTTTATGTAATGATTTTTCCACATCTACTTATAACCTAATTTCAGTGGGGTAGGGTATATTTAAGCCAACAATTTCTATGAGTATCAATCCACAGCTAAATTTTTTCACTTCAATTCATTGGTGGGTGAAAGCACACAAGCACATCTTGGAAACAAAAGATTATTTTATACCAGTCCTAATACATTGTCTTGTATTGCATCCAAACTTCAAAATTTATCTGTTACACTGATTGATTTGTATAAAAACGAACCCATAGTTCCTTAATTCCTATCAAATTCGTCTAACGAAGTGTATCTTACAACTTAATCGCTTCCCTTAATTGGATGACACCCTTAATAAACTGCTAGCATCTCCTGTTTGAATGGCTTAGGCACCTGCTATAGCACATAATTTCATGATCACGAGTTTTCACAGTCGAATTATGACTTAAACGTCTTTGTTTTATCATAGTCAAAACATTCTTTTAAATGAAATTGCAATAAACTGTTTTATGTTGTTTAAAACAGACGTAATATAACATTTTTTAGTTTGGTCATGCGTACTGAACACTAAGTTAAGGTGTTGATCTTAAGAACCAATGGACTAGCGTCCACGTGGGGTCGAATCCTGCATTTAGTATTTCGATTTTGGGTTAATGTTTAGCACTTAATTCTGCTTGTTTTGTTTCTTAACCTCACGTCAGTTGCTTGTACACACGGTTGTTATTTTTCTTAATCACAACAAGATTCCCTTTTTCACATAAAAACATAGAAATCTTGAAATAGAAACATAGAAATCATAGAAACATAGAAATCTTAACATAGAAATCTTAAAACTCAACTTAGAATGGTATAACCTTCGTGATTTGCGATAAGTTTGTACATACAAAATGTCAATTTTGAATCTGAACCAAAGTTAAGCGCATATAACAATAACATTTTACTTGTTTGTATACAACAATACCAAAAGTAGTAATTATCTCCAACCATATAACATCATATATAACAACATCATCCATTCTGTTAGAATCGATGTAACCTTCTTTTTTTTAAACAAGTCTGAACACGATTTATACGAAATTAGCGCTTTATTTTAAATCGATCACAACATCGTTTTCAAATTGATTCTCTGTTAATTAAGCTTTTTTTTTTTAGTTTTTGGTAAATGTTTATTTGTTTACATCATGCAAAAGGTACATTTTTTATTTCACTGTGTTATTGTTTGGTAATTGTTTTTTTTTTGTAAATATCTCCATCTTGTGTGTAACTTTAAGTATTTTGTAAGATCTAAACAAAAATCAGTCAATCTGATACATTTCATGGTAGCTTTTGAACAGGTCTAAACCGGTTTTGATGAAAATACGCTTGAAAACACATGATGATGCTTTATTAAATGACCCACGTATATCAACCATGAGCCAAACCAATTGCAATAATTTTGTTTCACAACATCAGAAAACTTTGTTTTCGTAAATGTTAATAATTGTTTGGTCTGTAATCGACTTTACCGGTTTGTTTACCATCAACTTACGTTTAAAAACATAAAAAAATTATTTGAACATTCTACTTGGTTACATAGTACTATAGCATTTACACGTGATGATTTCTTGTAACAACTACAAACCAATGACACCAATGTATTCATCAGAACCATTAAGTGAAGATTGGTTCATCATTACCGCAAATATTTCTATTGTCTTTTCACCATTGAGTCCGTTCCTCATACTATCTTTTGTCGTATGTTATTTAATGTTTAATTCTTAAAAATATGTTATTTGAACAATTTTCCGCTTTTATGCTTATCCTCATCTCAAATAGATTGTTTGTGAAGACTGTCTATTTTAATAGTCTCCATATTTTAGTAAATATTCATGTTTCATTTAACTCTTTTATCTTGCTCCTACATCTAAACTTATTGTTTGGTTCCTCTTGAACTGTCTTTTGGTCACATGTTCCTGGTGCTTCATCTTTATTACCCTATCTCACTTTGAATACACTGGTTCGTGGTTAGTCTATGTAATACTGACATATGCACCTGGTACTAGTTTTTTACTTCCAGAGAGTAAATTCATCCTCTTTATCTTCACTTAATCTTACAGTACAACGGCTTTAATTTCTTCCAAACACCTCTTCTTTGGTCTTTCTCTGATCTTATTGGATCAAAACTTAATAAGTTTACCAACTAGTCGTTCTGTCTTTACATATCCATGGTATTCTACCACCACTCGTATGTTTTTTCACAGATATTAATCCAAAGGTAAAGCTTTAATGTTGTGTAACATTTTCAAAATAGCCTCAAACGATAATTTAAGACATGTACAAAATATCATAAAATTATCTTTCAACCTAAAAACAAGAAAGAAAAAAAAATGTATATCAAATTAATACTTTTCACTAAACACAGATGCAAAATTGTTAAATAACTCAGTTTTGATGATCACTGTCTGTTACATAATAACAATCTATCTTTTGCTTGAGAAAAATATTTTTTCTTTTAGATAAGTCACATATCTGTACACACCTTTCCACAGTGATTATCTACCAAAATGATGCTCCTTCCACAACACTTGCTCGAGATGTTTGTGGTGACGTACTTGTATTTAATATGATTGTGTTATGCTAACTGTACGCTATCAAACAAAATCTAAAACATTCACCAAAGTGCATTTGCAGAAAAACATATTATAACTAGATTATCCCATAAAATTATATCTTTCTATTATATTCTTAGATATATATAATATATATGTCATATTATACCTATTAAAAATTATATAGAATATATTAAAGTATTTTTCTATATAGTATATTCTAGTTTTTCTTGACAAATGCACTTTGGTGAATGTTTTAGATTTTGTTTGATAGCGTACAGTTAGCATAACACAATCATATTAAATACAAGTACGTCACCACAAACATCTCGAGCAAGTGTTGTGGAAGGAGCATCATTTTGGTAGATAATCACTGTGGAAAGGTGTGTACAGATATGTGACTTATCTAAAAGAAAAAATATTTTTCTCAAGCAAAAGATAGATTGTTATTATGTAACAGACAGTGATCATCAAAACTGAGTTATTTAACAATTTTGCATCTGTGTTTAGTGAAAAGTATTAATTTGATATACATTTTTTTTTTTCTTTCTTGTTTTTAGGTTGAAAGATAATTTTATGATATTTTGTACATGTCTTAAATTATCGTTTGAGGCTATTTTGAAAATGTTACACAACATTAAAGCTTTACCTTTGGATTATTATCTGTGAAAAAACATACGAGTGGTGGTAGAATACCATGGATATGTAAAGACAGAACGACTAGTTCGTAAACTTATTAAGTTTTGATCCAATAAGATCAGAGAAAGACCAAAGAAGAGGTGTTTGGAAGAAATTAAAGCCGTTGTACTGTAAGATTAAGTGAAGATAAAGAGGATGAATTTACTCTCTGGAAGTAAAAAACTAGTACCAGGTGCATATGTCAGTATTACATAGACTAACCATGAACCAGTGTATTCAAAGTGAGATAGGGTGATAAAGATGAAGCACCAGGAACATGTGACCAAAAGACAGTTCAAGAGGAACCAAACAATAAGTTTAGATGTAGGAGCAAGATAAAAGAGTTAAATGAAACATGAATATTTACTAAAATATGGAGACTATTAAAATAGACAGTCTTCACAAACAATCTATTTGAGATGAGGATAAGCATAAAAGCGGAAAATT
The DNA here is from genome assembly GCF_918807975.1 of Aplidium turbinatum. Taxonomy (NCBI): domain Eukaryota; kingdom Metazoa; phylum Chordata; class Ascidiacea; order Aplousobranchia; family Polyclinidae; genus Aplidium; species Aplidium turbinatum. The sequence goes on along the minus strand of NC_137476.1, from coordinate 22,139,132 downwards.
GTTCAAATAACATATTTTTAAGAATTAAACATTAAATAACATACGACAAAAGATAGTATGAGGAACGGATTCAATGGTGAAAAGACAATAGAAATAGTTGCGGTAATGATGAACCAATCTTCACTTAATGGTTCTGATGAATACATTGGTGTCATTGGTTTGTAGTTGTTACAAGAAATCATCACGTGTAAATGCTATAGTACTATGTAACCAAGTAGAATGTTCAAATAATTTTTTTATGTTTTTAAACGTAAGTTGATGGTAAACAAACCGGTAAAGTCGATTACAGACCAAACAATTATTAACATTTACGAAAACAAAGTTTTCTGATGTTGTGAAACAAAATTATTGCAATTGGTTTGGCTCATGGTTGATATACGTGGGTCATTTAATAAAGCATCATCATGTGTTTTCAAGCGTATTTTCATCAAAACCGGTTTAGACCTGTTCAAAAGCTACCATGAAATGTATCAGATTGACTGATTTTTGTTTAGATCTTACAAAATACTTAAAGTTACACACAAGATGGAGATATTTACAAAAAAAAAACAATTACCAAACAATAACACAGTGAAATAAAAAATGTACCTTTTGCATGATGTAAACAAATAAACATTTACCAAAAACTAAAAAAAAAAGCTTAATTAACAGAGAATCAATTTGAAAACGATGTTGTGATCGATTTAAAATAAAGCGCTAATTTCGTATAAATCGTGTTCAGACTTGTTTAAAAAAAAGAAGGTTACATCGATTCTAACAGAATGGATGATGTTGTTATATATGATGTTATATGGTTGGAAAATAAATCAATAGTTTTTTTTCCAAGTCTAAACCTTAAACCATTTGACCAAGTAAACACTCACAATAGTATTTCAATAGTATTCCCACAACATAAATTATATTAAAACAAATTTGAAATACTATTGTGAGTGTTTACTTGGTCAAATGGTTTAAGGTTTAGACTTGGAAAAAAAACTATTGATTTATTTTCTTAATGATTGCTTTCTGTGTTAGGTTGATCGCCCATTTGAGGAAGTGTCATAGTACCTGATCACCTTTACCAGTTAGTTTTTCTCACTTTTGATTATATGGTTGGAGATAATTACTACTTTTGGTATTGTTGTATACAAACAAGTAAAATGTTATTGTTATATGCGCTTAACTTTGGTTCAGATTCAAAATTGACATTTTGTATGTACAAACTTATCGCAAATCACGAAGGTTATACCATTCTAAGTTGAGTTTTAAGATTTCTATGTTAAGATTTCTATGTTTCTATGATTTCTATGTTTCTATTTCAAGATTTCTATGTTTTTATGTGAAAAAGGGAATCTTGTTGTGATTAAGAAAAATAACAACCGTGTGTACAAGCAACTGACGTGAGGTTAAGAAACAAAACAAGCAGAATTAAGTGCTAAACATTAACCCAAAATCGAAATACTAAATGCAGGATTCGACCCCACGTGGACGCTAGTCCATTGGTTCTTAAGATCAACACCTTAACTTAGTGTTCAGTACGCATGACCAAACTAAAAAATGTTATATTACGTCTGTTTTAAACAACATAAAACAGTTTATTGCAATTTCATTTAAAAGAATGTTTTGACTATGATAAAACAAAGACGTTTAAGTCATAATTCGACTGTGAAAACTCGTGATCATGAAATTATGTGCTATAGCAGGTGCCTAAGCCATTCAAACAGGAGATGCTAGCAGTTTATTAAGGGTGTCATCCAATTAAGGGAAGCGATTAAGTTGTAAGATACACTTCGTTAGACGAATTTGATAGGAATTAAGGAACTATGGGTTCGTTTTTATACAAATCAATCAGTGTAACAGATAAATTTTGAAGTTTGGATGCAATACAAGACAATGTATTAGGACTGGTATAAAATAATCTTTTGTTTCCAAGATGTGCTTGTGTGCTTTCACCCACCAATGAATTGAAGTGAAAAAATTTAGCTGTGGATTGATACTCATAGAAATTGTTGGCTTAAATATACCCTACCCCACTGAAATTAGGTTATAAGTAGATGTGGAAAAATCATTACATAAAGTTAGAGGCATTTAGAACGTATAAAACAATGGGTTACTAGACAAACATCTTTCAATGTGATAAAATAGTTTGGTATATCTGTTAGAGGTTACATATTAAGTTAGATATAATTACAAAACAGTTTAAGCACTGAACTTTATAAAACTGAAGAATCCTAACAAAACAGCAACCTGTTATGAAAGTTCATAAAACAACATTGATTAGTTACTTATGCAAGTCGACAAGGAAACTAAAGTCAATCTTAAGTTATAACTAAAGTGAATCTTGTGATATAAACTTATAAGCTACCAACCCTTGAATGGTAAATTTACGTCAATACTACAAAAGTTTTACCTTTCAAAGCATTTCATCAAAACAATGCAACTCCGTGACTTCCTCTGTTTCTTAAACAATCTTGTACAGTGGTTCTGGAGTTTGCAAAATGCAACGCATATGTAACCTACCAAAGACTTTTTTAATAAAACAGCATTAAGACTGATTTATGCAATACAACTTACCACGATTCAAAAATGTTGTGTTGTTACTTCAAAACAGTAAGTTATAGGTAATCATTATCTTTACAGATGAATTGTACTTATGGAATAGGAAGAATATACATAAGTAATCTCTAAATCGCTAAGAATGAATATGAAATTAAATTGCAGTTGTAGCATGTAGAAAATATGTAGAAAGTAATATGCTTCAAGTTGTAGCAAGTAATATGCTTCATAAAACTACTAGTATAAAATTTTAGCATCTACAAAGTAAACTAAGCGTGTGTTTAACAAAAATAACAGGGGGGTTGAAAATGAGAAAAAACAACAACTTGTGACCATAGTATAAACAAGACACTAATCTGTTTTACAAATGTAAGCGTGGGATCGATCACGGATCCAACAGCTCAACAATAAAACCAGAACCGAATGGAGGTGAAACCCTAAGTAAACAGTGTTATCATTTAAAAGTCTCATGTGACACATCCAAAGTGTTTTATGATTTTTAGATTAAGATTATAAAAAGAATTTAAGAGTTTGCAAATCATAAGTGTGCTTTAAGTTGCTTGCTGGAAATACGCTTAAGGTTGCTGGGAGTAAGCATATGGTTGCTGGAAATACTTCATCTTTAAACAAAATAATAAATAAGCAGATGTATTATTCTTGAGAAAAAAATAAAAAATTATTTCAACAAACTGTACACTAAAACTTTTTTAAAACATTAGCACGAAAAAAAACATTATTTTAAGAAATTAAAAATGTTAGTTCTGTAACTTACAAAACTGAAAAAATAATTTTGATAAATCATAAACTTTTCATTGCAAAAACCAACAACTAAAAAATACTTTTAACAAACTACAAACTTTTAAGTTCCATAGTTTAAAACTGAAAACAAAATTATTTCAACAAACTGTAAACTAAAACTTTTTAAAAAATTAGCACGAAAAAAAAATTTAAGAAATTAAAAAATGTTAGTTCTGCAACTTACAAAACTGAAAAAAAATAATTTTAATAAATCATAAAGTTTTATTCTAATAACATACACACGAAAAATTATTTTAAATAAAAAAATAGTTAAGTTTTGTTTTACAAACTAAAAAGTAGTTTTGACAAATCGTAAGTTAAAAAGTTTTATTCTAACAACATACACACGAAAAATTATTTTAAATAAAAAAAAAATAGTTAAGTTTTGTTTTGCAAACTAAAAAACTAGTTTTGACAAATTGTAAACTGAAAGTTTTGTTCTAACAACATACACACGAAAAATTAATCACAAACTTAAGTTTTATTAAACTGAAAAATAGTTTTAACAAATCACAAACTTTTAATTTCACAAACCAACAACCAAAAATATTTTTAACAAGCTACAAACTTTCAGTTTGTATGATTGATAAATCAAAAAAAAAAACGTTAACTATAACGAGGTGCAAACTTTATGTTCCATAATTTACAACTGACAATTAGTTTTAACAAACGTTTAAGTTCCATAACTTACAAACTGAAAATACAAAAAAAAAATAGTTTTAACAAATCGTAATCTGAAAGTTTACCTCTGAAAACATACACATGATAAATTATTTTAAGTCACAAACGTTTTCTTTCACAAACTTAAAAAATATTTTCAGCAAATTGCAATTTTATTTTTACAAGCTTAAGAAACTAGAACAAAATATCACAAGTTTCTGTTGTATAATTTGTAACGTTAACATCTGTGTTAGGAGATTTGTTTGTGTGTTTTTATCAGCAGGTGTCATTACGTGTTGCAAAATTTGTGCTCTCATTCTGCTGGAGTTTGTGTTTTTTCATGCTTGTCTTAAGGTAACAATTTGTGGTGCAGATTGCGTTAGGTTTGTTGATTTTTTTCCAGTCCTCAGATGGCAGAAGTATATGTTGCAACAATTTGTTCTATAGCTGTTCATTTGGGTGTTCTCATTGTATAAAAGAAATGTTGATTGTTTAGCTGGTATTAGCATCATCTAAAATAAAAATGTAAAATTTATTCCTGCATGATAAACCTAAAGTTACGTTGTTTTAACCAAGCCATTGTTCTTACAATCTTTAAGCGATACTATATCAACAAAAATAATTTCCAGATTGGTTACATTTATCAAAATTACTATCAATAACCTAAAACCACTGTTTTAATGATCTTTATCAAACAAATGCTTAGCTAAATTATGAACCTGATAAGTTACACAGATTTAAACTGAACATAACAAAATCAGGAGGTTCTACATGGCTTAATTTAGTGATTGTGTATTGAGTTGTATCGTCATGATATTATCATAGAGTGGTTTAGTTGTAATAAGCATCATAAAACAAAATCGTAAATGTTATTCCTGCATGATAAGCCTAAAGTTATGTCGTTTTGACCAAGCCATTATTCTTACAACCATTAAATGATACTATATCAACAAAAATAATTTTCCAGATTAGTCACATTTATCAAAATTACTATCAATGATTACCTTAAACCACTGTTTTAGCGAAACGTAGACTATAAAGAAATAAAGGTTTACCGAAATCAACATAAACCGAAAACGAAGGTTAACCGAAATGGAGATGCCAAAATGCATTATTTATTAAGGTTTTGAACTAGTCATAGATTATAATATGTATAACTAACCAATAAGCGACTAAGCACCCCTTTGACCATTTACTTTACAATAAACTAAAAGCAAGCAACTGATTAAAAGAATCAAAGTACAACGAAATTAACTAACCTAAACATTCGAAACAACAGTGAAACCTCATATACCAATAAAATCACCAAAAGATCCTACCAATCAATGACAAGTTATGAAACTCGAAAGATCTACTCCCCATAAGAATGAAACACATTATTCGGAAAGACCTGGAATCGAGCCAATAGACCTATCCACCAGAATCAATAGTAAAAACTCTATTCCTGCAAGCAAACAGCTTTACGAAAAAACATGGCTGCAACCAAACCGATAAAAAAGTAACAAAACTTTTATAAAATAAACTTAATTAAATCCTACATATTAACCGATCTATAAATTTTACGTCCATACACATACAGACAGTTTGCTAACTTAACGCGATCAGCCCGCACTACATATTGTACGAGAAGAAAAACAAACATTCGTTGACATATGGTATTTAAATCGTCATGCTCTATATGCCTAAAACCAAAAGATCTGCAGTTTAAATCAACAACACTACATTAGTTAATATTTTGTGAGATTGATATTTTTATGTTGGTTGAGCAAGAAGCATTATAAAAATAACGTTAATAAATCTTTATGACCTTCAAGTACGCTTTAGGTATATTTAGGACTTGTATTGTGGACAATTATGAACACCTACAAGATTAAAACGATTACGCGATTAAAGCATTCAATGTGCAGCATCATGAAACAGAAGCGATGACACAAAGGTATCCTGTAACGTTAAATAACCGCAAACATAGGTTGTTTCCTTGTTAAAGCGTTTAAAAAAAATGTAATTAAGCTTTGTAAAAGGTTACAATCAGATTTAATGTCTAATCGAAATCAACTTGGGGACATGTTTCAGCTTTAATTAGTCCATAACCAACTCAATCTTAAACTTTGCTTACATATTTCAGTACAAATTATTACATCTAAACTTTACTGACACACTCAGGCAATCTAGCAACATAAGAAAACTGGATATATTAACTGGCTATGAATTCATCATGCCTGCATTCTGCTTACTAGGCTAGTTTAAACAAGTCTACTTCAGGATACAAACCAAGTCACGTCATATCCTGACACATATACTGCTTACGATAGGCAAGCCTCTGCTGAGTGAACAGGTCTCAACACGCTCAGAACAGGAAGCAGGCTGAGTTCCCACATCCACAAGAGAGTTATAAACCTACCCACTGAATCAACATCCTTTTGCATTAATTTGACGTTCGTATCGAACAACCAACATTTATTGCACCAGCTGTGTAAAGCAGGGGTCACCAACCTTTTTTGGATGCGGGCCACTTTGGCACTTAGGAGAGCTGTCGCGGGCCGCACTAATAAAATTTTAGTTAGGTTGACTCTTATGCTAGAAAAGAACGCATTTCGTACCCAGTACCTAGCGTTACATGTTGTTCATATGTATGTTAGAATACCGCAGCAACAAAATTAATCGAACAACGCTACTGCCAGGCCAAGCTCCTTTTACAACACTTTTGACTTTTCTAACAATGCCTAATAAACGAGGCCACTTGTTTTGCGCACTTATAGCGAGGCGAGTGGTATCATCAGAATATTCGTTGCCAAGCAAGAGTGGTGTTGTCACTTCGCTTCACAAAAGATATCTTGCAATTAACAATTTCAGTAAACAAGGAAATGTTTGACACATCTCAATACAGGCAACAATAGTGACCTGCAAACATATCAGCAAAAAATAGGCTTCAATAACAGGGAGTTATCCACAAAAATAACTCCAATAACACAGCCTTGGGTTCGATTCCAGGTCGAGTCATACCAAAGACTTTAAAAAGCGTACCGATTGTGTTCTTTCTTACATAACGCAGTGAAGATAAATCGGGTAATAATCTGGTGATATATCACCCTCTTCCAATCTGCCTTGAGCCAGCATGGAAGCAGTACGGCTCATAAAATCACATGGAACCCTGTCAAGTAAACCATGTTGATGCACAATCTGCTGCAAGCGGAGATAACGAATGATTATTAACAGGGAGAAAGAAACCAGGCACCATGAAACAAACGCTTGTGGAAATCACCGAAAAATCGTAATTCTATCGTAATTCATGAACAGTCTTCCGGCTTCCCTCTAAAAAAGCAATGAGTTGGTTTTTCATCCTTTTTGTGAGAGTCTATAAAACCGTCTTTCTAAGACAACTGTCACTTGCGGTGCTTATCAGCATGGCAAGAATTTGTTGATTAACAACATTTTGCAGTACTTGCTTCGGCAGTACATGTACTAAAATTGGAACGATACAGAGAACATTAGCATGGTCCCTGCGCAAGGATGACACGCAAAATCGTGAAGCGTTCCATATTTCTTTAAAAAAAAAACATTTTGCAGTACTAAGCTAAATATTTTCATAATACAATCAGAAAAAGTCTTTCAATTTATATATAATATTTTGCCAATTTATTATAAATTGAGTTGGCACACAGACATATTTTGCCAACAAAAACTTGCATAAAGAGAACACTGCTCGTGAAACACAATAACGGTGAAACGCACACTAGTGTTTACATGACATTTACAAACTTAAAATAAGCAACCCCATGTTCACAGAAAATCGAAAACAGACGTTTTAATCAACCACTGGGACAGTGTGGCTGGACATCGCATTGGAATAACTTTAAGCAATCTCCACCTAGAACTATAATCTGATTAGTCGGTCGGTGGAATCGTATGCAAAGCGACAATATGCTTCCCGGAAAGTATTTTTTGCCTTCGTGCTTTTTAACTCCTCAAGAAAAGTATTTTTGGTTATACTTGTACACTGATACCTTCCGCGGGCCGCAGCGATACAGCGTGGCGGGCCGCCAGTTGGTGACCCCTGGTGTAGAGCCAAACGACTTCATTAGTTTTGACAAAATGAAATTTATGTTTAAAGATCCTTGTTACCAAATCTATATTCTATTCTCATGTAGTAACCTACTTGTGTAAAATATAATTGATGTTACAGTAACAACAATTGATCAAACACTAAACGAACCGATATTATACTTTTACCATGCGGACATTTCTGTTGTTGCCGAACTTGTGAACAAAAAATTACTACATGTCCTTGCTGCAGAAAACTTATTTCAAAAACTATCATTGTTTATCGTATTTAAAAAAATAAACCAATACTATCATAGAGTGACGTCACGCCACTTTGTGGCACCGAGATCAGACGGTGATACTTTGAGGCTACCTGTGGTGATACCACTTCCGGTGATACCCTTGGGGCTACGGCTACCTTTGGTGATACCCACGAGGCTTGAGACATGTATAACCAACTACTGACTGTGCAGAAGCGCTCAGCATCTCGCGTTTTATAGCCGAATGATCACGTGAGCAGTGCGTGGCTTGGAAAACAACAGAAAAAAGAGAAAACAACAGAAAGAAGAAATGCAAGAAGAAATGTACTTGGTGAAATTATTTTTAACCGAAACAAACGCTTTTAATCCAAACGATTTTTTGCTTTACGAAATTGCAACGTTAGAAAACGTTGAAACATCTTTTAATTTGCAATTTGAAGTTGGTTGGAAGTGTATTTATTTTTCATTATTCAAACGTCTGTGAAACTTTGGAGAAACTGAAGTTTTTATTAAAATGTTTTGCCTTCACAATCAATAATGAAATGGAAGAATAGATTGTTGTATCGCTTTGTATATCGAGTTTAATTTGAAACGAAATTAAAACAACAAATTCTTTCAAAGAAAGAAAATATTCCAAATTTTGTTTTAAACAGGCCTGAACTCGAATCAAAATTATTGAGGAGTTTTAAATAAAACAAAATTTGTAGATGACAACTCCTTTGTGTTTTATTCAATGAGCAAGCAATATGCCTTTGTGGCTGTGAGAGTGAGTTGTGTGAATGCCTGTACGATGCTTGCAGGAAGTGGCCTATTGTACGTGCTATTTAGCTCGAAATGAGATATTAAACTTATTTCAACTAAACATCTAGCAAGCTATACTGTATTTGATCGCTATTATGTAAATGGCCACAGGCTTGGTAATTGGTTCAAGTTCCATTCCGTAGTTCCAATTTAAGTTCGACTCTTACGCAAGACAAGGTGGCCTACTACTTTCTTGAATAAACAGTAACCTACATGCCACTGACAGTTGCTGTTCAGTGCAGGGGTCGTCAATATTTTTTGCATGAGGGTTATTTTGGCATCAAGAAATGCTGTGGCGGGCTGCACAAATAATTTCTGAGATAATTTGACTCTTAAGTTAGAAAAGAACGCATTTCATACCCAGTATCTCGCGCTACATGTTGTTAATGTTTATCTTAAAATATCACCATAACAAAAATAATCGAACAACGCTCCTGCCACTCCAAGGCCTTTTGACTTCTTTCAAGGCAACTTGTTTTGTACACTTTTAGCAGGCGAGCGATTTCATCAGAATATTCATTGCCAAGCAGGTGGAGTGTTGTCTCGTTGCTGCATAATTGGGTACAGTACTTTTTGAATAGACCGGGCCCACCAATTTTTATTTTTTTTATTTCAGAGCCCAACGAAAAGGCACGGCAGCTGGAGAAGTAGAAAAATGTTGTTGGAACACCCAGTAAATCAATCCCACCCGACTTCTATTGGCCTATAAATCAAATTTTTATTCATTTTTCTTGTATTTCAGTAAATGTCTTTGTAGTTTAATTAATTATCTTTCCTTGTAGTCAAAGTCAATGAAAAGTTGAAGAAGTTAAAGATTTTCCGTCGAATGTTTTATCTTCAGAATCAATGATAATGTAGAAGAATGTTTATTGCACTATTTGTATAACATATTTAATTTGAAGCGTATTAAACGTTTTAATTAAAACAGCAGTTGTTTTCAATAAAAGGGCAATTCCAAGTTTTGAACATTGATTTAGTTCACCAGGCCATTGCCCTATGAAGGGCCGTAGGCATTTCTATCTAGAGCAGGGTACTGCTCTTACATGAGAGAAATCAAGGGCTGTAGTCGAAGGGATGCCACTCCGCAATCGACGGCATGCATGTAGGAGTCTTGTCACATGCTCTTGAGAGGTGTCAAACCAACGCCTTATCAAACGGTTAACGAGAGATCTCACCATTCGTCTGTGAAGCCGACATTACTCAGCCTTAAACAAAACAAACTTTATAGATGACAACTCATTTGTGTTTCATTCGATGAGCAAGCGACATGCCTTTGTTGCTGTGAGAGTAAGTTGTGTGAACGCCTGTACGATGCTTGAAAGAATGAGGATGCGATACTCAGCGAAATCAAGCACCTGTGTCTTGGTAAGATAAGTTAACACTAAACTTTCTCTTCTAGTCCGCAACCACTCAGATGTTTGATGTGTTTTCTGGTGTGGAGTCCACCTAGATAGCTCAAGTGGCGCTGGTTCGACTCTCGATGTGAGCGCTTTAAAAACGCATATCAGTACAGCTCTCCACACAACAGTAGGCTACATAGTGATTGGAATAACCCACAGAGCACACCAATCGAAAACTTCCCCCAGTCAATCTTTGTGGGTCCTGCTGCATCAGTCGTTCAAAGTATCTACTAGTATGGGAAACATGCCAGGACTAGGCTCTCAAAGAAGCTGTTTCACTCCGAGGATAACGATCTCCATAATCAATCAATTTAAATGACAAAACTATTAAAGGTTACAGTCTACAGGGAAGGATGTGGCCTACAATCTACATCGGTTCATTTTACTCATATCAAAAACGTTACATTTGTAATAAAATCTTCTTTTCTAAGATTGCTATTTCAACTTGTAAAGGAATTGCTCACTCCTTTGGGTGTGTTCGCATTTATCGTTATCTAGTTTAGTGAAAAGTGGTTTCTACAAATTATGTCCAAAAGGAAACGATTTCTCTGCCAACGTTTATTACCAAGTGACATAAATAATATTAGAAAATGGAACATTGCAAGATGTGCATTAAAGTCGCTCCAAAGTAAAGAAATGACTTGTTATTGCAGCAGATTTGCTGCAATAAATGATTGTGCAAGTTATGACTCAAGTTGGATGAATTGCAATCGAGCGCAGTGAGACATTTCTATCACCGGATGAGGAAATATGCAGCGTGATTCATTGCTTGTAGCTAACTCAAAACAAATCGTGGGTTGTTTTCAAAACACACCAAACCTACTTGAGATACCCTGGAGAGATTGACTCACAAGATGTGGTGAAAGAATTGATTCATAAACGATTGTAGAATCAAAGTAAGATATTTTCAATCTGAATTCAAAACCTTTGGCACAACTTAAGCGCTATGAATAACCTTTAAAGAAATTAAAGCATAAGCACTGAAGCAAAACAGCTCATGGACGGCGGGCTTTAATGTAAATTGCTGCATTGCCTGTATACTAAATATTTTCATCAGAAAATATCAAGAATTATATTTTTCACCAAATCTATGAAAGTAAAAATTTTATTTTCTCTACATTCAAAAACTTTGTGTTTCAAACTTAATGCTTTCATGCCTCACCTCTTGAGCGCTTACAGTTTAAAAGACATCGCAAAACATTTCAGGCGCAGTCACTAAAAAGAACCGCTATAAATGCCTGAACCAATTGCATTAAACTAACAAATCTCATTGTTACTCTGTTGTCCTCGATTGTGTCACGATTTTACATTCGAGGTTTTAATTGTCCCTCAATTGTTTTAGTCGGATTCTAGAATCACAATCAAGACTAATTTCGAGATTTGAAATCCAAGATGGTATGTGCTGCCATGTACCAACTTTAAGAAAGTGTATTGCTTCTGCCATTCCAAAAACTGAATAAACGTTTGTTTAATCAAAAGATTATTTTAATACAAAATATCTGATGCATTCACAGTTCACAACCCATTTTGTATCAAACTTTCACCATTCCAAGGTGCATTCAGTTGAATGCTGGTTTAGTGAAAAGTGGTTTCTACAAATTATGCCCAAAGTAAAAGATTTTGTGCCAACGTTTATTACCAAGAGAGATAAATTGGGAAATGTAAAATTGCAAGATATGCATTAAAGTCGTTCCAAAGTAAAGTAATGGCTAGTTATTGAAGCAGATTTGCTACAATAAATGATTGTGCAAGTTATGACTCAAGTCTGATGACTTGCGATCGAGCGCAGTGAGATATTTCTATCACAGGACGAGAAAACATGCAGCGTGATTTCCATCATTTCTTGCAGCTAACCCTAAAACAAATCGTGGTTGTTTTCTAAATACACCAAACGTAAAGAAGATATTCTGGAATGATTTTTATTCGATTTCTGCTCAAATAATTCAAGATGCGCAACAATGAAGAGCCAGATCAACATTATTTTAACTTGGAGCGTATGTGGTGTTCTGGAAACTACTGGTGGAGGAGAAGTATCCTTATCTCAGAACATTTACCTTGACCCTGAAAGCTTTTTTGCATCAACTTATCTTTGCGGGACTATGTTTTCGCCATGATTACACTGGTCAACAGTTTTTCAGAGTTTAATTGCTTCCCTTATGAAAATAATCGATTCTTATGTATGTTTAGACGCTGAATCTATACGTTTGTATGCCTTCGTTTGTATGCGTCTAATAGAGAATTAGTTCCTATAGTGATCAACTTGCAAAAGTTACCAAGCATGAAATTGTTCCTTTACCATTTCGTGGTTCATTTTCATGGTTCAAGTTCCATATCGTGGTTCCAATCTCAGTTCGACTACAGTAACCTACATGACATCGACAGTTATCGCTGTTCAATGCAGGGGTGGTCAATATTTTTTGCATGTGGGCTATTTTGGCACCAAGGAATGCTGTGCTAATAATTTTTTAGATAAATTGACTTTTAGTGGGTACGAATGCGTTCTTTTCTAACCTAGCGCTACATGTTGTTAATGTTTATCTTAGATTTAGAATATTGCGGAAATAAAAATATTTGAACAACGCTCTTTTCATTCCAAGGTCCTTTGACAACACTTTTGACTTCGTTCTTCTGGTGACTATAGGCTACTAGGTTACCTCCTGGTGTTAAGGATGATATCTAGCTTTTATTACCGACGTTTCGTCAGTTAGCACGACTGACTTTATCAAGGGGGCTCAAACAGGTTAACACAACCTGTTCAGCAACAATGGCACAACCAGTGGCGCCGCCAGACCTTCAACATGGGGGGGGGCAAAATATTGACAGTGCAAGACAGTAGCGTAGTCAGGAATTTTGAAAGGGGGGGTGTTGACGGCCGGCGGGCGAAGCCCGATGGCGTGTTCTCCGAAGGCGACACTTAGCGGCGGGGGATCTGGGGGGCCTCCCCCAGAAATGTTTGAAAAATCACTTTCAGTTTGGTGCATTCTGAGAGCATTTTCAACAAAATTGTGGGCATGAATATTCCTGTAAAATGGTGCTGTCCGGTGGCATAGCAAAAGGATAAGATCATGTTTTCTTTGGCATTTTTTGGAAATAAAGCTAAGTCTCTATGTTTTCTTGTTGCTAATTCCTGGCTGAGATATTTGAATGTTTGGTATTGGCAAAACTCGCTCTTTTAATGCAGTTTCGTTTAGAATTAGGCAAACTTTGTTTTAGAGACATAGGTGTTCCAGACAATTGTTCACCTAATCAAACGTCATATAAAAACCGTTCAAATCTACTGAATATTACGTCATGGAAATTCCTAAAACATGTGCCAAAATTGCACCATCGTTCGTAAGACTTGTGTCAAACCTGTTTAAACCTGTTTCAGTTTGAAACCTGTTTAAACATGAAATATTGCGTCACACGAACTGCTGACGTGCCTTTGAGTTATCACAAATTTTTCTGATTCATTCTTGAAGTTGTTTGTTGGAAGTCGGTCGCACATTTAACTGGTTTATTTGGTGCTTGCTAGCTGGACAAATTCTCCGTCTTTTATCCAAGTAATCTGTTCTGTAGTGACAAGTTTTAGTGGTGTACGGCGTTGCATCTAATTTTCGATAGCCGCGGGCTAATTTTACAGGAATACACTTTTTGAATAGACGTTTCGAGGAGTGTTTCTTTTTCGGTCACTACATGCAGACAAACGGATCCGGGAACTTTATGTTACAATTTTCCCACGAAGAGATCATGGTTTACCGCTGTGACCATAAAAAATAAAAGACGATTTTTGTTAGCTGGTAGGCCAAGAAGCACTTGAAGGCATAAAAATAAACGACGTGTTTGTTGTCAGCTAGTGCAGAAGAACTACTTAGAAGTACAAGAAATAATAAAAGAAGATTTGTTGGTTGGTAGTCTACACTCTTACAGAAGCAAAGAAAAGTAAAGACATTTCTTCTCAGTTTGGTACTGAAGAAAAATAACTTAGACATTCATTGGCAAGAAAGAAGATTAAAGACAATCCATCTGTGCTTGTAGATTCAAGTGGAAGAATCCAAGCAAGTTTTGTGGACTTTAGGACTTCATACCCGTACAGCTACGGTATCGTGCATTTAAATTCTTTTTTGTATTTTTTACGGTCTTTGCAGTTAAGTTTTTTAAAACTACTGTAGCCTAATAATTTTGTGTGTTTGTGTAACTTAATTTTTTTAATTGTTAAATTTAGCCCCAACATTTAATATGTCTACACTCGGTGGCGACAGGGACTCGGCCGCCGTCGACTCGACTGAGTTTAAGCCTGATGATGTTCTTTGCGGTCGGGCAGGCCATTCTGGGGAGGGACCCAGTAACGATGAGGCTAAGTCAGTTCGAGAGGCCCGGCATCTTAGACGGGATATTTTGACTCAAATTGGGAAACTTTCTGTAGCCCTAGGTTCTTTGAGTGATAAGCAGGAACTGTTAATTTTTAGATCTAAGTTATCTACTTTAGAAGAGGAATTACGGCATTTCCATGCTCCTTTGACTAAAATCTTTAACTCTGCAATCTTGGCAGAACTTCGTGATAGGGTAGATCCCGAATTTAACTCGTTAAAAAATAACTTTGAACAAAAAGAAAGTGAGTTCTCAGATATGTTGGATGCTGACATACATCCTGAGGATAGCGCCTCAAATGTAAGCACTAGGATGTCTAGGACTTCGTCTCGGATAGTGGCACAAATTAACCTGCAGCTAAGACGAGAGGAGCTCCAGATACAAGCTGAGGCCGAAGCGAGAGCTGCTGAGGCTGCCGCGAGAGCTGAAGCCATTCGAGCTGAGGCTGCCGCGAGAGCTGAGGCCGAAGCGAGAGCTGCTGAGGCCATTCGAGCTGAGGCTGCCGCGAGAGCTGAGGCCGAAGCGAGAGCAGCTGAGGCCGCCGCGAGAGCCGAAGCGAGAGCTGCTGAGTTCGCACTCAAAGACGCTCAGTTGAGGGCTGAACAACGTAAAGTGGTAGTTTTAGCTGAATATCGATCAGAGGTGGGCTCTCGGCGTAGCTCTAAGAAGGGCTTTTCTAGGCATTCCAGAAATGAACATCAATCGCAATTTAATTTACATAACCTTTTCCAAACGCCCGTTCAACCTGTGAGTGGACCAGGGCAATCCACACGTTTTCCAGCTGTTTCAGGAGGTCTCGGGGCCGCGGCTAAGGGTCTTCCGAATGCTGTAGAGCCAAGGTCTGCGAATTACAACCGAACTCCTCCCACAAAGCGTACAGGTCACGGGGCCGCCATTAGCAGTCATGCTTTGCCCCCTTCACAGTTTTCTGCGCCGCTAGGTTTTGATCGCCCAGCTACACGTAATTTGGGTGGTTGTGAGAGGCGTATCGCGTCTCCTGATTTTAACGTGTGTGAGGATCGTGATCGGGCTGTGCATGTGACTGAGCCCACTCAGCCCCTCAAGGGATATAGCTTGTCTTCTCCCGCTAAATCGAGTTCTCAACAGCAGGATTGCTTTTTTGAATACCAAAATAGTAGGACGTTTTTCGATAAGGCGGCCTTGATTGGTTACGATGGTAATAATATGCCATTTATCTTCTTTAAAAATCGTGTTACGGCCTTAATGGCAGCTTCGCCCTTTAAGGGGACTTGTTTGACTTTGTTACAAGCAGCTTGTGTTAGAACAGCTGCGCAAACGATTGCTAATTTGGTTTCTGACACCCCTGGCTTGTCAGAGGAAGACAGGATAGAAATGTCGTTAGCTCGCTTGTCCCAGCGTTTTGGGGTTCGTGGAGGTCTTTTCGCAGAACCAGAAATTAGAAAGTATCGCTATGGTAGCAAATTGACTTCGACCTCTTCCAGTGATCTGAAAGAGTTTAAAGATCAATTGTCCCAGTGTCTGCTTTACGCGCAAGCTTATGGTCAGCGTGACAAATTGGAAGGACGTTTTGTTTTGGATTTGGCTAAGCGACTCCCGTTTGACGCTAAACAGCGTTATCTTGACTTTTTAGGTGATCACTATGGTGGCACTGATGAGCCTACTTTTCAGAGTTTGTTTGAATTTGTAGTACGGGAGGAAACGCGTAAGTCGACTGATTTTAGCATTATGCTAATGGGCGATTCTGGTGAGTCGCAGCATTTTAAAAAGTTTGGCAAAGGAAAATTGCCTTCATGTCCGGTTAGGCAGACGTCCGTAAAACCCCATGATGATGTGATGTCAGGGAGTTCGCAGTACTCGACTGTTGTTGGCGCACCGCGCGGTGGTGAGGCTAGACGTAAAGACCTGCCGGCATGCATTTGTTGTTCGTCACGTGGTCAAGTTGAATATCATTTTTTGTCTAATTGTAAAGAATTTTTGCGCTTGACACCTAAAGATCGGAGAGATGTCATTGTGAAAGCTGGCAAATGCTTGAATTGTTTGCGCCAGCATATGGTTAGGGATTGCGTTCATGCAAATAACTGTCGTAAGTGTGGGCCTAACAACGATAGGAAACACTATTTTCTTCTGCATGATTTTTATGTGACGTCACGTGATTCTCTGGATTCGGTTGGGAAAGATGATGCTGGTGCCAGAGTTCCTGTGCGTAATGTTAAGATTGGAAATGTTAAAGCAGCCTTTAACCGCGTTACTGCTGCTCGTGTTTTGAATCCAATGACTGGCAAATCGAAGTTGGTGTATTGTCAGCATGATCCTGGTTCGCAGTTGACGTTTGTTTCGAGTGATTTGGTGTGTGAACTTGATCTTAAACCGTACGATAAAGCGTCGTTTAAAATGGATACTCTGGCTGGTCAGAAAGCTACTTGTGCTGACCTTGTTAAACTCAACATCCAGTCGTTAGAGACAGATGAACTGTTTTGTGATATAACTTCGGTGGTTAACCCAGCTTGGGCTGACGATGTTAAAACTTTACCGCATAAACAAGATTTAAATGGTTTCCGTCATTTTCATGACGTGAATATGTTTCATTTGAATGATTGTAGTACTGTAGATGTACTGATTGGCAACGACAACGCTTATTTGATGTGTGCAAAAGAAGAGCGTGTTGGTGAAAATCGTAGTGAACCGCATGCTTTACTCACTCCTCTCGGTTGGTTGGCTTGTGGTGGTAAGTCATCCTTAGATGAAAGCGTTGCTAACGTGTGCAGAGTGCAGACGTCTTCAGAGTCGGATGTCATCTCTGGCTTTCAGCATAAAATTGAGTCTCGCGATATGGAAATAGCAGACCTGAATAAAGTCATTCAGGATTTGACGTTGCAAAATGAAACCTGTGAATTGTCTCGCAATGACATTTTGGCTAGAGAACTTGTTGAACCGAATATTGAGTTGAAAGATGGTCGATTTGAGATACCTGTTCCGTTGAAGGAAGATATTGATCTACCTAACAATTTTGTGTTGGCGTCAGATAGAGCTGCTGCTTTAAGGAAGAAGGCTTTAAAACAACCTGAACTTCGTGATTTCCTTACTGACACCATGAAAGATCTTAAATCAAATGGCTATATTGAGCGTACTGGTGAAGCAGGAAATGTCAAGGGATTTGAATGGTATTTACCATACTTTGTTACGTCACAATTAAAAAAGCGCATTGTTTACGATGGCAAGTCTGAATTTCGAGGAACTTGTGTTAATGATGTAATGTTTTCGGGTCCTGACTTGTTAAACCCTCTGGTAGATGTCTTGGCTAGATTTCGGCTTGGTAGATTTGGTCTCATGGCTGATGTGACTAAATGCTTCTTTCAAATAAAGTTACCTGAGTCGCAAAGGGATTTGTTTCGTATATTGTGGTTTGAAGATGATGACCTTGAAAATGGTAGGATGGTACCATTTCGTTTTTGTGTACACCCTTGGGGAATAAAGAGTAGCCCGTATATCGCTTGCTTGGCTATAAAGAAAATGATCGAGCAGAATCCCAGCAGTGCTGGTGAATTGACTCTCTGCAATATTGCAAATAATATGTACATGGATGATTTTATATTTTCGGCTGATAGCTTAGAGGAAGCTAAGCAAATCACTCATGAATCAATTGCTTTGTTTGATAGCCGTGGGTTTAAACTTGTTAAGTGGAGTGCTAACAAGGAGGCTATGATTGTCTTGTCAAATTTGGATAATGAGATGCTTTCACCTTTGATTCGTGACATTGACTTTCAGACTGAAAATATGACTTTGCCATCAGCGAAGACATTGGGTTGTGTGTGGCAAACCGAGTCTGACGAGATGCGTATCGCATGTTCCTTAAAGCCCTTAGCTAAACACACGCGCCGAAGTATGCTCAGTCAGCTTGGACAAAATTTTGATCCGCTAGGCTTTGGAGCGCCATTTTTTCTAAAAGCACGCCTTATACTTCAGCAATTGGCGATAGACAAGTTTGATTGGGACACCGAGGTCCCTGATAGCTTTGTTAAAGAGTGGGAGTCGTGGCTTCGCTCTTTGGACCTGCTTAAGGATTTTTCGTTACCGAGATGGTATTTTGCAAACTCTGGCGTGTGCAGTCCGGATGATATTGTTTCATATCAATTGCATGGGTTTAGTGATGCTTCGAATCAAGCTTTCTCTTCTGTTGTTTACTTACGTAGACTGGTTAACGGAGTTCCGAGTGTGTCTTTCGTTCTGGGTAAATCTACCATTGTTGTAAAAAATCAGTTTTCTTGGCCGATAGCTAGGAAAGAGCTTGTTGCCGCTTTGAATACAGCAAGACTCGTGAAGCAGGCCTACGAGGCATTGAAGATGCCCGACTGCCTTAAGTATTTTTGGTGTGATTCTCGTACTGTGTTGCAGTGGGTTAAAAACCTTGATTTACGTTTGAATAAGTTTATTACGCGTCGAGTCGAGCATATTTTATTGTTGTCTGGAGCCCAGGATTGGCGTTTTTGCCCTACCGATATGAACCCAGCTGATGTTGGCACAAGGCCAAATCTTATTACAAAGAAAGAATTTCGAGAGTTGTGGTTAAATGGTTCTAGTCTTCTCTACCAATGTGAGGAAATTCCATCTGTAGAAAATGCCACTCCAGTACCTGTCCATAGCCTATATCTTCGTGACGAAGAGGAGTCGCTTGACGTTGGACAGGGTGGTCTTCACAGATTGATCGAGGCCGCACCTTCTTTGTATGTTATGAAAAAGAGAATCGCTTATTTGGTTACTTTTGTTGAATTTTTGTGCTGTAAAACGAGAAAGCGTAGCTTTGTGAAGCCAAAACTGGATGCATCTTATCTTAACAGTGCTTCAGAGTTGGCTGTGAAGTTTGTTTAGAAGAGCGTGTATGGCGATGTGGTACATTTAATGACCAAACGATCGCCGGATGCCCTTGAGGAAGTGATAAAGCGAGGTAGTGTTGGCGCTTCGCAACGTGAGAAGGAACGCTTGAAAGAATTACGTTCACTTAAAAAGTACAGACCTTGTGTAGATGACGCTGGTGTAATCCGCATTGAAGGGCGCTTAAGTAATTCTCCCGAGATCTCTCTTGAAGCAAAGCATCCGATTGTTTTGCCTTCGAAGCACCCCTTCACTAGGCTTGTTGTACTGTCGCATCATAATGGAAATGCGCACTGTGGAGTACAGCACACTTTGTTGTCTACGCGACAGAAGTTTTGGATCGCTAATGGTAATGCCTCCGTGAAGAGGTATCTTAATGATTGTGGTGTATGTGCGATTGAGAAAGCACGGCCTATAAGGCAGCTCATGTCTGATTTACCTTTGTCTCGCACAACTGCGCATAGGAAACCCTTTTTTGATTGCGGCTTAGACTATCTTGGACCTTTAACCTTTGTTGAAGGTAGAAGTCACAAAAAAGCTTGGGGACTCTTGTTCACATGTATGGCATCTCGCGCTATTCATGTTGAGCTGGTTACGTCATTGTCGCTGAGTGATTTTTTACTTGCCTTTACAAGGTTTACAGATTTACGTGGGCAGGTTAATGCTATCTATTCCGACAATGGAAGTACCTTTCAGGCAGCATCTAAGAAGTTACCCGAGTTGATAGGATCAGCTGAATTTCACAACGCCCTGAGACAGAGAGAGATAAACTGGGAATTTATACCTCCGTATGCTCCGGCGCAAGGTGGCGCCTGGGAGGCAATGGTTAAACAATTTAAAATTGCATTTTTTCACATTTTGGACTCTTCAATTCGTAAGCCCAAATTTATTGAACTGCTTACGTACACAGGCAGTGCCGTTCGGATCGTGAACGAACGCCCTTTGGTACCTTTGAGTGACGACCCTAGGGATTTTACTGTCATCACCCCTGCCTCACTTTTGACCCCATACTTAGACCCATACTGTGCTGTTGGGCAACCACATGATCGTGACCAATTAAGAAGGGATTATCGGTTCAATTTGTCACTTTCTCAGCAGTTTTGGAGTAAATGGATCGATTTTTACTTGCCAGGTCTTCAGGGCCGGAAAAAATGGCTAAAAATGGCCGAGAATTTGGAGCCTGGTCAACTTGTAGTGGTAGGTTCTCTCCAGGACATTGGTAAACGTGGGAAGTATCAACTTGGGAGGGTGCATGAGGTAGTTCCACAAATTAGGAAAGGGAAGCCTGTGGTTCGTAGAGCTAAAGTTGCCGTCTGCAACTATGATGAGAGTACGGGGAAAGTGAAAGTAGACTATGTGTTGAGGGATATTTCGTGCCTCGCCCCCGTAAAGAACACCTAAGTGTTAGGGTTTGAGCCTGGTTTTGTCTGCGGTGGCCGACACTTGTCTGAGCCCAGAACAGTCGGTTATTATCGCAACCATTGTATATAGCGTCATTTTTTGCGTGTACCTACTACCTATGGTACCAATTTCATGTATCGTCGTGTTTATTCTTATTGCTGTTCATTCTTTGCATGCCCTTTGTATTTGCGTATTAACTTAAACGTGAGTGATTCAAACAATTTGTGTATCATGTGTTTTTATTCATTGGCTCACAATTGTCGTCAATTCTTTTTTAGTTATGCCATGTCAGACTGTCATAACTAGGGGCCGCTATGTTACAGACAATTGTTCACCTAATCAAACGTCATATAAAAACCGTTCAAGTCTACTGAATATTACGTCATGGAAATTCCTAAAACATGTGCCAAAATTGCACCATCGTTCGTAAGACTTGTGTCAAACCTGTTTAAACCTGTTTCAGTTTGAAACCTGTTTAAACATGAAATATTGCGTCACACGAACTGCTGACGTGCCTTTGAGTTATCACAAATTTTTCTGATTTATTCTTGAAGTTGTTTGTTGGAAGTCGGTCGCACATTTAACTGGTTTATTTGGTGCTTGCTAGCTGGACAAATTCTCCGTCTTTTATCCAAGTAATCTGTTCTGTAGTGACAAGTTTTAGTGGTGTACGGCGTTGCATCTAATTTTCGATAGCCGCGGGCTAATTTTACAGGAATACACTTTTTGAATAGACGTTTCGAGGAGTGTTTCTTTTTCGGTCACTACATGCAGACAAACGGATCCGGGAACTTTATGTTACAATTTTCCCATGAAGAGATTATGGTTTACCGCTGTGACCAATAGGTTGATTGCTTTTTTTTGCGAGATTATTGCAGTTTTTAAGTTAATTATTATTACAGTATTAACAAGCTTCACTGAGTAAAAACAAGCTTCACTGAAAGTAAAAATAATTAATTAAAACGCCAACCCCGGCCAGCTAAATATGCTGATTTTACATCGATTCAACGTTGTAGGGCGTTGAATCGATGTAAAAAATGCACAATCTTGCTCGCGGGGACGCAAATCTTCCAATTTAAAGGCAATAAGCAATGCAATATCCTTAAAAAATAAAAGAATGAGAAAAGAATTTTACTACAAGTGGAACGTATTTTAACGTCTAATAAACGTAGGAACATGTTGACTTTAGTTGCATTATTTCGTCATACTGCAGTTTTTGCGTCTTAATACGTATATAATATACTGTGTTTGTTCGCTCATTTTGTGTTTTAAACTTTATCGTCATTATATTGCGCATGAAATCTTCGTGGATAGGATAAAGAAACATTGAAAATAATAAATCATTTAACACCGGTGGAGCATAATTGCAGTTTAATAGAATAAACTTTAACTAACATTAACAGGACTATAACATACCAAGCTGTGGAAAACTCGACATGGAAAGCAAAATGTGGCATCCTTAGCTTCTGAATACTCCAGCCAGAGATAGTCATCAAGCCACTGGTTACTTACTGTATTACTTTAGTAGACTTCGTTGAGTTAAATCTACATTATATCCTTGAAACGTTGAATGACCCACTGCTGTATGCACTGCCACCACTCTAGAACCAAGCAAGAGCCAATCTGCTTAACAGCCGGTAACAATTGTTACGTGACAGGCAGTTACGTGACGTGACAAGTACGTGAATAGAATCACAAAATCGTAATAATAACAGCAGCAAGAAGAGCAAGTTTAAAATAAAAGAGAAAGATTTTACCACCCCCCCCCCCCCCCCCCACGCCTTTTGCAACTTGAGTTGACTTCAAGTTGGGATCCAAATGTTAAAAAAATAATAACAATATGTAATAATATAAAAAAATTAAAACGATGATGCCCAAAACATTGGGGGGGGGGCAGCTGCCCCGCCTGCCCCCCCTCTGCCGGCGTCACTGGGCACAACACAAAAACATACTGACGAAATGAATAAAGTGGCAAGAATCAGAGTTAAAAACGCAACAAGATAACCGCTTTGTTTAACTGATAACGCAGTGATGCCTAAAACCAGTAGGCTACTTTCCAGCAGCGTAAATTTATCTATCTCTAAGGCCAACGTCAAGAAACGTTGAAAAGACATCAGACAAGACAGAAAAAAGGCATTGGCAATTACAATGATAGAGAAAAAGCTCTGAGCAAAGGAAAAGGTGAACGCAAAGTCAAAGTAATTTTTGTCATTGTAATTGCCAATGCCTTTTTTCTGTCGTGTCTGATGTCTTTTCAACGTTTCTTGACGTTGGCCTTAGCGTTTACCTGTTGTAAACAGGTTGTGTTTACCTGTTTCAGCCCCCTTGATGATGTCAGTCGTGCTGACTGATGAAACGTCGGTAATAAAAGCTAGATATCATCCTTAACATCAGGAGGTAACCTAGTATCCTATAGTCACCAGACGAACACTAGCTACTTTAATTATCAAATGCCTGGTGAACAGTTTCACTCTGTTTTTACTTTTGACTTCTTTAAACGAGGCCACTTGTTTTGTGCACTTTTAGTAGGAGAGCGATTTCATCAGAATATTCATTGCCAAGCAGGTGGAGTGTTGTTTCTTTGCTGCATAATTGAGTACAGTAATTTTTAAATAGACCGGGCCCACGCCCATTTTTTTTCTATTTTGGATCCTAGGGAAAACAAACGGCAGCTAGAGAAATTGAAAAATCTTATTGGAACATCTAGTAAATCAATGCCACTCGACTTCTGTTGGCCTATAAACCAAATTTTTATTTTATTTGTATCTCAGTAATTTTCTTTGTAATTTAATTTTCTTTGATAAGTTTATACGTAAAGAAATGAGTGAAACTGTTTTGTCAGAATGCCAAAGAAATCCAAAACAAAGAACTGCAGTGACTTTAGAACATTAAGTTTGATCAGTTATGTACTGAAAATTTTGTTGAGAGTAATTTTGTTAAGAAATTTTAAAACTAAAGGCTTCTTCAAAGGTTTACCGGCAGCTGTTTGAAATTTAAGCCAATTTTCCCATTTTCACACTGTAATTGCATTACCGAACTTAATATACACAAATTGCATCACAAATTGTACTTCAAGGCTAAGGTAGGTAGCTAGAATATTAACATGTAGTATTATTCTACGTTTTCTAGAATATAAGGCTATTATTTCGTTACAGAGTCCAATAACCGAACGAAATTACTAAAATTAAAAAAATTACTAAACTTTTTGCCGGCACTGTGGCTATGTAGAAAACGAAAGATACAAAGCTTTCTGTATCGACGGCACAAAAAATCTTTTTCAAAGACAACAATTTGCGTAATAGATATACCAATATATGAATAAAGAACACGTTTGTGGAAGTATTTATAGCTACATAAAGCCTTCAAATCTAATCAAGCCCATTTACGGCAATTTTTCCTCATTTCATAGAATTTTGATTTACATTGGTTTTACATGTCCTCATATTGATTGGTTTACAATTTTGATTTATATTGGTAACAACACTAGATGTCGTTGAAGAGAGCTGACCCCCAACCCTTTCTTTACAACAACTTCATTAACGGCAACATTGAAGTTTATGTTAATACAACGTCGTTTATTGTTGATACATCGTCGTCGTCAAGTAATAAACAAAAAACGGATAACATTAATTTCACATTAAACAACATCAAGTAAATAAATAACAAAATCTCTCAATCCTCGTGGATCTCTCTCCGATCCTTGTGGAAGATAAAACCGAACTCGAGAACCTTGATCTTCAACTTCTGTAAAAGATGAAGCGAATAATTAAATCAAAAAAGTTTCCACAACGTTGATACAACGTAATATACTCTTGATGTTGTGTGAGATAACGTTGATACAACGTAATGTACTCTAGATGTTATGTTAGATAACGTTGATACAACGTAATGTACACTAGATGTTATGTTAGATAACGTCGATAAAACGTAATGTACTCTAGATGTTACATTAGATAACGTTGATACAACGTAATGTACTCTACGCGTTATGTTAGATAATATTGATACAAAGTAATGTACTCTACATGTTATGTTAGATAACATTGATGCAACGTAATGTACTCTACATGTTATGTTAGATAACGTTGATACAATGTAATTTACTCAACATGTTATGTTAGATAACCTTGATACAACGTAATGTACTCTACGTGTTATGTTAGATAACATTGATACAACGTAATGCAGACTAGATGTTATGTTAGATAACGATGATACAACGTAATGTACTCTAGATGTTACATTAGATAACGTTGATACAACGTAATGTACTCTACGTTTTAGGTTAGACAACCTTGTTACAACGTAATTTACTCTACATGTTATGTTAGATAACATTGATACAAAGTAATGTACTCTACATGTTATGTTAGATAACGTTGATACAACGTAATGTACTCTAGATGATATGTTAGACAACGTTGATACAACGTAATGTACTCTAGATGTTATGTTAGATAACGTTGATACAACGTAATGCAGACTAGATATTATGTTAGATAACGTTGATTCAACGTAATGTAGTCTACATGTTATGTTAGATAACCTTGATACAACGTAATGTACTATACGTGTTATGTTAGATAACCTTGATGCAACGTAATGTACTCTACATGTTATGTTAGATAACCTTGATACAACGTATGTACTTCACATGTTATGTTAGATAACCTTGATACAACGCAATGTACTCTACATGTTATGTTAGATAACCTTGTTACAACGTAATGTACTTCACATGTTATGTTAGATAACATTGATACAAAGTAATGTACTCTACATGTTATGTTCGATAACGTTGATACAACGTAATGTACTCTAGATGATATGTTAGATAACGTTGATACAACGTAATGTACTCTAGATGATATGTTAGATAACGTTGATACAACGTAATGTACTCTAGATGTTATGTTAGATAACCTTGATGCAACGTAATGCAGACTAGATGTTATGTTAGATAACGTTGATACAACGTAATGTACTCTACATGTTATGTTAGATAACATTGATACAACGTAATGCAGACTAGATGTTACATTAGATAACGTTGATACAGCGTAATGTACTCTACATGTTATGTTAGATAACGTTGATACAACGTAATGTACTCTACATGTTATGTGACATAACATTGATACAACGTAATGTACTCTACATGTTATGTTAAATAACGTTGATATAACGTAATGTACTCTAGATGATATGTTAGATAACTTTGATACAACGTAATGTACTCTAGACGTTATGTTAGATAACGTTGATACAACGTAATGCACACTAGATGTTATGTTAGATAACTGGTCACAGCGGTAAACCATAATCTCTTCGTGGGAAAATTGTAACATAAAGTTCCCGGATCCGTTCGTCTGTATGCAATGACCGAAAGAAACACTCTTCTGAAAACGTCTATTCAAGAATTGTATTTCTGTAAAAATAGCCTCAAGGCTGTCGAAATTGGGACGCAACACCGTACGCCACTAAAAACTTGTCACTACAATACAAATTACTTAAATAAAGACGGAAATTTCGTCTAGTTGGTAAGCAAGCACAAGCAAACAGTTTAAATAATGCTACCAACCTTTCAGCAACGATTTTAAAAATGAGAGAATAGATTGCAATATTCCAAACGCACGTAACCATCTTCTGTGACGTAATAATGATAAGCATTATGAAGCTATTCAAGCACCTGTTAAATTTGGCTTACACCATATCTCGTAATTCAAGATTTAACGATGATGTAATGCTTCACAGGTGTAAAAAAGGTGATGCAATCTTTGCTTATTTCTAGCAATAGTCCATATGACGTAAGACGTCAGGTTCAGTAGACAACTGTTTTATGTGACGTTTGATTTGTACAGAGATTGTCTGTAACAATAACGTTGATACAACGCAATGTACTCTGGTTGTTATGTTAGATAAACTTGATACAACGTAATGTACTCTAGATGTTATGTTAGATAACGTTGATACAACGTAATGTACTTTACGTGTTGTGTTAGAGAATATTGATACAAAGTAATGTACTGTGGATGTTATGTTAGATAACGTTGATACAACGTAATGTACTCTAGATGTTATGTTAGATAGCGTTGATACAACGTAATGTACTCTACATGTTATGTTAGATAACGTTGATACAACGTAATGTACTCTAGATGATATGTTAGATAACCTTAATACAACGCAATGTAGCCTACTCTAGATGTTATGTTAGATAACGTTGATACAACGTAATGTACTCTAGATGATATGTTAGATAACGTTGATACAACGTAATGTACTGTACATAGATTGACGGTGAGTTAGCGCATCGGGTAAGGCGCTCGCTTTCCAATTATGCAATCCTGGTTCGACTCCCGGCTTATGCTAGTTGATGAAACACACCGCTCACCTCTACCCAGGGTGTAATAATTTGGGTGGGCGTAGCTGCTGAAGTGAAGGCGGCCCATAGAAAGTAACTGGCCACTCAACCCTTGTTAGTGCCGAAGGCTTAGTATAATGAGAACCTTATCTTCTCATCTCCCGATGCTTGGATTCAAGTATGGGACTCACCTTTACCTTTACTCTACATGTTTTGTTAGATAACGTTGATACAACGTAACTCTCACTTTATTACTCGACCCATCCAGAACTTTCTTTAGCATGGATCGTTCCATCCTGTTCGCAAATCTCGACCTCCCATCACCATCATCGAGGCCAGTGTTTTTTAAGGTGTTTTGGGGGACCGAAACGGTCCCCCAAATTTCTCCAGCGGTTTCCCAAAATTTGGACTTGCAACTACAGTAGAAAAGTAATGGTTGTTTCTCGCTATGTCTTGTCGATAATACGAATATAGCCTACGATCAGTAGTTCACGTCCGGAAAAAAGAATAAGTGGAGGTAGCCTACAGCTAACAGCTGAATCAAAGAGTTATTCACAAAAGAACTGCACCTTCGATACTCGTCAATGTTTATTTCTGATTTATGGCGCATAATGATCAGTTTTTACGTGTGGAAACATAACAAGCAGAAGCCAACAAGCACACTTTGTTTGATTGTGCAGCAAACTTGTTTGGCGGCCGTGTTGGGCATGCTGTTTGGTCGCTGTCACAATCATTTAAGCTGTGCCTTGTCGAATAATTCATTTTATAATGAATGAAACACTTGCGGTCTCTTAAAACTACTTAGCGGTCACCCAAACCAAACCTTAAAAAAACACCTGATCGAGGCAACTCCTCATCTCAATCAACTCCTCAACTTTGCTCATTACCCCGATGACGTCATCGACACATAAGAGGTTGCCTTGGTAAAACATCTGAACAATCTAAACACAAATAATTATGGTGCAACAATCAAATAATGTTGTTGTTTGTGACGTTTTGTTTATTTGTAAATGTTTAACAAAACTTAAATAATTAAAATTAAAAATTGAAAACTGATTTGGACTTCGACAAAAAAACAACGTAAAGTAACGTTGAATCAACGTAACAACTGATGTTAATGCAACCATGGAACAATGTGATTAAACGTTGGTTATAAAAGTCAAACTCGACTTACGGAACCAGGCATCGATTTGATCACTTTCTTCCACGGACGGAATTGGTTGGAAGTCAATCCGCATCTGGACAGATCAAGCTTTTCAATCCGCCCTGGCATCGATTTGAGGAATGACGTCACCGCATGGAAGTCATTCCTAGTGTCGGAGGATTCCATCCGTAACTTCCCTCCATCAAAATGACTTCCTGCAGCCACGGTCACTTCCTCGTCGTTGCCGTCCCGCAGGATTCTGCTGATCGAGATGATGAAGCGATGATGGTGATCTAATAATTAGTGCGATTATTTTTTGACTTGTCAAAAAAAGTCAAAAATTTGTCAGAATTTACAGCGTTAGGTCAAAAATTGTCAAAATTGTTAACAAACTATATTGTCGAGGTGTAGTAGAGGTTGCACTGTCAGTGAACTTTTCATTTTACGTTTTACACTTTGTAGCTTACTTTATACTGTTGTAAATGGCCCATTGTCTACTTATTATACTTAGCTTAAGAGAAAGTGAGGCAAAGCAGAACAGTTTTGCAAATTCTTTCATAACTTTTGCTGTATATATGCTAAAGACATTGTAGATACCAGGTCTAGCATCTTCACACATAAGCTCAAGATTTTTCTCTTCCATAATTAATTTTTGTGTAACATAACTTCAAAACAAAAGTTTAGGTCCCAAGCGTGGGCAAAGTGGAACGGGAGTTCTATTATTACTTTTAATTATCTTCTGACAGCGACTGTGCTTAGCATTTAAAAACGCCGAACTGGTTATTACCATACCTGTTATGCTTTGGTGAACAGTTCTTCATATACAAATGTGACGATTCAACAACCTACTGCTCAGAGTTGCAGCTTGCTCGCTTTTGATTTTTCACGTTTACAGCGTGTGGTTTAATTTTTACATTTAAAAAAAACATAGCTTGTTTAGACCAATCGCTGCAGAAACTCAATTTTATGACAACATTTTTACATAAAGAAATTTTCTGTCACAATCAATAGGTATAGCCCAGACGGTAGGCTACGTTACATGTTCTTGAACAAGTGCGCTGTTTTAATTGTGTAGTTCTGTAGAGGTGAGTTGTCGACTACTGCCTTATAGTCAACTTTAATTACGCAATCTTTTACTGCGAATTTTAGTGCGATTCTCGAAACGCCTTTTACTTGATGACCAGAAGAATGAGTTCTTGTAATGTAATATTAGTATGTTACCATAGTTTCTGGAAGCTTCTGGTCAAAGCAAACCTGTTATAAATAGCCGCGTTTTTTGAGTAGCCTATGTGATAGAGAGTTGTGCATTATTGGGACTAGAAGTTGAGAAATCGTAATGAAAAGTATGTTGAAAACGATTGTAGAGTTTCAGCCGATATTGGATGGATTGTAAAAGTGGAAGTTATTGCCCATTGTAAAGTTACTGTTGTAACCATAGACACCTTAAATAGAAGGACTAGTATCTGCTATGCTCGGTATTTGGAACTTGGGTGTTAAATCCAAACTTGGGTGTATCCAAAATGTGGTACAAATTATTCATAAAACTTTGTTTTCGGTGTCTGTTATAGGGTTTTGAGGGGAAAGGATTCCATTTTTCACACTTGTTTTTCTCTAAAATGTCAATGAAAGGTCTTCTGAAGCTTATTTGTTGCAAAAATATCACAATTTTGGCAAAAATGGGTGTTTTTTTTTACTTAAGTCAATGGAACAAGAATTAAATTAAATTAAATTTTACACACCTATTCACTATCTTATATGATGAACACCTGCAAAATTTGAGTGAAATTTATTGAGAAACACGAGAGTTATAAAGCATTTAGTTTGGGGGGGTCTGCCGAGGGGGGCACAATTTTTTTACTTTTGGCCATGTTTGAGGTCCTATTACTGCTTAAGTAAATAAAGTAAGAACCTAATTTTTTTACAGGTGATAGTACTTCTGCCAAATATTGAAAAAATAACATCGTTCACATTGTCACTCTAAAAGGTCAAAGGTCATAGACATCTAAATGTGGCCGTTTCCAGCTCTCGGTTAAAATTTTCCAAACTCAACCTTGCCAAGACCCTATTTTTGATTGGTTTTGGCTGACATTTAGTAGAAATGTTGTTTACAGGATTCTCTATGAACTGAGAAAATTTCAGGATCTCAAACATGGCCAAAAGTAAAAAAAATTGTGCCCCCTCGACAGACCCCCCAAACTAAATGCTTTATAACTCTCGTGTTTCTCAATAAATTTCACTCAAATTTTGCAGGTGTTCATCATATAAGATAGTGAAAAGGTGTGTAAAATTTAATTTAATTTAATTCTTGTTCCATTGACTTAAGTAAAAAAAAACACCCATTTTGGCCAAAATTGTAATATTTTTGCGACTAATAAGCTTCAAAAGACCTTTCATTGATATTTTAGAACAAAACAAGTGTGAAAAATGGAATCCTTGCCCCCCAAAACCCTGTAAAAGACATCAAAAGCAAAGTTTTATGAATAATTTATACCACATTTTAGATGGACCCAAGTTTGGATTTGGGACCCAAGTTTAAAAACCCGAGATTGCGAGTTACGAGTCCTTCTATTTAAGATGTCTATGGTTGTAACTATTAACGTATATCTGTTTTGAAGTCGACGAAAAAGTTTGCCGTATTTCTGAAAGTAATCTACAATCTCAATCGAACTATTCGACGTTTACTTGACTGTTCATCGTTTGATTTCTCAATAAACTACGTCATCGATCTTTCCAAAGTCTCTTTACGTCATAGCAGATAGAAAAAATTGTGACAGTTTCTTAATTCCGGTGTAACGGCCCAGGAGTTACTGCGGTCCAAAAGTTACCGTGCTGCTGCAGCGTGGCACTCTAGAAATGAAGTCAGACCACAAATAACCAGAGCTGCCAAGCGCTTCTGAAAGCGATACAAAAACAAAAATTTTCCAACTCAGTTTAATTGAGTAGTTACTCTCAAACCAAGACGGACTATATAGTCCGTCTTGTCTCAAACTAATGCATACCTTTTCATTTAAGATTAATTAATGCCTAAAATTGTCAATGTAACTTTTTGAGCAGTAGAAATTTCAATTATTTTCATATAAAAATAATTAATTACAGTATATTTGGCAACCCTGGTAACTCTTGAACTGCTGTCACTCCTGGACCGTTACACCGGCATCAGCGGTCAACGTGTCATGGAGTGGCAGGAAAATTTTTGTATGACATGTGGCATTTTCAAACTATTTTTCGGAAGCTTTCATACAAAAAAAGAAGGAATCTTTAACGCTTACAGACAATCTCATTTAATCATGCCGTCAACGTAGCTTACAATGATAATAAAACATATTGATATCAGGGGCAGATCTACCGGGTGGGCCTGATTGGCACAGGTTGACAGTGGGCACACCCAAAATCAGATTCATGGATAAAAAACATATTAATGTTTAACAATAGAACAATCAAGTGGCACTGAATTGTCTGTGGTATCACTATTTTACAGCATGATACCACTTTAACAGCCCATAAACAATTTACACGAAGCGATTTTTCCCAGGAAAAAAAGTTAGCCTTTCGCTACTGTCGTCTTTGATGGTTCACACTTCACAGACGCTCTTGGCCCGCTGAAAAATGTCGGCTTTCAAGAGCAATGAGGATTTAAGGGCGCTGTGGAACTGTATTCTTGACAGATAACGGAGTTAAACTGCCGCGTTATGGATGACACGTATGGATTGATGAGAGCAGCGGCCTCTTTCGTACCTGGATCTGCCACTTTTGGCGAAAAAAAACATTCTAAATGGTCCGTGTGCACTGTATGGCATTGAGATCGTAGATGCTGAACAGTGAACATGCTGTATTCATTCAAAACATCAGACGGAAAATGGATCGGGAAAACTTTCTTACATTAATGGAAGTACTGGATAGCTGCCCTGTTGACATTTTCCCGAACATAAACAGTGTTTTAAGGACCATCATAACACTGCCTTCCACGTCCTGCAGCGTTGAGAGACTTTTTTCCGCAACAAACAGGATGCAAACGCGCTTGAGATCATCCATGCTGACTGGACGCCTTAACAACTTGACACTTTTGTTTTTTGAAAGATAACTCATTGACAGTTCGGATTATGTTGACATAATCAACTTTTTTTACTCGAAACCTAGGAGACTCCGCCTTGTGTAGAAGCTCCGGTAACACTAAGTTTTTGTATGCTGGCCGTCGTTGCATTATTGGTGAAGGCCAACCAAGATATTTCCTAGGCCCACTCATAATTACGTTCTCAATCCGCCACTGATTGATATCAGTGGCGGATTGGGCTCGTTGGGCTCGCAGTCGAGAGCCTGCATGTTCGACTCCAGCCACCCGCACTTGCTGTTGTTTCTCTGGGCAAGAAAGTTTACGATAATTGCCTCTACCCAGTGATCGATTTCGAGTAATGGGTAGTACCAAATTTAAGTCATAAGTAGAGTAGACAGACAAACAACCGGAGACAGACATTGCTGTCGGCTGCAGCGTAGGTCAGGTGTAGGCTACGTCGGAAGGCGTATACCGATGCATAGCGCTCAAGTCCGCTTTCCCGCAATGCAGGATAAAGATAATAAACAAACAAACAAACACCTCTGATGATTAGAATTTTTGAGTGTGTCTACTTGATTTGAACACTTTGAATGGTCACAGCATCCCGTTGTTTTGATGATACGATTGTGCATTTGAATTTGTTATTTGTAAACATTTTTTGCCACATTGACATATCACCTACCCACTACCCAGGAGTGTTTGTAAATTTATTTGTATCATTCTTAGAAGATGCACAAAGTGGGTATCGCTAGAATAAATGTATGAAACAAACGATAACACATTTGGTTTTACTATTTACGGATTTTACGCTATAAGGAATAAATAATGTAGTAATAGGCCTTTAAGAGGTTTTCTTTGCATTGTAACCATAATGTTCCGCTATCCAAACAACTTAACATTTTAATGAGAAAAGGCAAAGACCTATCTTTTTTCTTTTTTTGACCTATTTTTATTTCACTAATTGCTGACCAATCACTTGTAGACACGTGGGCGCTTCTTTTGTTTTATAATTATAACAAAGTATGAAAAACTATTTTTAAGCCAAGAAATTTCTGCGTGGTTCTCTGCATGCACAATCGTTCAACTGACGGCACCATGCAAAAATAACCATCCTATGCAACTCCATGTTATTTGATTTCTAATTGCCAGCAATCGGTAGTACTGTATATCTATAATTCTATAAGATATTTATTTTTAAATGAAAAGTCATCGGATGTACACTGTATTATATATAATTCACAAATATTTTAAACAACACAAATGTCAATTATTTTCACAAATTTTTCTTTAAAATGTTTTCGATATTTCAAAGACGAGCATTAATCAGCAATGTGTCTAGTATTTTGCAGTTTAACAACTTCATTTTACATAATAATGGGTTAATCTTGTTCCGAGGACGTATTGGCTGCGGACTAATGTGATGCAAAAACACTTTCGTTTGCTAGTAAAAACTACCGCAGTAAATTCCAGTGTATAAAAGCACTTTGACATTTCAACTCTCATGTTTTAGTAAGGTACAGATACACCTTATTTTTTCCATGGTTATAAACAACTTAGCTATATCGATCACTGTTGAAACTGGCAAGCTATATCTTTCGATGTAAAATCTTAGGTGCAAATTAAGATAGGCCTATATAACATGGCACTTGACACACAGACAGGATAAGAATGAATACAACAAAATAAAACTTTTAAAATCTGATATCTGTGGTTTCGGTACCTGACTTATAAAATATGAATGTGAACTTCTTAGTAAGCTACAGTCGTGCGAACGTTTCTTGCGTAGACTTTGTAAGATCATTTCGCACATTAAATTTAATGTGAAAGGGAGGCATTAAATGCTTTCTTTCAATGAGCTATATTCTTCTTTGGCATGAGACAAGATTGTTCAAATTTCAGGGCAGGTAATGAAAAGTCGGGTGAGTGTAGCTTTGTCCAGTGCTGCTATATCATGCTTTCTATTTGGTGCTTGTCATGGACTTCAGTCCATGGGTGCTTGTAAATGAGACATTCAAGAATGACATGGTCAGCAGTTCGTTTCTCCGCGCCGCATTCACAGGCCGACGAGAGAGTCAAACCCCACTTGTACATGTCAGAATGGAATGAGCTATAATAGTCGAATATATAGAAATCGGCAAAAAGATCATAGTTGCCATTTTGTGAAAACAGAAAAGTTTGAAAAGTGGCGATGCAAACACACGTCCAACATCTCCAATCACAGCACAGACACGGCAGCCATAACTATCATTATAGCTTTCAGGAAATAGGCAAAGCTTAAAATATTTAACAGTCGTTTTAATGTAGCCTATAAAGTAACATAGACGTATGATACACTCTCGCAAATTCATTGCAAATGCCATGCATCACATTTGATTTGAAAGTTACATAATTGAAAGGTGCATATCTTATAATTTTCAACTTTGATGTCGACAGTATTTAAATACTCTATTGACTTGGCCCACAATCACATCACTGCATGTACGTTTGCCTGACGTCATTTTAAGAGGACAATGTGACACTTTCTTGTACAGTTTCAGAAACAGTGGACAGTGACATCGGAGTGAAAGCTTCATTGATATTGCCTGGCGTAATGCAGACGACGGAAGTCTGGTCTTTGTTGATTGGAAAAAGAATTTGCTCATCAGGTGAAGTATGGGTTGAAGGCAGTATAGTACATCTACTGGAACATAAATTTGCTGACCATCCAACATTGTAAACAGAGGGACAATCTTTAGTTTTGTTTGGGAATAGATTGTCACTAAGAGGGATGGATTTATTGGTAATTCTTTGAAACTGCAAAGCAAAATTTCTTGACCATTGTTGGGCAACTGCCGATGTTTCAATCATTGTGGAATCTTCAATAGTTGCCTTTGATTGTCTTTTGGATTGCTGCCATTTCATCCATCTTTGCTTCGTTTGTTTTTGACAGTACTTTCTGCAAAAAAATTAATAGTGTTGTAATTTTGAGTTTACATTTTGATAAAATATAAAAAAAATCTACATGCTTACGTTCTTGTTAGTAGGGACAAGTACCTACCTTGGTTGCGTGTCTATATTTTAACTGAATATATATTTTAAAGGCAGTTTTGATTTTATAATACGACAAAATGTGGCTGTGTGGACTGTGGACTTTATTGTAATAGACACTATACTTTTAATAATCATAAAGGTGTGGAAAGATCATGACCACACTCTGCTTGATTCTATAAATTTCATTGCCAAAGTTTAGCTGATTGATTACGACAGTTTAGCCAAACTAAAGCTTGCTTACCAAAATTGAAGAGAAAATCTTATAACCTACTTGAGCTGCTACAACTTACTTCCAAGCGACAAAGCATACAATGCCAAGAATGACAACAACGGTACAGGCCACAACCAATTCAACAGTAGACGCCTTGCTTGCTGCTGGATCAGGTGATGTTTTAGAGAAACTGAATCCCACTTTAATGTCTGTTTCTTCGCATCGCTTTCCACTCCAGCCTTTTTTGCATCTATCAACAATGTAAGCATAATAAGCAACCGGTTTACAACCCAACCATGAAGTGATGCAGGCCTCTCAAATCTTGTGGTAGAAAGTAAATAGACAGATGGATAAGTTCTCATAACAGTATACCCTCACAGTTATAATCCCGCTGGTGACATCTCCGTGTAAGTATTTCCATGGTAAAAATTCACCTGATAAAAATTGCCAAAGGAGCTTTTACTGAGGGAATATTTGCCAGGGGTTTTTAATGTCGGTATTTTGCAATTGTGATAAATTGTAGCTACACTAGTTCTATAAATCGTTGTTTTGATAAACTGTCTCTTGAGAAACTTTCAAGTCACAAAAAGGTCCTTACAGGGCCGTTGAGAGACTATTTTAGGCTCTATGCCAAAGAGATCATTGGCCCCTAATCAAAATATGAACTAACTTTAGCGGGTATAACATGCTTTATTAGAAAGAAATATAACATATTTAAAAAATCAACTCAAACGTTTTCGACACATACGTGTGTCCTCATCAAGAATTACTTAAATCTGTAATAAACATAAAATGAAAATGATAAGATAAATCTGACTATGCACTATAACTGAAACTGCACTCCGGACTGAACAGTTTGTACTTTTCAGTCCGGAGTGTCGTTGCAGTTATAGTGCATAGTCAGATTTATCTTATACGTCGTTTTGTGCAGTATGTATGGTCACTGATTTTCAGTTGTACAAAATGAACATTGTTGTTTTTAAAGTATTTTTTTTCGAGTCCAATTATTATTATACAATTTGGGTAGAGAGGTAACTTTTTCAAACCATAAACAGACATAACCCAGCAACAACACTACATTTAACTTTATAAAAACAAAAAACAAAAACAATAAGCTAACGTTATCGGCTAGAGATACAGCCCTTTTCAAGCCTATCAGAAAAATTTTTTTTAAAAGAAATACTAGAGAATAATACATTATCACAACAAAAATATGGACAAATCTAAACATTTTGAGAAACTTGCTTAACTAGCTCACTCAAACTGATAACTGAAAATTATTATTACTTTTATTATTACTATATTATTATGTTATTAATATTATTTATTATTATTATCATCATCAGTCGTTATCTCCGCCTGCGGCAGATTGCGCATCAACATGGCTTATTTGCTTCCAAGAGTGGCGATTTTGAGCCAACTCGCCCAGTGTCGTCAAGTGGAGTCCGGTCCATGATTGAATGTTGTCTTGCCATCGTTTTGGTTGTCTGCCACGTTTTCTTTTTCCTTCTACTTTGCCTTCTGTGCAAACTTTGCTGATTCCGAATTGTGATCTTTTAGTGTGGCCAAACAGTTTTAAAACTTTTGATTTTATTATTGCTGCAATTGGATTTAGTTTTGTCATAGTTAGAAGATCTTCTATTTTTGTGTGATCAAGTAACCTTTTGTTGGTCATGCTTCTCATAATGTGATTTTGGAAGGTAGTGAGTTTTTTCATTGTTGATGATGTCCAATTTACGCATTCTAGACCGTACAGCACGACTGGTAAAACGTAGGTGTTGAAAATTTTTGCTTTCAGTTTGATTGGGAGTCTATTGGATGTTAGAATCTTTTTGTTCTTTTCAAATGCTGCCCAGCCTAAGCCAATTCGGTGTTGCACTGCAGTCTTTCCATCGTTGGTTGCGGATAGTCGGTGGCCAAGATATATGAATTCTGGTACTTGTTCTATTTGTTTTCCATAGAAAGTGAGATTGAGTGTGTTGTTAGTTTTGTCGGTTGTCATACATTTGGTTTTGGACACATTTATTTGGAGGCCGAATTTAGCAGCATTTTTTGACAGAGCATCTAGGTATTCCTGCATTTTCAGTTTAGAATTATTCAAAATGGCCATATCGTCTGCGTAGCTTAAGTTGGATATTACATGACCGCCGATGGTGAATCCAGTTGTACACTTATTTTCTGTTTCTGAGATTATTGCAGCCGCTACGATGCAAAACAGAATAGCAGACAAGACATCTCCTTGCTTAACACCTTTTATAATAGCAATTCGTCTGGTTGTTCCGATGTCTGTTTTGATTAGTGCTTTAGAGTCGTTGTACATTGCTTTCAAGAGGTTGATGTATTTTTTGTTGATGGAAGTTTTATCCAGAAGTTGCCAAAGGTAGGGTAATTTAACACTGTCAAACGCTTTTTTGAAGTCAATGAAGGTGATATGAACGGGATTGTTGAATTCAATAGACTTTTCTATGATTTGTTCCAGCGCTAAGATTTGCTCGATTGTTCCTCTTCCTGGTTGGTAGGCTGCTTGTGTAGGGGGGAGGGATGCATATAGGTCATTTTTTACGCGTGCCGCAATGATAGTGATAAAGAGTTTGTATACATGACTGAGTAGACTTATTGGACGGTAGTTGCTGCAGTCGAGTCTATTGCCTTTCTTGTAGATTACAATTATTAGAGCTTCTTTAAAATTGCTGGGTATCTTTTTCGTTGTTAAGATAGAATTGAAGAGATGAAGCAGTGCTGTGATTAGAGGTTCGCCTCCTGCTTTGAGGTATTCCGAGTAAATGCCGTCTATACCGGGAGATTTGTCATACTTTAAGTTGCTTATAGCATTAGATATTTCGCTTCTTAAAATAGATGGGATTTCGTCAGAGGCAGAGTCATCGATGAGTATCTGTTGCGGATTGTCGTGATAGAGTTCTTCATAGAATTTTGCCATCGTTCGAGGATACAGCTTTTGCTCGTGAGGATGTTTCCTTTTGCATCTTTAATTCCCCAACTGATGTTTTTAGGTTTTGTTTTAAGTTTCTTTATGGCAGCATAATAGATTTTGTGTGGAGGTAGGGTGTTGAGTTCATCGATTTTATCTTCTAATTGCTTCATTTGGTCTTTTTTCACGAGCTTCTTCGACTCAGATTTAGCGATTTTGTATTGAGTAGATGAGGATCCATGTTGTTTTCTAATTTTATGTTTAGCTTGGATGGCTTTTTTTGTTTGTTGCGACATCCAGTTCGGTTGGTCTTGGTGCATTTTTCTGGGAAGAACAACTTCTGATTCTTCCCGTAGTCCTGCGGTTATAGCTTCTTGTATGGACTCTGGGTCTGTCATTTGCTGTAAAGTGGCATATCTGTTTTGTAAATTTACTTGGAAGTATTCAGCGACTTCTTGTTGTTTCATAAGGTGGGGTCTCTGGATTGGTTTCCGCTTCTGCTTCTGAGGCCATGAGAAGCTTATTCTGAATTTTGTACGTATCATTCTGTGGTCTGATATGTCGGGAGTGTTCAAGGTAGAGCTGTTCAGGACGTTTAGTCTAGAAGACGAGGTGCGTGATAGGATAAAGTCTATTTGGTTTTTTGTCTTCTCATCAGGAGAGGTCCAAGTAAACAACATTTTCTTTTTCTTTTGGAACCATGTGTTAGTGACTTGGAGGTTGTTTTTTACGCAGAACTGGCCCAGTAGTTCGCCTATTGTATTTCCGGTCGCTAGAGTGTGTTTTCCAATTGATGACGGGAATGTTTTATGTAGTTGACCTAGTTTGCAGTTGAAGTCTCCCATAATGAAGAGGTGATCTCTTTTTGGTACGTTGTCAGTGATAGCTTGGATTTTGTCATATAGTTCTTGGACTTCCTCATCGCGGTGGGATGAGGTAGGGAAATAGCACTGTATGTGAACTAGTTTTGAGAATTTTTCTTGAAGACGTAACACAGCAAGTCTGTCAGATATAGGTTGGTATCCTTCTACAAAGGGAGCATAGGATTTGTGTACCAGGAAGCCGACTCCGTTAGATCAAGAGGTTTCATTACTTGATAGGAACAGTTTGTGATTAGAGGTGTTATGAGTTGTAATTTGGCTTTTCATAACTTTGGTTTCAGCTAGGCCGACCACATCCCAATTCACATTTTCGAGCTCATGGAACATTGTTTCAAGTGCGTGACTGTTTAAGTCATTGATTGTCCTTGGGTTGTATGTGCATAGGTTGAAAATTTGTTTATTTTTCTTCTTGTTTCCTCTGTTCACTTGTCTTACATCAGTCCGAGGCTGCTGATGCAAACCCCTGGTCGTAACTGTCACATCAGTCCGGGGCTGCTGATGTGCCCTCCTGGTCGACATGCGAGGATCCGGAGGTAGCCTCTTCTTAGTCGCGATACTATTGGTTGACATATTATTCCATGTGATTTCACGAGCCGTACTGCTTCCATGCTGGCTCATGGCAGGTTGGAAGAGAGTGGTTTGATTTTGTGACACCATCACTAGGAGATAGTCTTACTGGACTAGAGGGCTCTCCTGCCCTGGTCGAGGGACTACGTTTTGTCTGGCCTCTACCTTTGTCTGGCCTTTGTCTGGCCTTTGTCTGGCCTCTACCTATTATTATTATATTATTATTATTATTACAATTATTATTATTTTATTATTATTATTTATTTGCATCAGACAAGAATGTCTGTATTGGAATAAAAATAAATAAAAATAAAAAGCATTTACAAACAGTAGCGCGCAAAGGTATCTTGAAAAGCTTTCAGCACAATTACAAGTCAATATAATACGTTGCGATCGGCTCAGTAAAACTTGACTTAATAAATTGTTCAAATACTAAAGCAATTATTAGTAAGTAAAAGAATACTTGCTAAAATGACAGCAGAGTAAGGCAGTTAATAACTCACTCGCAAATTTTCTCTGAAAAGTATAGCTTGCAATTTCCCCTATGCAAGCATCCGCAAACGTTAGCTATCTGTATCGTTTGGTGAAGCATTGAAGACGAGGTGTTTATGATGTCTGAAGGTGTTGTCGTAGAGAGGACGGCCATTTCTGCCGAAGTATAAACGTCTAGTTACCTGTTTTAAGAATTTTCTTGTATGAAAAGGTAATATGCCATTTCTGCCGAAGTATAAACGTCTAGTTATCTGTTTTAAGAATTTTCTTGTATGAAAAGGTAATATAAGAAACTGGCAACGAAAATCAAGAAACAGTTGTGGGGAAGTTTTTCTTCGCATTAAAGATGAAAATAAAGTTCCTTCCAAATTGCGAAACTTTGGGAAAATACATTTTCTAATGAAGGCAAATCATATATTTTGAAAATTGTTTAGTTTACAATCAACTTGTTATGTATTTACATTCATACGAAGTCTCCATATTTAGCAATTCTTTTAGTTCATTTAGATACAGCTTCTTATGGTTGCACTTAGCCTATGACACAATTTTAAGATATTTGGTATGATGAAGTTAAAAACATTCAAGAATAAAGTGATAAAATGATATGGCTGATATATCAAAAGTAAGACTCTTGTTTGTTCAGACATTGAATGCTAGAAAAAAAGTGTTAATGGAGTGTGAATAGGAGAATGGTTCCGTACAAGTATGTTGTGGTTACAAAATCATTAATCTCTCTCTAGTTTTTAGAACATTGATTGGTATCAGAAAAGGATTTGATAAGGATTACCTTGTAACGAATTATTTCTTGTACAGCATTTTGAACAAGTGGTCTATCTGTAGTTACTTTTTGAATAGTTTAATAAGCGTACAAAACAATCAATGTTTCAAACCTTCTGACTAATCAAAAGTAGCCTACCCCATATCAGTTGTTTGTTGTTTATTGTCAATTCATATATGATGAATTAGGAGAAAAGGAAAACAATTTATTGTAATTAATTTTTTTTTTTTTTTTTTGTTATCAAGTTTATTATTATGAAATGTTTTGAATTGGCAGAAATGTTTCCCGTTTAAGATAGAGTAAGCATTACCGTTAAACAATATTTATATTGATCAAAACCTAATATCAAACACTTAAAATCATTTTATCTAACGCTATTTTAAAGAAGACAATAATTGTTGATGCAAGGAAATGTTTTAAGTTTTTATATAAAAAGTTAATTGAAGATTATTATTGAAATAAATTAACAATGTTATTTTAAACCAGAAATAATTACACATACAAAAAAAATATTGAAGCTATTTTTCAATTTTTTATTAATATAATACCTTGCGTATGTTTAATAACGTTAGATTTTATGAAATAGGCTTTACTTTAGATATATTTACTGCCACAATTAGAATCACATACCTTGTCGTTCTGGTATGAATAGTAGTTGCTCCGGCCTTGAAAAATCTTTTGCGTCAGTGCTTGGTGATGTACTTTAAGTAGTCTATCAAAAACACTGCTGATGAGTTGAGTTGTTATTGAAAATCGTCGTTAAATAAATACACTGCACCGTGCCCTATTGAAATCTGCTGCTTGATATCGTAGAATGAATCGGTATTTGTAGCGCGTCGCCCTTTTTCTTCGTTGATTTCTGAAGTCGTTTTATCAGCTTGCATGTCAATCGCAATTATTGTTACATTAAATAAGGAAATTGTTGAATTTTCTGTAATGAAAACACAAAACGCTTGTCTGTGGCGAATTATTAGGAAGAGAAATATGTTAGTTTGATTGCCATTATATTTCAAATGAATTAAAAATTTTTATTTAATCTACCTGGTTATTAATTTCACCCGTACATAACTTAAAAATAAAAATTGTTGTTATTACATTTTGTTTTCCAATATTTACAAACCAGATGAGAGTTTATTGAAACCAGTGCTTTTAAACAAATTATTTTGCTGGAAAGGTAAGCTTGCATTATTCTCCTTCGATAGATTTAGTCTGTGATGCCACCTAATAGTCCTGATACTGGATAGTGGAATTATATGAAGTTGTATGTAATAGAATTGTCATACAATGTGATCCCATGTGAAAATTCATACGAAAGGTTGAACGTCAAAAGTGCAGGTGTCTAGTTTCTTTATTTCACAAATCAAATCATGTTACAACTAATTGACTAGACAAAAAT
This sequence comes from Aplidium turbinatum, assembly GCF_918807975.1. Lineage (NCBI taxonomy): Eukaryota > Metazoa > Chordata > Ascidiacea > Aplousobranchia > Polyclinidae > Aplidium > Aplidium turbinatum. Next base: position 22,096,192 of record NC_137476.1, on the reverse strand, counting down.
TGCAGTTTACCAATTATGTGTTGCAAAATGCGCTTTTTCTTTCGCAAAATGTTTGATTGCAATGATTGGTTGATAGCCTGTTTGATTGCATTGATTGCGATTGACCCGAAATGTACTTTGCATTGAAACAGAATAATTAGCAAAGTGATATTCTCCACATCATGTGAGTTTAATCATCAGCCTCAGCGTCTACAAAAAGAAGATCAATTTTCCGTTTTCAGCAAAAAATGTAAAAGCTTCTAAGAAATATGAAAATTGCGTGAGATATTTTGATTCTGTATTTAATCCAATTATTTTGATAAAATACGCAACCACTCATTTGCATATGACAGACATTTCTAAGTAAAATGCTTTTATGCATTTTCATGCATGTAATCCTAAAGTGATATGAACATCATACCATTTAAAAAACTAAATTCACCAAACCTCAAATTACCTTTTATCTCCTTTGATTGAAAATACATTTTACCATTTTGTCTAGCCTGCAACAAACTATTTGTAATCTGTTTAATATGTTCTAGAATATCTTTTGTTTCCGAGTTTTGGTAAGTTCTTTTGCTATTGGGTTGAATGTGACGATTACCCACACACTGAGCAGCAAGGATCATGTGTTCTCTTTAATGCAATAGTTCTATAACGCCACAAGAGAATGATCAAACCTATTGCACTCTACTAAGTTTAGAGTCATGCCACTGGTGGAGTACTGCCACAAACATAACAGCTCGCCGCTGTCTATTCTGAATCTCCTCCCTTCTCACTCTTCCACTTATTTCTGGACTGCAGAGACAGGACAGGATGATATTAAACAGAGGAAGTAAGAGAGTTGATAGTTTCAATGCTTGCTTGATCCTTTGGGACATGAGGACTTTGCTGCATTTAGTATAATGGTGTCGAGCAAAAAAATATCACATTGTACAATTGGTTGTCCTGTCAGTTTTAAAAGCAGCATTTTTATTTTTTAGAAGACAAGATGATATTTTTTTGAAGAAAAAATTACCTCTCTTTGATTACGTTTCTTCATCTCATCATCATCATCTTCATCATTCTTGTAAAATAGAATACATTTAATCGAGTAGACTACATTTTATGCTTGCATGTGCTTATTTTAGTAACGATAAATTCAAAAATTATTTATTTACTTGATTAATTAATTTATTATATTATGTATTAGATTAAATGTTTATTTTATTGCAAAACAGATATTTATGTCACTGGATGGCTTCGACAATATTATTCGCAACCAACTGTTTGCTCGTCTTCGCTGGCATTGTGCACCAGCGAAGACGAGCATGATAGGCTAGGTGAGGTTTCATGCTAAGTGCAATCGTCAGGTGCAACACTGAAAAAAAAAGTAAGCAGGAAAAAATTAAAATGCAACCAACCGATGGAAAGCAATCAACTAAAAACGTAAATGATGAAGTCCAAAATTGTTTACCGGCAAAAATAGTAAACAATTGCTAATTATGACGTAACAATATTAAAAAAAATGTTATCTCAAATAAACAAAATAAACAGTGTAAAATATTGAATTGACATGCCTGACAAAATTATAACCTATCAACATAAATTGGGTAATAATGATTTAAAAACTAAGGGGAAGGTATAAGAGGTTTGAACTATTAATAGCTTTTTAATTTAAATGTATTTCTATGTCTGCACTTTGAAATTATTTGGTCTCTTTTGTTGATGCAGGAAGAGGGATCAGCTGTAGCAATGAAAACATTTTCTGTAAGGCACAAGATGCTAATAAAAATAAAGATGCGACTTGTGCCTTAGCCTACAAAAAAGGTTTTCAAACGTTTGCAGACGTTGAATCAATCTAAAAATGATGGATTTTGCTGAAGTTACTGCACGTCATTTTTTAAAGCTGTGAATTGGGTTTTATCGTCTCCATTGAACATGTTCACAAACTTTGTGCCAGTGACCAGACACGGAATTAAAAAAATTAACAAATCTTGTTATGCTTAATAAATGATTAGCAAAATAGCAATGAAAATATGAAAGGTTGCTAGTAATTAATAGGCTACTTGATTTGACATTGTCATCAGGCTCCACATCCTCCGCGTCATCAAGACAGGAGACATTTCAACTCTTTATATTGTCGCCTTTCTTTTCAGAAGTTTGAGTTTCGCCTAGAAGTTTCGCATTTGACTTTTGAATTGGTCGTAATTCATTGGCAATGTTCGAAATTCAACCAACACAACTTTGAATGAAAGAATGTGATTTTTGTCAAATTTATTTCATCAAATTGTTTAGTTGATGAGTGATATCATCATCATTAGGTTCCTTTCTGTCGTCGAGGATTGAAGGAAATGAAGTTTCTTTGTTGTGAGATTTTTTTTTTGCAGTTTTGTAATCAAGTCTTGACCAGTCTTTAATATCGTTAGTCCAAGTTCTTGGTGATCTACCCCTATTTCGTTTTCCATTCATTTTTCCTTCGAGTTGTCTTTGAATAAAATTATTGCAAGTCATATGGCAAAAATACTCAATTTTCTTGCCTTAATTGTTTGTAAAATTTCCATGTTGGTTTGCATTTGAAATAGTAAGCTACATCTACGTTTGTGATTTTTCCCTCCATAAAATTTTAAGCATTCTTCTATAAACCCAGGGATAAACCACATTTCAAACGCCTTTATAGTCACTTTACTAGTGATATATATAGAAACATAAGTCCAAGACAAAATAATAAAATTGTATGTTATTTACTGAATTCTTTTTTGTTATTATTATTATCAAACATATTTATGACCTCTAGAAAAAGGTGAACGACCTCCATAGAGGTCGTGACCCCCCAGTTGAAAACCACTGTTTTAAAGTCTAGACCACTGTATTTTTGTATTGTTTGTTTTCTTATGAAGTAGCAACTACTTTCAATTAAAATATTTACTGGCTAATTTTTTTTGCTTTTTCCATAATTGGTGGTTAAAGTTTTATGTGTTCACTTGAAATATATGCCAAGCTGGGCAGATACGTATACTTCTGTAATTTGTCGAAATAACTCACGCCATAGGTCTTCTTAATTATAAAGAAAAGAAACTTGGGAAAGACTTTTATTTAACCTGACAATGGTGGTAAGCTTATTACTGTTTTGAAGATTGAAATTGATGCCATTGTTTATAACCAACTGTCCAATTTAAACAACAACAAATATTCCGTTGATTTCATTGTTTTTTGTTTTTCTTGTTTTCTATTTGTAACTATCGCTTTACGAAAGGAGCAAGTTTTAGTTAGAAACCTTCTATGATATTACAATTTTGCAACAAAACATTGCTAAGAAAATCATTGTTGCGCTACAAGATGAAAATACAAGCCACCGTGACACAGAAAATCGGAAAAAATAATAAAACTAATTTCTTGTTTTCTTTTGCAAAATGAACTTGTTTCGTATAACCTTACATGCCATATAATATGATAGGTACTGTAGATCTTCATTTAAACCGTTTTACATTTACAACAAAAGGTAGTTGGGCCTCAAAAAGCTCAGGGCAGTAGGCTTACCAATTATCACTGTACATTTGTTACTAGGCTTACTGTTATTCGGTGCTGTCGCCAGTGCAAGGTTCAATAGTAGTTAATAGAATATTTCAAGAGATATATTGTATACTCTTAACATTTCATACAAATGACAGTTTTGTCCTCATTCAATTCAGTAAAAAAAAATAACCTTGACCTACTTTGTAATTGACGTAAACGACTAGTAAACGGTACTACAACATCCTAAGCTACCTTCTGTTTAGCATTAAGCTGTAATCTACTCCAAAGCTGTATCGGAATCCATCCAAAGTAGGACACTTTACTTAATACGGTTATAGGCGAATTCTTCGTAAACAATTCTTCGTAAAGCAATTCTTCGTAAGCAATTCTTCGTAAAACAATTGTTCGTAAACAGTTGTTGGTGAAATGAAATCCGTAAAAGAATTTTTCGTAAAGCATTTCTTCGTATACATCAAATCTCCATTGCATGCACGAATAAATGCTTTGGGAAGAATTGTTTTACAAAGAATTAACTTTACGAAGAATTGTTTTACGAAAAATTGCTTACGAAGAATTGCTTTACGAAGAACTGTTTACGAAGAAAACGTCGGACACCACTTAATACATATCCTTTCATAATTGGTAGTTTAACTGAGTACAAGGGTACATCGAACGAGAAAAGATAGTTTTGATGGAAAAGAATTATTGGGCTAAAATCTTTCTGAGAAATGAATCGATATTGTGCGACCACACGCATTGCATACCACCCAATGCCCGTAATAACATAACTCCATACTGAATTAATTCACCAAGGTAGTTCATTAGACTTGCTGCAAGGGTAGTCGTTCATTAGACTTGCTGCAAGGGTAGCAAAATAATGCCTAACTTTTTGTAGACTACAGTTCACGCATCAACAAAATCAATTCGAAATCTATAAAAATAAGACTTGAGTGTCAATGGAATTCAAAATTAGGTCTACCATGGGTCTACTTATGACAGCCTACGTAGCGTAGCAGTTGCGTAAAAGTTCTTTATCGCAAGAACTTGAAATAATCAGCTTAGAGAAACTTGGTTGAACCTCAGTTTTGGGATAAGATACACGCTCATAAATAGTCAGTTAGAAAATTACTTTGTCGCAACGGAAATGGTAGTTTTTCTGTCTTTCCATGAAACATAGGCTATCTATCTGAAGAGTTAAGAAAACTACTTTTTAGAATATTAAACAACTTTAATCCTTATGCATCGCTTTGATTACACTTTATATTCCGGTATCGCGTCGGTTGATAGCAGAAAAGCTGCAAAATATGCATACACTGATGAAATACAAAAAAGCGTTAACTTCCAACATTTAAATTGAATCAACTTACTCAATTATATGACAAACAGAATAAACTTTTGGGCTTTTTCTCAATAAAATAGGACAATTTTGTCATTATACGGATATAGATTCAGGAAGTAGATATTTATCTTTTTCTTTGGCAACAGTAGTATGATAGGCTATCTCACAAACCATTATGCAACATCTTACAGTACCGGATGTTCAAATGAAAAAATAAACTATTTTTTACGCACTTTATCCACTGCAATCTATTGTTTATTTTAGTTAGACCGACTTAGACTAACTTTTAGTGAGTACCAAAAAAAAAAACGATTTCTTGCTGCAGAACAAAATTAAAGAACGCATTGAGTTTTCTGAGAATATTATTGCAAAAAAATATTTCCGACACCGGTCTAGTTCCAACCGAGATGTGCCTGGGTGCGCCTCAAGCAAACAGTCTTGTAAGTAGTAAGCGCTAAAGCTTTAACCGATTTTTCCATGTTTGGGCCCTTTTTGTGTACTTTGAGGCCCAACCAAGCTTTTTTGTTTAACAGGCACTTTGCAGGCTTCATTTGACCAAAAATTCATCAATTTAAAACTAAATTTATATCAAATATACAGCAGTGGTTACAATTCACTCAGAAAAACTTGGCAGCCTGTTTCATCTTATTGGGATCGTCAGAAAGTTAAATGCCTATCAAGAGGTTGTGCGCTTTCGAACACAATAATCTATTAATATTCAGTATTTTATTTGCAGCAGCGATACGTCCACAAAGCATTGGACTAAAAGACAACGAGCTTCAAGTGTGAAAACGACAAACGAAACTACCACTGCTACTGGGGCACGTGTCCCCCAATCATTTTGAAGTTGCAGGAAATATGTTAAAATTGGACTTCTGCAGAAGTTTGATATGAAATTGAATTAAAAATGTAAATAATTTTTGCATAACGCGCCAAATTTTTTTTTATTGATTGTGAAAATCTTTATCCTCGGACTGAAAAAACGTCTTTGGAAGCTTGACCATGACAGTTGAGCATACTTGTAGAAGTTTTGAATTGCAGATGCAAGTCACCAAACTTGGCAAAGTAACTTTGAGAATGTTGTAAAGTGAACATTGGACAAATTGTTTTTAAAGCGCACACCCCGAGAGTTAAACCAGCGTTCAGCAATTTTCCCATTTCTTCGTTCACAAAGTTGTGGGCTTATCCAAATGAGCTATCTGGAAGGATTTTAATAAATCATTTGCTGACAAACTTTTTTATTGTCTTCGCTATAATTTTGAAAATTTTTCTGAGATATTCCCACTATCCTCTAATAGTAAGTTCATATTGGTCGCTTTTTTGCATTTTGTGGTCCAATAATAGTTTTTTGTTTTAACGCATATGCTACTTTATATTTGAAAAAAATTAAACTGAATTTCTGTAGAAGTTTAAGTTGCAAGGTTTGGTTAAACAATAAAGTAAAGGCAACCTATGGCCCGAATTTGTGTGTTTCACGATCACGACTAAACTTAAAACTGCTCTATGTATCCGACTCGTGAACACATTAAAAATTGGTGTTTTTTCTGGTTGGCCAAATGCAAATTATGCTGTATATCTCGCTTATGTACCAACGTGTTTTTTAGGCTACGAAAAACTTTTTAAACTAACCACCGATATAGATAGGCCGATATAGACGTAGTGGTTAGTTCTAGGAACGTGTCATGTACATAATTAAAATTCATATTGTAAAATCATTGTGCGTGTGTGTGCATAATCATTGTGCGTGTGTGTCCATAATCATTGTGCGTGTATGTGTATTAAAACTGAGTCCTAGCGTTGTGCTGATCGAGGCAGTAGATCAGAAAAAATAAGGTTTGTAGACTTATTGAACACAGTACCGTCAAACGTTAAGTGCGTCTACTCTTATGTTATTGCATGAGCATCATTGCAGCCCGCCTCCGTACTATTATAACTTTATTTGGCTCGCGCATGCAAAAAGTTTGTCTACCCCTGAAGCAAAATTTCAACTATTTTATCACCAGAGAAGAATTTCAATATTTATTTGTTGACGAAGTTCTGTATTATTTCTAAAAAAAAAAAAATTGAAAATCGGTCGAGGTGACCCACGTCTCTTCTATCGTATACAAGTCACACTTTCACCTGGTCCTAGAACTTTGTTAACACTGAAGTAAATGAACTTAATTGTCAACTAGTTGAGTGAGCAAAGTTTTTTTTAGTGTTTGAGATGCACATTAAAGAATTCTACTTCATAAACCTACTGCTGAAAACTATCGATATTGAGGTAGCAAAGATGACATAAACTCTAGCAAAGAGAATTTTTTTTGTAACAATGAAGAGAATGTACGTCAATTTGGTTTTTGAAGGTTTACGTTGTCAAGTGCCTCCTTGGATTTTCATGCTGAGAATTTGAAATTCCAATCAAAATATACGTGAGAATGCCGTTAAAGGTGCATAGTTTAAAGAAATTCATTTTATAGTTAACATTTAAACAAAGGATAATATGGACCTGTCATTTATACATAATCACAGGGATTAGGGTTAAAGTTTCAAATTGTGATTTATATCAAACAGTTACAAAATAAGAATTGAGCAGTGCCGAATTTGACAGAGCATCTTAGTTTTAACGAGAATATTTTGAACTGCGATATGCAGTCCTTTCCACCATAAGATTCCATTTTTCATCTGACATGGTCAATGTCACCCACGGGTCAATGGTAAGATTCAACATCAAGGAAACCCTAAAAATCCGTGAAGTGACTGTTCGTAAAGCACACATGTTCGCAAAGACATAGTTTCACTAGATGTATTCGTATACAGAATATGCAAAACCTTTGGTAATATACAACTACTTAAACATAAAAAAGGTCATATTCCACGGCGGATTAAACTGCCGGCTAATTGACTACAGAGGCGTATCCTTCAAAATGACAATGTTGTTCAGGGTTCCTTGGTCGTTGACCCTTGTAGGCTGAAGAATAAATATAAAAATACTTGAGTTGATTATAGTTAGAGAAATCTTTATTTAATATATGTTAACTTGGCAAACAGCCAAACAAACAAGCGACAATAGAAAAATCATTAGAAAGTTTGGCTTTATACACACGGCCTACTACATGAAATACAATGATTGTAAACCAAAACTTTCATAGTAGTAGGCCTACCTCGTGACGCGACAATTTATCGAAAGACAATTTATCGAACGACAGTTTATCGAAAGACAGTTCATCGAACGACAATTCATCGAAACGACAGTTTATCGAAACGACAGTTCATCGAAACGACAGTTCATCGAACGACAGTTTATCGAAAGACAGTTCATCGAACGACAATTCATCGAAGGGGCTAGAGGCTAGGGTTAGGGGTTATGGGTTAAGGGTTGGGGTTAGGGGTAGGGGGTTAAGGGGTAGGGTTAGGGGTTAGTGGTTAGGGGTTAAGGGGTAGGGTTAGGGGTTAGTGGTTAGGGGTTAGTGGTTGGGGTTAGGTTTTAGGTTAGGGGTTAGGTTTTCGATTAACTGTCGTTCGATAAATTGTCGTTCGATAAACTGTCGTTCGATAAACTGTCGTTTCGATAAACTGTCGTTTCGATAAACTGTCGTTTCGATAAACTGTCGTTTCGATAAACTGTCGTTCGATGAATTGTCGTTCGATAAACTGTCGTTTCGATAAACTGTCGTTCGATAAACTGTCGTAGTACCGGCCTACCTACTGTACATCAATAACAATAACATCAATTACAATAATAAACAACCTATTTGTTTAAACAAAAAATTTAGCGGAAAAATCGGCGACAAATGGTTATACAGTCAAATCTCGTTACTATGCCATCCGTCGAGATCGAGAGAAAGTGGCATAGCAGCAAGAGTGGTACAGTAACAAATGAAACGATAAACATCCATGGCCTCAAGGCGGGGACACAGCAAAAGATTCTTGTGGTAGCGCTTAAGGTTCTGTATGATTCCTCGATCCATTGGTTGAGAATTGGCTTTCGAGTTGGGTGTCAAGAAGCGATTGCGAATTTACCGCTTCATCTTCGCCCTGCACTGTCTTATCGTGATGCCATGGTGCTTCTTCAAATTGTCCAGCCAACTGTCGCTTGCCATGAAGTTTGGGATGTGCATCAGCTCGGCCAGCTTCAAAGCCTTCTTCTTGATCATATCGCCGCCAACAGGCAGATTCTGTCCTCTTTCTTGCTTTAACGTACGACTGTACGTCATTTCGTGCGTAACACATAGCGAGACTAAGGGGTGGCATAGTAAATTGGCATGATAGTAAAAGAGAGTGGCATTATAGGGAGGTGACATAGTAACGAAATTTGACTGTACTGTGTTTAGATTGTGTAAGCCTACCCCAGCTACCCTTACATGCTTATTACATTTTTTTTCTTTTGAAAGAAGACTACAAATGTCAGTTAACCATGATTTACCATTTCAGGAGAAGATTTCCACTCTTCGTCCACGATGAATTTCAATTCAACATCTGATCCCACGTCAGCTGGAAATTCGACTTCTGCTTCCCAGACCGTTCCAGAGCTGCAAAGTATAAAAGATAAGGTAGTAGCCTACCATGGCCATTGGCCACCTGGAAATACAGCCTGGTTTGTTGCATTTTACAAATTTTGATTACCGCCACTGGTAGTGTCGGACTGAAATTTCTAACATTTTTTATTTTATGGCTGATTCGTAATAATATAAAAACTTATTGAACGCCTTTGTGAAGCAGCAGAAAATGTGAAAAAGCAAGTCGAAAAACGCTCAACCAGACTGAAAGTTTCGGAATCCGATTGTCTTTATTTTTCAACATATGATGTTCAGTTCAGTTTGTTTTTATTTTTAACCATCACAACGAAAAAACAATATATGACAAACATAGCAGAGGTCTATAAAAGGTAGAAGCGACAAAACGCGGACGTTATAACGTGCATGATACCAAAGCAGGACAATCAGTTTAAAATATGGCACGGTCGCAACACATCAATGTTAAAACCCATTGAGTCACCTGGGAAAGACAGAAGCCTACCTACCTTCTAAACTTCCCTTATCCTACGCTAGTGCTTTTGGAGCCTAAAACATGAGGCACGGTACGCTTCCGACTGTGATTCAATAATATGTTAACTTCTTTCAATAGAAATTTATTGGGCAGTCGTTGCAAAACAAAAAACTGTAAATTTAAATTTGTGATCTAAGTATATTAAATAGTTTTTCAACTTTACGCTTACTTAGGGTTAGGGGTCAGTTCAACTTTTTCACTCCAATTCATCCAAGATCCAGATATAAAAACCGCTTGCGCTGGTCCAAACCACTGAATCTTTTTCACTATATGTCCTGGAGGGAATTCATGTAAATTACAGGTAAAAACAAAACGCATTGCAGTAGATATCAACAAATTTGATGCAAACCAGGTGGTGATTTGAAGCATAGTTCCAAAAAATCCACATTAAAAACAATAGAGTAATATCAAACAGCTATTCAGATTAATGTATGGTAGATGAAAACTTGAATAGAGTGGTCAGGAAAACAAAAATCAGAAATAAAGTGCTTTACGAAGACACAACTGTTTGCTGCCAAAGATCGTCGAACTAAACCGCTTTCTAATGTCAGACAAGTGACCTCACCACTTGGAGACATTACGGACACAACAGAAATGAATAAGAACAAGTAAAACAACATTTGCTTGTAAACCCAATTTCTAGCATAACATCATTTTTTTGTCATGATATAGACTATCTTGAAGTCGGTGAAATATTTAAAATATGACACCTCATCTGTGAACTAACAGTGAAAAGCTTCTACCAGCGATCCACACTTCCTGCGGATAAATGCAGCTAAATTCGTTGAAACACGAGGGGAATGTAGGCTACAAGGATGTTGAATAGTTGTGAAAGTTTGTTTTCTATCTTTGGCACGATTACAACCAGGGCTGTGGAGTCGAAGCCGTTAAAACAAAGGCCAAATCCGACTTGATTCAAAACGATAAACAATAAATTATTGTTTGTAAACTCTTTTTCAAAATATTGCTTCCTTTTCTCCGTTTTGCGCCTAACATCTTTCCAGAATATAGAAGTGTTTGTTCTTGTTATGTTTGGTGAAAGTCGCCGTTTCAATTTAAATCTCAAGTTAAAGTGAAATTAAACTTTGAAAAAACGAAAAGAATCAAACATTTAATAAAATCTAGCAACACTGAAGCCGAAGTCATCCAGTTATAAACAGAGGAGTTGGAATCGTATATTTCTCGGCCGACTCCACAGCCCCTGGTTACAACCTGTGTAGAAAAATTTATGAGGTTAAGTTTGTACTCGTGGAAACACGAGGGTAGTAATTGACCGATTCAGCCTATCAGAAAGATGATGAGCAAAGTAGAATCGGCTGTGTGGCCGAATGGTGAGAGTCTGCGTGACGCTCCAAAGGACGACGGTTTGACAACGCTCCAGAGCATGCAGCTGTGTTTCAGCAAAACAATTATTGTATGCTGCCTGAATACTTATTAGAGTGTAAATAGACCTTATGAATGGATATATCAAACAACAACCTTCCGAACAGACAGCTGATAGTCATACAAAAAATTGATAGAGGATCATAATTGGCTTTGCCTGTTTATAAGGTCTGTCAAAATAAAATCAAAAACTAAACAAAATTTTAACTAGAAGTGTTAAAAACATATCTTACTCTATCAAAAGCGGTTTTATTGAATTTAATCGTAAACCTTTCAAAGCAATGTCAAAGTAAAAAACATTTAACGCTGAAACGGAATTTCCAAAAAGACTACGTTTTTCTCAAACACTGTTATTCAAGGCAAGCTTCTCACCATTCTTATAAGTTACACTTCCTCTCTTTCGGATAGTGAGATCTGCAGCCGAAGGATGATCCTGAATAATGAAGTAGTTCTTTGAAGCAGATAAGCATTCTCAGAAAAATATCTTTTAGATTCATGTTAACTGCTCGCCTCTGTTGCAAAAGCACTAAGGGTCGCATTTACAGCTTTGTATATTTGTATAGAACGGAGAAAATCTTGAATTTAGCAAGAGATAAAATTCGAGATGTGAAAAAATGTAAGATAAACAAACAGTTTAGCATTAAATCAAGAGAAACAGACTTGATGCGCTGAAACGCTTTGTTGCCGACATTAAATAAGATTGCGGACGAAAGGGCGTGTAGCCTACTTGTTAATCAAATTTTTATAACATTATTTTTGGTTACAGTATGTTATTCACGTGTTTACTGATAAATTATAACAGATGTTTGAGAGAATGTAATACCTGACACAAAACTGTACACGCCAATAAAACATTAAACAAAGAATTAAACACAACACTGTTGGAAAAGGTGCAAGCTCTAGTATGCAAATTTTGTGATTCATTGCAATATCATGGCGGTCGATGCTTCAGATGTTTTTATCTGCTTGCGAAGAGACCAAGAAGTCAACGATTTCCTTCCATCTAGATTTGTTGAGGCATCAAACATGCTCTAAGATCCAGAGGGAGGAAACAAAAACACCTCATAAAACGAAACTCTGAAATTTTTTGTCAGAGCTCTTTCTCATAAAACCTTTCAAAAAGAAAAATGATTAAAACGTATGATGGAAAAAACACGAATCACTTTTTATAAACTTCGCGTGAAAAATGGTACAAAAAGCAAACACAGCTGTAAAACCATTAAGGGTGATATTCGAAAAAATATTCACTTCAAATCTAACACCCACATTGCCTGACAGAGAGCCTTGTCTTGACCCATGACCTAAAACGATAAAATGTCGAAAGATCAAATTAGATTTTAGAGATATGTCGTCATACAACGAAGTCTTTAGTACAATGCGTCTATTGATTTGTGTTGGAAGCAAACTAGTTTAGTTTGCAAATTGTATTTTCGTATTTTCAGTAAGCGTTAAGTCAAACTGAAATGCTTTTCATCAGGTAGTCACTTCAACTAAATATTGTACACAACGTTCCTGGCTTATACCACCAAAAATACTAAATGAAAAACCCTTCAAAACTATTTGATAAATGCGATTACAGGAGAAAAGATCAAGATAAGTCAAAACACGACTTTATATCAGCGGTAATGTACTATAGCCAACACCTCCCTTTGATATATCATTGATAAACACTTCTTAAAAATCACTTTTCCACACGTTGCAAAGCGTTTATGCAGTGATAACGATCTTATCTGTTTCCTAAATATATTTTAATCAAGTTAATGTAGTGCAGACGATAAAAGGCAATGCAATTATTCAATAACCATATTATGAACTTCTAAAAAAAATTGTAGAATGGATTACCTTGGAGTCTGATTGACGATCTGCTGACATAGTCATCCTAAAGCAAAATTGATACGTGTCAGCATTGGTACATTGAAATTAGCGTATAAGAAGTTTTATATGGCATGTACACTACAGTAGAATGATCTTCTAAATCTCCTCGCAATTGAAGAACTTGAGACGAGGACAAAATGACCTCCATCGCACCACATTATCAGAAGGTATAGCCTACTTGCCAAAAGCTTTCAAAATTATCATTTTTAAGAAGCTCTTACTATTGCCCGTAGCTTTATCTTTGATCTATCACTAGCGTATGGCTATTGGTTAGTGATATCTTAATTTCAACTTCTACCATGGTTTGCACTTGAATACCGTAATGGAAGTGTAAAATAGGAAATGCCATAATCAAATTGGAATTGTAGTAAGGTTAATGTAGTAGTTTGCTCTCACTAATTCCATAAGAAAAGTTATAAGAATTTAATGTCGCTTTGTATAGGTAATTAGGTACATTACTTTCGTTAACATAGTTTCAGTAAACTTTTTAACATTTCAATAAATAAAATACTAAAGTTTCTCGTTTTTCAACAAAAAATAAAATTGAAAAAATTTGTAGCACTGAAGAAAGTTTAGTTTTCAAAACGTTTGCCGAGCATGAGTTTACTGTAGTAGGCTACCTACATTTTGGGAGTTTTATTTTTTGATTAGATTAACCAGGCGTTCCAACCAGTTTACTCTTAAATTGATTTTTACTTGTTAAATAACACATAGGATGCATTTTTAGTCGCGCGGCAACTGTTAACCAGCCTCATTTTAATAATTAGAAATCGATTTCTATTTACATGAGGCTGGCGAACTGCTGCTGCGTGATAAACCACCTTAGAGTCAACCACTTCAAACAGACAGTGTGCTTGGATTAGGTTCACAGTAACAGAAAGGTTTTATTAGACAATTATTAAATAACGTTAAAAGATTGGATCGTTTGGTAAGTGCCAGAACTACGGGAAATGAGCAGCACTCTTTACAAGAATTCTACGGCTTTTCTTACCGCATTTGGAATTGTTGGCATGACTGATGTGTTCTCACCATCTTGAGGATCGTCCAACTAAAATCATAGTTTAAGTAAGTAAAGGTGGTCCCATACTTGATTCCAAGTGTCGAAGAGAAGATAAGGTTCTCATTGTACTAAGCGTTCAACACTTAGGAGAGTAGGGTAGCCAGTTCCTTTTCCCCGCCGCCTTTCCCACAGAAGTCATGCTCACCAAACTTATTACACTCTGGGTAGAGGTGAGCGTTGTATTTCAACAACCAGCTTAAGCTGGTAGTCGAACTAGGTTTGCATTGTAGGAAAGCCGACATCATATCCGCTGTGCCATCTCACGGCTGCGCCATAGTAACGATTAAAAAAACTAATCAGTGATTTACACGACATTTGGTCTTGGGTGTAAAGGAGCATACCTATTCCAAAGTAGATGGCACATTAACGGCATTTAACACAATAATACAGTGAATCGAAAAATCTTCTTGAATCTTTTTGAGCATTTCTTTTTTAAATTTACTGCATACAGATCAGTTATGTATTTTCAATTTATATATAGGATCAGTCATGTTGTTACTTGATAAGGGCTAACATGTATAATGTGTATGGCCGAAAACGTTCGTAATTTATTATTTATCTTCACTTTATTGCATTATTATGTTAAATGCCATGTGGTTGCTATATTGCAGTGGTCGGGAACCTTTTTAAGTAAGAGAGCCATTAAAGCTACACTTTTGGAAATACATTTCCGTGAGAGCCATAAGTTATACTGTAATGCTTTAACACTTAATACAATTAACACGTGTTGGCACTGGTGAAGTTTTGAAAGTGTGAACGCGTCTTAGCAAGAGAAGAAAAACAGCGGGGGGTTTGGAGGTCTCCCCACCAAACAAAAAATGAAAAATTACAATTAATTTGGTGCATTCTGAGCGCATTTTCAGCTCTAAATTGTAATGAAAAGTTAAGATAAAATTTTTGCGGTTTGCACTTTAGAAGATTGTTTTGTTTGCGAGCCAGATGCCGTCTTCAAAAGAGCCATATATGGCTCGCGAGCCATAGGTTCCCGACCCCTGCTATATCGTATTTGTCTAAGTTTTCGATTGTTGAAGTATCGCTGTTTGTGAATTATTTCATCACTATAGGTGCTTACTATTTCATAAGTTTGGTACATTCCCAGACAGAAAATCAGTAGTTTTTAACATTAATTCAGTGTCTGTAGACGTTGAACCGATGTAAAAATGACTGATTTGCTGTCTGGATTTGAAATGCAAACGTTTGTTTTGAAATGCATTGCTCAAGTGCACATCCTGATCGTGGAACCAGCGTTTCTTGGTCTTAGAGTTTCTTCATAGTTCATTTGCGAAGTTAGACAATTATCCAATTGGTTGTTGGAGAGATATGAAGGCCTAGCATTCAGTCAATAAGCTTTTTGGTTAAGATTTTTACCAATTGTAAAAATGACCTGAGGAGCAAAATGGTTGGAACGCCTGGTCAATCAAATCAAAAAATAAAGAACTGAAAATGTAAACCGGCTACCAAGATGCAATTTCGTTGCTACTCCTAACAGAGAGCTCATACTTTTAACAAAAATACAATGGGTTATTATATTTTCTCACAGCACAGATAGGCTACCACGCCAATGTAGTGTATTTTTAGATGTTTACCTTTTTTAAATCAAATACGTGAATGAGAATGTTCAACATTTTAATAATCCTGAAAACACGACAATAAACGAGATAATAAAATTAACGTTTCTTTATTTGATCTTAAATAAAAAAATTATATGAGTAGCCTACAAAGTGCATGACTACAAACTTGCTCACAAAATTTGGTCCTTACCTCTTCTGCAATGGCAGTGCGGAAACCAAAAAAGCTCAACAGTTTTGCAATTAATGCTCCCATTTCGAGTTTTCATCTGCTAAATAAATGCTAATAAAAATTGGGTACTATCATGCTTGATCAATCAACTTTCGAATAAGTTACATCTCATTTGAGGCTTAAAATGTCAAGTGACAACGGATAGGTTTTATAAACCTTTGCTACCTTTCTGTCCATATCTGTAAACGGTGTTCAGTTTCCTAATGGAGTCCAATCTTTCTCATGTGTTTCACTGTGTTCAAATACGCATAGGCCTATATAACAGGGGTGCCCAACCAGTCGACTGCAGCCTACCGGTATACCTCGGACAAGTCCACCGCGATATACATTTTTTTCCTTCATTTACTTGTAATTTGTTTAGTGATCGTTACTAAAACAAGTGAGTAATAAGGTTTGTTAATTAACTGTTGGCTCTTTGTAGGTGACACGTTTGTAACTTAACAATTAACGTAAGCCTGTATTTTCTATCAGCAAGAATTGTTTTCTGCCAACCCAACTAACAGGTGGAGATCACAGCTGTTAATTACTCTAAAACGTTAACATGGTTGAGAGAAAACGAGCTAAGAACTACCCTTTTTGCCCACAATAAAAAAATGTGGGAGTCTTTTCCGTGATCACATACATGAAAATTATGTCAAGCACACAGATCTTCTACTCTACACGGACGTTAAGTGACTAATATGATAACTCTTAGTCAGATTTACAGAGTCGGATTTACAAATTTTCAAAACGTGTGGATTATCATGAAATCTGGATAACCACCAATGGGTTTTGCAATACAAGAGGTAACCTCAAGAGGTTGGTTACCGCTGGCTACTCGAAAAGTGAACTTTGGATGCCTTGGTTCAAAAAAGATTGAGCGCACCTGGACCTGATACATGGTATCATACAGTGGTTCTCAACCTTTTTGTCTTGGCGGACCCCTTTTAGTACCCTTGAAGTGGTCGCGGAGCCCTAAAAACTTTTTTATCTAAATTCTTGGTATATTGCGTCTCCTGACGGAAACAAGTGTTTCATACGTTTCGTAGCGACAAAGAAGAATTTGCTGACCTCGCGACGCACTAAATGACAATTGATGACATTGACGAAGTTATAAGCTATATGTTGGCACATTGGATCAAAAGTCAGTAACCTATATATGCTGATTTAACTTTTTTCTATAAATTTTATCGGAACCATAGGCATGCAAAGCCGAGTAACGTGATCAAGTTTAACATCTTCAATTTTATTGCATATAGAAACACAAAACTACGCAACAAATTAAGTATCGAACGTTTTCGACATCACAAGATGTCTTCTTCAGGAATAATATACATATAACAACTACATCTGAATAAAATACAATGGTTAACTAAATCTATAAACGGGAAAAGACAAAACCCGCACAGTACTTCTGACTAGCTCAAACTCAACGATAGGCTCCATGAGAATTAAAGGTAACTGCATCAAAAGGTGTTACACAGATCACATGATATGGTAGAAAGGCAAGGTGCGAAAAAACTAATTTTCAAATACAGAGAGCAAGAAAGACGAGCCGCAAGCATACAATTGTCTGTTCAAAAGTGGATTGTGACGTTTTATGTACAAGGCTTCCAAGATCTTAGTTTGATACTCAGACCTGCCTCTGGACATGATCTCAAATTGCTGGATAGAAACGTTATTTTGGCATTCTGTACATGAGAAAATGTGGTCTTTAATTGCGCTTTTCTGTACAGAATTTAAATTTAGGTGTTCCCCAGCTCTAGTCGATAAATGTCTTGTTGACATACCGATGTATGTCAGGCTTGCATCACGCAAACAACTGAATTTATAAACGACATTAGAACATAGAGCAAAGGGCGTAGGCAGGTCCGCCTGAGTATCAAACTAACATCTTGGAAGCCTTGTACATAAAACGTCACAATCCACTTTTGAACAGACAATTGTATGCTTGCGGCTCGTCTTTCTTGCTCTCTGTATTTAAAAATTAGTTTTTTCACACCTTGTCTTTCTTCCATATCATGTGATCTGTGTAACACCTTTTGATGCAGTTAGCCTACCTTTAATTCTCGTGGAGCCTATCGTTGAGTTTGAGCTAGTCAGAAGTACTGTGCAGTTTTTGTCTTTTCCTGTTTATAGGTTTAATAAACCATTGTATTTTATTCAGATGTAGTTAAGTTGTATGTATATTATTCCTGAAGAGGACATCTTGTGATGTCGAAAACGTTCGATACTTAATTTGTTGCGTAGTTTTGTGTTTCTATATGCAATAAACTTGACGATGTTAAACTTGTTCACGTTACTCGGCTTCGTATGCCTATGGTTCAACAAGACAAACTCTCTACCGAAGCTCTATCATTTTATCGGAAATTAACAAAATTTTTGCGACCTTTACAAAGAATTTCTACTTTTTTTTCATTTGTAGCCTAATCAATATTTCGTTGTAATCACAGTCATGGCAAAACTGTGAGTGCTGACTAAAGTTTGTATTTCTAAATTAAGCATTGATTAACAATCTGATTTATCAAAAGAATTAAGTTGAACGTGCACAGCCTTATAAAAAATTTAATGTTTGTAATGAAATTTTTTTTAGTTAGGAAAACGAATTTTTGTGCGATGTCTTTTGAAATTTCAAACGACGCACCAGGGCGTCGTCACCTACAGATCGAAAATCCCTGTTTTTTCTGTCGGCAGCATAGCCGAGTGATGAGAGCCCTGGAACGACACTTGAAAGAGTCAAGGCCGGCAGAGTGTTTACGAAGGGAAAATACCTAGAAAAAAGTCTTCCCCAGATAAACTTGACAAAATACCTTAAAATTATGCATTCTGTGATTATTTTTCGCTTAAATCCATAGCAAAACTCTGTCAAATGATGCTGTAACAGAGGGTAAAAAGTTTATTTAAGTTAGCCCATATTAAACCAAAACAGGTGTAAAGTCTACCCGGTTAGCTCGGTGGCTATGCGCCCGACTGAAGATTAAGCGGCGCTGGTTCGACTCTCGGGGTGCGTACTCGAACAACGCACTTCAGGTCTGCTGTCCGTTCAGCGCCACCCAATGGATGGAATAATTCACCATCAACAACAAGCAGAAACTTCACTCTGTCAATTTCGGTGACCGGGCCGCGAAATACTTTTTCCCACGAGATTTCTGTCTCATTTACATATTTTGGTAAAAGTTTGTATTAAAACCGTGTGAATGCAACATTCTCTCGTTGGCACGGTTGGTTCAGTGGTATCATCCTCCGCCTAGTAATCGTGAGAACGAGGGTTCGACGCCCGTCGAAGTCAAACTTTTTTTTTTCTTTAAATTAATTTTTGCGGTGCACAAGAGCTTTTCAAAAAAGTAGGGTTAGGGAAAGCTTATATTTTATTATCATTGCAGAATTTTATTGGCAAATAGTTATTTCGCAATCTGAATCAACCAATCTCTCAAACACTTTCGGAAAATCTTACTTTTAAAGTGACTAAAATCAATGAGACAGAAATCTCGTGGGAAAAAAAATTTCGCGACCGGGCCTACGTCACTGGTTCAAAACCTCTGCAAGTATGCGAAACTGCCAGGATTAACCTCCAAAGAAGCTTTCCCAGTCCGAGAATAAAGATCAAACTAATCGATAAATAAAGTAGGCTTGTAGATCTAATGATTGATTCAATAGTAGGTTTAAGTTTGTCAATTAATATCTTTCGCACAAAATACCACGCAGTAGCCTACTTATCTACTGTGCATAATAGATCAGAGCTGTACACCTTACGTAGAAACAAATATTCGGTACCGGTATTAGAGTAGGCCCACCAGTAAGTAAAACGTTAAACAACAAAATCGCATATCACTGCCTCTGACTACTGTTAGCAGTGAAAGTGTTACATGGCTAAATGCGGCAGAGCCTAACATTGATCAAAGAAATACATCTTCTTTTAATAAAATTTTCTACAGCTTTTCTATAGTTTACAAGTCTATCAGTCGTTTGCATGTACAAAAATATATCGTGAGAAGGCAAATGCTCCGATGCCCCTTCCCCCCGACTACGCTACTGCAGATAGGGCCAGGGAGAATCTTGGGCTTTAGGCCGGCGCTTAGCCTACAGCGAAGTATATCAAACAAAAAGTGCGAACATGATTGCCGTTCTTGTAAGATGTTTAAAAAAATCGTACCATATTGAAATAAAGACTGAGCAAAAAAACAATCGCCTTTAAGTCACAATGAAAATCGAAAATAAAACACCTGTAGATCAATGTGACGATTCAACTTTGGATTTGAGTCTAGAAAAGGCTTAATCAATCAAGTTTATTATAATACAAGTTTATATCCAGTAGGCTACGTTGTGGGCTACAAAAGCAGTACCGGTACATAGAACACACAAATTTTATGCTAAAACTACAGTGGAGGCACTGAAAAAAAGTGTTGTTATCCAAGTCAAGGTACGCTCACTCATTTAATTGAAATTTAGGCCATGAGCCTAAGTTTGATATAAATAGATATAGAAATGCAATATGAGGTTTCCAACGGTGTGTTACTACATACAGCAATACTTAGGTTTAAACAAATCAGTTGACAGCAACTTTATTGGATCGTACATGATCTATCAGCAGACTATTTTACATGGAAGAATAAAGCACACCTAAGCAATTAACAATTTTAGAGAACATCTTAGCTTTAAAAAACGTTGCCAACTTACCGAATTTGGCTGGTACAATTATCTATCTTTAGGCACACTTTGAAAAATTACTTTCTAACAGTTAGTAGTCTACCCTAAAAATGCAACAAACCCACAGAAAAATTTTTTTTTTCCTGTTTCTTTCATGCATGATTTGATGCAGTAAATGACTTTGTTTGACAAGAAATATCTTTGTTTTGTCACAATACGCACACATTGAAAAGCAATTCAATTGATCAAAAGTGATAGAAATTCAATTGAGCATTGTTTTATAATACAAGTTTATAGCAGTGCACATTTATAGCACTGAAGATGAAGACAGTATAGTTTTCGAAACGTTTGTTTGCTGAACATGAGTTTGGTATCTACATTTTGGGCTCTTTATTTTTTGATTGTATTGTTTTATGTTCTCCTTCTCCCACTTTAGGGTTTGGAAGTTTTAGACAAGTACGGTAAGTAGGAAATTTTCACATTTAATTCAAGGAAGATCACACAAACTTTCATACGAAGAATTCAACCCTTACAGAACCCAGCCCAGAAGAACTGGCCGAAAATCTCAAGTTAGGTTTGGTGGCCGTGCTTAAATTGCTTTTATCTACGTAACCTTTAAATCTGCATCGCATGCACGTTTTTAACTTCTGTGGTTTTTCCACCTTTTCCTTTTGTTGGTGTCATTCCGGTTCACTATGTGTAACTTTATCATTGCTGTTGTTTTCCGACAAAGAAAAAATAAATTGAATTGAATCTCCAATTATGAAGAATATTTATTGATTCTATTTTGCATCTAACTGGTGTAAAAATAAATTATCGCTGAAGATAAATGGTTACATACAATCAAAGCCACCATAAACATACAGAAATTGATTCGACCAACCACTTAAATCCCATGTCATCAGCAACCTCCGACCCCTGTGGTGTAGATTCTTCAACTATGCCCATTTAAACGTATTCTTTTTTAACGCTTTGTCTATGTAAGCTTATGGCAATGGACTGAAATTAAATTGCGTTTTGCTTTGTATTCGTCTTGTTGAACTGTTATAATTTACTAGATGGATGCCCATTTACACTTATTCTTTATTGACGCTTTATCGATATAAACTTACGGCAATGGACTGAAACTAAATTGCGTTTTTTCTTTGTATTCGCCTTCTTAAACTGTTGTAATTTACTAGACGGATGATCAGGTTAATGTATTTCTTGAATTTTGTACCAGAATATTGTTGGAAATCGTGGGAGAACACCAGTTAAGATTTAGGCTTGCAGGTTTTGATTTTAATATTATGTAACCATCTATTTAAAATATAATTTTTATGCGTGTTGATAACATCGGAGTTTGCTTTATTTGTTCGTTTTACATATTTTTCAAATTTTCTTCTTTTTTTACATGTGCTAGCTGAAGATGCTATTACTATAGCGAAATCGATTCTTAACTTAATAAATTACACTAAGAGGTTAGATTGTTGTGCAAATGCCAGCATTTGATGAATGCAAATTAGCAGTACCACTAGAAATGAGAAAAAATAAGTTGAACGTTCAGTCAATCTGTTTTCTTGTTTTATTTTGATAACTTTTGCTGCGTAGGGCTATATTGTAATGATCTAAAAGCATTTAAAAGTTTCTTCAAGCATAAAATTTACTTGCTGGCGAAACGTGTCCTCTTTTTAGGCGATGAAAATATGGTAGGCCTAACTAAAGAGCAAACTGCGCAAGCGCTTCGTCTTCGTGTGTCACACGGCCGTAGTCCAAAGCATCACACAAGCTCTAGTAAGGGGTACTTTCGGACCGGGGTCCGGAATGATTTTAAGGGCCCGTAACCAGGGCCGGATTTAGCTGATGAGGGGCCCGGGGCACTTTTAGATCGGGGGGCCCCCTGCAAAAAAAATTTTCGCGCCTACGCCGCGAAAATCCACCTCTACGTCTACAATAGTATTAATTCAGCAATGCACAGCAATTTGCAGAAACTTTAAAGGCTGAAAAGAAAAAAAATAACACAAAATCACATTTTTTCCACCTAGGGGGGCCCTTCAAAAGTCGGGGGGCCCGGGGCACCTGCTCCCTCTGCCCCCCCTAAATCCGGGCCTGCCCGTAACCTTTCAAGGAGCCCATGAACGAAAAAATCATCTCTTCTTTTTTGGATGTAGTGCGTTTTTCTGAGAAGAGTCTGGATTTGGGGCCACGACGATCTCATGAGTAGCGGACCGAAATTATCTTCTCAACGGCCCTGCTTGTACAGAGCACCTTGTTTTCAGGACAGGGCATTCGACGAGTGGGTGTTGCTGTTGCATTGTTTGCTGCTGTCCACATTTGCAACTTGTGCTTTCCATGAAATACTCCTAGGCAGGCAGTGATGGGCATTATCGGCGATAATGTATCGGCGATAATTATCGGCGATAAATTTTTATCGCTTATCGTTATCGCTTAATTATTTTTTTAGTTATCGTTTATCGTTATCGCCAAAGGCAATATTTGATTATCGCCGAATCAATCGCCGATAAATTTTAAGTGGAAAAGTGGAAAGACCATGAAAAGTAATATTTTTACTAGCCACCTAGTTCATGAAACTAAAATTAAAACCAGTTCTTCTTCAGTGCCTGAAGTGTGTGTGCACAGGTCGTTGTCATGGGAGGGGCACGCCCACTGCAACGACGGCCCTGACAACACAACAATTTTTAGAGTTGTAAATTGCAATGCAATGAAATGCATGCAACAAGTCTCTTGTTGTTTTGCTGCAATCGGCAATCGCGAGTAAATTTTACAATTAAAATGTAAGCGCACAGGCGGTACAGATTCCTTTGAAGCGAAGCGACAGAAATTGGCAAGTGGTTTATGAAAGTGTCGCAATACGAGGCCGCATTTACATCAGAAACATGGTCTTTCGCGCCACCATCACTGAAACAAGTCATTGCAGAATATGATATTGCTTGAAGCATTTGACATGCAGACCGACATCACACTTTTTGCATCTTGTAGTAGTTTTTGCATGACAATAGGCGCATCGAGTTGCGTGGTAAAATTATGCTAAATACAGTATAACCTTTCTCATTTACCTATGCTGCATAGCCTAGCCGAGTGGTGAGAGCGCTGGAACGGCAATCGAAAGGGCAGGACACTGTCTTTCGCAGGACACTTAAAGGCATGCCTGAAAGTGGACATGAAGATTGGCTTCCTTACCTTCTCGTCCACTTAATCTAAATCTTCAACCACCGGGCGTAAGCCTGGATACGACGACGATTTACCTATTTTTATTCCCACTAATAATACAGTGCCTATATTGTAATTCTTATCTCAACGACATAGCCAACGCTCAATCAAATATTTTTATTCCCACTAATAATACAGTGTCTATACCTGTATTGTAATTCTTATCTCAACAACTCAGCGTTCTGCTATTGCTTTAATGATGGTGTTCACAAAGAAAACAGAAAAATTTATCTGAAATTATCAGTAAACTACGATAATTATGTTATTGTTCTTAAACAAACACGACTAATTTGACAAACTTGATGGATTTCACAGTATGCACATTCTTACTACCAATAACGCTTAAGATTACTGATAAATTTTCAAGCATTTTGCGTTTTTTGGAACTTTTTCAATTATTGCTGACTTTGCTGTAAACAGCCCGTAGAAAGCAAAATACAAAGTTTGGAATTTTTTATGATATTTTCATTTGATTTAATTATTTTTCCTACTGCACGTAAGCGGCAGTGTAACTCAATTGATAAAAGCATCCAACTGGTATCTGAAGGTATAATTATAAGCACGGCGGTTACCTCAGTGGTTTGATTCTGGATCAAGAGGTTGAAGATTCGATACCTACTGCCGCTGTTGCGGTTTTATTCATGCATAACTTACAAAAAGTTTTGTCCCTTTACAGTAGGCTATATTATATTCGATTTTTCGTCATGTTGATGAAAACAGTTCGTGCTGCATGGGATGGGGCAGCGCTAATAAAGAAAAAAAAATTATCGTTATCGGACATTATCGGCGATAATTTATCGTTTATCGTTATCGCTTAACTTTTTTTTGATTTACCGTTTATCGTTATCGCTTTAGGCATTTTTCGTTTATCGATTATCGTTATCGCTTAACTGAAAAATGAGTTATCGCGCCCAACACTGTAGGCAGGTTGTATCAACGTTTTACATCTACCAATACTACTTCTTAGGAGATTGAGGCATCGCCAATGCTTCCATGGTTAAATGGTTTACACTCTTCAACAGAAAAGAGCTCCATATTGGCCGATGTTGCAAACGTTGGCCGTTCAAGACGAAGACAATTTTTATTTTAAAATTGATGATGGTGATGCCATTAGCCTAGCAGAGAGAGAGACAGAGAAACCATTTATTTTGTCTGTTGCGAGAATAATATGATACAATTCAGTGACGATCGGTGAGGGAAAGCAAGGAAAGCAGTGCTTACCTTAGCAAAAACTATGCAAAATATAATGACTGAATTCTAGCTTTAACTTATTATTTTTATCACGTCTATTTTAACTTGAAAATTACTGTATTCGTGACTAGAATTACTCGTAACGCTTGTGAGTAGTCTAAGTCCTCACCAAACCGCATGTCTTGCCTATAAATGCCAATTGACGCAAACGCTTCTGTCAGAAACAATCACTGAAGCTCCAGGTAAGCAACTATCAAACTTGCTTTCCCAGATTCAAAAATGTCAAAAAACGCCTTCGTTTTAACCAATCCTCACCCGTTTTGCAAAACGTCACCAGCTGCTTAGCCAATCAGATGTGTTATGGTAGGTTAGTTGTGCTTTCCCAGTGACGTCAATGCGTACATTCGCTAGAGCGACTAGACTAACTCGTCAGAATGGTATCTCGTCACGGTACACGCACAGCATCACAATGCCAAAAAGCTTGTTGCTGTTTTTTGATGTCTCCTCGCCATGTACTTTAGCCTACTGTACTAGTTTTCATAATCATGCCTTTGCCCTTTTTACAGCGTTGACATAACGTTACTTCGCCAATGAACGTTCAGGTGCGGATGCAATATTTAGTTTGTTAAGCTTCTATACGCAGGAGGCAAACTTATCCAGCTTTTTGTACAAATTGCTTGCGGTTGTAATGTTTAGGCCTAAGTGTTAGTTTTTGTAGTGTAGGCTTAACTGAATATCTGAGAATGAACATTCATGACGAATTAAACATTTAGACAACTATTATTCCATGTCTAACACAGGATTTTGGTCCTGCAACGTTTAAATTAAGATTGTTCATGACTTCTATACATTAAATGGATGTATGATCACGACATAGGCGAAGCACAATTTGACAGATTTTTATTTTTGATTTGTTTTGGAAATGCTCTCAGAGCGCACCAAATTAGAAGTGTTTTTCAAAAATTTCTGGGGGAGGCCCCCCAAACCCCCCGCTGGAAGTGTTGCCTTCGGCAACACGCCTTCGGGCTTCGCCCGACGGTTACGCCCTTTGTGCCTACTACCTTGCTGCAGCATATTTCCAAGTTGCTTTCCCAACGGTTTAAGCCACCCAACGTCACTGATACAATTATAGGCTACACAATTGGAATAAAATAGCACCATAGCAATCTAGATACCACAACAGACAGGAAGCAGCGGAAGGCTCTATCAGTCATCGAGTCAGCTGCTTCCCTGTTCTTAATGTGACAAATGTCAAGCACCGGCAAATTACGTGGAAGCAAGATTGGCTGATGTTTAGTAACAATAAAAAATAAAGAAGTCATAGCCTGCTACGATCCTCAAGTGAAGTCCTGTGGTTTTATTTAAACATAAACTTTATTTCGGGTGTAAAAATAAAATTTTGAAATCATTAAACTCTTGTAGCAAAGACGTTTAAACTTCAGTGCAATCAATATGAATTCAAGCCAATAAATAGTACAAGCAAAAACATTTTCAGTACAGCAGTATTACAAAAATAATCACAATTTAAAAAAAAGTATAGGTCTATTGTTCTGTCATAAAAAAATGGGTGAGTGACTCTCAGTGTGACCTGTTAGGCTGCATGAAACTAGCTCAATGTTTTCAATCAATCACTTTATTTTAAGTCATTATAACGCGTCCGGAACGAAAAAGATACTAACTACAAAAATCGATATAGAGTTTATAGACCTACACCTACCAGCACTTTAATGAGCGGGAAAAGGTGGCAAAACCTTGAAAGGTTTAAAACGTGCCTGAATGGAAAATCATGTAGTCAGCTATATATCAGTATGGTTAGCACGGCCTCAAAACCCAAAAATGTCACCGTACAAACTGAGAAAGAAATTCAATAGAATGTAAATGAGAAATAATTGAGTATAAGCAAATAATACAATAGTTCAATAATATTTTCTTCAGATGAAATTTAACACATCAAATCCAGGTAACGTAAGTTATCATTACAAAGTTTAAGCCTAAAATAACAATTTATGACGATTTAAATGCACCCGTCACCCTTCCACTGACATAAAACAAAACAATATAGGCCTAACTTCAATTAAAAAAATTAAACACCTCGCATTGAAATAAAATCAAGAAAGAAAAGCAGTTTTGTCGATTTAATTGCAATTTATCCAAACTTGTCTGGCAGCCCTTCTAAAAAACTAACCAGGCTCGACTGCTGGCCAAAGTTCGATTTTCATGTCAAAAACTAAGTAATTTATCATTAAAAACTCTTGAGCTGGTTTAATTAAATGGATTTATACGGAGAAACTACACACTAACCCAGAAACGTTTAAAAACAAATGAATTTAAAACAAAGAATTTTAGGACAAACTTTAAACCGATTTGATTCTTCTTCGTTTGTGTGAGAGGTTTGTTTTTGGACTACGTTTCATTGAGATCAAATGTCCGGGCATTCTGTGAGCAGCCACTTGATTGTAGAGTCCTCCAGCGTTGACAGACCAACTGCCCTTGGTGGAATAAACGTCGGGCAGTGGTAGAGGATGTGGTCTGCTGTCTGTTCCTCCGCACCACAGTTGCATGCCGCAGATGTTGATAGGCCCCATTTGTGCAACAAAGATGCGAAGCGCCCAACACCTGTGCGGAAGCAGTTCAGCCGCACCCAGGCAGGTCGGTTGAACTCCTGTCCTAGTGGCATGGGTCCAGTGTCGGGGAAAAGGTGTAACGCTTCTGTGTTGGTGAGATGACGCTGCTGAGTTTGAAGTGAGGCTTCTCGGTTGGAGAAGGAAGGCTTCTGGGTTGAGGTGTAGACGTTGCTGGTTGGATTGACTTGAAAGCAACACTAGATTTGGGAAATCATCTTGTATTGCGTCAGTTGTTGCAGCAGCGATCAGAGCGAATTCAGAAAGCGTCACGTCTTGCCATAAGAAACGTGTTGATCGAAAAAGAAAGATTCATACCTAGTCTCTTAATTTATATGCGAAACAATATTCATCCGCGGGTTGCAAGGCGCAAAGCTAATTAAATAATAATTGAAACTTGAAAGGGCTAAACAGTAGAATTATGATAACTGCACTGCAGATATGGCTGATGACGAATACGAGACAGCAGTCGGTACATATTACCTGTAGGCTACATTAGTAGATAATTGAAATAGTTAATTGCAATTACTTAAAGCAAGATAAAAAGCACATGGTAACATTACCAGCAGCCGTTGAAATGGAGTGAGGTCTTGTTCCAAAGTCGTGGGTTGGGTGGATAAACGTGCGGATAAGCTTCGTTGAAGTCGAGTGAGGTCTTGATCCAAGGTCGTGAGTTCTGTTGATAACGAGGCACCATTGTAACGCTTCTGTGTTGGTGAGATGACGCTGCTGAGTTTGAAGTGAGGCTTCTCGGTTGGAGAAGGAAGGCTTCTGGGTTGAGGTGTAGACGTTGCTGGTTGGATTGACTTGAAAGCAACACTAGATTTGGGAAATCATCTTGTATTGCGTCAGTTGTTGCAGCAGCGATCAGAGCGAATTCAGAAAGCGTCACGTCTTGCCATAAGAAACGTGTTGATCGAAAAAGAAAGATTCATACCTAGTCTCTTAATTTATATGCGAAACAATATTCATCCGCGGGTTGCAAGGCGCAAAGCTAATTAAATAATAATTGAAACTTGAAAGGGCTAAACAGTAGAATTATGATAACTGCACTGCAGATATGGCTGATGACGAATACGAGACAGCAGTCGGTACAAAGGTGTGGAGTCTGGAGGTGTTGTGTGTCCACTCCTCTTGCCAGGTAATGGTGTGTTACGAACAATTTTTATATCAAACGTCACATAGAACCGCTGTCTACTAAACCTGACGTCTTACGTCATGGACTGTTGCTAGAAAATAGCAAAGATTACATCATCGTTAAATCTTGAATTGCACAATCGTTTGCAACTGCAGCATAACATTACATCATCGTTAAATCTTTAATTACTTGAACAGGTGTTGGCAGGGCTTGAACAGGTGTGAGCCAAACTTGAACAGCTGCTTGAATATCTTATCATTGCTTATGGATTATTACGTCACAGTAACTGCCTACGTGCATTTGAAATATCGTAATTTATTCTCGTCATTTTAAAATTGTTGCTTGAAGAAGTTGGTCGCATAAAATTTAACTGTTTTGCTTAGTGCTTGCCAGCTGGACAAAGTTTCCGTCTTTTATCTAAGTAGTTTGTATTGTAGTGACAAGTTTTTAGTGGTGTATTGCGTTGCACCCCATTTTCGACAGCTTTGAGGCTATTTTTACAGAAATACAATTCTTGAATAGACGTTTCAGAAGAGTGTTTCTTTCGGTCATTGCATACAGACGAACGGATCCGGGAACTTTATGTTACAATTTTCCCACGAAGAGATTATGGTTTACCGCTGTGACTATGGTGATTTAGGATGAGACACAGGTGTTGTGCTCCAGCAAGGATTGTGCTTGAGCAACAAAGCGGCTTTTCGATTTGAGGCGTTTTTTTATCGCCGGCCTGGTGATGTAGCTGTGAAGCGCGCGGTTTGGATCCAGTGACCGGCGAGCCAGGGAGTGTGGCAGCTCTGCGGCAAAACTTGGCAGGGGCGATGCTTGAAAGAACTGGTAAAAACTCAGTAGGTTCAGGTTTCAGGCACCCCAATACAATCGCAAGGAGTTGTTGATAGGTTTGTCGAGCAGGTGCAGTGATGGGCATTATCGGCGATAATTTACCGGCGATAACTATCGGCGATAAATTTTTATCGCTTATCGTTATCGCTCAATTATTTTTTCAGTTATCGTTTATCGTTATCGCCAAAGGCAATATTGGAATATCGCCGATAAATTTTATTTCGGATCAACACACAAGTGGAAGGACCATGAAAAGTAATATTTTTACTAGCCACCTAGTTAATGAAACTAAAATTAAAACCAGTTCTTCTACAGTGCCTGAAGTGTGTGTGCACAGGTCGTTGTCAGGGGAGGGGACACGCCCCCCCTTGCAGCGACGGCCCTGACAACACAATAATTTTCAGAGTTGCAATGCAATGAAATGCATTCAACAATTCTCTTGTTATTTTTCTGCAATCGGCAATCGCGAGTGAATTTTACAATTAAAATGTAAGCGCATAGGCGACTTTGCTGTAAACAGCCCTTTAAGCAAAATACAAAGTTTGGAATTTTTTATGGTACGGTAGCCTATTTTCATTTGATTTAATTATTTTGCCTACTGCACGTAAGCGGCAGTGTAACTCAGTTGATAAAAGCATCCAACTGGTATCTGAAGGTATAATTATAAACACGGTGGTTGCCTCAGTGGTTTGATTCTGGATCAAGAGGTTGAAGGTTCGATACCCACTGCCGCTGTTGCGATTCTATTCATGCATAACTTACAAAAAGTTTTGTATTTTTCGTCATGTTGATGAAAACAGTTCGTGCTGCATGGGATGGGGCAGCGCTAATCAAGAAAAAAAAATTATCGTTATCGGACATTATCGGCGATAATTTTATCGTTTATCGTTATCGCTTAACTTTTTTTTGATTTATCGTTTATCGTTATCGCTTGAGGCATTTTTCGTTTATCGTATAACGATAAACTAGGTTAAATAAAATGTTATCACAAACGTTTGAAACAGTTTACTAAGTGGAATATTATAGTTTAAATCCACATTGATGTGGTGTTATCAGATCTTTTCTTTTTAGAAAGATGTACATTTGTTCATACAGGCATGTTTCGAATATTTTTGTAAAAAGGGACAAATGTGATGTAGGTCTGAAATTGGAACAATTTTCTTGAGTCTTCATTGGAGTAACTTGAGCGACTTTTAGTACCGTATATCAGGATAATTATACTCCTTTATCAATATACTCATTGAATAAGTTGGTGAGCACTGGAGCAATTGTTGTTGAGAACAGGATGATAACTTTTATTGGTATTCCATTGTGTCCAGTGCTTTTTGAGCAAGACAGATTATTTAGATGTTTTAATAGGCTACTTCATTTTAATTGATAGGATTTAGATAATAAGAGAATGGGACACTTTGCAAGTTTATTGAAGAACCAGGACACGGTGAAGGGATTTTTGATGCCATGAAAGGAGCAATCTCTGTGAAATAATTATTGAAACTGCTTTTTGGTTGTGTACTGTGTAGGATCAGATTTTTTCATTGTTAGTGTTAACTATTTGTTGTGGTATGTGAACTGTGTGCATATGCTTGTGCTTGATGATGTCATTTTATGGTTTTCCATGTTTTTCCAGTGTTGTGCTTACTTTTTGAAATGTGAAACTGTAATGCATTGTTTGCTTGCTCTTTAATATAAGTAAGTATATTTCTGTACTTTTTATATGTTGCCTGGACAGAAGTGATTGTTGGATCTTTTATGTTTAAGTAGTAGGCTATAGCTGGGTTTTAAGTTCAGATAAAATTAAAAATTGCTTTGTTATCTATGGCTTGGTCTTGAGTTTTCTTTCGCTTATTCAAAGTTTTATTAAATGTGTCGATAAAATGATCGAGTAAATTTGTCATTAACTGAATTACTTCTGGTACACTGGTTGGTCAAACTATTTTCAAGATCACAAACGATCAGTTTATCAGCAAAAACGACTTTCATATTCCTTACTTTATGTGTATGTTTTTCTTGTGCAACGTTGGAATTTATTACGACTACAATAGGAAAGTGGTCAGAAACATCATGATTGTATAAAATGGCATTCGATTTTATTTGTTTGGTTCTTGCTGTATACATGATCAATTTAAGTTGAACTTGTGGGAGTTACACGGGTTGGATATTGTATCTCCTGAGGAGTGCATCGCGATATTTTTTACATTAAAGTTGTTTGTCTTTGCCAGCATATCAATATTAAAATCGCCACATATATAATCACCTTTTTTGAAATTATTCCAGGAATCTAACCACTCACAGAATTTGTTTCCAAAATCGTTCACTCATTTAACTAATTTCTGGAATGTCTGTATACCACATCAACTGTGCATTGTCTATTATTTGATACGGTTATATCCACCCAGAGGTCTTCATATTCTTGTGCGTTTCAGCCGAAGTTTTTAAATTGATGATATTGAAAAGCTTATGTAAAGTCCTGCACCACCCCTAGCACAGGGATGTCCAACCAGCGGCACGCGGGCCGCACTGCGGCTCGCCTGAGATTTTTGTGTGGCCCGCTAATTATTTTCACTTCAAGTAGTATTTTGAACTTGGAATCTTAGCCTAATTAAAATGTACCAGTCAGGTTTTAGGGGCGTAGTAATAGTATAGTATGGGAGCAACAGGATTATACATAAGTTCGATTATATCTAAGTCGGATGGCTCAGCAGAGCAGCCACCTTAAAAAGACTTCAATTACTGTTACCCGAAATAAAACAGTTCATGGAGAAAAAGAAACAAAATGTGAACTTGATAAAAAATGAAGAATAGTTGAATAATTTGTCTTTCTTAGTTGACATCACAGAAATGCTAGCTGAGCTCAATTTGCATTTACAAGGGAAAGGTCAGTTGTGTAGTTTAATGTTCGAGCGAATAAGTAGAATAAGTAGCTTTACCAGGAAATTAAAACTTTTCATAGCACAACTGACAGCTGGTGCAATTGTATATTTTCGTAGTCTACCTGAAAGAGCTCAAGATTGTTCTGTAAACTATGAAAAGTATGCTAAGTTATGTGAATTACTGGTTTGCTTGTAGAATTGAAGATTTGCTTGAAGAATTTACAGTCAGATTTTGTGACTTCAAAAAGATTGAAATTGAATTAGTCTAAAATCATTCCGTGATCCAGTTTCATTTCAGTGTGATAAAACGCCACCCGAATTTCAACTTGAACTGATTGAACTGCAAAGTCGAGAAAGTTTGAAAACTTTCATGATCATAGCACATGACTAGGGAACTTCATCATAGCACATGACTAGGGAACTGTGTTCCGAAAGCTTGCGCAACTTACTATTGCCACAGCAAACTCGCAGCATCAGGCTAAGACAGATCGTTTAAATCTACCTTGTGAAGTAACTTGAGCAGGTTTAACATGATGTATTACATACGCAAATATAACATAATTAAAAATAAACTCTAACGTTTTCGACACGTACGTGTGTCCTCATCAGGAATTACATATCTGCAATATACATAGAATGAAAATTGTAACGTAAATTTGACTTTGCACTATAACTGTAACTGCATACTAACGACACTCCAAACTGAAAAGCACAAACTGAACGAGTGACACAGGAATGATTACGAGTAAATTATACGGTGGAAAACAGATCACATGAGGTGTAAACTACAGGCATTTGGCAAACAATTAGAACACACACAAGAGGAACGATGAGTCCACAGGCAAATAACTGCCAGTTGAGAGACAGATTATTACGTTTAATAATTGGTTACTGCTGGGCGTCATGAACGTAAGTTGAAGGGTTAGGCTTGCGCATTGATAATAACAACCAAAAATCTTTCTTCCAAGAATTATTTAAAGTTCAACTGGACGTTCTTTACCATGGATTAAATTTCTGTTTCTTTCCGTCCAAAATCATTTTCGTAATGTGCAGGTTCAATTTGAAAGCCTTTACCAACACCAACAAATATGCAGTTTCTTTCATTTCAACAACGTCTTAAATTCAATACAACCCTAATAAATCTTTTCAACAAGAATGTTTCTTCCTTTTTTAATGGCAAAAGAAGCATTTTGCTCCAACACTAGCTCAATAAAAAGTCATTGATAAACTCAGTAAAGACGATTCCATTGTAGTTACCAAATTTAATAAAGGAAACGGGGTTGTTATATTAGACTAATCAGACTATATTACCAAGATGAACAGGATTTTGAAAGATGAATCTAAATTTCAGCCAACAGATACGAATGAAAATATTATAAAAACTTCACAAGTTTCAAAACCACTTGTGTTATTTAAAACCAGCTAAAGCCCTCTAACCAGAAGATCATTCCAGAATTCGTGTTTCTGCTACCACTCCCACTCTTTATGGACTTTCGAAAAGTCATAAACTCCACATCCTACCGAGGACTATCTTATCTTCAGTAGATATCTTTGATCATCAATGTACGAAATGTCTCAACGAAATTCTTTTACTTACTTGATGTCACATTACAAACTTAAGATACCTTTTCTTTGGTTTCTCTAATAAATTGTTGATTGGTTCTTCTGACGTCAGCCGCAATTAAGTTTAAAACTAAATGGTATCAGGCAGTGCCGGTCGTAGGGTGTTTAGGGCCCTGCACGGAATATGCTTTGCGGGCCCCAATGACAATGATCCAATTCAGTAGCGTAGCTAAATATTTTGAAAGGGGTGGGGTGTTTGACGGCTGGGGGTCTGGAGGCCTCCCCCAGAAATTTTTGAAACATTACTTTGAATTTGGTGCATTCTGAGAGCATGTTCAACAAAAATTTGGGTATGAATATTACTGTAAAATGGTGCTGTCCGGTGGCATAGCAAAAGTATAAGATCATGTTTTCTTTGGCATTTTTCGGAAATAAAGCTGAGTCTATATGTTTTCTTGTTGCTAACAACAAAAATTACTGCATTTTCTGAGTAAATTGCAGGCCCCCTAATTTGCGGGCCCTGTGCGATCGCACGGTTTGCACACCCCAAAGACCGGCACTGGTGTTAGGAATTGCTTACATTTATAGCACCGAAGATGAAGACAGTACAGTTTTCGAAACGTT
Organism: Aplidium turbinatum; assembly: GCF_918807975.1. Classification (NCBI taxonomy): domain Eukaryota; kingdom Metazoa; phylum Chordata; class Ascidiacea; order Aplousobranchia; family Polyclinidae; genus Aplidium; species Aplidium turbinatum. The sequence goes on along the minus strand of NC_137476.1, from coordinate 22,061,550 downwards.
TGTTTGCTAAACATGAGTTTAGTATCGTATCTACAGCTTACATTTTGGGCTGTTTATTTTTTGGTTAGAGTAGCCTAACCAGGCGTTACAACTTCCAACCATTCTGATCCTTGCAAAAGTTTCAATTACAATTAGGAAAATTGAATGAAAATGTGTAATTAATTACATTCAATTACAAAATCAAAAGCGGGAAAAACTAGCTGAAAAAAGCGATCTGACAGCTACTAAGACACTTTTTCAAATGGGCGATCTATACCGAATAATCAAAAGCAATCTACCTTATAATCAGATATTTCATCAATTTAATAATGTACTTTTTTTGTTTTGATCTAGATTTATTCGGATTTATTCATTTAAGATTCATGGGATTCATTTAAGATTTATTTGGATCTAGATTTAGTCGGAAAGTTTTTTTTTTAAAAGGAATTTAAAACAATCGGTGCATAACCTTACAACTTGAAGCGACTTAAATTATCACCGATGGTGTCTTCTATCATACAACTAAAAATAATTATTCAGTCAATTTAACTTTTAATAAAAATTTAAAATAAACAAACATACAATTGATTTTCCAACTAACCCCATGCCTGGGGTTAGTTGAAAAACGTCAGTTTACTGCACACTAATTAACTGGATACTCTTTTTTCAACCAACAAACATTTTCATGGGTTGTAAGCAAATATGTTTACTTGGTTTGAAATCAAAATGTAATGAATTCTACACCTAATCACCGTAAAAACGTTTTTTTAATAAACTCGTTGTTAAAACTTGTGATACCGTATATATAGCACTTTCCAAGTTATTCAAATTAAAAATTTATCAGTAGGCCTATGTCTGCTTAAAACAAGTAGGCTACATTGGAGCTTACATTATAGTTGAAAAATAGTGGGGGGGGGGTTAGTTGGAAAATGTTTTGATAACAGTATGACGATGTAGTATGGTACGAGTATATCGTCGTGGTATGATAGTAAGTAAATCTTTAAACCCAGGGCTCAACAGGCAATTATTTTCTGGCGGAGCTTCTTATCTTTGAACAGTTTTTGATTGAATTATCACGTCTTGTGCTTCTCGCATTTGCTTTGTTTGTGCCACTATCTCGTGTTGTGCTTCTGTCAATCTTGGGTAATTCTGCCTGATTCCTTTTCTGAACAATTAATTAATTTTTACTTCTCAAATACTTGACCCGTTGCGCTGTGTAATTTTCAGTTACCATTTTGTGTGAGCGAGACAGTTTCTCAAATGTTTAGATTTGACCATATTTTTGCTATGATACTATATGATTCTTTAGCATTTCTTTTAATATGTATTTTTCTTATAGGCTTGAAAAGGGCTGTATGACTAGCCGAAAACGTTCGCTTTTTGTTTTTATAATGTTAAATGTACTGTTGTTGCTGAATTATGTCTGTTTATGGTTTAAAAGAGTTTCCTCTCTACCCAAATATGGAATATATGTCCACACTGTCACTGTAGATCTATGTATACACAGTGGTGGGCGCAGCTAATGTAAAATTTAGCTTTCAAAGAAATCAGCGGATTTCCAATAAATTTACTTTTGCTAACGAGTCCGCTAAAATTTCTAAATATTAGCGAAAATGCTAATCCGCTAACCAAAGCGTGAGCTTCGCTAATTAGCGAAACTGTGCCCTCTACTGTGTATACATAATATGAACCCTGTATGTTGTGTAAAATAAATACCACATTTCAGTTTCTGCGTTGGAAGGGGCCCCGGACTTATGTTCGGAGGGGGCCACATTCTTTGTTGTCACGGCCCTGCACTCTCCCCTACTAACAAGCATAGGCGTAGCCAGGGGGGGGGGCGAAAGGGGCCATGCTCCCCCCCCAAAAAAATTTCAAAGTTTGGATTCCGAAGTTGAACTCTTTGTTGAAAATATAATATAGCCTAATTTGTATAAATTTATATCGTTTTCCCAGACATCTGGCTATTAACACTCCCAGGACTTGTTTTAGACACACAGAAAGACACCAATAAATTTTGCAAATCGTAAATCGCGCAAAGTTTACGCGATTTACGCTTCTTTTAACTAATCTGTGGAAGCAATTTCAGAATCGCTTACTCAGAATGTTGTTTTTTTTGTAGTTTTTTTGTAGCTGAGTTTTTTGTTCTCTAATTTTAGCCGCAGTTTTTGCGCGTTCGTGTGAAACAGCTACCTTTAATAAGTTAGGCTAATAGCTGTTTATCTGTCTATAAATTTCATACAAATATTACCCTGAAAGTGTTTCCAGAAAGCGCTATAATCCATTACTTGAGTGTAATTTTGCAAAAATTTCCCAGGGGAGCATTCCCCAGGACCCCCCTACAATACGCGTGCCTTCGGCACGCTCTAACCCCCCTTTAGCTTTATTGCTTCCCTTGCTTAACCCACCAAGATACGCCACTGCACATCAGGTGGCGATGTCTTAAATTAAACACTTTGTCGTTCTCTCCAATTCATCAAATATTTGGCCCCCCACAATTTTTTTTTCTGGCTACGCCACTGCTAACAAGTCCTAAAGAACGAAAAGCGCTTCTTCTTCTCCTCTCTCGTTTGACTTGTAGTAGCTTAGATTGGCAATGCCTCATCGTGCAGCCATGATACGGTAGTTGGGTCCAGTTGTCGAATACCGATGATTCCACTTGGGGGCCGTAAGATGGGACATTCGTGGAGTATGTGTTGCATTGTTTGTTCTACCGCTCCGCAGACACATATCGGCGTATTGTGCAACCCCCACCTAAACAGATTAGCTCCAGTGCAGCCAACGTCACATCTGATCCTGCTCAATGTGACCCATGCCTTTTTTGAGAGGTCTGCTCCAGGAGGGATGGAGAGTGCAGGTATAACTGAAAACTGGGGAGGGATATGTGGCAGCTCGTTCCATTCCTGGCCCCATGTCTCCATGCAGCTGAAGTTCTTATCCACAAGCTGTGTAGCATATCGATGGAATGGGCGCCTTGATGACAGGCGTTGAGGTCTGACTGGTCCATATCTTTGAGAGTGACTGTGGAGAAGGTGTTGAGGATCGAGTCTTGCATGCAAAGCCAGTTTGTGAGAGGCTTCTTCCCTACGGACATGAGCAGGAGCAATGCCAGCCGAAGTTGGTAGATAAGCAGTAGGTGTGGGGCGGAGACAGCCAGTGCAACAGTAGGCTATGTCTTGTTTGTTGCGATTGCGAGCATGTTGTCATAGCCTAGTTGCCTAGTTCGCCTCATCGCATTTATTTATGCAACTCAAGTTTTTACGTTACACATGAACAAATACTGATCGCACGCTACATCACCCATCACATTCAGTGAATCAGCAGTGAAGCAAGAGCTTCTGGATAAATCTGTTTGTCTTGTTTTATTTTGAACTCAGTTTGTGGTTACATTTATTATAGATGTAAGGTCTATTGTTATTGAAGGTCTTATGTTTGTTTATAAGTTGAATTGATATTAAGGCTGTCTAACTGCTTGATGAAAGTTCTATTCTATCTAATTTAGCTATCTGACTCCATGAAATAATTTCCACACAATTATTGTTATTCGAATTATAATTTTAAGTTATCAGAAGGTGTTCATACAATATTGTAGGTCTCTAACACAAATTGAATTTAAACATTACCAAATAGTGAAATTGCAGAACAGGGAAACATTAAGCTATTACGAATTAATACATTTTTAACTAAACAATAAATTTAATGTTTTCTGAGAGCTGAACTGGTCTAACTGGACTGGTTTGATGTGTGCTTTTTGTCTAATTGAGCTCAGCTTGAGCTGGTCCGATTTGATAGAGCTCTCGCCAAAGGACGAACAAACCATTTTATTTTGTGTTCCCTTTTTCTTATTTACTTCGGGAGCAGTTTACATGGAAAATTACAGAAACACTAGGAAATAAATTTAAGTTAAAGTAGTTCACTTTAGTACAAGAAAGGGAAACTTATATGACGAAATAATGGATCGCTACAAGTTCAGTTGTTTTTATTTCTGACCATCACAGCAAAAACAATACATGTCAACATAGCAAAGGTCGAGAAAAAGGTAGAAGCAACAAAACGCGAACGTTAAAGCGTGCTTGTGACCGCAGTAAGTAACTCGTACGGTAGGTAGCTATTTGTTTCGTTGTGGGCTCGAAACACAAAAGAAATTCGTGAGAATTTTAGACCGCCGATAGTGTCGTATAACGCACTAAATGTGTTGCTTGAGTAGGCTAAGCTATTTCTGAAAGAAACGAAGATGTTTTGTTTTGTAACATTTCTTTATTGTTAGTTTCCATACCACCAGCTTACCTACGTACTACGCTAATAAAACAGATTTATTTGTTTGATCACCAAAAATCAAGAAGAATGAAGAAACTTGATATTTTGCTCGTTGTTACTTCAAACCCTGAAGGTCCTATTGGACTACAGTTGCTAAAAACTGACTAAGTCCATCGAGGTTGAAGCAAAACATAGCTTTGCATAATGCAGTAAAAGAAACCGAGCTTTCTGCTAGTAATTCAGCGTGCGGTTCACGTGGCATCTCTTCCAAAAAATAGATTTCAATCTCTACCCTCAAAGTTTTATTAGTAGAAGATATTTGAGCACTTTTAAGTATCTTGGAAGGACAATTCATTTTTTTTGAGAAAAGAGGACAAATCCTCCAATAAGAGGACATGCACTAGCCATAATCTGTTACAAAACAGGTTTTCGGTAATCAAACACAGTTTTTATGGCCTAGACCTGAAAGTAAAACACTAAAAGTTTATTATAAAAAAAAAACGTTCTCTGTTATTTTGGAAACAAAAAAAATAATTTGGAGAGTGGCATTATGATAGATAGTAGCCTACAAGGATGTGTAAAGCAACTTGTGTTAAAATTTGGATACATTGCCTTCAGCCATGACCACCGATGATGTGCGAACACTGGTTATGGTAAAATAACTTCTTTGGGTCGCCGGGTCACCTGAAAGACAGTTTATGGGCGATTTTTCTCACTTAGTGAGAGTTTGAGTCCTCGTCCAGTGCTGGTTGACTGAAGATTGAGCGAAAGATTTAAAAGAAGTAAAATTTAAAATTGTTCGGTTTCACTTGAACCTTTAACGACAAGTTTCTTCTTTTTTCACTTTGTGCAGCACATTGTTTACTATCAAACCTGTTCCTTGTCAAAGCTTTAGTTTAGACTTTAGAAGAACGATTTGTGTAACCACACAGAAAGGTTTATTTTAGAAGCATGAAGAGTTATACTAAGGTTTTCATTTGTGCGATGTCTGCTTGCTGCTTGTTGATTATGATGTTGCATAATATTGAAAAGAGCTACAGTTGTGATTGTGGGCTAAGCGACAAGGTTTTCGCAAAAACACCTGAAGTTTACCCGATACCTTTCGGCAAACATACATCAGTAAAAACGGAATTAAACTCTATCAAAGATGCGTCCGATCCTATATCAGAAAAAAAAGTGTCAGGTAGGTATGCACTTAGATATAATAAATCAACTTTTTTCTACGGCTCAAGCATATCTTCAAGCAGCTGGAAGGAGTGATTCTTAACCTTTACAACCATGTCGACCCCTTACGACATATTAGTGCAGCGGGTTATCATAACCATTGTGCAAATTATGACTAAAGCATGAAATTTTCACCAGTGTTAGTACATATCATAAGGATCATTTTAAGATTGGGAGGTAAGTCAGATTTGACCTCTGATGACCTTGAGAGGTCAATGACCTAAACATGACCTAAATTACAGTTTTTCAAGATTCTGGTGCAGTAGGCTGTGTCTGTCTCGGGAATTATTTGAAAGACATGTTATGATAATTATTAAAGCATGATATTTTTACCAGCGTTAGTACATAATATCATAAGATTCATTTTAAGATCGGGAAGTAGCCTAAGTTGACCTCTAATGACCTTGAGAGGTCAATGATCTAAATTACAGTTTTTCACTATTCTGGTGCAGTTTGTTTGTCTCGGGAATTATTTGAAAGACATGTTAAGATAATTTTCTGCTGTGTAATGTTTAATGTACATTAGACAGAGGCTATAAAAGCTTGAAGTAGGCTACAGTGAGGCTAGGCGGGCCTCAGACACATGAATAGTACATATCGGTAATGATACATATACAGACGAATTATCCATATTGCCGCATAAATGTCGAGGTGTGTCATCGCAGCTAACAGTCTCCCGAACATGCACATAATGCAGTGCACTTCAGTGCAGCCTTGGTGCACTTGCATTAGCCTGTAGGCTACACCCCTTCTTGTAGTTGCAGTGGATCAGTTCTTGGCAAGATTTTGATGCCTCTGGCAGTGTCGTCCAGAGAGGCTGCCACCCAGAAGCCTTCTTTGTCCAGCCCCAATTAGATGGGATTTAGGACCAGAGTTTGGTTCCAACAGTTGGCCCGGAAAGAAGCCCGCTTGATGTGTTGCTGAAATGCTGCCTGCGTAGGAGGAATGTTTTCTAGAGCCCTCGACTTGTGTGCGAAGAGCTGTTTCCAAGCGTCGTTCACTTCCATGCATGATGTCGCTGGTGCAGTCATACATCAGCACAACGAAGCGCTCAAGCAGTGACATTGACTCCTCACTGACATCACTTCGCATGCGTAGTAGTTCTTTGAAAGCATTAGTCACCTCTGGGAAAACTGTCCAAATCTCCCAGGCAGTCTTCTTCCCTCTGCCAGCGAATGCAGACACAGTGTCGCACCCTATGGGAGCATGAAAGACTGGGAGAGTAGCACATCGTCTGGGGTTCATGGCAGCAGCCAAACGGTGAACAGTTATGTACCGGAAGCTGGACCCAGTACCAAGAGCTATCCACAGCTCGTCAGAGTTAATGTGATTGAAGGAAGCCACAGCCAGTACCACTACATCAGTAGATGCATATGGTCACCTTTCTCATCCCCTTCTGGACAGCATCTTCCACGTAGAAGCATGCGTGTATCCGCCTCCTCCTCAGAACATGGGGAGAGGTTGGTCAAGTCGAACTTGGCAGGAGAGCACAGGACATCAATTCCACAGGTCGCATACATTTTCTTGCCATCAGCAATTGGAAGACGAATGGTCTTTCGTGACAAGAAACCAAAAAGTTCAGTCTTGTTTTGGTCAACACGAAGGAAGTCCTTCCAGTTCTTAGGCATAACAGTAAAGGGAGCCACTCTTTTCCTGTTGCCCTTACTCCTCCTTTGTCTGGTCGTCGCCTTCAGGCTGTCAGGCAGATATACATTCCAGACGAGGTCCAGTCTTTGGACCTTTTCCAGTTGAGTGAAGATGTAAGGTGCAAAAGCTGTGTTCATATACTTTTCAAAGGTCTTTGCCGCAACAGGATTAAGCATTTGAACAATAGCTGCCCCATCAAGGATTATGGCATCAACCACATGTGCTCTAGTGGTTTCAGTTTGGTCTGATTTCAGGCAGTGTAATAGATCTGCTTTGACTCCAATGCGCAGTTAGTTTCCTGTAAATTATGAAGATGGAGCTGCCTGGTTCTCATGGGAGAAAAACTGGTCAAGATCCCCGTCACGTGATTGACATGCAATATACAGCCTCGAGAAGAGACTGCAGTCACTCTTCACTGCTTTGACTGCGTCTTGGTCTGTGGCCGACTGACGAGCGGCAACTTGTTCTTGGTCGCTGTGTCTGTAACTGGCTTCGCACATTGTTCCAGCCTTTCTTAAACAAACATTGTATATTGCTTCTCACCAAGGGATTCAATCTTTCTCGCAGTTTCTGCCACTGGGGTTTCCACGATGTCCTTCGTGTCAAGGACCAGTAAATCTTGAGAGCTCTCTAGAAAGGGATTTCCCATCTCTTGACACACTTCCATAAGCACCCTGACATCCTTCACAAAGGCTGTCGGTACTCCAGGTTTTTGGTCATGGTGATGATGCTCTTATGTCATGTCCTCTCCTCGTGGCCTGCTCTTCAAACTCTGTAATGATCTTGGCTATTTCTGGCCCTGCCACCATCCAGCGCCTGAGTGCTCCAGGATTTCCTGTCAGTCCAATAGCTCCACCAGACCCTTAGACCATAGCGTTGTTCTGCTCATGACATTGGTCGATCGCCATGGCAGAGAACTTATTGCAGGTCTTGTGTACTACAAAGTTTCCAGACTTGAATTCTGCAAGGACATGTAAGTGCTTGTCAATGAGGTTTATCATATCACGGATGTGTACATAAAGCTACCTGGAATAGTGAATGTAATTTAAGGCGAACATCCAGGGCATGATGTGTGTCAGGGTTGCACATAGAGCTCAAAAAGTTTCCTTCACGAAGCGATCGAATGCACACCAGCAACAGAACCTCTAGCAACAGCGCCGCAGACTATATAGGCAGACCATGACACCCATTCCTCTATGGATTGCTTCTCTAGAGCTGACGTCAATGTCTTCAACCATCAATACTCTTCGTGTACAGCAGCTTTAGCAGTCAGCAGGTCGAGAGGTCTTGCCAGACGTTGAACAGCCGGTGCAGTGAAGTGCTTCGTCTTCATGGCAACGGGTTGCACACCTGTGTACACTGAAGGCAAAGGTGTTAACGTCTTAAATGTGGAGATGTCTTGCCCAAGCACCAATACACCAAGGTCGTGTCCACCATTTATGTGTGATGGATGTTGCATTAAGGATATATCAGTGCCATGGAAATAATCCTTGGCCGTAGCAGAGCTAGGGTTATGGTCAATATTATCAACATCCCCAGAAGTGAACAGCCCCTGGCGCAGCTTGCGTGGGAAAACAACTTTTTCCATGTTGAAGCGCTGGCAGACGCCATTGGCAATGTCTGCTGTGAGCTGTAGTAATCTATAATACGAAACACACATCCCTAGGCCGAAGAGTAGGCCTATGTCGATCAGTTCTCTGCTCCTGGTCACAACGTGAATCTTGAGGGTCAGGTAGAGTGGGAATGAGGTTTCTCCCTCGCGGTTGTGGCGCACTGAGGTTGACTCCATATGCAGCATGCATGCTTCACACTGTTGAACACCAGTAGCTGCGATAGTGTAAGCGCAGCAGTTGTGTTGGTTATGTTGGCCAACTGAGTCTGGTGCTTGATGTTCGGATTGTTCGCCCCATCGAGGATCATGTTAACCAGAGCAAGGAGGGATGGTGTCACAGAATTTATCTGAGAATCAGCTCGGAACGCACCGTCAAAGTGAATCTTGTCTCGAAAATTTCTCTATGGACTACCTGTGCTGCTCTTACTAGGTACATCGCATCACTGTCATGATCACAGGCCTTCATCAGGGTGGGAGAGGGACCTATGTCTTTCTCAAACAAGAGAAGTGTGTCTCGGCCCTGCAAATGCGCTCTCAGGTTAGGAAGTGCAGAAAGAAGCCCATCCTTCAGCCTGGTTGTGTGTACCCTGTTGGTTTCCGTGGCACCCAGCTGCTCTAATCTGGTCTTGTAGAGGTTAGCCACGTGGTAGAGTTTGAATACAGGGACATTGTCCTCATCTTCATGCATGTCCTCCATGAACACCACCAGCTCAGCCATGCAATCGATCATCGTCATTGTCTACCAGTGATGCTGGTCTGATTTTGTTGTATAATGCACGGAGACAGTTGCGATGGTATTTTGCCTCGATGGCAATCAGGTCTCCTGCAGACAGCTTGGCCAGCAGTTCAGTGTCCTCGAATTCAGTGGCATCTTCAAACGTTCTTGTCAATTCCCATTGTAGCTTCTTGGTGCAAGTCTGCTGTGCCAGCTGGCTTATTGCAGAAGGAAACAGATAGGTTCGGTTGACTGTGGAAGCCTGTGGGCAGCTGCTGATCGTGTGCTGCGCAGAGTTGGAGTAGCGGTACCAAATTGTTGTCCTGAAGCGGATTCTGCTCTGTTCTGCTGGTCAAATATTTTTTGTTGAACTTTAAACGACATTTCTTGTGCTACTGAGCATTGTGTCTCCTCAAGTTAGCTTCTATGCCATCGCCATCATCCAGTCTGTTGACGTCTAGTTCCATTGGCATGTGACGAAGTTCCTTGAACTGGACGAGGTCTTCTTTCAATGATGCATCGCCAACACCTCTCGGTTTCATGGTAGATCTTAGTGGGCACTTCAAACTAACAACCATCGCTACAAGAGCAAGAGTGCTACACTTCCATCCTTGCTGCCTGCACACTCTGCACATGCGCGTTAACAAATAACATTCACCACTACTGAAAGAATAAAAGACAAGTGTTGCCATTGTTGTTTCAATCTTACAAAATACAGTAAGCTAAATGCAAAAAGCCAAACGGAAAATTTGGAGCCAAACCAATATGAAAAAAGCCAAAATAAGGCCAAAAGGCCAAACCCAAATTTTATGGCCAAACGACTTCAAAAAGGGCCAAATTTGTGAAGTTTAGCCGTAAAGGGGCCAACCTGGCAACTCTGATAATAATGACCAACACACTAACACAGTCAACACTCTGTAGAATGTGTACACACTTTTATTATAACGCATATGCATGGTTTGTACATCATACACACCTTTAAGATTAACCAATGACGCCAAATATCAATATTCTGATACTTTGAGGTCATTGACCTCTCGGGGTCATCAGAGGTCAAATCTGACTTACCTCCCAATCTTAAAATGATCCTTATTGTATGTGCTAACACTGGTGAAAATTTCATGCTTTAGTCATAATTGACACAATTGGTTTGATTATGAGAGGTTATCAGCTGCACTATATCGCAAGTTCACGTCTAATTCCAATAAAACTGCAATGAACAACTTGCATTTATTTTCAACCTTCAAATTGGCTCCGTCGAATCGATCGATCGATCGAACACAGGTTAAGAACCACTGGTTTAGAGTGTAAGACCAAATTTTCGAAAATGCATTGCTAGCAAAGATAAAGTGGGTGGCTGAAATTCTGGTGAGGCCTCATCCTTAGGTTAGAAAAATTAAAATGAGCCTGTAAAGGGCCGACACGGCTCGTATCGTTTGTTTTCTCAAACCATAGCACTTCTGCGATGCACCGTAATATGGCTATGCTCTAACTCAGTGTTTCTCAACTTTTTTTGGCCCAACGCCCCCTTCATGAATTGGCAAAAATTTACCGCCCCCCCCCCCCCCCCCCAACAACAACGATTAATTATGAAAAGCGAATATAACACAAAAAATGCTATTAATACTACAAAAAGTGCTCTATGCCAAGCAGAGCAAATTACATCAAATATAGGCTAGTTACCCAGTCTCTAAAACCCTTACAGCCTGTTTTACCCTAAAAAGGGGACCATCAGAAGATCCTTATTCAGATAGAATTCTATTTCTATTAGAATAAGGATCTTTTGATGATTCCATTTTAGAGTGAAACAGGCTGTAAGGATTTTAGAGACTAGTAACTATATTTGAAAAAAGCAAATATATATTTGCGAGCATGAAAACAGTAGGACTATAGGCCTACTGGTAGTCAGTGTGAACCTTGGGTTTGGTGAGAAAGTGCCAGTTTTTCCACATCCGGTGTAAAGCCAGTGAGAAACATTGGAAGATCACCTCTTATGGATATGTCAAGTGGGTTGGTATGTAGCAGAAAAACACAGCTGAATCCCTTTTCCACCAGGTATGAAGTAGGAAATGTTATCACGACAATACGAGCTCTTTGACGAAATCGTTACGCTGGGTGGTAGATGGGTTAAACCAGAATGCACCCTAATAATCAAAACGCCCCCCTTAATCCGAAGTAATCATACCGCCCCCTTGAAAAACCAAAACGCCCCCCGGGGGGCGGTACCGCCCCCGTTGAGAATGACTGCTCTAACTAAATAAACAATTGGCTTAAAATTAAAGTTACCCGGAGCATAATTATCTCTAATATATTTGCTTGTTGCTTCATTTAGATGAACTTTTATCAGTTCCGAGTGGTCGTGGTTGCAATGGAATTCACGCGTTATCCTGTGAAGAACCTTACCAGAGTAGATTCCTTCATGTGCAGGAACAGTGCAAGAAAAAGCCTCAACAAAATTATAGTTTGCTTTCTCTTCATTACAAGTTCAGTGATAAACTGAAACTGGTCATGTGCGAAACTCCGAAGGCAAGTCTTTGGATTTTAATGCAGGAGAAGTAGGGGACCTATGGGGGCAATCAAGTTGATTTAATTTTTTACAAGGCATATATGCAGGGGCGTAGCCAGTACCAAATGTTGGAGTGGGAGCAAAAAAGTATCTTTGCATATGTGAGTGAGCCCGGCAATGAGTCACTTAAGGTGGAGCATCCACAGAAAAGTCTGGAAGGGCCTCTCTCCCCCCCAAAAAAAAAACCTAAAGTTGTGCATTCTGAGAGTACTTTCAGCCTAAATGAATAATAAAACTTGGCCAAATGATGCTTTAACAGAGTGTGCAATTTCTTTTTGAATTTTTTCGGGGGGACAATTTGCACCATAAGGAAAAGTGTATAAACTGCTGCGGTTCTTACTTTATCTATTTCACACTAGCATGAGCTCCGTTAGAGGGGGGCCTGGGGAGTGATTAACCCCCACCAATTGGAGTGGGGGGTAATTAATGCAAAATTACCCCCCCCCACTAATGTAGAGATAAAAAAATTAGTTTTAATATTTTTGTGTTTTATTTTCGTTTTTTTTATTTTGTTGTACTACTTTTAAGGTTTTGCTTGGAAATTCCGACTCGTACGACAACCCCAAACCATCTGTATTCTGTCAAAAATGTACGCATCACAATGCACTATGTATGACGTCATAATTTCTTCAACCACAGACATATACTGTATATGTCTGTGGTTGAAGAAAGTGACCTCTTTACCAAAATTGTGTCATAATTTCTCACTACTACAAACTGTTTAATTTCGGTTTTATCACTCACAAACGAAACCCACTACAGTTGCATTGTTTCAATGTCTTTCGGTGTTGAATCGTTGTAACTCGGCGCCTTTTTTCGCGAAGATAGCTTCTCTTCGCCTTTGTTTGAACCACCGGGGTTTGATGGTTTTGCCATGCCATGCGATTTTGCTGATGGCGAGACGATGGGTGGCTTTTAAAATTGATTGCAAAATATAGCTGAGTCAAGGGACAGTTATTTGCTGAGTCAAGTTAAATTCCTATTTATTTTTAAATAATATTATTATTTTTAAAATTCCATTTTTTGTTTAGTGTTATTTCTTACACGGCGCAAATGGTAGGCCTCCCTGTAGTATCGATCAAGATGTCTCCCTATTTTCAGTTGTTGTAAAAGTTAATGCATTTTAGCTTTTATTTTTTACTGAGTTGAATGTAGGTCTAGCTTTGACCTTAACGCTTTTGACTATTCAAATCTAACCTTTTAGCATCTGAATGCAAAATTTGGAGGACTTGAGCCAAGGAAGAATACAGAGAGGGATTTTTGCGTAGCCTACGTCCCCACTTCCAGTCAAAATTGTCTCAAAACTTTAAAAATTGTGGCAAATGTTGAAGAGCTTTTGCTTGCGATTTCAGATTCGTTGAAATAATTTTTCGATTTTAAATCGTGCTGAAAAGCAAAAAATTTGCGCCTTCGGCGCGAAACATATCGCTTAAGACGCTGTATAAGAAACTGAAGCTTTCAATAATGCGAAGTGGGTCTGGGGGGCGACCTCCCAAAAGTACATATGATGCGATAATCCAATAAGCTCCCTGTCAATGTCAAAACTTTGTTCCCACCCCTGCTTAAATTACCCCCCACTCTCAGAAAGTGTCAGGAGCCCCTGCACACTAGTATAGTAAAATTGTATTGCTATTGTATTTAATTTTTACGTATTAAAAAAGCCACTAAAACTTCCCATTGGTCCCCACTGGAAGGGACCTATGGACAAGAAGTTTTCGAGAGCACAAATATAAACATTGATGAGGTAGTCTCTTTTATTTATCTTTAAGCTGTGTTGTTTCTCTGCCTTAGAAGTTTTGCGCTTTGCGATGACGCCATCATGTACTTCAACTGCTCGTCTTTGAACAATCTTTTCATATTCTTACTTTTTTAGTTGTTGGCATTCTTCAGATACACAGTCTTCGTAATTGCAAAAAATACGTTCAACTTTCCTTGTACCTTGCGTTTTCTGTAGTCTAAAGCATTGAATCAACCTTGGAAATAATTGGAAATGACTTCCCATCTGACATTGACATATCTCACTTTGGTTTGAAGCCTACGCTTATGCGGTGATGTGAACATGAAAGTAAACCTGTTGTAGGTAATACTGCGCCTAAACATAGCTATCTTTTGAAGGTGGCAAGTACAACATTGCAGAAGTTATTGGTTCGATTGGATTCTTCGTTTAAGAAAGAACATTCGTGGACTAAGAAACACGAATGTGGGTACTGGGGAAACAAGTGTTTTACCGAGTAAGTACACAGTATTTTTTTGCAAACCTGTCAATTAATTAACACAATAAAAATGCATATAGCACAAGCACTTGTATAAACGTATTATAAGTGCTTGGAAATATGTATGGATATATGACTACAATTTTATTTAAGTTACGTTTATGTTAGGGTACAATTTTCGCAAGCTTTAGCAAAAAAATTGATTACCAAGTCATGCTCCCTATATTAAATGCCTCAGATTACATTTAACATGAATAGTGGGCTGTTGATTTAGAAATTATTTCATTAATTCTTCAGATTTCTGGTGTTTTTTTTTTAGTGACTCTAGTTAGGCTAAGCTAATGATAAATATTGAAAGTGATAACTTGCTTTGTTTTCGACGTTTTGTTGGTCGACACGATTAACTTCATCAAGGAGCTAAAACAGTCAAAAGTGTAGCCTACCTGTTTAGAATTAAATGTATTTTCTTCGTGCAGACTTTACGTGGTGAAAAGTCTCATTCTATACATAGCTAGTTTAAAAATTTTCTATCTATATAGCCTATGTTAGGATTAGTAAATGTTGAAAATCGCAAAAGCAAAAGACGTAGCCTATAACATTTTAATGTCTACCCTTTCTCTTGTCGGTGACACAAAGTTTCTTGCCTGCTAATAATAGGAAGGCAGGAAAAGTCTATTGGTAGATTTATTGACTTGTCGGTTAATTATTATTCAAGTTTGCGTTTTAGGTGTTTTCTAAATAACATTTGTCTTCATGCTACATTATCTTACAGACTTTCTGAAAGAGAAGCTCGTTTACGGACGAAAACATATACATCGTTTCTGATATCTCGTCATCCTTTAGAAAGAGTTGTATCTGGTTATATCGACAAATTGGAAAAAAACGATTTATATTTTCGCAAATGGATTGGAAAATCTGCAGCTCTTCAGCAAGCACGTTTATATCTACACGATGTCGGGAGAGGGTACGTATCGGTGCCGCTGTTCGGTTAAGTCACTTGAATTAGCAAAGGAATCAATCAAAATATCTAATATCAAATAAAAAAAAAATTATGACATAATTTATAACGTTATATAATAGTTCAATGTTTTATTTTGTAGTTTAAAGAACATTTGGCAACACTGTTAACTATCTCTATCCTTATTTGTCTACTTTATCTATCTGTCTAGAAAACATATAATATTATATGTCTACTGTAATAGTTAGGGTGCATGGTCCACACGATAATGGAAAGCAACAGCAACAGAGTTGCTTTCACCATTGGCAACTTGCATCAGAAAAACCTCTGACGCGGAAAAAAAAATTTGTGTGGTAGCGATAGCGGTTATCAAACTTTTTTGATCAAAAGCACACCAAAAAAAATTCGGAATCTACCCGGCATATTGCTTTCCTACGTCATTGTTTTTTTGTCAAAATATGGCCTTTCATCAACGTTTTGATCTAATCTGCTACGTTGAACAAACTATAGCCTATAATTAGCATGATAGAGAGTTGCGTTGTAATTTTTATCAATGTAGCTATGCTAGTAAAATCATTTGCTTTTACTGCTGTTTTTGCTTGTTGTATCCAGGCTTACACCTGGTGGTTGAAGATTTAGATTAAGTGGACGGGAAGGCAAGGAAGCCAATCTTCGTGTCCACACCTTCAGGCATGCCTTAAAGTGTCCTGCCAAAGACACAGCCGCATGCTCTTGAGCGGTGTCGAACCGGCGCCCTTTCGATTGCCGTTTCAGGGCTCTCATAAGCTCACCACTCGGCTATGCAGCTGACATAGAATCTACCTACAATATAATTACTGCAATATGTAAGCAGTGATGGCAGGCTAGAAACTCCTGTTCACATGAATTTGCATTGCGAATGATTGTCGCTACGCTGTCATTGACTGACTTAGACGTTTTTGGAGGCACCTCCTTTATACAAATAACTGATAACCAAATGATTTTCGTATTTAATTTTCGGCAATTTATAGTGGTCTATTGTAACATAACTATAATGTGCTCTCTTGCCTCTTCGCAACAACTTCGACACTTTGCAGCTTTGCACTGCGGATGCAATATCCAATCACTAACTTTCGACCTTTTTACTCTTTTTTAAACTCACTTCACTGTTTCCACGAACTTACAACTGCAGATATTCTTCGTAGCAAGCAATTTTACCTATGTTGAAATTGTTCGCCAAACCCAAACAGCAAAACACAAGGCTGCCTGACTGTCCAAGACAATTGAGCCCCTGCAATTGAGTCACTGATCTTCTCGTTTGCAGGGGCCAAATGATCTCAAATGATTTTTTAAATGTTAAAGACAATATTTAGAAAACAGCCTCTCACTTTCCTCAGTAATCTCAAAGATAATCTTCACGTTACAACCAGGGGCGCCGGAAGCGGGGGGGCAGGGGGGGCGAATGCCCCCCTGCCCTCAATTTTTCTGCAGATGGAGGGGCAGGGGGGGCAATGGTGCCCTTTTAAAGTCATGTAAGCTACTGCACATTTCGCAATATAACAATTTCTGCTATTCCCTTTTAGCCTAATTATGATCTTTCATTTTTGCCTCAAAATAATATTTACGGCACAAAATTTTGAAACACAGTACAGGCCTTCAAACTCGTTTTTTTCGGCAGCCATCGTGGCTTACCGGGAGCTCCTTCTCGGCGGCCAAATCTGCGTGCTTGGAGGCCAAAATACAAATAATAACGATAGCACAAGTAGGCCTAAATAGAATTAAACTTGCAACAATGCTAAAATGATCACTTAGCGTTGTTGAAGGCTGGGCCTGGGCGACGTCCTACAATAGAATCGTTACACCACGCAATAACTGCTTTATCGAGATTGTAATCTAGTACTGTGGGACCATCTAACGACACTCGCACGAGTGTCTCCAATGTGGCTGATTTTAAAGAAGTTGGCCACTCCCCTAGACTTCTTTTTAGCAACGAAAAACAACATTCGACATGAGTTGACGATGACCGCAAGGTAATAAAATAAGTATTTCAATGATGTGAAGGACATTACTAAAAAGAAGCATAATTTTGCAAAATATGACCAACAAATGTTTTCCCCTCGGATGTCAACTAACTTAGTTCTCCTTTTTAACAACGATTCAATGTCCGACAACATCGAATCGACATAAAAACGACAATATTACCAGCTGATGTAAATCAGCACTTCGGATTAAGACTTTGTTAAAATAAACGTCGAGAATTACAAACAAGACTTACAGCGCTGGTGATCGCAGATGGATATCTTCCATCAATAACAAAAATCTTCCCGCACAATGCAACAGTGGCGATTATGACGCGCTGACGTAATTTTGCGTCACTCTTTGATACTACATGTTTTCGACAGTTAATCCACGATCATTCTATTGCGAAATTAAATAATTGGCTAGAAGAGACCGGCGACCAAACTTGGCCGATTGAGGAGGTAGCACCGGCGGTCATTCAAGCACTACTTAGCGGCCATGGCCGCAGGTTGCTTTAAGGCTTGACAGTAGGTTACATCATTATAACATAGCATGATGCCCTTCTTTGTATACCGGACACTTGTAGGCTATCATTACTCAATACATAGTGAGCTGATAGATTAGCATTATCGCTATATCTTATCTTGAAACTTGAAAAAAAATTGGCCTTTTAGTAAACAAAAGTGCCCTATTTTCGTAATCTTGCCCCCCCAGTCAAAAATCGTTCCGGCGCCCCTGGTTACAACCACAACAACAGTCAAATACCGAGATAAATGGAAAGAATTATGCATGAACGCCTTAACCTGGAACAGGCATGGTACACAAAGAAGAAGAAAGATTCAAATTCAAAATGAACAATCGTATCAAATTAAGATTGAAAGACAGTTAGAGATTTATAGTAAAAGAGAGATTTCGAATGGTGGTGGTAAATACCTACAAGGAGTTTATACTTGAAATATAATACACAATTAAAAGTAATAAAAGTTGCATGTTTATCTGAATTAGCTAAGAACGTCTCATTACAAACTAGCAGTTAGGCCTAACACTGTACATGATAGCCTACTGTATGCTGCTTGGGAGTTTTTCCATCTAATTGCTTGCCAACCTTGAGAATGTTGTTGATATATTCCTTTTTTTTTTTTTTTTCAGTGAAGATTTGCTGAAAAAGAAAGAAAAAGATATCAAAGCTTTGAAAACATTTAAACAGCTGTCATCTTCGCACCAAAATGACGTCCTAAAATACATAAACGTAATGAGGACCGGAGCAATATCATTTGCGCAGTTGGTAAGGTAAGTTTTCTACAATGTAATTTGAAACTGTTGTAAACGCCTGAAAACGGTGCCCTACAAGGATCAAGTTCTGGCTCCATTATTTTTAACATCTACACTAAGGTAGGCCTAGTCCTTATTTGCCGACTTTTAAATTTTTACGCTGGCGCCCTCTAAAATCGTTCCAAATGGTTAAAATGAAAGACCTCAAGTTTTTTTTTTAATTAATCAACATTTAAGTCTTTAAGGTACGGTATGCTTAAGGCCTTAAATGTTCTTCGCATTTTCAATTGTCTGGTTCCATTTGAACATGTTTTGTAGTGCAGAAGTCAATTGTCGTTGTGATTCTGCAGCTCTCTTTACGCCATGGCACTCCCAAAGTCATAGCATTAACTTTTCTCAATCCCATAAATTGGTTTTAGTGCAATGTCTACCTACAACTTATCTTAATCTTTCAACTTAATGTCAAAGTACTGTGATAAGCGTGGCATCTTTTTTTAATGAAATCACTCAGACTGGATGGATGGATGGTCATTTTATTTTTGTTTGGATGCGAAACGCCGAAACATACATAAAACAAAAACTGACACTGTGCATCCAATGAGAGAGTGTGAAAAACCGTAGCCCTGAAGGCGTAGGAGGTCGTCGAGTCTACACTCTCTCATACAAATAGTTATACGAAAGAAAGTATTGCGTATTTAAAAATTGTAGCAAATTGACACAAAAAAGACGAAGGAAGGAAGAATAGAAAAAAACGAAAACAAATACAGATACTACAAAAAATAATAACAATTAACATAGTCAGGTAGTGGATGTCGTTTTTATAGCTCTTGATTATTGAAGAAGTGTTTTTTGCACATTTTATTGAAAAATTTGAAGCCTTTTTTCATGTTTTTTTTCATATTTTGAGGTAAACTGTCCCATACCTTGATTCCCATGCATTTTAAACTTATTTGAAATAATTGGGTATTTGCCTGTTTAGTAAAAAGTGAATTGGAGCTTGGACGTCGGGTGTTATACGAATGAATAGCTCATACATGTGTAAAGAAAGTTTTGAAGTTTTCCGGTAGTTTATTATTATAAAATTTGTACATAAATTTGCTTATTTCTAGTTTATAAGT
This sequence comes from Aplidium turbinatum, assembly GCF_918807975.1. NCBI lineage: Eukaryota > Metazoa > Chordata > Ascidiacea > Aplousobranchia > Polyclinidae > Aplidium > Aplidium turbinatum. The sequence goes on along the minus strand of NC_137476.1, from coordinate 22,041,994 downwards.
AGAATTAACAGTTAGTATTTTATTTTCTTGGTAAAGTGGCAGTAATTTAGTTTTCATTTCAAATGCTCCTGTAACGATTTTAATTATCTTATTTTGTCTAACTTGAACTCTATTCAAGTATTTTGTGGGTGTGCTACTGTGCATCCCCAGTTGATAATTCCATATTGTAGGTGCGAGTGTACAATGCTATAACAAATATTGATGAGAACTTTTCTAGAAGTAAATTTTCTAAGTTTACTCAGTACGCCTGAAGAAGAGGATAGTTTTTTCGAGAGGCTATCAATGTGTTTATTTCAGTTGAGTTTGTTATCAATTGTGATTCCTAAGTAGCGTGTGTGGTCAACTTCCTTAATTATTGTACCATTTAGTTTAATTTGCATATCGGAGAGTGTAGTCTTTTTATTGTTAAAGAGTATGTAGCTAGTTTTACTCAAGTTGAGTGTCAACTGATTGTTATCAAGCCAAGTGTAGAGTTTGCATAATTCTTTATTCATTATCGGCTGGAGGTTGCTGGTAGTTTTTTGAGCCAAATAGAGAACTGTGTCATCAGCATAGAGTAGAGTTTTCAAATTAGTTGCATCGAGAAGATCGTTTATGTAAACTGAAAACAAAAAGGGGCCAAGTACACTGCCCTGAGGAACTCCAATAGTAATATTTGAGCGAAAAGAGTTGATTTCCCCGCCATGTACATATTGCTGCCTATTGGTTAGGTATGAATGAATAAGGTTTTTAACGTTTCCCCTTACGCCATAATGATTCAACTTGTCAATTAAGATTTCGTGATTAACTGTATCGAATGCTTTTTTGAGATCTATAAACAGTGAGCACACAATGTGATTGTTGTTTAGTTCATTTATGATATCTTTATGGAAGTGAGTAATTGCTAAATTGGTTGAGTAGTTTTTCCGAAATCCAAATTGCAAAGGGGAGAAGAGTTTATATTTTTCCCAGAAATTAGCCAAGCGTTTGTGAATGATTGTCTCAAATATTTTGTTAAAAGGCGATAAAATCGATATCGGTCTGTAATTCTGAGGTTCTTGCTTGGAGCCTGATTTATAGATAGGTATGACTTTGGCTATTTTCAAATCTTCAGGATAGTGTCCAGTAATCATACAGTTATTAAAGACTCGGGTAAGATAAGGAACTATTAAGAACTTGGAGCTCTTTATAATAGTCAAGGGAATGTCATCGTATCCTGGGGACTTGTTATGCTTGAGGTCATCAATTATATTTATTACTTCGTTATTATCTGTTGGTTGCAGGCTGACGGAAGTAACAGGGCTAGACCGTCCATTTTTTAGAGTATTTCTGTAATTTGTGCTTATTTGTTTACCTTTGGCTAGTTTATGACCAATATTCACAAAATAGTTATTCATTTCCTCGCAGATTTCTTCTGGTTTTTCTGTAGTTGTGTGATTGTTAAGAGAGATTTTGGATGGTAATTCATTAGTTTTGTTTTGTTTACGTATTATCTTGTTGATAGTCTTCCAAGTATCTGAGGAACTCCTACCCAATTTGAATATTTCTTTGTAATAAGCCTTTTTCGCTTTAGTTTTTATGCGAGTTAATTTGTTACGAAATTGTTTATATTCACTGTGTATTGTGGGATCCTTATTTTTGAGAAATTTTTGAAAAAGTTTAGTTTGTTTTTTGATAAGCTTCAAGATACGATTAGAAATCCAAGGTTTACCTGATGAGGAATGTTGTTTACGTGTTTGTTTAACTTTAGAAAAATGTAGGTTTGTTAAGAAGATCATTTTAGCAATAAGCCATTCAATACTATTACTGCTTATTGCGGTTGGAGTTTGAAGGATAGAATCAAGATCAGCTAGATATTTTTCAAGCCTTTGTGCGGTGATTTTTCTAATCAATGGCCTCGACTGCTCTTTATGTGATGCCGTAAACTTTGTTTTGACCATAATGGGCAAGTGATCCGATACGTCACTTGAAATTACAAAGGGTTTCATTTTATGGGCGTGTAAACAGTTGGTGTAAATGTGATCAATAATTGCGCTGGTGGTTGTAGTTATTCTAGTTGGTATGTTTATTGGTTGTAACGCACCCGCAGCGGTAACTCCATCAAAGTAAAGTTTGAATTTATTGTTTTCATTATACTTTCCAAAGTCGATGTTGAAGTCACCTAGGATCAGATACTTCTGCTTAGGTTTGAATGATTTAATCAAATTAATAAAGCTTTCCTGAAAGCAGCTTATGTCGCTAGAAGGATGGCGGTAAATCGATCCGATGATAAGGAACTCATTGTTAGGCAACGAGATTTCAGCCCAGACGTCTTCGCAGTTTTTTAAATTAAGGCGGAGAGTGTCTAAGTTATTGAAGGTTAATTTATTTGATAAGTAGATACCAGCTCCTTCTGCTTTTGTGCTGGAATTCACGTTAATTAGTTCGTACCCAGGAAGCCGAACGAGACTTTCAGTGCTAGTGGTTAGTCGTGTTTCAGTCAAACAGAGTATATCTATTGGTTTTAAAATGTCAGAAAGGAGTTGATCTAGTTTTTCTATGTTTTTATTTAGACTCACTATGTTAACATGACAAACAGTTAGATCTGATGTCGTGTTTGTAAGTAATTCTTTTATGACACTGGTGGTTGTGTGTTTTTCACATACATTTCGATAGTTACTACTAAAGTCTTCATCTATTAATTCCATAAGCATACCGTTGTGGTATTTCCAAAACAGTTAAAAACAGGTAAAAGTAGGCTAATAAGTAAAGAAAAGACAAGAGGAATAACAAATACACCCACCATCACAGCTTTTTTAGATCGTCTTCTTTGTTAATTATAATTGAATCGAAACCGTCACTCTTTCTCACATATATCCGTCCATTTGTAGTCCAAACATATCGATATTTTTTGCTTTTTGCTTTTTGTTTGCCGAGCCAGAAAAGCCTCTTTCGTTGCTGTGTTAAATTTTCGTTGATGTACAGTTCTCTCATTCCTTCTATTGGGAATACTTGGTCTCGAGCAGCTTTGCGATTTTTATAGATGCTGTTGCGCACGTTGCGATTGCTGAAGCGCACGATGACCGCAGGTGGTTTCGCATCATCCTTCTGTTGTCGTCGATGTGCTGCTATAATTTCATCTTCTTTTACTTCAACATCGAGCTTGCTGGCCAGTTGAATAACAATGTTGCAAATATCTTCATTTTTCTTCACTGGTATTCCGACAAACTCAAGATTTTTTCGTCTTTCGTATTGTTCTAGATTATCTAATTTGATACATTCTTTGTTTGTTTTGGTTTCTAATTTCTTTGCACTAGTATTTAGCTTTTCAATTTCAGTTTCCTGTACTTTGTTTGATTTCACCACGGTCTCGTATTGTTTTTTCAACTCTTCATATTTGTTGCATATAAAGTTTTGGCTGTCTTTTAGCTGCTCAATTTCAGTTTTAAGTAGTAAAACCTCTTCCTCGTGCTTTTTTACCAGTCTTTCCATTGCTTTGTTTATCAATTCTTTCATTCTAGGCATGCATTTTTCAACCATTTTATCCAAACTGTTTTGATTAGAGCTGTCCGAGTCGCCCTCTCTTACAGAAGTACCAGACTTTCTTGATTTTTCACTTGGCATTACGCCCGAAGCCAGAGAGAAGAGAGAAAAAAAAACACGTCCGTTCAGCAGAACGACAACTTCAGAATGATGAACGTTTGTAGAACGTTTGAACGTTTGAACGACTGTAACGTTTCCATTCGTTATGTACTTGTCACAAATGTATCTGTATTATTCAGCGTCCTGCATGTCATTGGCATATGTTATTAGTAGTGATGGAACAAGTAACGACCTCTGGCTTCAATTCGGGCCATTTTTTCAACTAGCTCTGGTCCAGAGGTGTATGTGGCTGTGGTCCGGTTCATGACCTTGAATAAACCTAATTTTTGTATCATGGTGGTAGTGTAGAAATACAAGAATAGGCTACACATGTTGCCTGCAACATTGGTCAACTCCGTAGTGCCCAAGAAACAGTCAAATTTTCAAAAATGAAAAAGTAACAGTAACCTCTTAAGTAGCCTACATGTAGCCTACACAGTAGCTCCACATAAAGTAAACTTTACATGACTTTTGACTCTTTTTTTTTATTTCTTTAAAGATAATGTCTAAAAAGATATTATTAAAAGTAACTACGGACAGGACTGTCCGAACAAGACTGCGGATAGGACAGTCAGTAGGTACTTTTAATAATATCTTTTTAGACATTATCTTCAAAGAAATAAAAAAAGAGTCAAAAGTCATGTAAATTTCACTTTGTTTGGAGCTACATGTACTTGAGAAGTTACTGTTATTTTTTATCCACTTGTTGATCTGTTTGTATCCTCTGTGGATCCTTCTCTTGGATCATGGGCCAATCCTATAGAATCTACCTATAATATAGATGTATGCTGGATTGCTGGTAGGCCTGCACCCCTTCATTTTTTATGAAACTGTTGATCATTTGATTTTAGACAGTCCATGGACTGGACTACCTAGTGGTTTTAACACACTTTAGCAATGCGAAAATATATGTAAAAACTGACTAAAATACGACTGGGTTCGAGTGTGAAAACGGCAAACGAAACTACTAGGGTACTCGACCCAAAGTCATGCACTTTCAAAAATGTTTGTTGCATATAGGCTAGACGATGCAACATGGGGCGCTACAGGGAATGTAAGATTGAAAACTGAATCAAGAAAGTCAATCAAAAATCTTCAATATCTTAAAAACAATTCTATATCGGGTGGATAGGAAATATTGCCAAATTTGAAATCTACACAAATGTTTATACCTGAATGGATCCTATAAAAGGACTCCAAACATTGCCATAAGGCATCTTTTAGACCGCTGGGTGAGAGTGGTAAACAACTGCTGCTTGGTTGGAACATTGATTATATGAAGTAGATATTATCAAAGGCAGGAAGCTCCAACCTCCGGCCGGAGTTGCAATTCTCTGCCCGGAACATCCTGCTACTGGCCAAAATGTTGCCTCCAGTCAGTAGCGTATCCTGGTCGGTTGAGCAAGGGAAGCAATAGAACTCGTGGGGAGTTATAGAGCGTGCCGAAAGCAGGCATATTGTAAGGGATACACCAACTACCAAGAACAGTGTAGCCACGCCGAAATTTTGAAAGCCAAATACTGTAATTGTTTGAGTGAACTTTATTTCAACAATAAATATGTTTTGGTACTTGTAATCTTTCTTTTATCTCCAGTTTATCAAGACATTATAGCTACCACTACAGCAGACCACATGTATGGGCTATAATGTGCATCCAGACCTCCCGACTTTTTCAAAACAACTACTGCCAAATATTAAACTGTTGTATTTATGCAAAAAAAAACTCTAATCGATGTCTAAGAGTACAATTAAACCTTCCAAATTTGACTCTGTGGCAAATTTTGGAAATAAAAAAAATTGGCCATAACTCAGTAGGCTAACTATCTACTTAAAGTATAGGAACATGATTTTGGTATCTAACTAAACTAAATCATATACATAGGCTACCATCTATTTGTCAAAGTCATCAGTGACACGTTAGAATCTAAAAATTACCAAAAAAGAATCAATTTCAGTAAAAATATCAAGAAGCGTGGGTAGGCTACGCAACACTGCAGCCACACTTCTGACTAAACGTTACAGAATATGTTGCTAAGAAAACCAAGAATTTATTCATTAAAATCATGACACTTTTTGTAATGAAACAGTTGACAAGCACGATAGGGTTAAGGGATGGAAATCATACTGAACAAATAAAATCTGCCATCTGATGGGAGATATTTCTAATAATAATTCATTGGCTAAATCTTTATTGCTTTTCTACGTAAAGCAAAAAAAGATGAGCAATTCGTATAGATTTTGCTTTGTGAAAAGTTGTAAAATGATTTGTCGGCTGTATTTCAGATTTCTAGTTGATCAGTACGTAGAAGGAAAAGTTGACAAAATGGATCGACACTGGAAGCCTCAAGTGGATATCTGTCAGCCTTGTGCCTTCAACTACAGCTGCATTATGAGATTTAATGATCTTGCCAAAGACGTTAATCGCATGTGGGATTATGCAATCGACTACTCGAGGTTTAACGTTTCTAAAGAAGATATTTATATCAAAATGAGAGAAACAACGGTTGGCGACAACCCAGTCGCTACACAATATTATAAACAAGTACCTGAGAACCACGTACAAATATTAAGAGCTTTGTATAGAGAAGATTTTTTATTTTATAATTACGACCCTTATTTATATCATGGATATTAATAAAGTACGCTTGACTTTGTACCAGCTGTTTAAACCTGTTGTTTTTCAATTTTTTTTTCGCAAGTTTACTGTTCAAGGCGGTGGGGGAGGGCGTGTTTGGACCAAATTCAACCAGCTGTTACTTGTGATCTGCTGGATTTTTTTCGAACAGAATTTGTACTAATGTGTAGAAAAATCACTTGTCTATAAGTTTGAAAACTTAATATTCTGACATTTTGTATGCTTAACTTGATATTTCATTTTTTGCAAAGGCACCCAAAAACGATTAGTTAGCTTTATGTTGCCGCCTTTTAATTACCGTTCTAATTTTACGCAAAGCTCTGTAAAACAATGAGCCCGCTCCAACGCAATGCGGAGGGTGAGTGCCAGTGTATTATATCAGATAGCTTTACGCGCGAATTTTACATCGTGCTTTACTTCTGAAATCTTCGATGCAAGAAACTCATAGATATTTTACTCGTTGGAAAATCTGGCTTTGTTCACATTATGTTACAATGTAAATAATGACTAAAATTTTCAATAAACAATGGCGGTTTACATTGTTGTGCAATGCAAAAATGACTAAGTAGCCTATATTGGCCTAATATCAATGGTTTATATCGTTTTCAATATCAAATTGAAACAAAAATTGCATTTGTTTTTCATAAGCCAATGCTTTCCGAAACTCATAATTTCTTGTTTTTATGGAGCCAAGCATCCCTTAGCAACAATACCCAAAATATTGACTTTTTTGTTTGTGTGGTTTTGACGTATCTGAATTTTCTTATTTGCAGGCTTTTGATTTTTAAATTATTAATTTTTACGATAGCGTCTAAGAACCAAAAGCCATTCAATTTACACTGTAGTATGTTTATGACTAATCATGTAAGATACCGTACTCACTAAAATACAAATATAAATAACGCGCCAGATTTGAGTATCTCTTTTATTGTAGATTTCTATCAGACAATTTGCTTGCGCTGTCGTCGTAAGCAACAAAAACAAAACAAAATAACCAAAAAGAAAATATTGTTGGACAGAAACTATTACGTGAAAGAGGTGGTCAAGCAATAAGTACAAGGAAAGCAGCGATCTTCCCAGACAGCAAAATCCGTTCTTTCTCTACATTGATTTGACGTCTTCAGACCTTAAAGCAATGTAAAAATGACAGAGTTTTCTTTCTAGGAATAGTTTCTAACAAGAACAAAGTAATTACCATATGGTTTCAACAATCAAAGTGATTTCAACGTAGTTTCAAAGTTTATGATAAGTTGACATGGAGCTGTAATAAAACACAACTGATTTGTAGGCTACCCGATTGCTACTGCACTTCCTCAATTTTTTGGATCCAGAATGAGCTCCATGAATAAAATAATCGCAATAATGTTTTCTGGAAAACAGAAATGGAGGAAGGATAAAATTGCCAAACGCATTGATGACACAAACAATAGATATAGGCTACCGAGTCCCTCTCTCCTCGGCCAACTGAGCGTGTATAGCCTACCCACAGGCGCGAATCTAAGAGTTTTTTTCGGGGGGGGGGCCAGAAAATTTGAAATCAATTAAAAAGAAAGAAAAAGCTAAACAGATATGAACAATGATACTACGACATATACGATATGCTAGAAAATAGACATTAAAACAACCATTTTCATTAATTGTGATGCCGAGGGACTAATATCAGCTGTTTAGAAGCATATCAAACCATTTGATGCGGAAACATACAATTTTTCACAAAATTTCGGGGGGGGCCCCCCCCATAAATCCGCGCCTGCCTACCCAGTTTAGATACTAATCTGATAATGTTAGACCATTAGCACAGTTGTAACACCAGTTCATGGACCATGACCAGTTTTGTCTACATTGTAGACAGACTCAGGCCCAAACTTCTAATTATACTTCCAGCAAATTATCAAAAACTTTTCCTCGCATGAAACCTTGCTCTGCTTAAAATTGTGTTTTTAGCAATTTGTCAATCAATCAATGGTTTTGCAATTGATTGAGTTTCGCTTTTAGCAGCATGATCGTTGCTTACTTTACGGTACAATGTAGATTTTAACGACTTGTTTTAGCCTGATGCTGCGAGGCGCTGTGCCGAAAGAAAATCAACAACGGTGCCGAAAGGGAAGAACTAGGCCTGTCACCTAATCTATTAATCAACGGATTCAACAAAATTTCACAGCAATAACGCCTAACACAGAAACTCAACAGCCATAGCAGTCTCAAGCCAAACAAAAGAGCCGCATAAAAGAACGACTCACTGACTTCAACACCATTCGTCATAGCACCAGCTCAGTGGCCGAGTGGTTTTTGACTTCGACTCTGGTGCTGGTAGATTGAGATCGATTCCAGGTCGGGTCAAACCGAAGACTGTAAAAACGGTACCGATTGTGTTCTTTCTTGTGTAACGCAGTGAGAATAAATCGGGTAATAATGTGATAACATCGTAAAACCTGATATAAAATTAAACATGAGCCCTACCGCTAAAAGACTTTAGCTGTTGTAGAGCGACAATAAATAAAACCATAACATTATTATTATTATTCGTCATAGCACATGATTGGGAAAGTGTGTTCCGAAAGCTAGCGCAATTCGTTATTACCACAGAGAACTCGCAGCATCAGGCTAAAACAGGTCGTTAAAATCTACATTGTGAAGTAATCAATGGTTTATTTGCCAGTAACAGGAACAGTAGCCTATTGTGGTCAAAATATGGCAGTTGCATAGCCTATATAGTATATACACACACCTCAAAAGTGGCATAAGTTTCCATACTGACAGGGAGACAACGAAACAACCATACCGTTTAGTGGGCTACTAGTCCATTGCCATTTTACAGAAATGATATTTTGTCACTTCAGACACAGAAAAGAAAAAAAGTATTTAAGCTACGGTATAACAGAAAAATACAATGTTCCCTCGCTTTAAAATACACACCAAGGGAAAAACAAACATAGGCTACATTTTAGATAGCGTCCTTACAAAATTACAGGAAATAAGCAGAAGTTAGACCAGAGCTTCTGGTTAGATTTCGATAACATACAATTTACGATTTTCCATAGCTTTGTGAAATTAGGGCTTTCATCTCTATGGTTGGTTGCTAGTTGGTTGCTATGTTGGCAACTCTTGTCTAAATCATATTATGTTTGCTGATGAGTGATGACATTTGCTGCATCTCGCTTAGTTTGTGTGGCTTACAAAATTGTTAGATGTTTGCCACAAGTATGCTGTTGAACGTGAAATTACTTTCAATTCTAAAAAGTCATTTGGTATGTTATTCTCCCCCAAAAAAACTTTTATCTTTCACGTGCTCCTCTGCTATATCTAGGTAAATCTAAAATTGTCTTCACAGACTGTATAAAATATCTGGGTGTATTTATTGAGAGTTCTCTCTCAGATGAAAATGATATTTCAAGGCAAGTACGCTCTCAGTACTGTGCTGCAAATAATGCAAAATCGCATTTTTCTAAATGCTCACCCGCTGTAAAAAACATTGTAGCCTACGGTATTTCGTTCTTATATTGCATGTCGTTTTACGCATCCCAGTTGTGGAACAAGTTTAGATCTTCTAGTATAAAACGATTACGTGTTGCTTACAATGACTCTTTCAGAATATTGCACAATTTGCCTCGTATGTCAGTGCCCGTGAATATCAAGTAATGAATAATATAGGCTAACAACGTTTGATGCTTTATTGAGGAAAAACATGTTTTCGTTTATTAACCGTTGCATTCACACCTCAAATCGTTTTACATCAGACCTGATGTCATCTGATTGTTTTTATCGTTCTGAATACTTTCAATATTCTTCCAACGCTCATTGTATGTAAATTTGTAACAGTAGGCCTAGATAGCTTATTTAGTGAGCTTTTTAACCGACGGCATCCAAAGTGGCTCACTGTGACCTTTGTGCATTTGCAGTTTGTGTATTAACTCGTTGTTTTGTTTTGGATATGGACAGCTTTGTCTGACGCAAATAAATAATAATAGTAATAATAATAATATATTAAAACAATTTATTGGTACTTAATGCCAATGTTCTTCAACTCATTACTATAAAACTTCTACTTTAAATCGCATACGAGTTGCTTACAACGACTCGTACAGAATTATCCACAATTTGTCGAGATGCGACAGTGCTAGAGTGTATCAGGTACAGAACGACGTGTTAACATTTGATGCTCTATTAAGAAAAAATTGCTATGCATTTGTAGAACGTTGCAAAAGATCAATTAATCCACTTTTGCGCAATGTTATGTCTTCTGATTATTACTTTAATTCTACATTTTATATTCACTACAACAGTATTTTGTACGTTGTTTGATGTAGCCTACTTGATGTTGTGTTAGTCTGATATTTTGTGTGATGACTGTTAAAAAATTTAAATTCTATGGACTTTGAGTCTGATTGCAAATAAATAAATAAATAAATAAAAATTGGACCTAGCCTAATCTAGTTATAACCATCTGCCAGGTCAATCTTATAGTGAATCCTTGGCCACCCCCTAGTTTCTGCATTAAATCCTCTGGAAGAGACAAAGAGTGCCTGTGAGTTTTAAGTTCTGGATTAACCGTGGAGGAATAGTCACCACAAACTCTTAATTTGGATTTCTTACCTTCGGTAGAAGCCTTGCGAACTGGTACTACAGGAGTTCCCCAGTCGCAAAATTGTAGGCTATAGGACAGGTGTCCACTGTCCAGATAGGCTACCTTTTTCTATGTCGTCGTCATAGGATAGGCCTACTTTACCTCCTACTGCTACTCAAGTTATAACCTTATGCTACTAGTTTTGTATGCTATTTAAGCGCAGCCGATCGGCCTCCAGTCAAATGCGAAGCTTACACGTTGGCATGGCCAGTGTTAGGCCGCCATGGAATAGGCCTTCACCACACGCAGAAAGAAATTGAAAAGTAGATTGAGTTCAGCTTGGATCCGTCTGAGTTTTTCAGCAAGTCACTGCCTTATTTAAAAGACCATGACTCAAATAAGTAATACAATCAACATCTTTTTTTTTTACATAAAGACGAACTGCGACGAAAAGGAGCTGATGAAGTATTATTGCGTTGGGGAATTTTCAAAGCAGGTGCAAGAAAATTTATTGGAACGAATCTGGCAACACTGTTTGTGATATTTATTTTGGGATCTATTTTTTATGTCTCAAGAATTCTAAGGGCCTGGGTTCTGGCCCTGGGACATTGTCTGGGGGGTCAATTACTCCCCCCCTCCCGAAATATTTTGAATAAACATTTTACCTTCTGTTACATATATCATTCGACTGAGTTTTAAAATGGATGTATTGTAGCCTGAAAGCGCTCTCAGAATGTGCAATTTTAAAGTTGTTTTTTTTTCAACTTTTCCTGGCAAAGGCTCCCTCCGAATGCTTTGCTTTCGCCGACTGGCTGCCGGCTTACTGGTATGTGCAATAGCACTTATTTGACCCCCCACCCGAAGTTGTTCGCTGGCTTTGCTGTTAATTAGTAGACTTGGGAAAGAATCAAGATTACCGTACCATTTGCAGATTATGTTATGTTTTTAAGGAAGTGGCTATTTTTCCACAATCAGGTGTTGCCAGAGTTAGGATTAAAGTTAAGAAGGGTTAAGGTAAAAGTTAGAGTTAGGAATAAGATTAGGGTTGTGATCTTTCTAGGCCTAAAAAAAATTTCCAAAATACAAATTTTTGTTTTCAACAGCCTAAAACTTTTCTTAAATTAGGGCAAAATTCCTTCTCTGGCAACACTATTCAGGCTATTATTACATTATATAATGTAAATATAGCCACAGCCTATGTTTAAACATGTAAAAGTTTATTAATATTATTGTATACCGTATTATATATCTATTTTTTAGATTTAGTGTTGTCCAATTGACCTACTATTTGTATAGCCATTGTATTGCAATGATCAATGGAAGTTCAACTGGTATGTATTGATACCGTACGTTAGCTGTAATAGATTTTTATATTTTTAACCTACTTTGTACTTTTTAGACTTAATTTTGATAGCTAGATTGTAACAACAATATGTTGCACCATTTATTGTTTGTGTAGTCAAACTTTGTTAATTAAAACTTTTTTCTGAGCAAATAGTGCAAAGCCTAAAAAGTTAAATCTACAGTATGTTTGCAAATATTTCTGAAACTAAATTGTTTTCATTGTCAGTGACTGCAAATAGAAAATTTATTTGATATTATACAGACAAAATTTGTAAATTGCAAATGACTTTAACATATCAGTCATTTTATTGGTTGGTTGGTTTTGAATGTTTTCCTCAGACTAATAAAGCTTTTGATAGGTTAGTCTTGGCAGGTTCCAATACTTGTAGAGGCTTTGAACCACTGACAGCGTGCCGGTTACAGAGATTACTAAAGTGAAGTTTTGGATAGGCTAGTTGTTGAAGTGTTGTTGCAAAGGAATTATTTTTTTGACCAGGTGCCGCTGAATAGAGAGCAGTCCTGAATGTGTTGCTCAAATGCATACTTTGAGAGCTAAACTTGCGCCGCTTGATCTGGTGTTGTGCGCTTAACCACTGAGCTGCAGCTGTAATGCTGCATAGTCGAGTGATTAGAGCCCTGAAATGGCACTCGAAAGGGCGCCAGTTCGACACTGCTCATGAGCATGCGGCCGTGTCTTTGGCTGTGATATGTTAAGGCATGCTTGAAGGTGGACACAAAGATAAGCTTCCTTGCCTTTCTGTCCACTTAATCTAAATCTTCAACCACCAGGCGTAAGCTTGGATTCCACAAAAATAACACTGAGCCAACAAGGCGGCAAAATGCTAAACTAAATGCCATCTAATGTTAAGTGAAACTGCTTGTTAATCATATAAGTAGAACTCGCCTATAGTGACATCTGAAAGGACCTGTGAAAAGATGTCATTATATTGAAACGTCATTTTATTGAAACAGTCGAACTCTATCTGTAGTTTAAAAACAAGACTTTTTAACATATACCACTTACCAATATGTCACCATAGCCGAATTCTTCTGTACCACCTGAAAGAATAAATTATAATAGTATCAAGATTTGGTTTTTATGAACTTCATTCATTTAATCGTATAATTGACTTGGGCCAAAATATTCTGAAGCAAGGGAAATGAGTTGTATGATAAACATCTACTGATAATCAAAAAAGTATGTTCATTTTTTCTTTTGAATATTTTTCTACGGTGTCCAAAAGTGAAATAATAAAAATAAGGTCACAAGGCATACCTCTAGCTTACTCGTGCAGTTAAAAGAAAAGCAACTAACCATGATGTAATCTCATACACAAGACATTATTTTGCCCAGCTGAACATAAATAAAGCAAAGAGTAGAAAAAGATGCAATGTCTGTCTCGGGCCGCTAAGCTCTCAGCGTCTATCGTGGCCATGGCTGTCTGGAAGCCGTTAAATGGCCTTTGAAACTACCGTGCCAGTAGGCGTGTTTGGTTGCCGGCTTTCACAAGCCAACAATTCTCCACTCGCGTTTGTATGAAAAACTTTATTCTCACTCTTATATTATATATACATAGTCTTTTTTCACAAACAAGGCTGTCTCCACACCCCGATTAGAAATATTGCTGACAAAAATTTCTCAAAAGTCTGAGCATCAACCTATATATAAAAACTGGAAGACCAGCTCTATATCTTCTTGGGAAGCAGTGTATTTAAATACAACTGCAAATATGTTTCAGGGCTTTGTTTGTGTTGTTCTAACTTGAGTGGATGCAAAAAACACAATATTTTAAACGGACTTTTTATTTTTGTTGCTGAGCTCGAAATTTGGTTGCCGGTAAGAAGATCTGTTAGGCCATGCTTGGTCACCGAAAAAATAAAGGAGCTTTGAGGCCTGCTGTCCGAGTGAAAGATGCATCTGTTTGGTAGCATTACAGGCCTTATAACTCGTGTTTTTTTTCGGCAGCCATCGTGGCCTACCGGGAGGTCCTTCTTGCCGGCCAAATCTGCGTGCTTGGAGGCCAAAATACAAATAACGATAGCACAAGTAAATAGAATTGAACTTGCAACAATGCTAAAATGATCACTTAATGTTGTTGAAGTCTGAGTGACGTCCTGCAATAGAATCGTTGTACCACGCAATAATTGCTTTATCGGTATTGTATTCTGGGACCATCTAACGACACTAAATTGTTTCAACTGCTTGCTGCTCAGTAAATTGTTTCAATTGCACACCGCCTTTCATAAAACCTGACCATTTATACTGTTGTGATGTCACCATTGAGGGTGTGAAGTCACTAGCCCATAGCGGGAACATTTCTGAACTATGAACCCTTGTGTTTTCCCTTTGGATGTCAACTAACCTAGTTCTCCTTTTTAACAACGATTCAATGTTGTCTGACGAGAATATTGCCAGCCGATATAAATCAGCACTTCAGATTAACACTTTGTTAAAATAAACGTCAGGAATTACAAACAAGACTTACAGCGCTGGACCGCTGGTGATTGCAGCTAGATATATTCCATACAATAGCAAATGTTTCCGTACAACACAACAGTGTGATTATGACGCGCTGACCTAATTCTGCATCACTCTTTGATACTACATATTTTTGACAGTGAATCCACGCTCATTCTATTGCGAAATTAAATAATTAACTAGAAGAAACCGGCGGCCAAATTGGGTGACTGAGGATGTAGCACCGGCGGTCATTCAAGTGCTACTTAGTGGCCATGGCCGCCGGCTGCTTTAAGGCTTGCATTATTTTTTTCTTACTTTGTTTTTTGCACATGGCAGACAAAAATGCAAAAGAAAAAAGACATTCTACTTTTGCTTGCTGGTAAATGTTTATCATGGGCCTCATTACCTTTGCTTACTACAAACATCTGGCCAAAGATAATTATACAATTAGGTAAACATGTCCGCCGTCACAGCATGTGATGTCCGCGGGAAGTATCATCTAGATCGGTCATATTTGTCCGCCGAGAAGTAACATCGGAACTAGCGATACAAATCGTCATAGCACGAACAATTGTTGCGAGAATATAATTTCCCATGCATCTAGAAAATGTGAATACTGTATCTCTTAGTTTCCATTGAAGCAGAAAAACTTTGGATTTCGACGTTGCTTCAACGATTGGTGATATTGAATCAGCGTAACAAAAGTGAATTATTTGCTAAGAATCGATAGGAGTACCGGTACTTCTACACTAATCACGCGCAACTTAGTTCAAGTCTTACGTCACAATGTCTGGCTTTGATCTCCAAGTAATAATGATAAGAAAAGGTTGGTTGCCAAATTAGATTATACGAGTGAGTAGGCTATTGCAGCAAAATTTGTTAAGTTTTGGTATTACAGAAAGAAAAAAAAGGCCCAAGGAAAATTTACTTTCGCTCACATGTCACGTAAAAATAAACCTAAAGAAAGAAGCCTAATAAAGCTTTGCACAGCAGAAAATAGTGACGTCAGTGACAGTGTAGAAGTTTTCCGACTCGTGCCCAGAGCATTGTGACGCAAGAAGCCACACGACCTCGTTCGGTGGAAGTTAATCAGATATGCGGCGCTTTGACTCTTCAAGCGCATGTTGTTCGTATGGTGAATGCCTTTCAGAGTGACTTCGCTGAAATTTTAAAAAGCCTTCTAAACCGTAGCTATAGTTCTCAAATGGCAAAGAATTATCAAGATAAAGCATGACGGTCGACGCTAAAACTAGTGTGTCCGCCGTGAGATTTAATTTGTCCGTTGAGATAGCTGCTCAGACCGGACACGTTTGTCCGCCGTCAAGAAAAACGAATTTCGAAGCCTGTATGATGAATTTACTTTATACGTGATAGAATTTGGTTCAGAGTTGGATCAATTGCAATTGAATGTAATTAATTACATATTTTAATTTAATTGTAGTGTAGACTTTTTGTTGTATATACTATGTAATTTATAAAAAAATTGGTCCAAATTACACTTAGTACTAAATTGCACGCATGATATCAGTACTTTTGTTAAGTCACTCACTAGTTAGGGTTTAACAGGAACTTCTACAATCTACATTATTACCGAATCTTTATCAAATGCAACTTTAGTTGTTTTTAATAAAGTCCAACTTGTGAAAAAAAATTGTTGAACACATAATATTAAAAAAAAATAAATTTGTAATTGAAACATATGTAATATTTATTACATTTAGAAGTATCGTAATTTTGTAATTTGAAAATTTCAGGATACAGTAATTGTAATGTAATCAAAAATGTTGATGACGTATATTATATATGGTAATTGTAATGTAATTGAACTGAATACTGTGTAATTGATTCAAGACTGATTAGGTTTGGGATTTCAGATTTTAATATTCTGATAAAATGATTGATACGGTAAAGCGATTACCTGATTTTGTCTGTATTACATTTTCAATTTTTCTTGTCATATGGTTTTGGACAAAAGTCAAGGTTTTGGACAATAGGGTGTACTGTACCGGTATATATATATTGTATATACAATTACGGTATCTAAACATATTTTAATTTTATTTTTTTATTATTTCAATGTTCTTTGCTGATGGATGATGTCAACTGTTGTCTTATTCTTGTGATGGTCACGTCTTGTCAATGCCTTCTTCATTCATTCACATGTATCTGGTGTTTGTATCATGTCCCATGGTGGTAACGTTACTTGTTGTTTTGTGTTAATCATTTGTGTGCACACGTTTTATGTCTATACTGTTATTAAATTGTAAAATATTGTTTGTATTTTTGAAATCAATACTGTTAAATAATTCTTCTTCATGGTTGTGCCTTGATAGAGGCTCCTCCTAAGAAAGTGGCTAGAGTTTCTTGTCATATAAACAATCCTGATGAACAGCCACCTAGTGAAGCTTTTGCTGTATCTCGAGCAGGACTTCCTCCCCCTGCCATTGAACATGGAGAGCAGCCAGACCCTGATTCAATGAAGCTGTTTGTTGGTCAAATTCCCAAAGCATGGACAGAAGCAGATATCCGTGACCTTTTGGAAGTTTATGGACCTATTTATCAATTGCATGTTCTCCGAGAAAAAGGAAGTACTGTTAGTAAAGGTGAATTAATTGAACTACACTTGTTTAAAAATGTCTTTGATTGTTATCATGTTTGCTTCGCTTGTCATTGTACATTAATGTTCTCAACTTGGTGAAGCATAGTTTATTTTTTTCCCAGTTTTCCCCAGTCTTTTTCTGACTCTAATCCAGGGGTCACCAAATGGCGGCCCGTGGGCCGCATGCGGCTCGCCAAGCTGTTATGTGCGGCTCGTGGAAGGTATCAGCGCACAAGTATAACCAAAAATACTTTTCTTGAGGAGTTAATAAGCATGAAGATGAAGGTAAAACATACTTTCCGGGAAGCATATTTTCGCTTTGCATATGATTCCACCGACCAACCAATCAGATTGTAGTTCCAGGTGGGGGTCGCCTAAAGTTATTTCAATGCGATGTCCAGCCACACTGTCCCAGTGGTTAATTAAAACGTCTGTTTTCGAATTTTGAAATTGTCTCTGAGCATAGGGTTGCTTATTTTAAGTTTGTAAATGTCATGTAAACACTAGTGTGCGTTTCACCGTTATTGTGTTTCACGAGCAGTGTTCCCTTTATGCAAGTTTTTGTTGGCAAAATAAGTGGGTGTGCCAACTCAATTTATAATAAATTGGCAAAATATTATATATAAATTTAAAGACTTTTTCTGGTTGTATCAAGAAAATGAAATATCTTCTGACAGGTGTTGGTTGTATTACTTCTGATTGTATTATGGTTGTATTTTCATAAGACAACTTCAAATGTTGTTAATCAACTATTCTTGTCATGCTGATAAGCACCACAAGTGACAGTTGTTAAATAATAATCAAAGACGGTTTTATAGACTCTCACAAAAAGGATGAAAAACAAACTCATTGCTTTTTTAAAGGGAACACTGTTCATGAGTTACGATATAAACGTTTTTTCGGTGATTTCCACAAGGGTTTGTTTCATGGTGCCTGGTTTCTTTCTCTCTGTTATTGGAGCCTATTTTTCGCTGATATGTTTGCAGGTCACTATTGTTGCCTGCATTGCGATGTGTCACACATTTGTTTGGTTACTGAAACTGTTAATTGCAAGATATCTTTTGTGAAGCGAAGTGACACCACTCTTGCCTGGCGATGAATATTCTGATGAAATCGCTCGCCTCGTTGTAAGTGCGCAAAACTAGTGGCCTCGTTTATTAGGCATTGTGAAAGAAGTCAAAAGTGTTGTTAAAGGAGTTTGGCCCGGCAGTAGCGTTGTTCGACTAATTTGTTGCTGCGGTGCGGTATTCTAACATAAATATTAACAACATGTAACGCTGGATACTGGGTACGAAATGCGTTCTTTTCTAGCATAAGAGTCAACCTACCTAAAATTTTATTAGTGCGACCCGCCACAGCTCTTCTTAGTGCCAAAGTGGCCCGCATCCAAAAAAGGTTGGTGACCCCTGCTCTAATCCATTGATGCTGGGATGTATTTGTATGCTTGTTTAGCACAGTATTTGAGCAGTTGCCAGTATGACATAATCATACATTTATTCAAAAATGAGAATTAATTTTTTTAGGGGTTGTTTAGTTGCTGGAAAAAGATTCCATGCAAAATTTTAGTCTTAGTTGGAGGTTGTAGATTACCTTTAGTTTTTCCCTCAATACCGTGTAAATATAGCATTCTTACAACATCTGGTTTGTCATTTTGAGAATTTGTCAGAGGCCTTACGATTTTTGAGAAGTGACCACTTGCATTCTACTCTTGATTTTCTTCTCTTTAGCAGCAGATAATGCAATCCATCTCTCCCTTTTTGCACCTAGTACTGTAGTTTTGCTTTGACACATTATCCTTTTTTTGCATAGTCTTGTATTGTCATTTCTCTGTATTGAAAGTTGCTACTTGTACAATTGAACATTCCACCACCAAGATGCTTTTTTCTTTAGATGTTTGTTTGTTGTGGCACAGATTGTTTGTGCAATATTCTGATGTGATTAGCAATATATAGTTTATCAATTGTCTATATTTGTACAGATTTGTTGGACTTTGAATCTATTTTTCTTTTATATTTGCAATAGTTTTAATTTTTGTATTTTTGCATTGTTCTAGGATGCTGTTTTGTCACTTTTTACACCAGAAAAGCGGCTTTGGCTGCCCAGAATGCTTTACACAACGTAAAGACTTTACCTGGAGTAAGTATGACGTCTGATGTGTTGTATTATCTGTGAATCTAAAAAGTAGACAACCTACAACACCATAATACCATTTTTTTTTTTAAACTAAGTTTCAAAAGTCATGCACCTTCAATCCTTCATACACCATTTTTGGATACCGGTACACAACATTTTGGTGCGACTGTCGCAGAGATATTTCACAGCGAGACTATTTTCAAATTTTCCACTTTTGACAAAAGTAACAATTTGTTGTTATCATATCTCACAAACCTGACGTGATAGGCAAAATCTGAGGTCAGATTCGGATGCAGCACCCCAAAATTACTCTAAAACAGTTTACATCACTGTACACCAGGTACATCACTGTGTTCAAGTGAAGCCGGCAGATTCTGACAATAAAATCGAAGATCGCAAACTGTTTGTAGGAATGATCAGCAAAAAGATGACAGATTCTGAACTTCGTTTGATGTTCAGTTCCTTTGGCTCGATTGAGGAATGTCGGGTGAGTGTTTTCCTGTTCAAAATGTACCATTACTGTCCCGTGTCCCGCTTGCACATCTTTGCGTTATGTTGCTTTGGGAGGCCAACATGAAACTTGGTTGCAACACTTCTGCGCTGAATTTCGCTTTGACGAAAATGTTTTATAAACAATTGTTTCATTCAATGATTCGAATCCAACCCAATCCTATCACCATCACTTTGCTGTATCAGATTTCTTGTTTAATTGGTAAGTTTTGCTGATAAAATCGAGTTTATGAAATGCGATAGTAAGAAATTGTGAATTTGACGGAAGTTACGAATTTTACATAGTACTTTAGTCTCATTGGCAACGCTTGTTGTTTCATGATTGATCTGAGTTGTTACCAATCATGCCTAAAAAGCATTTTTTATCTGTTATCTTTAAAACCCTGCTGTCAGCTTTTTCAAAGGTTGTTAATTTGTCAGTTAAATATTATTATTGACGGCTTAGTTTTTTTACCAATTTTCAAACATGTTTAACCAGGTACTGCTATTTTGCATTCATCAAATGCTGGCATTTGCACAACAATCTAACCTCTTAGTGTAATTTATTAAGAATTGATTTCGCTACAGTAATAGCATCTTCAGCTTATTCAAATAGAATCTAAGCAGGTATTTAACTCTTCAGATATTGCTCAATCCAGATGGACAAAGCAAAGGTTGTGCTTTTGTCACCTTTGCCAAACGTAACTCAGCGCAAACTGCAATCAAACATGTACATCAGTCAATGACAATGGAGGTACACACCGCTGTTGTAGGTTATGGAATTGTTAACTTAATTTACAGACTTACAGTTCCTGTCCTGCATAGATTAGCAGAACAATGCAAATTACGTTGAATCAGTGTGTTTCTTGCCTTTAAATTGTATCATTTACTGGTAATGTTTTACTATAGAGTAAGGGATGTTTAATGTTTGACCACCAGGTGGCGATTTTTTAGTGAGTCGCATGAAAATGCATAAAAATGTTGTGAATTGTAAGTGCTTTAAAAGATATTTTTAAAAGATATGTTTAAAGATATTGTTTTAAACCAGAGGTGACGAACCTGCGGCCCGTCAAACATTTTTTTGTGGCCGAAAAAAGTCGTTACAGGTCGAGGCTGACAGATGAAAATCTTAGTATGCAGTTGAGAGTTGCCACATCGTCTGTTCGACCTAATATTGAACGCTTTGTCAAGCAAAAAACTTTCCAAAACTCCCACTAAGCAAAAAAATTCAATGCTTCAATTTTATTTTTTAATATTTTATGCTTCAATGCTCCATTAGATAGCTTCAGCTGTATGATTCGCATGGGCTTTTGTTTGTTGTTTGAAAAAGAAATTTCATTAACTGATTTGTTGTTTCGGAGCATAATGGTCGAAACATTTAGTCAACTTCACCAAAAAGGATAGAGCCAAAAAAGAAGAAATCATACTCATATGAAAGCAAACGCTTCGAAAATTAAACAGTCTTTATTATCAGTGCAAGTACTGTTGCTCTATCCTTTTTGCTCAAGTTGATTTGTTTTTATTTTTTACTGTTGTATGTTTCGATTCTGCGTAAGATAATTTCAACTGTGTAGGTTTTATTACTTTCATCTGCCGTTTGTTACTTTACATTAATAATATATTGAGTCGCTTTTAAAAGATTTAATAGCAGGTTACGATTAAAACTTGTGTGGCCCGATAACTCATGTGTAATTGACAAAGTGGCCCGCGACCGCAAAAAGGTTCGTCACCCCTGTTTTAAACCAATAAAAATAGTTTTGAACTGGCATTTTTGTTCCTAAAAAAGTTTCAAGTCCATTAAGGCCCAGTGGATGGGTCAGTAGATGTTACTATATCATTTTCATAATCAAATCAATCTATACAAAGCTGCTGTTGTAAGCTACCAACTAATGAACTATTATAATGGATTAAAATCATAGCGTTGTTTCAGGGATGTTCTGCTCCAATTGTTGTGAAAATTGCTGATTCTCCTAAAGATAAGGAGCGAAAGAAAACTCAAAATCAGCTCACTCAGCAGTTCAGCGAGATGTCGAACCAATGGAATTCCTTGGCCAGTCTTGCAGTTCTGGCACCTGTATGTTACTGGTGCAGCCTGTTTATTTTTTAGCTTATTCTCTAATCTAAGCAATATGTCGTTTTCTTACTTTTATCGCGCTTAAGGTAAACAGAAGTATATAATTGGCAAATTTGACCTGCTAATTTGAAAACTTGCAATGGAAAAGTCCAATTTCTTCATTCCAATTCAAGTGATAGATAGATAGATAGATAGATGCTGCGAAAAAGATGCACAACAAGTCAAAACACAGTGTACATAGCAAAACTGTTGAAATGATTACAATTAAAAAAAAAAAAAAATGATGAAAGCATCACAACAGCGGGAGGCTGCGAAGTGACCATTCAAGGTCTTTAAGTCAAGCAGCCACCCCTTAACTCATCAATGATAACTTAATTACAATTGGCTAAAAAAGACATAATAATAAATAAGTAACAGTGAAGCTGTCCAAGATGATAAGAAATTAAAAAAAATCAGGTAGGCCAACGTAGCCTGTGTTACAATTGCAAGTCTGATTAGTAATTTAGCATTTGCCTAATATGAGTTAATAATTTTCTTTTTGTACATTCTTTTAAAAGTTGTGAAGGAGGATTTGCGAATTTCATCAGGTATATTATTCCAAATTTTTGCGCCAGAGTATTTTATTGAGCGTTGTAGTTTTGTAGTTGTGTATTGATAATAATAGTAATCTAGGTTGGTCGAGTTTCGAGTAGTAAAGTTGTGGATTTCGTTGCATTTTTTAAAGTAGTTTTGAAAAGAGCCGGGTAATGAGTTAAAACTAAACTGGTACATAAATTTAGCAATATCAAAGTTGTTCAGATCTTTTAACGTTAGGATATTGAGTTGTTTATAAAAGGGTGTGACATGGTCAGCCCATTTGCCTTTCACAACAGCTTTGACTGCCTTATTTTGCAAAACACCTAGCTTTCCATTGACATTTTCATAAAAACATAAAAAAATTATGTTACAATCGTTTTTCAAACATTTACATTTTCACAATAACACACACTTTCCCATCACATACACATGAAAGGTTATTTTGTTTTTGCGCTGAAACAGTTGTTGTCCTTTTGTTTTACGGCGGTTTTCTCAGCTGGCGCAAGAAAAAAGCCGATTATGAAGAATTTTTTGACGAAATATACGTATATATATAAAGCTGCAGACTCCGTCATCTAACCTGTACAATTGTTCGAAAGAAGTATTTTTTACACCGTATTTGCAATCAACACAGAGATGCATTCGGAAATTGGCAGCTGCAATTTACACCAATCACTTGGTTGTGTGATATTTTCTTGCAAACTTAGCGAATAAAGTCTTAATTAATTGACTGTGCGTTACGCGAAGCTGTAAGATAAAAGAAACAGCGTGAAGCAAAGCAAGATTTTTAATGAAAAAAGGAAAGTTATTGACTTACCATGTTATCAATTTTTCTTCAGCAAAATCTTTGACAGGTGGTACTATTTGTTGGCATGTTCTTGCTACATCTACCTGCAGTTGACAAAAAGTGTTGCCAACCAGCCAACTAATAATGAACATTAAAATAAAACTACCTGCGTGAAACTCTTGCTTAAGATCAATACAATCGGGTGCGCTTGAAAGTGGCGAGAAACAAGCCATTGACTTAAAGCATTAGTGTTTTTGAAACGTTTGAGATATGCTTTCCTTTTTATTTTGTGTACAGATGCTGAAGAGCTTCTACAACCTCAACAACTCAATGGCTTGCGGTGGAAGTAACCAGTTTGGAGGTAACTATAACTATAAAGAAGCTTGATTTGGAAGAGTATAATAATAAGAGGAGTATACGACCATCTGCAAACACTAGCCACTTGAAGTTCTATTCCTACGATAAATCTTATTTTTGCGCCACGTGTAAACTGCTTTCCTAACTTCTCAACCCTGCCTGTTCAGTGTGTCTAAGTTTCAAGATGATAAATGCTGATTGTAGACTTCTTTAAAATTAAATATATAAATCATATATTGCTTGGCCTTGTTAACTCCATCTCCAAGAAAGAACATTTTTTTAAGAGACTGAAGATGCACACATGGTCGTTTGTGTTACAGAACATACATTGTTATTGTCAATGCATAGCTAAATAGTATTCATTCCTTATATTTCACTCCTCACAGCCGGACTAAACCCTGGAGCAATACAGCAGTTCCTGTCAATGGCTTCAGCCGCCCATACGTTACTTGGCAACTCTCAATCTAACTTGAATGCTGGAAATTCTAACATGTTGTCTTCCCCTTGCACGAATACAGGTAAGATTTGTAACTACAGCATCGAGTGAAGTTCCCGCCTTCAGGTTGGTTTAGCAACTTGCAACTCGGTTTGGTCGTAAACTTCATATTTTTAAACCAAACTTTTAAAATTGTTATTGTTCCAAGTTCCCTTCCCAAGTGGAGCAGGCAGCGATTTTGCATCCGGGTGTTCCAGCAGCACTGGCCCATTGAACCAGATGGGTGTTCTTGCACAGTGTGGTTTAAATCCCGGCCTGGAAATGGGACCGTCGTCGTCTGCAAACAATTCCATCAATCCAGTTGCCAGCTTTCTCGCCAGTATGGCCACTTTAAACCAGCAAACTAATTGTAAGTATTCAATGATAAATCAGTTTTACAAGTTTAGATTTCAGTAAAAAAAATTCAATCCGCTTTATATGTCGATTGAATATATTGACTGACAACATATGAATGCGATATTGCGATGAATTTTGTAAAAATTTGCAACTGTACAATGTACATACAGATAACATTTTAATAATGGTGTACACCAACTGTCTGAGATATAAATGTTACATTCTGGTTTATTTTCGAATATCGGCTGTGGTTGTATCACTCGATAGCTTCGGCAAAAAACGTCGCAGGTTTCAAATCCGTTTGTTGTCTGTGTGACAGCCCCATCTGTGTTTCAACGGTGACATATCAATTTCTTTTAGCCTCTAATAACCAAGCCACGTTCCTCAACCAAACCAACTCGCCTGCTGGGAGCCAAAAAGAAGGTAAATGAGCGCAACTTGTTCATCAAACCAACTAAGTGACATCAGTGAAAACATTAGTAGGATCCTTGGCTTGTTATTTTGTGAGCCTTTCCAATTGACCGTTAAAACACAATTCGGAAAGAATGAATTTGTGTGAATGTTCTGTGATTGAAATGTGCGTGTTTGGTTGAACCATCCCTGGGTTGAACATAAACACGAAATGTCAGGCTCTTATTTCACGAAACAGACGAGTGGAAATTTCCTGCTATTGGTGTGTACTGTCCTTTGACACAGAACCCAGACAACAAAATCTTTCATTTTTACATTGATTTAACGTCTGCAGATTTTAAAGCAATGTAAAAATGACAGATTTTGCGGCCTGCGAAAGCTACTTAAGGCAAAAATACCAACCTTCCTTCACCTGTCGTTCCATAATTTCAGGACCAGAAGGTGCGAATTTGTTCATTTACCACCTTCCGTCACACTTCGCCGACCATGATCTCATACAGGCCTTCTTACCATACGGGAATGTTATTTCTGCCAAAGTATTCATTGACAAGCAGACTAATCTAAGCAAATGCTTTGGTGAGTGCGACAACATATTTCAAGTCATTAATTTCCTAGAAGACCACCTGTCATCATGATACTTGGAGTGGTGTCGCTGTTGAAGAATCGATCGTACCACCATGCGATCAGACTTATTTTTGAATATAAAAAGTTTTCTGCTGTTCTCAAGGACTCCATATGTTTCTACCACAATTCTCATTGGTGATGCGTCTTTATCCTTTGTCTTCACGTGTTCATTGCTGCAAGAACGAAAAAAAAACATAATGGTAACCGTGATCACCGTCGTCATTCATTAGATGATCATGGTTTGATGCTTAGGCTTTTGTTTCTTCAATTGATTGAAATCACCTTTCTCCTCGTATAAAACCAATGGATTTAATGAATTTGTGACGCATAACTTCTATTGTGACACCGGTTTGTTGTCAATGACGGTTCTACAAACACGCAGGCCTGTAGGGTTGGCTTTCGAAGAAAATTAGCACAGCTCCACCATCTTTCATACCTCTATGTGTAATTGTGTATTCATGCCAGTGGGCCTTAAAGTGAATGGCATTCATTTAATAAATAGTTATAATTGTATTTGGAGCAAATTTGCTTTTAATTTTAACGTGGACCGTGATTTAACAAAGATACAGTATTACTAGCCGGACATTACCAAACTTTTAAAAATGTCTAAGAACCACTGCTTGCTGCTCTTTTTCATCTCGAAAGATTCCATTTTAAGTTTGTGATAGAAAAAATTCAATGTTTTATTTCGTTATTCATCAATTTCTAGCTGTTCCTTTCATGCAAACCTTTAAATTCTTACAATCATGATTGTCTTATGTCTGCAGGCTTTGTGAGCTTCGACAACTCGCTATCTGCAAAAAACGCTATCCAAGGAATGCACGGCTTACAAATAGGAACGAAACGACTGAAAGTTCAACACAAGCGAAACAAGACCGATAGCAAGCCGTATTGACGCTGTACAGACTTTGCTGCCGCTACACTTCGATCACACTTTCGGATTTCATTATTTTAATTTATGACATCTTGGACCGAATGTATGAATTTTTACACAAGGTGTGAGCCAGTTCAAACGTTTTTCTCGATGTCTTTTTGCACCAGTGTTGCCCATTTAGTCAGCAATTTTCTTTGCAAAATTCTGCCTATTTATCAGAGAAACTGGTAAAAATTATTTTGAACCTCTGTGACGTTTTACTACCTTTTTGTATGCGCATGCGACCAGTTATATGGTCGCCGTTAACTTCACTCGCACTGAGTAAAGATCAGTTTATTGAAACTGCTTTTAATTGCAAATCAATAAGCGGGTCCCACGGTAACCGCCATCTGTGGCATCAGATTTGTCGTACTGAGGGATGTGAGTTGATTTTTTGCTCTCGTTGTTTTTTAAATGCTCTTTAAAAAAAACAATCTTTTTTTGCCCGAACAATGTGTCCAGAGTTTAAATGCCGGAACAGAATTTGCTCGTGTTCTTCTTTGAAGCTTCTGTTCTGAAGTAATGAAGACATCAACAAGTCAACCTGTATCAGTCGACTAAACTGCAGATAAACAAAATTAGGACAAACAACAAAGGAAGAGTTGTGACTCAACGTGGTCAGTTTGGTCACCGCTGGGACAGGCTTGATCAATCATCAGCCGGACAGTCTTCATCCTCATCATTGGTAGCACTTCAAGTTGGATGGTTCATTGGTACCACTTGCTGAGCATGCTCACCGTTAGCTCAGTGGTTAAGGCCCCACTTCTGAGTTGCAGAACCAAGTTTAAACTACACTAAAATAGTTTATAATAAGTTATTCAACAGCTATAATTTACAGTTTCTTTTGCAGATCTTGATATATAATTAATCAAAACAGTTTTTCTTTAAAATATGTATAAAACGATGGGAAATAGTATAAAAAAAAAACGTAAAAAAGATTAAAGAAAACGACTAAAAAATCTTTTTTTTAACATCCCGTTGAGTTAAATGACATTTCTTTGGTAACCAAACGTTCAATCGATGTCATATCGGAACAGTTAATACTTACTTGCAATTTCATTTTCATCAGTTCACTTGCTTTATTTGCTATGCTTGAGTGATTTGGTTTGGCAGCAAAAAATACGTATGAACGTTACACAATTGAGTTTCTTGCGTTGGTTCAGTATCTACATAGGTGTTGAAACTAAAGTTCTAAAATTGAGCTAACCCTGCTCAGTTTCAAGCTTTTTGAGGTTACTTGGCCCACTTCCTAGTTCTTACTAAAGTTCTGTCGGTTCCGGAGACAAATCTGGCTCCGGAATATTAACAACTGCTCCTCGCTATGCTCAGCCAAAAGGTAGTTTTCCATGCATCCAAATTAATAACGTTCTTATTTGAAGAACCATATCTGTTGTTTCGTATGATCAGCAGAGCATTTCAGTGAGTGACCGAACTTTCACTTATTTCTTGACGCTGTAAAATGTGTAGACTATATTTATAAGTAAACCATTACACATGACCATAGAATTAACAACAAGTTTTAATTTATCTTTTTCGAAACCCACTCTTCTTTCCTTACAGCTTATACTTCTCTTTCCTGCTTGTTAATTCTATGGTCATGTGTAATAGTTTACCTTATTTATAAGTTGTATAGTTGTGTTTAAGAATTATTTTTTACTGTGTTTTCTTTCCTCTTGTGTTTCATGTATCTTGCATTGTTTAGCTTACGGAGCAACGCTCATTGGAACCTGGGTCGTGATCCGACAGTTGTCAACAAAATATTCTTCATTTTTGCAGAATTTTTAGTCTACCATTTCCTATTGTTTTTAGCTGGCAAAAGGGCCAGTTTTAATGATTAAGTAGTGCATTGCAACTGCGTTTATTTGATTCCGTCTTTACAATTACCATTTCATCTGACACATAACTACTCCCCAGACAGCAAAAAAACATTTTTACATTTGTTCAACGTTTGCAGGCGTTGAATTAATGTAAAAAACGATTGATTTTCTGTGTGGGTAAAGTATGTGTTTGATGGTAGTGTATTAAAAACAAATTTTATTTCAAATTATTACTGGCTCACGTTGCTTTGCAAACACCTGAATAGCTATATGTTCTTTCAGTTTCATCTTCACATTACATTGTAGCGCATTTATTTTGGTTTTTGAATTGCTGTTTTACAAAATAATATCTTAATTAGCCTGGGACCGTCATGCATGTGTTACAATGTTGTCTTAATAAATAATTTGAAATGATCTTGGTATTTTTTGCCATTCGGCTGGAAAAAACGTATTTTGTAAACTACTGCGCTTGTGTAAAGCACTAAACTGATCTGTCGCCACAATATTGGCGCGATATTTTAAACGATCTGGTTGGTTTGAATTTTTATCTTCGAACTGGCTAAGTCTTAATTAGTTATTCCTAGTAGTTTCGCATACTTGTAGAGACTTTTGACGCAGGGCCGGTTACCGAGATTGGCAGAATGAAGTTTTCAGATTGGTGAAGTGTTGTTGGGAAAATTATTCCATCCACTAGGTACCGCCGAATGTAGAACAGTCTTGAAATGCGTTGCTGAAGCGCACACACCAAGAGCTGAACCAGCGCCGCGTGGTCTTGAGTCGAGCGCTTAACCACCGAGCTGACGGGACGGACTGCTACTGTTGCATGAGTTGGCGCAACTTCAATCTATTTTCAACATAAACCTGTTTTCCAACGTGATAGATATTTTGCTTTAATGCAACTTAAAAATGCGTGTGATACGTTTAGTGCATCTTTTGTGGTCAGGTGAGCTACTTTCTGTGCATGTGTAGCTTACTGTAAACCCAAGACGAAAAACCATTTATCATAAGCACTTCCAATATGGTTCACTATGATTGTATTGCTGATCTAAACGACATCATGCATTGTATGTCATGACTACAATATTCTTCATGGTATAAGCCGGAATAAAGATTTCTGTAAACCCATCATTATCAACATCCCCGATTGCGATCTCGCCGACGGTTCCTGTTCCCTTGAAAATCTAAGAAACAGAGTCACGTTGGTTAAGTGACAAGAAGTTACTGCTTGAAAGCAGTGTTTCTATTTCGTGACAAGATTTCAAAACCTGTTTTTTTCGAGTTTTGAAAAATAACACTGCAAAACATTTAACTTGTCACATTGATAGGATTTTTCAAATTTTGTGCCGCCCTTGATATAAATCGTGAAAAAATTCGAAACAACACAAAATGGATAATTTATCAAGAAGTTTTCACAACTATCCAAAAGCTGGGATTCTTGTAGAAGCAATTACAAAACAATCGGTTGTAAACACTATCGGAAAGCCACCCAAACAGCTAACGCCAAGACCGAGTATTTTTTTGTATCAACATCATTTTTTTTTTCATGCAGTATTTATTTATTCTTAAGTTCCTCTTAGGCCTACTTACTGTGGTTTGGATATATGTCCAATCAGATGTGTTCTCTGAATCTGCCGTTAGTATATAAGCTTGTCCATCATCATCTCCAGAAACCATTATATATGGTTTGCTGTAAATGTAGGTTGACAATGTTATATTGGTCAAGCCTCTGCATAAAGTATGATTGATATTGTTTCAAAGATATTTTAAGATGCACAAAATTGGTGTAGCCTAATATGTACCTTATAGTGAAGATTTTCAGCAAATTCCTAGTGTAAATGCAATTGAAGTGGTTAACCTTGTTAAAACGACTAAACAGGTAGGTTTTATTTAAATTAAAACTTAGTTTGTTTTAAAATAAAGTAGCTTGCGTTACTGAACAGTTCTACAATAGGTTAAGCCTACTAATTTTTCTGAATGATGATTATCCACCACAATATATGCTTACTTCTTATTTTCCACGCTTTTTGTTGGCCAATAAGCAGAAGCACTCCCTGGAGATCCTGATCCGGCCATCAAGAACGATTTGTATCCGTCTTGCAGTATATGACTGTAAATAGTGTGAAGAAATTATGCAATAAACTATTCTACCACATTTTCACCAATGTCTTCAGTTTCTAGAGTTTTCATTATTTTACAGGAACTTTCTAAATACGCCACTGAGTTCAAGTCAGGATTTCTATCTGTTTCCAAGGGACCAAAGTAA
The DNA here is from genome assembly GCF_918807975.1 of Aplidium turbinatum. Classification (NCBI taxonomy): domain Eukaryota; kingdom Metazoa; phylum Chordata; class Ascidiacea; order Aplousobranchia; family Polyclinidae; genus Aplidium; species Aplidium turbinatum. The sequence continues at coordinate 22,011,515 of NC_137476.1, read as the reverse complement.
AAGGAAGTGGTCCCTTTGCGTTGTAGAATAAGGCCACAAAAATGCGTGATAGTTTATATCAGCTCAATCATCTAGAAGTATTCTAACGTCTTGTGTTATTGTCACATTGTGGCTCCAGTGTTGTTGTTGTAGCTTCATATTTGTCATAAACAAAAACAATTTGCTTTACAGTGACTCAAAAACAAGTGCTCGGACCAGATAATTTGTAACAGTGGTTGTAAACTTTCCGTTTTAGCCTACATTGTCATTTCCTAAAGAGGCAGAAAAGAGTGGCGGTCCAGCTGAGGCTAACTGTAACAAGCATGTTGCACACGTTTCATAGTTTTACGTAACGTCTACGTTATCTCGGTATCGAGCACGTCTTCACACTCGCGTTTTCTTGTTTCTACTTTTTTAGTTGTTTTTGCTTTTATTATGATAGGGTGGTCAAAACTAAAAGAACAACTGAAATGAACTTGTAAATTTAAGATGCTTTAAAAAATGTCTAAACTCAAACACTTTCAAATAATTTGAATAGTCAGTAGCCTACGACGAAAAGTTAGGCGAAGCTACTAGGCGATCAATTAAATGAAGCTTAGTCGAGTGGGCTAAAAAGTTTTCCAAACATTACTAAGATAGCAACAGTCAGAAGAAGGCGATTGCGATCCATTGATTTAAGCAGAAACAATCATTAAATCACCGCTCCCATGGTTCCGTCATCCAGTTCTCAGTTGGAAATTCATAGGCGAGAACTGCTCCTGGTTTTCCACTCTGGCTCCATGTTGACGTTAGAATGTCCAGATGGCCATCGTTGTTGACATCGACAATCTATGAAAGTTTCAAGATAATTTTTAAAAAAATGATTATTAGGCTATGATCGCTTTGAAATCTGTAAAAAGCTTTAATGAATTGATTTTGGTAATGATGGATTGTTTACAACAGGCGTCACCAACCTTTTTTTCATGCGGGCCCCTTTGGCACTAAGGAGAGCTGTGGCGGGTCGCACTAATAAAATGTTAGTTAGGTTGACTCTTATGCTACAAAAGAACGCATGTCGTACCCAGTATCTAGCGTTACATGGTGTTAATATTTATCTTAGAATACCGCAGCAACAAATTAGTCGAACAACGCTACTGCCAGGCCAAGCTTCTTTAACAACACTTTTGACTTCTTTAACAATGCCTAATAAACGAGGCCACTTGCTTTGCGCACTTATAGCGAGGCGAGCAGTTTCATCCGAATATTCATCGCAAAGCAAGAGTGATGTTGTCACTTCACTGCACAAAAGATATCTTGCAATTAACAGTTTCAGTAACCAAAGAAATGTTTGACACATCGCAATATTGGCAATGATAGTGACCTGCAACATATCAGCGAAAAATAGACTCCAATAACAGAGAGAAAGAAATCAGGCACCATGAAACAAACGCTTTAGAAATCACCGAAAAAAAAAAATTTCTATCGTAACTCATGAACAGTGTTCCCTCTAAAAAAGCAATGATTTGGTTTTTCATCCTTTTTGTGAGAGTCTATAAAACCATATTTTTTTGATAATTATTAGACAACTGTCACTTGCGGTGCTTATCAGCATGGCAAGAATTGTTGATTAACAACATTTTGCAGTACCAAACTAAATATTTTCATAATACAACAAGAATTAAGTTGTTTTATGAAAATACAACCATAATAGCCTACAACCAACACCTGTCAAAAGATATTTCATTTTCTTGATACAACTAGAAAAAGTCTTTAAATTTATATATAATATTTTGCTAATTTATTATAAATTGAGTTGGCACACCGACCTATTTTGCCAACAAAAACTTGCATGAAGGAACACTGCTCGTGAAACACAACAACGGCGAAACGCACACTAGTGTTTACATGACATTTACAAACTTAAAATAAGCAACCCTATGCTCACAGACAATTTCGAAATTCGAAAACAGACGTTTCAATCAACCACTGGGACAGTGTGGCTGGACATCGCATTGAAATAACTTTAGGCGACCCACACCTAGAACTACAATCTGATTGGTTGGTCGGTGGAATCATGTGCAAAGCGAAAATATGCTTCCCGGAAAGTACCTTCATGCTCACTCCTCAAGAAAAGTATTTTTGGTTATACTTGTACGCTGATACCTTTCGCGGGCCGCACATAACGGCTTGGCGGGCCGTATGCGGCCCGCGGGCTGCCATTTGGTGACCCCTGGTTTACAACATTGAAGATTCTTTATTTACAGAAGCGATAAATTAATTGTGTTGCAATTTATTTAAAAAGCCTTGAGTCATTAGCATTCAGACCTGAGGAAATCTGCAGTGGGCAAAGACTAGGGCAAGTTTTGCAACTTTTTTTTACGGATGAACAGCTACATTTTTATTTCTTTTTGCATATCAAACTTGTCATTCCATACTTAAATTTAAAACAGTCGATGTGTAATTTTGAAAAGTCTCCTAAATTGACAATTTATCTTTTGAGTGAGATTGTACGAAAAATATGGCGGAGACATTACATAAATTTAAAAAAAATACTGGCTACTTTTAATAAAAGTGCAATAGTAAAAAACTAGTAGAGTATATTTGTCTACTCAGCATTTTATTGGATTTGTCACAAACTTCTCACTAACTTTGCGAAATAGCAACCTCATAGAGTTTTTCTATCAAAAGTTGTAAGAAAATAAGTGTGGATGGAATACGTCCACACGTCAGGTCAATAATTACGAAAAAGAGCTTAGTCCAAATGGGGTTAATCCTGAAACATCAATGCCGTACTACAACACAAACATTTGAGAACAAGTATGGCATATCAAAGAGTTTTTGACAAATTAAAATCATTGTCATGTAATGTTTGTACAATGACCTACAGTTCTGTTGTAAGCAAAACAACTAAAAACGATGTGGGCAAGAAATAAATAAAAATGAAACGTTGTTACCTCAACGTCGAAATACCAGCCATATGTGTCAATGACAACAGTTTGGATGGACGACAAGTCTGTGAAGTCATCGGTCGCACTCCAAACAATAGAAAGCTTGTTGCTGCCAAAACAACAACATACCGCAATCATCAAACGTGTTAAGAGAAGGGGGTCGTAAGCCTTGTTCACAGCACAAAATTAAATTTTTCCAGAAAATTAAATTATAGCGTTATAAACGCAAAACCTTTCCTACGACCCTAACTTCTTCGCACAGTTGACTGAAATTACATGATAAAGCGTAAAAATTAACATTTTTTGTTTTGTATTTGCAATTGCAATACAATCGCTTGCCTGTTCTGCGACTATAGGCTGCCGTAGTGCCGTACCTAATTACAGTAGCCTACTTTAAGTTTCAAAGTTACCCTAAGCCATCGCGATAAGCCGACAAACTGCTCATTTTGCAAGCACAATTCCAATTAAGTTAGTTACATAAAATTTTATAACACTTGTTACAAATACAAAGCTCTTAGAACTAATTAAGTTGTAATATGTTGTAGGCATGGCCAGGGTTTTTTTAAGGTTGGGTTTGGGTGACCGCCAAGTAGTTTTAAGAGACCGCAAGTGTTTCATTTAAATACCAAAAAATAGCCATATTTGCTTAAGACATAGCGAGAAACAACCATTACTTTTCTACTGTAGTTGCAAGTCCAAATTTTGGGAAGCCGCTGGAGAAATTTGGGGGACCGTTTCGGTCCCCCAAAACACCTTAAAAAAAACACTGCCGCATGGCCACCTGGAGATATCTCTACATAGCCATGATTGTAGCATTGGGCTCAAATATAATCTGACTAGTTTTATTTCAATTTCAGTCACTCGTCAAGTCGCCATGTATAGACATAATAGGCTGAGAATCTCTGAAATAGTATAGCCTACTTATTTTTCAGTTATTAAAACAATTCTAAATTTTTTAAATACGTTGTTTGTTTTAACCTGTAAAATCCACTGCTGATAATTGCAGTTGTAAGCTTTCCGTTAAAAGGGATTTGGTGTATTCGGAAATTAACATCTTCCACATTTTCCTGAAGAACATGGACATCCCAATTGGGAGTCAACTGATACGTTCCAGGATTTTCAAACCACACTAATTGTGTGACGTTAGCTGATGCTATAGAAATGCAAAAAAAAATATATGTACAAAAAACAAGAAATGAGGTTGATTCTCTTACTTTAGTATAAAACCGTGGCCTTTTAGAGCTAAGAATGTAAACATTTTATCTTGGGTGACATTTTATTTTTGGTCGCACATTACATTAGGTTAATTAGATAAAATTGTGAGTTACTAAGTAGCGGAAGTCACTTCAATAAGACATGGCATCATTGTAAATAAAAATAAGAATTTAAACATTTTTGCCTCGACGTGGTCTTCACACGAAATAACAAAAAATTGTAACTTTGACAAAATTAGCACAAAACAGAATGTTTTTTTTTCAAAAAAAATCTTCCACGTACCTAGGCAATTTAAAAACATAAAATAAAAAGCCAAAATTTGAACAGGAACAAAAATTAGATGAGGATTTGTATAAGAAAGATTTTGTCTCTCTCTCTAGAACAAGTTTGAAGGTATGGAGTTGGAATGGTCCAATAGGCCTACCATATTAGTATTATGATTGTTTAACAATTTTTTTTTTAATAAAAAGGCTTGCATTGTCATCATTATCATCTCACGTCCTCCTCCATTCGCCCGTTCAGATACTGCATCTTTGAAGCCATCTCCATTCATGTCATACCACTCTACACGATGATAGTACCACAATATTCCTGTGGGATTGGATGAGATAACAACAGGATCTGTAAAAGAACAAATGAATTAAAAACTCTAAAAAAATTACAAAACTAAAAAAAAAAAAAACAGAACTAAAACATGACGATTGCAATCATAAATCACTTGTGTTCATGGTTAGATAAAAGTGTGGCAATCAAATTTAGTTAAAGGGTATTTTCGCATCTTATTTGATTTCAGTATTTTCATATTTATTAAAAGCATCACCAATATTATTGAAACATTATTATAAGTAAACTACATAAACTTAATCAGAAACAAGTTTAGTTTTAGCTAAAATATTGCATTGTTCTTAAATGCAATATAGCATTGTTTTTATCTTTTATTGTAGGCTACAGCGAATTGGTTTTTAACTAGTGATCTATAATGCTATCTTGTCTATTTTATTAATTGGTTGAATTCGCGTTGGTATCACGTTCGCTTTGGACATTATGTTTTAAATCAACTCAATCAATTAGATCCAATACAAATGACATTCTTGGTCCTAAAACAATCCATTGCTCGAAAAATAGTAGCAGCGGTAGCAAGATACTCATAAAAGCATTTCAGTTATGATAAACTTAAAAGTAGCTAACCAAACAGGAATGTCGGATTGAACAATGAAACTGTGATTCAAGAAATACATTGTCCTTACTAGATTGTCCTCCAATTAAATCAGTCATGCTAAAGAGAGCAATATCACCATCATCTTTTCCTTGCATGAAAAATCCCGTTGACGCGGACCAAACATAAGGAAGGGAGAATATCCCACCTGTGCAGGCAATAAAGATAAAACTAATCAATTTAACTCAGAGCAAAACAAAAATGGAGAATTTGTATGTTGTAAGTTATTTTCCATTCTTTTAGTTGATGATTTTACTTAGTTTTTCAAATTGTAATCTTTTATGTGTTGTAATCAAGATAGGTTATATTAAGCACTCATGCTTCCTGATTTAAAGTTAGCTCTCTTTATTCATTCTAAATAGTCTCTGTGGCTTATTCCCTACAATAAGTTTATTTATTGAGGAAGTTAAACTTATATTGCAAACACTAGTAAAATTATTCCATTACTTTAGCGTGTGGTATGTTTTTAATCGTATTATTTAATACTATAGTGTCTTATGCATCTAAATATAAAACAGTAGGCTAGCCTATTGAATTGACTGAAATTTACTGGATGTAGCATTTGCAGCGAAGTTTTAATTTTTTACCTACAGTAGGCTATAACCTGATTATTCATGTCAGAAAAAAATCCAAGGTGACAGCTTAAATCGTTAGCAAGCATAAGCAGGCATTAATTTTCGTCTTCACTTACACCCTTGTGCATATTAATTAACTCAGGACAGTTTGTTCACGTTTTTGAAGATATTCTTTTTTCATTCAATCCTAAACTAATTTCTATTATGGTAGTCATGTTGTTTAATACTGTTAGTTCATAGGCTTTAATAAGAGCATTTTAAAGAGATTACACATTATTGCGTCACGTTAGACGCTTCCAGATGGTTCAGCAATGTTTCGACAAAACTTTGCTCCTTGCGATGCGTCAAAAATTGTGACCAATTTTTTCAAATTAAACAAGATAAAAGTGTTGAACTGGCCTGGAAACTCACCAGATTAAATCCTATCGAAAATTTATGGTCAATAATGACTCGTCTCCGCAAAAAGGATTATACAACCAAAACTAATCTGATAAAGGTCATAATTCACGTCTGGTATCACGACGAACAAATACAAAAAAAATGCGAAAATTTTATCGATTTCATGCCCAAGCGAGTTTTACAGGTGGTAAACAATAAAGATGATTGCACTTCGCACTTAAATGTAAAAGGATGATAAAAATTGTGCGAATAAACGTTTATTTCAATAAAAATGATATTGTTATTGTTTAAAATATTTCAGTCAATTAATATGCACAAGGAATCAAGGATGTATGCATTTTGGGTGAAGACTTTATTATGTTTTCCAGAAGAAAGTGTAATTAATTGGAACGGAATTGTATTTACTTGGTACCGATGCAACTTGGTTCGGCCAAGACAGCTGGTCGGAAAGTAGTGTGCCCGTCATTTGAGTAGAGTCGAGGTACTTTTTGCTTACTCCTTCAATTCGCATGATAGGATCCAATTGACGTCTAACATACAAATAAATTTTACCTGTGCGGTATCTTCCCCATGGTATCATTACAATAAATTCTAACAAACTTTAGTTATAGGGTTACCGTAAGAATACAGTACAGTAGAATTAACCTAGACCTATTTTGTTTGGTTGTGTGATTGATTGATAATATAAAACTTTGTATCACTAACAGCAGGAGTTTTAGCGACACTTCAAAAAGACGTGTACAATGAGACAAGAATAAAATAACGTACTTTTTAAGAAAGCAATTGGAAAAGAGACTTTAATTTGTTTTTACTAATAGGTTTACTTTAACCCTTAATTAAGATGAACAACTTATACATCTTATAAAATATTGTTTATATTGTGCAATAAATATTACAATTTAAAATCAAATAAAACTTACGGATTCGGCGAAAACGAGCTGTAAGAGAGGTCATATACTGGTTCTGATGGGTCACCGGTTAAAACATCGTTCTTAATGAGATTGCAAAAGGCAGGAAAGACCTCTGTATCACTCACGTAAAGTTGTTTAGGAGTTGGGTCGACTGCAGCACACAATGCCGTCAATGCAAGAAAAACCAAACACCTCATCGTATGCAATTAATCTTCCGTATTCCAAAGACACAAGAAGATGAATGATTGTGCTTGTGAGTTTGGCAATTAAGTAAAGGGTAGAATATTTGTTTGAACAAACTGTTGTCTAATATACAGTATAATGTAGGTTATATATAGCTTCATGCGGCTGACCAGCTAAGCATCTGCAGAGTTCTCACACTTCATTAGAACCTTTATTTAGATAATTTCGCATAACAAAGAATCGACAAGCGCATAATAGATAACAAGGCTACCGGTACTACTATCAAGTAACCGATCAGTTGCAAAATTTGGCAAATGGGCTGCAGGAATTAAATTTGTTTGAAAGTAGGTCACATGAAAAAGTTCTACACAAGTCACACCAGTAATTTGCAATAATACTAACGGAAGTTGGTTCCAAGCAACGGTTGAAACAGCTGTTCTCACATGAGTTTCCAAACTGCAGCCAACAAGGCAAAACTGCAGCCATCTGGCCAACATCTCCTATGAGGAGGCCTCATTCACCAAAAGAGTTTAAAAGTAATGGGTTTGCTTGGAAGCGTTATGAAGAAAGAAGGCCGCATCGATTTCTACGTTTCTCCTTTTTAAGAACCATTGCGAGTGATACCTCTGCAAGCAAGGTATGACAACATCCCTTTGCATATTTCGGTTTGTTATTCATTAATACCTTTGCAGACCCGAAAGTTTCTTTTGACCTTTACTCAATCTCCATTATATCTGTTTTCTTCAGTCTGGCATTAGCCTCGTCTTATTTTTAGGGAGTCTTTTTGCTGATGCTCATGCTTCTCTTTGTACAGTGAATGTCCGTGTAGGCCTAAGTCTTGTTGATCAGGTAGAAAATCAACATTACAGAGTATTAGTTTTAGAATATAATTTTATCTTTAGCCTATTCAGGCAACCTACCTAATAAATCGCTTTTTTTTCATTATTCAGCAAAGCTAAGCAATTTTTTGGATACTCATCCTTGCCTTGACCGTTTTTTTAGTTGCAGTGCTATTAAGATAAGAGTTAAACTGACTGCTAAAGCGGTGGTCGAATAAATTTGTGGCTAGAATACGGTGCGATACTGATGAGCCCAGCCTCATGGGCGAAACACGTGTCTATCGCTGTCAATTCTTGCTACAAATCGCCTGCCGAGAAACATTCTATATTTTCATACCGATAGCAAGCATGTTTCGGCAGCGAATCAAGTTCTGTTCTGTACAATCGTATCAAAAAGTTTGTAGGCATAGTCTGCAGTAAAATGAGCAAGGAAATGTATAAAAGTTGTTATTTGATTTTATTTTAGTGGAAAAATCATTTTATTCAAAATTCAATTAAACGCAAATAAATGATTGTTCCAAATCTGTACTTATATACAACAAAGGCGTATCTTGGTGAGAACGAAATTACAAACTGGATATCAAGCCAAAAAAAACTAAACAAATGAAAAGTTTCTTTAAATCTTTATTTCATGTGAACTTCATGGCTTGCAAGTTTCAAGCCTGACTTAAGATCTGAAACTGTTATTTGTTAGATGTTTTATATTGTACAGTGAAGCCTACATTACAACTGATGTCGAATACTTTTTTGAAAGAATAACATAGAAGTATCGTATTGCGCTTACTCCATTATAATATTACAGAATGTTTAGTATATTGAAATGACTTAAATTGAACAAATACATAATATAGAGTGGACGAAAGAGAAGAAACCATTGATAAAAATTGTTTGGAAGTTCTCCTTTTTAATTAAAAAAGAAGCTATGAATGTCCGATGCTTACCAAAAAACTACTTAGCGAGAAACTAGATTCACGTGTGCCAAGTTCTTTCATACCTTGCTCTTTTATTTTGCAGAAAAATGTTTTTATGGAACTGGAACAACTTAACACTGTTAGGCACTGTGCAAGATCCAGCCAGTATTAATAAAGATATTGTTCTCTGAGCACAAATAACCAGGATAGACATTTATCGTGCACATCAGATGATCTCAGCCACTTTTTCACTCGTAAGTCAGAAAAGTAGCCTACATTTCCGCCACAGGTGAAGTGGCAGAGGGATAACAACAAGTGAAGCTTCCCGTAGGTCTAGGATGAGATTAAATTATGTGATAACAATTTATGATAGCATATGTTGATATTTTTGTGTAAATTACAGATGAAAGTGCTTTCTTTTGTCTTCAGGTGCAGGCATTAAAATACACGCTACCTTCATTTAGAATAATACATTCATTTCATAAACAAAACAGTTTTACGTGTGTTAAATGAATATCCTACAAAATCTGTTACCGAATTCTCCAAATAAAGTTAAAGAAAAATAGTGATATAAAAAACATAAAGCATATTTGTGGATGCGAGGGGAGGCTCTTGATCCTTCCTCTAGATGGTTCTGAAAATGAAATGTGCTTGTTTCATAAAACTATTTGATTAAACTAATTTACCAGGCTTTCATGATAGAATTAAAATACTATAGAGAAAGACAGAGTAAAACAGGCAATGTCGTATTCCTGTAAATTTGAGTTTTTATTGGATACAATTTAGCCCCCTTAAAAAGAGGCTTAGCCTACTCAGCATCTTCTTTAAATGAAATTCATCCAACAGTATTTGAATAAGATAATGATGAAGTCGTATTTACGATGATGAAAGTTACTGAGCCCTACTGATTTCAGTTACTGTTTATTTCATCATTCGATTGAATTTTAATTGAAAGGCTTCTGAGCCTATATTATATTCTATCATTGTTTAAAACACCTAGCAGACACGTGAACAGAGAAAATAAAGGTCAACTTTAAGTTTAATCCTAACGTTAACGTTGTGCGACTTTAACGTTTGTTTATAAGTGTTTTATTTAACTTGTTATCATACGTGTTTGTAAGAGCAACAATATTTCAACAAAAATGGCAGAAAAGATTAATGCTTTTGAAATGTGGTGCTTTCGTAGAATGCAACGCATTTCATGGCTGGCAAAGAAAACAAACAAAGAAATTCTACACCAAGTTAACCAAACCAGAATTCTGTTAAAAAGTATGAAAACCAGACAATATAAATTTCTCGGCCATGTAATAAGAAAGCAAAAACTGGAGCATCTCTCTTTAACTAGTAAAATTTTTGGAAAGCGGGCACCTGGCAGACAAACACATCTGGAACAATTTAACGACAAAACAGAAAAAATCATCCATGCAACATATAATAGGAACATTTGGTCTAATTATTCATCTGAGGCCGTCGATGCCTGGTTCAGGCAAGGCAATTGAAGAAGAAGAAGAGCAACAAACGTTTTTTTTTAAAGGTATTGTAGTTACGCAATTGATACAAGTATTTATCATCTAGCTTGAACTTACGATATCTCATCACAGCAATAGTGTCTCCTGAAGGAATAAAAATTTCTGAATTTCCATCTCCTTCAACGTCATATACAGCAGGAATTCCAATAGGAGCATCTGAAGCGTAAATCTAAAAAAAACAACGGTTATATTACAAATTACACCTCCATGCGAAATTGTATAAAACGTTAAATGTTCTCTACGCGCCTCCTTAAAAAATGTGGCTGAAGTAAATTAGTTTCCGTTCCTTTATAAAAAAAAAAAAACTGCAATCAAAAAGTAGAACTAGGCCAATGAAACTAATTTGAAATAATATTATAAGCAAGAACAGTTTTAATGTCCAGAATTATTAACAAAACCAAGGCGAAATAAAATAATCTTTAAGCATAAAAATCATTAGTTATTTGTACTTGACATTTTGTGGTTTTCAAATGTAGCCTATACAATACTGTACATGGAATTTCCGAAAATCGCTCGAGGAGCTATTAGAGTTTTTTTTCCCTTATTGAGTCCAGTAGTCATGCCTAATTCGTGCAGTTTACATTTCGTTTTATCTTTATATAGTGTAGCAATAAACATTATACAACCTCTTCCACTGTGTAATCCCAAATGAACGGGCTCCAGGAATCTGGAGACAAGGTGTAAACTTTTCCGTTATCTGCTCCTGATACAAGAATATGAGGTTTTCGTCTGAAAAGACAAGCATCATTTTTTAGAAAAAAAAGTTAAAATGCCAACAATTCAGCAGTTGATATTAAAGTCTGCTAATCATATAAACGGATTTGGAATAGATAGAGTTTCGTTTGGAGCATGATCGTTGTTTACTTCACAAATGTAGATACAATTTGCAGCTAAAACAGGTCGTTTTTTATTTACATTTGTGAAATAACTTGATTTGTTTTAGTTTTCATGTTTCAATTATTGTTTTAGTTCTTTGGGTTCATGGCACTTTTGTTGTGCTTTAAACATGGGTTTCGAATTCATGTCGAAAATATTCAACTTTGACTCTACAATCTCTTAGGACTTCATGATGTTCTTGACTCCATAACAATGCAAAGGCAATGCAAAAAAAATAACAACAAAAAATAACGCATGTTTTGTCATTAGAAAAACAAGACATTGAAATGAACGCAAAATATTCTAACGTAACAAGATAGCTCCAAACAGTTCAGCATTGTGGAGTTTCCTTCCGAATACAAGCCTCTGCTGAAAACAAATTGAGCTATAAAATCATCTCTAGTCCAAACGAATACCCTAGTTAGGCCATCTCTGTCAACGCTGCTGGCTGTTAACACCCAACATCTTCGCCATTTCATGAGTGTTTAATGATAATAAAGTCCTGTTGTATGAACTGTTGAAAGACGTTTTCCGAGAAAGCGAGAAGATAGTGGTATAGTAGAATTCGTCTAATTTATCATCGTTCAATTCTTCAGTTCGCCTTATTCGACACATTTTGTCAATTCTGGCAGGATTCCTATCTTTTGTATAAATTTCAGTTCGTTTAATTCGTCATCGTCTAATTCTCTTGATTCGTCACTTCTTTATATACCCGAGAAAAATTTTGTTCGACTAAATTGTCATTTGCATATTGGATTCATGCGTTCAAGTGTATGTGCTCAGATCGTTTGTTTGACATTGCTCTTCTGTAATTTCGCTTTAACACTAATCCTGAAATGAAACGTAGAAAATGCGATTTCAATTCGTATTGTCAACTGGGGAAGTTTGTTTTAAAGTTGAAATTCTTTAATTCACTTTTTATCTCTTATGTTGCTGCATTTAAATTTAACAGTTAAATCAATACCAAACTTATACGTTTTCTACTGTCTCACAATAGCTAAAAAGCATTGAACAAACTAAAATGAATGGGCTCTAAAACAGCCGTAGGCTCACTCCGGCCTGGGGTATGGGAAACGCTTAACACAACCCTGTTCATAACTTTGAGCTACTGTTAAAAAAATAAATTTATTTTATAATAACTTAACACTGCAATTGCGAATAGCCTTGGAGAACTAAAGCACAGCTTCATATAACCTATTTCATCATTTTGAATAATAGAAAGGTAGTCCTAGTGTGGATCCTAGTGGTATACTCTGTAAGATTCTTCCTTAATTTTACGAATAGTTTACAATTATTCTAATAAGACGAAACTAAATCATTATAATTACTTTTACCATGGCAAAAACGGTATAAAACCGTTGGAATTGCACATTTTAGAATTTGTTTTCAACAACGCTGATAAAATCGACATTTGAATATGATTTATTTCTGGTAGACAAACGCAAACATGATATTTCACACGATTGTTACGTACTCTTTATAGATAATACATAATACAGGTTTAAATCTGTCTGCATCTAAACTTCATGACCTATAGTGTCATATTTTTCTAACTAAAACACTTCGGTTACTCACGATGATTGAATATCTCTGGTAGCCACAAAAAATGGATATGCCGGACCAGGGGTTAGTGTTCTATATGTGGATGCTGTTAGAGGCCATTCATTAAGAATCCGTTTCCGCCATTCCCCGAATCCAAATCCAGATTTTGGAGCTTCAAATGCCAGTAAACGACCTAAGAAGTAATGGATCAAACAGTATTTAGATTCTTACCAGCGATTCAGTTCAAACTAGGATAAAAAAAACTTTTTGTTCAACCTGGTATTTAAGTTTTAACCGTCATTTGTGACGTCTTCCTTTATAATATTTCCCATTTCTGAAAACATGACAACGAAAAATTTGAAGCTTTTAAATTTGGTAGCCTATTTCAGAAAATTTGGTACTGCACCCAACAGTGCTTATTCTTTTACAGAACCAACAAAAGCCAAATTGGAAATAACTAATAGGACTAAAAATCAACAATCCATCAAGGTTTTTGACATAATTGCAAATAGGAAACAAGGAAAGACTCAGTTTAAGCTTAACACGACTATTTTTACATCAATCTTTTATACTGACATGTAGACTTAAAGTATAAGATTAATCAAGCAGAGTTCTTTGGCATTATGAGCTCAATTTTCTCAACATATTTTGTGATGGAATGTCAAGCTGATTGTGCATTCAGAGGACAGCGTACACAAATAAAAGCAAAAATCGTTTAATCATTGTGTGTATTTTAAAGCATTCCTACCAAAAAGTTGGTTAAAATTTATCCCATTCTCAGATAATTAGTGGCAGCTATGAGAAGACAAGTTTATTATGTGACTATATAGCTACGGCACTAATAATCATACGAGTTCGGTAGCACGGCCAGCTCCTTACCGGCACCTACACTACGCCCACTCAATTCATTCCAGTTTTGCTGGATGTGAGTGATGTTTTCAACATCTCCAGCTTCCCCATTCCCAAACTAAAACTACATACATGTTTGACGGCTAAGCACCCATTTTAACAGAAAGGCATCTCTTGCCTCTTGGTTATACCAAGTTACTACAAACTTTGGTTTAAAAGTAACTAAATGTTTAGAATTTCTGGAGGTTAGGAATTATTTCGTTCTGTCTTCATTCTTGGAGTGTATCGTTTCTAGTTAAAAAAATAACTGTATTAATCAAATAAATAAGCTTGTACTGTATACTCAGAATCCAACCCAAAATTACCAGGTCTCCCGGCAAAAGCAGCTACTGAAGTCAAAATTTCTTCAGAATTATCTCCATTCAAGTCGGAAATTTGTACGTTGACGTAAGCCTCGCCTCGAGCTATGATTGTTGATTTTATGTTGCTGGTTTGGGTCCAGTCGTTGTCTGAGTCTAAAAAACGTAAAATTTTGTACGTAAAAATAAATAAGATTGGTTGGTGGAGCAGCGTAATGAATTTATTATCAAGTTCAATGTGATGTTGAAAGTCTTTTTACTGGTCGTAAAATAAATTAAACAAGTGGATAAAAAATCGCTATCAAAACAGCGAACAATTTGAAATGGAAATGATGCGGCCCTATGCAGTGGCAAAGATAAAAATTAATATATGGCTCAAAACAACAAACAAATGCACACAGACGTGAAAAATGAAAACAAGTAAATATTATGAAAAGAGATTTGTAAGGTTTGATAAAATATGTGATATAGTGTGCCGGGTAGACGATTTTTCGAAAACCATCTGTTGTTAGTGGCGTTATGAAAACAGTAAAAAAATCTTAAAATCAGTAAAATCAAGGCACTTTTGGAACCTATATCGAAGGACTTCGCATTCTTGCTGGCATTGCATTACCAAAACTGGGAAGCTTAAGTAAACGTACAATTGAAAACATCTTCTCAGTCAGAAAGCAACGAAACGTTTCCCTATATATTTTTGGTCTTTTGCAACAATAAGAGCTAAAGCAAGTTTAGAGAAATAAAGCAGCAATATATAAACAGCTCCAGAAAAACACAGTATTAAAATTAAAGTTTCTTTAATGGAATGCTTTCTTCCTGAAGAAAATTTCTTTTCAAAAAAGTAAAACCACTAAGCCTATGTCGAAGCTGTGTTGGTCATACTCCATCTAAATTAGTAATTTGAGGATATTACATGCTCTTGTGGCACGATGAAGCATGCAAAAACCATTTTATTGTGTGCTCATAACTTATGCCCTTCCTACAAAGTGCGATCATTCAGTCAATCAATACTTTAAAACGAATGTACGTTAACTTCAAGAATCTAGGCTACAGTACAAGTTTAGAACACAAAGAGGCCATCAAACCTCCTTCCAAGATTAAGCAAACGCACCGTAGAAACCTCAACATTGCAAGTTCACACTCACCGTCCACCCAAAAGGCTGTAAGTGTGGCCGTTCGTCGACCGGCTACAATTATTAACATTCGTGATCCTAGACCTCTTCGCAATTTAACAGTCATGATTTTGAAATCCGTGCCACCAACATCAGCTGTTGAATTTGATATCTGATGAGCTATCCACGCCCCACTTTCTTTTCTTGGCTGAGAAAGCCAAACTAATGACGCTTCTGTAAACGAAATATCAAAGTTTTTAAGTAAACAAGTAAAGCAATAGATTACAGTACAGTATTTCAAAAACACCGCATCAAAATAACTTTATAACAAACCAAAGGCTCTTCGTCGTCACAGGCTCCAATTCGTGTCCGAGCATAGCTTTTGTCTTCAAATCAGATTTGGCTTTGGATGGTGATGTCAGAATGACATTGCTTTAACGTAACCACAAGAGTTATAGGCTAATATTATAGTGAAAAAATGATAAATTTGTTTGATACTAATTTTTGGTGCCGATATGCTGGACATTGAGCATTGATATAAAATTAAAAACAATGTAAATGATATAAAAACAGAGTTTATGAGCTGCATTCTTATTACCATTGAAATTATTTTACAAAATTACGTACGAATCAGCACCTCTAAAGCAGACACAAAGTATATTGAAGCAAAATAAAGTTTACTCGAGTATTGTACAACTATGGTTAGCTGTAAACTTTGGAAATTTTATACTATAGGCAGTTTGCAGTAAGGATGCGCATTGTCATGGTATATGAAACCTCAGGAAAGCAATTGTTTTTTTTCATATCTTTATCCTGCATTGCGGGAAAGCGGGCTTGAGCGCTATGCGTCGGTGTACGCCTTCCGACGTACACCTGACCCACGCTGCAGCCGACGGCAATGTCTGTTTCCGGTTGTCTACTCTACTTATGACTGAAATTTGGTACTACCCATTACTCGAAATCGATCACTGGGTAGAGGCAATTATCGTAAAGTTTCTTGCCCAGAGAAACAACAGCAATTGCGGGTGGCTGGAGTCGAACATGCAGGCTCTCGACTGCGAGCCCAACGCTCAGACTCTCTACGTTGCAGACTCTCTATGTTCACCACCTCATAAATGAAATTAACATTGCGACTATTGCTACAAAGAAATTCTGATTAGCATCCAGACGTTTTAGTGTAAAGCTTTGTTCTTCCGATATGACCAAGAAGAACTAGTGGGATATCTTCACGAATGCATACGTAATTTTTTCTTGAATCGTCAGTTATGAAGTCATAATTAACTCACTGTTGAGTGTTCCCTGCACGGTGATGCAATCTACTGCGCCATCTCTGTTCATGTCAACCCATTCAACATGTGAGAAACCGTAGTGCTTCCGTGAGTAAATAGGCGTTGGCACTGAAACGAAATCAAGAACAACAGTATCTGTAGAGCATACCAAACTTTTATTTCTTGCATAATTTTTACATTGTACAATAAGATTAAAACAGTGCAGCGACAGTACTGCCTGTATCATGATAAAAACATAAACTTGTAAACTTTTTCAACCATGCATCTAGCCTTTTTCAAGCATGTGAAAACTTACTTATATAACGTAGGTTACTTGTTGACGCCAATTTCAATGTTATTCCCCTCACGTATTTATTTAAATTTAAGAATTTCGGTTTAGAAACTCTGTTTCCTTTTCGTTTTTGATCCTATTGTGACGTTACAAAATGACCAGTAAAAATGTTTTATGACAGCTGGTCGAAAAGCGTCTTTTATCAATATAAATCGAAAAAAAAACAAGATTCGAATATTACAAGAAGATCTTGTTTCAAATATCTCGTTGTGTTTCAAAGCAAATGTACTGTAAGTTGACAAATCTTTACGTTACTTTACGGCTACTACCAAGGTGTTGCTATAGTGTGCCAAATTTTAAACTGATTATCCTAATTCGGTATTAAGCACGTCATAACGTCACGTTTTGTCGTTTTTACATTTTTCTAGACCTCTGCTATGTTTGGCATAGCCTACATTGTTTTCGTTGTGATGGTCAGAAATAAAAACAACGGCCTGAACTACTATGTTTACTAGGCCACCCTAAATTGCGAAAATAGAAAACTCACGTAAATGTTTATTGTCTAAACGTTGCACGAAACTTTTAGATGACTTGTTGGTAGCTTTATACTCGTTTCAACGAAAGATATCTTGATATAATTGATAACAAATAACAAAAATTCAAGTTCAAAAATCTATGTGTTTACACAAAATGCTAACTTGTCTTTCTTAGCACTAACAGACTGATTCAGATCTGGATAAAAAACGCTGAAATAGTAAACGCTAGAACTTGGTTAGTTAGGATCAATTAGCTTAATTGGTTAGCGCGTGACTTTGTGGACGAAAAAGCTTTAAGATTAAGCGGCGCTGGGTCGATTCTCGGGGTGTGCGCTTGAGCAATGCATTCTAAAGACTGCTCTCCATTCAGCGGCACCTAACGGATGGAATAATTCCCCGGCTAGAATATTTCAACAATCCGAAAATTCACTCTGTCAATCTCGGTAACGGGTCCTGTGCCAAAATCTTCAACAAAAATGCGAAACTACCAGAAATAATCTGTCAAGGCTTTGTCAGTCCGAGGATAAAGATTTAAAACCAAACACAACTGCAAAACGTGCAATATTTAATTAAATGCGTTTAAATTGAAACAAAGCCAAATCGCAATAACTGCATATTCATCCTAAGCTAGATGCAATCAGATCCCTATTTTAATTACTTCGCTTTTTAATGATGAAAAACGCGTTGTTGCATAATTGGTTTGTGTCAGCTCAAAAAAAATAACGTCACTACTGAAGTTCATTTTGTTTCGTTGTAATTTATTAGAGATAGCAAGAATTAACTCATAGCATGCTTAGTCAAGAAAAGTCTTATAGTCTGCTTTGTAAAGCGTTGAAGAGAAATGAATATATCTGTGATAGATACAACGTTATACAAAAGCACACTTTATTATTATAGCTATTAAGATTAACCACAACCCAATAGAAGACTATTCAATTTGTGCAAAAAAAGTTACACAGCAACAGATATGTGAATTCATGCGGTGTAGAATGTAAAGTGTAAACATATTATGCTTCCAAACAAGCCTAAAATTCTAAAAATTGCTGCAAAGCTTGATAACCTGGCCGATATGTTAATGGATCAAGACTTCTATTGGCTGAAAAAATTGAACTTTAAAAAAAGTTTGTTTAAGCAAAAAAACGACATCTTTTCAATATAATATAACATCATTAATTCTAACGTAGCCTACCCCAAGGGCTATGCGTCATATCCATCAGATAAATTCCCCCTTCGCTGTTTGGAAATCCACTGCTGGGTCCGAATGATCCTGTGGCTATCCACCATACATAAGGCGGTTGTTGGTCTATCGTGTTGTCCGGAAGTATCCCGACTGAATTAGGCATGACCATCGATGAATAGTCGGTTACAATCTGCTGGGAAGCCATTTTCTAAACAAAATTAATCTATGCCTTAATCAGTGCTATGTATGAAAAAACAGTGTTTTTTCAGCTGTGCATTGAGTCAGGGGCGGAGCCACGGGGCGCTTGGGAGGCAATCGCCCTCTTAAAAATGTTGTGATACTATTCCGTTTTAATGCCATGGTAGTTCATGTTGAATGATGTTTGTCCTTCTAACAGTTCCTTTTGGCCTCCTAAAAATTTCTTTCTAGCTACTCTACCGCATTGAGTAGGCCTAATAACATAAAAAGCTATTAGGCTAACAACAGCAACGTTTCAAAGTGAGAAAAATTGATAATTCTAAAATATCATTTAAGTGCCATTGTTTTTTAAGATAAATCTAAGTCCACCATTTGTTAACCATAATAACGACATAAAGCTATAGCCTAAAAAAAAAAATATATATAGCCTAATATGTTTTAACCTTTAAACAAACTGAAGGTGACCTGCAATGTGATATTATCGTAGAAAAGTTCGTGTTGCCATCCAACGGGTCCGCTTTCTTACGATAGCATTCTTGAATTCTACTGATTTTTTTTCATATATAGTCTATTTCTACAGAGATCATCTTCAGACCGGAGACTATATATCATAATATATTAGAGTCAGTATTAGAGTAATTAATCATTCTAGATTAACTGGATCGCAATCGAAATAAACAAGTGGGCTATGATGATGTTACCTTCGGGGTATTGACTTTGTCGGTAAGGTCCGGTATTCGGCGAATTTCACTTCTGGGCAGATATGACAAAAAAATCATGTCAAAAACAGGGATAACTTGGCTGCCGAGTTCTGGGTTTTTGACCAACTGAAAAACAGCAAAATGGCTTGGTTGTTTTAGTAATAATTTAAACTTTAAGATAAAGATGACATAATGCAAACCTTGATTTTTTATTTGTTGAAGATTTTTCATTATTACTGCAGTTATTTTTATTGATCACACAAGCATGTAATTTCTTGTTTAGTTATCCAGTAATATATAAACAGCTCCAGAAAGACACAGTATTAAAATTAAAGTTTCTTTAATGGAATGCTTTCCTCCTGGAGAAAATTTCTTTTCAAAAAAGTAAAACCACAATGCCTATGTCGAAGCTATCTTGGTCGTACTCCATCTGCAGTAGCCTATAGTGATGCGAGGATAAAAGACGCACCCAAGTGCATGCTGATGTGGCACGAAGAAACAAGCAAAAACCATTTTACTGTGTGCCCATAACTTAGTCAAAAACAGGGATAACTTGACTGCCGAGTTCTGGGTTTTTGACCAACTGAAAAACAGCAAAAAGGCTTGGTTGTTTTAGTAATATTTAAACGTTAAGATAAAGATGACATAATGCAAACCTTGATTTCTTATTCGTTGAAGATTTTTCATTATTATGGCAGTTATTTTTATTGATCACACAAGCATGTAATTTCTTGTTTAGTTATCCAGTAAGTAAAATTAAGTTACACTGGCCAGAGATGGAAGAGTGATAAACTATCTTTCTAATCATTAGAATCTAATGTCATACATCGATTTGAAGATGTACCGTACTGAATGAGTGGTTAAAATTTAAACAATAGGCTAAATACACTAGTTATTATGGTACAAAAATGTTTTAAGTTTAAAATAGCTTACAAACTGGTACATACCCGAACGGATATTGGTCTCATGTCCAACTTCATTTCATACAATCTCTTTGCCGTGTAGGATACTTTGCTTGGAAAGGTCTTCTGGGCTATGGTCTGTTGAAAAATTGCCCACCAGAAAAGCAAGAAAACGGAACTCCATTTATCAAATGCTTTAGTCCGGTAAATCATCATTTTTATCTCATACCAACATAAAAGAATTATTTAATCTGTCTAAATCCAATAAACAATAATATACAAAACAGCTTTGTTGATCTGATGGCATATAGGTTACAATAGCCTACTATTAACTGATGCATATACTGTACGCTACTATAAGCTATTTTGAGGTGAGTTAAAACTGCAATTCTTAAATAACGACAATTTGTTTTACAGCTCAAACGTTTCGCTGGCTTGATTGCACTATGCTCGTCAGAGTACTGCATTTCTCAAATTTTCACAATTTTTATTGGTAAACTGCTCAATTGATTAGTCTCAAAACAATTTACGAATCAGCCAGCCTTGGTTGAAATTAAGCAATGTTTTTTTCTCAAGTTCAAATCACTCAAGGATAATTCACATGCTTTACCACTTGCTGAAAGTGTTTTGAAACATTGATGTGACGACCATCAAGCAAGTTTATAGTTCTTTACAAACTAGCAGGGCATGTTTAAAGCGAACATAAATTAGCCCGAGGCGTTGTTTTGTGTGATCAAAACGTAGCCACTCCAATGAAATGCTAACGTTATGTCGATGGTACGTCAGGGCTATAATGTTTAACTACATCAAAGATTCAAGATCTGTCTACTGCAAAATGCTTTGTCATTACTGTACTAGCGCAAGTTTTTGCTGACATCAAAACTCGAAATAACAACTAAAAATAAAAATTGACTATACAGTAATGTCAACAAAAGTTAGACTAAACGGTTTAATATTTCTAAGATATTTTTCCTATCAAAGATGAGCCTTTTAGACGCCGTATCGCAACTGCTAGATATGAAAATATTTCCTTTGATAGCAACGCACAATTGTACAGTAGGTATTTTAATTGTTTTTTCTGTTAGCCTAGTTATTTTCTGCTCAGATTTTCTGACTTTTACATTAATTTTCTTTTCCGTCTTTAATTTTTTTTAAACGAGAATTTTAACGTGTTTAAGTTGGTATGCCAAAAACACAGCATAACCAAGCTTTGCGTGAGACGTGTAGCTTACCAAGCACCTTTTCACCTGAAAACGTCCCTAATTTCAAATACATAACCCAACCAGGTGACGTTTTTTATGCTTTTAATACAAAACAAAAATTTGAAAACTAAAACTAATATTAACTCTTTCAGTGCCACGCTTTTTTTGATAAAATTTTCAGGATTTAGTTTGAGCAAAGGCTTTGATTTTGAACAGCTGTATTTTGAGAACCGTAACTGCTAGAAAAACAATCAAAACATGAAAGTTGTTGCATTTTCAACAGTCTTTTACAGTATGTTTACAAATTTTGTGTATTTTTTTTTTAAAATGCCTTAAATGACTAAAATTTCTGACAAACTACAAAAATTCTGTGTTTTTTTGACTTTTTTTCGCTTCCGTTTAGATATTGGAAAAAAATTTTCAAACTGCGAAAAACTTCACCGGTAGATGTCAGGCAAGTACTACGCTTGCCGCACAAAGGTTGTCACGGAGATGTTGATGCGTTATGCGAGGAAAGAACTGGATAAGCTTCACTTTGCACAAAAAATGACAGTTTTTTACAAAAAATGACAGTTTTTTGTAAATAATTGATGATTGCAGAAAAAATTTAAATACAAACCTAGTAATTTCTTTCCACTTTTAGACAATACAAGTCTTCCTCTTTCTAAAACAGTTAGATTCATGCAGTTTGGAAAACAATAAGACCAGATTTATCTATTTATCAAATGACATCAAAATTTTTGTTTTTACTACGTGATTTCACGTAGTAGGCACTGGCAGTGTTAATAAATAAATTCAAAGATACCGTTTCTATTTCTGTCACATTTAATTTATACCTATCTCCTATTCATGCTTTGTGCAACACTTTCCGAAAATTGCTTCATTTCAGGGAAAAACATAACCTTCTGTGTCACTGCTGTATTGGTTCTCACAATTGAACGTTGATCACGTTTTGGATTTGAATTGAAGTTCCTGTTCTCTTTGAACTGATTCATTAATCTAATTCTTTGGTGATATTCCAGAAAGCTCTTCACTGTGCACTGCATGTACTCACGACTTATTGATGATCATATTTATTTCATTTTTCAAGTAGGTTCGTAGTCGCACAGCAAAAGAAACTCTTCAACCTCCGCGCCTAGTGGCGTAAGCCGGAGGCTATCCGCATTAAAAATTTTTTTTTTTAAATTAAGTTCGCATCAAACATTTTGGCTGTTTATAGGGTTGCAGCTGTAGAAAAGCTCCAAAATCATCAGAAAGATATTAAAAGCGAAAGTCATCGTCCAACATTCCCAACTCATCCATGTGGTGAGCTTGGGGCACTCTATTGATTTGTAGTAGGGCTGTCGGATTTGGTATGATATTAAGCCATTTGCCAATGAGTTGGCCATAAACAACTAGATGTTTCAAATTTAGGCGAATATGTCCACTTTTTCCAATTGGGTCTAGTTTGCCATTTGTCAAACTGGGCCATTAACATAGTAATTTTCGGTTTTCTGCTAAAGTATGCCTTTGATTCTGTTTTTAATATTAGCCTACTGTAATTCTCAGCATATTCATTTCCCTAATAGTTTTCTGCTGATTTTAATCAAGAACACGTTCCAATAAAGCACACCACTGTTTTCTTGATCCAGATCAGGGGTGTGCAACCTTTGTTACAGGAGGGCCAGATATAAATAATTGGGTGAAACCGCGGGCCGCACGTTTATTTAGCATATGATTTCTAGTAGTTGCAGGAACAAAAGAGTAGTTTTTCTTGTTATTCATGTTATTCTTATATTAGGGGTTATCTCCTTTCAGAAATAATAAGTTAGGACGCATAAATTTCTGAAGAAAACTGCTATTCAAATTTATTGTCACACTGTCTTTAAACGAGCTCTGTGAGAAGTTTGCAGCTGGCTTCTTTTCCTGACGGCTCTTTTCAAATTTACTTTAATGGAAGTGATCGCAATTCGAAGTCTATTTTCCATGTGTTGGTCTGTCAGAACCGATCAATAGGGAGATTTCATGACGCCCGTTTTAGAAAAAAATGTTAGCACAAATACGTTGAGCCAAAAAGTGCCATTTTTGAAGCCATGGATTTTTGAAATGTGGAAAGTCATCTTAGTTGAAATGTTTTCGGTAAAAATCGCCAAGATTCATTTTTAAATATTTTTCTTTCAAATCCTTTTTCTCTTGAAGATCAATCAGTTCAAGTTGGATATCAGCTGGTGCTTTGTCAATGTCCGTGTTGAATGGCGAAGAGAATATATCAAACAAATGTTCATGAGATTTGAAGTCCTTGAAACGAGCCAAAAATTCATACAACAATTTTTCAAATTTAGTTTTCTTCTCCGGATGCATTCCATAGTCTCTCAAAGTTGGAAAGTGGAAAAGATGTCATGTCTGTATGTGAGCTTTCCAAAGTCGTACTTTCTTCATAAAGCCTTTTATGTGACCATACATTTTTAGAAATAATTGATTAAACTACCATTCAACGTTTTATAGGCAGAGAAAACTTTTTCTCGAACTGTAGAAAATTTCATGATCAGATCACCGCTACAATGCGTGATGGAAAGCTACAGATAAATCTGCATCTGGCATTACAGAGTGCAAAAAACAGTGTTGCAGAACGCGTTTTCGAATATTAAATTCTCATCAGTGCAACTACGTTTCTGAACGCAATAACAACGGTTAACTTTAAACTCAATACAATACATTACAAACATTATAAGGACATATTCTCAGTGTTCAATTGAATATAAATAAATCCAGAGACATCAGAATAGAAAATTAAATACAGTGCATTGGCGGTGGCCGGTGGGAGACTTCTAAAATGATTAACAGAAGGTGCGAAATCTACAATATTCCACTCCACAATGAATTGTTCAAACGTACCAGACTAAACTAAATTACCGTATAAACATGTTTCGCGGGCCGCACACAATTCAAAATTGGCACATCTTCGCGGGCCACATAATTTTTCTTCGCGGGCCGCACGTTGCACACCCCTGATCCAGATCACATAACACTACATTACCTACTACATTTTTAAAACACATTTTAGAATTCATTTTGATAAATCAATCAGATAGCATATAACGAGGAAGAACTTATAAAAATTTATAAAATGATGAAAATACACAAATACTGTATATCTTGTCACGCACAATAACCACCAGTATCAGAGCTACAGTAAAGCTTTCTGCAATAACGATGGATGAAATCGTCAGTCAACATTAATCAGAAAGGAATTAAAAAAGGGCTACTCTTTGGCTCTACACTGTGCAAAAAATATAGCGACTCTGATTTCAATCACAAGAAGACCAAATAAGCAAAAAAAGTTGGTTGGTTTGACTATTTATCTTCGTGTTGACAAAGTCTTGATAGGTTATTCCTGGCAGTTTTGCATACTTGCAGAGACTTTTGACGTAAGGCCAAACACAGACATTGACAGAGTGAAGTTTCCAATTATTGTTGAAGTGTTGCTGTCTTTAAATTATTCCATCCACTTGGTGGCGCTGAATGGAAAGCACTCCTAAAATGGATTGCTCAAGCGCACACCCCGAAATTCGAACCAGCGCTCTTGGGGTTTCTTCGAGTAAAAGTGAGGAGCTTAACCACTCAGTTAATGGAGCGAACCGTTAGCAGGCGAAGGAGCGTACCTTGTTGCTTTAACCATGGCATGGTGACCTTGGTGAGCATCGATATTCATAGCGTTGTTTCTGGTTTCATCTGTGTCCAAATACGGAAAGCCCTTGAAAACTGCATGTCAATTGGCACGTAACATTTCACAAACTATTTTTAGCTGCTCTCAATGAAGCAGGTTCATGCAGCATGCATATGATACTTTGCATTCAACCAGTCTTCTCTTCTTTTTTCAAAACCAATGCGTACAGTTGTATTTTTTTAATTTTGTGCGATCTTTAGTATAGGCTACAGCAGTGGTTCCCAACCTTTTTGTTGTCACGGACCCCTTTAGACAAATTATTAATTCTGCGGACCCCCACCTAAATTTTGCCTGAAACTCAATTAACATACTATTGACTATTGTAATGCTACTCAACTACTGTACTGTGTCATATTGCATTGCCGCTATGACTCCTGCGGCAAATATCAGGACAGTTGCTCAAATAAGAAAATGAATGAATTGTTCAAGATAAGAAATGTCAACAGTATTTGAATATTAAGGTGACCAGGGGCGCCGGAACGATTTTTGACTGGGGGGCAGGATTATGAAAAAAGAGCACTTTTTTTAAGTTTTAAGATAAGATATAGCGATAATGCTGGGCAGTTTGTTAATCGTTTTTCGCCTATTAGCCATATAATCGAAATGTGAGACAGGTGAAGATAAATGAATAAAATATATTGAAATAGCTTGAACAAGAAGAAACGAAAGATAAATTTCACTTTCATTGCGTCACAATCTGCTGCAAAGTATAAAATATGTCCACGGGATAACTTGTAGGCAGTGATGTACGCGCATACAAAAAAAATTGACGCCGTCAGCGTAAACGCAAACGTTCGAAAAATCATACGCCGTATGCGTCAACGTAACTTGTAAAAAAAGTTGGCGGCGTCAGCGTCAGCGCATACACTAGCGCAAACTAAATTTGTTTGCTAGGTGCCAATATTCACACGGTATAAATCACCAGAAACAGACAAGTCTTATTTTGAATTTCCACGAAGAAACACAAGCATCCATAGCCGTACGAGACCAAACCATTTTGGGGGGGCAGAACGTAAATTTGCCCAAATCTGCACGCTTTTATAGAAATTGCCCAAATATGATGTATGCGATGCATGATAACAGTGAAAAACTAACATAACAAGATCACCAGCTAGCTAAAATTTCTTACCAAATTAATCAAGATAGAACAACTGAATTCATCTTTGAAGATACGCATGCAGCTTGCCACCATTTTTTGCAACCAGAAAAAGCAGGTCAAGTTAATGCAAACAACTGGATCTGTCTCCACAGAACAGAAGTCAAGATATTAATGAAAAAAAGTGGAGCTGCCATGTTTCACACAAGATCTTGCAAAGCAAATATTTTGCCAGCTTGCATGGCAGATTTTGAGTTTGGAAAGCTTTGAAATAAATGAATATATTATGATTGGTTTGAGATTATATATTTCAGCAGTAGCATTTTAAATATTGGTGAAATTAACATGACACAGTTGCATAAACAAACTAAATATTTTTTTTTTATTTTGGGGCGCAACTGCATCATTTTAATTTGGGTAGTTTTATAAAAGTAACCAAACAAAGCTAAGCAACACCGCAACATTAGGCTAACATTCCATTTAACAGGTAGCCTATAACATTTTTTTGTTAAATGTTATGGTGTTGCTTATAGTTACGTCCGTTTATGGTTGAAAAAGTACTGTAACCTCTCCACCCGAATTGTTTTATAAAAGTATTCACCAGATTTATATTCAATTCAATTTTCAATTCAATTTATTTTTCTTAGTCGGAAAACAACAGCGATGATAAAGTTACCAACAGTTTACGGGAATAAAACCAACAAAAGGAAACGGCGGCAAAACCAAAGAAGTTTAAAACGTGCATGCGATGTAAATTTAAAGGATACGTCGATGAAAGTAAATTTAAGCACGGCCACCAAACCTAACAGTTTAAAACAGATGAATTAGTTGAAAGAATCAGTTGGCTCCACATACCTAAAGCAACTGGAGGTCTGACTATATAAATTCATATTTTGTAGTTGCGCAAATCAAGATGATGCATTTATGGATATTATGAAAAAAATTAAAGACTTTGTCAATTTTGATGCCGAGGCAACTACATCATGCCAATTTGGGCAGTTGCATAAACAGACTAATCAGTTTCATCAAATCATTTCATGTTTTCAGCTGCCCAAATCAACACGATGCAATTGTGAAAATTAATAAAATTAGCTATATAGCAAATTTTGCGTTTTGATTTGGGCAGTTTCACAAAAATATTAGAGACATATTTTGGTGGCTGCCCAAATTGGCATGATGCAGTTGGTTAAATGCATTTCGTACTACAGTTTGATCACCATGCAATACAATACATCAATACGGGTGTGCCAAATGAAAAATTTGCGGCACAGTTCTTGTGCAAATAAGAGGCTGTACTTAGTTTGATAGGTAAAATATACTAATTTATAGTTTTTCTTAATTCATGCAATTTTGTAGCTTTTCATATAGCAATTTTTGCCCTAATAATTGCAAGATTTTGCCCGAATTCGCGATGTTTTGAAACAACAGGGGGGGCAGCTGCCCCCCCTGCCCCCCTGGCTCGTACGGCTATGCAAGCATCTGAAAGTGTTCATCTGACATTTTGCTGTGTTTTGGTTCCAATATGTCTTTGGCCATTAAAAACATTCTTTCAACTGCAGCGCTGGAAGGTATTGGCGTGTTGTAGCGAGAAAAAAATACATTAAAAAGTATGCGTTGACGCTATGCGCTAAAAAATCGCGAAAACTTTACGGCGTAGCCTCAAGCGCAAACTATCCAAAAAAATGTGGCCGCAAGCGTTAGCGTAAACAAAAAGTCTACGCCGCAAGTATGCGGCGTAGAATTTGCGGCGTATACGTACATCTCTGCTTGTAGGCTATACTGTATGTGTGTATAGACAAATATCAAACCAATCCAAAGTACATTTTACGCGCGTCGGTTGCTCGAATGAGCTCATTTGCAATAGCTTCTCAGTCAATAGTGTCCTTCACCTGTTTGTGAATAGTCGCAAACATTCGGTTGTTTAAACTGTTGTCTGTCATTGTGGTACGAACAGGGCCTCCGAGAGAAATCAGCACTGGTCGGGAAACAATACGAAAAATGGGCCCCATAACATTTTTTAGCAAATGTACAACTAATTTGTATCTTGCGTTGCATGTTCGTGTTAAGCTGAAATTAGCCTACTTTCCTCAGCATGAAAAGAACTTAGTTCAATGTAAAAATCG
Organism: Aplidium turbinatum; assembly: GCF_918807975.1. Classification (NCBI taxonomy): domain Eukaryota; kingdom Metazoa; phylum Chordata; class Ascidiacea; order Aplousobranchia; family Polyclinidae; genus Aplidium; species Aplidium turbinatum. The sequence goes on along the minus strand of NC_137476.1, from coordinate 21,982,892 downwards.
TCAAACTGGATTACACTTGCAGCAAAAATGCCATTTAGGCAAACTATTTTGTCTAGAAAGCTTTGTAAACACACAATAGGCCTACAGGCAACAAAAATAGTTCAACCAAGCATTTAATTCAGGACTGTCCAAACTTTTCCCACGCGAGCCAGATTTGATAATAATAGTTCGCTGGCCAACAGCCACAATAATTTTTCTGAAAACTGCAAGTTGAATTTATATGATTTTTGAGTGTCTGCAGGCCAAAAATAACACATTGTACAACAACAGGCGCGGGCCATACAAAAACTTCTCGTGGGCCGGAGTTGGCCCGCGGGCCGGACTTTGGACATCCCTGATTTAATTCAACCCTTTCTGGATTTTTTGCAATGCAAAGTTACGGATCACAGCATCAAATGATAAAATTTTGCGACGTCTGAATTGATGCACAACATGTCTAGTTAGGCTTTTCAATCGGTTTTGAGTCATAGGCCTACTGGAGCGCAAACGATTATTTACAGATTTCAGTAATTGCTAAAACCACGCTCTCAAAGCGCAACCGTTGGAGGTAGCTACCGAAAGACCAAAAAATCATAACAAAACTATTTGGAAAAACCTTTCGAAAGTTGCAATCAATGATTCCTTGTGTAGAGGTTATGGGGTGGTTCGTTCTGGTTTGCAGCTGAAGTTTGCTGTGTGGCTTTCTGTCAAAAGTACCAACTCATCCAAAATGTCTTGAAAAATATCATTGTTGTAGCCTACAAATGGTTTAAATTTGTCCCATATGCCCGCAACTGCACAACAGACATACGATGAAATTTTCATGGAACTTCAAACTCATCGACGATATGTTTGAGTTTGTTGATACATTTGTCAATTCCAACAACTATTGAATCCTTTGCAATGTAGGACGGTAAAATACATTTCCTTCGAATGATTCAGCTAGTTAAGTGGAGTTATAAAAGCGTTCTGTCCTCAGGAAAAGAAAATCATTTTATTTTAAATTTATAATTGCCACTGCAACTTTAGCTTGCGAGTAGTAGCCTACTCTTCTCAGCTTTCTCTTACTTAGATTACATCTTCCTTTAATTTCATTAAACTCATCAGTGAATCTTGTTTAGGACCGTAATCCACATAATGCAAAGCAGTCACAAATTTAAAACTGCTAGTTGTAGGCTACTTTAGCATTGACTCAGCTTCCGATCAAGCTCTTGTTGGTTCCAACTTGATGCATTTAAGAAACGTCTTTAAAGCTTCAATTGCAAGAGGATAATGTAAAGCATTGGGTATGACTGCACCACGCCTTGATTACCCTCTCGAAGTAAATTTTCTTTGCAAGATGATAGGACAGCTTACTTTAGATTTTTCAGAATTTTTCCTCTGACTGGGCTATAACTTTAAAGATGTCACAAGCTTACAGATAATCAATTACTCCAAAAATGATAAGACATTGGAACAACGCTGTCTGTAGGCAACATTTTGCATTCCAACTAGACTTAGCCTAAGCAACAACATCCATATACAAAAAACTCAAATAAAGAAAAAACTCACTACCTTCCAAAATCACATCATGAGAAGCATGACTAACAAAAGTTTTAAAACTGTTCGGCCACACTAAAAGATCACAATTCGGAATCAGCAAAGTTTGCACAGAAGGAAAAGTAGAAGGAAAAAGAAAAACGTGGCAGACAACCAAAACGATGGCAAGACAACATCTAATCATAGACCGGACTCAACTTGGCGACACTGTGCGAGCTGGCTCAAAATTGCCACTCTTGGAAGCAAATAACTCATGTTGATGCGCAATCTGCTGCAGGCGGAGATGATGACTGATGATGATGATGATCCATAAACAAAAAAATACGGGATTTACTTGTTTAATCGTGCTTGGACTGATACCTTTAACTTTCCCTGATAACTTATGTTGGATACAACATCCTATGCCTGGTCAAAGCAGATTTTGAAGTTAAGGTTCAGTTGTCAAGCAAAAATAGTTCTCGCTTAGCTAACACAGCACCAGTTTTCAAGTTGAAACTATCAGTACAATCGAAACCGTTCAGTGATGCAGAAATCATTTCAGCTTCAGATTTTACGTCTTGAAGCTGTTCAACATCGCCTACCTTAACACGAAAATGATTTGTTCTTGATGAGAAGCATCGAGAGTGACATTTACAATGATTGAGAAATACTTGGAACTACGCACTTCATTTAAGAATTTGTTGATTATTTAGTTGGTACATTTTTACTTTAGTACTAAAAATGGGCCCCCTCAAAAGTGCAAAAACAAAAAACTACTCGTTTTTCCTTTACAATGTTTTGCTAGGGGGGAAACTGGCCCGACTTCCCCCCCCTCTCGGAGCCACTGGGTACGAAGCCACATTTTTACTCTTTTCATGGCGCTAAAACTGCGTTCAGCATTCACCTTTCCTAATTCGATTCTGTGTCATAACGGCTTTACTTACACTTTTCCTTTTAAAAAAATTTTAACTTCCAGGTTCTCACACTCTTTGCTATGCTAAGACGTTTATAGGCTACCATTCTTTAACTTTCCTACAATTCTGTATCACTCAGATCTTTTTTTTTAACTAAAACCAAGATCACGAGGAACATTTTCTTTTTCTCATAAATCAGCCATCAACAATACCCGGCCATCCGGCCTTATACCTTTGGACTGGTCCTATGCAATGCAAAACGGTCCTTAGAGGTGCCTCGAATCACTGGCGCTTGATTTTCACAGCTGGTGGTACATCAAACATGGTTGTGACAAAACCATCTTTGAAGAAGCAAAGGAGTGGTAGAATTTCAATAAATTTAATGATGTTTGTGACCTACACAATAGCTCATTATCGAGTAATGATACAAGAACTACATACCGGCATACAAAGAACAATGGCATGGAAGGGCATCAAGCTATGTGATAATGATGTAACCTACTGTGATAGCCTACAGAATTTTGTGTGTGAATATTATTTTGAGGCAAAAATGAAAGATTGTAATTAGGCTAAAGGCGAATTGCAGAAATTGTTATACTGAAAAATGTGCAGTAGCTCACATGACCTTAAAAGGGCACCTTTGCCCCCCTTGCCCCCCCATCCAGAGAAAATTTGAGGGCAGGGGGCGATCGCCCCCCTGCCCCCCACTTACGGCGCCCCTGAAGGTGACCCAAAGTGCCATGCCGAAACTTTTTCAACGTAAGCAAATTTAACGAGAGGGCTGTTGTTGCCTTTCCTGAACTAAACGACTGAACTGTGGCTGAGTTTTTCACAATGCAACACGCATGTCATCTTCAACGTCCAGGCGATTTCGATGTTTTATAGTGTTTATTGTAACAAGATCTAACGAAGCACTCACCTATATGCTTACCAGTAGGCCTACATATTTACTGGCTTACCAGTAGGCCTACAGCATAGTCTCCAACTGCAAGCAGTGGTGTCGTTCACGCCACTGTGAGGTAAACTTTGGTTGCACCGCATGCTTTCTATTACGTAATAGACGAGCCAATCCTGATTTGGCTTTAATCGACATGCGTTGTGGTAGATGTAGCATGTAGCTTAAGGTTAATGTACACTACTGTAGGTAGCAGCATAGATTTATTTTAATGCATACCGGTACAGTTTATTCTCGCGAGCTTGAGCTTGACACATTTGCATTCAAAGAGAGAAATGAAAGTAAAAAGATCTCTTTTCGTTTTTGTTTTTTTTCCAAAATTCATCAAGGTAATCACGGACCCCCAAATGCTTTCTCACGGACCCCCAAGGGGTCCGCGAACCCCAGGTTGGGAACCACTGGGCTACAGTATAGCAGCAATGACTGTATGCTATGCTGTATACATAGTCTACAGTTTATAGTAGTCCTTGATTACGTAACATGTTGGTTTTTCTGTTTTCTAAGTGTATTCAGCTTCTAACGGCAATTTATTGTCCTAAAAGTCGAAACTTCCATAATAGAAAAAGAGTTTTCTTGGTAGTGCTTGTTTGTGTTTTGCATAGATTTTCTGCCATAAAAAAGTTTTATAAAAATGTACTGATCCTATACAGTTGATAACAAAATTTTTATTTGTTTTGCATTATCAACCGGTAACAACATCTCATTTGCTATTTCATTTTTGTAAGATATCACATTTTTGCGAGTTGCTGAAAATTATTTTAACTGCTTATATTTTTCGCTTTCTTATCACCTGTAACTTAAACATTTTCAAGTGAAAGAACTGCAGGCTCTAGCTTTTGTTTTGTTGTATTGTTTCATGGAGGGCTTTGCCTTTAGTAGACCGCTACTTCTGTTCACTGCCGTTTTTAATTAGAGTGACAATGCTAAATTTCAAGTTGAAAAACTACAACCCTTCACTTTTATTTTAAGATTCTTCTTAGGTTGTTCATTAGCCTTCGTCACTTCAGCCTCAATTCAATGTAAAACAGCGTCAACAGAGATTGCTTTCATTGATTAACACTAAAATTAAAAATAGCTTCGATTTCAAAAAATATTTGCAGAACGTGAATTGAACACCTTCATTTTGAACTTTTATTTTTTAATAAGATTTAGATTGTAAATTTTAAAATTCGTACATCTCTGGCGCACCCTACTGTCCGGACCAAGATGACCTAAGTTGCGCTTGCAGGGACGTTCTTGAATGCCCTGCAAAGCACTGACAATCTTTTTACTTGCAATGAGCTGTGTTATCAAAGGATTTTTGAAAAAAGGTTGCTTATTGGTACCAGGCACTTTTTTAATGCCTTTCATGGCTGAGTTAGTTGCAACTGAGTCCTGCTTGAAATTTTCATTCTAAGTTTCGTTTTGTGATTTGTTCATTGGCAAGAATAGTTTCTTTTTGACAGAGTGTCTTCGATTCAACCTTGCAATTGCATTGAAGGCCTTTTTTTTATCTTTAACGTTTATTCTTTACTTAACGTTTTTAAAAGAACTGCGTTATCAAAGGTACCGGAAAAATGAAGAGAATATAGCGAAAGGTAACTAACGCCATCTTGGCTCTGCAAATAGGATTTGTTTTATGCAAAAGAGTTGCCAAGATTTTTGTAACTTCCAGACAAACTGCTATTGCGTAGCTTAAAAACAAAGCAATATTTTCAAGTCAATTCTTACCCAAAATCTTCAAAAACTAAACTGTTATGTATTTTAGTTTATTTGCATTGAAACGATGTACTTTGTTTTCGTTTCCCTCAGGTCTTCTCTTTTGCTTAATATTCATCCGCCTGCTTTTGTTAATTGGCACTTCTCGTTTTGGGCTTACTTTGCAGGTTTCACACTATATCTTGGTTGTGCAATTTTATAATAAAACAGAATTCCAGTATGACTCTGATTGAATGAGCTAAAAACACAACAGATTTATTTGGCGACGAGGATGGGATGCTGAACGTCTGAACGAGAAACTTACAGTGGTACGCAGAAGTGTTCAGTTTTAATCCCTACGAGTTTTACTTTCTACAAGTTTTAGTTTTTTTTTAATTATTTACAATATGGACAAGGTGGTTGAATTAATGCAGTCGCTGCTAGAACATATGCGACAACAAATGCAGCAACAAGAAGAACAGGCACGACAACAAATGCAACAGCAAGAACGTCATCATGAAGAACAACTGAAGGAGTTAATTTCAGCCCTCAAAATTCCATGCGAATCAGAAAACCAAAATCGATTATCTCAAGCTATTCCTAAATTTTGTGAGTTTGATTCAGCTTTAGAACTTTAGACTGATTATTGGTCACGTTTTTGCACATTTGCAAAAGCACAGTCCGTTCCTGATGATAAGAAGGCTCAAGTTTTCCTCACTAACCAGTCAGCCAGCATCTACAAGATGATCCTCAATCTGGCCGCACAAGAGTCTACAGCAAAGCCAATCAATGAACTTACAATGGAGGAAATTTCGAATTACATGAAGGCACAGTTCGACCCTAAGCGCTTCGTTATTCGTGAACGATTTCGCTTCTGGAGCAACTTGAAGCGGAAACCAGGTGAGACTGTTCCAGAATTGGGTGCACGAATAAGGCAAGCCGCTGCCACGTGCGACTTTTCTTCTATTACTAATCCTTTAGATGAAGCTTTGCGTACTTGTTTTATGTGCTCTTGGCTCAAAAATCAAACTCAAAAAAATCAAACTCAATTTTTTTTCTGCATTGCCTTGTGAGTTAGGATGATCTTGAACTCTGCACTCGAATCAAACCGAAAATTCACGAGGTATTTCAAGTGAGACCACCCAAACCAGTCTCTCAAGCGGCTGCATCAGTTAGTTTGCTTTTACATCATCAAGCGCATCTTTGCTGCTATGCGAAGCTTTTGTAGTTTTGTTACTAAGTAAATTTATAGTTTGACTTGATGCAACATCTGATAAATTTTGGATTTGTTGCAATTAGGTTAGGGATGGTAACTTAGCCTAATCCGTTTTTTTATGTGGCTTTTTTGGCGAGAGAACAATGCTGCGCAGAAAACATAATATGTTTTGTTGAATTTATTAGTTCACTTACATCACAATCCCTAACTTATTATAACGTGTTTTGCAAGGCAGACTTTATTGCTTTGATGCTAGAATAATTTTATCTAGATTTGCCATATTGGCGTTTTTATTCAAATAGAAAAAGATATATGACAACTGTGTCTAACTAAATGTAATCTAGTTTAAATTCTAATCAAATTTGCAAAAACTTAGATAGCTCTAATTCTAGTCTAGTTTGTGAAAAACTTGAATAGCTCTAATTACAATTCTAATCTAATTTAGAAAAGCTAAAAAAACAATTGTCCAAGACTGGGTGTACTTACACAAACACACTATCTTAGGCAGACCAACATCTCTTCTTAGATAGGCTGATTTTTCGGAAAAATAGGAAAAGTTAAGCTTTATCTATCCGTTGGTTGTTGTGAGGGTACTGCATGGGTTAAACGGAGTGTTAATTTCTTGATGTGGGAAAACCTTGATCTTCAGATTTAAAAAAAAATGGTTGAAAGCTCACTTGGTGAACCTTTTTTGAATTGTTTGAAGCACAACGATTTATATTGAGAATGCCATGATTTAAAGCTTCAGTAGCCAATCTTCCTCTACTTATGGTTTTTAAACCACTGACAAAACCGAGGTGACAAAAGTTGATTTAAATCAAGCAAAAAAGTTCTTTACTTCTGCCTAGAAATTATTTCATCCACTAGATGTCATACAAGTTATCTTTGAATTTTGTTGCTCAAGCACACATCCTGGTCAAATTAAACTGCAGTTGCTTGAACTAGCCGTTTCTCTTGATTGTTTGAGATTTTTTAAAAAAATCAATTAGACCAAGCAGCAGAATCGTACAGCATTACCTAAGTTAATGTAAAAGGTTTAGCCAAAATTTTAAAGCAAAAGGGTGTGAATCTTGCCGCTACTTTTGGACTGTTGAAGTCTGAAAAGTCTGCATTTATTTATATTCTACAGCTTGCAAGACACGGGTTTTGCAGTAACTGAGCTAGTCTGAGCACCCTGCAAAAGTTACAACAGTGGGCTACTTACTGTAAAAAAGCATTCTATGAAAGAGCTGTGTAACCCAAGGTGGGTAATCTATGACACGGTTTTATTATATAAATCACTACAAAGTAAACAGCAAAATACTAAAGCTATCAGTAACAAAGATGACACTATAACACAGATGACAATCCGACACTTGCAACAACTTATCCAGAAGTTTGTGGACTACCGCACTTTAGTGAACTCATTTGGTCTCTAATGAAAATGTTAGTAGCCTACAGCCATTATCCTCCCATACGCTCAGTGGTTACGCGCCCGACTCAAGGTCAAGCGACGCTGGTTCAGCTCTCGAGGTGTGCGTGCGCTTGAGCAACGCATTTCAAGACTGTTCTACATGTAGCTATAGCCTACCTAATGGATGGAATAATTCCCCGGCAACAACACTTCAACAACTATTGAAAACTACTCTCTGTCAAACTCGGTGACCGGGCTTGCGTCAGTGGTTCAGAGCTTCTACATGTATGCGACACTGCCAGGATTTAGCTTTCAAAGATGCTTTCCCAGTGCTAAAAAACTAAAAACTAAAAATTGCTTTTGGTTGTTCAAAACTGAAAACCGTAAAAAAGTTACCTATTATCACAGTTTTGCTGGGACCTTTTAAAAATCATTAATTGGAATTACTTTTGACCTATTAACATTCAATTTGAAAAGATTTCTTTTAAAAGGAAAAAAGTAGGGTGATGGTTTAAAGGTCTCACTGGTTTAAAGATCCCATATCTCTCCCTACAAAGGAGGTAGTTATAAATAGCAAGGTAGTTATTAGAACAAAAAGCGTATCTATCTCGTAAAAGCCGCTATTATGATTTTACCTTGTTAATTTATGCTTTTAGTCTTAAACTACATTCTCAAAATGACGATAACATGGTCCACATAACATAAAGAAACAGCAATTGGCTGTTTTTGAAGATTCATCTATTTATTGCGGCAATCAGAACTCAGAAGCATATGTTAACTACAACATCAGCTGTGTTAAAGGCATTCAGTCAATATGTTGTTATGTTTTTCTATCTCTTTGCGGTGTTTACAAAGTCATTGACGTTCTGCACGATGCTATTCTTTTAACTTTCTCTATGTTGTAAAGCAATTAAAGAACAAAGCGTGAATTGTATTGGCAACATATAAAATTTGTATATACTTAGCATTAACTTACAAGAATGCTCAAGATTTAATTTTGCAGGCCCTTTCTTTACATTTTTTCTTGGGAATGTGATATTTTTGTTGCAGTTGCATCAAAGTGCGCAATGCTTTGAAATTAACCGAACAACCAGGTCTGGAATACAATGTGTTTAACCTATTTTGCTTCTGCGTAAAGTATTTCAAAGCTTCAGGAAATCTTCTTACGATAAGCAAATATTTTTAGGGTAAACAACTTGTTCTGAGATAAACTAAAACGGCAGCTATTGCAGCAGAACAAAGGTTTTTTATTCACGTTTTTGGAAGCAGATTCCACTAAAAGATTACAGTATAACAATTTACACACAAAGTAATATTGATCGTCGTAATCGTTTAAAACAAGTCACTGTTGTTTCTATATCTCGGTTAAACGCTTCAGTATATGCAGAGTTCTATAAAAATGTCGCTCCAACTATGACAAAGTAATTTAACTATAGTATGTAATTATTTTTCATCAAACCAAAGTATTTGCATATTATAGTTTGCTATTTTCATAATGTGAAATTTTTACATTGACATTTTATTCAAAGTTATTTAACAGTTTGAGTGGAATTAACAAAAATAAACTACCTAATTAAAAATTGTTGTACATAAAACACAACTGATTGTTTGAAATACTGTAGTTTTGGCAATTCTCAATGCTTTAAAAAGCTTTTCTAAAAATTTTGTTATACTAGACTATTACCAGTCAATATTGACAGGTTCAACAAAGCCATTGACCTACAATGAGATGCCAGCAGGGAATGGACAAAAGATAGTTATATGTTTATATCATGTATCTTAGTGCAGGGAGTACAGTAATGTCGATTGCTGAATAATTTTCTGCACAAGCCACTTATTATTAAAAATTGTTCAACAAATGAAAAATAACCTGAAGATATATAAACTATACATACACTTTGAACACACCCTTTTTTACCACCTGCCCTTGAGTTGGTACAACCATCCAGTAATCATACCATCAGTGCAACACAGTATAATATGGAAGACACATAGAATGCAGCATGGTATGCCACCGACACCAGACTATATTGGTTTAAGCCAGGGCTTCCCAAACTGGGGGTCGTGACCCCACAAGGGGTCGCGTAACGAACTTCAGGGGTCGCAGAGACTGTACCAATTTTACATAAAGTACCGTAGTGCATATTATCCTATGGTACTTTTGAGACGTTTATTTTATAACGTACTAGTTGTTAAAATTGATGTAGCCTAACTATGCAAAACATTATTCTTAACTGAGTTGTAGATTCTGCGTAAATAGGCCTTGCCCTGGTAGTGGGCTAGCTTGAGGACTGTATGCTAGTAGCTAAATATTGAAAAAGTAAAACTAATCCAATCAATCGAAAGCTGGTTAAAAAAAACGAACGGCAACGATAATTTCGTCAATTTTTGCACGAAAGTAGAGCTATTTTGGAAGGACCGTGTTGGCATGTCTACTGAGGGAGCTTCTGCAATGACAGGACATAACCTATACAGCTGGGTTTCAGGCAAAAGTGCGATTTGCGAGTGCTACACATATTGCATTTACGCACTGTATAGGCTATGATTCATTGCAAGACCTTAACACAGTAGTTAAAAAGAATATATCCTCATCGAAATGCTATTGTGCAAGATGCTTTGAAAATATGAACTTTATTAAGAGTCGCGCACTCAATACCCGTATTTTTGCAAGTTTATATGGTGAAATGTAATGAGAGTTCAGTTTAAATCCCTTTTACTGCATTTTGAAGTAAGATGGCTCTCAAAAGCAAAACTTTAAAAATGCAATTAACATTGAAAAATGAAGTCGTAGTTTTTCCAACAGAAAAACAATCAAACTCGGTCCATCATTTCTGCAAGAACATCTGACTTTTAAAATTATGCTATATGTGAGATTTGCTTGAAAAAGGAAAGAATTTAAGTTATCTATCTAAGGAAAAAACACCAATGTTTTTACATTGAAATCAAGAAATCAAAAACTTGAAGCGTTTGTTAAAAGTTTAAACATCCAGAAAGAAGTTGATAATGATTCATTTGAAATTTTTTTATCTACTGTAGAGTTTTTGACTAACAGTGATGTGGAACCAAATGTTTAAGCCTGTGGTTATCGACCACTTGTCAAATCTGTTGAAACACTTTTAAAGGTATTTTCTCCAAAATTAAACAATGCCAAATTAGATTGGATCCAAAACCTATTTGTAATACAAAAACAAATACCGAGCACCTCTCTTCTAAATCTCAGGAATAACATGCTGATCTATTTTCTGACTCTACGTTGCGGCTTTAATTTTCTGGAAAAAGTTTCACACTTTTTGGCTGGTTTAAGCGGAGTATCTATACTCTATAGGCCTAATTATCTCACTCAGCAGTGACTGCACTCCTGCCGTTTGTGTTCACGCCTCTGTGCGAGTCAACGTTATCAAAGTTGACGACAATCGCAAGAAAACACCCTTCCAAACTAAGCAAGATTGAAACAGCCTTGAGACCAGCAGTAACAAACATTGAGCAACGACTGGATTTGCTTTGCAGCAGAAAGCAGTCGCAGTGGTCGCACTCATCACACTGAATAAATGTGTTTTCGGTCGTGTTTTGTTTCCAATAGGCTACGCGTAAAGTAGCTGATTTCGAGTATCCGTAGCTTGATGCTCGTCTAGTTTCGTTCGAATTAGCCTTTTAATAAATATCACAAACGTCTATTTCGCACTGTTTATCATGTCAATGGGTCGCGGAAAATTTTAGGAAACTAAAAGGGGTCGCGAGCAAAAAAGTTTGGGAAGCCCTGGTTTAAGCTATACCTCACCCGCTGACAAGCACACCTAGTAAGGACTTGCCCAGGCCAACTTAGGCCAAGCTCAATAGAATTCCAACAGAAGTTTGCCGATTTTATTCCAATATGTACAAGTGGGATTTGGCTTGCTCATCGGCCTGCGAATCCGGCACGGAGGGACAAACTGTTGACTATGTCGTTCTTGAATGTCTCATTTACAAGGCACCAAATGAAATGCATGGTATGGCAGCACTGGACCAAGCTACACCTGGCTTTTTATCAACTGCCCTGAAATTTGAACCATCATATGAAAAAAGATCAAAATAATAATAAGAACATAATAATAGTAACCTTATTTATTTTAAGTTCATTGAGATAAAAAATTTTACACTGCGAATCACAGATGCATCACAACAAACTGCTGGAATCAGTGGCCATGAAGTTGTCAACTCATATCAGCTGCTCCCAATCAATTTTTTCATGCCGTTAAATGTCTTACCAATACACAACTGAATGGTCTGGAGCGCGTTGAACCGACGTTCTTTCAAATAATGCTCGAACTGCTACCAAGTATGGCTACTCAGCTAAACACTGAACATTAAAGCTATAGCTTTATTTGACAAGATGTTGTTCTGTTTTATTCTGTGTGGAGTTAATAATGTGACTTTTTTATTTCTACATTCATCTGGGGCTTGGCGAAATAGAAAGTGCCTTTTTTGTAATGCCAAAACTGCTAATGTCACCTGTACAGTTTGTCTGTATTCTTTTAGATATTTCTATTTTCCTTCTCTCAATCAATCGGAGTTTTTCTTCAAATACAACCAACTTTCTTTGAAACGCAAACGTTTTTTTCTATTAGAAACGTAGGCTATTTTTCTTGGCTTACTCAGCAGGCTTCTTAGGTTACATCCAACGTCGTACTCATAATTTGACATTTGATCGCATTCTTCCTCATTATTTCAATTGAAAATTGAAGCATCTATATTTCAGTCGATTGTAGCGTTTTTTTTTTGTTTTTTTTGTTTTTTTTTTATTAGAAGTTTCTATGCTATAGAGCACAAGAGACAATAAAATAGGCCATCGTGGTATGACGTTTTTCCAACTTTAGCACTCCATTATTCGAGGTACCGTACCGGTAGTGTAGATCTGTTAGGTTTCTTCTGCTTTTCCAACCAGTTGTTACACTTTGTCTAACATCTTTATTCATGGTCCTGTCTCCCAATGCCTCCCTTCCTCTCTCCGCTGTTGTCTTGCGCTGGCGCAGAGCACCACATCGTCCGCAAATATCCTTTTCCAATAAGCCTTTCTTTTAATGTTTTCTTTAAAACAATCCATCACCATTAAAAAATAAGTGGCGTCGGATCTCATCTTTATAACCCCCACTGCGATAGGAAATCCTTGCTGTAGCCAATTGACAAAACCAATGTTGAAAAAAGTTTTTTTGTTAAGCAGAGTGTGGTAGATTGCAAAAAGATAATTTGAAAATTGTAAACGCACATACAAGGCGATCAAGGAAACTATATTTTCAGATGCAACAGAAAAACAATGCCCAGTGCAATGACTAGAAACTATAAATGTTAAAGTGTGAAGTGACACTGGAAGCAAACAGTTTCAAAGGCTGGATTGTTTTCTAAATAGGTATTTTCAAAAATAAATTTTCAAATGGTTTGTTAACATGAATTTAGTTGTTGCATTGTAGGCTCTGTATTTTATTATTCAGATTGACCAAGTATTTTAAGCATTTATCTGCTGTGTTGCTGTGACCGATCCAAGGGGTGAATGGGGCGATTTGCTGGATTTGCTCCTGCTGAGGTGTAATTGAGTTGTAAGAGGTGTAATCGGATCTAATGAGGTGTAACCGTGTAATCGTAATCGTAGGTGTAATGTAAAGAATTTATCTGCTGTGGTGCTGTGACCGATCCAAGGGGTGAATCTTAGGGGCGATTGCCATCATAAAATACAGAAAAGTAACTTTATTTATCATGTATTTTCACAATCGGATCAATGTAAACCTACACAGTGTGCTCTGTTAAAATCACCACTCTCCAGGTTACTTGCTGGATTTGCTCCTGCTGAGGTGTAATGGAGTTGTAAGCTACAATAAATTCGACCATAATGGATGAAGACTCCTCAAGCATGTGACAGACCACACATCTGCAATTTAGTAACCAACTACAAATCAATCTATGACATAAATTGAGAATGAAAATAGAGTAATTAAATCAGGAAAGTAGCCACCGTGTATTCGGTAGCTGTTTTTTAAACATACTCTTGATTTCAATTATTACAATGTTTGCCCCCCAACAGACGCTTTTGCCCCCTAAAAATTTATATCTAATTACGTCATTAAACTAAATAAGCACTAAAACGTTCATACAACTAGATAGAAGTGTTTCATTTTAAAAATAAATTATTATAGATCGTGGCATTAAATTTTATTGATCGAATTAATTGAACCGCTCAAGCTTTAAAAAAATGTTTGTTTGGTGTAATTTATAATATCGATAAATTACCTCACAATGATAGGCTACTATGAAATGTTATTTTTATCCTATTGTAGGTTTGCAAAAATATTAGGCTGTCATCAACTTAAGAGTATACTACAGTTAAAGGCAAAGTAAAAATGTCTTGTACGTATACTTCAAATAAAAAGAGCAAGATAAAAGACGTGTTTTGGTGAATATTTGAATGCTTAGGTCATGTTGCTGTGATTAATCACATTTGCATAATACGTTGCAGATCTGATAAGCTTCTTTTCTCATTAATTTGTTTTCGCACATTCTAGAAACTGCTACCGCGATATTGCTATTCATCTTTCCGACCTATTTGATGTTCCAATATTACTAGTCAGTGACTTGTCAATCCAGTAGGCCTACATCTCTACAAACCAGGATAAGTCTTTCAATGCGCATTCTTTAACAACGTACATATTTACATTCTAACCAATACATCCTTTTTCCTAGTTTGCATCTGACACGTTTATGTGGTATGGTACGATTATTATCACTGTTGACTAATATAGCCTAGTCCCAGTTTCCGAAATATGTTTTTATATTAATTCAACGTTTTATTGGGCGACTACCACTTTAAAGTAGCATTTCTGCTTGAAATTTCAAAAACATCTGGCAACACGTTTTCTTAACGCAACTTCTTGGCAGTTCATACAGCCTAGTTGGAAATCCCATTCTTCTAAACCCCTGGCCGAAGGTGACTTTTCACGGTGTATTTTTTCCGCGGTACAGACCATACATTACCATCGTGTTCTTTGCCAAGTCGTTTTACGCCCAGTTTTTTATGCTTTTAACGGCTTTAACATCATAGCTGATTGACCATATTTATTCATAAATAGTTGAGCATGGTAGCAGGTAAAGGTTAATTGGTCAGTAATTCTATGATAACTTAAATTTAAAATGTTAATTTTATCTTCGCACTGAATTAACATTGTCTCAAAATTTTTTTCTATCTTTGTTTCACACGACCTAGACTCAATATCCATACAACAGGGTCAAACAACTTACAGATTACGTCATAAATAAAAAATAAATAAGAAAAAGATTTATTAAGTTAGCATTACATGATGTTTAGTGACCAGCAAAAGAAGCCTGGAACGGTCCATTACGTAATCATTTGCATTGAAGCAGCGGACAATAAATGAACTCTTGCGTGTGTAAACACTTCCATTTGCAATGGGCGTGTATATTTTTTCAAAAATAAACGGTTTTATCTTGATGATGGCAATGTTAATCAGCAATCGTCTTTTACACCATATTTGTGCACAGGCAACGTTTCATGCAATTAAAGAACATGGCTTTGTGCAGCTGCAGCTTGACCTTCGGAAATGTTTTCATTTATATAAATGAACTTTAAAACGGTTTATCAGCATATTGCAGGGTTTACAGAGTTAATCCCCAGATTATCGCATTGCAACAAATCCTATCTCAACAGTATGGGTCCATACCATCGAATAACATCGAATACCATCGAATACCATCGAATAACAACAATCGGGTCCATACCATCGAATAACATGACCGGAAAGTAGAACATCTGTGGACTCGTTGTAAACAAATACAACTTGCTAAGTTTCCTGCTTAAACAAGTTGCATAAACAAAGCTGTTTCTTAGAAAATAAATGTACAAGATAAACAAATGTATACAACATTTGCATTTCTGTGAACAACATTTGCATTAATGTTTCAAAAATACTTTTATAAGAGAAGGTGGGAACACCTCAAAAGCATTTTTGAAATTTCTCTGTGCCGTGAAAATCATCAGAAGCACAAACCAAAGTTTGTGCTCTTTTTGTTACAACAACCTACAGTACATATTTTGAAAAATAATAACCTGAAAAAATGCAGCCTTCGAGACCAATTGTACATTCAAAAGTGACTAAGCATGCCACGAGTCTGACATTTGACTCTGTTCGAATTCGAATCCTGCACACTTTTTCCAGATGACTATAAACCCTATTCATTTTTTTTTTCAACAAAAAAAGGACTTCCTCTTCTTCTTCAATTGCGTTGACTGAACCAGGCATCGACGGCCTCGGATGAATAATTAAACCGAGTATTCCTATGATATGTTCTATGAATAGTTTTATCTTTGTAATATTCATGTGGTGAATAAAAAAAACTATTTTTTTTTTTGCATAAAATAAATTAGAGACAGATGTTGTCATTGAAAAGTTATTTTAAACTTAACATTATTGTTAAACCAAAACTTTTAGTACCTCCAGTTTGTATAGATTAAAAAAGGTTAAAATGTCAAATTGTGAAGATTTTCTAAGTACAATATAATATATATCTCACATCTTCAAATACACTACGAGTTTTTTTTATTGACTTCAATTTTTTGTTTACTTAAGCTTTTGTATTGTCCATTTTATCAAAGCAATGTTTAGTTTGTAGAAAATTTGGTGGTTCCCTCTCAATCTTCGTTTTAGATTATTCATTGTAAAAAACACATTAACTTTAAACCGCCTAAATCGAGTTTATACAAACACCAAAAATACGTTATGAGATATTTTCTACTTTTTTTTGGTTTGGCTTGTCTTTTCCGATTCTAGTATCTATTTTTGAATTTTCGTCTTTCTCAGGTTTTTAGGAAACATATGGTGCCACATTAACAAACGATGAAATACGGTAAAAGGAACGATGCATATGGACAATATACTGAATAGTTTTTTACTGAATCAACTTGTTGGAAATATCGCACCGTAACATACGACGTCACATTTAACGTAAAACTGAATAATTGTTTTATTTATAGGTAGTGCTGTGTCAACAAGAGGGGGCAAGGGGTTCACCCCCGAGCCTACCGTTTCAGTTTCCAAAAATCAGCACAATTGAAGCCTAATGATATTAATAAAAATGATGTATGAAATGTTTTTACAAATGTGGCGAAGTTCAGGAATTGACAAAGTAAATTGCATTTATATATTGGACTACTAGCAGCAGATGGAAACGTTTAAAGTAGTTTGCGGCTTTCTCTAAAAAAAAAATTGAGTAACCCCGAAAATTAACCTTCTACTACGCCTAAGCAAGAAGTCTGTTGAAGTGAACCACCCTTCTATATCGATGCAGTGAAAACACTGTGCAATGCAAAAAAATTCAAAAAATAAATAAAAAGTTGTTTCTGGATATTTTCGGAGCACAGAGCACAAATATAAACTTCGTTTTTTTCAAACACTCTCCATATTTTTATAATTTTAATTTCAAAGTTTTGAAAAAATGTGTGTATTTGCCTTATTGCAGTCAATATCATGTAACATTTGAAGTACAAGTTATACTGTACATAACAGAGAATTTTGACAATCATGCTTGCCTGTAGTATGTTATAATCTATATTCACTTCATTTTTGCTTCGTATGTTTACATCGCGGACCACTCGTACGATTGCAGTACTGGATCTAGAAAAGAAAATAGGAAAGGCGCCATATTTTTAATAACGTAATTTTGGGCAAGTTGAACAATGCAAATGTTGTGGTTAAGAAATGACAAAAAGACTGAAAGCGGGCCTGGGGGCAAACCCCCCAAAAAATTGGTAAATTTTATCTTGTTTTGGTCTGTTTTTGCTTGTGCTGTGTTTCTATATCAATTTTTTCCGTTTAAAAGTCACACTTTGTAGCCTATTTGATTGAATATATTTAACTAAAAAGCATATTTCTCTAAAAGTTGGAGTCATAAGCTTTGATGTAAATTGAAGTTAAGTATCCAATCCTTTTTTTTTCATGCCTATAGAAGAATCAACTTATTTTTTAAAGAAATTTTGTCTTATCTTGTAACCTAGTATTACACAAACTATAGCCTACTAGCCATCACACACTAGCCGTCTTTACAGTAGGTATCACGCAGTCTCTCGAAGAAATTTCGAATATCCGTCCACAGTTGCCCCATGCCTTACCACATTGTAGATACACAAGGCACATTTCACCCCATACTTCTATTAACACTAGAATAGATTAAATAATCTGTTGACTAGTTGGGTGAGCAATGTGTTTTAGTGCAAAATACTGTATTTTTTCAGTTTTTGAGGCAGGGGCGAATCCAGCACGTGGTCGTAGAGGAGGAGAGTGATGTGAACAAAAAGCAATGATTTGTAAATCTACATTAATCCAACTTCGCAAATACATCACAAATATATTTACTTTTCTGTGTTTTAAGAGAGGCGATTGCCTTTGGATCCTCCACCGTTTTGAGGGAAAATGCAAACCTTTTATAAGCTATACAGTATCGATTGGTAAAAATACGCGATTCCTATCCCACTGGTTAGGTAGATGAAACGTAATTGAGCGAGCGCAACGAGCGAAAAAGCGTTTTACAGAAACTTAAAATCATACATGTTTATGGGAGGGGCATCTGATCAAGTGCTCCCTCCCCCTCTCTTGGATCCGCTACTGCGCACCAGAGAAGTTTTCATGTACCACATCCACAGTTGTCAGTGAAAATCGTTCAATGCCTCTCTTTGCGGCAACACATGCCAGTTTCCAAAGATAACCAAGCGATTTCATTAGTTTAGTTTTAAATTTTGTTGATTATAGCGATGGACTTTTAAGCACAATATTGGAAAAATTGAAAACGTTTTTTCAAAAAATCCTGACCTGATCAGAAAAAACAAACCCATATTCAGAACAGCGCCCAGGATTTACAAAGTGCAACGATAATAGTTCTTGAAGTTTTTTAAAGTTGACAATTTGTTGCACAGTAAAATACACACTATATCTTCATAAATGTGTTCACCAATGAATGGCCCAAAATTATTTTGACCCTAAGGCCCACAAAGGGCTTAACACAGCACTGATTAGTTTTAGATTAGGCTTAGATTAGGCTCTAGTTTTCGAGATATTCGACAATGAAAATATTTTTGAAATCGTTACTCAAAAGCTTTGAATTAGCAAATTACTTATTTTCAGCCCTGTTTACCATTATGATGTCATCATTGCCCTTGTCTAGTTGAATTGGTTCATATTGCACGAAAATTCAAAACGCAAGCAAGGGTTGAAATGAACTGTGTTTAACGTAAGGGAGACCTAAATATTCAATGAAAACAGTTGTGAATCAGTAGGCCTACATCACAAGAAAAATATCCCGAAAGTCATGTGTTTATGAATGCAGCTTTATATTGAAAAGGTAGGCCTACTGAAATGGATACTGTACAAATGAAATTTTATTCTAAGCCTTTGCTAAGGCCAAGTCTTTGCTGCAAAAAGTTTTTTTCTGGTCTATAGCCTAATAAATGGCATATAGGCTAATAAAATACGCCTTTGACAAGTAAGATGCTGTACAAACAACCCAAATATATTTTACTGCATGAGGCAACGCAGAGGAGCTACGCATTCTGCGATAGACACAGCGCTATATAAAAACAAGCATTATGATTACTTTGACATGAAGCTGGGTGATCAAGATAAGTCCTGGGTTCCTCCTAAAGTATGCAAACATTGCACTCAAACCCGTTTCTGGGCTCAAGGCTAAGAAGTTCAGAGTGCCATGGCATAAAGAGAGCCGTGGAATCACCATGAAAATTGATACTTCTGTACGGTGAGCATGTTCGAAGGAAGTTGGAACATCATGTTTACATAGAGTGTGCAAGGCAGTCATTGCGTGGACGTTGCTATTTCTGTTTTTTGTTTGCCCTCTCTTGTTTCAAGTGGTGATTTGCTTGAAACAATAGGAAAACGGGCATGACTGAGAGTAACCTCAATACCTTCAGTAGTGTTTTGGAGCAAGGTCAAGCTTTTTTCTCAAAACCATTTCTACTCCTTACTGTAGTAGTTAAAGATTTAGTTATCAAAAGTGGTAGCTGGAATCTTAGCTAACTCAAAAACTAGGGGCAATTCGATAAAACTTAGTGCATTTTCAGAATCAGGGGCCTCGAAATACCTTAAAATGACTCTCACATGCCCTGCCTTTATATAAAAATATTTTTGTTGGCCTGTGAAAATCGATAAACATCGTCAAATGATTCAAAAAACTGAAAGCAGTAGATATATTTACTACAGTGAACGGTGCACAAAGAAAATCATGTCTGAAATGTGGTAGAATTCGACATTTTGAGAGTAATACACGTGTCAGTGTTCATGGAGCTGCTAATTAAACCACTTTGCTTGCTACAAGTTTGTGTTACTGCCTCTTATTGTGTCCATTAAGATGCTAGAGCGCATTAGAAGATAGCGAGTGAGCAGTTTCAGGGATAAGCGAAAATTCAATATTTTGAAAAAATTCAAACCAGGTGAACCAGGGTCAAACGTTAATATTTTTTTGTGAAATTTGGTATAGGAGATACATTTACCAAAAGGAACAATATTACAAACTGACGAAAAATTTAAAAGAAAAAAAATTTTTTTTCGAGATTTTGCGCCAGCCTACCCATGTTTGTCCCCGCCCTATTCAATATCTACATTAATGGCTAACCAAAACCCCTCAACATAACTCGTTTTATCCAAGTCTACGACCTATGTCGGGCTACACAATTAAAAAGTTTTTTGTCATTGAAAAAACCTTGAAAATGCGCTTTCTGAGCATTTCATCTATTACAAACACTGGTGTTCACTCAAATGCAAAACTTTTCAAAACCCAGGTAACATGTTTTTCACTTAAATAGGCTAACTATTGGTCAATCAAAACCTAAACAGCAACCAGGAAAGACTCCTTCAGGATATACTCCACTACTTCCTTGTATACCAGGGGTCAGCAAACTTTCTGTACTACTGGGCCAAATCTACAAACTTCCGGTAACGTGCGGCCGCATAAATTTCAACCTATAAACAATCGCCACATTATCCTTAAAATCATAGCGCACCTGCAACTCCTATTCCTGTGTCTATTGCACAATGAGACGTGTTTGTTGCCGTTTCATATTTATTATCAAACACGTATTAAAACACAATGCATTGTTTTTATTTACTTATCATTTATCAATGTGAAGGATGATGTTGTTTCTGTGTCATGGCCAAGGTTTTTAAATCAACTGGCAACTTTGTTGATGATATTTGCAATACGTTATTCAAATGACGATCTGACAGGCGAGTGCGAAGTTTATTCTTTGCGTAATTTAGTTTTCAATTTTGAGAGATTTTGTAGCGTACATGGGAGTTACCGAGTAATGTCGGGACACATGTTAAAGAGCTTTTTGTTATGATATAAAATAAATTCATGCGTACATAATGATGAAACTTTACTGTAGTTTATGCGCTAAAAGTAAGATCGCTCGAGGGCCGCAAAAAGTTTGTCCGCGGGCCGCAGTTTGCCGACCCCTGTTGTATACCTTGGCGAAACGCTGGATAAGTTCTTACATACCCGAAAGCTGTTGCCTAATATACCCGCTGCAAAGTCGGAAACTTCGTATTTCTGATTCGTTGCTGGTAACGCAATTCGATAGGTTTGTAAACTCTCACGTCCCCCTTTAAGACGTGGGTGACGATAATAACCTATATATTTTTTTTAATTGGTTTTATTGTTGTGACGTCACATAAGTCTCCAAGGAGGAGTTTGTGCTCTGCATCTCCTCTGGCTACGCGTCTGATTTCCCCAATCTTTATTTCACTATAACAATGTGTAGATATAGCTTAAACAAATGCAGCTACAATAAACAGATAGTTCTGTCCATATAAACGTTACGTTATATGTCCATATAATACGTTAAGTTTTCCAAGATTTACATTGAAACTAAGGCAAATTAAGAGAACTTGAAAAAAAACAAGTTTTTTCATGACAACTGACGTCAAACAACCAAACTTTGCCGCGATAGTTAGAAGTTTAAGTTAGTGACTTTTATTGTTTCAACCACAGTCAATACATTGGATGTTGTTTATGTCTGGTATTTCAACTTGGTGCTGCTATTTTGCATTTATCAAATGCTGGCATTGCACAACAATCTAATCTCTTAGTGTAGTTTATTAAGAATTGATTTCGCTATAATAGCATCTTCAGCTATAGAAATAGCATCTTTAGCTTATTCAAATAGAATGTACAGTAGAAAACAGTGTTTCAACTTGTTATTTACTTGCCTTTTCCTTTTTCCTTCCTTCTTTCCTTTAATTTTGCCAAGAACAAACCACCACTACAACTTACTTTAAGAATAAAAACACGAGAAATTTCGCCTTACAAGCAAAAAATCAAAGTAAGGTTAGGTTAGACAAAGTAAGAGTAAGGTTAGACTTTATTGCTTATTTTCGTAGATCATAATACCGTATTACATTTCCTTCTTACATTAAGTGAACATGGAAACTTTACATGAGATTATTTATTCAATTAATTAAAATATGTAGAAAGAATATTTTATTATTTTCAATGTAGATGCAAATGGTATATAAATCAAGACCTCGTTGATGGTCTGGTAATATGCATTGTTTCGGATACAGTTAGTGATTTGTTCACTCGTAAATTAGTTTAAAGTATTACTGTACAATAGAAAGCTTAACAACTCAGCAACGAAAAAAGACAACAGAATTATTACCATAAATATTCTACTTGCAAAAGTTATATTATTTTTTCCGCACTCGCAGCAATCAAGTCATGTTGAGAAACAACCATGGTGCGGTGTATAATTTTCTGGGGGTTCTTATAGACCCGGCCTAGAAAGTTGTATCCATTGTTAGAAAAGTAAGTATATCAGATCGAAGGTTTCCCCGGGTGTCAGTTTTTCAAATATCCAAAACTCGGATTTTGAAATTTTGTCCGAAATTGGAAATGCTAATCTTCTTCTTCGTTTGAACCTTCTTCGCCACTCCAGGGGTCGAGGGGCTCTGCCTTTTACCACCCTTGGGCAGTGGCGGCGGCGCGGTCTAGATGTTTGGGCAGGTGTCGAGCAGCCATTTAGTTGATTTGTCATCCAGTTCACGCAGACCACGCACACCATTTGGCGCATGGTAGATGGCGCAGTTACAGATGGTGTGGTCTACGGTTTGTTCCTCCTTGCCACACTCACAAATCGCGGATGGAGCCATCCCCCATTTGTGCATGTTGGAGTGGAATAGTCCGACGCCAGTACGCAGGCGGTTGAGCCGCACCCAGGCCTTCCTTGGCAAATGCATTCCGGTTGGGTGGTTGCTGGTGTCGGAGATGAAACTTTGGAGTCTTGAGGAGTTCTTCTTCCACTCCGAGCTCCATTGGTGGTCCGCCCAGGTAGCCGCACTGATGGATTGGTCTTCAGCGGTTTTCATCAGGAGTTGTGCGGCAAGTGCAAATGGGTGTCTCGATTTCAGTCGCTGAGGTTTCTCGTTCACAGACTCATAGAGACTTGAGTAGAGCAAGTGGTTGGGGTTCGTAGCGCGACGAGAAAGAGACAGGATAGCTTCATCGCGACGAAGCTCAGCTGGTTGGATGCCTGCAAGGACAGGGAGATTTTCCGATGGTGCAGGTCGCAGGCATCCTGTCACGATACGCAAGGCGTTGTTTATGGCAGTGTCGATTTGATGGCAGTGGGCACTGCTGCTCCAGACAGGTGCACAGTATTCTGCTAGAGCGTGAACTAGCGCGATGGTGGCAATGCGCAGGGTATCGACTCCGGCTCCCCAGCCTGAGCCGGCCAGACGCCTTAGCAAAGCTGTGCGTGTTGAGATCTTTTTGCGTAGTGACTCCAAATGTTGACGGTAAGTGAGCGACCTGTCCAGGACTACCCCTAGATATTTAGGGTTTGGGCAGAAGGGCAGGATTTTTCCATCGGTGTTGATCTTGCTAATGCATATATGTGTTATCGTTCATGGTTACATAAAGTCCAAAAGTGTGGTAGAGATCAAAAGTTTTTAAATTTCTTGACCTTAAATCTTACTCATATATGAATATTAAAAAAATAGAATAAAGGAGTAAAGCCATCTTGAAAGTTTAAACGTTCACAATAGGATTTAGTAAACTAGCTTATGCTGATATAGTAAATAAATATCAAAAACTTATAGCAAGATGAAGTGCGCAAATGCCCGCTGATGTTTTGCATATTCATATTTAAAACTTGTAAGCCGGCTTTTGAATTTTGAAAAATAACTCCCACGGTGATGGGAATAAGTGGGATAGATCACAGCCTACCATAGTAAACTTTACGGGTTTTTGATTACTTACGTACTTCACAGTAACGCTTCAATTATTACGATGCCAATTGTAGTTTCATACAGAGCCTATAAACGTTGTGGTAAAAAATTAAATATTTTTGTATCAGTTGTAAACTAAATTTAATTTTTGTGCAATCATTAGAGAAAGATCTTAATTCTCATAACCTTTTTTTTTAATTTGTTAACAGATATCTGCAATATTACACTGAAAGTTTTGAGGGTTTCTGTAATCGGTTCGGTCTACACAAAAACCTGTTAGATCTAACACATGCAAGCCAAAAAGTCAACAATTGTTGCTTTAATTTATCAACAACTTGAACACCTTTTTTGTCTTATTGCTGCAGAAGAGACTTTGGAAAGTGAGCTTATTTAAAGAGAGACGCTTTAACGCTGATATAACCAAAAAAATCCACACTAAAAACAATTTTGTGTGTCACGCTGTAAGAATCTCTTTTTTTTCGTCGAAGACACTTTTATAAACACTACTCATCAAAAACTACGTCTTTAAGTAACTCAGTGTCTTGCAGTTGCAAACATCAGTCAAACACAAAGGAGTGGTGAGATATTCACAAGCTAACGGTTAAACATCGCCATAAACCAATAAAAAAATATTATATCAGTTTTAAAGGTGTTAAATCACTTGTAAACTCTTTCTACAGAAATAAAACTGTTCAAAGTTATATTAAAAACGTTGTAATTTGTAGAATTTGACGTTGTAGCGAGATTAATTTGATTATACAGTTTCATTGCAAGGTTAAACATAGATGATGAAATTGTGTTTCTGGTTACTTTTTGTGTGGGTTGTATCAGCAAGGTCCAATGTCAGTAATGTGGTATCTTCATCTGCAAACCCTGGATCCGGTGCTTCGGGAACCACAAACTTAGCAGTGATGGGAAATCAGTGTAAGTTTTCATGTCAAGTTATCACATAATTTTTAATTTCTTAACATAGAAAACTTTTAACTGTTTCTGCAAATATTAGTTAAATTCTATTTGGATAAGATACTGAGGAAGCCGCCTTTACGGTGGCGAAAGCTTTTGACACGCAAAAGGGACACTGGGGCACTTGGGACTTTGGAACACGCAAAAGATTGAAATATTTTGCTGCACATTCTTAGTTTTTAGATTTATATTGGATTCTATAAAATCAAAACATATTAAACGTCAATGCATTAGTTTTATAGAGCATTACTTTAAACGACGTTTAGGCTACAAGGAAATAAGCTAATAAGCCACAACATACTACACTATCACAAAAACATTTAAACAACTGTCGTAAATACTATTCCTTCTAAAATTATCTATAGAGTGGTTTTGAAAAGAAACGAGGATTTTTCTTGGTTTTAAATAAAATTTACTGCAGAAATGAAAAACATCCTTACATAATTTAATGTTTTACAAGACAAACTTTTTGCATTATAAAAGGGCCATCATTAAATGGAATTCTAGTTTTTCAAAGTATTCAAAGTTCTTTAGCTTTTGCATTTGCTTGTTCACGCCTGAATCTACATCGTGGTTTAAAAATATCATCGTAGACATTCCATACTTCAGCAAAAAGCTTTTATTAGTATGAAGCAGATTTTAATATTTCTTTCAACAACATTCAGCAAAAAAACTCAGCGTTTTTGTTCAGATTTTTGTTCACAATCAACGACAAATTATCTTGTTCTCAATAAACATCTGCGATGAAATCTGCCGCGAACAATTTCATTTTCTGATAAGCTTGAGAACCGCTGAGTAAGTCGTTTGCATAAAATTTAATTCCTGCTAAAACCGCCACGATATTTCACGCTTTTTGTTCAGAAGATCGAGCAAACACGATTTCTTTCAACGATCTTCCTCGATATCGCTGGCACTTAAAACGAATACCTGATTTGTAATATATTTTGGTAACAAAATCTTTTTGTAACATTCAACATCATTGTTCCATCAGGCTTCGTGAAACAATACCAAATAGGATACATGGATTCGCAAAACCCTATACAGTGTATGTATATCACAGCAACGAGACACGTCAGACATTGGTATTGAATTGCAATTACTATCTAAGCCAGTGATTTTTAACTTTTTGTCTTGTTGGCACCACCTTGAAGTCACCACCCCTCCTAGAATTGGCTAAAAAGTAATGGTCGCATGCAATTCAGAATGTTTTTTGAAACCTGATAAACAAGGATTGCTTTTTATGGCATTTTAATACTAACCATAACGATTCAGTCTCCTCGTACTCCCTGAAAATAGGTCTCGCACCTCTTACTGATGCGTGCACCCCTGGTAAAAATCCCTGGCCTTGGCTAAACATAAATATTTCCGAATGTAAAAGCAGTTAAAATTCGACAAAAGTGTTTTCGAACTATCTACACATCACATATCATTGTGTTGGCATAATTCACATATTATACAATAAACATGTTTGTAATGCAATGAATTAAATAATGTAAAAACTATGTAAAGCATTGTAAAATTTTCTTCTTGTTTAAATGTGTTTTTTTTAAAAGTGGCCTGCCCACAAATTTAGAACCGCTTGTGATTGGAGCGACTGTCATGCGGCAATTCAAACTAATCGGGTTTGTCTGAGCTTGAATTTTCGCAACATTACGCAGGGCGTGTAAAATGCATTGTTTTTCAAATCAATATGCTTTCTCATTCTAAATCAGTTCATGGAAAATTTTTCTGCGTCATTCAGTTTAAATTTAACTTTTCATGATGATTAGGCGTCGTAAAAATTTTGAAGATATTTTCTTCTGATGCTAAATTACATATCGGATTCTTTCCTCATTTATTATGTAAATATCTTTATGTGAACATCTTCAAAAGTTCAATATTTACGATATTGTTTATCTGAAAACCAGTCACGCCCAGATTTTGTGAAGACCTTTGGTGATCTGAGTATTCTTCAAGGGTTCATCATGTTTATTATGAGTAATAAAATCGACAAAAACAAAGTTGTAGGCTTCGTCGGCAAATTAGAGAATCAACACTTGTAGAAAAACTATTTTTAAAATATGGTTTGAAACGTATTTTTGTATATTCTTGCAGCTGAAAATATTAGAGCATTATGTCTACAATCTTTAATCATGTCAGCATCACAATTCCAACTCCCTGTTACAAACGGTGAGATCACTGTCTACTGTTTGTGGAGCACATTGCGGATTGAACAAATGATTTCGGCATTCTTTCATGCTAATGGACACTTGACCACATCAGCTGAAGTTCTTGGAGCAACCGTGAGTTGAGAAAACGTAGAAATTGCTCCGAAATGTTAGACATCATTAAGTTGCTCATCCTCAGAATTTCAACAAATCATAGCTGAAAGTGATTTTAATAAAAATAAAACAAAATATTTTGAGTTCTAATTTAAAAATTTTGTTTTTTTTTTCTTATCAACAACGTTCATCTTTGTCAGAAAAGCTTACTCATAATTAGCTACGCTTTATTTACGAGGAAATTCGTAAATGTTTATATGCAAACGTTGTTATTTATTTTAACAAGAGTTTTTGAAAAAGCATGATAAAACAACCGCTAGGTTAGTCATGTTGACACTTTTTGAGTCAATTCGATATAATGACGTATTCGAGGATAATGGTAAGCAGACCACCCATTTGGAAATATAATCACAATTTTTTTTTACTAACATAGAACAAAAGCCTTTCCTACTTGCAAAGAGACTCGTTTGTGAGTATTTGCCTGCTAGATTGCCTACGAGGGAAACCGTATCAGAGATTCAACTACTTGTCGCAAAACCTAGACGAGCCAAATCATCTGAACATCGGATGTGATGATGTAGAAAATATGAAGTGCAAAGGTTAGTCATGGATCAACTCCTTTAATACAATATGAGGTCGTATGCGATACAAAAAAATTACATGCTTGTTGAGATATTGGGAATTAAAATCATGCTCAAAGTGCAATGGAATATTATAATCAATAAAACACTAAAATATACAATGTAAAAAAGTAGTGCATGCAATATAAACATTGGCTACTATCGTAAACACTAAAATCTCAACAATGAACATTTTAGGCTTGCAATTAGACTACCCTATAAAAATGTAAATATTTCTAAAACTACTCATTCAATGTGATGCGACTCAGATGCAAGCAGAACTATATATAAAATTAGAGGATTTCCAGCTACTGTTATTTGCAACAGCGGTTCCAGAGGGCACTTGGTCACGTGCCGCTCAAAAAAACGTAGAAGAAAACATATATACATGCAATTTTTTTTCTTTTTCAAAATTTTTCAGCCTATTTTGCTCGCCCAATAAAATTGCATTAACCTAACTGGTGGCTTAGGTACCAGTGAAATAGATTAAGACTTGAACAAATTTTCGAAATTCAACTTGAAAACTAAGCAGCACTGCAAAACCTATATAAAACTTCGTCTACAAATGAAAGATTGAGATACTTCCGTGATCATGAGAAAGTGATGTACAAGTTAATTTCAATAACATTCCAACTCTTCATAAACATTTTAGCTCTATAGGCCTACTCTACCGAAATCTAATTTTAATGCGGTGAATTCGGTTATTTGTGTCAAAACAAAAAGCTTATTGGGTTAAAAGATACGCGAAAAGTTATCACAATAATAAAGAAATTGATGAAACGTTCAAGGGGCAAGCCATCAGACCCCAACCAATCCGCTTTAGGTTTCATAACCTATGACTGTGATCGCTGATCAGCTGGATAGGGCTTATTATCTTTTTGTTTTCCGCTTTGGTTTGAACATGGAAAAACTTGCCTCATGAAAATGAGTAAAAAATGATATATTTATAGTTTATAACGTGTAAGGCGTGATGCTTTGTCTAGCAAACCTTTTGTCTTATTCAGAGACGTGTCCGCCATTTCTATCTGATGTAGAGAATGGCATGGTATCCTGTTCGGAAGGCTTGTTTCATGAATCCGTTTGTTACTTGCGGTGCAATGCTGGTTTTATTTCAAGAGGAACTGTAGAGAAAAAATGTAATGCAAGTGTGCCTGCTTGGTTTCCAGATAGACCATACATTTGTGATGGTGAGTACGTTGACGTTTTCAGATCGTTACTTTATGAACCATTGAACTGAGGGTGGAGTTTCTCGTATTGTACACAGCAGTATCAGTTGCTTTGTGTATAAACGAGGAGTAGATATTTTTAGCTTGGAAAGTCTTCGATTACGGAACTACACCACATTGCAAATCTTTCGGTTTTTATGCATTGCAACGATAGTTATCAAACTGCTGTGTTAAAGATCACTAAAGTAGTTACAGCAAACCACTTCAGAAGAGTCCCCAGCAACGCCAAGTTAAAATTTTCTAAAAATTACTTTAAACGTCAGAAATAAATCAATTGAGTAAGCCTTTTTTGTTTGTTTTTTCTGTATCGACTACCTACGTCCTACATTCTTTTCAAGCATTCCAGGTACCATTCTAATTTTGAAAAACAATATAGCATTTGATGCAAGTGTGATATTATTATTATTGTAAAATCAAATTTTATATACTTTTCAATCACCAATACATTTACAACTGATTAGAAATTCCACTCCTTGGACCGATAGATATCTCCAGTAGGCTATAGACATCATCCATTTGAGACAAACCGGTAGCCGTTTTTTAAAAGTGATTTGTGTATTTAAGGAGAGAAATGTGAGAATTGAATTATTGTTTTTTCAGCGACTTGTCCATTGCTTGCACTCGCTGCTGCAAATGGACAAGTGAATTGCACTGACAGCGCTTTTCTCGGTTCTGTGTGTGCGCTTCAGTGTGACAAAGGTTATGAACCCAGAGGTCCTACTGAAAAGCGCTGTCTTCCTGGTCAGAACATGTGGAGTACTGATGAGTCATTTCAGTGTAGTGGTAAGACGCTTAAAGTAGGAAATATGAAAGTAGAAACTAAGCAATTTTTTAGACTATTTTTGTGCAGCATTGTTTTGATTGTGAACTGTCATTGTAGCTCACCAAGAGCTTTGATAAACGTTTTCACTTTACATACTAGCCTACAACATATGAAACCATGTAGGCTATGAAATTAAATAACACTACACGGTTCAACATCATATTTATTTAGCACAAAAAAATTTAACGAAATTCATCTAACGTTTTCGATTTTTATCCAACCCTCGTCAGGAAATATAAATATAGAGCTTCGGTAGAGAGTTTGTCTTGTTGAACCATAGGCATACGAAGCCGAGCAACGTGATCAAGTTTAACACCTTCAAGTTTATTACATTTACATAAACATAAAACTACGCAACAAATTAAGTATCGAACGTTTTCGACATCACAAGATATCCAAGATAGATTTGTTGCGTAGTTTTATGTTTATATAAATGTAATAAACTTGAAGATGTTAAACTTGATCACGTTGCTCGGCTTCGTATGCCTATGGTTCAAATATAAATATGCAACGAAAGTTACAGTTAGAGATTTTGCTATGTCTGTACCGCATACGATACTTCGAAATGAAAAGGACAACAAGAACGAGATACAAATGTTACTTAATTCACTCGGCAAAGAATAGGTTAAATGAGGTGCAAAAAGTAGCAAAAATGCCAGAGTGGAAAAACTAAATAAACAACTCAGCAAATATGAGCCACCAGTGTACAACTGCTTATTCAGCGAGAGGCTGTTTATCTTTGTATTTTTCCGATAGAACATACAGAATAAAGTCTGGAAACTTGAAGGACACGTTTAAAATAAATTTAAATAGTTTTATTTACGTTCTGTGGAAAACAGTTGCACATAAGTTTTAAAACCATTGAGCAAATCTTGTGAAGCATTCATTCATGGGCAAGCATTCATTGTTTATGGGATAAGTGCAGATCAGGGCAGAATTTTAATGCACAGCCTGCTCTTCGACAGATCAATTTGGTTGGTTTGGTTGGTTTTTGAATCTTTATCCTTGGACTGACAGAGCTTTGATAGGTTATACCTGGTAGTTTCACATACTTGTAGAAACTTTGACCCAGGGCCTATATTGTAGAGATTTGCAGAGTGAAGTTTTCCGATTGTTGAAATGTCGTTGCTTGGGAATCAATCCATCCACTAGGTGCTTCGGAACAGAGAGCAGTCCTGAAGTGCGCTGCTCAAGCGCACACCCCGAGAGTCGAACCAGCGCCGCGTGAACTTGAGTCGGGAGCTAACCACTGAGCTATCCGGGTAGAATTTGAAATGAAGCAGACATAACTTGTAAATCTAAATCTTTAATGCTTTACATATCAGACCTAGTAATCCTTCGCTGAATAAGCAATCGTATGCTTGCGGCTCATTTTATTTTTGTTGTATGTTTTCCGAAGAATTTTGCTTCGCGCGCTTTTGCTTACCTTTTACACCTCGTGTGACCTGTTCCACACCAAGCAAAATAGCATAGTGTTCTTACTCAATATACCATAGACGTAGAAGAAGTAAACTTTTTAGGGGCGAACAAAATTTGCCCAAATTCTGTCTTTGCAAATATACTTTCAAAACGCAATATTACTCACCACCTCTGAGGTGGTGTATAATCTATAAGGAGTCAGGAACTTTTTAGGTAAGAGAGCCATAAAAGCTATTGCCTATTTTTGGAAATGTATTTCTGTGAGAACCATATAATGCTTCAACACTTAATTAAACTAACCAACTAATATGTAATGACAGGTGACTTTTCGTGTAGTTTCATTTTTTGTTTGTTTATTTCTTTGCAGTTGTTTCTAAGCCATCGACATGCACAATTTTACTTCCTCCAGAGAATGGAAAAGTAGAATGTACTCATAACCATTCCTTGTTTTCTAAATGTGCGACATCATGTAACGTTGGTTACAATCCAAGGTTACCTGTGGAGTATTGGTGCCTTCCTGATCAAACCAGGGAAAGGAGTTCTTGGTATATCTTTCGAGGAAATACTTTGCCTCAACGTACCGCTCAAACTAGCAGTTGCAAAGGTAGCAGCTAGTACTGTATGTTCAATCTTCGCTACAATTTCCTTCCACAGCATGGTTGTTAGAATAGTTTATATTGCAATGGTGACCTACACGCGCCACACTACAATTATTAATCTCTGACTTTTAAGCATAAAGCAGATCTTGATGCATTGTAAACTAAATTCTAATTATAGCCTACCAATGGAGCAGTCGATAAAGCACCTAACTTTGTTAACGACTCTGACCCAATGTGAACCAATGGCGTAGCGTGACTCATTTGATTGGAGGAGGCACTCCAGAAGCAAAAACATTAAATTGGCATAAAAATTCAGCTTGGCATTAGGAAAATCTTGATCTACGCTCTTAAAATTCGAAATTTGCCCATTATCCAATAAAAGCATTGTAATAAAACCAATAACCAACTCACCAAAATCAGAACTCATTGAAAGGAATTAATCATATTGAAATTAAAGCGATTAATTCCAATACAAGTGAAAATTGTAGCCCACTAAAAATTAGACTAGCCACAAGTGAAAAATAGACCTGTTAAGTTTATTCATGCGGATGGTTTACCTGGGTCTACAGCAGCCTAATATTGCTTCATACTGCCCAACGGTATGGACTTATAAACAAACGGTAAAAAATTAGAAATTTTCATACCAGCAACACATTTCTTTACTTTTTTGTTCCGTCACATAAAATTTCTGGGCTCTAATTGCTGGTATCAAAACAAGATTTCTGTCTTTTTTAACCTATCTCAGTGAAGACAAAAATATTTAGATTTAATAGTTAAATTAGCGTTAATAAAGAATAATAATTCTATAATGTAAGAATGCCGTAATGACAATAACAAAGCGATAAAAATTCAGATATTTTCCTCTATGGGTGCGGTTGACTCTAAACGAACAAGAATAATGATTTTTGGAATGCAGAAATTCATGGAAAAAGCTTTATTCTTAAAATTAGTGGGCTGCACGTCCCAAAACAGCAAATCCATTGCAACTTCCTGACTTTTGCTGACAACTGAATATTATTAACCGAGTAGCAGGCTACTTTAATTCCATCGAAAAACCATAATGATGTCATAAACGCGTTTGTAAATACTTGTTGGTCGCATAACTCACATTGTTTTGAAAAACACCAACTTCATTGGTGACGTATTCTTCGATTGTAGCTACTATTTGTAATTTGTTTGCATTCGAGTTTTCAAAACATAACATTTTAAAATGCATAAGTTGCTCAATTTAAGTGACTGGTGAGCCCTATACCTCCCACTCCCTAACACCCTTGATAGGTCAAATTCAGAAAATTTGCACAACTATCTCATAATTTTTTTTTTTTTTTTAAATACTTAAAAAAATTCTATAACTTCAAAATGATTGGGGAGTACGTGCTCCCCTGTGCCTTTTAGACGCTATACGCTACTACTGTAAACGGATCTATGCAAATATGTGGTTGGTATTAAAATATTATAAAAATTGCAGTTTTATTTTTAGCCTATTTCAATATTTTGCTTTTAGAAACAACGTCTTCGAATATAGCTCCTCCGTTTCAAACAGCCACCTTGGAAGATACTGGTAAGCAGCAAAATAGACTTGTTTTTTTTTGCATAAAAAAAGTCATGTGGAAGAAGAAAAAAATGACTGGCCATCTACTGTAGGTTTTTAACTGTAGGCTAACTGATTAGTTTTTGCGTGGGGAAAGGTGGTTAGGCTGTAGTTGCAGACTTGCAGTGACACATCTTGTTTATAAAAAAAAAAAGCAATATGAGTAGGCCTACGACGCGTAGAATAGGTAGGCTACTGTAGATCTTGCACTCTAAAAAGGTAATTGGCAAGTGCTCATTGCTGAGTGATTACGCGATCATAGTTAGAAATCCTACTCAATTTTGTTTTGCAACTCTTTATTCAAACAATAAATGAACTCCAAATTTATGCTAAATCATCAATTCCACAAAAAATTAAGTTGCCATCAATTTATTTCTTCAATAAAGACCCCTCTTCATTGAAGCTACTTCTTTAATTTGAAGCAGTTATCTTGAAGCTTTAGGCAAAGCAATAAAGCGATTTTAACATAACTGCTCTCTCACATAAGTCAATATTGGACTCTATTGTTGCTATTGGGTTTAAGGAAAAATGACTGTAGGCTACTGGAGACGTCCGTAAGTTCGCAATAAAGTTGTGATGTTTCGTTACAAACTGGTTCAACTTCTTCCGTCCCACAAGACTTTTGCTTTGAAAGATGTTGTCTTGGACCATAGTGCCGGTCTTAGGGTATTTCGGGCCTTGTGGGGACTATGCTTTGCGGGTCCCAATGACAATGATCCAATTCAGTAGCATAGCTTGGTATTTTGAAAGGGGAGGGGGTGGTTTGACGGTCAGCGGGCGAAGCCTGACAGCGGGATCGCCGAAGGCAACACCCAGCGACGGGGGCCTCCTAGGAAAAAATTGTGAAAAATTACTTTGAATTTGGGGCATTCTGAAAGCACGTTCAACAAAAATTTGGATATGAATATTACTGTAAAATAGTGCTGTCCGATGGCATAGCAAAAGAATAAGATCATGCTTTCTTTGGCATTTTTCGGAAATAAAGCTATGTCTCTATGTTGAGTCTGGATGCAACCTATTTCGTCCTCTGAAAAACTTGTACCCCGATTTTGTACCCTGAAATCATGTAACAAAATCAAATTTCGACCTATTTCGTCCCCTGAAAAGATCGAGAGAAATTTTGAAATGTTTGCCGGAACTCCAATCAGCGACTTAGGCTCTGTTGTTTTTTTCTCGATCTTTTCAGGGTACGAAATCTTCAGGGGACGAAACAGGTTGCACCCATTGAGTCTCTATGTTTTCTTGTTGCTAATTTCTTTGTTGAATTCACTTGTTGAATTTTTTCATTGGAAATGACAAAATTACTGCATTTTCTGAGTAAATTACGGGCCCCCTAATTTGCAGGCCCTGTGCGATCGCACGGTTTGCACACCCCAAAAACCGGCACTGCTTGGACATCCATCTGACCCTCCGTCTCAGACTTTAATAGGAAGACGGTGTCACTCTTTTACGTTATAGGCAGGGGCGTTGACAGGGAGGTCTAGGTGGTACTTTTGGACCCGGGCCCGGAATATTTAAGGGGCCCGGATTTAAAAAATTCCCTGCCACTTCAAAGATTATGCAGATCTGATTATACTGTATAAAGATCAGTTATTTCAGCCGTCAGATGGTAAGTACCGGGCCCCCTTTTGGGTACCGGGTCCACTTCAGCTTTCTGGTAGTAAAATAGCCACTTCAGCCACGTCGTCGTCGTCGTCGCCACTAAACAGTAAAATAAGAATTTAGTCTAGTAGGCTATAGTGATTTCCTTAACCAAAAATATTACCCGAAACACAAATTTCAAAATAAACAGGCCAATATTTGTTCAAACTCAAAAACTGAAATGGCACAGGTAAGAAGATTGCTATCCTTATTTCTGCACTAAAAATTAGACTAAAACCGCTTTTCAGATTGCAGCAATCAGCAAACGTTTGACCTAGGCCCAAACACCTTTCCCAAATCAAATTGAAAACAACTTTCTTACTGTCTGCAGTGCTGTAAATTCTCTTCTGGTGAGCCTAGAGCCCTAGACCAGTGACAACTGACCAGTGAAACATCAATGGAGTCGGGAAGTAACACTCTAGAGCCATGTGAGAAATAAAAGTGCAAAAAAGCAACCGCTAGGTAGAGATAATAAGTTTTGGGGTTCAAGAAATTTTAAGATTGTGCAAGATTTGTTGAATGACCATGCTTAAACGACATCAATAAAAGTTTGTACACAACCTTGATATTTATAACATTGTCGATGAAGGGGGCCCGAAAATAAATTGGTACTGGGCCCGAGAAATCCTGTCAACGGCCCTGGTTATAGGCCTACTATTATGGTATATCCTGAGGGGTGCATACTGCATATCCATTCTTTGAAATGCAACTGGTAGCCTACCTTATCAATATTGGGTTGCCCTCTAACACAAGCTGTAGGCTACAGTTTCGCCCTTAAAAAACTATTGCAACTGTAAGCTACCAATATCGGTTTCCCAGGTTGTTTCTTGAACATAGTCTAACTCTAAGTAACCTGCCTAAAAGCGTTTTTATTTGATATAATGACATCAAGTTCTACACCAACTGGATCAGTAGCCTACAGACAAAATAATAAAAAATGAAAAGAATCATCAACAAACTGCAAAGTAACCACATGAGAGCCTATATTTTGTAGGCTAAAGTGCTACGTCCACAGTCAAGCTAAATCAGCTGGAAACTTCTAATCGTTCCGATAATGCTTAGTGCAAAAGATTGCATGGTAGAAGCAATACACTATCGTCAAAAATGTATGCCTGCTGACTACCTAGTAGGCCTAAGCTATTTGACACGATCCAACGTTTAGTCTGTAAGCAGGCTATCTACAAAAAATATAACCGATATTTTAATCGCTTTAAATTTATATTCATTCTGATCCAAAAACATTAAATCTAACTTCATTTAAATTTTTTACATCTAAGCAAACTTTTGACAAAAAAGGCATGATATCTATCTATTTAATGTACTTGTGCTTAACTTTAGCCTACGTTGTAGATTCTTCCCTCCAACCAAAGCTTTTAGCTCGTTGTCGAATATCAATCGAAGACCGACGACCATGTGGAAACATTAGTATCACCTATGGAGAATGCAAAAGTAACCGTTGTTGTTGGGACTTTGACAATGTAAGTTGGTTTGATATAAATTTTTAAAGATAGCCTAGTACACTACACTATAGGCTTTTGTAAACTACCAGGCCTATTGTAGTACGATATATGGTATTAATCCACAAAAGAGTGCTCAATGCCAACCGCAAGGGACTACATCAAGTAAATTGAATCAGTATTATCAAAGTAACCTTTCAGCTTATTTCACTCTTTGCGGGCAAAGAATGAAACAGGTGTAGAGGTTACATTGATAATACTGATCCAATGTACTTGAATTATGCCTACTACTATACTATAGTAGAATTATGCCTACTAAATCACGCAGCGCAAGTTCTGGGGGTGTGCGCTTGAGCAACGCACTTTCAGGACTGCTCTCCATTCAGCAGCACCTAGTGGACGGATTAATTCCCCGGCAACAACACTTCAACAATCGGAAAACTTCACTCTGCCAATCTCAGTAACCGGCCCTGCGTCAAGAGTCTCTACAAGTATGCGAAACTACCAGGAATAACCTATCAAGGCTTTGTCAGTTCGAGGATAAAGATTCAAAATCAAACCAAAACCATACTGTAGTTAGCTAAGATATAAGTAGTGCAAAGACTAATTTGATTTAACAAGCTACTTAAAATATAACTTGAAAAGATAAAGCTTTGGTAGAGAGTTTGCTTTGTTGAACCATAGAGAATTTGCTTTGTTGAACCATAGACTTGTTTTAGACTTGGTTTAGACAAAACGACTCATCTATAACTTCTCTATAACTTGAAAACTACACAAACGAATTCACAACTTTAATCTCAACATTCCAACAGTATACGATAACATCGATTAGTACTTATTCTGAATAAGTATTCCCACAATCAAACCAATCAAAAAATCATTTTCAACATTCAGCAACTGGCAAAGCACACGGCGTTTGTTATAGCCTATGTGACAAACGTTACCAATCTTAGAAAAAAAGTTAATTTTATATTGCAGAAAACATGCATGACTTATTCATTTGTAATAATAAGGGTTAATGAAATATTTTTAGGATCTTTGGTTTCGTTGCTATCAATCCTCCGGGCGTTGGAGAGGTAGACCTGCATCAGTAAGTTAAAATAAGTAGTGCAAAGACTAATTTGATTTAACAAGTTACTTAAAATATAACTTGAAAACTACACAAACGAATTCACAACTTTAATCTCAACATTCCAACAGTATACGATAACATCGATTAAAAAAAATATGATTTTGTGAGATTTTTATTCAGTTCACGCCTGACGATTTTGGTCCTCTCTTAGGTCTGTCTGATGCAAAACGACTCAATTATAATTTTAACTATTATATTATTATTATAATATTATTATTATTATTTATTAATTATCATATCATTTTATTATTATTATTATTTTAATAAGTTTATAATTTTAATGTAAATTTTGTTTATGGATAAAGCATACCATACCCTTTCAGATGATGTTAATATATTTTAATCCACGTTGCTCAAATTTAACACTTTTTGTTTTATTCCAAAGTCGGCTAGAGCAACTGGAAATCTGATTTCTCCTTCGCGGAATTCCAATTCTCCTTCTGGGTTTGTATCAGCAAGATTTGTTCATGAAGAAGTCCAAACCTATCGCAGTGTTTCAGTTCGTAAGTGCACTTTTAACTGTTAGTTGAACACACCAATTAACCTGGAATGTGGTCTAACCAAAATCTCAATGTGTTTGCCAAACGTTATTGCCTTATTGAAACCTTTTATTACTAGGCAATCTATGCAACCTACAACCCAGTATTTAATTGTTTTCCAAATATCAAAAATCCGCCATTTTTACATTGATTCAACGTCTGCAGACTTTGAATCAATGTTAAAATGAAGGATTTGACTGTCTCGGTTATATTAGTTTGATTACAAAAATGACTTCTAATTGTTTGAGAATTCCCTTTACATGACACCTATTTTTAAGCAAAAATTTAGCCTCTTTTAAGCTAAATAATTATTTACCTTTTCCCCACATAGCTCACTTCGTGGCTGGGTCCGAATCTACAAATAGACACAATCGTCATACACCATGCGGATGTAAGAAGCTAACATTTCCAAACACCAGGTTGTGCTCTAATTTGGACCCTTACGTTAGGGTAAATTTTTTTACTTAGCAATTTTATTTAATAACATTACGTAGTAGCCTACGCTGATACAGAAAAATTATATACGATCTAATGTTCCTCTAAGGCAGTGATTTTCAGGATTTTTTGCACCATCACGACCCCCTTAGAGTATTTAGGCCTAATGTATTCTCCAGACTTCCCTCAACAATATTAAACAAAAGCATATTTATTGTAAAATTCAACCACATCTTATCGCGATGTTATCACTGTTATACATTTCTTCTAATTATTTTCATTTTCTATCAA
This sequence comes from Aplidium turbinatum, assembly GCF_918807975.1. Taxonomy (NCBI): domain Eukaryota; kingdom Metazoa; phylum Chordata; class Ascidiacea; order Aplousobranchia; family Polyclinidae; genus Aplidium; species Aplidium turbinatum. The sequence continues at coordinate 21,943,975 of NC_137476.1, read as the reverse complement.
GCTTGGTCAGGTTGCGAGAAGGAAAATGTTGATTAAAAGCTATACTTTTGCACTTTCACGAATTGACTGACTTGCGTACAACAAATGCCTGTTAAAAAGGCAAATATTTAAAGCAATCTTTTACGCATTTGTGGATTTGCTGAAATCAATTTCAGTGAGATGGTTGGTGCTGTATCTTATTGAAAAGCCTGTCAATGCGTGGAACTGTTGTTGAAAGAGCGCATTTCAGATCTGGTTCCATTGCTAGTCTTTTCCTGGCCTTAGTCTTTATTCTCAGACATGAAGAGAAGCCAACCTCTCACAGGTAGGTCAATGAAGAGGACATCGGAAGCAAGTAGGTGCGCTTGCATCGTCAGGATACGAAGAAACCATTGTCAACAAAATTCAGACATGGTATAATTTCAGACACTCTTTCAGTTTAATGGCACTTTCCGTTGTTGAGTCTTTTCGCAAGGATATGAACTCTGCTTCTGTGTTACTTCTTATTCTATTCTTTTTGCACGGCAAATGTAAATTTTTATTCTTTTCTCAAAAAAATCATAAAAAAGATACATCAGATTTTCAGGCGTCTTGCGACCCTGAAAAAAACGGCTCGTGACCCCCAGGTTAAAAACCTCCTGCTCTAAGATAAAATGCTGATGATAGTTTAGTGAGCCATCATATCGATCTGCAAGAATACCCTGTGTAGTTCAAGCAAAAAAACAATTAAAAGAGTTAATGAAAACTTATGCGCAGTCAAACATTTTGCAGCATTTTCGTTAAAGTTTTTGTTCTGTTTTTTTTTTACAGCACTTAAATTCAGTTCGATCTCTTGGAAGAAGGCCAGTTACCCGAATTAGTCACAGTCTGTGCGGAGACGCAAGCACAACAGCTGGTCATTGGCCCTGGCACGCCGTGGTGTATTTCTATGAAGAACTTTGTGGAGGAACCCTTATTGCCCCGCAGTATGTTGTTACAGCTGCTCACTGTTTTTTGTAAGTAATTTTTGAATGACCGTCAATGTTCACTGTTTTACAAATTTACTGTCGTGTTGATTTTTTTGTTTTTCTGGATATAAAAGAGCAAGCGTATTTCAATAGAATTTTTGATGCCTTATTAATTGAAAAGAAAAACTCAAATAGAAAACCAAAACACTGTAAAGCAGGTTAATTGTTTCACGGTTGACATGTATTGAAATTGTACACAATATTCATACAGTAACTCAAATGTTGTAGGTATAAGCAATATTATACCAAAAGAATGGATTAGGCTAAACTTTGATTGTGGCGTTACGGAAATGTTAGAATTGTGATTTTTCTCAGCCCAGACGATGGATCCCAAGATAACATCACCCAAAACAAATATGTCGGGTTGGGATCCACCAACATATCTGACAACACGGATCCTCATCTTCAAATACGAACTATTGAGAGAATCGTGAGACATCCTAACTACATGTAAGTAAAATAAACTTTTATTGAATATTGTTGTAAATTGAAAAGCGTCGGTCATTAATTTGCTTGTTTTTCAATTGCAATTCATATTTCCAAGACACCTGCTTGTATGTAGGCTAAGCAGTTCTTCGATGTTTGATTGAATTTTTTGTAAGGAATGTTCCTCCATGCTCCGACAACACTTTCTTGCTTATTTCACCCTCTCCATGTGTTCAAAATTTAACGTTTTTTTTTCATGTTACAATACGCAGTACGATGATTTTAGTCACTCATAGTTGCATTGTAAGAAAACAATTGATTTTTGATGGTAGTTTCCTGGTCATCAATGTTTGCTCGTCTACAACTGATAAATACTTTTTTTACTATACTAAAGATCAGATGTGGATAATGAGTTTGTAAAGCAAGTTCTCATTCTGAAATGTAAATCGACCACTCGGGTTAATCTCAAGTGAGCTAATCTAGGTGAAACTTAGCATTATTATTACTATTATGGTTATTTTCTGTTTACTAATGGAAGATGCTTTACTTTGGACCAGGTTAATGCAGCGTTATTTTTGAAGTTTGTTTTTTGATCAACTTTTTTTTGGTTAGGAATTTAAATGGATACCTTCGAAACGACATTGCGATATTGAAACTGGACCGACCGGTTGATGTAAATGGAATCTATGCCCGTCCACTTTGCATGCCAAACGATCGCGAGCCGATTGTTACAGATGAATGCTTTGCCGCTGGCTTTGGAAACCAAGGTTAAGCGACATTTTATTGTCATAGAAAAAGAGCATAAATTTTTTTTTTTAAATTGAAAGAGAATATCTTATTAAAACTTAATAGTCGAACGATCCTTTGGAGCTTTCTAACTTCGATCTGCACCCATTCATGGTATTGTGTGTGTTGCGGTGATGAAAACAACAACTAACCGAACAAAAAAAAAAAACTGATGAAATAGTGTTTATGACTATATTAACATTCTTTTTACAGGTTACAGCGGCGCTAGACGAACAAGCATACTTCAAGCAGTTCGATTACCTTTAATACCAAAGGATTTGTGCCGTCCATATTATAAAGGACTTTCTATTGACTACGCTCATCTTTGTGCTGGGGGAACAACACCAGGCGACTCCGACACATGTCATGTAAAGTTCATTGTCACCATCAATCGGTTATGTCAATGCTGGCAAATGACCTCTACCACATTTTTACATACCGTTATATTTTTCTCTGTTATACACCCTGCGATAATACAAATATTTTCTTCAAGGTCATCCAGTCATCTCTTTTTTTTTTGGTCATTCTCAAGATATTTTCACATTTTTTAGTGTTTACACAGTGGTAATTTTGGCCCTTTAGTAAAACTATAACAGATTAGAAAATCAACGCAATATTTTACTGCACGATATTTTACTGCAATCTTACAACTCAAACTCGACAACATATGGTCAATTCGGATTGGAAAACAAATTTTATTTGACAAAATATATAATTAATTTACAGGGTGATTCTGGAGGTGCATTGGCTTGCAGAGATATAAATTCGTCAGGTGCTTGCCATTGGTATTTGGCTGGAATCACTTCTTTCGGCAAATCTATTTGCGGCCAAGGGATACCCGGTGTCTACACAAACGTGTACAATTACCAAGGATGGATCCGTGACACTATCCTTCGTTTAACTCAAGATTAATTTTTCCAAGAAATTATCTTTGGCCGATGCTCAAAGGCTTTGACTTTTTCATTTGTTGTATGTTACGTGGATAATGGTAAAGACGGATACAAAAGTAACTGTTAAAGATCAAGAATAAAGTTATTTAAAACATTCTCCTATTCCTCAAAAGCAGTACGACAAATTGCTTGACATAGTGCCTGGCAAAAGTGTACTAAGGACGTTGTATTTATAACTTTTTACCATGTAAGAATAGGCTACCAAGTTACTTTCAACACCACTTCTGCGTACCGTGTTTGTATTTGCACCAATGCTTTTTTACTTGGTACTTTGATAAAGTCAGTCGTGCTGACTGACGAAACGTCGGTAATAAAAGCTGGACATCATCCTCAACATCAGGAGGTAATCTAGTAGCCTATAGTCACCAGAAGAACGCAAGTCACTTTATTTACAAGTGTGAAGTCGATTTTCTCCATTACCTCAAGATTGTTTATAATTTACAATTTTTTTTTTTTACTCTGCCAATTAGCCTACAATTTGTTAAAAGAAATATATTGTATTGTTGTCTTTGTCTTCGTTAAGATGCCTTCGTTATGATATCGGACAATGACATTGCTAGTGACACCACAAAAAATTTTACTATCAAAAGATGGAACTTATTTCCCTGGACAAAACTTCGTTGCTAAACTTCTCATCAAATCTTCTTATGACTTTGGCTTGGTTTGGTATTTGATCTTTTTCCTCGGAGTGACAAAGCTTTGATAGGTCATTCGTAGTAGTTTTGCATACTGATAGCATACTTGACGCTTTTGACGCAGAGCCGGTTACCGAGAGTGGGAGATTGAAGTTTTCCGATTGTTAAAATGTTGTTGCCTGGAAATTATTCCATTCACTAGGTGTCCCTGAATGGAGAGCAGTCTTTGAAATGTGATGCTGAAGCGCACACCCTGAGAGCCGAACGAGCGCCGCGTGATCTTGAGTCGGACGTTAACCACTGAGCTAACGGGGCTGAGTGAGCTAATGGGGCTAACGAGTAACGATGATCTAAACGGGTGCGTAGTGTGATAAAATATTTTTAAAAAGTATACAATGTAGCACTAAATCTGCAAATTCAAGTTTATTAAATAGAGCTTTCGCCACACAAGTTTGGCTTCTTCAGTAGAGCCTGCAGCAAACAAATAATAGGATACTGTTGAGATTAGTTTATTATCAAATTTTAGTTTCTCACGAAAACAAAATAAGCCATAAAAAGTAAGTCCCATTCTTAAATGTAGCCTAAGCATCGAGGGATAAAAAAATAAGGTTTTATGCTGAAAGCAAAAAATAGACCGGTCATGTGGCGCGTGACCTGTGAACCTAAATGTTAGAGAGACCTGCGAACCATCTTGCTTTAGGTCAACAGCACTATCCAAAGGAACTAAGCGATACCTGTTGACTTGTATATTGTACAATCTTGAATGAAGAAGTTTGTAATGATATAGTAGGCTACAGTCACGTTTGTCCAAATTGTTGAATGCGAATCAAACGTGTGCATGGACAGTTTTCTTGTTCATTTGTGCGGAAAGTAAAACTATCATTGATGCTTCTGTGTTCTTAACAGAAAGATTTTCTAATAAGCGTATACATTCAATGTTTTTCGTTTGACATTTCTTTTACCACAACAACTTTTAGCATAACAACAGCACAACATCAAACAGATAAAAAATGGAAATCGAAGATACTACATAATTTTTTCAAGCCACTCCACATATGCTCGCAGGACTCGCACTTGCAGGTCCTATTAACCACCTTGGAGGATGCTACACTTTCTGCTCTAGGGACTTCCGCCGGAACATGTTAAAAATTAATTTAACCTAAGCATGAAGACTTTAAGTACAATAATTAATACACGAAAACTTTGAGACGAATCGTAAACACCAACCATAAAATATGTGAATTTTTTTTAAATTGGCTAGGTTAATAGCTCAAAATTATAACAATGCAAAATCTCATTTCGCTAAATGCTCACCCGCTGCAAAACATACATTGTATTTTTCTCTTTTATTGTTCTGAATACTTTCAATTCTTCCAACGCTCATTGTATGTAAATTTGTAACAGTAAATTTGTAACAGCAACCTGTTTAGTGAGCTTTTAAATTGACGACATCCAAAGTGGCTTTCTGTGACCTTTGTGCATTTGCAGTTTGTGTATTAAAAGTAGAACTCGGTTAATCCGGATTCGATTTGACCGGCGATTCCATCCGGATTAGGCGAAGATCCGGATTAACCGATGACGGTTCTATCAAGCCTGACTCATTTGTACTTCCAGGTTCATCCGGATTAGGCGAAGATCCGGATTAACCGAATCCGGATTAACCGAGTTCTACTGTTATTTCGTTGTTTTGTTTTGGGTATGGGCCCGACATTATGTCTGACGCAAATAGGCCTAAATAATAAAAATAATAAGGTAGATAACGCTTATAGGCCTATAGCCTACCTTTCTTATCACAAAAAGGAAAGCATAGGCCTACTTTTAAGTGAAAACTGTGAGTCTCCACAACGATCGATTGTCCATAGTTCTTATTAAGTTAACAAATCTTGGTTTGTCTATGTTGAAAGATTTTTGGAGACTTCCAAACGTGGACGCCCCAGTGCCTGTGACCAGTGGGGTAGCAACGCAGTATGCCGCCCTTGGATTTTTGCACGAAACGCCGCCCCTCCCCCCCCCCCCCCCCCCCCCTGACACCGTCGTAAAAGCTAATTAAAATTCCACACAACAGAAGAATTAAAGCAGTTTTGTTTAATTTTATTGAAAGTTCAAAATAAAACCACTTCTTACTCAGACAGCTGAATGATTCTTTGTCTCCTGTATTTACTCTAACCCAGCGGTTCTCAACCAGTGGGCCATGGCTCACTGGTGGGCCATAGAAGCATTTAAGGTGGGCCACAGACATATTTAAAAAAATGAAAGATTTATTGAAACATTTTGTTTCATTTTTGTCACTATAGTCAATTTTACACTTGTGTGTTTGTTTAGTTACCGTGCAATGAATGATGCTGCTGTTTTTAGCTACAAAGTGGCAGTCATCATTCTAATTATTGCAACATACAGTTTTACATCAACTCAGTTTTTACAACACTTTATGATGTAATAGACTAGTTTGTGGTTACAATTAAGCCATCTTTATAAGCGGTAGCCTTGTTAAACTTCTGCAGATCCGCTTTTTAGTACGTGCAGCATTTTATTTTGTGGATTTTCTTAGGAAGTAATTGACAGTAGTTGAAGCTTTAAGTTTGAAGAAAATTACATTCAGTATGTAGCCTACATCAATTTTTGATAACAGAGAAGAAAATGAACAATGTGCATTATGTTGTAAAGTTCTTAGTCATCATTCATTGAGGCCATCAAACCTGAGACTTCACCTGGAAAAAGTTCATCCAAATTACATGGATGAAGTGTGAACTTTTTTTAACGAAAAGAATATAGTGTGAAGCGTCAGCGCATGGATTCAACAAGGGGATTACAGCAACATTCCAAAGGCAATGTTCTGCTGCTTTTTGTTTATAAACCTTTTTTGGAATTTTTTTCTTACATAAAAACTGAATGGGCCACAGAACTTTTATGCAAACAAAAATGGGCCATGAAAGAAAAAAGGTTGAGAACCACTGCTCTAACCCCTGGCTTGAATGGCCCTTCTTTATTCTGAAACCTTTCGGGCCCTAGTTTGATTATCTCAACTCTCATGTTATGAGTTAATGTTTCTGGCCAAGTAGTCACATCGTTATGAGAATAATAGATAGCATCTGTTTTATCTTTATCTGACAGTGTTTCGTTCACAGGCTTTCAATGACCACTTTGTTATTGTTTTGCTCGAGGTAGCCCACACTTCTTCCGTCTCAATTTGAGGTACCGTATAGATTTATTGTGCTAATCTCTTCTGCTTTTTTAGCAAAGGCAATTTTTACAAACTTCAAAATGACTCCTTCATTCTTTTTAGTTCCCCTTCTCTTATAGCTTTCTTTTTCTTTCTAAAAAAATCTTCACTTTCTTTTACTCTCGTCATAGGCAAAAATTAACTTAAAAAAATTGCAACTTAAATCTTGTTGTGGAATCTGCAGCACATTAATTAAAAACAATAACCATATTTGCAAATGTGCTGAGTTAAGCTAAGTGATCTATTTCAGACCTGAAACTTTAAACCTTTCACTAACCTAACCTATCTTCACAGATGAAGATGGAGGAATCCCCTCTATCTACCACAGACAGATAGTAAAGGTGACAGTTGACTCGATGACCTCACGGTCTATTCCTGTCTCCTCCCGAAAGTGAAATAAACATTTCATTTGACCCCAATGAAATGTAGTCCAAAAATACAACTTCTCATACCAAAGAAGAAAGCTCAATTGGTTAACGCGTCACTTCTGGAACGAAGAAGCTTCAAGATCAAGCGGCGCTGGTTCGACTCTCGGGGTGTGCGCTTGAGCAACGCACGTTAAGGACTGCCCTCCATTCAGCTGCATCTAATGGATGAAATAGTTCCCCGGCAACATGAGTTCAACAATCGGAAACTTCACTCTGTCAATCTCGGTGACCGAGCCTGTGTCAGTGATTCAAAGCCTCTACAAGTATGCGAAACTGCCAGGATTAAGTTCTGCAAGAAGCTTTCCCAGTCCGAGGATAAAGATTCAATCAAGTGAAATAAACTTAAAACTAATCTGAACTTAACTACCGTAACAAAGCTAAATTGACTGAGCAATGCTATAGCTTACAAGTTACAACCGACATTCTATCATTACTTCAACAACATGAATATCATTGAACTGTCACAAATACCACATGGTGAGGCACAATCTAAAAAAGTTGCAGATTAGTTTATAGGCATAGCCTAACTTGTTTAATTTTTTGGCTTCACTTAGATCAGTGTTAACTTAGGTAGTTTAAGTCTGAGTCTCTCCGAGAATAAATTAACGTGACTGTCTTTGTTCGTTTAAACTTTAAAACGTTATCACATTTTGCCGCCCTCTAGCAACGTGCCGCCCCTGGATTTATCCACAAGATCCAATGGGTAACTACGCCACTGCCTGTGACCAGGAAGTCTCCCCATCATTGCCAAGTGTTCAATTTCGTGTTTGCGGTAGACATGCCCAGTGTTTTTTTTTAAGGTGTTTTGTGGGACCGAAACGATCCCCCAAACTTCTCCAGCGGTTTCCCAAAATTTGGACTTGCAACTACAGTAGCCTAATAAATAATTCGTTTAAGCAAATACGGCTATTTTTTGGTATTTAAATGAAACACTTGCGGTCTCTTAAAACTACTTAGCGGTCACCCAAACCAAACCTTAAAAAAAAATTTTGACATGCCCGATAAATGTCATTTGCCTTTTCACAGCCTGTGACAGCAATGTAGAAGAACTGACCAAATGTAGGCTGCACATGTAAAATTCTTATTCTAGTGTTTAGAGAGATTAAGTTAGATTTCAGTATTTTGGCCATTTTGATAAAAGCTTGTTTGGATTGTGCAATTCTTGATTTTACATTGCTCCAGCATCGACTTTATACTTAGCCTAGAAATACCGTACACAAAAATAACAACTCCGCCTACAGCGTAGGCTAGCCTAAATATTTGCATGTTAAAAGTATCAACTGGTGAGAGAATCAAACTCCGGCTTCTGTTTTTGCCAAGATTTTCAGACTCCGCTCCACTCCGACCACAAACCGAGATCCTGGTTTCTAAATAGCCTACTCCAATTCTCCGCCTCCTGTAGGCTACACCTCTGGATCCCTCGTTGGTGCCATCCCATGAAACGTTAGTAGGCCTACGAAAAAAAGTCAATTACGGAGGCTTTTTTTCAAATAGAACCAAATCCTTGAACTTTTGTAGTGCCGATATATAACATCTCTTTATTAAATACAACACTTCTAGTGCTGCAATGGAAAGATTTTTTTCTGCTGGAAAAGACGTGCTGAAGCCAAATTGGGCATGACTTAGCTTATAGAGATTGCGCTTTGAAATGCTTGTGTATTTGAAAGACACATGACAATAAATTGTAGCCTACCTATAGGCTAACGTGTTTTTTAAAATGATGTTGAAATTGCGGTCGTCAGACCACTCAACTTAACAAGTGCTTCAACTAAACTACTAAGGTGTTGCGACCGTGCCATATTTTGAACTGCTTTGGTAGCATGCACGTTATAACGTCGCATTTTATTGTTTGTATTTTTTTACACCTCTACTACGATTGGCATTCGGTATAGGCCTATATTGTTTTTCGTTGAAGCAGTGGCGTAGCTAGGGGGGGGGGGGGGGGGGGCGGCGGAGCGGACCGCCCGGGGCGGCATGTCTGGGGGCGGAACTTTCAGACAGGACTGTTTTTTTGATAATGCAAGGGTAAACAAAAAATAGTGATCTTGCACGTTCGATTAATTTTGATTTCGTAATTGACGACTTTGCACAGCGCAAGAGCAGAAAAATTGACTTTTAAAGTGACTCATGCACAATCTCACTTATGTTACAGAAACTGCTTTAAAATGTAAAGCAATTACAGTTGCAACATATTATTTGACTCTTTAAATAAGCTACGCCACAGTAATAACTATTAACCAACGTTTGCGTTTACAAAATATTTTACCAGAAACATTGACCAAAGGATGTAGAATGAATTAATTTTGATATGAGAAGTTAATAAGCCGTGCATTTTCGTTACAGCTGTAGGGGGAAAACACTTGCAACAAAATGTTAGAGCCGAATAGATATGTAGCTGTTGTTGAATGAATAAGTGAATGAAGCTTACTGTAATCGCACATTATGTTTATAAAGTTGTCCATTGGTAATAATGGAATGTTGCACACAATTTAGGTGAATACGATTTACTCTAGTAATTCAATAAAATATAAAGCTGATTTTGATTATAATCTTGATGTTGCCATTGGTAATTGGGTATCATTAATATTAGCTGATAATATTTCTTGATTTTCAGTGAAATAGGGAGTTAGGCTTGCTTGTTTTTACACATCGTTCTGAATATTGATTAACCATAGTAATCTACTGCTGCTGCACTATACATTATAAACATTTCAGTAAATGATTTCTACCGTATAACGCTACAAGGCAGTGTCTATGGAGTCTACAGACGCTTTATGTTTGAAATCGATTTCACACGATCCACGCTTAACCCCGCACAAAAACAAGTCAGAAAATCTTTGAATTCTACTTACGCGAAACTATAATCCTATCGCTGTGTAAGTTAGACTGGTTTTGCAGAGCTCCGCAGTGCATTTTTTCAGATTTAGCTTTTTATTAATTGCTGTAACAACCTACTGTAGCCTACTATTGTTACTGATGCCATGCCGCACTGGATTTCAATTTTGGCCACATAAACCGGCCTCCGGGCCTTGTATCTTGAATTATATATTTTAAATACAGGGAGAGGGGGAGCACAACACTATGTTTATTAACTGTTGTAATAAATAACTTTGCTACCGTCACTAGAATGTGGCTGTTAGATTGCGAAAAGTGAAAACATTGCGCAGTAGCATGGCTAAAGTCTACTTAAATATGATTTTGCTGCATTTGCAACCTTGTAATTTGTGCGCTTGCTCATTTTGTATTTGTTTTAGAGTTGATGGGAATAAGCTTCTATATGATTCTATCCATATTTTATTTTAAAGTATTGTAGGTAGCCTATACAAAAATTAATGGAAAAATGATAAAACTTACGTTGCGAATAAGTAAAGAAAGTTCAATGAGCAAAAGAAGAAAACGTCCATATTATTACATTGGTAAACAACTATTCATATTACACTATATTACACAGTCTAGCGGAAATGAATTAAATAAATTTTTTCTGCCGTTATGTTTTTAATACGTTACAAAATTCCTACTAGCCTTTAGGCTATTAAGCAGAGGCGGAAACATGCTCTTTAAATTTGGGTAGCCTTGTAAAAGGTTACAAATTGATTATTTTAATTCTGCAGCAGTTTTTGTGCTTTTGCACTTAGTATAGCCTATAACTAAATTATAATGGTACGTTCGTCTGACTTCACACCGCAAATTGAAAAAAGCATGCTGCGTATTGCAGTGCTGATAAAAAACGCATTTCATTTTCAGATGCTTTTTCTTGAAGGGGCGACAAAATCTGAATCCGCCCCGGGCGGCACATTCCCTAGCTACGCCACTGGTTGAAGCCTATTAGTCAAAAACAAAAATAAAAAATTAAATTGAACTCAGAATTTAAATTTCATTCATCTACTGTCGCAGTCAACGAATGAGATTTTCACCCAGCATCGGACTTGCTTGGTCATCGCTTGCTAAACTGAATATGCTAATTTGTGACAGCCATGTTGCCGCTTGCTCAGTTGTTGCTTTCTCAGTTTCATCATTTGAGGTCACAAAATGCTTCCTGTGTCAGTTTAAATTTTAAAAAAAGGAGCGGGAGAAGTGGACTAGCAGTAGCGCGCGCTAATTTAGCCTAGGTAGTAGATGCCCCCTTCCGCCAATAACTCAGACAGGGAAATCTAAACACTCCTGATCTGTGAACTCAGACAAGCAGCTTACTTTTGCAATTCAACCTGCCATCAAACGTAAAAAGTCTGAATCAAATTAAACGCTTGCACAATGTATTATTGAGGCCTGCAATGAAAACTGCCATGATTTTAACACTCTAAACGATGCTCTGTTTCAAACAATTTTTTTGTTCAAACACAACAATTATTTTTCTCACAAGGTTTTGTTTTATAACTTTCATGTTACCGTATTTTTATTGAATCTGCTACAACCATCAAATCTGGCAACCTTCGTTTGCAGGCTTGTCAGGTTGGCATTTTTTTATGTTGTTTGGGATGAAAAAATCCTGTTTGGCATTTTTTCAAAATTTTGCAGTTTTTGGCCTTTTTTGTTGTTCTTTTGGTCGAAAAACATTTTTTGGCATTTTTTAATATGGTCTTTTGTTCACATGACTAATTGTGATTGACAATTTCAATAAGACCATAGACATGGCAAATGAACACATTTCACATGTAGCCTATTTGTGAACATTACCGGTAGGCCTACTGTGTGTTTACGAATATTGTTTCTAGTAGCCTACAGACATTTTTGGTAGTTGAGTTGAGTAACATCTTCAAGCAAGGGCGCGGGAAGTAGGGGTGCTCAAGGCGCTTCAGCCCCCCCTAGAACTAATTCAGCCCCCCCTGCAATTTTCGATCATGGCTTCAACCCTCCCTAGAAAATTTGGACAATTTAACCGTATCTGTCACTGCTTCCTTTTGGTGGCAAGAGTTACTGGCTGAGACCATCAGGTCTACGTCTCTCTTATTGCTACTTACTCCGTCGGCTTATATCAAATAACAACAGGAAAAAGTATGCCGTTGGTCAAAAGCCTTATCTATGGGAGCAAGTCTTTTAGGCGCTGACAGTTAGGCGCTGGTCTAATAGGCGCGCACACTGTGGCGTTTGGATATTTAGGTGCGGAGCATTGTAGCGCCCGTTCATTTAAGTGCTATTCCTAGTAAAGTCTGCAGATTGTATCAGTTTGGCAGGTAGGGCAATGCTTTTACACAAAATGTTATATTGAACAGAAAAATATGTTGTTTTGTTAATGCGCGTGTGGAGATGAGGTGCGAGACAACGCTCTACTCCTCTTGATATTTTATTAGCGGTGTCCGACAAATTGTTCGTAAGCAATTGTTCGTAAAGCAATTGTTCGTAAGCAATTGTTTGTAAAACAATTGTTCGAAAAATTAATTCTTCGTAAAACAATTCTTCCTAAAGCATTTTTTTCGTGCATGCAGTTAAAATTTGATGTATACGAAGAAATGCTTTACGAAGAATTATTTTACGGATTTCATTTTACGAAAAACAGTTTACGAACAATTGCTTACGAACAATTGCTTTAAGAACAATTGCTTTAAGAACAATTGCTTACGAACGATTTGCCTATAACCTTTAACCTATCTCGCAGTAGCGGTAGCCATACTAGCCACCCTCCATGCTAACACGGCGGTCCATCGTTTATTGGTCATCATTCTGCAATATTCACTTTACAGCATAGAACAGCAAGAGATCTGGTTGTTATAACGGAGTGCCGGCCAAGCATTAGGCCCTGGATCGTTATACATTTATTGCAGTAATCATGCTCTCGATTTGATTTTGCAAGACGTTGTAAAGGATCGGTTCAAGGTGTTGCAGTTGTAATTCGTAAATCGATCGACTAAACTTTAAACGTAAATCTTTATTCATGTCGCTTTTTGGTTCCGATGAAGTTGCCTGCAATTTGCTAGGTTTATGTCCTACTCATTGGTGCGTTCGTGCTTAGGGACGGTATATTACGGACGCGCAACTCCATTGTTCCTTCAACATTAGAAGGGTCAATTGCCAATTTGACATTTTTTTACGCTTTACTGCAGGCTTGCTTTCAACTAAAAACCTTAAATTACTTTAAAACCAACTTAACTCTTCTTATATAACCCATAAAAAGTAAAATATTTTGTAAATTAGAAAAAAACGTAACCCTTCTAGTGTTGCGGATAAGCCAAAAGCGGATGAAGTTTCGCATCCCTATGATCTACTATCCCTAGTTCGTGCTGTTAAGTGCTACCCTACCCCTACCCTGTTGCAATGTCTGACCGACATGACAGAAGATAGTGCAATGAAAGGAGACGCATGTGCAAAGATATTCAGCTTGGTAAAATAAGCACGCATAATGCGGCTTTATTTTGCGATTAGCCTACCTGCAGCGGTGAAGTTTTTCAGCCTGCAGAAGCTGTCGGAAGACAGTTTCAAAACAAGAAGATCTCTGCTTCTTCAGCTTTGGATCCATCACCATTTTTCGCAAACGGATCAAAAACCTCAGAAAAGATGAATCCGTTTTCATACTTATGGAAGCAGCGAACGTCTTTGCGTCTGCCAATAACCTAAAAACGTCAAAGGATCTCCAAGTGAGCAAAACTCCAGCAAGATTTCGAAACACAGAGGAATCGGATGCTTTGTCGTCTGCAGGAGAAGGAACATGGAAATGGCTGTACATCGAAGTCCTTGATTTGGTTCAAGCTGAGCTTGATCGAAGATTCGACCAGGTGGATCTGCTTACAGCAGCCAACAGAGAGAAGGCCCTTCTGAGCTGTGCAAACGGTGAGAAAAGATCGCTTAAAACGGAACTTACCTTGCTCAGCGATGTTGTAAGTGGAAAAACCGCAAACTCCGTTCAAAAGGTTGCTGAGATACTATCGCAACTAAACCCACGAACACTAGATCTTTTCAAAGAAACGTTAAAATTCGTGGAGCTCTGCCTTTGCCCGATTTTAGCTGCATCATCAGAACGTTGTTTTTTGTTTTAAGACGCTTGAAAACGTGGTTGAGAAGCTCAATGACACAAAAAAGACTTAGCCTACTCATCTTGCGTCGGTGCATGTCCAGCAAAACATTTGAACACTTTCGATGTCAAAAAAACTCATGACACAGTTCATAGAGAAAAACCTGAGGGAAAAGCAATTTTCGGAAGCGTGTGAGAACTCATTTCCACAAACTGTCGTTTACATATCAATTTCTAATTTGTTTTCATTTTAATTTCTTGAACAGCTGCCTTTGTTGTTGCCGTTCTTCGTTTCTTACAACTTACAATGTGTGTGTTTTGGCGTCGTTTTTCACACAGAAGGGGACCGATAATACTTACTACCAGTTGTAAATGTTGTCCTACAGCAGGGGGTCTGGAGGGGGCGAAGCCCCCCAGAAGCTCACAACACTATGGAAGTTTCAGCCCCCCCCCCCCAAGAGAAAAATAGTTCCGGGCCACTGTCTTCGAGTCTTTCATAAACCTTTTTTATGTTGCTGTTTTGATGCTATTATCGTTCTTGCAAAACGTGACGAAAACAACTTCATATTCCATTATTTTTCATATCTGGCTTTCAATTGTTTCAGGTATTCTATGAAGTGATACTGCTTAGGCCTAATGGTAATAGCTGGGATAATAATGATGTATGTAAATTTGGTTGCTTTTTTTTCTGAAGATTACGGTAGGCTACTCTCAAGAACGAAGGTAGCTAGGTTGTGTAATATCAGTAAGTGTAGTTGCATAATAGCAGTAGTTTTGTTACAGTAGCTTTGTTGCAGTTTTTTCCATTTTTCATCGAATCAATTACTCATTAATGAAGAAACTTTTAATTTTGCAGCGGTTTGCCTATTTGGCATTTTTTTAAGTCATTTGTTATTTTTTGACCAGTTTGGCATTTTTTCCATAAGTGGACCTGGCAACTCTGTTCGTTTGGTTGCTTCTGGTTTGATATGTTAGTAATTTCTGGTTCTGGATCTGGACTGCCTAACGCCTAACTAAGTGCCAGGTGCCTATTGGCTAGGCCCCTAGTGGTCGGAAAGTTGCGATAACTTCTGGACCGCAGTAACTCCCGAATTGTATCACTGGTGTAAACTTTTGTAACTGACAAAGTTTAGCAAGAATTAACAGCGTTAGACAGTTTTTTCACTCATGAGGCTTGATTCATCTGTGGTGTGGCAGCGGGCGAGCGCTCATTGGCATTAATTAGTTGTGCAATGGCAAGTCTGGTGCTATGTGCGAAACATGTGTTTTCGCTTTCAATTTTTGCTACACTTGAGTGTCGAGAAACATTTTTGATTGGAAAGTGTTTATGGCTATCGTGGAGGCAACATTGGTATTGCCAGTGATTGATTGATTGAATCTTTATCCTCGGACTGGGAAAGCTTCTTGCAGAGCTTAATCCTGGCAGTTTCGCATACTTGTAGAGGCTTTTGAATCACTGACGCAGGCCCGGTCACCGAGATTGACAGAGTGAAGTTTCCGATTGTTGAAGTCTTGTTGCTGGTGAATTATTCCATCCATTAGATGCTGCTGAATGGAGAGCAGTCCTTAACGTGCGTTGCTCAAGCGCACACCCCGAGAGTCGAACCAGCGCCGCTGTTGATCTTATAGTTTCTTCGTTCCAGAAGTGACGCGTTAACCAATTGAGCTATCGGGGCGGTGAACCACAATGCTTGCTGTTTTGTGTGAAATGCATGCATGATGCATATTTTTGTCAGGGTAGATTGCTCCTTCTACATAGGCTACATGTTATTTTTGCATTAAAAAAAACGTCTAAAGACATAGCTATTTTCACAATGACTTCTGTTGATTTACTCCCTTATATAAAACACTTGACATTTCTTGAGGAACCAGTAGACCGACATATGGCATTTTTTTTGAAATTTAGATCTAATAACCCTGGCTGTAATTCAGCTATTCTCAAACTTTTTCTTTTTGTGTACCATTGAGAAGTTTGTACAATGTTTGTGTGCCATCAACAATTCAACATCCAGAAAATCTCAATCACGCAAAAACTTGTGAAAAGTCGGGAAAGTTTTACCAAGTGCATTGTTGAAAGACAATAATACAGTTGCTGTTAACTATGGTTAACAGCTACACTTTCATAACTAATAATTGCTAATAACTAGGGCAAGTAAAAATCAATGAAGTCAAGATTTTTTTTTAGTTACCTATAGTTATTCTAATAATTTTAAATTTCAGATAATTTTAAATTGGAAGTGGCTATTTTTCCACAATCAGGTGTTGCCAGAGTTAGGATTAAAGTTAGGAAGGGTTAAGGTAAAGATTAGAGTTAGGAATAAGATTAGGGTTTTGATCTTCCCAGGACTAAAAAAATTTCCAAAACACAAGTTTTTGTTTTTAACAGCTGTAAACTTTTCTCAAATTAGGGCAGAATTCCTTATCTGGCAACACTATTCAGGCTATTATTACACTATATAGTGTAAATATAGCGACAGCCTTTTAAATTTCATATAAAATAAGGCCTGGACAAAGATCAAAATCCTAATCTTATTCCTAACTCTAACTCAGCGTTTCTTAACCGGGGGTGCTGGAATAGACTGTAGGGGGTGCTAAATGCATGCTGTATAATATCAAAAAATGCCATTTTACTTTACTGCATTTTTTCGTCTTTCTGCCAGTATCAGTAGTTGTCATATCAATGATTGCTGTTTCGAATTAGCCTACATGGTTTGCTGTTATTGTAGTCATCTCCCAGTCAAGTACGCAACTTGATCCTGAGTAGATTGTGCGAACTTACCTGGTGGGTGCGTACCTGCAGTTTTGTATTCACCTACATAACCTCACCATGCGTTTTTACCCGTGTGACTACCGCATGCGTGAATTGCACGCATTGAAATACACAAATTTTGGTTTATTAGGACCTATGTACCATTGTACCCCTGAAAAGTAGTTTTGAAGAATAAACAAAATGATGAATTTGTACATCGCTTTCCTTCGCCAAAGGTGGCGGCGCCAAAATTTTGACATGGTCTTTGATCGCTGGCGGTATATTTTGTAGTGAGGTTTCTTGTCGTCTAACAAATTGTGCTGTTGTTTTAACAGAGTTGATTCACGTACATATGGTTATAATCGGAGATGTACGTATACGCCGCAAATTCTACACCGTAGACTTGCAGCGTAGACTTTTTGTTTACGCTAACGCTTGCGTCCACATTTTTTTGGATAGTTGTCGCTTGAGGCTACGCCGTAAAATTTTCGCGTTTTTTTAGCGCATGCGTCAACGCATACTTTTTAATGTCTTAGCTGTTGTTTGTATTTTTTTTTATCAAACTTTCCAAATTTTGAATAAGTTGAAGGAATGTTTTCAATGGGCAAAGACATATTGAAACCAAAACGCAGCAAACTGTCAGATGAACAGTTTCAGATGCTTGCGTTTCTTCGTGGAAATTCAAAATAAAACTTGTTTGTTTCGAGTGGTTTATACCGTATGAATGTTTGGCACCTAGCAAACAAAATTAGTTTACGCTATAGTGTATGCGCTGACGCCGCCAACTTTTTTACAAGTTACGTTGACGCATACGGCGTATGTTTTTCGAACGTTTGCGTTTACCCTGAAGCCTGAAGGCGTCAATATTTTTTGTATGCGTGTACACCACTGGTTATAATTAAACTTCTGTTGGTGAATGAAAGTGAAATAACAAATTCTGAATCAACTTTGTTAAAACAACAGCACAGTTTGTTAGACGACAAGAGACTTCATTACAAAATATATCGCCAGCGATCTGCAAGCATGTCGAAATTTCGGCCTCTACTACACTTTTGTCGGCACTGTAGTAGTCGTATGTTAACGATAGTTAGGAGGTGCTAGACTGTTCAGGCCTAGTTACAGGGGTGCTAAAGTCAGAAAAGGTTAAGAAGCGCTGCTCTAACCCAATGGTTCTTAAACTGGGGGCGTGTGAGGCTCATAAGGGGGCGCAAGAAATTGAAAAACTCTGCATGAATTATGATTAAACATGTCTTTACACTACGCTGGACAGTCGATTGCTAAAGATGGAACTTTGTGTTACAGTGGCACAGTGTTTGTAGAGCGTGTTGTTGCCACATCTCGAATTCTTTGTGATGTTTTAGAAGTTGCTAAATGTTTCTGCGACACCTTAACTCTGGTAACACAACAGTTTTCTGACAGCAGCCTCGAGCTCTAATTGTAATAATAATGGCAACGACTGACCAACAAGTGACAGAGACTAGAAGTACAGCAGTATCCCGAACTGTACAACAGTACCATGCTTAAACTTTTTTTTAAATTTCAGCATTGATTTAATTAGGTTTATTTTTGATTGATCAGTTCTACTGACATAAAATGAGTGGGGAAAAAGAGAAAGTATGACGAAAATTATCTGAAGTTTGGCTTTATACATGCCATAGTAAATGACCAAGTTGTACCACAATGTGTCATATGTTTTTAAAGTCTGAGCAACGACGGTTTGAGACCAACTCGTTTTAATGCAGATTTTCATAGTTTTATGGAAATAGCTGATTGCCTGCACTACGTTTTGCATCTACCCTTTTTATCTAATTCTGGTTCATCATGCATTGATTTGCTTTACATTAGGTGAAAACTCTCTAGATTTTTAGAACATCTTTTTGGTTGTTTTTATGCTCTGTTTGTGCTTTTGTTTGACAAAACATCATGTTCAAGTTCAGAGCACGTCGACACCAATATTGCAAAGTAAGGATTACAATTATCAAAGATGTAAATTCTAATCTCAACTGTTAAAATTGCTACCAGTTTCTAGCAGATACAATTCACTTATGATCATTAAATATTTTTAGAGCATGTCTAATTGTCTATTTGGTATATATCACAATGTGCATGCACATTCCACACTTTTTTGTCAGGCAACAATTTCAAGTGAAGTGATTTTACTTATTTACTTTCAGGTAATCCTCGTGACTTCACTTTTCTGGGTCATGTTTGATGTTTTCTTTCTATTTTATGTTTCGGATTGTAAGACCCCTTCTTCTGACAAGGATGGTGGAGGTTTTCTTGCTAAGAGAGTCCTGCCAGCAATAGAAAATGGTATCAATATTTGATATAATTAGATATAGAGTGGGTAAAAAAACTAAATATAGGCATATAAAAAATTTAATTTATGCTTCTGTTTGATTTCGTGCATGAATTTCTCAATGTACCACTACCAGTAACTATCAAAACTGGAAAGTATTGCCAATGTGTTAAAACAAGATGCATGAATCCTCCATTGGTAATGATGGTAGTATGATTGGTCCAGTTTGTATCACCCATAGCAATGTATGTAAAACTGATACATGCAAAACTAAGAAAAAGAACACTAATAACGTGATTCCAGTTTTAACAACTTTAGACATTTTTAACACAGTTCCCTAGTCAATAATCTCGTGCTATGATCATTGCACATGACTAGGGAACTGTGTTTCAAAAGCTAGTGCAAACCGCAACTATCACAGTGAACATGCAGCATCAGGCTAAAACAGATCAATTGTATCTGCATTTGTGAAATTAAATTAAACAACGATCATGCTGCTAAAAGGAAAACTTAATCTATTGCACTGTTTATATTGTTTGATAACTGCGCAATATTAACAAATATTTTCCAATTTATCATATTTACATTTTAATAGGTTTGTTGTTAATTGTGCTTACTTTTTTCTAGCTTTGCCACGGTTCAGCTTTAATTCAAATGGCCCTGGTGAAATGGGAAAGCCAGTAATAATTCCAAAAGAAAAAGAGAAAGAAAAGCAAGAAAAATTTAAAATCAATCAGTTTAATCTGATGGCATCAGAAATGATTGCTTTGAATAGAAGTTTGCCTGATGTGAGAATGGATGGGTGAGTGATACTCAAGTAGCTTGTTACCCCTACCCAACGTCTGCTTGATCATTCAAACTCGGTTTTTCCCCACAGGTGATCGATTCTTCCTTGCAGCGATTGTCTATAGCAGTGGTTCTCAACCGGGGTGCCGCGGCATTTATAATGGGGTGCGATTTATAATACTCTGGGGTGCCGCAAACTATTCCTCATATTCATTTTTTATCTGTCTTCAACATTTCCAAAACAAAAAACAAAGAAATCTTTCCATTAATTACACAGCATCTCGAATCTTTGTGGAAAAATTTGAGAATTATTTTCCAAAGATGTGAACAGAAAATTATGCATCGGTAAGAGATCCATTTTCATCATCGGACTCTCATGTTATTTTGAATCTCAAAGAGTAAGAAAAGCTAACAGACATGCGTAACGACGGAAATATGAAGCTGATTCGCAGGAAGGTGCTGCTTCATGAGCTCTGGATAAAAATTCGAAATAAATATCCTTGCATTGGAGAAAAGACATTAATAGTGATTTTACTACAGTTTTCCGCATCATAGGCTGCCAATGCAAAATTGGATTTTCCGTTTTGACGAACATCAAAACAGAAAAATTAAAAGGCTACAAGAAAAAAAGAAATGAGAGTAGCTTTATTGAATGTGCACCCAGATATATGTTAAATGGGATATTAACGCAAAACGAAGAACAAATTTCACACTCACTTTGAAATAATTAAACTATAGCCTACTTTGCTTTCTTTTCAAAGTGCCGTTTCAGAGTGGCTTTCATTTTTCAAGTAAAACTGCTGTGTTACTTTATTTATATTGAATTCTGATGTTGTTGGCTATTATTAATTTGCTTTCTTAAAGGCACAACAAGCAAACGTGTCCACTTTTCTCCACACTGCATTAGAGCTAAAAGTCAAGCAGAGAAGCTATGATTATGAATACCATTTTTCAAAGTCTTTGGTATGAAACGGTTAAGGTTTGTTCCAACAAACTGCTGCAGGAGTGTCACAAAATATTTTTCTCTAGTAGGGTGCCGTAAGCCCAAAAAGGTTGAGAATCACTGGTCTATAGGCCTACTCCTATTCTCCATCTCGTTCTGTTCATTACATATCTTCCTTCTTCAGTCCGACTTTGTCTGATTTATTCTTCACCTGTTCTTTTTGGTCATACCCGTTCCCTCTTCCCATCTAGTCAGCCAATGCTTTTTGAAGAAAACTTTCTTCTTCCCCCCTTAGTACATGTCAATACAACTTTAATGGTGAGATGGTGCAAAAAATAAAATGACCTCTTTCCAATCATGCGATTCTGGTGTGGTTTGCCACCAGCTTAAGCTGCTTGTTAAAAATCTCCTTCTAACCCTTCCAAGAGCATAATAAATTGGGTGAGTAATGGGCATAGTGGCTGAACTAAAGGCAGCGAATAGAAAGGAGTTGGCTGCTCTTTTCTCATTAGTGCCAAAGACTTGGTATAATAAAATTCCCGTTCCCATGCTACAGTGCTTGATATAATGTATGGCAGCACCTTTTTACAATTGCAACCTGACTTCGAAAATGAGGTCTGAGTGATCTTTTGTGTTTTCCTGAAAACAAGGGGTTAATCCATTTGATCCTTTTTTATATAAGACAGCTATTTGGCATGTCATGTACCATTGTACCAGTATTCCTCTGATTTACATGCCGACGATACTTGTTTACTTACAATAACAATGGATCTTCAATGTTTCAAATGCAACCGAACTTTCAAAGCTGGAATTAAACTTATTAGCCACTTAAGATGTCACTCTTCACTGCTCATGTTTATGCAAAGACCATCGTCCATCAACCTCATCAACACTAGGGATAAGCTCACTATAAAATAAAATTAATTTATATATATATATACTGTATATAATCCAGAAATTGATTGCAGCAGTTGCAAATGAAAGTGCTCAATGTTTAAAAGACAGAGCTAATGTAAATCATTATATGTTCATTGTTCAACTACAAAAAGTTTGCGCTACCATTGGTTTCATGTATTGCGAGGTACAATCATCAGGCGCATACATTCTATTTGAATAAGTATGCGCCTGATGATTGTACCTCGCAGTACATGAAACCAATGGTAGCGCAAACTTTTTATAGTTGAACATATAATGATTTATATACTGTATATATATAATTTATATCAAAATAAAAAGCATAACGAATTACATTAGTGGATTATATAATTGAAGCAAGCATATTAAGTTTGCAACGTTTTGATAAGTTTCTTGTATGTTTTCATTCAGTTGTGTCACTTGTGTGTATGTTGAATAAAATCAGTGATGTTACTTTTTAAAGAAAATAAAAATAAAGTTTCTTTTCGTTGCTGTTTCAAAAATGGTCTTGTGGAAAGAATCTCCTTCACTTGGGTTATGTTGATCTTTCAAACACAATTGTTTTGTTGTAATTGTAATCATTAAACGTCACGTATATGCTTGGAAAAACGTCAAGGGTTTTCTGTCACCTCGATCACATACTCGTGTGAAATTTATATAAGAAGTGAGAATACTTTTGAAAGATGCGTATTTGAAGGGCACTGATGTAATTGATAGGAACATGATGAGTATTGATGACACAACTAAGACTCTATTATTATTATTCGTTTGCGTCAGATTCAGACAAAGCTGTCCAAGTGTCCATGTCCAAAACAACGAAATAATACACATGCTGCAAATGCACAAAGGTCACAGAGAGCTACTTTGGATGTCGTCAGTTTAAGAGCTCACTAAATGTCTACTGTTACAAATTTACATACAATGAGCGTTAGAAGAATTGAAAGTATTCAGAATGCTAAAAACAATCAGATGACATCAGGTCTGCTATGAAGCGATTTGAGGAGTGTACGGTATGCAATGATTGATAAACGAAAACATGTTTTTCCTCAATAAAGCGTCAACCGTTGTTTATATTATTTTATTCATTATAATACTTGATATTCACGGACACTGACATAACGAGGCAAATTATGCGATATTCTGCGTAACAATCACATTGCAGACAGCAATTGCTGATCATACTGCACATACGTTAATCTTTTTTTGCACTTTAGTTCCGGTAATGAATTAAAATAACCATAGAACTAAAATAAAGAAGCTCTGAAGTTTGCTTTTATTTAAATTACAACATTTTGGAAAAGACGGACATTTAACAGGCAGCATGACACTCGAAAGGACATCAGTTCGAGACCGCTCCAGAGCACGCGACTGTGTCTTGGGCAAGACACTTGCCTGCCAGAGATATTGGGAGAAACTACTTGATGACTAAATATCTCTTAACTGCTTCCAGTAGTCTGTTGTGTAAGCGGTAGGCCTACATCTCTAATCGCATGTCACCACAATGGGCGGTTGAGAGTGACTAAATTCATTTTTGTGTGCAGTTGTAAGAAGAAAGTATACAACACTGATTTGCCAAAAACATCTGTGGTGATTGTTTTCCACAACGAGGCATGGACGACATTGTTACGAACGGTTCACAGCATTATTAACAGATCACCACGCCACTTATTGCAAGAAATTATCCTTGTCGATGATGCCAGTATAAGAGGTTGGTTAAAAAAACATTGTTCGTCTATTAAAGCTTTCACTATTACTATTAGATTGCATTATTTATGTTACAAGCTAATCCGGCGATAAAGATATTGAACGTTTTGGTATTTTAGATACATTAAATAAAACAAGGTAAAAATGATGTTGAAATTAAATAATTTTTTAGGTAGCCGTCTGTAATATATATATTTCATTTTATTATAGAAACATATTGCTTTGGGATTAAATTGCCTCAAGTCAGTAAAGATTATTGTGATATCCCTTTGTGAAGTCTGTACCATTAAAGGTACAAGATACGACTGGTTAAGCAAGGATGAGAAGCTAGCATGCTATGAAAGAAAGTAGCGTCCAGCTTCGTAGGACCGCTACTCTTGACAGTCAACTTGTCATGTTATATCAGCAATTTCGACTTTTATGTCTGCAACTATTATTCTTCATGAGGTGTAACTTTATTATTGAACACTAGCAAGTCACACACTGATCTCGGCGACTTTCAATCATGATATTTGTTTTAGATTTTTTGGGGGAGAAGTTAGATCAATATGTGAGCAAGCTGCCTGTGTCGGTGAAGGTTGTTCGAATGGAAAAGCGATCTGGTCTGATACGAGCTCGACTGAGAGGAGCAGAGAGATCTACTGGACAAGTTATCACATTCCTTGATGCGCATTGTGAGTGCACTGAAGGCTGGCTAGAACCTCTTCTGCATGAGATCTCGAAGGACAAGTAAGTTCACATGACATAGTTTTCCGGAATGGCCCGATTCGGTGAGTCCGCTTCGGTGAGTCCGATCCTTTAACGGGGAATTTTTTCAATTTTTTTTTTAAATTATCGGGTACCGTAGCCTAATTATCATTGCCGTTTTAGGGTTAGAGGTTAGGAACTCACCGAATCGGACTCACCGAATAGTAGCAGACCCTAGTTTTCAGTGCTTTGATTCTTCTTTTACAAACTGTACAATTGCATAAGATAGTAGCCACGCAATTAATCAACCTTATGGAAAGAGGAAGTTACTTTTATGTATATTTTTTTACAACGAGTGCGAAATATAAATATATGCATAGCTAAAGCCTAATAGCTTGTATGTTAGAATTAGAGGAATTTGCAAGTATATCATCAAATCTATCGTCAACAGAACAACAGTCGTATGTCCAATCATTGATGTGATCAGCGATGAGACATTTGAATTTATGGTTGGATCTGATATGACTTACGGTGGCTTCAACTGGAAGCTGAACTTTCGCTGGTACCCTGTCCCTCAACGTGAAATGGATCGAAGGCATGGAGACAGGTCTTTGCCTGTGAGGTAAAACCAACACATTTATGTTTTTATATCGTTACATTTACGGAAACAGCTGATTGATTGGTGTATTTTGATGTGCGATTCAATGACAACATAACAGTAAATGACACAGGGCGCAAATGAATCATACTTTAGCACGCAAAATAATCAAGCCAAGCTTCCCTACATTTTACAAGTGAATGACAACGGGAAGCTGCCAAGCAGCCATGACAATTGGCTGTATATATTCATAAAGTGTCAAAAGCGACAAAAATGCTGAGGTCTAATCGTGGCACTTATCTAGGTCTAAGTTTGGTGCTCATATAATGTAACACAATTTTTAATTGTCTGCATTTTTTTGATTTGGAGCTATATATGTATTTATAGGTGCTAATTCAAAAATCCAGTTAGTTTTTTTTTTTGAATTATTGTTATAAGTTTATACTTTTTGTTTCATCTGATGTGGCTGTAAGTAGCAAATTTTGTTCTACTTTTGCAGTAATTTTCGTAATTCCACATCAAAGCTTCGTTAGTCCGTTAGGTTTATTAGAATGTTGAAGCATTGTTTATTTTTATAGCATCTTTTCACCCATCATTAATAAATATGTGGCAATGGGCAATGCTAACAACCTTGCCCTGAAGCAACATCTTATTGATGTTTGGTTTTGAGTCTTTATCCTCGGACTGACAAAGCCTTGATAGGTTATTTTCCTGGTAGTTTCGCATACACGCAGATTGCAGAGGCTCTTGATGCAGGGCCGGTTACCGAGATTGGCAGAGTGAAGTTTTCGATTGTTGAAGTGTTGTTGCCGGGGAATTATTCCATCACTAGGTGCCGCTAAATGACAATGTCGTTGATTGATCGACAGATGTCGTTGACCATATCTTAGCGAGGTTTTGGTTTTAGTTTAATTGAAACTAGTAAGTCTCCATTCAGTGTAAGTTTCCTTATTATTATTATGCTTTGGATGAAAACTGCATTCTTCCTGCTGATTTTTCACACTTTGTCTATTGAAGTTTAGAATTTGAATACGAATCATTGTTATCACTTTACATTGGCGTCGATTTTTTTCTGACGTAAGCTAATTCCAAGCGAGCGATAATTCCCCACTGATTCTGAAAGCGGTTTTTCAAAGTAGCCGATTTTCGACCTAAACGATTATAATGCACTATCTGTGGACCCACGTGTCAGTCTGTCGCGATTGTTGTGCATCGTTTTGTGCACCGTGATTAGTTTGGTTGTACTTGCATAACGTTGACCGAACATCCTGGAATACAAATAGCGGAAACCCCCGCATGCCAATGCAGGACTTATCGTAGCTAAATACAACACACACAGTGAATGGCGTCCGTTCAGGATTAAATTCGTCGGCCAGTCAAGCAACAGTCTCACCACAAAACAATTACATAAAGAGAATAAAAAAGTGCACTGCATAGTGCATAACAGCTTTTGTTGTCTGAATATTGTTGTCAATTTTTGTTTCCCGCACTCCTGATAAACAGTTTAAAACGTACGGATATTCATACAAAGATTTTTTGTTTGTACAAAAACATTTTTGTGTAGCCTACGTCATAATTTTTCAAAAGTCTTGGTAGAAAGGACACTTTTTTCGTGGATTTTTACGAATAGTCTAAACAAGTGCTTTTCAACCCGTGGGATGGTACGCATTGGTTGGTGCTGATGAAAAAAATTGTAATGCGGTTGACAAACTTGGTGCGGATAAGACAAATGAAAATTGCCCATGGTTTTCACTTTTCGTTATACAAAATAATTCAAATAAACAAATAAGCCGTATTGTAATCAGTACCTGTGTGCCCTCATGCCAATTCGGTCTCAAACTAGATTGATACACTTCATTTCTAGAACACCCACCATGGCTGGAGGATTGTTCGCCATTGATCGTGATTATTTCGTAAAACTTGGAACGTACGATGCTGGCATGGATATTTGGGGAGGCGAAAATCTAGAAATGTCCTTCAGAGTAGGTCTTTTGTAATTATACATTCATATGCTTTAGAATCTAGGCAAAAACTGTGTTTCTGCTGCTATTTCACGTTTACTGGTATAACACTGATAAAATATGATTTGTTGAAGCGTCTAATCATTGATTTTCAATAACTTCAGTTCTCAGGCAAATATGAAATTGTTTTTCTTTTGTGTGTAAAAGACATGAATATGGCCATTCTTAAAGAATGGACTAGAACTGGGAAGATAAAATAAATTGTATCAGGCAACTTGTAACCGAGGAAGGTGAAGGCTGAGGTTGACTGAAAAAGTTGTAGGATGAGTTGGTTAGTGTACTGACCTGCAAAAGATCGTACTGATAAAGACAACTTGCTTGGATTGTAATGGGCCAACGTGTGTGGTGCAGAAAAAACAGTACGAATGATAATAAAATAATAGATTGAAATTTTAAGAAAGTTTCAAGAATACTCGAAACTATAAAACTGTTGCATGCTTGTACTAAACAGCTAAAAAATTCACTAAAAGTCAATGCTTACCGAAATATTGAAAGTTGTCAATGTGACATGAATAAATTCGTTTTATACGATAATTGAATAAGCGTTAGCTACGCATTGTGTTAAAGAAAAAAAGTTTCCCCCTTTCCCTGTGCTTTCGGTGCGACGGCGTAGCTAATAAGACCCTCGCATTTGAATCATGCGATCCCTGTTTCATTCCCGGCTTAAGCTGGTTATTGAAACACACCGCTCACCTCTACCCAGGGTGTAATTAACTTGTGCTTATGTCCAGTGTCCACTCAGCCTTCATTCCAACAAAGGAAACTGATAATATTCACTGTAACTTTCATACAAAATTCGATTATTTGTTACTTTCAGATATGGCAGTGCGGTGGCACCCTTCTTATCGTCACATGCTCTCATGTTGGCCACGTGTTTCGTAAAGCCACTCCATACACATTTCCTGGAGGAACTGGACAAATTATCAACAAGAACAACCGAAGATTGGCGGAAGTGTGGATGGATTCTTATAAAGACTTCTTCTACATCATATCACCAGGTTTTGAATGTTGTCTTAAACAATATGCTAACTAACTATTTTATAGTTAAAACTTTTGAAATTGTACCTTCGAGTTTATGATCAGCTATGCAACATCTTATTTCTGATAACTCACGAACACTTGTGAACACAAGAGTTAAATAAGTTAACTCAAATATCAAAATTGTTTTGCACTGCATACAACTTTTAGTTTTAACTCCTCAAACAACCTCATTTTTTCAGATCTGTGTAGCTTTTAAAATGTGATACAACCTTTTATCATTTTGTGTTGTGTGTGGATTATCACTGGTCAACAAAATGAGAAAAAAAATGTTTGGCAGGACATCTAAGAATGTTTTCTGGGGTTTTCAAGGTCGCTGATTACGAATATGACATTGGTTTTGCCAGATTGACTCTAGTTTAGAAGATACCTATACCCCTAGATTAGCCCAAAATAGTGTATTTACCTGTATTTACCCCCTAAACATCTCACCAAGAAGGACGTAAATCTTATCAATTTTCTTTCATATAACATAATAATTAGTAACGAAAGCTAATTTAAAAATTATTGTAAAGTCCTACATTCCCTCCTACATTTTGCTCCTGTACCAATTGGACATTCTATCACGATGAAAGAGGAGTATGATGCCATCAAACTTGTCCTTGAAAAGCTTGACTACAATACCCATAAGTGGCTCATCTGCGTTGACATACAATTGGTCAACAAAGTGGATATACCAAGTATACTTGCTCCCTGTGTTTGTGGGACAGCAGGGCGAGAACCCAGCACTGGCGCAAAAAAAAATGGCCAGAACGCACCCGGAATGGCCCGTTTCGGTGAGTCCGATTCGGTGAGTCCGATCCCTTAAAGGGGGATTTTTTTAATTTTTTTTTTAAATTATCGGGTACCGTAGCCTAATTATCATTGTCGTTTTAGGGTTTGGGGTTAGGGGTTAGGGTGAAGGGTTAGAGGTTAGGAACTCACCGAATCGGACTCACCGAATCGGACTCACCGAATAGTAGCAGACCCGAACGCACCAGTCTTCAAGTTGTGACAGCCAATGTAATCAATGAAATTTTAGTTCCTAGGGATAGAATTGTATTTCCTCATCTGCACATCAATTTAGGGTTAATGAAGCAGTTCGTCAAAGCATTAAACAAGCCAGGAGAATTGCATCAAGTACATTTGCAGTCAATTTCCAGGACTCTCCGATGAAAAAGCTTAAAGCTGGTGTCTTTGATGGACCTCAGATTCGAACGTTGATGAAAGATTTGGATTTCACCAGTCACATGAACAGCAATGAACTCACTGCATGGAACTCCTTCAAGGATGTAGTACAAAACTTCTTGGGGAATCACAAAGCACCTAATTACAGAGAATTAGTTCGGAAGATGTTATCTACATTTGGAAAACTTGGAGCTAACATGAGCATTAAAGTTCACTTCCTATTCAGCCACCTTGACAGATTTCCTGACAATTTTGGTGATTACAGTGAGGAGCAGGCGGAAAGGTTCCACTAAGACAATGGAAGAAAGATATCAGGGCAGATGGAATGAGCACATGATGGCAGACTATTGCTGGAACCTGTTGAGAAACTGCCCAAAAGTTTCTCACAAGCGAAAATCTTACAAGAGACATTTTTTCGGCGCAAATTAGTTAATAGTTTTAATCTTATTGGATTTCATACCATTGTTTTCAATTTACAACGAAAAAGATAATGTGGTTCCTTTTATCTAAATTTTATGCTACACGGTTGGTTGATTGACTGATTTAATGCAACATTTTTTAGTGTTTTATGTACTTACACTACTGTATATGATTGTGTATTTTGTGTACTGTATAATGTATATGACATCGGTAACATCAAGTTTTGAAGTATGACAAATCTAATATCCCTAAACATTTCGTGATGTTGCTGTACTATTTAAACTTAAAACTGTCTTTATTGTTCACAATTGACCATTAAATTGCATTTCTGAAATATCTAATATGGTTAAACTGTTTTTTTGATCTAGCGCATAAGGCTCAAATATGGGATTTTGGTCAAAATGACCCTATGCGATATCTCCTAAACTAGAGCCAATTCGGGAAAACTAAGGCCATATTCGGAATCTGCGCCCTTCAAAACCCCCAAAAACACTCTAACTTTGTCTGCCAAAAAATTTGTGTTGACCAGTGTTATGAACAAAACCACAAAGATTTGTGCAAAACGTGGCCTACAAGGTAGGACCGCAAGTCATCCCGCCTTGTCGCAAAGGAACTGTAATTTATACTCCATGCTAGCTCTGCTCTTAATCCTGGTTATGTAGATTTCTTTCTTACTGTCTGCACCACCTCAATTTGCTTAAAATTTTTAGTGATTGGGATCTCTAACCCTTATAAAGCCTCCGCTGCGTTAAACTTTGTTATTGTTTAGGTGTACTGAAACAAGAATATGGAGATATATCTGAACGGAAACGTCTTCGCGAGAAATTGCAATGCAAATCCTTCAAGTGGTACCTGGAGACCATATACCCAGATTCACAGATTCCTGGAAATTATCAATCGCTAGGCGAGGTAGTAGCCTATTTAAGTGCTATGTGTGTAACTGTGTATTCAGAGATGCTACACGTCAGCGTTTGGGACTGGAGCTGATTTGTTTGTTATTTGAGATTATATTAGTTTCTTCAAGTTGCACTGACCTTCAATTACAAATGCTGCATCAAGACTTCATTTATTCAGACCTTCAATTACAAATGCTGCAATATACATCATCTATTCAGTAACCTGATTATGTCCAATGCAAATTGCAAAGCTGGACTGCTGTCAAAGAAAAATTCCCACCACCACTTCCAAAGTTCTCCAATCGCGTTCGAGTTTAAACAGCCCGTTTTCATTGCAATGCTCTACAAAAAGGGGTTTCCTTCTCTCGAATGTTATGTTTTCTGGTTTCCAGGCCACGTTTCCCGCCGCTCATCACCGCCAACCCCTCAATCCCAGTTTTTGAATATTATGTTTTCTGGTTTCCAGGCCACGTTTCCCGCCACTCATCACCGCCAACCCCTCAATCACAGTTTTTGTTATTGACGACTGTGAAATTTTTGCAAAGCTGGAACAGAATTTTCCTGCTTCCAACACTGCTTACGCCACAAGAATGCATCTCAAGTCATAGCGTATTCGATTTCAATACTAGAGATTTAACAACATAGTGTGGTACACTTGTTTCATAATTGATACCAGTTGGTTAACGACTCTGTTGATTTAGGTTAGAAACAAGCAGACAGGAATGTGCCTGGACACGATGGGACGAAAAGAAAACGGAAAAGTTGGAATCTTCAGTTGTCACGGAATGGGTGGGAATCAGGTGAAATGTTTTATAAAAATTATAGTGTGTTTTTGTTTGTTTGTCGTATCCAGGCTTACACCCGGTGGTTGAAGATTTAGATTAAGGGGATGGGAAGGCAAGGAAGCCAATCTTCGTGTCCACCTTCAGGCATGCCTTTAAGTGTCCTGCCACAGACACAGCCGCATGCTCTTAAGCGGTGTCGAACCGGCGCCCTTTCGATTGCCGTTCCAGGGTTCTCACCACTCGGCTATGCACCCGGCTATGCAGTGTGTGATCCTAGTTTAAATTAACATTTACAAACTATAACGACTCCTCCCTTTTATGCAAACTTTTACCGAACGTAAAGGAAAAAATATGACTTGTTTCTAGACTTTTCTTGCTTTCATTTTCAACTTTAAATCACTAGACCTAACATAAAAATTGTAATCTGCGTAAATCTTTCTGCTCCCAGGCGTCAATAGAATATATGTTCGACCCTAGAGTAACGGAACTAAGCCACAAAGTGAAACCCAAGGAAGCATGAACCAAAAAAATGAATTCACATCGATCTTATTCCGAAGAATATTGTTTTGTTCGTCAAAGTATCGTAATTCTGTATGCATTGAGATAAAACGACATAAAATGTTTTTGTTTAGTCATTTCTTTACTGTATGGGGTAAAAATAGTTAATACGCAATGCACATTCAACTATTTTTCTTGATCAGGTATGGGCTTATACCGGCAACAAAGAATTGCGATGTGATGACATTTGTCTTGATGTCTCTAAAACAGGAGGGCCCATCATGATGGTGAAATGCCATCACATGAAGGGAAACCAACTTTGGGAGTATGACGATGAAGTAAGTTGACTGACCTTTGTTCAACGTTCAACTGACCTTTGTTCATTGTTAACATTTGATGTCATAGCATCACAACAAGCAGTGTGGATTTTGGTATTAACGAAAACCAAAAGTTATCAGATCAGTATTTCCGTCCAGGTAGAACAGTATCTGGAGTAATGTATTGACATTATCCAACTATCTACTGTAAATTCTAAAGCCACGGAGATAAACGAAAATTTTGTTTGCAATTTTTTTTTTTTAAATTTCTGCTTGTCCGTATTGCGCTCTAAATCTTTATCAGAAAATAGAAGAGTTTGTTCTTGTCTGTTTTAATTTCGATCACAAATTAGCAACCTGAGTAATAGCATTGTGCCCAATTTAGATAACAAACGCCAACGCAGTAATTAAGCCATAGTGGAATCTACCAACAGAATCTGAACAATGGACTTAGAAACAAGTCTCTGGTGTCAAGTCTGTAATGTACTCACTGAAGTCTGCCGATGAAATAAATTAACATTGTTCAAAACAAAATTAAGAAGTTACTTTCTCTTAAATAGTGTAATATGACATTTAATAATATTTTTACACAGACCCATCTGCTCAAACATTCCAATACACATCAGTGCCTGGACCGGCCAAAAAATAGCGCCTCGCAAGAGCCCTCAATGAACCCATGCAACGAACTTGAGCCTTCTCAGAAATGGTTATTAAAGACTGTGGATGTGTCAAATATTAGATAGTAACTGACTGCAGCAAAGATTGGAAAATTAGTACTTCTGCATTAGTTCAACTTTCAAAAGGCTAGATCAAGTCAAATATTGTTCCTTATCAAGGTTGCTACTCAGTTGGGCTTTGAGTTGTGCAGTAATTTTCAACAAGGTAATTTTGCTCAAGCAAACCACTTCGGCAATCACTTCTGCATATTTTCGATAGTAGATTGACCCACCACATTTTATTGTAATGTATATTTTTAGTCGATGAGATGCATTATTCGGGAAGCTGCATTGGTTTTCACAATTCCAGCCATATTGAAAATGTTAGCAAACTGTCACGCTTATTTTTCAATGCTGCACAGAACCAGTAAAAAAACTAATGCTCTAAGCTCTGCTTTAAAACAAGCTAATGGTTTAAGCTTTTCCTGATAAAACTAATGGTATAAGCCAGTGGTTCTTGACCTTTCCTACACCGTGAACCCCTATTTCTTAACGGACTGGCTTGGGGACTTCTCGTTTGCGCAACATACAAAGGAGATGCGTGATGAAAGTTCATTTTGCATTTTTTTCTGGGGATTTCCAAAAGTTTTCGCTGGGGCCCTCGCTAACAACCACTGCTTTAAGCTAAGTCTAAAAAAGCTAATGTTTTACGCGAATTGTCAAATCAGCATGCATCAAAAATTACCTGTGGTCGCGAACTGAGTGCATCATTTTTGGTATCTGATCACCTATTCGTATGAATTAATGTCTGAGTTAAAACGTCTCATGCGTACGAAAGCACTTGATTAATTTTGAGGAAATATTTTCTATTATACAAATGTTATACGAATGTCGGGGTGTTGTAGGCGAAGAAAAATTTAAACTTGGTCCGATCACTCCTCTCTTTTTTTTCTTGCGGTGGTTTTATGAAAAAACACCTCAGTTTAAATTTCAGCTCATTTGGATCAAATTTACTTATAGCAGAAAAGTATGACGATTTTTCAGCTTAAATATGGCCCTGCATCTAAGAATTTTGCAGAAAACGTAATTAAACTAAACATATTTGCAGGTATTTTGTATTTCGCTTTAGTCCTACCGTGAATTACAACTAATGAGAGTAATAGGCATGCAAAATTTTCTAAAAAATCTGCTAGTTGTTCGATAGTCTAAGTTTTAGCTGTCATAAATCAATTTTTTGAATTTTTAGAAGCTGAAATCGCCTTGATGATGAGATACATCACCACATGTGCAACAAAATTAAAAAGGTTAACACAGTGGTGCTTGCAGTAAATTAAGGAATATTCATTTTACTGAAAATGTGTTCATGCAAGCTATCACATGAACAATTAACATACAACATATAAAATGTGATAAAATATGCAATAAAACTAAACTTTATTACAATTCAAGAAGCCAGCATTTAGATCTGACTTCGTTTTCTATGGTTGGGTCATTAATGTTATCACTTACAACAACCTGACAGATGTTTCGCCAACTTCCTCTTCTTACAACATTTAGAAAGTTCTAAAATAATTTGACGCTTCAGTTAATACCAAAAGTTTGGCAAATGCCCCCTTTTCAGCTTAAAATCTAGCATTAGATGGCCAATCTTTAACAAGGTGATATTTCCAGCGGAAAAAACGATCACGTCTTCCCTAAAAATTTCAGGACTTTTAGAATTTTTGGAAATGGTGTAATATGTGTGAGATACCACATCATTTCTAACAAATACCTTCTGTTCTTTCTTCAATCTTAACCTTGATGGTTAGCGGAACCCTGTTGCTCAACAATTGCCAGTTAAGAACTACAAGTTTACTTCAAAATAATATAAATGATTTGGTAGACACTGGTGACGACATTAGTGCATATTCTGTTTACTTTTCTGTATTCATACAAAATTTAAAATTTTCAATGTTAACATGTCATTGAGTGGAGCATTAGAAGAAGACGATACAGTGGTACATCATGGTCATAAAAAATCAACTTCAACGTTTAAGAAACTTGCTTTTTGTCGAAGTAAAAAGACGTTTTTGTTTTTACAATATGTTTATTGTTCATGTAGGACCTTGGTCTAACCTCTTGAGTTAGCAAGGAATGAATTGAAAGTTTGAAACAACAGGATTTTCTGCATTCTTTGTCGTCATTTTCACATGAAACTAGTATTTCATGTCGATTTGTGATTTTCTTCATTGTTTGCTTCTCTTGCCTGCAAACTAATCTCCAACGTCCATCTTCAACGTTTTCTGCATTCACTCTGCAATATTTGGGTTCTGGTATTCAATCAGCCTACAGATTATCATTAGAAAAATTACTGTATACCAGTAGGCTACC
Organism: Aplidium turbinatum; assembly: GCF_918807975.1. Lineage (NCBI taxonomy): Eukaryota > Metazoa > Chordata > Ascidiacea > Aplousobranchia > Polyclinidae > Aplidium > Aplidium turbinatum. Next base: position 21,908,752 of record NC_137476.1, on the reverse strand, counting down.
ATCAGCAATTGCAACAACTTCAAATGGACCTTGTTTTGTTTCATTTGGCAATTCTTGACAAAAACTTCACACTATATGACAACTTGTGTATATCTTCTTCGATAAAAGATGACTTTTTTCTTCCACGGGTAATGTTCCTCGAGTTTTTTTATCTCATGATTGTAAACTGGTACTACTTCTACAATTTTATACTAAGGGATTGGTTTTGTTTATTATTGCCAACTGGGTAGCATTTCTTTCATAACGAGGTTTGCTGTGGAGGTTGCAGTATTTGTGTTTGATATTTTGTCACCTCGGATTTAAAAAAGACCACATAAGGAAGGACTTGCGAATGAGATTAATGTTTAAGTCTATGCATATTTTTTGAAGGTGATCAATTGCCTGGCCTTTCAGGAGAAAATATAAAATAAATGTCAAGGATTCTTATTATACCGATCATACAGATCTTATCACTTTTTTCGTGCAGGTCTTTTCCCCATACTCTTGATGAAGTACTTCAAAGCATGATTGCAATCACATCAAATGAAGTGAAAATAGGGTAAAAAAGTAGTTTGGAAAGGTTTCTGGTTAGGTTGTTAAACCTGTATCACTCTTATTTTCATTTTACTATGGGACTAATTAAAATTTACAACTTATTTGAAACTGGCTTTTCACAAATCTTTTCTAAAAGAAATTATAGACGCAAGGGTATTTCTAAGGCTAAAATGGCCTTATTTTTCTGCTATGGGTATTCATTATCCGTTTTCTGTAAAGAAATTTTTTGAGTAGTTTTTACACAAAACCGCCGCAGGAAAAAAAAAGGTGAGCTGTTTTCGAACAACTCGGGGCGCCTGTAACACCCTAGTCGATATCACGAAAGTTGCCCTCAACAGGCTAGCACTTATCTTGGCAGTTCATGCACGTGTTAGTGCTGTTCGCTATAACAAAGTAAACCTCAATTGATAGTTTCCCATTTTTAACTAGAATCTATACAAAACAGCCTTCTACTCTTTTTTGTCCTGTGTTACACGGCCGTAGCCCAGAGCATCACGCAAGCTCTTACTCTATCGTTGAACTCGGCCAAAGCCTGTGCACTGTGCAGAGTACCTTGCTTTTAGGACAGGGAATTCGTGTAGATGTTGCATTGTTTGCTCCTGTCCGCATTTGCAACTAGTAATGACAAGTCGTTTGATGTGTGGCAATAATTAGTATGTTGAAACTTTTTATTATGATCATTTGTCTCTATTCATCTGACATAACTTTGCTTTTGGTCAGACAGCTCAGCATGCGACAAGTTATGAGTTTCTTGAATGCTCAAGTTCCGTTCAGCAAGTAAATGCTTGCTAGTGATACATAATATTATCCATAGACTGAGCAAGCAATAGAAATAATCGACTTGTTAATAAGCAAATGACCAAACATTTAATAATACGTCAGCAGCACATGCTGAATTGTCGTTTCTGAGTTGGGATTTTTTTTACGTCGTTGACGTAGCAAATAGTCATAACCGAGACGAAATATGTTTATTTGTCAGTAAGTTTCGATGTGGTGTTTTGTGGTTGGGATTTAAAGTGCAATCCTCATCGATTTGCAACTTTCCTTGTGATGTCATTTTTTTTCGGCGTCTCTTTCGCTTTGGTTACCGGGATCCGCAACTTTTCTAAACGCCAGAGTTGTGGGTTTGGTCGGGAGGCTATTTCTCCACCTTCTGGTCTTGGTGAAAGGTGTCTAGCCATGTTGCTTTGTTAAGCCACTTTGCCTCGAACATGCAACACCTAGTGTGTCGCTTGTGGTTACTAAATCGTTAAGACTGAAATTGTTTCAACTTGACATTCAAGCATGCAAAGTTAAAGTTTTAAGTTTATTTTGTAAAAAGTTTGTATGGGCTTAAGCAGTGGTTCCCAACGTGTTTTGTCATCACAAAGTCTTGCAGCGATCCATCAAAAGAGACAACCTAAATTGCTGAAATGTTGCAAAATTAATCTTAAACAAATAAATGTTAGTACTTGTTCTAAAATCAATGCAGTTGCGAGATCTTTAAGTTTCCCACAGATTCTTGATCGTTGAAGGACGGTAATCGTTGGTTTTAAGCAGGTTTTCTATCCATTCAAAATATTTCTATGCTCTAACAAAGTATTTTTTACCAACAAAACTAAGGTTGATATAAATTATAAATTCGACTTATATGTTGCGCCCTATTTGCTATCAAGGACATGTAGTTGACACTAGAATATTATACTGAGCACTTCTCAACGTAAGATTCAATTGAATAGACGTTTAATTCTTATTCGTATCATCTTTTAAATGCAATTGTTTATATATTTTTTACTGTTTCTCTGTGTGTACAGAACTGTAAATATGTTCTCTCTTTACAACAACTTGTAGACCTCCGAACTCAAATCTCCACTTCGTAAAATTTCCAATTTTGGCGTTTCAGGAGGAAAAAGTGACTGACATTGAAAACATATTTGCATGCAGGTCTTTTTAGAAGCAGTTTTGTCACATTCTGAGTTGCGTTGTTTAAAAACTGTCTTACAAAAATTTGACAATGACAACAATCTGCATTCACAAGTTAAAATCCGTGCTGGTAAAACGTGATATATCGTTTACTCAATGTTTGGTTGTTTTTTTTTTTATTTACTAATTTTTATAAAAAAAAATTCTGCTTCAACGCTATGGTCGTTCTAAAGCAAAGCAGTATACGGTATCATCAGTATAATGTTGTTTTTTTTCTGTTTAACCCGAAAATTCTCTTGTAACCTCGATAAACCTTTCAAGCCTGCTTGTTTTAGAGGTTATGCAAGCCAGACAGCAAATCAACCGTTTTTTACACTGATTCAACGTCTGCAGCTGCTACCCTTCTTAATCAAGGGTTGTTCACGAAACGTACAATCGTACATTCTACACAAAATATCGACTACAAATTCGTATTTTCAAAGGCAGCTATGGTGAGAGTGGTTGTTTTGTCGTGCCTAACCGAGATACTGTAAAGTGAGAAAAAGTTTGCAGGTGCATAACAAACGCTTTTTTTGTTTTCAACATCTCTGGAGTTAAACTGCAACGAGCGTTTCAAGACAATTGACTTGTCGTGCATCAGTCGCATCTACAAGATTCAACTCAACACTCCGAGATGATCTGATCCTCTTGATTCGTTTCTTTTTATACGTTTTTAATTTCGACATTCATTTCTCACTCTTTATTTCTTGTTCTCTTATTAGATTTATGTCAGATCTCACTCATTGTTGATGTTTCAAAACTTCCCTTTGTCAGTCTGCAATGAAAATGTTGTGTTGCATGAAAACAATTTTGTTTTTATCTGTAGCTTTATATCAATTGTTGGTGACAATAGAAGCAATGCAATTTGGAAAAGTTAATTGTAAAGTTCTTGGCATAGAGTTTGCTTTGTAGTACAGCAATGCAGCATGAGAGAAATTCTAATTGGGAAGTTGTTGTCATTGATAGTGAAATGAATATTGCGTGTGCACTAATTTTCGTATATCTGTTTCCACGCTTAATCGATATCTTTAGCCGCTTTATTAGCGTTATATAGAAGAGTATACTCTTCCGAGTCTAGTAACATTGTGTAGCAGTTTGACATTGCAGTGGTGTTCGATGCCTTGTGTGAATGTTCCATTTTTTTATTTCCGTTTTTTGTTTTCATTGTCATGGGGCAGTGATGTACAACCCGCTACCCACAAAGCATTTGTCTCTCAGTGAGGTTCAGGTTTTAAACAGAGTGCGGGCGACAAAACCTGTATTTTGAACGTTTCTGGACGATCTTCATCCAACCCATCAAGATGTGAAGTAGACCTAATCTTTTAAGTTGTCAGTCAAGTCTGCATGTCGCGACAGTTTTTAACTCCAAAAAGACTAGGCCTACTTGTCATCCATTAAACCTTCTTGTGTTTTGTAAATATTTATATAGTGGGCTGCAGTAATTCTTTGCAGTAGGTTTGATTATACTTGCTTCACCAAGAACCAACATCCATGTTATGTTGGTACAAACGCTTCTAGTGACAGTGAATCCCGTGATCCACACGTTAACGTAAAAGCAGTACGGATTGCATGATTCCGGGTGCAAATTGAATCTTTTTTGTGGCTCTGCGTCATAAATCTATCGTTTTTGGTCAATTATTTATACGTAACACTGATTTTCAGTGAACTACTGCGCTGAATCTCATGTGCATGTCAAGTTATTAAAGCATTGAAAACTGTACATTAGAGTTTGCAATTGCTTAGAAATGCAGCCGTTAGTCAGCAGCCCAGTACCACTGACAGATTTGCCGTGACTGTGGTTGCAACAAAATATTGATTACAAAGCAAAAGAGTGAGAAATTCTTTGGAAATGTTGCAAAAATTTACAGAAAAACTTTTAATTAGTAAACAGACTTTTGATTTTGGTCTTGTGTATTCATATATACTTCAGTCGTCTGCATAGTCGAGTGGTGAGAGCCCTGGAACGACACTCGAAAGGGCGCCGGTTCGACACCGCTCAAGAGCATGCGGCTGTGTTTTTGGTAAGACAATTAAGACAAGCCTGAAGGTGGACACGAAGATTGGCTTCCTTGCCTTCCCGTCCACTTAATCTAAATCTTCAATCACCGGGCGTAAGCGTGGATACGACAAACAATATATACTTCATGACATAACTTCGTCAATGCACAATCTATGTCATCAATCGTCGTAAATGCATCGCGATCTCAGCAAATTCTTCTAAGTGTGTTCCACCGAAAAAAGTTTGAAACCACTGTGCTAAATAAAATACCAATTCGTTACAATAGTTCCCGGTAGATGGCGCTGAAAGGTTGAAGTGCTGGTCCATGATGTGATATGTTCGTACATCAAGATGAATCCTTCGTCTTGCTACATATGACTGCATTCGAGTCAGTTGCTTACTGTTAGTATGCTCCTGTAGTAGGCGGAGAAAGTCTGTAGAAACCGAAGGCAAAAAAAATCAAGATCTTGAAAGACGGATCTTCATAACCTCATAAGTAATAGCCTAAGCATAAACTGTTCTGTGGCCCGCATTGTAAAGCTGTGGGCCACAGAACAGTTTATGAAGCGAGTGCAAGTATAAATTGGAAACTGTCCAACATAATTTGCAAGTAAGCTATCAATACAACTTAATACTATCGCTGTCTTGCACACTTATTGCATTATGACAAACAACACTGCAGCCTTCCATGTAAAACGGTACCATTGACTTGAGTGGAATCGCTAAATATAATCCCACGCTACAGTGCTTGTAGGTTGAAAACACGGATAATATAGAATTTATAGGTATATCGAGTGAAAGAAAAAAACTAAACAACTTTTCATACAGCAAAGCAATTCCTTAAGAAAAATGTTGAAATACTTTTTTAATTTGTATATATTCAACTTATGTTAAAATTCATGAAAATTGTTTGCATTCTCTGCTGTAGCCATGGAATTGAGTCACTTAAAAAAAACTGTCGGCTTTAGTTGTCTGCGTTATGTTTCAAATCAACGAAAGTCGCTCGATTAAACTAGGAAAATCAAGAACGCATTTCTAAAAATCCCTAGATTAGGCGAAGCTCACTCTCAATACACAACATATTTAGGCACAAAAATGTCATTATTGGTGACTCTTTACTTTACAAAAATTAAAAAAGAGCTTTAGTTTGTAGCTTACTTTTTATTATTTTCATGTGTCATAAAAATTTTAAAATTCATTCGAAATATCTCCATCTTACAATACAAGGCATTCTGCAGCCTTTTCTTTAAATGCAGAATGTAGCCTAATATTACGAGTGATTTAAGGTTACTTAGACCAGGGTTTCCCAAACTTTTTGGGCAATGGACCCCTATTTGTCAAAGTGTTTTTTCGCGGACCCCAATCTTATGTCGCATCAATTTTCCGCCTAACCAGCGATAAATGTTAATACAAATAAAAATAAGTAACACTGAATCATGTTTATTAATCGAAATGACAACATCAATGGGATGGATGTGATTGCTTCTTATTGCACAACTTGTCAATTCTTGGAGCAATTTGTGACAAGCAAACTCGCAATTCAGAATCTACGATAAGTCTGGACCGATATTTTGTCTTCATATTTGTAAGAGCTGAAAATTGTTGTAGGCCTACTGACTTTGTAGACTACCGGAGAAAAAGCTGCGCAGAAATATATTTGTAAAAAATGTTGTCAGCTGCAGTGCCACCTTTGCCATTCTACTAAAAGTTAACACAAATGAATTATCTGATAACTTCGATTCGTTACTATTCTATCGTCCCTTCGCTACTGCTACTCTTATACCTAAACACCGCCCCTTTGCATTGAGTTATTTCTATGTTTTTATCTATTATTTTTATTTTATTTTGAATTATTAAGCTAGGCCTAAGGCCAATTCGAACAAAAATTGAAACTTCAGAACTTCATAACCTTACCACCTATGGGGTTATCTATTTTAATGCTCGGACTGCATAGACCTACAGGTAGCTAACCGAAAAACAGTTTAGCCTTGTAGCTATATAGCAAACATTCCCGACTGCTATACACCGTACGTTTAATTGTTGCATCATAGACGCCGAATGCAATTTTTAAGGTAGAGCAATTACCAAGACGTATTAATTCATTTCAAATATTTAAGATTGACACGGCCTAACATTCATTAAATAATTGATTTTAGTTACAAATCACGGCGGCATTCATCTGCGACAATGGAAGTACGGTACCGTACAATGTCAAGCCTGTTTTCGCCATTTTGTCATATCGTCAGGGACCCCCTGTGCAGTCTTTGCGGACCCCCAGGGGTCCGCGGACCCCACTTTGGGAAACCCTGACTTAGACAAGGAAACACAGAGAAATATGTTAAATCTTTTACCACACCTAATTAGCCTACAAATGGACACGGCGAGTCCTGTAGTCACATGATTTCACGTGTAACTGTTGACAGGAAGATCCCATCACGAAAGGTGTTTCCTGCCTTCGCATGATTTGCGTCACAAACAAAATTAATGCAACAGAACAGGGTCTCTCAATCTTTTTTACTAACGGAACACCAAGTCTTATAATTTCAGCTTACCGAACACCTGGTCACCCCCAATCTTGTGTGTAGTAAAGCTTAATCGCTTTTGTTACAAGCGTTAATTGAAGTTGTAGACCTACATTGTACCGTCGGCTTTCATTTTCTAGTTTTGCAGCTGGAAGCAGCTGACTCGATTACTGATATAGTCTTTCGCTCCTTCCAGTCTGTTGTGGTTTTGTGGCCGTGCTAACTACTAATGTATAGCCTACTACATAATTTTTCATTCAGGCACGTTTTAAACCTTTCAAGGTTTTGCCACCTTTTCCCGTTCGTTAACGTGCTGGTAGGTTTATATCGATTTTTGTAGTTAGTATCTTTTTCGTCCCAGACGCGTCAATGACGAAAAATAAAATGATTGATTGAATCTAGATTGTTATGATGGTATTTTATTCTTATTGTTTATAATTGTAGCCTACCATACTATTCTCGCAGTAGACAAAATGGAAGTCTGCTCTCGCTCTCTCTCTCTGGTCACAAATTTGTTTGAACACAAGTTTGTCAAAAATATAAACTTACTTCAGTATTTCACCTTGCAGTCAAAGAACTAAAGTTATTAATATAGTTTCTCCAAAAACTGAATATAGCAAAACACAATAAAAAAAAATTAAACTTTTGGTAAAATTAGAAAAAATATTTTTAGGATTTTGTTTACCGATTTTAATTAGAAGACTTAGCTTTGCATAGAAGCGGAAAGAAGTCTAACATTTGGCACACCGTAATAGGCTAGTTGATTGCTAGACCTAAGCTACATAATTAGTTTTTTGCATAACTTTAATTTTTTTATAAATTTTATCAAACACAAAGTAATTGGGATAAATAACAACTTTTTACATCTTTAATGAATACAAAACGACAGAACCATAAAAAAGTCTTAAAAAATGTCCGAAGTGATTTGGATCTCTTTGTTTATTGCTAAGATCGATTTTTCAAAAACTTTATCACTACTTTAACCTTTTTGCATCCTACAAGTAGGCTATGACAACCAAACTGGGATCGCTGTCCCTTCATAAGTCAAGGTTGCTTCAAGTTGTTTTAAATTAGAATAAAAAAAACGAAAATCTTCATTTGGAAATAGTTCAGTTGTTTTTACTTCTGACCATCACAACGAAAACAATACACGTCAACAGGTTTTTTTTTAAGGTTTGGTTTGGGTGACCGCAAAGTAGTTTTAAGAGACCGCAAGTGTTTCATTTAAATACCAACAAACAGCCAAAAAATAGCCATTACTACATACAACCAACGCAACATAAAATGAATTATTCGACAAGGCACAGCTTAAATAATTGTGACAGCGACCAAACAGCCTGCCCAACACAGCCGCCAAACAAGTTTGCTGCACAATCAAACAAAGTGTGCTTGTTGGCTTCTGCTTGTTATGTTTCCACACGTACAAACTGATCATTATGCGCCATAAATCAGAAATAAACATTGACGAGTATCGAAGGTGCACTTCTTTTGTGAATAACTCTTTGATTCAGCTGTTAGCTGTACTTCCACTTATTCTTTTTTTCCGGACGTGAACTATTGATCGTAGGCTATATTCGTATTAATTTCTCTATATTTAAATTCGTATTAATTTTTCTAAATTTCTCTATATTCGTATTATCGACAAGACATAGCGAGAAATAACCATTACTTTTCTACTGTAGTTGCAAGTCCAAATTTTGGGAAACTGCTGGAGAAATTTGGGGGACCGTTTCGGTCCCCCAAAACACATAAAAAAAAACACTGCACGTCAACAAAGCAGAGGTCTAGAAAAAGGTGGAAGCGACAACACACGAACTTAAGAAATCCACTCTGTGTCTGTTAACATGTTTGAGCAATACCTGTGGGCTATAATTGAAACTTTCGAAAATTAATTCGTCATTAAAACATCAGACTTAATATAACCCAAACGAGAAATGACTCAAAGGCATCTCATTGTTGATACTTTGTTTGCCTTGTTTACCTTGGGGGGTAAAAGCGGGAAATCGCTTTCAATGTTTGTTTGCACTTAGAGGTCTAATGCATTACGATCACCATGAAAAAATCGGACAGTTAGCCGAGGACGGAAGTAGCTACTTAACTTTTACACGATGTTTTAACGAAAGTGTGCGATGTAATTATTGTGCGGTGGCTATTAAAGCACTTTTTGTAATAATATTTTTAACCCAATTACATTTGTCTAAATATCATGAAAACATAAGTTTAATTTAAACGATCGCTTGTTTGGTTTATGGGTTTCAGTTTCTGAACCGTGAATGACCTTTTTTCAATTCTTGAATGATGGAAAGTTCAATAACTTTTTGCACTCACCGGACACCATTCTATTTTTATCATAAATTGTGGGCCATCGTAAAATTTCATTGCAGAAGAATAGCAAATGAAAGGAGACAATAAGTAATTTTTTGCAATATGATGGCATATATTTGATGACAATAATACAAAAAATTTTCATAGACAATACGGTATAGGAATTCACGGCAGAGTGGGCTATATTATTTTATATTACATGAGAGATTTTATCCGTTCGAAAAGTTGTTTACCATAGAATAATTCTTATCTTTATTTTAACAGTTTGCTGGTCTTGTTTGTTAATGTAAGAAGGATAGTCATTGTGATTCTTTGTAATTCGGAATGCAATGTGTGCTTCAGGTGCATAGGCATAAAATAAAAAGTACAAATCGTTAATACAAAGACTTTTGTTTTGGTATGCTTAGCTGACTGACAGCCGAATGATATAATTCGTCAGTTCAAAGGAAAAACAAACAATAACGAGAAAACTTCATCTTCAAAGTATAAGCTTCTAAAGGAGTTATCCACAAGTTTGCACTTAGGTAGCCTACATTCTTTCATCCTCTGTTTTGTTTTACGATACATTCAACAAAATAAAATAGAATATGTTGATAGCGAAGCAAAATTTTGTAGCTATTGCGTTTACAAAATGCAAACATGAACAAAGAAGTAAGTTTTGTCGAAATGTCAAAAATTAAATTAAATCAAACTTGTCTGCTAACATCTGTAATCTTTGCAAACAAGAACATTATTTATACTGCAAAATGAAATGCAATTTGTACAATTTTTTGCAAGTTTGGTCAGAGTGAGAAAACACCGACAAGCAAAACATCCACATTGGGAAGCAGGAAGCAATTTAAAACCATAAACAGCTTCATTTTTTTGCCGGAAAGCGTTTACTTTCAGTGCAATATAAGGAAATACCTATTTTGTGGATTCCAAACAGAGGGATGAGAAGGTGTATTAACAAGGAGTGTTCTTTGGCTTGTTAGGTATATTTCGCTTAATTTTAATGAATTAACAATTCCATTACAAAAAAGCTAAATTCAAACAAGTTAAAAGTAGGCTATATATAGCTTGTGTATGTAATTATGTAGCCTGCGTTATGCTGCCAAGAATAATATGACTTTGGGATCATCAACATCAGTAATAGTTGGTCTTTATAACTGTAGTTGTGCTCATTACTACGACACTGCTCATTTTTATGGTGCTGATAGGCAAAGTGAGATGCATGCAAAGTGTAAAGCTTATTTCTAAATACAGTATGTTATTTCATATACAGTAGGCTATATCTCAAAGATCAAAAACGTAATAAAAATCCGAACTAAAGTTACAAATTCACTTGAAAAAAATGATTTGATCAATACACCAGTTTTTCACTTTCCGATTTTCAAATCAAATAATTTTGTGCCCTAGCTAGGCTTATGTCATAAAAAAATACGATAAATAAAATTTAAATGATCTTTAAGAAATGATGAATATGCAATCTTTTCATAAAATGATCCAAAAGTTTAAATCAATATAATAAGAGTTTGCTTTGCTGGAAGTTAATCCAGAAAATAATTTTTAGTTTGAAAACCAATAGAAGTGTCAACTTTAAGCCATTTCTGTCACTGAAGGTTGGTTGATTGTAGGAATTTTTATCCTAGAACTGAGAAAGCCTCTTTGAAAGCTTGATTATGGCAGTTTCGCATACTTGTGGAGACTTTCAAGCGCTGATACCAGCCTGATCACCGAGATTAACAGTAAAGTTTCCGTTGGCCGAACAGTTGCTATCTGTAAATTGTTCCATCTGTTATAGGTGACATTGGTTAGAGAGCTGTCCACGACGTGCGTTGCTCAAGTGCATGCTACTAAAGTTTAACCGTTTCTACGTTTATTGTCTGTCGCCCAAATGAGCTGTCGAAACAAAGAAAAAAAAACATTCAAAACCGATTGAAATTAAAGCATGTAGATTTTCGCGAAATGGCAAAAGCATTACAATAGGCACAACACCTACATAGGCTTACCAGGCCCGAATTTAGGGGAGGGCAGAGGGGGCAGTTGCCCCGGGCCCCCCGACTTTTGAAGGGCCCCCCTATGTGGAAAAAAATGTGATTTTGTGTTATTTTTTTCCTTTTGGTCTTTAAAGTTTCTGCAAAATGCTGTGCAGTACTGGACTGATGCTACTGTAGACGTAGAGATGGTTTGCACGGGGGCCCCTCGATCTAAAAGTGCCCCGGGCCCCCCATCAGCTAAATCCGGCCCTGAGGCCTACCTGAAGAATATATCTGGAAAAGTTGGTATTGTGCATTGCTTTTATTGTTTGCCGTATCCAGGTCGTGTCCACTTTCTGCATGCTTTTAAGTGTCCTGCCCAAAGCACAGCCACGTGCTTATGAGCGGTGTCGAAACCTGCGTCCGTTCGAGTGCCGTTGCAGGGCTCTCACCACTTGGCTATGCAGCTGGCCCATATTCGTGCATTCCTCACCATCAGTATGGGTGATACTTTCGTGCTCGAAATGTTATTAAAGCGTTAGTGCAACCATTAAAAAGAGTGCAACCATGATAAAATATTTATTTGATTGGGTTCACTTTGTATTGTTACGAATATGCACCCCACCTGTTGATAGAGTTAGCAGTAGCTTTTGTAAAGGTACCGGTAGCTAAATAAAAAAAAAAAACGTTATATCTACAGACCTTTATGCTTTCAGGGACTTTTAATATTGTTACTATGAATTTCTGGAAGTATCTCATCGTAGCGGTGCTTGCTCTATGCATCGATGCCCGACGTGGTCGTAAGTAATAGGCTAAACTACGCATTACATTGTACCAATGATATGGTGATATAGACTACAGTCAAACTTCGATACCATGCCACCTTGCTATTATGCCACCCTCGCTACTATACCACTTTTGATCGTCACCAGCTAAATTCAATAGAAAATATATTTACTATGCCACCCCTTACCCTCGCTACTATGCCACATGAGAGTACAGTATTACTGTATTAACGAAACAATTAACGGTACGAACGAAACGATTAAACGGTTGTAAAACGGCAAAAGTATGTGTATGTGCATGTAATGTGTTCTCTCAAGTTATCTACTGTAGCTCAGCCCAAAACTATGAGGAATCGTCAGCTGGCGCATGTTCTTTCGGTGAATTTCGTACACCTCGTCGTCTAGCCGATCGCATGCTTGCATCACACTTGGCTTACCGCTTTTCTGCTGCATGAACTTCCGGACAGTGCTCCATGCCCGCTAGGCTTCCTCGACCGAAACGATTTCCTCCTCAACAGTTATTTCACCATCTTCGCTTTCAACCGGCTCCTCGCTGCGCAACATCTCCTTTGCAATCACATCCAGTGTGAAAGACGCACCAGTCTCAAGGCGCTCATTAGCTTCAAGAAAGTCAGACAGCTCGATCTCCTCGTTCTCGTGCATCTTTTCCTCGGCAGGCAGCGCTTTCCAGATCTCGAGCAGATTAACATCATCCGGCTCAGATTGGATTTCCTCGTACAATTATAATCGTACAACACAACGTGGCATTACATGGTCACGTCACAAGGCTGTTTTTACAAACTCTCGATACTATGCCACCCTCACTACTATGTCACTTTCTCTTGGTCCCGAAGGGTGGCATAGTATCGAAGTTTGACTGTATATGATGACTCTGTATAAGTTCCACATTCAATTACTTACTTATGACCAATAATCGATGCAGCCGTAAAACCAACAAGAATATTAAATCTGAAATAAAAATAGAGAAAGTTATGAACTGTGTATGTAGGCTATTGTTCACAATTTATTACCAGAATTTTTTATAAAAACTGCTTAATATTCTATTTGAAAATAATGCAGGCCAACAATGTTGGTGTGGCGGTGCATTGCAGTACAGTTCAGGTAGCTGAGTTGATCATCACGATAGTAGCCTACTGTATTTCAGTGTTATATTTGCAATTACAGCCTAACTTTTTGTATTTTAGCCAACTCTCGTCGAGAACCGGGTTTAGGTCGTGCTGGAAGAACGTTTCCCATAAGACATCCTGCTAACTCAATCAGGACAATGGTGGTAGACCAAGTAACTCCTGAAACGGACGACAGCAATTGTCTGAATGAAGTTGTATGCGAACCTGTGTACGCACAAAAGTAAGCTCTCCAACAATAGACTTTGCTACACTGTTGCTTCTACGATGACTTGATAAAATCCGGGCCCTGGGATAACATCATAGCCTACATTTTTCTGATCTACCGCCAACACCGAAAAAATTCTGAAAAGTGTTTTCAACCTGGGATAAAATTATATTTATTTCATCTCCATTGTCAACACTGAAACAATTCTGAAAAGTATTGTAATAAATTTGTAGGATATGCACATTGAAGTAATAAATAGTTGAACAGATTTTGAGTATTTTTTCTCTTCTGACAATGTTGGACAAATTTCGCAACAAACGCGATGTCTGCGTATGCTTGCTGCAAATGGCTTGGGAGAAATCAGTGATATCAAAAAGCACAGTGATGCAAAACTTTAAAACGGACATGGCTGAGAGTAAGGTCGCTGCTACAAAAATGACTTTACACAAAATTGAGAGACTATAGCATAGTATTGCAACTATGATCGTATTGTGCTGTATTACTAATTTAGTCCACACTGCATCGCAGAAAAACAAAATTGTTTACACCAAAAATATGACTTTTTTATTTTGATGAAATTCGAAACAGCACCCATCTAAGTGAACTAATTGAGCACTTTTTTATTTCACAAAAGTACCGAATACCGGAACTGAATTGTTTCTAAAGGCAAGTACCGAATTTCTGATACGGATACGGCAAGCATCGAATTTCTGATGTCTAACTATTACTGATGTAGCCTACAGTATAATATAGGCTACTGTAACTTCTATTCGCAATAAGAAATTAATTGGTTTTTAGGTTTGCTAGTATAAGAGGAGAGTGTAACAACAGATTGGACCCAAAAAGAGGTTCCATTCATAGGTCGTTCAGGAGGTTTTTCCCTGCAGAATATGCCAATTACGAAGGAGGTAACGCTCATTTTAAGTTTGCTCATTGTTTTGAATTTGTTTTACTGAGAATTGTCGTTCAAAGGAAGTTGATTTGTTTTGTTTCAAGTCAGTCTCCTCACACAAGCACATAGTATCCCATATTCATCCTTACCTTACTTATTTCCGCAAGATGATGATGTTGTTTTTGCTAGTTTTTTTGTTTTGTTTTTGTCATTGTTTTCATGTCGTCAAGTTATGGCCTATCTATTTTGTGAGTCGTGCAAGGCCTGGTGCGTTGCGCTTGAAATGGCTTTGTCCGTGGTAGGATTTCTTTGTGGGGTTTTCTTTGCCTGCCTTGCTCTTATTTGCTATGAGCTAAACGCATCAAGACGTGTTCTCCTCACGACCATCAGCACTCTTGATAACGCACCATGGCCAATCTTCATAGCAACTGTCCATGCAAATCTTAAATAGATCAGCTAAAGCTATGTGGGCTAATAAAACTATAGCCTAAATTTATGTTTTTTATTTTATTTTTTTGGAACATTTTATTTTTTTTTATTTTCCCTTTACATCTTAAATTTTTCTGAAGGTGTTGCGACCGTGCCATATTTTTTTCAACTCAATAACTTACTTTGGTCACAAGCACGTTTTAACCATACGCGCCGACTTCCGGGGCGGCGGAGGGGCGGCGCCCCCCGTAAATTTATGGTTGAGGGGCAACAAAAATGGCAATTACAAGTGGTGTTTTTAAAATAAAATACTTTGCGAAAGAGATTTAGATCATTTAAACCAGAGGTTCTTAAACTGGGGTCCATGGACCCCCAAGGGGTCCACGGACTAGTTTTAGGGGGTCCATGAAGGCCCAATCGAAATCTTCGTGTATAATTTCAAAAATAGAAGAAATTTTTTAAAAGAAAAGAGATTAAGTTCAAACAACGCTGATGATTTTCCTCAGGTCATCGTTACTCATTGCTTTTTACATCGCCATGCATTAACATCTAAAACTCTCCCAACAAATTTGAAATAAATTTGGTCTGGTAGTGTGAAAATCGTTAATTTTATCAGAGCTTGTGCTTTGAACCATCGAATATTCAAGAGGTTATGTCAAGAAATGGGAGCGGAACAGGAAGTTTTCCTCTATCATACAGAAGTTTGCTGGCTGTCATTGGGACAATTTTGAATCGCTTATTTAAACTTCGAATGGAAGTTTCTTTTTTTCTAAGAGACAAAATATTGAACTCTCAAAGCAGTTTAACAGTGAAGAGTTTATTCATGGGTTAGCTTACTTGGCAGATGCTTTTAATCATATGAATAAGATAAATCGTTCTGTTCAAGGCCCTGCCGTTACAACTATGGACGCTTCTGAAAAACTTACATGTAAATCTTTTCAGGACAAGTTATCTCTGTAGAAGAGGAGATTGGAGACTAACAACTATTCTATTTTCTCAACGTTTGGAAGAATTTATGCTTCAAAATGGAACTGCAGTTTGTAATGCTTTACCATCTTCCCTGCACACAGACATGTGCAGACATTTGGAAGCATTGCAAAACTCTTTCAGAGGTTACTGCTTAGCCGCAGAGGATATTAAAAACACAGCATTGATACGTTACCCTTTCCTCGTTGAACTGGAATCTATCAGTGATGAGGACCTTGCAAAAGATGAGTTCATTGAACTAAGGGCAATGGAATCATTAAGAATGTCCTTCAATTTGAAAAGTGTTGGCGATTTTTGGAGTTCGTTGACGCAAGCATATGCTCTTTTGGTAGAGAGCCATGGCTGCTTTAATCCCTTTTGCAACCACATATTTATGTTAGTCAGAATTTTCTTCCTTGGTAACTATCAAAACAAAGAGCCGAAACCGGTTGGATGCAAAGGATGACATGCATGTTGCCTATCAAAGACGAAGCCACAATGTTCTTGTTGAAGACCAACAGCAGCATCCTTCACATTGATGAAATTAAATCGAAGATACTAAAAAACAATCTGCATTCGCTATTTCTTAAATTTAATAAAACATAAATTTTGTTACCAATTCATTTTAATTTTATTGCGTTATGTCCAATTCATGCTGATCAGAAAAGTTTCTCGGACTAGGCCACAAAGGGGGTCTACGCAAACCAAATTTTTTTTAAGGGGTCCGCGATCAAAAAAGTTTAAGAACCCCTGATTTACACGGACTTAAAGAATGCCGAAAGCGAAAAACAGCCTACGTTGTTCTTGCCCGCAAAACAGCTGATCGCATGGCTTTCTCTGGAATATGAATTATCACCGAGATACGCACGCTCACAGACTGCTTATCTTCCCGTGCGTGAAGGCGCAACTCCAAAGTCAAAACGCGTGGTAGCGAAAAAACGAATGCGAGGTGGAATGTTTATTCTCATTTCACCAGTTATACAAACGTCCGTTAAATTTTCTGTGACTTCAAACATGAAATCGATTTTAGCAAACTTTATCGACTTGAAACTACGACACAACGAACAAATACGTGAATACATCTTAAGCAAAAAATGCTTTTTCAAAACTGTCATCCGTGTTTTGCTTCAATAAGCACTGTCATTGATGTATATATTTTTACAATATATACATCAACATCATCAACAATTATGAGAAACCTGTACTATTCGATAAAGACTGACCACTCCCACTCACAGAAGAGAAAACACTTCGCCGTTGCCCGTTGTTAACACTTTGAAGTAACTAATTAGCAAAAGGAGCGAAACGAGGTAGTAAAACTGATAACTGGTTTTCCACTCTGCTTGAGATCATGATTTTTGGGTTTTATTTCGATAACTTCACTGTCTTGATCGTTGTTATTCACTCGCACTAAAAGGAAATGAATCGGCTTGTTTTCCAACTGTTCCAAGAGCTAACAATAGCATAGTTTTTACGACAAGGCGTACTACTGCATGCGTAAAACTAATCGTTTGAACAGAGATGTACGTATACGCCGCATACTTGCGGTGTAGACTTTTTGTTTGCGCTAACGCTTGCGGCGACATTTTTTTGGATAGTTTGCGCTTGAGGCTACGCCGTAAAGTTTTCGCGGTTTTTCAGCGCATAGCGTCAACGCATACTTTTTAATGTATTTTTTTTGCTACAACACGCCAATACCTACCAGCTCTGCAGTTGAAAGAATGTTTTCAATGGGCAAAGGCATATTGGAACCAAAACACAGCAAAATGTCAGAGGTCAGATGAACACTTTCAGATGCTTGTGTTTCTTGGTGGAAAGTCAAAATAAAACTCGTTTGTTTCGAATGGTTTATACCGTGTGAATGTTTGGCACCTAGCAAACAAAATGAGTTTACGCTAGTGTATGCGCTGACGCCGCCAACTTTTTTACAAGTTACGTTAACGCATGCGGCGTATGGTTTTTCAAACGTTTGCGTTTACGCTGACGGCGTCAATATTTTTTGTATGCGCGTACATCACTGCGTTTCAAGCAGCGTTTCTAATGAATTCGGTTTGCGACCAAGGTGTCAGAATAAACAAGACAGTAAACTGAATTAAAGACTATTTTAATTGAGTAAAATAGCGTTATGGTTATGACGTCATCACCTTTCTCGTCCCCCAAGGTTTTTTAAAAAGTTGGCGCCTATGGTTTTAACGTTCGCGTTTTGTCGCTTGTACCTTTTTCTCGACTTTTGCTATGTTGACGTGTATTGTTTTTGATATGATGGTCAGAAATAAAAACAACTGAACTGAACTGATTACCACAGAGGCACAGAACATCCTCATATTTTCATCTACAAAATTTCTCCAACTCACTCTCTTCATCTGATAAAGTATTACATTTTTCTCGGTCGTCATTACTTACATAAAACTCCATCCCAGTCTACCACTTATCGGTCCTCAATTCAACGTACTTTGACTAATCACCACTTAGCTTTGCTCCCCGAAAAGAAATTGCGAATGAAACAAACTAGTAATTTGGAAAAGTAGATGACAGCAACAGTATGCGGTCAGAAAAATTCTCGAGCTCATAGGACCCAGAGGTTCATTTTAATAATTTAATTGAAGTCATTTTTAGATTTTTATGTTTGATGCAATGTCAAAACTTCCGCTAAAAGTATACCCTAGTGTAACTTTGGGAATGCCCAGTTGATATTGGAAAGCTTATTGACAAAATTGATTGTTTTTTATGTTTTACTTCTATCTTCAGCATAATTTCCGCTTTATTTATAATGTAGTTAGTAGCGTAATTGATTGTTTGTGTTTAAAATGTAGACTATACCGTAACTAAACTTTACATTTTTTTACGTTTTCTGATACAGATATTCTGGAAGCGCGGAATAGAATAAAATTGCCAAATGCTCGAGTTGTGTCGAACGTAATGTCCGGGCCTAACATTCCATCAAATAACATCAGCCACATGGTTCCATTCTGGGGACAATTTATAACTCACGACATTGTTCTCACACTTCAAGTCGGCCCTGATGGTGTGTACAATATCAAAAAGTTAATGTCAATTTAGTCGAATGTTTCAATATTTGCTTTTCAGAACCAAAATGTAGATAGATTTTTACAAATATAAGAATTTTGACTTTTGTAATATTTTAGGAAAACAATTTTTAAGGTTTTAAAAAGATGATTAGCACATTAGGAAGCGATAAATATCTTCTACATTGTTTAGCACGTAGTTTTTTTAAGCAGGAAATAATGCAGTATAAGCTACATGGGATACAAAAAATTAAAATCAAAGCCACTCTTCCTGCTTCATATGTATTGTGACTATTTTCTATAGTTCAGTGTTTTATTGACATAAAACCAGTGCAGTTCTACTATTCTTACTTAAGTTCAATAAGCAGAAGGTGCCATATAAAACAATTATATCTAAATGCAGTTGATTGCGATTGCCACACTCCTGATAATGAATGCGTTAATATTGCCATTGCCGAGACCGACGAACAGTATCCTGGAGTCCCCCCAAAGACTTGTTTTGAATTAAGACGATCTTTCCCAGTTGCTAAATCAGACGATTGTAAGTAAATCTAAAATTTTAGTTTTATGAAGTTTTGATTGATTCTTTGTGGTAGTTGAGCTGTAACATGTTTTTGCTACTTTTGCATAAACTTCTTTTTGTATACCTCAGTAATAAATTAAAGAAACACTAAAAAATATAGTTTGAAGGTTGTTGTGTGTGCAGTTAATTGGGAAGCTAGGAGTGAAGTATTCGTTGCTTATGCATTTTTTTTGAAAAATTTACGACTTTCATCTGGATGGATGGTCATTTTGTTTGGACGCGAAGCAAAACGTACATAAAACAAAAACGTAGGCCTACAGCGTGCATCCAATGAGAGAGTGCAGAGACCGTAGCCCTAAAAAGGCGTATAGGAGGTCGTCGAGTTTGCACTCTCTCATTCAAACAGTTATACGAAAGCAACTGTTGCGTTTTTTAATAGCAAATTGACACAATAAAGAAGGACGGAAGAACAAAAAAAAATACAAATACGGACGCAAGAAATGCAAAAAAGTAAAAATAATAATGATATTGGACAGAGTGTTTTTTTAGATTTTGGGGTAAATTGTCCCATACCTTGATTCCCATAGGATACAATTTAAACTTTTTTGGAATAATTGGGACAGCTTGTGAAGGTATAGTGACATAAACTACAACAATGCTTCGATCAACCAATCGCACTTGAGGTAAATATTAATTGAATCCTACTGCAGGAAGAGAATATATGGATGCCAAAAGATTTCATAAAATGTATATTACTATTGATACAATAAAAGCTTCTTTCATCACTTTCCAAACTCCAGGTTATAACGATATTTGGATGTACATGTAGGGAAGCTACAGCGTTTTAACATGTACTTTGAAAAAATGATGAAAAAGGTACGGAAAACTTCCATATCAACTGTTTGACATGTTTGCAGGCGATAATTCTGTTCAACAGCAACTCAATGAACTGTCAGGTTTCCTAGACTTTGCTGTCGTATACGGAAACAACGAAGCACACGTGAACGCACTTCGTAATCTGGATGATTCAGGTAGCAACATTGGCTTGATCAACAGCTACTAGCGGCTGTTGGTGAAGTTGCCGTATTTGAGTTAAAAATATAGTTAACGTGCTCCTAGTGGGGTGAAAATTACATGACACCATTTGCTCAAGGCATAGCGATTGCAATGGTTCAATGATACTCAGACATTTTTATAGAATTTTTTTATAATTATTTTAAAGTAAAAGTTGTATTAAGCATTTCGTAAAGCTTTTCTTACGTTAAGTCGCCTTACCAGTCTTGGCTAGTCAGTAGTCATACCAGTCTTCTTGATTGTTCCACCCACAACGTAACGACTAATTGTCTGTTTCAACAGACAACTTTCGAGTTTCTAAAATAACTTACACTCAAGAACAGAGGTCGAAGTGTTTTGAAAGTAACACACCAATTTACAATTGATGACAAAATCTTCTTCATTCTTCCAGTCGATTAAGAGATAATCATTTCTGTATGCATATTGAATAAAGAAGAAGATGGAATGCATTGCTGACTTGTATCTCTTTCTATTTTAAACCAAGCTGTATCTTCGTACGCCATGTCAAACTGTAGCTTCTTGACCACGATACAATAATTTGATGAATTCCAGCGAGTGCATTGGTATTCCTCCAGATATTTCCAAAGATTGTCATGTTAGATAACATCTTATATGTAATAGATACAGTATATGTAGGCCAACAGGTCTTTCTGATACTTCCTCCTGGTTTGCATAATCCATCTCAAATATGTAATGTGGTCAAGAGTATCTTTGCCTTTTCTGGATCCATTCTGCTCATCTGACATTTTTCTTTCAAAAGAAAGAAGTTTGCCTGCAGAGGGTATTAAGGCTATTGTTTGGTAGTTGAAAATTTTAAACAAACCGTGTGCTGTTTCCTTTTTTGAAATTGGGATAAATATTGATCTTTCCCCATCTTTTGGCCATTCTTGTAAGTCCCCAATGTGTTGGTATATGGCTAATGGCATCTGAATTGGCAAGTATCCTAATAATTCTGCTGGATATTCCATCCATTCCTGGTGCTTTTTGTTTCGAAAAGTTTGTTTGGAAAGTTGATCCGTTGCCAAAACAACTTTTTATTCTAATAAGGACATGAGCATCAAGTTGTTGACTTTCGTAGTCTCCTGTCTGTGGTTGTAATTGGGCATCCTGACATATTTTTCCAACATATTCCTTCCACCGATTCAAAATTGCTTGTTTGTCGAGAGGATCTTTTCTATTTCCATATAACACTTAGCCAAAACTGTCGCATTCTTAGCTTTGAAAGTTGATTTTGCTTTTCTAACATGTGACTATAAAGCTCCAAGTTTTGTTTTCCACTTCTATCTTCCTACATTATAACAAAGTATCTTTGGAATTCTACGTGCCCTTACAATTACGTCATCTCTCTATTTTAAGATACTGAAGTGTCATTTTGTTTGAGAAGCAGTTAGGCTGCTGTAAGTCGTCAAGCAAGTAAACTTTAGTTTCCAAACAGCCCATAGGGGAAGAGCGGGACCTGTGAACAGGGGTGACCTGCGAACCACCCCCGTAATTTTTTTTTATACAACTCTTTAGTGCCAAACGTGGATATTGTTGGCTTTAACATACTTCGTTAGGTTTTCCTAGGAAGTAACGTCATTTTTTGAGCCGATTTGTGGACAGGAGACCTCATTGCTGATTTTGACATAATTTTGTGAATTTTTGAGGTCGCACAACATGTTTTCTAGTTTTTTAACTTGATTGATGTCTTGGCTTTCAGTGATAAGTGATTAATGTGCGATAAATTAGCATTGTTTTTAGCTATTTTGAGTGAGACAAAAAGTTCAGGTTTTAGGCTGGAAGCAAAAAAATTACCGGTCATGTGGTGCGTGACCTGTGAACCTCCCTGTTGGAGCGACTTGCGAACCATTTTGTTTTGGGTCAACAACACTATCCCAAGAAATTAATTGATACCTGTTAACTTCTCTGTGTACAATTTTGAATAAACAAGTTTGTGGTGATGAAGTACACTCATGTTTATCCAATTTGCTGATTGCGAATTAAACTTTGTGCGCGGACTATTTTGTGCTGATAGTAAAATCATCTGTGTTCTTAACAGAGAGATTTTCCAATGAGCGCATGCACTTAATGTTTCCCATTTGACATTTCTTGTAGTAGGCTAGCATGACAACAGCACAACATAAAACTGTTAAATAAATGAAAAATCGAAAATACTGCATGTTTTTTTCAAGCGGCTTAGAGGACTCTCCACATATGGTCGTAGGGACTCCCGCTTCCATCGGAACATGCTTAAAATCCATGAAAGTATGGAGACTGTAGGTAGGAAAATATATGTAAACTTTGAGACGAATTTTAGACACCAAACAAAAAATATATGAGACTTTGTAAAAATCGGCTCGTAGGTCCTGCCCTTCCCCTACAAATACTTCAAAAATGTCTAAGATTTGAAGTCCCAAAAAACACTTTGTGCTTAATTCTAATCAAGAAGTGATAAGTTGAGTCGAAATAAGCCGTTTTTTGACATCTGTTAAATGAGGAATCTCATGCCAACTATAACCATAAAAAATACATAGGGGAGACCGGGGATAGTTCGGACGCGAGGATACCTCGGATAAGGCATTTGACGTCACAGTAGAGTATTGTTAAATCACGTTTACCAAAGCTTTGTGGCTCCATTACAAATCAGGATAAAGTCTGCAAGTATGTCTGGTTTTCTTAGAATGTTGAGGCCGAAAAAGTAATTTTATCAGTGATATCAAGATTTTAAAATTGTACGTGTAAGGTCATAATTCCGTTGCAGTTAACCAAAACAAACTTTTTATTGATTGAGGTTGTAGTTAGAAAGCTATACTCAGATATGCAAGTGATGATTTTGACCAGCAGTTAATCAGGTAGCCATATTTTTTTCATTTACCTGTAGTCACGTGGTCGGGGATACTTCGGACACAATGGCCGAAGTATCCCTGTGGAAAAAATCAAACTCAGACAAAATCTTATTTTCAGATCTTTTGAATAATTTATTGAATTTTAAAGACATAATGGTTCGAACATATAAAAGAAAAACAAATATTATGTATTAACTGTCAAATCAACTCAAAACGTCTGCATAAAATTGCTGTCCGAGATGACCCCAGGCATGTCCGAAATTACCCCGGTACCGGGGTGACTTCGGACATTTGAAGACCGTAGAAATTATGCTTTTTATAAGCATTTCCGGTTTTCTAAAACAAACGATACTCCTACTTTTTTTTGGCAAAGCTTTAAGGTTTGCAACAAAATAACATTTACAAACTTGCTGTGTAATTTAAAAAAAATATGGGCTGTTTTTAAAAAATCGTCTGAGCTATCCCCGGTCTCCTCTAGGCCTATGCTGCAGCATGTGTAGCCTACTGTAGCAGATTTTTTTACGATCGATTTGCTATTTTAGATAAAATCGGTGAGTTAATCGACCAGTCTCCCAGACACACCACATTTGGACGAGTTCTCCCACAAACTGACTTCCCAAATATCGAGGCTGCAGGATCAGCAATGTTTTGTCCTCCGTTGGTACGCAAGCCAACCAATGGAATCCCTTGCATGGTATCAGGTCAGGATTTGAAGTTAAAAAAAACTTGCATGAAATAAGTGTGATATCGGATTAGAATCTCCAAACAAGTTTGACTTTTTAATGTAAAAGCTTTTTTATAAGAGATCTTGAAGCAATTCTGCAACTGATATCAGCAGTTCGAAATAGCAGTTCAGATATTCTGATATCTTCATTCAGTTCATATCAGTTCATTCTGATATCAGCAGTTCGAAGATATCAGCAGTTCTGCAACTGATATCAGCAGTTCGAAGATATCAGCAGTTCTGCAACTGATATCAGCAGTTCAAAATCATCATTGACACATGCGAATTCACAGGAAGCTGTTTTTGCATTTAAAGCGCATTTCTACTTTTTACTACTCACTTTCCATGACCTGAAATATTTTAGAAGAATAAGGTCGACCTGAGTCTAGAAATGGTCGAAAATCACCGCAGTCTAACATAAAACTTTCTGATTCTACTAAGGTGACCCTCGGACCAACGAAAACGGCATACTCATGTCCCACCACACAACATGGATGAGGTTGCACAACAATGTGGTTAGAAGACTGAAGAGATTAAATGCTAATTGGGACTCGGACACATTGTACTACGTACGTAAAAACTGTTTGTTATCAAAAAATTTTGTTTCAAAAATAAACTAACTGGAGCTGACCTACGGACCAAAATATGCAAGTATTACAGGAATTAGTAGATCACAAGGGCTACAACCGATATTTAAAATTACTGTACCTGTTTAAGAATGCAAGAGCAATTGTGGGAGCTCTCAGCCAACGAGTAACCTTCAGCCACTTCTTACCTATCTTACTGGGACCTGATGTGATGAAAAGATATGGTCTCAACCTTGTTGAAAATGTAAGTAAAATGCAAACCGTATCTTAGCACACAGAAACGTAGTAAACGATCGATTGTTTGTCGTATTTCAACTTGTCGGTGGCGTTTTTAATCTGAAAGGCATTTTTAATCTTTTTATCAAACGTGAAAGGTTGTGCAAATCTTGGGGAATGTCTAAACGATTTTCAAATTCGATGACTCCCGTTGAGTTTCAGCCTACGGTTGGCTACCTACTGTATATTGCATAAACCTTAACTAACAGAATATTTTACATATTTTTCATGGAGCTCCATTATTTTTGATTAGCTCTATTCCTGAGGATCAATATCATTTTTGTGACAACATTTTAATGCAATCTTAACCTTTCGGTTGCGAGCTTAGTGTTACTCGGTTTTCATTTTTATACATTCTGTATGACGTGGTCTGTCTCTAGTAATAGTATATGACGATACCGCTCTGACAGATTGCATTGATTTCTCTGCAAAACTCGTTGCAAACACCTGATTTTCAATTTTCACAAGTTTTGTTTTAGAAGCATAAATTTATGTAATTATTTTTTGCAAAAAAATTTCAAGCTTTTTCCTAGGTGATAGAAAAGCGATCCACTTTGTAAATTATATACAGTAAAATTTAAAAAAGTACTAATATTCAAAATTAGTGATAGCCTACCGGGACAAATGAAAATTCAAAAAAGTTAAAAAAAGAACTTTTAAGGAAAATATATATGGTTAGACCAGAAGGCAATCCTTTCCGAATCAGATATTGACGGAGCGATGAAGCTATCAACAAGATATAAAGATATAAAGATTATGTAAAATTTGAAATAATGGAAAATTGCATACGCAATCAAACCAAGTAGAATATGCAGCCGACATGCAGAAACCAAAGTAATGGTGAAAAAAACTTTTGAAAACCACACTGACTGCATTGTTAGTACCGGTACTGTAAATTAAATTGCCTGCTCTGGTACTGACAAATCTCCCATGTAGTTACATCGGAAGTCGTATAAGCTAAACTTTGAGAAGGCTATTTTACTTTCATTTTCAAATATAAATTTACATTGATATTGTTGTTGTATGTGGAAAATTTTTCTTAAAATGAAAGAAAACTTTCGCGGTAATAGTCTTATTCAGCATCTTACTGTTTAAATGGGAAACTTATTGCTTTTTTGATGGTGTTTCTTCCCTGTTGTAATTCCTGAATTTAGAAAAAAAATTTGTAGGGGCACCCAGGTTTCATCAAAGCAATATTTCTAAAAAAAATGGGCAATGTGAAAGTTGAGGTACAAAAAATCAAATATTAAGAAAATTGGTCTGGGGAAACATACCACAAGAAAATTTTAAAAAATTGTGCTTTGTTTTGATTGCTTTTGTGTGTTTTGTGGCCCAGTACTATTTTTTAAGTTACAAGATTTGTATTAAACCATATTAATCAAATCAAAACTAGACCTTAAAAAGCACTGGAGTTAGTTTTTAAATAATTTTTTTCACGACTAGAGAAAAATTTAATACCATTGTTCATATTTTTAACGCAGTTTTGTGTCAATAAACAATAGACATACCTTGTAGCATATAAAGTGTTTCACTGTCTTTCATTTAAATTTTGTCGGCTGTATCGCCGAGTGGTGAGAGCCCTGGAACGGCAATTGAAAGGGCGCCGGTTCGATACCGCTCAAGAGCAGGGCTGTGTCTCTGGCAGGACACTTAAAAGCATGCCTGAAGGTAGACACGAAGATTGGCTTCCTTGCCTTCCCGTCTGCTTAATCTAAATCTTCAACCACCAGGTGTAAGCCTGGATATGACGACCATTGAAATTTTGAAACTTGACCAAGGTATTCCCACACTTCCCTCTGTTATACAATGCACATTTCACTTCACACCTTTATTAGCACTGGAATAGTTTCATACACGCCAGGTCTTTTCAAAAATTCAAACACAGTTAAAACAGCACAAGCTTATTTCAATCAACCGCTTATCTTTCCATCAGGGACACTATTTTGGCTACGATTCCTCGTACGATGGCACTGCATTCAATGAATTTGCTACGGCGGCATTGCGTATGGGACATACATTGATTAGTAACGAAATGTCGCGACCAAATCCTCATTGGAACAAAAAACATGGCGAAACAATAACTGTACGAGAAAGGTAACCATTTTCTAACAAAGCATTAAAAATTAATCTTAGTAATGTTCGTATGATTTTATTATCGCATTGAACGAGTCAGAGTAGAAGATGTTGGTAAACCATCGATTCTATGTAAATATTTGAAAATGCTGTCTAATTTGAAATATTTGAAAACTTTGAAAATCTTTACAAAATGAATTGCCTTTGACGTGCAAAAATGAAAAAAATAATCTTTTTAAGCACTACAAAGCATAAAACAACAACTGTTTAGGCCAGTTCAAAATGCTCACCGAACAAGTGCTGATTCCTACGGAATCGTGTAGGCTACAATAACAATATTTTAGCAAGTAACAACGCAACCAAGCAATCGAAGCAGTTTCCTCTGACTGAACATATTACTAAGCTAAAGCACTCGATCAAGAGCAGTGGTTCTCAACCTTTTTTCTTTCGTGGCCCATTTTCGTTGCACAAAAATTCTTGTGGCCCATTAATTGTTTATGCAAGAAAAAAACTGCAAAACAGGTTTAAAAACAAAAAACAGCAGAAAATATTTCAAAACAGATTATTTATTGAACCGTGCATCAATGAGATGCGTGCTCCTGAACGTTATTGACCAACTTGTAGTTACAGTGGTTCTCAACATTTATGCGTATTCCTCCTTTGAAAGACACAAGTATTGTCAATTTCTCTCCACATTAATTCACAAAAAAATACTAAAAACAGATCTGCAAAAGTTTCAGTAGGCTACCACTTTCAGTTAGGCTATGACTTGATTGTAGGCCCAATCACAAAGTGGTCTATTACATTCTGAAATGTTGTAAAAACTCATCGTTGATCTAAAACTATGTGCTCAGTCATAAATAAATTAACCATTTCAATAGATTATTTAGATAGATTTACGTTTGGTTTACATTTCTTTCCAGTTTCTTTCAACACAATTATTCCTCCCTTTAAAGTTAAACATTTCTCCTTACGGAGCCAAGTGGCTCCCTATATGAACCACGCTGTTGTAGTTGCTTAAAATCAACGTTCGTATATTATGCAACAAACGGCATGGAATACATCACGCCACCAAAATTATTATTTCAATAATTAGAATGAAAATTACCATTCTGCAGCAAATTACAGCAGCACCATTCATTGTTGCTATAAACAAAACCGCTAAACAACACACACACAAGTGTAAAATTCACTATAGGCTAGTAACACAAATGAAACTAAATTTTTCTCTAACTCTAGCAAATTTTTAAATAGATCTGTGGCCCACTAGTGAGCCATGGCCCACCGGTTGAGAACCGCTGATCAAGAGGCAAATAAATACACTTCACACTTGCACAACAAAGGCATGCACAGTTGAAAGGTAGCCTGCAGCGTACCTTGTTTTAGAAACACCTTGGATTTGGCTGAAAATTGAATTTGGCTTAAAATTGAATGACAAGTGCACAGAAAAATTGTCAATTAGGATATTAGCAAATAAGGATAATTACAAAATACGTCAAGTGAAGATTCAGTATTAAGGAAGTCGTTAATTGTCGTTTATAGCCTACATTCAGTTTGAATTCAGTTTGAATATGTTTTGCAGAAATTGCGCTGGACTGGTTGGCTGTAGCGAGCATGCTAAAGTGCATTGCATACTGCATGTGCACTGGGCCTGCCTGCGCAGTATATGCAATGCAATTTGAAATTATGAAATTTATCTTGCCTAATGCCCATGCCACAGGGATTAGGCAAGTTAAATTTCATGAACTGTTGGAATTGATGTGTGCAAATAAAGATGTTTTTGTGCGATTTTGATAAAAAATAGTTTGCATCAAATAAAACTGCGTCACAGAAAAGTAGGCCAATTAACAAAAAATACCATTATAAAGCGTTTTTAATGCCTACAAATAAAATTACATGTAGACCTAACGCGAACACGTTCCCCAGTGTACAGTACATAATCTATGTTTTGTCTACAATAAAATGTAGGCTACGTTATCAGTAGCAGAAGTGTTAAAATTAACTAGACTATTGCATTGACATTTTAGGAAGAGCAAAAGTGATCAAATAAAAAACAAAAACAATAAACAGATATAAACTGATGTTTCGAAAAATAAATGCATCAGAACAAAGCTATTTTTTAAATCTCACATATCGAGGTTTGGTTATTTTACTTTTGTGGGAAAAAGTTTATACCAGTTTATGTTTTCCTCTTTAATTTTCTTTATCGCTGTTGGCACATGACCTCCACGCAATAGCCAACAGTCTTTCCAAAATTGGTTTATTGCAATTCCCAGGTTGTTCAAGAAAATTCAGACAATCAATATATAATTGAATACAATTGAATGAAACGATACCTCCTTCACTTACGCAATGATCTATTGCAGTTTATTCAACTTGGGGTCTATCTTTCGTCAAATAAGATCTGGAGGACCAAACTCATTTCTTCGAGGAGCATTAAACGACTCTGCTCTGTGGTTCGACCCATCATTCTCCAACAGCTTGAGAAATTTCCTCGATGCCCGTCCACAACCAAGAGGAGGTATTTCCAAGAGCTTTCAAATTTCTAAACTTGATTTTTCAGTGAATGTTCAACATACTTGTGACGTACTCGAACAACAATTTTTGTTTCACTGTGTAAAGTTTTAAATGGTCACTGCTTCATATTAAGTTATGTCTGCTCCGTGAAATAATAGTGTATTTTAAACTTCAACAACACGCTGGATGCTTATGTATCTCTTTGCATGGACTAATTTTTGCTTTATCCACAGTTTTTAGCTATTTTGCAAGATTTTATTATTACAATGGTGCATTTACCACGACCTACAACAAGTTACAGGAAATATGGTTTTAGAAACTGCACTTGCTAGGTTTTATTGTTCAATGAAGAAACTTTTTTTTTTCAAAAAATTGTTGTGAAAACATATCATAACTAACTTGTAGCTGGCGAGACGAAGGAGCAGTGTTCACGGCTTGACGTACTTTTTGTCTCATTCACTTCAAGAGGCTGTCATCAGAAAGGAGCAAATCCAAATCCAAGATTTATAAATACTCTATCAAATTTAAGTACTCCATTCTGACAACTATTTCTAAGTGAGACGAAAGCACTTCAAGCATAAACCTCCATCTTCTTATCATTTTTAAGTTTCACCATCTCTTTTAACAATAATTTGTAGAAATTGGTCAAGGAGAATTCGGTGCTGATTTATTTGCTACTAATATTCAAAGAGGAAGGGATCATGGGCTTGCAAACTACCTGAAATACAGAGATTTTTGTGGATTAAAAGTTGGAAGACATTTCAAAGGGTTGGAAGACATTAATTACGAGAATCAACAGAAGTTAAAGAGACTTTATAAGTAAGAAGAGCTGACATTTATCATAAGCTACAGCTAAAACGACTTTCACACAATGAAGATTTTGCTACATTACTGTATACAGAGATGGGCAAGATCACCAGTATTGGTGATCTTGAATATCAAGATCAAGATCACCAAGAATAGGTGATCTGGAAGATCAAGATCAAGATCACCAACCTATGTGATCTTGAAGATCAAGATCAAGATCGTGATCTTGAAGATCAAGATCACTTTCAAGATCACTTTTTGTGTACTTGAAAAAAAAATGAAGTTTTTGATCAATGATGTTGCAAAAAATAATAACTATAAGCAATCTGGGTAAAGGTATATAGTTGGTATTGCTAACTTTTACTTTTAACTACTCGATCGCTGGCCTAAGAATTGTAATAAGTTAGTGACTGTTGCCATTATAGGCCTATCAATTGTTGACGTAGTTTGCTTAGAATCGCAACGTCACCCCCAAGGCAGAGGTTAATTACAGTAGTTCTGAAAAGTCGCAAAATTTGCAATTAGTTTTATACTTTTTATTTATAATAAATAAATAAAAATAAACTTTGAACTGCATCATTTTTTACCAAATTTTTGTCTGGTTCATGTGGGAGTTTTTATTCGTGTTACTAAGTAGTTTTAACTTTCACTGCATTATGTAAATGTTTATTGCACCATTTACCCACCTGGCAACTTTGATACTGTTGTCTGCTATCAAAAAAGTTCAGAGGTTTGCGGTCCGACAAACCGCTCCATACTCAGACCCTAAACAAGTCTTGGTCTGGTTGATTTGCTGCAATAAACCACTTTACATGACCAAAGTCGGCTAGAATCCAGATTTTTTAACACCGCCATTCTAGACTTTTGAAACATCTAAAATTGCGTCAATAAAAAGCAAACATTTCTTTACAATTCACATTAAATCATTTTTTATTATACGTCAACATAAAGTACACGGAAGTTGACTTCTTCATTATGACCAACACAGAAAACTTTTTCAATTTTGAAATGGCAACACTGACCAGATTTGATGGAGACTTTAAATCGTCTTTTGTTGGGCACATATCATATTAACAGTGGCTTAATGTTAGTAGTTGCCACTAACTACTTTGTACAGTAGCCTACGAGTTCTAAAAAAAATGCCTCTATGTAGGAAGTAAAATTCAATTTTAAAGTGATCTTGATCTTATTGTTCTTCAAGATCAAGATCACACAAAAAAAAGTGATCTTAGATCAAGATCAAGATCACCAAAAAAAAAGTGATCTTCAAGATCAAGATCACGCCCATCTCTGACTGTATAGAATATAAATATCCTTTTTTTAACGCCTTCTTTGGGTTATTGTAATCAAATCTTGCAACAACACTTCCTTTCAGAGAAATTGTTGGAAAATTTTGATTTTTAGAGTCAAAATAGTTCTGATTTAGCTACAGGCGGGGAACGAGTTTCCTTTGTACACAAATAAATTAAAAATGATGTTAGCTGTGTTTCTCGGCATTCGAGTGTAGCAAGATCAGCAGTAGACACGTGTTTCGCCCATGAGGCTGGGCTCATCAGTACCGCACCACTAGTTCTTGTCCCATAGTTTTCAACCGCTGCTTTTGCCAGTCAATTGAATTCTTACTGATGAACCCAGCCTCATGGGCGAAACACGTGTCTATCGCTGAGTTCTTGCTACACTCGACTACCGAGAAACACATGTTTTTGGGGAAGTCTTGATAGCTAGTGTGGAGGCTACACCGGTATGGTTAGCGAAAGACAATGCTCGCTGTTCTATAATAAATAGTCAGGTAGTGCTGACGCCAGGAAGATCGCTCCTTCGCAACTATGATGTTAGCTGTTGACAAAGAGATATTTAACAATTGGCTTAGATGCGATATGCTAAATGATGACAGTCTGAGCACGCGGCTGTGTCTCGGCAGACACTTACTGTAAGTGGCATGCCAAAATAATGGCATAGCAGCTTACTTAATAACTATACAAAAGCATCTTTGATAAGACTAATTATATTATTTTCAGAAATGTCAACAACATTGATCTTTACGTGGGAGGTGTTTCTGAAACTCCACTTCCTGGGGCTCTTATAGGACCAACTTTTGCTTGTCTTATTGCTCACCAGTTTAGAGATCTGAAAAGAGGAGATAGATATTACCACGAAAATGGAGGCGCAGTCCAAGTTTTCAATTCAGGTGGAAGTTTAAATTTTTGTAATGTAAGCGCATTTAGTAATGTAACAGACATTTGTTGCAAAATGCACAGTAAGCTAAGAGCCCAAAATAAATTAAATGAGTGTGAAACCTAGTTATATGAATTGAATAATTATGGCAGATTAAATAGCAAAAATCGACAGTTTGACAAGAATGAATCTGTTTCCGTTCTTGTTCACGTTCAAGAAGTGAAACATGGCTTCCATGCATAAAAAGTACCTAATTTTTTTTTTAACAAAAGCTCTTCCTTCAATAGAGAGTCCACTAAAATCAGTAGCCTAACTCATACAACCGGTAACAATTTGCTATGTAGGCTATTTCAGTCCCAGGATTGTTAAGTAGGTCTAATGTAATAGATTGAATTTCGCTTAAAGCAGCATGATCGTTGTTTATTTTACAAGTGCAGATACAAACGGTTTGTATCTACACTTGTGAAATTGATAAAAGCATTAGAACTATGTTAAAAAAGGACACATTGTAAAGTGTATGTATGCTAAAACAAGAGATTGTTAAAACAGCAATCATAAACTTTCTTTGTCTTTTCATTGCGTCACACTCGCTCACTTCCAATGCTTGTTGTCAAAGGTTGCGTGGCGCATTTACACAAGTGCTGACAAACTGAGTGACAAGTTTATGTGTTTTTAGACCAGCTAGCAGCCATCAGAAAAGCAACCTTTCCCGGCTTGTTGTGTGAAATCATCACTGACATGCGAACTATCCAAGAATATCCAATGAAGAAAGTAGGACCCGGTAATGAAAGACACCATTGTGGAGAATTTTCAACCATAAATGTGAATGCATGGAAAGAAAGCGAACCAGGAAGGCCGATCCGTACTGGAGAGCCAATCATCAAGCAAGGTACGTATATTATGAAGTGTAAACGACTATAGACTATACGAAAAAAATGCAATGTGAAGTGTTTAGGCCTACACAATCAAACTCTTTGTAACGAGTTTAGATTTACAACAACCTGAGCTCGTATAACAAGATCAATCATTGCACGGAAACAGAAAAAAAAAATTAAAAAAGGTTTCAAAGTTGGAATTCTTCGATTTGAATTAAATTTTGTTAATTGTCCGATACACGTCTGACTTACACGCTTTTCTGAAAATACAATTAGCCTACTATTGATAGCGTGTCAGTATTTAGGCTACTCTGTTTTTTAAGTGATGAGAGTTAGTTGAGTAGGAAAGGCCAATACAGTATTAACCATTATACATATAGTAGTGTAAGTACAACTGTACAATGCAAAGTTCAGTAGTGTTTACATTGAGTCCAGAATGTTTTGAATCTGGGCCCGGGACAATTTTAGTAATCCGGGTTCTTTCCGAGGAGCCAGACAATTTCAAAGGACACCCCGTGTTCTTTTAGTGCGTTTACATTCATTTAAGCGAGGTAGGGGAGATTGGGGTTAGTTGGAAAGTTTTTTTTTAAAGTGGAATTTAAAACAATTGGTACATAACCTGACAACTTGAAGTGGCTTAACTTATCACCTATGTTGTCCACTATCATACAACTAAAAATAAGTATTTAGTCAATTTAACTTTTAATGCAAATTTAAAATAAACAAACATGCAATTGGTTTTCCAACTAACCCCATGCCTGGGGTTAGTTGAAAAACGTCAGTTTACTGCACGCTAATTAACTGGATACTCTTTTTTCAACCAACAAACATTTACATGGGTTGTAAGCAAATATGTTTACCTGCTTTGAAATCAAAATGCTGTAAATTCTACACCTAATCACCGTAAAAACGTTTTTTAATAAACTCATTCTTAAAACTTGTGATACCGTATATATTGCACTTTCCATACTATTCAAATTAAAATTTTACCAGTATATCTGCTTAAAACAAGTACATTGGAGCTTATACTATTACGTACTATCATACCACGACGATATACTCGCATCATATTACATCGTCATACTGGTATTAAAACATTTTCCAACTAACCCAACCCTCCATTTTCCAACTAGCCCCATTGGCATATGACAAACTATTTTCCTAAAATATTCAAACATGGTGCATTTGACTAAAATTTGTTTATTTTTTGGTGTTGTAGAACACCTACAGCTGACACACACCAAAAAACTTCTGCCTATCTTTAACGACATCGACGCAAAAAATGTTTCTTAAAGCGCCAAAAATTTTACTTCGAAAATAAGAACATACAAAATTGTCAGCCAAACAGGTATACCTTGACTCAACAAATCGAAACTAACATGGATTATGTGTTTTTATAAACTACATCACATGGTGGCAGTAAATATTTAAAAAATTCATCGAGATTTTAAAAAATGATAATTTTTCAACTAACCCCGCCTTCCAACTAACTCCACTCCCCCCTACTATACAAACGAAGTCAAATGACAACACTAGTTTAACTCTCGTCATGTACTTTTGAGTAGTGGAGTACTTGAAGGAAAACTCCTCCCAGAGGTCATTATGACCGAATGCTGTGATTTTCAAACTTTCATCAAAGCGAAGCACTTAAAAAAATTTATATGGTTTTCCATCAGAAATAAATTTTAAAATCCCTTCCTGTAGCCTGCATCACCAACCTTTTTATCCTTGCACACTGTGTTAGAAAGAAAATGCAGTTTGTCAAAATTTGTGAATAAGCTTAATTTTATCTCCAAATTGCTTGTTCAAATAAAAAAATGAGTAGGCCTATAATTGATTCGGAAATGAATCACTGAAAACTATTTTGTATAATTACAATTGAAGAGTCCAGGTGCATAACGATCAAACTTCATTATTTGTGATTTTTAAATTTTACCATCTCCCTTGCATTAGCATCGAAAGTTTTATGTAGCATCCTTTTTTTGCGGCAAAACGATCAATATCTCTCAAAATAAGGCTTTAAAAAAACAGGGTTCAGCCACAAAACGATCAATCTCAAACCTAATTTTCAGTTTTCTCGAAAAGTTGGTTTTGGTAGTTTGATCGTTTTGCACCTGGGCTCTTCAATTTAAAATTTTAATTAAATTTCTCTCGATAACATATTTTTTTCAGATTATGAATGGACACATTGGTTTGCCACAGTATATGAAGGGATCACATATACAAATGCTGATGTTCTAAATCTGCTGCTAACAATTCGACCATCTGAAGTTTGTACCCAAGTGATGAACACTGAGACAAAACAAGTGGGCAACCGCAGGGTGGTTAGATTCCAATGTTTGCCTGGCACCATCAAATATTCCGACTTCCCGAACTTCCCGTCAGATGACTGTAAGTTTTTTTTGTTTTCGGACCGAATCAAAAACACAAAATAAACTCCTTGGTTTTGGAGTTGTCATTGTAATAAATTACGATCTTTGTTGTAAACATACGAGTATCCGGTTTGTAGCATATGCTGTTTAGACAAGTCGTGTTTCATCTTTTTCTCTTCTAGGATGCGTTTTCTCATCGCGGTGCTTTTAAATCACAAAATCGTTAAAAAAAAACTTTGCTCTGTTGGCTAAACTTCTTTAAGGTGTTACATTTTTTTTTATTACGCAGAAAGCTTTGCATTTAACTTTATTTCAGACTACTGGACTGCATGGATTAATAATAACCAAAAAATAGTGGATGATGAAAAAGAAACTTCAAGAGAAGGAGTCTGTCGCAATCCAATAGAATTTCAAGCACAAACCAATGACAGGGTGAGATTATAATTCAGAAAAAAATGTAGGACTTTAATTAAAATTTGAAAAATTAGTTTCAGATTTGCTCTCATTTCCGACAATCACAACTATAAACAACACATAGGCTACCAATCAATTTATGAAGCACTAGTGGTGCACTACAAATTTGTATCTTTTCGTAATGTTGTCGATGATAATAGTGCAGATGGATACTAGAGAAACGAGTGCCAACGTCAAGTCTAGCCGCACGATGCAATTGAACGAAAATGGTTTGACATTGTATAATCGACAAAGCCGTTGTTACCATATTTCAGTTGATCGGCTGAAAAGCCGAAGGTGATCACCTTCGGCTTGTAGGTTGTTCAGTTGACAGGTTTTGGTTCGATCTTCGGTTGGGTAATTCTTAAAACTTTAAAAAAGTTACCGAATGTTTTCTTTTGTGCGTAACGAAGTGAGAATAAGTCGAGTAATAGCGTGGTGATGTTGTATCAATTTCATATCGTTTCTGCGCTCCAATTTCAGATTAATTATTACGGTAAGCTACTATAACTTTGCATTCGTTGAGATTTGATAATATTCGGCAAAAAAACACTTATCTTAATGCGGCTATTAGCCTACAAAACAAACTTTTTAAAACACATTTCTACTACACGTCAAACATTACATCACAATTTGCAAAGCCTGCAGTTCCAATTTCCCAGCCAATACTTTATTGATTAGGTCGAATTCTCAAATACAGCCTAAACCAAACTCCGTATAGATTCAGCAATACCGGCCTTGGTTGTTAGCCTACGATGCAACCGTTTTCTTACAACCTGCTTGCATACATCTTAGCATTGTGCAGTGTGCACTTTTAAGCTCCAGTCCAAACACAGTAGCCTATGCTTATTTTGTTTTTAGATTCCAGCTGGGGAGTCCGGCGACGTATTTACTGAATTTGGAGTCTCCACCGGACTTACTTGTGAAGGAGCAAATCAAGAATCAGGAGTATGCAAGAACTACAGGGTCCGCTACCTTTGCAGAAGAGCTCCACGTGGACGACGAGCGTAAGTTTGATGAGACTAAACGAAGATCATTTTTGTTGCCGCAGATTCATGTCCATTGCATTAATTTAAATACAACAAAGTAAGCTATAGGCCATTTCAAAATAAATCGTTGTCACAAAACTTCTTATTAAAATCTTCCTTTGAATTCTCCAATGATCTAAAACGATGCGAAGTAGAACAAAAGACAATCAAAAGAGAGGACAGTAGCCTACCTCACTAAATTGGCAAATTCTAGTTTATCACAGCTTTCGCCACACAAGTGTGGCTTTATCAGCACGCAATATAGTTTTTTTCAAATAGAAATAGAAAGCTCTGATAAACTTTAATTTGCCATTTTAGTGCTGTATTTTCTATTTTTTTTTATTCTATTTGCTTGCAATCTGGAAACATTATCGTGCTGAAAGGTATTTTCATAAGTAGCCTACTTTCACTATGAGATACAACGTCGCGGAGGATTTTCATTAGGCCTATGTAAAATTTTATGGTGGGTTATTTTGAGAATTTTGCTTGCGTTCTGAATGAGGTCAATACTTTAGTCATGT
The DNA here is from genome assembly GCF_918807975.1 of Aplidium turbinatum. NCBI lineage: Eukaryota > Metazoa > Chordata > Ascidiacea > Aplousobranchia > Polyclinidae > Aplidium > Aplidium turbinatum. Next base: position 21,871,192 of record NC_137476.1, on the reverse strand, counting down.
TCGCTTATTTACTTTTTAATACAAGTAAGCTTACAAGCTATAGCCTACCCTCTCTATAACAGATCAAACTGTCTATATAAGGACGTACCATTTAATAGCCCTGAATACAAAGCAGTCTTGTTTTTGAAAGGTTTACTCAGGGTTTAGTGAACATGAGTTAGTAGCCTGTCTACATTTTGGGCTCTTTATTTTTTGATGAAATTGACCAGACGTTTCAACCCTTTTGCTCCTAAAGACATAGCCTAGTAGGCTAATTTCAAAATAAATTGGCACATTTTCAATATAGTCTGCGTAATGACCTAGGTCAAATTGTACCACCTCAAATCTATTCTAGTGGTAGCAAAGCTTTGTCAGCAGGTTTTACTTTGAATAAAAAGTTTTTTAATTCGAATAAAAATTCTTTGAATAAAAAGTTAGGCTAATCAAATTTTATTGTAGCTAGCCTACAATGAAATTTGATAATTGCAAGACAAACCTTACATTTTGTGAAGGATTTTTCAATCAATATTGACTAACTTACTCAAAACGTTTCTATCAAAAGCTTTGAGAGAGACTTAGTTATGTTTTGCCAAACAATAACAACTAAAAGAGTGTCAGTAAAACGACTGTGCAGCTAACGATTAGCTGTCAATTTTTTGGCTCATTAACTTTCTATTCAATAAGAATTAAACGATTTGCAAAAATGCTTGACGAGCCTTTATTATGTTTTTTCGTTGATAAATTTACAAAGGGAGAGTAATTTATCACAATGCACAAGCTCATTCTATCTGTATTGGACTTCTCAACCTGTGTCACAACCAACAAACTGACATTTTCTAAGTTGTCTAGAAGAGGTTTGCCAACCTCACAATACAATAAGCCGTTATCAATATGTTCAGTTCATGGGATACCTGTAAATTACAGGCTGTAATCTGTAACGAATTTGGAAATTATAGGTGGATAAATACAAAGAAAGAATTGTAGCCTACAATAATAAAACAAGATTAGAAACTGTTTAAATAGGCAAGCCCATTCATACACGTCCTAGATATTTTTAGTCCGCCTTTATAGTGTGCCAGCAGTATGCTATGTTGCATGACATTATATTTAATTGTAATAAAACGGTTGGAGTTATGTTCAAAACCAAGTTCTTAAAACTTGATTTCCAACCGTTTGTTTATCTGGGTGATGAATGTATTCGTTTTGAAACGACAGTAAAGTACTTGGGCATTGTGATTAACAACATGCTGTCTGATGATGAAGACATAAAAAGACAGCTCCGGTCACTTTACTGCTCTGGCAATATGCTGAGAGCAAGATTCTCCAGGTGTTCTACCACTGTCAAAAACGTACTATTTCGATCCTACTGCATGCCAATGTATGGTTCTCAGCTGTGGTGTAAATATTTTTCTTACAGTATTAACCGTCTACGTGTGGCGTACAATAACAGCTATAGAATTATATTTCATCTCCCGAGGCGTATAAGTATAAGCTCTGTGATGGTAACTAACAAAATTACGACGTTTCATGCTCTCCTTCGTAAAAGTATATATCAATTTACTGATCGCTGCCTTAACACATCGAATACGTGGATTCAACATTTGATGAATTCGGAGTGTTATTATCAATCTGCTTTCTTCCAGCATCGTGATCGTGCTCTCCAGCCTGAAACTTGTGGTTAATATTTGTGTAGTACCGATAGCTGCTACTCGTTCTCTGTGTGATGTTGTATTTCGTTTTATTTGTGTGTTTGTATCCTATGGACCAATTATTCTACTTGTGTCTGAAACAAAATCCAAATAAATAAATACATATAGCTCAGTTGGTTGAACACCTGACTTAGTGCACAAAAAAGCCGTAAGATCAAGCAGCGCTGGTTCGACTCTCGGTGTGTGCGCTTGAGTAATGCATTTCAAGGACTGCTTTGCATTCAGCGGCACCTAGTGAATGAAATAATTCACAGACCAGACAAAAACACTTCGACCACCCGTAACTTTGCTCTGCCAATCTCGTTAAACATGCCTGCGTCAGTGGTTCAAAGCCTCTGCAAGTAGTAGCCTACGCAAAACTGCCAGGAAGAATCTATCTGTTAACCAATCAGAGAATTTTTCAGTACGAAGATAAAGCTTCAAACCAACATATCTTTCTTGAAACGTTCTCTAAAATGTAAATATGCTTTGCAAAGGTAGACCTATTCTTGACCAATGCTGATTTTGATGCGAGTCTTACTATTTATCTCAATTGATTTCAGGTCTCCAGTCGGTCCACCAGGCGTTCCTCCAAGCGGTCCTCCAGCCGTTCCTCCAAGCGGTCCCCAATAGGCCTTGCAGGAAAATAGTTCAACGTTACCGATAAAGAAGCATCGACTTAAAGATTTGATGATTGACACATGCTACTTGTACAATATATATCTTTAAGTTTTTATCCACATAATGTTCAGCAAGTTTCGATATGGACTGCTTTTGTCGCTTCTTAAACAACATTCAATTTTAGACGATATGTTTGAATCAGTTGAGTCTTACAAATTTGGTCGCTCGATTGAATCTTTCTGTTTCTGCATGAGCCAGTGTCGCGTCGTTTACCACTGATATAAACAACCGATTTAAAAAAAATTGTTACAATAACTTACTTAAAACGTTAATACCATTGATACCATTATAGCGCTAAGACAAACTTGAAACTATGTTGCCAAGTGACCTTTGTCAATTACCATAAACTGGACATATGCGTAAGGTCCACAGTAAAATCTATCAATACCTTAATGGCTTTAAAACATGGCCTTTGAATAAAGCCCATGCCTAGACTAACTAAAGTTGAAAAATTACGTGAGGAAAAATGTTTAGATGTTTATTACAGTAGCGGATCTGCTTAACAATTGAGGGACATCATAGGCGTAGCCAGGGGGGGCGAAAGGAGCCATGGTTCCCCCAAATTTTCAAAGTTTGGATTCCGAAGTTGAGCCCTTTGTTGAAAATATAATAAAATTTGTAGAAATTTATAACATTTTCCAAGACATCTAATCTGGCTATCACCACCCGCAAGGATTTGTTTTAGACACACAGAAAGACACCAATAAATTTTGCAAATCGTAAATCGCGCAAAATTTACTCAATTTACGTTTCTTTTAACTAATTTGTGGAGCAATTTCAGAATGGCTTACTCTGTTGGGTTTTTGTGTAGGCTAGTTATTGAGTTTTTGGTGTTCTCTAATTTTAGCCGCAGTTTTTGCCCGTTCGTGTGTAAGAGCTACCTTTAATAAGTTAATAGCTGTTTATCTGCTAATAAATTTCATACAAATATTACCCTAAAAGTGTTTCCAGAAAGCGCTATAATCCATTATTTGAGTGTAAATTTGCAAAAATTTTTCGGGGGAGCATGCCCCCGGACGCCCCTAGAATACGCGTGCCTTCGGCACGCTTTAACCCCCACCAGTTTTATTGCTTCCCTTGATCAACCCATCAGGATACGCCACTGCACATCAGGTGGCGATGGCTTAATCAAACACTTTGTCGTTCTCATCATTTCATCAAATATTTGGCCCCCTCCAAAAAAAATTTCAGGCTAGGGAACGTTCAAATATTACGTAACGCTTTTTTTCCGAATTTTTGACCCCCCCTCCCCCATGTAACGCCAACGTAACGCTTTTTTCAATCCCCCCCCTCCCCCATGTAACGCCAACGTAACGCTTTTTTCAATCCCCCCCTCCCCCATGTAACGCTTTTTCACTACGAATTCAGCACAAAAAACTACCATTCCGTACTCGAAAGCGTTACGTAACGTTTTGCTTGAACCCCCTCCCCTCCGATGTGACGTTAACGTAACGCTTTGCTTAAACCCCCCCCCCCCTCCCCCTCGAAGGCGTTACGTAATATTTGAACGTTCCCCTACGCGTCTGAGGGACATTAATGTTGGGTTTCAAACAATTGTATAAAAAAAAACTGTAGAAAAAGGTCTAAGCTGTAACACGGAAAGGGTTTAGGGGTGAGACGTGCTCTTCATAAGCTAATAATTTTGTAAAGCGTTATAGAAATACTTTGCTCCTCTGGGAGGACACATGACCGAGGGGCTACTTGGATCTGGAATTAAAGCTGCTGGTAGCATGCCAAAACTGTTGTTCTGTTTTGTTCATCTTTGTGCACCGTTTATGATGGGGGGTCGGTTTTATGTCCATTGCTCATCCTGTATTACAATGCTTTAATGGGCGTATATTGACGTGTAGAGTGCTTTGGAAGAGCATAACATACAGTATAGTGATGGTCAGCAAACAAAAAAGATAGGCCAGTATGTTTTTGACTTACGTAGCAACGATTGGTGTGGTGACTCTAAATCTGAGCTCGATACAACGACTATCACAACCAGTGCAGTCATTTTGTTATGATACAACGTGGAAGCCGATGTCCTTTAAACAGTTTTCAAAAGAGATGAAATTGAGCAACGCCACATTACAGACTACTTTTTCCTGTAGGGGGAAGGCAGGATTAGGTGAGTTTTGTATTTTTAGAAAAATATACACTTTGATGCCTACACGTCAGACAAGTTAACGTTTTTAACTGGTCTACCTACTGAAGATGTGAAACTAAAAGCTTCAAAATGACGCCAAGCAATTTGCAGGTTTATTTTTCGTGATAAATTAGTACAATTAGATCCGTACAAATTCAAGACCATCGTAAAATCGGTTCAACGTCACGCCAATCTTGCTGCTTCAGGGTTGCTCGATGGATTTCATGGTAAATTATTGCAAACGCTGAACACGGAAATAATGCATGGTGGCTGAAAGTTTGAATTACATGATCGAGACAGCATGTCTGATCAGCTTCATGTAAGTCATCAAGTGTCTTGCAAAAAAACGCAACCGCTCTTGAGGAGTGTCGAACCGACGTCCTTTCGAGCTTCCAGCTTCTCATCAGCTCAGGTATATGTGATGACGTCAAATAAAATGAAACGTTTTACAAACCATACAACGCGTCACTTGTCAAGATCAATCTTCATGAAACTGTTCGGTATTTAATGGTCTTCAAAACCGGAGAGAAATTAAAACTAGTAATCGTGACATCAAATGGAACTTGAAAGACTCAGTCGATTTGCTGCAACAAGACCAGAACGCACTTTTTTCATTTGCATAACACGCTTTTTGATAAGAGGAAACATTTTTGAACCATCAAAGCAGTAAGCCTAATAAAAAGCTATCGAACTAAAAGCCTTGTAATTAAACGGTTCGTAAAAAATGGAACCATCAAACAGTGAAACAATGCAACAAGTTTTCCACCCGAATCAAAACGGAACATGTGAGTAGGTGTTAAATGAACGTTATATCTTAGCAGCAATGAAGATGCTGCTAAGATTTCAGTACAACGCAAATCAACAAAATTGACACAATCAAAGGTGCTTTGTACTAAAATTTGAACTTTTTAAAAGAAACTTTTATTGAAAATTAAACCAATAATAAAAATGTTCAGCAAAATGGCTGAAAGAAAGTTATAGTATGCCATTGATATAAGAATGAAAGATTGTCATCAGCTCCTGATATAAGCGTAAACACCATATGAAAACCAGACGGGATGTATACTGATGTGAGGGCATCACTCAAATATAGACCAAGATTCCCTTCGTAAGTGAAGCCTTCTTTGACGATACACAATTTTTTTACGTGGCCGAAACCATCAACTCAGTATCGCCATTGCGTAGAAATTCTTCAAATTAAAAAATTGGTAAAAAGTCAGCTTCAAATTTGTGCATTTCAATCAAAGCAGTGCATTGCAAAATTTGTAAATAAAACCGTGCAATGTATTGAACTGTGCACCACAAAAATGAGGGTACAAAATACGCGCGCGCGCGCAAACACACACAGCTAACGAAGTAGGCTAAATAAACACCTTGGCTACAAGTGCCATGACAGTTCATTTGGTCGTGGTATTCTTTTGGCACAATTTTCAAGTCGGATTTCACAAGATGGAATCATACGCTTAGACAACCTTGCTGAAGAACAGCATTTAATCTAGTTCATCAATGTCTGTGTATGAAATTCGCGAAGATTTAAGGCTCGAAAATGCAAACCCATCGCTTTCTTTTTCGAATTTTGGCCCGGCGCCGGCCTGCTCAATTCCGGAAAATCCAGAAAATTTACCGAAGTCGAAGCAAGCGTCCACAGAACAGCTACTCGAGGAACCAGTCTCACAGTCATCGGAGAAATTTAAATTATGGCCTTTAGACAGAGTTATAGGCAAGCTTTTGCTTATATCAGAAACATGAGAGCCTTCATCTACCAAAGGAGATCCAACTTCAATCCAATCATCAGGAGAACTAACTTGTGGCCGGTCAAACTGTTCGACAGATAAACCGCTTTTATCCACTTTTAACCGGTTTGTTTGATCGAAGTAGCCACAGCTGGTAGTGGAATCGTTACCAATGCTATCTCCATTCGCCTGAAAAACAGGGAAGACATCACCTTATTAACGTAATAATGCTTATCCAAATGGATGCGTTTGCATCACAATAACCAGGGCTGTGACGGTGGTCAATAAACAAAATCCAAACTTGGTTTAAAACAAACAACATTGCAACATTACCGATTGCCACAACAGTGTTAGAGAGCTTCAAATTCAACCCTTGCCAATTTAATGGACGTCAAAACTTATATCGAAAATGAATGATTGTTAAAAACCACTTTCCCATGTGCAATAATCAAAAAATTGTTATAATTCACTCTTAAAGCCAAAGTCGAACCGTTAAAAATCGAGGAGTTGCGTATTTTTGTCAAACTTCACAGCTCTACAATAAACTTGAAATGACATACATTAATATATTCCCGTAGCAGACATGTAAATATCTTACCAAGCTCGATCCATCATGCCAGGTTTTGTTCAAACAAGTGCTGGGGTGTTTGTCACCGCTAGACAGCGAACAGGAAGGGTCATTTTCTTTTTCAAGCGGTCCGATGTTGTTATTGAAATTGCTTTGCAAACCAGATAAACAGAGAGAAGTATTTTTCTTGTGTTTTTTTGTATGCACTATTTGAGAATTGGTATCCCCATCCATTTCCTTCTTATCTTCTTTCAAGTCATGGCTCTTCTGATGCATTTCACAAGAAGGTCCCTGATGCAGCATATCACCGGATTGGTTGGAAAAAGCATCTTCACCTAAACACAAGAAGATGTTACTATGTTCAAAGCTGTTGAAACCACTACGGTAAATTGTATGCTTTGTACGTTAACGTCAAATGGCTTAAAATTGCTTAAATTTCACGCACATAAAAAGCGTGGTTAAATTTATTTATATTCCAACATAGCTTTGTTTTTGTTTCGAAAATAAAATCGCTTGAATTACGATATTACAGCATGTTGGGTGTTGGTACTTTGCAATGAATTTACATAGTCGTATTATTAAGTCGCAGACACAAGTAAGTTTCATTCTTGCGATTGCAACTATACATTGTCATTGTCAGTATATCTTGTACGTTCAGAAAGTTACTCTGCTACCTTCGAAACAAATAAAAACAGTCGTCGTCGTCGTATGAGCCTCTGGAGCCGAGGTTATATTCTTTTACCACCCCAAAAACAGTGAATCATTAGAAACTGTGGTAGTTAAAAATAACTCAGCACATAGTGCAGACGCACGTACTCACACAGCACTGCACTATGCGACATTTAAGGAAGACCACTATACAATGTTGTGCAAGGCAGATTACGACGACGCAGTTTCACATCAATACAGCAAAGATAACACAAAAAAGTGTCTTACTCAGTAGCCAACAACTTAGGGATTTGAAGCTGCATTTTCACCACTCGCTATCAAAGTAGGGAAAAGATTCAACTTGGCGAATGATATGAAAGTTGTGCAAAGCCTAATAATCGCTTATCAACTGCACCAGATCATAAAAGTCTATGTTGTATTTCATAAACAAAATAAAATACTGTCTAAAATACTATAATTTTATAAAATACTGTTGTGTTAATTTACCATCAATTTCACTGAAAATTGTTAATCATGCCTGCAGCTATCACAAAAGGGCCGTAATATAAATCCTGAAAAACCCTATTCTAGACAAATCGTTTCTTGTGCATTGTCTAGCTAGGTACCTGTTCCTTAAAGAGACACCAATATATTTTCCATACATGTCACTGGCACAACGAAGTTCTCATCAAAGCAAAGCCCTCCGCATAATGTTGCTAGCATTGAGCTGCCTTCTGAATAGTAGAAAAACTTGCACTTTCGCTTCCTTGTAAAAACTAATCAAGAGCTTCTCTCCTTACAACAACTGATAGTTAAAACCTTTTTCAATTACGCTTATTTCTCATTTTCAAAACTTTTCCTACAATCATTGTTTTTAAATTATTAAATCTCGTAAAATACGTCACTTCTACGACAGAACGTCTACAAATTCAGTTGTTATTTAGTTTGTTTATTAAATTCTTGTGCAAAAGTCTAGTTTTTTTATATTTGGTGTGAACCTGAACAGGAATGTTAAAATGAAACTGTTAACGATACCGAACATTTCTCTTAGTAAGAAAGAATCTAAAGTTGTGGTGATAATGATATGAAACACACCATAAACATAGCAGCAACAGTATTGACGACAGAAAATCTCAAGACCTTAGTTGTTGCAAACGATAATAATAATCATAGCAATACGTAGGAAGTTATTATTTAGTGTTGGGCCAATATCATTGTGGTTTCCGTTTTAGTAGCAACTGCGTAAAAGATTATGGCTGCGAGGTTATCTAGTGAAAAGCTTAAATTAGAATTTCAATTTAGGTCCTGTAAACAAAAAAATGCAGAATATGGAAAAGATCTCATTCTTCCACGTCTTCAAATAACAATAAATCACTTTCTCGGCTTAATTAATCACTGACATTGTTACGAACTACTTCGACGATGTTTGACAAGCAGTCGCCTACTTCTGTTGCACAGTGTACAACAATAAATCAATACACGTACTTCTAAAACCTAAAATTAATAGCGAGAATAAAGCTAAACCATACAAACACTTTCGAAATTAAGAAAAAAGCATGTTTTATAATGACGTAACAGTTTAATCAGAATTAAGAAAGTATTAAGAGCCAAAGTGGGTGGTTTAAAAAATCTATGTCACATTCAAAATTAAAACAGTAAAAAGTCAACAAAACTGAACAAACCCAGCACAAAATAGAAGTTTTAGTTTGTTTATTAGTTAATAGACAAAAACATCAAAATCAATGCAAAAACAGGAAGTTTTTAGCAAAACCATGCAGCCATTGCTTACCGTTTAGCAAAGTCAACACAAATGAATTTTGAGAGTCATTGTCTTGTTCTGGTAGACGCTTGCTAGCAGAAATGGATTGAGAAGTGTTCCTGAGTTCATTCAGTGATGCAATCTTGCTACCGTACAACAGCAATCCCGGAAACGAGACGAGGAAATAGCGGGAAGGAGAAGATGCCAAAGTCCGCATTTCTGATTTTGTGTGCCGATCACTGCAACACGAAGATCGTTTGTCTACTTACAGCTGTCAGCAAAATAAAAAAAAGTTGCTTGTTCTATGCAAAAAAGAAAATGTAGTTCAAATTAACAACACCTAATCTGGTTTAACAAATTAAAAACCTTTCCATATTTTTGCTGTAGTTCCAAAACTCTTTTTTTATATCTCACGCACAGGACGTTTCGAAAATTCTATAAATTAGTCACACATATTGGCTATTGCTGTCAATGTATCCACATTGCCACAATTGTGCATAGCCCAGACGACAACCTATCTCTATTTCTTTAACTGTGTGCTACTTTGATTATATAAGTTCAATTGTTTTATAGCTGATCGTTTGTCCTTATTATTAAGTAACCTTTTGGCCTAAACATTGTGCAAATGCGCAACCTCTGTTGCTCATCTCGCTTCTAGATAATTCGACGCTTTCTTGCATTTCTAGAAACTTCTCTCGAGTTAACCAAGTTATGCGCTTCCATGACATCATATACATGTTTACGTGTTGCAAAGTTTGGCCAAAAGAATTAGCTCTTAAGACGTAACATTACCGTGGAATATGGATGATTTTGGTCAAATCAAACTCGTTATGGATGGCCGCGTATTTTTCACTAAGCATTGAGTGGTTGAGTACAATAGTTGTACAGAAGTTATTGTTGTAGCAGTGGTGGTGGAAATCGTGAAAGAAGTTGTAGAATTTTTGAAGCAGAGTTATAGAAGACGTGAAGCGTATTTGGTGTGAAGCCGTCGAAGAAGTTAGTCGTTGTTCATGTGACATTGATTCATGAAATTGAAGAGTTCGCCTTCTCATCAACTTTAATCAAACGGCGGTGACATATGGCTTCACTAGGTTTCCAACTAGCGCAGACATGATTTCGAGTCAACTGGTCAGTTACTTACAAAATCTCACTGTCTTGTTTGCATTCCATGAAGAAAATCAACATTTCTTGCACCGATGATAATCGTTCAGCAACGTTGATAAAGTGCTCTGGCCTTGCATAGGTTCCTTTGATAATGTCCTTTAAAATAACAATGAACACATCAATCAGTGGAAGGTATTGGTTAAAAAAAGACCTTTGTCGTCTAAGTGGTGGGTGGTCTATATTATATTGCTATACTTTACCTGTTCATGTTCTTTCAAATTTTCTGATACATTGCAGCCATTTAAATGATCTTCATCAGCGAGCACCACTTGAGCCAGAGCAGTGATAAACGAGTCCTTGTCTTCATTACTCCAGAAAAATGGATGAGCCAAGACCTAAGCATGAGTAGTATCTATTACAAATGTGATAACACTAATCCTCACAAGAACTACAGCACTAAGTGGTTTGAACTCACATAAGTTGGTAATGGTTATATTATAGCTTATTACCACTTATTATTATGCTCGAGTTATGTGCAAGCGATATCGAAGTTAAAAAATGATGATCATATTGTCATTCATTTCAGGACTGTGTGTAGTCGCAATCGTGGAATCGGAAGGATTTTGGCATGTCCGGAGTCGGAGTTGTTAAAAAAGGCCGACTCCGGCAGGATACAAAACGTTAAACAATAAAAATTTTGTTTATATTATTTTTCAAAAATATTACTTCTTGTTTTCCGTGTTGAATTCAACAACTTCATCGAAAGTGTTTTATCTTGTTAGTTATTATGAAAGTCGCTGGTTCAATTTCGATGACAACTTAAAGTGAAATTAAATCTTTAAAAAATGATAAAAGGCAATTTTTTTTAATCTGGCAACTCTCCAAATTCTGACAACACAGAAGCCGGAGTCGTACATTTTCCGCCCAATCCACACACCTGATTTATTTCGTGGTTAAGCTATTTGTTCTACACTTTCGCCACTACGAATGTAAGTGGGAAGAAGGCTGTGTAATATATTTACCTCGGCAGTCTTCAGCCGTTTTTCTGGTTCTTTGGACAGCATGTTCGTCACCAAATGGTGCGCCAATGGGTCAGTTAGTCCTTTCAAAGTGTACCTAACAAATATTCCCAGTCAGCAACGAAATCGTAGCCGTTCTAGCAAGAGCCACACTAGCAATCATAAAAACCTCTAATGCGTTTCTCGCGCTCAAAGTACACGCCAGAACCAACCGGTTTGTTTTAAGAAAAATTTGTTTTGGAAAAATTTACTTGAACCGAAAAACTTATTTTGTAAAGCGTTTCAAAAATATTTTTATAAAATTCTGAGCAGAAGGCCGTGTCACTGATATTGAAAAAATACAATGTCAACAACGTCTTGGAAGATCAATCGCTTAACAAGGCACCGTAACAACAAACAACAAACGTTCAAATCCCAATGTACAACGATTATCCAGAATTGCTCTCGCTCAAGATTAGTCAATATATCATTAACAATAACACAATGAACAAATTGAAACAAGAATATAGATTTCACAAAAAAATCAAGCGTTTTAAAAACTGCATAAAATGTATTGCATCACAGCAATGCAAAATCCACATGAAAAAGATGATATAAAACTGACATGCTCTTGTTGATGTTGCATAGACATTCGCCTGGAGCTGTGTCGGGATCTCCGAACGGATGGTTACCGTTCGTCAGCATGTAGAAAAGGACCATTCCAAGGCACTGCAACATACAAGTCGGTCAAAGAGTTTAATCATGGTTAAGTTTACATTGAAGCTGTTACTATCTAACAATGCTACTACCTAACATTTAGAAGCGCATTGCTTGCTTTGTCTTAACAAGATCACGCAGGCGATGGCTATTGAAAGTGAAATGAAAGTTACAGATAGTGGAGGTGTTGTCTTTAAGCTGATTCTCAAGAAGATTGTTGTTAAAACGAATATCCCGACATTGTTGTAAATACATATCAAGGCTAGAAGTTTTTCTTAAACGATTTTTGATTCGTGGCACATAATCAAGTCTATCCAGAGCACTGATCACCACTGAGTCGATACACTTGCTAAGCTAATGTTGACAAGCAAGTAAGCAGGAACGGTATGCTTCAAACTCATATTCTGCATACGATAAGTGCTTGTGACGATCGAGTGTCTCAATGTTGGCCGGCGTGCATTGTAATACATCGATTGCTTAGAACGCTTCCAGCGCTTGAACTTGTTTTCAAATCAAACAGGCCAGCTGCCAACAACGCGCTCGGCGATTGTTGACAGTTTGACAACTCTGCTATAAAGGATGGGAAAAGCATTTAATGATTTAGCCACATCGTTTTGAGCATAACAGATTCGCTTCTAAAAAACGGCAAATATACGCAATGACATCCCCTTATGTTTGATCCTTATGTCTTACAGTCACGTCTGATTGGGTCGAAAACTTTGCTTTGTCAGATGGCAACAGGGTTTCCCAGGCCATCCAACACATGCAGTTCGTGGCCGGACCCAACATTCCTTTGTGGTCATTGCTGTGAAATCGCTGATGTATTCCATAATCGGCTACTCGCAATTTTCCATCAGATCCCAAAAACACATTGCTTGGCTGAAATGGCAAAAAGACGTGATTGGAATCTCATTCTTTACATTGAATTGCTATAAATTTGATGAAAAAGTGACTGTGTGATCTATTACATATAAATCATGATTTTTGCAATTCAATTTAGCGTAAGTGGCAATATTCCATTTTCATAAGACAGCTTGGCATGATAAAAAAAATCGGTTAACAACGTTCAGTACGCCACACAACTCGCTATCAGAAGAAGATCTAACCAAAATTTAGGACTGGTTCGATTATTACACAAGCTTCCTTGGCGTATCGTGATGAATAGGCACCCGGCACTACAACTAAAAACCGCAAAATCAAGCAAAGGCTCGACCCTCGGGGTCAAAAGCAAGGCACAACAGCTCTCCATTCAGCGGCACTTCGCCTACAGGCAATTCTTCACTTTCACACACTGCGGCAATAGTTCAGCGAAGATTCCGACTCTCAAAAAACACGCCGCTAAGCGAAAATCTCAAAAATTATTTGACAGTTACTTTCAATGCCATGTGGAGTATGTCGTGGCGATGAAGATACTCCAAGCCCGAGACAACCTGACGGCAAGACTCTGCTAAGGATCCTGGCAGCAAGATCATCTTTTTTCGAATGATTTGAACAAGAGAAAAATCACCAACAGTTTGCATCTGAAAAATAAACGAAGCGTAAGCTGAAACCATCTTACAAATCTGGTGCAAAGACTGTCAGAGCGTCCAAGTTAGCATTAGATGGCCCTTGTGGTTGAATGACAGAAAATTGGGATAAAAATATCGTTTCAACTCAGCACTGCACAATGCACATGGAGATCAAGATTTCAAGAAATAGCGAGCTCAGCCCAGTTTCTATGCAATTATGTTCAAACTACTGGCATTCATACAATGTTCTACGATATCTACAAGACATACGTATATTTTAGGAAAGATAATTGTTGAATGTAAATGTTATATAACATTAATTATACGTTGCCATTAAAAACCTATGACTAGTTTTGTCTTCCCAGTGCTATGACATACGAATGCATTGCACTATATTTTGTAAAAGTTAAAATAAACACAAAATTAAAAAAAAACAAAAAACGCAGGGAACATAATGCTACTCCGCCATTAATCAAACGTAATTACGTAAGATAAAGCATGACTTAAGCTTCTAGAAGTGAACAAAATACTAACAACAAACTACCAAACAGATTAAAACTATATACACCAATAAACAGTGAAAATAGCTCAAAGTACAAACTTACCACGTAAAAATGACCTTTTTGTCTTTCAATTGAATGATACTTATTTACATTGCAATGCTTCCCAAGCGCCAACAAAGAAGGCACAACATCTGCTTGCGCGAGAAAAGGAGCTCGTTTGGAACTTATTTTTTTAATGCAAACTTCTAGACCTTTTTTCGTAAGACCGAGAAAAATTTGACTAAAATCTGGCCTGAAAGTGAATGCAGCAATGTAAATAAATGCAAGTTTTCAAACATTGAACTAAAAGCTGTCAGATTTCATTCCAAGCATTTATAATATTTGCAAAAACAAAAACCAACCTACAAGAAACATATATAAGAGGTTAAACATTACATTTTTTATTTATTTCCATTATGCCTACCAATTTGTTACCAAATGTTGTAGCTGCCTGTGTATTCTAGCTTATCCATGAGACAAAACAAAAGTAGTTAAAAAAAGCAGCACTTTTCATAAAACTGTAGATGCTTATGTATGCCTTCAACAGAATTTTGTTTCTTGGTGGATTTTCACGTTTGAATAAGGAAATATTAGTGCTTTTGAATCTCACCCGGAGCCAATGTTTAAGTGCTTTTGGTTATCACAAAAGTATGTGACTTCTTCGTTGCCATCCTCACTCCAATGAACTTGTTTCAACCGCTCCATACTAGTTTCCGATAGATCTTCAAATCGTGGGGCCCATCGATGAGACATAGACCTCCATCTGAGACAACCATCAAGTTCATCTTCAAAGCAGTCGTCAAACGGTTCAATGGAATTTAACCGACTAAGATTATTTTTATGTTCTGGCAACGGCTTATTCCTGTTCTGCGGTACCGGCAAATCAAAATTGATTTCTTCATCGACAGCCTGTTTCAAATTGCTTGGTTTAGGAGCAACGTCTTTGGGTATTTTATGATGCCGGGTCTTTTCAGTGAGCTTGGTGTTCTCATAGAATGTGAGAGGATGCGAAAAGTGAACGGTCTTCCTTGATCCCACACTCGCATCAGAGGAGGAGGAGCTCTGTCGACGCCGACGACGAGATGAAGTCATCACTAAATCTCTCCAGTTATTAGAGATGTCATAACCTTCATCACATGGATCGTTCGGAGTTTTAGCCTGATAGAAAAGTAAGTTTTCACTGTTAAACTTAATAGGGTTCAAATCAAGAAACCTTGCCATTATGGAATAATTACGCTAAAAGGTAAAAGTAGTCCGATACTCAGCATTGGGGAATGAGAAGATAAGGTTCAGCCTTCGGCACTAATAAGAGTGGAGTGACCAGTTCCTTTCTCTCGACCACCTTTCCTTTAGCAACTATGCCTACTCAATTTATTACGCCCTGAGTACGAGTAGAGGTGATCGATGTTTATCAATAACCACTAACCAGCTTGAGCCTGGTGTCGAACCAGGTTCGCACAATTGGAAAGCCAACGCCTTATCTGTTGCGCCATCCCAATTATGCTAAGCAAGTCGCTAAAATCAAGAAACCATTAAGCTGCTACAAAATGTAAACCCCATTCAGAAAAAGTTTAATATGGTCAAGTTTTTACATTTTGCAACCGCTTATGTTTGTTTTTTTCAACTCACCACAAAAAATGCAGCAAAAATACTTTTTCACAATTGCCTGCCTAAAGTGCAATCTGAATCAATATAAGCAATGAACATCTTACCACAGAAGAAGTTGCTTGTGGTATTGGCATGGGATCACTTTTGCATTTCTCCGAGCTCTTTTTCTTGTGCCGTTTTTTCTTTGACTTTCCTTTGGAGGAAAGAATTTGAGCAGGCTTGCAACTAAGTGAAGAGTGGTCTCCCGTCATGCTATTTTGCATCAAAACGCCCGATAAGGAATCGATGGAACTGTCAGTTGACTTTTCAATATCATACATAAGGTTTTCCGCGTCACCAGATAAAGGACGTTGCGGTTGAACTGAAAGGGAGTCATTTTTTTTGTCATTTGCAACTGAAGTGGACAAAGAGTTGCTTTTGATGGATAAATTGTGCGAAGATTGTTTTGTTCTTGAACGTTGTTTTTTCTTCTTCTTATTCGGAAAATCATCATTTAAAAGTTCCTCCTCGAATTTATTTTTTTCTTCTTCAACCAATTTTTTTCGATTTTTAATAACCTGCGTAAGGTAGCAAACCATTAATGGCGTCTCATAGTAAAACAAAAACTCACAATTTTCTTTTTATACTTTCTTTAAAAGCAACTAAGTGCAATTTACATTTATGACATACCACGTGGCCAATTTGTAGCCTATTCTCTAAACAGTAGAGTTACTTCTCCAATCAACAAGGAAGTATATGTAGAATAAAACGAAGCGGATAATCGCAGTGTTATCATAATCAAGCGGAGACACAGCAATTAAAAACATGACAAACCCGTATGCATCTTCTCATGTTACGGTTGGTCGAGTTTCGTACGACGAGTGGAGTCTGGAGCAAAGCAAGAATTTCCTTACAAAACAACAGCTCGTTGTCCGTCACACACCTGGTGTCAACACACGCATTAAAAGTTGAGTAACTTTACTTCAGAGTGGCCACAGGGTGCCGGGCCTTTTTCTACGCTTTAGCACCCTAATTCATACCTTCAGCACAAAGGATACATTCCAGACTGTTGAAGCAATCATGGCATCAAACTCAAACTCTGTGACATGGTGGGGAGAAATAATACACACATTAAGAGGCAGGGACGGCGCCACAACTTAAATTTTTGCAGAAAGAACAAGAGGCCATTTCTACATTGTGTCAGTCCGTGACAAAGTACCGAAAATCTAAATTACGTTTTTGTCGGTGTAAGAAAAACATGCGAATGACATTAATACAAGGAGAAAATGTCTATGGCTTGAGGAAGTCGAAAAAGTAGATCTTCTTCATTCTGGTCTGGCTCACGCTAAAATCTTTCACGGTCACAAGGTATTGCCCTTGGGACGTTCGCCCGTTACTCTTGCCGACAGTCATTGATTGCCTGATCAAAAAATAACGCGTACAAACACTGAACTTTTCCGGCCCCGTTTCAAAGAATTATTCTCGTATCATTAAAATAACTAATCTTTCAGCAGCACATAGAAAGACATTTCATCTTTAGCTGAAGTCAATGAAACCGTCTAGTTGTAACTAATACGACTCGTAATGTCTTCGCTTTTTCGTAGCACCACAAGTAGCATTTAATCAAACGACATTCTCACTACCTGTCCACCAGGTCCACGTGCCCGTCTTTAACGAATTTGACAAAGCACTCTCCGTTGACAGGAACTCCAAAGTCGATGAGCAAATGTGCCAAGGAAATGTCTTCATCGACGCATCTAAACAACCCGATTTAACATTATCATCAATATACTGATACAAACCTTGTAAAATGTCATAATAGCTCCAAGCACATTTCCTAAATAAAACAAACAATTGTTCAAAATTATAACCAACTGCATTGGCTTATTAAACTAAGCAATAAGCATAATCTAACCTGAGTAAAACTCTTCTCTCAAACTCAGGTAAAGATGAAGATGAATCTTTGCCCTTGCCCCAGCTCGTGCGTACTAAGAGTCTGAAAATACAATGCTAAATTAGTCAGCGTATCTAATAAACTATTCAGTGGCATCGTGAATACAATGACAGTATTGGTGGCAATTGAAAGTTTTACTTCGGTTAGAGAAATAAAATACAGTACTAACTAACCAAGCACTGCGACTGGAAAAAAAATATGAAAAACATAAACTATACAGAGCTTTCAACCCAAGTCTAAACAATCGCTAGTACGAGTGAGACACTGTATGTCTGATTGTCTGTTGTATACAGGCCTCCAATGGCTCTGGTGAACCCATCGTTCTAAATCTAACTAGTTTCGTCCTTTGCGTAGTGTTATTACCTTTCGAAAAAAAAAAAACTATGTGACTGCGCTCAAGCGTTACAGTTCATTTTATTAAGAGCAATTTAAAAGTTTTTGTTACCTTGCAACATTGGTGTCTTGCTGTGTTCGTAATTGGTGCTTCAACAGAAAAAAGAAAATTTGCCAAGCAAAACCTTTACCAGAGCTTCCATCTAAATAATAGAAATCATTCTCAAGCAATTTAAGAGCAGCTGATGTTACGAATGAATTCAAATACCGAACACTGCTGTAAGTATGTAGATGTAGTCATATCTTCGGTCTGATATAAATGACAATGACATTACTTATCTCTCCGTGATATGCTTAACTTTTTAACATGGAAAATCGGCGACGATACGGCCTATCCATGAGCCAGTTGGACATGCAATGCCCTTTTCTGCATCATATTCACACAAAGTGTTTCCCTGCCTTCTGTTCAGAGTTGAGTACATGTCTAAGCGTTTCTGCGGGATCGATTTTTTGGTTGCATTGTGACTCGCACTATTTATATGTTTTTACCAAGACCAGATTTTTAAGAAGAAAGTTTCATGAATTTCTTGAAAGTGGTCCACTGAACATTGTACGAAAAGTACTTAACGCCTAACACAGCGGTAAACAAATTTTAAACTTAACTTTAAAACTAACCCAACCTTAGGGTGAAATAGAGTAGTCATTTCATTGACTTATTTTCAATTTCAAATCAAGTTTTAAAAATATATAATCTAAATGTGTAAACTAATACAAAACTACTTTTAAGCAAATCTAAAACCCCAACCTTCCAACAACAAACTTATGTGACGTACCGTTGTCTTGTTGGTCAAAGAGCGATTTAAACAGGCGACCGATCCTTCCAATGTCATCTGATGTCATGGCTGCAAATTGACTTTGCACTTCCACTCTGGGATCACATAAAAATATAAGATAAACACTGCACAAATGACTTGCAAACCTCATCAATGATCATTCAAAGTAAAAGTGAATTAAAGCTTTAATTAAATAGAAAATACAGTATAACTATTAAACTGCAGTAATAAGTTCTCTTAACTTTGTCATTCACACTTTTCCAAGGCAAAAGAGCAATAAGCTTAAATGCATGGCGATTGCAAGAATGGTTGATGCACATACCTGACATGAAAGTTCGAAATTATGATGAACAGGATTTCCATGAGCTGATCTAACACTTTGATGACGTCAAATCCATCGCTAGTGGTGCCCCGTATGGAATTTTCAGCAAATCCTCGCAACAAGTCCGCCCAATTGAAATTCTTCACTAAGCTTTGGACAACCTGACCATAAAGTCGTATTCTGCAGTTATGAAGCTTATGACTCTACTGTTCAAATCTTCGCTAATTCAAAATGATTTTCTTGTACTTGTGTTATCCTGATAACCTGTTTAAATCAGTCATGATTGTATGAAAGTATGCTAATGAAATAGGCTACCCGAGTACCTGTATTTGAACTAAGAAAATCTTGAACTAAGATAATGAAAATTTATTGCATAACCATAGTTGGTGTGAAAAAATAGAGTCCGCAGTAGTAGTTAAGTTTGAAATACCAACACATTAGAGAAATGTTAACTTGTGGAAGCCGACATGACCAAACTTTCAAACATGACCCATCGGCGCAATAGTTCGTAGATCATTTAACGACTTCTCGGGGGCAATGACTTAGAGGCCTGAGCAATAATTATTAAAACATTGAACCACTTACATCTTTTTGTCGAAGTTTATATGCCGACAAAATAGATTGAACAGTGGAAATGAACGATGCAGCATGAGGAGTATCAAACGCATGGCAGAGAGCCCCAACAAAATTGTCTTCACAAAATACCACATATGGTTGTTCAGAACCCAACAAAGCATATGCTCCAACACAGTAGACGGCAATTGGATTTGCAAACACAGTCAAAGAGCAGTAAAGCTGAAAAAGAGAAAAGGTTTATCTAAGCAAAGTGAACAGATGTGCCGTGTGCATAATTGAAAAATTTGACATTGACAGTCAACCTTGGGCTCGGAAATGGTACATGATAATGATGATAATACAACAACTCAAAAGGTCTTCTCATTTCCAATCAATGTAAAACCTAAAGTTGCAGAATGAACATTGGACATTGATCTTACCGCTTCATATAATGTGCTGGGTCTTTGACTATTCGCATTGTGTTCCAACAACAGTTGAACAACAGCTTTATAAGGAGCATTCACTGGATCATTGATGTGTTTGGGGTAAGCTTTGAGCAACGCTTGTGTGAACACTTCCCAATTTTCCAGCATTACTTTCTCCTGCAAATATGAAAACTTGTATTAGGTATTTGTTACCTTTGTTGAAAACCTTACAGTGAGACAGGACAAAATATATTGTTTGTACTTTAGAGTTGGAGAAAAAGATAATAGGATTGAACAAAGCTCTAAAAAAAACTAACAAAAACAGGGTCGCAGAGCTGTAAAGGTATATATCATTCAAAGACACAGAAAAGGAAGCAAAAATTCACAGCCAGCGGTTGAAGAAAATATAGTTTTGAAAGAATATACGGTATAAGAACTAAGGTTAGGAGTGCATTAAAGGTAGACAACAAAGAACAATTCGACAGGCAGAACAAAAGAAATACAAATTGTATTTTTCTCATCAAATAAAAATGTTTCCAAACGGAAATGTTTTGACAGATAATTTACAAATTAAACAGGCGAAAATATCTGAAAAAAATGTAATTCTTCAAATTCTATAGAAGCACATCAATTGCCTATACTCGATGCTTACGGTATTTTGCGAGGACAATAGGAGTGACCAATAGTTAGCTTAATATACTGTACCTCGATACAGGAGTAAAAACAGACCAGACAAAGGACAAAGAGAATATGGGCATGTTAGAATGCTTGGAAGAGACCCCAAAGTTTACATATGATAGATTGATAGAAAGGTGTCATACGGTACGGTATAAGGTAAAGATAAAATGTACAAAAAAAACATGAGAGACAGGCAACATGATGTGGAATCAAAGCAATGTAGACCAGCAGTGATGTACACCCAACAAAAGATGCCAGCGGTAATGAAAATGCTATGAATGACATTTAAGGCTGCCAAGAACGGGCATTGAATAATAACACAATAAGACTACTAGATTAGAAGCCAATTATAAATTGATAACTTAAACCGCAACGACTTTTCATTAGAAAGAATACCATATACATATGGTCAAAAGAAGACAACCGTTTGAAATCAGAGACAGATTATAGCAAAAACGTAGAATGAGATAGAGAGGACTTCAAAGATGCAGTGAAAAAACTCAATCCACACCAGTAAAGTATGAAGCCTCAAAAGTGGATACGGTACTTCACACTAAACTTACAAATACCATATCATACAGCAATACAGGAAACATATTATCTAATTATCTATTGTATGCATACACAATGTATATACAGTATCAACAACTTTTTTATCAGAATAATAAGAATCACGTTAAACTTACTCCAGTCTTTGCGGTATAAACAACACTTGCACCTGCTTCCAGTAAGCATTGTGCTACTTTTAAGTGCCCATGACGTACAGCAAGGAACAATGCGCTTTCTCCTTGCTAAAAATTAAGAGAAAGTCAAATCTCAAGTCACTATTATTATTAGGATTATTATATACCGTATTTAACCATGTAAAACCAATCTTACAGCCCCCTAAGATGCATAAATGTTAAGATTTCAACTTTCCAGTTGGATTTAAACAATTTGTGAGACTATATAGTTACCCACCAAACATACCGTATTGTACAAACAAAATAATAATTTTTACATCAAAATTTCAATGTAATCATAAAATTTCACCCAATAGTATCTGTACAGCAAAAATTGTTAATTGGGTCATAAACTCTTGCATACCGTACTCAAAAGTTTGCTTTGATTAATTACTATTAGACTCTCCTTGTTAACAAGGTTAACTTTTGAAATATATTATATATTATATTTTATTGTTTCAAGTTGTTTTTTCAAACAAAATATAAATTGATGCATTTGGAAATAACCAAATTTTTATTCACTTTAATTCCATAGGCTATCACCACTTTGAAAAATTAAGATCACCGGAACCAAGAGTTTGAATCACTGAATTAAACTATATTATGTAAAGACTAAAGATTTATGATACTGGCGTATGTGCGTTAAATTGTGTTGTATAATCCATTATTACGGAAAATAAGTTTTCCTTTTATTTCTTAAGTTTCTGTAAACTTTTATGTAACCGCTGCTGCTGAGATAAATATAAAAAAGAGAGCAGAGAATAAAACCATTCACCCTTTAGCGTTAGAGGAAGAGGAGAAAATAAAAAATGAAATTTATATGTAGCCTATATCTTGTACCGGTATGTAACAATTTGGATGACTGCTAAAATGTAATAATTTGTAGCCTAACTTTTAAATGTGATAATAAAATGTATATAATAATTCAATTTAAATATAATTCAATTTGGATGTTTCGCTATTCTGTAATGTTTAATTCATTTTCATTAGACCTTCAAAATTATGCAAGCACCTTCTGAGAAATTTAAAATTACAATTCGAACAATAATTATGTGGAAAGAATTTGATTGAAGTTAGATAGCCCAAAGTAGTTAGAATATTTACTAGGCATGCAGATAAGTTAACTAAATCAACATACAGTATACATTATACAACCTCTAATAAAATTGTTACCACGATTGTAGCAAGTCAGTACATACTTGGCAGCGA
This sequence comes from Aplidium turbinatum, assembly GCF_918807975.1. Lineage (NCBI taxonomy): Eukaryota > Metazoa > Chordata > Ascidiacea > Aplousobranchia > Polyclinidae > Aplidium > Aplidium turbinatum. Next base: position 21,848,518 of record NC_137476.1, on the reverse strand, counting down.
TAGTTAATATTTGCTCCATGCTTTACCAATATATTGGTAAGCTCTAAATGGCCTTCTTTGGCAGCAATGCACACAGCAGATAACTCCTGCAAAACATTGAATGTTAATTAGACGTGCACATATGTGAAGCACCATAGATATAGCCACTTTTTTGTCATTTTATTATTCAAACTATTAAAAAGTGTATCTTTACTTATTAAATCATAAACCATAAAATCAACTATATATCTCGCAAAATCAATTTACCTTTGGATAATTTCTGCCAGTTTCAGGGAAAGACTGCACAAGATTAGGATTAGTTCCTTGTTCCAATAAACCTTTTACCTCAATGTACTCTCCTTGATAACATTTTTCAAAAAATATTTGTTGCTTATCACTCATTCTTTGGTTGTATATCTGAAAAAAAAAAAAACTCAACAAAAGCAATGACAAGCTACCAGTAGCAGTAAGTACTTAATTTCATAGCTGGCTTAACATAAATAGTGGAAGTAAATATCTTACTAGAATAAAACAATTTTACAAAACAAGGCAGTTGGTGCTTTGGCAACATGCTTACCAACAATTCAAGTTAGAGAAATATAACATAGTAACCTTAGCGTGTTTAACATACTTTATTACACACAAAAAATATAACATATTATAATTAAAACTACATATATAAAACTTTTGTGTGTAATAAAGTATGTTAGACCAGCTAAGGTTAGGCTACTATGTTTTATTTCTTTATGGTTCAACAAAGCAAACTCTCTACCAAAGCTTTATAATTCAAGTTAGAAATAACACAATGCATTAAAAACAATCACAGCTTACACTTGTGAAAAATTGTACTCATTTGCGATCCCACCAATTACCCATATATAATAAGCAGTATATATAAGTCATATAGAATGACCCATAAGGCACATCAAGTTACCCATAATTCCAACCGAATTACCCATACAGTAAGTCACATTGAATCACATATAAGTATATGCCAAATTACACACAAGTCATGTCGATTTACCCATAAGTTACTCCAGAGTTGATTGGTTTAAACCGGGGCAGTTTAAACCACCCGGTTAAAACCTGATTTAAACTGGGCAGTTTTGACCACCTATTACTGGTCAAAACCCCTTTAGTGTACGAATCAAGTTGCTTTAAATATTACGGTAGGCCTCCATGTTTAGTAATGATCGAAATTGGTATAATCGAATGATGTTCAACTATATTTTGTTTTGATCAACAATAACCTAAATGCTGGATTTGGAACAAAAAATATTCAATTTCTCTGTTTATTTTTGATATTTCAATCAGTTGGTTGCAGGGTGAAAATGCAGGACCAAGCAACAGTAAATTACGGTAATTAGTCTCCCGTTGCGTAGCACGACATGAAATTAAGGTAGTAGTCTTAACGCTGTTTGATGTCTTGTTTTTGGCGGCGCTGAAACAAGAGAAAAATTCAAGATGAATAATCTTTCGTACGAATTTTACAGGCAGCGATCTGTGGCTGCCTGACAGGTCGGTATTGGGGGCCATATTGGCGGCCGCCAGCCAGCTATTTCGAGGCCTGCATATCAAAATGGTCACAACTCACAACTGCTTTTATATTTCCTAAATAGCCCATAGCCCAGGTACCGTACGTAGCCGACCATTTACTACATAAAAATATTTTTCTGGGTTTTTACCAGTTTTGACCGGTTTAAACCTAGTTTTTACCGGTTAAAACCAGGTTTAAACCGCTTCGTGATTAACCACTTAGAGATCAACCCTGAGTTACTCAATTCACAATGGCTAAAATTTTGACGCAACCTGGAAACAAAACTAGCCCGGCTTCGCAGGCAAAAGTCGAGAAACTGGCAACCCTTGAAGATCATCAGGCATTGTAAGGTAATTTCCAGGAATTGGCAACCATTTGCATGTTGTCGGACCGTAACCCTAACCCCCAGTCCCTCACCGTAACCTCATCATCATTTTATTTTTCGTCATTAACGCGTCCGGGACAAAAAAGATGCTAACTACAAAAATCGATATAAACCTACCAGCACGTTAACGAACGGGAAAAGGTGGCAAAACCTTGAAAGGTTTAAAACGTGCCTGAATGAAAAATTATGTAGTAGGCTATATATCAGTATTTAGCACGGCCACAAAACACAAAAAACAAATAGCAAAAAATAAAACAAAAACAGAGAGAAGCACACATGTAGTAATGAATGACAGCCTAATGAAAAGTGTTGTGGATTGAATTTGCCTTGATCTACAAAAACAGTCCTATTACAACTGGCAACCTTGACAATCGGTTTTTAAAACTACAGTATTTTTAGTTGGACAGAGGTGTCGTTGCCGAGCTAAAAAGCTATAACCACAGATTCTGATTTCAGAATCCATTTTGGATTGCCGATGCTAACAGTGATGCCAGAGTCTGAGAGACGGATAAAATTCCATATGCACAAATCCCCCGAACGTAACCTCTTGTTCTCCACAATTTTTAACCACTTTCAAGCTTTGCCAAGTTAAAATTGATAAAAATGGTCTTCACTTGTTTTTAAAGCAACTTTGAACGCAATGGCAAAAGAAGCGATTGAAAACTCTGTAGCGAGAATTAGTAGCGCGATACCGATGAGCCCAGGCTCATGGGCGAAACACGTGGCTATCGCTGTCTGTTCTAGCTACACTCGCCTGTAGAGAAACCATGTTTTGAAAAAGTATTGATGGCTAGCGTGGCGGCTACACCGATTTGGTTAGCGAAACGCAATGCTCGCTGTTCTGTCGTGAGTAGTCTACTAGTCACTATCAGGGTGTACGGCGTTATGCAGACGCCAAGTAGATCAAGCTTTCCAGCGAAACAGTGTTGCCAGTCACCGGCAACAGAATTTCCCTTACAGCAGTTTGATTACTTTATTGTGCATTTCAGTTGTACCACCGTTTTTTAGCGTAGCCTAATGATTTTTATATTTCTTCCAACTTTTAGAGTATCTCCAAAGAAATATTTTACCTGTTTGGGTGCTAGTTTAACAGGTTTTTGACCCAGGTCTGTTAATTTTGAAAGAAAATACTTTTTTCAGGAGCGTAAAAATTTCAGTCATCAAAGAAAAAGAACAATCAATCAATGTTTTATATGTCAGTAACAGGAAGTCAGGAACATAGGTACATGTTTGAAATATGCAATTAACAAATATAACAAACATATAATAAACCTAAAATGTGTCTGTTGGTTCCATGACACTTTACCAAACCGCGTGTGTCCGTGGGAAAATTTGGCTCTTTTTGGATAACTTCTATTTCTTACAGGAAAATTGCAGTAGGCTAGACCTGGGAAATTTCCCTGCAAATTCTCTGTTTATCGCAGCACTGCATTCTGCAGCAACTGAGTTAAAGTCAGGTTCTGTTTCAGTGTTGCCAAATTGAGATTTGTTTGCACTGGCGTTTGAAAGGGTGAAGAGTGTGAAGACCTTTTTTGAGACTCAATGCAGTGCAACAAAGGTTGGTGAAATTCTTATTCGAAAATTTCAAGACTGAAATCTTGAAACTGGAGAGGTGTAATTAATTTTTTTTTGAAAAACGCGAAGGATCTCCACCATACGCCTAAGTCTTAAATGAAGACGTTTTAAATCTGAAACTATAGCCTATCATCATTAACTCTCAAGCACTACAAACGACCCTAATCTTTTACTGCAAGTGCTAATTTGATATAGGCCTAATGAAGTTAGGGAAAGCGGAATACTGGGACAACTCACTTTACTGATACGGTACCGTATTTCTTGCAAAATAGACAGCTGGAGGATCACTAAGATGTTCAAAAATTAGCAGAACTGCGAAACGTTTTCTTCACTTTTACTTAAATTCATTCTCATCAAATGAATTGCTATATTTTGCTTGAAATATTGGGTGCTCGAACATCTGCAAAACTTTACTGCAGCGGTGTAAGGCTACCTACGATTATCGCTGTTGCGTGAAGTCTACCCCTGCATTATCATGACTTGAATATCATTAAATATACATGATATCACATATTTCCTACATTTATTTTGTCAATACACAGTTACACACTGTGTGTATACACACATGGACAGGTCACATGCATTGCACCTGGGTATGTGACACATAGCAGTAGACCTCAAGCTGTAATAGCATCAAATTTTGTGATAATACTATGATTCTCCGGTTGTCCACCTTACTTTTGAGTGAGCAATCCCTTACTTCTACCATCCCTAAATGAAGTAAACGCAATTGCTCACCTCGTCCGCCTGTATAGCTCAGTGGGTTTAACAGCAACAATCTTATAAACAAAAAAACTGCAAGATCATGAGCCGCAGGATTAACTCTTGGGGGGTGTGCACTTCAGCACACATGTGAAGGACAGCTTTTCATTCAGTGACATATATGCTGGATAACACATAGAAAAAAGTGGAAACCGCAGTGTCAATCTCGGTGACCGGTCTTGGATCACTGGTTCAAAGCCTCTACAAGTATGCAAAACTTCCAGAACAAACTTACTCTCAGTCTGAGGATAAAGATTTTCATGATCAAAGTTAACTTGTGTAAAAACTGTTTTTACAATCCTCGCACACCTTGCTGCCATAGATTTAAATCTAACTTTTTGGTTACATTCTTTTAAATGGAATACTGAAAAGTTTGGGACTTTGGGTGTTCATCAGGACAATTATTGTTTCTAGCACTAGTTGCAACATTCATCTAATGAAAGTAAAAGCAACAACAAACGGGTTGATTTATTGCTTCACTGACAAAGTTATATAGTGCAAACTTTAATTTTTGTAAATTTTATTTTGTAATATGTTATTTGCTCTGGGGTGCACATTGTTATGGTGCACAAAACGTCAGGGAAGCGATAAATCAACTTGTTTGTTGTTATTTTCATCAAATCAACAAGTGCTAGAAATGATTTTAAATCAGTAGCCTAGTTGCTCAAGTTCATATCATAACTTGTTAATTGGTTATTTTATGATTGTTTATAATTGCTGTTGAACTTCTAGTGTATATACAATTATACATGACATCATGGAATATATGAGTATGCCAAGTTTTATATCATTATAGAAGATAATGGCTGATGGTGAATCATTGGATGACAACTTGCTTGAAGGTGATGATGTTTTTATGTCATCCTCTTCATGCAAAGAAACGTATGAATCTAATGAAGTTCTTAATTCTCTAACTGGCCATAGAAATCTAAGACCTCGGAAATCTTGTGATGTAGTACAACAAAATGACATCACTAAAAAGGTATATATTGCAAATTTCATAAATATTTTTTCCAGTATATAATAATGTACCCTCTAATATATGTCATAAAAATAGTATAATATAATGTCAGTTAAAAACTGATAGTATTATATTATATATAGTAGTATATAATAATATAGTATACTGATAGTATATAATATAGTATAATAAAGTAGTACCGTATTATATAATGTCAGTAAAAAACTGATAGTATTATATTTTAATATCAATAATTGATTGTTTGTTGTGGCTATGGTTACCATGTACAGTATGATAGCCAGAGCCTTTGAGGCCATGATCCCCTACTCACATTTTGAGCATGAAGTTACTTTTTCTTTTGCTGACTCTACGAAAATATCTGGCTTTAATAGCCTCATTATTCATTGATTCTTGCATGAATTTAAGTGGTTACTTTATAGTCTTTGCATTTAAAATTCCATTAGGTTCTTGATTCAACACAGCTCATTAAGCGACTTTTTTTTAACTTGATGCAAATTTAAAGTGGCTCATTTGATGAATCTTGTGTTTTTTTCATGCTTCTAACTGTCGTTTGTACCACATTTTTAATTATTTTAATAGTCAGCAATAAAGTTTAATTGAATTTTTAAAATGTTTTAGGTGGGCTAGTTTAAGGAAAAAACGAATCGTATGAACTGCCTTTTTACGGTTAACAAATACCTTAGCCTAGGTATAGTTGCTGGACACTGAGCTATTCAAAAATGCCCAGTGTCTTTAGTTTTAATGATTTCTGCACTCTTAAGGTTCACTACATTTTGTAAGGCTGCTGCTCTAAGATGTCCGTCTATTGCAGATACGCTCAGTAGTTAGACAGACCTGTCGCAGTGTTGACGATGAGCTATTTTTGGAACAACATAAATCGCTGGTTAAACTTGTGGAGACAAGAAAAGTGGCATACCACAAAAATAAAGAAAGATCAAAAGAGGTAGAAATGCTACAATATAGACAAATATTATATGCCATGTAACGTACAATCCAAATTCATTGTTTAGTCAAACTTGTTATACGAACACTCGAACAGTAGTGTGTAGTATTTTTTTAATTTTCAGTTGCACAACAGGTGTATATATAATATATTAGTTATTATGTGGCTTGTACAGTACAAGTGCCACAGGCAATGGTGTAACACTTTACACACTTTTTTTACAAATTGCTACTGGCTAGTTATTGTGGTTTGCAAAATTACCTAACTTGATCAAGGGGGAAAAAATTTTTGAAAAAAAAAATCATTTAAGCAGGCCACGCTCCCCATTTTTGTGGCGAAACCCCAACAACCCCACTATTTGCTATATTTCATCCCACGATGGAGGTAGAGAGCTAATTTTGCCACCAAAAGATGCAGAATACAAAAGTTTATATCCAACTTATGAATGTACCATAGCCCTAAACCCTTTAGTTTTTTCTATAATTGAGAAAAACTGTTTTTGACAGTAAAATTTGCATCTTTCGTAACCAAATGCTTGTATTTTAGGTCATGGCTTAGATGAATGTCATTCAGCCATTACAGATAGCCTTTATTCAAACTCACAACTGTGTAACTAGTACAGTCATTGAACAGAAGACAGTATTGTTGTTCTCAAACTTTTTCACAGAATTGAATCAGTATAATTTTACAAGTTTCCTTCACCAATATACAGCACTGTGCACTGGTATACAAAATTTTATGATGTTTATCTCAAAATTGATTACAAAGATGTAAGAAGTCGAATAATGAATTTTCCCCAGGTCACCAAAATAATGCTTTTTAAGCTGGTTAAGTAATTACCTCAGGTTTTAAAACTGCTGGTGTTAAATATCACATCAAAATATACTCAGCAATATGTCTGTGATAGAAACTCTTTCAGCATTACTTAAATGTATATACTAGACTAGCCGAATCGGACTAGCCGAAACAGGCCATTTCGCCCCTGCACAGTGCACAGACCATTGGAGAACAAAGGTTATTTGCTCTTGTCCAATGTCTTCAAGAGTTCATCCAAAAGAGCTAAGACTTCTTTTAGATCAGCGCTCAGAACGTAACATGGTGATTGGTGGTGTTGATGTGGCTGTCTGAAGCAAATACATTTGAAGCAAATACAAAACAGAACTCTCATAACTTGCCATAAACACGCTAGTGATGATTTTGATCTTACTGGTAACAGTGATGAATTAGAGACATCTTTTGAAGAGGAAATGCCAAAGTCATCATCCAGTGAATTTGAGTGTATGAGTGGCAGTGAAGAGGAAATTGCTTCAACATCATCACACCTTGTGAGTTCTAATGTTTGTAAATTAACAGACAAAAGACTTGCATCCCAGTGCCGTACAAGGTTCATCAGTTGTCTTAAAAATGAGAAGCTTCATGAAAGCATGTAATGCTTCTGAGCCAGCGAAGAAATGCTTCATTGACCACAGTGAGAAATGGCTGAACCCAAAGACAGCTGTGTTGGGTGCACTGCATGCCAACATTGATGTATCTAGGATTTCAACAGCAAATAAAGCAGACACCAAAGCTCTGTTGTGGTCAAACCGTCCGCTGGCGGCATTTATGGATGCAACTTCTGCATTTTCACTATATCTGACACCAGGGAGTAAGGATGATTAGGAAGTGTTTCGAAACAACAATACTTCTTGTGATCGATTGATAGGCCACGTGAAGGAAACAATTAATAGCAAAAAATTCGTGACACAAGTGAAGTTGACATAAAGACAAAGAGTTACATTAACAATGCATACTATTCGCAATGAGAAATTAACAGGACAATGTACTTTGTCCAGCACAGTGGTTCTCAACCTTTTTGTCTTGGTGGGACCCCTTTTGGTGCCTTCGAAGCAGTCGCAGACCCCTAACAATTTCTATTTGAAATTTTGGTATATCGCGTCTCCTTATGGAATCATATGTTATATAAGTTTCGAAGGAACACACTGAGAAGAATTTGCTGAATTCGCAACGCACTTGACGATTGATGAAATTATGTTATGACTTATGAGCTATAATTTGTTGGCACACAGGATCAAACATCAGTAATCTATATGCTGAGGATGTTTTTCTATAAATTTTATTAAAAGTTAATAGAATACTTGTGACCGTTACAAAGAATTTCTCTCTTTTTTCATTTGTAATCAATATTAATTCGTTATAATCACAGTCATTGCAAAATATGTGAGTTGCATTTCCAAGTTAATCATTGATCAACAATCTGCTGTCTCAAAAGAATTAAGTTGAACATAGCCAACATTGCTTTATTAAAAGGTTTAAGTCATTTATATGATATTTTTTAGTTAAAAAATCAAACCTTTGTGCAATGTTCTTTGCAATTTTAAACGACGCACCAGTGGGTTGCAACTTACAGTTTGAGAATCACTGTAAGCTAATATGATACATAAACAAAGCACAAACAATTTTTAAATTTCGTAATTTATCAATCATGCTGAAAACTCGAAAACTTTCGCGGACCCCCGGTTGAGAACCACTGGTCTAGCATGTATTGTATAGTTTTGTGTTGATTGTTTCCTGCCTCATTATTGAATAAAACATCACTGTTCTTATACAGCTTACAAGTTTGATTTATAAAGGTTATGTTTTTAATGACTGAATGACAATCGTGCAAGCCAAGATCTGAAATACAAGCATTTTGCTTCAAAAATGACAGATTTTACTCTCAAAACAGTTTTTCTCAATTATAGAAAGAAGTAAAGGTTTTAGGGCTGTAGCATGTTCATAAGTCGGATAGAAACTTTGGTATTCTGCATCTTTTGGTGGCAAAAGCAGCTCTCTATCTCCACCAGAATACGAGATATAGCAAATTGTGGGGTAATGGGGATTTCGCAACAAAAACGGGGAGCGTGGCCTGCTTAAACAATATTTTTTTTCCAAATTTTTTTTTCCATTGATCAAGTTAGGTCATTTCGCAAACCACAATAACTAGCCAACAAGTAAGTTGGTCGGAGCGTTACACCCTAACAGGCATGGCTCGAACGGACTATTTATTGCATATATCTTTGCACATGGCAATAATTGTTAAGTTGTTATCACTGTCTAACTAAGTCAGAATTAGTACACACTACATCATTTGCATATAATTTAACAGATTGAAGACAGACCTGAAGTGCTTTGTGAGAAGGTGAAGCAACTTGCCACTATTCTGCAATCTAGCAAACATGCTGTAATATACACTGGGGCAGGAATAAGTACCTCAGCCAACATTCCTGACTATCGTGGACCTGAAGGCGTGTGGAACCAATTGAGTGCAGGCCAAGCCATAAAGATGGGTATGCCAGAATGCCAAAAACAGCTTGATTCAAATAATGTCAAATATCTGCTAACCATGAGATATTGAGATGAGTGACGGTTGGAGGTTGATTCCATTAAGATAATGATTTTAAAATGTATTATTTTAGTTTCCCTTTATTTCGACCAAGGGTTGTAATTTTTTTAAAGATTACATACCTAAAGATCATTTTAACCACCTTATATCTCGTCGTTATAGATTCATTAAAATCGATACTGAATATGTAATATGTATAGACAGTAGACAGTAGTAGACACGCTAGTCGCTAGCATATTAGAAAAAGTTTATTTAAAGGAAGCCTTAAACTTTTTTCAAATTTCTGAATGAAATTATTTATGATAAAACATTTCACTGAAAAATACTAGTGTCTCAGTTTTGACATGATAACTTTACACTGAAAATAAAAATTAGTGACAGCTGAAGAAACACTGTTTAAAATGTAACATTATGAATGTGATAAATAGTATTTTAATTAATCATGTTCTGTTTATGCAGAACAAAACCTCACTGCTGCTGTTCCCACCTTTTCACATTGTGCCATCTGCCTTCTAGTTCAAAATCGATTGGTAAAATATGTTGTTTCACAAAATTGTGATGGATTACATCTTCGGAGTGGCCTGGCACCAGAAAATCTTGCAGAAATTCATGGAAATATGTATGCTGAGGTACACATTATTTAATTAATACAAGATTTGTTGACAAACATTGTCGCTTTATCAAAAGCATACAGAATTGTTCCAACTATTTTTTTCTTAAAGAAATAGAGAGTATCACACTAAATTTATGAATTCAAGTGTACTGCAGAGCTTTTGCCACACAAGTCAGTGTTTCGTCAGTGCATTCTGTTCTTATTACAATAGAATCATTCTGTTGTTTTCTCTTAAATTTATATTTTTCAAAATTTGTGATACTCTATTTGTTTGTATTCTCTTATTTGAAACTTTACTTTAGAACTAAAGAAGAGCAGATGCTCTGCAATCATGATCAGCTGCATAGGGTAAAAATGGCTTATTATTACAAGGGTTATCAATCAGTAGTAAATTCAATAAAGAAGAAAAGACAGACTACATGATAAATTTATCTTCAGACAGCCGGCAGGCAGTATACAAGAGTAAAAATGTTATAATCCCTGCTCTAATACCTCAGTGTCTACCAATTTCAACTACAGGCCATACATCCGTGCATGAAGGACGAAGGCCACATGACCAAGCAGCACTAGTTCGGTTCTGGGTGTGCGCTATTGCAACACATGTTACGGACTGCTCTTCATTCTTCATCTACAATGTTGTTCATGTCTGAATGTCATAGCCTATTAAAGATTTATATGATAAAACTTAATAAATCAGTATTATGTTTTTTCACTGCTAACTTTGCTGTCAAATTGCACAGTGCATATACTGCATTCCAAATTTTATTTCATCAATTGTGTGTCGTTAGAACATGAGCTTCTGAGGGGTGCAACAACTTCATTAGAGTTTAGGAACTAATAAAATTTTTAAGAGCACACACATATCAGCTGTGGTTTAGCACTTTTGTCGGAAAGTAAAAAAATTAGGATAGGTATGATATTATGTATAATAAGTTGAAAAAGAAAACATTTGTTTAAAATGATGTGATTTAAACATATTTTTTGCAAAGAGCTTACACAATTTCTTTTTTCAAAGTTATCATTTTTTGCCCATGATTTGTGTTTTAATTTTGCAAAGTAACTTTTAAAAAAAAAGAAAAGCTGTGGCAAATGGATTTTACAAAAACTTGCAACTTTAGTAAACACAAATGAAATGCATCCAAGCATTCTTTTTTCATACTTGTGGAAAATCTAAACTGCATACTTTGTCTTGCATGGATCTATGTGCAACGTACATTCGTTATCTAGTTTGTGATCAAACTGTTGCTCGATAACAGACTGTTACCGTACCGAACACAGCAAAGAGCGTGACAAAAATAATTAAACTTGGTTACTCATAGATAACTTTTATATATTTATAAGAAGAATTAAGACAGATCAACATGAATACTCAACTGTTATATTTTGTTATCCTGTATGAAATAAAAAGCTATGTTTCTCCTCATTTTTTTTTTTTTGTACCATGTTTGAAAAATGCAGCACATACGTTTGCGGACTTAAAACTAAATTTAATTTATTGATTTGAATAATTTTTAATAAATTTATTGTCTTATTGTTATTTGTATAATTTTCATCCACGAACGACTATGTTACTTTGCAGATATGCAACACATGTAGCAAACCTTACTATCGTGTGTTTGATGTCACCGAACGTACCGGGTTTCGACAACACTACACCACTAGAGTGTGTGACATCTGTCTTGGCAAATTAAAAGACACAATTGTTCATTTCGGAGAGCATAGTGATACAAAGTAGGTTGCTCATTGCAAGTGCTATAACATGTACAAAATACTTGATTTGGAAAAAAATACTTGACCAAACGCTAAACACAAGATATCAGTTCGATTTTAATTTATTTCATCTGGGAACGCCCCCCTCACTGACAATAGAATTTATTTAAAATTACACCTTTAGACGGTGGAAAAAACACACTGGGGTATAGAATGTAGAACAGGGGCAGTCCTTTAGATCATTTCATGTTGCCCGTTATTAAATTGTGTTATTGTAGGTATACTGTATAACATTAACATTAAAACTAATCATTTTCAGATGTTAACATTAAAGTTACTAAATGCTTCTTGATCACCAACTTAGTATTGTACACAGTCAATACATTTTCTCTTTTTTTTCAAGTTGTTTAACTTCTTCTAAAGATAAATTGTTGCAAAACGTTTGAATGAAATCTGAATAAGGGAAGGTGTGTGATGAAAATACTGTACAATGAAAGAGAAACAACCCCCAATGTCGTAGTAGAAGTACGTGAAAAATACATGTGTAGAGAAGCAAAGAAAAAAAACTAATCTGATGCGTCATCAGTAGATTACTCGGAATCTATTAACAGGTCTGTTGCAGTAGAATGGATTAATGCTTGTAGAAAAGATGAAAACTAAAGATTTTCATTGGTGTGAGGCTAAACTACCTGCTCGGAATTGGTTGGGATATATGAAAGTGTTACCATTTGATTCTATTTGAATAAGGACCTTCTGATGATCCTCCTTTTGGAGTGAAACAGGCTGTAGAGGTGTTAGAGAGTAATAACTATATTTGATGGAAAAAGTGTTATCAGATGTTTTTTCAATTTTTCCAGCAGAACTGCTATTCTTGACCAGCTCAGAACTAGACGAATAGTTATTAAATCTATCCAAATATCAGTAAAACCCCACAACTTACTTAATTGTGTCAACTCATCTAGTTAGGCGAGAAGTGGCTCATATGTTGGATCTGGCTATTGATAAAAAAATCATTTGCGTAAGTCTGATTTGAACAGGCCATTTCTTATCATGTTTTCTAGCCGTTATTAAAAATTAAAAAATAGCAATAGCATTTCAAAATTCATGCGGCCTGTGACAATAAATAGGTTCTCCACTCATGGTGTAAGCGGTGGGATGGCGCAGCGGATAAGGCGCTCGCTTTCCAATCATGCAATCCTGGTTCGACTCCCGGCTTAAGCTGGTTGTTGACAAACACCGCTCACCTCTACCCAGGGTGTAATAAATTGGGTGGGCGTAGTTGCTGAAGTAATGGCGGCCGAGAGAAAGGAACTGGCCACCCTACTCTCCTTAGTGCCGAAGGCTTAGTATAATGAGAACCTTATCTTCTCATCCCCCGATGCTTGGATCAAGTATGGGACTCACCTTTACCTACTCATGGTGTACAGTGTACACTGTAAGCAAATTATTACTGTTAAAAGCAATCCTTCAAAAATTATTTTTAAACTGTTTTAACTCAACAAACAAATGTATTTGTATTCACTGTCTAGTCAGGTTTGCCCGAGTCAATCAGTGAAAAACCAACAACTTGATAAAACTCACAGTGTAGGTCAATAAAATTGCATGCGTAATGTCAATGCTTTGATTGAGGCAGCAACCTGAACAGAGGTGATTTCCCCTTCATCTTTTGATTGAGAGAAATCCTCTAACTGAAATAGCTGTGAGATCTTCCTCCTAGTAGTTTCGCATATTTGTTGAGGTTTTTTATTACTGATGCTGGTCCAGTCATTGAAATTGACAGAGTGAAGTTTCCTCTTGCTGTCTGTGAATTGTCTCTCCGCTGGGTGCTGCTGAATGGAGAGCAGTCCTTGAAATGCGTTGCTTAAGCGCACACTCCGAGAGCCGAACAAGCGCTGTTCGATCTTGAAGCTTGTTTGTACACAAAGTCAAGCGCTTAACCTTTGTGTACGAAGAAGCGTCCAGATCAAGCAATGCTGGTTGGGCTCTCGGGGTGTGCGCCTGACCATCGCATTTTTTCGAAGGAATGTAATAAATAAGGTTGGATGAAATTATATAATTTTATTTTTTCAGACTTCGAAATGGACTGTGTCACGGTGTATGTTTTATTCCCTTGCAGGTGGCCCCATAACTGGAACGAAGCAGAACAAAATGCCGAAAAGTGTGACTTAATCATATGTCTTGGTTCAAGCCTGAAAGTGTTGAGATCATACAAAAAACTATGGCTTACTGACAGGTCCAGTACAGTTTGAGTTTTTATTCTTTTTTATGTTTCTTTACTTATTTGCACTCCGCATACGAACTGTATTTTCGCCACGTTCAAGATGAACCTTGTTCTCTACCAACACTTGATACTAAATTTTTGCTTCAGCGCTTCAATATAAGATTAAAACTCCTGTCAGAAAAAGCCGATTTCTTGTCCGTAGATGATGCAAACAGTGACCTGGTGTAAATGTTAAATCATTCATTTCAGTTTCAATATTGAGCTTGATATTTTTTACTGATAAATTTTTCAAGTATTTAATTTACAGAAAGAAGAAAGAAAGGCCGTTGCTATGCATTGTTAACCTGCAGTGGACCCCAAAGGACTCGCAGGCTCACTTAAAGATTCATGGTAATCAACTTTTTCAACAGCTATTAACACATGATAAGATACATCCGAATAATCTATTTTCAATCTTATACTGCGTTTGATAAGTGTTGTCACTGCAACACAAAGTTACTTTTTGCTCCTCGTTTAAAAAAAATTAGCGTAAGCAGATTACAGTTGCACTACAATATTCGTAGCATCTAAAGATAAAGACTCGTTCAAGAAAATTTCGAAACTACTATGTCATTATGTCAATACTGGGTTTGTCCAACAAGACGCGCCATTACACCATGAGTGTTTGATTTTATTTGCGGTTGCACACAGTTTAGCCCTTAACCGATTTCTGGACTTGATGCGACTTTTGTGGTCATTACAAAGTAGCACTCATTGCGTCTGGCCATGGTACTTCAGCGTATGTCAGATGATAAAAGTTCTATTCTTCGTATAATCATAGTTTTCATGTACCAGGTAAAATCGACCAAGTTATGAGCATTCTTATGAAGCATTTGAATATTGACGTCCCATCATACGCTCGGTAAGTTGGATATTTTACTTGGTTAGGTTAGATGAAGTTGAACACACTGGCATCGCAATAATTGTTTTGTATGGAATATTCTGACTGACTATTTTAAACTCAGTGATAAAGACCCTCTCCTTGACATCGCTGTCCCTCTATCCGCCTCTCAATACGACAGCTTCCATTCCAGATGTGTATTTGTGCCCGAGAAGTCCAAATTTCCTGAGGCACTTCATCACAAGTCCTTTCCTGCAACCATGACTTCTGGCCGTCCGTATACCTCTTGCCACGTTCTTCAACGCGATATTAAACCTTCGTCATCCCACTTCAACCATACGGAACAGCAGGGCAGTGGTGACGGTTGCCAAGCTACAACCAAGGCAGATGAAAACAACGATAGAAAAAATGTCAAAGAAAATTTTATATCTTGGAGTACCTCAGCGATCGCTGAAGACGATGATATTGTTTCTGTAACAGTTTCGTCTGTGCCATCCAAACTGCCTGAGGTGCCAAGTTGGTTTGGAAAAGGTCGAAGAATATTAAAAAGAAAGGGAAGCAAAAAAAGAAGGAAAACGAACTAACAATGCAAAAAAGATTCTTGTCGAGTGAATGTGATGTGACAAGGGCATTTAAAATGTTCTCGGAATTCGTAATAATTTATTGACTTTTTATCGGAAGAAATTTATTTTTCTACCTTGCTTCGATCAAGGTCGATGCACTTCAGGCGGTTTCTATGCTTTTAGGTTAATTTTTTAAGATATCTACACATCTAAGCCTCAACTTTTATCTTCATTTGCTTCAAATTTAGTCAAAATCGCATAGACGATTCATTTTCGAAAGCTGATCTGGACGCAACTCTTTTGGGTCCCATCGCGCAAAAAGTTTCGGCCGAAATCTTCATGGTCTCGGCTATCTAAAGACAATTGATCTTCGGTTTTCTTCGACTTGTGTTTCAACAGCATCAAGTTTTCAAAACGTTTTGACCTCGTTGGTGTACCACAACCCGCATTACCTTCAAGATCTTCTCTACCATATCGAAATCTTTCTGTTCATTTGAAAAGGCAAATTTTCTTCAGCTCTTAGAATCCTTACTTTCTATGACCCAAATAGCTCCTTTTTTCAACTAGCGCTTGACGGCTTTGTTTCCAAACGAATATTGATTGAAACCGACAGATAGCCACAAATAATGCCCTATCTGGCTGACATGCTCGAACCTAACCCTGTTTGCACTCAGGTTATGGGACTGAGAGCATTCGTGCTAAATTGGCCGAAAAAATGTCTATTAAACTTGCGCACCAGATGACCTGAAAACCGGTAAGTCTATTACAACCTTTCAGAAACTTTTTTGCATGTAGCCTCAAATCGACCCAATGCAAAGACTTGTTTTGTTTTTTTTGGAAAATCTCGCTGAGGCTTCCAAATGAACTTCAATATTTGATGGAAAGCACGTTCCAAATGGCCGTTGTATTCATCTTACTTAGAAAGTATTTTAATTCATAATTTATTTGCTTAAGAAACGGTAGACTACTAAATACATAAGCAAACAACTACAGAGGTAAATGATGATACAACAGAGAAACAGAAATGTCATCTTTTGCTGTTTTGAAAAAAGATCTTATCTGAAGCTTAGGCTATGCGAAGAAACTCTCTCAAGAGCGATATAAACATCGCTATTTTGCAATGTCTCATGAATCCAAAATTCAGGTTTTTCGCTCAAACATTCAAAACAGTAAGGTCTTCGTAGATGTGCATACAAAAAGGTTGTTGAAAGTGAGTTTTCAAACCGTTTCTTGCATAAGTTTCAGTGATGTTTTTTCAGCCCCGCCTCATTGTGCTTGCCACTCAACACTTATGAAGCAGATTTTTTTATTTGCGTGGTTTCTATTTATATTTCTTTAATCGAGCACGTGTAAAACAATAAAAAGTATATTCTAAACGTTTTCACCTTTTTTTTATTTAGCAGCTTCATAGTTTACAAACGTACTGCAAGTTGTTTTATTTACCTCTCAGTTCTTTTTGGCCCATTGCAGTACTTTTGTAATAGAAGTTTTTCTATGCTGTTCTCCAAACCATAAATTTGTAACTCAGGACCCGAAGTTGAGTCGAGAAGCCATTTCGACCGCCAAGGATTTGATAACTTATTATCTTGGCCAATAGACACAGAGTATTAGAGTCGTTTCAAGTTATTCCCCGGCTTCTGACTCCCACAATGCATCGTTTTTGTTATTTTCTTATTGGCTTTGGTTAGTCAGATTGGTGAACGTAATTTTTTCCGCATTAGCCCGGACCAACTGATTAAATGTGTCAATGTATTCCTACATAAACGTACGGTAACTTATATTTAACAAGTTGATTGTATTTGTAACCAAATAAACAGTTGCTTGTGTTTATTAATCTTTGGTGTATCATGCAAAATGCGATACTGTAGCCTGCCCTACAAGGTAGGCCAAGATGTGAATGAATGATGAAGAATTGTTGACAAACTGTGTAACCAAGCGATGCATCTGTTATTATTCCCTTAAGGGAACGTTCAAATATTACGTAACGCCTTCGAGGGGGAGGGGGGGGTTTATGCAAAGCGTTACGTTAGCGTCACATCGGGGGGGAGGGGGTTCAAGCAAAACGTTACGTAACGCTTTCGAGTTCGGAACGGTAGTTTTTTGTGCTGAATTTGTAGTGAAAAAGCGTTACATGGGGGAGGGGGGGGGTTGAAAAAGGCGTTACGTTGGCGTTACATGGGGGAGGGGGGGGGTCAAAAATTCGGAAAAAAAGCGTTACGTAATATTTGAACGTTCCCTAAGTAGTCTTGGGATATAGTGCGTTTCTGTTAGATTTGGGTACCGAGAATCTCATTAGTACTTGTCCCAAACATTCCTCTCAACGGCCCTGCTTGTCCTTGATATAGGTATGGTGACTGATAAGCAACTAAAATTCTGGTTTGCAAAAACATATTCGACAGTATCTACTGTATGTCTCAATCAAATTCACACTGTTCGAATGCGTTGCAGTTGAACCTCCTTCTTTCGCGCGTCTTCCTCAAACTTGAAACAAACTTTTCACTGGAAACATTATAAAATATTTTAATTTTGCAACGAATCATTACTCAGGACATCAGTGTTGCCTCAAATGACGTAAAACTCGTCGTCGAAGACGTAAAACAACCCTTGAAAGCAGCCAAGAAATAACGAAAAACATATTCGCTTCTGTTCAGCGTTACATATAAGCTATGTCACATTTCAGTATTGCAATTGCAAAAAAAAAAGAAAATACAACATACTGACAAATGGGCTCAGAAATGTCTAAAACTTTGGACAGAAATGGGTTAATTAAATAATACATTCAATAACGTTAGGCTTCTACAAAAACAGCTCTCGAACCAAAGAGTTTGCTAACAGACTGACATGTCACTGAAGCAGATCAAAAATGATAAGTCTTGTTTGGTTTCAGGGCCTTTTCAGCCGTAGAAATAAATACTCATTCATTCACGCTTTGCTACTCCCACCATTAAGTGAAGCCTTTATGTATCCTTGTAAGGCGCGGTGTCAAAAATAAAGGCTCAAAAATATGCGTATTCACTATTCAGACTACTTACATTACTAAAGATTAATTTGTTCGTGATAGTAAACTTTATCTACGAAGCCAGTATTCTAAAATGCACAATTAGTTCAAGCTTGCAAACAAGGAAATTTTGTTTATCAGTGTGTAAGTGTATACTTGGCAAAGTAAAAAATACCCACAGGGTGCGTAGAAGGTACAATCAATGGTAAAATAACTACTGCTTGTTAGTTGATATACAAATGTCCCAGGACGCGGTGGTGATTGTCGTTAAAATGTAATAAAAACAAATACTGCAATGCAACCGCCACCACAGAATCATTGAGAGACTAATGCCCTGAGCATAAACGTCGCAAATCGCGACCAGAACCAGCGCAGTCAAATTGACATAGAAATGCGTTGCACTTCATGCGTCTTCGTTTTTCCCAAATGTTCATCTGAATACGGCGTTATTGCAATCAGTGATCAAAGTTTCCAATATCCTCAAAACAAGACCACACCTGCACAGTAGGCGATAGCGCAATATACTTTGGCAATCATGAACACAGGTTATGGACATGGTGCTACTGCAACATGAGTTGGTGGAGATTTTCATGCAAGATCGTGTCTTTGACTGCGTTAAACACAAACCGAATGTTGTTTGTATCGATGGCCATGGTAAAGTGATGGAAAAACGGCTTGCTTTTGTCCTTCCGCTGTGATTCGAATCTGCAGTACAAAAATGTGGTTCAACAAGATATCAGGATCGTGAAAAAAGCATGTACCTTGCAAACACTGCAAATCCAATCAAAAAAAAACTGCCAGTAATATTTATATCTGAAACAAATCTTTTGTATAAAGGTTGAGATTAAAATAGGCAAACTTTCAAGCTCTAGATAACTGCATAAAAATACGAAACCGCGCTTTCATGAACAAAATATAACGTAATCGACACCCTTGAAAAAGGTAAGACAAATTCAATATACTGTAGCCTACTGAATAAGTAAACCTACAAGCATCAATAAGAGTAGGTATTGCACAAATACATGATAAAGAAACCCTACAAAAATTAAATCAACAAAACTAAAATTTCAAGACAGTGAAAAATTTCGATTTCCACCCATGCATCTGCTTGCCTGTATACAAGATAATGTTGTACATCGGATAATAGATGAGGGTCACCATCAAAATCTGGAAAATAATCGGAAATAAGGACTTCCTGAGATACTTTTTCCTCCAAGAGATCTTTCTTGTTCAAGAAAAGGATGATTGAAACGTTAACGAAGTAATTGTTGTTGACTATCACTTCAAATATGTCCAATGATTCCTGAAACAATACGCAAATGTCAACACAAAATTGAGCACCCCCACCGAGTAAGAAGGAAACTGTTGCCCTTAACAACTCATGTTAAGAAATTACTTTTTAAACATGCAGTAGAACAAAAAGAGCTAATTTATAGTAAAATGTTACACTGAGCGTTATAGCAAACGCTACACTCAGCGTAAAGGCAATGAGAAAAGCATATGGCTAAATTAGTCGATCACTCTTTGACAACATGCAGCTCAAATTTAAGTATATGCTGATTTCACAAATCGATCAAGAATTTTTAATAAGGGTGAAGACATCAGTTTGGGTGAATATAGTTGTGGTCGGGTGGGTAACTGGGTATGGTAAGTTCTGTTTAAAACCTGCTCTCGTGCTCTACTCTAACAGTGATCTCAGTCAACACTTACAAATTTTCCTCGGAAAAATCCAACATCTTTGGCTATTTGGTTGTATTTTTAGTGTCTCGCTCTATTGATCAAGTAACTTGATTTAACAAAACAATAAAACTAACAAGCTTTGTCATACCGTAGGCTACCATCCTTTGTCACCATCGCAATACCGCGAGTGCACAATACTCATTGGTATTGACCAGGCCATCACACTCGGTGGTTTTTATTTAGGCTTTTGTAGACTTGTGTCTAAACACACAATAAAGTATTTAAACTTGGACTGAGTATTCTTTTGGCTACGTTTCGAATGTCACTGCATCAGTTGCAAAAAGTATGTGCATAATATTAAATAGGGTCTGCTACTATTCGGCATGTTTTGAAAATCCAACGACGCCTTCTGTAAATCCAACGATTGAATATTATTCAATATTCAGACATTGAATCAATGTAAATACGAACTGTTAGGTTAATTGGGTTCTTTGAACAAATCGAATGGCTTTTGTAAATCTTTCTCAGGTACAACCATTGGCGTAATTTTTTTAAAAAATTTGACGAAATTAGGGGTGCTCTAAGTTATCTTATGAAAATTGTCAATATAGGCTAATCAATTGAAAACCTAACCGATGGAAAATGTTAAACAAATGACTCAATCTAAAAGTAAATTCAACCATGTTTAGCCTACGTCATGAAATGTCGAATCACCATAAAAAAAGATAATTTTGTCGTTCGTGTAATCGAATAGACTGCAGCGGTATGTCAAACGATCAGATAGAAATGAAAACAAGTATTACATGCGAGGCGAAAGTGATATATTGAAATATATTCGACTTTAATTTGTTCACGTCTGCCTTATAATGCGGCTTGCTATAAATTAATCACATCCAAATTTGTTTCTGTGGGTCGTTGTCTTGGAAACAAACTCCGTGACAAGTTCTTCCATGTTTAATTTCTCCGCCAATTCGCGATGACTACCTATAACAGCCAAATTGTTCAGTCGTTGTTGCGTTTGAGTGCTGCGAAGGTAGGTCTTCAAGCGTCGTAATAACGAAAAGGAACGTTCGGCTTCACAGGAAGAAGTCGGCATAACAATGTAAGTTACCAAAGCTGCAAATATATTAGGCATTACATCGACCATTGACGGCTGTGCAATGAATTTCTGACGTAGCGTATTCACTGTCACAACATCACCGTCACGTTTGCAACAAGCGAACCACTGTTAGCGTTCACGCAGCAAATCCTTGCGTTCCCAGTCACCATCATAAAATTTGCTTACTTTCGTAACATCGGCTTCTTTCATTGTGGGATTCTCTAGCACAGTGGTTCCCAACCGGGGGGGAATTCCCCACTAGGGGGGAATTTTGCAATTTTCAGGGGGGAATTTGTTTTTAGGATTGTAAAGCTTTTTAAGCCTAGTAGCCTAAGTTG
Source organism: Aplidium turbinatum (assembly GCF_918807975.1). NCBI lineage: Eukaryota > Metazoa > Chordata > Ascidiacea > Aplousobranchia > Polyclinidae > Aplidium > Aplidium turbinatum. The sequence goes on along the minus strand of NC_137476.1, from coordinate 21,826,871 downwards.
GCCTAGACCAAATCTTTAAAGCGTTAAGGAGGAGCCCTTAACTCCCGATTATTTGAGCAACTGTGCACTGACATGGATGCAAACCATCACGTAGGCCTACTTCTTTTTCATGCAAATACTCGATGGTTTTCATCAGGAAACGTAACCAAGCGAGTGTTTTAGCTCAGAAACGATTTTAAATTATTTTTTGACCTTTAAATAAAATTGAAATTTGTTTCATTGCTGAATGATGACAAATGGATTAGATTCCTGGCTTATTTGTTTGATATGTTTGGTCCATTGAATAAACTGAATCTGAAAATGCAAGGGAAAAACACCAATATACGGTATATATTCAATCGCCATCTCTGTTTGAAGCAGATTGCGCATCAACAATTCAACATGGGCTATCTGTATCCCATGTGAAGTTACAAACTGTACTGCTTCCATGCTGGCTCAAGGCAGGTTGGAAGAGAGTGATTGATTTATGTCACTGTCATAAGGAGATTGTCTTAAGGTACTAGAAGGCTCTGCTGTCCTGATCGCGGGGGGACTACGTTTTGTCTGGCTTCTACCTTTCGACCAGCCTGGCTTGGGTAGCCCTTTCCAGGAGCAGATGCCAGTACCGCTCAGCATTTAAAGATGCTTTGGAAGCTTTCACAAGCAAGCTTGATGATTGAAAGAAAAAAGTTAGAATGAACAATTGAACCTGTCACCATATTTAACGAATTATCATCGGTGCTGATTGTTGACGGCAAAGAACAAGAGTTGGAAAAAGAATTGATTTGCAACATCTCACAGCATTAGAACTGGAATTCATTCAATATTTTCCTGAACTTTATGACGATGAGCTTGATTTAATACGAAATTAATTCACATTGTTGATGGAAAAACTTCCCGATAAATTGCAGAATGAATTTTTAGAACTCAAAACGAATTCTTGCGCAAGAGACTTATTCAGAGAAAAAAATCAATCACTGGATTTTGGCCATTAACGTGTAATTTCTATCCCAAAGTGGCAGAGAAAGCTATTTGAAGTATCCTTCCGTTTGATTCCACTTATCTATGCAAATCAGGTTTTTCAACTCTTGCAGATGAAAAGAAAACAGAGAAACAGATTAGACGTGGAGAATGATATTCGTTATGCTCTTTCCAATAGGTCTACTCTTTCTCCACATTCATCAGCTGTCGAAGCAAAAAATCACAAGCTTCACACAGACTGTTAAATGCATTGACTCTTATATTTTGAATGTCGTTGGCTCCAGCTCGTGTCCGATCAAATTTGGCTTTGGATGGTGATGTCATATGTGGCTTTGGAGGCCCAGTCTATGATGGAAAGAACGTTTGAAAAAATCACATTGTATGGATGGTGGGGGACGTGGTAGTTTCAGCTTTTCTTTTCTAGTGTTTCGTTTTTCATAGGCTTTTTGTATCCTGTTTTTTTTTTCGAAAATTTTCGTGCCTTCCCTAGTTCTTTTTCTCCAGAGTGATCTGTCACTAGCAAGTTGTTCCCATGAATCCAGATCAATGTTTGCATGATTGTGGGAGACTTTCAGCTGGTCTTTGTGTCTCTTTTTTTCTTTTTTCTTTGAATAAAATACTTTTCAGCAACGTTCTTCATTAATTAAATTATTTTAATATGAAAAGGAATATTACAGGCTAGTGAAAGTTTAGTTTATCTTACAAAACTTAAATTAAAATATTAATGTAAACGAGTTTTTAACAAACTAAATTTATAGAGGGGGAATTTAGATTTGAATATTGACTGAAAGGGTCCACCGGATAAAAAAGGTTGGGAACCACTGCTCTAGCAGCTCTCGTAGCAAGTCTGCCATTCGGTATGATGAAGAAGAGAAACGGCTAACGATTGCATCTGACGCCGTTTGCAGAATGTTTTTGTAGACGTTTGAGACAAATTGTTTTCTCTCGAACGGCACTTCTTGACGCAGTGCGCATGTTTGTGCTTAATTGTTATGCAATAGTACAATCATGTCTGCCTTTGATATGCGTGGCGCTGCGTGCCACACACAAATGTAAAACACTGAAAATATTGCGCTTTGGTGAAACGACTTTCAAGAAAGAAAAAAAAACGTTATTTAGCAATGCAAATTTCTATTTGAATTGGTGTATTTTGTATGCAAACCAGGGCCCAGGGGTGCTCTCGCATTTATGTTGTTACCTCAGATTTTCATTTTGGGGTGCTCAAGCACCCTTCGCACCCCTGAAATGACGCCTATGGGTACAACCTACACTTGCAACGGTACATCCACCTTCTTTGCGTCATGTCATTCATATTTTAAACAAGTTGTTGATTTTATATGATATTTCAAATATATTTTACATCAAAACAACCTTTTTCACAAAACGATGATGTAACTCAAAACAGTCAAAGAATTTTTGACGTCAACAAAACTTTTGAATGTAATGTAAAGGCAATCACATCGTTTTAACGTCCGCCAGACGTTGAAATCGTGTACAAAAGGGAACTTTTTCTGACCAGGTATAAGTTGAACCCGATTAAAGAACCCAATTAGCCTAACAGTTCGTATTTACATTGATTCAATGTCTGAATATTGAATAATATTCAATCGTTGGATTTACAGAAGGCATCGTTGGATTTTCAAAAAATCGCCGAATAGGGAACTCGCCGAAACGGGCCATTCCGGCATAAATACTAGAACATAATCGTAACCTGCGCAGTTACATACCTGCAATCGATTTGTCTTTCGATCCTCCATTAGGACTTGATCGAACTCAGATGACGAGGCAAGAAATAAGATTGACGTGACATCTTCAAAACATTGAAACCATTTCTGGATACAAAATGAAAGGCCGTTAAATCACCCGATTATTCTTGTCATCAAACAACCATCAATAACTTCATTCGTTTTCAAGGCCCTATAGGAAAATTCGGTCACTAGCCAATCGATGTAAAGTTTCACCTAAACTACAAAAGTTCTCGCCATGAGTAGTAGTAGTCCAGTTTTAATCCGGTGGTGTCCCCGTTACCGAGGGTGGCAGAATTCACCACCAAGTGCCGGTGGTTAAAGATTTAGATTAGTGAACAGGAAGGTAAGGAAGCCAATCATCGTGTCAACCTTCAGGCACGCCTTTACGTGTCTTTCCAAAGACACAGCCACATCCTCATGGGCGGTGTTGAATCGACAACGCATCGAAAAACATCGGCCACTTCATCAATCGGGACCAAATCGAAATTGGGTCATGACGTGACATTTCATAAATTCTCTCTTCGAAACCAAACCAGTTTACTGCGTTGGCGAGAAATAAGGTCACCCAGGTGAGTTTCACAATGCCCTGATTGGAGTTAAGTAGTTCTTCACCTGCCTAAAGCTGTCACTATTGGCGATGCTGTGAACCTATTTGCGCTACACAAGCTACGACTTTTGAGCATAAAGAATCTTGTGTAAAGTTTTATAAATATTCTAATCAATACCTGACGTTGGCTGCGCTGCCCTCCAACATCAAAAAATCGAAAGGGAATTCTACGTATTTCGAAGACATACTCTTGGATAACTTTAGTGGCTTGTCGAGAAAGTAAAATATCCTGTAAGGTTGGTTCATAATCCTGCAATTTTAAATAAAGATATTGTTTTCCAATGATGTCAAGAAAGAACCACCTATGCACCAGTAGCAGATGATTCTTTGCATAGCCTACAGTGGTGTACCTAAAGGAATAAATGGTAGCTAGAATGCTGTTGTTTTGAGTTAATTAGACATCTACAGACATACAAAGAAACAACTATATATACATTAGTTTAAACAAAACTTACTGGTTTGCCAATTCTCTCCAAATTTTCTAGAAAATGGTAAACAGATTCTCCCTGCCAATAACAACACAACAAAACTAAAAAATTTCTTAAAATGAAAGCACATGAACCTGGCATTACTTTATAAGAGCAAACCATGCCACATTTAATTTCGTATTTGTACAAAAGTAACTCCATGCAATTCACAATTATACTACACAAGAGCTAAAAAATAGTACTTGAAGTTAAAATAAAAATTAACAAAACTGTGTCTAGGAAGCAAACAATACCAAGAAATACTAACAAGGAGTTCGCCTTAGATTCAGTCCAAAAGCACTTAACATTGTCACACTAGACTTAGAGGCACAAAGTTAGCTAATTTTCGCGGTATATCTTCTGAACAACTTGATAAAATTATAAATATATACAATGGAAGAAACCTATTCTAACAATGTACTATTTAAAGACAACAGAAAAATACCAATTGAAATTCTCTTCTCCGTTCGTATGCTTGATGGATTCCTTCATCCTTCCAAAGTTCTCGTATATGAGGAATGTATTGAAGGAATGTGCTGACATCCATTGAAAATGAACGATCAAAAGTCATGATATAATCAGCTTGACTCTGTCTGCTTGGATTTTCCCAGGTTATGCCGAGTTTATCTCTTGCATCGACCAACACCTACAAGAAAATCATTTTCTCAAAATTGTGAAAAAATTATGCAAACCGTGATGCAAACGCATCTTTTCTAACATAGCCTTATAAAGTAAATTAAAAAGCCGCTTCTAAATCCAGGCCTCGAAATTCACGGCGGACACCGCGGACATGTCCGCCGTCACAGCATATGATGTCCGCGGGAAGTACCATCTAGATCGGTCATATTTGTCCGCCGAGAAATAACACAGGAGCGATACAAATTGTCATTGCATAGCACGAACAATTGTTGCGAGAATATAATTTCCCGCGCATTCTAGCGCGAATCTGGAAAATGTGAATACTGTATCCCTTAGCTTCCATTCCAGCAGGAAAACTTTCGGTTTTTATGTTGCTTCAACTATTGATGACAATCTTCTTCTTCCTGACATTGAATCAGCGTAACAATGGTGAATTTTTCGCTCAGAATCGATGGGAGCACTGGCGCCGACTTACGGCTACGGGGTTACGGGGTGGCCACGCCACGCCACCCCGTAACCGCTGTGGCGGGGTGGCAGCCACCCCGTTTAGGTTACATTACTTACTGCAAATAAATGTAATTTAAACGGACGTTTTAATCTTTTTTGATCATTGATTTTCGCTTCAAGTCAACGTAAAGCAAGAAGTGAACCAATACAGTATTGCAAAGAAAATGATTGTTTTTGTCACAAGCATGATACTCGCGTAACATCAAGCTACGTGAAGATTACGCAACACGTAGCTACGAGTTTTTTCCTTGTTGTTGCGATCGTTTTATTTGTTACTTGTCATAAATCATTGTTACATTTGTTAGGTTTACAATGGGATTTATTAATCAATAAAATACGATCTTTCCATTGCCTCCCTCAAAAATCTTTTTTGAAAACTTTTAAACTGCTCATAATATCGCTATAAATTATGCCAGCTATAAAATACTTGGAAATAAAATTATCTCGATGATTGATAGCTCCACCCCCTAAATAAATGAATATCCATTTTCAAATTTCATTAAAAAAATGCAATTTTTGAAACTTTTTGAGTTTTATTTAAAAAGTGCACTTAGTGAAGTAAGCTAGCAGTTTTAACGTTCTGCAAATTTACACGTTTACATGATTCTATTCGAGGAAAGCTACACCCCCTGCCAATTCCCAATAATAAAAGCAACCTTTTTCAATTACTCAAGATTTTGCATTTTGAATTATTTTCCGATTTCAATTGGAGTGTACCGTCATCTACTTTATGCTTTAATTTCTACTGTGTTATCTACTTCATGCAGTAATATTGCGTGTCGATGCGTGACAAACTGTGAGGCGGGAATTTATTGGTCTGACATAGGAGTTGCTGGTTACATCATAGAAAAAATTACGAAAAGTCGTCCAGTAAAAGTTTTCGCCAACATTCCAGCTTTATTCAGCTTAAAGATGCCACCAAAAAAGCATTCAAAATTGCAGCTCTCCATTGAGTTATTTTTTGTTGCGTCTAGTCAGGATTTCAGCCAGCATGAAAGTGACCAAATGGCAATGCCTGAACGAAACGAAAGTGTGCCACTGCCAAAAGGCGTTAGCACGATCAAGGAGGTGGAAGAACAGAGCACGGGCAGGATAATCGCTGTTGAAGGGAGAAGCTTATATCAAAAATCGTGGGAGAGCGAATTCCCGTGGCTAGAATACGATAGATGCAAAGATAGAGCATTCTGTCCGATTTGCAACTATGTCGCAACTGCTTGATCTATTTGCAAGAAATGAAACAATTTCATTAATGCTTCCAAACGTGGTCTGCATTGTGCGGAGTGATCGTTCAGTGCACTCAGGCGCATAAAACCCTACTTGCGATCTACCATGACGCAACAGCGATTGAACCACTTCCTAATTTTAAATGTTTATCAAGCTGAAGCTTCACGGTTACAACTTGACCAGTTGATTGACAGTTGGATTGACAGAGCTGCTGTTCGCAAAAATACTTTTTCCAAATGTTAAGTGTCAGAGCAGCAACGTAACAATAAAATTCACGATATACCTCCTGTGCTTTGTTTTAAAGTTGCTTTGTAAATTATCGAGCTACAAAGCAGGTGTGAAAAAACAATTGCATCTACGAAACACGCTTAGTAAAAATCAAACAAAAACATGCAGTTTGAAAGTTTTTAGGTTGCCATATTGTGCTATCCGCCACCCCGTGCAAAAATAAAAGTCGGCGCCTATGGATGGGAGTACCCGTACTTCTACACTAAGCACGCGCAACTTAGTTCAAGTCTTACGTCACAATGTCTGGCTTTGATCTCCGAGTAATATTGATAAGGCAAGGTTGGTTACAAAATGAGATTATACGAGTAGGCTATTACATCAAGATGCAGCAAAATTTGTTAGTTTTGGTAGTACAGTAAGAAAGAAAAGGCCCAGGGAAAATTCACTTTCGCTCACATGACACTCAAAAATAAACCTAACGAAAAAACCCTAGTGAAACTTTGCAAAGCAGAAAATAGTAGCGTTAGAGCTGAAATTTTCCGACTCTTGCCAAGAGCATTGTGACGCAAGAAGCCACACGACCTCGTTCGGTGGAAGTTAATCAGTTATGCGGCGTTTTAAGCAGCTACACGGCGCTTTGACTCTTCAAGCGCACGCCGTTAGTCTGATGAAAGCCTTTCAGAGTGACTTCTCTGAAATTTTAAAAAGCCTTCTAAACCGTACCTATAGTTCTCAAATGGCGAAGAATTATCAAGACAAAGTCAGTGTTAAGCAGACGATCGACGCTAAAACTGGTGTGTCCGCCGTGAGACTTAATTTGTCCGCCGAGATAGCTGCTCAGACCGGACACGTTTGTCCGCCAGGGATGGAGGAACCATTTTAAAAGTAGGTGGGCCCAGAGGCGCAGCAGTCAAAGTCAATCCAACTTCTGGGGGCTTCGCCCCCCCAGACCCCCCATAACATTCTTGCATTCATAATATTTAAAATCATTTACACCAGGAGTCGGCAACCTACGGCCTGCCAAGAAAAATCATCCAGCCCGCCGCTCCTTTACAAATTATAATAATATGTGGCCAGGCCAGTGGTTTATTACAGTATAATCGAATGGAAGAACAAGTAGGCTACTTTTCATTAATCATTTTAGTAGGCCCACGTCTTTGATTTGCAGCGTTTCTGTTTGTTAAAACAAAGAACTCAATATAAAGCGCCATTACGATACAAAACATATATTCTTTTTTCCAAGTTAATGGGTCAAACAAGGAACGGCAAAGTTAATCTACTCAAAAATAGCTTTAAAACAGCAAATTTCTCTGTTACAAAGGAAAGGAAAACCAATCAATCAGAAAATTCTTTTGCTAGCTACAAGGTAGCACAATCAATCGCAAAAGACAAGAAATCGTATAGTGATGGAGAATTTGGGAAAAGAGTGTAAGATGGATGTTATTGAAAACATATGTCCAGAGAAAAAAAAACTACTTTTCAGATATAGGCCTATAAGTCTTTCAACAAGAACCGTACCTCGACGAAAAGAAGAGATATCGGAGAACGTAACATCTAGCAAAAAGTAATTGTATATGTATCTGCAGTTCTTCGCAATGGCAATCGGTGAGAGCACAGACATGACAGATAAGCTTACAACTGAGCTGGCAGTATTTGTGCGTGCAGTAAACAAAGATTTTGATGTTTAAGAATTTGTTCAGCTGATGCCCGTCAAGGATATTACTAGCCGATATTCTGAAGGCATTAGGCTACATCAATGCCTTGAAATCATGCCTCTGAATCTATCAAAACTGGTATTAATAGGCTACGGCCCGCCAAGACCATGTAAAGTTTGGCTTTGGCCGCTGTTAGAAAAAGGTTGCCGACCCCTGGTTTACACATTGCGTTTTCATAATTGCCTTTCGTGCCAATAGGCAAAATTTTCCATTTTTGTGCCGGATTTGGTCAAAAATTTTTACAAAATTGTTGAATTGCTCTATAGCGCTGTACAAAATGTGGCAATGTATAATACACACAATTAAAAAGGCAACAATACACACACAGTTATAATACCTCCTGGGAGTAATAATATGCAGCATTATACAGTATGTGCATTGTGCATATGTAATGATATCACTGTTCTAACCATAGAGATCATAAATAATAATTATATTGATTGATAGATTGCTCCACCAGTCACACGCAACCACACCCACATGTGCTGCACATCAATAATCGACTCAACAGAAAAGTTTGAAGATTGGATTTCATTGAGCTATCAGTATCAAAGATAATCAAACTACTAATACTATGTGTCAAATGAGTGAAGACCTTTTTTTATATATACTCCCTCTCTGGTTTGCCGTTTTCGCTACATTTTCAAAGAAATTTGGCTTTTAAAAGTGGGTGGGCCAGGCCCACCTAGAAAATAAAGTAGGTGGGCCAAGGCCCACGTGGTTCCTCCATCCCTGTTGTCCGCCGTCAGCAAAAACGAGTTTCGAGGCCTGTAAATCTAAACTCTTATAGAATGCAACACATGGGCTGCCAAGCAGGATTGTGGAATTAGAGCTAAAATACTCAACACTGCAATATTAAACGGTCTAAATCTTGGGTCGATGGCCTGTAGGTGCAAACATGTAGGCACTAGGCAACCACACTGTGGCGCTGGGTGACTTAAGTGTTGCACAATTACTAATCACCAAGCATCCAATAACATACAGTCATACAGGTTATAAGAAATAGCATCTAAATCACTCAGGACCACAGTGTGGGTACCTGGCATGTGTGTCTGAGCCTACACGTCGTACACAGTTTGACAAAAAGTTGCCATACTCTGTTGCACGTGGGTTGCAACTGTCTCAGTAAAAGCATGGATTTAATGAAGTGTTCATTTATTTGAAGCAAGTCATTCAAAACAGTACAATCCAACCACTTATAGTGAAAATTATTGAATGTTACAATTTACACATACTTTCATTCCCTTGACAATGTTGCTGTAAACGATTGATCGAAACTCGAGCAAGGCATTTCTATCATAACCCTGTCCATGAAGAATGCGCATCTGCTTAAGGAATGTACTTTTTCCACTTTCTCCAGCACCAAGCAAAAGAACTTTCACCTAAACAATAGAAAAACATAGCTACCCAACACTAATTGGTATTTTTTCAGTCTCTGGTTAACATCTGCACATGAACCATAAGAACAATTCAAAACCATGCTAAGTAACAATATAAAAATAAATTACTATTCAGGAGGTTAATCCCTTAAAGTAGCATTTTTCAACAGTAGTTAAATTTCTTTTCAGTGAAAAAGTTTTCTTTTATTATATATAATTTGTCTGTGTTATAAAACCCTTCTCACAGTCACAGAAACACGATGGTTTATAGGCCTCTCAGCTCCTATATTGTTCCGGCGACTAAGCATGACCTACAAGAGCTTCTACATCTCGACCAAATTCTCGCGTTTGGTAGCCAAAATAAAAAATCAGTTAAGTGAATCAGTTAAGTGGTAGTGAAGAAAAAAAAGTTTCAAGTACAAATGCGAGTGCAGAAAACATTTTGAAATACGATTGCAAGTGTAAAAAATGTACCCTAATACCAACCCAGACAACAAATCAATCGTTTTTTTACATGGATTCAGCCAATGTAATACATTGTTGTCTGGGAATGCAGTGGAGAAATTTTTACTTTTGGAAGCCGGCGACCAAACATAGCCTACAGGCGGGCTAGTTTTGGAGCCCGTTTGACGACTCTTTGGAGGACATGGCCGCCGAGAGCTTAAAGGCCTGGTTTAGCAAGATATTGATCATTACCTGATGATGTGTATCTGATGTGAGTCATTTTTTTGTGTTTGTTTTATAGCCTATCCAATATGATTTTTGTAAAAACAAAACAAAAATTGTGAAGGAAAAAATATAAACAAAACTGGAAGTGGGGAGGGTGTCAAAAGCAGACAGAGTTCTAAACAAATGTTAAATAAAAATGTAGCAACAAGATGCATGGCGAAGATGTATTCAATACAGTCACATCAATCATTATATTTTTCGTCATTTACGCGTCCGGGACAAAAAAGATACTAACTACAAAAAACGATATAGACCTAATAAGGTGAGTCCCATACTTGAATCCAAGCATCAGGGGGATGAGAAGATGGTTCTCTTCTCATTATACTAAGGTACCGTAACTAAGCCATCGCCACTAGCGAGAGTATGGTGACCAGTTCCTTTCTCTTGGCTGCTTTTACTTTAGCAATTACGTCGCCCACCCAATTTATTACACCCTGGGTAGAGGTGAGCAGTGTTTGTCAACAACCAGCATAAGCTGGGAGTCGAACCAGGATTGCGTGATTGGAAAGTGAGCGCCTTACCCACTGCGCCATCCCACCATATAGACCTACCAGCACGTTAACGAACGGGAAAAGGTGGCAAAACCTTGAAAGGTTTAAAACATTGAAGTATATGGTGTATTTCAGTTCAACAATACATGGTAATGGACTAATGGTTGTATCGTTTTAATTTAGAAGTTGAACAAAAAGCAAGAGTAACTTAATACGACAATGGTCTGACCAGCTCTCCTCTACAACAGAAAAACAGTACCGTACCAGTATAGCAGGTAATAGCATACTGCTAGCTAGTTATAATTAATTTTACCCGAGCAAAGAAGAAAAAACAAACACATAACAAACCTGGCGTTTATAGTAAAGCTTCTCCTTTGCCAAATCTTTGTCAATTTTGTTACTTTTAGCTTTGTTGACATCATCAAAAAGGCATGTTAAACCACAATCCAAAGGCATGTTACTATAAAGTTGCCCATTTACCTTCCATTGACAAAGTGACCACAATAAAAATTATTATTTTAAGTAGGTTTACACCTTCCTTCAGTGATCTAAATATAAAAACATGTGTAGACTTCTAAGGTCAGGAGCGTCCGCCAACTCCGCCATCTATGTTTGAAATTTTTAAGAATCTTTTAATATGGACAAACCAGGATTTTGTAACTGTAGTAACAACAATGGACGATCAACTGTTGTGGAAAATCACAGTAGCCAACGTCTTATTCAGGCATGGCTGATGATGAGACTGCAGTAGTAGGCTAATCTTTTTACAGCTTTAGCCAAAAGCAGTTTTACAATTCTAGAAAGACTCAGTCATCAGTCCATAGACTAGGGCAGTAATTTTCAAACTTTTTCTATTCGTGTACCATACAGCAGTTTCATACAGTGTTTGCATAGCCTACCACCTATATATTCCAAGAAAATCTCAAAATACACAACAAAAGGCAAACAAGTTTAACGAATATCAGCACAAGGCTCAAAAACACAAAATCATTAAAATTAAACTAAATAAGGTAGCCTAATTTTATAAGCTGTTTAGCTGTCGCATGAATAGAAGACCAATAAATAGACTGCACTACTTCTGCTATCATCAGTACCAACGTTGAAAACTGACAAGTCTATATTCTACAGGATTCTGATTCTACTAGATAGGCTGCCTTACCCTACTTCAGTTTACCAAACCAGCCCAGGGTTGCCAGATTGATAAAACAAAAAAGGCCAAATGCATCCCCAAAAAAGGCCAAATTATAGAAAAAAAGGCCAAATTATAGAAAAAAAGGCCAAACCTGAGGTTCTGTTCTCTTTGTTGAAATCAGTGGTGTTTTTGCACTTCCTTTCAACAACAAATTAGATAATATTTACCCAGTTTCTATTGTTCTACATGTTATCTGTTAAAGAAAAATTGCTTAGTAAAATTCCTGAAAAAATGCAATCCATAAAATACAAACAGATAGGTATGGAAGCAATTACAAATACAACTGAGATATGTATTTATATATATAACATTAGGCTAAGCATCATCCTGTAGACTAAAAAGCTATTAACGTCCACCAGTGAGACTCTGGTGACTAGTGAGCAGAGGCAAAAGGAAATAATATTGGCATATCACTTAATGCAATATAAAATACTATATATGCCTATATACAATATTTATACCCAATCCAATTACTTGTAGGCTACATTAAACACCCAACACTGCAAAATCAGAGAAATCAATTGCATTTATGTCCAACATCCTTCCACAATGAACACTCCTTATTCTAGGAATGCTAGCGCCTCTGCCATTTCGTTACTGCTAGTTTCACCATAAACAGCTGTGGCCGAGTGGTTAACGCGTTAGGCTCGCAGTCGAGAGCCTGCATGTTCGATTCCAGCCACCCGCACTTGCTGTTGTTTCTCTGGGCAAGAAACTTTACGATAATTGCCTCTACCCAGTGATCGATTTCAAGTAATGAGTAGTACCAAATTTAAGTCATAAGTAGAGTGGACAACTGGAAACAGACATTGCAGTCGGCTGCAGCGTGGGTTAGGCGTACGTCGGAAGGCCTACACCGATGCATAGCGCCAGGGGCGCCGGAACGATTTTTGACTGGGGGGGCAAGATTACGAAAAAAGGGCACTTTTGTTTACTGAAAGGGCAATTTTTTTTCAAGTAACATATAGCGATAATGCTAATGTATCAGCTCACTATGTATTGAGTAATGATAGCCTACAAGCGTCCGGTATACAAAGAAGGGCATCATGCTATGTTATAATGATGTAACCTATTGTCAAGCCTTAAAGCAACCTGCGGCCATGGCCGCTAAGTAGTGCTTGAATGACCGCCGGTGCTACCTCCTCAATCGGCCAAGTTTGGCCGCCGGTCTCTTCTAACCAATAATTTAATTTCGCAATAGAATGATCGTGGATTAACTGTCGAAAATATGTAGTATCAAAGAGTGACGCAAAATTAGGTCAGCGAGTCATAATCGCCACTGTTGCATTGTGCGGGGATATTTGTTATTGATGAAATATATCCATCTGCGATCACCAGCGCTGTAAGTCTTGTTTGTAATTTCCGACGTTTATTTTAACAAAGTCTTAATCCGAAGTGCTAATTTACATCGGCTGGCAATATTGTCGTTTTTATGTCGATTCGATGTTGTCGGACATTGAATCGTTGTTAAAAAGGAGAACTAGGTTAGACTGGTTAGTTTGACATCGGAGGGGAAAACATTTTTTGATCATTGCAAATGCTTCTTTTAGCTATGTCCTTCACATCATTGAAATACTTATTTTATTACCTTGCCGTCATCGTCAACACAAGTCGAACGTTGTTTTTCGTTGTTAAAAAGAATTCTAGGGGAGTGGCGAACTTCTTTAAAATCAGCTACATTGGAGACACTCGTGCGAGTGTCGTTAGATGGTCCCGCAGTACTGGATCACAATCCCGATAAAGCACTTATTGCGTGGTGCAACGATTCTATAATTGTAGGACGTCGCCCAGGCTCGGGCTTCAACAACGCTAAGTGATTTTAGCATTGTTGCAAGTTTAATTCTATTTAAGCTTACTTGTGCTATCGTTATTTTTATTTTGTATTTTGGCCTCCAAGCACGCAGATTTGGCCGCCGAGAAGGAGCTCCCGGTAGGCCACGATGGCTGCCGAAAAAAAAAAACGAGGTTTAAGGCCTGTACTGTGTTGCAAAATTTTGTGCAGTAAATATTATTTTGAGGCAAAAATGAAAGATTATAATTAGGCTAAAAGCGAAAAGCAGAAATTGTTATATTGCAAAATGTGCAGTAGCTTACATGACTTTAAAAAGGCACCATTGCCCCCCTGCCCCTCCATCTGCAGAAAAATTGAGGGCAGGGGGGGCATTCGCCCCCCCTGCCCCCCCGCTTCCGGCGCCCCTGCATAGCGCTCAAGTCCGCTTTCCCGCAATGCAGGGTAAAGATATGAAAAACAAACAAACAAAATATCAGATGTGAAACGCCTTATCATTATGACACTGGCATCAAAGTTTGAGCAACATTTTCCATTCAGCAGCATGTCCGTTTCGTATTTGCAAAATCGCTTGCAAAAGCTCAGTCTGCATTTTGTTTCGTGGTTTTGTTTTCACTTCAGTAAGTGATGAAAAAATCCTCTCTACTACTGCATTACTGACAGGGATGCAGAGACATGTTAAAGCATAGCTAGCAAGGTCTTTGAAATGGGCATGATGTAAAACGCTACACTAAAACTTTTCACTGTTGCTAGGGATACCCAAAAGAACTATGAAAACCAAAAGAAAAAAAGGCCAAACAAATGCCAATCGGGAAACTAAAAAAAGCCAAAAAAAGGCCAAGTGGCCAAACCAGGGATATCTATAACTACGGGATTGGAAACTCTATCCAGTGCTATACATCAGTAGGGTCATCACATTACTACGACTACAGAAAGATTAACAAAACAAAATACCGACTAAAAGATATACAAAATTTGATTTTACAATAATAATACAAAATGTACACTCATATTAAAACTTAATTAATTATAAAGGTACATTTAAGCTGCTAGAAAAAAAAACGATGAATACAAAAAATGAATGAATGCAACCAAAAAGAGTCCAAAAACCGCCTACTGTTGTTCTTTAGCTTTTTGCGTGCTGCAAATCGGATCAGAAATAAACGAGGAGTGTTCAGCAATCAGTGAAATATGCTGTTCTATCATCAACTTGTTTACAGACCAATCTAGTACGAAACCAATACGTTCAAGATGTCATCAGAACTATAACCAATAGTCATTCTGGAATTTTTTTAAGCAGCAAACAAAATACAGCATGTACGCTAATGGAATACGAACAAATAAACAAACCAGGCAAGCGTAGACTTTACAATTTACAGCAGGTGAATTGATTGTTACACTTTTGGTTGTTTGTTTAGCCTACTACTTGCTGCCCTTTGTGGTCAATTTACGTGATTATTTATCACAGCAGCGCACAAAGAAAAGTGACCCTACTGGTGTATAAAATGGTTTTCAGTTCCACAGAGTTTCCAATCCCGTAGTTATAGATATCCCTGGGCCAAACAAAAATTGTCCGCCCAAACACTTTTCAAAAA
Organism: Aplidium turbinatum; assembly: GCF_918807975.1. Taxonomy (NCBI): domain Eukaryota; kingdom Metazoa; phylum Chordata; class Ascidiacea; order Aplousobranchia; family Polyclinidae; genus Aplidium; species Aplidium turbinatum. The sequence goes on along the minus strand of NC_137476.1, from coordinate 21,811,601 downwards.
GGCCATATTTCTGAAATTTGGCCGTAAAAAGGCCAACCTGGCAACCCTGGACCAGCCTATTTCTAAACTTTTTTAACATCCAACAATTCGGTCCGCTTGGTGGTGATATATGAGCAGATAAATTAATATTATTTGAGTAGATTTATTTCTGCTCAAGAAAACATCCAACACAGACATTACCGCGTCCGCTTGTAAGACACTGATGCGTAATCTGTGAATGGGAACACTGTATGAAGATTCTCTTTGTGATATACAATATACCATCACATTTTTTTGCAAAATGCAAATCTCACTTTTTTGTGTCTACGCAAGAAGTAGGCCTGGTCAAATATGCAATCGCACCAAATTAAAAATAGGCCTTCAAATGGCAAAGTAAGGCTAAGCAAGTTTCTAGGCCTCGGTCATTTTCCGCCTCGACAGCTCAAGTGTTATATCCGACTTTTAAAAAAAAACACGTCCTCAAGATCAAGCAAAGGTGGATAAACTCGACTCATGAATGTGCACTTAAACAACGCAATTTTAAGAACTGGTTTTTAATCAGCACTCAGCAGCACATAGTGAACGGAATAATTCACAGACAACAAGCGATAGCTTCATTCTGTCGAGTGGTTAAAAGCTCATCCAAATATGCAAAACTGTCAAGAATAAGCTTAGGTCTACAAAGAAGCTCAATAAATTCTACCAATAGCCTATGCTAATTTCAGATACCATAGCGCAGTGTTTCTCAACCCCGAGTCCGCGGACTCAAATGAGTCCGCGGAAGGGCCTGGATGAGTCCGCGAGCACAGTTGCTTTTGCTAGTAGGCTAGTCAGTTAATATTGTATTACAAATAAAACGTAAAGCTCACAGCTCTTTAAAGGACACGAAACTTCGTCGGCACCTAAAATCAAACCATGGAAATTTTGTTAACAAATCTCTTGAAGTAGGCTATTTAAAGAAAAAGAGCATCAGGTGAAGCAAAGTCGCATTGATCGCCCAACTGCTTGGGGAGGAATAGTATATTCTCACAGTCATGCAGTGCGTGCTTCTTTTGCGGTTGTATGGAAAATCGCTTGTGCAAAAGCACCTCACACAGCTGGAGAAAATTTGATTAAACCAGCATCTGTTGAAATGGCCAGGATAATGTGTAGTGATGCTGTTACTAACAAACTGGAAATGGTTCCTTTGTCAAACGACACCATGAAGCGGCGTATCGAAGAACTCTCAAAAAATGTTCTGCAACAAACAATCGCTGCCATAAGATGCTGTCAAAGATTTAGTTTGCAACTGGATGGGACAACCGATATCGGAAGTGATGCACAGCTCATGGTGTTTGTGCGATATTTTGACACAAATGATTTCGTTGAGCAGTTTCTGTTTTGCCGTCCACTTGCTAAAAATACCACAGGAGAAGAAATATTCAAAAAAGTGGATTACTTCTTTGAAGAACATCAGCTTGAGTGGTCTAATTGCGTGTCTGTTTGTGCTGATGGTGCTCCAGCCATGATGGGAAGTAAGAAAGGCTTCATGAGTTTTGTGAAAAAGAAAAACAATAACATTTCGGTCGTTCATTGTCTTCTCCACAGAGAAAATTTGGTAACAAAAGAAATACAAGAAAATCTTGCCATAGTTTTCAAAGAGGTTGTATCTGTGGTGAATTATATTAAATCTCGTCCTTTGAACACTCGCTTATTTCGTGCTTTGTGTGACGAAATGGGAGCGGAACTCAGTGGGCTTATGTTCCATTCAACTGTTCGTTGGTTGTCACGAGGAAAGGTGCTTGAGAGAGTGGCTACTCTTAAAGAGGAAACCCATGCTTTTTTAAAAGAGCAAAATCATGAACTTGCTGATCGCTTTCGTGATGATGAATGGATTGCAAAGTTGCTATTTTTGGCCGATGTTTTCAGCCATGTAAACCAACTGAATAGTTCTATGCAAGGAAAAGAGAAACTATTTTTTGATGTTTTGGAAAGTATTGATGCATTCAAACGTAAAATAAAGCTGTGGATGCATTGAATGAAAAGTGGGAGGTTAGCTGCTTTCCCAGGATTGAACTTATTTGTGGAAGAGAAAGATATCAATTTGGGCGTCATTCTTCCCATCTATCTTGAGCACCTCAACACATTTCTTTCTGAATTGGATCGTTATATTCCTTCCAACAATTATTGCAGGATCTTTAATTGGGTTCGGAATCCTTTTCAGGTGTCAGCGCTAGAACTTCACTCAGATATGGACTGTATTGCTGAACAGTTGCTTGAATTGCAAAGCCGACAGATGTGGAAAGACAAGTTTAAAAAGGCTTCTTTGACTCAATTTTGGGCAAATGTGCAGTCGATGGAGCCTAGTCTTTCAGATCTTTGCAAGCAAGCTGCAACAGCTCTTTTGCCATTTCCAACCACATACCTGTGTGAATCTGGCTTTTCAACTCTGACGATGATCAAAACGAAGTATGGCAATAGACTTCAACCGGAAGATGACATTAGATGTGCACTGACAACCATAATTCCAGAATTCGATAAACTTGTCAAGCAAGTTCAAGGACAAGGCTCTCATTGAGTGTGTGTTGAGTGAAAAACAGTGCTTGCTTTTTTCGTTGATACCGTATTAAACTCTCTTGGATAGAAATCAAAAAACCTATTTTTCGTTAATATATAGCTTGAGACCGCGGATATATAGGCGAGCTTGAGAATAGTCCGTGGGTCAAAAAGGTTGAGAACCACTGCCATAGCGCAACGTCAACACTTCCTATCAAGGCAAGCAGTTTTGTTATCACACCTTCCATGAACATTCTCTCCCAATAGACTATAGGCTACGTCCAATTAAAACTGTATTTTGCAATGTAGGATTTACAAACCACAAACAGTGCTGAACCCTGGAAGTGATGAAGAAACAATGCACAAAATAACACTGAAATAGAGGTGTCATTGAATGTGTAAATAAAAGTGCATGAGTAGACTATATTTAAAACAGAAATATTAGGATTGGAATAAGAAGCAGGCCCACAAAAAAGCTTGTAAATCGTAGCCGATGGGGCCTACTATTTTTAAAAAAAAACAGGCACATAGGAAACTAGGCTACATTTTCCCAAGAAACACCGTGACAATTGGTTAGGCTATTGGTGTTGACAACTATATCGGTGAAACACAACTAAGGAAAAACATGTTTTTGTTTTAAATCGATAGGCTACCTCATTTCGCTTCTCTGTCCGAAGAGTTTTCGAAACTTTGGGCAAAAAGACGCAAGCGCATACAGGGAAGCCACTTTAACATGAAGAAATTCTGCCAGAACCCAATGACAACGCCAACCAATCAGAACACGTTATAAGAGGCTATCGTCCAATTGTGACCTTTCTAGCACTCAGTCAGAGAGTTAATCCTTGTTTTGAGCTTTATTTGGTGGTTTAACATAATGTATTTTAGCCTCTGTCACAATCAATGTGGGAGGTCTCGCGACGGGCTACTTTGTATCGTGATCGAGCGTGCTGTTTTGATTGTAAAATTCTTATGCTATAGGTTATCATCGGTTAGGCTATTGTCCAGAAGTAACCTTTAATTGCGAGATCTCTATTATGTAATGTATTTCCAGAACATTCATTCAGAACAAACCTAGAATGTTCTTTTGTTTTCCACGATTGCCAAATGTCGTTTGTCATGACGTCATAAGGATGTTTACCAGTAGATCTGTAATTGCGAAATCTTTATTATGTAACGTATTTTCTAGATCATTTTACTGCTACGTGAAGATCTAGAAGTTTCTTTAAACTTGCTTGTTTACGTTTAGTGCAGCGCGACAGAGCAATGAGTCCTTATGATATAACATTACGTAACGCTCTCGAAGTTACTAGACCGAACAATCTTCTATAAATAGTGGTGTAAATTGATGAATTTTTTTTTATGAGTTGATTATGAGAGTTGTGTTATGAGTTGTGGATTGGTAAAAGGTGCAGAAATTATTGTTGATTGAGATTTAAAGTAATTGAATACAAGTAGATGAGAATTGGTGCTGATATAAATTTTGTTCGAAATTAGAGTTATTTGAGAAGCCGTTCGTTAAAGTCCTTCAAGAATTTTCATTATCATTTCACCAGTAGAAATATTCGACATTTAATTGACTGCCTTTCGGTAATATCCCATTAAACTACGTCATTGAACCTTTCCTAGTCTCTTTCCTGGTAAGAGATAGAAAGAAATCGTGACACCTACACAAAACAAAATATATAGCAGGCTAACTCAAACGTTTTGAACACGTAGGCTACGTGTGTCTTCATCAAAAATTAAATCTGCAACATACATAAAATGAAAAATTGTAAGATAAATTTGACTTTGCACTATAACTGTTTCGAAATCATCTCTCGAGGCAGGTCTGATTTTCAGACTAAGATCATGGAAGCCAAGAATCAAACGTAACAATCCATCTCTCAGCCGGCAGTTATTCGCATGTAGATCATCGTTCCTTTTGTGTGTGTTCTAATAGTTTGTCAAATGCCTGTAGTTTACGCCTCATGTGATCTGTTTCCCACCGTATAATTTACTCGAAATCATTCTTGTAGTTGTAGGCTTATCATTTTTTCAGTTTGTGCTTTTCAGTCAGGAGTGTCGTTACAGTTATAGTGCAAAGTCAAATTTATCTTACAATTTTTCATTTCATGTATGTTGCAGATTTAATCCTACGTGTCGAAAACGTTTGAGTTATTATGTTATCTTGTTTTGTGTGTAAGCAAACACATAATGTTAGACAGCTAAGTTAGCCTATGTTATATCCGCTTGTTTTGCTTGTCTATGGTTTAAAACCAAAGCTTTATTTGGTATTTACAGAATAAAAAAGAGAGTATAGTCTAATGGCAGGGGTGGTAATCGAACCCATGTCATGAAATGACTACTTTCTAGCCCTAAGCCAACCAGCTGACAGAGAATCCATCCCTTCATTTGCTTTGTATCATATTCTTTTCCCCTTTTTTACGTCACGGAAAACGTAGCTTATGATTGGTTGATTGGTTCGAGGTTTCAATGGCTGTGGCGGAATTTTGTCATGTTAAAGTGGCTACCCGCATACAGTGACCTCAAGTAAAAAGCAAGTGTTGCCCTACGTTTATGAGAAAAAATAATAAATCAAAAAATTTAAACCACAACGTGTTTATAAATGAATGAATTTTACCATTTATCACAAAGCAAACTACATAGAAACAGTCAAATTTGAAATTATAGTTCGAAGGTTTTGTATGTTTGCCAACTGTGGAATTAGCCAACCTAAAATCTGCTTTAAATGTGTGAAGAAGGCAGTTGATATGGTATGAGCTGGTGTTGCAAAAAGAATACAGATTAGGTTTAAATTATGAAGTGGATGGTGACGAAGGAAGACTGAAGCAAAAATGGTAAAGTTTTGAGGAATGATTGAGGGATGTGCGTAGCGTTAGTTTCGAGAAAGTAGATGGAAAGTTCGTGATTAATGAAAGAAATAAGCTATTTAGCAAAACCGGTCAACCTTCTCTAACGTGTAAAATTGGTCTAACATGAGAAGTCATCTTGACTGCAGCTGTGCAAAATGCGAATTACGTCTAAGCAACGTAAAATCATAACGTGAAGATGGCATCGGCTTTACAAAAATGAAAAAAATCAGTTAAAGCAAATCATTGACTTCATCAAATCAATTAACACAAGTTTTTAAATGAAACGAAACTTACATCACCCACTTGAAAATTGTGTCAATTAAACCATGTTCCACAAATATAAGTAGGCCTAGATTGAGTCTAAAAAAATTTAAGTTTCTAAGTTTGAATGTTTACTCATAAGCAAAAAGTTATCTGAATTTAATCAGATTTAAAACCTAACTTTACGCGAGTGCTTTTTCAACTGTATCAGACTAGCATCCTCAGAAATAAGTTTTGAATTGGATTCTCTGTGTAGGCCTACATGTTTCACTTCAGAGTCCACCTTCTTGGGTTTTGAAGAATATTCTACATCTACGTGTTCTGAGATATCTTTCAAGTTCCAGTGTTTGAAAGAATATCCCATATCTCTATGCTTTGAATTAGGCACATTGATATTTTGCTCCGCCCCACGCCATAACCGCTTTTCTTTTCCAGAATCAATGGAGAGAAATTTTGATTGAAATCTTGATAGCTTCGCTTCACTAAAACAAACAATGTTAGTGATAAATCTATGCGGTCAAACGTGAGATATGAAAGAAAATGCTGGGCATGAAGTTTTGATGAATACAAACCAGTAAGTAGGCTATGTGAGACACTAGCACAATACATAAAAATAAGCAATCCTGTTCAAAGACACATGCAGTTGTGGTGCAATGCATGTCATGATGTTATTGCCAGTTGCTCCATGCACAAATAGAACTCTTAACTATTACGCTACTTGCAACCAAACATTACAATTTTCTGCTTTTTAAACCATGAAGGTTAGATGGGCCAAACTATCCGCACACTAAATGATGATGAAGTTTCGAAATTATAATATCAACAACCGTCAACAAATGTCACTCTTCCTTCAGTTGAGATTTCTCCTGGCTCAATATTTTATGGAAGTTTGAACAAGTACTGTTTTGTAGTCCAGCAGTCAGCTATGCAACGACAAAGCAGCATGAGGTGAATGCAGTTGTCCGGTCTTCAAATCTTTTTTCCATCAACATCTATTCTACACCTGAAGTCACCTCTTAGTCGTGATGTCCCAAGTAAGTTAACGTGTTAAACGTAACAATAATCACCGGTAGACTGATTAGTGATTACCCTATTTCATGGACACACCAACTGTCTGCATGATTAACTGTCTCCAAGATAAATGTTACAAAATTGTACATTAAAATCAATCATAGGGGAAGAGAAGGTAATTGGATACACCCCGTCCAGCCCCCTTACAAAATTGAACAAAAAATATTAATCGAAAATACTATCATGAAGTGGAAGATCTGTGAAAATAATGCCTACAAAAATTACACCATGCAGCTAACTCGATCGTGCTTTTGTGACATAAAATTGGAAAAGTGTGTTTTTGTGTATTATGGTAAAGTTTTGAGCTAATAGTTATTTTCCTCTGGAAAAATAAAAAAAGTTCTAGAAAGATAAAACCAAACTCATTTAACAGTTCGTTGATAAGGCTTCAAGGCATGGCTTACTATATTACAGGCCTTCCAGACGCGCAGTGCTAGCTAAAAACTGGAGGCGAGCTTCTCTGTTATGTATAGAGAATGGCAACCCTGAATGTTTGGTCCAAACATTTGTGCGTGTTTGAAAGTGCTACAATCTTGTTGTAAGAGGCAGAGAGCTCATGTTATTGCTATAGCCCAGGATGTTTTTATATTGTTTTTTAGGAAGCTTATTTCTTTTCTGTATTTGCACAAACATTTGTTGGTGCTTTCATATTAACTATTAATACTACTTACTAGAAGAGTAACTCCAACTAGGGTATGCTGTACACCAGCACTAGGTATGCAGTACACCTGCACTAGCACTAGCCATTCTTAGTTTTGCTAGTTCAGATCTTGCAGCCTGTGTAGCTTTATAGATAAAAGTCTAGTATATATAGAAGTTTTGTATTTTATTGAAGAATTCAAATGAAATGATTTCACTCAGACGGCTACTTTAGCTTGAAAAAAGGTGCATGGTGCATTTTATAGCAGAACAGTTCTCACATTTTGCAAAGTGTATGGATGTGGTGTGAATTTTTGAAAAGTATCCACATACAGTATTCTTGCATGGCAGTGAGTGCTAACCTAAGAGCTAAGATATTGAGTAATACTGCACTGGCCATCTTTGAACAGTAAGTACAATGTTGCAAGTACAATGTTGTCCAGCAATGGGTAAAAGAATAAGTAGTTGAAAAATCAAAGCCGAAAGATGTTTTAATCAGACTACTGACGAGTGAGCTAATTTGATTGTGATCCAAGAAGCCTGGCCTTAAGGCAGTTTAGTATTGGAAATTATTTCTGTCAAAGTTGGCATAGTTTAATAACCTGCGCAAGGGTATGGAGTGGCCGCATGGTTGTGGTTGTCATCTTTCGATTGGAATAATTTTCAATGCTAAAGTTCAGGTTTGCCGAAATGTAGTTATTATAGTTTTTCATCTGTCACATAGGTATTATATATTTTGGCCAGAAAGTGATTTACTGGTATTGGTTTTGTTGCAAAATTTTGGAAAATTAACTTTTTACCGGTAGCCTACGGTGCATAGACAATTTATTGTGTGCAACAACACAGAAATAATATGTTTACTTCTTTTTTGATGCAGCCATACATAATATTAATCAAGCTTGTAATCAAACTTATTATCTTAAATTAGTAAATACTGAATGGGATGCAAATGTTGTGTGACTCAAAAAAGACAAAAAGCAAAAAACATTCCTGTGAAATATTCGAACAACGTACTTATTTTATTTATTAATGACCGGATACCAGATTTAAGGTCTAGCGTGCCAGCATTACAGTACATCGTGGTCGAAACGAAATTAGAATTGATAGTGAGCTATGGATTTTAGAATAAATAAAAGTCATTTAGCTTGATTTCTTTGGGTTGATAGTTCATTATGTGTATTTTAATTAATGTGTTGTTGTATTTGAATAAGGTAGAAATGTTTTTATTGAACTAGTCTGTAGTTAACTATCTGGAATTGACTTATTTAGATGTAAATAGTCTCACCCTTGATATAAAAATACATATGAAAATATGCTGAATCAGACTGGACTTTATTCATTCGATTCAAAACCTCCTTAGGAGTGAGAGCCTTAACAAAAAATAGAATCAATAATTAACAACTCCGTTTACCGCAAAATGCCAAAGAAAAAAAGTTGCGGATGTCAATTATAGCGCAGGATAATGTGCCAGACAGCCCCAATACAGTTATCTGCGAACGCCGGCATTGGCCTAAAAATTATGCAACAGTTAAGTGCTATGGCAAGGATAGACCAGCTGAGCCACCATCTGTGTTTAATGATATCAAACCAAGTTTGCTTCCAACAAGAAATTCTATACTTAAGCGTAGAAGCACTGTCAAAGCATCAAATGCGGGACGAAATGTCCAGCCAGACCAGTATGCCATGTATGCAGAGGCACAAAAAATTAAAAGCTTTGATAACTTGTGCCATTGCATTAAAACTTTTGATTGTGCTAAAAAGCTAATTTTGCTAGAAACTAAGGAAGAATTAATATTGCAATCTCAGCGGTTCTCAGCCATGGAAACATTTTGAGATGGGCTGCAGACCTATTTAAAAAATGCTAGATTCATTGAAAATTTTAGTTTCATTTGTTTCACTGGTAGTTAATTTTTCACTTGTGCGTTAGTTTAGTAGTTTTGATAGTAGTAACAACGAATGATGCTGCTGTTTTTTACTACAGAGTGGCAATTTTTGTTCTAATTATAGATTCGGTGGCATGTTGCAATCAATGCCTTGTATTGCACCATATACGAACCTTGATTTTAAGCTACTACAACAGTGTGAACACTGAACAAGATAGTGGGTCACGAAATTTCTGCTTGGTAAAAATGGGCCACAAAAGATAAAAGGTTGAGAATCACTGTGCTAGCATGTGGCTTTCGTATACTATAGGCTATTGCCAGAAGTTACAATTTATTAATTGGCAATGTAAAACTCAATTAAAAACTCAAAGCTCACAGCAAATAACTGCATATTTGTTTATAAATATTGTTGAATTGAGTGTAATGCATACATTTTCATGTTGATAAACTTTTAAGTTTCTTTTGTTGACATTTGGTTAAATCGCAATTTTGCATGCTTTCTGAGCACTACACAACCTATAGCAAAATCAGTTATTTTATGTTATTTCAATATCTAGCAACATTTATTCAGTGTAGAAGTAGTAGGTTTGACAGTCAGAAATGTAAAAATGGTTGCAAAACGGTAAAATGATTGGTCTGTACCAATTACACGTTAAATGTGATTTTAAAACACTCGTCTCCAGTTTTTAGCTGGTACTGCGCGTCTGGAAGGCCTGTAATATAGTAAGCCATGCTTCAAGGGCATGTTACGTTTCTTTTGCAATGAGCATTCCGAGCATACAAAAATCAGAATTTTATAAAAAAAAAATTGGAAAAAGTGAAAAAAGGTAAACCGATACGTGTGCAGAAGGTAAATTGATACAGTATATTAAATTCCCTTCCGTAAGTGTAATAAATGCTGTCACTGATCTAGTTGATTTAAATAAGTTGTTCTTTTCAACTAGATCTGCTACTTTGGGAAACAGCTATTATATAGGCTTTCGTAGGCCTGCCCCTATATGCTATCTGCTGTCAAAAAACAAGAACAGCGTAAGGCCCGAACCTTGAATAAGAACTTCGGCCAATCATCCTTCCCATGTTCATCCCGCAGCAGAAGCTTTGCCACACATATGGGGCTCAATAGTTATCTTTGTACCCAAGCACGCCAACGAAACATTAAATTTTCATTTGTTGCTTTGCTGTCAAAGGGGATTTCTGTATTAGTTTTACTCTATCAAATTACTTTCCGGGTGTAAATTTTCAAGGTAAATTGATACATTTGACGTTTTTAACATTCCAATTTTTAAAAAAGTAACAAAAATAGGAAAGTGAAAATGTTTTTAAAAAGTGGGTACGAGATCAGACTTTTATTTCAACCTAAAATCAATAGTTTGTACCACTTAATTTTCAGTTAACCGGCAAAAATGTTAAAAATGTATCAAGTTACTTTCTCTTCTCCGCCGTAGGAGATCAATAAAACATTTTGGGGGTGCGAACAAAATTTGCCCAACTTTTGTCTGTGCAAATATATTTTCATATATTTTCAATGCGCAACAATTTACTCAAATACCTGGACATTTATGACCTTTTTTTGTAGCGGGGATGCGACTGTCCCCTTGCACCCCCATTTCCTACGGCTATGAATGCAATTGGCACCATTTCATGCTTTGAAATAGTTACAGGAGGCACCTGTGTTGTCGTACAAACGAAGGTTGTTGGCTTACTGATGAAGAGCTATCGTCGTCTTTGCGAAATCCTTTTGTTAAAACTGCATCATGAGACGAGACATCAAGCTTGGAAGACTTTTTGCTATTTGATAGTTTGTCCATTGCATCAACATTGGTTGGAGTCTTCGACCGCGGAGGAGATGGAGCTCCAACGTTTTTGTGATCACTGAGTTTTGCATCGATGCCAGTTCCTTGGAATTCCTTAAGGTTTAAACCAAATTCAACATTTCATAAACATTGTAGAAAAAACAGTCAAAGCTTAAAGTTGAGCACTCATTTTTATCAGATCGTTATACAGCAAATTATTTCATGACTGTGATAAAAGCTGTTAAACAAGCATAAAGTAATAACCATGTCATTCATAGCTTTGTTATTCGTAAACAGGCTTATTCAATTCACCAGATGAAGATATTTTATAAATGCTTACGACATTTAGAGCAATTAATTAGAGCATCCACATGTAAATAAAAAGCATCAAACCAAATCGGAATGGCTTTAAACTGTAGTAAACCAATAGAAAGTAGGCTAAATGATATGCTCAATTATGGTTATTTTTCATTGTATTTACGTCAGTGTTCATGAAGTAGTACTTACAGTATTGACCGCTGGTGGTCCACACACTTTAAATAAACTATACATAAAATAAATCTAAGATCTAAATTCCAAGTCAACTTGTAAAGAATTTTCAAAATTAAAATTTAACCTAATCTTAACTATTATTGTAAAGCAGGGGTCATCAACCTTTTTTGCATGCGGGCCACTTTAGCACTGTTGGAGAGCTGTGGCGGGCCGCACTAATAAAATTTTAGGTAGGTTGACTCTTATGCTAGAAAAGAACTCATTTCGTATCCAGTATCCAGCGTTACATGTTGTTAATATTTATCTTAGAATATTGTAGCAACAAAATTAGTCGAACAACGCTACTTCCGGGCCAAACTTCTTTAACAACACTTTTGACTTCTTTAGCAATTCCTAATAAACGAGGCCACTTGTTTTGCGCACTTAAAGCGAGGGAAGCGGTTTCATCAGAATATTCATCGCCAAGCAAGAGTGGTGTTGTCATTTCGCTTCACAAAATATATCTTGCAATTAACAGTTTCAGTAAACAAGGAAATGTTTGACACATGGCAATACAGGCAATGATAGTGACCTGCAAACATGTCAGTGAAAAATAGGCTCCATTAACAGGGAGAAAGAAACCAGGCACCATGAAACAAACGCTTGTGGAAATCACCGAAAAAGCGTTTCTATCGAAATTCATGAACAGTGTTCCCTCTAAAAAAGCAATGAATTGGTTTTTCATCCTTTTTGTGAGAGTCTCTAAAACCGTCTTTCTTTGATTATAAAAGAAATGTCACTCGCGGTGCTTATCAGCATGGCAAGAATTGTTGATTAACAACATTTTGCAGTACTAAGCTAAATATTTTCGCATTACAACCAGAAAGTCTTTAAATTTAAATAGGCTATTTTGTTTTGCCAATTTATTATAAATTGAGTTGGCACAACGGCCTATTTTGCCAACAAAAACTTGCATAAACGGAACACAGCTCATGAAACACAATAACGGTGAAACGCACAATATAGTGTTTACATGACATTTACAAACTTACAATAAGCAACCTTATGCTCACAGACAATTTCGAAATTCGAAAACAGACGTTTTAATCAACCACTGGGACAGTGTGGCTGGACATCGCATTGGAATAACTTTAAGCGACCCCCACATAGAACTACAATCTAATTGGTTGGTCGGTAGAATCGTATGCAAAGCGAAAATATGCTTCCCGGAAAGTATTTTTTGCCTTCATGCTCTTTAACTCCTCAAGAAAACTATTTTTGGTTATATTTGTACGCTGATACCTTCCACGGGCCGCACACAACAGCGTGGCGGGCCGCATGCGGCCCGCCAGTTGGTGACCTCTGTTGTAAAGCATAGAATTTTCAAAATTAAAATTTAATGTAATCTTACCTATTATTGTACAGCATAAAATTGAGTAAACTAACATGTAAACTTAAAGATTGTTTTTAAGAAAATTAGTTCATATGTAAAATTTTGAGGTGACTTGATGTGAAACAGCTCAAAAACCACTCATCGCTATACATGTCAACAAACAAATCTTATGCAGCGATTTGCTTACACTAAAAAGCATGAAACACCAGCAACTTTCAAAAAACAATGACTCCAAACTAAAAAAAATTACTTAAAAATAAGCCTACCTGCGGAGGTAGAATGGTGCTGTGATATCGCTGCGCCTGGGGTCCAGACAACCATGTCTTGGAGGAAGAGTCGTATAACTGATGTGCCATCAAGTCGTGAAACTTTGCTGAATGCATTTTGGACAGTTTTGACGCCCGTTTTCGCCACTATTGAAAAAAAAGGCAATTAGCTAAGCTACCGCAAGTGATACACAATTGTAAAATTTCAAATAACTGTTAGCAAAATGCCCAAAAAAACTGTAGCTTACCTAATAATTTCGTAGTTGAAAGACTTAGATTGCTATGCCATATGTTGTAAAAGTGACTCGCACATTTTGAAAAACTACTGACTGCGATTTGAGGATTGCCAAGACAATGAATAGAATGATCACAAAGATCCGTTTTTTGTTTTGTCAATCCTAAGCTTCAGATACCCGGCATAATTAGAATATAGCCGATTTACGTAATCTTATTTTTTTTATAATATAATTTTTAAAAAGTTGAATTATCTCTTGTTCAAACCTGATATAAAAACAATCTTCGTTCTGATGATTTATGACCCCATTCGGTCGCAACTTGTAAAGCTGTTTCTCCGAACTTGTCTTCAGCGTTCACAAACTTTCCTATCGAAAAAAAAAAAATTAATAAAGATACACCTGAAGAGAAAAAACTTTTCTACGGAATCAATAACACCATGCTTGCGTAACAGCAGACAGTCCGCCCCGATAGCTCAAGTTGGTTGAGCGCTTGACTTTACAAACAAAGAAACTGCAAGATCAAGCAGCGCTGGTTCGACTCTCGGGGTGTGCGCTTGAGCAACCCACTTCTAGAACAGCTCTCCATTCAACGGCACTTGATAGATGGAATAAATCGCAGACAGCAACACTTTGACAATCGAAAACTTTACTCTGTCAAACTCGTTGACAGGGCCTACATCAATGGTTCAAAGCCTCAACAAGTTATGCATGCGAAACTATCAGAAATAAGCACTCGAAGAAGCTTTCTCTGTCCTAGGATAAAAATAAAATCAATCAATAACTGTACAGATGAAAAGAAAACTTGTTGCTTCATTTGGTATCATTACGTGGCACACATTAATCTACTGAAGCTGGTAGTGGTACTGGTAAGCCGTGCTTTCAGCTTGACTTGAATGTGAGAAGTCGACAGCTTGTATAGCTTAGTATTATTGTGTTTTTTCTCATTTGTTACCAACAGCTTGGTAGCGGCACGTGAAAGATGAATCTAGGGCGTTGCATGTTGTAGATCCTTGTAAGTCTCGCTCCCAATAGCTGTGTCAAGTGGTAGTATCGTTAAGCGGTTGACAGGCTGTTTTAATTTCAGTATGTTTTTTTGAAAATACACCCCTTCAATAATGTGAGTGCCACAAGTTTCAGAGCAGTGATGTTGAAACTTTTCAAGCACACACATGGCAAACTGAGATTTATCAGTAATATTGATGGCCACATCAGGATTTGTCTCTGTTTCTCAGAAACCAAACTGAAAACAAGTTGGTTCGTTTGTTGCGGCCAAATAACTAGTTGCAGAACATGAAGACAATAAGGTGTTGGGTGTTTTTGAATGCTGTCAAGTATATGCTGGCTGTTGGAGCCAACAGCGTAGGTAGAGACCAGCCAGTCACTAGAAAAAAGCAACGCCGTGGAACAGCGGTAGCATGCGCGAGAATGAAGGTTTGTAAAGTAGATGCTGTAATCTAAAATAATTGCACTCAGCCAATATCGGCATCAGTTAAAGACTGATACAACGATCACGTTTTGACGACGAATGATTGCTTCAAGCCAAATGAAAATTCATGATACGTATTGCTTGCTGCTGTGTGATAACTGTAGGGGTGTAACCTGTAGAATTATTACATCACTAAATAATTTGACTCTATAGATTGATCCACCATGTTACTGGGCTGTGGGTCTGGCCTGTCTGTGATGTCCCTGTCTTTAGTCTACACTTACTCTTTTCGTTGAGAAATTAAGCTACCGTAAAAGTGTCTGGAAGCGTGTTTTCCACTCTAAGGCCATCCGGTGCTTTTTCTCACAAGTTTACTTTGGAGTTGTCTCACTGTTGACGTCACTTCTGATGTTTGCAAAAGCAATGGCTTGCAGAGAACTATTGGAGCTTGCTGGTATATTGGATGTTTCAGGCATTCAGATAAATTGACAAGAAAGACTGAGAGCAAAGTTCAACTTGTTATAATGAGATGATCTCTCCCATACAAATTTGTCAGTTCTTCTGTGAAGTAGCACCTACTAGTCAGATTTCAAGCTGCTACTCTACCAAAAACTGTGTGGTTTTCGAGGTTTTACTGGATCTATATAATCAACATACAAATCCACGATATATAGCTAATGTTCCACTAAAAAATAATTTTTTATGTTATCAAGAAAACATGTCGATTAGACAATGGACATACCAGCACCATGAGTTAGCAGAACCTCTATGCTGTCATTCTTCCCACTAGCAGCCGCAACATGAAGAGCAGTTCGTCCGTTTTTAGTCCGAGCCGCTATGTTAGCACCTACAATAAAAATCACAAGTTATTAGGCTGCATTGGCTAGTGGCTACAGTAGCCAAAACACATATTGGAAAATTACCATGTAAAATAATATGTAGCCTAGCGAGCCTAACCAATACTAGAAAAAAAATAATACGTCAAAAAGGGAACACAGTTCGCTAGTCATGTATAAGAGCCCTTATAAAACAACGACACTCTGACTCCAAAAACTCTCGTCAATTTGCACAGCATTAGAGGACGCTTTAAACAAATCAATATGGAGGCAAAATGTGAAGGCGATTGCGGCACGTGGAGGTGGACCGGCAACCTTCTGCAATGGGGACAATGGGACATCACCGCCACCGGATTACAACTGGCTTACTACACCTACTACTACTAGTACTAGGCTGAAAAGGAACATTTAATCTACACTTTTGAACTAATTAACGATTAAGCTGCTAAAAGCGAAACTAAATCTATTCCATTGTGATGTAAGCTTATTGTGTAGCCTACTATATTATAGAATCTGATTGCTAATTAAGTTATTTCTCTCTTCCGCTCTTGCTAGCCACGGGGTCAATTTTCCCTCTTTGTGTTTCATTGCATATGCTAAACATGACATGTCGATTTATAAAGTAAGCTATTCAGTAAAAAATAACATAGCTTTTACATTGTACCTAAGTTTCTCATCGCTTGAAACAATGCATTGAATAAATTTGTAATCCTCTTATACAGAATACAATTTTGGTAAAGAGGTCACTTTCTTCAACCACAGAAATATACAACCAAGCAACCACACGGCATTTAACAAGATCCATTAAAATTGAACATAAACTATAAGCTACAAACGTTTTCGGCCATACACACGTTAGCCCTTAGTATCAAGTAACACACAAAAAAAATAACTGCTTATCATATCTACAATGAAAATGAATAACTGATCTAAACACTGAATTGAAAAACGAAATGCAAAATGAAACGGCAGAGCATAGGAGAAAGGCACATCACATGGCGTTTAAATTACGCGAGGCAAAGACGCATCATATGACGATTCAAGAAAAGACGTTGAGTAAATAAGAAGCACCTGAGGCAAACAACTGTGTATTGAGGCGAGGATTGCATGATTTTATTATTTTCAGCTTAAATCTAGGACTCCCTCCTACTTGTGTTCAAATGTCGTGTACAAGTTCACTTGTTCGCATGACGCGAATTGTACATACATCGGTATGTCTACGCGGCATTTGGCCACGGGAGTGAGGGAGCACTTAGATTTAACTAATTTGAACAAGCAAAGTGCCATTAAAGATCACATATTCAATTGTCAAACATGTTCAAATAACAAACCATCCTTGGAGTCGTTTAGAATTATGCGTAAATGGGCATATTTCAAAATTGTGTGACAGTGTAAGAAAAAATAAAATTGTAACGCAGTTAAGTCTGAGTAGGTTCAAATGTTAGGGTAATGTCTCTACAGCAAATATTTAACCTTACTTTGTTTTTATCATTAAAGACAAACTTTTTCTAAATTTTTGAAATCTCCACCTGCTTACAAGCAAATTTTCATTAAAAATTCACTTAGAATGGTACAGGTGTAAATGACTTTTGTTTTATTCTATTCTTCTAATTTCAATGTATCTGGAGAAGTCATATATATATGAAACAATATGAAACAATATAAAAAAAATTAGCTCTGTGTTTGATACATAGTTTAGAAAATAGGTATGCAAGTTTGGTAAGCCACACATGTCTGTCCGTTACCAAAAAATCTCAAAAAAGTTTTTTTTATGAACAACTATATGTTTTTTTAACTTCTAACATATATTGACTATCTCACATTTGGCAGCACATATCAACCCTATACAATTATCTTTCCTCCAATTTCAATCACTACATTTATGGAAGTTTGATATTGTGTCTGTCCGTTACCATATTTTTGATGAATTTGTGTAGATTGTAAATAGGGCTTTAAACACCAAGACTGTCAAAGATGACTGGGTATGTAGTCATAAAGGGAAGGTGGGAACTAGCCCTAGCGCACTAGACACCCCCCTTTATAGATTGAAAAAAAAATTTTGAAGTAAAAAAAAATTATATGTAAATGTTTTTTATTAAAAAAAATTCCCATTATAATTGTGATTCGTTAATGAAGATCATGTTTTGAGTCAGGGAAATATCAAAGATGTTTGTTCTAACAATTGTTGGTTACTCGCTGCAAATGTGATTTACAAGTTTTGATTGCAAGTGAAGAGAGAGTAACTGTCAAATGTTATTCCAAAGCCAACATATCAGGATCAACATGGAGATGGCCAAAGGATGAGGACTTCCAATCTTCCATGATTACCCTATAATAAGTGATGTTGTGCAGGCTATAGTCACACCACGCCTTATTCCTGGAGGAGAGAGAAATGTTTCCTTTTACATACCAGAACTTCATCACATAATTGGGGATACTATGACTCAAATTGTGTTACGAACTAACTTGAAAAAGTCGTAAATTTTCATGAATTAAAGATAATTTCAAGAATTTATATACAATAAACTGCTTTTATCTTCCACTAGTGAAAAGTGACCGCTATGATGATGCAAATATTGATAAGAATATAAAAATATAGTAAGAAATGAAAGAACAAGGGTAGAAAAACACTTCAGCAGGGCTGGAAAAAGCAGGGGAGCACCACTATTTGGAAATACATGACAACAAATTCGAAAATGTATGTAATTTATGTATACTGTATAATTGTAATGGTAGCCTATGAATATTAAAACAATTTTTTTGTAAAAAAAACGAACTTTTTTTCAACGAAAATTTTCCAAAGTTGCAAACCATAATTTTTCCTATTGGGAAATAAACATTTTTTCCATCACCTTGGTTCAGTGCAGCAAAGAATTTCAGAAATGAGATAGTGTCTGTCCGTTACTTTTTAGAATGTCTGTCCGTTACTTTATATCAAGGTTTTGAACTAATTGTTGCGCAAACACTGCATCAGGGATTAGCAAAAAATATTACTTTTAAGATGGGGGGTAGATCTCCAATTAAAAAAAACATTGATCTATTGGGTTTGGGAGCTGAATTTAGATAGAAAGTGCATGTGAAGGCTGACTAGTGGTTTTTCCCAATTCTATCTGTCTGTCCGTTACTTTATTTTAATAGTCCGTAAAATTGGTAATACTGATACCAGACCCAAAATTTTTTCCTGCACAAACCATCATACTTAGTAGTTTTAACACAATGAATATTGTGGAGCTGGGGCTCTTGTGGTCTTCAAATTTAAAGAATTTCGCATCAATGTCTGTCCGTTACCAAATTTTATTTTTGAAATATCACCAAATGTTCCACCGAATTCGACACTAAAATCCACGAGGCTTTGCTAATAAAATCATACAATCCTCGCCTCAATACACAGTTGTTTGCTTCAGGTGCATCTTATTTAACTCAACGTCTTTTCTTGAATCGTCATATGATGCGTCTTTGCCTCGCGTAATTTAAACGCCATGTGATGTGCCTTTCTCCTATGCTCTGCCGTTTCATTTTGCATTTCGTTTTTCAATTCAGTGTTTAGATCAGTTATTCATTTTCATTGTAGATATGATAAGCAGTAATTTTTTTTTTTTGTGTTGATAAGGGCTAACGTGTGTATGGCCGAAAACGTTTGTAGCTTATAGTTTATGTTCAATTTTAATGGATCATGTTAAATGCCGTGTGGTTGCTTGGTTGTATATGTCTTATACAGAACGATAAAAAGAAAAAATAAATTTTTAATAGGTGCAAGTGCGTCAATTCACCTGATTTCAGCAAAGCGTTCATCAACTCAATATGTCCACGATGGGCAGCCACATACAAAGCAATAGCAGATCGAGACAGGAAGTATTGCTTTTTCGCTTCAGGTAACATCTGTGCAATATTCGGATTGGAAAAGTTGCTTTTCGCCGTCACTCCCAAACTCATAACCTGGATAGTGGATACAATGTCAACATTATGGTGTTTTTATGTTTTCAGATATGTGGGCACAACAATTGAATTACATACAGCAGACAGATAAAACCTCTTTCTGTTAGTGCCTGTTGAATAAAAGATGAGAATTTGACATTAAATTGTTTAGAATTTGACTGTTCATCCGTTCAGAGAAATAAAAGTATGGTTTCAACTAGACTGATTAATTGAAGCAGCACTCTGTTGCTACAAGTTGTACATTTCCAATACAATAAAATATCTATTTCATTTACTATCATGCACATTTTATCAACAAAATTTAAATTTTATTTTCTTACAAAAACTATATAGGCTACCGATACCATAAACAAACTGATTAATTTGATCTTTATCTTTGGACTGGGAAACCTTCTATGAGAGCTTAATCCTGGCAGTGTCGCATACCTGTAGACTGTAGAGGCTTTAAACCACTGACGCAAGCCCAGTCGCCGAGATTGACAGAGTGGAGTTACCGATAGTTGTTGAAGTATTAATACCGGGAAATTATTCCATTCACTAACTGCCGCTGAATGGAGAGCTGTTTTGAAATGCATTGCTCAAGTGCACACCCCGTTTGATTTGAGTCGGATGCGTAACTATTAAGCTAACGAGACAAAAATGACTGACAATTGCATTTTTTTTTTCTTAGTTTACTAAGTTAGATGGAATGAACGTATTACTTTTACCTTTTTAATATTTCCACCTATGCTTGCTTTAACCAGAGATAACCATGAGCTCCAAATGTGCATGGTCAGTTTTGCACCTGCAACAACGTCATGATGTTTCAATGTGCTGTCGTCTTCCATGTCACCTAAAAACATAGTTTCTACCAAATTATTACAACTAAAAGAGGATAGCCTCACAAGTGTTTAAGAGCTGTTCAGAGTAACAAAAAGACAATGAAAATTTATAATTAAAATTTGTAGAATATTGTGTTCAAAACTCTATTAAAGTTTACACATAGACCTTGCACAAAACAATAAATCAATAATTCTAAAAATAAATTCAGGCCATAAAATAAGGCATAGTGGAGAAAGCAGCCGCGTTGACAAAACCTTGCAGACCACTACAAAAGATTCCATAGCATTTAAAATGACCAAAACAAGTTGCAATAATGCAAAAAAATGATTGAAAGATTTTGAACCTTAAACATTCTAGGGATAATCAAAAATGGAATCAGCTGCACTCCGGATGTACGCTTGTTCTTGTCCAAGAAAGTAACTTGCAAAAAAAGTGAAATAAACATCAGGTTGAAAAAATTTATCCAGTAGCCTAATGCCTGAAGTATTTTTTGAAAAATAAATACAACAAGCAGCTTGGAATGGAAAACCATGGACAGAAGAATAGAACCATGATTGACCTCTGCAGCTGATACAAAGTCACTCACAAAATAACAAATAAAGAAACTGAAAACATTCCAAAAAAATACAAAAAGAAGTACGGTACACATACTCATACGAATACCAACAGAACAAGAACGAACTACTTTACAAAAATAAACAAATATCTTCAATGTTCAAACAGAAAAAAAGCTGTGGAAAAGTCTTCTTGCCGTGCAGTAGGAAAAAATAGACATGTTAAATAACACTGGAATAAATCCTAAAAATAGGAAGCAAATTAGAAAAAGATCAAAGCAGTAAAATATGATTCTGAAAAGATTGGTGATGAAAAGATGCAAACAGGCAATGATTAAGTGATTTGGATGAATTTGTAAAGCCCGTAAGTCAAAAGTGAAATGATTAGCTTGATTTAATGGATACAGTGCATCACTAAGCGAATTAATTAAAAAAAATTATTGAAATACGTACCTTGGTCAAGGTACATGATCCTTTGCAAGTGAGTTGGAATTCCAGCAATCAATTCCAACTTCTCTTTCAAAGTGCCAATTTTTGTGAAACTAGTAACATTGTCCACAGGAAATACCTCACCAGTATCCGCCAAGTTAACTTCAATACTGAAGGGAGCAGGTAAAGTCATGTTGTTTATTTGTTTTTGTAACCTTAGTTACAGCATTCTAAATTTTACCAAAACATTTTAAAAGAAACTTTGCCTGGCTGCAAAATATGTTGTACAATCATTGAAACAATTGTGCTAGCTATATAACATAGAGCAGTGGTTTTCAACCAGGGTACCGCGGAACCCTAAGGTTCCGTCAGTAAGTCTAGGGGTTCCGCAAGTCATAGCCGTACGAGACCAAACTATTTTGGGGGGGCAGAAAGTAAATTTGCCCAAATGTGCACGCTTTTATAGAAATTGCCCAAATATAATGTATGCGGTGCATAATAACAGTGAAAAAGTGACATGACAAGATCACCAGAAGTGGCGTAGACAGTAATTTTGAAAGGGGGGGTTAAGGGCGTGTTTCACTTATGACGACACCCAGCAGCGGGGGGTCTGGGGGGCCTCCCCCAAAAATTTTTGAAAAATTACTTTGAATTTGGTGCATTCTGAGAGTATTTTCAACAAAAATGTGGTTATGAATATTCTTGTAAAATGGTGCTGTCCGGTGGCATAGCAAAAGGATAAGATCATGTTTTCTTCGATATTTTTCGGAAATAAAGCTACAATTCTCTATGTTTTCTTGTTGTTAATTCCTGGCTGAGATATGTGAATGTTTGGTAATGGCAAAACTCGCTCTTTGCCATCCCCAACCCTCCCCCCTCCCTGGCTACGCTACTGATCACCAGCTAGCTAGAATTTCTTACCAAAGTAATCAAGATAGAACAACTGAATTCATCTTTGAAGAGCATGGTAAGTAGGAGTAACAAATATTGTTTTACACACCACAAATAATAAACAAGGCCACTTAAATATTCAGTTGTGATGTCATAAAAGACTCAGAAAAATAAACATTGCAGGAAACCGGCTCAGGGTGACCATGCGGATTCAGAAAAAGTACATAACAATAGAGAAATTATAATTAAATGTAATAAAACACAGACATACTACTTCTGTTCAAATAAACTTTGTTCAATCAATTAAAGTAATTTTGATGATACGAATTTTAGTATAAAAATAAAAAGGTCTGGCAGCACTACTTCTAAAAATATAGTTAGGCTAGGTAATTTGATGACAAAAATAACTAAGTTTAATATATTCTAAGTTTGCATACAGACGGTGACATAGGATTCAAAGAACCCAATTAGCCTAACAGTACGTATTTACATTGATTCAATGTCTAAATATTGAATAATATTCAATCATCGGATTTGCAGAAGGCGTCGTTGGATTTTCAAAAAATCGCCGAATAGGAAACTCGCCGAAAAAGGCTCTCGCCGAATAGGGAACTCGCCGAATAGTAGCAGAACTTTTAACAGTACTTTTAACAGGTATAGGCTTACAAGTTTTTGTTAAATGCTGTGGTGTTGCTTAGCTATGTCCATTTATGGTTGAAAAAGTATACTGTGACCTCCCCACCCGAATTGTTTTGTAAAAGTAGGCTATATTCACCAGCAGATTTATATAAATTCATATTTTGTAGTTGCCCAAATCAAGATGATGCATTTATGGATATTATGAAAAAAATTAAAGACTTTGTAAATTTTGATGCCGAGGCAACTGCATCATGCCAATTTGGGCAGTTTTATAAATAGACTATGATCAGATAATTTCATATTTTTTTGTTGCCCAAATCTAAACGATACAGTTATGTAAATGGGAAAAATTAATAATTTTGTTCATTTTGGGGAAACTGCCTCTCGCTAATTTGGGCAGTTGCATAAACAGACTACTAATCAGTTTCATCAAATAATTTCATGTTTTTAGCTGACCAAATCAACACAATGCATTTGTGAAAATTAATAAAATTAGCTATATAGCAAATTTTGCATTTTGATTTGGGCAGTTTCACAAAAGTATTAGAGACATATTTTGGTGGCTGCCCAAATTGGCATGATGCAGTTGGTTAAATGCATTTCGTACTATAGTTTGATCACCATGCAATACAATACATCAATACGGGTGTGCCAAATGAAAATTTGCGGCACATTTCTTGTGCAAATAAGAGGCTGTACTTAGTTTGATAGGTACCGGTAAAAGATATTAATTTATAGTTTTTCTTAATTCATGCAATTTTGTAGCTTTTTATATAGCAATTTTTGCCCTAATAATTGCAAGATTTTGCCCGAATTTGCGACGTTTTGAAACAACAGGGGGGGCGGCTGCCCCCCCTGCCCCCCTGGCTCGTACGGCTATGCCGCAAGTTTACATTCAAATCCGAGAGTCTATTTTATTATTAGATGCATATTGTTTAAATATAATCAAATATTGATTAGGTTTGCCCCTATTAATAAATTTGCTACACTTTAACACGTTTTCTGTGATCCCAAACTTTCATTGATTGATTGATTCATTGAATCTTTATCCTCGGACTGGGAAAGCTTGTTGCAGAGCTTAATCCTGGCAGTTTCGCATACTTGTAGAGGCTTTGATTCACTGACGCAGACCCGGTCACCGAGATTGACAGAGTGAAGTTTCCGATTGTTGAAGTCTTGTTGCCGGGGAACTATTCCATCCATTAGATGCCGCTGAATGGAGTGCAGTCTTTAACGTCTGTTGCTCAAGCGCACACCCCGAAAGTCAAACCAGCGCCGTTTGATCTTGAAGCTTCTTCTTTCCAGAAGTGACGTGCTAACCAATTGAGCTATCGGGGCAATTGTTTTCTGTGGTGCGATTACCTTTAACTTTTTGCTTTTCCGCCAAATTTTGTCGACATGTTTTCTTCGCTTTAAGGAGTTCTTTCAGACAGTTTAATCGTTTGTACACCTGTGTGTCAAATCGCTGTGAATTTTGAATTTCTCATTGAATTTTTTATGAGAATAAATGTTATTATTTATAATACAGTTTGTATTTTTATTGTACATAAATAAATCTGAACATGAGTATTTTAATTTAATTTTATTAATCAAACGATGTTTTTTGCATAAGGCAATTAAATTATTGAACAGGGGTTCCTCGAGCTTTTGGAATGTTTTAATGGGTTCGTTCCACCAAAAAAGTTGAAAGCCAGTGACATAGAGAAATTAAACTTTCTACAAAACTCTCTATGCTACCAAAGCTATATAACATATTTTAGTGTATAAAATAAATTATCAATCGATCTATGAATACAAGTTTTAGTCCCACTTAACCGTGTAACCAATGACTGAAATTGATAACAAATGCTAGAAAAAGATTCATTTGATTCACTGTAGGCCCTATGACATACGTGTGTACTTTGGTGAAAACATTCAAGCATGACAATAGCAGATTTCATATGCAGTTAGAGAAGATTCCTACCTGTCTGATATTTACAGATACTAGTATTACAGTACAAAAAGAAATGTAACAGCAAGAAATCAATGTGGAAAGATCAATACTTCTGTACTAACTGTATTCCGTTTACAAAGTAGGGGATGTGTGGGACCTATTGGATATGGCAACCAATCAAACAACAGTATTTTTCTGTTTTCTGGTATTTTTTGGTACAATATTTCTGTCACATACATAATCCATAATTTAGGCTACTATTTAACAGACCATGTGTCTTTATGGCAAACCAATG
Source organism: Aplidium turbinatum (assembly GCF_918807975.1). Lineage (NCBI taxonomy): Eukaryota > Metazoa > Chordata > Ascidiacea > Aplousobranchia > Polyclinidae > Aplidium > Aplidium turbinatum. The sequence continues at coordinate 21,786,461 of NC_137476.1, read as the reverse complement.
AAGAATGTAGGTATTGTGATGAAAAATGTGTTTTAAATACCTCAAAGTAACAAAGACTTAACAGAGGTAGCTTTTGTCATATTTGTAAATAGTGAAGAAAATGATTCATGGTATCCCACCCATCATGGCAAGCATCATCCATTTTCTTTTCAAAATGAACATCATCATACATATTCTGAGTTTCAGTTATATATACACAACACAATAAACAAAAATAATTCGCACAGCAAGGATGGCAGCGCAAAACCATCATAATCAGTTTTTCAACACTTTGTACAACCAAAAGTCATGTCTTAATGGTTTGAAAGATTACATACAGTTTGGTGTAGAAGTTAAAACTAGAAGACAAACCTTCACCACTTGTTGCACAGAAAGCATAGCGAGGTGGAATGCATTGAAATGGCTAATTTCCATGTTATGTCAAGTCATGTGAACCATGAGCATCTCACTTAGATAACTGTTTGCTTTTTTCGATGTCTTCAGGTGTATCATCAATATGTTTTTGCAGGTTGGTGAAGCGGAGGAGCAGAGTTTTCATTTCTGTTCAGCGTGTGTTTGGAGTTTGGCAAGCTTACTTTCTCTTCTATCACTCAAATTGTATTTAACTTTGTGGGGACACCTTGGCTTAAATAACTATATATCTTTTTCAATGCCTGCATAGCCGAGTGGTGAGAACACTGGAACGGCAATCAAAAGGGTGCCAGGTCAACACCACTCAAGAGCATGCGGCTGTGTCTGTGGCAGGACACTTGAAGGCATGCCTGAAGGTGGACACGAAGATTGGCTTCCTTGCCTTCCCGTCCACTTAATCTAAATCTTCAACCACCGGGTGTAAGCCTGGATACGACAAAAACTGCCTCAACGATGTAACTTCCATATGGATAAAAAATTATGCACTTGATGTAGTACTTTTGTACAATGTACTGCACCAACATAATGAAGCTATGCTGGTATAAACTTGATTGGTTGATGAATGATGATATTATCACAGTTAGAGCATAGGTTTTCATAGCACCTGGCATGCTGCACTACATAATGTTATAGTTTCTCAGACTGTTTGGTGGATTGTTCTAGTGTTTACTTAAATAGCAAGAGCAATATAGTGCATTTAAATGGGTACCTCAAAATACGCATTGTCAGTGTTGCAAGATGTTTTTCACTGAAACTGGTATATATTCTATTGAAGTTGATTTCAAATAATAGAAAATCAAAAGAATCAACAATATCGAAACCTGTAACTGCCAAAAATTTTCTCCAACTAGGAAGTCAAACTGACCCAGTTTGCAGTTTGCATGCTAAATTTGTGAATCTGGCAACCTTTGAAAGTTACCATGCATTGTCAACTTTTTTCAGAAATTGGCAGACATTTTAAATGGTTGTCGAACCATAATCTTAATCCTCACCCCAATCATAACCCAAACTGAAATTTGCAAAACTGGTCTAATTTGAATTAGCAACCCTGAAAATGAGCATTTAGAGATACTGCATTTAAATCACTGAACTGAAACCGTGCTACTCATGAGGTGTTAATGTTGTTCTCTTCTCGTTCTTAATCAATCATCCTGACAACAGTCGCATTGATTTTATATGAACTGAAAATCAAATAATTTCAGTTCAGGAAATGTAATCAAATGTTATTATAACTTTTACTCATGTTACAATTTTGTTAGCCTATGTCTTGATACATAATTAGATTAGAATGTCCATCATAAAATTGGGATGGACCAATAGAAAAGTTTTCAGTACATAGTATATATATAACAATTTTTTTAATTAATTACCTGAACCTTAATTGCAGTCTTAAATCAGTCACTATACAAAGCTTGCATCTAAACAGGTTTCAATTCAATTTAATTTAATTCAATTATTTTTTCTTTGAACGTGTAGAAAACGTGCACAAACGTGTAGAAAACTTCAAAGTAAACACACTAATTTAGCACCAACAAAAATAAAAGAGGGCAAAACCAAAAGGTTTAAAATATGCATAAATCAGCGCTTGAAAATCACTATCTTTAATTTGCACTGCTACCAAACCAACAAAGGTGATCGAAAAAAAATTTTGTGAGAACAACCCTACAATTACAATTAACACTTTCAAGTACAACAAGGGCGATTTAAACTTTACTAGACAATGACAAGTTTCCTGAACTTTTCACTTTGCGAACCTTTAAAGACATTTTAAAAAATTAAATGTGATGTTATAAAAGACTCAGTAAGGTGAAAATTATAGGAAACCGACTCAGTGTGACCACACAATTTAGAAAAAGTAAGTAAATATGAACAGATACAATTAAACACAGACATACCATACTACTTCTTTAGATAAATTTTGATTAATTAATTTCAGTTTAAATTTCTAAAGGATTTACAAAAATCAAATAAACTTTTGGCAAAAAGGTTGCAACATAATAGTGTAGTGTACCTCAGCTATAAAAATTTCAGCCATACATTACATAATCTTTCAATAAGATAAAGATGCCAAGATGAGTATTCCTTTACCTAATCACCATCCTGTGGATGCAGACCAATCTCCCAGACTGCACAGCACAATATCTACCCTCTTCCTTGTTTGCCAACCTTGAGACGGAGATGCTCATCTCACTGCGTGTAATACCTACGTAGTCCAATAGCTGCAGAGCCTGGAATAATGTGACTGCTGCCACATATGCATATGTTGAAATGCCTTGCCTAAGTGATATTTCATCAAACAAATAGGTAAAAAAATAAAACTCATCAGCCAATAGTCCATTAAAAGATTTTTTCTGTGGTATGTGAAGGAAGAGTTTAGTTTAATACTGTTCACCATTTGATGAGCAAGAATCACTGAACATTTATCGATTTCCTTCAGTGACGAAAGACATTAGTGAAGTTAGTTGGCTTAGGTTCAAAACTATTTTTGAACAACAACTGGGTTAAAAATTATGCTATAAAGCGAAAAAAAATACTTCTCACAACGGGTTGTAGGCCTAACTGTCAAAGTTTAGTTTCAGTTTATTCTTATTTCTGACCATCACAACGGAAAAACAATATATGCCAAACTTAGCAGAGGTCAAGCAAAACGTAGAACCGACAAAACGAGGATGTTATAACGTGCATGATAGGCTACCAAAGCAGGACGGTTGTTACTCTTGGTCGGTTGTTACTCTTGCTAAATGTAACTCTGTTGTGTATTTTTCAGTGAAATTGATCTGACGTGTCTGACAACTTTTGGGATCTAATTTGTGTTTTGTTAGATTTCTCTGTTTTTGTTTTGTTTTTTTATGTTATGTTCATATACAATCTTGAATCTTCTCATGTTTTGGCTTGCATTTACTAACCCCCACATTGCGATTGTAACCTTATTCAACGTTTCATTATTTTCTCTAAGTGTTTTCAGTATAATTTTCATTGGTAGTATTTTTTTGTAAAATACGGTACTGCCGCCGGGGTGGAAGCTGACTTGGTGACCTCATAAGGTCTTTCGCTTCCTTCCTCTCTCACTTCTATGTAATGTACCAATGTATTTGTCGTGATAATTTGAGAAAAAAAATAAACCAGTGATTGATTGATTGATTGGACAATTACCAGTAGTTTAAAGTATGGTACGGTCGCAACACAAATAAACATATTTATAGTTGATCAACAGCATTACACCTCAAAAACTAGACTTAATATTGAGAAAATAGTCTATAAGAAACTTGTGGGGCACAGTAGGCTTAGCACCACACACAACTGTTAGTTTGTTACCACATGCAATGCTGAGCTTGCAGTGCGCATAAAAATCATAAACTATAGCGTGAAGGAACCCGGGCAACCACACATGTTTCCAATGAAACTTCTCATTATTGCCTGAAAACAAAATTTCAAAGAAGTATTTTGAAAAAAAAGTAAAATTGGCCTACAGGTTCTTTTCAAATGCAGTATACTTTTATTGTATTTTTATGTAGGATATTACAAAAAAGTAACACATGTTAAACATTGCATAGGTCTAAAAATTGAAGAAACAACAAAAATGAGATAAATTAAAAAACATAAAACAGAAACAAGTGATGCTATCAAAGTTATATAACCGACTTGGAGGCCTATTATACAGGGAGTCGAACCGAACCCGAACCGGATTTTTGTAAACCGGTTTTGGTGCGATTTTGTCTGAACCTTAACCGGAACTGAACCGAAAATTTGAGTTAGCTTAAACCCTAACCGAACCCGAACCGGTTGAAAAAAGCGGTTCACTCCAGCATTACGTCATTGTTCGCATTGTGGTAAGTGAAGTTGTACGTAGCATGTTGTTATCTTGGAGGCCACATTGTACGGATGAATTATAGCCTATTCCGTAACACACGATCCACTATCATCGATGCTTTGGAGAGGAATTTTTTGAGGTAAACAACTTCTGTTCTGTGACATCATAGACAATATAGTTTGATTGTAACTTGTGCAACAAACAACAAAGGCAAGTTAATTGAGCAAAGCAGTGTTGAGAAGTTGCCAACCTTGCGGTTTTCACCCCCAATTGGGCTAGTTAGTAGTTGGGCAATAGTAGGCCTAGGCCTAATTTTATCGGACCCGAACCGGAACTTATAAAACCGGTTTTAAGTTTTTTTGAACCTGAATCGGAACTGAACCAAATTTTGAAACAATCTTTGAACCAGAACCGGACCCGAACCGGAAAAATCAAACGGTTCGACTCCCTGCTATTATAACAGAAGCTCGATATTCAATAGCTTAGATCGCGCAAGACCGCATTTGTCACTTCTCATACCCCCGTCAAGAGACTCAAATCCATCTCGGAGCCTACTAACGTTTGGAATTTCGATAGTTCAGTAGCCTATTATCAGAGATGTACATATACGCCGCATACTTGCGGCGTAGACTTTTTGTTTGCGCTAACGCTTGCGGCCACATTTTTTTGGATAGTTTGCGCTTGAGGCTACGCCGTAAAATTTTCGCGGTTTTTTAGCGCATAGCGTCAACGCATACTTTTTAATGTATTTTTTTCGCTACAACTCGCAATACCTTCCAGCGCTGCAGTTGAAAGAATGTTTTCAATGGGCAAAGACATATTGGAACCAAACTACAGCAAAATGTCAGATGAACACTTTCAGAGGCATGTGTTTTTCGTGAAAATTCAAAATAAAACTTGTTTGTTTCGAGTGGTTTACACCGTGTAAATGTTTGGCACCTAGCAAACAACATTAGTTTACGCTAGTGTATGCGCTGACGCTGAGGCCGCCAACTTTTTTTACAAGTTACGTTAACGCATACAGCGTATGGTTTTTCGAACGTTTGCGTTTACGCTGACGGCGTCAATATTTTTTTGTATGCGCGTAGCCTACATCACTGCCTATTATTCGAATATTTAAAATAAAAAATGTGAAAATACATTTACAAAAACATAACATTAACTATCTTACATCAATAGGGTTTTGTAGACTATAGTCCGTCGATCATCATTTGGTATCAATCAATTAATGGTTTATTTGCAAGAAACAGGAACAGTAGCCCACATGCTTGAAGTCATTTAGAATGACTATTTCAATTCAATGAAACCAGTAAATCTAGGCTATTTTGTTAAGAGTTTATAGAAAAAGTAATGTTATCATCCTCTTGCTTTTTTGGAAAATATCTTTCAACGGTTGATACAATAGGATTTCCCCAACATCAAACGCTTCTAAAATGGCAAAGATATTGGCAACCAGCAGATAGAGATGGTCCAAGGCAGTGGATCTTCATCAGGGAGGAAAAATTTCGACTTAGCATACGAAGTATTTTTTTTCCAATTTGCAAACCATTGGACTCACGTTTTTTTTCATATGCCGCACCATTGGCTTTTGCACTGCACACAATGCGAGAAGAAAATATCAAGGGGTGTGCAATGAACTTTTATAGACCTTAAATTGAAGGTGTGTTGTAAGCACAATTTTATTCATTTTTAATTGAGATAGCAACGTATAGCATTTTTTCACATTCTTACCATTCTTTCTTCGTGTGCCCAATTATGAGTTTGACACACCAAAAATTCAATAAATAAACTTGTAAAAAAGGATTTGCGGAATGTATTTTTCATACGGTAGGCTTTGTTTTTATGATGCACAATTTACGGTTTTGTGTCTTATTTTGCCTCACACATTTACTTTGCTAATGACGGGTCAAATTTATAATTTAAACATCTGCCATCACCGTTTATTTGTCTATGCAAAAGGTGTGACATTTGCACAGAATAACGAGAAGTGGTTTATCGTGCAGAATTATTCTGCCAGAATGACGCTGGTTAATCAAGATCCAGCCAGGCCATCAGTTATTCAAAATCTTGCAAGATCTCATGGCTTATCTCCAGAGGACTTCATGATGCTAACATATTTTTTGTTCTTGATTGTTAATACGTAGACTTATTTCTAAAATCTGCATGAAATTAACCTTGACAAACTTATCACGCAAAAGTTGATCAAAAAAATGCCCGTTCTATTTTTGTTGATTTTAATTTTATAAACATACGGAAACCGCAGGCTACGCAAATTTTAATGAGGCATAATACTGAAACCACAAAGCCAAACGCCATAAGCAAGTCCTACCTTGCACTCAAGATAGGCAGATAATTACGTGACTTAATCGTCACATCACATAAAAGTGTTTTTCTGGGGCGTAAAAGGGAATAAATCAATATATAATAATAATTAAACAACGATTAAAACTCGTAAATTGAATCACCACAATCAAGTTGCAATACTTTACGTTTGTTTTGTTTTTTTCATATCAAAAAAGGTGAGTCTTCTATGAGCTATGCGATGTATTCCACTTTAGATATCCGAAGCTATAGTAGGAACTGACATCTGATTTCTTTACCAATTTCAACAAAATGTTCATATTTCAGAAACGTAGCAGTGGCTCTTAAACTGGTCAATCTAAGAAACTACCGTTTGTTTCAAAACAACATTGTGGTCAGCAGCGGAGCTAATAAATTGCTTCATGAATAAAATTGAGTGTTCAACTGAAATCAGGAGGGGTCAGTGTGTTAAAAAACATATAACTAATTCAAATCCATAGTCTGTTTCTAATCAGAAGACCCCGTTCATTTGTTGCAAAGGGATAAGTACTAGCCACGCCAGCGCACATCATAAAAACTGGTTTGGCTATGACCTGGGTAATTGTTTATTTGAGTTAGAGCAAAGTGAAAATAAAATCAAGTATCCGTTTCAGACACACAAAATAAAAACACAAATACATACTGGCAAAGCTAGCGCGTTCATGTAGAAACTTTGCAAAGAAAAAATAAAACAAATGACAAAAAGAAATAATAATGGCTAGAAGGTGTATTTTGATGGTTTCCAACTTATGAACTCAAGTGAAACTTCACCTGTTTGGCGATGCAAAAACGCAATGTTTGAAAACATTAGTTGCAAAAACATTTTTCATATCGATCACATGTTGTTGATGGGCTATACAAGCAAAGACAAAAAAACTTCACGATTTTTTTTATTCTTTCCATTAGGGACAGTAGAATCTTCTACCATCCCTACTTTCCATAACCGGATACCAGAGAGCACGGGAAAAGTTAAAGTAACAAAATAACTCAATGGAAAATAGAACATCCTTTTATCGAGAGACGTCAAGTCCTAGTGAAACTTCAACTCACCCCAAGATACACAAGACATTAGAAATTAGCATACAATGACTCAATCCATAAACAGGAAAATATCACCACCAAGCTAGATAACAGCAACACAAATACTGAACCACGCAATACAAAGATTAAACATTTTCAAAGATGAAAACATGCTTCTCGTCTTCGTTTTGTTGTAAAGTGTCAAAAACCAGCTTCCAACTCGGCAAGCAGTTTCAATGATAGCAGAGCTTGTTGAGCAAAACAGCCAATGTCTAACTTTTGAATTTCTCCACATTGCTAGCAAACATAGATACTTTTACATCGTTTTAACGTCCGAGACGTTGAAATGATGTCAAAAATAGCTACCTTTGTTAGCTGAGTTCAAATCCTGATTGACAAAGGGTGAAATTGCTTTTAAAAAATATTTATAAAAACTCTACTTTTTTTCGGAAGGTTAACCATGCGTTTTATTCAGGTGAAGTTAAACCTACAAAACATAGTAATATTTCGACAAGCCGCAAAATCACCCCACAACCCAGGAGTTTGAGAGGTCATCTAGTCGATCGCTGGGTAAAACTTCTACCAGACATGCATGGTGTATTGAAGTAACTGAACTCTATTCTCTTTCAGATTTATTGCAATAAAAAATAAATGTTAAACAAGAATGAATAAATAGAGCAGATGGTTAAAAACTCGCCAGTGCGGTGAACATGAACCTGATTAAAGTCAAATTGATTTTGGACAAGGAAAAGTGAGAATTACACTGATGCAACGGTAGGCTAAGGCATCGCAGCAATCAAAACAACAATCCGTATTCATGTGTTGGTCAAACCTTTTTCTAAATGCTAGTTAAGGAAATACTTCGAGCAAATTTTAAAAAAGGAAACAAGAATCAGGATAAAATAAGAGTTTTTTTAGTGGAATTGCAACGAAATTCACATGCATGTACAAAATGGAGTTAATAAGAAAAATAGCCAGGTCATTTAGATCTTGTTGATCTTCTCGCCAACTACCATTGGATTTTCTTTTCTTATTTTGGCTTGAGCATCGGCTTTATAGTCGAAGTCGCAATCGTGCTGGTCTGAGTAGCGGTGCAGGCTACAAAAGATCTTCCCACAACGACAATAGAAACCTGCGAGAGATTAGCAATGAACAAATGCCACCAGGATTAGAAGGCTGCTTGATGGCTAAACGTTGACCAAATTTCGCAAAATTCCTTGATCTACGTTGATAGCTGTTGGTAACACTTGGGAAAGACAAAAAGAATAAAGTTTATTTAAAAAATGCTTAGTTTCAATCAACTACGAGAAAAGAATAATTTGCAGTAAAACGCAAACAACAGGTTATTTTTATAGTTCTTCCTCTGTGTTTCTGCTTCCTTAAATTGCTGCTGTAGTGCATGAGGAAAAACTAAAATAAATGTGAAAGAAATATTGGAGAGACGATAAGTAATAAGCATGAGGACTTGAAAGCTAGCAGTAAACAGAACATTTGAAGCTTGCGGCGAGATAGTAAAAGAAATGAAAATAGCGGAGAAATAGCAAGAGATGATGGAATCGGATAATTTCATAGAAAATTTATGCAATGAATTTTATCGAGGTTTCACTTCTAAAAGTAGATAGGCAAAACTTGAGCGCATTTATGAAAAAAACTAATTTCCACAACGTACCTGTAAGGCCGAGACGCTTTCGACAAGTAGCGCATCTGTTCTTTTTAGGTTTGGATGGAGAATCGGTTTCGTTCAAAGATGTACTCGCTTCATCAAAGCTAGCAGTCTGAAAACACATTGAGTTTTTCAATAGTTTGACATGAATCGCTAGAAAGCAACAAATCGTAAGTTAACATAAAAATACAGGATTCTAAAAACTACGCAAATATGTCAAACAGTAACTAGCGCCAGAATAGCACAAATTAATAATACATCTCAACTATGTCCCTAGAAAACCTGCAGAATAGAAAGCGACAATAGTGATTGAAAATCGCTCGCACAACCATAAATACACCTGAAAGATGTTAGAAATATAACTGAGCTGTCAAAAGCAGTTGGAGGCCACAAAGACCAAGCACCTTAATATTGAAACTTTTATCATGGCTTAGACATAACAATGTTGATCGAGCATTATATAAATTTGACTATTTCTTAGCTTAACTTTAGTTAGAAACCCATTTCTGTAATTACTTATGATCTTTTTGGACTTTAAAATCAGGGACGTGTATTTTTGCAGTTCAACAAGAAAAAAAAAAGTTTGAGTTTGCAGAATCTACCCCAAAGATATTTTTGCAAGTATTGTCGGAATTTCTGGGAGCAAGGTGCCGAAAACTGTTCATAACTCGGCAAGGAAACGTCATGCGCGGCTTTATTGCATAACAAACATACATGTGAACAAATCTTGAGAAAAGTTAGAAAATACTTTTGTTTCGTTTAAGTCAGTTGTTTCTGTGGTACAACCAATGTTTTGGATGTTGACATAAAGTGTCGTTAGTAATGCCTTGGTCAAGTGCCAATTTGTCGCAAACATCACAAGCTCAAAATTCTGTCACATATATTAGGTTTGACGGTGAAACAGGCAGAGAGCCGAATCGAGTCAAAATCATTTAAAACGTAATTAGTAGCATGGTCACAATGAGCAATCTTTTTGATGTTTAATAATATAATTTATAATTGTTAATAATAAATCAGACAAAATATGGTAATGCAGTACATATAATTTATTAGAGTAAATTGCTCTATAAAAAAAACAACCGCAATTTCCATATGCGATGTTAAAATTTACCCAAGTAAAGACAGACATACTTCAGAAGCGGATGACGCTGAAGAGGTGACACGGTTGGAAGTCGGAATAGCAATCGGCTGGGAAGATGAAGGTGTTCCACTCGATGTACTGCAAATGTAATAAAACAGTTTTTAATTCTGTGATTACTGTAGTGTTGGAAAATAATGCGAGAAGGATATATTCAAAAATGTGACGCGTTTAGTCTTTGAAATAAGAATGAGACTACAGAGAATATGAATATGAGAATTGTCTAATGTCTATAGAGAATGAGGCTACTCAGTACTCAGCCAGAAAATTGACCTGTTTATTGAATCAATGTATATAATTGTAAAATTTGAATGATTTGCCGGCTGCGCACGAGAGCAAATTCACAGTGCTAGTCGATTCATAATGCAAAAGCCAGAGTTACTCGATCTTTCTTAGTCTATTTGTTTATTAAAGTATCATATGATTTAAAAACACAGGATGCTACATCAAATTAGCACAAGACGGCTAGAAATTTTAAGAAAATGTTTGAAGCCCTGAATACCATCGAACTTATATCGATTGAGGCTGAATTTTTGTTTTAAATGCATCAAGATACTTTGCCATAAAATCGGAAGTTGTTTCGATGACATGACGCATTGCTGTTTTCGCTTCAGTATCACATAATACAAATACTGTTTTTAGTTGATATGTTTACAATGTATATGCAATACACACGTTATGTTGCTATACATGTTACACACACCATGTAGCTATAAACAATTCCTGAACATTTGAAAAAGATTGGAAAAGAAATGAAGAAGATACATTTTTTGTTCAAAAAAACAACATTTCGAGAAAATGTCACTTAAGGGGGCAGTTCTACTTAGAATCGCATTTTTCGTACTTGTCATAAATAACAATCTACACACAAAAGTTCACCCACAAACCCCAACAAACCATATATTGCTAGAAAAAGGAGGAAACAAGCTATCCAAAAATATTTACTTTGTTAGGCTGGGGCAATCGATTAAGGGCTTATACCATTTTGAATTTGTTCATAAAATCAACCGATTGTCTCCATTGCAGCCCTAAAAACTCGAAAATGGCTAGAGGTAGGGACTTCAAACTGCATGGTGATCTAGTAGGGTATCCTAGCCATAAATTGATACAGGGGATTTCTTTTAACTCTTTTATTATTATTTTAAATATAAAAAATTTCATAAATTTACTATGCATCGAGAGCAAATTTGACTTCAGGATTTGGTAATAAAATATTTATTACTCTGAATATTGAAACAAAACTCAATCATTGTACGTAAGGGCCTACTGTACAGTGTACATCTGTTAAAAATTTTAGCCAATTCTTACAAGTAGTTTTCTAGAAGAAACATTTTTAGTGCACAAAAACATGATTTTGAGTAAATCGCATTTGAAAAATAGAATTAGGTAAATTTATGCCTTTGACTTTAAATGTGACTTTTTTTCTTCTACGTCCATTCACAACAACTAAAATATGCATAATGAACAAAATACTGAGTTTACACACGGCGCTATTTAGCTTATTCATTATTAGATTTTGTAAGGGAAAATACAAAACATCTTGCAACTAACCTTCTCACAAAAATGCAAATTTTTATTCACATTTTAAACTGAGGTGCGTTCAGAAAACCTTCCGTTTGAAGCCTAATGAGGGCAAATAGGTAAAAAATGACTGCATATTCGGAATCTACGATAAATTTCTAATATATATATATATATATCAATAAAATAAAATAAATTTGAATTTTTTTTTCTAAACTGTAGAACTGCCCCCTTAAAGTTATTGCATCTGTTGCACATAGTGCACTATATATAACACACTATAACATACTATAGTATACATATCTCTAATTTAATGTTATTTTAAAAACTGAATGTGAAAAGGGACTTGCTTATGACAAGTTAATAATCAGTTCAAAAATGCCAAATGATAAACTTTTTGAGAGTTCTACAATCGGTACTGACTACTGAGGGTAACAAAAACTAATTTTATTGCACAAAAGCGTTTAAAATTCAGTAACATTTACATACCTATACAAAATCTTCATTAAATTTCCTATCTTTAAGACTAAAAAAAATTAAAAAAGTTTTTTTTCATCACTAGTATTGTCGCCTTAAGCTCAGAAAGTCATAGAGGTGTTTTAATGGAGAGTATAAAACGTATACCTTTCTTTGGTAATTGATGAGTAATCAGTTGTTGCAAGAGTTGCCATAGCATTCTCTACCATCCCATCACTTTGGTTAGTATCATTGACTGGAGAACTGAAACAAGATTTTGAAAGTGATTTACAGTAATCGAGTTAAAAAATAAGATGCAGTAACACGAATCTCCCAAATTTATCTGTTACATAAACTTTGCCGGAAGGTGGATTGCTGGGAATCTTTTGCTAATGTACGAAGGCCTTTAGGAGGGCGAATGACACCCTTGAGTTTTAGACCGACTTTGAATTGTAGGCCTGCAGGAGTTGAATGTCATTGATGCATTAATTTCATTTACATCTCATTTCATAAAAATCGTAACTCGAGTAAAACTTTAACATATTTCCATTATTCTAAAAATTTGCCAATTCCCAGATTTTTAGTGTTGGTGATTATGGGTGGCTATCACGTTTTTGCAAACTTCGTTTTGAATTGAAGCAGTAATTACCTAAAGCTGATGTGCTAAATGTTTTATTTGAACTAAAAAATAGACGTTATACAATAGACAAAACAGGCATTACACAATACACATGCACCCATCAAGTAGGGTACAAAGTGATAAATTAGCTAAGCTACCTGACAACAAAGTAAGACGAAATGTTTTTGATTTCATTATTTTATTAAGAACAATTATCAAGGTTTAAAATTTCTTGTGGAGTGAAATAAAATGAATAATATTTATACACAATAATCTTGGAACCATGGTTGGTTAGTCAGGCGGTTGCGAAGATGCCACCTCAGCTAGAATCGAGTCTGCATGGAAGCATTTCCAAGAACTCTTTGTTATGGCAAGCAGCTCAGTATTCCTTTCCTAATTCGAGAACATGTTTACAACATGTGTGCACTGTGCAGCCAGAAGAGTAAGGCTTTATGCCAGTGACCAGTCATTGTGGTTGGCATCAACTGTTTATACCGTAATGACAACACTATAATGATGCAGATATGGAGGTATAATCAAAGCAGAAAAAGAGTATATATAATACCAAGAAGAGCTAAGAGGGTCATTCCATGTCAAACGTCCTAAAAATCATAAAGATCCCAGTTTGACCCTCTTCGATTTTGTTCAAACTTGGTCAAAATGTTATTTGGCATGATTTAGCCATACATTACAAATTTTAGCTCAAGATCTATCATAGTTTTAGAAATATGATGCTTTAAAGTTTTAGGTACCCCCTAAACTTTTCGCATTCGGTTTTTTGGACCATTTTCAATTAACCATATCTTTTTCTCCGAAGGTTGTATAAAGTTTATTTTTGGTAAAATGGTTCACTTTTAGCTATATTACATGATTGCCTTGTCAAAATGCAATTAATTTGCAGCATAAAGGAGTAATCAAGCCTCAAAGTAGCTCTTTTCTTCACCAAAAACAAATTTTGTGCCATATTTGGAAGTCTGTAACTCTTTCATGAAAAGTAGAATGGCTATTATATTTATCATGTATGCTTTTTCCCTACCAGGGAACAACTTCACCAAGTTTGATAAGTAACATTATATTTATTAGAAAGTTACAATGCATCAAAATATGCACCGCAAACAAAAAAGCCAAAATAACACCATTTTGTGAAGTGTTGACAAAATAATATTTTTAACCTGTTGAAGAACATTACCAAAGGAACTTGTGTACAAAGTTTTAACTTTGTCACTCAACTATTAAGAGGTAAGTTGGGGGCCAATTTTAACTCCCCATAGTGAAAAATTGGCTTCTTTGAAGAGGAGTCATTCCATGCTTAATGTAGGGAAAAAAATATTAGTACACTCATGGATCCAGAATTTTATGGTATATTGTGTTTAGATAAAGCTCATTGAGACAACTCTTTAAAAAAAAATAATTAGCGTTCTATGACCTTCGGTTCTCACGATATTAAGGATTGCAATTTGGCCACACGAGGTGCAAATCCTGGTTACGCATGAGTGATTTTTAAGTGTATTTTTTATATAGATGATAGAGGAGTGGGAAAAATTGCTATTTGGGGGTTTTCAGGGGCACTGAATTTAATAAAAACAGTTCCAAATGTCTCAGAGCAGTAGTTTTGTTCCTACAGTTATTTTTTGCTCCTTCACTTCAACCGCTTAAATGGTCGAGTGACAAAGTCAAAATTTTGTACACAAGTTCCTTAGGTAATGTTCATCAAATGGTTAAAAAGATTATTTTGTCAACACTTTTTTACGGGGGTATTTTTATATCACAAGATGGCGTTATTTTGGCTTTTTTGCTCGGGGTATATATTTTGATGCATAGTAACTTTCTAATAAATATAATGTTACTTATCATTTTATCAAACTTGGTGAAGTTGTTGCCTGGTAGGGAAAGAGCATACATGATTAATATAATAACCATCCTACTTTTCATAAAAGAGTTACAGACTTCCAAATATGGCACAAAATTTGTTTTTGGTTAAGAAAAGAGCTACTTTGAGGCTTGATTACTCCTTTATGCTGCAAATTAATTGCATTTTGACAATGCAATCATGTAACATAGCTCATAGTGAATCATTTTACCAAAAATAGATTTTATATAATCTTCGGAGAAAAAGATATGGTTAATTGAAAATGGTCCAAAAAACCGAATGCGGAAAAGTTTAGGGGGTACCTAAAACTTTAAAGCATCATATTGTCAAACTATAATAGATACTGAGCTAAAATTTGTAATGTTTGGCTAAATCATGCCAAATAACATTTTGACCAAGTTTGAGCAAATTCGAAGAGGGTCAAACTGATAGGTCTAGGACGCTTGGCATGGAATGACCGAAGAAGAAGAAGACTTAGCATCAACTAACTAGAAGAGGTAGTGTGATGGGAAAGCCTCTGTTAGTATTAACAAGTACAATGAGCAGAAGAGGACTTCTGATGGCCTGATTAGGAAGTTCAATCGTCGGAAGTGGAGAGGCATACCCCATGTGGACAGTCGAAAAAGAAGGAGGTGTGATGGTGAGCCAAACAAACTCAGGAAAAAGAACCACTTAGCGTTTAATGTCCAGGTTAGAGTGTGTGGAAAGACCCCATCAAGCGGAACCAATGCTTGTCAACCTACAACCCTTATCAATGTACAGAGGACAGAAAAACGAGAAGTAGTAGCACAAAAAAATGTGATACAAAATATACAAAAATCTTACTTGCTACTCCTCTCTTTTGAGTTATCATGTGCTGAACCTAAATAAAAAAGATACATAATTCAGAACAAAGCGAATAATCGACAGTTAAAGAAACTATGCAAAACTTGACTGAGTGAAGTAAGTTTCTCACCTGGAACTGAAAAAATCACCACTTAAATACAACTACGAAAAATATTTAGTCACCGGGAGATCTTATTCCAGAATTGTTTTTCTTTTGAAGTGTTTCTTTGTAACATTTTGAACACATTCCATCATTTTTTGAACTTCCATAAAACCCACATCCATTTCGGCACAATGGAGCTTGACTGGACTGACTAGGCCCTTCCATGTCTAAAAATATAAAAATATGGTTTAAAGAGTAATTTATTGCAAATGATACTTAAACTATGATAAGCTATAAAATATTTCTATAAACCTTTGTTGGATTTATACTTTCAGGCAAAAACATAAATGCTAAAAATCAGGCAGAAAAACTCAGCACAGCTTTGGTTCATTTAAATTCGACACACAACTACACAGATAAGCTTAAATGTGAGGCATCTGGGTTTCAAGAATCAAGATGTCTTTGTCAAGAATTTACATACAGAAA
Organism: Aplidium turbinatum; assembly: GCF_918807975.1. Taxonomy (NCBI): domain Eukaryota; kingdom Metazoa; phylum Chordata; class Ascidiacea; order Aplousobranchia; family Polyclinidae; genus Aplidium; species Aplidium turbinatum. Next base: position 21,770,198 of record NC_137476.1, on the reverse strand, counting down.
AATTTGAATGAAGATGATAGGAAAAGTCTGTCAGAGTTATGCACGGTCTGCAATATTGTACGGTAACCGGACATAGATATTAAGAAAGGGTAAACTTGAACTAGCAGTCATAGGAAAAACAGAGAGCAATGGTGAGAGCCATGGGTGGGATGAAAACCGGGAGGGAAAAAATACTGAAGAATTGATGGACATGCAGGAGATGAGGAAAACTATAAATCAACTTGTAAGGGAAAATGGAGCAAGTGGTAGGAAGGATATTTTTTTCAAGAAAGTATATATAGATAGAGGAAATAAGAATGTTTAAAAAAACATGAAAAGATCAGGTAAAGAATGAGGTCGAACAGAAGAAGTTGCAATGGATAAAATAAAAAAAAAACGATGAAAACTTCTGCAAGGAAAGAAGTGGCTACCTCAATTGGTAGGGACAAAACTGAATTTGATTAATAATGATGAGTTGAATCCACCTAATTCGGCACCTGGCGGCAAACAAGAAAAGCTACCAAGTCACTAAGGTGAAACATCCAGTTGAACAAGTGTTCTACATAAACAAGAATAGATTGATTTTATTCTAATCATGGTTTATTTTCGTTGACTGAAATAATCTGATTAAGATTCAGTATGGTACTCTTAATTTTACCTTCTTATACAGCCGGTTGGTGTAAAATAAATCTTTATTAATTATGGTTTTGATTTAACTACCCTGCAAATTATTTTAGTAATCAATCATTTAAAATCAATTGGTCAACCTTAAATTGCACTATGTTGCAAATATTTTTGAGGCTCATTATCTGAAAACTTTTTAAGACAATTCTTTGAAAAGCATTAGCAAGTTTGTTTCATGCACCTTTGGCTTAAAACTACTTAGTGTGACTATCATCAGTATGATATACAACTATCAGTATACAGGCCTTGAAATTCACGGCGGACACCGTGGACATGTTTGCCGTCACAGCATGTGATGTCCGCGGGAAGTACCATCTAGATCGGTCATATTTGTCCGCCGAAAAATAACACAGGAACTAGCTATACTAATTGTCATCGCATAGCACCAACAATTATTGCGAGAATATAATTTCCCGCGCATTATAGCGCGCATCTGGAAAATGTTAATATTGTATCCCTTAGCTTCCGTTCAAGCAGGAAAACTTTCGATTTTTACGTTGCTTCAACGATGGATGACATTGAATCAGCGTAACAAAGGTGAGTTCTTCGCTAAGAATCGATGGGAGTACCGCACTTTTACCTAATTACGCGCAACTTAGTTCACGTCTTACGTCACAATGTCTGGCTTGATCGCGGAATGGCCCGTTTCGGTGAGTCCGATTCGGTGAGTCCGATCCCTTAACGAGGGATTTTTTTTAAATTATCGGGTACCGTAGCCTAATTATCATTGCCGTTTTAGGGTTCGGGGTTAGGGGTTAGGATTAGGGGTTAGAGGTTAGGAACTCACCGAATCAGACTCACCGAATCGGACTCACCGAATCGGACTCACCGAATAGTAGCAGACCCCTTGGTCGAGTAATATTGATGGCAAGGTTGGTAACAAAATTAGATCACACGAGTACGCTATTACAGCAAGATGCAAAAAATTTGTTAACTTTTGGTATTACTGTAAGAAAAAAAAACTGGAAAATTCTAAAAGTGAGAATGAGGGCGATGAACCTCTTTGAGACTTTCACTCACATGACACGCAAAAATAAACCTAAAGAAAGAAACCTAGTGAAACTTTGCAAAGCAGAAAATAGTAGCGTTAGTGTGGGAGTTTTCCGACTCGTGTCCAGAGCATTGTGACGCAAGAAGCCACACGACCTCGTTCGGTGAAAGTTAATCAGTTATGCGGTGTATTTAGCAGCTACACGGCGCTTTGACTTCAAGCGCACGTTGGTCTGAGGAAAGCCTTTCAGAGTGACTTCTCTGAAATTTTAAAAAGCCTTCCAAACCGCAGCTATAGTACTCAAATAGGGAAGAATTATCGAAATGAAACGATAAAACATGACGATCGACGTTAAAACTGGTGTGTCCGCCGTGAGACTTAATTTGTCCGCCGAGATAGCTGCTCAGACCGGACACTAGGGTGGCCAAAAAATATCAATTTTTTTTATTTTTGTTCACATACCCTCTCATTTGAGGAGGATTCATGAAAAAATGACACTGTGAAAATTTGAAGTCAATCCGACAAGAAGAAGTGCTCTCCCACCGATCTCTAAATTTGCTTTCTTTGGCATATATAATTCGTCAAAATTCCTTGAATATGTGACGTAATTCTTTTTTGACTTAGGCAAGCCTTAAAGCAGCCGGCGGCCATGGCCGCTAAGTAGTGGTTGAATGACCGCCGGTGCTATCTCCTCCGTCGGCCAAGTTTAGCCGCCGGTTTCTTCTAGCCAATTATTTAATTTCGCAATAGAATGATCGTGGATTAAATGACGAAAATATGTAGTATCAAAGAGTGACGCAGAATTAGGTCAGCGCATCATAGTCATAAATTAATAAATTAATTTAAACGTAATTTAAACGCCATGTGATGTGCCTTTCTCCTATGCTCTGCCGTTTCATTTTGCATTTCGTTTTTCAATTCAGTGTTTAGATCAGTTATTCATTTTCATTGTAGATATGATAAGCAGTTAATTTTTTTTTTGTGTTACTTGATAAGGGCTAACGTGTGTATGGCCGAAAACGTTTGTAGCTTATAGTTTATGTTCAATTTTAATGGATTATGTTAAATGCTATTTATATTAGTCACTATTAAATAGTCAGGTGACTATTAAATAGTCACCAGAAGAACGCAAGTTACTTTAATTATCAAATGCCTGGTGCACAGTCTCACTCTGTTTTTACATTTAAATGATGTTAAAAACTGAACAGTTATTTTACCTCTTCAATTAGCCTCTGCTACAAAACAAACTTTTACGACGAGTTAGGATTCTGAATTCACGAAGAAAACATCTCAAATCAAAGGCTACACACTGTCAGTAAATAATGTGAAAAAGAAATTATGGTCAGTAAGGGAATAAAGCTCTGCAAAACATACACAAATTTATACAATTTAAAGGAACATGCAATTAAACATAATTAGGACACAGACATTTCATTATAATGCAAAAAACTTTTAAAACTTTTGTAATGAATGAATTTTGATTGATTGAAAGTGAAAGAGACTGAGCTATTCAACCTTTTTTGATAAGAAACAACCCTATGACCTTTCTACCTAGCAAAAAATTAAAAATTCCTTGATAAAAATGGTGTGCAGATGAAATTTAAGCGCATAAGTTAAGCGCATACTTCTAAAATGTATCAATCATTTTATTGTATCAAAGTCTGAAATCCCAGACCAAATCCTATTTAATGTTAAGTAGAACTATTCATTTAACATCATCATCATCAACCAATTTTCATTATACAGGCCATGAATTAATCCTCATGTTGAGGGTGCGGCCTGTCTGTTTGTCGAAGGCGAAGTCTTCCTCTCCACACTTCACAGTCCATTGGGTTGGCACTTGACAGAGTCCATGTTCAGAGCTAAAAGGTCACACTTCCCAAAAAAGTTTTGGTCACACTTCCCAAGAAAATTTTGGTCTACCTTGACTCCACTGTGCTGCTCAACGTGCCCAAGCGTTCTCATTCTGTCCAATTGGAGGACTTCACCAACATCTCTTATTTTATAGGCAGAGAAAACTTTTTCTCGAACCGTAGAAAATTTCATTGTCAGATCACCGCTTCAATGCGTGATGAAAATCTACAAATAAATCTGCATCAGGCATTGCAGAGTGCAACAAAACAGTGTTGCAGAACGCGTTTTCGAATATTAAATTCTCATCAGTGCAACTACGTTTATGAACGCAATAACAACGGTTAAATTTAAACTCAATACAATACATTACAAACATTATAAGGACATATTCTCAGTGTTCAATTGAATATTAATAAATCCAGAGACATCAGAAAATCACTTCCCGCATGCAATTCCAGACCGACATTACTCGCTTAAGGTTTTTTTTGTTAAAACAAACTTAATGTTCAAAGCAAAAAAGCCATCACAATGAACATCTACCGAAGTATACTAATTTACAGTACTTAGATAAGCACTGAAAATTAATAGACGGTATTGTTATTAATATCAATTCAATATGATTTCAGTGATTATAATACAATGTAATACAGTAGCGCATCCAATTAATTAGCGACGACCTTCTAAAGTACACGTTAATTCGAACAAAAATAAGAATTTATCAAAAAATGTGAAATGTGAAAACGTGAAATGTGAAACGAAAAATGTGAAAACGGTGGTGAAATCTTTCTAAAATGACTGAGACTTTTGATAAATTCTTATTTCTGTTCGAATTAACGTGTACTTTAGAAGGTCGTCGCTAATTAATTGGATACGCTACTGTATTACATTGTATTATAATCACTGAAATCATATTGAATTGATATTAATAACAATACCGTCTATTAATTTTCAGTGCTTATCTAAGTACTGTAAATTAGTATACTTCGGTAGATGTTCATTGTGATGGCTTTTTTGCTTTGAACATTAAGTTTGTTTTAACAAAAAAAACCTTAAGCGAGTATTGTCGGTCTGGAATTGCATGCGGGAAGTGATTTTCTGATGTCTCTGGATTTATTAATATTCAATTGAACACTGAGAATATGTCCTTATAATTAGGGCAACCAAAAGTCAATAAAGTCAAAATTTTTCTGCCTTGTTCAAAGTTTATAAAACGTTCACAAACTAAATTTTAGGCTGACACGAAGAGAGGTTTCAAAGTTATTAAGTAAAAAAAATGTCAAATTTTATGGTTAGGTCAAAATTTTCTTTTAACATAGTTTTTCTGCTCTAATTTGATATTTCATTAAAGCTACACAAATACTGATTTTTTGTTGCAATTTATGTTGCTATTTTGACGTAATAATTGATTTGTTGCAATTTCTGGGTTAATAATCTTGTTTCGCCCACTACTGACGATTGAATATTAGCCAACTGCCCTGCTGTTGATGAGTTGGTTGCCAGGGTTAATGCAGTGACCATTAAAAACTGGTCAAGAAGAGCTAGTTTTACTTCCATTGGCCAACTTCCACAGCCAAATGTAACTAGATGGGGCACTTGATTAAAGTTGCTTACTATTATTCAAGAAGTCTACCAAAAGTAAGAAATATTGTGGAAGGATTCCATGATGGTGGTGTCTTGCTGCGGCATGCTCAAGATGCTGTGAAAGCTCCCAATTTAGTTACTCACCTTGTAGAAATAGAGGAGCAGTTGTACAGTACACTGTTTGATATAATTCAGAAGATGGAAGACAGCCGTTACACCATTCAAGAAGCTTACCAGAAAATGAGGTCCTTCAACTTTGGTGTTGATGGCTGCCAAATTGGAAAATATATTCAAGCAAGAATCTCAAGGAATGACATCAAGCACATAGTGAAAATGGAACGAGATGATATTTCACCACATTTATATATAGCCTGCTGAGGAACTCCCAAGCAACTTCTGTATCAGTAGAGAGGAGCTTCTCTCTTTTAGGAAAAGTTTTGGCGAGAGACAGGAACTTCAAAGGCGATACTGTGAAACATTACTTGATGTTGAAGTATAATACTGCAGAACCCTCTCAGTCATTGCGGGATATTTAAAGACATTCCATATTTATCTTTTGCAGTTTTTCGAGTGACTTTCATTAGCCTACCTGTTCGTTAGCTGTGGTGTCGTTGAGTCTTCCACATTTTTATTTCATAAGAAAAAGAAGATATCCTTACCTAACGGTTTGATTTCTAATGTGCTTTGTATTTCACATTTGAGTTGCAAACGCAGAAAGTTATTGGTCAAAATTAGGTCAAAATTAGTAAATTATAAAGTCAAAATTTCAAGTTTTTAGGTCAAAAAATTGGTTGCCCTACTTATAATGTTTGTAATGTATTGTATTGAGTTTAAATTTAACCGTTGTTATTGCGTTCATAAACGTAGTTGCACTGATGAGAATTTAATATTCGAAAACGCGTTCTGCAACACTGTTTTGTTGCACTCTGCAATGCCTGATGCAGATTTATTTGTAGATTTCCATCACGCATTGAAGCGGTGATCTGACAATGAAATTTTCTACGGTTCGAGAAAAAGTTTTCTCTGCCTATAAAACATTGAATGGTAGCTTAATTAATTATTTCTGAAAGTTCCTTGGTTTCATATTATCTGAATCTCTTATTTTATACCCAGATAAAACAGTTTCAAACTGGATGTGAACTTCAGGCTTGACCAGACACATCCAGGCCTCGAAATTTGTACTTTTTTCCGGTGGTCAAGCATGTCCTACCGAACTGGCCCTTTCAGCGAACATATAATATCTTAACCGGATATATTTTTTGCATGTAGATTTTGCACAAAATCACACTACAGTATTATTGTGTGGTCGTGTTTGTAGAAGAAGATTTTCTACAGCAGAATAACTCTGCAATGGTTCATGGCTTAATTAACCGACCCTGAAGTATACTGGAGCAGATTGCTTGCAAATAAATCAGTGCGTTAATGACAGTCGTGTAATGACGCAATAAACACAATTGAAAACAACAATCCAAATTTTCTCATTACAAAAGCAACTACGATCACTTATTCCGTGGTTTTTCGTGTTATAGAATCGTTGTGCCAAGCGATTACTGCCGGCACGGGATCGTAAATCTCCAGCTCAGGACCGTCCAGACAAATGCGCATTAGTGACTCAATAGTGTTAGCCCTCAAGGATGATGCCCTATTTCTATCAGTATCAGCGTGAATAAGGTCGCCACATTCGCCTAAGCATGAGCGGAACCCAGCTGAGACTTGTTTCTCTGTGACGTTTCTTTTTAACAAACGATCAATGTAACGCAATAATCCTCATTGTTAAAATTAGAATACATATCCTGCCGAAAAGTTCAGACAACTTTATTTCAAGGCAACATTGCAAGGCGTTGAAATGATGTAAAAATGGCTACTTTTACCATCAGCTCGTTAACCACGCCTCTCCAATGTGATCCTTAAAGCAATTGCCTGTACTATTATTGTTTCAGCTCCGTATTTGTTCGCGTTAAACAAACAATATTGTAACAATTCAAATTTAAAATATATTTTTGCTGCATTAGCTCTATTTTTGTCAAGAATTTTGCGGCGGTCATTTATGACCAACCAATGAGTCGGCTTCGGCGGACATTTGAGGTCATTCCGGAGGTCATGTCCGCCATGACCGCCAGATATTTCGAGGCCTGCAGATCCATCTTATCATAGCTTTGTCATTACCTTGTATGCAATTGATGGTGATTGCTAGTGTTGCCCAATAAACTCCTCTGAGTTTAAAAATACTTGCTTACAGTTGTAAGATTAAACCACACAGCAGTGAAGCTCTTGATGCAATCGAGTTGGCACGTGCACATTCTCAACAATAACGCTTGATCAAAATAAACCTTTTTTTCTTGAGCAAATTGGTTAATCATATCAAAACGTCTGGCAAAAGGCTGATACGATTAACCGATTTCGTCGATATCACGGATCGGCAACCTTTAGCATTGAAAGAGCCATTTGGTCTCATCTCTATCAAACTAAAACCTGCTCTGAGCCGCACCATCTAATGGACTGCTTACAATTGTTGTTGTTGAAGTAGTGCCTAAAAAGTCGAAATTTGGTTTAACTTCACAAGAGCTAAACATAGATGGATTTAACCTTTTCTGTGACATTACCAATAATGGTAGGGGTGTTTGTATATACGTCCATTGTTCATTGAAGTGTGTTAATTATACTAATATTCCCTGTATGATTCCTGATACCGTGTTTGTTGAAATTTCAACAGCTAACTGCAAAAATTTGGTTGTTGGGGGAGTATACAGAAGTCCCAATAGCAGTGAAGCACGAAATGAAAAAGTACATGAAATGTTGAGACAACTGTCATCCCTGAACTGCGACCTCATGCTTTTAGGTGACTTCAACTTTCCTGAGATTGACTGGAACGTGCCTTCCTGCTCTAAACCCCCCACCCACCCTGCCAGTATTTTTCTTGAAACTACAAGAGATGCATTTCTTGAACAGTTTGTGACAGAACCCACAAGAACGTCTTCTCTGGGGATATGCAATACCCTAGACCAGTGATTCCCAAACTGTGTGCCACGAATCTTTTTAGAATTTTGGAAAAGAACTGTATAAATATTTAAAATAAGGCATGCAGACATGCATACGCAACTTAACCCTATCTTAGTGGTACTACGAAAGTTTATCAAATGACTATTGGTCGAACGACAGTTAATCGAAACGACAGTGTATCGAACGACAATTAATCGAAACGACTGTTTATCGAAACGACTGTTCGCTGAACAATAATTTATCGATCGACAACCTAACCCTTGAGTATTCCATTGCATATGTGCTTCGTCGTTCGATAAACTGTCTTCGATAAACAGTCGGTCGATGAACTGTCGTTTTGATGAATTGTCGTTAGATAAACTGTCTTTCGATAAATTGTCGAGTCACGATCTTAGTACGAGCAGTTTTCGTAAAGCGGAAAGTACGTCATTGGCTATCTTGGCCCCGTGCTAATTAATCGCTAATAACGGGAGCTATGAAAATCACAGAGCGAAAATATTTTACAAGATAATAGCCATGTGTTGTATTGTGCGCATAGAAATTATATTATTTCCAACAAATTTATTGAAATAAAGTGTTTGCGATAAAAAAAACGTCAGGAAGTCAATTTTCATTCTAATTTCCAGAAAATAGCTTCAAAATTTACGTAAGTGTGCCGCAAGCGTTTTATAATTACTTTAGTGTGCCAGAAGCTAAAAAAGTTTGGGAACCACAGCCCTAACCCTTATTTTTTCCAACTGCCAAGATTTAATTTCACAAGTACAAGTTGGAGCACCGCTTGGAAAAAGTGACCATGTCACACTACTGGTGTCCATTGCTTTGTCCTCCTCACCAGTGAAGAGCGCTGCTACAACATGGTTTGATTACAATAAGGGGGATTACAAGTTGATGAGGAAAATGCTTGGACACACTGACTGGGAAAGTATTGTTTCTTGTAATAATATGAATGTTGATACTTTGTGAAATTATTGCAGCCAGAAATGCCTATGTGCCCAAACGGAAGTGCAACGAGAAGAAAAGAAAGAAACCTGCCTGGCTGTCAGTCGATGTTCTCCAACAGATTAGGCAAAAAAGGAAAGCATACAGGAAATGGCTTAAAACAAAAACTGCTGCTGCTTATGCCAAATACACTCTCGCAAGGAATAAAACTACCAGAACAATACGTAATGCAGTCAAATGTTATGAACAGACTGTGGCTTCTAAACTCCCCTCTGAACCAAAGCAATTTTGGAACTATGCAAAAAGCAAGACCAGATTTCGGGAAAATGTGGCAGACATATCAACTGAACATGGACTGGAAACTCATGATCAAGGGAAAGCAAATGCATTGTGCAAAGCTTTCTCATCCGTTTTCACCATCGAAGATGATGGCCCGCTGCCAGAATACAATGTACTGAAAGTTCCATATGCCATGAGTCAACCCCAAGTTTCAATGAAAGAAGTCAAAGACTGCTTTAAGAATCTGAATGAGTCAAAGTCATGTGGACCTGATGAAATCCATCCTCGACTCCTAAAAAAAGCCACTAGTCAACTACCGGTACTGTCCCCATTTCAGAAAATGTTTCAGCTTTCTCTTGATACAGGACAACTTCCTCAAGTCTGAAAACTTGCCAATGTAACTCCAGTGTTCAAAAAAGGTGACCGACATTTGGCACTTAACTATAGGCCTATCAGTTTGACATCGATTCTTTGTAAGATGCTTGAAACCATTTTGAGAGAAAGAATGACTGAACACTTGGCAAAAAAATCCTTAATATCAGAGAATCAACATGGTTTCATGCGGAGGAGGTCTTGCTGACACAGCACCTGGAGTCTGTTGCCAATTGGGTGAAAACTATGGATGAAAGTGGCTGCACTGATGTGATTTTTATGGATATTATGAAGGCCTTTGATACGGTTCCCCACAAAAGATTGATGTTAAAACTGAAAGCTTTCAAACTCCATGACAATGTTCTGAAATGGCTCGAATCTTTTCTACAGAATCGTAGACACAGAGTAACAATTCACAATGAGTTTTCTGACTGGTCTAATGTGACAAGTGGAGTCCCTCAGGGCAGCGTCTTGGGCCCATTGCTGTTCATAATCTATATTAATGATTTGCCTCTTGGTTTGAAGAGTTTGGTTAAACTGTTTGCTGATGACACTAAGATGCATAAGAGAATTCGAGACCATACTGATTTGGAAGCCTTACAAACTGACTTGGATCTTCTGACAAAATGGTCAAAAGGATGGAAACTAAAGTTTCATCCCGACAAGTGCTGTTTCCTCAGAGTTGGAAAAGAACATCAACACATGAAATTACAGTATAATATAGTTACAGAAAGCGGAGAAAAAGTTGTTTTAAAAAGTGTGAGTGAGGAAAAGGACCTTGGAGTGATATTCGATAACAATCTATCCTTGTCATCTCACATTGACAAGATGGGTATCTACGGCAAATCGTATCGTTGGTGTCATAAAAAAAACCTTCACTTTTCTTGATGTAAATATGTTTCTCCTTCTATACAAAACGCTAGTTAGAACAATATTGGAATACAACAACATCATCTGGTGGCCAAATTTCAAACATCAAATTGTAAAAGTAGAAGCAGTTCAACAAAGAGCCACAAAACTTGTGTTTGGATTTCGAGAATTAACCTATCCAGAAAGGCTGAAAAAACTTGGTCTGCCCACTACAGAACACAGAAAACTCCGAGTTGACCTCGTCGAAACATTTAAATACATGCATGATTGCATGGCTCGTATGATGTCAATGTCAACAATCTATTCACACTGGACCTGAAAAACATTGCTACAAGAGGACACAGCCGCTGGAAAAGCCAAGGCCCAAGACCAGAAAATTTGGTAACTTTTTTACTTGCCGTGTGATCAATGGGTGGAACAGTCTCCCTGAACATGTGGTTGCTTCGCCAAGTGTAAATTCGTTTAAAGCTTCATTAGATAATTTTTTCCAAAACCGGGATATTGTGTACACCCAACAATGTTTCTAATTTTTATGTTGTGTTTTGTGTAAGCTTACCACAGTAAGTTTTGTTTCCAAAATTTTTAACGTTACTTTCTATTTATACTGTTGTTGCCAATATCTAATACTGTAGTGTACTATTTATTGTTGTGATTGTGTAGCCTACTGTTATTACTGTACCAACACTAGTGTTCAATTACACTGTTAGCATTAGGCATTCCAGTAGTCACAGCCTAATTAATGCATACCAATATTGCTTTAGTACAATAACAAAAATTTTAGTATTGTTTTTGTGTGTCTTTTTACCTAGTCACATTGATATTATATAGCTGTTTACTTTTGCGTGTGTATCACTGTTGATACCTCTGTTAATCTTAATATTGTTATTATCTTTATTAGTTGTTTACTGTACGTGATTGAAAGATGAATAAGCACTCTGCTTTACAACATCTCATATGTTATTATTATTATTATTACAGCAAAAACCTAACGCTTACAGGAAAGCCTTTTTTTTGAGTTATTTGGCCGCACCCTGCAGAACTGATTTGTAGTTACCATTCCAACAGCTGGCCTGTCAACCCTTAACATGACTGGGAAATGCAACTAATCAGTTCATGGTCACCACAATGGTTTAATTGTGACACAAACTAGTACAAAAATATATCACGTGAGCCAGAGCGCAGAGATAAAAGAGCCGCATGCGGCTCCGGAGCAGCAGGTTGCCGACCGCTAGTCTATATAGTCCAAAAGAATACTCAGTGGAAACAAAATGACATTCTAAAAGTACGGTATGCAGCGTTGACTGTTGCTTTGAAGTGGACAAAACTTGCAAATGGACAATTGGTGGCCATACACAACTTTATTTACATACATCATTTTAAGGAACATTTATTAAATTACCGTACATTTCCAGAGATTTACAGTCAATTTCAGACTGCTGCATTGGCGCAGAAGTCCAGAAGTTACCGTAAGAGTAACAGTTACCTGATATACAATTATACATAGGCTACCAGAGCATATTGAGCAGGTTATCCTAGTGCTATACGTATAGGTACGGTATATAGGCTATACTAAATAACAGTTGTGTTTTGTCGCTTCTACCTTTTTCTAGACCTCTGCTATGTTAGGCATACAGGCGCGGATTTATGGGGGGAGGCCAGGGGGCCCGGGCCCCCCCGAAATTTTGTGAAAAATTGTATGTTTCCGCATCAAATGGTTTGATATGCTTCTAAACAGCTGATATTAGTCCCTCGGCATCACAATTGATGAAAATGGTTGTTTTAATGTCTATTTTCTAGCATATCGTATATGTCGTAGTATCATTGTTCATATCTGTTTAGCTTTTTCTTTCTTTTTAATTGATTTTCAAATTTTCTGGCCCCCCCCCCGAAAAAAACTCTTAGATTCGCGCCTGTAGGCATATATTGTATTTCACCGTGATGGTTCAAGCTGAACTGAATGATCCCACAAAGATGAGTTCAAATATCATTACTGGAAGAGACTTTTTTTCTTAAAAGCAATAGAGAGAAACCTTTTATTTTGTCTGTTGCGAAAAATAGTACGGTTTACGGTACAAATATTAACCAACATCCACGTTTTCGTTCCGATTTAATGTGCAACTGGCCTATAACTCTAGGCTAATCCAATATTTGAGTGTAACCTGTTTGAAAGCTAGTCTAATATTTTTCCGGAAATTCTAAAAAAGTATTTGACAATGACATTATGGATTTATGACAAGCCCAGTCCCCTCCCAGCAATACGTTTCGGACCGGTTAGCGTTGCCACGTTATTTTGCAAAAACAAAACAACCTTGAAGTGAATCTGATAAAACAAGTTCAAAATACGCAAGTTACGGTATCTGAAATTTGTGGTTTTCTGCTAACTGACAAGGGAAAAATTGTTCCAACACTCAAACTAAAACTAAAAAATACAAGCCCAAGTTTAAGAGAAAGCCGTAAAGTTAGCAACGCTGGGACTGGTTCAACTATTTGGAAGCGTCTTTAACATGAAGAAATTCTGCCAGACCCCAATGACACCGCTAACCAGTCAGAACATGTTATTAGAGGCTACCATCCTTGTTTTGAGCTTTACTTGGTTGTTATGTAAGAAAAAAGAATAGCCTATTGGTAGGGGTGGTAATCGAACCCATGTCATAAAATGACTACTTTCTAGCCCTAACCCTAATTAACCTCTAAGCCAGGGCTACTCAACTGGCGGACCGCGGTCCGACTCCGGACCTTCCGGGTGTTGGTGGTGGACCTTGAGCTTTAGAAAGAATAACCTCATTGCCACGTTTTAGGGCTTCTTTAAACAGATTTCTAGTGGGAAGAAGCAATTTTTACTGTGAGTATCCTAGTTGCTGGGGGGCTTCTCCTCCCAGACTCTCCAACACTTTCTCAGAAATCCAATTCGAGTTACATTTTACCTATAAAAGTGGTTTGGTACAGATAGTTTAACTTTCGTGGTTGCGTGTGAAATAACTTATTCACCGGACCGCTAAAAATATTCAACTTGTCAAACTGGACCTTTGTTAAGATTAGTTGAGTAACCCTGCTCTAGGCCAACCAACTGACAGTTCAGTTGTTTTTTTATTTCTGATCATCATATCAAAAACAATACAGAGAATGTATCACTTGATTTGCTTTGTATCATCTTCTTTTCGTCCTTTTTCACGTCACGGAAAACGTAGCTTATGATTGGATTGAGGTTTCAATGGCTGTGGCAGAATTTTGTCATGTTAAAGTGGCTTCCTAGAAGTTGAACCCGTCCTAGCGTTGCTAACCTTGCGGTTTTCCCTCAAACCTGGGCTTGTATTATATTTTTGGCTACCCAACTTCTAGACCAAGGGTCTCAAACTCAAATTGCTCTGAAGGCCAAATGAACACTTGTAAATTGACCCGAGGGCCGCAATACCCAATAAGAAATCAGTAGGCTAAATAATGTAACAGAGTTATAACGCAATAAAAAAAAGTAGTAAGAACACACCAAGAACATATTAGACCGCAAGAAAAAGTAGGCTAGTAAGAACAAAGAGATGGAAAAACACTGTACGAATGCAAAATAAAAACGAAAAAGAAAAACAGAACGCAAACGCAACGACAGACCAAGAAATTATTTGAGCAATTTAAGATCCTATTTTGGTATCATGCATGTTACAACGCCGGCGTTTTCTCTCTTCAACCTTTTGGTAGACCCCTACTATGTTTGCCATAGACTATATTGTTTTTCGTTGTGATGATCACAAATAAAAACAAACTGGAGCAATAAGCCCCTTGGAATTTTTTAAGTTTGAGAAGATTGTCATTTTTGTGTTAACATTGTTCTCAAAATAAATTTTGATCTGCAGTAGCCTAACTTTTAGTTCGCGTAGGCTATAGTAAGCTTTCGACAGTTAACTCGGCCAATTCAACTAGGCTATTAACTGGGCATAGGCTATATCATAGGCTACACTCCTTTTACAGAAAGCTATTCCTAAAATCATACCCAACCTTCATCAGGTAGGTTTTCTCTTGAACGTTTTTTAGTTTTTCCAACGGGTTCTTCACTGGATTTTCTCTTCATATCCGTTGAACTTCTTTGATTTGCCTAAAAGGCTTCAATCTATAAATAACGAGGTTTTATTTAGCTTATGCCTACTGTGATTCAAAAAGCAGAATAACCACGGCTAACCTACATTCGTTCAGCATAGGCCTAATGGGTTTAACATAAAGCAGACCCACATAGTTACAGCCATTTTCAAACAAGATTATAGCCTATCCTAACTTAACAATTTTGAAAAAAACGTAACAGCAAGCACACTAAAAAATCTTTGCTCAAAACCTTTTTACTCAAAAACTGAAAAAATCTTTTACGGTAGCCTACTCAAAAGCAAAACCTGTAAAAACTAGGTTTCTTTGCAAGTCCTTATAAGTAGGCTAACAATATCTCGTGCAGTGCTATTCCGCTTTACCTGGGTGGGCTATTGCTGTAAAAGCACTGTTGTCAAATAGGCCTAGGCCTAGCCTACTCTTTTCCGCTTTAATAGCTCAAGTAGATAAACGCAGAGGGGGGGAGTAGCGCGCTAGTTTTGTAGCGCCTCTACATTTTTAGAAGTAGCCTGCCAGTAGCACCGCTACAGTTTTGTTGGAGTAGCGGCACTACTTTTTTTAAATGCAGCGATGGCGGAGAGGGGCTACATTTTTTTTTCTGTCGTAGCCAACTCCCGCGACCCGTTATTTCCCAATTCGAAGTGGAAAGTGGGCTCTTTTTTGGAGATTTTTTATGAAATCAATGCGTGAGAAAATTTAAACAGAAATGATTCTACTATATTGAGCGAAACATCAGGCCACGCTGATACTGACAAGGGTGACACCAACACTTAAGAAAAGGCATTTTTTAACAGTTGAGTATTCGAATCTATTCTAGAATAGTTTTTATTCTATAGGCTAATAGGTTGGAATATTTTTGTCAAAGAAAATGATTTAAACGCTAAATAAAGCCAAAGTAGGGTAGTGCGGGGCAAGACTAGTCACATTTTGGTATTATTGTGTATATCTTCACATAAAGTTAAAAATGTTTCAATTTTTAGTGTTAAACAGTTATACTAAAGCTTCCTTAAACAAGATAGCAAAAAAAAAGTGAAATTAATTTTTAAGTTATGTTAATAAAACATCATTTTTACGACCGAGTCAAATGACTGGTTTTGCCCCTAAGTAAGGGTAAAACAGGTCAGTGTTTTTTGATGAGAGAAAGAGTATATTTACACATACAAAGTGCAGTTTCACATAGCCTACAAAGTACACCACTGCAGCACATTTGTTCAGAACAGACATCAGCAAACATGCTGGATTCCATTTTATGACATTATTTGTTCAATTGCTGTGCCGAATATCCATGGTTCTTCTGGACGACAAAACAACTGAGCAAGGAAGATTATGACAAAGTTTACCATTTTGTTCACTAACAATGAGGTAGGCTATACATGGTACATTACAGTTGCCAAATGTTAGAAGAATTGCTTTTGTGAACAATTGATAGAAACACAATCAAAAATACACTTCAAACGTTTTCTAGTAGGCTATAGTTCAATATTGTTACATTTTTTTTAAATCTTTCATTTGTGATTTTTTGCGTTTTTATCCAAACTTTGACGCACACTTTCTATAAGAAAACATTGAGAACCATAAATGAATTTTGCGTGGTAAACTTATCATATCTCAGTAAATAAGTGGACATTTCAGTGCAAATTTTCACTGGGGTTAGGGGTAACCAAGATATTAAAAGGACCCCACCTTTTTGCTTTTTTTCATTTCGACCCACGTTTCACATTAAATAACTGCTAAATCCTTTAATATTTTGTACTGATATTTTCTCAGTGCATAGAGAATTTTATAAACAACATTTCTACCAAATTTCAGCCCAAACCAATCACAAATGGGGTCTTGGCGAGGTTTTAAAATTTTGGAAAATCTTAGCCGAGAGCTGGAAACGGCCATCTTTGGATGTCTATGACCTTTGACCTTTTAGAGTGAAAATGTGAACGATATTGTTTTTTTAATATTTGGCAGAAGTACTATCACCTGTAAAAAATTTGGGTTGTTACCTAATTTGGTTTAGCAGTGATAGGGCCTCAAACATGGCCAAAAATCAAAAAAATTCGTGCCCCCTTGGTAGACCCCCCCAAACTAAATGCTTCGCTCACACTAGGATAAGCTGATTTTTGATGTAATAGGCAACTAATACCCTATGAACCAGGTAGCCTAAGCCTACATGACAGTTTGGTTAAAAAATTTAGCATTTTCACCAAAAGTTTGGCACAGCACTTCATGACTGACTTGTGTTGCCCCAACCAAAATAGCCATGACTGAACAAAAATAAATACCCAATAAAACTAATTTCCAAGGAAGAACTACAAGATGAGTTGTTTTGAGACAAATTACAATAATTGTAATTTCGTTTAAACTAGAAAGTCTTGGTTTAATTAACAATTTTCATAGTGTAATGCTCTGTTTAGTCTAAACCACAAAAAAAAAGTTAGTCCAAAATATGAAGGTAAAATTTTACACCAACTTACGTTTCGCAGCCTAGACAAAATAGCAAGCAAAAACTGCATAGCAGTTGCTGTTGTCGCATCACAAAAGAACCACTAAGTGCGCTAAAGCATTTTTTTGAGTGTATTATTTCCAAAAAAAAAGTTATGCTTGATTAAAATCAAACTGAACGGTTTTACCCGACGACTTGTTTTGCCCCGAACTACCCTATTGTTTGGAGCACAAATTATGTTCATTAAAACGTGAAATAATGCTGTGCTGTGTTTATAATTTTCCAAATCTTTTCCTTTTAAACGTTGCTTCCCTTTGATGGTGGCTAACTCTGCAGTGGAAACTAATAATGCGGAGACTCAAGCAAAGCAGTCGCTATTCCAATACCCCAGTGATTAACAGCGTGAGATCTATTAACAAGATTTTATTTTGCTCTCGTTGATATAATACAGTTATTCAAACGAAGTGAAACCAACCGACAACGGTTTTCGTATTGATTTACCGTCTGCGAACGTTAAAACAAAATAAAAAAAACGGATTTTGCTATCTAAAGTGTGTCACGCAAGAAAACTGCAGATTAATTTTGGTGTTGAAGTATCAGATGTTAGCAAACCAAATTTTGGTGTTAGTAAACCAAATGATTAGGCTATATCGCACCAATGAGAGCCGCAGCGGTGTTGACCAGACAGACCAAACACTATACGGTACATCACAGTAGGCTAAATATATTGACTTTAATAAATTAATTTAACAGTAGGCTACTGCATTATATTAATTAGCAAAAGGCTATGTCGGCTTTACTTACTTTTTTTTACTTTACTGTTTAATGTTACTTGTTTTACTTGCGGTTCTCCCGAAAGTTCTGTTTTAACATCTTTTAAAGGTATCTGTCAGCTACTATCAAATTTTCATCTAAAAAGTTTGCCAAAAAATGCAAAGTTCTATCAGCTAAACGCAATAAAGTTATTGCTGAGTGAAGAAATTCCAGGTTATATAGCGCCGAAATCCCGGGCAAAAACTCGCAACTCCTAAATGAAAACATCACAGTTCTGCGGGGAAACCTCAAATCTGACTCCTGCGACGTCAATCAGCGTGCTGTGCGCGCTTGTGTAACCTAAAATTAGTGTTAAGCCCAAACAAAAAATCAACCAATTTTTTCGATTCAACGTCTGCAAACATAAAAAACGGTTGATTTGCTGTCTGGGTGGTTTTATTTATTGTCGCTCTACAATATCGATTCCGACTCTGGATAGGCCAAAATCTCATCGAGTTCGTGACTTTGACTCCACAGCCCTGGTCAGATCTACTGCGAGATTTGTACACCCGGCCGTCGCATTCGTTTCCGTTTCCTTATTTTCTATTAAATTTTTTTAAAGCCATCTCCAAAATATTAAGTAGGCTAAGTGTGACTTTGGGGGTTAATAATAAGATACACAATAATTTTTTTTCAGAACTTCTTCGCATGCAACGACCAAACGTTTCATTATTGTTGCAATGCATACAGATGAATCAATCTTCTCATTATGCTGCATCATCGGCACAAGTTGCAGAGTGCAGACTGTTGAGCAAAATGGTTATCCGGTCCGAAAGCATGTTTTCTCACAGTCACCTGACCCTTCCCCAAAAACCAAAAAATTTAGTGATCTTTGTCACAGACAAACACTTGGCTTACAAGATTCTTATAAATGAAATTATCACTGGTCAGTGGTAAACCAGAGGGGGCGGTGGACGGTTTGGGCCATTCCTCTCTTCTCAAAAATGTTTCAGTAATTCAACCAAATATAGATTACGGAAAAAATTAAGACAGTTTTGAAGTTAGCGTCAAAGTTTTTTTATTAAGTCATAAAGTTTTTCTGATTAAAATTTTCTGCTGAACGAAATGCAATAAATATAATGAATATGATACGAATGAAAAGGATTGAGAATCGTTCTTTTAATCTATGCTTACTGTACATACTTTTAATCCTTTGAAAAGGCATTGGTTTCATTTTTCTCTTTGGTCCTATAGCTGTTGAAGTAGCAATTGGCTTAATTAGTCAAAAGAAAATGTTGCTACTTTTAAAGGTATTCGGCAAAATGCATCAAGGCAGAAAAAAATTTAAACAGAAATAGGCGGATTATGACGTCTTTAAAAGATAATGACAACAGTTACAACACAGTTAACAGTAAAGTGACATCAAATTTGCCAAGTTTGTTGTTGCTTTTATCGAAGACATCGGTCAATTCAATTCAATTTTATTTTTCATTGCTGGCGCGAACATGTAAAGAACGATGAAGTAAACACACGAATTTTACACCAACAAAAGGAAAAGATGACAAAACCAAAAGGTTTAAAATATGCATCAATAAAACAGTGTTTGAAAAACATAATCTTAAAAATGCACAGCCACCAAACCTAGAAAAGAAAGCAAAAAAATAAAAATTTTACTTCGTTGAATGTAAAATAAACCTACTAACACTTGCAAGAGCAGCAAGGGCGATTTAACACAAAAGAAATTCAAAAAGTGACAAGTTTCCCGAAGTTTTTACTTTTAAGAGTCTTGCATTCAAAAACTTGGTTGTGATGTCATAAAAGATTCAGAAAAAATAAAAATTGCAGGAAACCGGCTCAGTGTGACCATGCGGATTCAGAAAAAAGTAAATAAAAATATACATATAATTAAATCAAATATAGTTATTACAATCTAAATAAAATACAGACATACTACTTCTGTTCAAATGAACTTTGCTCAATCAATTTCACTTTCCAAAGGTCACAAGTAAAATAATTTTATGGCGATTTAAATGCAATTTTATTTTTACCAAAAAGGTAGTGACTGAGTCTGAGTAGCCTACTTTAGCTAGAAATTTTAAAGACAAAGATTGAAAAGTTTTTCGGAACTATAAGTTCACACAAAAGGTATCATCAATTATGTCCACGATTGATCAAAAACCGACCTTATGAGCCAGGCCTTAGTACTTTAAGCGAATTATTCAGTAGCCTTCCGGGGGGTGCAGTAATTGCTCTTTAATTTAAGTTATCGTTTCGAAATTATTTTTCTTTGAATAAAGATGTGTTTGTATTTCGCATATTGCTGCTTAAATTGTAAGCTCATACTTTAAGAGATACAAAATGAGAAAATTGCATGGATGGTTTAAAACTGTTGAGATCCTGAGAAAATAATCTGAGATTTATTTCAAGTCATATTGAGAAGTTTTAAAAGATGGGTATAGGTTGCCTGAAATAAGCAGCAAAATGCCTTTTCGCCACTAGTGGCGATTAAAGTGGCTTATTAAAATAAAATAAGGATCTTCTGATGATCCCCCTTTTAGGGTAAAACAGGCTGTAGTGTAGAGGTTTTAGAAAGTAGTAAGCTAACTAGGCTATATTTAATGTAAATATAAAAACTATATAGCAAAATAGCATTGAAAACTCAATTGAAATTGTAGGCTATTTTATGCAATATTTATATAACCTAGTTTATACACGCAACTTTAAAATAAATTTGGCCGCAGCACACACTAAAAACACATTTTTTGGTGTTTGAGAAAAAAGTTGAAAATTGCCTTTGCAAGGTTTTCATTAAAAAACAGTAAACAGGCTTGCACATTAAGGATGGTTCTCCGTTTCAGCGGCATCTAACGGATGAAATAATTTCTCGGCAACACTTCAACAATCGGAAACTTCACTCTGTCAATCAGTGCCGGTCTTTGGGGTGTGCAAACCGTGCGATCGCACAGGGTCCGCAAATTAGGGGGCCCGCAATTTACTCAGAAAATGCAGTAATTTTGTCATTTCCAATGGAAAAATTCAACAAAGGAATTAACAAGAAAACATAAATCCTCGACGGGTGCAACCTATTTCGTCCCTGAACACTTCGTAGCCTACCCTGAAAAGATTGAGAAAAACAACAACAGAGCCGAAGTCGCTGATCGGAGTTGCGGCAAACATTTCAAAATTTCTCTCGATCTTTTCAGGGGACAATTAGGTCGAAATTTGATTTTGTTTCTCCGATTTCAGGGTACGAATTTTTCAAGGGACAAAATAGGTTGCATCCAGACTCAACATAGAGACATAGCTTTATTTCCGAAAAATGCAAAAAAAAAAAGCATGATCTTATCCTTTTGCTATGCCACCGGACAGCACCATTTTACAGTAATATTCAATTATTCATACCCAAATTTTTGTTGAACATGCTCTCAGAATGCCCTAAATTCAAAGTAATGTTTCAAAATTTTCTGGGAGAGGCCCCCCCAGACCACCCGCCGCAGGGTGTCGCCATCGGCGATCACTGCAGCTTTGTCCGCCTACCGCCAAACCACCCCCTTCCCTTTCTAAATACCTAGCTACGCTGCTGAATTGGATCATTGTCATTGGGGCCCGCAAAGCATATTCCGCACAGGGCCCGAAATACCCTAAGGCAGGGGTCATCAACCTTTTTTGGATGCGGGCCACTTTGGCACTAAGGAGAGCTGTCGCGGGCCGCACTAATAAAATTTTAGTTAAGTTGACTCTTATGCTAGAAAAGAACGCATTTCGTACCCAGTACCTAGCGTTACATGTTGTTCATATGTATGTTAGAATACCGCAGCAACAAAATTAATCGAACAACGCTACTGCCAGGCCAAGCTCCTTTTACAACACTTTTGACTTTTCTAACAATGCTTAATAAACGAGGCCACTTGTTTTGCGCACTTATAGCGAGGCGAGTGGTATCATCAGAATATTCGTTGCCAAGCAAGAGTGGTGTTGTCACTTCGCTTCACAAAAGATATCTTGCAATTAACAATTTCAGTAAACAAGGAAATGTTTGACACATCGCAATACAGGCAACAATAGTGACCTGCAAACATATCAGCAAAAAATAGGCTTCAATAACAGGGAGTTATCCACAAAAATAACTCCAATAACACAGCCTTGGGTTCGATTCCAGGTCGGGTCATACCAAAGACTTTAAAAAGCGTACCGATTGTGTTCTTTCTTACATAACGCAGTGAAGATAAATCGGGTAATAATCTGGTGCACCCTCTTCCAATCTGCCTTGAGCCAGCATGGAAGCAGTACGGCTCATAAAATCACATGGAACCCTGTCAAGTAACCCATGTTGATGCACAATCTGCTGCAAGCGGAGATAACGAATGATTATTAACAGGGAGAAAGAAACCAGGCACCATGAAACAAACGCTTGTGGAAATCACCGAAAAATCGTAATTCTATCGTAATTCATGAACAGTCTTCCGGCTTCCCTCTAAAAAAGCAATGAGTTGGTTTTTCATCCTTTTTGTGAGAGTCTATAAAACCGTCTTTCTAAGACAACTGTCACTTGCGGTGCTTATCAGCATGGCAAGAATTTGTTGATTAACAACATTTTGCAGTACTTGCTTCGGCAGTACATGTACTAAAATTGGAACGATACAGAGAACATTAGCATGGTCCCTGCGCAATGATGACACGCAAAATCGTGAAGCGTTCCATATTTCTTTAAAAAAAAAAAACATTTTGCAGTAGGCTACTAAGCTAAATATTTTCATAATACAATCAGAAAAAGTCTTTCAATTTATATATAATATTTTGCCAATTTATTATAAATTGAGTTGGCACACAGACATATTTTGCCAACAAAAACTTGCATAAAGAGAACACTGCTCGTGAAACACAATAACGGTGAAACGCACACTAGTGTTTACATGACATTTACAAACATAAAATAAGCAACCCCATGCTCACAGAAAATCGAAAACAGACGTTTTAATCAACCACTGGGACAGTGTGGCTGGACATCGCATTGGAATAACTTTAAGCAATCTCCACCTAGAACTATAATCTGATTGGTCGGTCGGTGGAATCGTATGCAAAGCGACAATATGCTTCCCGGAAAGTATTTTTTGCCTTCGTGCTTTTTAACTCCTCAAGAAAAGTATTTTTGGTTATACTTGTACACTGATACCTTCCGCGGGCCGCAGCGATACAGCGTGGCGGGCCGCATGCGGCCCGCGGGCCGCCAGTTGGTGACCCCTGCCCTAAGGGAACGTTCAAATATTACGTAACGCTTTTTTTCCGAATTTTTGACCCCCCCCATGTAACGCCAACGTAACGCTTTTTTCAATCCCCCCTCCCCCATGTAACGCTTTTTCACTACAAATTCAGCACAAAAAACCACCATTCCGTACTCGAAAGCGTTACGTAACGTTTTGCTTGAACCCCCTCCCCCCGATGTGACGCTAACGTAACGCTTTGCATAAACCCCCCTCCCCCTCGAAGGCGTTACGTAATATTTGAACGTTCCCTAAGACCGGCACTGTGTCAATCTCGGTGAGCGAGTTGCGAAATTTTTTCCCCATACTTTCTGTCTCATCCTCTCTAGCTCTGAATCAAGTGACTCAACAACAAACACTGTTGAGATACTTTCAGTGACAACACAGTCAACGTAATATACCTTAAGACTTAATTACTTTATTTCAAAATTATGGACACCGGTTTGTTCAATTAAAATCCACACAGAACATTTCCAACAACTTTTGAGGATTACTGCATGTCAAACAGAAACGATGTGTATGGCACTTCAGTCTCAAACGAGAAAAGTGGAGAAAGCTTCATTTGGCAATTTGAGCGTTTCGCAAAAATAACAGCTACGTGGAAAGCTATGGCAATTCTTCCAACTAACCGCACAAAATCGCATCACGTAAAGCAATTCAGTCGAAAAATATCGCCATCTTTTTAAAAACCGATATAACGTGTATCAACATTAAATCGACATAAAAATAATACGGAAAAAACTATCCGAGAGATTGTTTTATATTTAGGTACCACAACAGTTGATGCAGACAAGGTCATACGCTTAACACATTTTTCGCTGGTCGAATGTCCAAAAAGTTTGATGTTAACACGAAAGTTTTTCTCCGCTCTCCGGGCATAAAGTTTGAAAATTGGTGACATCATTTTATAATTCATCTCTTGGAGCCTCATCATCACCTTCTTCTTCACCCTCATCCTCGTAATCATCCATATCCTCCTGGAATCAAAAGTAAAGTTTAAAACAAATTTGTATCTAAATCATTTCAGTTGCAAAACCCGGCTTGCAGCCAATAGATGTCTCTATTGCAGTGTTAAGACAGCTCATATTTTTACATTGGTACTGTGTGTCAGTCGAAAGATGGAATCAATCAAAGCATTAGAATAGTTTGATCAGACAAAGTCACATTCTCAATTACTTTTTGGTTCGAAGTTGCACATCCAGAATGAGAATCCTTGACACAGAAAAGCATTGAAAATTCAGTGGGTTATGACTTCATACATTTTGTAGAAGACAATTATGGGGTGTACAATTAATGACACGTCAGTTATATAATATATATGCGTAGCCGAGCTGCGTAGTCGAGTGGTGAGAACGTCTGCGCGACGTTCGAATGGACGTGGGTTCGACACCGCTCCAGAGCACGCGGCTGTGTCTCGGCGAAAGACACTTAATGGCAAGCCAAAATAAGGAGAGCAGCTGACTCGAAGACTATGTCACTTCGCTGCTTCCTGTCGACGGGAGCAAGTCTTTTAGGCGCAGACAGTTGGGCGCCGGTCAAATAGGCGCGCACACTGTGGCGTCTGGATATTTAGGTGCGAAGCACTGTGGCGCCCGTTCATTTAGGTGCTATTTCTAATAAAGTCTGCAGATTGTATCAGCGTGGCAGGTAGGATAATTCTTTTCCCACAAAATGTTACATTGAACAGAAAAATATACTGTATTTGAATGCGTGTGTTCGGCATTTATTTGTTGTTAGTCCAGGTTTGCGTCGGCGAAAGTTTTATCAATAAATTATTCAAGTTTCCGAACATGACTGAGTTCACTTTTAGTGAGTAAAATAATAACTATGATACACTAAACATCAGTAAAAAATATACCGTAGCCTATATTCAAGCGGGTGGTAGGCTTGAGTGAAAAGTAACTTAGTTTTTCGTCAAAACCCCGACTAGGTGTAATAACGAGCAAAGTCGCACCATTATGCTTGCAAATTATAGCTAGGGTTCATATGCCCGATAGAAATGTATTCATGTTGTAGAGCGTTGTCTCATACGAACTCGCCGTACGAATAATCTATCCCGAGTAGAAGCAATTGCGAAAGATAACAAATTAAGTAAGGTTCCATCTGGCGGCAACCTGTGTTCAGGATGCATAGCAAATGTCCTGTGGAGATGCGCTAATATCAAGAGTAGTAGAGCGTTGTCTCGCACCTCATCCCCATTCGCGCAT
Organism: Aplidium turbinatum; assembly: GCF_918807975.1. NCBI lineage: Eukaryota > Metazoa > Chordata > Ascidiacea > Aplousobranchia > Polyclinidae > Aplidium > Aplidium turbinatum. Next base: position 21,744,908 of record NC_137476.1, on the reverse strand, counting down.
TAACAAAACAACATATTTTTCTGTTCAATGTAACATTTTTTGTGAAAAGCATTGCCCTACCTGCCAAGCTGATACAATCTGCAGACTTTACTAGGAATGGCACCTAAATGAACGGGCGCCACAGTGCTCCGCACCTAAATATCCAGACGCCACAGTGTGCGCGCCTATTTGACCGGCGCCTAAAAGACGTGGACCCCTGTCGACTGTTGTATCGCATCTGTGATCGCAGTGTAGGGGAAGAGCAGAACCTGTGAACAGGGGTGACCTGCGAACCACCCCCCGTAATTTTTTTCTACAAATCTTTAGTGCCAAATGTGGATATTGTTGGCTTTGATACGCTTCGTTAGGTTTTCCTAGGAAGTAACGTCATTTTTAGAGCTGATTTGTGGACAGGAGACCTCATTGAAGATTTTGACATAATTTTGTAAATTTTTGAGGTTGTACAACATGTTTTCTAGTTCTTTCAGTGATAAGTGATTAATGTGCGATAAATTAGCATTGTTTTTAGCTATGTTCAGTGAGACTAAATGTTCAGGTTTTAGGCTGGAAGCAAAAAAATTACCGGTCATGTGATGCGTGACCTGTGAACCTCCCTGTAGGAGCGACCTGCAAACCATTTTGTTTTGGGTCAACAACACGATCCAAAGAAATTAATTGATATCTGTTGACTTCTCTGTGTACAATTTTGAATAAACAAGTTTGTGGTGATGAAGTACAGTCATGTTTGTCCAATTTGCTGATTGCGAATTAAACTTTGAGCACGGACTATTTTGTGCTGATAGTAAAATCATCTGTGTTCTTAACAGAGAGATTTTCCGATGAGCGCATACATTTAGTGTTTCCCATTTAACATTTCTTGTAGTAGCATGACAACAGCACCACATAATACTGTTAAATAAATGGACAATCGAAAATACTGCCTGTTTTTTCAAGCGGCTTAGAGGACCCTCCATATATGGTCGTAGGACCATCACTTGCGGGTCGTATGAACCACTTAGGAGGACGCTACGTTTTTCGCTCCAAGGACTTCCGCTTCCACCAGAACATGCTTAAAATCCATGAAAGTATGGAGACTGTAGGTAGGAAGATAATAGATATACGTAAACTTTGAGACGAATCTTAGATTATAGCCCTTCCCCGTATGCCATCGCAATGGGCGCAAATAAAAACACGATTATTATTATTAATCAAGTTAGCAAAAAAGACTTGGATTTGTCAAAAGCTTGAGAAACTTCACTCGCGGAAATTTAGCCTTGATTTAAACCAACTTAACATGACACCGGCAGCCAATAGACCTTACGCCATTAAAAAAAGTAATCACACCAAGTCACCAATGTAATTCTGGTTCATAAGTCAATGTAACTTGTTTTGCATTTTCCAACTTAAAAATTGCTAAAAAAAGATTAAATGCGTACCAAGAAAGGACTTCACAAACTAAAGTCCCTCTGTTGATTTATTCCATATACTTGTACAAATGTACACTACTGCCAAACTATACACGTTTAATAACTGCAGCCTGAGACACCACGTTGACAGATATTTAGCCTAACTATTCGTTGTTTTTTTTTGCTTAGCAATATATAATAACATTAACTGCATTTTCAAACAAAAGTTGCACAATTGTGCGGTTTCATTGGCAAAACTAGTTTGTCCTGAAGTAAGTTTATGAACTAAGAAATCTTGAACGTCTTTGCAGCCTTTTACCCTCAAACGATTATTGGGATGAAATCTGACCCCAAAAAAATATCAATAACTTTTCGGATTCTTAAAATTTTCAGTGACAACTCTAGGAATTCTTCAATCATTGTTTTCCGGAAAAAGAAATATCTTTTGATATAACGGTCCTGTTTTTTTTTTACAAGTTTAGAATTGGGTTTAAATTTTGACCCCACAGTGGAAAGCTCATGAATACTTACATTATGAAGTTTTTAGCCTACGTCTTGAATGCATAACTAAAAACAGGTCAAATATCACCATAATTTTTTTGTTCGTTTAACTTTGGTTGGGGTAAAATTTGACTCCCACTGTGTTCTTCATACGAATGACAAGGTTTGGCAGTAATTTATGATTCAGTTGTCAACAAGAAGAAAGTGGAACAAGAGAAAGAATAGAGAGAAAAGAAGAAAGTTGCTTCCACGACAAACCTTAATTTTCTAATACTTTTCGCAAGATTGAAACAATAACAAGATGAGTTCTATTCGGAGTTCTAGCAGAGCATGCTAAACTAGCTGCTGTAGGAAGGGTGATACCAGGCTACTGCCAGCAGTTCCTTCAGCCCAACGACTAATCCTAACCTTTACTAAAAGACAAATGTTGTTGTCAGATCTTTAAAAAGACTAAACAATTCTAATGCAATTAGGCATGCATGTCCTTACATCAGCCTTACATGTCCACGCATATTATGTTCGTTGAACATATAATCTCGAGAAAAACTGCATTTCTGTTTTTACTTGTCACAAGAGTGGGTAACCGCCGAATGTGATTTTATAAAGTAGCGAGATGCCAGCCTTGGGCTAAGACTGTTTTAATTAAGATTTTGGCACTAACCTTATCTCTGGAAAGAGTCTGAGATTCTATTTTGCAATACCAGCTACCACTAGCACTGCAAGCGATATAACTGAACCTCAACAACAGACGCAAGAAATAACCAAGTTCCGAGTCAATGGGGTTTAAGTCATTACGTCACCGCGACATTCAGGCATTGTGGCATACAGACTGCATCACACAGATTTGCTACGTATTACACCCTTGCAAAGTGAGTGGTATTATTTAGCAAGCAAAATCCTCAGAGTATTAAAGCAGGTTCGCTTCATCAGAAGTCAAGCGCTTTACCTGTTCAGCTATCCTACTAATATGCACAAAATGATAGAAACTCAGTTACTGGATCACTCAAGCGAAGATTTTGATAATGTGGACAATTATTACGTCAGTACTCAGTGCTGTTAAAAAAATATACACTCTATGTGGGCATAAACTCTAAGCTGACGCTTACAAAAGCATTGCTGACCTGTTGCTTGGGGCTATTCAATTGTCATACGTGGCCTTACATTGGGGAACCGGAATGATCATACAATAGCAAAAAATGAACCATATGATATTCGAACAACCAATTACAACTCATAAAACTTTACTATCGCTGTAAATATAAAATAGAAGCGCAATTCAACCAAAGTACAGAAAAAAATTTAAAACGAAACTCAGTGAATCGTTTGCATGAGAAATAAGACGATAAAAGTCCAGATGGCGGAATCAGAAGTTAGAGTTCCTGTCGCTTCTCTAATTCTTTCTTGGGTTTAGTAGGAGGAGGGCGAGGATCACGGGAAGCTTTAGTAATCGTCTCCTGATGAAGTCAATGTACTGTTAAGCAGTGATGAAGGCAACAAAAATCTACTGCAAACCTCAATACCTTCACCCAAGACACACGACTACAACTCAACAAAGACCTGAGCAATCTACATTTTTGTGGATAAATTCAACGGCACTATTCAAGTGAAAAACACCAACAAAAGGTGCAAAGACAACACATTTTCTAAGCAAGCTGATCATGGAGCAAAACCGCTAAGTGTGCAACTTCCAGCAAAGAATGGAAAAAAAATGAACACCAAAATACCGTCTGAAGGAGATTTTATCGACAATTTTGAACATGATGAGAAATAGCTTTGTTGTCACTCCATGTTACTCAAAAAGAATGTCCGTGATCAAAAAGGTACAGACAAGAGTTGCCTGTTCGAAGAAAGGAGCTTGATCAAACACTAAACATTATCAACAAGCCAGTATCACTACAACGAAATATTAAAACTACACGCAACAAATGATTCGGTAGTTGTGTAAAACAGTTTAAATCCTTTTTGCAATAAAATATACACCTAACATGCCCAGAACCAAGTCTAGCCCAATCAAACACAAACCCAGTCACCAACCAACTACGAGCTAACCCTTCTGTGACATGGCAGATCGCCAGGTTCGCATAACGATAACTACTCACTGCGACAGCGCAACCACACTTTTACATGGCCTCATTTTAAAACAGGATTGTTCTGTTTAGTTTCAGCACAAATAAACACAATCTCCACATGGCAGTGGAAGTTATTTACCATCCGAAACCGACATCCTGTCACGCAAAGCTCATCATTTTCACGCATCCGTATCAACTGCTGTTGTACACTGCCTTGCAGTATATACTATCGTTGAGCGCTTATCGTTGGCTTTAACCTGTTGGCAATGGCACTGGTGACTAAATATTGATTAGACATGTAGAGCCGGTTTTGGAAAAAAGTATTTTTTGGAAGATTTAAAAAGTTAAGTCATACGATCTTGCCATTTGTGAGAGTGGTTCAGTTCAGCAGCCCATAGCTCTAAGGGGCGTAAGCATTTCTCTAGAGCAGCTAACTGTTCATTATCATGAGAAATCAAGGGCTAGTCGAATAGGCGCCACTCAAAAATCGGCGGTACGCATTTAAGTGCCTTGCTAAGGCACCGCCACGGCGCCACATGCTCTTGAGCGGTGTCGAACCAACGCTCTTTTGAACGTCGAACCAGGGCTTTCACCACTCGGCTATGCACTGCAGCCGAGGAGGTAAAATAATCACAAATTTTGTAAACACTAAACAGCAATGCGAAAATAAGACTACCAGCACATTGAACTTGCAAAGCAATTGCGAGTACAGTAGCTGAGCTGCGTCAAGGATTTTTTTCAGAGAAAAAAAGATCTTTTTTGAAACTAACATACAGCAATTAAAGAGCTGACACAAGATTTAAAATACCTTTTTTAAGACATTCAGATAAGACAAGTCGAAGAAACGGAAGTTCATATTCTAGCAATCTACGTAACTAGTAAGACTTGGAATTTTCTCAATGTTGAGAGGAAAAGTTTTCTCCGCTTACACTCACAGTAAACGGTAGTTTTCTTAAATCAAATATTACTTTTAAGACATGAAATTAAGCACTAGCAGTTGTGTTAGTAGTTTCATAAACGTAACATCTACCTACTACAGCATAAAAAAAACGTCGTTAATATGAAAACCAAGTAGCTTTTCAATGTTTTAAATACCACCACCATCACCTCATCTATATCTTCCTCATCCTCGCCGCCGTCACCACCACTCACTTTCTCGCCGTTTGATTTCACATATTCCACCATCGCGTCCACGGTGCGATCTCCACTGTAGTCCAAAATCTGTAACGTCTACTGGTTAAATTTCGATCTTATTAAACCTATTTGTAGTGTAATTCTGTTTATTTTTCGCTGACGCTTCATAGATTCAGTAGAAACAGTTCGTCAGTTTCCGCTTAATTCTGCTTTTTGTGTAAAATTAACTTCTTTCGACCACTTTGTTCATGATCCGCACCAAATGAATAATCTAAAATTTGCTTGCTATGGTTAACTATATAATGACCTGAAAGATAGGTGGTTTAAATAGAAATATGTTTAGATGTCAGCACTTTCAAATCCACTTTTAAAAACCAGAGAAAGTAGCTTCATGAAACAGAATGTTCCTTGTGAGGTACTATTGTGTTCCACCTAGGATAAAAAACGCCATTGCATGTAACGGCGTGAGTAGCGTAAAACGTTTACGTGGCACTAGGGCAAAACCTGACGGTACGCTGACGAGTGACGCGGCGCTTATGTTTCATGACGTGTTTCGTGTCGCCTTGTCAACGCATTCGACAATGCCATATGACAAATCACAGATGCTTTCCTGTGAAAGGAACAGGAACTAGTGCGAAATCATTTTTAAAATTTTTAGAGCGAACATCTGCTGTCATTGAAAGGTTTCCTTCGCACACACAATTTTTTCCGGCCACATGCTACCAATGAAACATATTGTACTGGAGCTTGCAGCGTAACAAAAAGAAGCTTTTTAAGAAAATCAACCTTGGCATAACTCATTGATTATTCTGTACCGGACATCATAATATTCGCCTTATGGGCTGTAATCAAAAATTTATCAAAGTTGTTGAAATTTCGTTTACTGAAACATGTGATCCGTTGGACCAAACGCACTGGATCAATTTGATTCGATAACCAAGGTCTGCTGCTTTACCAACTTCCCTGCAAGTTATAAAGGGTGTCTTGCGTTCAGAATACTGAAAGCTTTTTAACTCAAAAGCAATCCTAAAAAAGTCAAACTCGACATGAAAACAACTTGTTCCACGAAATGACTACTTTCTGTTACAACGATATAGCACTGAAAAGGCCAAACAGACCAAAACAGTAATTTGCTGCCAATCTGACTTTCGACCTGGCGACTACCGCTGGACATAACATCAGCAGTGTTGATCTGTCCGAATAACTTTTTCCGTGTTCTTTCCTTTAACTTGCATTTCAAATGCCACAGATAAAGCGAGTCGGCTGAATTGGAAAACTTTTGTGCTTGCCGGTTGTTTGGCCATACTATACGCAAAAGGACTAACGCAGGGTTTCAAAACTTATCCTTACATTTTGGATGAAACACATACCTAGACAGCAAGTCAGTCGTATTTTACGTCGTAAAAAAATTGAATGTAAAATACGACTGAATTGCTGTCTGGGTACAGGTCGAATTAACTAAAAAGAACTTTAAGAAGAATTTAAAAAAAATTGCCAAAGTTGGAAAAACGACCCAGGTCTCCAAGTTTGTAGTAGTAGTACCGGTAGTACTACACCAGCGTGTAGTAATGGACTTCGGCTTTGTTTAAACTAGCCTTCTTTTAATTTATATTACAGAGTCCCTGTCTGCAATCAGATTGCATATTATATATATAGGATAGGTAAATAATCCCATCTTGTGATCACTATTTCTTTTTTCGTCCTGAGCAGGTTCATTCGCTACAGTTGATGTTCGAAAATCAAAAGTTATAAGCATTAAGCGGGTTACAAAAACGTTGAAACGATTTTAAAACAATACAAAATTGAAACCGCAAGTCTCGAAAAACTCTATTTCATTTATGAGGTATGATAAAGTTCGTTATACCGTGATGTGTTTTATACTCTTTTGCATTATACCAACGGTTATCTACTCTAAAACATGCAAACCTTTAGTTGCAACCATGGTTGCAACCCATTTGTTTCTATTCTAGAATAGTGCATATCATTCTAAGCAATCGTTTCTAGCAGTAGTTGTAACATTCATCTGATGAAAGGGAAAGTAAACGCAAAGACAAACAAGTTGATTTATTGCTTCACTGACGCTTTGCGGACCATCATAACGCGCATTCTCAGAGCGAATAACATACAAAATAAAATTTACAAAGCTATATACTGCAGTGATGAGGTTGAAGGCAAGAGAAAAATTTTTGCCTTGTTATTCGCTCAGAGGATGCGCGTTACGATGGTGCGCAAAACGTCGGTGAAGCAATAAATCAACTTGTTTTTCTTTGCTTTTACTTTCATTAGATGAACGTTGCAACTGGTGCTAGAAAACGATAATTTTCCTGATGCACAGTGAACACACAAACTTTTCAGTATTCATTCTAAGTAATGTCACCATCGCATAAATTATGGAATGTGGGGTATACTCTACCTTGTCAGTGCCAGAAGGAAAGAATTTCAAAGTCGGAAATCCACTGACTTCAAATTCAGAAACCTCATTAGCCGTGGAATCCATCATAGCAATGACAACGTCATCCTCGTCTTTAAAAGCTTCTCCCAATTTCTCCCAAGTTGGTTTGAGGGATTTGCAGTGTCCACACCAGGGGGCATCTGCCATCAACGCAAAAAAACAACAACTAAATAACGTGCAGCATGCTGACGCAGGCAATTCCTGTAGATTTTTTTACTAAAAATCCTTCTACTCTACGGTGTTAATGAAGTGCATATGCAATAAAGGATTCAAGTTGTGAATCTAGAAAAATGAAAAAAAAATTAAACTAGAAATGACCTCTACGAGATTTCATTCTAAGCATGAAACCGAACTCAGTTCTCACCTAAGCACAACTGCACTAACGTGAAGCCTCACTAGCTAACGTTGCTGACGTACTTTACAAGAGATGACACCAAAACGGCATTTGGAAAGGAGCACTCTCTCACATGACACATCAATTCTGCACCATCCGTTGGGATGGTACTACTAGGCCAGGGTCCACCTGGAAACGTCGAGGTTTGTCCCCACGCTGGGTCATTTACTTATTGAATATACACCACGGTGCATCTACAAAAAGAGCCAAAAAGTTCAAGTCACTTTTGTTTGAAAGAACAAAACTTACATTTAAATTAAAAAGGCAAAATGAAGACGATACACTCAAACGCAGAGTACACAGAACAAGAAAGGTCTTCTGGCAAACAGAGCAACAAGACCAGACACTTAAAGTGTCAATCGAAACAAACTAACTAGTCTTTGTCGAGAAAAAACGTCTATTGAAAAACTGTCTGTTATAGCCTCATTTACAGATAACTATCAATCTAAGTTAATAACCTTAACACTCCAACGTTAGCGTTTTGTCTACATTAAAAAAAAAACTTTAATATCTCTCAAATCTGTGCTTTTAAATTTAAAACAATATTTTAGTTACTAAACTAACCAACTAACAGCATCTTAAATAAAACTCGCTTGTACTTACAAAATTCCACAAAAACCTTTTTCGATTCATCAAAAGCAACTTCTCTGAAGTTCTTGCCAACGAGCACAGATACCGGGTTTGTGTTCCAATCTTCGGGAATTTCTTGGGACATCAAATGACGCTGAAATAGGTGAAATGCTTTTAACTGTAAACTGGACCAAACCGTTTAATTGAACTATTATAAACCATGCGGATAAAACCAAGCAACAACATGGCATTTCGCATAATGTACAGAAATAAACTAGAAATAACGAACGTTTTAACTGCACAGCACGTAAGCCCTTATCAAACATTTGGACAACTGTAGGTCATTATTTTGTTTCTTCTGCTGTAATCAAACCGTCATGTGATGTACCTATCTTCCTTGCCATGGTTAATTCATTATCCTGTATTTTTTATTTTATTTTATGTATAAGCTGTTGAGATGTTTGACAAGGACTAACATGCCGTTGCTTGGTTTTATTTGCTTATGGCTCAACAAACTTAGTTCTCCAGCATAAATGTGATACAAACCTTGCAAAAAGCTCCTAAAATGGCCCAAAGAAACGTTAATCAAAATGGTGGCTTAGCAAAAAATACCTTGACATCACCGGAAACCACGCCGGAAGTGAATGCGGAAACTGCATCTTTGCTCAAATCTTTGGTGTCTGGCTTGAATTTCGCCATGTTTTCTGACATTTTGATGATTCGGTAATCTGGTATGTCAGCTTCGGTGAGACCAAAGAATTCCATCACTCGTTGGTTATCCTCAACATCGGTATCAATGTAAACAAAAAGAACCTGAAAATATAAACGCACCACGACTGCAATCACCAGTGTTGACTGTTGAGTTTTCATTGATTTCAATTAGTTCCAAGAATTAAAAACTTAACTTGACCAGTCTAGTATGTTGATCACAGAAATATCCTTTTCTTCCTTAGAATTCAGAGATTTAATGGTAAAAAAAGGAAAATTTGATTGGGCATAGTCATGCGAGCCCTCGGCTCTCCAATGTCAATACACAAGTTAAACCTTATAAAGTTTGTTTCGTTAACTGAGATGTCGGCATAACGCATATTCTAAAAATGTAGACTTTCTACATTTTAAGCTACATCAAACACACTAACAGTAAAAAATCGATATAACCAAGTTAACAAAATCAAAATCCAATGTAAAGCAATGATTGTATCTATGACTGTGTAGTATGACTATGACTGTGTGTAGTCTCACCTTGCCTTTGTACTCAGAAGCAACGTCGGTAAAGGTTTGATGATGCTTGTCAAAATCTTCACTTTTTTTAGACACGAACAAAAGATTGTGAATTTGAATCTCACCTCCGAATATTTTGGGTGCAGTCTGAAAAATAAAAAAAGTTCAAAAACCTCAATATTGATCGTCAATTCAGAATAAACAAGTGGAGAAAATCAAATATAATTAATTTCATCTATCAATTGAAATTTTGACATGGGTATAATTGCATATGGCTATTTACACAAGTGTCCAGAAAATCTTATTCCAGTTTTGTTGACAGCAGTTAGTTATTAATTGAGGATCTAAGTTTCCATTTGTGTAAGAACAACTCTTGCAACTACAAAATGTTGCTGATGTGCAACCGAAGCGGTTTACTTATACAGAAATGAGTATTGCAACTATGAATATGCTATACGACACGTCTATGTCTGAAACGAAAGTCATTATTTTGTCAAAGCGACCAAATAACAATAAATAACAATAAGTGATGTGCATGCACTAAGTAATGTCAACAAGTCCCACAAGCCACTAATGTTTTCTAACTTCAACCAAACACCCACCACTTCCATTTTTGCAGCAAACTTATAAGCAATAACAAAATGAATTGACTAATCGTGCTAGGTTTTTGAAAGAATAGGCACCATCGTGTTCACCACAGACTATTCGAAATGTGCACAGACTCAGCTTTCAGAAGTTTATGTAATAGTTTCCAAAACTTTAAATTCATCGTATTATAATTAGTTTACTATTTTTAGTGTGCTTGAAACACAGGATTAAAAAACATAGTACAACGTTGCCTTGTCGCATGGAAGCTAGTGATCTTAAATACAGACCCAGACAACAAAATGCGTAATTTTTACATTGATTCATTGTCTGCATACGTTGAATCAATGTAAAAATGACGGATGTTACTGTCTGGGGATGTTTCAACACTTGCACGTAAAATCGTAAAAATAAACGCGATTGTTAAAATATTAGTGGCACTGAAACAGATTATTCTGTGGTTTACATTACCTCTGAAGTGAACTCAGTGAATAATCTCAGTTGGTTATTCTTGATAAAAGCGGATAGTGCAGCCACATCAGATAGTTCGCCATCGTAATCCATTCGTCCTTCGTCAAACTATCACCAAAAAATACTACAACACTCAAAAACTACAAAACGACTATACAGCTAAGAATCTAACTTTACCAAATCATTAAATTCTTGGAGTAACGGGGAGGTTTCTCTCATAATCCAAGGCCCAAGCTTATAATCCCATAGCATACTTGCCTTTTTTTCAAATTTTCCATCACCAGTCTTAAGAAAATATTTGTTAAAAAAATGTAAAAAAAATGACTTTCACAAAGTGCACCATCACTCTTAAAGAAATTTTGTGCAACGCTTATCCTTTGACAAAACTCAGGATATATCTCAGGAATTGTTTATCACAATACTTAGCATGCCCAAAACATCCAATAGGCCGTATGCATACATTACGTAACAGACACAATTTACCAAGTGCAATATCTGGTAAACAATTTCCAACAATACAAGCAAAAATATTTGAATTACATTTTAACAAATCTTAACAAGTTTCAACCAATCTTATCAAGCTTTTATCAATACTATAACTTTGGTAGAGAGACAATTCTTGAATACCATAGACAGGTAATTGATAGCAACTTGATAGGATTGAATTGTATAATTTAAAAACAATACATAAAATGAAAAGATAACTCCATAAATTCAAACGTTTTCGAATTCGAAAACTTTCTGCCCTCGTCAGGAAAATAACTTAATTCATCTAAACAAAACAACAGATATTCTTAAAATGTTAATAAATGACTGAAATTAATTACAATCTGCTCTGAGTTACGTGGTTTTAATATTCTGTTGAGCTTAGAGTCGTGCTGCTTTATTTGGAATGCTTCCTGAATCTTAGTTTCAAACTCTGATTGACAGTTCCAAATTATTTTGAATGCATCCAATGTAAATTTGATGTTAAAACAAATACTGCAGTAATACTCATAAATATGGTGTTTGATTTGTGTGTCTTTGTTTGTTGATGTTTGTTAAAATCAGATGTTATGTCGCTCTTGTTAACAGACATCAACTAACACAGTGCAATCAAAGACCACATTTATGACTGCTATAACTCAGTGCAGAATGTAATTTTTATTTTATGTACCGTATTGTTTTTGAATTATGCAATTCAATCCTGTCAAGTTGCTATCAATTATCTGTCTATTTTATCAATACATAACTATGTTTAAATTCAGGGAACGAAAACTAAAACACTGACGAGATTACACATCAACAAAATTACAAAAAGCTTATGTACCTGCTTAAAAAGGGTAACAGCGTTGAGGCTCACTTCCACAGCGCTCGCAACGGCACTGTCAAAGATAACACCGAAAGGAACATCGTCAATTTGGTTTGCAACAACGTCGTAATTCTGCGCTTCAGATGTGTCTTTATTCTGTGATGAATAAACTAATTTAAATTACAGCTAGAACACTGCAGATCATGTTATTGCGTTATAAAATTTGAAAAATATATTGTGCCTAGCACACTGAAGTAGTTTTAAATTTACTTTATTAAATCCAGGTTGAATGATAATGGGTTGCGTATTTTCCTGCAATTCGAATTGTCATACAAATAGCCTTTTTGTGATGTATATAGTTCTTTATAGACCATTATTAAGTTCTTCACACTAGACTTTCAGCAATAACTTGTGTTTTTGTACTTAAACACACATCTGTGTGATGTGGAAAAAAGTTCTAAGAACACCTTACCTTGGAAATACAGTATATATATATAGTGCGGTTTAATTACCCAACAGAAAAAATGTGCAATATACATTTAACACTACCAGTTTCAAGATGCATTTCAAATTACTGCTGGTATATACACAAAAATGTCGTTTTATACTGAACCCCTGCTCTAAAAAACAAAAACTAACCTCAAAATACCCAATAACGGCCACTTCGTTGCCATCTTTGAAAGCAGTCACTTCATCAGCAGTGTTTAAGACCTTGCATGGTGGACCTGTTTTCTTCTTTAACCAGTTCACAATGTCAGGAGCTTGTCTTCCTCCTGGTAATCACAAGGAAGCCATAAACATAAACTGCAATCCAGTTATTAAACTATTCAAAATAACCATTAATTGAACAATCACAAAAGCTAACGTTATATTGACCGCATGTGCAGTAGGCATAACGCAATAACGCATAAGCCATTGCAAGATTAAGTTACCACATCAAGTTCAAATTTTAACTACAAATTCCATCTTTTTGCAACACAGTATAACAAAGAATAGTCAGCAGAGTGACTGTGATACATGCATAGGGCACCAGCAAACCTTTTAGAAGGACAAACAAACTATAAGTAATGGATTTATAAACATTAAACAAGTGACCAAAAGATTACTGCTAGATTATGGCACAGTTATACTATAAAATTCAAGAACAAAAAGATGCCTACAAATACTTGTAGCTACTCCCAAGTCCCCACCACATCATAAACTACAGACTTAATACGAAGTATCTTTCATGATTTCACATGTAAACATTTCAACTTTCACTTCCTCTGAACTATATCACACTAACTGTCATAAGAAAAAATTTAAATACCAACCACCAAAAACAAACCACCATTTTAAACACCACAGATATCTGCTTCTACACTAAGCTACAAAAGCTACATGTACGGTAACCAGAAAGATAATATTACCCATCAATCCTCATCCTGAAAAATCGTTATCCGTTATCAATTTATTCAATACAAGAAATCTGCCAACTACTCCTTCTACAGCAAGAACAATCTCAGTTTCGGGCTGCAAACCAAAGTGGGGAAGATAACATCTTTTTTGATATGACCAGGTTTGTTAAAACTATCTGAACTTATATATCGGTAAGTAAACTGAATCACTATCAGAGTAACCTTTACAGACTGTTTCACCCTTTGTAGGATCCACAAAGAGTGAAACAGGCTGTAAAGGTTACTCTGATAAAAGTGATTCAATTTACTTGAATCTGCTTAGCATTGAGCACTCTTTTGTGGTATTTATATCATTTATCGAACTTGAATATGAACTAATCAAATTTATTAATATCAAAAAACACTTTTTTTTGTATTTAATCCAGAACAATCACCACCGGTAACAGAAATAGAGAAAATAAAGGTAAAGCAGTGGTTCTCAACAAAGGCGTTTTGATTTTGCAGGGGGGTGGTATGATTACCTCAGCTTCAGGGGGGTGTTTTAATCATTAAGGGGCATTCTGGTTTAACCCATCTACTGCCCAGCGTAACGATTTCGTCAAAGAGCTCGTATCTTCGTGGTAGCATTTCCTACCTCATACCTTGGTGGAAAAGGGATTCAACTGTGTTGTTCTGCTACATACCAAACAACGAAACCCACTTGACATATTCATAAGAGGTGATCTTCAAATGTTTCTCGCTGGCTTTACACCGGATGTGAAGAAACTGGCACTTTCTCACCAAGCCCAAGGTTCACACTGACTACCAGTAGGCCTATACTGTTTTCATGCTCGCAAATATATGTTTGCTTTTCATCAAATATAGTTACTAGTCTCTAAAACCCTTACAGCCTGTTTCAGCCAAAAAGGGGGATCATCAAAAGGTCCTTTTTCTAATAGAAATAGAATTCTATTTGAATAAGGACCTTCTGATGATCCCCCTTTTAGGGTAAAACAGGCTGTAAGGGTTTTAGAGACTGGTAACTGGCCTATATTTGATGTAATTCACTCTGCTTGGCATTGAGCACTTTTTGTAGTATTAATAGGATTTATTGTTTTATTTATTCGATTTTATTCGACTTGATGGGAAACACATGTTCAAAAAGATAAACGAGCTTGTAGGCAAAAAATCAGCACCAACATCGAAGTGTATCAGAGCGGCAAATGGAGACATCCTTCATGACCCAAAAGATGTAACTCAGAGATGGGAGGAATATATACAGGACCTCTTTCGGGATGCAAGCAGAAGCAAGCTTACTGAAGATGCATCTCGAGATGTGACAGGTCCACCGATCTTGAAAGCCGAAGTTATGTGGGCTCTGCATCAAATGAAAACAGGAAAAGCAGCTGGGCCAGATGAAATCTGTGTGGAAATGATTAAAGCTATAGACGAAGAAGGAATAGACATCATATGGAAGCTCTTAGACAGAATATATGAAAGTGGTGTGATTCCTGAGGACATGTTGAAATCAGTATTCATTGCACTACCCAAAGTTCCAGGAACACTTGATTGCGACAAACATCGCACTATTAGTCTGATCTCACACACTGTGAAATTGCTGCTAAAGATCATCCTCCAACGCTTAAGAAGGCAATTGCTTCCAGAAATAGGGGGCAATCAATTTGGCTTCATGAAAGACAGGGGAACAACCAACGCAATCTTCACGATGAGAATGCTTGGTGAAAGAGCAATCGAAGTCCAGCAAGACCTATATCTAGCATTTGTAGATTTTAAAAAAGCCTTCGATAAAGTTCGTCACGAACAGCTTTTTGAGATGCTGAACAACATTAACGTTGATCACAAGGACCTGCGCATAATTAAGAATGTGTATTACCAACAACAAGCTGCAGTTCGCCTACCTGAAGGTCTGTCTAGATATTTTGAAATTCAACGTGGGGTCAGACAAGGCTGTGTGATGTCACCAGATCTGTTTAACTTGTTTAACTTGTATAGTGAAATGATTCTCAGAGAAATAGAAGGTATTGATGAGGGAGTTTTAGTGAACGGCATCTCATTAAACAATATTCGCTATGCTGATGACACTGTGCTCATAGCGACATCCCCGGATGGTTTACAAACACTAATTAACAAAACTTCAGACATCAGTGCAAAATATGGAATTGAAATTAATGACAAAAAAACAAAATGCATGACTATCTCCAAACAAAGTCCTGAACCCCACTTTGTACTTCACCAGGGAGGCAACACAATTGAACAAGTGTCTTCTTTCAACTATCTTGGTTCTCTCTTAACAGCGGACGCACGATGTAAGAAAGAGATACGAAGAAGAATAGGCCTAGCTAAAGACGCTTTTAATAGACTACGACCTATTCTATTGGATCGCAAGCTTTCTATTCTTCTGAAGGTGCGACTTCTCAAAGTGTTAGTGTGGTCTGTTCTCCAGTATGGTTGTGAAACATGGACTTTCAACACAGAAACTAGGCGTAACATTGAAGCAGCAGAAATGTGGTTTTACAAAAGAATGCTCAGGATTTCATATACTGATCACATCACAAATGCAGAAGTTTTGAACCAAGTACATCAAGATAAGGAACTATTGAACAACATAACTCAAAGGCAACTCAAATTTCTCGGTCACATTATCAGAAAGGAAGATTTCGAAAATCTCTGTCTAAGCGGCCGCCTTCTCGGGAAACATGCTCGTGGCAGACAAAGAACAACATTTATATCCAATTTCAATACATCAATCAGCCAACCAAGAACACTTTGGGACACTGCGCGACAAAGGGAACACTGGAAAAATTTACGAACTGAGCATCTAGTTCATCAAAGGCCGCATCGGCTATGATACTGTTGATGATTGTTTTATACTCGCTTTTTGTAATGACTCATTTTTGTTGGGGGGGGGGGGTAAAATTTTGCCAGTTCATGAAGGGGGCGTTCAGGAAGGGGGCAGTTCAGGAAGGGGGCCAAAAAAGGTTGAGAAACAACACTGAGGTAAAGATATAATTATAAATGATTATGTACTACACGTAGCCTACTATAAATATGAAATATATATATACTGTACATGGAAAATCACAAAACCCAAACTTACAAAAATTATCAAGCTTGCAGCCCTACTATCTCTATTTTAGGTGGGGCAAAAAATTTTCATTGTGCAATTAGTGGAATCAATCGATACAATCGCAAATTGCAGTACCAGAAGTTGATACATAGTTTTGAAGTACAATACTCATGACATGACTGCCATACCCGTCTGAAACCTGCTTCAAAGCACCTCAATGAAACATATGAACAGATGTTGGCCATGTCAACATCTTATACATCATTCCACAACAAACATGCACAATTTAATAAGTACACTGACACTTTGTGACATCACATCTGCATTTCCAAGCCTAATGGCTCTGCCTTATTCATCATATAGCAACAACCAAACATAAACTTATATTCCACAATTAAAATTGCCTCAAATGACAGCATAACTGCCATTGCGATTTGAAATAAACATTAGGAGTGACTTGGTAGTTGATATGATAACATAAAAGCTTTCATTGGACATTAACAATTCAAAAACATAAAATGTTTATTATTTTGCAAAACTTCACTACATTTGTATAACCACTGGCCAACAGTCTATCCACTACTTCCTGAAAAAACGGGTCCATGTCATGCACAACCTTTCTAGTTGATATCGCATCTAAAGACATGCATTGCACACATCTTGCCAGTGAAAAATAAACTTCGGCGTCCTTTATCTTTGAAGAATACAACAGTGGGATATGCCACAATTTGCATAACTTCAGCAGCTCGCTTTTCAACTGAACAGTCTAATTTGCTCATTTTAACTTCTGGCAACATTTTTGCTGCTGCTGCCATTTCTTTCATAAATGTAAACGATTTCCCAAAGGAAGGATCATCTATACATAAACAAGACAAGTTATAAAATCAATTGTAAATTGACATACCTTGGTACTCAGATGGTTTACCACTAACAAAGAATTTTAAAGTTGGATAACCCCGCACTTCAAATTTAGTTCCTAGACTTTTTTCGGCAGTAGCATCAACTTTCGCTAAAATTGCTTCAGATTCAGCTTCTTTTAGGGATGCCGCAGCTTTAACATATTCGGGTGCAAGGGCTTTGCAATGTCCACACCATGGAGCATCTTAAAAATATAAACTGAAATTATGATTGCGATGTTCAAGAGGTTTAGGTTTTATTTAAAAGGCTTATTAACAACACTCTTCTGCACTTGGGTGCAATTATAGGTACAATTACAAAAGCAACTTCAGAGATAATTGATGTTCTGGAACATGTGTGTGTAGTAAAGTGGCAAATGTATAATGCTAGAAATGAATGTGATTTGGGAAAAATAATAGGAAACAAACATTTAAATGAAAAGCAGTGCTTTAGTCTAATAAAGTAGGATATCCAGGCACTGGTTGCCATGGATCCAAGAGGTTTGTTAAGTGGCAAGTATTGCCAGTAGAGGCAGAGTTATGGGTAGGGGTTGAGTTTTGTTCTCCGACCAAGAATTCAAATTTATTAAATCACAAGCTTTTGTCCTCAAAATTTTTCTTAAGTTAGGCCAGAATTCCTTATTTAGCAACACTAATGTTGTAGCTATTATAGCCATGTCCTTAATTTGAAGTCAAAACCAGAAAATACTGAAAATAACTGTTTGTTATGCCGGTGTATCAAGAGTTTTAATAAAGTAAAGACATATTAAAGGCATTTTTCAACTAACTTGGTGAAGACCAATAGTGTTGAAAATTGTTTTTGAGCAAAAGACCGATAACACTGGTCTACACAACTTTTCTTGCATGGAGTTTTTCAATGGATTTAGGGTAATTTTGGGGTGCTGAATCCGAATCTGACCTTAGATTTATCCTATCACCAGGCCTGGAAAAAATGGGGAATCCGGGAATGACATTCCCAGGAAATTTGTCAGTTCGTGGGAAATTTTTGCCGTCAGAATCACGTTACTAACGTCTTTCATTTACCGTCAACCGTCATCGTGATTTGCTGACACATTGCAGTTCCGACACTGATTCGTATCACTGCGTAGTGCGTATTTACGATTTCCAACTTGTACCTCAGAGCTGAACAAGTTCAGCAAAATTGCGCAAATATATTGCAGTAGTCCGCCCGAAAGCGTCGTCAAAAGCACGGGAAGTGTAATTGAAAAAATTCGAAATGTTTGCGGAGGTACAAAAACATCCACAAATAAATAAATAAAGACATTAGCAACGAGCTGCTCATTCACTGGAATGGGCCACACGTAAGCAAGTGTAATAGCATCGTGAAAGAGGGTCTTAATCTACGTTTTAAAGGAAAACTATGGCATTTTAGTACTAATGACGTTCGCTCGAAAATGTACAAAGTGTCTGCTGTGGTAGATAGACCAAACAACAAGAAATTGTCACCATTTTTTATGTCCCGGTAATGTATTTGTAGTAATTTCGCATCCGGGCAAAACTTGCTTGCGGTTTCTTTGATTTACAAAAACAGCTGTTTTAGCGTCGTAATTTTGATTTTGTTGTCAAATTAATTAATGCATTTCGTTATTCTTCGTGTAACCGACTGGTTGTTTTGTAGGTTGCAGAAGTAATTTTCGCAACGTCTTGTGTTCTCACTCAGCAAAACTTGTTGTGCATTTAGCCGTCTGGCCGTTTTTTGTGCTATATGCCTATATCGCTTAATAATTAGTTATGCTATTCATGCACATTGCACATACTATCAACCCGTTCGAGCATGAAGCATCTTGTCAAGCACGTAACAAGCGGCTCGTGGTGTCGTATTGTTTCATGACATTCACACGGTGGTCGGTGAGTAAGTGGATCTAATTTGTAAGCATGCGGCGTCTAATTTATTAAGCCTATTGTTGTTGGCCAATGTATTCCGATCAAAGCGGGCACATCAGGCACAAACAGTGCGCTATGCCTGCTTACGAATACGATACCAAGATTCTTCATTGGAACTATGAAGCTACAATTGGCCGTCCATATTTTTTGTGTGAGGCTTTTCGCCGGAAAACTGTAAACGGTGTAATTATGACGTCATTATCGTGATTGTAAGCCGTGGGAAATTTTTTCGCTTAAAAACAGATTCCCGGGAAGCTAAACATTTTTTCCAGCCCTGCCTATCACGTCAGGTTTGTGAGATATGATAAAAGCAAATTGTTACTTTTGTCAAAAGTGGAAGATTTGACGTTGCGTTTATTGCATATACACATTGTGGTATATCCAGAAATCCAGGCCATGTGGTGCATAAGTAGCTGAAATACACCCACCAACTATAATTTTGATACCAATTTGTTTTCTAAGCAACATTATTAACAAGGCAGTAATAACAAGCCAAAAGGGAGGCTAAAAGTATAACTGACCCCCTCCCCCGTCAATGTTTTGCATGAAACCACAAAGATTTAAGCAAGCCTATGGCAATGCTTGTCCAGTAACCTTATTTAGGCTGTTTTGGCCTGTCTAACACTAACCTTTCGTTATTGCACTGCATATGTTGGTGATAAACGCAACGCCAAATCTTCCAAATCTGTTTTTTTGAATTACTGATATTAATTGACTACTGATATATAAGGCTTTGAATTTTTCTGATTCAGTATTTTAGCTCTAATTTATGGTTGCCCAAAGATGTTCCGACACCCTACACTCAATGCAATAGAATTTTTCATTGCTGGCACAAACATGTAAGAATGACAAACTTTGAATTTTTCTGATTCAGTATTTTAGCTCTAATTTATGGTTGCCCAAAGATGTTCCGACACCCTACACTCAATGCAATAGAATTTTTCATTGCTGGCACAAACATGTAAGAATGACAAAGTAGACACATGAGTTAGGCACCAAAAATGCCAAAACAAAACCTTGAAAATATGCATCGATAAAACCAGTGTTTATAATTTGCACAACCACCAACCTATAACTACTGTGCAGTGTACATGTTAGTTCCTGAGTTAAATTGTTACTTCATAAATAGTCGTTACATTTACGGTACCTCACATATATATACCCATTACACAAAAAATTATAAGAAAATTGTGTCAATACTTCCTAATAAAACTAAATCATATTTAAAAATAATTTAAACAATCTACTTACAAAATTCAACTAAAACATATTTGTTGTTTGATAATACATAATCAAAGTTCTTTTCATTTAAAACTAAGACTCCCTCATCATCCTTTACTTCAGGCACATCTTCGTTGGAAAGAACTGAATTAACCAGAACAAACAACAACGCAATCTTCAAATAATTGTTCATTATTTATTTTAACAAATGACTAGAACTTGATATATATCAACTAACTCTCAACCTGATAAAGTAACAAATGAACGACGATATAATTGCAAAGTTAGGCCAGGCTTCAAAAACCACTGGAGCATGAACAAGTTGTCTCAAGACGTGGCGAAAAAAAAGCACTTCGTCATGCTGTGCTCTTACGTCGTTGATCATCACAATCCGTGTGATTCTTCCATTGGTTGATGACGTTCGGCAACTCTCGAAATCTGCCTATTCATGTTTTATAGATAAGCAAATGACTGTCAATTGAGTTGGGGGATTTTTGAAAATATCAATTCACCAATTAAAAAAAAACGTCACCAAACAGCTCTTTTAAATATAGTTTGGCCAAAAGCTTGGCTACAAGCTTGAGGATTTTTTGGTTAAATTTTTTAATTTGAAAAAAATAAAAAATAAAAGCTTTTGGAAGAAGGAGGTCTTGCATCGAGGTGCTTCAGCGACTTCAATCATTTTCATATCACTCAGAGCTTATCAGGCTTCCATAATTTTTTTGAGGTGAAAAAGCACTAACCTAAGTTACTATGCTTGTTAAATCATTCATTAGTTAATGATTGGTTGGTTTCGAATGTTTATCTTCCGACTAAAAAAATCTTGATAGGTTTTTTTCTTGGTAGTTTTGCATACTTGTAGAGGCTTTTGACCAGTGTTGTACCATAGATAGTAAGATATCTATGGTTGTACGTTGACACCGGCAATTTGACGGCGTCAGCTTTTTCTTGATGCTGAGGCTAGCACCGTCAGTGTATTTTTTAGTTGACGGAAGTAATAGCGCCGTCAATTATTTTGCCGATTTTAAGCGTCAAGCGCTATGCGTCATTTTTTGTTTTCATGGAAAATCTCGCTTCACAATAAGAGTTTCACAATGTATTCTGGCCAGCGCGACTCATCCGAGTTACCCGATTTCGCGTTGGTTGGAATAGGCTAGCTACCAGGAATACAAGCGGAAGAAGTTCGCCAAATGGTGATCACTCATATCGTGATCAGTATCGAGAACGAAGGATCAGAGAGAGAAAGCGAAATATCAATGAATGTCATCGCGGTGGTTAAAGGTACTTTATTTCAAGAGCTCTATGCCCTTGAAAAGAGCGATGTTGATGCAGTGGACCTCGTTAAAAGATTTATATAGGCTAAGCCATCACAGCACGCTTGGAACAGTGATATCTTTCCGAGTAAACGTTTTCAAGACTTATTTTTGAAATACAACACACCAATACCCAGTGGCGTAGCCAAGGGGGGGGGGTTGGGGGTTACAACCCCCCCCTTTGGCACGCGTGTGACGTCACGAAATTGAGAATGATGCTTTCAGTCTAAAAAAAATTGCCTAATTTTATACAAAACTGCATTAAAAGAGCGAGTTTTGCCAATATCAAACATTCAAACATCTCAGCCAGGAATTAGCAACAAGAAAACATAGAGACTTAGCTTTATTTCCGAAAAATGCCGAAGAAAACATGATCTTATCCTTTTGCTATGCTACCGGACAGCACCATTTCACAGGAATATTCATACCCACATTTTTGTTGAAAATGCTCTCAGAATGCACCAAATTCAAAGTAATTTTTCAAAATTTTCTGGGGGAGGACCATATACCTGGGACTGGTATATAAGCCCCCCTCACCCCCCATGGTAACTCATGATCAATAGCATGTTTTTCCCAAGATTCCAGATCAGTGTTAACTTGGTTTAGGAAGACTTTTAGCTAATCTTTACATATAGGCGTAGCTAAGGGGGGAGAAAGGGGCCATGCTCCCCACAATTTTCAAAGTTTGAAGTCCGAAGTTGAGCCTTTTGTTGCAAATATAATAAAATTTGTAGAAAATTATATCATTTTCCAAAACATTTGGCAACTAACACCCCCAGAACGTGTTTTAGACACACAGAAAGACACCAATAAATTTTGTAAAAACAAATAAACGAAGTATTTTTAAGTCACATTCCGGCTTTGCGAGAAGAGCCTGATTACAGAGTTTTCTCGACCATGGCCGCAACGACCTGAATGTTTTGCTGAACATATAACCTACAAAGAAGCAAGTAGAGTACTCGGAGTACGAGACAAGAGCTGACAATACCCAGAATAGTGGAGGTACAAGTTTAGACTACCGTACCGTGCTAACGTCTATGCTGAATCGGTTTCCCAATATTTTCAACGTTCGGTAGGGATGTCCCATAGGCTACTTCGACGGATTGAGTAACTCTCTTCGGGAACGTTTCAGTGACAACCCTTCATTTTTTGCATTGCTATTCATCCTTCCAACAAATAAACCAACTAAGATAGATGAGATTGAGGATTTGTATTCTTTGGATATCCTTGACAGCGAAGTAATTCTCTGCAGGATTTCTCTGACTTCTCAAGTCAACCAGGAAAGATTACAAGAACTTCTTCTGAGTGCTAAAGATTCTCCAAGCGTGCACAATGCAATCCAAGTTATCCTGGTTGCCAGCAACAATAGTTGCTGGCAACAAAAGTACTGAATAAATGTGTCTTGCAAGAAATCTTTCCTGATGTACTCAAAAAGAGTCTGATAATACCTGTACCAAAAGTTAGTTCACCTTTACACTTTACAGATTTGCGACCAATTTCTTTATTGCCAACTTTTGTCAAAATTTTCGAAAAAATTCTATATAAACGGATGATGAATTTTATTGACAAATATAATATTTTAACCCCAGCTCAACATGGTTTTCGTGAAAATAATTCAACAGGCTTAGCATTGACAAAAATTTATGATGATTTACTTTCTAACTTGAATGATCATAAATACACATGCTCGGTTTTTGTTGATTTAAGTAAAGCTTTCGATATAGTTGATCATGGCTTACTTTTAAAAAAACTTCACCATTATGGCTTTCGTGACAAGTTTTTAAATGTTTTAACATTGTTACGGCCAATCTCTGTACAAATCAAACGTCATATAAAACCGTTCAGGTCTACTGAATCTTACGTCATGGAAATTCCTAAAACATGAGCAGAGATTGCACCATCGTTCGTAAGACTTGTATCACACCTGTTGAGAATTACTTCACAATGCATATGGATTATTGCGTCACATAACTGCGTACGTGAGTTTGAGATATTGGTGGCCTTTTGGCCAATGACTTTGGTGGCCTTTTGGTCTTTCGCTGCCATCCTTGTTGTGCGAATTATTTGTGTTTATTGTGTTTTTGCTTTTTGTGTCTTTCTTTTTCGCCAACAAAACAAAAAATAAACTGAACTGAACTGAACTTGAGGCTGAAAGGTCTTTTTCATGCATGGAGAGGGCCAAGACCTGGCTACTCTAAATTAACAACGACTTCTGATCCCCTCTCAGATTTGTGTGTGCTTCATTGCCATCGCGAAAGGATCAGTGAGGAGAAGATCAATCGAGTTGTTACGAATATGGCTGGCGGGAGGCGACGAATAGACTTTTAATCGCTATGATGTCATTTTCATTAGGCTGTCATTCATTACTACATGTGTGCTTCTCTCTGTTTTTGTTTTATTTTTTGCTATTTTTTTTTTTTTTGGTTTTGTGGCCGTGCTAACTACTGATATATAGCCTAGGCCTACTACATAATTTTTCATTCAGGCACGTTTTAAACCTTTCAAGGTTTTTCCACCTTTTCCCGTTCGTTAACGTGCTAGTAGGTTTATATCGATTTTTGTAGTTAGTATCTTTTTCCTCCCGGACGCGTTAATGACAAAAAATAAAATAATTGATTGATTGATGGATTGATTGTTTTTGCTTTTGTTTAAAATTACGTTTTGAATCTTTCAGAAAGCCGATTTTATATTTACAAAGCCAGGGAATAATTTTAAACCATTTTTTTTTTTTGCTGTATTTGAATGGTTTTTATCAAAAATTTTATTTTACACATTTTATTTTTCAAAATGGTAGCCTATCTATACAGCAAAGCAAGATTTCTGTAATTGGATAAAGAAGTTTTTGTTCGTATTTCAGGTTTTATCAAGTCTCATGCCATAGTCATTTTGGCAATAGTCATTTTATTTTAGCAAAAGACGTGAGCCTTTCTGCTCAAAACAGGGTGTTCTGCAAAGAACTGAGTCAAGTGGCATACCGTGATTGGGTTACTTTGGCTGGCTGTTCATTCCTTTTGTAGAGCTCCAAACGTATGTGTTTAGCCTACATTCTTGCCTACTTGTTAGGTCGAGGTAGTCTCAAAGCTCATCATCTTATCAAACCTAATTGCATCCGGTGCAAAGTATTACCGTAGCCTACCGTAGGCCACTATATAATTATGGTGTTGCCTAATTATAAAAGTCCAAAATTCCAAAATTGAGTTCCTAAATTTGAGAGACAGGCTGTTATTCTTTTTAAAACGAAGTTTTACGTGTCGTGAAATCTGTGACATTCAAAAATGGACTTAAACACTTTTTCGTGCTGAAATTTTGCAACGACGTTCAGGTGACTGCCAAAAAAAAATTTTCCAATGCTAACTCCAATTGAGCAAAATGTGACTTAGGCCATACTTCGGCACCTTTAAAACTAGGCCTACTGTAGGGGAGATGTGGGACCAGTGGATCATAAAGGCCAGTGACTCAGGAGCTTTTTTCTCCTTTCCATTTAAAATAGATATTTGAAATTTTGACTGTGGTATTGAGATACAATGCCATCTTTGTCTACGTGTCTTTAAGCAAGACAGAAGTCTGTGTAAGATTTGAGACAATAAAACAATTTTTGAGGCAAAAAAGTAAAATTTTCAGATCTAATAAAATTTGTATTTTGTACTAGAGCAAAGTGCTTATGGAATGTGGTTTAATAGGAAAAATTCTCATTGCATTTTAGTTAGGTGATGGCAAATAGCAGACCTGAAAAGCTAGTCCAAGTTTCAACTAAGGCCATTCCAAGTGCAAGTGGCCGCCATGGGGACCAGTGGATCAGCTTAATGCTGAATCAGCAGTATTGTTCGCCTACCGAGTAAACAAAGCACAGAGATAAGCAAATTTCTCAACATCTTCTACGGCATCTCTAAAGTTTAAAGTTGGTTGTAGCCGTATTAAGTAACGTATTAACAGACCACCATGCCATCATTAACTCGATAGTGATGACGTCAAAATGGATTCTAAGGGACATGCAGCCTACTTTAATTTCCTAATAGGTTAGGCTTATAGCCTACTTTGGTTGCTAGAAATATAAATTAGGCTAAACTGCAAGACCATGTGAATAGTAATAAAAATAAATAAGCAAATACTGCAGAAGAAATTTGTATTGGACGGTGCTTGAGTTCTTCTTCAACAAGATCTTGTGAACCAATGGTCCCCAACCCTTGAACCAATGGTCTCATGGGTGGGGACCAATGCTTCGCTTGAGTTCCATTTTTGTAAGCAAGATAAACCACTTTTCTTTTCTTACATTTTGAGTTAAATGCTGTGGTATGTTGAAGGATAGATTAAAGTTCATGTTAAGACTTCTAAATCCCATTTTACGAGGCAAATAAAACCCGCATATGCAAAAACGTCAAAAGTGACCCACTGGTCCCACATCTCTCCTACCGATAGCCTACACTTTTCAATTAATTAGGTAGCCTACGGTAGGCTACAAAGTGTTGCTATAGCCTACTTCACATTTTCTTTCGATAAAAAAAGACTATTAAGCTCTAACCACACATTTTATCGGTACCGGTAGGCCTATAATATGTAAAATTATAATTGGAAGAACGCAGCACGAACTAAGCATGAGTAGCCTATGCCCCTAGGCAGAGGTGGGCCTCCAGCCGGGGAATTGGGAAGCAATAAATACAACCTTGCATGATTTAAGCTATTGAATAACTTATTCAGCTTCTGCAGCAGCTTTTTTATTTTTTAAACAGTTACAACATTAAACAGACTTTCAGGCTCCCAAAATTATACCGGGCCTGGATTCAAAATTACCCCACTGTCAACTCTACTGACGAGGCGAATACAATTACTGTAGGCCTATAGGCTATTAATTAAATTAGCATCAGCAACTGAAAGCGCAACACTTGTGAAACATTGAGACACATGTCAAGTGAAAAGTTTATCTAATGAGATGTGACCAGAAGGTTACTATTGTTACCGTATGTAAGCTATATTTATGTGGTAATGCACATATAGCCTAGCCTATTCAGGGGCGTTGACAGGGGGGTCTAGGTGGTACTTTTGGACCCGGGCCCGGAATATTTAGGGGGCCCGGATTTAAAAGATTCTCCGCGACTCCAAACATTATCAAGGTCTTATTAAAATCAGATGTAATGGAATTACCATCAGAGGTTAAAACAGCCACTTCAGCCGTCACATGAGAATGATATTTCTCTTAATTTTCTATTTTGAACGGCATGTGTCATCCTCATTTTAACAGCACATCAATAAACGTTTGCACACAACCAGTATTTTCATAACATTGTCGATAAAGGGGGCCCGAAAATAAATTGGTACCGAGCCCGAGAAATCCTGTCAACGGCCCTGAGCCTATTTCAACGGTTTCCAGCCGGGATGCCATTTATAATACTGTAGTTTGAGGTGCCGCAAAACTATTTCTCATATTCATTTTTTTATTTGTCTTCAATATTTCCAAGACAAAAAATCGTTCCATTAATTACTCAGCATCACGAATCTTTTGCAGAAAAAGTTGAGAATTATTTCCCAAAGATGTAAACAGAAAATTATGCATTGGTAAAAGATCCATCATCAAGCGCCTCCAGGAATGCACCGCTGGTTTTCACTCTTTTTGAAGTTTCAAACACATGTGTTTGCTTTCGTGTCCATTTAGGTCGACTAAAGCTCACCGGCTTTTTAAGTCAAAGTACAGTAGCCTACATCCGGTGCAAAGTATTAATGTGTCGTGGCCTACTCTACTTTTTCCTAAAAGAGGAACGTCTGTTAAGCTCGAACCACGCTTAGTAAGGCCAATTTTACCTAAAATTGTTCAATTTTAATAGGCTGCTTTAGGTGCTAATATGCTTTTAGTGCTTAATAATATATACCAACCCAATGCGCCTTTAATTAGCCGAACTACGTATATTGTAGCCAGTGCTGTAGCCTACTCGTAAAAAATAGCACAGGGTATACTGTCAGATTTGCCAAAATGAAAAATAATACGCAACTTACAAAATACTAATCTTTATTCCACCATAACATGAATTACATCAACATCAAAATTAGACGAGAGGTAGGCTACAAAATTGTTTTTCTATGAGTACATTCCAAACAGCAAACAGAGAAATCTACAGTACATCTTTATTAGGGTGTTTCATTTTTTCACCATTTTTGAAAATCAAAATGCCTGGGGTCCCATCTGGTGGTATTTGGGGTAAAAAGTTTACACCCCAATTTTTTTTCAATTATGACGTCATATTGAGGTGGTCCACGAGGTTTGAAATTTTTAGGCCTCAAAATCTCGAAATTTGGCCGTATCTCCGGAACCGCTCATCATAGATCGACAAAATTAGTATCAAAATGCGCAGAAGGGTCGGTTTTCTATACCTGATGTAGAGAATATTAAGGTCTATGTGCTTCAGAAAAAAATTTATTTAAAAAAATCTGATTTTCGGTCTATTTTCTCCTGATGAACAAAGATCAGGTGATCAAGATAAAAGTTGTTCTGTATTTTTTCCATCTTGGAAGCTGCTATTGCGTAATAATAGTCGTTGTTCGTTTTACAAGAGATGAAATGGTAATTTTGAAGGTATCACAATTATAATATTAATGTAACCGTTGAGGAAGAGGTATGCTGATCACCTGCTTTAGATTATGTGTCATTATGGCATTAAGGTCAGGTATTAGGAAGTCGATGCAAAACTTCAAGGAATTGGAGAGAAATGTGCTTCCCCTTAATTCAGATATAGTCAGTCACTACTTTTACTTGTGGAAGTAGCCGAAACTAATCCTTAGTTTTTGAAGAAAATACCCCATTTCAAAGATTTGAAAGATGAACTGCTGAAAGATGTAGTTGGCATATGGAACAAAGCTGGTCTTCCAGTGCTTAGCAAACAGAGAAACCTAGCACTTCTGGCATACAATCTGCCAAAGCATCGGCACTACTATGTTTGAAACAGAGAAAAAAAATGAAGTAGTTAGATGTCTACACAGTAGCGAAAGCGACTCTGATGGGGATATGAATTGAAAAGATGATAAGGAATACGAGCCTCTGAAACCAGCTGTTTGGGGAAAAATATACAAGAAAGTACATTCTTTTTCTATAAATGATAGAAGTTGTGTACTTGCTGATCGTAGGATGACTTCGGTACGCCAGCAGTAAGATCTTATGAGGTCCGTTCTTGGAAAAGATCAAATAACTGCATCACCTTCGACAGTATACCGCGCCAGCGACAAAAAACGAGAGAAAAATCTGTGATGGAAAGTGAGAACCTTCTCAACTCAGCTTCTGCCATGCAGTTATGTTATGATGGGCACGTTGTCGATAAAATAGATCGATACGTTTTCTTGGGCCAACTTGTTGATGATATGAAAAGTGTGCGTCTGTTAAATCTTTTCCCAAAAGTGTGTCGGTCACTGCAGAACTGATTTTTGACACCATCATCCAGGAGGCTTGCAAAGTTCACCTATCCCGAGTATATCCAGTCATGGCTGATACGACTGCTCTCAGCACAGGAAAAAAGTCCGGAGTCAATACTCGACTGGTCAATTATTTTAATAATGAAGTTGGTCATGATATTCATACCCTTAAATGCATGTTCCACATAAACGAAATATATCTTTCCCATGTCATTTCTTTTGTGGACGGCGCCAAGAAGGGTCCCGGAGCAATGCAAGATGGGGCTTTGCTTAACCAGATAGCAAGATTAGACAAGCCCAGTACTGAAGCCTAACTATTATTATTATTACGCAATAACAGCTTCCAAGAGTGGAAAAATACAGAACAACTTTTATCTTGATCACCTGATTTCTGTTCATCAGGAGAAAATAGACCGAAATTCAGATTTTTTAAATAATTTTTTTCTGAAGCCCATAGACCTTAATATTCTCTACATCAAGTATAGAAAACCGACCCTTCTGCGCATTTTGATACTAATTTTGTCGATCTATGATGAGCGGTTTCGGAGATACGGCTAAATTTCGAGATTTTGAGGCCCAAAAATTTCAAACCTCGTAGACCACCTCAATATGACGTCATAATTGAAAAAAAATTGGGGTGTAAACTTTTTACCCCAAATACCACCAGATGGGACCCCAGGCATTTTGAATTTCAAAAATGGTGAAAAAATGAAACACCCTAATCTTTATCCTCTTTACAAATTTGGAATTTAGTACCCTTAGCTGATCGGTGGTTTAGCAGCCAGGATCTTACATATTTTTTAGTGGTAAATTGAGCCACAGGTGGTCCATTGCAATTACTAAACATCAAACAGCTCATAATTATCAATGAGCAAAGATGCTCTTAAAGCTGTGAAAATATTGTTCATTAAACTGAAACCACGTTCGCATTTTGCTGTCGAACAAGGTAAAGTTGAAATAGTGGTCAAGAGAGGCTTCAAATTATTGGGCACAATTTCAACTTTTTTACTAAAGTCTCTTAATCCTTGGATTAACTGTATTTCATCAATGCCAAAGCGTTTAAAAATTCTTCTCACCTCTGCTTCTCCATGACGCATATTTCCTTTTATCCTTTTTTCAGGTTGCAAGTTAGCAATATCAACCGGTAGCTGACCATTGTCAGCGTCGGCATTAGCGCAAAGTCTCATTTGCATTCTGCTAACAATGCTCTGAATGAATTGATTGAATGATTGAACTCGCAGAACCGAATTAGTGGTAAACTACGTGAAACGTTTCAAACCAAACGTAGCCGACTAATAAACGTCGAGTTGCAGCAACTAGCAGTCCAGTCAGCGCTTTAATAATGTATTTAAAAAATCCTCGAAAAATGTTGAAAGCCAGATAAACAGTAAGAAATGCTATTTCAAAAGGTTAGGCCTACTGATTTCGAGCAAGATGTATTCATTCTCTAATAACAATTCTTTATGTGTCCTTTTCTAGTTTATGAAAAGATGACCTTAGACTTCGTGACGAATTGTTTCACTTTCAATTCGTGCAAGTTAGCTTGAAAGTTCACTGAGATCTTATTCATCTTTTAGTCTTAACACATATAACTTGACAGCAATTTGAAATGCCTCCATTTCGAAAGAAATTTGACAAACTGTGATACGGCAAAGTCAAGTAGCCTATGTGGTTATCTTAAACAAAAAAGGTTTGAAATGCACTTTGCCTTCTTCAGAGAAAGACGGCTAAATCAGTTCATACCGGCCAATAAAACCTATCTTTGTAACTCCGATTCAACGTCTGTCGGCGTCGAATCGATGCAAAAAGATGGATTATGTAGCTGGATAACATTTGCAAGAAAGTCGGTAGGGGCCCAGTTTCAAATTTCAAAAGCGAAATACTGTAAGAAAACAATACTTCTGATTGTTTCAATGTAAAAGTACTTTTTCGACTTTCAAACAATGGTCGCATCTTGCGCACCGTCTACAAGGCGTCCTGGCAGTGACGTGAAACTTAGGACAACGGAATTCTTCATCTTCTTCTCTTGGAAGGTTTAGATCCAGAAGATTCCTGTTTCCTTTTACGCGGAGCCGGCTCTTCTTCATCTTTTCTGCGGTCGGCTGAACATAACATTTAAATTCGGTGAGCGAACAGTAGAAAGGACGACATCACAACATGCGGAACGCTCACGTGACTACAACAGTGGTCCTTTACTTCTTTTGTCGCAAATTTTATTCATTTATCAAACAAGATCAAAACGCTGTGAATATTGTAGAAAAACAAACTTGCATTGTCAATGACAAAAAGTTCAAAATACCTTTTCTCGCCTCCTCCTCTAGTTCATCCCAATCCTTCCCACTTTCTTCCTCACTACCAAGTGATCCATCATCCTCGTATTCGGTGCTGTTTTCATCATCGCTTGAGTAATCTTCATCACTGTCAGATTCATCTTCTCCGTCTGATCCGGAAATATCTTCGTCGGGATTAAAATCGCTTTCCTCTTCATCAGAGTCTCCGGCGTCATTCTAAACAAAACCTGATTATTAAATATCTACGCAAGGCAGGCTGGGATGATATTTTAATATTTTCTCAGAAAAAAGTTTCAACTTAATACTAGAGTATTTATTGAGTTTCAATATAGGGCTCTGCTGATTCTCCATGCATTTTTAATAATAAAAGACTAGAGTATATGGTTATGAGTGATCTATTTCGGGTTCTGCAAAATAGTCGTGATGTTTGGACGTTGAGCGAAGAAACGTAAAATAACTAGATTGAAGTAGAAATGTGTTGTTTCCGCAAAATGCACAGAACCTCTAACCAAAAGTGTTAAAGTGAGGAAAAAAATCGAGAAAAACTTCTCAAAATCTCTTGAAACACATGAAAAGATTACCAGAACTATCTGGACAAAAAACGAACATATCGCGTTGTCAAGAAAAAAGGAAAGACTCAAGATAAACACTAAATACATTTTCAGCGTAAAAGAAGGGAATGGTCCAAACTTTCTTGCTGCTTGATAGAACGAAACACGTGAAAGTGTCTTCTCGCCGGGTACAGTACTAATTACTAAACTCATCACGAGAACCAAACAGAAGAATGACAAGAAATGAAAAAGCAAAACACAATATTCTGTATTATTTCAAAGCTTAAAGCAAGAAGTATTTAAAAGCTCTCACATCACTCTCGGGCTCCAGAAAACTCCATCCACCTTGTTCAAAAAATGCTTCTGGGTCGTCAGTGATGGTCTTGAGGATTTTGCTCCAGTTGAGAGACTGCACTCCTTCAGTGTAGTGAATATCGCAGGAACTAGATGGAATGAAATTAAAAAAAAGCCAATTGTATTTGTATTGGTGATGTGAAGGACAATACAAAGTGATAATTCAGACAGCAAATCAGTCGATTATTACATTGATTCAAGGTCTGCAGGCGTTGAATAAATGTGAAAAACAACGGAATTGCTGTCTGGAAAATTAGCAGATGCAGGACCCTTTTGAACAGGGAAACCAATGAGATGCCGCACTTACTTGAGCCACTCGCGAATTGGGTCCAGGGACTGCATTGGGATGGAATTGATCACTTCAACTTTGCGCTTATAGTCTCTGAACACGATCACCATGTCGCAGCTCTTCAGGTGGAACTGAACTCGCTCGAAATGAACAAGTTCGATTTGGTCCAATGTGGCAATGAAAGGAGGCTGGAAAAACAAACATGGAGGAATTGCTTCACAAGCAAACATTCCAACTGAGTCGTTCAGTTTGGATGTGTCTTACATAAACAAGTCCTTTTTTCGACTGTCGGTATTCTATTCAAAGCACATTTTGAAAAACAACGCGAAATCAATCGAATAAGGATCTGCTTGTACATTCATTGATCGTGATTGACAGGTCCAAAAAAAGGGGGTACCAGCTGCAATACGCGATATACCAACAACACACCATCGAAAACCATGACTGTTAGGATGTTTCATTTTTTCACGATTTTTGAAATTGAAAATGCTTGGGGTCTAATCAGATCGGATTTTGGCCACATACAGCCGATCCAAAATATTTTTTCGATCGGACGACTTTTAGAGGGTGCGCGACCCCCCCAAAGTTTGAAAATTTGAAGCGTGGGAAAATTTGCAGGAAGTATGCGATATCTCGGTAACGGAAGGAGATAGGAAAACGGGCAAGGTGTCAACTTGTTCGGAATGGCCAACTTCCTATCTGCGCTTAATACATTTTACTACCCTATCTGCAACGGAAAAAAAGTTAATTGCAAAAAACTGTTTTTTTCATATTTTCTTCCCAGTTCTACAGAAGCAAAACCCTTCCAGTAACTGCAGTGATGACAAATGACATTTTTTACGAACAAAAGGTTTTGTTAAATGCACTTTGATCTAACAATGCAGGTGGACGACTTGTAGAATATTATACTGTGCTTTTTAAGTTTTCAGAACTACATTCTTGTTCGAGGTTGTAGTAAGAAGATTTGTTAGTTATAATGTATAGGGTTGTTTTGAGAAGCTCCCATTGCAGATTGAGTCGATGTCATTCGCCATCTGCTGGTATAATTTACCATGGATCGTCATTGCAGGTGTTAAGATTTAAGTATTGGCTATTTGTACCCAGAAGTAGTTAGTTCAATTGCTATTATGCCAGAAACAAGACTTGACGCCAGTGAGACATTGCAGAAATTTGAAAAGCTGCCAGGGAATGTACTACCCAGAAACATAAGCGTTCTTCACCCCTACATTTTTTTATGCAAGCAATGCAGTGAAACGAATCCCAAGTTCTTTAAGAAGCCTCCATGTTTTGCTGATGTCAAGGGACAGTTGATAAATGATATAGTTCATGTTTGGGTTAGTGCCAGCCTTCCGGTGATAAGCATCATTCGAGTTGAGACCAGGTTAAAACTGCTCATAAACAAATTTAAGGCAATCAAGAAAAGAAAACAGCCACAGACGGGAGCGACAGAAGGTATATTCCATGAGCTGTTTGATATCTGCAAGTGTAAATGTGCCATTCCATCACAGGTGAAGTTTTACAACGGCGGACTTTCTTGTAGCTGTCAATGGATGCACCGTATCCCAGAAGAGGAGGTTGAGTTTTTGCAAGATCAAAGTTCTGCTAGAAAGATGTTTATTACTGCATCTCGCGACAGATCTTTTACTTTAAGGGTAAAAAAATAGATTGAGTCATCAGAGTTCTTACCAGCAAAAGTTACCAAGTGAAGATGAACCATCTTGCTGTTATTCAACCAGCTCAGAAACTTCCAGCCTGGTAGCACAGGAGAGGCTAAGGCGAAGACCTGCAGATATGATTACACCTGATATAACCGTTTCCAGCAGTGAGTCTTCGGAAGATGAGACACGAGGCTTAATTCTTGATCCTGATTTCGCCAAGACAGCAGTAACAGGTGGCAAGATGTACACAAAAAAACGAAAAATTGCCGTAAGTTCTTTAAGCTGTATGTTAGCTGACCGGCGAAACACTTCTACTCGCCAACAATCTGACCAGTTGCTTGCATGTGCTGGTGACGATATTGCTGCCTCACCGACTACCATGTATAGATGTAGGGAGAAAACAAGAAAGCTGTGTTTAGAAAAATGTGATGATGACATCTCTGCTTCCGATTTCCTGCAGCTTCATTATGATGATCGAAATGTGAATGGTATGGATCGTTATGTGTTTTTGGTTCAAACGCATGATCGAGCAAAGAACAAAACTATGGAAAGAGTTATCGGAGTAAAGTCTTTTCTCAAGGAAATTTCTGTTAATAGTGAAGCTGTCTTTAATGCGATTATTGGTGCATGTGGTGCATTTAAGCAATGCTGAAGAATAATCATTAAGTGTTACATGCCGGCAGTAATTTTTATTCTTGGGTAACATGCCCGAATTTTCGTTCTACATGATGTTGCTTATTTGTTTTGCTTTCACTGGTCATGACTGGGGGATCCCTGTTCCTGCGTTTGAGTACCTCTAGTCCGCAAGTATTGTACATACTGTTGAATTTATGATTTTCTTCGCGTTCACATGGTGTATGACTCTTGATTTGCACAGCCACGTCATGGTCAACTGTTTTGTTTAATTACTCTGTGTTGGTAGCTTATGCTGAAACGTTTACATGTGAGAGACACTGTGCGATAGGAGATGACGGTATTCTAAGCCAATCGTGAAAGGAAGTCCATTGTTGTGTAACATTCGATGCACACTTGTACCCTATGCCATAGCACATGTTTGTTGCTCTCTATAACTTGTAATCACTGTAGTTACTGGTTCCAAGGGTTTTGCTTCTGTAGAACAAAACATCGAAAATATGAAAAAAACAGTTTTTTGCAATTAACTTTTTTTTCGTTGCAGATAGGGTAGCAAAATGTATTAAACGCAGATAGGAAGTTGGCCATTCCGCACAAGTTGACACCTTACACGTCTTCCTATCACTTTCCGTTACCGAGATATCGCATATTTCCTGCAAATTTTCCCACGCTTCAAATTTTCAAACTTTGGGGGGGCCGCGCACCCTCTAAAAGTCGTCCAATCGAAAAAATATTTTGGATCGTTGTTTGTGGCCAAAATCCGATCTGATTAGACCCCAAGCATTTTTGATTTCAAAAATCGTGAAAAAATGAAACATCCTAATGACTGTGGATTATGTCTCCATCGACCACAAATACGACACTCACCCATTCGACGATATTGATAAGGGCTGAACTGGTGGGCTGAAGCAAACAGGTACTGCGGAATGGAACGCCAAAAAAAGACAACTCTCTGAACGGGGAATCAAACTCGACTTCTCCCTTCGAGATGGTTTCCACTTTATCAACAAAGTTTTTGAAAACGGTGTTGAGCTTGTGCCGCAGTTCCCTTTCGGCCTATGGAAGATGCAATGATAAAGCCACATATCAACATTGCACAAAGCAAACGTAGTTTTACATGGAACAAACAGGTCCATCAACAAATGTGGAGTGGAATAGTAATGCAGTGATTACATCTTGCAAAAAAAAAATCACTGCGTTTAGTTTTAATTTAAAATGTGGCGATAAAACAAGGTAGCCACACTGACTTTAAACACCAAAAAATTATGTGAAAACAAGTCTCACTAGTGACATTAACAGAACATTTTCATGGAAGAGAGGGTTAAGATTTCATTTTGTTGCACTGAAGGGCGGGTAAGCTGAAGGCTTACATGAAGTTGAAAGAGGGTAATTGAAAACCCAAGGTGAAGTTTGTTAACCAAAGAAATCCTTGGGTTAGAGCCGAGGACGAAATACCTGAAAATTCCAATCACGGGATTTATAACTTAGTCCCAAAATTACAACTCAGTCTACAAACCGCTTTTACCCATATGCAATATCAATGTGTTCCGTGATGATTCAATGAGCTTAAAAAACCAAGCCAATCACCAATCCGGGAGTTACTTGCTGTCATAGCAAACTTTTTAGCGATTGGTTGGTTCATTTAAACATCAGCAATATTCACAATGCCACGGCTAGAGAAAGCACCTGTTCGGCGTACAAATCGTCCCGGTCTCTCATATGCTGCAGCTTTCCCAGATCCGTGGTAAGCTCACCGACTTCTGTGTAGAACTGGACGTCGATCTGACGCTTCTTTCCAAACATCATCGCATTCTGGAAAAGATAAAGTTTTCGTGAAAATTCACACTCGCGTTTCTATTGTCGCTGAAAGGAAACGGGCAGTGCAAAGAGTCTAAACACACAACCAAAATTAATTTTGTTATATAAATATGCATAAAAGTTTTAGGATTCTATTGACGCCATGTTGCTCCAAACAAATAAACGATCCTTACTTTCAAGTGGAAATGAAGTACGATGATCATTTCGTGATCACAAGGTTGGAAGATGGCGTGTCTGACGTTATTGTAGAGGATATCAACTTTATCACCTCTCACAGAAGTGTAACGGAATCCTTAAGAATGATGTTAAAAACCAAGGTTAGCTTTTCACCACCGAATGGTTTCGGTGTTGGGATGAGCAAGCTTCTTTGGAAGCTTAATCCTGACAGTTTCATAACCTTAATATTATGGCTTTGAGCCGCTGACGCATGCCAAGTCACAGACAATGAGAGACTGAAGTTTCTGCTTATTAAAATGTTGTTGTCTGTGAATTATTCCATCCACGAGGTACCGCTGAACAAGTTGCTCAAGTTTACACTCCGAGAATTTCTTGGTCGTGTCATTTCTTCGTTCTGACAAAGTCAGGTTACTGAGTGCGGTACCGGGTTGGACATCTTGCATATTGTACAAAGCTTAAGCTGTCAGAACTTCGAAAGCGGAAATGCTTCGGCGAATATTTCCAAGCACAAAAAAGATGAAAATTAATTCTCAAATATTTTTTTTTCATGACTAACTTTAAAAGACGTTCTAAAAATAATCACTTTTTATAAGATCTTTAGTTGACATATTCCAACAAACGTGAAACTTCAGTAAGAAAAATAGATGAACAAAGCCAGTAGAAAACAAACCAACCATTCGTGTGAGCTTCTAAGTGGCCCTGCATTCGTCTTTGGGCAATGTTTGGTCGAATGTAGAGGTCCTTCAACTTGGGGTTAGCCTTGTTTGGGTTGATGACGAGTTTATCTTGTTTTACAATTCCCTTCGCAAGGAAAGGTCAATTTAGTCGTGTTTCACTCACAACCGTACTCAGACAGCTAAATCCGTCGTTTTCCCATTGCAGACGTCGAATCAATGTAAAAATGACCGATTTTGCTGTCTGGGGAACTGACTCGCTTAATTTTTCCCATATTCTTTAAAAATTTCATTCATTTGCATTCTAGGCAATTGACAGTAGGTTATGTGTTAAATGGGCATAAAAATAGTTAAGAATTGCAAAGGAAAGTAATAGAACAGCGCAATGAAGATTGAAACCTCTTTTTCTCTTTCTTCGTCCTCTCTTGTTTTGAACTTCTTCTGCAATTCTTTGATGAGTCGGAAGCTAAGTTGCAAATTGGCAGCGGGAGGCTCGGACCTTCCAAGCACTCGGCCGGCCAAAGCTCGGTATGTTCTGCAAGAGCATGTGCACAAATAAATCATACTATCATAGGTAACTATCATAGTAATCACCAATCAATAAATCATACGTATTATGAAAGCTCTATTTTTAAAAGAAATGAACGAAACTCCCTAATGAAGCGCCAAAAAATAATCAACGCACCAAGTTTTACATCACTCTTTTATTTTTCGGCAAAACTCTGCGGCCGCATAAGAAAAATAATTAATCTAATAAATATATCTAAAGAAAACCAAGGAAGATTTGCAGGGTATTCAATACCATTAATTTGTTGTCAATTGTGTGTCTGTGACATTGTAAAATTACTTGATTCTAAAAAAATTTGCATGAAAAGCTAAACAATAAGAATTATTGAAACTTACAATTCCTTGATAAACTGGGCGTCTTCGTTATTGGGAAATTTTGTGTTGTCTTTGGCGATTGAGCTGATAGATAAAAAAGAAAAATCAACCTGGAGTAAACTGGTTACATCATCGTGAAAGACTAAAAAACCTTTTTGCAATTTCTATCATATCTATAGTTTCCAGACACGGGCAGGCAAAGAAACTTAATTTTTGTCCAAGTTCTTTAAGCTAAACGATGCCCTTTTTCATCGTTTAATGTCGCCAGACGTTGAAACGATACAAACTAGGCAACTATTGCTAGCTAGAATATCAGTAAGCGTCAAAGAAACGCTTTCATCTCTCGGCCACGCTGGAGTCCACTATTCAGTTACAGCGTATGGATAAAAACTTCAAATGTGTAAAATACAGTTCTTCTATGCAGTTTGCAAGTAAAAGAAAAATAAACTTCATTAATAATCCCTCTCCTCCTCGTTATGTAACGTTTTAACAGTGTTCCACGCGATTACAGAAGAGAATGGCATAACGCACCTTCCTGGGCAGAAAAAGTTGATTCGAAGATAAGAATAATCTCCTTCAGTGCTCATGCTGATGTTCTGCGTGGTAAAGCAAGTTATACTCAAGAACTTCACTTGTAAACCATATCCCAATGCGATACAACATACTAATTTATAAATAAAAGCAGAACAAGCTTTATTTTTACGGTTTAAACTTCAACTGAACAAAACGTCTTTTTTTATGAGGAACTTTAACCAGAACAGAATTTGAAAAATCTGAAAATTTATTGGCCATGCAGATTGCAGATCCTTACAATAGCGTCGATCGTCAGTTTTAAGATCTGAGTATTAAAGTTGGCAGTTGAGTGCTGAAGTTTTTATCTTGTAGTTGAAGCGATGCTGCCAAAATTTACATAAATCAGAGGCATAAGTGGATTTTCAGAAGCAAAACGGGAAAATAACACAGAGGAGTAGTTAAAAAAAAAAAAAATTGAACGCAGTTGCAGTTAAGAAAGTTTTTGAAATTCGATTATGTCCGCTCCAATGATCTTTCCTCTGGACCCCCAGTAGCTTACTTGGCTTCTGTAGCAGAAACAAATTTCAAGCGGATTTCAGCAAAAATTAAAAGTGAGAGTTGTAACCATTTCTTGTCAGTAAAGCCTCCTCGCTGAGGCAAGCGATTTAGTGCATAAATCGAAAGATACATTATATGGTGAAAACGTTTAAACATCCAAACAGATGTAAATGCATAAAGATACTATACCTTTATAGTTGATATGTGGAATGGAGCGGGGATGCCAAACACCGGTAATACTACGGTTTCGTATTTTTTGTCGATGAAGATTTTCAAATCAAAGATATCCGGTTCTTTGACAGGAAGGAGAGCTCGGTTCTTGTAAGACACGTTCGATTTTTTAGCTCTGAAAATTAAATAAATCTATTAAACTTCCACTTCTTTTTCATGGATGACATGCGAAACACCATTTGCGTCTCCGTTTTTCACAGCTAAACTTATTTGACAACAATGTCATCCTCCATGAATCATCATGATTGATGAGATTTATTTATCCAAAAGAATCCAAGCAACTGGAGGGCAAGTGACTAGTGACTGCCAATTGCAACAATTATTCTATTATTATGTACTGTATAGTGTATATATGATTGATCTATTTTGTCGGTGTATTCCTGCCTTAACCAAACAATGCACGCTGATGACTTGTGTTTCCATGTCTTATTTTTTGGGTTTGGCTGCATATTAAATATACAGCATTACATAAAAGTGTAACAAATTGTTGCCATTTGTACTTCAAACTCAGTTGTAACATTCAATTTTTATCTAATATGTTCGGATGACAAATGTCAATTTATTGTTTTTAAAATATTCACGGTTTAACAAAAATGTGTTTTCATACAACGACACGAAATTCCAACTAAAATAAATAGAAAATCACTTATTTTGATTTCAGTTGTAAATTTCATTTCTGTGCGTTGGATCAGTGTGTAAAGTTGCACTCGAGGAATAGATAAACAAATTTAATCCTACGCCTCATCCTGCATACAGCGCCATTTGGGCTTCCTATCGAGATGCTTCTATAGCGGCGTCCATGAAGCCACGGTATGCTATGATAAGGAAGCGTTAATCGGATTAAGGACTTCACGTCAAGTCGTTTAGTGGTGAGATGTACCCTGTGGTGAGATATCCTTGCGATAGGTCGGCCGCGACAGGATGTCGTGCACCCAGACAATCGCAC
Source organism: Aplidium turbinatum (assembly GCF_918807975.1). Classification (NCBI taxonomy): domain Eukaryota; kingdom Metazoa; phylum Chordata; class Ascidiacea; order Aplousobranchia; family Polyclinidae; genus Aplidium; species Aplidium turbinatum. The sequence goes on along the minus strand of NC_137476.1, from coordinate 21,704,069 downwards.
TGAGGTGAATATTGAGGATTCCCAGCAAGCGGGAAAACAAGCCGAGATTGGATGACGATAGGGATGATACCCAGCCAGCAGAGTGAATCAGCAATTCCATATCAAAAGAAAAATACAATCAGATTTCACCAAGATGGAAAAGGCTAGAAAGGAGACAACTCACTTCAAAGACTCTACAGCGCCGGTGTTTTTCATCATCCGCTCCTGTGCGGCTTTGTTCAATTCGATGCGGAGTTCACGCTGGTGGTTGGCACGCTTAACCTCAGCACTGATTTCTTGCTGGAGTAAATAATACAAAACTAGTTAATTGCTTTCATACCAGATAGCGTATTTCGACGACAACAAATTGATTTACTGTAAAGAAATCCAAATTCCCTTGTCAACTTTTTAAGCACATTTACTCCCTGTGCATTTATCACACATTGTATATCTTATACTTCAATCAATACAGTTAACTTCTTGGTATACAGAACTTGGGCTGAATCTGCTATTTCCTGACCCCCTATATACCAGGCATGTTTGAATAACAGTGTGTATTATTATTATTATTATATAGCGATGCTCTATCAATTGAAAATAAGCGTCGCCCTCAGTGCTTCACAAACAAACCGAGTCAGGCCAGTCGTTTAAAGACGAAGTCAAGAACATTACCAAGATGGTATTGGACAGTAGACAAACCAAATGGTGGCAAAAGTCTAGAAACCCATAACCTTTTCCAGGTGCACTGGTTCCTAAATAATTTTTTTTGCTGCTCTTGGTATAAATTAAAAATTAAAAAAAAAATGAAAGTCCTAACTTTGAAGATGGTAGCATTGAAACCGTGGACATGGAATCTTTCTCAGAAAGTCCATGATTAACAATTTACAGACAACTGAATTTGAACATTTCTAGAAACCATAAAAATTTAGCAAGGCGATAAGGATTATGAAAAAACGGATGCATAACGGGTGGTGCAGTGAATTCAAATCTTCACCACCAGACCCGGATATTGCAATAATTGCTGATATATCTCCATTACCCGAGTTTTCTCCTTCATGAGAGCTCCTCTCGCTCCTCTTCCTAAAATTTCATTGGCAGATTCTTCGTCTTCACTTTCCTCTTCGCTTTCATCCTGAAAAAAAGTAAGGTTTACTAATTGAAAAAAAAAATTCTTACAGAGTTAGCACTCTCTGCAACCATAAAAAAGTGAGCCGTGAGCAAAACAACAATAAGATAAACACAACACTAGACAGTCGACCGGCTGTAGTCTTCACAACATTAGTGGACAAACCAATGACACTGTAAGGGATTTTAATTCCCAGCAAAAATTACAATATAAACAACATGCAACAAACTGCATTAAACGCAACCACTGTAGGAAAAGCAAAATTTACCTTCAAGAAAATGGAAATATTTCTTGCTTTCTTTTTGTCTTTGGTGAGCAAAATGACCGGTCCATCGCCAACCAGAACAATGTCACCAACAAACAAGGCATAGTTTTTATCTCCTTCTTTATCGCCGTCAGGATTGACAAGTCGCGAGAAGCCAATGTTGACGTTGAAAACCATGCCTGGTCGTGGAGGAGTTGAAGAATATTAGGAACTGAAACTACTGCAGTTGTGAAAATCACTAAACTTCAAATCTCGCCCAAAATCACTAAACCTCAACGGAAAACAATTGTCAACATTGCAGGTGTCTTGTTTTTTTCTGCAGCTTTGAACTCTTGAAACTATTTACCACTGTTAATACATGTAGTGCTGAATACTGTTCACACTCTATTACGGAACACGATTTCAAAAATGCCACTTTCACAGCAAAAGCATTTGTACTGTTTTTAGAACAGACTTGGATTACAAAGCTCGTCAGATACACCATCCTACAAAGATTCAAGGGTCTGCAACTCTGCATCATTGCACGAATCGCTGTATTACCTTTCTCCACCTTAATCTGGGTCTTGGCGTTGATCAGCATCGAGCCCTCGCGGAATTCAATGCCAGAGGCAAATCCAAATGTTCTGGTTAAATTGTTGAGAAGTTCGGGTCTTTCCTTCTTTACTTTCGACACCACCGCTTCGTAAACGTCACACAACTTAACTCCTGAAACATTGACAGTGGGTGGGGTAAAGCATTGAGAACAGTGCTGGTGACAAAATTATTGACACTAGAAAGGTGATATCTAAATTGTAGCCAATCATCTGAATAATTGAAAGTCCAGCTGTCAAATGCCGGTAAATCTAATCAAATTCATAAAAACACAAATTGATGAGGACGTTATTAAATAATATTGCGTGAAGTTTAAGTGCAGTATATTCACATAAACCTCACATAGTATAATTTAATAAGATCCTCATCAACTTGTGCCTTTTCCGAAGTATATTCGACATCAAATTGACACCTCACCTAAATCTGTGCTGCACATTAGGATTGGGACTAACTGCAATACGTTCTAGGTCTAATAACGATATTGGTGAGGGAGCATTTATCTGTGCCAATGTAAATCCAGTAACTTCTCAAACAAAAGTAATAACTAACTTTACATCGTGTTGATATGTAAAAACATTTAGATATAGAAATAACAGAAAACAGGCAGAAACAAACCAGGTTTAAGTTTTTCAAATAACAGCTCTTCACAATCAACAAGGAACGTATAAGTGTCTTGCATCTTTTCAGTTGGGTTAACCATCAACGTGCGAACGATGTTGGAACAGTAGGACCGGTAGCGGATACCAAACATGCAGATTATGCATCCGAAATGCAAGGTGTTTTTATCACTGAAATTCCCCAAAAAAAATGTAAAACTTATCATCAGCTACCGTGGATGAGAAATAACTATAATTTAAACGGCACATACCAATTCGAATTTACCGCAACAGGCAAAAATCAGCATATTTATATGTACACCGGCGAACATTAAGGACTGTGAGGAATGAGGATACTCATGGCACATCAAAACAGTTGCGCAAGCATAAAATTTTGTGATAGAATTTTTTTGATTGGGTTTCCAACATTAAGTTAACAAAAATATTTAGAAACACAATATTGACCAGTTGTAAAATAAATGAAAGCCAATTTCCCGAATAGTTTAGTGTATTTTTATAAAAGAATTGCCTGTAAACAGAATCATCAACACTTTGTACACAAAATTCGCTAAAGAAACACAAACTAAAAGTAAATTAAAACCAAGTCTGAATACAGATTGGTTTGACTATTTTTTTCATGAATAAGTAACTGCGGTTCAGAAGCGGGTCACAAGAGGTGTATTAGACACCACGGAATCCAATAGTTTATTCTTGTTATAGTACAAATTAAAAATAATAATTATGCAGTGGCAAGCCCACCTTACAATGCTAAATTTCAGGCTGTAATTCCCACCACTTTGAATGATGGCAGGATAACACGTCTCGACCAGACTGGGATCGGCTCCTTTGAGATGAGTCCGATCTTCAAGGGCTTTCTCAATCTCTTCCGCCATTTTAGCATGTTTAACTTTCTGCGATGTTGTAATGGAAAGATTGACGTTGTGATGAAACAACAATGGCAATACAATAATCTATGTGTGTGAACAAGAAGTCAATCAATACTTTTTTTTTCACAACTCTCTAATCTCTATGGACTTGCAATTTATCAGAACAAAAAAATCTGTTTAAATGCAACCTGTTTATGTTCGAAAGCATCTTTTTATATCTAACCGTTCTAACGTAATTCAAAGCTACCTGGATATTAAGTGAAAAACAAAAAAAAAAACTCAGGAGCTGATGTTGCATATCGTAATTTGGTAATCGGCTTTAAAAGCTTTGTTTTAGAGATGAGTAAACCTGTTTTGCATTGGAGCAACGTGGAATGTCTCAAGTTTTCGGGACCCAATAAAAAATTTCAGATTACTATACTCAGAACAACTTTTTGGCTGCAACACTATGCAGCAATCTGTGGCACAGCAACTTAAGGCACTTCGCCAAGCCCCCAGTACAATGTTCAAATGATCATGGAACTGGTCCGCGACAAGAGCTTCACCCTCACTAATGGTCTGATACAATTCATGAAAAGAACACTAACCCAATACATGACAAAATCGCAGGAAGCCTTCTTCAATACAAAAAGCTCAACTGAAGCAAAACTACAACGACAGTCCAGACGAGAAACCTTTATGCAATAAAACCACAACCCAATGCGCTCAGGAGTGTAACACCGGAGAGTTTGCTAGGTACAGGCTGATGTCCATGAATGACCCAGTCAAGTTAACAGTTATAAAACCATAACATCTTTCTTGATTAAATTAGTATTTAAACACACTCACACGATCAGCATTGATAACATCTTTTAGACTTTCTTTAAAAACTTTGCTGTATATCTCTAATGTGATGGCAGATGCACGTTTCATTAATCCAATCTCTGTTTCATCTTTAGGGGCCATAGTGAGAGCTAAAAAGGAACTGACATCAACCTGCAAGATAAAAAAAAAAAGGTGAAGTCATGGCTCCAAAGCATACATTTTAAGTTTTATGAAAATTGAAAAAATCTGTAAGAAAATTACAAGTTAGGTTCACAGTTGAGATGTACTAACACATATCGCTAGTGGCAAACACAGCCAGAATACACACACACTTGTCTCAAGTAAAGATGATTGCTTAGTGCTTACTGTTTCAAACTTTCCTTCTGTTTCCAAAAAACTTTTCCAACTGTCAATAAACTTTGTTGAAAAATTGTCTTTTTTGAAATTTCCAATAGTCTTTCCCTGGAAATCAGACACAGTTTGGTCAAAAGCAGACTCCATCAAGCAACAAAAGACAAAATGAAAAAAAAATCTTTCAAGAACTGTCGTATCATTATAATGATGTCACTGAAGCAGTTTTGGAACATGTAAACCTCAAGAAACACGTGAAGCAGAAGATATACGGTAATAAAAAATAAATTATTTTTCGAATACAACAAACTTTAAAAAACTTGACAACTTAGACTTTAAAGCAACGTTTGTTTGTTTTTCCTTTTACAAGATTTTTCACTGATGATGCAAACTCAAGCAATTTTGTACCAAACCATTTTCTCCTTTTCTTCTAGTGAACGTTACAAAGTGGATTCAGTGGGAATGTAAACATTAAAAAAAAACTTATGTGCTTTCCCATGAAACGAAACCTCTCTTATTTCATGTTACTGCTCCTACTCTGAGCCTGCATATGTTAATGATTTTCCATTATTTATGTTTTTAAAATTAAAGTTGTCTAGCTTCCCCAGTTCAAAATAATACAAATGAAACAACATATATATTACGTTTCCACTGGATTTGAGAGCCTCCAAAACTTTTTCGAAGTTTTCAACATTGTTCTGCTTGTCTTTTAGCAACAATGATATTGGTGGAAAGCCATCAGGTTCCAGGCTGGTGGCAGGTTTCAAAAATTCAACCTGGAAAAGGGCAAATAAACATCAACACTTCAGACCTGACACGCAGAAAACATAAAACAAGCAGTTGAGCAATACAAACAAGAGCATCTGTAACATTTTATGAAAATGTTTTTATTAACCGATGCTTGCATATCCAACTAGTTCTATAAAGATGCCGAGAGCCTCAAACTTATGCTATACTACAAGCTTAGGTCATGATAAAGCTTTGGTAGAGAGTTTGCTTTGTTGAACCATAGAGAAATAAAACAAAGTAACTTCAGCAGGTTTAACATGATGTAGTACATACACATTACACAAATGTAACATAATTAAAAATAAACTCTAACGTTTTCGACACGTACGTGTGTCCTCATCAGGAATTACATAATACATATCTGCAATATACATAAAATGAAAATTGTAAGGTAAATTTTACTGTGCACTATAACTGTAACTGTATAATAACGACACTCCTGACTGAAAAGCACAACTGAACGAGTGACACAGGAATGATTACAAGTAAATTAGACGGTGGAAACAGATCACATGAGGTGTAAACTACAGGCATTTGACAAACAATTAGAACACACACATCATTCCTGTGTCACTCGTTCAGTTGTGCTTTTCAGTCTGGAGTGTCGTTAGTATACAAGTTACAGTTATAGTGCACAGTAAAATTTACCTTACAATTTTCATTTTATGTATATTGCAGATACGTAATTCCTGATGAGGACACACGTACGTGTCGAAAACGTTAGAGTTTATTTTTAATTATGTTATATTTGTGCAATGTGTATGTAATACATCATGTTAAATCCGCTGAAGCTACTTTGTTTTATTTCTCTATGGTTCAACAAAGCTTAGGTCAATTCCAAAGAAAGTTGTCATCAAAAGCAAGAGTGATCAAACTAAATTTTAATAATGATGACTTACTTACGTTGTAAACTGACATTGGAAAGGAGGAACTATAAATAATTTAGTACTTGTTATATGTAATTTTGTTGATTTATAAGGGATAACATGGGTGCATGGCCGAAAATGTTCGTAATTTACAGTTTACTTTCACTTTATAGTATTAGGTATGTTTAATGTCATGTGGTTGCCAGGTTGTATTTGTCTATGGTTCAAGAAAACATATCTTTACCAAAATTGTATTATAAGTAATTAATTTTACAAGCATACCTTGTTTTTGCTTGAAATGAAGATAATTTTTTCTTGACAAAACACCATGATCGTATCAGTCAACTCATACCCAAAAAGCCAAGTCTGAAAAATTATTAAATTATGGTAATCATAGGCTACTGTTTAACTTTGTAAAAAAAGTTCCCTTTTAAAAAAGTTAAACTTTTGCAGTAGAAAACGTTTTATTATCACTTCAATGGTAAAGTCATTCCATTGATTGCGTACTTTGTGCTGTCAGAATATCTACTCTCTGCTCAAAGATGCACCATCAAAGAACATTACTTTTCTTCCAATGAATGTGGCTTCTCGTAGGCTGTATTACCAAAACCTGTATCACCTGCTGCAATCTAATGCAGAAAAGATTGCATAACAACCCCTACCTATGAGGGGCAGCTCTCTGCCATGGTTGCCTCATCCTAAACATTTAACTTGTTGTTGTTAACCTATTATTATATCAGTTGCCTGAAATTACAGTAATAAATGTAATATATCTAATATTATCTATCCAATGTATCCATACTAATTGAAATAGAAATACCAGTACCTAATATTATTGCACAATTTACCTGTAGAGCTGATGTTTTAGAATAGACTAAATCTTCGTCAGTTCCCATGGTAACCAATATAGAATCAGCAGACGTACCGGTAATTGCTTTGTCAGCATCTTCTGACTAAAAGAAAATATTTGTTGAATATATCGCTTTCAAACCTTTTGCACGGCAGCAAAAGGACTGTAATAAAATTGCAACAAGACGTACACCAAGTTCATACAATCTGAGAAGTTTTTCCAATTTAACCTAATGTGCAGTGAGCACTTCTTACAGCATTTTTTGTGATTTCATTTTGTAATGTTTGATGTCTAATTCATTTTTAATTAGTTTTTTCTATACATAATCTTTGTAGACTAATGCATTTTTCTCGCTTTGTGTGTCCAAAATAAGTCCATAACTGTCCGCCCTGATAGCTCAGTTGGTTAGCGAGTGTTTCCTAATGAGGAAGCTTCAAGATCAATCGGTACTGGTTTGTCTCTCGGGTGTGCGCTTGACAACGTATTCTGAGGACTGCTCCCCATTCAGCGGCACCTAATGAATGGAATAATTCTCCAGCAACAACATTTCAACAATCGGAAACTTCACTCTGTCAATCTCAGTAACCGGCTTTGCGTCAAAAGCCTCTGTATGCAAAACTACCAGGAATACCCTATCAAGGTTTTGTTAGTCCGAGGATACAGATTCAAAACCAACCAATGTTTCTCTGTTGACTATTTGTAACAAACATTTTAGAGTCAACCTGAAAATTAAGGATAACAATACAGTCGGAATCAATTTATCATTTTATCTATTTGCCAGATGATTTGGTACAATTATCCCATTGATGCATTCAACAAACTTGCTAAAAAAAGGTTTATTGTGAATGGACGATATTGTTGAAAATGCGTACATGCTAACTTGGTCCTAATGAGCATTGCAACTGTTGCAATTTTGGTTAAACTTTGGAGAATTTATTAGCACAGTGCATTGTGACTGATAGTCCCAGAACATGCTGTGTAATTAAGGAATTTTTAAAGATAAAAATGTTCCCAACAGCATTCATGTAGGATGGTTAGGGATGGGCAAAATAGAAGAGTAAGCTATTCTAGAATTATTCTAGAATAATTTTTCGAATTAAGAATACCTATTCTAGAATAATTTTTTTTAATGTCAGAAAATGTCAAAAAGCTTTGTTTTTATTCTGGTTTTATTGAAGACACATAATAGAAAGTGGCAACTAAACAAAAAACAATAGTAACTGCCTAGGAGAGCAAGTTTTTGTGGCAGTGAAGAATGTTTAAAGCTTCTACATGCTCACCAGAGCCACAATCGCAGATTTGATGCTGTTAACCCGGGTCTGCTACTATTCGGTGAGTTCGATTCGGTGAATCCGATTCGATGAGAGCCTTTTCGGTGAGAGCCTTTTTCGGTGAGAGCCCTGTTCGGTGATTTTTTTTTGAAAATTATCGGATACCGTAGCCTAATTATCATTGCCGCTTTTACATCGTTTTAACGTCGCTAAACGTTGAAATAAGACCTTAACCCCTATCATGTAACCCCTACCCCCTAACCCTATAACGGCAATGACAATTAGGCTATGGTACCCAATAATTTAAAAAAAATTACTGAATAGAGCTCTCACCAAGTAGGGAACTCACCGAATCGGGCCATTCCGTGTTAACCCAGCACTCGAGAACGGTCTTTCTGAGGATGCAGAAGTGGCTAAATACTTCCTTGCAAGATCAAACAACAGGGGGAACTTTTCCTGATTTTTGTTCCACCATTCAATTGCATCGCTATATGGCACCTTTGCCTTAAGGTAGGATCAGTTTTCTATGGCAACTCAAAGCTGTTCGTTGTCATGGTTACTTGATGCTGAAGTATTTGTCGCCTCAACACCGGAGCTCAATAGATCATCCATTTCATTGGATTGCTGCATTGTTGCGGAAATTATGACACTAGGTGTAGCGGTAGCCTCACCCAGAGTTGAACTGTGTTCCATGTTTTGTATGTACGATAAAAATAGATGCAAATCCACAGCACAACAGTCTTCTGACGCCTACAAACCGCACCGGTAAAGAGAGCTGGCTAGCTGTCGTTAGGTTAAGCCGAATGTAATTAATCGGCAAAAAATCAATAAAAAATTTTGGTAGTCTGAAAAGTAGATATTTTCATTTCGGTTTGGAAAATTCGATTCGAAATGTCTTCCCGGCCGTCAGCACAAGGTTGAGCCCAGCCTCATGGGCGAAACACGTGTCTATCGCTGTCAATTCTTGCTACAAATCGGCTGCCCAGAAACTTAATGGTCTTCAATATTAAACTCTTCCTCTCTTACCTTCCAGTTCTTGTAGAACTTTTGCATGCGTTTGCAAAACGTTTCTTTCACCAACGACATCTTTTTAAGACATCAATGAAACAAAACACAATTTCTACAGAAATAAAATAGTGTTATAAACTGTAATCAATACATTTTGAAACTTGTTGAGATTACTTTTCAAAAGAAGAGGCGCTGAAATGTGCTTTTCAATCTGGGGGTTGCAAATTGCCTGAAAAATTCAATGTATCTTTTTCAATTTTTTTTTGTGCAAAAGAATAAGACCTGTGTTTTTTCACAATCGACCTTTCAAGGTTTCAGACGTCACAAAGACTTCACCAGGAAAAAATTCAATGATTTCACCTAATGCTTGTACTTCGTGCAAACTAAAGTTAACAAGCAACCATGCTGTGGCAAAAAAGCAAGGTTTAGTGGTTTAGAATGTGCAAAAGAGATTGATAACGATCGCTTTCGAACAACACACTACATATCGTCAGATTGTAATAGTGTAGTGCAGTGGTTTTTAACCTTTTTTCTATCAAGCCCCCCTTCAATAATGGTCATGTGCCTCACGCCCCCCTAGATTTTAAATAAGTATCATACTAAAAAAATTGCATTTTTTCTGTTTATTGCCAACACATCAGTGAGATGTGACAATACTCATGTGACCTGATAAGGTGATCGAGCATTAAATAAAAGTGTAAAACAGCAATCGAGCATTAAGTAAATAAAACAGGCCATTAGTACCGGTAATATTAAGTAAGGTGATCGAGCATTAAGTAAATAAAACTGTAAAAAAGCAATTTGAACAAAAAAGTAGAAATGTAGCAGCGTCGAGAAAATTTGATAAATCTGAAGGAGTTCAGCGCAAGATAGTTTTGTAAAGTTCTGGTCTGACTAATAAAGCAAGAATTACTGAATACAATATAAAATAAGGTAAAATACAAAATATGACAACAGCATGATTCCACCATCGGGGGATAAGATAAAGTTCTCATTACACTAAGCCTTCAGCACAAACAAGAGTAGGGGGCCAGTTCCTTTCTCTCAGCCACCTTTCCTTCAGCAGTTATGCCCACCTAATTTTCAGGTAGAAATGAGGGATGTTTATCAACAATCGACTGGAGCCGGGAGTCGAACCAGGTTTGCATAATTTGAAAGCGACTGCCTTATTCGCTGCGCCATACCACCGACATAAATCGATGGATTGAAAACGCAAACATCTTATTTTGTGGTGGCCCAACAAAATTCTATGATTAATTCAAGGGGGAAAATTTAAAATGCTTGCGGTAACTCTAATCGGCGACTTCGGCTTTGTTCTATTTTTCTCTTGATCTTTTCAGGGGCCAAAATCGGGGGACGAAGTGTTCAGGGGATAAAATAGGGGTCCACGTTTTTTAGATGCAAACAGTCAGATGCCAGTCAAATATGTGCGCACAGTACGCACACTGTGATATCATATTTAATCATTTCTCCTCTCGGCTTTTGCTTTGAAAGAGAAGGTGAAAGAAAAAATACGTCATGACCGGTCAAATAGCCACTGCCTAATTAATTACACATTTTCATAGGACAACACTAAAAGGCGGAAATGCGGAATTAAGCCGAAATAAGTTTAGAATTAAAACAGTCATAGTATTTAATGATCTCACAATTGCTTCTAAATGATATCTTTCAATGATATTTCAACATAAGAAAATGTTCGGTATTGAGTTGTGGCTAAAAATCGCATTTCCGCCTTTTTCTTATTTCAATAAATTCCATTAAATTTCGAAATTTACTCCAATAACTGTGGAATTAAAACAGTCAAAGTATTTAATGACCTCACAATTGCTTCTAAACAATATCTTTCAATGATATTTCAACATAAAAGTAGGTTCGGTGGTGAGTTGTTGTTAAAAATCACATTTCCGCCTTTTTCCATGTTGCAACATTTCATTCTTTCATGATGAAGTTATCGCTATGTTAAACAATATGGACGCCAAGATCGTACTTCCGTGTTTTCTACATCGGTGTTAAATCGCTACTTTTGCGGGCAATACGCCATTTCACGCCCGGCTTATTTCCGCATTCGACCTTTTAGTGTTGCCCATTTTCATACAATTGATATTGTAACAAATGGTTTTCAGGGTTCGATCTTAACTTTTTTTTGCACTGGCCAACCGGACCAGTGGCTCACCATTTGCACTGGTCCGCACGAGATCGCACTGGTCCGTCCCGTTTACTGATAAAAACAAGATTGCCGTGGGAAGCACGAGGCCAACTCAGGGAAAACCACCTTAAAACGACAATAATGAATGGTGGCAATAACATGGAAATATACAATAGCAATAACAGTACCAACAACTGTTCATCTAGGCAAGACATTCTTCAATCTACGTTGAGTCTTCAATCTACTTGGAGCTCTTCTTTAATTTTTGAATCCGATGATGGGTCATGATCGGAATCTGATTAGCAAAATGTCCGAAAAAAATATAGTCAATTTGGTCAAAATGTCCGAAAAATATATAGTCAATTCGGGTGTTGCAAGGTTGAGTTTCGCTGATGAATGTTGAAGAAAGTTTTCTCAGATAAAACACGACAACGTTTCTCAGCGAAACTTAATGTTGTAGCTCATAGGCGCCTAACTATTTTTTGGGCCGTGGGGGCGAAAGCGTGTTTCATCAGCAGCAACGTAAATTCAGCAAAATGTCACGCAGATGGATGACATAATTATGTCGTCACACTAGGATTGCTTTTATTGCCACACTCGGAGTTATCGCTACGTTCGACCTACCGGTACCGTTAATTATTATAAACAAAACTCGACCACTTCGGTTAAGCAAACACATGCCATGCGTCTGCGTAAACTAGCGGTTGATGGACTGCGACTCTTTAAGCTAAGCACAACATAAAGTTTAGCAACAAATTAGATTTATTACCATGAAATAAGAGACGAAAAGGTTTACTAAAAAGTAAAAGGTATACTGTAAATAGAATGACAATGTCTTGAAAATGGAATGCAAGTACTAACTTGATTATACGCTTGAAAATGTACCTGTTGAAAGTAAAATCATTCACGTTTACATCAATTCAACAGCACGTCACCTTGAATAAATTTAAAAGTTGCTGACATCCGTAAACAGCTCTTGAAAAATAGTTACGGAGAGACGTTTCATTATAGCTCCCTTTTCACTACATTATCGCAACTTATGACTGACCTGCTTTCAACTTTATGGTTGACCTGTTTTCGTGTTGCAGATGAAACAAAAGATGCGCATATTCCCGCCTTTGATCAGGTTTCTATGGCAACGGTCGTGTGTGCGCCATGCAGTTTGCGCGAGTCCGTTGTTGCGTTGATTATTCCGCATACGTGCGCAATGCGGTTTGTACCAGCCCTTGTTGCGTTGGTTGGTGTTTACGTCATGCCGAGACTTCAAGTTCATTTTCACAGCGAGTGGTTCACTGCTGCGACAATTCACTGCAGAGGTTTCGACTTTCGAAAGCAACATCGAGTCTGTTTGCAAGCGCGTGAATCTAAACGCACGCTTCGTCTACGTAGCAAATTATGTTGTTTTTGGGTGCATTCAACATCTGATGACATTGAATCGACACAAAATGGTAGATTTTTGCTGTGTTGCAGGCAGCAAAATCAGTCATTTTTACATTGATTCAACGTCTGCAGACGTTAAATCAATGTAAATATGACAGATTTTGTCTGGTGTGGAATTGTAGCATCCTACTCGTTCTAGTGATTATTTATCGCGAAGCTGTTGCGGTTTGCATTCAAAAAATGTTGTCCTGCTGCCGATCGCTAGTTCATCTATTGTTTTATGTATCAATACAGCATAAAAAGTTGGCGCCTATGTTGTAGCTAGTCAGGAAGTGCAAATATTGGTTTGTATCAGCTACTTGAAAGGAAATATTTTCCTCAGAAAAAATGACCGAAATAAATAAAAAATGACCGATTTTTTTCAAGTCATTTCGGACAAATGACCGAAAAGTGTCAGCGAAAAAAAAAACCAGTTGCCAGCCATAGATGTATGGCAAATTTGGGGTCAAAACTAGGCTACCAGAGCTTACGTGTTGTTGCGATTACTTTTTTTTATACGATGTACCGGTAACACCGTCACGTGATGTTGCGATTGCTTTTTTTTACGATTTAACATGTGATGTTGCGATTGCCCTTTTCTTACGGTTTAACATGCACGGATCACGTGTTTTGTTGTTTGAAGAGAAGCGCAAACGAGAACCACGCATTCTAAACGATCAAACGACATAATACGATATTTTCGCACTGGACAGTCGGACCAGTGCGATACGATTCGTACAGGTCCGCGGGGAACTCGCACTAAACATTGGCCAGAGGACCAGTGCTAAGATCGAACCCTGGTTTTTGTTGTAGTGTAATGTATTTTCAAAAAGTTTTGATCCAAAATCAATTCTATTTGGTAAGTTGTATGCATAGTATAGGCCTACTGTTGCACATAGCACTTATTAGGCACAGGCAAATTTTATTTAAAAAAATGTAATTTTGCTGTTTTTGATAAAATCAAACTGTAGGCTAAAAATTGTTGTTGAACATAAATATTGCAACGTTAAATTTTCGTAATTGAAACATGTAGTAGGTCTAAATAATAATTAGGCCTACATTTGAAAGTAATTGTAATAAAAAAAATTGATAAGAACTGAAACTATGGTAGCCTAATTGATCCAACTCAGCTAAATACCAAGTCTTGAAGTTGCACCGAAACAAGACCACAGATATAGGTCTTAGTACAGTATATAACATAGTACACATAATCCTTAAAAACATATTGCTGTAAAATTTCTATTCAATTTAATTTTTCATTGCTGGCGTAAAAAAGAAAAGAATGATAAAGTAAACACGTGAATTCTAGATCAAATTTAGTCACAAAATTTGCAGATCAATGGAATGGAGGATATCTATGATGAAATAAAAAGGAAGAAAATCTCTGTATAGAAAATGGAAAAAACGTACGGTATTCCATTACATACCCTCCCCTGTCCTGGCAGCAATTCCCGCGGCCGCGCTATTGTAAAAGAATATTTTTGTTCACAGAGTTGCCAGGTCTAAATAAAAATAAGCCAAATCAAGGTAAGCACTTTAACGGCAAAATTTCATTAACTGTCGAGAAAACCTCGAGCCAATCAGAAGCTACGTTCTGTGTGACGTGAATCATAAAAAACGCGCGAAATCCCAAATGGAAGACATTTGCAAAATTGCATTAGTTTCATAGCTGGCGGTGTGACGACATTTGCATTAGCTGACATTTGCATTATTAGCTTCATTGCAGGCAGCGTAGTGCAGGAAAACGCAAGTAGCCCACATCATGAATGATCATCCTGAAACTCAGGTAAGGTTTGTTTCAGTTAAGTCAGATCTATTCTTCAGGGTAAACTATTAATACTACAAAAAGTGCTTATATTTGATTTAGATCTTACAGTATGAGTACTGAGTAGGCTATATATTTTTACTAAAGTAGTGGTATTTGAAGTTCAACAGTTGTCAGCTACATGGCATGTGGTTGCACTGTGTTGATTTGCCAGCGCATACAATTATTATTATTGTTGTTGTAGTGGTTCACTTCTGTGGAAGATGGCATGAAGTTCATTGAAGAGTATGCAGAGAAAACTGCAACAAAACTTCTTGTTGCACAGAAACGAGCATATGGTGTGTATGTTGTTTGCTACATAACATCCTACAAAATTCATACTGAACTGTAGAGGTTTACCTTTGTTGACAGTAGAAATTTTGGGTGCAACCTAGTTCGTACCCTGAACAGTTCATACCCTGAAAAGATCGAGAGAAAAAATAAAAAAAGCTGAAGCCACTGATCGCAGTGATCGCAAAGATCAAGAGAAAAATTGCCACAAAGCCGAAGTTGCTGATCGGAGTTTTCTTTTTTCCGCAAACATTTTAAAATTTCCGGTAATGATCCTTAGAGTTCGCCGAAGTCGCTGATCGCAGTTTCAGCAAACATTTTAAAAGGGTTAGGGTTAGGAAAAGATCAAAAAGAAAAAATTAAAAATAGATGAAGTCGCTGATCGGAGTTTCCACAAACATTTTAAAAGGGTTATGGTTGATCGGAGTTTTCGCAAACATTTAAAAATTCCGGTAAGGATTCTAAGAGTTTTTGTTTGTTTGCGGAAACTGCGATCAGCAACTTCGGCTTTGTGCTATTTTTTTTTTCGATTTTTTCAGTGTACGAACTAGGTTGCATCCAAAATTTTAAAGTTTATTTAGCCAGGCTATAATGTTATCATAACTTGTGTAAATGTTATCTTTTTACGGCAATTCGATGTATTGGTTTTGAAGTAACGTTTTTAGAAGTATATACTCAATTTTTTCAAAAAGTGGTATCTTCACTTTCAAGTGGCATAAAAATGTAGGCTAATATGTCAACGAGAAGTGCTTTTATCAGGATTTGAGTGTTGCTACTATCACCGCATTATGTATATACCACGAGTTTTTTGCAGATTGTTTTATGAAGTAGATTGTGCAGCATCCACTAGGTTCTGCTGAATGGACAGTTGTCCTTTCGATGTGTTGCTCAAGAACACATCTCAATAGTCGAATCAGCGCCGCTTGGTCTTAGTAGGGTGCTTAACCACTGAGCAAATGGGGCGGACAGATTTTTGTGGCCACTGGCCATGTCACCTTTTCATTTACATACTGGGGTATTGACTACGGTACCTCAACTAATGGTATCGTTTTCATTCCATTAATGACAAAAAATAAATTGATATGATAATTAAAAAAGCACTACCGGGTGTATTGATAAGCAACATTTTGATTTTGCATATTGTTTAACATGCCAAACACACGTGTGTAGACATTTTGCCGAAAGGACTAATTGCAGAAAGAACTGATCTGTTTGCGAATGATATTTATGTGTTAATGATAATACATTTGTATAATTTCAGCAATTTGTCTTTTCGGCAAAATGAGTTTCGGCAAAATGTCCGGGTACCCAAACACATTACTACAATTATTGCAGAAATCTCAAACAGCATGATTTATTGGCGAGGTGATACGCCATATATTAAGCTGGAATATGTCCAGTTCAAATGTCGACCAAAAGAAGCTTTACAGCAAAGTACTCAGGTATGTAGCAAAATTATGTAGTGCCTCACGCTTACATTACTTCAGGTAAAATCAACTTATCCTATGGATTTTATAACGATTCATGACAGATTGTTTAACAGGTCATGGTGACGGATCAGTGCAATGCCAAAGTTAAACTTCTGAAAATTGCTGAATTTCCCGATTATAAGGTAACTTATACTATTGTGTGATTTCACCAGTAGGCCTATCTTTAAATTCTTACATTTTTTGTATCATTGCAAAGTGTCTTCAACTTATACACTCAATGATATTGGTTTTCTACAGCTTAAATGATCATGTTAACACGAAGGAAATTTTTTTTTAAATTTTACCATCCAGTTTTTCTAGTGTGTTCTACCTTTACTTTTTTAAGGTATCCACACAAACTTCCACAACCAAAAAGGACTTAAACAAACAACTCCGAGTGGCTTTAAAAACAAACAAAGCAAGTTTAAGTACGACTAGATGTTGCATCACCTTTCCTAAACTAGATGCACAGAGCCATCCCTGTCAGGTGAATGTCCATAGTAAGATTAAAAAAGAGCATAATTAAAAAGTTTAAAAAGATATTGTGTCATTACAAATGTTCTTTGTGATTTTCAGAGCTCTGCAGAAGTTGAGGAAAGTGATGACACTGAAAGTCATGGACTGGTACAGGTTTGTAATGTAGTTGCTGCAATATACTAGGGCCCAACAAGACCTTCAACAGTTCACCAACCAATTCTCAACTATTTTACTGTTTCCAACTTCACACAATTGGTAGCCTATACCAGTGGTTCTCAAACTTTTTTTTGTTGCGACGCCTCTGGAAAAGTTTTCTGGACTTGCGACGCACCAGCAAATAAAAGTAAATGAAGAAACTTATGATTAAAGTTTTGTTTATTGATACAACAACAAAAAGCAATGCACATTATTTAATGTGACGTGTGGGTTTGTTTGTGTTCACAAAGTTCATTAAATCTTGGAAGAATTTTTGAAATTGTCACCCGCATTTCTCTTTCACTGTTTATTCGTGATCGATACTTGGTTTTATCACCACCAAGGCAGAAAATTTTGCTTCACATAAATACGACGTAGCGAACGGGATAATAATTCGCAGTGCTTTCTTTCACCAAACCTGGATAATCGTCATCATTGAATCCAAAAATTTGCCGGATTTCCTACTACGAAAGGATCACGAATCCATTCGTAGTTTGAAAAATTTTCTGGGAAGTATTTTGCAAATTTCGACTCGAGCTTGGACAAATATAAATAAATATGCTTCGCAAATTTGAAGGAGAAAAAATGCACTTGTAACCTCAACTCTTCACTGTTTTCAAACTGAAGTAACACCAAGAAATATGATTCAGAGTTTCTAATTTTTTTTTGAAGGATAGACATCCAATACTACGTTAGGGTATCAGTAGTGGCAGATTTTTTAGTTAATTGCGGTGTAATCGGCTAAATGCATTGGACACATGTGTCCCAGCGGTCCTCAAAGGGTTAACCTCATTTTTATGATCTTAAACTGAGTTCAGCCAAGAAACGGAACTATTCTGCGACGCCCTTGGAAAAGTGAAACGACGCACCAGGGCGTCGCGACGCACAGTTTGAGAACTACTGGCCTATACGTTGAACTCTTCTATAATAGTAAATGAAACAGAACTTGAAAATAGCAAGTAAAACTTGAAAATAAGCAAACTTGAAAATAGCAAGTAAAAGGTAGCTCGAAGCTGCAGTTTTTTTTTTACTGACTCATCAGTCATCAGCTGTCATCAGAATAAAACAAACCTAAATGTGGTGAAATAGTCTATTTATAGTAGAAGGAAAGAAGAAAAACTGGAGCTTCAAACTATCAGCTACCTTATACTCGCTAAATCCAGATTTGTTGCATGTGTGTAGTATTTGCATTTCTTCACTGTTAGGCTATGGCATAAATGCTTTGATTGCTTATAAAAAATAAATTATTTTTTGTTGTAGTGGTTGCCTTCAGTGGAAGATGCCATGAGATCCATTGAAGAGTACAAAGCAAAAGCAGGAACAAAACTTCTTGTTGTTCAGAAACAAGCATACGGTGCCATGTTAATGTTGATTTTTAATATCTTGCCATTGCAATTCATTAGTGTACTAAGTGTTGATATTCATACTACAATAATAAGCCTTTTCCTTGTTGACAAAGATTCTAAAAAGGTTTCTGCAAAGCACAGTGTTTTCACCAAAGTGGAGGTTAGGCATCACAAAAGAGGAAACGGTTTACTAACTGCAATAAAAAGAAAGCTATAAAGATTTGCAAATGTGTTCTGTTTCATCAACTTTTCATCTTGTTTCTCAAAGACACGCGATTTTCAGGTGTAAAAGCTCTTCCGTTGATGCAAAGTAGCCTAGCCTACTTCACTGACCTCTTTTGTATTTTTTCCATCTAATGTGCCAAATCCATACGCCTATTAGGGTGGCCAAAAAAAATGAAAATTTTTTATTTTTATTTGCACACCCTCTCATTTGAGGAGGATTCATGAAAAAATGACACTGTGAAAATTTGAAGTGAATCCGACAAGAGGAAGTGCTCTCCCACCGACCTCTAAATTTGCTTTCTTTGGCATAATTCATCAAAATTCCTTGAATATGTGACGTAATTCTTTTTTGACTTATCTACATTGCAGTTGCAGCATTTTTGTGTTAACCATTGTTTTACTCTGAATTTATGATATAATAAGTGTTTCCACATGCAGAAAAACAGAAATAATACACAAAATAGATCACATTAACAAGCGTTTGGTATGAAATTAAATGCACTAAACTTTAGCGAAAACCATATAAAAGTACGTTCACCAGTCACAGTCGCAACGCTTCAGGTGACAACACATTGCCCAGAAAAAGCAAAAGAAATGTTTGTAAAGAGTCAAGCCATTGATTTTATTTAATGGAGCTGTTGGCATGTTGGCTTTTACTTGCACTTGTTGGAAGCAGCTTTCTGTGTTGCTCGATCACCTGATAGAGGAGCTGGCGCTGTTGTTCATTTTCTGTAAGGACTTCATTGAAGTCAGTAGCTAATTTGACTGCCCAGTGCCCGCTCTGCACAATCATTGACGACTTTGAGATCATGGCATGCAAGAAATAGCAGCCTTCGATTAAATGCCTGCTGCATGACAGTGATAGCTTCAGTGTGGATTCCTGTATTGCTTGATGTCGTGTCAAAACAAAGTGCAGCTAAGTGCTCTGCTACAACTCGTGTATGAATTCCACTACTTTTTGGCCCATTAGTGATCCCGTTCCAACAGGCAGCTTCGGAATGCCAAGCAGTATCTCAACATGCATACCAGAAACTACAATGGCCAAAGATTCGCACTTTGTGCCATTGGCATTAGTCAAATGTTTACCATGAAAATGAACAACAAGTGGAACTGTAACTGTTGGTTTAAATTTTTGCAGCACTGCAGCTGCCAGGCTTTCACGTTTTTGTTTCGAGAATTCATGACAGAGGAATGTGACATTGTCAATTCATTTATATCAATTCCAGCTGCAGCAAGAGCAGGAGTGACGATCATCATTGCTTGACGACTTGATGTTATAGTTCTGTTCAGTGCTGCATTAAACAGTGGATTATCGATAATGCAGCGTTTTGGTAATGGCTGCTCCTACTGGGTTTTCTTTTGTTTTGGTGTTATTTGGATTTACAGTGCAAACAGTGGGTCACTGGAAGAATCTTCATCTGCTAATCATTTTCAGATGAGAAAGCAGCAGCACTTGATGGTACTGGATCAATGCGATTTCTGTTGCGTCTCTGTTCATCATCTTTGCGCTTTCTATACTTTGCAGCAGCTTGCCGATGCATTGGGTCCTCTGTTGTCATCAGTATCTGTCATGCACCACCTTGGTCTATCAAAAACTGACAGTCTTTTGGTATTGTTATGCGGCATTCCCAGTTAGCATGTGCAATATCAAATAATGCACTTAAGCTCTGGGTGAAGTCAGCTTCCGAGGTCAGCTGGGAAGCTGAATTTCGCCTCTCTTTGTGCTTTGATTCTCCTATATGCTCTTGATGGATGCGTTTTAGTTTGGTAACAACGTGAGTCTTTGCAGTGGTAGCGATATTAGCTTTCACTCACAAGAACTGTACTGCAAGCAAGTGGCAGTGTAACCTTATTGATCTTCATCTCGTAGAACCACACCCCAGACCCCATACAGGCAGCTGACATAGCCCCTCAAGGGAGTCAACACTAGAGAGTGGGTGTCCATTTGTTGACTCTCTTGAGGGCCATGTCAGCTGCCTGTATGGGATGTGGTTCTTCGCCGTCTACTACGAGATGAAGGTCAATAAGATTACACTGCCACTTGCATGCAGTACAGTTGTAGATGAAGTAATATTAACTACTACCATCTATGCCACTTTTTGGTTTGCAGCACCATCAATATCTGCCCCTACAAATGACCTAGCAATGTTACAGCTCACAGAGGATTATAAAGAGGTTGACAATGCAATTTCTCAAGTGGCAGAAAAAAGTTGAGGTTGCGCTTGTGGTACATCAGTGAGGATCTTGCTGCACTGCCTTTATTCAGTGATAATAACACAGATGATGAAAAGAAGGCAATCGTTAATGCTCTTAAGAAAGACCCATTTCCCGAAGATGTTCGTCGTGATGCCCCAAACAAAATTGTCAAGTTTAAACGTCTCTCTTTGGCACAGTTTGTAACACAGCGTTTACTTAACCTTTTCGAGTCACTGCTTCTGTTGACACATGGCGTGATCGTGATGATTATAAAGAAGCATGCAAAGTTTGGCGTCATCTCAAAGCCGTCAATGATTGTGCAGAGCAGGCAGTCAAATTAGCTACTGACTTCAATGAAGTCCATACAAAAAATGAACAACAGCGCCAGCTCCTCTATCAAGTGGTCAAGCACCACAGAAAGCTGCTTCCAACAAGTGCAATAAAGTCAACCAATGGCTTGACTCTTTACAAACATTTCTCTTGCAATTTCTGGGCAATGTGTTGTCACCTGAAGCGTTGCGATCGTGACTGGTGAACGTACTTTTATGCGGTTTTAGCTAAAGTTCAGTGCATTTAATTTCATACCAAACGCTTGTTAATGTGATCTATTTTGTGTATTATTTCTGTTTTTCTGCATGTGGAAACACTTATTGTATCATAAATTCAGAGTAAAACAATGGTTTACACAAAAATGCTGCAACTGCAATGTAGATAAGTCAAAAAAGAATTACGTCACATATTCAAGGAATTTTGACGAATTATGCCAAAGAAAGCAAACTTTGAGGTCGGTGGGAGAGCACTTCCTCTTGTCGGATTCACTTCAAATTTTCACAGTGTCATTTTTTCATGAATCCTCCTCAAATGAGAGGGTGTGCAAACAAAAATAAAAAATTTCCATTTTTTTTGGCCACCCTAACGCCTATGTGGTGTTATTGATTGGACCAAGTGACATGTCCAGCGGTAACCAAAGGCAGGGTTTGGGTCATAACCAATCTATGTTTTGAGACAATTTATTTTTTAACATATTCACGTAGTAGGCTTGGTGGTTTTCAGTGTTACATACAGTATCGTATATTATTTTTGTAGGCTACTATCAGAAAATGAAAATGTAGTTGATTGCAACTCTTCTTAGATCCAGAGAATAGGCCTATATTGTACACCATGTTAGTTTGATACAGGTTATTGTTTGTTTGACATTTGTTTGGGTTTTCGAGGTTAGACATCACAAAAGAGGGAACGGTTTACTGAGTGCAATAAAAAGAATGCTATAAAGATATGCCCAATGTGTTTATTTTGTATGCTGTTTTAACTGTTAAACATGTTGCTATGTAGAAGTGCCAAATAGTGTCATTTATTGGCGAGAGCACACACCGTACATCAAGTTGGAATATGTCCAATTCAAATGTCGACCAAAAGAAGCTGCTTCACAGCAAAGCACTCAGGTGAATGCCATAAAGTTTGTATCTCAACCTGCCATGGAATGCACATTGTATCTCACACCTAGAAATGTTTTGGCTAAAATCAACTTATCCTATGAATTTCATGACAGGTCATAGTGACGGATCAGTGCAATGCCACAATTAAACTTTGGAAAATTGCTGAATTTCCAGAATATAAGGTAACTTATCACATATATATTGAGTTTCGGTTTTAGCATGATCACTTATCATAATGTTCGTAGTACCCTATTACTCTGTCCATGATTTTTCGTTTTAAGGTAATTGCAATTTTTTAAGTATTTCTATATCATACTCGGTTTTGACAATATGCCACATTTACCTCTGGTTTTGTTAAGGTGTCTACACCAACTTCCATGACCAAATGGGACATGAGCAAACAACTGCAAATAGTATTGAAAGGAAATACAGCAAGGCTAAGCACGACTGGATGCTGTGTTACTTTTCCCAATCTAAATGAACACAACCATCCATGTCAGGTGAATGTCCACAGTGAGGTTGAAAAGGAGCGTATCGGAGATTACTTTGTGTCATAACAAATGTTCTTTGTAACTTTTAGAACTCCGCAGAAGTTGACGGAGGCTACGATACTCCTGAACGTGATACGTTTGTTCGGGTTTGTATTTACAATGATGTATCGTGTACATAAAACTCAGTGATTCAATGTGATTGGTTTTGTATATGATTTTGTATTGTTCCTCACGTAGCTACTTTAATTGTGTATTATGTTGTGTCGGTGTGTCTACTGTAGGTTAGTATTGTCAATTCCTATTAAATATCTTCCAGCAGAACTTACCTTCATTTGATGAGGTTCAATCTTCAGTGCTGCAGTTTGAAACTTCCACATCCACCAAGTTCATCACATACAGCAAAACTACTTGTGGTAAAACTTGACATGACTGTGTAGTTTTTTAGTTTATTTTTGGCAGAAAGAAAGCAGTACAATTTACACCACTTTTTCCATATTTTATTACAACAAATTCTTTAAATGTTGTGTATGTACTACAGGCCTTAAAACTCGTGCTTTTTTCCGGCAGCCATCGTGGCCTACCGAGAGCTCCTTCTCGGCGGCCAAATCTGCGTCCTTGGAGGCCAAAATACAATAACGATAGCACAAGTAAATAGCATTTAACTTGCAACAATGTTAAATGATCACTTAGCGTTGTTGAAGTCTGGGCGACATCCTGCAATAGAATCGTTGTACCACGCATTAAATGCTTTATCGGGATTGTAATCCGGTATTGCGGGACCATCTAACGACCCTAAATTGATTTAACTGCTCGCAGCTCAGTAAATTGTTTCAACTGCATACCGCCTTTCATAAAACCTGACCATTTATTCCGTTATAATGTCACCATTGAGGGTGTGAAGTCACTAACCCACAGCGTTCTCAACTATGAAGACATGTGTTTTACCCACGGATGTCAACTAACCTAGTTCTCCTTTTTAACAACGATTCAATGTCCGACAACATTGAATCGATATAAAAACGACAATATTGCCAGCTGATGTAAATTAGCACTTCGGATTAACACTTCGTTAAAATAAACATCGGGAATTGCAAACAAGACTTACAGCGCTGGTGATCGCAGCTGGATATATTCAATACAACAGTAGTGACTATGATGCGCTGACCTAATTCTGCGTCACTCTTTGATACTACATATTTTCGACATCTAATCCACGATCATTCTAATGCGAAATTAAATAATTGGCTAGAAGAAACTGGCGGCCAAACTTGGCCGACGGAGGAGGTAGCACCGGCGGTCATTCAAGCACTACTTAGCGGCCATGGCTGCGATGGCCGCCGGCTGCTTTAAGGCTTGTACTATGTATTGATAGATTTTGCAAAGAGTCGTATTCATTGGGATCTTTCATCTGATACACCGTACATCAATTCCAGAAGTGTTGCATTGATGTGTCAGCATGGGAAAGACTACAACAAAGTGCGGAATGATAGAAAACGAGAGTTGGCTGTTTCCCGAGCAGTACGTTACTTTTCTGGATACTTGTGTTCAATAATTCACTTCAGATATGGCTTTGCATTAATTTAAGAGAATAAAGCACCATAGCATTATTTCCTTATTCCATATCATTTATTACTTTCCTGTCAAGCTTTACTGTGATTCCTTTATGTATTGTATGAGTTGTTCAACTTAGCTGTGAAAGTAATAACAATTGAGTGGAAAGTTCTTTAAATGTCGTATAAAGAAGTGAGAACTATAAGGTTCGTTGAAGTGAGAACACTTATGCGACTCATGTTTTCACAGCTATCAGATCACAACATTTCCCGTAGGAACCTGTGCCCGCAAGGTTCAAAGAAGTTCAATTGCTCAGCACGCATTCATGCTAAGGAAGTTACAAAGTTTCCTGAGTTTGCGGTAAGTGACATCATACAGTAGGCCTATCGCTAATGTTGGCGATGCTTATTCTTCACATTTTGTTAGGCCTATAACAATCATTGTTTCAATTAAATGTTTAAAGATTTCATTTTTACTTCAGATTTCTTCATTTCCTGTCTCTGCATCACGCCGTGACATTTGTGAACGTCTCAAACATGCGTTAGCCAGTGATGCTCAAAATGTCAAAAAAGAGGTTTACTGGAATATCAAATTTCCTAATCGCCATGACCACAGCGGCCATGTTGTCGGAGAGGTTGGTTCGCATAATTGCATAGCAATATTGGCTTTTCGGTTGCAGTGATGTCCTAACCGTGATGTAACAGGTACTTCGTGCGTTAACCATCAAACTGTGTTTGTTGCAGAATGCAGGGCCTCTTCAAAGAATCGATGGGAGGCTAATTGCAAAAATACAGGAAATGGTGGCGGACGGAATATGTAGCATCCCAGAACTTCAACGTGGTCTGAAGTCGTATGAATCCATAAACCACGACGCCCCTGGACCGAGCAATGCATCACCTACCACACCTATGACATCTATGAGGGATGTTCATGCATCTGTAGATCGATTGTGTAATGTTCTGTATCGTGTTAACGATCACACATTGATAAATGATACAGTCACTCGGATAGATGCAATGACAGCTGATGTTCTATCAATCTGCCAAGACGCTGGATTAACAATCGCAAGGGAGGATACTCGGCCTAAATCTCTGAAGGCAAAACGAAAGCGCGGATCGGATAGAAAAGTTGCGTGTGATCCACTGCCACAAAAACGTGCGAAACCAAACCCCTACACTCACCGTTATGGAGAGCATGCGGATGCAATGAGGGCTGCTTATGGTGCAACAACTCTGGACGCAATGAGGAAAGCAACTACATAGAATTGACTTGTTTGCAATCAAACCAGGCGACAATGAGCGATTGGCAAACGCGATACCCCCCAATTCAGGGATAATATGCGTGTCTGTGACCGCAGGGGACCTGGAGCCGAGTTGTTTTGCACGTTGATAACACCGTGCAGTTGCAAGCACAGTTCTGTGATCTTCACACCAAGGTTTTTTTCAGTTGCTAACACGGTCACAAATCGCAGCACATATGCGTGCTTAACTTAACGTGCTAGTGTTAAATAACAGCCTAATGGAAAGTGTTGTGGACTGAATTTGTTAGTTCAAATATATTGATTTCGATGACCAAAGCCTCAAATGAATTCACAAATGTCGCAATTGTTAACGACGACATATAATTGAGGATGTTAATGCACACACAAACTAGGGAAAGTATTGCTTGAAGAGTTAATTCCTGGGACAAAAATTGAAAACTGTAGGCTATGTTGAGCAGAAGCTGGTTTAGTGTGTTAAGGTGGTAAAAACTGTTAGCATGCGTCTACTTACATCCAACAAATAACGAAACTCTAAACTTCTCAGTTTGGTCGGGAAAAAAAGGGTTGCGAGGACAAATGGCAGGTCTCATCTAGGCAAGGGGAGGAGAGACACATGGATGATGATCTGGCCTAACAATAGTGGAAGTGCCATAGTGCATTGGCTATTTACAAAAAGTTAATACCGCACATGTTAAACAAAAATTATATATTTTGGGTACCGCAGCGGCAGAAAATTTTAGACAAAGGCAGTTGGAGCTAATTGAGCTAAACTTTTAAATGTGGCAGAGTGCAGACTTACACATTTCAGCTAGAAGTATGTTGGTTTGATTAAAGTAATTTCACAAAGTTATTGGGATTTATAGTACCGAAGATGAAGAGCAGTTTTTTTGTCGCATCCAGGCTCACGCCAGGTGGTTGAAGATTTAGATCAGAGGTGACGAACCTGCGGCCCGTCAAAGAGTTTTGTGAGGCCCGCAAAACTCTTTAACAATCGCTCATGCATTAAAGACATCTCAAAGCTGTTTTATGCATTCACTGGTACACCTTTCCTTTGCTATTTTCTTGCCCTAAACACTAACTTTCAAGGTATACAGTTAGAAAAAGGAAAGCTATAAGGCAAAGTTGTTAAAACACTATTCACCAACTTCACCTTGTATTTTTGGTCGATTCCAATATGTGACGTCATAGAATTTTGACAAGCGCTAAGTTGTGTGGCCCGATAACCATGTGTAATTGACAAAGTGGCCCGCGACCGCAAAAAGGTTCGTCACCCCTGATTTAGATTAAGTGAACGGGAAGACTTATACGACCATATGCTCGTTTCTGTGCAACAAGAAGTTTTGTTGCTGTTTCTCTGCATAGTCTTAAGTGGACTTCATGCCATCTTTCACAGAAGTGAACCACTACAACAACAATAATAATAATTGTATGCGCTGGCAAGTAAACACAGTGCGATGATCATTCATGATTTTGACGTTCTTACGTCACAGACAACGTAGCTTCTGATTGGCTCGAGGTTTTCTTGACAGTTAATGAAATTTTGCCGTTAAAGTGCTTACCCCAAATCAACATGTCTTGATGTGGTGACTGGGCCAACCCATCAGTGGCGTACGCAAGGAGGAGAGGGGGCAAGACAATTTGTTTATATTTTATTTTATTTATTTATTCGCATCAGACTCAAGATGGTCCATATTACAATCAAACATAAAAAGTAGAAACAAAGCAGATAGCCTACTCAACTCAGAAGAGCTGAGTCGTTACGTAGCCTACCTACTAAACACAAAGATTGATAATAGGGAAGATGTGAGACCAATAAAGCTAGCCTACATTCTATTTTACATACCAAACTGATAGATAACTGAAAGTAGCATAATTCTATGGGTAACAAAAACATATAGGAAAAGAAATGAAAAATTAACTGAGCTTACAACTTGGTTGGTTTTGAATCTTTATCCTCGAACTGACAAATTATTGATAGGTTATTCCTGGTAGTTTCGCATACTTCTAGAGGCTCTAACGCAGGGCGGGTTACCGAGATTTACAGAGTGAAGTTTTCCGATTGTTGAAGTATAGTTGCCGTGGAATTATTCCAATCACCAGGTGGTCACAGCGGTAAACCATAATCTCTTCGTGGGAAAATTGTAACATAAAGTTCCCGAATCCGTTCGTCTGTATATAATGACCGAAGAAACACACACTTGAACTTCTTTTCAAACAGTGTATTTCTGTAAAATTAGCCCGCGGCTATCGAAATGACTGGTGCAATGCCTACACCTCTAAAACTGT
Source organism: Aplidium turbinatum (assembly GCF_918807975.1). NCBI lineage: Eukaryota > Metazoa > Chordata > Ascidiacea > Aplousobranchia > Polyclinidae > Aplidium > Aplidium turbinatum. The sequence continues at coordinate 21,676,093 of NC_137476.1, read as the reverse complement.
CACTACGATACAGATTACTTGGATAAAAGACGGAGAATTTGTCCAGCTAGCAAGCACCAAATAAACCAGTTAAATGTGCGACCGACTTCCAACAAACAACTTCGAGAATGAATCAGAAAAATTTGTGATAACTCAAAGGCACGAGAGCAGTTCGTGACGCAATATTTCATGTCCAAACAGGTCTCAAACTGAAACAGGTTTAAACCGGTCTGACACGAGTCTTACGGACGATGGTGCAATTTTGGCTCATGTTTTAGGAATTTCCATGACGTAATATTCAGTAGACCCGAACGGTTTCTACATGACGTTTGACCAGGCGAACAACCGTCTGTAACATAGCGGCCCCTGGTTATGACAGTCTGACATGGCATAACTAAAAAAGAATTGACGACAATTGTGAGCCAATGAATAAAAACACATGATACACAAATTGTTTGAATCACTCACGTTTAAGTTAATACGCAAATACAAAGGGCATGCAAAGAATGAACAGCAATAAGAATAAACACGACGATACATGAAATTGGTACCATAGGTAGTAGGTACACGCAAAAAATGACGCTATATACCATGGTTGCGATAATAACCGACTGTTCTGGGCTCAGACAAGTGTCGGCCACCGCAGACAAAACCAGGCTCAAACCCTAACACTTAGGTGTTCTTTACGGGGGCGAGGCACGAAATATCCCTCAACACATAGTCTACTTTCACTTTCCCCGTACTCTCATCATAGTTGCAGACGGCAACTTTAGCTCTACGAACCACAGGCTTCCCTTTCCTAATTTGTGGAACTACCTCATGCACCCTCCCAAGTTGATACTTCCCACGTTTACCAATGTCCTGGAGAGAACCTACCACTACAAGTTGACCAGGCTCCAAATTCTCGGCCATTTTTAGCCATTTTTTCCGGCCCTGAAGACCTGGCAAGTAAAAATCGATCCATTTACTCCAAAACTGATGAGAAAGTGACAAATTGAACCGATAATCCCTTCTTAGTTGGTCACGATCATGTGGTTGCCCAACAGCACAGTATGGGTCTAAGTATGGGGTCAAAAGTGAGGCAGGGGTGATGACAGTAAAATCCCTAGGGTCGTCACTCAAAGGTACCAAAGGGCGTTCGTTCACGATCCGAACGGCACTGCCTGTGTACGTAAGCAGTTCAATAAAACTGGGCTTACGTATTGAAGAGTCCAAAATGTGAAAAAATGCGATTTTAAATTGTTTAACCATTGCCTCCCAGGCGCAACCTTGCGCCGGAGCATACGGAGGTATAAATTCCCAGTTTATCTCTCTCTGTCTCAGGGCGTTGTGAAATTCAGCTGATTCTATCAACTCGGGTAACTTTATTTGAAAGAAGCATTTAGTCACATCAGCCATGAGACCAAATCTACCAAGCCGAAATCTAGCCAAGACATCTACCAGAGGGTTTAACAAGTCAGGACCCGAAAACATTACATCATTAACACAAGTTCCTCGAAATTCAGACTTGCCATCGTAAACAATGCGCTTTTTTAATTGTGACGTAACAAAGTATGGTAAATACCATTCAAATCCCTTGACATTTCCTGCTTCACCAGTACGCTCATTATAGCCATTTGATTTAAGATCTTTCATGGTGTCAGTAAGGAAATCACGAAGTTCAGGTTGTTTTAAAGCTTTCTTTCTTAAAGCAGCAGCTCTATCTGACGCCAACACAAAATTGTTAGGTAGATCAATATCTTCCTTCAACGGAACAGGTATCTCAAATCGACCATCTTTCAACTCAATATTCGGTTCAACAAGTTCTCTAGCCAACTTATCCTTGCGAGACAATTCACAGGTTTCATTTTGCAACGTCAAATCCTGAATGACTTTATTCAGGTCTGCTATTTCCATATCACGAGACTCAATTTTACGCTGAAAGCCAGAGATGACATCCGACTCTGAAGACGTCTGCACTCTGCACACTTTAGCAACGCTTTCATCTAAGGGTGACTTACCACCACAAGCCAACCAGCCGAGAGGAGTGAGCAAAGCATGCGGTTCACTACGATTTTCACCAACACGCTCTTTTTTTGCACATATCAAATAAGCGTTGTCGTTGCCAATCAGTACATCTACAGTACTACAATCATTCAAATGAAACATATTCACGTCATGAAAATGACGGAAACCATTTAAATCTTGTTTATGCGGTAAAGTTTTAACATCGTCAGCCCAAGCTGGGTTAACCACCGAAGTTATATCACAAAACAGTTCATCTGTCTCTAACGACTGGATGTTGAGTTTGACAAGGTCAGCACAAGTAGCTTTCTGACCAGCCAGGGTATCCATTTTAAACGACGCTTTATCGTACGGTTTAAGATCAAGTTCACACACCAAATCACTCGAAACAAACGTCAACTGCGAACCAGGATCATGCTGACAATACACCAACTTCGATTTGCCAGTCATTGGATTCAAAACACGAGCAGCAGTAACGCGGTTAAAGGCTGCTTTAACATTTCCAATCTTAACATTACGCACAGGAACTCTGGCACGAGCATCATCTTTCCCAACCGAATCCAGAGAATCACGTGACGTCACATAAAAATCATGCAGAAGAAAATAGTGTTTCCTATCGTTGTTAGGCCCACACTTACGACAGTTATTTGCATGAACGCAATCCCTAACCATATGCTGGCGCAAACAATTCAAGCATTTGCCAGCTTTCACAATGACATCTCTCCGATCTTTAGGTGTCAAGCGCAAAAATTCTTTACAATTAGACAAAAAATGATATTCAACTTGACCACGTGACGAACAACAAATGCATGCCGGCAGGTCTTTACGTCTAGCCTCACCACCGCGCGGTGCGCCAACAACAGTCGAGTACTGCGAACTCCCTGACATCACATCATCATGGGGTTTTACGGACGTCTGCCTAACCGGACATGAAGGCAATTTTCCTTTGCCAAACTTTTTAAATTGCTGCGACTCACCAGAATCGCCCATTAGCATAATGCTAAAATCAGTCGACTTACGCGTTTCCTCCCGTACTACAAATTCAAACAAACTCTGAAAAGTAGGCTCATCAGTGCCACCATACTGATCACCTAAAAAGTCAAGATAACGCTGCTTAGCGTCAAACGGGAGTCGCTTAGCCAAATCCAAAACAAAACGTCCTTCTAATTTATCACGCTGACCATAAGCTTGCGCGTAAAGCAAACACTGCGACAATTCATCTTTAAACTCTTTCAGATCACTGGAAGAGGTCGAAGTCAATTTGCTACCATAGCGATACTTTCTAATTTCTGGTTCTGCGAAAAGACCTCCACGAACCCCAAAACGCTGGGACAAGCGAGCTAACGACATTTCTATCCTGTCTTCCTCTGACAAGCCAGGGGTGTCAGAAACCAAATTAGCAATCGTTTGCGCAGCTGTTCTAACACAAGCTGCTTGTAACAAAGTCAAACGAGTCCCCTTAAAGGGCGAAGCTGCCATTAAGGCCGTAACACGATTTTTAAAGAAGATAAATGGCATATTATTACCATCGTAACCAATCAAGGCCGCCTTATCGAAAAACGTCCTACTATTTTGGTATTCAAAAAAGCAATCCTGCTGTTGAGAACTCGATTTAGCGGGAGAAGACAAGCTATATCCCTTAAAGGGTTGAGTGGGCTCAGTCACGTGCACAGCCCGATCACGATCCTCACACACGTTAAAATCAGGAGACGCGATACGCCTCTCACAACCACCCAAATTACGTGTAGCTGGGCGATCAAAACCTAGCGGCGCAGAAAACTGTGAAGGGGGCAAACCATTACTAATGGCGGCCCCGTGACCTGTACGCTCTGGGGGAGGAGTTCGGTTGTAATTCGCAGGCCTTGGCTCTACAGCATTCGGAAGACCCTTAGCCGCGGCCCCGAGACCTCCTGAAACAGCTGGAAAACGTGTGGATTGCCCTGGTCCACTCACAGGTTGAACGGGCGTTTGGAAAAGGTTATGTAAATTAAACTGCGATTGATGTTCATTTCTGGAATGCCTAGAAGAGCCCTTCTTAGAGCTACGCCGAGAGCCCACCTCTGATCGATATTCAGCTAAAATTACCTCTTTACGTTGTTCAGCCCTCAACTGAGCGTCTTTGAGTGCGAACTCAGCAGCTCTCGCGGCTGCCTCAGCTCGAATGGCCTCAGCTCTCGCGGCAGCCTCAGTTCGTATGGCCTCAGCTCTCGCGGCAGCCTCAGCAGCTCTCGCTTCGGCCTCAGCTCTCGCGGCAGCCTCAGCAGCTCTCGCTTCGGCCTCAGCTCTCGCGGCAGCCTCAGCTCGAATGGCCTCAGCTTGTATCTGGAGCTCCTCTCGTCTTAGCTGCAGGTTAATTTGTGCCACTATCCGAGACGAAGTCCTAGACATCCCAGTGCTTACATTTGAGGCGCTATCCTCAGGATGTATGTCAGCATCCAACATATCTGAGAACTCACTTTCTTTTTGTTCAAAGTTATTTTTTAACGAGTTAAATTCGGGATCTACCCTATCACGAAGTTCTGCCAAGATTGCAGAGTTAAAGATTTTAGTCAAAAGAGCATGGAAATGCCGTAATTCCTCTTCTAAAGTAGATAACTTAGATCTAAAAATTAACAGTTCCTGCTTATCACTCAAAAAACCTAGGGCTACAGAAAGTTTCCCAATTTGAGTCAAAATATCCCGTCTAAGATGCCGGGCCTCTCGAACTGACTTAGCCTCATCGTTAATGGGTCCCTCCCCAGAATGGCCTGCCCGACCGCAAAGAACATCATCAGGCTTAAACTCAGTCGAGTCTACGGCGGTCGAGTCCTTGTCGCCACCGAGTGTAGACATGTTAAATGTTAAGTTAAACAGTAAAGTACTTGGGCATTGTGATTAACAACATGCTGTCTGATGATGAAGACATGAAAAGACAGCTCCGGTCACTTTACTGCTCTGGCAATATGCTGAGAGCAAGATTCTCCAGGTGTTCTACCACTGTCAAAAACATATTATTTCGATCCTACTGTATGCCAATGTATGGATCTCAGCTGTGGTGTAAATATTTTTCGTACAGTATCAATCGTCTACGTGTAGCGTATAATAACAGCTATAGAATTACATTTCATCTTCCGAGACGTATAAGTATAAGCTCTGTGATGGTAACTAACAAAATTACGACGTTTCATGCTCTCCTTCGTAAAAGTATATATAAATTTACTGATCGCTGCTTTAACACATCGAATACGTGGATTCAGCATTTGATGAATTCCGAGTGTTATCATCAATCTGCTTTCTTCCAGCATCGTGATCGTGCTCTCCAGCCTGAAACTTGTGCTTAATATTTGTGTAGTACCGATAGTTGCTAGGCCTACTCGATTTCTGTGTGGTGTTGTATTTCGTTTTCTTTGTGTGTTTGTATCCTATGGACCAATTCTACTTGTGTCTGAAACAAAATCCAAATAAATAAATAAATAAATAAATAAATTAACAATTAAAAAAATGAAGTTACACAAACACACAAAATTATTAGGCTACAGTAGTTATAAAAAACTTAACTGCAAAGACCGTAAAAATACAAAAAAGAATTTAAATGCACGATACCGTAGCTGTACGGGTATGAAGTCCTAAAGTCCACAAACTTGCTTGGATTCTTCCACTTGAATCTACAAGCACAGATGGATTGTCTTTTAATCTTCTTTCTTGCCAATGATTGTCAAAGTTATTTTTCTTCTGTACCAAACTGAGAAGAAATGTCTTCACTTTTCTTTGCTTCTGTAAGAGTGTAGACTACCAACCAACAAATCTTCTTTTATTATTTCTTGTACTTCTAATTAGTTCTTCTGCACTAGCCGACAACAAACACGTCGTTTAATTTTATGCCTTCAAGTGCTTCTTGGCCTACCAGCTAACAAATTCGTCGTTTATTTTTCTTGCTTTAATTTCTTCTTGGCCTACCAGCTAACAAGAACTCGTCTTTTATTTTTCTTGCTTTAATTTCTTCTTGACCTACCAACTGACAAGAACTCGTCTTTTATTTTTTATGCTTTAATTTCTTCTTGACCTACCAACTGACAAGAACTCGTCTTTTATTTTTTATGGTCACAGCGGTAAACCATAATCTCTTCGTGGGAAAATTGTAACATAAAGTTCCCGAATCCGTTCGTCTGTATATAATGACCGAAGAAACACACACTTGAACTTCTTTTCAAACAGTGTATTTCTGTAAAATTAGCCCGCGGCTATCGAAATGACTGGTGCAATGCCTACACCTCTAAAACTGTCACTACGATACAGATTACTTGGATAAAAGACGGAGAATTTGTCCAGCTAGCAAGCACCAAATAAACCAGTTAAATGTGCGACCGACTTCCAACAAACAACTTCGAGAATGAATCAGAAAAATTTGTGATAACTCAAAGGCACGAGAGCAGTTCGTGACGCAATATTTCATGTCCAAACAGGTCTCAAACTGAAACAGGTTTAAACCGGTCTGACACGAGTCTTACGGACGATGGTGCAATTTTGGCTCATGTTTTAGGAATTTCCATGACGTAATATTCAGTAGACCCGAACGGTTTCTACATGACGTTTGACCAGGCGAACAACCGTCTGTAACACCAGGTGCCACTGAATGGAGAGCAGTCCTGAAATGCGTTGCTCAAGCGCACACCCCGAGAGTCGAACCAGCGCCAACCGTTGTCTAACCATAGACTTTACATACGTAGACGGGAAACTTGGCTTTTTTCGTGCTTCATCTCCGTTCCAGTCACGCTTCAGTGGTCCTAACTGACTTCTCTCAGAACTCTATGCTCAGAAGGTTGCGAGATTGCGCATTTGCCGGCAGCATATTAAAGTGAACTCTATTGCAGAAAATTAGCGGTTGGTTTAATGGAATGATGCTTGTGTACGGTAATTGAGATGTCCAGTGAGACCTTATATTATTATTATCATATTATAGACCTAGCTAACAGTTGCATTATAAGCATTTCAGCAAGGTAGGTAGGCCCAGATCAAGTTACGGTACTTAGTGGTATAGCATTATATAATTCCATGGCTCCAAGTTTCTGTTGTGTTCCTGGATGTTCTACCAGGTATAAAAAGGGACACTATGTTTACATTAAGCAAGTGAAAAGTTTAAAGTTTTTGAAGAAAGACACTGATGAATATCAACATCAAGAATTGCTTAATCGTTTGGTAGTATCATATCGAAATCCAAATGCAAAAGAAGATAACATAAAGTCTCAAATTCATCGTGGGCAATGTGGAATTTGCGAGAAGCATTTCAAAACTTGTGATTTCATCTTGAGTAAGTTTTGTTGAATTTCATCATTGATTGCTGGCATCAGTTGAAAAATCGGTAGGTTTACAGACAGTAGGCCTATCGGTATGTTTAATATTCATATTGCGTTAGGGGTCATTCCATTATATTTCAGGTCAAAATTAGAGGAAATGCCACCCACCCTCTCCGATTTGGTTGATTTTGACATATGTGAGAGATGGCAACCCACTGAGCTCAACAAAAAAAAATTTTTCAAAATTGGTCAAGGGGTTTTAAAGTTACACTATTTTCAATTTTAACCGCATGGTGGCAGTATTTCAGCTCCAAAGAGTAAAAATGCCCCAGTATCTGTTATACTGAAGCTAGGAAGTTGATGAAAATATGTAGAATACCATTTTGGGGGATGAGGAATCCAAATTTGCAAACAGAATATAAGAAAAACTTATAGTTTTGGAGTAATTTGATTATAAATATTTTTTGAGGTATATATTTTGGGGAGAAATTTGCCCATGTAGCCGAAGAAAAAGAAAACATTTTTTTTGGGGGCGATGTTAAGTTGGACTTATATTTTGATAAACACACTCCAATTTTGTTGTTCCATATTGTTCCTTGCCTGGACTGGTGGTCAAAATTCTTTATAAAATTTTGCAAATTCTAAATGCCTTTTTAACATTGTACAGTGGGGCATTCCATTTATAATCATCAGATTTTTTCAAATTTTGTAACCACTAGTCACAAATTTTGCGTATTTTGACATATTTTATACATACATACTAAAAAATGATGACAATAGCAAAAAAAAATTTTGCAGTATCTTAATTGGGGCCGAGATAGAGCACTTTGAATTTTCGGCCACTAGTAGGATTTTTGAAGCTGAGCACAGCCATTTTGTTCATTTTGCGCCTTGATTTTTTGACAATAACTCTTTACCTTGAACGATTTTCGCACTGAAAACATGCATTTTACCAATTTAAGATCCAAGGAATTCATTTAAATTGCAATTAAAAATATGCCAAGATGAACATTTCAAATGATAATTTAGTTATTTAGGTTTAAAGTTTTTCTTAATTTATTTTGATACGCTAAGTTTGGGGGAATATTTCGGAGCGTTGAGAAAAAGATCGCAAAAAAAATTCTTTTTCAAACAAAGCAATTAAGTATAATATTTTCACGAAATTTGATTGATGTAAGTTTTGTATAAACCAAAATATTCAACTTAGAAAATATCAACCCATACATATCAAAAAAATGAAAATAATTGAAACATAACTGATGCTTTGTCACAATATTTGCAGGGTTCAGCCATATTATGGTCCATTTCTATAAGAATTGTTTTATGTGTCAAACTACCAATGTTATATTATTCAGCTGATAACACACAGCTAGTCTGATCAAGATTTTGCTACCGTTTCTTATCAAACCAGCACATGCACCCTTATCATTTCTGAACTAACTTTTCATTGAAGTAGAAAACTGCCTGGCTATGATGTTTTTATTATTCAGCAGGAAAGGAGTTGTTAAACAGTTTGGTTTGGAAAAGACCATATATGCTGGATGCCACCCACTTCTGCACTTTTGAAACTAACTCCACCTTCTACATCCAATGGTAGAAGTTACACTTTTAGCTCAGAACTGAACAAACTTGAAAAACTTTTTAACTAGACTGATGTGCAATTTGGTGTATTTTTTATAACTTGATGCTCACTCAATAATTTCTAAACTGTACCTATGGGATTTAATAATACTTTTAACTTTTTTGATCATATGGATTGAAACAAATCACTGTCAGACGACAGACATTGCAATTTGCTGTTTCAAAAATGCCAAAACTTCATGTCAAATAAATAGGAATTTTGCCAAACTGAGTATCAGTTTTAAACTGCAGTCCCTTTCAAAAAACAAATGGAACAACTAAAATAACTCATCATAAAGACATAACATGAACAGGTAAATAATTTCAGGAAAAAAAATTTTGAGTTTGGTCATGGCTACATGGCCAAAGCACCCCCCAAAGTTATCACCCCCAAAATTTTTGAAACGTTGTTTTCATCTATAAATGATATCTTTTCACCAATTTTGACTGGAAATTCAGATTCCTTGCCCCCAAAAATGGTATTCTACATATTTTGGTTGTTTTTTTAGCTATAAATTAGGAGATATTAGCAAAATTTGAATTTTGGGGGGGCACGATGCCCCGGTCGAGTGGTGAATTTCAAACCCCCACAACTTCTAAACCACTTGGTCAATTTCAAAAATTTTTATTTTGGTGTGCTCAGTTAATGATTGTGAACTGACTGCCAAAGTATGAAACATTTCCAAGAGTATTGGTTTTTTCATGACCTGAAATATAATGGAATGACCCTTAGGTGACTTAGGCCTGTACCAGTATATGGTTTTTACTAATGTCCAATATATTGCTCTGCAACATTAACAGTCTTAATCAACTTTATTAAAGGTACCGATAAGCTAAGCCTACTTAGTACTGGGAGGGTAGCATGATGATGCAGTGTAGACTCAGCGACTGCCTTGAATTGTATCACATAATATGTTGCATACAACAATCTTACTTTTTTAGGTTTGAAGTGTTGTCTTTACTTATTTCTTTTAGCTCCAAATGGAAAGAAACGTATCAAAGTAGGTGCAATTCCTACGGAGTGTTTGCCAGAAAAATCTGTGCCAAAACGGAATACACAGCCAAGACGAGAAATAGTAAAACATCCTTTACCAACACCAGTAGTGCATCACGATTTCAACAGCATTTGTGCATCTGTTAAAAAACAATCTTGGGAAAAATCTTTATCTGACTGGAACTTTACAGTCTCTGATTCCCAAGTAAGCAAAATATTTTTATCATAATGGAGATTGAGTGTGTGTTGTGATATGATGTTGAATAAATTATGTATACCTACCACGACTAATTAACTTTCATAGTTTCTTCATGAGCAATCTTGTACAACTTACTGCATTAGGTTAGTATGTAAATTTAGCTTATTGTTTGATCTCTTGTTATGGGTAAACCAAAGTTTGTGATCTACTTCGTCATTTTGTTATCTCGCGTCGATTGTGTGCACCATTTCATGTTAAGATGTTTAGGGTATCAGTTGCTTTATTTTACACTTGTAGATATAGAAATATGCTAAATTAGGCAAACTGAATTGTCCAAAGATGTTTCAGCAATTGATACGTTCTTAAGAGTTTTGACCATGGTAAATGTTGTTTGAGTGTAGGCTACTGTGTATGCACATGGATTGGCATATACGTTAAATGCAATACTACTATAGTTGGAGTTTGTGGTAAAAAAAGATAACCAAAAACTTAGGGGAAAAGATATGTTCAAACCTTCAGTTTTCCAACAATTTTTTTAAAGTTAGTCTGTCAGCCAGCATTAACTTTAATGCAACTTTATTTTAGATTGTTGCTCGCTATAAAACTGATGTTTCTTCCATATTGGAGTTAGTTATTACAGCCAATTTTTCATACAAGTTGTTTTATCATGGATTTAAATGTTCGATTGCTGCAGTTGACATGCCAGATATCCGCACTTGCACAATCAAGACTTTTTTACAAAGAGTGTTATCTCTTCTTTCTCACTTATGTTCAGGTTTGTTTGCTGCAATACTGTACAAATTACTAATTGTGTTTTTATTCAATGTGTATCATTTCTCAAGGTTATTAATGAAAATTACTTTCTAGTTTACAGTTCTTACCTTGTCTGTGTTTGCATAGAGGGTCACCACAGTTGCATTACTATGGCGTTTTTATGACATTGTTAGGCCTATGTGAAATTGCAGAAAGGCTTGAGTATTTACCGGTTGTAAGCATAATGTGAGCCTGAAATTCTAGACCAGTTAAGCGTAAGCGAACCTAACCTAGCTAAATTAATATACTTGTAAATGTACTGCTAAAGTTACTTTTTTTTTGGAAGGATTTTCTTTCAACTTCAAAAATGCTATCCGCCATGTGATTTCAACTCGAGAGTGTGATGATTCTTTACTTCAAACTGATGTTTACCGTTCACCTTCATGTCCTGTCATCATTGTGGGTTCTGATGGTGATATTTGCAAACATTGCAAATTTTGCATTTCGATGAATGCAAAATTGCAACGTCAAAGAGAAGCTTATAATTTTCAAATTGGCAAGTTACCTTTACAAAAATTTTCCACACGGGCAACAAAGAGTCGACTTCTGCAGACAGCTAGGAAACAAAAATCAGAGTGAGTTTAGTTTGTGTGATGATTTTGTTCTACTTTTTAAAGTATCAACAGCATAACATCTTTGTAAAACGAATATACATGTTTAGAATTGCAAGAATAAAACAAAAGTTATCCAGAAAGGAAGATATTGTTGCATTGGATTCTCCAATTGCTTCAGATATTCATCAGCTTATGGAACGAAATTCTGACTCGTTTTATTCCCTGTTTTATCGGGAACAATTGAAAATGCAAAAACAACGTAAAAACGGACTACGATTTCATCCAGATATCATCAGGTAATTGTTAACACTTCACCAATAGTGCAAACGAAGCAATTAAATTATAAATTAAACATTCTTAACATACATGATGCATGAAATAAAACTGGAAATTGAGTTACCCCGTTCAGTTTTCAAGGTTACTTTAATAACCCAGCTTCACTCACTATCTATAACTCTACTTACAAAGTTGAAAAATTCTTTGCTGAACGTATAACAATTAACGAACCTCAGGTTGATTAAGCAGATATGCATGGTTAATGAAAAATGTAGTTTGCAGGTGGTAAAATTTTACGCTTTTTGAATGTGTTGCTTTTTTCTTTTTTTAGATTTGCTTTAAATTTAGCAATGAAAAGCGCTTCTTGTTATGATGAATTAAGACGAATTTTGATTTTACCTTCACGTCGCACTTTGATTGATTACCGGTAAGTATTAACGGAGCTAGATGATGTAAAAAGATAAAAATAGAGTTTATGGTACTGCAGTTACTTTCTTGTTTTTTCCTGTTCAAATGATATCGAAATTTTTTATTTTGAATGGCAATACTCTCTCATACGGAAACGTATATTTGATTTCAGAAAGGCGAATTAGCTCGAAATCGCTTGTCAGCCCGCCACATTCGATTGACAAGCTATTCCAAAATGAGTGTGAAGTTGGCAGCTCAAACATTATCTGCTTCTGTTGCTACGGCCATGAAGAACTTTTTCCCAATTGAAAAAAGGGAAGAAATGAAAGAGACTGCAGATTTTGTTTCAATGATGGACTCGTGGTTCGACTACATGAATACTCGACCAGGCAAGGGGAAAAGAAGTGTTCGAGTTTACAGGTATTTTCTATTTTCGTCGCCATTGTCAAATGTATTGTACAGATTTTAGGTGTGTGTGAGACAGAGAGGAAGACACCTAGCTATATCCAAGTCATATGATTTATTGTGTAGGTTTTGCGGACGGTCGCTGGTAAAGCGGTTTTCAAAAATTTTCTAACGCAGTTTGCAAATTTTGTAAAAACAACAAGCTGGTATGCTGGCGATTCCGACAAGAATTGAAACACAATTTTTCCGATAATACTTTCTTCAGCTCCCGTTCACCGATACCGCTAACAGACGCCCAGCACACTCCATATTCATAGTTTTCAATTTTTTCAGCGATATCCATGATGACCGTCTTAGTTGGTAGGAAAACATCTTCATTCCGCGATTAGAGCAGTGGAGAGAAGCTAACATGCAGAAGTTTGGAAGAAGCTCATTAGAAAAATCTTTTTTATCAAAACAAACGTTTGATGGCTTACGCTTGGCCACAAAGAGCATGGTCGAGCTTGTCCGTTATCTTCTGCGTCGTGGTTTTGGGTGCGTAGCAACAAGGCGAATATCTCAAGACAGCCTCGAAGCCTACTTTGGTCACCAAAGAGCGTTGGGGAGAAGGCACCAAAATCCCAATATTCATGAGTTTGGATACCGAAACAACACCATTGTGTTAAAGCGCGAATTACATCACGGTTGTGCAATTGGTCAACCTATCAAGAAACGCCGGAAAGAGTAGTGGTCCATTTATAAATTTGCTTGTGACTGCCTAGTGTTTTATGATAATGTTAATGTTGAGTTTCTGCGAATGAATTATTATTGATTGATATTCTTTTTGGAAAAAAAAGCAACAACAAATAACTGGAAATACTTGTATTCAATAAGCGAAAAGAAAGCAATTCGTCCTCTACTTTAGTGTAAGGTCATAAGAGAAATAACGCATGACTTAAAAAGGCAAGCCGAATAACAGATGAAATACAACAATCACAGCCAGCAAATAAGAATACGGCACAGAACACAAATAGAAAAAAACGAATCACTTACGGTACAGAGTTCAATAGCAAGTTACAGCTTTTTCAAAGAGTTGCGAAGAGACTTACTGTTCTTTGCTGTGGCATTTTCTGCTAATCACTTAGCAAAACGATGGCCCCTAATTTTAAAAAATAAGCGAGCAATTCTATGGACGCACGAGACGCATGGCCTGGTATCTTCAAGATCCATATGTACGCACATTTGTTGTATATGTGCTTGGACATGTGGCGATGCCAGACACTCGTTCATGATATTTAAATTGATACCAGCGAACGACTTGCTCTTTCGAAAGGCTTTTTCCAAAGCAATCAATATGCGAAGAAGGAGGTCCGTTATTTCGAGCAGTGAAGAATCCGAACTTTTTTTAACGCACCTTTGCAAAAAAGATTTTTCTGTTTCCTTGTTCCAAGATTTGCGTAGCAGATTTTTTATTATATAACCTCCAATATACTTCACTGTTTTTTTATCCTCGTCACTGATAACAATGTCTGATGTCTGAAGATTGCTGGCAGCAGCTTCATTCTTCCGTTCGCAAAAAATTATTGGAATGACATCTAAACATTTTAGGACCTCGCCTATCGAAAGACCAGTTTCGCAGGACAACCGCTTAGCATCTTGAGAAAATAGCCGTATCAAACGCCCTTCATCACGACTTTTCAAAAACTCTGAAAAAGAAAGCACAACCATCTCAATGTTAGCTATATCTGTAAAACAGGAATACATTTTACTTTATCAAAAATCAGCCGACCAAAAGCCTTACTCTTACCGCTCTTACAAAAAGTAACAATATTTCTTTTATCATGCACATTGCACAATGCACACTCTCTAAGGGGGCTGAACTGAATTAAAATCTCGGTAGTAGGACTATTTGACAAGATCAAACTTCAAATGAAATCGGAAACTTGAATGTGGAAACTCCCAAGCAGGTCTGGATCAAATGGTCCTATGCATAACGCCTCCGCCATTTTCCCGTAAATGGAGGATAAAGATGAAGAATTAAAAAAAAAAACATGCAACATTCTTCACTAGTTGGTTGTTCTTAAATCGATTGTTGTCATAAAATTAGCCTACAACTTACCGTCGTAAATGGAAGTCATGACTTCAACAGCTTTTGGAGTAATGTCGGAAAACTTCTTTGCCAATCCTGATGCAACTGCTAGGCACGATCCACGTTGAATTACAGTATTTCCGACAAAGCATTCGAGTGGTATCTGGTTGGTGTATACCGATGTATTAAGACTTAAACTTAAAGCTTTGTAATCAAAGTCACAACATACTATCTCATAACTTTTGAATCATGCAGCTTATGGGCGGAAGTCGGTATGAGCGGCAAAAGTCTGGGTCGCAGACCTTTACACAGCTCCAAACCTAAGAATCCCTGGCTCCAAAATAGGCAGTTGTAAAGAGAACCACAACAAACAGTCTCTGTTTAAGTAGATTAACATGTTAAACCATAGATTTTAGACAGACTATATCAACGATAGAGTTGAAGTATTACCAGTAAAAGTTCCGCTGAAATATTTTACTGTCCGAAGCACGGTCTCCATTCACAGTCCCTAATTGAATTGAATTACTATATTAAGTTATATTATTAATATAGAGACTGTGCTCCATTATTACCTCCACGTGTAGGCTATTTCCCAATCTTCATCCGAAAGGAACAGGTTTTCACCAGACACTGCCATTGCTATTCCTGTATAAGCAATAAGCTTCCGCTTCCAGAAGTTTGAAATTGTAAGAAAGTGTCATTTGCTGTTTTGCCAATGGAAAGCCAGTTAGATTCAGTCATGCGTGGCAAGGCAGACACATGATTTTAACGTCGCTTTGGTTTGTTGCATTAAAATCGCTTTTTTCTTTTTTCGCAGTTTCCCGTCTACGTATGTAAAGTCTATGGTCTAACCAATCCCTAAGCCTTCTCTTGCTGTTTTATGATGTAAAGTGGATGAGTAGGCTACGCCACAATCCAGCAACATTGTGGTTATATTTTATTATACAAATGTAAGAAAAGCTAACACTAGATATCAAACAAGCAACAACTATTTTATAAATAGATCAAACACAAAATTTTTGCAAAAAGACCATGGCAGGTATTGGGACCAATATAGTCTGGTCAGAGGTTCCAAGTAGGCTAAAAAACTTATCATTTTATTGTTTCAAAAAATAGATCAAAACGTTCATTTTGCAAAGCTACAGTGCATCGTAAGTGATATGTTATGAAAACCAACTTGTCAGTTTCATATGCAATATACGGTAACATGTTCAGGCGGAAAGTTAATTGATTAATCTCTGCTTGCTTCTTGGAATTTTGTGTTTAGGCCTACATTATCTTAAATATGTTTTTTTTTTGGTGCGTATGTTGAAGCGCGGGAACGTTTTAACATTTTATTTTATTTTTAAAGCTTATTTTAAATGGCAAAATCGTCATTTCCGTAGGGTGGCAATTGACTAGTAGACCGTATGGTCGTCTCGTTGTCTCCCTGTCGGTATGGGAACTTGTGTAACTTTTGCATTGTGTATATTACTGTACTTGCATTTTTCAAACATGTACCTATGTTCCTGTTACTGACAAATAATACATTGATTGATTGATTGTAAGAGATGTTAAAGGGATAGGCTACTAAAGGAAAAACCTGACTTGGTGATTGTACACGTTCGTTGTGTTTAACACGCTACCATAAAACGATTTTCAATGAAATTTTGTCCCATTGCGGTCTGATCAGCATTCCGCGCCTGCTTTTGTCAGAGCTTTCAAATCGGGAATGGGCGTGAGCAGCGAAGCGTGCGACTGTACAGTCTACGTCACTATAGACTAGCAATCAGCGGATCGAGCAATAGTTTTACTGCGGGCGATTTAACTGTAGCTAGGCTATGTATGTATGTACATCAAAACATCAGATTTCAACATCAAAAGATCAGACAGTTTGCTCAAAACATCAGATGTGGTAACGTGACTTTGGTTATTGCTGTCGATAGTGACGTATTCTCGAGCAGTGTTTTCACTTTTTGGTCATTTTGAAAAACTTAAAAATAAATGAAACATTGGACTTTGGGCCTTGCCAATGCCATTGAAAACAATTTTTTTGGTAATTTTTTTGAAATGTATTCTTGAATGTTCAGTTTACGCATTTTAATGCTTAATTCCCATTTGAAAATTTCATCTAGTAGGCCTATGCCTTTAAGAATGTGGTTATACTTTATTATACACCAACTCAGCAACAGCCCTGCTGGCAAGATTTGATTCAAAGAGGAAGAAGCGCTGGACAGAAGCCATAGACTCAATCGACTTCACGCACTCCAGCCGCACAGCATGGAGTACACTCAACAACCTCACTGGCAGATCGCGTGCCTCTCGTCGCCAATGCCCCATTTCAGCAAATGCCATCGCCTCACAACTTGTGAAAAATGGAGTGCACAGAATGAGAGACCGTGAATCACACAAGTCCGTCCTCAAAGAAATGACGGACCTCTGAAAGGTTCCAACACCTGTCGAGGGCAACATCTGTGGTGAGTTTACCCCAGAAGAATTTGCCTCCGCCCTCCAGCACCTAAAGCCAGGCAAATCCCCGGGCCTTGACCACCTATGCCCGGAACTAATACTCCAAGCTGCCCCCTCTATGAGGTCCTGGTTAAAAGACTTCCTTTCCTGCTGCTTGCGTCACCTGCGCATCCCAAGAATCTGGAGAAGAGCCCTAGTGGTTGCAGTCCCAAAGCCGAAGAAGCCCCCAGGGGATCCGAAGAGCTACCGCTCCATCTCTCTGCTCTGTATCCTCTTCAAGATACTCGAGAGACTTATCTACGCCCGTGTCGAACCGATAATAGACCTTCAGCTCCCTCGGGAACAAGCCGGCTTTCGCCACGGAAGATCAACCGTAGACCAGGTCACTCTGATGACCCAAGACATCGAGGACAGCTTCTCGGCAAAAAAGAAGGCTGGCGCCGTGTTTGTCGATCTCACGGCTGCCTACGACACTGTATGGCACAGCGGCCTTACCTGCAAACTACTCCGTCTCTTTCCTGACAGGCACATGGTCCATATGATTATGGAACTTGTGCAAAACCGCAGCTTTACCCTTTCCACCGGTAGCGGCCGACGAAGTAGACTACGTCGACTCAGGAACGGCGTCCCACAGGGCTCTGTCCTGGCTCCCCTCCTCTTTAACACTTACATCTATGACCTGCCTGACACCATCTCCAGGAAGTATGCTTACGCAGACAATCTGGCTCTCCTGCATCCAGCCGGAGATTGGCAGTCGATGGAGAGGAACCTAAGCCAGGACATGTCAACTATATCAACATATCTCCAGAAATGGAAGTTACAGCTCAGCAAGGCAAAGACAGTGTCGGCGGCCTTCCATCTAAACAACAAGGAAGCAAAACGTGAGATCAACATTACCACCGATGACGAACACCTCCCCTACTGCGCCGAACCCACCTACCTCGGCGTAACCCTGGACAGGTCACTCAAGTACCGACGACACCTGGAGTCACTGTGCAAAAAACTATCTGCGCGCGTTGCACTTTTGAGGCGGCTGGCGGGTTCCGGCTGGGAAGCTGATGCGAAAACCCTTCGCACAGCTACCTTGGCCCTCGTCCATTCTACCGCTGAGTACTGCGCACCAGTGTGGTGCCACAGCTTTCACACTAGGGTGGATCAAAAATGGCAAAAAAAAATTTTTTTCTCAATTTTAATTAGCTAGATATGGCAAAAGTTGCCAATATATCACCATAACACAATGTAAAAAATTGAAGAGGTTTGAACAAGTTTTTGATCTCCCCCCGCGACATACAAATTTAGGCACTTATACATACAAGAACTGCATGGCAAATTTTTTTTCGATTTTAACTCGCTTTGCAGACATGGCAAAAGGTTCTAATGTAACACCAAATACAATGAAAATGTGTGTACTTAAGAGTTTTGACTTCACCCTTTTTCAGCATATTAATTTTAAAGTGACTTGGCTGATGGACCACCCGCGGTTCCAACAGGTAAACGCCTATTAACCATCACCATCAGATGGCCGAGTATAGATTTGACAGGTGGCCCATTGGCAAAGTCACTTCCTATTAATTTATGCGCTCATGCATACAAAGACTGCAAGCAATATTACAAACATTTACAAATTGAAGTGAGCATGATGAATTGCAGGAGCTCAGCATCCGTCATTGTTTTAATTACAGGAGGCTCCGTGATAGGAAGATCTGTCCAGTTAATCAATTCGAAGTAGGCTATTTCACTGCATCAAAGTTAAGCTTTGAGGGAACTTTAAATTTTTTTTATTTTTCCCCTGGGTTTTGCAGCTCTAGCTTTCATCACTCCACGCAGGCCTAGTACTCGAATATGTGGTCGATGGTAAGTTATCATAGCCAAAATTATATTTTCCGGATGAGCAAAGTATGAGTTGCGGTGCATAACTGGGTCGATAATTTTCTTGTGTTTCTGACAAAGATATCGTGATTTGGTTATCATTTGGTGAATGTGTCTAGCTCCATCTTTGCAAGATGAATGTGATTTTATTGTGAACCACATTGGAGCATAAACACGGATAATGAACATAACCAATGCTTGCCGTCTCCCATACGGATTGTTATCACTGACATATAATCTAAGGGTTCTATTAATTAGCTGTAGTCAGCCATCGTGAGTGTCTGAGGGATTCAAGCATCCTGGGTTTCGCATCGCCAGATCAATGCTACATTCACCAGTGCAGTCAAACTGAATGGTGAAGATTGATGAAGGGAGTACCAAGTAGCCTAATAATAAAACTAGGCCATCGCCCAGAAGAGTTACCCATACTAGTCTAAGTAAACTGCCTTTTAATCTGTAAGAAGCGCATATAACTTTTATTAAACTTTGTGGAACCTGCAGTGCAAGCAAATTCCAATAATTGTACTATAAAGCTTCTTTTATATCTAGAATTCTTTTGAAGAATCAAATACTACATCAGCTAATTGTTGAGATACCCAACCAAGTATTTTAGCAATGGTGATAAAACGGTCAATTGTAGCCTATCTGTTTGAACACAAGTCGCTTATTATGACATCATAAAGCGCATAAGTGAGTCACACAGTATTTATGCTTTTGACCAATTTTGCGGGAGACTTTCTCCAACCCGATATTAGGGAAATTAAAACCTTGCGGGGGGCGATCAAAAAATTGTCAAAACCAAAAAAAAAATTTGCATGTATGTTATTATGGGTATTTCGCACCTTTTTCACATACTAGCTTAGAAAAATAAAAATTTTGGATTTTTCGATCCACCCTATTTCACACCCGCCACATTGACACCGCCATCAATGACGCACTACGCACTGTGACTGTATGCCTGCGTCCCAATCCAACGGACTGCCTTCCCATCCTTGCAAGCATCCAACCTGCTGAGCTTCGCCGTAAAGGAGTCATGATTTCACTTGCTCGTCGCGCACTGAACCCCGACAACCTCCTCCACAGTACACTTCAGCCCATTTGTGCCCGCCGCACGACAGCTTCTGAACAACGTTGAAGATCTTGGAATAAGTGCGCCACACTGGACAAACTACACAATTGAACATGGAGTGGCAAAACAACACCTCCCGACTCCGTGATTTCCTACCCGACGTCGATCCCACCCTCCGGGAATGTCCCTCGCAAAGACTTGCGTGGGTCCGGCTTAACCGCCTACGAACCGGCGTCGGTCGCTTTCGTTCAGACATGTGCAGATGGGGCCTGGCTCCCTCACCGGAATGCGAGTGTGGCGCCTGGTCACAGCGGTAAACCATAATCCGCGGATAAAGATAAACAAACAAACAAACTCTTCGTGGGAAAATTGTAACATAAGATTCCCGAATCTGTTCATCTGTATGTAATGACCGAAAGAAACACTCCTTTGAAACCGTCTATTCAAAATTGTAGCCTATTTTTGTAAAATTAGCCACCTGGCTGTCGAAATTGGGATGCAACACCGTACACCACTAAAACTTGTCACTACAACAAACTACTTAGATAAAAGACGGACATTTTATCCAGCTGGCAAGCACTAAGCGAAACAGTTAAATATGCCTCCAACTTTCAAGCAACCATTTTACGAATGACTAGAATAATTTGCGATATCTCAAACTCACGTAAACAGTAACTGTGACGCAATAATGAAAGACATTGTCACGCAATTCAAACAGGTGTTCAAAGGTGGTGATGCAATGTTTCATCAGGTCTTACGAACGATGGTGCAATATTTGGACATTTTCTAGCAATTTCCATGACGTAAGATGCCAGCTAGGTTAAGTAGACCATAACGGTTTTTATATGACGTTTGATTTGGTGAAAATTGTCTGTAACAGCGCCACAGAACAGACAGTAGATCATGTCGTCCATGACTGCTCAATCCATCAACCACCACATGGAACGCTTGGACTGAAGGCCCTAGATGACGAGACTGTCGAGTGGCTGATGACATCATGCCCAAACATATAGTCCGGAAGAACAGCTCATACGACGAAGAATACATGCAAGAATGGTTTTATTGAGATTTTTTAAGTTAATTGGTTGTCTAATAAAATCCTGTCTGTCTAACGCATATGTGTCAAACTCCCGGCCCGCGGGCCAGATCCGGCCCGCAATGCAACATTTTTTGGCCCTCAGGATGGTATTAAATTCCTTTTAAATCTGGCCCGCCGATATGCTGCATCACAAACAACTTCAAGTTTTAATCAATAATAAACTTACATAACTAAAATAAACGATAATGAAGATATACCGTACTTGATTAAAACTTAATAAATGTTTAGTTTATAAGTAGGCCTACTGTAGCCTACAGTCGAGGCCACCGAAAGTAGGAAGGCCTGTTGCATCGCGGCGGTTTTCTGCTGACGTCATCACGAGCGGTTACAATTAATTATATCGGCGCTGCCAAATAAGCGCTTTCATCGCAGGCTTGTATTTTTGTCTCGCTTGATCTGTTTTTCAGCGCACTTTCAACTACAATGTAATGTAATTGATTGAGTTTCGCTTTTAGCAGCATGATCGTTGCTTACTTCACAGACCACAGTGTAGATTCTAACGATCTGTTATAGCCTGATGCTGCGAGTTCGTTTTGGCAATATCGAATTTCTTCACATCGAATTGGACTAGCTTTCGGAACACAGTTCCCTAGTCATGTGCTATGACGAGTGGTGTTGAAGTCAGTGAATGGTTCTTTAATGTGGCTCTTTGGTTTAGCTTGAGGCTGCCGGCTGTTCAGTTTCTGTAATGATATCGACGATTTTTCTTGGTCCCCACAAAATTCCTATCTTTTACATGCATTCTACTGCTACCAAATCCTGCTGTATTAGAAAGTCCAAGTTTAATGTAGTAAAAGATGGTTTATTTTAATGAGAAAGAACAAGGAGTGCTTATATGTACTGTATACTACTTAAAGGTTAGAGTAATGCAGTGGACTACAGCATATACAGTAAAGATAACAAAACAACAGAAGAAAAGCAAACCAAAAATCTCCAGTTCTGAAGTTTCGCTGTCATGATGTGTCAAAATGTATTTCTTCGAAACGAATTGTTTGGGCAATCATTCAAACTTTAAACGTAACTTGAAAACAAAATAAAATTACTAAAGCGCACATTACACAAAGTTATTGCCGCACAACAGTAAAACAATATAAAAATGACTGGCTGTCATCAAAATGTTGCAACCTTTGCTGGACATCTAGAAATGATCAAACGATTACATACAAGGGATGCTTACAAGGGTAGGTTTGACAAAAAAAATTGTAACTATGCGACATCTACCAGCATATTTATCAATCAACAAAGTGCTGTAATACCAATTACACTTCTATGTATATATCAGCTGATTGTAGGGTGACATTTTTTCCTCTCACCTTGCTTTGTGTCAGAGCGCTAGCTGCAACAGATAAATTCTAATGAGTATGGCAACATAAACAAACATAAACAACATCAACTTTTCCATTATGTCATTTGTGGACTGGCATCTATCCTTTTGTTCCTGGTTTTGAAACTCTGCTCTGCTTCGTTGCAAAGCCGTAGCAAGATTACTTTGTTCTTTCTTTTCCATCAGTTCATCTTTGCTTGGGCGTGGTGTCACAGAAGTTGATGATAAATACTTGGGACAATTCGGAAATACTGTTGATATTGCTTCAGTTAATAGTTTTGGCACTTTTAAAGAATATGACAAAACTCTTCCCGTTTTTTCATCAAATGCAGATGATTCACGCAAAATTTCATGAGGCTGGAAAAGCACTTCACGTACCTAAACAAACATGTACAAACAATTAAATAAAACATATTTGAAAACAGTGACTGAATAATTTACTGATTTAACTATTATACCCTTACCCTTTACAGATTAGACCTTTGAGCATTTGTCAATAAGGTCCAAAGTTGCAGGCATGAAATTAGTGTTACATCACTTGTATATCAGGACCTCATGGGCAAAACAGTAAAACAAGTTTACGACAATACACACATTAGCGAGACACTGTGCATCTATAATTATCAAATGTAAAATTTATAAAGAGAAAGTTTCTTAGCTTAGATGATAACTAAGCACCGTAACTAGTGACCACTGCAATTACCATCAGTCATTATGGTAGGCTATAATTTGAAATCTGGAATATTTTTAAGTCCCGGCAGGCCTACTGCTTTTTGTCACAATAGTTTTCTCTAGGTCTTCAGAAACTTTTACAAAACATGGTTAAATTGCATGACGAAAACTTTTGATTTTTAAGTTTTACAAGTTAAAGCTGGAAAAAATTCACTTGAAATTAAATGAGCTGGCACAAAATAATTTAACTGCAATCTGATTAGTTGAACACATTATGTTTCCAATATTTGCAAAGTCTCATTCCTTAAAAATGTTTAGGCACAAGGTTTACAGAGAAATAAAAATGCCATTACCAGTACTATAAAAAATACTTGAAGATTCCACAGTACATATATATTGTGTTTCAAATTTGTATTTAGGAAATGCTTACTCTGCTGGCTTGCAATGGAGTGAAATCTTTTCTTTTGATAGCATGTATCCACTTCTTTAAATTATCATCTTGGGGAAATTGGAAAACAGTTACTTTTGGACCATTTCTGTAATTTCCCTTGCAGTTGGGCACACAAACAACATTATGGAAAGCACTGTGTAAAGATTGAAAATTCACAGAAATATATATATTCTTTGGACAATGGATTCAGAATGATGCTGTAATAGAGCATAGTTTGAATTACCATAACTGATTTTCTCTTAGAACAGTGGTCAACCTTAGATCATGAATTTAGCTCACTGCAAAAGTTAAACTTGAATACTTTCTTGAACCTCGTTCCCTCACAACAGGAGCCCATGTCAAGTAATAAATTGTGAAAATAGTCAAATAACAACATTTCATATCTCCATAGTCTGGCCAAAACCTTTATTTTTAATCATATAAAATGAAATCAGTTGAAATAGAGCTTTTTTTTATATATAGCTTTTACTGTTTAGCTTTTATGGTACGGACACCACAGTTATCGCCACTGTATAACTTTGTTTTGCAGCTATTAGCCTATGTGTCACATTATGTCAATTTTACCTTCCATTGGTGCTTCCTGTTTGTATCTGTGCCCTGCCTAGCTCTCACACATGTTGGCTGTATAGCCAATTGTTAGGGGCTGGGTTATATCAGTCATGGAAAGAGTTTGGATATTGGATTGAAGAAAATTCTATTTTAAATTTATTTCTGGTTTATGGGACTACAGTACTCCTTCATGCAGAGTGGAATGTTTTAGACTGTCTATGCCAAAACAAAGTTTTGGAACTGTTTATAGTTGCACTGATGAGCTTTCAATAAGCAAAAACCTGGTTCTGCAACATCTAACTTGATTACAATGCAATGTATGAGTTTAAATTGTTAATTTCACATAAACTTTTCATCTATCTACCAGTAGGCCTGTGTAGCTAATCAGCAGACTGTGCTTCAGCTTGTTGCTGCAAAGCTTAAATTCACCAGGTGCTAAAGACATGCTTTATTTAAATGCTCTATGGTTATGCATTAAACTCCTTTCAAAGGAACTCTCAGTTTCACAACACAAAAACCAAAAAAGCTAGTCTAATCTTGCCTCCCTAACCTAACCGGCTGTAAATCGCATCTGTTTCTTTTCAAAGAACCGCAACTGCAGTCGTGCAGAACGGCGCGCTTGTAACCGGCTGTGATGACGTCATTTCAACGCACAGGGCCTTCCTACTTTCGGCGGCCTCGCTACAGTACAGCATATTTGCACGAGCCAAAGTCCTCAATAGCTTCATCAAAGGACATTCTGGGTAGGCCATATTGAAAAATTTATTGCCAAAATCAAAAAATCTTTTTGAGCGATTTTTGAAGAAAATAAACAAAAATTCACACAGGGGTTGCTTTACTGATGTACACCTGTTTTCATCATGAAGATTTCTTCAGCTGAGAGCTTGACCCCAAACATTGATAAACTTGCATCCAAAATGAGAAACCAGGTATCGGGGTTAAAGTAGGCTAGTAGCTTATGCGTTACAAATGCGCAAAGTAAACTTTCGTGCTGTTTTTTTCTTGCTTTTTAGAGGCATGTTTGTGCTTTTCGGTTTTAGTTTGAATATTGTTTTCCTTTGCTGCTCTGAAAAGGCTTTACTGATCTGAAAGACATTAGCAAGGAATACAACTGATAGTTTTCTTTATTTAATTGTCCTATCTTGACTTTAGATATGACTTGCTCTGAGTTTACTTTTTTAAACTCACGTTTCGGTAAATGCGCAACCCATATGCTCAAAATCGCTGGCAAAACCACCTATTGTTGAAAAGTCGGAAGTTCTGTGGCAAGAACAGTGATATACGCGCATACAAAAAATATTGACGCGGTCAGCGTAAACGCAAACGTTCGAACAACCATACGCCGTATGCACCACGTAACTTGTAAAAAAAAGTTGGCGGCATCAGCGTCAGCGCATACACTAGCGTAAACTCATTTTGTTTGCAAGGTGCCAAACATTCACACGGGACAAACCACTCGAAACAAACAAGTTTTATTTTGAATTTCCACGAAGAAACACAAGCATCTGAAAGTGTTCTACTGAAATATCTGAAAAGTGTTCTACATCTGAAAGTCCTGGCTATTCATGTAAAATAATAGTTTTCTGTTTCGGTTTACAATTTTTAATAGACTCTTCAGAAACCGTCGCATGAATACCCGTCAACCAAGTACAGTCAACCAAGTTGCTGCCATCCTATATAACCAGAGATATAACCGTCAACGCCAACGCCTCTGTCCAACTGACGTCGCTGTACTATGAGTTTAATATGCGAGGCTTACTACTGTACCATTTTGCTGATTTCCAGCTACAATGCATTAAACTGTAATGCAACAAAAACCTACAACATCTTCACTGTATGTTTCACACCATTTTTTTTTAATGAAACAAATCATGGAGCGTTTGTTGCGAGATTCGTATTTTGCAGAAAGAATCTGGCAACTTTGTTCTCAATCGTTTGGCGCGAAAAAACTGTCCTTGTTGGGATTTTTGGAAATTGAGTTTGGTTTGGTTTGGTACGTGGTGCGGTACCGTAGTCACGGCCACGGTTACGGTAGTTTTTGGTATCTAGTTGAGCATGGAGTGGAGCCGGTGTTTGCCTGATTTTCAGAAAGTGGAGTGAATTCGGAGTTTCATTTTTCCCAAAACTGTGGATAGGAGTGGATTCGGAGTTTGGTTCTGCAACTTTGCATTTTGGTTAAATCAAACATCGTGTAGTTCTGTTTGTAGAAGAAAAAAATATTGAAAACTGTACCCACGATTATCGATCTAGCAGTATAATGCTTATAAGTGTGAGCCACTAAAAACATTTACTAAGGAAGACAAAGACTTTTCCACTCCTGAGCCATTTCGTATCATAGGCTACCCATTGGATTGGAGTGCAGTCAGTCTCAAAAATCACACTCCGCTTAACACTGGTTGATGGCTGTTATAGCGCCATATGTTGATAGGCAATAATTTACATGTTTGTTTGCTATTTCACAAAAATTTAGCCAACTTAAGCAGAAACAATTTATTCATATTAAAAGTTTAATAACTAAATAGCCTATAGGGATGGTGAGGTACTTAAGAATGTCGAAAGATGATAGGTGGCTGGTGGATACTGTAGTTCACATATTGGGCTTACAAAGAAGTAAGCAGAAAGTGCGAAGCAATGCAATCCAGTGAAAAAAAACAGATGTACAATTTTAGTGTGGAAAAAGCGGTACCAAAACCAAAGCAGAGTATCGTATAGCTTGAAAAACACAAGCCTGTTTTGATTAGATAAATTTTGTCAAGGCATATGGCTCATTAAATACAATTAAAGTGAAAGATAAGTTTTAACCATGAAACAGATGGTTTGAGACTTTGAGTTACATTTATACTACCAGGCCTTGAAATATCCGGCAGTCATGGCGGACATGACCTCCGGAATGACCTCGAATGTCTGCCGAAGCCGACTCATTGGTCGGTCATAAATGACCGCCGCAAAATTCTTGACAAAAATAGAGCTAATGCAGCAAAAATATATTTTAAATTTGAATTGTTACAATTGTTTGTTTAACGCGAACAAATACGGAGCTGAAACAATCATACAGTAGTACAGGCAATTGCTTTAAAGATCACATTAGAGTGGCATGGTTAAACGAGCTGATGGCAAAGTAGCCATTTTTACATCATTTCAACGCCTTGCAATGTTGCCTTGAAATAAAGTTGTCTGAACTTTTCGGCAGGATATGTATTCTAATTTTAACAATGAGGATTATTGCAGGCCTTAAAACTCGTGTTTTTTTCCGGCAGCCATCGTGGCCTACCGATAGCTCCTTCTCGGCGGCCAAATCTGCGTGCTTGGAGGCCAAAATACAAATACGATAGCACAAGTGAATAGCATTAACTAGCAACAATGTTAAAATGATCACTTATCGTTGTTGAAGTCTGGGCGACGTCCTGCAATAGAATTGTTGTATCACGCATTAAATGCTTTATCGGGATTGTAATCCGGTATTGCGGAACCATCTAACGACCCTAAATTGTTTTAACTGCTCGCAGCTCAGTAAATTGTTTCAACTGCATACCGCCTTTCATAAAACCTGACCATTTATTTCGTTATGATGTCACCATTGAGGGTGTGAAGTCACTAACCCACAGCGCTCTCAACTATGAAGACACGGATGTCAACTAATCTAGTTCTCTTTTTTAACAACGATTCAATGTCCGACAACATTGAATCGATATAAAAACGACAATATTGCCAGCCGATGTAAATTAGCACTTCGGATTAACACTTCGTTAAAATAAACATTGGGAATTGCAAACAAGACTTACATCGCTGGTGATCGCAGCTGGATGTATTCAATACAACAGTAGTGACTATGATGCGCTGACCTAATTCTTCGTCACTCTTTGATGCTACATATTTTCGACATTTAATCCACGATCATTCTATTGCAAAATTAAATAATTAGCTAGAAGAAACCGGCGGCCAAACTTGGCCGACGGAAGAGGTAGCACAGGCGGTCATTTAAGCACTACTTAGCGGCCATGGCCGCCGGCTGCTTTAAGGCTTGTTATTGCGTAACATTGATCGTTTGTTAAAAAGAAACATCACAGAGAAGCAAGTCTCAGCTGGGTTCCGCACGTGCTTAGGCGAATGTGGAGACCTTATTCACGCTGATACAGTTCACGCAAAAAATATGTCCGGTTGAGATATTAAATGTCCGCTGAAAGGGCCAGTCCGGTAGGACATGCTTGACCGCCGGAAAAAAGTACAAATTTTGAGGCCTGTATACTACTGCAGAGTGGGGTGGGGTAATGTGGGGTCTAGGGAAAAGTGGGTATAATTTAAAAAAACTTAAATAGCCGTATACTTTGAAAATATATTTTTTAAAGTTTTGGTAAATATTTAAGTCATGTCCAAGGCTATGTGTGACTGAAATCTCAGTGCATGTTCTTGGGTGCTTCAGGGTGTTTGTAAGTTCACATTTTCCTGTGAGAAAGTAAAAATAAGTGCATATTTTGAACTTCCTAAAACTTTAATGTTTTTGGAATATTTTGTGAAAGTTGTGATGTCAGGTTGTTGTCAATGACTGAAACCACCATTTACCATTGGTATCATTTATTTTAGTATTGTGTAGATTTTTTTGCAAGAAGTGAAAAAATTTGGGGTAAAGTGAGTAGAAGTGAATTTTGATATGGGGTAAATGTGGTACAGTAGAACTCGGTTAATCCGGATTCGATTTGACCGGCGATTCCATCCGGATTAGTCGAAGATCCGGATTAACCGATGATGGTTCTATCAAGCCTGACGTTACCTATATAGGAAGGTATCGGTAAAAATCACCGAAATTGAACGCATTAGTGTGGTCATCTGCAAATTCCTAGACGCGCGATCACCACATTAGCGACCCAGTGATAGAGTTCTTCTAAAATGCAGTATTTTATGTAAAATGAATGTATTTGTAGACTCTGCGTCTAACACAAGAATACACTGGCAAAAGTTACATCTTCAGACATGCGTGTCGGAATAATCTGTAGTCACTCAAAACTTTTGAAAACAGTTACCGAAGACGAGTTTCTATGGAAAACTTACAAAAAATCACGGTCAAACAAAGTAATCACGGGCAAATCCGGATAAAGCGATAGAGAAAGCGCAACTTTTGTCCGGAATAGGCGAAGATCCGGATTAAATAATCTGGATAATCCAAAGCTGTTTTTTAAGAAAAAGATTACAAATCATTTGTACTTCCAGTTGTGTCCGGATTAGGTGAAGATCCGGATTAACCGAATCCGGATTAACCGAGTTCTACTGTATATATACATGATTTTAGTACTATAAATCGTGTTACATACAGAGTGACAAAGATATTTCACTCTCTGTCTCTGAGTGTACTCTTGTGATGAAGTGGTAAGTTAGCTATTGCATTTAGAAGCATTTGTATCTCTAACTTTTCTCAAACGAAGTGTGCAGGCTAAAGTTGGAGAAGTTTTAACGTCGCCTGAAAGTTTTCACAGGTTAAAGACTGAAGAGTTTCGCAGAAAAGTGCAGAAACGAGCCAAGAATAAAAAGTGGTCAAAAGAAAGTCCAAAAGGTCAAAGGAAAGCCGTCAAAAGAAAGTGCTCCATAATCAAGAATAGATCTTTTTTTAAATGATGAGTCAGGTTTTGGGGAAAAAAATGACAAATGTGTGATGCATAATGAACAAAACAGAAATAAACTACGTCTACAAACAAAAATGGAAGGTATCACACCAGTACCAAGTTGAAGATTCTGGACTGGGTGGTAGTTACCTATGAAAATCGAAAAATTTTAGGAGAAGTTGAGGAAGTTGCTGAGGAGGACTTACTTAAGATCAACTTTCTTCGTCATAAGAAGACTGAAAAAACTCCCAGTGGTCTCTTCACATTTACACAGCACAAAGTTGTGGAAATAATAGACAAAATGTTTTTGGTGTTGTTCAGCCACCAACTCCAACTATGAGGGGGAGAACTAAAATTTAATTTGAATGCTCACTTGTGGTGACTGGTGATTTACTTTAGACCGAATGAAAAAACTGTTTAATTTAAGCCTGCTTGCATTTTGTTGCTTCTCTTTGCCTGAAGAACATTTTTTGGTATGGGGACTATGTACTGTACTTTGGCAGTAGTTGTTTATTTTAAATGCATGAGTCATAAATTCAGATGGAGTTGTTGTTCCATGGTTTCAAAAGGATTTTTGAAAAATTTGCAAAATACAGTTTGATAGACATATTTGATCAAACAAGAGCATGGTTCTGTGTTGTCACAGTTTGTTGATTTTTTTTTATACATTGTTGTATACCCACTTTACCACATTGAAAGGCCAAATGGAGGATATGAGTTTATGTTGGTTATTTGGAAGGAAAAATAGTTGGTACACCCACATTACCCCACAAAGTGGGGTAAAATGGGTATACAAAAAAGGAAGAAAAAAATTGTCATTGTAACTTCTGTGAAACATTTTTTTTATAATTTTTTTGTGGGTTGTGTAGGTGAATGCCTTAATGTTATAATCCATTAAAAAAAAAAAAATATTGGTAGCAGAATTTTTTTATAGATCATTACATTGCAAATTCTACCCACTTTCCCCCACCCCACCCTACTTTACTGTTTTGACTTAACAATGTTTTTTTTGGTCAGGTTCTTTGAAACTTATCTGCAATATGTCACATCAATCTGTCGTAACAAATTATTTTGCACGAAAGCGTCAACGTGCAACAAATCAACCGTCCAAACGCTTAAAGATTTTAGACTTGGATGCAGTATCGGTAAAAGATAATTTTGCTTCAACTGAAAAGCGAGCTGAATATAAAAAGCAAGAATTTCATTCAACAAGAATAACACGGTCATCTGCAAAAAGATATGCACAAAGTAAGTACCTCCTTTTTAAGAAAATAAAAATCACTTTTGCCAGTATCGACATGACAAAAGATTTGTTGTGACATGTTAATTGTTCATAGTTTTTATCTTCAGACCAAAAAGTTTTTTTGAAAATTTTTCTAGCAGTTCCACAATCCATATGCTTGTTATAGTTGTGATATCACACAGATTAGTGAAGGTAAAAAGAAGTCTGATTCTGAAAAATTAAATAGGGCTGTTCACCACTCACCAGGCATTTACTTAAAGAATGTGAGGCGTTCTACTGGTGCAAATTAAGCTAAACTATCACAAGATGTATGTAAACAGTGACAATCTGCTTTTATTCCGACATTTCGTCAATCAGACATGACTGACTTCTTCAGGGGGCTAGACCAGGTAGTGACTACCTGTCTAGCATGGCAAAACACAAGACCATGTTGCTGAAATCAACTAAACATGCAAAATGAACTTTGCCTGCGATAATTTTTGTCTAGAAGTTGATTTTTCAAAACGGCTGATTTTCTGTCTGTGTTGTATCCAACCCTCAATACAAGGAAGGAACTTAATGATGATGATCAGGGCTGCGATTTTTGCCTTTTTCGGTGACGAGGTCACTCGACACGCGCCATCACTATTCGACAAACGCTGTGCCTTACAAAAAAAAAAACGAAAAAAAATAAAATAAATAAAAATGAAAAAAAAACTGAGAGAAGACTAAACGTCTTCAGGTCGAGGAACAATCGGGGAGGGGGGGATCACGTGATGCAATCATAAGAGTGCTGACTTACGTAAACTTTCTTGCGCCAGGTACTTCAAAGCAAGGTCTAAAAGCGACGCTTCACACGAGAAACTCCCAAGGCGTCAGCGCTGCCATTTTGAACACTGCGGGAGAATGCTTTGATCGAAGTTCCAACGCCTGGCATCAAACATTTCGCCACACACGTTTTGTGCTATTCGACACAATGGGTTTCTTTTATAGATAAAATAACCGAAGTAGGCTACTTTAATTGTCAACGTGTTTGCAAGTTTGTATTTATGTCTGACTTATGCATTTGTTGTTCCAAGTTTGCAGAAATGTTTTGCAATGTGAACAAAGAATAGTAGACAGACAAACATGGTTGCAACTTGACTTCCATCCACTAAAAGGGTTTCTGTGATTACCTAATGGGCGATTTTGCATTCACAAAAACACACAACCCAGCTGGCAAAACCCGACGTTTTTACATTGATTCAACGTCTGCAGACGTTGAATCAAAAAAAAAATGAGAGGCGAAAAATATACTAGAGTAGTCTATCACAGTGCTTCCCAACCTTTTTCAGTTCGCGACCCACTTTTGATGCAAGTTTTATTTCGCGACCCACTTTTAATGCAAGTTTTATTGTGCGACCCACAGGCCACAATGATATATATATGACATCTTCATTATGGCATCTTTACTACTGGCATACGTACTGAAATAGTTAATGCGACATAACACATCTAATTGTTACGTATTTGTTATATTGTTGCATAATTGTTACGTAATGATAATGCAATAATTTCCCGATCTAATAGAAAACAGGGTGCACAATTCATGAAAATGGAAATTCAACAAATGAAGTGAAGATTAGTGATGGCGAAGTAGTCTACTGTTCAAGACCAAACTGCGGCTTGTGAGATCCATAGTAACGTCGGTATTTTTGAGAAAATTTTAACATTCATTAACATTTAGAAATGCTTCGCGACCCACCTGAAATAGCTTCGCGACCCACCTGAAATAGCTTCGCGACCCACCAATGGGTCGCGACCCACCATTTGGGAAGCACTGGTCTATCACGAGTCACGACCGCACTGTTTGATTTGTAGTGATGTAATAATACCAAAAGTAGCGACACGCACGCTGTTACGTTAAATAACTCAGGGGGAAAAGTAGGTTAATTTTGGGTTGATTCAACGTTCGAGTCTGCATAAATCTATTTAATTTTCCTGGCGGGTTACATTGCGTACCCAAACAGCAAAAATCTTCATTTTTTACATTGATTCAACGTCTACAGACGTGAAGTCAATGCAAAAATAACGAATTTTGCTACCTGCGTAACAATGCCCAAGAAGAAATTTATGTTTGTTTTACATTAATTCGACATCTAGCGACTTTGAATTATCATAAAATAACGTTAATTGTTCAACCAGGTACCGGTAACAAATTAATATCTCACTGCGAGATGATTGCCTTGATTTACGTTTACACTAACATAATGTCAGCACAGTTGAGATACTGCGAGCAAACACGAGTCTGTTTGATCAAGAACTAACTGTCAGAATCGGAATCATAAGACGCTGTATGGGAGGATGAAGCTGCGCATCGTCACTGGAATACTTGAAGACGCAAAACTGCCCGTTCATGAACGCGCAATGCCATATGATCAGAAGCATTATTATTTTTCTTTTCTGCCGAAGAACCGTTTATCCAATTTTGTACTACTTTTTTAACTTGACCCCGTAGCTTTTCAAACTCCGATTTGTTTCCGTCATAAAATTCTTTACAAATTTAGCAAAATACCACACTAACTTTTCCTTCTGTTTGATAATAATCTATAGCAGGTAAATTCCACTTTTTAACTGTATCTTCTTTCACGATGGTTTATATTCGCAACCAAACCGGTAAACAATAAGCATTCAATGAAAGAATAACTTTTGCGTAACAATAAGCCAGTATTTATAAGGTTGCAAACTTTTTACAGTTCACAAGAGCATTGTCAGCGCATAAAATAGCTTGCGTGACGTTCTGGACTACCGCCGTGTGACATGCGATGAAGAAGCGCATAAAATTTCGTTTGATTATACATTAAAGCATAGCTACGGCAATTATTGTCGCAGCAATCCAAGGTGTGTTGATTTGGCGACAGCAATGTTTTTGCCGTCGTAGATGGAATCACTCAACCAGCGTGGGATTAAAAACTTAAAGTAAGTGACTTTTATACCACACAACTTGTGCGGTAACTCGTGGCCAAACGCTTATAATCTGACTCTTGTGACGTCATATTACTATTCGACAAACAAACGTAGAATTTTTGGTCGTTTGACAAGAAAGAAAAAATCGCAGCCCTGATGATGATGATTACACAACACACTGCATTATTGGCGCTTGTCTCAGAGCATATATATCAGGGCTACTCAACTAATCTTAACAAAGGTCCAGTTTGACAGGTTGAATGTTTTCAGCGGTCCGATGAATAAGTTATATCACACGCAACCACGAAAGTTAAACTATCTGTACCAAGCCACTTTTTTAAGTAAAATGTAACTCGAATTAGATTTCTGAGAAAGTGTTGGGGAGTCAAAGCCCCCCAGCAACTAGGATAATCAGTTAATCACAACCTAAAAATTGCTTCCTCCCAGTAGAAATCTGTTTTCTTATAAAAGCTCAAGTAGAAATTCTTATAAAAGCTCAAGGTCCACCATCAACACCAAAAAGGTCCGGACTCGGACCACGGTCCACTAGTTGAGTAGCCCTGATATATATGCTTTGAGACAAGCGCCAACAATGCAGTGTGTTGTGTAATCATCATCATCATTAAGTTCCTTCCTTCTATTGAGAGTTGGATGCAACACAGACAGCAAATCAGATGTTTTTTTGCATTTGTTCAATGTCTGATAGTGCAGACATTGAATTAATGTAAAAAATGGTTGATTTGCTGTCTGGAAATGTGGCATTGTTCTCGACCATGAGCTGTTTGTACTGCACTTTCATAACTTGATTTTGTTTATTTTGTGATGTTTGTTGTCCAAATCATTCTTGAACTGCCTTTGTTTCTTTTACCGTTTATCTTCCCTTCTATAAATGATCTTTATAACGAGTTTTGCCTTATTGTATGTCTGAAATACCGGTACTTCAATTTTCTTCTTTTGACTATTTGTAAGAGAATTTTTTTTGAATTAAATTTGAATAATACTTCATCGTTAGTGATCTTTTGTTTCCGTGAAATTTTTAACATTTGCTTGTATGACCACTTGACCAGTGCTCGAAGGCATCGATTCATTTCTCCGTTTTTTGTGACACTGTCCAAGTTTCAGAAATCAGAATTATAGAAAAGGGTTGACCAGATATAGCATTTTAATATCCTTAGACACATTGATAATTTTAACTTCGATTTTTTTAAATATTTTTCATTTTTCTAAATGTAGTTTTTGCAATTTCTATTCGTCTTAGAATTTCATGGTCACACCTCCCATCTTTAGTTAATAAATGTCGAAGATAGGAAAAAGATTTAACTTTTTGTATATTTTCATTGTCAATTATAGTTTGGATTACTGGAGTATCTGGTGATTTTGAGATTATTATTAATTTGGTCTTTTTAGCGTAAATTTTCATATAAATTCATTACCAATTGAGTTAACACAGTCCTATATTTCTTGAAAATCTTCTTGTGATTCAGCCAACAAAACAGTATATATCATCAGCATAGCGTATATTTGTTATGTTCAAACCACTAACTTTTACCTCTTTCAAATCATCAATGCTTTGAAAAATCATTTCTGTATATAAATTAAAACGACATGGAGAAAGTATACATCCTTGGCTCACTCTTCACGCTTGATATCAATTCCTTTAGACAAATCTTTTTCCATGCGAATAATTACTTTTTGATTCCAGGACACATTGATAATTAACCATAAGTCTTTGCCATTCATATCAATATAGGATAAACAGTGAAGCAGATTCCCAAAGTTAACTCTATCAAATGCTTTCTCATAATCAATAAAACAATAAATTCTTCACAGATTAACCAGAATTGCATAGTGCATACACTACAGTTGTAATCAGCGGCGCAACTAGAAAAAATCAAAGGGGGTCGGCAACGAGAGAGAAAACTAACAATTATTTGTAGAAGTGGATATATCACAGTTAGATTGGTAGAATATTAGCCTAGTGAAAATTGACAGCGCAATGATCCAATTCTGTGACGTGCGAATCGACCTTTTTCGCTCTGTCTGCGCTTGCTACTCACTCTCAAAAAAGTTTCCCGCGCTTTCGAAAGTAGGCAGCAAATTGTTTGCTCTCCAGGCTCACATTTTAAAAAGTAGTCCACACAAACTTATGGCCTGGATACCACGTCAAGTTTGACAAGATTGTAAAGAAAATTTAATTGCCGTCTTTTTGATACCAAAATTTTAAAATTTGTTTAAAAATGTGTGAAGTTGCGACCATACGAAGATTACAAATCAGAGTTTTGTTTTGTGGGTTAATAATAGGGTTGCCAGAGGTTAATATAAAAAAGAGCCCAAGGTTATACAAAAAGTAGCAAAATTTTTGGGGGCTTCTAAAATGGAGCCCAAATTGGAGCCCAAGCAAAGAGATAGGCTATTATACAAAATTCTTCCAGAGCGCTTGATCATCAGTCCCAAATTATAGGTGTTTTTCCAGTTATTCACATCTTTCAGACAGATTGGCAACCATGCATTCACTCAACTTTTGTTAAAATAACTACAAACAAGTACCGGTACCACACCAAGAAACACAAAATATGGTTAAATTGCTTTTCGTGATGAGCTAACGCATCAGGAGTGTTCCCCTCAAGACCATCAACAGTTTTGATAACCCACCAGTGACCAAGGTCGATCAATGTAGAAACTATCTTTTTTTTTACTGATATAAATTGTTAAAAAAAATTCACTAGCCTTTTTTTTCTCATCTTTCTACATTTGCAAAAACTTTATTAAGGTGTTGCGACCATGCCATAACTATTTATCCTGCTTTGGCATCATGCACGTTATAGCGTCCGTGTTTTGTCGCTTCTATTTTTTTCTAGACCCCTGCTATGTTTGACATATATTGTTTCACTGCATTTTCATGAAAACCTGGATCACTTAAGTTGCCAGGATTGCCAGATATTAAAGACTAAACATGCATATTTTTGAAAATTGGCATTTTAATACCAAATTGGTAACCCTGCCTGACTGAGGCCTCCAAAAACGCTGCTACTCAATAAAATAACTACGAATTAGGTAAAAATCTTAAACATGATACAATTTTTACATAAAAAGGTATATTACCGTACATAGGCGCCTAACCCGTGGGGGCCAGGCCCCCACCCATATTTCTGCGTGGGAGCAAATTTTTATGCTGCATTGATACATAAAACAATAGATGAACTAGCGATCGGCAGCAGGAAAACATTTTTTAAATGCAAACCGCAACAGCTTCGTGATAAATGATCACCAGAACGAGTAGCGATGCTACAATCCCACCCCAGACAAAAAATGACTGAATTTGCTGCCTGGGACATAGCAAAAATCTACCATTTTGCGTCGATTCAATGTTATCAGATGTTGAATGCACCCAAAAACAACATAATTTGCTACGTAGACGCAGCGTGCGTTTGGCTTAATGCGCTTGCAAACAGAATCGATGTCGCTTTCGAAAGTCCAAACCTCTGCAGTGAATAGTCGCGGCAGTGAATCGCTCGCTGTGAAAATGAACTTGAAGTCTGGGCCCGAGGTAACCACTAACTAACCAACGCAACAAGGGCTGGTACAAATCGCATTGCACACACACGGCATAATCAACGTAACAACGGACTCGCGCAAACTGCATGGCGCACACACGACCGTTGCCATTGAAACCCGATCAAAGGCGGGAATCTTTTGTTTCATCTGCCACAGGAAAACGGGCGTTTTACAGCGATTTGAAAGCAGGTCAGTCATAAGTTGCGATATTGTAGTGAAAAGGAAGCAATGTCAAGTCGAAAACTTAATCAAACGTCTCTCCGTAACTATTTTTCAAAAGCTGTTTACGGATGTCAGCAACTTTTAAATTTATTCAAGGTGACGTGCTGTTGAATTGATGCGCTTTGATTGATGTAAACATGAATGATTTTGCTTTCAACAGGTACATTTTCAAGCGTATGATCAAGTTAGTATTTTCAATACCATTTACATAGTATTATATATACATTTTAGTAAACCTTTTCGTCTCTTGTTTCATGCTAATAAATCTAGTTCGTTGCTAAACTTTATGTTATGCTTAGCTTAAAGAGTCACAGTCCATCAACCGCTAGCCAACGCAGACGCATGGCATGTGTTTTGGTCAAGTTTTATTTATAATAATTAACGGTAGGTCGAACGTAGCGATAACTCCGAGTGTGGTAATAAAAGCAATCCTAGTGTGACGACATAATTACGTCATCCATCTGCGTGACATTTTGCTGAATTTAAGTTGCTGCTGATTAAACACGCTTTTGCCCCCACGGCCAAAAAAATAGTTAGGCGCCTATGTTATCGTATATTATATTAAAAAAAAAGTAGGCCAATTGGGCGCCTGGAGAAATCAAAAGTAGCCCAATTGGGCGTAAAAGCGCCCAATCTGGCAACCCTAGTTAATAAGGTTGCATCCTAAGTAGGGATGCCCAAAGTAGAATTTCGAATCCTTAAGATTCAAATCCACCCAGAATCGAATCTAAAAACCGCTTTTTTATGGGTCCACGTCTTTTAGGCGCAGACAGTTAGGTGGCAGTCAAATAGGCGCGCACACTATGGCGTCTGGATATTTAGGTGCGGAGCACTGTGGCGCCCGTTCATTTAGGTGCTATTCCTAGTAAAGTCTGCAGATTGTATCAGCTTGGCAGGTAGAGCAATGCTTTTCACACAAAATGTTATATTGAACAGAAAAATATGTTGTTTTGTTAATGCGCGTGTGGAGATGAGGTGTCAGACAACGCTCTAGGCCTACTACTCTTGATATTAGCACATCTCCACAGTACATTTGCTTTGCATCCTGAACACAGGTTGCAGCCAGATGGAACTTTACTTAATCTGTTATTTTTCGCAGTTACTTCTACTCGGGATGGATTGGTCGTGTGGCGAGTACTTATGAGACAACGCTCTACTACATGAATACATTTCTATAGGGCATATGAACCCTGGCTACAAGTTGCAAGCATAGTAGTGCGACTTGTATGCATAGGCGTCGAAATAGGGTGGGCAGGGTGGGCGACGCCCACCCTGCCGTGAAACGAGGGTGGGCAAAATATGTTTCGCCCACCCTGTTTTCATGCCATTTATGAAGTGTTCGTTACAATTATTTCCGTTTTTCTTAAACGCTGGACTATCCAACCAACTGCAGCGCAACTTCTTGTTTTACGCTATGTCTCTCGCTAGGTATCCGACAGAACAAAGCAATTCCGTAACAACGCTGCGTGGAAAAAACGGCGGTACGCACTGCATTGTTGTTGCTACGGCAACTGCCACAGCTGGCAATTTCTGGTGAGAGAAAGCCACGTTTGATCTTTTCTCCAAATTTGCGTCGGCAATTTGATCTTTTCTCCGAATGGTCTCACTTTCGTTACGTCACAATCAAACTTCAGTTCCCGGTCAGCGTAAGGGAATGTGAATATGACATCATAATGAACATGACAATAAAATAACCGATACAAACTAAAGACGTATCGTTTTTATAAAAATATCACCCTATAATTCAGGCCTCGAAACTGAAGGCGGCCATCGCCGCGATTAACCTACAAAAACCAACATTTTGTCCGCCGGGTCTCGCCCTTCCGTCGGCCGCATTTGTCCGCCATGAAGTTCCGAGAAAATTTTACACAAGCGGCCTTGTAAATAAAGTAGTAGTACTTTGCCACTTATAATCACAAAGGACTAGAAAAGAGTTAAAGCATTCGATAAATCACAATACACCCTGTATTATGCTTGAATTGTTAACATTATTGAGTGATCAAGCAGCTGATGTCTGACGATAAGCTGGATGCAAGTGACATCACAATACACTTTATTAATGCGATAAATTCAGTCTTCAAAATTAGCGTCGGCAATGAAAATGCCGAGGCCACACGAGCGCTTGTAATGTTAGGGTTAAACATTCCTCTCAGTCGTTATGGCACAGCATAGATTTATTCCCTAGTCAACACCCTGATGGATCTTTATGAAAAAAAAAGAGGCCTGTGGAGTGGTATCAAAGCCGCAAAACGTGGACGCTTCATTGCGAACGGCAAAGACGGTATAGATTTACAGCCAAGCTATGAGCCTCTTGATGTGTCTGATTCCAGTGATGACGCGACAACCTCGTGCTCCGATACAGCATCTGATGATTCCGATTCTGACAGCTAGTTCTTTATCAAACAGACTTTGTGTTGTTCGCAGTATCCCAATTGTGCCGAAATTATGTTAGTGTATACGTAAATCGAGGCAATCTTCTCGCAGGGAGCTATTAATTTGTTACCTGTATCTGGTTGAGCAATTGACGTTATTTTATGATAATTCAACGTTGCTAGATGTCGAATTAATGTAAAACAAACGTAACTTTCTTATTGGGCATTGTTGTTACGCAATATAACCGAGCGGAAAAATTAAATCGATTTGTGCTGACTCGAACGTTGAATCTAGTTGAATCAACCCAAAATTAACTTACTTTTCCCCGTGAGTTATTTAACGTGAATTCCTGCAACACCGTGCCACGTGCGTATCTTGTAGCTCGCTTTATCGCTACTTTTGGCATTATTACATCACAACAAATCAAACAGTGCGGTCACGATAGACTACTCTAGTAGCCTATATTTTTCGCTTCTGCCGAAGTAAAAATGTGTGTCGAAGTTCCGATGGCCGCCATGTGCTTGTGATTGGCCGCCGAACAGCTTGCTTCAGTCGGACACGTTTGGCCGCCGGAAAAAAAAAAGTTGTTTCAAGGCCTGCTATTTGCATTGATTTAACTCCAGTAGACGTCAAATTATTGTAAGCATCTACTCCTTGTTGCGCCTCGCTTTCCGTTATCTCGTCCAGCTGATACAGCATCTGATGATACCGATTCTGACTAGTTCATCAAACAGACTTTGTGTTGCTCGCAGTGTCCCAATTGTGCCGAAATTATGTTGGCTTATAAGCTTACGTAAATCGAGGCGATCTTCTCGCAGGGAGCTATTAATATGTTACTTGTACCTGGTTGAGTAATTCACGTGATTTTATGATAAATCAACATCGCTAGATGTCGAATTAATGTAAAACAAACGTAAATTTCTTATTGGGCATTGTTGTTACGCAATATAACCCGCCGGAAAAATTAAATCGATTTGTGCTGACTTGAACGTTGAATCAACCCAAAATTAACTTACTTTCCCCTCCCGGTGAGTTTTTTAACGTGAATTATATACCGTAACAGCGTGCGTATCGCGTTACTCGCTTTATCACTACTTTTGGTATTATTACACCACAATAAATCAAACAATGCGTTCGTAATAGACTACTAATGATGAGTGTCAAAAATAGACTACTCTAGTATATTTTTCGCTTCTCGTTTTACATGTTTTAGTACAATCTTTTCCTAATAAATATTCACAGTAATTGCCGAGGCAATTTCAAATTTTGCTGTTTGGCCTCGGCAACGTTTTTGCCGAAGTAAAAATATGCTTATTTCGAAGACTGAACCATTGCGAATTTGCAAATATACACATTCAATGAAATCTGTTTGAAAACTCTTGCCCACCCAGAATTCCTCTCTTCTAAGAAAAAATCGACGCCTATGCTTGTATGTATAGAAGTATAATGCGTAATGGTGCGACGACTGGTAATAATGCAAGCGTAATGGTGTGACTTGTATAGAAGTAGTATTCATGTCATAATGGTGCGACTTTGCTCGTTATTAAACCTAGTCAGGGTTTTGACGGAAAACTAAGTTACTCTTCACTCAAGCCTACCACCCGCTTGAATATAGGCTACGGTATATTTTACTGATGTTTAGTGTAGTTATTATTTGACTTAACTACAAGTGAACTCAGTCATGTTCGGAAACTTGAATAATTTATTGATAAAGCTTTCGCCGACGCAAACCTGGACTAACAACAAATAAATGCCGAACACGCAATTAAAAAACAATATATAATATATATTTTTCTGTTCAATATAACATTTTGTGTGAAAAGCATTGCCGGTTTAAGCAGCTTCACTCACAAAAGCCATGACATATTTTTTGTTCAATATAGCATTTTGTGTGAAAAGCATTGCCCTACCTGCTAAGCTGATACAATCTACAGACTTTACTAGAAATAGCACCTAAATGAACAGGTGCCACAGTGCTCTGCATCTAAATATCCAGACGCCACAGTGTGCGCGCCTATTTGACCGGCGCCTAACTGTTTGCGCCTAAAAGACTTGCTCCCTTTTTTATCGAGTAATTGGATTCGGAAATAATACGGAAAAAGGAAAAAAATTATAAAAAAAAGAAAAAAATTTTTGAAAAAATGCTCAGCGGCCCACAAAACGCCTGCAAGTCACGTGCGTCGTGCATGCCAATTCGTTTCTGCATGTGAACGTGCGCGCGTGTGTTGTTTTGAGAGAACAAAGGCAGCAGAAGAAAATGATTGAACTTGAGAATGAGAACTTGTTAAAATGATGGCTTTGTAAAGCTTCTTTTTCATGCCGTTGTAAGCGTAAAGCTGAGCCGGTTTTTCGCACTGCAAGTTTTACTACCCTGGAAAGTAAGCCATTTTGTTTTTATGACATCATATTGCGTGAATAAATGACGGTCTGTTAATATTTTATATTGCGGTTTATGCGACTTGAGCATGAAGCAAGTTTGGTTTGCATAGAATGTAGCTTGAACTGACACACGTTAAGTAGTGGGTAAGTCTCAGTCTAGTTAGTCGTCTGTCTTCTTGAAGTTGCAAATCTTAAAGGGGGCTGTCATGCCGACTAGACGACCCCCTTAGTTGCCCCCCTGGTTGTAATACCTATTGCAACCAAGTCAGCATGCACTTCCCAAATCAAAACAATATGTAATGTCCATTTACGATTAACCTTTTTTCTTTTACTACCATTGAGCAGTGGTGGTAACTAGATGTTTGGGCAGATGTTGAGCAGCCGCTGAATTGATTCGTTTAGGGTAATCACCAATCATATCAAAACGTTTGGCAAATAGGTGATACGGTTAAACTTTCATATGTTTTGTTTCTGTATTTTGGGCTCTGTACCGTTCATTGATTTTCCATGCATTCAAACCAATTTTCTCCTAACTTGAATGTTTACAAAGTGATTGTGTTAAAAAAAAGCTATTTGGATTGTCTTACAAATGTTTTATTATTGACTGTGTGCAGAATTCAGTAATGATGAAGCTGAAAAGATACATGAAACCACAAGTGCACCAAAGTCCTTGAAAAGTAAAGTGAGTGTTCCAGTGGAAAATCCTTTGGAAATAGCACCATGTCATGACTGTGATGACCTTTTTTCTGACAAGAGTGATCTATCAGACACATTTGATTCTCCAGCAAAAAGAGGAAGAATAACCCCCTCGAAAAATCATCATGTTTCTGCGGAAACTCATACTCGAAAGGTTGGTTTTGTACAATCAAATGTGATAAAAGGAAAAAGACAAGCAAAACGTCAATTGCTCTTGCCAGTTGTCTGGAAAAGTGCTGATGATCTTATTAGTAAACAGGGGAAGCAACAAAATATTGAAGTAATAGGTGGTTCAGCAAAGAGCAATGAAAATCACGTATCAAATGAACCAAGTGATTCTCGATTGCAAGACATACACGATAAAGCAAAACAATCGGATGAAAAGTTCCTGATTGAAAAGGTATGTTTTTCTTTTTCCATCAACTTTATGGCAAAACTAGTGAGTTCCCACTTTCTTTACAATTGAGTTGATTTTAAAGAGAAAGGTCTCCATTTACAATTGCCGACAAATCTAAATCATGAAAACTCTTGTTTAACTAATATTTAAACAAGTTGTGTAGTAGAAGCAGAGCTATATATATACTAGTTTAGTGGGGAAATAGACCAAAAGTTTTGCTCTAACCCCCTCAAAATATGGAGACAATGTGTAAACACCAAGAATTGTACTTTTAGTAATAATGAAAGATAACATTTATCTCCTTGAACATGGGGGTTGAAAATTTTGGACATTTCAAAAATGTTTACTGTTTGTGGTACCGTACCTAAACAGACTGCTTTTCTGATAAAATACCGGTACTGTATTAAAAAAGTTTCTATTGCTTTGCTGAAGTCTTTTAGTGTCAAATCAGTTTTTAATGCAACTTTGTCAAGGCAAAGCTGAAAATTTATTGTTTTGGTGTGAAATTGGGGGTTGCTTTGTCTCTTTTCAACCTAAAATATCACAGGATTTTGGAATGGATGCGAATGTATCTCTGGCATAACGGAATGGCCCGTTTCGGTGAGTCC
This sequence comes from Aplidium turbinatum, assembly GCF_918807975.1. Lineage (NCBI taxonomy): Eukaryota > Metazoa > Chordata > Ascidiacea > Aplousobranchia > Polyclinidae > Aplidium > Aplidium turbinatum. The sequence goes on along the minus strand of NC_137476.1, from coordinate 21,632,027 downwards.
GATTCGGAGAGTCCGATTCGGAGAGTTTCCTATTCGGAGACAGCCTTTTTCGGAGAGTTCCCTATTTGGAGATTTTTTGAAATTTTTTTTGAAAATTATCGGGTACCGTAGCCTAATTATCATTGCCGCTTTTACATCGTGTTAACGTCGCTAAACGTTCAAATCGTGCAGAAAAAAATAGAAATAAAATGTTTGAACAATTAAATGAAAATTCGTCGGTACCGTAGCCTACTTATCATTGTCGCTGTTACATCGTTTTAACGTCGCTAAACGTTCAAATCGTGCAGAAAAAAATAGTCGAAGCTTTAGATGAGTGGGGTTTAGACCTAACCATTGAGATCTTAAGACTAAAAAGTTAATTAAATTTATTTTTGAACTATTAATGTTTGCTCAGATAAAATTGACATGTATCCTGCGTCGCCTTCTGCATGCAAACTTAGAATATATTAGAATCCTCAACTATTACAAAATTCTAAATCCAACGACGCCTTCTGTTTATTTACAGTAGAGAATTTTGTATTTTATTCCACAATATCGTTTCTTTTGGGTCCACGTCTTTTAGGCGCTGACAGTTAGACGCTGGTCTAATAGGCGCGCACACTGTGGCGTCTGGATATTTAGGTGCGGAGCACTGTGGCGTCCGTTCATTTAGGTGCTATTCCTAGTGAAGTCTGTAGATTGTATCAGCTTGGTAGGGAGGGGCGTAGGACAATGCTTTTCACACAAAATATTATATTGAACAGGAAAATATATTGTTTTGTTAATGCGTGTGCATTGTTGGTCATGACTTCAGTGAGTGAAGTTGCTTAAACCGGCAATGCTTTTTCACACAAAATGTTATTTTTTTGAATGCTTTTTCCGAAACCGGCAATGCTTTTTCACAAAATGTTATATTGAACAGAAAAATACGTTGTTTTGTTAATGCGTGTGCGTTGTTGGTCATGGCTTCAGTGAGTGAAGCTGCTTAAACCGGCAATGCTTTTTCACACAAAACGTTATATTACAATTGTAAGCAAAAAGTTTACGTAATTTAGCCTACAGTCTTTTTGATCGAGAAATTCTAAAGTAAGGGGTTGCCTAGTCAGTTTTGACTGCCAATTCCAATGAGTGAAAGAAAAAAAATCCACTGCGTCCCCATCTTTAAGAAGTCCTCATCTGATAACTGCACCGCCAAAATATTTTTTTTAATTAGCCAAAAAAGGACAGGCAAAGACTATGGATCTGCCATCATTTACATTACTTTTTTGCTTGAAATAGGCTACCTTTTAACCTTGGACGTAGGGATACTTTCTTGGTCATCATGGCAAAAATCCCAAGGCGTGTGTATACGTCCGTGGTCGCGAAAGAGTTAACTAAAAATGAACTCAATAATGTTCGGAAGCTTGAATAATTTATTGATAAAGCTTTCACCAACGCAAACTTGGACTAACAACAAATAAAACAATAATAAATCAATAAAACAACAACATATTTTTCTGTTCAATATAACATTTTGTGTGAAAAGCATTGCCAGTTTAAGCAGCTTCGCTCACGAAAGCCATGATATAATTTTCTGGCAAGCTGCCAAGCTGATACAATCTACAGACTTTACTAGGAATAGCACTTAAATGACCGGGCGCCACAGTGCTCCGCACCTAAATATCCAGACGCCACAGTGTGCGCGCCTATTAGACCAGCGCCTAACTGTCAGCGCCTAAAAGACTTGCTCCCTTTCTTTTATAGTTGAAATTCTCGAAGCTTTAGATGAGTGGAGTTTAGACCTAACCACTGAGATCTTAAATCATATTTATGACACCGGAAAGACCCTAGTGATATGGTACGTTCCATATTCATAACTTTACCAAAGAAAACCGGAGCAACAGAATGCTCATTTCATGTCTTAAATATCTTTGCTATGTTGACGTGTATTGTTTTTGATATGATGGTCACAAATAATCAAATTCAAATAATCAAAAACAAATAAAAACAATTCAACTGAACTGACATGACGAATTTTCATTTAATTGTTCAAACATTTTATTTCTATTTTTTCTGCACGATTTCAACGTTTAGCGACGTTAAAACAATGTAAAAGCGGCAATGATAATTAGGCTACGGTTCCCGATTATTTTCAAAAAATCTCCATTTAGCGAACTCTCCGAAAAAGGCTGTCACCGAATAGCAGCAGACCCCTGGCATAACGTAGGCAACTTTCCGTAGGCTACAATTTGTCTGTAATATTGATTGATACAATATTGAAAATTTGTGCTTAATTAGAATTTACATAGCTTACAACTTTTTTGAAAATTAAATATAGGCCTAATATATAGCCCATCCAAGAATTTGAGCACTAAAAGATATTTGTAGTGTCTTGGTTTCTTGTAGGGTAGCATATCAGTTTTCTGCAAACCTGGACTAACAACAAATATATGCCGAACACGTGCATTAAAGCAACAATATATTTTTCTGTTGAATGCAACATTTTGTGTGAAAAGCATTGCCAGATAAAGCAGCTTCCATCAGTCACTGAAGCCATGACTCACAACAAATAAATGCACGGCTTGCAAGCGCATTGACAAAATAATGTATATATTTTTCTGTTCAGTATAATATTTTGTATGAAAACCATTGCCCTACCTGCCAAGCTGATATAATGTGCAGAATGCAGACTTTACTAGGAATAGCACCTAAATAACCGAACACCACAGTTAGGGATGCACAATACAGAATATCGAATCTTAGAGATTCGAATCTCAATGTATTCGAATCGCATTTGCAGTTTCTTTTCAGATATCAGGATTCGAAAATAAATCTGTTAAATGAACGGTGTGCGACGTTAAACAAATGTAAAGTTGATATTTTCCGTCTTGCGCGCCGACTTTTTTCTTCATGGACTGTTTGTTCCAAGCGACTTTTTTCTTCCTTCATAGGGTTTGCGCAGTTATCAGAACTGCAGACACGCGGTGCGTTTTCGTGTGATCGTATGATGATGCTTGATTTATCATAATTATGTGGTACTCTGTTTGACATGTGATACTAATGCAATTCAATATAATGTACAAATATTTTTGCTTTTTGTTCGATATAATTTGGAAAAAATTGCCGTGTAATTTCAGAATAGATTCGAAATTCTAGATTCGAAATTAAGTATTCTAGAATAGCCAGGTATTCTGTATTGTGCATCCTTAGCCACAGTGCTCCGTATTTAAATATCCTGACGCCACAGTGTGCGCGTCTATTTGACGCCTAACTGTCTGCACCTAAAACACGTGCTCCCTCTTGTAGCTCCAAAGCACATTGTTGGTTACTGCTTTATTCATGTCTTATAAACCATGCTTCTCATTTTCTGGGAGAGCACTCAAAATTCCACACAAAATTCCGGACACTGCCTTGTGCTTTTTCTTATCAGCTCTTATTCTTAATATGACTGATTCTTGCACTCTTCCATCTTTACTCAGAACATCCTGGTAGCAGAACTTTTCAACCACCTCCAGTTTGTCTGGATTCAGAGTGACTACCGGAATCTCTTGATTGATTTGATCTCTATTTTCTGACTGGGAAACCTGCTTTGAGAGCTTGTTCCTGGCAGTTTTGCATAGTCTGCTTGTAGACTGTAGAGGCTGTGAACCACTGACGCAGGCCCCAGTTACTGAGATAGATATAGTGAAGTTTCCGCTTGTTGTTGCCGTGGAATCTTATCCACTTTGAAGCTGAATAAAGATTGGAGAGTCAATTTGGTTTGGAGGATGCAATCTAGTTTCATGATGGACCAACAAAATACTGATATTTCGGAAAATTCCCGGTTTAAACACTTAAACAGGCACAGTGGCACACTATGCTTGTAAAATGATTTGTTGTTTTTACATAATACACCAACCATGTTCTTGGGTTTATATTTGAATAAATGGGCCTGCTACTATTCGGTGAGTCCGATTCAGTGAGTTTCTAACCTCTAACCCCTAACCCTAAAACGACAATGATAATTAGGCTACGGTACCCGATAATTTAAAAAAAAAAATTGAAAAAATCACCAAATAGGGATCGGACCCACCAAATCGGACTCACCAAATCGGACTCACCGAAACAGGCCATTCCGTGAATAAATATGGTATTTGCTGTCTGCTTCAAAATTTTGAGTGGTGGTTCTAAACTTTTGGCCACAAATGCATGAATAACTATATTATTTTGATATCATTTAGGCAGCTTGTAATTTGTTTGTTTCTTTAGTGTCTTATTTGAACAGGAGTCTTCATGTTCATAGTGAGAATATCCAATACTTTTAGTTAATAATGGGAACTGCAGAATCACATATGAAAATTGATGACTATGCGTATTGCGTGGTGCACATGTATATATTTGGAAAAATAGTATTTTATTAAATCAATTAATTTGTTTTAAAACATTTTCCACGTTGCAACATGTTAATGTGATTTCACAATTCTCTATTGTTCATTAAAATATATATATATTTTAATCTTTTTTAGTCATCGGAAAATGTACATCATTTTTTGAAAGGAAAAGATAAATTGAGCAAACTGCAGGTACATATACTTATGTAAAAACGTTTTTTTGCTTGGTAATGAAGCTAAAGTTTATGTTGTGACATCTTTTCAAACAGCAAGTCAGTTTGAGCTAATTTTCAAAATTTATTTAGTGTTACTTTTAGTGTAAATGCTAAGATAAAATAGAAAACTGCATTTAAGCAAATTATCCTATTTTAATTCTTGTAGATTTCGTACTTGTATTCTTGATGTGTTTGTTAAAAAGCTGAGATATTGAAACCAAGAAACAATTCAGACTGTGTTAAATTATGTTGAAAGCAATATTGATTTACTAACTGCTAATGATTATGTTGCTCTTTGTGACACAAAAAACTTTGTAAACATCAAGCTACTTTTAGGATACTCTTTTACGAATGAAAGAGTTGAAAAAGTCAAAGAAAATTGGACAAAAAGTAGCTACCACTAATCCAGATTCTATTCACAAAGCGAAGAAAATAGAAGGATCCAAGAGAGAGTTTGCTTACAGCAAGTATCACACTTTAGCTCAAGAAATTCCCAAAGATTTGATTTTGCCATTGAAATACAAGGTAAATAAAATGAAAGTTTATTGGTAAGTTACATATAAATAAATTATTCACATTCACGTGTCAATGTTCATTAAAAATGTACTCTATGTTAAACGCAAACTTGTAAGTCATGTTAACAGAAAGTACAGTAGTGGTCAATTGGGTCTGCTACTATTCGGTGAGTCCGATTCGGTGAGAGCCTTTTCGGTGAGAGCCTTTTTTGGTGAGAGCCCTATTCGGTGATTTTTTTGAATTTTTGTTTGAAAATTATCGGGTACCGTAGCCTAATTATCATTGCCGCTTTTACATCGTTTTAACGTCGCTAAACGTTGAAATAAGACCTTAACCCCTAACCTTAACCCCTAACCTTAACCCCTATCCCCTAACCCTATACGCAATGATAATTAGGCTACGGTACCCAATAATTTAAAAAAAATCACCGAATAGGGCTCTCACCGAAAAAAGCTTTCACCGAATAGGGAACTCAAAGAAACGGGCCATTCCGGGTCAATTGGTCATAACTTATGTCTTAAAAATAACTTGAATTGTAAGATCACAAATTGTTTTTTCGATATTTAGGTTTCAAGTTAAATATCTCTGGGGTCTACGTCTTTTAGGTGCTGACAGTTACTTAGGTGCCTGCCAAATAGGTGCGTGGACTGTGGTGTCAGGATGTTTAGGTGCAGCTCACTGTGGCGTTCGGTAATTTAGATGCTATTTGGTGTACCAAATTACATACATAACTTTCACAGAGAAATTCAATTTATGCTTTAATTAAGCTAATGACATTGCCCTATCATGCTTTTCATACATATCTAATAATCCAATGCCTAAATACAGTGGCATGTACCCAAACAGGGTCTGCAACTATGCGGTGAGTTTGATCCGATGAGTTCCTAACCTCTAACCCCTAACCCTAAAACGGCAATGATAATTAGGCTACGGTACCTGATAATTTTAGGGGTGTTCAATTTCGATTATTTGAATATTCGAAATTCAATTTATTTTCGATTTCCGAATTTCGATTTCGAATATCACAACTATTCACCACACTGCAAAATGTGATTTTATTGAAAGAAACGACATGAAAATTCGCTAGAAAACGCGAAAAAAAGCGATGAAAGTTTGCGAAAAAAGAACACAAAATAACGTCTACAGCTCCAGGCCCATGTTGGTGTTTATGAACACAAGCTGATCGACATGGTCACCCGTCAGTCGGGATCTCAGCTTTGTGACGGTCAGGCCAGCTTTTGAAAACGATCGCTCCGCTGGAGCCGAGGTCGCTGGGTTCCCAAACACTTCAAGTTCGTTTTCACAGCGAGTGGTTCACTGCCGCGACATTTCACTGCAGAGTGCAGAGGTTTCGACTCGAAAGCGACATCGAGTATGTTTGCAAGCGCATAAAGCTAAACGCACGCTCCGTCTACGTAGCAAATTATGTTGTTTTTGGGTGCATTCAACATCTGATGACATTGAATCGACACAAAATGGTAGATTTTTGCTATGTCCCAGGCTGCAAAATCAGTCATTTTTATATTGATTCAACGTCTGCAGACATTAAATCAATGTAAAAATGACAGATTTTGTTGTCTGGTGTTGGATTGTAGCATCGCAACTCGTTCTAGTGATTATCGCGAAGCTGTTGCGGTTTGCATTCAAAAAGTGTTTTCCTGCTGCCGATCGCTAGTTCATCTATTGTTTTATGTATCAATACAGCATAAAAAGTTGCCCCCACGCAGGCCCGTAGCCAGCCGGGGGCCAGGGGGGCCTCGCCCCCCTGAAAAAAGTTTGCCCCCCCTTGGCAAAATCTCAGCATTCTCGAGCAACAGCTACAATTATAATGATTTTGCCCATTTAAATTTTTTCGGCCCCCCCCCCTAAAAAAAGTTGCCCCCCTTGCTCTGCGGTCTGGCTACGGCCCTGCCCCCACGGCTTAGGCGCCTATGGATTCGGTAAAAAATGGGTAAAACTGCGACAAAGCTCAGCCTACACTTTCTGCCATTGCACAACCTAGCTATCTTCATTCTTGAGAGAAATTTGGCATTAAAAATGCCAACCTGGCATCCCTGGTGCAGGACTGGCCGTTGGACCCGCGAGAGCGTGTGACAGTCACGTGATCGACGATGCGCATGCGTCAAAGTCTTTTTTTGCTTGCAAAATGCGACAAGACAGATTTCGCGCCACTCGCGTTACTTTCAACGCGTTCAGCCGAAAGGGCGGCTATAATTTCGAATATGTCTCATACGAAAAACGAATTTCGAATATCACCTTAGTCGAAATCGAAAATCGAAATTGAACACCCCTAGATAATTTATAAATAAAAATTGAAAAAAATCACCGAATAGGGATCGGACTCACTGAATTGGACTCATCGAAACGGGTCATTTCGACCCAAACAGCATGAGAGTTCATATTTTACCAACAGATAGCCTACCTAATGTATCATATTGTTCGTTTTAAATACACATTTTTTAAAACTTGCTTTGAATCGAAAAACATGTTGAATGCCCCCCCCCCCCCCCCCTTGATAAAATTTTGCATGTGCCACTGCCTGCAGTGTTACGATCAAGCACCTAATGAAATTGACTTCCACAGTGTGTGTGCACCTATTTGGCCGGCACCTAACTGTCTGTTAAAAGATGTGCTCCGCATCTTAGATAAGAAAAAATATAAGATCTCATTGGTTTTGATAGTTGGAATTATAATTATGTGTGGAGGGCCTTTCATTAGCAGACTTGTTGTAGCTTTTACTGTCTTGCCAACAAACTATGATATTTCATTCATGATGCACTAACTGTTCAGACGTTTTGAAATAAGTGCATGTTGGGTATTATACTATTTTTTATTTTGTGTGTGGAAACCATTTGGTAACCAAACAACTTTTACATAATTTACAAAGAAAGTTAACGCAATCAGCACTTCACATTTACCCTACTTAAACAATTATTGGGATCATTTTAAAGCATTATGCAATTTGCAGATTCTTCAAGAAATGTTCCGGAGTGTGGATACCATTGTCAGCATGTTATTCAATAGACAACAAACTACAACATGGACTAAACTACAAAAATCTGTTGAAGAAATGATGCGAAGGTATTCTAATAAGTATTTGTCATTTTACATTTAACAAATCTAGAGTTAGTTTACTGACAAATTCCTTTTGTGAACCAGTTTGTTGATTTCATACATGCACAGTTTTAGTAATAAATGCTATTACTATCTTACTGGCTTATGATGCATATTCTGGTTTACACACTGTCTGCTATAGTTTCATTCAGAGTCAATATTTTTCTGATTTCTTTCAAAGTTATTATGCAAATTTTATTTGGAAAATGATTTGTCATGTTTTACAGTACAAAGGCATGACCCACTGCCATATCCAACGTTTTTTAAACTTATTAACTTATTTTTACAGCACGTAAAAAAATAATTAATTCACAACTTTGACATTAGCTGCACACAGTAGACGTCAGGTGCATTCATTGCAGATCCTTCTGTTGTATCATGAGTTAAACTAACAGATGTTCAAAGAAATAACTTCATTTTTCTGCAAGTTTTGGGAAATAATACTTTAAAATACTTCATTTCTTTGAGTCTTGCTTCTCAACATCAAAGTAAAACGTAAAAACTATCACCCGCTATCACCAGAAACTTTTTTAGTTTTATGTGTGATTGTGTCATGGGTATACTGACTTGTTTTAAAATGTTTAATGCAACTCTTAAAAAGCTGTCTGGTCGTCCTGAACTGCAGACCTACAATTCAGTTGATACAAATAATCTCCTTTCCGATGCCATTTTTTGGTACGTACTGCACTTTACGGCATCCACAATGAGATGAATTATATAGCAAAAAGTATTTGGTTAACTTGCCAGTCATTATATACGTATGAATGATACATGGATTGTGTTACTATTGTTTTAATATATTTGCAGAAAGTTTGAACAGGACAATCTGAAGCAAATCAAACATGTGTTTCCTAATGCTTATCGGTTTCGTCAAGAAAATGGAATTTCTACTGCTTCTACCTCAATCAAGAAATCCGACTACCAGCTTATTGTTGAACCAATACTGGACAAAAATGGTAAAAGTGTTTCTCACCGTCATGTCCGTCATAAGCTTTCTATTTGTGAAGAAACGCTGTAGATATTGCAGTTTGTCCAACTTGGTAACATATTTTTGTATTTTTTTGTGTTTAAGCATTTAAAGTAAAGATGTACCGATATATCGGTATCGGTGATATCGGCCATTTTTTTAGTATCGGTATCGGCAAAATTTGGCCGATACTATGGCCGATACTAAACATGTAAAACAAGGCGTTTGCTGCGGATTTTCTGCAGAAGCAAAGATATAGATTTTTTAGAGTAGTAACTAACATCACATTGAAGTAGAAAAATAACAACCTGTTCAAATTTTTGATACCTCACACTCCCATGACTTCATGCGTGCACCTTTTGACATTGTTTGCTTACAGTGATTCTTTCACTCAAACAAAACGTTTTCTTTCAGCAGTTTTGCGTTGTTCGATTCTTAAGTTGCGAAGGAGACTCAATTTCTCCAATATTTATCATTTGTGTTTCTTTTTTACTCTCAGCAGAGGATAAAACCAGGCCAAGACTACCCAGGTAGCAAAAATGTATAATTTTGCATCGTTTTTACCTTTCAATTCTTGTCGATGTCAATTCTTGCTGCAAAACGGCTGCCTTCTTCTTCTTCTTTCGTTTGAGACTAGATCAAATTTCGGGGCAGGTGGTGGAGAGCCAGGTGAGTGTAGCTTCGTCCAGCGTTGCTATACCATGCGTTCCATTTGGTGCCTTGTAGATGGGACATTCGAGAAAGACATGGTCAGCAGTTTGTTCCTCCGTGCCGCATTTGCAGGCCGATGAGGGAGCCAGACCCCACTTGAGCATGTTGGAATGGAAGCGACCGACTCCGGTTCGGATTCTGTTGAGCTTGACCCAAGTCAGTCGAGGCAGGTCCATACCAGGGGGGCGCGCCACCGGGTGGGGTATAAAACCATGTAGTTTGGTGTCGGTGGCGTACCACGCTGCATTCCAAGTATCTTCCATGAAGTGTGCTGCGCTGATGGCATGATTGCTGAATGGATGTTAGTAATTCAACAGCAGCTAACGGCTGCCGAGAAACATATAGCTGATTGGATGGTCTAAATGGCTAGCGTGGAAGCTACACCGTTACGGTTAGCGAATGGCAACTGCTTGCTGGGCTGTTGAGTGCTCAGGCTTGAGCTGATAGCCGAGAAGAACGTTCCTTTTTTCACAATGAGGTTGTCATCTTAGACGCAATAAGACCATTTATTGATTAGTTTAGTGAGGATTCGTAGTCCCATTGCTTTCATTTTGAGCCTACCTGGGTAGTCTTGGCCTGGCAAAAGCTTTTCAACCAAACAACAAGCGTCCTTAGGTTGCACATTACTTACACAAGTCAAATAGTTTTTGTACAACTACACAAATCACTTGGTTTACATTTTACATCTTATTATCAATTATGATAGCCTATTTGGAGAGTTTGCGCAAACACTTTATTAACTTTTCAGAAACCCCAACTATGATTTAATGTTTCTTCCCTTATACCCCAGTCCCCAAGCCTCAATTACGGTGGCCTTTCATTACTAAAACCTACTATTATGACACAACAATGCGGTTGAGATTGGGTTCTTGAATCTTTAATAAATTATGCCAATTGAAAGCTTTTTTTAATAGTTTTATGCAAATAAGGTAAAACTTAGCATTTGATATAATTCCTTGCAAATACCAAAATTGCTTCTTTTTGTAACACCAAAGTATCGGCCAAAATATCGGTATCGGCCTAAAAAAGTGATATCGGGATCGGTATCGGCCAAAATATTGGTATCGGTACATCTCTAATTTAAAGCGTAAATTGATGAAATTGTCAGCTGTAATGTTCTATTGACAAAGAAACCATTGAATGCATTAATTGTGTAATGCAGTTCATGGAAGAGAATGGTAAAAATATCATGCGTTGCTTATAGTTAGTAGTTACATACGTGCAGGTGCAACTGCTTGCCTCGAGCTTTGGCTTAGTTGAAGTTTGATTGAAACCGAGATTGAATGTTGGAGTGACTGGATGAGTTTAAGATATTGTCTACAATTTTTCATTTTTTACTTCTGCCATTGTTTGCATTGTCTCTATCATTTTTCTCCCTGACTGTTTTTTGTCATTTTTACCTGAAGTTCAATTTTAAGTTGAGTGACGTCTGAGACTCTATTGCAGAGTTGCTTGATGCAATAAGATGGTTTACATGCAGATTAAATGCAGTTTCAATGTTTATTTGTCGTTCGAATTTTGAAATTTCAAGCTTCGGAAGAGTAATTCAATTGCTAAGTATAACATGTAATCATTAGTGTGTATACATTTTAAGAATCTGCAATGGCAAAAAAGCTTACTGGAACTATGCTGGTGCAAAGAAGACATCATTTTCACATACAACTTCTTGAAATTGTCAAACAGCACCATCAGGTATCTCTGCCATAGCTGCCAATGTTCATAGCTGATACTTATGCTGATTTGTACAACGTCCTGTTCACTAACTTCTGTAATATACTGTTGTGTTTTTGCTTCATACGTCAAGTCACCTGCGCACCTACTACTTCACTTCAAACCGAGAAGTGAAGATTTTTAGTAAAACCGCTATCGCAATATAAAGTGCATTGAAAACGTTGATAAAAGTCTAATCAAAGTAAATGGAGCACAATTCGGAACGCGGCAACTTACGTGAACATAATTGTGAAGAATGCAGGTGGAGAGTTAACTACATAAACGTAACTACAACGAAATACACAAGACATAGATCAAGCCAGCTCAGACATATGATGGCACAAACTACAAAGAGCAACTTCTTGTTCATCAACAGGATCTTCATTGCAAAATTTGCAATACACACAACTTGAATAAACTGTTATCCTCCTTCTTCCAGGATTTTCTTTCCAAATTGAATCCACCTGCTTACGTGGATGCTAACCAACTTCGCCGCTGGCATCCTGAGTTCCTTCTTGAGCATGTGCCTGATATTCCAATGTCTGATCTTCCTCAACCACCAGACGTCAATGCGCAGAAATGCCATTCCGCCAAAGACGTCCTTGACATAGCAAGAGATCGATTAACAAAAAAGGTGATATCAGGTTTTTAAAAAGTCGATTTTCCAAAAATTAATTAGATAATAGATATGTAAGGCAGCAGTGGTCGAGTGGTTAGCGCGTTGGGCTCGCAGTCGAGAGCCTGCATGTTCGACTCCAGCCACCCGCACTTGCTGTTGCTTCTCTGGGCAAGAAACTTTACGATAATTGCCTCTACCCAGCGATCGAATTCGAGTAATGGGTAGTACCAAATTTAAGTTATAAGTAGAGTAGACAACAGGAAACAGACATTGCAGTCGGCTGCAGCGTGGGTCAGGTGTACGTCGGAAGGCGTACACCGATGCATAGCGCTCAAGTCCGCTTTCCCGCAATGCAGGATAAAGATAATAAAACAAACAAAACAAACAATTTATAAATGCACCAAATGTTAAGTTTCCATTTTGTGTAAGAAGTATTTTTTACTGTTGCTTGCAATGGTTTATGTAAAGACACTTCGCTCTGATTTACAACTGCCACCCATACAGACACTAACAAAACATGCATGCAAAACAGATAGGCCTACTCTCAATAAACTTTAGTCTAAATCGTAGTATTAGGAAAACGTTGCGAGTCTACTGACAGAGGAATGGCAGCCAAGTCGTATTACATCATTCATATTTATAGTACTTCTTTTTATGCATCATCATCATCTAAATTTGGTTTTGTCTGTGCTAGTGTGGAGGCGGCTGATTCTTGAAGCGATTGCCTTTACTCCTAATCTCCATCCCATTCTGTCCATCGCATCTTCTTCCTCCAGTCCGACTTTGTCTGCCTCATTCTTCACCAGTTCTTTCCATGTTCTTTTTGGACGTCCCGTTTCCTCTTCCCATCTATCTTCAAAATCAATGCCTCTCAAAGAAAACTTCCTTTCTCCCTTCTTAGTACATGCTTAATGCTTATACTATCTTACTCCGTTTACCCTTACAAGTTTTTCAATAGTCTCCCTCACCTAGCATATCCCTCTAGCTAGCCCTTCAGTATTTTTCTCTCTCCTCGTTTTTCTCCACACATTGCTCTCACCATTGCCCTTTCCGTTCTCAAATTTGCAAGTCCACTCTCTCTAAGCGTCCATTTGCCGTACAGTATTGCAGGTCGCACACAACTCCGTAGACTTTCTCTTTTATTTTCAACGAAAACGTTTTCCCCTATGACATTTCCCCACATTCCCTGAACTTTGCCAAACCCAGCCTTACCCTTATCACAGCCGCTTCGCATCCACCACTTTCATTTTTTTTGGTTACCCAACCCAAGTAACACAAATTTATCACTGTTTCAATACCATGAGAGAAACTCTCTTCACAATCCCCAACTATAGCTTTTCTTTTTACATTTCACACAAACAAAACAGTTTGCCACTCTTGCTGTAGCTCTCCTCGTATTGACTCATCTTACATGTATCCACTTACTACAATCCTTGCATTGCATCGAACTTCGCATCACTCTCTTTCCACGTATTGTACTTGTACATAGATCGACTTTGCTCTTTACAACCATGCCTTCTGCTCCACTCACCATCTTTTCTAGATTTACCTTCATACCCAGCCTTTGTTTCAAATGCTTCCTTCGATTTCCCAAATTTTTCTTTCAATCCTTCTTCACTATCACTGGTCAAGACCAGGTCATCCGCATACAAAATTCCGTTTAGGAAGCCCTCGCTTACTCCTTCAGTCACAACGTCAACCACGATAGCAAATATCAGAGGTCACATTTTAATTTTATTGAATTATTGTACAACTGTAGATGTAAAATTTGCGATCGGGATTGGACTTGTGTTTATACTTAAAAGTGAGGATTATATTTGATTATAATTTTAGAGTTTTTCTGAAAAGATGAATGTTTTTAGGCAACAGAAGCTTTAATCAAAGTGGCAGAACGTCATTCAAGTTCAACTAAAGTTGCTCCTGGGCCTCAAGAAAAGAACAATAATTTCAAGAGCATGACTTCCAATCGAGACATAAAGGGGATATCGGCATCTCTTCTTGTTAAGGTCTTGTCATAATATCATTGATACTTTTGACTTGGTTCAGTTAAAAACTGTAAATTGTGTACTCTCAGTGCGCTTCTTGCTGGTATGTTTTTGATTTATTGTTTTTCTACTTGGCGTATTTTAAAGTATTATGAACAATCTTCACTCGGCGTGTTGATTTTAGTCATAAAATTGGAAATGTCTTTCAAAGCTTAATATTTTTTTCTGTTTCAGATCCGAGCCAAAGAAGCTGAACGAAAACTTAAGGCAATGATCCGCCCCGATGAGCAAGTTAATAGGATAAATCAGATGCGTTTGTTGCCCTCCATAGCTCGTTGCTTGAAAACGTGAGTTGTTTGACCAGGCGTGGTTAGAAATTTGAATGACGCGTCTATGTGAAAGTAAACTTTGTTGCATCACTGCCACATTAACAATAATAAGGTGTTTTTCTGTTGCGCTGTTAATATATTGCAGATATGTATTGCTTCTGCGCGTCTCAAAGTCGACAGTGCCAGCGCAGCCGAGTGCATTGTTATCTGAATCCGTTTCTTTACTGAGTACCAAGCAGGATTAAGATACACTATACAGTATACACAGTGCTATTTTCAAAACGTGTTTGGTATGATCCGACAGGGCATCGAACCCAGCTCGTTTCTCAGCATTGTGTGTAACTGAGAAACTACAAATGTTTTGCATTGCTCTCTTAACAAATAGAAGCGCCTAGTTCAATGGTTCCCAACCTCGGGATAAGTTAACCCCCAGAAGTAATATGCGATTTTTTGGAGAGTAACGCGGCACCACAACCACGTTAAAAATATATACGGTATCGTTGAACATTTTCACAGCATTCTCGACTGCTTACTTGGGTGAGAAGGAATTTTCAAGCGTGATTGGTTTAAAAAGTAAAAAAAGGAATTGGCTGAACGTGCAAAACGATGAACGTATTGCACGAAGTGTTACAGAGCCAAGGATTACAGCATTGGCCTCGCAGATGTAACTATCACCCTGAAAACGATATTTTTTCTTGCAGTGATTGTTTCTCGAAACTATTGAAAAGTAATAAATAAAACAATATGAAGATGAGCATAATGGTTGACTTCTTTTATGAAGTGAACTATTGGAGGTAATACGTTTATTTATCGCTACGTTTATTTGGGAAACGGCTCGAAAAAGGTTGGGAAACACTGACCTAGTCGATGGAATAATGCACTGGCGACAACAAACAGAAACTTCACTCTGTCAATCTCGGTGGCTGGGTCTGCGTCAGTGGTTGAATTAAAGCCGCTGCAGCTGCTACAAGTAGGCCTAAGCTAAGCAAAACTGACCTGTTTAATCTTCCAAACAGACTTTCTCATTCCAATCATAATTCTTAGGTTGATGAAGTAAGTTAATACTAACATAGCTTCACAACCGGGATCGAGTTTATTGAAGTTTTTAAAGTTGTTAGTATTTCCAACACGATGCATTGGTGCTTTTGCGTTGCCAAATCAAAAATAACTTTCGCAAGCAACGAAGTAGATTGTGATAGGTGGGTGTTATCATTCGACTGGCGGTTCTTACGACACAATTGCAGTCATTATTTGCTTGATTGTATTGTATTTTGTTGGTTTTACAGATAAGCTGTAAACTCTATAAAATGAAAATATCATGATGAGATCGACAGAATAATCCCATTCTTGGATAGATATAATTTTTTCAGTTTTTGAAGAACAATTTAAAATACGTATTACGATTGTCCAACATAAAAACTGTTGCTTTCAGATTATACGTCAGCGAGAAGAGGTCGTCCCTACCAATGGATTTTATTTGCAGCAAGCTCGTGAGCACTTGCCCTTCCATCCTTACTCAAGGTAGGTTCTTAAAGGTGTAGAATGTAGATGCTCTAGTTTGTTCGTTAATGTTTTGATAATAAAAGGTCAACTTAAACTTGGCCTGCTCACATCAATGTGCCTCTTTGAGACTTTACGTTTTTTTTGTGCTAAAAAACAATCCGACCAAAGGAAGGTTGGTTAAGTTGCTAATCTGTTTTCATCCTTGAGTAGATTCACCATAACTGTACACCAGAATAAAAAATTACTTTTTTTTATTCAGCTAGGCCTAATATTTCGCCACAGACAATGTTTTTTGTTAAAAAATGTGGAATATTTCGATCAACTTAATTCGAAATCAATGTGATTTCAGCATCGATGCAAGAACATTTGCGTTTGTTGTCGAAGTCTACTCTCCCATGGTTTGTTATAACGATGAATCGGAACAAAGAATATGGAAAGTTGGATAAAGATGAAGGAATATGTGGGGTTCTTGCTAAGTTGGAAGCACTCGTGGCTCGAGCGGAAAAAGACTGATTTAGTAATAGACGTTGAAATTTTAAAAACTTTTATATCATGAAAACAAACATAGGGATGTGCACTTCATAGCATGGGTTTACGAATAGTGGTCACAAATGTTAATAAACAACGAAACACAGAACTATTGTTTCTCGTGTATGATGATACAATTAAGGTTTTATTGTTATAATGAGGAGCAGCCAGTCAACTACTTTTAAATAGAACGCTTTGTTGCAAGGGTCGATTTTGTAGTAAAAGTTTGTAGCAAAAGTAAGATTTCAAATTTGGTAGCGTTTAAGAAGTTGCTGTGATTGATCAAAGAAGCTTTATAATAGTAAGAAAATAAGTTATTAGGCTCAGCCAGGGATGTTCAGTTTCGATTATTTGAATATTCGAAATTCAATTTGTTTTCGATTTCCGAATTTCGATTTCGAATATCACAACTATTCACCAAACTGCATAATGAGATTTTATTGAAAGAAACGACATGAAAATTCGCTAGAAAACGCGAAAAAAAGCCATGAAAATTTGCGAAAAAAGAACTCAAAATAACGTCTACAGCTCCAGGCCCTGGTGGTGTTTATGAACACAGTTTTTGAAAACGATCGCTCCGCTGGAGCCGAGGTCGCTGGGATCCCAAACACTTCAAGTTCATTTTCACAGCGAGCGATTCACTGCCGCGACATTTCACTGCAGAGTGCAGAGGTTTCGACTCGAAGCGACATCGAGTATGTTTGCAAGCGCATAAAGCTAAACGCACGCTCCGTCTACGTAGCAAATTATGTTGTTTTGGGTGCATTCAACATCTGATGACATTGAATCGACACAAAATGGTAGATTTTTGCTGTCCCAGGCAACAAAATCAGTCATTTTTACATTGATTTAACGTCTGCAGACATTAAATCAATGTAAAAATGACAGATTTTGTTGTCTGGTGTTGGATTGTAGCATCGCAACTCGTTCATAGTGATTATTTATCGTGAAACAAACAAACAATAATCACTCAGTGGTGACCATGCTATCATAATCACGGAGTGGTGGCCATGGTATCATAATCACGGAGTGGTGGCCATGGTATCATAATCACGGAGTGGTGGCCATGGTATCATAATCACGCAGTGGTAACCATGCTATCATAATCACGGAGTGGTAACCATGCATCATAAACACGGAGTGGTGATCATGCTATAGTAATTACGGAATGATAACCATGCTATCATAATCACGCAGTGGTAACCATGCTATCATAAGATAGTCACGTGATCGACGATGCGCATGCGTCGAAGTCTTTTTTCGCTTGCAAAATGCGACAAGACAGATTTCGCGCCACTCGCGTTACTTTCAACCGCGTTCAGCCGAAAGGGCTGCTATAATTTCGACTACGTCCGATACGAAAAACGAATTTCGAATATCACCTTAATCGAATCGAAATTGAACACCCCTAGGCTCAGCCACAAATTACTAGCAGCTTTAGAAGCTAGAAACATGCTGGTGTGATTTTTTTAGAGGCTTGCATCCCTCGGCAAATTTGTAGCTTTCAGGCCGATGTTAAAAAAAGTTATAGTTGTCCCATTGCTGAATCTGACTAGGTTTCACCCATGATAAGACTCTGACCAATCAATAGTTTTTTTTTCATTCCATTTTGGCTTCATGAAAACTGAGCATTGCACAATGACATCTACTTGCTGATCATCATTTGACACCCTATGGAAGGCGAAGCGCATTCATAACTGTCCGGTCGAATATACCACTTTGATATGGTGACGCAGCGTTTCATCAATGTACAAACAATTGATTTGCTGGTCTCTTTTACCTTGACTCTTAGTGACATTGACTGTCTGCAACTGTTGAATCAACGTAAAAAAAAAACTAATTTAGGCTACTAACTACAGTCTTGTGGCTTGTGCAATGTGCATATTGATTTACTCAGGACAGTTTTACGTTTTTCGAAGATGCTGTTTTATCATTTAATCCTAAACTAATTTCTACTATGATAGACATGTTGTTTAATAATGTTAGTTCATAGGCTTTAATAAGAGCATTTTAAAGAGATTACACGTTATAACGTCAGCCGGCTGATGCAATACAGTAGCCTGCATTGTGTCAGCCGCATTGATTCATCACACAGCTCTGTAAGGCAATGGACATCACTCTTGGGAAACGGACGAAGACGCTATTCGAGCATGCTCTGAAGTCACAGAAAAAATCGCTACGATTGTTGGTGTCAGACTGACTGACAGTGTCAGTCAACGCTCAGTTTCACTGATTTATCAAACAAGGAGTTAGGCCCACAACTGGATCTGTGTCACCAAAATGAAATTGTGGAAAAAAAACTAAGATTAAGAATTTTGGTTCAATTTTGACAAATCATCCAACCATTCATAAGGAAAGAAAAACTTTTTTTGTTCCACCCTATACGCTTTAATGAATTTGTCATATGAAAATCCGGCAGCCAAAAAGTTGGAAAAATCAAGAAACTTTAAAGTAGATGTTTTGACACACATAAAATTATTGTTTCGCTTCACTACAAACACAATATCAGGTTAAAGAATTCTGTCTTGACAAGATTGATGTCGTACCTTCCGGAATTGAACCCTAAAACAGGTAATTCTTTTAAAAAACTGCGAAAACGTTGCATTAATGATCGAACATGCTTGTGATTGGGATTAGACTCATCGGGACCACATATATGCGCTCAAGTTCCTCGAACACATAAGAAATTTTTTTACAAAGAATGTCATAAGCGTGTGCCGATATTTTGTTAGTTTAAATAATCCAATTTTTGTTTTACCAAATCGTGTGTACTCCCTGTACTGAGAAAGCAGACAGGAGACTGAAAGTTGGGAACATTACTGCTAATACTGACAGAACATGCAACATGTTTAGCTCCCCATTGAATCGTGGTAGTAGGATTAGGAAGTTGCTCTTTGGAACACAAAGACTCATAGTCGTTGGTCGCTCTGAAATTGTAATAACGATCCGATTGTGGTACTGAAATCCCCATGCCCTCAAGTTGTTGAAAAATGGTGAGAGGAGTATGATAAGACCTACCAACATATTTATACTTTACATTGAAATTACAGGTTCTGACGTGTCGATGATAATGGTTGTTGGTTGTCCAATTTTTTTGGCATTTCGGACATTTGTATGTGTTGGCGTAGAAAGCCATGTTGAAAATATAACTGAAATGGTTTTTAAATAAATTCAAGTTGATGGTGCCCTGAAAGTGACAATGACTCCGTTGCACAAGACTTGCTACAGCCCCCCTCCCCATCCCACTTTAACGAATAAACAAAAATGTTGACTTTGAATAATTTTTCTACTTCCCCAATTTGGCAAAGTTCTACCCCTTGAAATTTTGTGGGGTCTTTGTGAAAGTGTGAAAGTATTGTTGTGCTGCGGTCTCCACGTTTAAAAGTGTAGGCTACATCCACAAAACAAGGCTAAACAGCGGAAAAAGCAAAGATGGTCCGATTATTGACATTTGGTATTTCTATTCATATTTAAAGCATTTACCCCAGGGTTATTTAGAATAAACTCTGGCAGTTCGACCCCACACCCAATGAAAAATTTAGGTAACTTATATACAAAAAAAGTTACATTTGTCACTTTCTCAACCACCCACGAACTATCTGGTCGTTGCTGCCTTGCAAATTCTAAAAAATCCTGGTGAAATAAATCATTTAAAAATTCCAAAAAATCCTCTTTGTTTGAGATTAGTTCGCTAACTTTAAAACAGTGTCTGTGCCATGTGAAGCATGGAAAATTTTTAAAGAATTGTTCAGGCAATGGCGTAAAATAAATCCAAAACTGTAATTAAGTTTAAAACGATGTTTTTGTTGTTCAAAAATAATACGAATTAACTGGTTACGAATCTCTTCTATACTTTGATGTGATAACGAAAAGTTGAAAACATCTTGAATTTTGTTTCCAACCTTTCTTGAATCCACTATGCTGGAGTGATGTGTCATAAACGTTCTGAAAGAAAATATGCCTGTGAGACATTGGTAAAAACTTTAATGGATTTAACATTTTTATCACACTAAAGAAAATATGCAAAACCTTTTGTCTTCAACATTATATCTCTTACTTTAATTGATCGTCGATTGTCTCTTCATTTACTTCATCTCTGTCTGCTTTCTCACCTGTCCTGTAAAAGATCTTAAATGAAATTTCATTGAGTTTAAAATTTTCTCATTGTTATTTCTATCAACAGTTTACCACAATAAGAATTTCAATACTCACTCCTCAACAGCAGGGTTTGGTTCCTCGATCATGTTGTCACCAGTTTGATTTTGCGACCAATCAATCTCCCTGTCAATATTTTACAATTAGCGCGCTGTTGTAAATAAGACATACCACACCAAGAATTTAAACACTCACTTCCAATACTCGGGATTTGATTCCTCATCCATTTTGTTGTCAGTTTCATTTTGGGACCAATCGTTCTCTCTGTTAATATTTTACAATTAGAGCACTGTCAAAAATAAGGAATTGAACAATAATAAAGTCAAACTTTACCTCCAAAGAGCTGGGTCCAGATCACCTTCTTCAATTGCTGTTTGTCGTCTGTAAGAATTTAACACGTCGCTAAGTGGAGCTAAAGAGCTATTTTGCAAAAAAAACTTGTGAGAATGTTCATCTGAAATTTCTGTTTTTGTAGAGATTTGAACAAGCATTACTTTGTAAAGTCAGGCGTTTAACAATATGTGTGAACAATCCAGAGAACTAGCGTTACATATTTTGTCAAGTGTTTAACAATGCGTGTGAACAATTATGATCACATCATGATTTACAGAACATGCTTACAGTTAGTATAATCGATTGGTTTGTTGATGCACACACACTTACTTTTTGCATCCTTTGGCATGCAGAGATCGACTGTAAGTTTTTGAAAACGATTGTTGACATAACTCACAGGTCCATCGAATATTGAAATGTTTTTTCCTGTGCCTCTCCAAATTGCGTTTTAGTGTATAAGACCGACCACAAATCTCGCAAGGAAACATGTTGAATGTAATGTCACTGACTCAAACGCGCGATTTTTATATAGACCTAACCTTTTTCCTATATTCAACTTAAATGTTATGTTCACAAGACTACAAGATTTCCATGAGATGGTGCAATCCTCACTGCTTAAAATAGCGTATGTCGTCATACCGAATTGTCAAGGATCATAGTGATCAGTGCCGGATTATGGGTCTGCTGGCCTGTAGGCACATTTTATAAGTGGCCCGAAAATCAGGGTTGCCAACTAAAAAATTAGAATTATCAGTGTTGCCAAATCTGTCACAAAGATCGTTGTTGCAACTGTAACACAGGGTACCGTGCAAAAACTTGGTCATATGCCTAACTAAATAACACCTTCGCGCGTTTTTGCGATTGAAAACGCGTTAACTAGTTTTTGGAGGTCAATCTTACGGAGTAGATCGCTTTCAATACGCTACACAAAAGTGCCAGTGTACCAAGACGTTGTTGACACATTGTTGATCGTTTAACCGTTAACGTCTTTAATTCGTTTCAGTTGTAAAAACGAGAGTTCCCCCGAGCAATTCGTAGCCATTAGAGACAAGTAGGCTACATTCTAAGTGCTAGTGTGCTACTTCAGTGTTCGAAAATGCATTATAAACACCAGTAGTGTGCAGCATTTTAAACATCTTCTGGGCACTTCCTATTGCTGCTGTTTCATCGCGTCTTTGCTCTTTATAGTTTTTATACCAGCACATAAACTGACGAAATTCTGATGGGAAGTCGGAAGACAGGTCCTTTAAATAAGTTACACACCAATCAGACCAGCAATAGCAACACCGATGTCTTTAACAGACATTGAGTCGTACTCAGTCAAAACCCAAAACCTCTGCAGCACCATGGAATATGCATTAACACAACCTAACGCCACGTTTGTTTCGTTGAGTCACCCAATTAACATGCGAATTTTTAAAAACATCAAAAAGGAAGTGGCAACATGTTTCAATTCGTCTTTTTTAACGATTTTTGCAACCTTTAATTCATCTGGAAAAACAGAGCTATTAAGATAAATACTTATTAATTTAGAAAATATTTAATTTGAAAACATGATTAATTTTTTACTGATTTTAAAGTGGCCTGGATTTTTGACTGGCCTGGATTTTTGACTGGCCTGTAGGCACGTGCCTACTTTGCCTAATGGTTAATCCGGCACTGATAGTGATGTCATTGTCAATGCAACCTCGCTATTTCTGAAGTGTTCGGTGTAAGTAGGCTACCTTATTGATTGATTATACTGTATTAGATGTTGCCGAGAGGTAGGCTACTGCCGCGTTGTTTATCTACCTCAAAATTGTTCTTTGAACAAAACCACACACACAAAACAATTCTTTACATGTTTTTTTAATATTTAAATTTTTAATAATTTTTTATTGAGAAGTTGCTTCAAGACGCCTCCTCTTCCTTCTTATTTTCGATGCTGAAAGGACAAAAATTATTGTAATTTTGGTAGAATATTAGCCTAAATTTTTTCATAACTGAAACAAAGATTAAAACAAAAACGTTACACACACTGAACCAAACGTTAGAAAGATTTAATTATTTAGACAAAACAGAAAACTTACTTCTTTTTTGACGAGTAGAAGGCATAGTTTGCTTCTCATAAGGTTGATTATTATCTGACGAATCATGATTTCGGCAGATGGGTTCTGAAATAACAAAAAAGAAAGCTTAATAATCATATTGCAATCTATAGTCAAAGCCGATGTAGTAGCAACACATTATTATTCCTTTTCAATATCAACCTATTTGAACAAGCTGAAAATGTTATGACTCTAATCGATTCTTATTAAATTGCATTCATCAAATGTCAGCATTTGATGAATGCAAAATAGAAGTGCTACGATAGTGATAAAATAATAAACTTTTAAAACAAAATTTGGAAAACTTACATGTGCGGGATGATGCATCTCTCTGTGATGAACCAGCTCATCACAGATCGCCGTCATGATTTCAACGTTCATGAGGTATTCTTGCTCCATCTTGCATTTCAGAAATGAACCGTATGTTGAGTGCTTCCATAATATAAGCCGACTTTTCCCTCCAAATCTGACCAGCGCGCGTTTCAAATGGCGATGTCATGCTCGATTGAATTCTTTCAAAAACATTGCATTCAATATAAGTCACAATCCATGAAAGTGACTAGTTAAAAAGACATATCAGTCATTTGACTTATACCCCATATAACAGCATATACAAACTGCAAAACTTTGATACAGCAAAAACCTCATTCGTTTTTTTTTTATCACAATTGAGTCCACACGAGTTTCTGCAAGATGCAATCATTTCAAAGGCGCGAAATTTAAAATCTATCATGCGGTAACGAACTTTTCAACCAAGTACTATTCAACCTTTTCAACCAAGTACTCTTCAACCATTTCGACCAAGTACTCTAACGGTTAGATTACATCTGATACCTTGGGGACGGACATTGAAGTTATTACGGAATTGTTTCAATGCTGGAAAGTTTTGACCAATGCTGGTGCAACAACACTCAAATGTTATTTTGTCTTGTGTGGCTTTATGTGTTGCAACACTTAAATGTAATCTTGTGTCAAAATGTGTCTTCACCTGTTACCAGGAAGTGACGTCTTCGCGTTTCTGCCATAGAGGATTTTCTGTCTATCGGTTTCAAACATGCAAGCTTATAGTTCAGTAGCTGTCCAACTGAGAAAACAAGCTGAAATCGCGATGGAACACATGCCCAACCTACCTCACGTCAGTTGTTACGAAGGACTGGTCGAGTCTGAAAAGTTGAACGTGGAGGCCAGACAAATGCAAAAAATCTCCGACGGAGTGAGGTTGAAGTTTTCCGAAATCGCCGAACAAGGAGATTTATTACCGCAAGGGTGGCGGTTTGTTACGGAAAGGGATATTGAAAGTGAGACAAGGGTCTTTCCACTTCTCAACAGAGCAGCTAAAGGAAGTGGCGGCATTGCTTTTCCAACAGGATCCGTACATCTTGTTCGTTCCAAAAACAAAGACAGAGGCCTAACTATCAATATTATTTTGGGCCACTGCAGAGGAGGACGAAAACTGTTCTCGTTTGAATCATATCGAAGCAATCAAAAAAGAAATTTGTCCGGATGAATTTCGTCTTTCTTTTTCAACGGGCAAGGTCTTCGCCCCTCGTCACTACGTTCGTTTTGTGTATCAGCGGTGTGAGGAATTTTACATTGCCTGCAAGGGGAAAGATCGGTTGTCAGAAGAAGGCCAACAGCAGTTGAAATTTTTTTCAAAACATCTCATCACACCCGAACAAGCTCAAGAACCTCCGTTTAAACGTGCTCGTGTAGGATAATTCACTTTCAATAAAAGACACGAAATGTTTCATTGGACTTTTATTGTGTAAGGTATATACATAGTAGGCTAGGCCTATAAGGTGGTACACATATGTAATAATAAAAACAATGAAAACTATCAATACTACAAAAAAGTGCTCAATGCTAAGCAAAAAAGCAAAGCAGAGCAAATTAAATCAAACATAGTTATTACTATATGAAGCCTTTACAAATTGTTTCACCTAACGGATCATCAGAAGGTCTGCAAAAACATGCAAAAAAAATAATGAATCGATAATTCTTGAAAAGATATTAAATATTACAACTGTAATTTAATCTGCAAAAAAAAACCTTTAAACCTGTACTTCCTGAAAAGATATTAAATATTATAACCGTAATCCAATCTGCAGAAAAAAACCTCAGAATTACTAAGGGCTAACTTCATCCATTACTACAAAGTTTCAATGGATTTGTCCATCTGGAAACCAAGCAACTTGATGGCAACTTCTATGACATCACAAAAAAGCAAAATGCAGTTTGATGATCAATGCAACCTGTAGTAATCTGAACAAAATAAATGGAAATTGTTTGTTTAAAAAACCTGTAAAAATTAAATGAGATTTATAACCTGTAAGAATCAAATGAAATTTAATTTTTTCAAAATTATAACCTGTGAAAATCACAAGGAATTGTGATGATGTAACCTGTAGTAACCTGAACAAATGAAATGAAATCTGTTTCTAAACCCGTGAAAATTAAATGAGATTTATAACCTGTAAAAATCAAATGAAATTTTTTTAAAAATAACCTGTGAAAATCAAAAGGAATTTATTTTATTTTGAAGTACTTGAGTTTAAATTTGTTTCTATGACGACATTTACCCACCAGTTCGGAACGCTTGTTCAAAAGGTGGCCACTATCAGCCTTCAGAATGGCCAGCTTTTCAGCCAAACATAGACCACAATTATTACGACCACCTCCACTATAAGGCCGAGCACAGCTGTGGATGGACCAAGATATTTTAGGATCAACACCCTTGTCCTTAAGGTCCCAAACTGCCTTAGCTAGTTCGGTGCTGTTTCGTTTAGAACTATCATTGAAGGTACATTTATGGTTGGAAAAACGTTTTTTAAAAGTAGTTTCACAACAACCAATGTAATTAAGGACCTTCGCGCCGTTATCAATGGTAGCTTTGTAAACAACGGCCTTCTGCAAGCATTGCCCATTCAAAGGACAATCTGGCTTCACCCTGCAATTGCAACCAGGCTGCGATGGTTCATTATCAGTCTGCAATATTGCTTTATTGTGGGAGGATATGATGCTTGCAACATTCGGAGTACAACTATAGCTCAGCTTAATAGTGTTACGGTTGAATATTTTATGCAATCTATGATGGGGCGGAAAGTGTATGGAAACAAGTTTGAAAAATTCCTTACCAATATTGCTATCAACCTGCAAGCTAAAAGGAGGGTTAAACCATAAAATTTTCCGACTCCTTTTCCTAGATGTTTGTAAGTTATTAGCAGGGTTGTAGCAAACTCTCTCCGCAAAACCACTTTTCAATAGGGCATCATTATAAACAGATGCGGTCTTATCAAATTCATTTTGGCCAAATGATGTGGCGGACAATCGCTTTGCAATCATAGTCGGGATTTGTCTCTTAATGTTGGGTGGGTGATTAGACTGGGCATGGATGTAAATGGGATCATTATTGGGTTTTCGATAAGGCCAGAATTTACCAGATAGCAAATTCAAAGTGACGTCAAGAAAATCAGTTTCAATTAGACCAGTATCCACAGTAATATTTAAGCCATGTTGTTTAAATAATTGAATGACATTTTTTCTCAAACGATCAACCTTAGGGCCAGATAAATTACGCAAAATAGCCAGACCATCATCACGATATAACCCAAGCATGTCTCTGTCAACAACAGCAGAAAGTTCGTTCAAAAGAAACAAGCCGACCAACTCACAAATCTCAGCACCATCAAATGAGCCCATTGTAACATCGAACAAACCATCTTTCTTAGCCCAAGTTTCACCACCATCAAAAAGCAACGATTTCCTAGCATGGAAAATTGTTTGTATGATACAATCATCCAAATCCATAAATGGTTTGGCAAACTCAATTGCTTTACACAAAAGTTCCTCCGTAATGGATGGGTAAAAATCAACAATGTCAAATTTCAAAAAGGTGCATTGACGTTTAGATGGAATAGCCTTAAACCAGGATAACACAGAGAAATGGGAAATAGTTAAAAAAATCTAGGAAATGCTAGGAATACCCCACTGAACCCCTACACAGTGGTCCATGTTCAGTTAATCCTAAGAAAGTAAAAGATGTGCAGTCACTGGCACGATATCTGGGAGAAGAGGGAAGAGAATACATGAAGACCTTGAATACGCACATGCCTCACGGTGAACCTGAAGAAAAGTCCGATTATGAAGAGTGACCATGACTTTGAAATGTTGTAAACATTGCTGCATGATAGTTTTGCCTTTCTCTGTGTAGTTGAATCAATCTTATTATATTCTGTGCCCATTTTCTTATTAATAAAATAGTCAAAAAAGAGTTGGTAGCACCATACAATCTTGTTGATTTGTAAAAGGGCCCAATTTTGGTGAATTAACTTCCCCACAATTTCGTAGCGGAACCTACCCCTGATGAAATTTTCATGCTTGTTACTACTTACCAGTATATCTAAACATATAACCAATATTGAAGTTCCAGCACTAAGATAAATGGCAGTAAAAAATAAAACGCGTTTATCTCAAAATCACATTTCTGGTAATTGGGCCCTTATTGAATTCATGTATTCATATACATAATATAAAATCAAATATAGTTATTACTATCTGAATCCTTAACAGCCTGTTTCAACTATACGGATCATCAGAAGTTCTTATTTAAGAATTTATTCTTATTCAAGAACTTCTGATGATCCGTGTAGGTGAAACAGGCTGTTAAGGATTCAGATAGTAATATAACTATACTGTATTTGATTTAATTCGCTCTACTTTGTTTTTTGGCTTAGCATTGAGCACTTTTTGTAGTATTAATAGTTTTTATTGTTTTTAATATAAATATTATAGGCATACGAAGCCGAGTAACGTGATCAAGTTTAACATCTTCAAGTTTATTATTCATATAGAAACTTGTTAAACTTGATCACGTTACTCGGCTTCGTATGCCTATGGTTCAACAGGACAAACTCTCCACCGAAG
Source organism: Aplidium turbinatum (assembly GCF_918807975.1). Lineage (NCBI taxonomy): Eukaryota > Metazoa > Chordata > Ascidiacea > Aplousobranchia > Polyclinidae > Aplidium > Aplidium turbinatum. The sequence continues at coordinate 21,604,004 of NC_137476.1, read as the reverse complement.
CTCTATAAATATTATACATAGCCTATACAAGCAATTTAATTTTATATGTAGGCTATGGCGCACAAGTCGTTAACAGCACGGTCGTTCGCAGTCGGACTGGAATGAAACTTTGCCACAATAGACCTCATTGATGGCCCACGACAACGTTTTAATAAAAAATAAACACAATAATGCCCACAAACGAAAGACAATGGTCCTTGGATCGTGGTAGAGTTGTAGGTAGACCCACTCGATCGAGTGTAAGTTCATAAGGTCGACAAATTCATCATGGAAAGGTGGAAGGCCGTAGGAGTCAAAATATTCACTTTGATGCTCTTTACTCAGGAAAACAGCCACTCAATGCTCACCGGGTTGGTCGCTTTTGTCAGTGTTGAAAACGTAGGCGGCAGGAGGAGACGCATCTCGAGGTAGCATGTCTCTCGCGTAAACTCCTTGAAACACACGCTTTAGACAGGAGTCGTTGTATAAAATTCTCGAAATCTGGTCCGAGTTCATGCTGAATAATCGAAAATGACGCTTTTGTTCCAATCAATTTCTAAAAAATTGTCATGCTCCGCGTAAACAATTACGTTAATGGTTTGTGTCAAGACTGTCGCGAAATGAATTTTCAATCTTAAGTTACCATGCTTTATCAGTTCAAAATGGTTTGCTCCAGACCCAAGGTCAGGTGTCAAGTCAAAGGCAAACAGCGTATAACCACCCGGATATTCCGATCTAGAAATGCCATTTCCTTCATCCGCATAATATTGGCTAGTCCCAGTAAACAGGGAAAGGTAGCTGCGGATAAATTTTCCATTTGCGAAATCGGGTTGTAAAGGTCGTGACGGGATCTGTTTACCATCGTTTGCGCTTTTTCAAACTATTAGCCTTTTTGCTTTTTCTCGGCCTTTTAGCTGAATGAGATGAGAAGAAGGCTTCTTGTGGTGGGGGTTAGAAAGTTCTTTTGGTTGGGGTCACAACTCTTGTAAACAAGTTCATACCGGCCTGTTTAGATCGTTGCATGGCCGCATCTTTGACACTTTTTCCTACCAATGCATCCGAGGCGAACTGTGCACCAGTCTTTAAAACCTCCTTGCCAACCATTTTGGCTCCTGATTTAAAGAGAGGTAAAACCGCTTTGCCTAGACTGGAAAAAAATACTGCCCAACCCATAACCGTTTTGATATTGAGCGCCGGTAAAAAAGCCTAGAGTTCCATGCCCAACTTGTGAGACATAATAATTTTCATAAGCTTTTGCATTGCAACAAAACGCTGGCTTGTAGGGCATTATAGCTGGTGAAGAAGTCTTTTTCGAAAATGAAGAGTCACCACTACCTTTCCTGTTTCAAATAGAACTGGGTTGCCTTGATCATCTCGCAGTGATATATGTATGATACTAAAGTTTTTTCGTTGCACAAGATGATAGTGCACTTTTTCACTTCTTCGATAAATCTAATCACCAGTCTTCCCTTCCACCGGTATGACACCCAACAAGGGAGCTAAAGTGTCACCGACTACGCGTGGTTCGACCACGTCACAATACAAATAGATAGAGTAAAAACCCTGACGTAGATCCACGCGGTGTATCGATTGATACTCCCCAGTTTTAAAACGTTTCCTGTTAAATCCTAACATTTCAGATAGCCCTACACCCAGAATAAGACGGACACCGCTGTCAATTGTAAAATTCACAGGCCTCGTGTAAGGGTCGTAATACATTCGAGAAGGATATTCATTTCCCAATCGGAGCTTCAATTTTGTTTCTAAAACTTTAAGGATGCTTTGAGGGTTGGGGTAGTGACCAGGATCCAAGCTCACGATTGTTACATCAAACCAATTAATATACTGCACCCAATGATTGAGTGAATTCTTAACATTCCTCCAGGAGTGAGGGTATTGAACTTCGGCGATGCCAACTTCCCAATCCCCTTCTAAATTGATTTCTTTTGGTAGTCTGACCACATAATCCGTCAATGTGTTGGTTGGAAAGAATTTGATAGAGCTGTTTCTCGGAAGGGTAAGGTAAAACATTTCGCTTTGGATATTTTATTTTAGGTTGGATCATAACCAACCCTAAACAGTTGGACAGCAACACGATCCAAAGTCTGTGGGGGTCCTCCGTTAAAATCAGGTTGTATAAACTGAACGAGATCACAATCAGAATAACAGTCATCTGGAAAAAATAGACTATTTCACTTCTGCGAACGTTCTTTCCACACATTTTTCACTCAGCCATAACGCACAACACCCGCTTCGTCAATCCAGCAATTAAACTTGTCCGGATAACCGAGCCACTTTACAAAGATTTGTTTTGTTCGACCTTTTTTCCTCCTTCCCAAAATCGCTTCTACCTTGTAGATGTCGTTTGTTTTAAAAACTTTTTGAATTTCTTGTTCGTAAAAGGTACCTTGCAGTGTTTCCTCATCTAAATCTTTTAAAATATAAACCTGTGGGTCTCCGGGTAAAGCTTTGTCGACAAGAAACAACTCCTCTGTCCAGTTTGGTAAATATCCTTTTTGAAAATTGCGTCTGTGTTTGCTAATGCGAACCAACGAACCAACTTCGACTTTCGGTTTTTTAGGTAAAGAAACACCTCAGTAAAGCGTTTGCCAAACGGTAGGCACTTTAACATTACCCACCAGTCGAAAAGGTACGCAATCATGCGTGACATGTTCATTCGCGATTCAGCTGATTTCAGTCATGTGACTCGACACGTGATATTTTGATCGAAAATTTTTGATACAAAGAAATTTAACTGAATGCTTCACCTCAACCACCGTTGCTTAATGGTTAGGGCAGAGGAGTAGTAATTTCGATTTCGTGGGTTCGATTCCCACCCTCTGCTAATACTATTTTTTCTTCTGCAACTGAATTGAGTGCAAGAAGGATCTTAATGACTGCAATCAATGGAGTTTATAAGGAAAATTGTGACTAAAACACAAAGCAATTTCACATTGAAAAGCAGGCACTCTTCGACGAGTGGGTGATGCAAAAGTGCCTACCTTGCCAAACAACCTCTTGATTTTCAGGATTCACAGAAGCCGGAGTGCGTTTGATGCTTCGGTGATACGAGTGAGTATAGGATTGAACCAACTTGGGTAAAATATCAATGAACCGTTTCGCTTTCTTGTATGTGAAATAACGCCACATACGACTTTTCAAGGTGCGATTAAACCGCTCCACAATGCTGGCTTTTGTCTCCTGGTTATGAGATGTAAAGAAATCAATACCGTGGTTTTTCAACCATGCTTGAAAGATTTTATTTGTAAACTCTGTACCTTTGTCTGTTTGCAGAGTCCTAGGTATTGACTTTCGGATAATTTTAGAGAAAGCCTTGTTCAAAGTTTTACCGGTTTTATCTTTTAATGGCACAACCCACGCAAATTTCGAAAACACATCAATACACGTCAAAAGATATTTGAAATTGCGGTTTTCTTTTTTCAGAGCAGACACATCAACCAAGTCAGCTTGAAATTGTTCTCCTATACCACCGACCACCACACGACGACGCGGAAATTGATGACGCACTGGTTTGTGAAGGGTATAACATCTTGAGGCATGAGCCATGATTTCACTGGTTTTTGACAACCTTTTGCAGTCTTTCAGCACCTCCAAAACTTGCAGGATTTCCCGGATTGTAGTAGTTCAGTGATGCTGACGCCATGTCACCTTTTTAACGCTCGCAGAAGGGCGGAGCTCTTGCAAAACTTGTTGAAACTCTGTTAACCCCACTGGTTGGAAGCTTTTTTAGATTTGTGAACAACAGCTGATACCAGATGCTTTATATTGGAATTGAGAATCACCTGTCCGTGAATTGTGACCTCACCAGAATTGTTCCAGCCCAAGGATGAATTCTTTTTTATCAAGTCAATGAGACTGCGACTTTTTCCAAGGTAACTCTTTGCTACTCCAACCAAAATATCGTCTTCGGTAAATTGTTTTTTCTCTTCCACAACAACTTTGGTCGGGATGTTGGCATATATTTGTCGCAATACACAATGTACTGCTGCAGGACTTGGTCGTAAAGCCTTACTTTTTCGCTTGTGGGTAGGTCGAGTCGGTGAAGGATTTCATTCATTTTCGAGTCCAAGTCACTCATCGCGTTTACTAGCAGTGGCTTTTGAATATTTTTTTCCCGAATTGCTTCTAAAAGACGCGGTTCCACTAGACTCATCTTTTTGACACTTTTCATTTCTTATTTTGAGGTGAGAGTACCAATTAATCCAGCGATCGCCGGAATGACTGCGGATAAAAGTGCTCCTAGAAACCCACCACGTTGGATAAGTCGTCGTTTCTTTGTGAGACTAGCTCGCGTAAAGCTTCTTATGCTTATATAATCTTGCTTTGTGTGTTGAAGAAATAGGAACGTTACCCTTCAGTATGTTGTAACAACAATCACAAACACACTTAATCAAGTCGTTGTCTGCTGATTTTATAACCCCCTTGGCGACATTGGGAGTCGCTTTAGAAAGAAGTTTCAGAGCATCGATATGACGTTGCAAACGAGCAGTCATTTTAAAAGACTGGAACGTACACAGAATTTATTTCTCCAGGAAAGACGCCGGTCCGCAGTCGAAACTTTTCCGGGGTGCTTTGCTTAAAGTCCAAGAGTAAATAACCAAAGGGCTTGGCAGTCGCGTCTGTAAATGCTTGCTGGAGGACGCTAGAACGTTTCGGGTAAGCTTGCTTCGCTAAATGGAGTATCTGAGAGTTGTCTCTGGGGTTTTTAAACACCACCAGATAATGAGCATTGAGACTAATCGTTCGATGTTCCTTGCCTTTGTGAAAAAGGTTTTGAACAATATACATGACACTGATGTTTTTATGGTGACTACCTTTGGTAAAAAGATCGGTCACACTGCGGTTTGTCTCACTCATTAAATCGTCAATAACAACCAATGTTTTTTTTTGAAGAGTTGAAAGTGTCGTTTGATGGTAAACCTTGCAGGAACTCGACATTGGCGATCGTCTTAAACCTTTCTTGCCACTCTCCATAACACCACAACACCCTATCTGGGATAGGGGACATCATCTCTTTAATGTGTTCTAAAAACCTGACCACAAACTCAATTTTACCGCTTCCAGTTGGGCCAGCAATAATAACACAAGTAAATGGATGCTGAAAACGAACACCCATCTTACTCGACAAGACACAAAATGACATTCGATATTGATAGCATCAGGCAGCATACCCTTTTATTTCGTGAAAAGACAACATATAAATATCAAACACATGTTCAACAATCAACGTAGAATGAATAACTTTTTTTTTAACTTTTTCAACTCTTTTAAAACATTACTTGTAGGTTTTAACTGCCCTTTATCAGAACTGACGATGCACTGAATAAGTGCGAAATATATTTTCTGTAACATCTACTGACAACTGATCCCTGTTACCTTAGCAATTGAGGTTTTAGCTTTCTAGAATGAATAAAGTAGAATATTTATGTTATGTAAACTTTTTGAAGAGTTCCAATCACATGTCGACATACAGGACAACTTTCTAAATGTACTACACATCCACTGCAAGCACATAAATGCTCACAAGGAATGATTACCACATCGATCGTACAATCCAAGCACACTTTACATTGTAACGTTTCACAATCTGTATTGCTTCCGTCGTAGGCCTATCTTTCGTTTCATGCAATAAAGACGTTTCATCACTACGATTAGAGATTGTTCTATTCATCTTCAAATAGTTACATTGCTCATTTACTTTCGCGTGTTCTGTCCAAGGACATTGAAAACCCGCCATGAAAAAGGAGGTGTCGCACCAAAAACAAACAACCTTTCTCTCTTCTCCAGTGTAGCACAACCCTGCTCTGGCAAGAGAGGCTTTTTCATGAAATAGATCTGAAGGTGCGTAAACAAACGACACAACCCGATGTCTCTACTTTTCCATTGTGACAGTTTGTGATTGAGTTGAGGGTGGTCGAGGTGAAATTAAACCTCTTTGAAGTAAGAGTCCAGCAGGTAAGAATCCACCTACGGTACTCGAAAAGATGCCGGTTTATTCAAATAGGGTTACTTCCGCACGACATCTAACACAAAATCGAACCCCATTTTTTTTTTGGATAAACTTACAATGAGGACAGGGATTCATAGTATAGGGATCGCCAACTCGGCTGAAAATCCGACAATCGGAGTGCAAAAGTGTTGCCAGATATTTTTTAAACAAAATATTATTTTGGCATTTTTAAAGAGTAGTAGTCGCCCAAAGCTTGTCCCTTTAAAACTAACCTGAAGTTTAAAGTTGCACAAGATTGAGTTAAAATAGTTTGTAGTTGTGTAACTTTGCAATAAGAATGTTCTAAATTTATGTACCAAACTTAAATAAAAACTTGCAGGTGTAAAAAAAATTATTAGAAACCAGTTAAGAACAAAAAAAATTAAGAAAATTAAAATACACCTCAGGAATAAAGAGCTTCATGTTTTAATTGTTGAAGCCGGTAATTATTTTTCAAGTAGGCTTAGTATATTTTATGTACAAGAGAGGGTAAATTTGCCAAAAATATGATAGTTTGATAAGTTAGGGCTACCATACGTCCTCTTTTAAGAGGATTTGTCCTCTTTTTTCAAGAAAAATAAATTGTCCTCCGAGGACACTAAAAAATGCTCAAATGTCCTCTTTTTTGACAGTTTGAGTTTTCATGTTTGCATTTTCAACGGGATTATATTGCTTGATGACGTTTCAGCGACGGCTTGTAGGCTATTTGTTTTCCAAACATTTTGTATACGGTACCAATCAGTGACGTTCGGTGGCTTAAACCGTTGGGAAAGCAACTTGTAAATATGCTGCAGCAAGGTAGTAGGCCTAGGCACGAAGGGCGTAACCGTCGGGCGAAGCCCGAAGGCGTGTTGCCGAAGGCAACACCTCCAGCGGGGGGTCTGGGGGGCCTCCCCCAGAAATTTTTGAAAAACACTTCCAATTTGGTGCGCTCTGAGAGCATTTTCAAAACAAATCAAACATAAAAATCTGTCAAATTGTGCTTCGCCTATGTCGTGATCATACATCCATTTAATGTTTAGAAGTCATGAACAATCTTAATTTTAACATTGCAGGACCAAAATCCAGTGTTAAACATGGAATAATAGTTGTCTAAATATTTAATTCGTCATGAATGTTCATTCATTCTCAGATATTCAGTTAGGCCTACACTACAAAAACTAACACTTAGGTCTAAACATTACAACCGCAAGCAATTTGTACAAAAAGCTGGATAAGTTTGCCTCCTGAGTATAGAAGCTTAACAAACTAAATATTGCAGCCGCACCTGAACGTTCATTGGCGAAGTAACGTTATATCAACGCTGTAAAAAGGGCAAAGGCATGACTATGAAAGTTAGTAGGCTAAAGTACAGTACATGGCGAGGAGACATCAAAAAACAGCAACAATTATTTCGGCATTATGATGCTTGTGCTGTGTACCGTGACGAGCACCATTCTGACGAGTTAGTCTAGCCGCTCTAGCGAATGTATGCATTGACGTCACTGGGAAAGCAAGACTCACCTGGTCTCACCATAACACATCTGATTGGCTAAGCAGCTGGTGACGTTTTGCAAAACGAGTGATGATTGGATAAAACGAAGGCGTTTTTTGACATTTTTGAATCTGGGTAAGCAAGTTTGATAGTTGCTTACCTAGAGCCTCAGTGATTGTTTCTGACAGAAGCGTTTGCGTTAATTGGCATTTATAGGCAAGACATGCGGTTTGGTGAGGATTTAGACTACTCACAAGCGTTACGAGTAATTCTAGTCACGAATACAGTAATTTTCAAGTTAAAATAGACATGATAAAAATAATAAGAAGTTAAACCTAGAATTCAATCATTATAATCTACTTTGCATAGTTTTCTCTCAGGTAAGCACTGCTTTCCTTGCTTTCCCTCACCGATCGTCACTGGTACCAATGTAACATGCTGATATATAAATTCTACAAGGAATTGGCGCATTTTATGCAACTGTTTTTGAACGTTCATTGCCTGGTTCACTGTCTGTAAGATATTAAACAACATTTTAAAGGCCATGCTCACACTTTCACAATTTTTTTTTTTACCTTCATACGCTTTATGTTGATACAACGCTTGTAGACGTTGCTGATTACCAACTCAGTTTGGTTCGTTTGTTACTTGAAACAAATCGAAACGATTGTCTAAAAGTGCAATGTGAATAACTCCTAACCTACAGCAAAAGAAATAGTGGCATAGATGGGCCTACAGCTTTGCAAGGAAAGGAACAGCTTTTTAGTTCACGCCGTTTTTAGCATCTTAACGGTCGTGTGCAGCCTACTGTTTTAATCATATTTCTTGCAAATATAATTTAACCATTTCGTTAAGGCTGACCATTCCTTGTTGAAAAAAGTTAAGGCGTGGCTACTTGGAGATCGTGCCTGATTTGTCACATTTTGCAGATTTTTGCGATCATTGCTGTCTGACTGAAACTGTCTAAAAATTAGGGATTTTTTTCACTTTTTGCTCACTCTAATATAAAATCATTCGTTGTCTTAAGGAAGCACTAAAAATGATAAAAAATAAGTCAAACGTTCAGTCAATCTGTTTTCGTGCATTTTTTTGTGTAACTTTTGCTGCATGCATAGGCGTTTAGGCTACTATAATGATCTAAAAAGATTCTTCAGACTTAAAATTTTACTTGCTGGCGAAACGTGTCCTCTTTTTAGGCGATGAAAATATGGTAGGCCTAGATAAGTAAACAATAAAATTGCTTTAGATTAGTTTTAAAATATTTATTTACGGGCAAGTTTTGGGCAACTACTACTTTAAAAGTGCCAAAATAATATTTTTTCTAAAAATTTAAAAACTATCTGGCAAGACTTTTACACTCCGGTTGTCGGATATTCAACCGAGTTGGCGATCCCTAGGCCTATAGTATGAATCCCTGAATGAGGGAAGTACTTTGCGTGCTCTACGCAGGGAACGTCAGTGGATGCCCAATGATTCAATCCTCCCCCACAACAAAAACAACGGACACAGTCTTTGTCACCATAATAATAGAAACCACTATCCGCCATATCCTCAGGACAATGGAGAGAACTTGAAAAATACTTTTTATATTCCTTATTCTCTTGAAAGGTAGTCATTCTAGCTCTTTTTTCCACCAAATGAGGATCAGAAGGAGTTGATTCTGGACAAACAATGAAAGATAAACCACCTGAAAGTGCCACATATTTATTTGTTTTTGCAACACTTGAAGATCCAAAGTTCCTTTCCACTGCCATCACATCAACTAAGGACAAATGATACTCCACTGCTGTATATATAACCTTCAACTCAGAAAAAAAGAAGAAGATTGGTGCAATAATATCAAAAAATCTGATGCAATGGTTGTGCCATCGTGGTAAGCTTTGTACAAGACCGCTACCTTTATAAACAAGACACAATATAAATTTCTCCTAAACAAGTACAGGACACTGCTTTTGACTCTGCCAAGACTGCTCTGCTAAGACTCTGTCAGACTGCTGCTCTGCCAGAACTCTGCTTTTGGCTCTGCCAGCAGATATCGATCGGACCCTCCTCTACTGCTGGAGTCCACACGTCCGTCACTTCCCTGATGAGAAAATCCATGAATGTCACATCGACCAAACCGTGAAACACCCTGAAAAAATTTTGTGGGGCTGTTACTGTTTCCATGGTGTGGGATCTCTTCGTCCGGTCGAAGGAAAGATGATATCTGCCCAATACATCAACGTGATAGAGAAAAAGGCGATTCCAAACATGCAGAAGGCGTTTCCAGATGGTTCAGGGGTGTTTCAGCCGGACCTTGCTTCTTGCCATAGGCCTACGTCGAAAATTGTGACCATTTTTTTAAAAATTAAACAAGATAAAAGTTTGTTTGTTTATCTTTATCCTGCATTGCGGGAAAGCGGAGTTGAGCGCTATGCATCGGTGTACGCCTCCCGACATACACCTGACCCACGCTGCAGCCGACTGCAATGTCTGTTTTCGGTTGTCTACTCTACTTATGACTTAAATTTGGTAATACCCATTACTCGAAATCGATCACTGGGTAGAAGCAATTATCGTAAAGTTTCTTGCCCAGAGAAACAACAGCAAGTGCGGGTGGCTGGAGTCGAACATGCAGGCTCTCGACTGCGAGCCCAACGCGCTAACAACTTGGCCATTGCTGCCGACAAAAGTGTTGAACTGGTCTGGAAACTCACCAGACTTAAATCCTATCGAAAATGTTTGGTCAATCCAGGGACTACTTCTCTGTAGTCCCGGGGTCAATCGTAAAGACTCGTCTCCGCAAAAAGGATTGTAGGCTACAACCAAAACTAAGCTGATAGAGGCCATAATTCAGGTCTGGTACCACGACGAACAACTGAACAAATACAGAAAAACTGCGAAAATTTTATCGATTTCATGCCCAAACAAGTTTTACAGGTGATAGACAATAAACGTGGCCACACTACGTTATTAAAATGTGAAAGGATAATGAAAAATTATGCAGATAAGCGATTATTTTGATGAAAATGTTAGAGTCAATTATCCATCTCTGCTTATAGCTAACAAAATCACCACATATTGTCGGCCGCATAGCCGAGAGCCCTGGAACGACAGTCGAAAGGGCGCCGGTTCGACACCGCTCAAGATCATGCGCCTGAGTCTTTGGCAGGACATTAAAAGGGCATGACTGAAGGTGGACATGAAGATTGTCTTCCTTGCCTTCCCGTCTGTAGTAATATGAATTATATATTTTTATTTGTAATGAAGTGGCAACACTGCTTGCCATTATGATATATTTGCTGGTAGGCTACAGCAGTACAACCATAGATATCTTACATATAGATATGCAACTCAGCAATCGTGGAATTATCGTCACGCTCGACTGACTTTATGGACACAATCAACAATCAAGGTTGCCAGCTTGGCTAGCGTATCTATGGTAGGCTATTATTGTACGGTTTGGGCTTGGCGAGTGGCGGCTTTTGAGCTCCTTTGGAATATTTTGTTTGGCGTATATTTCAAGTTTTCACAGAATAGCCTACTATGAAAAATCAAGACAATAATCTTTCTTCACGTAGGTTATGCAACTTCTGTTTCATGATCGTTGGAACTACCATTTAAGCTTATTTCCAGTGACTCATTAAGGCTTGTTGTAGGCAGTTTACAAACCTGAGATAGAGGGGCGCCGGAACGATTTTAGGGTGAGATATACGGTAGCGATAATGCTGGGCAACTCGTTCGTTTTCCCGCTATTAGCCATGAAAGTCGAAATGTGAGACAGATGAATAATTGCAATAACTTGAACAAGAAACGAAAGGTAAATTTCACATTCATAGCATCACAATCTGCCGCAAAGTATAAAATGTGTCCACGGGATAATTTGTGTGGGCCTACTGTAGGCTATAGGCCCTATAATTTGGCTAAAAGCGAATAGCAGAAGTTGTTAGCCTATATTGCAAAATGTGCAGTAGCTTACATGACCTTAAAAGGGCACCATTGCCCCCATCCAGAGAAAATTTGAGGGCAGGGGGCATCCTCCCCCCTGCTGAGACAGCTTCATTAGCATCACGGATCCAACCGCCAAACCAAGACAATTTTAATGTTTGGTACACACCATAACTAGGCTACCAAATGCTATAGCACAGCTTTCGGTAGCCAGCAGTAACTTTCATTTTGGTAACACTCAGTAGATTAATTGAATAAAACTTCAGCTTGTCCTGGAACTACAGCTCCAAAAAAGGTCTTTACCTACTTATCAATGGTTGACAGGCTTGTTGTTAGGCATTGTCGGAAATTTTCAAGCATTTTCAGGGGTTGTCAGGCATTGTAGAATAGCTACTTTTAGGCATTGTCTAGGATTTACAGGCATTGTCGATCATTATCAGTGGTTGACGGGTTTGTTAGGCATTATAGAACATTTTCAGGCATTGCCAAACATTTTCAGGGGTTGTCGAGGATTTTCAGGAGTTGTCAGGCATTGTAGAGTAGCTACTTTCAAGCATTGTCGGGAATTTCCAGGCATTGTCAAGGATTTCCAGGCATTGTTGATCAATATCAGTGGTTGACAGGTTTGGTAGTCATTATGGAACATTTTCAGGCATTGTCGAACATTTTCAGGGGTTGTCGAGCATTTTCAGAGGTTGTCAGGCATTGTAGAGTAGCTACTTTCAGGCATTGTCGGTAATTTCAAGGCATTGTCTAGGATTTAGGGGGGGCAGAGGGTGCAGGTACCCCGGACCCCCGACTTTTAAAGGGCCCCCTACGTGAAAAAATGTGATTTTGTGTTACTTTTTTTTGTTTTAGCTTTCGTGGTTTCTGCAAAATGCTGTGCAGTGCTGGATTGATGCTACTGTAGACGTCGAGGGGGTGTTTCGCGCCATAGGCGAATTTTTTTTCACGGGGGCCCCTGATCTAAAAGTGCCCCGGGCCCCCCATCAGTTAAATCCGGCCCTGTGTGAAAATGAAATCAGTTTTTTATCAGATTATAATCAAAATCAAATGTCGTAGTCTGAAAGTGCCGCCCCCAGACGTGCCGCCCGGGGCGGTCCGCCCCTCCCCCCCCCTAGCTACGCCACTGATTGTCGGACATCTTCAGGCATTGTCTAGGATTTCCAGGCATTGTCGAACATATTCAGTGGTAGATAGGTTTGTTAGGCATTGTCGAACGTTTTCTTGGGTTGTCGATCATTACCAGGTTTTGACAGGTTTGTCAGGCATTGTCGATACTTATGATAGCCAGGTCATTTAAACGCTGCTGTGTTTGTGTATACCGTAAATACGTTTACATCCTACGCAAAATAGAAAGGGATCATTCTGCTGCGCATGCAGAGCTGGGAATGAAAATGCATGAAAATGTTCGACAATGCCTTACAAACGTGTCAAAAACCAATAATGATCGACAATGCCTGGAAATCCTAGACAATGCTAGGAAATGCCCAACAATGCCTAAAAGTAGCTTAATCTAGAATGCCTGACTACCCCTGAAAATGCTAGACAACCCCTGAAAATGTTTGACAATGCCTGACAAACCCATCAACCACTAATAATGATCAACAATGCCTGGAAATCCTAGACAATGCCTGGAAATTCCCAACAATGCCTGAAAGTAGCTACTCTACAATGCCTGACAACCCCTGAAAATGCTCGACAATCCCTGAAAATGTTCGGCAATGCCTGAAAATGTTCCATAATGACTGTCAAACCTGTCAAACACTGATATTGATCGACAATGCCTGGAAATCCTAGACAATGCCTGGAAATTCCCAACAATGCCTGAAAGTAGCTACTCTACAATGCCTGACAACCCCTGAAAATGCTCGAAAACCCCTGAATATGTTCGATAATGCTTGAAAATGTTCGACAATGCCTCACAAGCCTGTCAACCACTGATAATGATCGACAATGCCTGGAAATCCTACACAATGCCTAGAAATTCCCAACAATGCCTGAAAGTAGTTAGCCTACTCTACAATACCTGAAACCCCTGAAAATGTTCGACAACCCCTGAAAATGCTCCACAACCCCCCAAAAAGCCGACAATGCCTGACAATGCCCGACAATGCCTACAATGCCAGAGAATGGGTATTTAGAGGTACCCTCTGTGACTGTGATTTGTTTTCAATCGCCAGAATCTCCATAAAGCAGTCCATGCGGAACGAGAATGTGACGTCATCACAAGCAATCCATACGTCAACTTGAAAACGAAGAAAGTTTTATTTAAACAAAAACCAAAAAAATATATTAAAAATAAAGTTGTTTTGCTGTGCCAAGTTTGAAGTCAATGCATACAGCCATAGCTACGCTATTAGCCTTCAAACATCTTTACGCACCACTGAGTTGCATATCTATATATAAGATATCTATGGTACAACTGATATCAGTACAGCAGAACTACTCAATTCTGATGTTATGTAATAAACCATTTAGTTGTTATCAGTTAGTGTTTTATGTTGTGTCTCAGTTTAAATTACTGACCATCGAAGTCAGGAATTACTACATGGTGGCAGCGGTAAAAGCAAGTTAAGAAGTCAAGAAGACCAAATAACCTGCATTCAAGCAGCCTGTTGGAGTTAAGGCATCGAACTGGGCTATCATTAAACATGGCTTCAAAAATGCCAATGATGGACTGGCAGCACCAGCCACTGATAGACTCTTACAATGCTTTCAAAGCGAGAATCGAACTGTTTTTTGAAGATAATGACATAACCGACCCTAATAGAAAGGCTACGAAGATCCGCATAGCCCTAGGAGATGAAGGTATGAGGCGAATACTTTCATCAGGACTGACAGCAGCACAACAGAGAGATCCAACCCACATTTGGAATCTAATTGAATCACAAATCGATGTATCAAGCAAAGTGAATTTCAGAATTCACAGACTCGAATTCTCTCAGCTTCATCAACAAAGAGATGAATCAATTACCTCATATCTATCTCACCTAAGAGAAAAAGCCAAAAGATGTGAGTTTAACGATGACGAACTAGATGAAAGATTAATCGAAATGGTCATAGTCTCAACCAAGTATGAAGAATTCAGAAAGGAACTTATGACCAAACCCAAGGGACATTCAATAGTAGAAGTTCAGCAAAGAGGTTTGCAATATGAAGCAGTAGAAGCCTCCAATGCCTCCCTGCAAAAGATGAAAAGCTCACAAATGAACAACATTGATGCAATTAGAGCAAATAGAGAATGTCAGCGTTGTGGACGGAAGCACCAAAAGAATGCCTGTCCAGCCTACGGAGCGACCTGTCATGCATGTGGGGGACGAAATCACTGGAAAAACATGTGTAAAAAGAAGTCCCAGCAGTCACGTCCAGCCCCGAAGCAAACATACCAGGGAAGAAGACCTTACGACAAGGATAAATACCCAAAGGTAAGAAATAAGCAAAATGAGTTGTTCTTAGAAGAAGAAGAAACTCCCATATTTCACCCACTTTGCATTAACGATTTAAAATCACATGTAGCTGTTTCAAAAGAAGCATTTACTACCCTATGTAGCCTATTCAACATTCACAACCTAATGTTTTTGGTAAAATGCGAGTAAAAGTTGATACCGGTGCTGGAGGTAACACATTGCCAATGCGGACATTCAGGCAAATGTTTGGAAATTGTAGAGTTGACAGTATTGCAAACCCTGAACCCAGTGCTCAGCTCACAGGATATTCCGGTAACAACATACCTTGTTTAGGCTCCATACTTTTGAACCTTCAAAAGCAAGGAAGCGACACTAACATATGTCAAAAGTTCTATGTAGTTGATGTTTCAGGCCCTATAATTGTTGGTCTCCCTACAAGTCAGTTGTTAAATCTAGTCAAACTCAATATTGATGAAACGGACATGAAGATTCCTCCACAAAGCCACAAAGTAACATCATTGGAGCAACTCGCCAAAGAATTTCCAGAATGCTTTGATGGGATTGGCTGTTTCAAGGATGAGGAAAACCTTTACTTAAAGCCTGGAGCCACCCCATTTATAGATGCTCCAAGAAAATGCGCTTTGCACCTAAAAGATAAAATAAAGACAGAATTAGACTACATGGAAAGTCAAGATGTAATCAAAAAAATAAATCATCACACAGATTGGTGCTCTTCAATGACATACGCAATAAAAAAAGATGGCAAGTTAAGAATGTGCATAGACCCAAAAAAGCTGAATGAATCACTCAAACGTTGCCCACACAAGATTCCAACTATAGAAGAAATCACACCTGCGTTTACAAACTCAAAGTTCTTTTCTAAGCTTGATGCCAAATCCGGATACTGGAGTGTCAAGCTAACAGAAGCGTCACAAGAACTAACTACATTCCGAACACCGTTTGGAAGATACTGTTTCAAAAGACTACCATTCGGACTTTGTGTAAGTCAAGACATTTTTCAAAGAAGAATGGACGAAATAATTGACCAATGTGAAGGATGTGTCGGAATATCAGATGACATTGTCATACATGGTCCCACTGAAGAGGAACACGACCGGCGACTGAGAAGATTCCTTCAGGTAGCAAGGAAGGAAGGCCTAAAGTTGAACCCGGGGAAATGCATAATAAAAGCCAGAGAAGTTGCATTCTTCGGAAGACTATACACAGACAAAGGTGTATTCCCTGACCCCGCAAAAGTCGAGGCAATAAAGAAGATGCCAAGACCCAGGGCCGGATTTAGACCATGAGAGGCCCTAGGCTATTCCATTTGTGAGGCCCCTCCCTATTTTTAAGCTCAGGATTTCCCTCTAAACAACACCACATGTCATTGCTTAATGTTAAAAATATGAGTGCATTAGAGAGAGAAGTTCTTTTATTTGCATCAACAGCACATGTGGAAAAAACAATACAAGATTGCAATGTGAACTAGGTTGTTTTAATGTTTGCTGACGATGATGGGAGTGGCAGAAGGACCGAACTGGTCATCAAGTCTGCCACACCCGTGTGGTGTCATAGCTTATTTGACATGGAACGGTGTCGCAGTTGAACGCAAATATATATTGTATACATTACAAAATAAAAAACAAAACACACACGAAATTTAACAGTACAATATGAAACAGGAATACAAGAAGCGATGCAGAAATACAAAATGGCATAGGCTATACATACAACACAGCATAGGCTACTGGTAAGGAAAAAGCGAATATACAGTAATTAGCGAGATACGGTGAGAATAAGTAAAAACAGTTTGATGGCACTATATCTCAGCTGTGGTGGATCTCAGCTGTGGTGTAAATATTTTTCGTACAGTATCAATCGTCTACGTGTAGCGTATAATAACAGCTATAGAATTACATTTCATCTTCCGAGACGTATAAGTATAAGCTCTGTGATGGTAACTAACAAAATTACGACGTTTCATGCTCTCCTTCGTAAAAGTATATATAAATTTACTGATCGCTGCTTTAACACATCGAATACGTGGATTCAGCATTTGATGAATTCCGAGTGTTATCATCAATCTGCTTTCTTCCAGCATCGTGATCGTGCTCTCCAGCCTGAAACTTGTGCTTAATATTTGTGTAGTACCGATAGCTGCTAGGCCTACTCGATTTCTGTGTGGTGTTGTATTTCGTTTTCTTTGTGTGTTTGTATCCTATGGACCAATTCTACTTGTGTCTGAAACAAAATCCAAATAAATATCAGTTACTTAATTTATACCCAGACATTAAAGTGCAGTTTTAATTTTTTAGAAAACATACTAATTGTTTGAATTTTTCTTAGCTGTTCCGGTAATTTGTTCCAAGTGCTTGTTCCAAGAAATTTAATTGAGCGTTGACCAAGCTTTGTATGCATTCTTGGTTTAAAAAGTATATCTTTCTTAGCACCTCTGGTATTATAGTTATGAGTTTCATTACAAGGACGAAAGTACTCAGAAAAAATTGCTGGTAGATGTCCTTTATTGCTTTTATAAACAAACTTACATACTTCTATTAAAAACATGTCTTCGACTTGTAGCAAGTTGCTTTTATTGAACAGAGATTTGGTGGGAATTCTGTCCTTAATCTTGGTGAAGTTTAAACAGCGAATTATGCGATTGTGTACCAGATTTAAAGGATACAGTTCCGTTTTAGAAGCACGACCCCAACAGATGATACCATTAAACTCTTCGTTCTTTTCATTTTCCACGATCATGGGTTACAATAATTGTAAAGTTTATTTACGAGGACAACAGGACATAAGAAATAGTTATAGGAACAAGGACATATAGGATACATATAGAAACAGGACATAAGAAATACAGCCATAAAATAGAGTAAGATTAGGCTACCAAATTTTTTTTCTAGCTTTCGTCAAAGCAATATCATGCAGAAGTTCATCAAAATTTGTCTGTTTGTTTGTCACTCTCAATGCACAGAATGCTCAGTGCGGACAACCTTTCTTGAGACATTGTCGATCTCAGTTTATTTTTGACGATTTTGAGTCTTGAGAAAGAACTCTCTCCTGAGCAGTTAGTGACCATTAAGCTTAGAAACAGTCTTAATATTGCTTCTACATTACGAAAGACAGTGTTAAATTTTTCCTTGCACATAATTTCATAAAGGTCTCCACGAGACAAGGAAATAGATCAGTTTTAGCCAAAACTCTGGTGGGCTAAGGTCATCAGTCATCACTATCATGGAGAGCATTGCACGCCTGAGGCAAATCTCTCTATTCTTCTTGCAAATCATCTAAATCAGTGGTTCTCAACCGGGGGTCCGCGAAGCGATTTCAGGGGGTCCGTGAAAGTTTTCGAGTTTGCAGCATGATTGATAAATTACGAAATTTAAAAATTGGTTGGTTGTGCTTTATTTGTGTATTATCGTGATTTTCAAACTGTAGGCCTACCAAAGAACTGGTGTGTCGTTTGAAATTTCAAAAGATATTGCACAAAGGTTTGGTTTCCTAACTAAAAAAATATCATATAAATGAATTAATTTTTTAATAAGGCTAAGTTCAACTTAATTCTTTTTAGACTGCAGTCTATTGATCAATGCTTAACTTAGAAATGCAAACGTTAGTCAGCAGTCTATCACCACTCACAGTTTTGCAATGACAAAGATTATAACGAATTAATATTGATCAGAAAGGAAAAAAAAGAGAGAAATTGTTTGTAACGGTTGCAAAATTCTATTGATTTTTGATAAAATTTATAGAAAAACATCAAATCAACATAATATAAATTACTGATTTTTTATGCTGTGTGCCAACATAAAGCTCATAACATAATTTCGTCAATGCTCTCATTCGTCATAAGTGCGTCGCGAGTTCAGCAAATTCTTTTAAGTGTGTCGTTTCGAAACTTATGAAACATTTGATTCCATTATAAGAGAAGCAATATATCTAAATTTCAGTTAAAATTTTTTTAAGGGTCCACGTCCGCTTTGAAGGTGTCAAAAGGGTCCACCAAAACAGAAAGGTTGAAAACCACTGATCTAAATCTTCTTCGTTAACAACAGAAGGAAAGTTGATGCTGCCACTATCAAAATTAAAAAAAAAACACTAGATTCCCCAAGAAAACCACTAGACCACTAAATTATTTCAAAAACTACTAGATCTAGTGGAAAACCCATAGGAGTGGCAGCCCTGATATCAACTACCGATACTGTTTTTTGCAGAGAAGACTACGATGCGTTAACATAGAAGCTTCCAGCAGAATGCGTGTAATAATTGCCTTTATTATGATACAAACGACGTAATAATAACTGTTTACAACGTGGTTGAAACCAGTTGTGTATAGAATTTTCTACTCTGAAAAGCAAAGCTTGATATATACATACTTTAAGTAGGGTTTTAACTTGTCAAGTTTTTAAAAGAATTACAAACTTCGAAACCAAATTTCGAGGCCCCTGGACGTTGAGGCCCTAGGCTTCAGCCTGCCAAGCCTATTGGTAAATCCGGCCCTGCGGCAAGACCACAAGACAAACAGGATGTACAACGGTTCTTAGGACTGACAACATACCTTGCAAACCATCTTCCAAACCTCTCTAAACAAGCAGAAGTTTTGAGAGATCTTCTGAAACCACATGTTCCATTTGAATGGCACACAGAACATGACACGACCTTTAGTTTTATTAAAAACTTAGTGGCAGACAACATAGGCTTGCAGTACTACAATCCCAAGGAGGAGGTCCGCGTTGAAGTCGATGCATCTCTTAAAGGACTTGGCGCAACACTTGTCCAGAAAGACGGTCCAGTCTGTTTTGCAAGTAAGACTCTCACTACAACTCAATCAAATTATTCAAATATTGAAAGAGAATGTTTAGCAATAGTCTTTGGCATCCAACGCTTCAGTCACTACCTATATGGCAGACAGTTTACTGTGGTGACGGACCATAAGCCTCTTGAGGTGATCTTGAAAAAACCTATTCACTCTGCACCCCCTAGGCTACAACGAATGATGTTGAAGATTCAAGGTTACGACTACAATATTATGTACCGTCCTGGGAAAGATATGACATTAGCAGATACACTTTCCAGATTGCCTGACCCAGACGAACGCGAAGACATTGACTTCGACCAACACGTTGAAAGTATTGAAATTGACTTAATGCACTTTTCTCAAAAGAAGAAAATCCAGATCCAAGAAGAAACTTCAAAAGACCACATCCTAAAAGGACTGTCCGAATTGATATACCAAGGATGGCCAGAGAACATCAAATCTGTACCCCCAGAATTAAGGCAATTTTGGAGCTACAGAGAAGCACTGGGCCTCGAAAATGGTGTAATTTTTAAAGGCAAGCAGGTAATAATCCCAGAAACACTCCGAACTTGTATTCTAAATCAGTTGCATCAGAGTCATCAAGGTATCGAAAAAACCAGATTGTTGGCAAAGGAAAGCGTCTACTGGCCAAAGATCTACAAAGACATAGAAATGGTGTGCAAGAACTGTACACACTGCCAGGAACTACTGCCACATCAAAGCAAGGAACCCATGATGATGCATGAAAAACCAATGCACCCATGGTCGAAATTAGGCACCGACCTATTTGAAATTAATAGCAAACATTTTCTTATAATTTGTGATTACTATAGTCGATACCCTGTTATAAAACAACTGTCATCTCTGACAGCCGATGCTATCATCACTGTAACTAAGGAAGTATTTAGTATGTTTGGTGTTCCACGTGAAATCATTTCTGACAACGGTCCACAATTTCTGAGTAAATATAATGAATTTTGTACAAAATGGGGAATCACTCACACAACTAGTTCGCCAAAATATCCCCAGTCTAATGGTTTCATCGAACGACAAATTAAATACATTAAACCGATCATGAAAAAATGTTTTAAAAGTGGAAACGATATTGATTGTGCTCTTTTAAATATTCGTGCTACCCCCACTTGATAATGTTCTACCTAGTCCCGCAGAGCTCATCTTCGGTCGTCCGATCCCTACAGCGTTGCCCAGCCATAGCACTGACGAAAAAGGGGAAATGTACCGCGACCAAATGACAAAATCGTCAGAAAAGCAAAAGGAGTATGCGGATAAGCGAACGAAACCATTGCCAATGCTTTATGAAGGTCAACCGGTACGAGTCATCAATCGATCAAACGAATGGCAACCAGCACAAGTCGTCGCACAAGAGGGTGAGCGATCGTACCGAGTTGCTACAGAAAACGGCAACGAGATTGTGCGTAACCGCGTGCACCTTCGCGAGCATTCCAGCAATGACGTCCTTTCCTCCGAGCCAACACAGCTCCCGGCTAATGCAAGTCCACAACCGACCATCTCGCCACAGCCTAGAAAGACTCGCTCCGGGAGAATTGTAAAGACTCCAGTTAGATACCAATCATAAAAGCGTATTGCACGCTTCATCTTTTGTTAATCGCCTACGTTACCATGCATTTGCGTTAAGTGTAAATCAGTTATTGGCCCATGGCCGTTGTGTGTTTTTCTTTGAAGCGATGGGGATGTAGTAATATGAATTATATATTTTTATTTGTAATCAAGTGGCAACACTGCTTGCCATTATGATATATTTGCTGGTAGGCTACAGCAGTACAACTGATATCAGTACAGCAGAACTACTCAATTCTGATGTTATGTAATAAACCATTTAGTTGTTATCAGTTAGTGTTTTATGTTGTGTCTCAGTTTAAATTACTGACCATCGAAGTCAGGAATTACTACACCGTCCACTTAATCTAAATCTTCAACCACCGGGTATAAGCCTGGATACGACAAACAAACGTCTCATACTTTTTAGCTTCCCATCGAAGGACTCTAAAGTAGGCTACGCGTTGTAGCCTAGTTTAGAGTTATAGTATTGGTAGCGTATTAGTAGCTACAATTTCCTGTAGCTTGCTCCGGAAGGCCTATCTATTGTTTGCAAGTTTTATGAAACTGCTAAACTTGCAAAACTGCTTTCATGAATTACCGTACCGTATACAAAATGCTGCCTGAGCAGGGAAATTCCGTTCTTTTGTTTGGCTATAAACGGAAATCCATTCACAAGTTTCTTGATCTGCACATTTTTGATGCACAGCTAGACCTCAGTTAAGACCAATATTTAATGCCTTGAATACAGCAGTAGTTCTCAACTTCTTTGTACGTATGGTGTGTGTATTGTGGGAGAATGATGTTTTTAGTGGTAATCAAGGGTTGTTCAGTGATGTTTCCGTACCCAATAAGTTATCATTTCTTTCCTAGGAGGCTGCTTTATTCGTAGCGTAGTTTTTGAGAAAAACTGCTCTCTCACGCACTGTGCAAAGACAATAATATACTTTGTGTTACTGCCCTCTTAATGAATTAATATTTAAAAAATACCTTAAAAAGTATTGATAGAAAATAAGGACGAAAACGGCACATAAAATACCTAAACCTTGACACAGCGTTTACTGTACTATTGATAAGATTTTTATTTAGGGTAATGTCACATATTTTGCACAGCTGCTGGGTTGACGAATCTCGTGGGCCGTTGATTGGTGACCCCTGGTTTAGAATGAGAGTTGTACCTTTTCTTTTCACTTGAGACGTAATCCCGCCGCCCGCGTACGATGTAATGACGTTATCCCGCCTTTATGATGCTTGTCAATGTCAACCAATAAACAATGCAAATACGACCTGCCGAGAATTTTCACAAACGTCCGAAAAGCGAGTGTATGATATTCGATGGAGCCATACCTTACCCTGCTATTTCATGAGCAACACAGGTGACAGTTAAAATTACAAATATGCAGTTTTTAGAAATTCTCAAGAAAATGCGTGGGCATCTGTGTAAGGGTATGCATTAGGCCAGAGGTGTGCAACGTGCGGCCCGCGGGCCAAATGCGGCCCGCGAAGAAAAATTGTGCGGCCCGCGAAGATGTGCCAATTTTGAATTGTGTCCGGCCCGCGAAACGTGTTTAGAATTTAGTTTAGTCTGGTACGTGTGAAAAATTCATTGTGTAGCGGGTTATTGTAGATTTCACACCTTCCGTTAACCATTTTAGAAATCTTCCACCAGCCACCGCAAATCCATTGTATTTAATCATTTGGAAGGTAAAAATGTATGGTCACATAAAAGGCTTTATGAACAAATTACGACTTTGGAAAGCTCACATACAGACAGTAAATCTTTTCCACTTTCCAACTTTGAGAGACTAATGAATGCATCCTGAAAAGAAAACTGAATTTGCAGACCAACTTGAAAACATTGTATGAATTTTTGGCTCGTTTCGAGGACTTCAAATCTCATGAACATTTGTTTGGTATATTCTCTTCGCCACTCAACACAGGCATTGACAAAGCACCAGCTGATATTACTTGAACTGATTGATCTTCAAGAGAAAAACGGATTTGAAAGCAAAGTGTTTAGAAATGAATCTTGACGATTTTTACCGAAAACATATCAACTAAGATAACTTTCCACATTTGAAAAAAATCCATGGCTTCAAAAATGGCTCTTTTTGGCTCAACGTATTTGTGCGAACAATTTTTTTCTAAAATGGGCGTCATGACATCACCTTATCGATCGGTTCTGACAGACGAACACTTAGAAAATAGACTTCGAATTGCGAGCACTTCCATTAAATTAAATTTGGAAACAAGTCTTTGGGAAAAAAAGCCAGCTGCAAGTTTCTCACTGAACTCGTTTAAAGACGGTGTGATAATAAATTTGAATAGCACTTTTCTTGAGAAATTTATGCGTCTTAACTTATTATTTCTGAAAGAAGATAGCCCCTAATAACGCCATAAGAATAACATGAATAACAAAAAAACTACTTTTTTGTGCCTGCAACTACTAGAAATCATATGTTAAATAAACGTGCGGCCCGCGGTTTCACCCAGTTATTTATATCTGGCCCTCCTGTAATAAAGGTTGCACACCCCTGCATTAGGCTATGCATGCCTAATTGCAATAATACTGTCTTATACCATGTTAAGATAAGCTCTGGACATACAGGCAAATGTTAAAAACTTGAAGCATTATTCAAAATCAACAAAAAAAACACTAATGTATAATAATCAAAAGAAAAAATTGAAAAATGTAGGGGAAGGTGGGGCAAGATGGGACGTGGGGGCAGGACGGGACACCGTGGATATTTTTAAAAGTATTAGCTTTAGCGTCCTCTACCCATTTAGATGTTAAAGGACACCATGATTCTCGATGACTTGCAAAAAAAAGAGATGTTCAGAGAAAAAACGTGGTCGTGGCAACAAGATAACTGATTAAAGGCTAGTTGCTATAAGAAATCTTATCAAAACTTTTCACATTTTAGCATGATTTCAGAAAAATTTGGAAGATGATACGTGGTCTGGAGATACAGTAATAAAAGTGCTTTTTGGGGTATCTGACTTTTTAGATAGGAGTTGCATATATAATAAACAAACAGAAAATTTCAAAATGTCAGTCATTGGGGCAAAACGGGACAGAGCTGCTTGGGGCAGGATGGGACATCTGTTCTGCTTATAATGGGCATGGCAATTTTGTATGTGATTTTTATGGAAAAAAGTAGTCTGTCATTTTGCCCTGATGTAATTACGTGTTTTGTAAATGCAAGTCATTTTTGAATTTACAAGGTATTACCAGTAGATTTGTGGTTTTACAGGTGATTCCTCATATGAACAATACGCGTCCCGTCCTGCCCCAGGTGTGGGGCAAGATGGGACAGACTAATTTTTTTTGTTTTTGTTAATTATAAGGTCATGCGATACTAACTGAGTCTTTGTATCTTGCTGGTTGGTAGTAGTGTGCAATAGAAATAACATGATACCAAAGTTACCGATATTGATAAAAAGGAATTCTGCAAAACATCGATTAAAATTAAGTGTCCCGTCCTGCCCCACCTTCCCCTACTACTATACATACAATGCGGCAAAAATGTGTAATCTTATACAAAAAGTATGCAAGGAAAGATAAGTGAAAGAAGAAACGAAGACTGGGTGCTTTGAACATCAAGCATTATATACAGTAAGCAAGACAACATTATATTATAAAAATGATGAAAGAAGTGCTCATGATCGTTAACAATTGGCGTATTGTATCCAACAGTGACACGAGTCATTCCAAGATTTAAGTTACACTATAGGCGTTTTTTAATAACAATGCAGTCTCAACAGAAAAAATAACTAAGTCTGCCATCATTTAAAGCGGTAACAGCATTCAGATAAGTCATTATGGTCTTGCGGCATTTAGCCATAATTATATCATTTGGGCTGACATCTTGGACCATGTCATGACGGGATATTTGAAATGCAAAGATTTAAGAAATATCTCGTTTATCCTAACAAGTAGGGATGGGCATTGGGCTATTTAGAACAGTGGATTCGAATCCTAAATAGGATTCGGTATGTATCTTATTTTTTTCACGTTACATTTACGTTATTCATCGCTCTGCTTTGCTTTTTTGCTTAGCATTGAGCACTTTTTGTAGTATTAATAGTTTTCATTGTTTTATTCTAGAATAGATGCAAATCCTCAACTATTCGAAAATGTCCATCCCTACTAACAAGCAATATGTTAAGGGTCATTCTCTGTCAACTCAACCAGAAAAATAGCAAAATTCAACCCAAAGTCTCAGATTTTTCTGAATTTATGCTTATTTGAAAGAGAATTTAATTCTGAGCAAAATAAACTTTGTTTTATCAAAATCGTACAAGTGGTTGCGATGTTACGGCTTTTTAAAAATACTTAGTTTTTGTGCTCAGTGAACCGTGAAAAGTAGTAGTTTTTTGAGAGGTTGTTTACAAACTGCCACAACTTTATTTTGAGTTGGAGTTGGAACCTGAAACTTAGCTTTTTGAATAGGTTAGTCTCTAAACTGTACTTAGGAACAACTTTTATGCATATTTAATTGAGGTCAAAGGTCATACATGGCTGCAAAGTTCATATGATTTTCAAAATCACTCATGCGGAACACAAGTTCAACGTCTAATTTCTCAAAAGTATATCTTTTAATTTTTTTGAGTAAGGTATCATTGGAAAGCTTTTTTCATGTACTTTCTGCTCACACTGGTCCCATTGCTCATATCAAATGTTATGATGATCATATGAGGGTTAGAACACAAGCTACCAAAATTTCGACAAAAATTTTCCTAGGTAAACTGAAATTGCACCAAGCAGTTTTTCTGCTTTATTTATGTGTTGCAAACTGATACCTGATTTAGACTGTGACAGAAATTCATCCCAAAGTTATCAAATGTTATTATTATTATGAAGAAAGGTCTTTAACAGTGATTTGCATGCATCATTGCATGGCCGCATGTATACTATAGTAGCAGCTGTATAGCATCAGCTCAAACAAAACTTTTAACAAACGACCCTGTTCATCTCATTGCTAATGAAAATTTGATGTATATATACTTCAATAGTTAAATTCTCAAACACACGCAAGTGAAATAAAATTCATGAATAATATGAAGCTGGAAGTAATAAAACATACCAAATAATGTAAACTTGAAATGAGGGTTGCAATTACTGTTTTTGCTAATTCTTTCCTCTACATGTTTTTCTCCAAAAATGCTTGCCAAACCAATGAAATTTTTTTAACAGTTGCAGATGATAACTGATATTGACCTCGTGCTGTTGTAACTTTTGGTGTCTCAATCGGACATAAAATATGATCCACTGGAACCCAACAAGTGTCTTGCTGTTTTGGGAAATGAAATGACGTAGCTGGGCCTTTTGGATGCAAGAAATCCACTTTAACATCTCCATTGTCCCGATCCACTTCAGCTACCACCCCAACATACCACTCTCTATCATAAACAGCCACTACATATCCACACTGCTTGATAATCTCTCTTTCAAGGTTTGGTTTACAAAAATCAGCAATGTATGTGAAGTGTTCATCATTACTTATTCTTTTTGTGGCAATAACCGATTTTGACAAGGGTTTAAAGTGATGGAAACTTCTTGTGCCTTTTATTGTATTTGCCTGTTTAAACCTTGACTGAAGCATCTCTCTTGTTGCTGCCAAGCACTGTTCATCTAATTCTTCGAAATGAATACTCGGCATCGATATCTTGCAGTGTGATAACATATCTTTCACATTTAGAATTTGATTTTGATACGGTCTTCTTAGGCTTTCTAATGCTGTGGAACGCTTTACTGTCCCACCAATACCATCACACGCGGACTTCCCGTGGCTAGTGGCAAAGAAAGACCATATTGTATCAACATCAAAATCTTCTTTGTGATAACACAAGTTGAGGAAGTTCTTGCTGTTTTTGTACTGAGCAGCACAACCATCTGTGAAATATTCTAGTCTTTTTATGTGCTCAAACTTCTGTTTTAAGTAAGCAATTGTTTGATTTTGAATTTGATACACCATACAAACATCATGACTTAAATTTTCAGACAAAAAGCACAAGCTCACATGAGACAGTTCTTCCATTTCCCTGTAGTAGCATACCACTGGATGCACGATGCAGTTGTTGTGCGTCCAGTGGTAGCCTTGCGCCTCGTCCTGGACATGAAATGAATAATTTTCACTGAAATCCATTAAGCATAGAATATCTCCGTTTTCCAGTGTGTCTTTTCTGTTTTTAAGATATATTGACTGCTGCTTTGCAATAAACGAATGAGGTAGAAGCTTGTGAAGTTTGGCTACAAGCAGGTTGAGATACTCAATGACTGACAGTGTTTGTTGGATCATTTCTGTTCGGTCTACTGTTACCCATTGATTGAAAGTAATATTTTCATTTAAATCATCAAACTTGCTTTCCAGAAAATTCGTGACAATACTATCACCAGGACAACTTTCACATCGTTGCAGCATGCAATTTGTACTGCCTAGATCACACACCATCATTGCCAGTAGATCATGATATTTCTCTTCAATTTTGGTGGCATTCAGCATTAAAACAACATTTTGATGGATGGTGCACTGCATACACAAACTGAATGTGTTCCAGATGATCCCGCAAGCACACACCATTTTGGTCTTAATGTAGCAAAGGTCGAAAAACCAATTTGAACATCTGGATATCTTTGTTTAAACAATTGATAGAGTTCTTTGAGTGTACACAAAATCAACCTGTTCATATACATTGGGGGCTACACTTACTCTGTCATGAGCACCAGGCATGATCCTTGCATTTTCGTTATCGCAATAAAAATCTTTAACAACCTTCTTGACATGTTCACTTAAATTTTTACCTTTTCTTGGTTGTGGCATGCTGCAAATACCGTGGGTTTTAACCACTGATTTAGCTGCTCTGACCATATAAACAGAAACTTGAAAATAATCAGCTATTTTATCTCGTGGCCATGAATCCGGAGAGAAAGTCAGCAGCTGTATTTTTTCTGAGCGAGTAGTTCCTTCTTTGTGTATTTTTTCCTTTATCTTTCCCATTAATATGTCAAACTCATTGGCTTTCCTTTGAATATCATCGAAGTCACACTCTTCTTCATCATCAGCTTCAACAACACCAAGTGCAATGGCAACTCTTTTTTTCATTTCTTCTTGAACGAAGGAAAGCTTGCGCTTGGCATAGATAGGTCTGCTACTGGAGGCGACACCATGTACTTTTATTGGAGACTGCCCAATCTCCACCAAGCTTGTATTTAGGGCACTAGTGGACAATTCAGCATCATAATTGCTTGCTTCGCTGTCGGTACTGTGACCTGTCAATTCAGCGGAAGATGAACTTGAAGCCTCACATATCTGATTTAACCGAATTTTGCAGTTGCCACAAACTTTTTTTCCAGGGATTATTACATAATGTTTTTCTCGTAAAAGCTTGGCAAATTTTGTAGAGATTACTTGTAGCCTTACTTTGATATCTCTCTTGTGGGCTTTAAACGGATCACAGCACTTTCGTTGCTGCATTTCATATTTTTCAATAAATTGTGCTTTGTGGTGTGCACAAACAGTTACAATCTCATCCTTTTTGTTTTCCAGTTGCGTCCGATAGAGAAGTTTTTCTTTATCTTCTTCTTTTATTAATGCAAAGTAAACCAATGCTTTTGTTTTAGCAAATGTGAGCTTGCGACACTCTGTTTCCTTATTGATGAGGATTCCAATACTGCAGCTCTCCAGATCCATGTTCATTTCAAATCAAGTTAGGTAATGTAGATGTTAGTATGGGCTGTTAGTATTAAGAAAGTTTATCTGCAAGGTCGAAAATGAAAGATGATAAATTATACATGGACAGTAGACAGCAACTTCACTAAAGTGTCATACACTATACGAAGGAACCTATAAAAACTGAAGTTTTAGACAGTGTGTGACAATTCAACTTTTGGCATTCATGTACTTGGGATGAATTTCTGTCACAGTCTAAATCAGGTATCAGTTTGCAACACATAAATAAAGCAGAAAAACTGCTTGGTGCAATTTCAGTGTACCTAGGAAAAATGTTGTCGAAAATTTGGTAGCTTGTGTTCTAACCCTCATATGATCATCATAACATTTGATATGAGCAATGGGACCAGTGTGAGCAGAAAGTACATAAAAAAAGCTTTCCAATGATACCTTACTCAAAAAAATTAAAAGATATATTATACTTTTGAGAAATTAGACGTTGAACTTGTGTTCCGCATGAGTGATTTTGAAAATCATATGAACTTTGCAGCCATGTATGACCTTTGACCTCAATTAAATATGCATAAAAGTTGTTCCTAAGTACAGTTTAGAGACTAACCTATTCAAAAAGCTAAGTTTCAGGTTCCAACTTAAACTCAAAATAAAGTTGTGGCAGTTTGTAAACAACATCTCGAAAAACTACTACTTTTCACGGTTCACTGAGCACAAAAACTAAGTATTTTTAAAAAGCCGTAACATCGCAACCACTTATACGATTTTGATAAAACAAAGTTTATTTTGCTCAGAATTAAATTTTCTTTCAAACAAATATAATTTCAGCAAAATCTGAGACTTTGGGTTGAATGGCCTGGTTGAGTTGACAGAGAATGACCCTTAACAAGACGCAAATTTTTATATATAGGCATACATCTTTTTTAAACATATCTGCAAAAACTAATATGCACCATTTCTGAGCTAGTTAAAGCACTCATAATACTCATTACTCAAACATAATACACTAGCTCTGCTTTCAAACACTTAAACATCATGTTTTTCAAAATATATTCTACCTTAAAGCAATCTTTTCAATAAAAATAAAATAATCACTGAAAAGTTTGAACTGGCAAAAATCAAAATGTTTTCATATAGTTCTATAGTCTCTATAATCAATCATCTATAAGTAAATGAAATTCCCATTGTCAAAGTAATCTCAACAGTCTGATTTATCTGTGGAACCTTCACTCTTATTCCTACATAGTGCATAGACATATCACAGAAAATTGAAGATCGAGATCACTTGAAGCTGGTTAATAGTATATAAATCAAACCAGTGGTGCAAAATACAAAGTATTGTCAGAGCCTTTTGTCACTACTTTAAGACATTGATGAAAAGACTAGTTTTTTGTATCTTGATACATTTTTTCTGGATTTTGTTGCCATTCATTAAACATTTTTAGCCGTTCATGCTCGCTGTTAAGTTTAGATTTGCATTCAGAATATTTTTGCTTTAGCTTCCCTAAATCATTGTCAACACCATCTTCTTCTATACGACATCGCTTTAAAATTTCCAAAGCTGAAAACACTGTTTCTCGACACTCCACGATATTTGACAAATTTTTTGTCATAATGTTCCGCTTGTCTCGTTCCACAGCTAAATATGCTGGTTGCACTTCATTTCCATCTACAGCAGTTTTGAACATTTCTACACACTCCTGCTGACCAAGGAGTTTGCTACGATGGTTGGATTCTTCTTTCATAATATCCTGAAGTACAGTTTCCAAAAACGATATAGTTAAACTACTCAAATCACAAAGCCTTTCACATGATAATGAAAAGTCTATCGACTCAACAAGAGCATTTCGAATGGTGGTTAACTCTTGCTCTAAATTTTTTGTAAGCGAGAGTTGGTCAGATATGATTGCTGCGATATCAACAGAGTTCTTGTGAATATGTCTTGTCACACGAGCTGGAAGGATATCTCTTGTATAAAACGTGGGAACACGACTCAATTTACTGTCCATGTTAACTTACAAGTACACCTACTACCTGGCAATACAAGCTAGTATAAAAATTGCCACAGTCTGCAAATTGTAATAATTGAAGGTTAAACAGTGAAAAATTTACAAATAATGTCTCAGCATTATGCAGATTTTTACATTGCCAAGCAACTTTTTGCGAGGTTGTCAGACCACAACTCAGTAAGTACATTTCAGCTACAGTCCAAGTCAGGAAATAAGATTTACTTGCTCAGTTTAGACTTTCTTGGTCATCGCTTACGGTAGGCTATTAAACCAAATTTGCTGACTTGTGACAAGCAGTGTTGCCAACCACACTTAATGAATGGGTACCAATTTTTTTCTAAATGGGTACCAAATTGATAAACAGAGTACCAAATTTTTTTTTCACTTTTAAAAATAGCAAAACTTTTATCAACTTTATCAGCGCAGAACAAAATTATGATCATTATCAAATGATGATCTTTTTTTGTGCAATTTGCTTTTATCGTGTCAAACCACATTAGATCGATGTGGATTGACAAGAAAGTTACAAACTTTACAGTACCGGTAGCTGAAATCTTTTTATCTTTGTTATTTACCAGGCTAGATTCAGGTGGGCTGCACGACCAAGTGAATTCAACTTCCCATGTTTCAAATGCTATTTTTATGATAGCATTTGGTTGCTTTTGCCATATAGCCTACCATGCAGCAAATCAAATTAGAAGTAACACTGCAATGGTCGCAGAGTCACCCATTGGTGCACAGAAATAAGCAGTTTAATACAATTAGACTATTAATCGTTAATATAGCAGGTCTAGCCAATGTTTTCTGAAAAAGGCTATTACTGCAAGTCTGCAACTACTAAAATTATTTCTGTTTTAAGCTAGTTGGCTACACTATTTATTTAGATACTGGCGCAGTAGGTCTACAAATTAGTGGTGTACCGATACTCAAGTATCGATGTTATCGGTTCAAAACAGTCAGTTTTAAAGTTTGCAACTGCCATGGCCCAAGTTTTAAACATGTAGGCATACCGTACAGTTTATTTAAAATCATAGATTATAATTAATCAGAACAAATGTGTGATGTGACAAAAATGTGATAAATAAATAAACTGATGGATTGATTGAACAAAGAAAATTAGGCTACTTTAAAGTTCAGTTCTTTCAGCCGGCTTTCTTTTATTCAGCTGAATCTAACTTCACCTGCAGTTCATTAGATATTAATCTGCTGCAAAGCTCTTCTTCAGCGGAAACCTTCAACCGTCACAGCCAATCCAGTCACCTACTTCAACAGGCTACCAACACGTCAATAGGTACCCCTTTCACCTTCTCCACAGCAAAAACCTTCCACTCTTACCAACTTCAGTATTAACATGTAGACCTTCTCTTCAGCAAATCCGTGCTTCCCTGCAAACTTCGCTGTCAAATTACCAATCAGCACCCATTCTTTCCTTTAAAACCCTCATCTGGGAGCTATTTTTTACAAAAAAAATTTTTTACGAGACGAAATAAAAACACGTCCGCCCTTACCATTACCAGGCAAAATAAAGACCAAAGACAAACAAAAAACCCAATGTCAACCTAGCGCGTTGCTCATTGTCAGGTAGTCAAACTTTTCCGATATTGAAATAAAGTACAATACGAATAATAAAAACTAAAAATTACAAATGGTACCAAATAGAACCAAATTTTTGCAGAGTACCAAATCATTTTTTAGGGTACCAATGCAACCAAAATAGTACCAAATTTTTAACTTTTTGGTACTCCAGAGTACCAAACGGCAACACTGGTGACAAGCCAAGTTTCGGCTAAATCGGCTTGCTCACTGCTCAGTTTAATTATTTGCCAACTTGAAATCTTGAATGGTATCCCAAGGTTGCCAGACTGTAAAAAATCTCCTGCCAAACAAACTTAAAAAACTGCCAAATCGACACAAAAACTGCCAAACAGCAGTTTTCACCGCTAGTAATTAAAAACGATCACGACCCTGTTGAATGTACCATCACGTATATACAAACCTAATGAAATTTTTAAGACGTAGGACATGTTTTGTGATAATGTTTTCAGTTGAATTTATCAAATTTTCATCTGTAGCCTCTGTCACTGCAGCGAACCCAAAAATGCAAATAGACCAGTACCGTACCGTAATTGCTTTGTCGTTGTCACTAAAATAATAAACAAAAATGCATATCAGTGTCAATAAAGGCTTGTAAATAGATTCAATCAATCAATCATTTCATTTTTCGTCATTAAGGCGTCCGGGACGAAAAAGATACTAGCCTACAGTAGAACTCGCCTATGGGGACTTTGGCTATAGTGACACTTCGCCTATAGTGACACCTGTTGCAAAGTCCCGTTTGCAAACCATATGTTTTGCATAGAAATGACTTCGCCTATAGTGACTTCGTGTATAAGAACACTTTGCTTACAGTGACACCACATTTCTGTCCCTTGGGCTCAAAAATTTACGTATAAGGGCACTTTACGGTGTAGGGGAGACTGGGGTAAAGTGTGCAATGGGGTAAGATGAGCAACCCCTGTTTTTGGAAAAACGAGTCGGCGGAATTATTTTTTTTTTATTCTGGATATATCACACATAATACCATTTCATTCAATGTAGGCTATTTGTTATGTCCACTGCGAGTTGCATTTTACAATGGCACGCAATTATATTGTTTATGTCGAAAAATCGAAATTTTTATTTTTTTGCCAAAAACTGAATAACTTTATTGTTACACTATGTAAATCAAATCTGTTTTTTTGTATTGGTAAGTATAAAGTGTGAGGATATTCAATAAAACCTTCAGGTTGGTTAGGGCGGAATTCAGATTTGCGTCTCAAAGTAAGTCAGTGTTATGCGTAAGTCAGACTTATATAGGCCAGGCTTATACGAGAAGCTTATTTGCGATGCAGAAACTTGACTTACGCGTGACTTATAAAAGACTGTATTAAGCCTCTTTGTTTTCGCGCGAAAGAGAAATTGCTATAGCAACTCTTTGGTTGAGGTAATGAAGCGTGAAACTGAAGGCTGTAAAGCTGAGCTACATTCCTGCTGAACCACCAAATAAGGCAATGTTGTGCTTTAAACTCACAACTAGAAAAAAGCACTTTTTTATGATGTTGAAATACGTTATAGTTGCATCAGTAAGTCGTTCGTTAACTAACATAGATGCCAAGTAATCCATGACGCAACAGATCTAGCACAAACAGTTCATTCACAAGCAAGGAATACTTATTTAACAATGAAACAACGTAAAACAACGTTATGCCAATATGCACATGGCTTTCATTTACAATAATTCATAAATTTTAAAGAATCAGGTTACTCAAGTTATTTTTGATGCCTAAATAGGAAAGTTTTGACTTTGCTTGCACAATCATGGCCAGGATTGACACATGATGCGCGGTTTTTTGACAACAGCATCATTGGAGATAAATTTGAGAATAGAGAAATTGATGGAATCCTATTGGGTGACAATGGGTATGCACCGAGAAATACGCGCTACAATTCTGCAAACAGAACTTTGACTAATCCCGGCCAAGTCGCCATCGCTTCTCTGGAAATGGCCAGTTGCAAAAAATTGCATGCGATCGGGCTGTCAACGTTTCGTCCTTTTTAAACAATTCAAAGAGTTCCATAGTTGCAGTTTTGCTAAGACGGAAACGTTGACAAAACTGCTTGTCGTAAAGTTGATTAAAAGGATCTGCATGATCGCGAACAGGCCTTTTAATGTGAATATTTGCATACTCTTCTTTGAAGAGTTGCCTAAAAGCAATGGTTTGCAAATTTGTGAGAAAACGAAAATACAATTATATGCAATAATATACTGTGACCTAAGTATCAAACCAAAACCTGTGTCAATAACGCCATGTATGTTTCAGATGGACTAACTAACCCTAACTTTTTCAGCTGATCTGTGCCCAGACAGCAAGATTCGTCATTAACCTTGATTCAACGCCTGCAGACGTTGAATCAATGTAAATATAACGGGTTTTGCTCTCTGGGTGATCCTTTCAGTAGAGCTGTTCGCGTTAAAAACTTTAGTTAAATCATTCCTCGCTTGATTATTTTGGAAAGGCTTTTTTTATCATTTTTTTATTTATTTTCCACCACTGGAAAGTCTTTGATGAGGTCAATAAGCAGTTGGCCTTCAGAATCGTTGTAAGTAAACCCATAGCCGTAGGAGATGGGGGGGCAGGGGGGGCGGTCGCTCCCCCGCTGAAAAAAAAATGCCGCGAATTTGGGCAAAAATCTGCACTTATTTGGGCAAATCAATCTTATCGTGATGTTTCGACATTTTACCAGTTTAGAAAGTTTACGTAATTGTTATAATTTATGAGATATATACATTAATATTTTCCAATCACCTATGTAAAGTGCATTTTCATCTATTTTGAAAATTGTTGCATGTGGTACGTATTGCAATTTGGGCAGAGTGATAAGTTTCAATTCAACACCAGCAAAAAGTAAAGTGTAAAAGAACATAATTGGCAAGCAAAGTTAAGCTTATTAGTACTGATATTCACCAGCATGTACGTAGGCTGTATTTCTTCACGATGAGATTTGTAAGCTTGCTAGGTAGCCTACTAATAACCTTAAATGGCTTTTG
The DNA here is from genome assembly GCF_918807975.1 of Aplidium turbinatum. Lineage (NCBI taxonomy): Eukaryota > Metazoa > Chordata > Ascidiacea > Aplousobranchia > Polyclinidae > Aplidium > Aplidium turbinatum. The sequence continues at coordinate 21,568,540 of NC_137476.1, read as the reverse complement.
CTTTTTACTTTATGTCTTACTAATGTAGTAATGTACTAGTTATTTCTAAAATTTTATTTGGGCAAAAATGTCCAGTTATTGGGAAAATTAATCTTACCATGAGTTTTCAAAATCTTTCTAGTTTAGAAATTTGTTTATAGTGTTGCATTTTGTATGAAATATTATACATTAACATTTTTCTTTAAATGTTAAATGTAGTGTCATCAAATTTGGAACTTTTGTATTTGGTATATTGCTATTTGGGCAGAATGTTAAGCTTCGATTCAGTATATAGCCTATCTGCAAAATGTAAGAAAATGCAATTAGCAAGCAGACGTACCGGTAAGCTTATTACCGATGTTCATTAGGATATACACTACATTTCTTCATTGGTGGAATTTTGAAACCTTGCTGGGTAGCCTACTGGTAATCTTATGAGGTTTTTTGCTTCTTTCTCTATATTCCACTATTGTATTTATTTGTAAAAATATTTGGGCAAAAATGTCCAGTTATAGGAAAAATCAATCTTACCATGAGTTTTCAAAATCTTTCTAGTTTGGGAATTTGTTTATAGTGTTGCATTTTGTATGAAATACATTAACATTTTTTCTTTAAATGTTAAATGTAGTGTCATCAGTTTTGGAACTTTTGTATTTGGTGTATTGCAATTTGGGCAGAATGTTAAGCTTCGATTCAGTATATATCTGCAAAATGTAAGATAATGCAATTAGCAAGCAGAGGTAAGCTATTACTAATATAATCATTAGGATATATATACACTACATTTCTTCATTGGTGGAATTTTGAAACCCTGCTGGGTACTGGTAATCTTATGAGGTTTTTTGCTTCATTATCTATATTCTACTGATGTATTTATTTGTAAAAATATTTGGGCAAAAATGTCTAGTTATTGGGAAAATCAATCTTAGGCTACTATGAGTTTTCAACATCTTACCAGTTTAAAAACTTTGTATATATATTATATTTGTTATAGTGTAATATTTTGTATGAAAGACATTAAGATTTTCCCATGAATGTAAACTGTGCCATCTTCAATTTTGGAAACTATTGTATTTGGTATGTTACAATTTGTAGAGAATGGTAAGCTTCGTTTTAGTATCTGTGAATTTTCCAGTGTTTGATTTCATGTTTTTGTGAACTGAACTTGTGGGCTACAGTTGAAATGTTTTTTATATACATAAATATTATTTTTTGTATTAACTGCTGTTTGTCTTTGCCAGTCCTAGGGTGATATGCTCAGCTATTTACCATATATGACACAGTACATATTATAGTAATCAATGATCAAAATATATAGGCAAGTGTTATGTTGCTTTGGCATCCAATTCATGCAGTTAAAATATCAGGCAATATAGACAGTACTTGATGATGTTGTCTGTATTTTCTGGCAAGGATTGAGTTTGAAGTTATTACCTATATATGAGTTATTTTGGTTCAGTGCCTGCGATTTCAGTAGTTGCTTCATCATGAACTTAGAATATCTTGGTACAGTACAGTAATTATGTTAATGAAAAAACATTGGCTATAACTTCACTGTAATATGAGATCAGTATTCATACTAATAGCAACTTAGTTTTGTTCAAAGGTGCAAATTTGATGTGCATAGTATGATAAACTGTACAGTAGAATTCTTTTCAGGTTGTAAGTAGCATGGATTAAGTAATGTTACTAGTTTGATAAGTAAATAGGTTGTCATTTGAGATTTTTTCAATGCAAATTTACGAATCTTGACTCTTGATTTTTTGAACTATCTTTATAATGAAAAGATTCAGCTACTTTTGGTCTGGCTTTTTATTGCAATTGAGCTAGAGATTTTGAAATGATCTGACGACTTGGATATTTAGCCACTGTTGTCCAGTTATTGTTGAATTCTCAGTTTAAATTGTTGTTGAATCCAGGTAGGCCTAATATATATACATATTTTTGTGCCACAAGAAAATTATTTAAATTTGATGGTTTATTTAGTTTAAAGGTAATTCAGCCTTGTTTTGCTAAGTTGAACGTTTTGAGCCTGTGTTTTTGTACACCGCCAAGTTGATGACTGTGGAGTTCTTAGACTGCACTATCTCAGAGGTTGTGAGTAATTTTATGTTTTTGAAAATATATACGCAAAGACACAATTTGGGCAAAATTTGGAAAATTTGGGCAAATTTTGTTCGCCCCCCCAAAATGTTTTACTCTCCTACGGCTATGAGTAAACCCTCTTGGTATTTTTATTGAAATAAGAAATGATAATGCAATTTACATTAAAGGGTTACGGGAATTTGTATAAACTATGTTTATCTAAAAGCGCAGTAAACTCGCTCATCAAGTTGCTCACTGAATTTAAAGCAGTAGTTCATATCTTAGCGATAGTTAACTGACGCGAAGAAGTGTTTGCGTATAGCTGAGCTATATTCATGCTAAATCAACAAATAATGCAATGTTGTGCTATTTAAACCTACAACTAGAAAAAAGTCGTTTTTTGTGACGTTGAAATAGAAACGTTGTAGTTGCATCAGTAAGTCGTTCGTTAACGTAGATGCCAAGTAATCCATGACGCAACAATTCTGGCACAAACATTTCCTTCACAAGCAAGTAATACTCATTAAGCACTGAAACAACGTTAAGACAACGTTATGCCAATACGCACATGGTTTTCGTTTGCAATAATTCATCAATTTGAAAGAATCAGATAACTCAGATTATTTTTGATGCCTTGAAAGTTAAAAGTAGTACAATTGTAGGAATACTGTTGCCAGTGTATGACTAAAAGGGCGGCGCATAGATTCCCTTTGGTCTGAAAACTGTCAAATGTAAGATAGTTATTAGACTTGTTTTTTCCTGGCATTGCAGACAAAGGAAAAAGTATGACCATTCACAATTGTATGTTTGCAAAAGTGATGTTACAAGCAGTATTACTAAACTGCGTGTCAGCGTCTGGTTATTCAACAAGACAAAATAGGCATTTCAAAATTTACACCACCAGCAATAACACTAGTAACCTACTATTGTCAGCGTCTGAAAGAAGTCTTTATTCAACAATCAAGCCAACTGTCAGACCAAAACTCTGCCTGCAACCAAGCTAAGATAACAGGCACACCTGCTTCACATTAAAAACTATCAAAAAAGTATCGTGGCCTTTGCACCAGACGGTCTATTTTTAAAAAAAATGCTGTAACAAACCTCCTACTTTCAATACCTCCAGTATTAGCCAAACACTTTTTCCTTCAACAGAGGCTTAAACCACCTCCGCAGGTGGCTTATATCTTTCGGCTTTTAAGCCGAGTATAAGCCTTGCTAAAGCGTAAGTCTGCTTTCTGAATCGCAAAATCGACGCTCAACGCAGACTTTTGTCCAGACAGACTTAAGCCGCCTTAAGTCTGGTTTCTGAATTCCGCCCTTAGTCTTGTAGTTTTTTAAATATTTGTAATTTTGTCAGAAAAATCAGGATGGGGTAAAATGTGCAATGCTAGTTGACGTATCTTGGAGCAGTTGCTCAACTTACCCCAAAAGAAATAGCCTTAGCTTATTTAATGTTTGAACTGCTGAATTTGTGTCTGTTTAGGTTCGTATTGATAAAAAAGCAGTGTTGTGTTGTAAAGCATATTGCATCGTAATAATACAAACAAACTGATAGGGAAATGCTTCAACTTAATCGAATTGCACAACTTACCCCAGGTCATTGCTCAATTTACCCCATACAATTTACGCCGGGGTAAGTTGAGCAACACGCAAACAAGTATCAATATAAAAAAATATAAAAATCGCAAGGTGATAAAACTAAATCTAAAATGTAGCTGATTCATTGGTGCTTTAAGTTCACCTTATTAAAATTTTCCAAAACAAACCGTTCTTTTGTAAAAGCGAGTTAAGCAAAAAGCTGCTCATCTTACCCCACCCTCCCCTATTTCCAGTTTAAGTTGGAATCATATTTTGGAATCATATCAGTATTCGCCAGTTCCCAGCCAGCAAATCCATCTTTTTACATTGATTTAACGTATGCAAAGGTTAAACCATGAGGGATTGATTTGCTGACTGGGTTTGAATTAAACCAACATGGGATGCGCATGCGCAGATACTGCACAAGTGACGTTATCAACGACGTCATCATTCGTCTATAGTGACACTTCGCTTATAGTGACACTTTTTCCGCGGTCTCTTCAGGTGTCACTATAGGCGAATTCTACTGTAACTACAAAAATCGATATAAACCTACCAGCACGTAAACGAACGGGAAAAGGTGGCAAAACCTTGAAAGGTTTAAAACGTGCCTGAATGAAAAATTATGTAGTAGGCTATATATCAGTAGTTAGCACGGCCACAAAACCCAAAAAAACAAATAGCAAAAAATTCATCAACATAAGAGCATATTTCTTTCCATAAAAATCTGTATCAAGTTTCCCTTTCAAGCAGGTAAAATCATTTTTTTATTAAACATGTACACTTAGTTTGGTAAAGTTTCATCTTTTTTAGAGTAGGCTACTTCCATGTCTATATGCAACCATAATGTTGTTCAAATGGTCTACAGCACAAATCAGTCAATGGCAAACTGCAATTGGTATTTCTACTGTTTTTATTTCATCATTCACCACACATTTCTGTTGTGGAGTTTGTAGCCTACCAAGTTTTAGCCTTATGGTTTTGGGTATCACCATGATATTCAAGGAAATTAAGCGTTGAAAAAACATTGCAATGACAAAGCATCACTACTTCCATCGCTTCTCGCTTGCTTGTTTAATCCATACAAACTACCGTATTGTTCTTATAACTAGATTTCATACTTAGGATTGCCTGCAAAGTTGCCAGATTTTTTTGAAATTTTTACGTAGTTTTTACAGTAGAAGTAGAAGTTTTTGTAGTAGAAGTTTTTACGTAATTTTAACGTGGAAAGCAACCGCTCACACATCATTGGCCAATTTTTTAAAATATTGCGTGTTTTATTTTTTCTTGCCTTCAATCGCACTACAGTAGTATATAACCTGGTGAAATTTTATTTTGTATGTTATTCGCTCTGAGGATGCGCATTGTCATGGTGCGCGGAACGTCAGTGAAGCAATAAACCATCTTGTTTGTTGTTAATTTTACTTTCAATTTTATCAGATGAACGTAGCAACTAGTGCTAGAAACGACCGATATAACATGCTGATTTATATATTCTACAAGAAACTGGCGCATTTTATGGAACTGTTGTTGAACGTTCATTACTTGGTTCACTGTAAGATATTAAACGACATTTTAAAGGACATGCTCACACTTTCACAAAAAAAATATTCTTTTACTTTCATACGCTTTATGTTGATACAACGCTTGTAGACGTTGTTGATTACCAACTCAGTTTGGTTAGTTTGTTATTTGAAACAAATCGAAACGAATGTCTAAAAGTGCAAGGTGTATAACACCTAACCTCCAGCAAAAGAAATCGTGGCATGGATTGGCCTACAGCTTTGCAAGGAAAGGAACAGCTTTTTTGTTTACACCGTTTGTAATTCTTAACAGTAATATGCAGCCTACTGTTTTAGTTATATTTCTTGTAAATAATGTAACAATAGACATGTTGATGCAAGACACTGAAGCTTATGCCAATATCGAGAAATATCAATGCACTACTGAAACGATACAAATGCTACTATGCAAATTACCCTTTAATAGATCTGCTGGAAGTGATAAAATTTCAGCCGAACATCTAGTATATGCAGATGAACTATTGTGCTTCTTATTCAGCTTATTGTTTAATGTATGCCTTTCTCATGGTATGCTGCCTTCACCTTGTTTAAATACCATAATTATCCCTGTTTGTAAGAACAACAAAGGCAATATTCAGGATGCTGGAAATTACAGACCCATTGCAGTGGCAACTGTAGTGTCCAAATTATTTGAACATTATATCCTTGAGCATATTTCACCGTTTTTAAATACATCTGACAATCAGTTTGGATTTAAGCCAAAACATGGCACAGATTTATGTGGTTATCTTTATAAACAAACAGTATCTCATTACATACACAGCAATAGTCCTGTGTTTAGTGTATTTCTGGATGCATCCAAAGCATTTGATAGAGTTAATCACAATATCTTATTTAACAAGTTAGTTTCACGGAATGTTCCTATGTGCTTTGTACGATTATTGAAGCATTGGTATAAAGAACAAATAATGAGAATAAAGTGGGGGAATCAAATTTCTGACTCCTTCCATGTCACCAACGGAGTAAGGCAGGGAAGGGTTTTAAGTCCTTACCTGTTTTCTTTGTATATAGATGACTTATCGACTGAATTGAATTCCCTAGATGTCGGATGTAATACTGGTTCATCTCACTTGAATCACCTATTGTTTGCAGATGACTTGTGTGTATTTAGTCTAAGTGCTAAAGGTACCCAAAAACTCATTGATGTGTGTGAATCCTATGCTTCTAGACATGACATTATTTTCAACTGTAACAAAACTGTTGGATTGGTCCATCAATGTCGCAAATTTAAAGTTTTGACTTCTCCATGCATGCGGCTGTACAATACACAAATTAAATTTGTTGAACAAGTGAAATATTTAGGTATACTGATTGATGATACCATCAGTGATGACGCAGATATTAAAAGGCAAGTGCGATCTCTTTATGTCGCTGCCAATCAGCTTAGATCCAAGTTTGGAAATTGCTCTACCGAAGTTAAAAATGTAATGTACCAATCATATTGTATGCCAATGTATGGTTCGCAACTATGGTGTAACTATAAAACTTCTACTTTAAATCGCATACGAGTTGCTTACAACGACTCGTACAGAATTATCCACAATTTGTCAAGATGCGACAGTGCTAGAGTGTATCAGGTACAGAACGACGTGTTAACATTTGATGCTCTATTAAGAAAAAATTGCTATGCATTTGTAGAACGTTGCAAAAGATCAATTAATCCACTTTTGCGCAATGTTATGTCTTCTGATTGCTACTTTAATTCTACATTTTATATTCACTACAACAGTATTTTGTACGTTGTTTGGTGTAGCCTGCTTGATGTTGTGTTAGTCTGATATTTTGTGTGATGACTGTTAAAAATTTGAATTCTATGGACTTTGAGTCTGATTGCAAATAAATAATAAATAAATTAAGGCTGACCATTCCTTGTTGCAAAAGTTAAGGCTTGACCTGGAGGTTGTGCCTGATTTGTCACATTTTGCAGATTTTTGCGATCATTGCAGTCTGACTGGAACTGTCTAAAAATTAGGTATTTTTTCACTTTTTGCTGACTCTCAAAAAATATAAAATCATTTGTTGTCTTTGAAATGAGAAAAAAATAAGTTAAACGTTCAGTGAATCTGTTTTCTTGTTTTTTTGTTAACTTTTGCTGGGTAGGCAGGCCTAAACTGTAATGATCTAAAAACATGTAAAAGATTCTTCAAGCGTAAAATTCTACTTGCTGGCGAAACGTGTCCTCTTTTTAGGCGATGAAAATATGGTAGGCCTATCTAATACCACTGAACCAAATAAAACTAGAGAATACTGAAAGCAAAGAACATGCATGCTATAACTAACTCCCAACATTGTATCGAACTATAAACATTGACTGAAGAGCCGAAAGACCATTTTTGGAAAAACATTGACTACTATGCTGACAACCGCAACCACACCCCTGACCCTGACATCACCAATCAAAAAGAATTCTAGAGAATTCTGAGAGCAAAATAGCCTACATGCATAGTAAAACTAACTACTAACGCTCTACAATCTGTGTCAATTGTTAACATTACTAAGACATGATCGCTCCATTCAAATCAGTAGTTTACTACAAGTGACTCTGCACTAAGCAATTTACGAAAAAACATTGACCGCACTACACTCCTATCAGAATGAAAGTTTAAAACAGTAGCCTACGGTAAACATGTTGTTATAGAACCATAAAAGTCTATTATCTGTGGGCCCCAGGGGCGCCGGAACGGTTTTTGACTGGGGGGACAAGATTATGAAAAAAGGGCACTTTTGTTGCTGAAAGGCCACCTTTTTTTAGTTTTAAGATAAAATATAGCGATAATGCTCATTCATCAGCTCATCATCGAGTAATAATACAAGTGTCCGGTATACAAAGAACAATGAACAAGAGCTAGAACAATGAACAAGTGCTATCCGCCTCGATTGCTCAGTTGTTTAGCGCGTGACTTCTGGAACGAAGAAGCTTCAAGATCAAGCGGCGCTGATTCGACTCTCGGGGTGTGCGCTTGAGTAACGCACGTTAAGGACTGCTCTCCATTCAGCGGCATCTAATGGATGGAATAGTTCCCCGGCAACAAGACTTCAACAATCGGAAACTTCGCTCTGTCAATCTCGGTGACAGGACCTGCGTCAGTGATTCAAAGCCTCTACAAGTATGCAAAACTGTCAGGATGAAGCTCCGCAAGAAGCTTTTCCAGTCCGAGGATAAAGATTCAATCAATGGCACGGAAGGGCATCATGCTATGTTATAATGATGTAGCCTAGTTAACCTTCTGTGATACAGAATTTTTTGTCGTGAAGATTATTTTGAGGCAGAAATGAAAGATTATAATTAGGCTAAAAGGGAATAGCTGAAATTGGTATATCGTATTGCAAAATGTGCAGTAGCCTACATGACCTTAAAAGGGCACCATTGCTCCCCCTGCCCCCATCCACAGAAAAATTGAGGGCAGGGGGGCATTCTCCCCCTGCCCCTCCCCGTTTCCGGCGCCCCTGGTGAGCCCCCAGAGATGGTGGGCTCTGTCTCCCCTCTCTTGACACAACACTGCTAAAATACCTCAGTGTGACAGATCGCCCACGTGCCGCCACCATTTGGTGTCACTGCGCAAGAAACTCTCATCGTGCGCTGCTCAAGCGCTTGGCAAGCTCCAGCTGGGGAGCGAGGGCTGACACTTTGCGTATGACAGCCCTCGCTCTTGTCTACTCCTCAGCAGAGTACTGTGCACCTGTTTGGTGCCGCACAGCCGCAGTGCTCACTGCCACAACATCGGCACTGCCCTCAACAGCGCTCTGCGTACTGTGACCGGGTGCCTGCGTCCCACACCATTGGATAATCTTCTCATTCTTGCTGACATCCAACCGGCTAAGCTTTGTCGCGAAGAAGCCACTCTGTCTTTCCGTCGACGGGCATTGGAGCCCAACCATTTTTTTCCATTCCAAGGTTTCTGCTCGCCCAAGAGAGCACCTCTGTCAACTAAAATCAAGACACCCATTCGTACCAGCCAGCTTCTGATCAACGAAACTGATGGACAAAACATCTCTGCGGCTAATTCGGCGGACCATAAATGGAACTCTCAATGCAAGTTAAACACCACCATGTCCACCAGACAGTCCAGACTCCATTCGTTCATTTCATGCATAAGTGTTTTAATCAATGAGTGAATATGAGCTTATTTTAATCAATGGATTTAAATGTTTCTTATTAGGTTGCGGTTGGATGAAATGCTCTACGTCTCAAGTTTTGGTTCGTTTCCAAGCCACGTAACAGAAGACATAACGAGTAATGCATTCTTTCTTCTTCGTTTCGGTAGGCAATCGATTTGGTTGATCTTCGTTTGGATTTATTAAACCTTTCTTTTGTCTTATTGCTTAGAAAACCTTTTCGTCTATACCAGGGGTGTGCAACCTTTTTTACAGGAGGGCCAGATATAAACAACTGGGTGAAACCGCGGGCCGCATGTTTATTTGACATATGATTTCTAGTAGTTGCAGGCGCAAAAAAGTAGTTTTTTGTTATTCATATGGTATTATTAGGGGATCTCCTTGCAGAAATAAGTAATATAAGTTAAGACGTATAAATTTCTGAAGAAAACTGCTATTTAAATCTATTGTCACACAGTCTTTAAACGAGTTCAGTGAGAAGTTTGCAGCTGGCTTTTTTCCCCACGGATTTTTACAAATTTACTTCAATGGAAGTGCTGGCAATAAAGCGAATTATTCGAAGTCCATTTTCCAAGAGTTCGTCTGTCAGAACCGATCGATAGGGAGATTTTATGAGGCCCATTTTAGAAAAAATTGTTCGCACAAATACGTTGAGCTAAAAAGAGCCATTTTTGAAGCCATGAACTTTTTCAAATGTGGAAAGTCATCTTGGTTGAGATGTTTTCGGTAAAAATCGCCAAGATTCATTTCTAAATACTTTGCTTTCAAATCCGTTTTCTCTTGAAGATCAATCAGTTCAAGTTGGATATCACCTGGTGCTTTGTCAATGTCTGTGTTGAATGGCGAAGAGAATATACCAAACAAATGTTCATGAGATTTAAAGTCCTTGAAACGAGCCAAAAATTCATAGGCCTACAACAATTTTTCAAGTTGGTCTGCAAATTCAGTTTTCTTCTCAGGATGGATTCCATGGTCTCTCAAAGTTGGAAAGTGGAAAAGATTTGCTGTCTGTATGTGGCTTTCCAAAGTCGTAATTTGTTCATAAAGCCTTTTATGTGACCATGCATCTCATTCGCATACTGTTTTTTTGCTGCAGTCTTGCATTGAGTTTATTCAATTGTTTTGTTTGGCCTTTTCAATTGCCATTGTTTCAATTTTTTTTTCTTCCAATGCCTCTACTTTTTTACTTCTAATTTTAACAAATTTTCTATTTTGACTGGTTCAAAAAATTTGGCAAGGAATGGGCCGCTAGGCTGAAGTTGTTCTGATCCAACTGCTTGTAGGCCTATAGGCTAGGCCTACATTAGGCAACTGCTAAATTTGACGCAAGCCGGCTCTACAAAAGGTCTAAAGCAAGAGATCAAATAAAAAGGTGACAAAGCCAGAGACAATAGCAGGGCTCCACCTCTGATCTTCTGACGTTCCAAATAATTAAATACAACGGATTAGCGGTGGCCGGTGGGAGATTTCTAAAATGGTTAACAGAAGGTGCGAAATTACAATAATCCACTCCACAATGAATTGTTCACATGTACCAGACTAAACTGAATTATAAACACGTTTCGCGGGCCGCACACAATTCAAAATTGGTACATCTTTGCGGCCGCACAATTTTTCTTCGCGGGCCACATTTGGCCCGCGGGCCGCACGTTGCACACCCCTGGTGTATACGATACCAATCCATTGATTTCACAATAAAAACCACCAAATCAACTGAAAAACCCATTGATCCACTGCTTTATACCAATGGATGAACCAATGAAACCCACATGCCTACCAAGAATAAGAATGAAATGTATAACCAGTATTTGAAATGATCTGGAATCGAGCCGGTACCTATCACAACAAACACACAACCACATTTCAAAGGAATCAAAATAAGAAACATACGGCAACTAGGTTGTTTTTTTTAACAGAGAGGAACATAAACCACAGCATAAAAACACGTTGCGTGGATATCAATCTCAATTCATGGAACAACAAACAGAGCCACCTTATCTCTAACAAAAATTATGACGCATTTGCATTGCAAAAACCACAACTTCGACGTCATCTTTCGTTGTTATTGCGTCCATAAATTGCTTGTTTGTTTGTATTAATAATTAAGCTATAAATGAAGTCAAATCTTTGAAGTCATTTCAGACTATATGTTACAATTAAAACATGTGTAAATAGCAATCATGTGATTCAAACTAAAATGAACAACAATTCTCCTCCAATAAATTTTTGGCTAAACCACAAATTTCAAAACAGGTAAATGTATAAAATAATGACGGATTTACTTAAATCGCGCCACTATGTAGTTTTAAACATTACTTGCGCATTTCCTGCAGAATAATGAATAGGTTTAAACTGGTATAGCCTTCACTAGTAAGCAACTTAAGACCACTTGCAAAAAACAGATCACCACAATAAACAAACAGGCTACTTTATTGGTTATAACTTATTCGCATTGCATAGCCTATGCATCGCCTTCTACATAGCAATGTATATAGATATAAAAAAACATAAGATGTAAACAATGAAAGGAGTCTAGCAAACGTTTTTCTGCCACAGAGGGTCTTATCAAATTTTGCCACCCATTCAAGTCCACTTACATAGCATAGCCCACACAGAAATAAATTGCTAAACCTGATTGCAGAAATAAATTACTTCCTTGACAACTACGCTGTTGCAAAGAGGAAGCCCCCTTCGTTGTGTGGTGCTGAGGAACAGACCGCAAACCACATCATCAACGATTGTACTATTTTCAAGCCACCTAATGAAGCGGAAGGTCTGCGTGTCTTGGATGATGAAAAAAAAGACTGGATTCTAGCTTAGTCCGGGAACATCGTGAATCTGGGGTGGTAAAAGAATAGACCCTCGGCCCCAGAGGCTCACACGACGACGACGACCATAAGACCTGTGCCAGTACGCAGTATTAAAAAGTTTGAGTAGCACTGGCCTCGTTAAAACATATATTTTCCCATGTAGGCTATTACCAATATTCCATGAAAGTATTTATTTTCAATTTTTGTTTCTGCTGCTGTTTGAATTTTTCGGTACGGTAGCTAAACTGATCAAGAAATGACTTGTAACAAAATATTTTAATTTAAAAAAGGCTTTATGATATTCACCGCAGGCTACATTTCCTTTTAGCTTAGCATATTTATCATTCACTTAGTAAAGGTTTTTTTTTTTTTTTTATTTAAACGCAACTACTACAGTGATATTCAAAGTAATATAACCAGATGTCGCAAAATGGTCAAACCGGTTTCGCATTCAGCCAACACGCTTTAAATATGGCTGTTGTAAAATGCCTTTGGCAAGTATGATATCCATCTTTAGGTCAGATATATCTGATGAGATTGTTAAGTTGGTCATGAAAAGTTGGTAAGGGTAAGTCTAATAACGCAGCAATGTGTGCGGTACAGTAATTCATATTTTGCATTTAATGATATTTGAGTTGTTTAGAAAAATAAAATCTCTAATTTGAAAATTATTCAGCGTTGTAGTAAGAATTCCAATAGACGACCATAGACTGTTTTGTGTCTGTAGGGTATTTTTGCGTTACAATTTTTTTGGTTGCGTTAACCTACCTACTATACTTTTAATAAAGTGGTGGTAACTGTAACTTACGAAGGAGGGGAGAGGAGGGGGCAATTTGTTCAAATATCCAAGGGTGGCAGGTGATGATGCTACACCACTGCACCCAGTAGCGTATTTAGGGGGGAGGATAAGGGGCGATGGCCCCCCCTAATGATCAGGTAAAAAAAATAAAAATATGTAAGTTACAAATTTTGCAAAAAAAAGTTGTAGCAGAAGACATAATTGCTTGGATGATTCATCCTAGCGCGAGAGGGGCGGGGGGGTATAGGCTACTTTTTGCGATACAATTTTTCAATATTATTCTGAGTTTCCAAATCAACTTCTAGTTTAATCTTGATTACAGTAAGTTAAAAATATTTAATTAAGCAAGCAATCACTAGTATACACTGCATACAGTGGCGGCTCGTCTAATGGTGTTGCACCACCACAAATAAGCTCCTGCAAGGACCTAAGTTACACATAGGCTAGGCTACGTTGAATTCTGCAATGGTGAATGTTAGAAGCTACGTACTAACTGTGTTGCAAGACCTAAGGGGCGATAATAGGCTTTTTCACCAACTTTTTGGCAAGGCTTGCTCAGTTTTTGGCGAAGAAATCCGAATGCCCCGGAGAGCACCTAGACAACAACATCAACCTAACATTCCAGCTGAAACTGGGGAGATCTATTTTAAACAAACAGTTTTTCTTCCTTTTCTTGACAATTGCATGGCACTAATTCACGAGAGATTTAATGAGCACTGCTCGCTAGCTTTTAAAGTCAGCACATTTCTGCCGTCATTGATTCATGAAGATGAGGACTGCCGATCGACGAGATTTTCGACTTCTACCATGAAATGCTGGATGTTGAACCAAGCAATTGCTTTGGTTCAACAACTCAATGCCATTGAGTTGCGAAGATGGAGAGCAAATTGGCTTGCAGTTTCTGTGGATAAACGACCTGCAACTCTTCTGGATGCGTGTCAAGCTGCTGAACAACTCGACACTAATCCGATTACCCATAAATTATTTCGAATCTTTGCTACGCTTCCAATTACAATTGCCTCCAATGAGCCATGTTTCAGTTCACTAAAGTAGCCTACCTGAAAAATTATTACCGCACGACCATGGCCGAGCCACGTTTGGATGGTTTAGCTTAGATGTATTTAAACCAGGATATTCTACTCGAGTATGATGCAGTTATTGATATATTTTCCAAGCGCAGCCATCGCATGGAACTGTAAATTGTCGTTGCAAATCGCCGAGAATTTTCAAAAGGTATTCGAGGTCGGAAGGACTAACTTATTGTTTATGTTCTGAAGTGATGATATCTTTTGTTGGTTCATTGATTGGAACAGTAACTTACTTCTACGGATTCGCTCTTGATTCTGGACTCCTCTACCTGACAGTATTCTGACGGTTTCATCTAACCTCCTCCCCCCGTTCTGACGCATCATATGACATTTTGGTATACCCCACCCCTATTAAAAGGGTCAAAAAATCTAATTTTAACCCAAATAGAAAAAATTTGAACCGATTAACAGCCATCCATTTTCACCGAATTTGAGCTTTCTGTGTCGGCTACTACCATTGAGACTACCCCGTGTGTACTACTCCGAGACCCCCATTGGCATCCAGCCGCCCAGTCAGCCGCTCAGCCGCTACGCAGCTGACTGACACAATGTCTTGGCCCCCCCTAAGAAACTTTCTAAATACGCCACTAACTGCACCCATCGTAGTTTGTTCAGTTTAACAACAAACGACATGTTCTGATATTTTTCCTGAAGCTTGTTTTTAAATATATAAGTTTTAGAAATAACAACTCTGATGTCATCTGTCAGCAATTGATAAGTAGCCTACTCAGCATGTTTGATTGACCTTATAATGATTTCTAACTTAATTCAGAGAGTATAACAACTTTACGAATTTAACTGTCCTGCAATCGAGTATAGGGGAGAGTGGGGTTAGTTGGAAGGCGGGGTTAGTTGAAAAATGGTCATTTTTTTAACTCTCGATAACTTTTTTAAATATTTATTTCCAACATGTGAAGTAGTTTATAAAAACACATAATCCATGTTAGTTTCGATTTGTTGAGTCAAGGTATACCTGTTTGGCTGACAATTTTGTATTTTCTTACTTTAGAAGTAAAATTTTTGGCGTATTGAAAAACATCTTATGCGTTGATATCGTTAAAGATAGGCAGAAGTTTTTTGGTGTGTGTCAGCTGTAGATGTTCTACAACACTAAGAAATAAACAAATTTTAGTCCAACGCACCATGCTTCAATATTTTAATAAAATAGTTTGTCATATGTTAATGGGGCTAGTTGGAAAATAGTGGGTGGGGTTAGTTGGAAAACGTTTTGATAACGGTATGACTATGTAGTATGATACGAGTATATCGTCGTGGTATGATAATAAGTAGTATAAGCTCCAATGTACTTGTTTTAAGCAGACATACATTGTAAAATTTTAATTTGAATAACTTGGAAAGTGCTATATATGCGGCATCACAAGTTTTAACAATGTGTTTATTAAAAAATGTTTTTACGATGATTTGATGTAGAATTCATTGCATTTTGATTAGCAAGTTAACATATTTGCTTACAACCCCATGTAAATGTTTGTTGGTTGAAAAAATAGTATCCAGTTCATTAGTGGGCATTAAACTGACGTTTTTCAACTAACCCCAGGCATGGGGTTAGTTGAAAAATCAATTGTATGTTTGTTTATTTTAAATTTTTATTAAAAGCTTAATTGACTCAATACTTATTTTTGGTTGTATGATAGAGTACACCATAGGTGATAATTTAAGCCGCTTCAAGTTGTCAGGTTATGCACCAATTGTTTTAAATTTCACTTTAAAAAAAAATCTTTCCGACTAGCCCCACTCTCCCCTACGTAGCGTAGGCCAATGTACCATAGGCTGCAGATGAATAATGCAAACTTAGCCTGCATTGCGATTGAACGAGGGTAGTTACGCTACTGCCAGCACAAAATATGAGATATTTGATATTCATAAAGCTAACATTAAATGTTTCGTAAAAAAAATTTTCAGCATCCAATTGAGCATCATTTATTTTTGGAAAGTGTTTGGTCTGGTGGTAGTGGTAGCCTAGTATTGTTTATTTAGGCTTGTTGCTTAAACATTGTTAACTTTCTTTTGCATCGAATTTCACCTGTTTAAATTACGTCCAATAAAACTGCCGTCTGAAGCAAGAGGACGCAATGGGGTTGTGCGATCCACTCGGTGGCGCTACAACTGGGTCCTAGCAACACGCTCGCAGTGATTGCTTCAAGCTTTAGCACGCTTTGCGTAACGCGCGTGCAGCTGATATGGGTGGGATGGGAGTGCAGTGTTGTGTTGATGTGAGGGTAAGAAGGTGCATATTACAAAGCTTGATACATTTTAGGCTTGATTTAACGTTGCTGTGGCTATAAAAGCAAAAGCAAATAAGTAAACAGGCTTTTCGAACACATTGCATGACAAGGTATCGACTTGTGGTGACAGGCAGAGAGGGAGACAGAGCAGTTTTTGTAGCTATAATCCTTTAATAATGTCCTTGAAGTCTATGATTGTGCTGTCTCTTCCTTGTAATAATAAATTGAGATGATTTAACTCCGTAAACATG
Organism: Aplidium turbinatum; assembly: GCF_918807975.1. NCBI lineage: Eukaryota > Metazoa > Chordata > Ascidiacea > Aplousobranchia > Polyclinidae > Aplidium > Aplidium turbinatum. The sequence continues at coordinate 21,552,005 of NC_137476.1, read as the reverse complement.
TCAGTTAAATAAGCAACATTTTCTTCAAAATTATCAGCATTCATCACATCAATCAATTTTTCTTGCATTGTTCTGTGTTTGTCATGCTACTGCACTTTTGCCTTACACAGCAAGCTGTATTATACAGGTTTAAAGCATAGGCTAATCATAGATAACTGTTAAAACGCCACAGTATTTCTGTGTTCCTCTTTGTACGAATCGTAAAGGTGGACATGTGTTTGCCAACGATATGTCTGTGCGACAACAATGGATTACCGCAATTAAAAGATCATCATCTTCGAAAGCAGTTGGGAAGAAATGGGTGCCTGGCGAGCATGATAGTGTGTGCTCAGAACATTTTGTTCAGTCTGATTACCGTGAAGGTATGCCCACTTGTACGAATGCATTCTTGCTGGTTGTTTGTTTAGTATGACTACTGTTGCATTACATGCAACATCGATCATGCTGAATGTACAACGGAACCTCATTGCAAGAAAAGGAAAGCGACTTCAGTTGCAATTCAGTGCAGCCTGGATAGCAACGACAATAGCGGAGGAAGCGCTTCAACTGGAATGAGAATTGAACATTACAATGAAAATAAGCAAGTCATAAACTACTACACTGGTTTCGATGATTATGATCACTTTATGTTATTCTTGCGTTGCTTGGGGCCAGCTGCATATGACGTGAACTATACCAGCAGCAAACTTGACCCACCAAACCAGCTCTTTCTTACTCTAATGAAGCTAAGACAATCAAAGGAAACTAAAGAGCTGAGTTTTCTCTTACACATTAGTGAAAGCACAGTTTCATTAATTTTCAGGGTATGGATCAACTCTATGTATTTTCAGCTCGTTTTGCCGCATCTTCCCTTTTCCGTTCTCGTGTTGCGCTGCTTGAGTTAAAGTGAAAATTATCTTTTGCTAATGACTTGAATGTAGCCAAATTGTGGACTTAAATTATTTTTTGTTATTTATTGTATAACCAGCATGTCGTACTCGATAACGGAAATAAAACAAGCAACAACAAATATGAAACAAGTGTTAGTGCAAACTTAAGTAACAAACGAAATTTATTGCGACAACAACTTGATCGTAGTTTCCCGTCTTACTATGATGACTGGGTAGATGACTGGGTAAAACATCTTGAAACTGGCTCCACAACTTTGCAACTTTATAGGAATTCTGAGGAATTCTCTCTTTATGAGATGTTTTTTTTATTTTTGTATCACTCTGCGTTCCAACCTTCTAAAAACAAACATGTTTTGATAACTACAATGCATATCCGAATCATATTTTAAGTTATTCTTTCGCCCACGCATAACCAAGCGCTGTACAACGCATCGTCTATATGCTGCGCAAGGCTAGTTCTCGTCTAGAAGGACCCAGTTGTACCGCCGCTAGTGGTTTCGTGGTATCCTGTCGCACAACCCCATTGTTTTCACTTGAGGGCCAAATATACTTAAGTGGTTAGACCACGGGTCACACAGTCTTCATTTAACGTAAGAAGTTTATCAGTGGTTAGCATAAAATTAATTAGCCCTTGCCTTACTTTTCAGCGTACAAACATTCTAGCCTGACGTTGAAAATTAAGCAATCTACCGGAACGTTGAGAAGGAGCGATCTTCCTAACGTCAGCACTACCTGACTACTCACTACAACACAATCTAAACATTTTATGCATAACTTTTTCATACCCTTACAGAAAAGTTTTCGTTGACCTCATCTGGTTGTAGGGTTAGAAACATTGATTCAAGACTTTTCAAATAGTTTTCACAAACGCCAAACTTTAACGTAGGTTTGCTGTATGATGCAACTTGTTCAGCCGTAGTCCATGGTTTTGGAACCAGCTAAGTCCAAATAATTATGCTACATATGCTAGATCTAAAAAACGCACCTAACGTTACAAGTTTACTGTCTTATTATTGGCACACTGGGCTATAATATTTAGTCGCCATCTCTGTCTGAAGCAGATAGCGTATCAACACGGTTCATCTGTCTCCATGAGTAAAACGGTTGATATGGTTGGCATGCTTTCATGTTGTCACGGTTGGCAGTGGCACACTATTGTTCGAAAAATTTAAACGAAACGATAACTTACTTTTAATTTTAATTATTACAGGTCTACACCGTTTGTAGTTGTTTAGATATTTCTTTTAGTTTTCTGCTTTCTTGCAGCTGGCTTAGCATCATGAAAAGTAATTATTCCGGGGGGCTGATGCTTTTTTCGTCTGTACTTTATGGATTCTGCTCTGGATCTATGAACTTTATCAACAAGTTTTTGCTGACTACTTGGTCATTTAATCAACCGAGCTTTATGCTACTTAGTCAGCTACCAATTCTTGTGCTTGGCTTAAGAATTCTGAAAGCTTTGGGAAAAGTTAATCTTGTGCAATATGACTGGAAAATAGCGAAGTCTTGCGCATTAATAAGCTTTCTTTATTCGGCCAATTCGGTTGTCGGTGAGTTGCCTTTTTAAGTTTTGTTTCTGAGACAGGGCAGAGATATTGGTATTGCATACAATTTCATGGATTTTTAATGTTTTTGCTCACCTTTATTGTGCTTTACTGTTTGATTGTGTGAAAGTGAGTTTTGTGTGCTTTTGTGCAAGCGAAAAAAGATTTTTAGCCGGAAAACAAGAAGAGGTCAGCACCAATTAAACTTGCACCAGACTTCGACAAAGTTTCCAAAACTGAACAAGGTTGAAACGCACGTTGGTGAAACTCGAACTAATTTTTTTCCTTTAAAAGTGGTTGAATTGTCCCGTTCCGATTTATTTTGTTGTCATGAAAAATGTTTATAAAAACTCATTTAGCAACCTAAGCTGGTTGCAAAGAGAGAAAAGGGCACTGCCCGAAGACCATACATCTTGTGATTACTTAAATACATACCTGGTAACAGCGGCCTCATTTTGCATCCAAGCATGTGTCCAAGCACAATCTCACTTTGTTTCGAAAAACTGCAGAAATGTTTTCGTTTTACAAATTTTTATACCGGAATTGCTGGTAGCCTACGGTAGGCTACCTTTATTCTTCCATAATCATGACCAATGCCATCCACTTTAAAATTGATAGAGGCTGTGTGCTTTCTGCGTCAGATATTTTGTGTCTTTTGTTTTTGTTTGAAGTGAACAATAAAAACATGAACAAATAAAAACAAAAGTTTCGAAACGAATTAACCGAAATCAAGTAAAGAAATTTTACATTGAAACGAAACATTTTATAATTTGAAATGTTTTTGTTTGTGGCTCTTCCTTTCTATATGATTGTGGACATCTTTATGCATTGACTGCGAAAGCTTCTATGTAAAGTTAATCGTGACAGTCTTGCATAGTCTATGTGTAGAACAGAAAAGTCATTGAACCACTCGGTAAAGTCATTGAACCACTCGGACGCAGGCTCGGTTACCGAGATCGGCAAAATGAAGTTTCCGATTTATGTTGAAATATTATTGTCTCTAAATTATTTCATCCATTTGGTGGCTCTGAATGAAGAGCTACCTTTGAAATAAGTTGCTCTGTCGCATACTCCGAGAATCAAACCAGCGCCCTGTGTTCTTGTCGTTTCTCTGTTCGCAATTTCAAGTGCTTAACCAACGGAGTTATTTTATACGTATTTTTAAATGTTATAATAAAAACAACTACAATTTTCAGTTCATCAGTATTTTTTTTATTGATGTTTATAGCTTTAATGGCGCTCAGTGGAATGAACGTTCCAATGTATTCGGCTCTGAGACGATGCATCCCTCTTGCAAGCATGCTGCTAGGATATCTTATGTTCACCAAGCGACCGACTTTTGAGGTCATTACGTCCACTATAGTCATAACGATTGGAGCGATTGTAGCAGGTATGTTCATGGTTCCGTTGTTGGGTTCGATTTCGATCGTACGCGTTATAGGATATAGGCTAGTTTGAGTTTGCGTTGAGTTTTCAATTCACGCAACTGTTCTGTTGGAAGAGTGTTTCTTTCTTGAATGAAATTTAAAGTGGATATCATTTTAAACTTTTATTCACTTATTTTCTTTGTCATTCTACGTTTTACGATACTATTATATCATACAAAGCATTTACCTATAAGCGCTGTTAAAATTTTAGCCATTTTTTAAAGGCTAATAGGCTATGGTTAGGACTGAAAAAAGTCACTAAAGTTATTTTTTAACACCACTTGATGAAGATCAGGATCAAATGATGAAGATCTTCTGATCTTCATCATTTGATCCTGATCTTCATCAAGTCCAGCTATTGTAGTATATAATAGTATTTACTGTAGGCCCATCTGTGATTCTACAGTAGTCATTTGTTGAATCACTGCGGGCATAATTACAACAGCTTTACATGCAAGTTATTATTTACCCACAAATCAAGCTACTACAAATTTGGCTACATGGTAGGCCTCGGTAGGTTTGGACATGTTTATTGTTCTTACTGGCTATTCTCATAAAAGTTGCTTATTGTCGCGTATGTTTTTAGCGGTAAAGCGGACAATATATCAACAGGTTTTAAAGCGACTAGAGTGTTGCTTTGATTAGCTCAGCCCACTTAAAATAATTAAGCTGTTTGACCACTTTTTGTCGCATAACAAATCTAATAGATTTTGTTTTATCTCACCACACCTTGAAAAGACATCTGAAAAAAGATTGATTTCTGTGATCAGCTTTAAGCCGAGCCTTCATAAAGAACTTCGAATTTTGGAATTTATGTGTGTATAGGCTTGAGTTTTCTATGTGATGGAATCTAAATATTTTCAAAGGTTACAATCTTCTCATTACAAGCTTAAACACCTGAGGGTATCATCGCATGTTTATTTTGTCATTTTTTGTGAAATTTACTCCGTATTCATAGGAATCTTAGCACACACCTCTCTGGGCTGGTTGTTGTAATCCTTTCACACAATTAAACAATTCATTTTAGTGTAGGCTACGGTAGCTATTTCAATCTCGTGCTGTAACAAAAATAGGCTACTTAATGTACTTATGTTGTGCTGCATTTTCAATAGAGAGGCCGGCTTGTACTTTTTGATGTATGTAGGCTACCAGTACGTGAAAACTTGTTGTTTATTCATCATCATCATCATTTTGTTCCTTCCTCGTATGGAGGGTTGGATACAATGCGCCATTGTTCTCGACCATGAGCTGTGCGTACTGCACATTCATAAGTTAATTTTGTCCATTTTGTGATGTTTGTTGTCCAAATTATTCTTGATCTGCCTTTACTTCTTTTACCGTTTATCTTCCCTTCTATTAATGATCTTTGTAATGAATTTTGCCTTATTGTGTGTCCGAAATACTTCAATTTTCTTCTTTTGACTGTTTGTAAGAGCATTTTGCTTGAATTGAATTTGGAGAGTACTTCATCGTTAGTGATCTTTTGTTTCCATAAAATTTTTAACATTTGCCTGTATGTCCAGAGCTCGAAGGCATCGATCCGTTTCTCCATTTTTTGTGACATTGTCCAAGTTTCGGAATTGTATAATAGGGTCGACCAAATATAGCATTTTAATATCCTGAGACGAGTTGATAAATTTAAACGTTGATTGGTTAAAATATTTTTCATTTTTCCAAATGTAGTTCTTGCAATTTCTATCCGTCTAAGAATTTCTTGGTCACACCTCTCATCTTCAGTTATTAAATGACCAAGATATGAAAAAGATTTTACTTTTTGTATAATTTCGTTGTCAATTATAATTTGGAGTACTGAAGTGTCTGGTGATTTTGAGATTATCATTGATTTGGTCTTTTTAGCGTTGATTTTCATATTAAATTCTTTACCAATTGAGTTAACATTGTCCAATATTTCTTGAAGATCTTCTTGTGATTCAGCCAACAGAACAGTATCATCAGCATAGCGTAAATTTGTTATATTCAAGCCACCAACTTTTACTCCTCTCATATCATCAATGGATCGAAAAATCATTTCTGTATATAAATTAAAAAGACATGGAGAAAGTACACATCCTTGGCGTACTCCACGCTTGATATCAATTCCTTTAGACAAATCTTTTTCCATGCGAATAAGTGCTTTTTGATTCCAGTACAAATTGATAATAAAACGTAAGTCTTTGCCATTCATACCAATATTGGACAAACAATGAATCAGTTTCTCATGGTTAACTCTATCAAATGCTTTCTCATAATCAATAAAACATGCATATACATCTTTATTTACTGCATTGTAACTCTCACAAATTGTTCTGAAGTTAAGTATACCCTCTCGTGTTCCTTTACCAGTTATAAATCCACTTTGAGTCATGTTAACCTCATTCTCAATAGATTTTCGATTTCTTAATAAAATTATTCTCAACAAAATTTTCAGTACATGACTGATCAAACTTAATGTTCTAAAGTCACTGCAGTTCTTTGCTTTGGATTTCTTTGGTAGTCTGACAAAAACAGTTTCATTCATTTCTTTAGGTATAAATCCAGTCATATATATTTCATTACATAATTTGTGTATGCGTTTTAAACTTATGCCATTGAGTGCTTTTAGCATTTCTGGATAAATGTTATCCTTTCCTGCAGCTTTATTACATTTCAGATCTTGAATGGCTTTCTCAACTTCAGATATCAATATTTCTTCTCCTTCATTATTGGTAATTTCAGGCATACATGTTCTATCATCATCATATAATTCTGTTACATACTCTTCCCATCTACTCTTTATATCCTCTTCCTGAAATAACATTTTTCCTCCACTATCCATGATGCAGCTGTTTGCTTGTTCAACTTTCTTCAAACATGTTAGCTGTTTAACTTTATTGTGTAATTCAAGTGACTTATGAGATGCTTCTAGATGTTCTATTTCACTGCATTGATTTTCCCACCACCTTTGTTTAGCATCTTTGCATAATTGGGATATTTCCTTATTTAAAGCTTTATATTTCTTGTGATTATTGAATTTGTTTTTCTTTCTCTGTTGCATTAAGTCAAGTATCTTCTCAGTAATCCAAGGCTGTTTAATATTTTTCCTCTTTGATGGTAGAATGTTAGTAGCTGCATCATTTAAGGTTTCTTTAATTTCATTCCAACTTCTATCTATAGTTTCTTGTGCAATTACTTGAGGAATTTCTGTTTGCTGTAATAATTCAAATTTATTGTTTACTGTAATATTGAATTTCTCTCGATATTGTTCATTTTTAAGCATGTTCATGTCGGTATGTTCTGACATATTTGTTCTTTTCACTCTTTTTAGCTTTATTTGGATTTTCATAACAACTGGATTGTGGTCAGACATTATGTCACATCCTGGATACGTTTTAACTTGTCTTACTGCATTTCTGAACCTCTGGTTTATCATAACATAGTCAATTTGATTCCGAAATTGATAACCTGGACTTTGCCATGTATACAACCGCCTAGCAGGATGTTGAAAAAGAGTGTTCGCTATTACTAAATCATTAAGATTACAAAATTCCAGCAACCTTCTTCCACGTTCATTTAAATTGCCAAATCCATAACGACCAGTTGTGGGATATTCATGATGATCACCCACTATTGCATTAAAATCGCCCATTACTATATTAACTTCTCCACTTTTAGTATATTTAAGTACATCCTTTATTGACTCATAAAACAACTCAATCTCTTCATCGGTATGTTCTTGGGTTGGTGCATAGATTTGTAATATATTTACATTAAATGGTGCTGCAGACAATTTAATCATCATAACTCTGTTAGAAATTGGCCAATATCCAATGACTGAGTTAGCTATTTCTTTTTTCATTATCATACCGACGCCGTACATATGCTGTTCTCCTCCTGAATATACAAAAACAAATCTATCTTCTGTCACTTTACCATCACCTATCCATCTAGTTTCACTTATCCCAATTAAATCAAAGTTCATGACTGACATCTCTTGTTTTAAATTTTCGTATCGACCTGCTTTATAAAGGGTTCTTACATTCCATGTTCTTATTTTGAGTGCCTTTTTTCTAGTATTTAGCAGTCTACCATCAGACTTATGCCTTCCAGAGGGATTTGGGCATAAGCCATCATCACGAGCAGCTGTGCACATAGAAGAGGTTTCTCCTTCCCTGTAGCTTTTAAGGGACTTCACAGCAGGGGGCCCTGATCAGTCTCCATGACTCATTTTCGTTTTAATAGCTAGCATTGTTTACTATGGAACATATACTTGGTAAGGCTCCAATCTTTTCCAAGGTGACCAGCCACTTGTTTATTAGTTATCTATAATCTAGCGTTAGTTGATATCTTACTTGTTCCATGGGCATAGAGCCATAGACTATTGTGGTTCATCCACATGCCTGCAGGATACATGCTACCAGAAGATATATTTTTAAGGTCCTTGAGCGTATGGGAGACACAGCTCTTGATGGGTTTTGTGCAGCTTTTAAAAACTTGTTTCCTTTTTTGTGTGCGTATCAACATAGTTTCTTTGTATTCAATAAGGGCTTGCAGTTCGCAAGCTGGGAATTAGGCTACACTTGAGTGCTTCAAATTAACACTCCTGATGGAACATCAATTTCAGCACTGCCCTTAATAAATTGGTCGGAAATTGTGCTTAACTTGTAGAAAACTTTATACACAGCATTATATATTTTTTCGAAAGAGTATGAAAATTGCATCAAAATATGGCATTATTCTTCCGTAGTAACTTTAGAATACTCTATTGATAACAATAGCCAAATAGATCAGATTAGAGCCAACAAGAAAAACTGTCATTTTGTATTTCAGCTGCTGGAGATGTAAACTTTGATTTTCAATCTTACGCAATGGGTATCTTCAGTGCTGTGCTGATGTCTCTGCATCTATTATTACTTCAACACAATAGCACCGAAAAACAAATGTCTTCAATCGACCTTCTTTATGTCAACAGCATCAATTGCATGCCAATAATTGCATTTCTATGTTTAGGTTAGTTGATTACAATAGTTTAAATACTGAAAAGTTTGGGTGTTCATCAGGACGATTATCGTTTATAACACTAGTTGCAACGTTCATCTGCTGAAAGTGAAAGGAAAAGCATTATTTTAAAGGCTGGCCAAAAGATGTGTGAGCGGTTACTTTCCACGTTAAATTACGTAAACACTTCCAACATTAAAAATGAGCATTGAATCGCGTCGGAGTTAAAGTCGCTATCGACGCTATGAAGCCATGTCGAATCATCGGCAATATTCTATCACTACCAAAACTTCCAAAAGTCCCAACTCTTTTTCACAATAGATATGGTGATCTTTATGAAATTCCGTGTAAGGATTGTGACGCAGGCTATATTGGCTAAACTGAACGCAGCATAAATTCCTGGGTCAAAGAACATCACAGAGCTGTAAAAAAATAATGGAAGATGAAAAGTCAGCTCTTTGTTCACACATGCCAAAAGAAGATCACAGAATTAGCTGGTCAGAAACAAAAGTTTTGAAAAATGAAACTAATTTCTATCAACGTACCACGGCAGAAAGTTGCTTCATCAACATTACGTCAAAACACTGCAACGACAGAAATCTATTACAGAAAGCTTATACTGCAAATCTTTATTGTCTTGACACGCAGGCTTCATGCCTATTTGAACGCAGTTGGAAACGTTTTTGAAATAAAATTTCGTCTCGAATTCCTGTTGGTCTCCACTGCTTCGACTTTATGTTTGAAGTTGGAAGTTTTTACGTAATTTAACGTGGAAAGTAACCGCTCACACATCTTTTGGCTAAGCTTTAAAATAATATTTGTTTCATTTTTTCTTGTCTTTAACCGTACTGCAGTATACAACTTTAGTAAAGTTCATATTGTATATTGTTCGCTCTGAGGATGCGCATTGCTGTAGTGCACAAAACGTCAGTGAAGCAATAAATCAACCTGTTTGTCATTGATTTTATTTTCACTTTCATCAGATGAACGTTCCAAGCAGTGTCAGAAACGATACAGTATCTATCTGGCAAATCACTCATTATTTTGCATCGCATAGTATCGCAAAAAATGTAATATTAATTGTAATGCTATTATTAGGCTACATGGTATTGCCTTGCCGGTTGCACAGCAAAGTGGCGAGAGCCCTGGTACGGTGCACGATAGGGCGCCGGTTCGACATCACTTAAGAGCCTGCGGCTGATTGTTTGGCAGGCCCGTGGACGTCGCTATCATAGCATCTGGGCTAGAAATGAAACGCTGCCACGCAAAATGAGGCTTGAAAAGGATTGCCTTTTTAGCAGTTTTGACGCAAATTTATGAATTTTCAGGTTAAACTATAGCACAGTCGCAAATCGCAATGCCTCGGGCTTTGAAAGTATTCATGCTGTTGACAAAATCAGCCCAAAATGCAATTACGAAAAGCATCATCAGTATTTGAAAAAAGTTGTCTTTTCAAACTTGATGCCAAACACATTAAAAAAACGCCAAGTTTCTTAAATTTGGTTTTAAAACCACCAATATGGCAATCCTTTTCAGGCCTCATCTTGGATGACAGCGTTTGGTTTCTAGTCCAGGTGCTATTATAGCGACGTTCACGGCAGGCCGTTCAAAACATGCCTGAAAGGTGGACAGGAAGATTGGCTTCTTTCTCTTCCCGTCCACTTAATTTAAATCTAACCATCGGGCGTAAGCCTGAATGCGATACTGATTTGCTTCAACTAGTTTGAAATAAACAACGAAATTGATAGCGCTTTTTACAACTTTGCATGATTTTTATTGTGAATGTAGCACACTATATTAATCATCGCACAAGTGTGTTGTAAGTTGTAGCCTACATGTTCTAAATTTTCTTGCCCTATCTAAGCTTAAGCTCAATAGTTAAAAATTTAAATTACCTGGTCATGAAAACAAAAAAGTCAATCTTCGTGACCATCTTCAGCCATGCAATTAAGTGTCAGAGCCCTCTCGAAAGTCGTGCCACGCCTCTCACCACTCGGTTATGCACCCGACGACAACCTTGCAATCAAACCAATTCTTTTTCACGTTGATTTAACGCCTGTAGAGAGGTTGAATCAAAAATCAATGTAAAATAAAAATGATTTGCTACCTGGGTACTTATAGCCTACAATCGGATACTAGTGAGAGCAAATCCGAATAATACAAGCGATCAGTTTGTGAGTGGTAGTTTGTTAGCCGTACGCTTTCCATGTCAACACGGAAGAACTCCGTTAATTTTTGTTTTGTTTTTTCAGGAACATTTCCAGACCTTCTTCAATATCCTCATCTCTATGATTTTCGATTTCTATTAACCTTTTTCTCAGTTGTGCTTGCAGGATGCCTTTTGAATTATTCTATGTTCTTGTGCACAACCGTTAATTCAGCTCTTACTACGTCATGCGTAGGCGTTTTAAAAAGCGGAATTACAGCTCTGATTGGTAAGCAACAAAAAGTAGTTTAAACCATTTAACTTCTACAGATGCTGTACTTTCAATCAATTTTAATTCCAGCCAAATGCTCTAACATATCTCTTTGACTGACTAAATTGATAAATAACGTTCATGGCCAAGCACACAACCAGAACTTCTAATTACAATTTTTAACTTAGTAGCCAAATGGTTGTTGTTTAGCTCTGACATTTAAGAGTTTGAGAATAAAAAAAAACATTTCAAAGTGAATTTTATGTTTTTCTTGGATTTTAATGAACTCTTATTGAAGAAAATTGTCTTTTAAGAAGTAAAGTTAATTACATTTTTGTTTTTTGATGGTTGATACCGCATTATAACAAACGATTTTTTATGCACTCCTATATAATATCATGTAACGGCCAAAATGTTGATTTTCAATGTTGGTAAATGGTGAGTTAGTCCCCGGGGTTAGACATACAAATTTACCTATAATTTCAATTGCAAAAAATATAAATCTTGTTTTGAAGCTTCGCCTAAGGAAATGAATTGATTTCAAAGAAATGATTTGACTTTGAAAAATGATTTGACTGTAAAAAATAATTTGACCTATTGTACAAGTACGGAAGCTATATTAGGGTATAGCAGTGGTTCTTAACCTTTTTTTCCCCAGCGCCCCTTTTCAGAGATTTCCATAGTCTGGCGCCCACCATAATATAAGGGCTGTAGCCTACTAATGACATTTTCTTCCAAGACTATAAGGCTAGCCTACAGCCAGTAGTAATTAGTTATTAGTTAGTAAGAAAAAACTAGTTTAAGCCGATGTTAGTTTTAATACTAAAAAATCAGCACAGATGTGCCTTAAGGCTCTTAACTTAAAAGTCTTAAGGCACATCTCTGCTGATTTTTTAGTAGTTAGTAAGAGTTACACTAATAACCATTATTGACTGACTATTATTATGACCAGTCCTTATGGTTTGCTTGCACTGCCTGCCCGCTGTCCCTGCCAAAAGCTGACCACAAAATGCCATTTACTTACTACAAGGAAAGGGAAACAATGCCCATTATCAACAACAAAGGCCATGCACAACACCATCCGACGTCCACGCTTGTCGGATGGTGTTGTGCATTGTGCTGTATAGGCCAACATAGAATGCTCTGAGAGAGAATCACTACTTCCCTTGTTAAACACAATCCCTATATTGTATATAGCCCATCATCCTCGGTGGATTCTCGTACCCCCAGCAGAACTACTAAAGCAAATTTGCAGTGAGGAAAATATCGTTACACCTTCTGAATGTAGCGCCCCCTATAACGCCCCCTGAATATTTCCGCCCCTCTAAAAGTTAACAGCGCCCACTAGGGGGCGGTAGCGCCCAGGTTAAGAACCACTGGGGTATAGCATTAACTAGATACGGTACCACAGTGAATATAGGGACGTTACATTACGGTATGCGCAGCTCTGCTTTTCCTTTCACATTAGAAGGATCAATTTGCCAATCTTTTATACCTCGTTACCAGCTTGCTTTATTAAAAAAAAAAGCTTATATAACTTAAATACTAACTTGACACTCTTGCATAGTCTAACCCATAAAAAGTGCAATATTTTTCAAATCAGAAAAAGAAACATAATCCGTCTAAAATGGCGAATAAGCCAAAAGCGAATGTAGTTTCGCATCCCTTGTAGGCTAAGGGTTTTTCAACCTTTTTTGCACTGCGACCTCACAGAGCAATCAACGCAGCCTCTCGATTCGCCATAAAATATTCAACAAAAGCATATTTAATGCAAAATATAACCAATTTTGATTCATGATAACATCTAGTTATGTCTCGTTTCGCTGTTCTGATGCAAAGTTCTGAAACCAAACATGTCTTTTCATAATGATGTACGGCTTTATTACGCTTCCTCCAATTATTATTTCCATTTACAATCAAGCTTGACAAGATTATAGGAGAAAGAATAATGAAAATAAGCTGCATTTTCGCATTTTTACCGTTTAATTTATTACAATCTATTATAGATTTATTTAAATTAATTTCAGTTAGATGGTTGGTGCTGGATTTTTTTCACAAGCTTGTTAATGCGTGGAACTATTGTTGAAAAAACTTTTAAACAAAACAGCCCATACACTGATTTTTTTCAATGCCATTTAAAACGATAGTTTACTCACAAATTCATATTTGACATATAATTCCAAATAACTTTGCCTTTTTTGCCATAGCGTGGTTTCTACTTTACTTTAGTTGGCACAAAGCAAAGTACCTACAAGAACTATAGGTGAAAGATACAGTATCTAGGAATTATTGTCCCTAAAAATATCGAATGCTTTTCTATTGTTAAAGCTTTTGTAGCGTCTCACTCTCAAAGCTTACACAATAGAATAACCTTAGGTTGAAGAATGGTCGATTGCGAAAAAACACAGCTTTTGAATATTTTTTTTGCAAAAGAGAATCAAAAACGATACACTGGATTTTCCGGCGTTTCGCGCCCCCTAGATTGAAAACTCCTGGTTTACAGGTAGGCTATATAATAAGTTAGAAAATAAATTATACATTACAGCCTCAGGTTAGAACAATTTATGACTGAAATGTCTGATTTTAGGTATTTACGCGATTGGAGGCATCATACCGACGACATCGTTTCTGATTGGTCAATCGATCAATTTTACAGGTGGACTTATGTATGCTTATGCCAAGTATCAAAGTGCAAAGAAAAAACATTTCTTTGTCTCTGATGACAAGAGTGACAAAGTGGTTGAACATTATAGAGTTTAGAAATGCGAAACTTTGTTAGAAATTTATAAAATTTTATACCAATTGCAGACTACATGACTCCATTTCTGAAAAACAGTTTGTAGATAGCTCTTCAGTTTTATTGTTCAACGTTTTTTGCTAAGTTACCAAATGATATATAGGTCTATATAGAAAAATCCGAATATATTTTGTTTCATAATTTTTTTGTGTTAAAGCAAAATCATGTATTGGCAGATGTTTTGTTTATTTTATAACCAAAATACAATTTTGGGTAGAGAGGTAACTTTTTTAAACGATAACCAGACATAACTCAGCAACACCACTACATTTAACATTGTAAAAATTAAAAAAAAACAAAAAACAATAAGCTAACGTTTTCAGCTAGTCATACAGCCCTTTTTAAGCCTATAAGAAAAAGATTTTAAAATATTTTAAAAGAAATGCTAAAGAATCAAAAAGTATCACAGTAAAATATGGTCAAATCTAAACATTTGAGAAGCTGCCTTGCTCACACAAAATGATAACTGAAAAATTACGCAGCACAACGGGTCAAGTATTTGAGAAGTAAAATTTATTGTTCAGAGAAGGACGAAAAGCACAACACGTGACAATTCAATCAAAAACGGTTAAAAGATAGGAGGCTCCGCAAGCAAATAATTGCCTGTTGAGCCATGCGTTGAAAGATTTGATGATCAATGCCCTCTGAATCTTGATGTCGAACTCGGACAAACATTTCCGAACAATTTCGAAGGGCCCCAATGAAGGTTTACTGTTTGAACACGGTTGGCAGTGTCTAATATGATCTTTAATTGCACTGTTTTTATTAAAATTAGCTAAATTTGAATGCTCCCCCACTCTCTTCGCCAATTGTCGCGTGGTCATACCAATGTATGTCGAACTCGCATTATGCGAGCTAGTGAACTTACTCACCACGTTGGAACATAGGCGGAAAGGAGTTTTAGACTTTTACTGAAAATAGTAATCAGCTTTAAATGTTTTATAGATGAGAAAAATCTTAACGTTAAATTTCAAGGCCATAAATTTGGACAAACTTGTGGCAAAACGTTTGGATTCCGTATCAATAAATGTGATTGTAAGAAAGTTCTGGAAATCAGGTTCTTCAACTGGAGACGCAGTGAAAACCGAACTCAAAAACTATTTTCAGTCTTTCAACTCAGACAACTCAGGGTTCAAATTATTTGCTGGCTTCCTATCTTTTAACCGTTTTTGAATGAATTATCACGTCTTGTGCTTCTCGTAATTTTGTTTTGTTTGTGCCACTATCTCGTGCTGTGCTTCTGTCCATCTTGCGTAATCTGCTTGAGTCCTTTTCTGAACAATAAATTTTACTTCTCAAATACTTGGCCCGTTGTGCTTCGTAATTTTTCAGTTATCATTTCGGCGTGAGCAAGGCAGTTTCTTAAATGTTTAGATTTGACCATATTTTTGCTGTGATACTGTATGATTCTTTAGCATTTCTTTTAAAGTATTTTGTTATAACTTAGGCTTGAAAAGGGCTGTATGACTCAACGAAAACATTCGCTTATTGTTTTTTGTTAAATTTTTATGTTGTTGTTAAGTTATGTCTGTTTATATCCAAAACATTACAAACAAGGATAGTATATCATGTGCGTAGTGCGTAAGTTTCCAGAAGATGTTTAAATAAGATTATGGGTTGTTGTGTTGCTTAGTTAGATTATAAGGAATATAGATGGTCTAGCCTAAGCCTACATTACCATATGATTCTCATTAGGCCAATGGTATTGCCAAAACATTTGTGACATGTAAGCTTACACTTTGCCATCAAGCCCACTTGTTGTATAGCCTATACTTTCCGTACTTAATTATTTTATTGAACCCTAAAACGATAAAACCTAGGAGCGGCATTGCACCATAATAAAATAAATTCTGTAAAGTAGGAAGAATGAAATAATTCATTGTGATGAGCCTTATTTCCTCTGCCTTATTAGTTTCAATCTTATGCATTTCCTTTTCAAGTCATATTTGTGCAGATCAGATATGCATTTTCCATTCATATAGGATAGGCTATGGGCAGTGCCGGTCTTTGGAGTGTGCAAACCGTGCGATCGCACAGGGTCCGCAAATTTGGGGGCCCGCAATTTACTAAAAAAATGCAGTAATTTTTGTCATTTCCAATGGAAAAAATTCGAATCACAAGCAAGTACCGATACGGTATCGAGTTTTGCCAATACCAAACATTCAAATATCTCTGCCAGGAATTAGCAACAAGAAAACATATATAGAGACTGAGCTTTATTTCCGAAAAATGCCAAAGAAAACATGATCTTATCCTTTGCTATGCCACCGGACAGCACCATTTTACAGTAATATTCACATCCAAATTTTTGTTGAACATGCTCTCCCAGAATGCACCAAAATTCAAAGTAATTTTTAAAGATTTCCTGGGGAAGCCCTCCAGACCCCCGCCGCTGGGTGTCGCCTTCGGCGAACAGGCCGTCAGACCCCCCTTCCCTTTTAAAATACCTAGCTACGCTACTAAATTGGATCATTGTAATTGGGGCCCGCAAAGCATGTTCCGCACAGGGTCCGAAATACCCTAAGACCGGCACTGGCTATGGGTAGCCTACGTCTGTAATTTCGTTGCTTGCTAAGGGTAACATGACTACGGCTGAAAACGTTCGCGATTTATAGTTTATTTCTACTTTACTGTAGCCTATATGTATTATGTTAAATTTATGTAGGCTATCGTATATATCGTTGCTAGGTTTTATCGTCTTATGGTAGAAGAAAATTCCTCTTTACCAAAATTGTATTAGCCTATTTATTTTCGGTGTATATGACTGATAAAGCGCCAATTTGCAGTAGCTGAATATTATTTTTTAGTGCAAAATTGGCAATTGTTGTTGGTTGTTGTGATGTAGCTTATTTTTATTTTCAAATTAAACAATTTTTGCAACTATTCTTTCCCCCGACATTTGTAAAATACATTTGCAGAGAGAATTTGAATCACTAAACAGGTCCAATCTCCGAAATTCATACTATAAATTTTTCGGTTGCTGTTGAAATAAACTGTTGCTGAAGTTGAATTGTAGTTATTGAAGCATTATAATATTCTCTACCTGGATGTTGTGTGCTTGTGAGCACGGTGCTGTATTTATCGAGCGTTGCTTGTTTATTTAATGTAGGCTATTATGCCTTGTTTTTCGAAATGCTAATTCATCTATTTTTTTTTTTATCTCTGGTGAAACTGTTGTTGCAGCATCGTGTAGCCCAAAAATTTTCCAACTGAGGCCCGAGGTCCACTGGAGATCTATAGAGTAGGCCTACGTGCAGAGATCCTCGAGAGGATGATAATAAACTACAATGTTTAATTCTTTGTAGCCTACAATCAATGGATTGCTAATGATACGAAACAACCTACTTGGGGTCCGTAAGACGTAACTATTTATTGTTAAAAACACGTGTCCGTGGTCTAAAAAGTTCGAAAACCGCTGTAGCGGTAGCCTATTGCAGAAAACACGTTAGTCATCTAATTTTTGTTTTACAGATTTAGCCGCTTTTTATTTTATCATCATTTTATTCCAATAAAGCCTAGTTTGAAAGAAGTGATCAAAGTTTAGTGTGTTCACTTTTTTGATCTTTGTTAAGCTACAGCCAGAGATGGTCGTGATCTTAATCTTTTTTATTTTGGTGATCTTGACCTTAAAACTCAATAGGGTAAGATAAAGATTACTTAGAGATTTAAGTTGACTTACCAAATTGAGACATTTTTAGAACTCGTTCTGTGCAAAGTAATTAGATTATAGTGACTACTGATATTAAGCTAGCCTACCATCAGGGGCGCCGGAACGATTTTTGACTGGGGGGCAAGATTTTGAAAAAAGGGCACTTTTTTAAGTTTTAAAATAAGATATAGCGATAATGCTAAGCAGTTCGACAGATGTTCGACTGTTGAGTTCGACAGTTGAGACAGATGAAGATAAATGAATGAAATATATTGAAATAGGTTTAAGAACAAGAAGAAACGAAAGATAAATTTCACGTTCATAGCGTCACAATCTGTTGCAAAGTATAAAATGTGTCCACGGGATAATTTGCATACTGTAGCCTATAGTGGCAGTGTATAGGCCTACAGTAGGCCGACAGTAGAATGTAGACAAATATCAAACCAATCCGAAGTACATTTTACGCGCGCCGGTTGCTCGAATGAGCTTATTTGCAACAGCATTTAAGTCAATGGTGTCCATCACCTGTTTGTGAATAGTCGCAAACAGTCGGTTGTTTAAACTTTTGTCTGTCATTGTGGTACGAAGCCACATTTTTACACGCCTGATGGCGCTAAAACTGCCTTCAGCATTCACCTTTCCTAATTTGACGCTATATCATAACGGCTTAGCCTACTTACACTTTTTCTTCTAAAAATTTTTAACTTCCAGGTTCTGACACTCTTTGCTATGCCAAGACGTTTACAGGTTACCATTTCTTAACTTTTCTGCAATTCTATATCACTCAGATCTTTTTTCTAACTAAAACCCAGACCACGAGGAACATTTTTTTCTCTCATAAGTCAGCCATCAACAATACCCGGCCCTACCTTTGGTCCTATGCAATGCAAAACAGTCGTTAGTGGTGCCTCGAATCATTGGCGTTTGATTTTCACGGCTAGTGGTAACATCAAACATAGTTGTGACAAAACCCAAAACCGTCTTTGAAAAAAACATAGGAGTGGTAGAATTGCAATAAATTATGTTTGTGAATTGTGAGCTACACAATAGCTCATTATCGAGTAATGATACAAGAACTACATACCGGTGTACAAAGAACAATGGCACCATAGTTAATAAATAATAAATATGGTATATTTATTAACTATGATGGCACGGAAGGGCATCATGCTATTGTGATACAGAAATTTGTGTGTAAATATTATTTTGAGGCAAAAATGAAAGATTGTAATTAGGCTAAAAGCGAATAGCAGAAATTGTTATTATTGAAAAATGTGCAGTAGCTCACATAACCTTAAAAGAGCACAATTGCCCCCCTTGCCCCCCATCCAGAGACAATTTTAGGGCAGGGGGGTCGATCGCCCCGTTGCCCCCCCGCTTCCGGCGCCCCTGCCTACCATTAATATGATGAAAGTCTAACAAAAGTCGATTTGAAGTTTCAATTGGTATAGGCCTATAGGCACTTAAAAATAAAAAGTTCTGTAAAAGCAAAGAAACATCTAACCAATTAGAACAGTGGTTCCCACCCGGGGGGGGAGGGAAATTCCCCACTAGGGGGAAATTTTGCAATTTTCAGAGGAGAATTTGGTTTTTGGATTATAAAGCTTTTTAAGCCTAATAAGTTGGCCTAGACCAGAGCTTTAAAGCGTTAAGGAGGAGCCCTTAAAGGGGACCTGAAATGAAAAATTAAAATTTTTTTGGTGATTCTTTACTGTTTAAGTATTATATTTTTCGAAAAATTTTTTTGATATGCCTTTTTGTTTGGGAGATATACCCAAATAAAAATTGGCCACCTGATGGCGCTATGTGTCTTGTGACGTCATCGGCTGGCAACCAAGTAAACAGCTTCATGCATTTGCCTTAGAAACGTCGCATAGGTCATTGTATATCGAGCATAAACAAGATGTCTGAAACAAGACAAGGATTTCTATTTGAATCAAAAAGACGGCGACTTGACAGCGAAGAACATCATTCTGATTCGTGTACAGCAGTCGGATAGAAAATTTGCATTGAAAAAAATGCAGGAAAATAATTTGCTTGAACCAAGTGGTTTATATCAACTAAAAGTAGCCGATGTATTCAGAGTTGCCTAATATGCCTACCCTGCCAATGTTTTACTGTCCTACTGACCTGTTTCAAAGTCTTGTTGTTTTCTCGCTTTGCTATTCAATCCAAACGTCCGATCGTACTCACAGACCTGAACCTAGGTCGATCGAGTTTTGTGGGTACTGTATTGACAGTGGCTTTCACATATCTTGAAAAATCAAAGACAGAAGAAACAGCTTCCGGGATGAGCAGGTGTCTGGACTTGGTGCCTTGTAGCTCTGCCTGTAGATCACGTTGGTAATCGCTGGCCAGAAAATGGTTGTTGCACACACGGCAGTGCTTGTTTACAGGTGGGTTTCTGAGTTTCATCGCTGAGATCCATTTCTTCAGCTTGTCGTCATTATTCAGAGGTAAACGATGAAAGGACACTCCTTTGACGATTCCCCGGTTAGTACAACCGGAAGCCATACAAGAAGCCATCATTTTAAGGGCGTAAAAACTCCCTTAGCACAAAATTGTTCGCTGTTTCGGTAGCCTACGCGATTTGTTCCTGGTGTTTGCACGCGAAACAGAAGACCTTAGATGCCGCTTTGCCAGCCAATGACGTCATCAAAATTTTTGACCAATCAGAATCATTCAATTCAAAAAAGTTTTTTTTAGGTTTTTAATTAATGGTAACACAAAAAATAAAAAAATTGTTGAAAAACGTTTTATTTCAGAAAGATCTACAAATACAAAAGCCATGTATTTTCGTTGCAGTGCACCTACTCCAGATTATTTAAGCAACTGTGCACTAGGCTGGCGCAAAATCTCGAAAAAAAAATTTTTTTCTTTTAAATTTTTCGTCAGTTTGGAATATTGTTCCTTTTGGTAAATGTATCTCCTACACCAAATTTCACAAAAAAATATTAACGTTTGACCCTGGTTCACCTGGTTTGAATTTTTTCAAAACATTGAATTTTCGCTTATCCCTGAAACTGCTCACCCGCTATCTTCTAATGCACTCTAGCATCTTAATGGACACAATAAGAGGCAGTAACACAAACTTGTAGCAAGCAAAGTAGTTTAATTAGCAACTCCATGAACTCTGACACATGTATTACTCTCAAAATGTCGAATTCTACCACATTTCAGACATGACTTTCTTTGTGCACTCTTCACGTAGTAAATATTTACTGCTTTCAGTTTCTTGAATCATTTGACGATGTTTATCGATT
This sequence comes from Aplidium turbinatum, assembly GCF_918807975.1. NCBI lineage: Eukaryota > Metazoa > Chordata > Ascidiacea > Aplousobranchia > Polyclinidae > Aplidium > Aplidium turbinatum. The sequence goes on along the minus strand of NC_137476.1, from coordinate 21,531,044 downwards.
TTCATAGGCCAACAAAACTTTTTTTTATAAGTTATAAAGATATTTGAGAGTCATTTTAAGGTATTTCGAGGCCCCTGATTCTAAAAATGCACTAAGTTTTCTCGAATTGGCTTTAGTTTTTGAGTTACAGCAAAAATATTTTTTTCGGAATTTTGAGCCCCTGTAGATTTAACGTCGTGTCGTTTACTACATACACAAAACTAGAAGTAATCCCAGGCACATTTCTGAGTTGTATTAACGCTATTTGGAACCAATCACGTTGATTACAACCCAAAAAAACAGCTATTTAACGTTTACTGGCCTAGTAACAATCAAAATATAACTTGCGTTTTGCATTAATATATTTGTTGATTTCAACAGTCTCAGACTTACTAAGTAAGCTTATTCTTCTTCTTCAATTGCCTTGCCTGAACCAGGCATCGATGGCCTCAGATGAATAATTAGACCAAATGTTCCTATTATATATTGCATGGATGATTGTTTCTGTTTTGTCGTTAAATTGTTCCAGATGTGTTTGTAAGCTACTAAGTACAAACAAAATGCACACATTGTTTTGCTTAACAAACTACACAAATAAACAAAACAAAGCTATCGATGAACAAACGCAACTCGTTATTATGATTGGCCTACTGAGCAACACCCATCAAGGTACGAAGGCCATTTATATAATTACAGAATACAAAGTTATGTTCTTCAGTAAAGTATAGCTGCTTAGAATTTTATCCTTGCTGCGGAAGAACGTAATCTTGGCCTTGGAGTCAAGAATGCCATAATGATCGAGATGAGGAGCCAAGATTGCAGCTACCACTTTTGATAACTAAATCTTTACTACAGTAGGTGGTAGAAATGGTTTTGAGAAAAAAACTTGACCTTGCTCCAAAACATTACTGAAGGTATTGAGGTTACTCTCAGTCATGCCCGTTTTCCTATGGTTTCAAGCAAATCACAACTTGAAACTAGAGAAGGCAAACAAAAAACAGAAATAGCAACATCCATGCAATGACTGCCTTGCACACTCCATGTAAACATGATGTTCCAACTTCCTTTGAACATCCTCACCGTGCAGAAGTATCAATTTTCATGGTGATTCCACGGCTCTCTTTATGCCATGGCACTCTGAACTTCTTAGCCTTGAGCCCAGAAACGGGTTTGAGTGCAATGTTTGCATACTTTAGGAGGAACCCAGGACTTATCTTGATCACTCAGCTTCATGTCAAAGTAATAATAATAATGCTTGTTAATAATAATAACGTCGGAAATACAAAAGCTAGTTATCATCTTGAACATCACGAGGTAACCTAGTAAATAGTCACCAGAAGAACGCAAATTAATTTTATTACCAAATGCCTGGTGAACAGTCTCTCTCTGTTTTAATGCTTGTTTTTATATAGCGCTGTATCTATCGCAAAATGTGTTGTTCCTCTGCGTTGCCTCATGCAGCAAAATATATCTGGATTGTTTGTACAGCATCGTACTTGTCAAAGGCATATTTTATTAGCTTATATGCCATTTATTTAGCCTATAGACCAGAAAAAAACTTCTTGCAGCAAAGACTTGGCCTTAGCAAAGGCTTAGAATAAAACTTCATTTGTATAAGTATCCATTTCAGTAGGCCTACCTTTTCAATATAAAGCTGCATTCATAAACACATGACTTTCGGGATATTTTTCTTGTGATGTAGGCCATGGCCACCTAAAGATACGGCCTGATTTGTCACATTTTGCAGAAATTTCCAGGTTTTTCTAACTTTGGGCGGACGTTTAAATAATTTTTTCTAAAAATTAGATTTTTACGCTTTCTTTATTCTTTTCCCCAGATGACACAGTAGGTTTTAACATCCTCAGATGTTGAAAAACAAAAAAAATTTGATTTCGAAGATTTTAGTCAGACTGTTAATTTTCAATAACAGTCTGATTTTGCGTTTTTCAACTTACTTTTTCTCACTTGCTACTGCTTCATCAAGGCAACAAAAAAGTTTTATGTCATTAGGAAACCGCAAGAAGTAAAAACATCTCAAAAAATGTCAGTCAAGCACTAGGAGTAGCTGTAATCAAAATCTGCAAAATGTGACAAATCAGGCCGCATCTCCAGGTGGCCATGTGTAGGCCTACTGATTCACAATTGTTTTCATTGAGTATTTATGTCTCCCATACGTTAAACACAGTTCATTTCAACCTTTGCTTGCGTTTTGAAGTTTCGTGCAATATGAACGGATTGAACTAGACAAGTGCAATTATGACATCATAATGGTCAACAGGGCTGAAAATAAGGAATTTGCTAATTGAATGCTTTTGAGAAACGATTTCAAAAATATTTTCATTGTCGAATATATCGAAAACTAGAACCAATTCGAAAAAACTAAGTGCATTTTCGGAATCAGGGGCCCTGAAATACTCTACAATGACTCTCATCTTTTGTGCCAAAATTTTTTTGTTGGTCGATGTTGTAGATTCACTGACTGCGAAAAGGCTGTAAAATCAACTAAAATGACACTAAAAGCATGCACTATTAGTGACTCTCAGACTTGGAGTAGGGTGAAGATGTTCCACGTGGAAGTTAACAGGGGAAGTGACGTCAAAATCACGTGGTCAAATTTTCAGAAATCTCCTCTTGAGATACTGCTAAACCACTTCGAAATTTACTAATTTTTCAGAAAAATTCAGAATTTGTCCTTGGGTGAACCAGGGTCAAAGGTCAAAATACAACAAAAATTTTTGGTTTACAAATATCAGTGAGCAAAATGGAACATTATTCCAAACTGACAAAAATTTTAAAGAACATCAAGGAAAATGAGCCACCCTACTGTGCACTGACGTGGATGCAAACTATCATGTAGGCCTACTTCTTTTTAATGCAAATACTCGATGACTTTCAAGAGGAAACGTAACCAAGCGAGTGTTTGAGCTCAGAGACAAACTTAGATTATTTTTTGACCTTTAAATAAAATTGGAATTTGTTTCATTGTTGAATGATGACAGATGGATTAGATTCCTTGCTTATTTGGTTGATATGTTTGTGGTCACAGCGGTAAACCATAATCTCTTCGTGGGAAAATTGTAACATAAGATTTCCGGATCCGTTCGTCTGTATGTAATGACCGAAAAAAACACTCTTCTGGAAACGTCTATTCGAGAATTGTATTTCTGTAAAAATAGCCCAAGGCTGTCGAAATTGGGATGCAACGCGATAGCCTACACCACTAAACTTGTCACTACAATGCAAATTACTTGGATAAAAGACGGAAATTTTGTCCAGCTGGCAAGCACTAAGCAAAACGGTTAAATATGCGACCATCTTCTTCAAGCAACAATTTTAAAATGACGAGAATAAATTACGATATTTCAAACGCACGTAAGCAGTTACTGTGACGTAATAATGATAAGCAATGATAAGTTATTCAAGCACCTGATCAAGTTTGCCTCACACCTGTTCAAGCCTGGCTCACACCTGCTCAAGTTTGGCTTACACCTGTTCAAGTAATTAAAGATTTAACGATGATGTAATGTTATGCTGAAGCTGCAAACGGTTGTGCAAGTCAAGATTTAACGATGATGTAATCTTTGCTATTTTCTAGCAACAGTCCATGACGTAAGACGTCAGGTTTAGTAGACAACGGTTCTATGTGACGTTTGATATGAAAATTGTCCGTAACAGTTTGATCCATTGAACAAACTGAATCTGAAAATGCAAGGAAAAAATACCAATATACGGTACCGTATATGTTCAATCGCCATCTCCGTTTGAAGCAGATTGCGCATCATCATGGGTTATCTGTATCCATGCGCTATTGACATATTGATACCATGTGAATTTGCAAACTGTACAGTAGCCTACTGCTTTCATGCTGGCTCAAGGCAGGTTGGAAGAAAGTGATTGATTTATGTCACTGTCATTACTCATTAGAAGATTGTCTTAAGGGACTAGAAGACTCTGCTGTTCTGATCGCGGGGGACTACGTTTTGTCTGGCCTCTATCTTTCGATCAGCCTGGCTTGGGTGGCTCTTCCAGGAGCAGATGCCAGTATCGCTCTGCATTTAAACATGCTTTGGAAGCTTTCTCCAGCAAGCTTAATGATTGAAAGAGAAAAGTTAGAATCAATCAATCAATCAATCAATCAATGTTTTATTTGTCAGTAACAGGAACATAGGTAGCCTACATGTTTGAAATATGCAATTAATATACACAATGCAAAGTTACACAAGTTCCCATACCGACAGGGAGACAACGAAACGACCATACGGTCTACAAGTCAATTGCCACCCTACGGAAATGATGATTTTGCCATTTAAAATAAGCTTACAAGAGAAAAATAAAACGTTAAAACGTTCCCGCGCTTCAACATACGCACCAAAAAAAAAACATATTTAAGATAACGTAGGCCTAAACACAAAATTTCAAGAAGCAAGCAGAGATTAATCAAGTTTCCGACTGAACATTGTATTGCATAATAATGAAACTGGCAAGTCGGCTTCCATAACATATCACTGACGATGCACTGTAGCTTTGTAAAATTAATGTTGTGATCTCATTTTTGAAACAATGAAATGATAAGTTTTTTAGCCTACTTGGAACCTCTGACCAGACCATTGGTCCCAATACCTGCATGGACTTTTTGCCAAATTCTGTGTTTGATCTATTTATAAAATAGTTGTTGCTTGTTTGATATCTTGTGTTATGCTGATGAATGGATGAAGCATTTGTAAATAAATCACAACACGTAGACGGATACTGATTCATATGAACTTTGTACATATGTTTTTTTACTTCAATGTTATGTATGTCTTTTAGTTTCAAGATGTTCATTTTGAAAAATAAAAAATTAGTGTGAGCATAGTAATTTTGTTTCGTAATTATTCTTATAACGTTTTTTTGTAATTTTATTAAAGGATCCAGTACATTGTCACAGGCCTTTCCCCAACTTGATATACAATATTGCAAATGACAGTAAATCAAAGCGTGATACACATCTTTTAAAGTGTCTGTGTTGATATAATTTCTGAGTTTTAGCAACGCCCATGAAGCTTTTGCTACTTTTCCGCAAATTTTGTCTATGTGATATTTCCATGTTAATTTGTTATCTATGTAAACGCCAAGGTATTTTATTTGATCTTTTTGTTGAATGCTTGTGTTTAGAGTTGTAAATGCAAAAAAAACGAACCGTTTTTTTTTAAAAAAAACGTGTTTTTTTTCAAAAAAAACTTAGGCCAAAAAAAACACGCGTTTTTTGGTTTTTTTTGTTTTTTTTGTTTTTTTTCATATTTTTCTGGAAAAGTTGCAAATTTTTTACAATTTGCAGGTTAGTTTCATTATAGTGCTCTTGAAAAACATTAAACTAGTAAAATTGGTTTTATTGGTGTGCTGAAATTCCTAAGTGTGTGTGCTTGGCAGCAGCATATGTTTTTTGCATAGCCCTATAGCCTACGTTGTTTCACTTTCTTTTTCATTCTCAGACATGTTTGTGACAGTAAACCTAACAAACATTGAATTAATGCAATTTGATACATGACATAATGTAGATGAGTTAATTTCTTTTTCCTTTTATGAAAGTGCCCTTTATGGAAGGTAGCCTACGATGTTAGTATACCGGTAGGCCTACTGGTTATTCTTGTACACACTCAATGGGTTGACGAAATTTTGGCAAAAACAAGATGGCAGTAGGCTATTCAGAACACACATTACCTTGTTTGTGGTAATTTACTAATGCAAGCTATTGCCAATAGCTTGTTTAAACATGTTTTTTTTAACTGATAGCTTAACAACGATGAATATGCTTTATAAATGTTGAAACAGAAGTATTCTTTTCGTGTGTTGTAAGGTCTTAGACACTTTGTCATTGATGCTTCCTGCAGATCATTTGTGACATAATGCAAGAGATCTTATCACTGATATTTTTAGCTGTCAAAAGTCACTGCATTTGTCAGAAAAGGTTTAGGTTAATGTTCCTTTCAAATGCCCACCACCCATGTTAACTATTGCTAGTAACTACCAACCATGAATGAAGAAAGTTTCCCTTTAAAGTGGAGTTTTTCAGCACTGCTCGCAGTGTTCACATAGTGAATAAATGCTTCATAATACTTTTCCTGACAAGAATAAAGTTTTACCCATATCAGGCTACCGCAATGCAGGATAAAGATACAAAACAAACATCAAAGATGAAAACTTATTTTATTTGGGAACTACGCTGGAGTAGAAAGGAGTGAGAATTGACCTCTTGTCGTTACGCACCAATAAAACCATGATGCGTAACTTCAATTTTTTTTTTTTTTTATTGGGTAGAGAAAAGATTGATGAAAAGTTTGGCAAAAACAGAAAAGTGCTAAAGTCTCAAAGTCCTGAAAACTACAGTAGTTCAATTTGGATAGATAAGTGCAACCATACTTCTTTTAAAAATGTCTATGACAGCACAATGGTGTGATTAAGGGAAAACAAACATGACTATGACATCACAATGGAGTATTGAACCTCTTCAGGGAAAATAAAAAACATCAAAATTTTTCCATCTTTCACTACATTTAAATGTGATTTGGGCTAAAAGTTGGGGCTTTAGCACTACACTGCTTTTGCCAAACTTTTCATCAATTTTTCCTCTACCCAATTAAAAAACCATTTTTTTTTTAAAGTTACGCATCATGGTTTTATTGGTGCATAACGACAAGAGGTTAATTTCTTTTTATCTGAAAAAATAGTTGCCAAAACTTATTTTAATGTTCATAAACAAATAGCCCACCCCAGAAAACATGGGGTAGAGCTAAATATTATCCAAATATGTTGAGCGGTTCTTGAGATATTGCCATTTCTCTATTGCTCCTTATCTATGAAGCCACCTAGTGGCCAAGGTTACTTCACTTATAACTCGAGAACCGTTTGTGTGATTTTCATCAAGTTGGCACCAAATGCACATCAACTGGAACAACCTCTTGACGTTGTACTGGAAAAGGTGTGGAGTGCTGGTCAAAAGTGCCTTTGTTAAGTAGAAAAACAGGACACTGACCACCTGGTCCTAACATGCCCATTAACCAAAATCCCAGGTGGCTTCAAAACTGTACACGAGTGTGGTACTGCATTTAACAACTGGCTCGACCAAATTACAGACAATACTTGAGATGTGCCAACCATAGGACACTGTTACTGCTATTTGAGACAGTGAGAAATCTTTATGGCTCGTGTGTCGAGACTTGGGATCTACAAAATTGCAATGAAAAAATAGGTCTATACCAGACATATAGTCTCATTTAAAGTAAGTTATACGAGTTATGAGACTGTTTCTTTGTTGAAAGAGACGCTATTGCAATGAGTTTACCCTAATTGCTGCATATTGTGACATTTAATGTCAAAATAGGTAAAAAAACAAAAAAAACAAAAAAAACGAATAAAAAACAAAAGAAACGATAAAAAACAAAAAAAACGAGCTCGTTTTTTTTAAAAACAAAAAAAACCGTTTTTTTACATCTCTACTTGTGTTACCAATGTTAATGTTAAAATTTTTTATTTGTTTTTTATTTGTTATTACTTAGCATGTATTCAGTTTTTGAGAAATTTAACGATAATCTATTAAGCTTCAACCAGTTGTAAACTTTTTGCATTTCGGCATTCACATTGTTCTGCAAATTTATTTCACATTTGTCGCTTATCGTAAGATTGGTGTCGTCTGCAAATAGTTTAACATTCATGTTTGTTGAATTTGGTAAGTCATTTATATAAAGTAAGAAAAGAAGGGGTCCTAATGTTGATCCTTGGGGCACACCGCAGGTAACCGAAGAGATTCCATTAGAATGAACAATTAATTATGTCACCATATTTAAAGAATTGTTATCAGAGCTGGTTGTTGATGGCAAAGAACAAGTTCTTCCAGAGTTGGAAAAAGAATTGATTTGCAACATCTCACAGCATTAGAACTGGAATTCATTCGATATTTTCCTGAAAATAATGACGATGAGCTTGATTTAATACGCAATTCAATATTTCTCTATGATTAAACAAAGTAGGCCTACAAATCAAGAATCAACTCACTGGCTGAGTGCTAGAAGGTCACAGTTGGACGGTAGCCATTTAAACATATTATGATTAGTTGGCGGTATTATTGCATACATTAATTGGATCTTACTGGGAATTTTAGTAACTTGTTTCAGAAATCGTTTAACCAGTGTTGCCATTTCAAAATTGAAAAAGCCATTTGTGTTCATAATAAAGTAGTTCTATATAGCCTACTATCTATTGACATATGATAGAAAATAACTTAATTTGTTAACTTTTTTTATTTTGTGAATTCTAAAAGATGTGTGTTTTCTTTGACCCAATCAAACGTTTCAAAAGCTTAGAGCGGCGATTATAAAAAAAGTGATCTGATCGACTTTGGTCGTGTAAAGTGCCTTATTGCAGCAAATATACCAGACCAAACATTGTTTAGGTCTGAGTACAAACAAATAAATCACATGTAAAAATATTCATTCTTTCCTAAGCTATAGCCTAGCCCTCGCAATTTCTTCTTTTCCATTTTGTTTTAAGCGGTTTGTCTAACCTGAGACTTCGGAACTGCTTTGTTAGCAAAAAGCAATAGGCTACAACGTTTACCAGGTTTCATATCTCACCACTGTCTCACAGATTGGTTAGAACAGAAAAATTTAAGATAGAAAGGGAAATAAAAAAAATGTTACAAAAATAGGTCTTAAAACCTTGGTCTTAAAACAGCATGGCAGCTTAAGTTATGTCCGGACATCCAGTCCGATTATTATCGCCTTCCTAACCTACACCACCGAGGTGTTTAAGAAAAGCCATCGGCTTGGATGTGACGTTGAGATCCTACTCTAACTAACTTACAACAACGATTGATGGTAACAGAAAGCAGGCACTAGCTAGCCTACTCACTATAACTTACCACAGTTCTTACGCCAGCGGCGAGTAGTTGAAAGAAGAAGTTAGCAATACCAACTAGCCTACTTTTAATCGGCTCGTTTACGAGTAAAGTTTGCTTTTTTTCAAATTCATTGATCAAGAAGTTTATGTTTCCAAATAACGTATAGGTCACAAAAGTGATTTTGATCTTCAAAGTCACGACTGTCTATTTAAGCCTAACGTTTAAAAATTTAACTAGAATAGGCATAGCCGTAGGAGAGTAAAACATTTTGGGGGGGCGAACAAAATTTGCCCAAATTTTCCAAATTTTGCCCAAATTGTGTCTTTGCGTATATATTTTCAAAAACATAAAATTACTCACAACCTCTGAGATAGTGCAGTCTAAGAACTCCACAATCATCAACTTGGCGGTTGTTACGGCCAATCTCTGTACAAATCAAACGTCATATAAAACCGTTCAAGTCTACTGAATATTACGTCATGGAAGTTGCTAGAAAATGTGCCAAAATTGCACCATCGTTCATAGACTTGTGTCAAACTTGTTTGGACTTGTTTGGGCCTGTTTAAACAGGAAATATTACATCAGCTTTAAACACCTGTTGGAATGACTTCATAATTGTCTTTCATTTATTGCGTCACAGTTACTTTCTACGTGAATTTGAGATATTGCTATCTATTCTGGTCATTCGTAAAATGATTGTTTGAAAGTTGGCCGCACTTTTAACTGTTGGCTTAGTGCTTGCTAGCTGGACAAAGGTTCCGTCTTTTATCCAAGTAATCTGTTGTGTAGTGACAGTTTTTAGGTGTACGGCGTTGCACCAGTCATTTCGATAGCCTCGGGCTAATTTTACTGGAATACACTTTTGAATAGACGTTTCGAAAGTGTGTTTATTTTTGGGTCATTGCATGCAGACGAACGGATTTGGGAATCTTACGTTACAATTTTCCCACGAAGAGATTATGGTTTACCGCTGTGACCATAAAAAATAAAAGACGATTCTCTGTCTAGTGTTTGGCACAGAAGCACTTAGAAGCATAAAAAATAAAAGACGAAGTTTGTAGTTGGTAGGCTAAGAAGCACTTAGAAGCAAAGAAATAATAAAAGAAGATCTTGTTGGTGGGTAGTCTAAAGAAGCAAAGAAAATTAAAGACATTTCTTCTCGGTAGGCAACTGAAGAACTTTAAGCTAAAAAGTAAAGACATTTCTTCTCAGTTTGGTACAGAAGAAAAATAACTTTGACATTTATTGGCAAGAAAGAAGATTAAAGGCAATCCATCTGTGCTTGAAGATTCAAGTCGAAGAATCCAAGCAAGTTTTGTGGACGTTTGGACTTCACATACTCGTACAGCTACGGTATCGTGCATTTAAATTCTTTTTTGTATTTTTACGGTCTTTGCAGTTAAGTTTTTTATAACTACTGTAATTTTGTGTGTTTGTGTAACTTAATTTTTTAATTGTTAAATTTAGCCCTAACATTTAATATGTCTACACTCGGTGGTGACAGGGACTCGACCGCCGTCGACTCGACTGAGTTTAAGCCTGATGATGTTCTTTGCGGTCGGGCAGGCCATTCTGGGGAGGGACCCATTAACGATGAGGCTAAGTCAGTTCGAGAGGCTCGGCATCTTAGACGGGATATTTTGACTCAAATTGGGAAACTTTCCGTAGCCCTAGGTTCTTTGAGTGATAAGCAGGAACTGTTAATTTTTCGATCTAACTTATCTACTTTAGAAGAGGAATTACGGCATTTCCATGCTCTCTTGAGTAAAATTTTTAACTCTGCAATCTTAGCAGAACTTCGTGATAGGGTAGATCCCGAATTTAACTCGTTAAAAAATAACTTCGAACAAAAAGAAAGTGATTTCTCAGATAGGTTAGATGCTGACATACATCCTGAGGATAGCGCCTCAAATGTAAGCACTAGGATGTCTGAGAGCTCGTCACGGATAGTTGCACAAATTAACCTACAGCTAAGACGAGAGGAGCTCCAGATCCAAGCCGAGGCCGAAGCAAGAGCTGCTGAGGCCATAGCGAGAGCTGAGACCATACGAGTTGAGGCCGAAGCGAGAGCTGCTGAGGCCGCCGCGAGAGCCGAAGCGAGAGCTGCTGAGTTCGCACTCAAAGACGCACAGTTGAGGGCTGAACAACGTAAGGAGGTAGCTTTAGCTGAATATCGTTCTGAGTTGGGCTCCCGGCGTAGCTCTAGGAAGGGCTCTTCTAGGCATTCCAGAAGTGAACATCAATCGCAGTTTAATTTACCTAACCTTTTCCAGACGCCTGTTCAATCTGTAAGTGGACCTGTACAATCCACATGTTTTCCAGCTGTTTTAGAAGGTCTCGGGGCCGCGGCTAAGGGTCTTCCGAAGGCTGTAGAGCCAAGGTCTGCAAATTACAACCGAACTCCTCCCCCAGAGCGTACAGGTCACGGGGCCGCCATTAGCAGTAATGCTTTGCCCCCTTCAAAGTTTTCTGCGCCGCTAGTTGCTGATCGCCCAGCTACACGTAATTTAGGTGGTTGTGAGAGGCGTATCGTGTCTCCTGATTTTAACGTGTTTGAGGATCGTGATCAGGCTGTGCATGTGACTGAGCCCACTCAGCCCCTTAAGGGATATAGCTTGTCTTCTCCCGCTAAATCGAGTTCTCAACAGCAGGATTGCTTTTTTGAATACCAAAATAGTAGGACGTTCTTCGATAAGGCGGCCTTGATTGGTTACGATGGTAATAATATGCCATTTGTCTTCTTTAAAAATCGTGTTATGGCCTTGATGGCAGCTTCGCCCTTTAAGGGAACTCGTTTGACTTTGTTGCAAGCAGCTTGTGTTAGAACAGCTGCACAAACGATTGCTAATTTGGTTTCCGACACTCCTGGCTTGTCAGAGGAAGACAGGATAGAAATGTCGTTATCTCGCTTGTCCCAACGTTTTGGAGTTCGTGGAGGTCTTTTCGCAGAACCAGAAATTAGAAAGTATCGCTATGGTAGCAAATTGACTTCTATCTCTTCCAGTGATTTGAAAGAGTTTAAAGATGAATTGTCGCAGTGTTTGCTTTACGCGAAAGCTTATGGTCAGCGTGATAAATTAGAAGGACGTTTTGTTTTGGATTTGGCTAAACGACTCCCGTTTGACGCTAAGCAGCGTTATCTTGACTTTTTAGGTGATCAGTATGGTAGCACTGAGGAACCTACTTTTCAGAGTTTGTTTGATTTTGTAGTACGGGAGGAAACGCGCAAGTCGACTGATTTTAGCATTATGCTAATGGGCGATTCTGGTGAGTCGCAGCATTTTAAAAAGTTTGGCAAAGGAAAATTGCCTTCATGTCCGGTTAGGCAGACGTCGGTAAAACCCCATGATAATGTGATTTCAGGGAGTTCGCAGTACTCGACTGCTGTTGGCGCACCGGTGTGGCCAGACGTAGTGACATACCGGCATGTTTTTGTTGTTCATCACGTGGTCAAGTTGAATATCATTTTTTGTCTAATTGTAAAGAATTTTTGCGCTTGACACCTAAAGATCGGAGAGATGTCATTGTGAAAGCTGGCAAATGCTTGAATTGTTTGCGCCAGCATATGGTTAGAGACTGTAATCATGCAAATAACTGTCGTAAGTGTGGACCTACCAACGATAGGAAACACTATTTTCTTCTGCATGATTTTTATGTGACGTCACGTGATTCTCTGGATTTGGTCGGTAAAGATGAGGCTGGTGCCAGAGTTCCTGTGCGTAATGTTAAGATTGGAAATGTTAAAGCAGCCTTTAACCGCGTTACTGCTGCTCGTGTTTTGAATCCAATGACTGGCAAATCGAAGTTGGTGTATTGTCAGCATGATCCTGGTTCGCAGTTGACCTTTGTTTCGAGTGACTTGGTGTGCGAACTTGGTCTTAAACCGTATGATAAAGCGTCGTTTAAAATGGATACTCTGACTGGTCAGAAACCTACTTGTGCTGACCTTGTTAAACTCAACATCCAGTCGTTAGAGACTGATGAACTGTTTTGTGATATAACCTCGGTGGTTAACCCAGCTTGGGCTGACGATGTTAAAACTTTACCCCATAAACAAGATTTAAGTGGTTTCCGTCATTTTCATGACGTGAATATGTTTCATTTGAATGATAGTAGTACTGTAGATGTACTGATTGGCAACGACAACGCTTATTTGATGTGGGCAAAAGAAGAACGTGTTGGTGAAAATCGCAGTGAACCGCATGCTTTACTCACTCCTCTCGGTTGGTTGGCTTGTGGTGGTAAGTCACCCTTAGTTGAAAGCGTTGCTAAAGTGTGCAGAGTGCAGACGTCTTCAGAGTCGGATGTCATCTCTGGCTTTCAGCGTAAAATTGAGTCTCGCGATATGGAAATAGCAGACCTGAATAAAGTCATTCAGGATTTGACTTTGCAAAATGAAACCTGTAAATTGTCTCGCAATGATATTTTGGCTAGAGAACTTGTCGAACCGAATATTGAGTTGAAAGGTGGTCGATTTGAGATACCTGTACCGTTGAAGGAAGATATTGATTTACCTAACAATTTTGTGTTTGCGTCAGATAGAGCTGCTGATTTAAAGAAGAAGGCTTTAAAACAATCTGAATTCCGAGGAACTTGTGTAAATGATGTAATGTCTTCTTGTCCTGACTTGTCTGCCTTGTTAAACCCTCTGGCAGATGTCTTGGCTAGATTTCGGCTTGAAAGATTTGGTTTCATGGCTGATGTGACCAAATACTTTTTTCACATTTTGGACTCTTCAATACGTAAGCCCAATTTTATTGAACTGCTTACGTACACAGGCAGTGCCGTTCGGATCGTGAACGAACGCCCTTTGGTACCTCTGAGTGACGACCCTAGGGATTTTACTGTCATCACCCCTGCCTCACTTTGACCCCATACTTAGACCCATACTGTGCTGTTGGGCAACCACATGATCGTGACCAACTAAGAAGGGATTATCGGTTCAATTTGTCACTTTCTCATCAGTTTTGGAGTAAATGGATCGATTTTTACTTGCCAGATCTTCAGGGCCGGAAAAAATGGCTAAAAATGGCCGAGAATTTGGAGCCTGGTCAACTTGTAGTGGTAGGTTCTCTCCAGGACATTGGTAAACGTGGGAAGTATCAACTTGGGAGGGTGCATGAGGTAGTTCCACAAATTAGGAAAGGGAAGCCTGTGGTTCGTAGAGCCAAAGTTGCCGTCTGCAACTATGATGAGAGTACGGGGAAAGTGAAAGTAGACTACGTGTTGAGGGATATTTCGTGCCTCGCCCCCGTAAAGAACACCTAAGTGTTAGGGTTTGAGCCTGGTTTTGTCTGCGGTGGCCGATACTTGTCTGAGCCCGGAACATTCGGTTATTATCGCAACTATTGTATATAGCGTCATTTAGCGTGTACCTATGGTACCAATTTCATGTATCGTCGTGTTTATTCTTATTGCTGTTCATTCTTTGCATGCCCTTTGTATTTGCGTATTAACTTAAACGTGAGTGATTCAAAAAATTTGTGTATCGTGTGTTTTATTCATTGGCTCACGATTGTCCTTCAATTCTTTTTTAGTTATGCCATGTTAGACTGTCATAACTAGGGGCCGCTATGTTACGGCCAATCTCTGTACAAATCAAACGTCATATAAAACCGTTCAAGTCTACTGAATATTACGTCATGGAAGTTGCTAGAAAATGTGCCAAAATTGCACCATCGTTCATAGACTTGTGTCAAACTTGTTTGGACTTGTTTGGGCCTGTTTAAACAGGAAATATTACATCAGCTTTAAACACCTGTTGGAATGACTTCATAATTGTCTTTCATTTATTGCGTCACAGTTACTTTCTACGTGAATTTGAGATATTGCTATCTATTCTGGTCATTCGTAAAATGATTGTTTGAAAGTTGGCCGCACTTTTAACTGTTGGCTTAGTGCTTGCTAGCTGGACAAAGGTTCCGTCTTTTATCCAAGTAATCTGTTGTGTAGTGACAGTTTTTAGGTGTACGGCGTTGCACCAGTCATTTCGATAGCCTCGGGCTAATTTTACTGGAATACACTTTTGAATAGACGTTTCGAAAGTGTGTTTATTTTTGGGTCATTGCATGCAGACGAACGGATTTGGGAATCTTACGTTACAATTTTCCCACGAAGAGATTATGGTTTACCGCTGTGACCAGCGGTGTACAAAAACACAGGCAGCAAAACGTTCAACTTAGCAAAACAAGGTTGAATTAACTTTAAACTAAATAAACCATCAAATTGAAATAATTTTCTTGTGGCACAAAAATATATTAGGCCTATTAGGCCTACCTGGATTCAACAACAATTTAAACTGAGAATTCAATAATAACTGGACAACAGTGGCTAAATATCCAAGTCGTCAGATCATTTCAAAATCTCTAGCTCAATTGCAATAAAAAGCCAGACCAAAAGTAGCTTAATCTTTTCATTATAAAGATAGTGTAGTTCAAAAAATCAAAGAGTCAAGAGATTCGTAAATTTGCATTGAAAAAATCTCAAATGACAACCTATTTACTTATCAAACTAGAAACATTACTTAATCCATGCTACTTAAAACCTTACAACCTGAAAAGAATTCTACAGTTTATCATACTATGCACATCAATTTTGCACCTTTGAACAAAACTAAGTTGCTATTAGTATGAATATTGATCTCATATTACAGTGAAGTTATAGCCAATGTTTTTTCATAACATCATTACTGTACCAAGATATTCTAAGTTCATGATGAAGCAACTACTGAAATCGCAGGCACTGAACCAAAATAACTCATATAGGTAATAACTTCAAACTCAATCCTTGCCAGAAAATACAGACAACATCATCAATACTGTCTAGTGTCTACATTGCCTGATATCAACTGCATGAATTGGATGCCAAAGCAACATAACATTAACACTTGCCTATATATTATTTTGATCATTGATTACTATAATATGTACTGTGTCATATATGGTAAGTAGCTGAGCAATGAGCATATCAGCCCTAGGACTGGCAAAGACAAACAGCAGTTAATACAAAAAATAATTTTTATGTATAGAAGAAAACATTTCAACTGTAGTGTAGCCCACAAGTTCAGTTCACAAAAACATGAAATCAAACACTGGAAAATTCACAGATACTAAAACGAAGCTTAACATTCTCTACAAATTGCAACATACCAAATATATATATACAATAGTATTCAAAATTGAAGATGGCACAGTTTACATTCGTAGGAAAATCTTAATGTATTTCATACAAAATATTAGGTTACACTATAACAAATATACAAAGTTTTTAAACTGGTAAGATGTTGAAAACTCATAGTAGCCTAATATTGATTTTGCAGGTATATACTGAATCGAAGCTTAACATTCTGCCCAAATTGCAATAGCCTACACCAAATACAAAAGTTCCAAAACTGATGACACTACATTTAACATTTAAAGAAAAAATGTTAATGTATTTCATACAAAATGCAACACTATAAACAAATTCCTAAACTAGAAAGATTTTGAAAACTCATGGTAAGATTGATTTTCCCAATAACTGGACATTTTTGCCCAAATATTTTTACAAATAAATACAATAGTAGAACCTAGAGAAAGAAACAAAAAACCTCATAAGATTACCAGTAGGCTACCCAGCAAGGTTTCAAAATTCCACCAATGAAGAAATGTAGTGTATATCCTAGTGAACATCAGTAATAAGCTTACCGGTACCTCTGCTTGCTAATTGCATTTTCTTACATTTACATTTTGCAGATATGTACTGAATCAAAGCTTAACATTCTGCCCAAATTGCAATATATTATACCAAATACAAAAGTTCCAAATTTGATGACACTACATTTAACATTTAAAGAAAAATGTTAATGTATTTCATACAAAATGCAACATTATAAACAAATTTCTAAACTAGAAAGATTTTGAAAACTCATGGTAAGATTGATTTTCCCAATAACTGGACATTTTTGCCCAAATATAATTTTAGAAATAACTACATTAGTAAGACATAAAGTAAAAAGCAAAAACCATTTAAGGTTATTAGTAGGCTACCTAGCAAGCTTACAAATCTCACCTGTGAAGAAATACAGCTTACGTACATGCTGGTGAATATCAGTACTAATAAGCTTAACTTTGCTTGCCAATTATGTTCTTTTACACTTTACTTTTTGCAGGAGTTGAATTGATACTTATCATTCTGCCCAAATTGCAATACGTAGCCTATCACATGCAACAATTTTCAAAATAGATGAAAATGCATTTTACATAATTGATTGGAAAATATTAATGTAGGCTATATATCTCATAAATTATAACAATTACGTAAACTTTCTAAACTGGAAAAATGTCGAAACATCACGATAAGATTGATTTGCCCAAATAAGTGCAGATTTTTGCCCAAATTCGCGACGTTTTTTTTCAGCGGGGGAGCGACCGCCCCCCCTGCCCCCCCATCTCCTACGGCTATGAGAATAGGCTACTGCAAGGTTCGTTGGTGCTTTTGGCCTAGCCTAGGTTATAGGCCATAGCCTACGTTTGCTCATTACCATATGTATTTGCAGTGATGTACGCGCATACAAAAAATATTGACGCCGTCAGCGTTAACGCAAACATTCGAAAAACCATACGCCGTATGCGTCAACGCAACTTGTAAAAAAAGTTGGCGGCGTCAGCGCATACACTAGCGTAAACTCATTTTGTTTGCTAGGTGCCAAACATTCACACGATATAAACCACTCGAAACAAACAAGTTTTATTCTGAATTTTCACAAAGAAACACAAGCATCTGAAAGTGTTCATCTGACATTTTGCTGTGTTTTGATTCCAATATGTCTTTGCCCATTGAAAACATTTCTTCAACTGCAGCGCTGGAAGGTATTGGCGTGTTGTAGCGAAAAAAAGACATTAAAAAGTATGCGTTGATGCTATGCGCTAAAAACCGCGAAAACTTTACGGCATAGCCTCAAGCGCAAACTATCCAAAAAAGTGTGGCCGCAAGCGTTAGCGTAAACAAAAAGTCTACGCCGCTTACTTGCGGCGTATAGCCTACGTACATCACTGTGCAGTTGACTTGCAATTTGACTGTCCACCCCATTAGCTCAGTGGTTACGCGCCCGGCTCAAGATCACGCAGAGCTGGTTCGACTCTCGGGGTGTGCGCTTGAGCAACGCATTTCAGGACTGCTCTCAATTCAGCGGCACTTAATGAATGGAATAATTTTTTGGCAACAACACTTCAACAATCGGAAAACATCACTCAGCCAACCTCGGTAACCGGCCCTGCGTCAAGAGCCTCTACAAGTAGCCTATGCAAAACTACGGTACCAAGAATAACCTATCAATGCTTTGTCAGTCCGAGGATAAAGATTCAAACCCAAACCAATACTGAAAGGCAAAAAAAAAAACAATATCTCTCTCTCTTGGTTCTAGTTGTTGCTGTTTATAATCAATCAACCAATCATTTTATTTTTCGTCATTAAAGCGTCCGGGACGAAAAAGATACTAACTACAAAAATCGATATAAACCTACCAGCACGTAAACGAACGGGAAAAGGTGGCAAAACCTTGAAAGGTTTAAAACGTGCCTGAATGAAAAATTATGTAACCTAGTAGGCTATATATCAGTAGCCTAGTTAGCACGGCCACAAAACCCAAAAAATAATTAGCAAAAAATAAAACAAAAACAGAGAGAAGCACACATGTAGTAATGCATGACAGCCTAATGAAAAGTGTTGTGGATTGAATTTGCCAGTTCCAATATTGATGTGGATGAGCAGTCATAATTGTAATAGGATGGAGAAAGAAAACCGGACATAAAAGAAACCCATCTTCAGGCAAATGCCAATTTCAATGTGGCCCAGGAGAGCAGGGGTTGAGCTCTTTTTATGGTTAGACCACAGTCTAGAGACTGTGGTTAGACTGCACATCACACAATAGCCTAAGACGATTGAGGTTTGATATCCAGTTATAGGCTAAGGTCTATATAAGGTCTTTGGAGCTTATAAGCTAATTATAATTAGAGTATAGGCTACTGTAGGAAAAAGTAAGTAATGTAGCCTAAAGCAATGGGTTAAACTGCGCCATGCCTTGATAATCATCTTCACGTAGTTAAAGAAAAATATTTCACGTTTGTGCAGTAGGCCTATATATTGAGGGAAAGCAAAGAAGCACTTGATTCATTTATTCTACGTTTATCATGAAATTTGGAAGGCTACATTTGCATTTTAGTGGTAAAAATGAGCCACATTAAAAGTGAGAGAGAAATAACTTTTATTTCATCTGTTGCGCAAATAGTAGCCTACAGTAGGCTATGGTAGCCTACAATTACAAACAATACGAATAAAATAAGACCAATGCAATTCTATTGTCCTGCTTTGATATCATACACTTTATAACGTCCGCGTTTTGTCGCTTCTACCTTTTTCTAGACCTCTGCTATGTTTGTCATATATTGTTTTTTTCGTTGTGATGGTCAGAAATAAAAACAAACTGAACTGAATTCATTTAACCCAGTTTCCGTTTTGTTGGTGCCAAATTGACAAGGACGCGGGAAGTAGGGGTGCTCAAGGGCCTTCAGCCCCCCCTAGAGCTAATTCAGCCCCCCCTGGAACTTTGGATAATTGCTTCAGCCCTCCCTAGAAAATTCTGATAATAAAGGTAGCCTACATAACATATTTTCAGAAAATTATTCGAGCAATAATTGCTACGATGAATCGAGTTCCTATTACGTGTGATCGCGCTCATCATTCGAAATAAAGAGTCGTCAATCACAGGGAACTATACCTCGCAGTAGCGGTTCCAGCCACCCTCCCTACTAACACGGCGTTCCATCGTTTATTGGACATCATTCTGCAATATTCACTTTACACTTACAGCATAGAACAGCAAGAAATCTGGTTGTTATAACGGAGTGCGGCCAAACTTAAAGCATTATGCCTTGGATCGTTATACATTCACTGCAGTAATCATACTCTCGATTTGATTTTGCAAGACGTTGTAAAGGAGGTGAGGCTTATTGCCGAAGCCTTAAACTTCGTTCAAGGTGTTGCAGTTGTAATTCGTGAATCGTCTAACTAAACGTAAATCTTTAGGCCCTATTCATGTCGTTTTTTGGTTCCGATAAAATTGCCTGCAATTTTCTGGGTTTGTGTCCTACACGTTGGTGCGTTCGTGCTTCTGCCCTCGCTCGTGTTGTTAAGTGCTACCCTACCCTGTTGTAATGTCTGACCGACATGACAGAAGATAGTGCAATGGAAGGAGATGCACGTGCAAAGATAGCCTATTTAGCTTGGTAAAATAAGCACACACGATGCGGCTTTATTTTGCGATTACCTGCAGAGGTGAAGTTTTTCAGCCGGCAGAAGTCGTCGCTAGACAGCTCCAAAACAAGAAGATCTCCGCTTCTTCAGCTTTAGATCCAACACTATTTTTCGCGAACGGATCAAAAATCTCAGAAAAGATGAATCCGTTTCCAAGCTTTTGGAAGCAGCAAACGTCTTTGCGTCTGTCAATAACCTAAAGACGCCAAAGGATCCCCTAGTGAGCAAAACTCCAGCAAGATTTCGAAACACAGAGGAATCGGAAGCTTTGTCGTCTGCGGGAGAAGGAGCGTGGAAGCGGCAATACATCAAAGCCCTTGATTTGTTCAAGCTGAGCTTGATCGAAGACCAGGTGGATCTGCTTACAGCAGCCAACAGAGAAAAGGCCCTTCTGAGCTGTGCAAACGGTGAGGAAGGATCTGATACTGAGATCAGCTTACCGGATGCCATCAGACAAGATTGCCTAAAACGAAACTTGCTCAGCGATGCTGCATAAGTGGAAAAACCGCAAACGCCGTTCAAAAGGTTGCTGAGATACTATCGCAACCCTCCAACACTAGATCTCCCTCCAACACTAGATATTTTCAAAGAAACGTGAAAATTCGTGGAGCTCTGCCTTCGCCTCCCAGTTTCAGCTGCATCATCAGAAAGTTCTTTTGCTGCTCTAAGACGCCTGAAAACGTGGTTGAGAAGCTCAATGACACAATACAGACTTACTCATCTTGCATTGATGTATGTCCACCAAAACATTATGAACACTGTTGATGTCACAAAGCTCATGACACAGTTCATATAGAGAAAAATCTGAGCGAAAAGCAATCTTCGGAAGAGTGTGAGAACTCATTTTCACAAACTGTCGTTTTCACATCACTTTCTAATTTGTTCGTTTTCTTTTTAATTTCCTAAATAGCTGATTTGTTGTTGCCGTTCTTCGTTTCTTACAACTTACAATGTGTGTGTTTTGGCGTCGTTTTACACACAGGAGGGACCTATAAAAGTTGCTACTAGTTTTAAACGTTCTCCTACATAAGGGGGGTCTGGGGGGCGAAGCCCCCCAGAAGCTTATAACACTAATGGCAGCTTCAGCCCCCCCTAGAGAAAAATAGTTCCCGCGCCACTGTAAATTGATGTAGGCTATTTACTTTGCCGTTCTCTACATGTAGATGTAGGCCTAGGCTACGCGTCAGCAATGAAAAATATAATTGGAAAGTCCGCGTTTTGTCGCTTCTACCTTTTTCTAGACCTTTTCTATGTTTGGCATATACTTTTTTTTCGTTGTGATGGTCAGAAATAAAACCAAACTGAACTGATCTGAAAAGAAATTAAAAAAGTAACAAGTTTCCTGAATTTGAAAATGTAGAAACTAAGTTAGTCGTTTTTCGTTTACAAAGTTTTGCTAGGGGGGAATTTTCCGAATCCCTCTACCTCTATCGGAGCCACTGCACATACATACCACAAAAAACAGACTTGCAAAAAAGCTACTATCAAAATAAATTATTAAACAGTCTCTGCAAATTGTGAATACGGGGATTTCCCCTTTTCATTCCATTTCGCGCTCTTTTGCATTTTGTTGTCAGTCGTTCAGTCAAGTCAAACAAACATTGACTAGGTTATCTGCTTACCGCTAGGCTCAGTTCAGTTTAACAAATGAATAGCAATATATGGCAGAGGTCTAAAAAAAGGTAGAAGCGATAAAACGCGAACGTTTTAACATGCTTGATATCACCAACAAAATACATTGAACTGTTTGGCATCATTTAGAAAGAAAAGCAATTTTGCTTTGTTACCGTATAAGGTAAAAATATTTTCAACTTATTCTTTGATGTGGTCAGCACAAGACTTTGGTTTTGCATGGCACATTTTTTTCTAAACTATAACCCATTTCATGATATAGGCATGCATCAATGCTTTATGCCTTTAATATGCAGGATACTGTGGTAACAATCCTATTTTACTACAACTGTAACAAGTAGCCTACATGATGAAAAAAAAGTTGTATTGTTTATCTGCAGTTTTGTTGTGTTGGTGTCACAAAGGATTATATCAATGTAAGCTTTCGATTTAAAAAGCTGTACCTGCAATTCATCATGCCAAGTCCACAACAAGCTAAAATGCTGACAAAGAACATGACCTCTCGAAATATAAGCAATTTAAGTGACAATATTTTAAGTCAGATTGACAGGGAAGCAAATTTATCAAGAAATCCAAAATTAATTCGAACTGAAGAAAACTCGATGGAACGGGTATGACATCTGCATTAGTAATTGTGAAAAAGGAGAAAAATAAGTTGATTTGTCACGATTTGATAAAATATGATAGTAAATTGCTGATTCTGATACTTGCAGACATTGGCTAAAAGTCGGCAAGTTGACTTTGTGATTATTCAGTTGTGTTTTATCTCTAATAATTGAAGATCCGCTACTGCTATCAGTTTATTACATAAGCTTTTGCTTGATAATTATAATGTAATTGGGTTGGAAGCTCTAAAGACGTTTAGAACTTTTAATTTTATACCAAGAGAAGATCGATGTTATTTTATAAAATTTTTAGCAAGCAATTTTTCATGTATACACGCATTTCATGTTTTCATATATAGATGATACGGTACTTGAGATAATTTTAAACATTTCTGACTTGTATTTCGTGTTGTAGCTAACACCATCAAAGTACATGCAATTGCAAAGTATGGACACAAATCAAAAGCTTGTTAGAACTCGTGAAATGCATCTCCCCAAGATCATTGAATTATTGGATATATCTGATACTTCTCATCAGAAGGTAGCCTATTTTTGAAATTTACTAGTTTTATGATTTAGTCACATGTGGTAGGCTAATGTGTCATGTTCAAAACCCATTATACCTAAATATATATGTTATTTTCATTAATAGTGTTTAAGAACGCTAGACCAGTGCTCTTCAACCGGGTATACTGTATAGTGTATCGGAATGGCCCGTTTCGGTGAGTCCGATTCGGTGAGTCCGATTCGGTGAGTCCGATCCCTATTCGGTGATTTTTTCAATTTTTTTTTTAATTTATCGGGTAGCCTACCGTAGCCTAATTGTCATTGCCGTTTTAGGGTTAAGGTTAGAGGTTAGGAACTCATCGAATCGGACTAACCGAATCGGACTCACCGAATTGGACTCACCAAATAGTAGCAGACCCATAGTGTATACCCAAGTGTATACTGGATCAAAACTAGGGTATACAGCTGGAGAAGGGTATACGAAGGGTATACAGCTTAGATCTGTGATAGTGGAAGTCACAACAGAGGTACGGTGGCTATCGCGAGGGAAAGTTCTTTGCCGTGTGTTTGAACTTCGCAAACAATTAAGGGCAGTTTACACTGAACACGGAGACCCAAGGGCTTCCAAGTTTCGTGACATATTCTGGATTGCAAATGATCGTTTGAACCAAGTGAACATCAGTCTTCAAGGGAGAGGGGGTGATATATTTCGGTCAACTAGCAAGATCAATGCGCTGAAGATGAAAATTGCACTCTGGAAAGAGAATTTAAGGAACTTTAATGACTTTCCTGTATTAAGTCAATACGGTACATGAAAGAGTCCAGCTGGGAGTTTGAGGACGTTTCTACTGAAGATAACTTGCCTGCCTTTATTGGTGGTCACCTGAAATTACTTGCCGACAATTTGACTACGTGTTTTCCTGAAGATAACAAACAATGTCTGGAAGCAAACTCGTGGATTATCCAACCATTTAATGAAGAACCAACTGAGGATGAGGAATTATTGGAATTACGGGCTGATTTAAATCAAAAATACTCATTTCGAGAAGTGAATTACACAGAATGTTGGGGTTCTCTTCTTGAATTTTCCGAATACAAAAATCTCGTCCAAAAAGCCATTGATGTCTTGGTGCAGATGCCTACCACTTATTTGTGTGAAGAAGGATTTTCCAGTCTTGTTGAGATCAAGTCAAACAAACGAAACTCGACACTTGACATTGTTTCTTTAATGCGGGGAGGAATAAAGAGCTAACACCACGTTATGTCCAACTTTCCAAAACAATGCAACAACTAGCTAGCCATTAAATCAACTTCAATTTTGACGTTTTTTGCACTTTTGCATGCGTAGTTTCTTGTGCCCAGTTCAAGACTACTAGTACTATACCGGTAATCACTTTAACAAACAATTAATTAATTATTAGTTTTTTTTTACTTCCTGTGCACAATTAAACATTGCTATTTGTGAGGTAAACGGAGTTATTAAAAATTGAAAAAAAGTGTACCACGCACAAAAAGGTTGAAGAGCACTGCGCTAGACTATAGCCTACTTTATCTATGCCTGCCATTTTGCTCATTTCTTGCATACGATATGTAGGAAAGTAAGCAACAATGCTCTCTAGTTTGCATACCGTACTTGCTGTATAAGAGCTCACTGCACCGGGAGTTTGAGCACTTAGACAAGATGGGTGAAAGTACCTATAATGTGGTTTCTTGCATACCACAAATGGAAATATCACCATGCCACGTTACTTATGTAGTAATAATGCGTTCCTGTGTAGTGTACGGTTTACTGCACTGAGGAAACGTTAAAGTCGAAACAGTGGCATCTTGTCTGCAGCTTTGTAATGCTCTTGGTTCACCAATCACCAATTGAGCACTTTGCTAGCAGACATCTTGCTGTTGCATTATTATGCATAACTCACTGTTCCGGCAATTTGATGATGGGTGAAGTACCCGAATGTTGTTTTTTGTGTACCACAAATGGAAAAATCACCATGCTGCGTTACTTATATAGTAATACGGCGTTTCTATCTGGTGTACGATTTACTGCACTGTGGAGACCTTACGGTCGAAACAGTGGCGTCCTGTCTGCATTTAGTACCGTGATGCTTGCTCTGTGTAATTTTTTTTCTGGAAGAAAGAAAACTGAAGGAAAGTTTCTCCTCTACCACGTAAAGATTTTTTTGATGTAATAGACTAATGGTAAAGTTTTACTTTTAATAGCTGTCTTTTTTTCTAGCAGAGATGGCTATCTTAAATCTTTGTTTTGTTGATATATTTATGTTAAAGTTGTTTCATTTGTTCTTTTAGGTGTCTGCTGTCGATGTTGAAGAAGCATTGTTTCAACCTTTTCCATCAAAGATTAGTTTTCAGTCGTTTGAACCTTGCAATGTCTACGAAGTTCCTTTGCATTTAAGGAACAATGATAAAGTTAGTGCTGATATTCACTTTTTTGCAATAAGCAATAGGAGATTTGAGATTTTGCAACCATTAATTGCAGCAATGACACTTCAATAAATTGTACAATTGTGTGTTTTTCTTTTATCGTTTTAGCCGACTATTTCAGTACGTGTTGGTTTTCAGCTTTTCATTTATTTATTTTAGTTTATGCATTTATGCTACCCTGGTCAGTGGTCATACTCTTCCAAATTCCCTAAAAGTCTGTTGTTTTGTCTTGCATTGCTTTCATTTCATTATTTTCTTAAATAATTTTGGCGTTAGTTTTGCAATCGTTTATGCTGACCCTACTATTGCCCTCATATTTGTGGAGTCTAAATGGATACGATGCACAGGTACTGCAAAGGACCACAGACAAATCTTTATTATTGGTTATTTACTTTTAGTGTGATTTTCCAAGCCGTCTCCGAATTGAATTGTAGGTGACTAGTGTTTAGTCAGTGGTTTGCTGCATATTAACTCGGGTTGATAAAGATCAGAGATGGCGGTGTTGACCTTACAATTGTAATAACGTGAATCAAGTTACCAATTTCATCGTTATATAGATACCTGTAGCCATGAATATTTGGTAGCGAATTTCAAATTGAACTGAACTACGATTCGTCTGTGAAAGAGTTCAATCTTCAGACATAATATGAGTTCAGTATGAGTTCATAATATGAGATAGTATGAGTTCAAATAGTATTTTCTAGCAGTAGTTGCAACGTTTATTTGATGAATGCGAAAGTAAAAGCAGAAACGCATTCACCAGATGAACGTTGCTTGCAACTAGTGTTAGAATATATAATAATCTTGATGAACACTTGAACTTTTCAGTGTTTAGGTTTAAAAAGTGTTATTTTTAGGTGCCAAGGCTGGTGAAAGTGACTCAAGATGATTCACCTTATTTCAAAATAATTAGCCCGATTGATATCAGTCAAAAGGTAAAATATACACGAGCAGTCCATGCAGTCGTATAGGCATAGACAACTGATCTAAATAGCCATAGCCCCCTCATGAAGTCGAAGGTTTAGATTTATGGATTTCGCTTTTTAGCAGCTGAATATCAGACGCTGTTGCAACCATCTTAGTTAACAACACAAGATAAGATATGACAAAATTTGAAATGATTTTGCTGTATAAAACCTCAACATGTCTGCTTTACAGATTGCCCCCGGTATGACTTCGATTTTTAAAATACAATTTTCGCCTGACGAAAAGAAGGATTATCACCATGAGCTGATATGCATCTCTGAGAGGGAAAAATTTGTTGTTTCTGTAAACGCCATTGGCGCTAGAGCTATGCTTGATTTGCCAGATCAAGTTAACTTTGGTGTGTGCCCAGTGAAGCATTTCATTTCGAAAGTCCTTTACATTCGAAATATTGGCAACCGTGAATCCCAATGCACTGTAACAGTTAAAAAGTAGGTGCACATGTTGAAACCCTTGCACTTTAAAATAAAGATGGTAATTGTACCTGTAAAATGTAAATGTTACAATTCTTACATGTACAATTGTACACACTTTGTTGATTTGTTATTGGGACATTTTTATTCCTACAACAATACACGACCTAATGTTGTGGCCCGGAGGACGTGAGCACGAATGACATGATCCCTATGCCGCAAGACGGGAATAAAGCGAGATTTAAACAACTTTAAATATTCTTTACACACAATGCGCTACACAAACTTAAGTTTTTTGCACTAAAGAAAATCAATATGAAACTGCCACTAATCTATTTTTTTTACTCTTTAATCTTAAGGGCACTTTTAAGGACACGTATGCAGAGAAATAGTTACAAACGTCTAGCCAAACTCTAAGTGTAAGTCTGGCTTTCTGCAGTTAATCTCGCCCCTCGTTGCTTCATAAACAACACAGGAGGTCAGTTACACAGTTCTGTTTTCGGACACGACCAATTCGGTTCGGGCGCGCTGCCAAACAGCCTTACTTCTGACAAGCGCAACAACAGACACAAGAAATAAACGTTACCGGTCGTTTGGTCGACAGACATTGGTCGTGTCCGAAAAGATTGGTCGACAGTCATTTGGTCGACAGGACGTTTGGTTGACAGACATTTGGTCGACAGGATGTTTGGTTGACAGACATTTGGTCGACGGATATTTGGTCGACAGGACATTTGATCGACAGGACATTTGGTCGGCAAGACATTTGGTCGACAAGACATTTGGTCGACAGGACATTTGGTCGACAAGACATTTGGTCGACAGGACATTTATTTAGGACATTTAGTCGACAGAATTTTTTGTAATGAACAAAAGTTTTTTTTAATGAACAAAACATTTTGTAATGAAGGATACATTACATACAATACGAATGCGATCTTTTAATACGGTAGGTTCTACTTATACATGATCATAAGTTGTGCGTATTGTACTTTTCAACCTGAAGTAACAATCAACGCAACAATGGTAGTGTTATTATGATGTAATAAACGCAATTAACTTCAAAGAATACCGGTGACTTCAGTTATCAGACGAACCTCTTTTGTTTGCGTCTGTCCCAGTGCTTCCACTTTTACAAAGCTAGATTACCACTTGTATTACCACATTTGTCCTCAGATTACCACATTTTTTGCTGTGATTTTCTTCCCGATTTTAACCGTATTTCGACTTACTTTTACATTAACATAGTGGCTATTTTTACCCACTTGTTGCCATGGTCACAATCAGGTATTGCCAGAGTTAGGATTAAAGTTAGGAAGGGTTAAGGTAATGATTAGACTTAGGAATAAGGTTAGGGTTTTGATCTTTACTCAGAACTAAAAAAAAATTCCAAAATGCAAGTTTTTGTTTTCAACAGCTTTAAACTTTTCTCAAATTATGACAGAATTCCTTATCTGGCAACGCTATTATTTGGCTATATTTACACTATATAATATAGTGTGAAATAAGGTCTAAAACAACTAGGCCTACTCAGTTTATTAACAGTAGCCTACCAGTTATTAACAGCTATTAAAACGTCCGAAATAAGTAAGCAAAGTACTGTACCGGTACTTGACACCGCAGTTAGAATCTGAAAGACATCTTGACTATGAATATGGTCACCCTACGTTCAAAGTCAAAATTCAGGATGCATTCCAAAATCAAACCGAAAACAGCGGAACATGCTAGTCGCATGCTATTATAAGTAGTTTTTTGCATATCTGATCGATTTAGGAAGACAACAGTTTAAATGCTCTTATTTATTGATAGTATTTTATGTCAAATTTTCAAAATTTACAATTTCCACATTTTGGCAACATTTCCACACAAAATTTCCATATTACCACAAAATTACCACAAATTTTTCATCACCACATTTTTACCACAAGCATGATGAAAATTCCACAATTGTGGTAATTACCACAAAAGTGGAAGCGCTGGTCTGTCCAGCGTTGATCAACGTTGAATTGTTTACTCAGACAGATGCGTTGCACGGACGGGTGATAGAAATCAATTAAAATCATAATTATCATCGTCTGGAGGCTCTCTCTGCCTTTTTTTTCGATTAAAATCGTGATGCGTATTATGTGCAAGAACTTCTTTTTTCCAAATATTTTAGCGCTAAAATAGGCGTGCGTATTATACACGAGTGCGGCTTATACTTGGTAAATTACGGAGTTCTTTATAAAAATATTTTGTATAGTGTTTATTGCGCACAAAACCAAGCAAATGCCAGCCGATTACAATGGTTGTTTTTCGTCCAGAAAATGCCAGAAAAAGCGTTTTAGACCATCTAAAAATCAAACCAAACCCCCGATCAATAAACACACATACCAGATATTATAATGGTCAATAAAATGAATCGTTCTGTCGACCTAACGTCCTGTCGAATGTCCTCTCGACCAGCTGTCCAGTCGACCAAATGTCTGTCGACCAAATGACCGGGTACCGAAATAAACAAGTTTTGCGTCATTCATGTCTTGCTGCACAGGGATCGCGTCATTCGGACCGCGGTATTAGGACGTGTACCGAAGTATGAAAACTGTAGAAACAAAGTAGTCTAATACTCATAAAATAAACCAGCCATAGCCGATACTCATCACTAACCAGAACGTCACTGAAACATTTTCATTTTGTAACTTCTTCTCTCGTATTGTCGCTATGTGTCAGGGCATCCGTTGGTTAGCCACTACCTGGTGTCGTCATCGATGGAAACTAGGCCTTCCATACCATGAGGTGGTCTGTATAGCCGGCAATCCTTGATAATGTGGGCAAAAAAAATTTTGTAACTAATTTTCATGCATGAGTGTCAATTGTCGAATGGTTCCACGAAATCTCGTGTATCTATTTGTATCGACTTGACCAATGATCAGAAACTTCTTTCAGGCCTTTCAAAGTTTCAGTGGAAAGCATTATTCTTCCAGTAGGCGACGGTATGCAGTTGTCACTTGAGTTTGCACCGAAGAAAGTCGGAGACTACCACAAAGATTTGATTATCGAGTACAGTTCGGGTAAGCATGTGTTGTAAGTGCAGTATATAACTATTTCATCCAGCTTTGCATTACGAGTGACCTATTTAAATTTATTTACACATTACATATCAAAGGCTAGTGTGAAGGTTCTCAACTTTTTTCTTTCTTGGCCCATTTTTGTTGCACAAACAATCTATAGCAGTGGTTCCCAACCTTTTTGTTGTCACGGACCCCTTTAGACAAATTATTAATTCTGCGGACCCCCACCTAAATTTTGCAGAAACTCAATTAACATACTATTGACTATCTAACTTTGGTTGCACCGCATGCTTTCTATTACGTAATAGACGAGCCAATCTTGATTTGACTGTAATCGACATGCGTTGTGGACTGTGCCTGTGGTAGATGTAGTTTAAGGTCAATGTACATTGTACACACTGTAGGCAGTAGTATAGATTTATTTTAATGCATGCCGGTACAGTTTATTCTCGCGGGCTTGAGCTTGACACATTTGCATTTAAAGAGAGAAATAAAAGTAAAATGATCGCTTTTCGTTTTTTTTTTCCAAAATTCATCAAGGTAATCAAAGACCCCCAAATGCTTTCTCACGGACCCCCAAGGGGTCCGCGAACCCCAGGTTGGGAACCACTGATCTATAGCCTATAAACTTTTTATGCGGCGGGAAAAAGCTAAAAAATAGGTTGAAGACAAAAAACATCAGAACATTATGACCAACTTGAAGTTAGCCTACAGTGGTTCTCAGCATACGGTAATATGCCGTATTCCTCCTTTGAAAGCCTCAAGTATTGTCCAATCCTCACTTCAATAATTCACAAAAACAACACTAAAACCGGATTTGCAGAAGTTCAAGTAGGCTGTCGCTTTCATTTATGGCTTGATTGCTATCACATAGTGCTATAACATCATGAAGTGTTGAAAAAACTCAAGGTTGATCTATTCTGCTCAGTCATAAATAAATCTAACTAATAAGATTTAAATTTTATTTACATTCCTCCCCGGTTCCCCCCTCAAAATGATTATTCCTCCCTTCAAGTTACAAATTGCTCGCTACTAGAACCACACTGTTGCAGTTACTTGAAATCAACATCCTTGTGTGATGTAATAGAAGGAATTGATTGCATCAAGTCGCGAAAACAGTTATTTTAATAATTAGAATGAAAATTACCATTCTGTAGCAAATAATAACAGCATCATTTGTTGTTACTACAATGGTTGGTTTTTGAATCTTTATCTTCAGACTGACAAAGCCTCTGATAGGTTACGAAGCACGTCTTTTAGGTTCAGACAGTTAGGTGCCTGCCAAATACATGCGCACACTGTGACGTCAGGATATTTAGGTGCAGCGCACAGTGGCGCCCGGTCATTTAGGTGCTATTCCCAGTAAAGTCTATTTCATTAGGTGCTTGATGGTAATACTGCAGACAGTGGCCTATACCGGATTTTCTAAAGGGAGCGGCCATTCGAAATGCTTTTCGAATCGAAATGAAAACGAATTAAAAAAAATGCCCATTTGCTAATTATAACCAGCAAGTTATATTGTACAAGATTAGCCTACCATACTCTGCTTGCATTGACGATATGTTGTTAGTTTGCAACAGCTAGGTTGCTCATTTAGATAGATTTTGTGTTAGCACCAAATAGCATCTAACAAAGGATCTCCTTCTACACTTACAGTGCCACAGTGTGCCGCACCTAAATACCCTTTGGCCACAGTGTGCGCACCTATTTGGCAGGCCCCTAATGACAGAGCTAATGCTTTGGCAGTATAAAGTGCAATTTTAGGAAGTTATCAGTCTTTTCAATAGTTCAGTGCGAGGTTACAATTTGTTGCTGCATGACAGCAAGTGATGGTATATATACGTGCGCAATCTGACTAGTGTTATTCCAACAGTTTGGGAAGACACACAAGGTTGTTTTGTTAATTTTACATGTAGCTCCTGCATTGTTTCCTAAGTATGTCAGTGGGAAACTACCAGTGATGTACGCGTATACAAAAAATATTGACGCCGTGAGCGTATACGCAAACGTTGGAAAAACCATACGCCGTACTTGAATTTTGAATTTCCACGAAGAAACACAAGCATCTGAAAGTGTTTATCTGACATTTTGCTGTGTTTTGGTTTCAATATGTCTTTGCCCATTGAAAACATTCTTTCAACTGCAGCGCTGGAAGGTATTGGCGTGTTGTAGCGAAAAAAAGACATTAAAAAGTATACGTTGACGCTATACGCTAAAAATCGCGAAAACTTTACGGCGTAGCCTCAAGCGACAAATATCTAAAAAAATGTGGCCGTAAGCGTTAGCGTAAACAAAAAGTCTACGCCCCAAGACTACGGCGTAGAATTTGCGGCGAAAACGTACATCTCCGAAAACTACAAATAAAATTTCATTGCCATTTTTAGACGTTAACTGGGAGTTTTATAGTTGTGCTTTTGTTATGTGCTGTACCAAATGTGTCGGTTCCAGGTTTCTTTACTATACTTCATCATGCAACTTCAAGAAAAGACTGTTGATTTTTTCTTTTTTTTCGGTTTTTGTTTACTCTTTCGATGCAGTAGAACTTTTGTTTTTAGAAGTTTTTATTTTTTTTTAGGTGAAATTGTTTATGTTTTACTGTATGGTGCTTCACTGGATGCCAACGTACGATTGGAGAAGTCATCGATACGTATTGACAACACCTACATTTTCATGACCAATCAAAGAACACTGACGATCCACAACAGAAGCAACATTCTGGCAAAGTTCAAGTGGTCTTCCTACGCAACTCAATGTGAAGAAGACGAGCAGAAGGAAAGGTGTGTTGAAATGTGCACTCTGATTGTGAAGGTTACAAAACAACTTACGCATATGTTTGAGTTTCTCTAACAACCCCACTGATTTACGTTACTACTCTAAAAAGGCGGATCCGGGTTCTATTGTAGATGACCCCATACTCTATTCACCAAGTCGGTTATTGATGATAAAGCACAATGATGTGTTTTAATGTGCTGTTGTGATTAAAGTTTCGTAGCAATAACTATATTGTGCCACCGTACATTTTATGCATTGCATTGTGAGTACGTGCTTTATATTCGGCACAGCAAGATGTCTGTTCACTATCTGATTTACACGACATTCCAATAGTTGTATTTTAAAATTTACAAGTTATTTTTGACAGGCGGTTCAACGAAAGTGAGAAAGTTCAAAGATATGCAACATCACACGAAAGCCACCACTAGCGCAATATTTAACCGCGAAACATATAGATCGATATTCGATAACAATTTTCCAAAATTACACTTCACAGATTGTGTGCTGATATCAATATAGAAAAAAATGAAGAACACGAAAGCTTTCTTGTCCAATGCATTGAAGATCCTACTTTAAGGGACCAGCTTTCTATTCTTACCAGAACCTACAAAACCCGCAGGCAAACTGTAGAAGGAGATCCTTTGTTATTTTCCCACTATGCATTTGAAGTCTTTCCACTGGTGGGTGTTGGACTGTTGGGGTCATATTTTATTGCTAGCATTACTGCAAACTATTATTGCAAACTGAAAGCTCATGCAATATGCATTGTATCCAACCCTCAATACTATGAAGGAACATAATGATGATGATTACCTGGTGTTATTTTTTTGTTTTTATTGTTTAATTTTATATATATTTTTATGGAATACTTAAAATAATTGCGTATGATGATCTTTGAAAACGGTGAGAAAGTTAAGAATACTTAAACAAAATTCCTTTTAACAATATTACAATGTTTGTCGTATCCAGGCTTACACCTGGTGGTTGAAGATTTAGATCAGGGGTGGGGAACCTGCGGTCTGCGTGACTGTTCCATGTGGCCCGCGTCAAAATTTCTTTACCCGAAATATATTGAAACAACAGCTCAAAAAAGAGTAGGCTCTGCATTCTCGGCATATTGCAAATGGCCTTCTATGACTAGTTAATCCATCATAAAAGGCCATTTGTACCAACAATGTGTACGTCACAATGTGACCACTGACCAGTTATTGTTAATCGATCAGTTAAGCCATTCGTGAAAAGTGTTTTGCAGAGTAGCCTACTGCTCAACTTTTATCAACGCTACATAAATGCTGATGATTTTCCAGTCATGTGGAAACATGCTTTGAAATATGTGTCTCTGTTTGGAAGCACCTTCCGTTGCGAGCATTTTTTCCCAAATTGAATCAATCATTTTTTTTCAATCATTTTATTTTTCGTCATTAACGCGTCCGGGACGAAAAAGATAGTAACTACAAAAATCGCTATAAACCTACCAGCACGTTAACGAACAGGAAAAGGTGGCTAAACAAATTAATCTAACAAAAAGTCTGCTTCGCTCCAAACTGACTGATAAAAACGTGGAGATGCAGTTAAGAGTTGCAACATCTTCTGTGTCGGCAGACATCACACGACTCACCAAAAATAAAAACTTTCAGCCATCCCACTAGCTGTGAAAGTGAAATAAATCATTGTCTACTATTTGCTGCATTTTTTATCTGTAGATAAAATTTCGAAATTTTTAGTGGCCCGCCTGTGTTATTTTTCATTTTATGTGGCCGCAATACTAAAAAGGTTCCCCACCCCTAATTTAGATTTTAAAGTAGACGGGAAGGCAAGGAAGCCAATCTTCATGTCCACCTTGAGGCATGCCTTTAAGTGTCCTGCTAAAGACACAGCTGCATGCTCATGAGCGGTGTCGAACCGGCGCCTTTTCGATTGCCGTTCCAGCGCTTTCACAACTCGGCTATGAACTATTACTATTACAATAAACAATATTAATGAATAACCTTTTCGCCTACCATCAAGCTAACTACATACTTACTTGTGCAGATTGATTAGTGTGACCTCATGTGAAGTTAGTGTAAGTGATGTCGATTTATGTAAATCTTTTAATGCTATATTAACTACAGTCTCACCATTTATGTTGAAAACTGGTTCGGAATTAAAATTGGTATTAATATAGGTCAAACATCGTCTGCTCTCTTGTTCCCACACCAATAGTGCTAGGGCGGCCGAACAAGCATTATTGCCAAGTTTATTTGTATTTTAGACACGTTGTTTGAAAAAGCTTACCAACATACGTACTATTGTTCTCTTTTGTTCAGGAAGGAGAGATTTGGCCCAATTCTACTGTAGATATTACTGTTGTTTTCAAACCCAAAGAGGTAAAATCTTTCGACAGAACTATATTCTGTGAGGTAACTGGAAGAGAGAGTAGGTTGCCTTTGAAGATACGTGGAGAAGGAATAGGACCCAAATTAGCGTTTTCTTTTGATTCGATTGACATTGGAAAGATTTTTGCCAACTCTACTCACTCGTATGAAGTAAGTGATAATGGGCACAGTGTCAGCATTCTAAGTTTAAAATTGCAAAAATCAAAACCACAAATGAGATAAATTCTCCCAAACTAGAGAAACTGCTAGTTTGTTTTTATGCACCGACTTTGCTTACATTTTTGTATCTGGCAGTCTAATATACACACCTACTTGTTGATGTTGGGAAATGTAAGTGAATGATGTGGGCGGAGTTTCGAAAGGTATATATGGCATCGGTGATCGTCAAGAATTCTAAGATACCACAACTACTTATTTTTGTTGCACATTCTTTCAAAGTCAACTTACTATTTAACTTAGTCAGTCATCGATTCTTTGCTTTTTCTGCTTTGGAGCTACCTTTGCCACGTCTTTATCCGTTAGCTGTTTAGGTTGTTCAAGCATCTGTTATATTGTGGTTCCTGGTTAGAACAACATATAGCGTAAAAAAATTGTGTTCAGACCAAGTGGTTTTTGAAGAATTTGATTAATCTCATTACACTCAAGTTTTAGACATAGTAAAATCACACATACTGTAAATTCGGATGACTTCATCTCACAGTCCTATCTCTGTTGTCTTTCCTTGCCACAGGAAAATGTTTGGGGGATGTTCTTAACGATGCTAACTGATGCATTCAGAGATAAAGACTACATTAAAATTCACACCCAATTAAATGTTGTTCAACTTGAGACAGTTGAAAGCGAAAGTGGCAGAAACAGTTATTGTGGAATTCCTGTATGCCGATGATTCTGCTTTAAATACATTTCTTGAAAGTAAAATTTCACGACAAAGTCTTAGACAAAGTCCCAGAAAAGTCTTACACCATGTTATCCAAACCTTCAAGTTCCTCGACTGCTGTCTTTGCATTACTGGCTGGACACTTATTATATCACTTTTGCTCCATACAATCATAACAAGCATCCTGACTTGTAATATGCTACCTTTCTTCAATTAAATACGTAATTGAATACTACATGACACATTGACACAACCACTATGGTTGCTGAAATAACAATTCAATGCATAGCAAAGCAGTAACTAAAACATGTAGGCTGTAAGCTTAATAATGAAATAAAGTCTGGTCATCATTTGTCGACTTAATGTAAGCCTAGTAGCTTACCTTGTAACCCATGAATGTTTATCTCTCTAACATTAAACATTTTCAATACATAATGCAGTAAACATACAACAAGCAAAAATAATGGTTAGAAATTGGAAAAAAAATACCCATGATTTTAACATCAACTTTGACCCGACCAACATTACAGTGTTGCCACAAACGTAGTGGTTTAATACTCTTCCGGGTTTGGAAATGTTGCTAGGAGCACATGAAAAAAATTGTATCTTTGTGCACAAAATTAAAAAAAAATTAAAGTTTAGGATCCTGATCCTGTTTCTTTTAAAAAAACAAGATCCAGACCCGATCCGAATCCGGTGAAAAGCAGTAAGATCCGAATCCGGTTTGTGTACATCTCTGATCGTGACCACTGTTGTAACCTACAACTAGCAATATCTTTCAACCCTTACTCGAATAGCTAACGTCTTCTTAGTTAGGCTAAGTGCGTAATTTTTCAAGCAACTGATTGAAATTTCCTCACAAGAGGTAACGAATTTTTTTGTATTTATATTTTCGTTTACAAATATGTATTTTTCCCTTTTAGGTTGTATTGAGTAACAAAGGCGACATCAATGCTAAATTTTGCCTTGAAGTCGATAGCACTCCTTGTCCTCGTTTTTGCGATTTCCAGTTTGATCCGGATAAGGGGGTAGTGCTTCCGAGTGAACATCAATCCCTTGAAATTACCTTCTGCTCGGAAATGCTTGGTCCCTTCACTCAGGACTTTTGCTTTGCCGTCAATGGCACTCACGATTGGTTGAAGTTGACCATCTCGTAAGTGTGTCAATACCTTCGAGATTAAAATTAATCGCAGTGATACTTCCTGTTTTTTGCATGAAGTTAGTTAACCAATTGTGGGAGCTATATCCGAATGTGTTGTATGTTTTTACTCATCTTATTAGATGTTTGACCCATAATAACAGAGACTGATTACTTAAAATTAAAACCCATTTTTCTAATTTTACTATGTTGAAAAATCTGCAAAATAACTTGATGCGTAATGTTTTCAAAATTAGGATTACGCACGCAGCCATTGATTTGTTAGCACAATTACCTTTCATTTTTGTTTGCTTGACCAGAGGGAATGTGATCGGGCCCACCTTCAACTTTGACGTACCTCGGATTGATTTTGGCGACGTCGCCTACGGATTCAGTTGTACAAAGATATGTACACTCTTCAACACTTCTCTCGTTCCAATGACTTTTGCCATCCGCGTACCTGGTTTGTTTTTAATAATCTTTTGTATTTACGTTTGGTCTTTATCTTCATTTTTTTTCACATATTTGACTTCATTGAACTGTGTTTTTCTGTTTTCCAGAGGATGGTGCTGGTCCATCAAGCATATCCAACTGGAGTGATCTAGATGACCGCTTACTCGGCGTTGACTCCCCATGCAAAGATGGTGCCCTGAAAGAGTTTGATGTAGCACCAGCCCAGGTAGTGTTCAGTAGGGTGTACGGTTTTTTACAACCTATAGTGAAACCATTGTTTTTTGTCGGGAAATAAGTAGTTATGACCACATGTGAAATATTTTTTCTCAACTCCATGGTTTCGAGGTCCCAACTGCCACTTTTCTACATTTAAACAAACCTTATCTACAGTGTGTAACAAAAAAATAAACGCATCTCTTGATTTTCATTAACTGATATATTTTTTTGCTTCAGCTTCAAAGGCACCAAACCCAATATGTTAGCAAGTGCAACAATAACTTCTGTCCATTTTTTATTATTACAAGGACATGAGTACTGAGCACACAAAAAAGTAGATACATTTTTGGTACACACTGTATAAAACCATCAACACTACTACAATGTCCAATGTACTCCTTTGATGCTTGTCTACACCAAAATTTTGAAATATCAGTCAGAAAACAAACATTTTAAACACTACCATAACACAAAAAGCACATAATCACATCAAAAACGAACAACAAGATTGAAATTTATTGCAGCAACATTCAGGGCTGTGGAGCCAAGCATTTTCTCTGGAGCTGGAGCCTTTTTTTAAACGTCTGTGGAGCCGGAGCTACAAAAATTTTATCTGTTCCAGCTTCAGGGTTGGGTAGCCTAATCTTGATTAGCTTAAAATCAAGTAGTAATACTGATAAACTGATGACATGAAGCTGCAAAATTACTACTTTAGTGTGCTTGCCCCTTTAAACAGAATTTTATATACAGGGTGTCTCACAAAACTTTCAACCCGTATAACCTTGCATAACTTTGTCAATTTTAATGCTTTTTTCATTTATTTTCAGATTTAACTAAATTAGCCCATAACAAATTTAGATCTGCAAGGATGAAGTACACCAAGGAAGAGAAAATTTTCTGTGTGACTTTGTATTTGGAGTCAAAATCGTACAAAAAAGTGCAGTCAAAATTCAGGCAAAAGTATGACATCAACAAATTTCCATCAAAACCACTCGTTTTTTATTGGGTCAAAAGTTTCAAGCTACTGGATCACTTCACAACAACCAGACAATGCCTACAACACCAAAAAATGGGAGAAAAAAGACAGCTAGGACTCCAGAGAACATTGCTGCAGTTAGGGACTCCGTTGGGAGAAGTCCAAAGAAATCGATCCGTAAATGGGCCCAAATGCTTGGTCTGACCCGGTCCTCTGTACAGAGGATTCTGGAGGAAGATTTGAAACTCTATCAATACAGGATCCAGATAAAGCATAAACTTACTGATGCAGACAAGGCTAAGCGAGTTACCATGTGCCAGTGGTTCATGGACATCGTCGAAGAGGACCCTGACTTCCTTGACAACCTCTGGTTCTCTGACGAGGCTCATTTCACCCTGTATGGGTATGTCAACAGTAAAACAATGTGTTTTGGGGCACCTCTCCTCCTGATGAAGTGCTACAGAGGCCCCTGCACTCAGTCAGATGCACTGCCTGGGTTGCAATTTCAAAACATGGCATCATTGGCCCAATCTGGTTCGAAGATGAAAATGAGAACGCAGTCACTGTCAACAAGGAGCGTTACCTTGTGGTCCTCCAGCAGTTCTGGATCGCTCTGGGGCGTAGAAACAGAGCCAGAGGAAGAAGCCCGTTCCTAAGAGCAGAGCAATGGTTCCAGCAAGATGGTGCCACCCCCCACACTGCTAATGTCACCCTGGCGTGGTTGGATGAGAAGTTCCCAGACCGCCTAATCAGCCGCCGCAGAGACCCTGAGTGGTCCCCCATTCCCCGGACCTCAACCCCCCTGACTTCTATCTGTGGGGCTATCTGAAGGACAATGTGTACCAGGATAATCCTCAGACCATCTCTGAACTAAAACAAGCCATCACCCAGAAGATCAGGGCCATCCCAATGGAAGAATGTGTTCGGGTCATTGATAACTTCGCTCGCCGTGCTCAAATATGCCTCCAGCGCAACGGTGGCCATCTGGAGCATGTTTTATGAACTGCTGTATTACTACTGTGGATGTAGTATTACATTGTAGGCATGTTGTTTTTCAGAATTGTTAACATCTCAGCTTTCCATTTCAGTTTAGTTTTTGTAACTATGTTGATTGGTTCATGAAATAAAGCTATTTGAATGGGTTACTAAACCGTTGTGTCCTACTGTGGTAAATGCCATAAACAATAAACATACTTAATGGAGCCGGCGCTGGAGCAATTTTTTAAAAATTTACAGCTCCCGAGCTATTGCATGAATGCTTGATGGCTGAATGCTTGATGGCTTAAAATGTTTGTTTTCTGACTGATATTTCAAAATTTTGGTGTAGACAAGCATCAAAGGAGTACACTGGACATTGTAGTAGTGTTGATGGTTTCATACAGTGTGTACCAAAAATGTATCTACTTTTTTGTGTGCTCAGTACTCATGTCCTTGTAATAATAAAAAATGGACAGAAGTTATTGTTGCACTTGCTAACATATTGGGTTTGGTGCCTTTGAAGCTGAAGCAAAAAAATATATCAGTTAATGAAAATCAAGAGATGCGTTTATTTTTTTGTTACACACTGTAGATAAGGTTTGTTTAAATGTAGAAAAGTGGCAGTTGGGACCTCGAAACCATGAAGTTGAGAAAAAATATTTCACATGTGGTCATAACTACTTATTTCCCGACAAAAAAAAATGGTTTCGTTGGAAAATTTGAAAAAAAGTTTAGAAACCGTAGGCTACACCCTAGTGTTCAGCCCTGATCATAAAGTTATTGAAAAAATAAAAATAGAGCAATTTTTACCGCTTCACGATTTTCAAAGATCCCCTTTTTCTACGCGAGAAAAACACACAAATAAATTTTAGTTTGAAATGAAATATGTATTACAGTTTTTGAAATGTCGAATAAATTTTTCAAATTTACTTTTTACCAAATAATTTTACTTTGACACTGAAAGCCATTTTAAAAGCCTGATTTTAACGTGAGAATATTGTTAAGCTGACCACAAAGGCTCCAAATGAGGTCACTTGGAAACAATTCTTCTCTTTAGGGAGCAATCCGCTCTCAAAGTGAGATGAACATACACGTGACATTATGCTCCAACACCATCAAGAAATATGATTACTCTTTGGTTGTTGACGTCAAAGGCATCGGCGAAGAGCTTCTCTCACTACCTGTCTTCGCCAATTGCGTTGTGCCTTCTATTCAGGTAAATGTTTGCGTCATTGATCAGATTGCGTTCTTTTTACATCCCTGATTTAGCCCTGTGGTTATTTTACATCTTGTGTCTTAAAAATGGCTCTTTAGCGTAATTAGAGTTGACTGGACCTCAAAATAACTTTGAAAGATTATAAAATGAACAAAGGCATTTACATGGTTTTTTTTTTTTAATTTTTTTGTTTTTTTAACGAAGTTATTAACTCATGTTATTTTTGTGCTTGTGGTTCTATTTCTGAACAGGTGTTGACTCCAGTTCTAGACTTTCAACGATGCTTTATCAACTATGCCTACCAGTTGAAAGCGAAACTTTTGAACGATACAAATCTTTGTGCCAAGTACGAACTTTTGCCCCAAGTTAGTAATAAGATATTTTATGTCACAATTTTCAACAAAATTTACTTCCTGAGTGTTTTTTTAATGACCGTGTGTTTTACTTTTTGAATATTTTTTTTAATAACCAAAATATTTAAGGATGAAAAGTAGACTAAGCTGTTTACAATGTTATGCAATCCATATTGATAAGCTTGTAGCTGTTGGCTTAAAAGCCTTTCTCTGTTTCCAACTAATACGGCAGTTTTGACAAATCTTCAACCGCTTTTTTGCAATTAACGCAAAAGACAATGTTGATTTTTCTGAACTGTTTACATTTACGATGGACAAAACAAATTTCTTCTAGATAATTATATCATCAACTTTATGACGAAACTATTGTCCCAGGTCCAAGACGAATTGCAAGCGATAGTTTACGGAAGCCCAATGCCTAAAGGGCTGATAGAGCCTCATTCCACTATGGAGATCCCGATCCTTTTCCAAGTGCATGCTTTAGGAGAACATGAAGTGACCGCTTTATTTTCGATCTTCGGAACTCATAGTCAATGTTTGGTGAGATTCGACGATGTTTGTTTGGTAATATGCCATTTGATCAAATCAGCTTGGTCATAATGTGACCTGATCAGATAGAGTTGACTGTGCTGTACATTCTTTGCTTCACCTTATTGTTTCAGCCTTGCCAGCTGTTGTGCATTGGGGAAGGTCCAGTGGTGCACATCACCCCATCAAGTCTAGATTGGGGAAGAACTCCAGTGCTTGTTTCTACATCGAAGACTGTGAAGCTTTCTAACGAATCGTCAATCGCAGCTGATTATACCGCTCAAATGGTTGGTCTAATACACTAATTTACGTTAGACTATTACTATCAAAACAGTGTTGTAGTAGGATAGCACCTTAATGCCAATTTGTCATATAATTTAGTGAAGGTGATATGCCAATTAAGTCAGTGGTCAACAAACCGAGGTAAGTTATTTCGGACGGGGTAAAATCAAATTTTCTGGGGATAATTTTTGTAAGTTTGTTTTGATGTGTGTTTACTAAGAAATAATCATGACTTTTCAAACATATCGATGTTGTTTTGAGAATTTTGTTTGGAATCAGTCTACTGTCGTTGTTTCTAAAATTTCTATTGTGATGAAATTTTGCTTATTTGTCACTATTGCTTTACCTGCTATCTTTGTGTTTAGTTTTGTTATTAAGTGGTGTATGTTTGCATGCATTTTCCTATAGGTTACTTGCTGTTTAGTCCACAGCGTATTCGCGTTAAAATTATCTAAAACAAAGAGTTATTTGATCAAGCAAACTGGGCAATAATGGTTTAATTGAACATCAATCACGGATATTAACCCAACATTACGTTGTTGAATTATAGCAAACAAATTGTTTCATAATCCGATATTATATATTTCACTAAGGCTACGTCACCTTATGACAGCGTTTCTTGTTTTGGTAAAATATGTAATGAATTGGACCTTCCGGTGCGTAGCCGAGTGGTGAGAGCCACCTGTACGACGCTCAGAAAGGTGTCGGTTCGATTCGACACATCTCGAGAGCATTGCAGCAGTGCCTTGGCACTTAAGGGCATGCTTGAAGATGGACACAAAAATTTGTTTCCATCCCGTTCACTTTAATCTAAATCTTTAAGGGGCCACATCTCCTTAAAAATTTTCTCGCTCGCATTTCACATTCTTACTCATGCATAGTATATTTAAACCCACACGAAGTATATATACATTTTTGGAAAGTTTATGAAATTTGCAAACTGTCTACAGTCTTTAATTTGCACTAAAAGCATTTATTCAAAGAAAAAGCAGATTCATGGCTCATGCTATTAATTGATGGCTCATACCTCAACGTTCAACAAGTATTGCTGTAAAATTTTAGAAAAGTTGGATAAGTGGTTTAGGCAGAGTTGCAATTTTGTTATCAAAAAACATGAATTCAAGAAAATCAGCACTGAACATAAAGTATTCAAAAACAGCAGAAAATATAATAAAGATGTTGATGTTATATCATAAAAGAGTGGTGGAAGTATTAACAGCTGCATATTAACCCGTACTTTTCAAATTGAAGTCTTAATTGAAGAACAATGAAATTTTTTGAACAAAAAATTATGCAGATGAAATATTTTTTCACAAAAATCAGGTTCAGAATTGCTAGGTACATTTCAAAAATTGCAATTTTAAGGCACAAAGAATTCAAATATAGAAAAAATGATTACACATTCTGAATCCTCATTAAATTTACTATTTAAATCAACTAAAATAAAATAATTGATAAAACTTTGTATTTTAACGAAGTGTGCCCCCTTAACCATCGGTTATCAGCTTATATAAACTGAAAAGGGAAATTTTCACTGGTGATTTGTTTAGATGCGACCTGATTCTGTCTGGAAGTTAGAGCCCAACCAAGGCACTTTAGAGCCAGAATCTGTTGTGCTGATCACTGTCACTGCAACACTAGATGATTCCATCATGTAAGTGGTTCAAATAGAGTAAACGTATCTTACCTGTGGGTCACACCACAATCAACAGGCTTCCAATCAAAGCCACACTCCAACCAACTTCGAAGAGTTGATCTCCTTACACTTTGACGACTGGAAGTAAAAATTGATATTACTCTGAAAACAGACTACTGTCTCATTCTTATTGTTTTTCCTAGTCGATTAATATTTTTTTTATCATTTTTTATAAGTGTTTATTTATTCAGCTTACCCATAAAAATTAATTTTGCAATAATGTTTGCACTTGGTGCTTGTATGAGAAGGTTCTCAGAAAGAAACTAAATGATGCTGAAAAGCGTCATCGCATAATCTCTTTTTCTTATCCAAAGCAAATCTTGCTACAGATTTCAGGACAAGCTTACCATCACCGTGATAAAGGGATCGAAGGTGACTATCCCTGTTGAGGGCCAAGGTTTTGGAACCACTATTGTTGTAGACCCCCCTATCTCTCCTTCGATAAATCTTGGACCGCACTTTGCCCAATCGAAATTCACACAAAAATTCAAGCTAACCAACCGAGGGAGGAGGCATCAATCCTTGGCTTGGACCACTGAAGGTTTTATGAGACGAAGATTCAGACGAGAACTCGGCCTTACGGCTTCAAAAGACATGAAACATCGGGTGAGTCGAATTGTTTAGGTTAATACGTTGGTTATGAATAAATAAAAGTTAAAATTATTTGCGTTCAAATTTATTGTTTGTAAGAATGCTTAGGCTATTTCATTTAAATCTGTTAGACTCTAATCCAACAACATAACAAATCAAAACGTTTTTTTCGTTTGGTCAAAATTATTAAGTGTCCCTGGATGGTTTTTAACTGTTAATTCAAAATTTTTTCTTCGTTTTAAAGATACAATGATTTTC
The DNA here is from genome assembly GCF_918807975.1 of Aplidium turbinatum. NCBI lineage: Eukaryota > Metazoa > Chordata > Ascidiacea > Aplousobranchia > Polyclinidae > Aplidium > Aplidium turbinatum. The sequence continues at coordinate 21,486,553 of NC_137476.1, read as the reverse complement.
CTTTCAACTGTAAGTTTCTGATGTGGTTAGTGACACCGATGAAAGTGTTTTTAATGCCTATCAGCCCTTAGGTTTCGTTTTGTAACATTTTGTTCAATTCAAAATAGTCTAATATAAAACCATGTTAATGCTTTATATTATTATTGCAAAATCTAAGTATAAGTGTGTTTTAAAAAAACACAATTTCATAAATCGTAGCATTCTTCGGTAATCTTACTAGTTTTTTAAGTAATCATCATTATCCAAAGTCGATTTTGTCTCCACTAGTGGGAGTGGCCGATTTTTTCCTTGTAGCGATTGCCTTCAGTGCTATTCTCTATCTAATTCTGGCCATCGCATCTTCTTCATTCAGTCGGACTTTGTCTGCCTCATTCTTCATCAATTTTTTCCATGTTCTTTTTGGACGTCTTTGTTTCCTCTTCCCAACTACCGTCAAAGTTTTAGCTTCATAGTATATTATTAAATTGTATAAAGCAATGCTTAGTTATTATTGTGGTAACATTTCCTGAAAGAAACATCGCAGTATATTCAGGAACCTAATAGAACTCAGTTACGAGTATCAAAACCGTGCTCAGTGGCCGCTGATGATTGCAACGTAGAAAGTAGGCTGATAAAATAAAGGCTCGTATAAGTCAAAGTCACACTGAGAATTGAAATTACTAGAACACGGTGCAAAAGTTTTAGGTTTCTTATGCATTTGGTTACTACATCACCTGTCAACACTCTCGAATGGAATTTTCAAAAGATCAAAGTACTGGACATACTGCGGAACTATATTGTGGGATGTATTGTACAATTGTACAGTCATAATCAGAACAAATCCTGGGAACATCATATGATCTTTAACGCATACCGTTCAAAGCGTCCAATGGTGAAGGATCGCTGAGAGGTTTTTGAAGAATTGTTTAACTTTTAGTTTCTGTATTCTGAAAATTCTATTTTAGTTTCTGAAAGAACACCAAAATGATCATGATGGTCGTTATTCATACCTGATAAGATCCTAACCAACAAGTTTGCTGCAAATTTAGCACCATCTGACACGAGCAACGTAGACAAGGCTTACCAGAATTTTTACCGTAGCGTCATATCTGCAGCACAGGTCACAATACCAGGCTGTTCTCATTGAACTGACTTCACTGTCTTTTGGGACATCAAATGTATGTCTTTATCTCAACTTGAATGCCACACTCGGCACTCCTTCTAAGCTCACCACCACCAAACTACTTAGCGATAGTATAGACATAAATGTCCAAACCATCGTATTCTCACATTTAAAACCGCAAACCATGAAACAGCCTTTACGCTGACTCTCATCTTGCCCCGTTTCTGCTAATGACATCACTTTTCAGCTCGAGCAGAATGGGGTAAGACAAAGAATCACAAGACATCTCGCCTTGTAGGCAAAGAAGTATCTCAGCCTTGTGACGTGTCGCAACTGGTGACTCCAAGTGACCTTTGAGCTGTCTCCTTACTCCAGAGTATTTTACTGCCCTCAGTGAAACTACACAAGTCTCCAGCGCTAGATAAGATTAGCATAGAACTTGTGCTCTATACTTCCCCAGTCTTGGACCGTTGATGTCGTACAGTGAAGCTTACATTACACTCAGTGATCAAAAATAAGTTTCCACTAATTGTAGTTTGTGATAAGGTGGCGATCGAAAAAAAAGCAACTTCAGGTCAGTTTTTTAATTATTTAATATTTATCGGAATTATATTTAAAGAATCTTTTGTCCATCCGGACTGATCACGGAGACGGGCAAGAACAGTTTTAGAGCATGTAATTATCTCACTTGTACTTTAACTTATTTAACGGCCAATTTCAGCTTTCATCAACAACGCCTTCTCCTCCCCCGCCCGTGTTCAAGCTTTATCCGACCCGCATTGCTCTCGCCCCCGGGCATAGTGCGTGGATGACTGTTGAGGGTAGCAGTGATACGTAAGTTGATGTCAGTGAAGACTATTTTATAACACCACTCATAATGTAAACCACAGTACTGATACTAGCCAAATCGTGAAAGAACATGCAGGATATCATATTTTCCAAATATGCGCTGGTGGATTTGATTCCGTGAAACAACTTGTTTTCACTGAAATGTGTTGATGGTTGATTGGTTTTGAATCTTTATCCTCGGACCGACAAAGCCTCTGATAGGTTATTTATGGTAGTTTCGCATACTTTAGAGGATTTTAACACCGGTTACTGAGATTGACAGAGTGAAGTTTCCGATTGTTGAAGTCTTGTTGCCGGGGAATCATTGATAAATAAATGATGAAATATATAAAAATGAATTGATAAATGATTATTTCACTATCAGGATGTTTAGAGAAGTCAAAGCTATCTTTCATAACATTACTATGCCTAGAAACTTGCAGTGTTGGTTCTGCATTTTAATGTAGCGCTAGATATCACCCTCTAACTACTCGCTACTCCAGTTAAAATAAGTCTGGAATCTAATTCTATGAAGGGAAAAACTTTTGACGGTGATATCGTCTGAACAGTGTAGGTTATAATAATTGCTTAATATTTTTGTTAGAACAAGAAAAGTTTCCGAAATTCTTCTATGCCACGCCATCATTGGCAAGGTACAAGGTAAAGACCAAATAATCAAAGCCTCTGTCCGTGCTGACTTCATATCTCCAGTGCTGAAAATGTCGAAGAAGAATATTCGGTTCCGAATCGACAAACATCCTGATGACGAAACTGCTCTCACTCCACAAACTCGAACATTTTCGATAAAGAATCTGTCATCTCTTCCTCTTTCTTGCAAACTAACTGTTGCCTATCCATTCCAGGTAATAAAGGTCGCGTGACTAACTGCTATATTTCTGTGATAAATTCGAATCAAATCCGCTTCATATCAATCATATTGGTGACTTTGTGAATTAGGAATCGCTTTTACCTTTTTGTGGGTGAGACTTATGTTTTATTCAACGTTTTTGTCTTTCAAAGTAAAGAAACAATAAGTGAAGTTTCCTCAGAAGAATACTCTTCTTTAACATCCGGATATATAGAAATATGTGTTTAATAACGTCTTTGTAAATAACTTTTAAACAGCACTGTCTCGATAAAACGTATTGCGTTTGTAATCTTACACTGTGTGTACAGATAACAACATAGTGACTACTGCAGTATTTGTTTGAAAAACGTTTTATAGTTTTGTACTTCAATGTCGCTCGCTGTTCTTTGTCTCCTTGAAATCCAACACTTTATTCAGCTCGAGGGATTTGACGGAACATCACAATCCTGTTTGGAGGTCATTCTTTTAGTGGAGCAAGAAATAGAGATGACTGTCATATTCGATCCCGCCTTTAAAGATGATTTTGTTTCTAGAGTTGCTGAGGGTGAAGTGAGCATCACTTACCTCGAGCACCCACATTCAGATTCTTTGGCTCTCCGCGGAGAGGTTGGGACACTAAAATGCAATTTTGTTCTAAAACTAATGCTAAATGCATTTCTATATTACTGATAAAGTATACATATTTTTATATTAGAAGCTCAACGATCAGTTTGGGCGCTGCTGTCATCGAGAAGGCCAAGTGCAAGACGATGACCAACAAAGTTTTCTATTTTATGTTTGAAAGTGTTCAAATTTAATGTTGATTTCAGATTTCAATAACTGAATTAATACTGTTCAGGTTAATTTCCCCAACTTGGATTTTAGTACAAGAGAGGTCGATTTCGGCTGCATACTTAATGACACGGAAGCTACCAAGTTTGTTGATATGAAAAACTCAAGTCCACTCCCAATATCTTACCGTTGGTCTTTTCTTGTACTTGATGGGGACGAATGTATCCGGTAAGCTTTTTCGAAAACCTATGCTACTCGGCCAGCAAAACCCGTTGCTTTTACATTGCTTCAACATCTGCAGACGTTGATTGCAATGTAAAAACGAAGGATTTTGCTGGCTGGGTGGCTAATTTCCTCATATATCAAACGGACGATGCTCGGAGCAAATGCTTTCCCATTGAAATCTCATGCTGCTGTGTTTTGGCTTTAGATTTTTTTAAGGTGTTCCATAGTTTTGCAAGTGGGTTCGCACTCACAAATATGAAGGTTTTTGACTTTTAGTGATATCTGATGAATTTCCAGCAACTTGTCAAATTATGAAATTGTACAATTGTAAGTCTATCACTCAAATCGTCATTCATTATATTGTCATATTCGGAAGCCACAATAACTCGTAACTATCTATAAAAACTTGGTTGAAACACATGACTCAAACTGATCATCGAAACTAGGATTCGATTTCACGCTAATTGTATGAACACGATGTACAGTCGTGGCCAAAAGTTTAAGACCACACTTGATTCATGACGCTTTTTGTATTACTTCATAATACTGCATCATATATTATTTCAGTTGCATCATCTTTATTCTGTTTCGAAATCTGATGTAATCAGTCATTATTGAGCAAATATCAATTGAACATTAGCCAGTAGAGATTACTTTTCTGTATTACTTATCTGCCTAAAATGGGTAAAATGTGCTCTCTTTCGGAGGTTCAGCGATGTCAAATTGTTGTTCGCCACAGGGAAGGATATACAGAATGTCAAATTGTTAAGCGGCTTGGATTTAGTAAAACTGCTGTGCATCAAGCAATTGTGAAATTTAAAAAATCATAAACTTATGCTGATGCAAAACGCAGTGGTTGTCCTTGAAAAACAACTCCTAGAGATGACACCTTCATGAAAAGGAAAGTGGTGAAGTCTCCAACACGTTCAGCCAAACAAATCAGGGTCAATTTGAATGAAGCTGGTATTCCAGTCAGCAGGAGGACTGTTAGCCGCCGCTTAGTTGTAGAAGTAGGTCTGAAGTCACGAAAACCAGCAAGAAAACCGAGGCTTACACCAGCGATGAAGAAGAAGGGCCTCCTGTTTGCATTGCAGCACAAAGAGTGGACTTCTTCCCAATGGTCTAATGTTTAATTTTCGGACGAATCAAGTGTCCAACAGTTTGGTGCAAGAAAAAGAAATGTCCGTCGACCCTCAGGAACACAATTTGATGAAAAATATACCCAGCAAACGATAAAACATCCACCAGGTTTGATGATATGAGGAGCCATTTCGACCAAAGGTAGGCTACAGCGGATCTCTTTTTTCTAAAACCAGGAACTTCGATGAACGGCCAAAAATACTTAAACTTAATGAAGGAAAGCTACAGCTGCATAATAATGCACATGTCGGTGCATGAGTGCACTATTTTTGTGCAAGATGGAGCCCTATGCAATTGTTTGAGGATGGTAGCAGAGTTTTTAGGCTAAAAAAATTACTTTTCTGCAGTGGTCGGGGAACAGTCCCAATCTTAACTCTATCGAAAATTTTTGGACTTTTCTCAAGAATACAGTAGCTGAAAAACATCCCTCAAGTATTCCTTCCCTAATTGAAGCAATCAAATTAGTCTGGATCCGTGAAATTCCTGAAAAACTTTTCAAAAATTTAATCAAAAGTATGCCCAGACAAATCAAGGCCGTCATCAAAGCGAAAGGAGGACACACCAAATATTAATAATTTGAGATTTTAATGCAAAATACAATATAAATGCTTATTACATTTTCTTATATATAGTTTAGCAAAAAATAAGCAAAAAACGACAAGAAATAGAATGGAGAACTGATTTTCTCAAAATTTGCGGTTTGGTCTTAAACTTTTGGCCACGACTGTAAACGTGACGTGTTGAAAATGATTTTTTTTCAAAGTGATTACGTTTTTACAAGGAACCTCACAAAAGTCTTGTACTTGCTCTACCCCGGCATCACTCATCAAGTGAATCGTTACATCATCTTGCCAATTCATAAGTTTTTTTTTTGCATTTCTAGTAAACAACCTAGCTACTTTGGGTTGTCAATTTGTGCTTGAACTGCGTAATGTGCGCTTAATTTCATGCATCATATCGGTTATAAATATGCTTTCTGTGAACCCAACAAAGTCTTAATTTTGCTTTGCATCCCCGCACTTCGTTATGGTTGCATTGCAATTGCATTGTGCTGTTTTGAGTGCAGTGCACATCTGCATCATCCACTGCGCCTCACAGACAATACAATCTATTTCCATGTTCAGGCATATTGATCAAATAATGGAGTCAGAATCCAAACTGTCACCACCAAACAAGCCATCCGTAGGTTCAGTGTCTGCCCTTGATGCCAGCGTCGAGGATCCCCATTATATTTCCACCATTCTCGATATGTCATCCACTGCTGAAGCTCTTCCTAACGCGCAGTTATACCAAGAAGAAACAGAAGAAAAAAGTTTGAGTGTGAAAGAGATAAGAAAAGAAACAGATACCATCGCAAGCGGGAGGGAAACAGAAGAATGTGACGATCATTTGGATACAGTAAGCTCTTTCAAAGTCATGACAACAGTTCTAAGTTTGACATTTTTGTTTCAGATCTGTTAAGTTTAAAGATGATTTGAAACAATGCACAATTTTGAAAACTTGCTTTAGATTTGCATTCAAAAGCTAAATGACCAGTTCTTTGTATATTTATTTATTTACTTTTCTAAAACCAGGGTTCATAGTTTGTATGAAATTCGCATGTCAAATGCTTATTGGTTACACGTTAAACCTTTTTTCACAACATGATAAATTGAATGTTTTATAACTGCTTGTTCGGTTCTGTCTATCTATGGTTGCCATACTTCCTAAACAGCAAATCAATCGTTTTTTACATTGATTCATCATCTGCAGACGCTTTTTAGAAGTTTTGACCACTTTCAAAACTTTTGCAGCTCCATTGCTTCGTTACACTACCATCTGGGTTAATTTTATATTTTCAATTCCCAAACTTAAACTTTGAAAAAGTAAACTTTGCTGGAGTGAAAATTGGTAACCATAACAAAGGAACGAGTAGCCTACGCGATGAAATCGCCGTTATTTTAATGAGACAAAGTTTTTTTTCGATAACTCAATTGTGCAACAACATCACAGTCGCGATCTATTGGATGCTGCAGCCTATTTTTGTCTTTCTTAGGAGGAAATTGAGAATATTCCTCTCAGTATGAATTGGCCAAAAAACGAGATGTCGCAAGAGGAAGCGGAGGCAGTGGAGCGAGCTTTGGCCGAAGAGCGGTTTCGCGTGTCTAGCCGGTTATCCTCCAGACATCAGCCGTCTCATCCGATCCATACGAGACTGCATGAGCTTCCTCTTCTTCCGTGGTTAGAACCAGGAGTGAATCATGTTCCTCAGGGAGTGGAAGAGGTGAAAGTATAAAGTTTATTGTTCTAACTTTATGTAATTTTATGTTTTGGTTTGTCTATGTGTGTTTCAGGTGGTGTGATAGCACAAACTAGCGGTCCTGTTTTGATGAAGAAATGTGTTTTTGCATTGTTTTACCTTTCAATGATTTATTAATCATCAACAATTTAACATACACATAGGCTACAACACAAGCCAATGTAAGCTACAAAAAGTTATGTAGCCTAAACGATAACTTTACATAACATAATTTGCTGTTGATCTCGCTACCAGTTGCAGAGTAGGAGATTGTCACACGGCAAATACTGATAATAATTTTTATTCAAGCTTTCTCCATGCAAACCCGTGTTTTGATCACCAGGTGTTCGACATCCTTCCCTTGTATGGTATTTTGGAAGCTGGTGAAACTCAGTGCGTCACTTTCACTTATTACGGCCACTCTGACGTCAGCTGCAATGCTCGGTTAGTAGTTACGGCAAAATATTTTTAATTGAAAACTGCACTTGTTTACATTGCTTTGATGTTTTAAAATGAAATTACTGCTTATTAAAAGCTTGTGTTTCTAATTTCACTTGTGAATGAAAGGCGGTTGTTGTTATAGTTTCTGTCTGAATCGAAAGTGGAAATAAGTATCAAATTTTCTTTTGAACAGCAGCTGCACTTCGCCTCCACAGTGCTGCCACCCTATGTAAAAATACGTACGATTGCACGCAGTAATTTTCACATAACGTTGAAATATAATTTATAAAATATGTTATAAGAACTTGCACAATAGTTTGCTTTCTAGTCACATGTAAAGTTGATTTGCCTTGGTGATAAAATTAGGAATGCATATGAATGTCTTCCATGATTATGAACGAACAAGGTACCTAAGTCTTCCCTGTTGATGCTATATCTTACTATTCTTGAGTTTTGGTGAACCGTAAACAAGTATTAGTAGGCCTATACAATTTGTGATTGGGCCTTCGGTAATGTTATTTCACATTAAAGACATTGTGCATTATTTGGCAGATGAAAGTTAATTTATTGAATCATGAAAACAGAACCTTTCTATTTTTGATTGGAAGCTGATTCATGATCTCTGCATTTGCGAAATACAATGTATAATTGTATATATTTTTTTAATTGCTCCTGCATTATGTTTTTACTTTATTGTTGGTTGCTGGTGTAGTTTGTCTTCTGTCAATCACGTTTCAGAGCTATCTGCGAGGTGCAAGGTGGCCCTAAATACGAAATAAAACTGTCCGGAGAAGCCTCTTTGATTGAATACAACTTCAATATGTCGCTGATTGATTACGGGAAACAGGTTAGAAAGAATTGTTGTTGTGATGTCATTGGAGGCAAGCTAATTATGACGCGAGCTTATTACTTTATTGGTGGTTTAAATCAGTGATTCTCAACCTTTTTTGGCCAATGGACTATATTATTAAAAAAATATCCGATGGACCACTTTGCTATGTTGACGCCTCATCAACGCCACTAGTCGGGACTGTATTGCACATAGGTCAGAAAACTCAAGGGCGTTTTCAATCTTAGTTTAATAAAATAATACCTTATTAACTGATTAGGCAAACCTTCTTAATTTGCACGCTCAACCTTAACTACTTGAATACACATAATTTTAGTTTTAAAGTTTATTCCAACAAAACATCATGCACATATTATTTCAATTGAATGGTAATGTCATGGTAATGTCTCAGTCTTGCCTTCTTAGCAACAGGAACTTCTAACATTTTGTTAATTTGAAAGCACTGCAGAATACAGTACTTAATTTAGCGTCTGAAAAAATGTAACATGTGACATTCATAAAATAATATAATTAACATTCAGTGAAACAGCGAATAGCTCTACTCTCCCCAAAGAAACTTTGTACCATGAAGAAGCTCAATCTTTGTGCACCGACAACACCACAACAATTACAGCAACATATGATTTATTGATTAAACCTGCCAGCACTTCACCTATGCCTTGAACAGTTCAAAAGCCTACTTGTCAACCAGTAAAATAAGTTCAAAAACTGCTCAGCTTATGCTTATCTAGCACTTCCAGAAACATCGATCAAAAATCACGAAGTAAACATGATTATTACGTCACGCTGACATACAATCATACATGCAACATTGAGAATCACTGCTTTAAATTACTGCAGCAGAAAATTAGTAACAACGAATTTAGAGGAGTGCTTCTCAACCCGAGGGTCGAAATGGGCTTAAACCAATTGCGATTTTCCGGTGTTGTCGAAAAGTAGATCTTGCTTCATTCTAGATGGAAAGAAAAAAGGAATGACCTTTATTGTAAAACGTACCGTCAACTTTCTCAACAGTTCATGCCTGTTACTGTGTGCACGTCTAACTTTTCAACTACAGGTGTAAGAAGATCGAAGTCCGGAGACAACTTTAAGACTATTACCTTGAATGTAACGTCACCTGTTATATTTTCTGTTGTTTGTGACTCCTATTCAGGCTCGGCTTGATCGCCACCTATCGAATAAGCAAGTGCAAGCTTCCCATTAACACTACATCAGCCTACTTGTATTATCGTGTCAAGACTTTCCAACCTTGTCATACTTAAATTAGTGTTGAATTTTACGAATTGTGAATCTTTATTTTTAGTTTGAGAGATATTACTCTTTAAGGCTTCGTCCTCGTAGACGCTTGAATCACCGGTTAGGACTGATGGCATAGTTTGTCTGTAAATTGAGGTTTGTTGTTTAGACGTATCCCGATGTCAGTTGAACTAAAATGGAGAACTGCTTTGAAGGTCCAGTTAAAACACCTCGCGATTGGTGTTTTGATGTTGGTCTTACGAGGATGGGAATTTTTAAATCGAGATAATTGCTATTGTTTTAACTGTTTCAGCCCGACATCAAAAATACAGCTTTAGCGCTATATTTTATTCTTAAAATTTGCTCTAAAACGTGGTATGTATTTGTAGATGTTCAATCAAATTGCTGTTGGCGAGATAAAGCTGGAAAATACCGGTCGTGTTGGGTTTAACTTCATTGGTGTCAGCGGTCTCAGCGACGACGATTCGGTTGCAGGAATACCAATGTTGCTTCCAAACTCCGGTTATGTTGCTCCGTTTACTGACTTGTTTCTCAAAGTCAACTATCGGCCTGGCATACCAGAGAAATTTCACAAGTCTTTTGAGGTGAAAAAATTGTCTTTTGACGTTGTTAAATAATATTTTTTATATTGCTTTCTTTTTATCTATAAATCAGGAGATAAATCACTGTCAGTACGGAGTGTCCACTTCATTGGAAGATCTTGGACATCTGATGCTCCATGTAATAGAATGGATAGATTATATAATACTTCTACTCAATCTATTTGTTAATAGTTAATTCATCATCAAAACGACCGAATAAACAGGAAAGTGCAAAGTGTGCCTAGATTTTCTGGTCATGATGTGGCATCTCTGCTTTTACTCCTTGAAGCCAACATGTTAATTCGTGGCTTAGTTGAAGGCAATGCACATCGCATGTCAGGTCCACACTTAAGTTTATTCCGAGCTTGTGTCATCACACTTGAAAGTGCAGAAAAGCCACTTTCACACAAAAAAACGTAACAAAAACAAACATTGCTGCCTAGCAATGCACTAAACAACAACCGCAAAAATAAGCTTTGGAAAATAAAGTCAAAACTAGCTCACGTTTCCTGTCAATAATTGTGACACAAGGTATGGTGTGTTGACAACATTTCTGTTTACGACTTGTACAATTCAGTAGCATACTAGTACGGCAAGACAGGCTACCAACTCAGCGCCCCCTGTTAAAGAATCTTCACGCTCCCTAAGGGAGGTGCGCCCCTCAGTTTAAGAACCACTGACATAAACACGAATGCCTTTTCAACATCTTAACTTCACAATTGATTGCAGATTCAAATCGCTCACTTTGAACCAACGACCATCAACGTTGTCGGAGAAGGTGTCTTTCCGCGACTCTCACTAGACTTACCAATATTCACACATGACGAGGACAGCTACACGGCACTACTGAAGGAAGCCAGGGAAAACTTGGAGAATGAAACAAGCAAATTTGATCGGTGCAGCAGCCGATCTTCCATTTACAACAGAGACAAAAGTTACGATGGAAGCCCCTCCATGGACGTCGAGGTGAAAGCAGAGACCTGGGTTTGTCAACAAAACTAAGCACTTTTCTTTAGTTTTATGTCAGGTTTGAGACATATAAAAGTAGTTCCACTTTAAATCATTCGCTTTCATCTATGACGAATGATGATGGTGTGGAGTATTATTCTATTCTGTAAATTGTTCTATTTGGAACCCTTTATGGGCCACTCATAGGAAAACAGATGCAAAAAATGAAACTTATGAGACAAACGTTGCAAACAACTGAACTACGGGTCTTAGCTGGCTCTAATACCTTGCATCGCTCGTGCGTTTCAGCGATAAAAAAAGGCGTATTCTCTGACACATCTCCTGCTACGTTTGTGAAACAGCTTTTGCTGGTAAAGAGAAAAGCGCATAACATTAAGCTCTACAGATCTGGTTGCAAGATTGTGAGATTTTTCAACCTCTGAAGTGCATAGATGCACGTCAGATGGAACATAACGGGAACGAAGTGTGATGCTTAAATGGCAATAGAACTTGTAGCTTCCTACCTTGATACGTGACCTGCAGTACAGAACTTATCTCGGTCAATGTAGGTCAAGTATCAGGGTAGTCCTCCGTCCTCGTCTGCGGTCTTTATCTCAATAGAAACCTTGATATCCTATTTCAGTCAGTTTTTCAAGAATTTCGTTTTTTTCTTGCATTTTGAAAGCCGGTTGCAAGACTTTTGCCCTCCAGGTTCAACTCGTTCCGTTTGCTTTTTTTCTTATCGTTTTTACAGTGTTTCTCTATCTCTTTGTTCTTACTATTATTCCCTTTTTTGCGATCTTACATTCTTACTTCGGTGCCTCTTTTATTACATTTTTGTTTTGATTATTGAACGATGATGAAGATGAGCTGTTTTATCAGCATCGACAACTCACGGTACAAATAATTGACACAGCGAGACAAGCACAATAAATACAGCCAGGTTAGAGACTTCCAAGAACCGGCCTGCAACACCCGCGGTGGCGGGGAGCGGCGTGTTTTTGGAGTGACGATGCACCCGAGGAGGAGGTCCACCACCTTAGGTTGCAGGGCCAGGTTGGGGTAGTTGAGGTACCTGTGTGAAAGAGAGTGTGTGGAAGGAGGGTGTGAAACAAAAACTCTGCAGGACGCGTCGGCAAAATTAGAAAGTTGAAACGGGCCAGGGCGACAGGCTTTACTTTCCACAATGCAAAAAGGTATTGCGGCCCTCGGGCTAATTACACGTATTCATTTGGCCCTCTGAGCAATCTGAGTTTGAAGCCCTTGGCATAGATGTTGTTTTTAATTCAATTTTACATAATTTTTTCATGTCTGTCAACAGAGTTTTCCATCGGAGCAAGACATCCGCGTGGAGGTGGAGAGATTGATGTTAAAAGACTTTGCTTCCGATAACAGACATATTTTTGCTGCGACTGGGTTTGCCATGAACCCATCTTGCGGATTGAAGGCTAAAAAAAGAAAATTTCCCAGGTGTTTACATGTTAGAAAATATCATATCAGAAAAAGTAATAAATGACGTAGGTGGTGGTTCTACTTTTAAAATGTCACTACTTTCCTGCAATATGCAACTGTTATAAGATTACAAATTGATTTAATCGTAATTGATAACTTTTTCTTTTGCCTGCTATCTATCTTCATAAGTGAAGGACGACTATGGTTTTGTTGTTTTTTTTATCCTTGTCTTCGTTTTCATGGTATTGGTGGTCCAATCGTGCTGAATATTATTACATTTTGATTCTTATTTGTACGACAATGATTTGGTTGATTTTGTATTCAATCTTCATCAACCAAAACTTCATTTTGTACCTTATTCGCTCTGAGGATGTGCATTGTCATGGTGCGCGAAACGTCAGTGAAGCAATACAACAACTCGTATGTTTCTGATTTTTCTTTCGAACCCTCAGATGAACGTTGCGAGTATTGTTAGAAAAGAGAACCGTTCCCACCAGTGTTTTACAGATTCAACGGTTGCCGTTTTATGCATTTTGCAGGTTTCATACTTTTGTATTTGTTTGTAGGATACGTCTGACCGACTACGTCTTAGATTTTGGTCACGTCATCCTGGGGAATGTGAGGACACATATTGTCATGGCAACGAACACGTCACACTTTCCCGTGTCTTTCTCAGCCGACCGATCGTCGCTTCGCCACACAGGTTTGTCGTAGGGAGAAAATCGAGTCGATGTAGATCTACCTGTGTAAGTGCGCGACATTTTTAGGGTGTAGAGAACAATAAACTTCATCGATCAGTTGGGTGTGGCCTCTCGATACTTTGCTTTTTTTAATCAAACTTCATTTTAAAGTTGGTAACTTTCACTTATCCAATCTTGTTGGTGAATCGCAGGATTTTGCGCTGATCTTGACAAAGTGAAGCAGCTGCCAGGTTACCCTGATCATGAGACGGTTGACTTTAAAGTGACCTTTGACCCTCGTGGGGCTAATCGTGAAGTAGGACCGGTGCGAGCCATGATGCCAATCAATGTGAGTTAAGTGCAAATAGTTTCTGGAACAAGCATTGTGAAGCATTAAAATGAAGACTATTTACCAGGTGTCATTTTCGTTTGCTAGAATATGATTCACAATAATCAAGCTTATGCGAAAAACAAAACCTACACGATTTCATCGATGATGGGCCCTCAATAAATGTGTGGATGCTGCAGACAACTGAGAAAAATTATACACTATACGCCTATTTAGAATAAATATTAAAAAGCTAAAACGAAAATTGAATTCCGTGACTGCATTTACTCTCCAAGCCAGAGAACATGAATACATATGATTACATTATGTAACCACAAGAAAGCAACACGGCTTGCCAGGTTTGAGTTCATCTCGTACTTTGCTTAAAATGGTTCTGTTGAGCAGAAGAGCAGTAGCAAAGTTTTCTCCCGTTGTATACTGTAATACTATGTGCAGAAATAAACACTGATGAATTTCAAAATCTCTCAGTTTTGGTTCTAACGCTGTGAGATCAAAAGAATGCAGTGAAAATAAATGCTGTACAAGCACGAGAAGGATGGATTCTCCTTTCATCAGCAATGTTGAATCATGCAGTGACTATCTGGTCAAGGACGCACTTGCTGAATTTTGTTACAAATATCAGTTGCAATAATGTTACCAACATATGATACGCATATGACACTGTGCATATGACACTGAAAGAAACAAGACAGTCAGGGCTACTGCAATATTCAATAAAAAGAAAATTCAACTTTATCGGTCACGTAATAATTTATGAAAATTACAAAAACTTGAGAGCGCGCTTGTTCGGCACCTTTCGGTCGAAGGAAGAAGAAGTTACAGATTAGTTAAAGCTTCAGACCAGAACATGTACGTCACCATGCGCAAGCATCAAAAGACTTGGCCAAGATAGAGCACTTTTTAATACTCTGTTGTTAAATACGCATTTTTTTATCCTACCATTTGACTTGTATTTAATTTGGTCGAGAATTAAATTTTTTGTTCAATTGTTTGAATATTTTGAACGTTGCAAAACTTTCTGGAAAGCTAACTATAATATGAAATTCACAACAGATATTATCCGGGCCGCAACTATGCGTCCACCTGCGAGCTCATGTGGCTGTACCCGACCTGAAAGTGAGTTCGGATACGGTGGACTTCGAAGTGGTTCAGTGCGGCCAGTGCAAGGTGGTGACCATTCAGCTTCACAACGAAGAAAGTGTACGATGCGAATGGACCTCCATCAGTAGTGAGTCCAACCGCTCGCTGGTACGTCTTGTGTTTTACGTCTATTTAACTTATTTATGAAATAATTCCGACATAGCTGATAGATGACGTTATGCTCTTGTTGCGGCCACTTTTGGCTGGAACTTTGAGATACTAATCATTAACCTTGCTCTATCCGACTGAGGCGAAGTTAACCAACTGTGTACTTTTTCCACTAGGTTATAATTTCGTATTCCATCCAATTCGTTGCACCCAAAAATCAGTTTAAAAATGTTTAAATAGAATGAGGCTCAAGAATAAACACAGGACACAATTTTAACTGACGGGTGCCTTAATATGTAGCAATACCCCCATTATTTGTTCAAGACCAATTAAAATCTACCAGATGCAATATTATATATTTTTTACATATAGAAAAATTTCGCTTCACTGACACAAGTTTCAGATCTTTGTTGTCTGACCAATTTTTCTGCTTGAAGAACTTTTTATCAAAATATTTTTGATTTTGTGTACACCGCACACACACCTGTGAGCAAACTTTCTTGCATAAAATTCATTACAATTAAAAATGGATTAGGGATGAGCAGTTCCGTCATTTTTGACATCTCGCTCTGTGAGTACGGTACTCAATCCTTTTTTAGTAAAGGAAGACGTTTTTGTTGTTTCGTTTCAGTCTTGTCAATATCTTATTTTTAGCCGAGATTTTTTCAAACTTTCATTACAGTATGACAAGCATTTGCCGATGCATTTGCGACGCAAGGCGCGACGCGAGAGCAGGTTAAGACCGAACCATTTTGAAATGATGCCGGCTCAAGGCTTCCTGGGCCCAGGACAGAGAATGAATATTCAAATCAAATTCATGCCAACTGAAACGGTGAGTTGTCATTGGCCAATAAGATTTTCGCTTATTAACGATTGAGACTTGAGTCATTTGATGAGATGGTGCTTATCCCATTGTGATTAGCTTTTTTTTTTCTTTTACTAAATAATAACGTTTTTTGGTTTTTATTCAAAAGTATAAGAGCTGAAAAGCGCGTGTGTTATTGCCTCGGTATTTGCATATGCGTTTCTTTAAATTGACCTTTCTCATAAAAAAAAGGCTCGTCCTGTTCAGCCGAAAATTTAGTTCAACTTCTATTAACCGACAGTATAACTTACCAGTTAAGTCCAACTTTTTTTAAAATTCTCTAGAAAAAAAAGTTTAGCTAGCATGTTTCTATGTTGCTTTCTTCAGCTCGACATAGATTTTGGATGATTTTAGCGCTTAATAAAACAGTAGCGTAACGTTTATGCGATAATTGCACCCTGAAAACCTTCAATTGTTAAAAAAGTTGGGGCAAAATTTTACAGCTCACCAAGATGGTGTTGTATATGTATGTATTATTATGTAATTATGTATATCAAATGCAAAACCTCAGTCTTAACAATTTTATGTATGTTTCAGGTTATTGAATTGTTGCTAACGAAGTACCGCTTTAGTTGAGAAAACATTTTAAGCTAAATTAATTTCACCGGTCCGTTAGACTATTTGAAGTTTTCTTTGTTTTGCGTTGTGACTTTCATCCTGTTCATTCTCCGACATTCACAGAAACACTACGCTCAACGCATGTTCATGCAAATCTCGCAGTCGACCTCTCGTGTGTCCATAGCGTGCAGAGGAGAAGGCCAAGAACCGAGACTTGATTTTGAACCGAATCTGATAGAGTTCGGACCCATCCTTCCTCATGGGATCGGAGACGAAATGGATGTGACTGTGAGGAATCCTACCCCCTTCACCGCTGAGTTTTACTCCCTAAACTTTGACAAACAGTACTTGCTGGAAGAAAAGGTGCATCGTTGTTTCTATTATGTTTTATGTTATTTCATACACATCTTAATCAAAGAGTTTTCGAACAACCTAAGAAAAGTGCGTTTCAATTGACTCCGGGCCTCAATTGTGTTTTTTTTTTAGATTTTACGGGTGATGAAGGGATACGATGAACTGGGAAATTTGCTACTCCCTCCAAGATTACCAGGAGAAGAATTGCCAACGGAGTTGATCCAGTTTTATCATGACGAAGAAGAAAAATATCAGGCTACAAGGCAAAAACAAGACAAGGATAAGCTTGATGGTGTGTTTCATCCAATTATGCTTTCTTTAATCTTAATGAATTTTTGTTGCATTCAGTTGCCATACTGAATCGAATCTTTAAAAAACATCAACATTTGATAGTCACATTCGGACTGATTTGGTGGGCATGTTTGCATCTACACAATTATGTTCCTTTTTACTTCAATGCTACTATCTCTTTTCCAGTTTCTTTATTTTCCAACGGGCAAAAGTTGCCCTTTTTACGTCGTCAATCTTTCTAACGATGTTAAAAGTTCAGCTTATCTTGGTGAAGATTATATTTTTATTATATCTTTAGTCAATGACCTGGCAGAGGTTGACGAAACGGTATGTGATGACGTCATATTTGCGAACGACATGAAAAGCGACGAGCTATCGACCATGGCTGAAAATGTTGTTCAGGTGTTTATTCAGAATTTGATTTCCTTCATCTTGATTTCAGCTTTCACATATGCCAGGTGTGGCCAAATTCTCGTCGGCTGCCATCGACATGTTGGTCACCTCTGACATATGCCATTAGTTGCATCCCAATTAGTTTTTGCTGGTATATCGTGTGTTGTAGTTAGTGCTTTTCGAGTTTTGTTCATACAAAAAAAGGAAATGGCGTTTCAACGAATTTCTTTGTTCAGAATGAGAGCTCGTCGCGCTCGTCTAGTAAGAAGAAGACGGAATCTGATGATCTTATAAAATCAGACGAGATGGGTCAGTCAATGAATAATCATCATTTCAATTTTTATTCATCTAGTTCAGTTTTGCATGCTAACAGTAGCACCAAATTACACAGAATTTAGCCAAAGGCTACTATTACGAATGATCATCAAACTAACACACCATGAATAACAAGTAATTCTAATTTTAACTCATGATAGACTTGGTAACTTTGTGTTGGTTAACCACCCAGGGTTGGATAGCGCGATAGCTGTCGGTGACCTGGAGATAACACCAGTGTCGGCTGCAATAGCTCGGCACCTCGGCATTGATCTGAGCCCAGAAGGTCGCTCGGCCAGAAACAGGCGCGGTGTCGTCATCATAGTGCACGGACCTCCTGGCTCCGGTAATTCTAGCTAACAGTATTGTCAATTTTGTGCTTTGATTCATCAAGCCTAAGTGAATAGATCTTGTTTTAAAATATGTATTTTTTAATGTGCTGTAACACTTTCTGTCTTAGCGGTATCTTAATTAAGTTTTTAGAAAAGGTTTCAATTGTTGCAAATCATAGTGGTGTTGTATCAAGAAATGTTTAAAATATCAAAAAACTTTACTGTCCAAGTTGCCTTGTTTTCAGGCAAAACAAAAACATCTGTGTTACTGGCGAAGACCTATGGAGCTGCCCGTCTGACCGTGGACGACATTGTACTGGAAGCTATATCAAATGGGAATACTGAGGTGTGCTCAACACTTTGGGGAGGTTTTATTTTGTGCTTTTTTTAATTTGCATTGATCACTCTTTTACTCACAGCATCACGAAAAGTTGAAATTTACCAAGCTTAAAAAAGTCGTTTTCTTTTAAGAACGGACGCAAAGCCAGAGAGCTTTGCATGCAGGCCGGGAGAGAATGTCAGGAGGAGGAGCCAGAAGGAGTTACTCTTCTTGGAATGAGCTTAGATGGTGTTCCTGGCCATGCCGGGCACTCACTTCTTGGTAGGAGTGCGCCGATTGAAAACTTTCACATGTGATTGAACCTACAACTGCATAGTTGCTTTTATGCTAAACACGCACGGAAACGAAATCTAGCTCGAGGAAGTTGAATGTGGAAGTACTCTTATTAAAATGTTTGTTGGTAATGCTGTTTTTTCAATCTGTTTAAAATGGCGATTTGTAACTTTCAATACGGAAAAAGGTCAAATGTGTTTTATAAACAATCCTTTCTGCTAATACATTTTTACTGTAAGCGCATAATTTCTAATTTAAGATGTCATTCACTTATTGGGCTGTCTTTGAAAGCAACGTTTATGTATTTAGGAACAACAGAAACCAGGTTGGGAGGAGGTACTTCGGTGGTGTCCACAAAGAAAACAAGCCTTCTCAGCAAGCATGGTCAGAGCAGTGTGGGGAGCAAGTTCGGTGGCCTTCGCACCGTTTCAGAGGTTACGGGATCTCAAGTAAATTAATTCGATCGAATATTCTCATCCTTTACTAAAAAGTTATCACATTGTCAGTAAGCAGCTTAGTCTGACTCAAATTGTTCAAAACCACATATTTCTCCTACCGTTTATACCTATAGAATGGAGATGCTAGGGTTACATTATTTCAGATTTCGCTTCAATTTGTTTTAGTTCAGGAGTTGCAAATTTTATTATTTTGGAATACTGTTATTTGTTTGCCAAGACAAACTTACTTTAAAAACCGACTAAATGTTCGTTTCGCAAGACAAAAATTGCCATCATGCACAAATGTCATGCTATTTTTTCATGCTTTTTCACACAGTTACCCAGCATAGGCATTGATAGGCCAGTCTCCCGGAGGTTGAGTACGTCAGCTTCTGCGCAAGACCAAGGTTTGATTGGTTGCCCTTTGCCAGAAGAACTTCTGAGCGAGATCGTGGCTGAGCGGCTGCAGGTAACTCCACCACAGAGCCTATCGTTCTATTCACCAACACAACGACAGTATACAATACATTCATCATTCAATTTCATCTTTGCTGCTAAATGGTGTATTAAAATCGTAAAATATGACTTCACGCTTTGCTGGGATTTTTCACTGATTTTAGTGCATCATTTTTAGGAAAGCAGCCAAGTACAAGACTTATTAAACAAAACAAGTTTTATTTTTAAGAGACTGTGCAATGAAAGTTAGTCAGTTCGGCTTGACACCATGATTGTGAAGTGTGGTAGCAGCCAGTTCGGCTTGACATCATGATTGTGAAGTTTGGCAGCAGTCTGTTCATTTGTGTCTTTCTTTGATTCCAGTTGAACGATTGTCATCAAGGCGTGATCTTCGACGGTCTTGACACAATGTTCAGTCTCAGCTACCAATCAACAGTCATCTCATTGCTCAAAGCAATAAACAAGCGGAAGTATATTTACTTTGTGTCTCAAAAACTGGACTATTTCACTGTGAGGGCAAGACAACGCGCCATAGAAGAGAAAAAGGGTATGTTGGTTTTGCAGTTGAATCACATCAATTGGACGTGGTTAAAAAGTCGGCTACTGCTTTGTTTCTTTGCGTTTCGTCTTCTTCCTAATTGTGGTCCAACTGGATTTTTTTCAGCACAATGTATCCTGGAAGAAGAAAAGATAAGAAATAACAAACTGGAGGAAATGGATGAGGACGAGTATGATGCTCTGTCGGAAGAGGGAAAAGAGGAAATTGAGAGAAAGATCCTTGAAAGAAGGAAGTTGAGAATCAAAAGGCATGTATCTGTCATAATTATTATATTCAGCAAAGAGGGGGTGATGTTCGTGTTTTTTTAATATATATTTTTTATATCGTAACTTTAGCGGGTTTAACATACTTTATTTCACACAAAATATAACATAATTAAAATAAAATAAACTCAAACGTTTTCGACACGTACGTGTGTCCTCATCAGGAATTAAATCTGCAATACATAAAATGAAAATTGTAAGATAAATTTGACTATGCACTGTAACTGTAACGACACTCTGGACTGAAAGCACAAACTAAACAAATGATACGAGAATGATTGCGAGTAAATTATGCGGTGGGAAACAGATCACATGAGATGTAGACTACAGGCATTGGACAAAACAATTAGAACACACACAAAAGGAACGATGAGCCACAGGCGAATAACTGCCGGTTGAGAGATGGATTGTTACGTTTGTTTCTTGAGGCTTCCATGATCTTAGTCTGAAAATCAGATCTGCCTCGAGAGATGATTTTAAATTGGTCGATCGAGACATTGTCAGTGCACGTTTCACAAGAGGCGATGTGCTCTTTAATTGCACTTTTAGTTGTTAGGTTTGGATTTAAGTGCTCCCCGGCCCTTGTCAACAAATGTCTGGTTGACATACCAATGTATGTCTGGTTTGCGTCACGCAAACAACTAAATTTATACACAACATTTGAAGAAAGAGCAAAGGGGGTAGGCGACTTCAGTTGAAAATATTGGTGCACTTTAAATGTTTTATACACAGGATGAATGTCACATGAAAATTTCTTTTTTTATAAGTTTAGCTAGGTTTTTCGCAAAAATTGTTGAATATTTTCCTAGAAAGGGTATATTAATAAAATAACTAAAATCTACTTCTTCAGGCGTGTCTTTTGGTTCATCAGCCATGAAGGTGTTTAAGACTTTATTGAAAAAGTGAGAAGGATATCCATTTAAATAAAACATGTTTTTTAATTTCTTGATTTCTTTCTGAAACAACTGATCATCAGAACACACCAAACGAGCACGAGATAACAGACACAAGATTAAACCAGATTTCCATTTGCTAGGGCATAGAGCGTTATAATTTAAAAGCAAGCCAGTGTTGGTAGGTTTTCGTCAGATCCAGGTGTCAAAAGAATTACGTTTAATTTCAATTTCAACGTCTAAAAAAGCGATGGTATCATTGGATTTTTCAAGTGTAAATTCGATATTTTTATGTTGCGAATTTAAAAGGTTTAAAAATTTTGAGCACGATTCATCATCATCAAAAATCGCGAAAATATCATCAACATAACGTAAATACAGTTTGGGATAAAAATCACGATAAAATTCAAATATTTTGGTTTCGATGTGTGCCAAGAAAAAGTTTGCCAGTGTTGGGCCCAATGGGGAACCCATGGTGACGCCATCTATCTGTTGAAACAAACTATTTTTGTACAGGAACATGCCTTCTGTGGCTAAATGTAATAATTTTATGAAGTATTTTTTCGCAATGGGCGGTCGATTCGGTTGGTTTTCACTAAAAATATGGTCAGCAATTATAGTAATAGTTTCTTTCAGAGGCACGTTAGTAAACAGAGACACAACATCAAAACTCACCATGCCACTATTGAGTGGACACTTAAAATCTTTTAACTTTTCCATACATTGATTAGTTGAATTAAGCATGTAATATTTAGGTATGTACAGTTTAATAATTTTGTCTAAAAATTTAGCCAATTTGTATTCCGGAGTGCCAATCATGGAAACGACTGGTCTCGCGGGATTGCCTGGTCTCGCGGGATTGCGTTTTCTTGGCACACATCGAAACCAAAATATTTGAATTTGATCGTGATTTTTATCCCAAACTGTATTTACGTTATGTTGATGATATTTTCGCAATTTTTGATGATGATGGATCGTGCTCAAAATTTTTAAACCTTTTAAATTCGCAACATAAAAATATCGAATTTACACTTGAAAAATCCAATGATACCATCGCTTTTTTAGACGTTGAAATTGAAATTAAACGTAATTCTTTTGACACCTGGATCTGACGAAAACCTACCAACACTGGCTTGCTTTTAAATTATAACGCTCTATGCCCTAGCAAATGGAAATCTGGTTTAATCTTGTGTCTGTTATCTCGTGCTCGTTTGGTGTGTTCTGATGATCAGTTGTTTCAGAAAGAAATCAAGAAATTAAAAAACATGTTTTATTTAAATGGATATCCTTTTCACTTTTTCAATAAAGTCTTAAGCACCTTTATGGCTGATGAACCAAAAGACACGCCTGAAGAAGTAGATTTTAGTTATTTTATTAATATACCCTTTCTAGGAAAATATTCAACAATTTTTGCGAAAAACCTAGCTAAACTTATGAAAAAGAAATTTTCATGTGACATTCATCCTGTGTATAAAACATTTAAAGTGCACCAATATTTTCAACTGAAGTCGCCTACCCCCTTTGCTCTTTCTTCAAATGTTGTGTATAAATTTAGTTGTTTGCGTGACGCAAACCAGACATACATTGGTATGTCAACCAGACATTTGTTGACAAGGGCCGGGGAGCACTTAAACCCAAACCTAACAACTAAAAGTGCAATTAAAGAGCACATCGCCTCTTGTGAAACGTGCACTGACAATGTCTCAATCGACCAATTTAAAATCATCTCTCGAGGCAGATCTGATTTTCAGACTAAGATCATGGAAGCCTGAATTAAACGTAACAATCCATCTCTCAACCGGCAGTTATTCGCCTGTGGCTCATCGTTCCTTTTGTGTGTGTTCTAATTGTTTTGTCCAATGCCTGTAGTCTACATCTCATGTGATCTGTTTCCCACCGCATAATTTACTCGCAATCATTCTCGTATCATTTGTTCAGTTTGTGCTTTCAGTCCAGAGTGTCGTTACAGTTACAGTGCATAGTCAAATTTATCTTACGATTTTTCATTTTATGTATTGCAGATTAAATTTCTGATGAGGACACACGTACGTGTCGAAAACGTTTGAGTTTATTTTATTTTAATTATGTTATATTTTGTGTGAAATAAAGTATGTTAAACCCGCTAAAGTTACTATGTTTTATTTCTTTATGGTTCAACAAAGCAAACTCTCTACCAAAGCTTTATCTTTTATATCACTTCGTAAATTTGAATAAAATGTGAAAGAGCAGATCTGACTTCATTTTTTTTAATATTTATTTTAGAACCTAAAGCTTACCCGGGCTGTATTAAAATGACAAC
This sequence comes from Aplidium turbinatum, assembly GCF_918807975.1. Taxonomy (NCBI): domain Eukaryota; kingdom Metazoa; phylum Chordata; class Ascidiacea; order Aplousobranchia; family Polyclinidae; genus Aplidium; species Aplidium turbinatum. The sequence continues at coordinate 21,462,907 of NC_137476.1, read as the reverse complement.
CATGATATGTTTTTTAGCCATTGTGAGTGATTTTTAAGGAATTTCCTGTAAATTTTATGATTCAAAGAGTTTGCATGTGAAGTGACAGCTGAAGTAGAAAAATTTTGAATCTAGCAAACAAGTTGAATGTGATTTATGAGCAATTGTTCAAGTTAACTTCTTGTATGCAACTGGAGTAGGCCTCCACAGCTCAGCCTGCACTCACCAAAAGAGTGCAAGTCACTTTCAAAAGTGAATGTCTTGTGAACGATCTATAATCCATAATAATCTATAATCCTTTAAATTTTCTTGTGCTAAAGTAGAAGACCTATCATTGTACTGTAACGAATTTAAAAACGAAAGTGGAATTTGATACACCATAATAATTATGTGTGTTTATATATAGCACTGCATCCATCACAGATATGTGTGGCTTCTCAGTGCTTTACAAAGCAGACAGTATCAGTGCAGCCGCATAGAGACGCAACCGAGTAGCCTACATTAGTACCCGAAACCATTATATTGCTAAGTGCCAAGCAGAAATATCTTTTAAAAAGTCTTTGGTGTGACCTGACAGGGCATCGAACTAATGTCCTCCGTTTCAGAGGCGGCACACTATCCACTGAGCCATCGTGCCTCATTGTTTCTATTTTTATCTTTGTTTATTATTATTTATTAAGGTAAATTTGATAATAGACTGTTCCAAAAGCAAACGCGATTGATGATTGGAAGGCAACAAATATATTAGCAACCACTTAAAGTTAAAATGTACAGTATCATAATTTCAACATCATTCACTTTCTTTCTGGTTTAGAGAAACTGAAGAGCGCCATCTACGCGAAAGACTCGAACGCGAGAGAATGGCTTTGATTGAAGAAAAAAGACTCGAAGAAGAGAGCATGAGAAGGAAAGGCAAGAAATCAAAAAAAGAAGACGCTGGAAAAAGAAGCATTTCTGGCAAGTACATGCAGTTGCGTGTTGGTGGATGGTGTTCCCGGTCCCTGTATGCCCAATGTTTTCTATTCTTTAATTTTTACTAATTTGTGTCATGATTAGTGATCAGACACCGGATTCGTCAGGGGTCGTTTTTGGCTACTGCGTATCCAACACAATCAATTACAGTGTTTTTGGTTGAGGTTCTGTGGCCGACAGCACATGCTTCTGCCTCCCAGGTCATCAACGTTCCTCAAAGTACACTCGCTTCATAGCCGAGTGATGAGAGCCCTGGAACGATACTCGAAAGGGCGCCAGCTTGACACCGCTCAAGAGGATATAGTTGTGTCTTTGGCAAGACACTTAAAGGCGCGCCTGAAAGTGGACACGAAGATTGGCTTTCTTGCCTTCCCGTCAACTTAATCTAAATCTTCAACCACCGGGCGTATGCCTGGATACGACAAACAAACGTACACTGAGATAGAACTGAAAAGCAGCCAGTTGCAAATTGTAACTTAGTGCGTCATATTTCAATTTTGTTCCATGGTAGCTCAGTAGATGAAATGCCTACCTCAGGATTGGTAAACATGGATTCGAAATCCCGCATGGTTAATAGTTATATGAAAATAGCCCCAATTGTTTGTCCTTTTTGTCCCTGCATACAACTGATCACTGTGGAAAATTGTTTATTATAATTAGATACTTGGCTGAGCTGTGAGCACTGAGAGCATCGCATACTTGTGTATCATGAACCTGCCAGAACTTTGCGTTCTCAACATCCATTGCTTTATGTAAGACGCAATATGGGAATAATACCTTCTCAATTGATGCTGTCTGTTGCTGGAATTGTTTGCCTGTTTGTGGAAAAGAAGCTGCAAATTTAAATGAATCTAAAACTTTCTATTTTACTGAACATTGTGAATGAAAGTACTATATTATTTTATCACCATCGTCATGTACAGCGCCCAGAAGCATAGTTTGCACTGTGGATGTGGTGTTATTATTGTTATTATACCTACGTAGATAAAGCCTTCCGTAAAAACACTCTTTATTATAAGTAGGCCCATGATGTCACTGCAGGCAAGCAGGATACCAGCTCGACGGGAACCGCCGCGGGAAGCCGAGGAGACAAATCACAATTGAAGACAATTGCATCAGTTGGTATTGTGGTGCAGTCTTGTTCATCGCATGAAGTTCTTGACAAAGTTAGACCTGAATCCAGAACAACAGACAGACTTGATTCTGAAGATACGAAGAAGTAAGATTTTGTTTGGACTAGAATTTGTAAACAAAGCTTTGAAGCTGAGCGAAACAACTCTACACTAGACGACAAAAATGGTAGATATCACCATTCAATTCGGTATTAAATTACTTGAAATGTAAAGGATAAAGAAAATGCTCAAAGCAAAAATAAGATTTGACAACGCACAAGCAAAACAAACTGCAGACATATGATTGCTTTTTCGTTGTCGAATATATCGGCTTAACCTTCCTAGGCTTGAAACCATTGCCAAACTGTTTCGTTGATAGGCTCGATAGTATTCACTAGCAACTAATGCTATTGAAGCCACTTGGAAGATGCACAATATAGACTTTTCCTGTATTGTGATCTTCCACTTATTTGGAAGAAGCTCAAGCATTTTGCTATTAAACTTATCAACTTTTGACGTCACAAAGTTGCTCAAGCGGACGCAGCAGAAAAACGATTTAAATGATTAAAAACATTGTTTGACCTTCCATCGCTGAACGCTGTTAAGATCAGTTCTTGCTAGTTAGTAAGCTATACTAACTATATCATTCCCTTCTTGTGTAAAAGAAGCAATGATAATGATTATTCAAACCCATGAAAAAAATCAGGGCTGTGGAGTAGGAGAGGTTTTGGCGTGTTCGGAGTCGTTAAAAAGGCCTACTCCGGCTTGATACCAAACGATGAACAATGAATTTTTTGTTTGTGATTTGTTTCATCATATTATTTCTTGTTCCCCGTCTTTATCTCTACTCGAAAATAGAAATGTGTTCTCAGTTTTTGTGAAAGTCGCCGTTTTAGTTTCGATCACAACTTGAGTGAAATAAATTTAAAAAAAAATCTGGCCACACTGAAGTCGGAATCGGTCAGTTAGAAGCCGAGGAGTCGGAGTCGTATATTTTTCACCCGATTCCACAGCTCTGGAAAAAAATCACTTCAGTTAATTGTTTCACTCATGCGTGTTGTCTTAGTGTCTGAAGATTTTTTAAATAATTTCTTTTGTATCTTGAAAATTAAATTATCAGGTCAAAGAAAAGACGTCGCAATACGACTGATTTCACGCATGGCAAAATCCCAGAAGAGAATAATCGAGGATTCTCGGACGCTGATCTTTTTCTTCAGCAACATTTTAGGACGTTCGACAAAACCTTCAAAGACATATCATCGATCGTGCAGTACTGGGATCGCACTAAACTGATTGTCACCCAATCATGGTCTCAAGAAGGCGCAGTTGTTCCAGCTCCTTCAGCCGAAGAAGGTGCCACTGCAGTGTCAAAATTAGGCTACAACAGTAAATCCATCTCTACTAAAAAAAATTTTCTCTGAAACGTTGAACCTTAGACAAACAATAACATAGACTCTAAAATGTTCAGCAAACGAATAGTCCGTAAATATCTCAATGTTTTCATGCTGTATTTAATCTTGCTTCAATGTTGTTTTTTGTGATGGTGAAGGGATTAACAATTTGTCACGTGACAAAGCTCCTCAATCCATGAAGAAAGGGAGCAAGAAAGAAAGAGAAAAGGAGCGTCAGGAGAGGTTGGAAAAAGAAAGGATAGAGAAAGAGAAAGCTGTAAAACTTGAAAAAGAGAAGGCAGACAGGGAAAAACAGGAGGTGAAACACAGAGCTTTGTTAGTGTAGTTGTAGGGCTGTAGGCTTAGTGTAGCTAATCACTGTGTCTACAGTCTACACGGTATATTAGTATTGCAAGTCTCCTTCTGGTTAAAATCCACCTGATTTTGTCGTGTTTCATTCAGCGCTGTATTAACTCCGGCAACAGTCTGATAATTTTTTCCATGAGCTTTGAAGCAGTCTGATATGTACAAAAAACAGTTAAAGCTCATGGAAAAAATAATGAACAAGATAAAAAGCCTGCTGATAAAGTTTGAAGCAGTCTGATATGTACAAAAAACAGTCAAACTTTATCAGCAGGCTTTTTATTTTGTTCATTAATTGATCATACTGTCTGGTTTGTTTGTTTTGTCGTTTTTGCGTGGCAACAATGGACAAAGTTATCTGCAAGAAAATTGTAATAATAATTGGCTGTCGTGAAAAATTGAAACTGTCTTACTAATGACGTCATATCACATTATTTGGCAGGGCGAGTCGTTAGAAGACCAGGCAAGGGGCTGGGACGGTATCGGTGTGCCCCACCTTCAACTGGATGCTAACGATCCCGACAATCCCTGTCACAAGTACATCCTCGGTCTGAACAGACTACCGCCTGTTGATGAGGTATTTCTTACAATTCATGGCTCTTGTCACTTTCAAGCTTAACATTATGTCATTCCTTTAACAGAGTAATTTTTGGTGCGATTGCTTGTTGACCTTCGTGGCTTCACATTAGTGCAAGTGTCAAGGTTCATTGTTATGGCGTCAAGTATTTATTTCCGCATTGCATCGACGTTTTATGTCGCGTTTTTTATTCAATTATTTATTCAACGCATACCCAGCCCAGGAGCTCACTGGTTAGTGTTCCGCCACTGCTTCCGGTGGTCGTTCTTGTGGAGTCACTGTTGTTTGGCCTGAAGCTAGTGACATTTTCCATGCACCATTGGTTATGTGAATAGTTTATGGTGCAGCGCGGGATCTGATTGTTATCTTTTGAAGCAAGCTTGGCAAGAGATGTCATAAGCTATAGGACTTGAATGATCCAGAATGAGCTATGGCTCAATAGTGTCAATACACAGGCTTGTCCATGGGAAATGTCCCATGGGATGGGATGGGATGGGACAGCACGAATTGCATTTCCCATGGGACAGTAGCTAGGCATTTTTATTTAAAAATGTTTTAGACAGATTGTCAGATGATAATGAATTGTCATAGATAGACAACTTTTCTGAACTTTAAAGTTAACAAAGTCAATAAATTTTGTCGTTTTGTATCTCTTTTTGTACATTTAGTCCTATCTAGTACACATTAGACTTAAAATTCCATAAATTTAATAACATTTATTGAATTGTATTTTGATGGGAATCCCATGGGATGGGATGGGACGGGACAGGCATGAATTGCTATGGGATGGGATGGGACAGAAAAAAATGTCCCATGGACAAGCCTGTCAATACAACCTTGTTACAGCCTTTTTTCAAGTATTGCGCGAAAAGGAAAAGTGATTAAGAAATTTTTTTATTTAGACTTTTGCAGCGACCAGGTAGGGATGAGCGATCATTTGCATTCGGATCATCGACTTGAGCTGAATAGTCAACTAAAAGCAGTTGTAGCAGTGTCCCAGCCAAACATTACTCCAGCATTGTATGCAAAATATTATAATACCAGGCAACTTTCTGAAGTGTTGTGCGAAACTTTAGTAATGCTAGGTAAACGATTGCCAAAGACCGTCAATTTTCAACTTGGAATATTTGAAAATATTTCGCCTTGTTTGTGAATAAATCACATAAATAAAGTACTGCGGTTTGAAAGGTTTGTGCGTAAATGCAATTTTTACTGTAACTGTCCTTAAAATCTAGTGCAATTTTCTCACTTTTTCTGTCAAGAAAACTCGCTTTACTTGTTAACCTATAATCAAATGATTTCATTACTTTTTAGGTTTTGAACGGTTTAGGTTTGGGGGCTAAAGGACCCCCTATCCCTCCACCTGCATTGTTTTCTGTGATTCCTTATCCTGTAAAACGCAAACCCCCAAGCTCTGACCCCTCTAGTCACTTCGAGTTCATAGCCACCTCCCTGGATGACCCGAATGCAGTTATAGATGATTCCGTCATGAAAGAGCTGGAACCCCACCAGGAAGACACGGTTTCCACAGATTTAACTCGGTAAGTGTTTAATGAAATGAATAGTTGAATACTGAAAAGTTTGAGTGTTCATCAGGACAGTTATCGTTTGTAGCACTATAGTTGCAACGTTCATCTGATGAAATTGAAAGTAAAAGCAATAAATGCAAAAAATGCAATAAACCATCCTGTTTATTGTTGCTTTTACTTTCAATTTCATCAGATGAACGTTGCAACTATACTGCTACAAACGATGTTTAATGAAATGACGCATAATTTTGCGGTTAGTTTTGATATCAATAATATAAACCCTTGCACACATTGCACAGTCAGATGATCTCGTAGTCAGTAAATCCAACACATCCAAGGGATTTGAGTTTGTGAAGGAAGGACAAGGCTTTGCTACGCATCCTTCATCTCACATTTTTGCTTCTCTTTTGCTGGGACAAAGAGGTCTCTTCTGAAATTTCCGACCAGTATCCTAAAATTTCAATGTTCTTTGCGTGGTCCTTACATTAAAGAAGTTATATCCGGCAGATTGTGAGTGTAGACTCTGTGGTAATGTGGGTCTGAAATCTGTTGATGTGTTTTTAATTCCATTGTGATAATGGTCGTGATTACCTTTTGTGTTTCAAGTTCGGATTCGAAGCGGGAAGATCATGTTTCATCTCAAGGAAAAGATAGAAAGAAGAAAGATGCCAAGTATGACGGATCCAAATCTCCTTCCTTGCGTCGGTCATCTCCGAGGAAGAATCGGAGAAGTTCTGTTGAAGGGGCAAAGTCTCCTCCACTGTCATCGACGACTGGTGCGGACGCCGACCAAATTAACACAATGGTTGAAACAATAACTGAGTTCAAGCCCTTAAAACTTAGTCATTTCAGGTTCGATATGTTATTTTTTATGTGTTTTTTTTTTGGTAGGACAGCCTAAAAAAGGTGAGTCCCATACTTGAATCCAATAATCGAAGGATGAGAAGATAAGGTTCTCATTATACTAAGCCATCGGCACTAATGATAGTAGAGTGGCCAAATCCTCTCTCCCGACCGCCTTTCGTTCAGCAACCACGCCCACCCAATTTATTACACTCCTTGGTTGAGGTGAGCGGTGTATTTCAACAACCAGCTCAAGCCGGGAGTCGAACCAGGATTGCATGGTTGGAAGCGAGCGCCTTATCCGCTGCGTCATCCCACAGGACAGCCTAAGAACTACATCAATATTTTATTTTCTATTTTCATACATCAACTCACCCACAATTTTATTTTCAAAATCTCTGTCACAAATATTGTGCAGATGGATTGTTCCCGCTTATTCTGAAGTGACGATTCGGATCTACTTCAATTCGAACGACCTTGGGCAGTTTGATCAAACCATGAATTTTGAACTGACTGGAACAAGGCGAAGATACCAGCTCTTTTGCAGGGGAGTATGTGCTTTTCCCACCATCAGCAGAGAGCCAAAGATCGTATTTCCTCATCGCAAGAAAACAAAAAATGTTGCAGATGACTTGATTTCGAAAAAATATATACTCGAAGAAGAATTTTTCGAATTTGGTCCCCTATTATGTGGGAAAACAAGAGAACGGTGCGTATGACGGCGTTGATGTTTTTTACTATGTTTAAATTGTCTTTGGATGTTAAGGGTCAGACAGCAACTTTAGAAGCAAATCAGAATCTGGGACATTTGTCGACTAGATAAACATTTACACCAGGGGTGACGAACCTTTTTGCGGTCGCGGGCCACTTTGTCAATTTCACATGAGTTATCGGGCCACACAACTTTTTAATCGTAACCTATAGACCAGTGGTTCCCAACTCGTTTTTAAATCGACCCATTTAAAAAAAAATTCAGTTTGGTAAAATCTTGCGACCCAAATTCGTAATATTTTAAAAGCCATACAAGATTGCGTTGCAAACAAACAACACTACAAGAGCAGTAACTTTTTCTGAAAATAATATGTTTTATCAAATCACTTATGAGATAGCTGTGCTGGCTTGCTGTCAGTGAGTTTTTGAAATCGAGGTGTTATTTTGCTTAGGCATAGCCGCATGTCGGCTTTAATTTCTAGCCGGTTTCGCTGTTCAGTTTTCAATATGCACATGGTGCGAAATCCAATCTCACAAAGCCAAGTTGTTGCAAATGGAATCTGTTTTTGAATCACTAATTGTGAAACTGTGGGATACACTTTGTACATGGAAGCCCAAAAGTGGATGTTTGCAGAATCTTTTGGGTATTTGTCTTTGTAGGACGCAAAAGAAATACGATTTGCTACTTCTGTCCATAAACTGTTCTGCAACATGGATGGAAAGTTGAGGCAGATCTTTTCCAACAAATGGATCAATTATCCAATCATTTTGGTTATTAACTGTTAGATATTCTCCATAGTAGTGCAAAAACTTTTTGGCAAACTGTTCCAGGTGTCCATTTATGGTTTGCTTAAAATCAACTTCCTTGCCACAAATATATTGCGTTAGCAGAGGAACGATATCGTACTCATCTCTGGTGACATAACTTTTCCAAAATATGAGTTTTCATGTTAAGCAGAAACTTTTGGGTCGCGATCCATCACCGTAAAACCGATGCCTTGCATATATAAATTTAGAGAATTCAGAGAGTAAAATATATCGGTAAGGTAAGCAACTTTTGCCTTGAAATCTTCTTGCAAAAACATCTCGGCTAATCTCACAAGTTCTGTTGCCTCAGGAAGCTAGCAATCTCCTCCCGCAAATTACAAACTCGCTTCAGGACACGACCTCGTGACAACTATCGCACCTCTGTGTGCAACTGCAATGCTTGATAATAATCAGAATCCACAAAGACGAAAACAAATGCCGATATAGTGGACTTGTTTTGATGAAGTTTACACACTTCACATCATTCAACACTTCGTGGAGCTCTTGAGACAGCTTTTTTGCAGCAAAGACCTCTCTGTGGAGAAAGCAATAAGTCCATACAGCACTTGGGGCTTTGTCTTTGAAGCGTTTTACCACACCAGACTATGTGTCGCCCAACGTGTGGAAAACTTTGTCATGGTTTGTCCAACATAGCGTTCGTGACATATAGTGCACGTTACAATATATATCCCGTAATTTTGTCAAGTTAATTTATGTTTGAGACTGAATTTTTTTTGTTGGGTTTACATTTACTAATAATAATAACAATATAAAAGCGAAAACTGTTAAAACTTCTTGCACTACGATCATGCTACAAAGCTTTCCGATGTCTCGACATGAAACGCTTCATGACTTGTGTTTATATTTTCCAGTTTTGTGATCAATCTCTTCACGTTTTAATTTTTTTTGTAGTTATTTTTTCGCCCAAGATACAATATGCCTGAAAAACAAGCGACCCAAAAAAATTATCAGGCGACCCAACTTTGGGAACCACTGCTTTAGATTAACTTGATCGAAACAAATTTTTATTCAGAAAAGCCTAACATGATATCTAGGCAACAGTTTGTTGAACATCGAACTTTGTTTGTTTGCAAGTCAAGCAAAAAACATGATTTCTAAACAAAGTTTGATGCGAAACTACCAGGAGCCTATCAAGGCGTTGTCAGTCAGAGGATAAAGATTCAAAACCAACCAAACAGATATGGAAGCTGGAAAACAGCAAAGGACAGGTTTACGGTAAGTCGGTAACAGTGAAGGCATAAAACAGCTTTGAGATGTCTTTTGTCTTGAATGCATGAGCGATTGTCAAATGGTTTTGCGGGCCGCACAAAATTCTTCGACGGGCCGCAGGTTCGTCACCTCTGATTTACACCATGGGTTGTCTTTGTAACTTTAAATTAAAATGACAAATCATGAATGGAATAATTTAAAGGAATTTTGAGATAACATGAAATACGAAGAATTGATACAGACAGTGACCGAAATGTTTCCATTTACATTTTTTTAAATAACAGGCTTATGCACTGATTGACTACATACATACAAACTATAGAAATTCTATATTGATAATTTTCTTTACAAATAATGTTTAGTTTTCTTTCAATGTAACGATTCAAAATCGTTGAAGGTACAAAGATGGAAAATATCCTGAAAACATGGAAAAGATCAACATCTTGAACACATCTCCCCTGCTGGCAAATATAAACTTCTGCTACCAGCATGACAGCAATGCCACGACGTTCCTACTGGACCCCCCAAACATGATCCTTGAACCGGCCGAATCGAAGGTAGTGACCAATAACGCTTCTTTATCGTTTTACTTCCATTGCAACAACATATATACAATCACAGTACACAAGCAATACATTGAAGGAAGACGACGCAGCGTACCCACCAATCTAACAAAATGTGTCTTTTTTATATTGATTCAATAATGGAAGACAATTTAGCGACGACAAAAGACAGATTTTGCTGCGTGGGCATCACAGCAGACAACTGGAACTAACGATAAGTTATATAGTCGTCAGGTCAGCTGCTTCCGTTTTGTCATGCCAGAGCCTTGTCAAGGTAGCGCGTGCTCTCTTACTGTGTAGTGTTTGAACCAGAAACCTTTTAAAGCTAATCAAACGCCATAACAACTAGGCTATGTATCTTCAATGACGAGGAGGCTCATTGCATATTTATGATCTATCTATAACATCGGTGATGATCTATTACGAAAGTGTGTTATTTCAGAAAAACCTCGTTTTTTGTGTATGAGATATTAGCTACAAATACACATTTCCAATGTTCTCATTTTCTTCTTACAAGCAAGCTAGCCTGCAGTAGATTTGCTACAAACGAACTCAATTTCAGATTTGTCAACTTAGTTGTTGTTTGATTTATACGTTGTTCCTTTCTTCCTCATCAAGTTCCCTTCTTATGCAACCGCCCAGTTAGTGAGATGCCAACTGTGCAAAACTGGCGTTCTTCATCGACTGGTGTTAGCCAATGTTTGTTGGCATCCCATGGTATGAGCGCGACGGGAAATTGTTATTATCAAGTGAAATTATGGCGTGAAATTAGTTTGTCTATTCGTCTCCAGCTCTTGTGGATCTGGGCGTATCCCAAGGCTGCTGGTAGGTTCGTGGACACCATCGTTTGTTGCGTGCGGGAAAATCCTGAACCAATATGTTTCAATGTCGCCTGCTTCGGTGTCAGGCCGGAGCTGGAGATAGACAGGAAGCACCTGCACTTTGATAAGGTTTGTTGTTGATTTCCGAAAGTGTTATATGTACAACTCAAATACAACTAAGTACTGCTACTTTTTCGTGTGAGTCAGGATTGTACGGATTTCAGGGTAGGTGATGGAAACCCAGTGAATGTAGCTTCGTCCATTTTGCTATGCCATGCATTCTATATGGCGCCTTGTAAATGAGACATTCAAGAACGACATGGTCAGCAGTTTCTTTCTCCGCGCGCGCAGACCGATGAGTAAGCCAAACCCCACCTGCATATTGGAATTGCTACTTTTTTTCGGTTGATGGCTAATGACCGTTAATGTTATCACCTCTTAAGCGGTTTAAAATTCTTTTTCGTGAAATATCTGCTTATGGCCGGAGAATTTGAGTGTGTAGCAGAATTTCCTTTCATAAGAACTTTTGTTAATTTAAACTGCGATTTTCTCTCAGATTCTTTTGCACCGCAAAGACTCCCGCAGCTTGTACCTGCGCAACTCTACAATGCTCCCCGTCGCGTGGCATGTCACCGGCATGGAAAACTTGGGCGACGATTTTTCTCTCAATCAAGAAAGTGGAATTGTTGAACCACGCTGCGAGTTTGCTCTCCAGCTCAACTTTAGAGCCACAAAGGCAAGCAACATAAAGAAAGCAATCCGCCTTGAGGTAAAAATGCTTTTAACAATATCTTGGTTTCTCTTGCACATTTGATACTACGCCATGTGTTTGCTAGGCACAGTTGGTGATACGCAATCAGCACAATATCTTTCAGACATTTTTCTTAGCAATCGACTTCACCTTTATGGAAAATATTACATTATATAAAATCTAGATAATAAAGTTATCAACCAATTTATTGTCATTAAAATTTAACAGGATGGGTATTTTTCATTCACATAGAACATCTATTTTCGGTTGTGCTTGTGCTCTGAAAACTATAAAGAGTTTCATTACAACGAAACCTGGTTCGACAGACCTAAGGTATCGGTTCAATTGTGACCATCAAACCTTATCCTTTTTTGTATCACAAGGTGTTAGATGCAGGAAACATCATGGGTTTGGTGCAGACCGAAAACATACAAGTAACTGCAGAGGCATATGACGTGGCCCTTGACATGAGCTTTCCAAAAGGAGCTGACGGAGGATTGGACTTCGGGAGCTTGAGAGTGCAGGATGAGACGAAGCAAACTTGTTCGTTAAAGAATAAAGGAAAATACGAAATTGGTTTCAAGTAAGCATTCTGCTCGGAAGCTTGCATAGATTGCACTTAGTAGTTCAACCACTTTAGAAAATGACTCTGAGCCCATCACGAATGAACTCTAGAATTACTGTGTTGGCGTAAGAGAAAACCCATGCATTCTCTTTTCTCCAATTTTGTTAAGTAAGTTGGTTGAATTTCATTTTTCCACTCTAATTGTCTCTAGAATTTAATGTGGATGTCATGTCAGTACATTTTTGGCATGTCTCACTCCATGGTATGATTGTAGGCTATAACAGTTCTGGGGATCCCCAACTTAAACCACAATATTTTATACAGTATGCACCACATCGATAGCTTTCATCAACAAAGTTTATTACATGATGGTGTGTAAGCTTATGTTTTGTTAGTCTTGTAATTCTGACAATATTATTTCTGCATTAAATCACTTTTTACATGATGGTGTGTTACATGATGGTGTGAATTACATGATGGTGTGTAAGCTTATGTTTTGTTAGTCTTGTAATTCTGACAATATTATTTCTGCATTAAATCACTTAGAAGTTGTGTGTGTGTTTATAAATTGGCATCATGACGTTTGGTCTGTGGCTTCCCTGTGGCTCTCCTTACGTTTCGCTACATGAATGTTTGATGCGTTCTTGGAAGCGTTCTGTTGAAATTTTTTCATTCGAAATCTTCTGGAAGCTTTGCCTAACGTGATGATGATGATTTTATGGACTTTGTTTTTAGCTTCAAGTTCGACGGCGCTCCTCCTGGGTGTCCTCCAGTGAATACACTTTTCAGCGTTTTACCCCAAAAGGGAACGTTGATACCTAACGACCGGCCAACTATCGTAAGTCAAGTTAAACACAAAACATAAGATTTTGAGTTATTTCTTTACATCCTGTGAAGTATTATGATCAATTGACATCAAAATAGCAAGTTAATGCATTGTGTAATGATAGTAACTGTTTTAAAGACAACCTGTACAGTGCACACTGCACACCAATGACCACAGTATCACACCAAGGCATATAGGTTCGTCTCTAGAGCCTATTTTTTAATTCAGCCAGTCAGGATACTGGAAATGTGCTTACTCAAAATCAAGCTAATAAATGTACAGCGTGTCGAAGCTTACCCACCTCGCCTTCAATTGCAGATTCAAGTCATATTTCGCTGTCAGAGCGAGATCTCCATACGGGACGTTTCGTTGTTGAAGTGCAACATTGTTGAGCCTACAATTGCAGACGGGAAGGAAATTGTTGCGTCTATACCCGTCAGAATATCAGTAAGGACTTTCGAAATATCTACTCGGTATTTTGCAACGTTATAATGGCAGCGTAGAAACGATGTTCGAATAAAGTGTAGTGGTTTTGATGTGACGTGCTTGCCAGCTGATAATATTTGGAGAACGGTGGCTTCATCTCCAACTACGCATTTCAGCAGAGGAAACGTGTTCATGTTACTTGTTTCGCTGCTGCATCAACAATCCAACATGCTTTGTTTTGTCATAAACGGACGGGTAATCATTAGTTTATCTTGCCTTTGGAGGAAGTCAGTCGCGCCTGATCGACGAAACGTCAGAATATATGCCAACTTATCGCAACATCTTATCGTTTAGATTACTCAACGGAAAAAAGGATTTACGATTTTTAACACGTATTGTTTTTGACGTTTGATGTCGTATTTTAAGTTTATCTAAATATAAATAATAATTTGATCTTCTGGTATCGGTAAAGTCTTTACAGCACTAGCAGGTTACAGAACAATGTCAGTTTTTATTTTTTACATTTTGTCGATCACATGAACATTGAACACTACATGTTTCATCAAGGATCTAGAACAGGTGATGTTTGTTCTACGTAGCATCAAAAGAATTATTGTCAAATTGCAAATGTTTGAAAAGTAATATTTCAAAGACGTTGAAGTTCTGTAAAATCTACAATTGATGCTACTTTTCAGGTAAGAAGCGTGTTTAGCAAATACGTGATTTTTCCGAATACGGACATCAACTTCGGACCAATGCTTTTAAACTCGAAAAAGACGCGAACGTTCACCATTGAAAATAAAGGAGAGTTTGATTTCAAGGTTGGTTTCCTATTCATCCTCAATTTGGTTTTAACGGTTTAATCATGTCTGAAGAATATTTCCAACCAAGACAACTACAAATAAAAATTCTCATTTTTATCTTGCTGACCGGCTTGTAGTTCTCATGGGTAAATTACAAAGAAAATAAGACGCTTCAGTGGAGATTCGAAACCAGACCTACGTAAAGAACAAATACATTACGCTAATAAGATTGAAAAATTTAACATTTGTTCCAAACATCAATTAATCTATTGATTGATTGGCGTTTATTTTTGTTGCGAGTATAAATACACACATTCAAAGCAAAGTCAAATAATACAAACGACCACATAGAATGTGTGGATACCGCAACGGGTGGCTGCGAAGTGACCTGGAAGGTCTTCTAGTCAAGCAGCCACCCTGCTATAGAAACTCTAGCTAGGCATCTTTCAACAATTTGAAACTTAACAAACAAAATTAAAACTTAACATTGTAACTTCCCTGAGCGTGTGGTTCTTGTATCAGATATGGTACAGAGTACTTTTACATTCAAGTAAATTGCTTGCATGAAATAGTACCTGCAATTCACAAGAAAAATGGCACCATTTGTTTCTTTGAAAAAAGTATGTTACGTTTGCTCAACAAATCCACTTGTTTCTTAGTACGTCATTACAAAGATGATCCGTGAAGCTCCGCCCATTCGTCCCCGGCCAGTGGTGGTTAGTGGAAAGCGAGGGAAATCAAAGGACACCTCGGCAAGTCGCTCAGTGGGTAAGCCATCATTGTGACCGCATGGTTTTGTTGTACGATACTGTAAATGCATACAACTAAGGTCTAAGTGTAGAAAATTATATAGCATTAAAAATATTTTAGATTTTATTTTTAAGGTATTTCTTTTTGGACAAGCATGAGCCTTCTCTTTTGGCTCAGTTGTCAATGGTATTCTGACTTTAAACTGAAGCAAAACATTTTGTAATCGACATAGCTCACCGACTTACTTTTGATCACAGCCAAAATGGGCCGAGCCACTTTCACCCGACAAGAGTTTGGCAACAATCCGACCCGCGTGCCAGTGGGATGTTTTACAGTTTACCCAGGATTTGGTACAGTCTTGCCCGGGGCTGTGCAGAACGTTAATATCGACTGCCTGGCAGAAAGCATCGAACAAAATGAAGAAGTCAGTATTTTGTGTTACATTTAGAAATGACTAGCGTTTCTTGGGTATCCTTGTAGTCTGGATAAATGTGATAGATGACATGTGTCAGACTCAGACTACTGCTTGTTATAACTATACGATCAAATGGACTAGTCTTTTTCAAACGAAATCAAACAGTTATAATAATACAGGTGGTATTCTGCGAGTTACTTTGCCAAGGCTGTGACTTTCGACTGCACAGGTATTGCAGCAGCAAAATATTTTTACATTTAGTTCCTATCCATCGATATCACTGACCGGGACCCCGACGACAGCCCGGCCGGGATACCCTACCGAGTTCTAGCTGAAGGATGCATGCCTAACATCAATACCACTGACATCGCTTCTATATTCGAGGAACACCGAGTCTGCAAGAACTTGAGCGTTTATCTTCAAAACAAAACGGTACTGTTCAGGATTGAATTTTCTTTCTGCAAGTTAAACTACATGCTAATGATGTTATCCATCGAATATCCACAGTCACTCTTTCTCTCCAATTTTTGTGTTGAACCATTGAATTAAAAGTTGATCATGTGAACTATAGAGTCGTTATAATAATGGACAATGGACATTCTTCATTAAATCAAAGCAATAACTTGTATCAATAAACAGGTTCTTGAAGGCAACGGCGTCTATGGTGAAGAAGACAACAGATTCTTGTTCTGTAATGTCGTAGTGGGGAAGAAATCCTTCGCCAGATTCAAGATTTCCAACACCAACAAAGTAAGAACTCATCTCAACGAGTTCATGGCATTACCTACCGAGAAAAATCTTAGTACAAGGATGCTCTTCTACTAAAAAGAAACTTAAAATTGAAAACAACTTTAAGCAAAAATAACCTTAAAAGTAAAATAGTCATGAATACCACAACATATACAGTAGAATGTTTGTTCTAAAAAGTAGAGACTAAACTTTCTTCAACATCTCATCAACTTCTCTTCAGCTCGTCATCTAAGGAGAGTCAAAGGAGCATTATCTTCAGTGAATCGTTATATCAGTTATTGTCTTCCACATTCTCTTCCTTGTTTTTCTGTTTTCAGAATCAGCGACGCAATGCATCATTGTTTAACTTTCAGATTGCAGTGGACGTTGCCATTTTAGTGAAACCAATCTCCAACAAAGTATCGGCACGGATCCACGACATATTTGATGTGGACGTGTCCAAAACACAGATCCCCCCTCATGGATTCATCTTTGTCACAGTGACTTTCAGTCCACCCGCCATGCATGCTTATTTGTGTAATTTTGAGGTGATTGAAACTTCTTAGTAAATATTATAACAGTGGAAAACATATCGCTTAAATATAACAAGTTCAGTAAAAAAGATCAGCAACCTCTCCAGGACATGTTTCTCGGCAACCGATTGTAGCAAGAATTGACAGCGATAGACACAGTGTTTCGCCCATGAGGCTGGTCTCGTTTGTATCGTACCAGAAATTTTGCCACAGACTATCGATCACCGCCTTTACTTGCCCATTAAATTCCTATCAACATGTATTTCTACACAAAGTGTATTACAGCAGCAAGTGTGGAGCTGCATGTTCTTGAGAGGTTGCTGACTTTTTTGTTTTAACTTGTGGAATGTGGAACTTACATTTAATCAGTTTATATCTTTTGTGGACCCTTCTCTTCTTTCATGGGCAAATCTAACAGATGTTAGTAGGTGCAACCTCCTCTTTTTGTTAAATATAACAGTTTAATTTTTTAGAGAAAGTCAAAAATTGCTACAGTAGGGTTGCTTTGTTTTTTTTCACAGGCCTGCGTAGATGGCCTGCCTCCAACTCTGAGGCAACGGAGCCTTGCTTTTGAGATTTGTGGCGAAGGCAACCTTCCCAGAGTCACAGTGAGTCGTCCCATGTTGCGGAACAAGCACGGTGAGCCTGTCCTTCTCTTCCAGCGTCAGCTTGTCAACAGGATCGAAACTCTCTCCCTGGTTCTCACAAATGAAGGAACTTTTCCAAGCAAGGTGTGAATTTAAAAAGTGGTTATATTGACCTAGACGTACGAATTTAGTAAGTTATATGATTAGTCTGTTGCCGTTGTCATCGGAGCTTTTGCTTTGTATGAAAATGGGTAACTAGTGAAAACGATTTAAAAGTTGTTACTTGTTAAATTTTGTGCGATCAAACAAAGTAACTTATATTATAAAGAAAACTGTTTTAGATGTTGCATAAAACGGTTGCTAACCACCTTGCTTTTGCTGTCATCGAATGTTTTGTGCCGACTCTGCCAGTCAGTTAACCTTTTGTCGTTACTTTCCTGTTCAATTATACAAAATTGGCTGGGATAAAGCAACATGTCGTAGTGTGCATTTGCGGTCTCATTATAACCGTTGTTTTAGCGAGGAGTGGTTACAGTCCAATTTTAGATCATGATATCTAACCTACTTTGAATTGTATAGTACAAAAGTTATATTTGATTATAGTTTTCCGTATTCTATACAGTATACATACTGTAGGGTTAGAACGCCTTCTGTAGTTGCTTTCATGAAAAAAAAATGTAAGTTCAGGAGAAGTTTTAATGGCAAATTTATAGATTGTTACGATAGATAGCGCCTTGTAAATGCGGACTTTTAGTCCAGTGGACTGAAATCGCTTTCTTGGTTTTTCTTCTTGGCGAAGAAAACAAGTTGTTGCCATGCCATCGCCTGTTTTGTCACATTGCAAACAAACTTCAAACTGACGTCAGTTACGTTCATATCAAGGTCAACCTGATACTTGAGCAACATGCAGAGCCGGAGAGTGACAGCGATTTGCATATTGCTGAGTCTAAGCTATCTTCGACCGGTTGTGAGAAAGTCTTCAACCTGATCATGCATCCAGATGCCAAAATCTATATGCCCGTAACCTTGCCTGGCCTGACTGGTTTGTTAAATTAATTTAATGACATAAGTGTCAATTTAAAGTATTTTAGTCTTTTTGTTAAAATACCGTGAGGATAGGCTAAACATCGCCATTTGTAGAGACTGGTTATTGTGATTATTTCTCAACCAACTGTGTTAAAATAAATTATTATTTACTCTACATCAATTTATTTGCTGGTGTACAATATTTAATGCTGTGGAGTATAACCTTGGAATCAGTGTCATCTCTAAACCAAGATTGTGTTCCCAGCTGCATACAAGCAAGCATGCAAGCATTCAACTTGTTTCTAATGCAACCCTGACCTGTAAAATGTCTGTCTCAAACAATCTTTTTGAGGAGTATCATTATTAGTTTTACATTTCTACAACATATATTACAGCCTAACCTTCCTCTAAGTCTAAGTGGGACGCAATAACATTGATTACATTAAGTTTGATTGATTCAAAGCTTTGTAAAAAAGAAAGCCCAATGAAATGGAAGTGACACAATAAATTACCTTTTTGTTCCAAAATTTGCAGCGTACAAGGATTGTAGGCCCATGTCGTCTTTACATGAAACGTAATAACACTGATCATATTGTTTTCGATAAAAAATTTTGTAGAAAGAAAGCCTAGTCAAATATATGTCACAAAATTTTGGATCTAAATTGCTGTGTAGTGCGAGAAAACATTGAGCTGGTATTGTGTTTTGTTTAAACACTCAGATCACTTCCCGTACACAGCAAGTGTGATACTGGGACCCGACGAGTCGACAGAGTTTGATGTTATTTTCAAACCAAGCCGAGCTCAAGTTTTCACGGGACAGATCGTCATAAAAACGGTCAACAACCAGTTTGAAGAGCATAAAGTGCAACTCTATGGGGAAGGCTTTAAGGTAACATTCTTATGTAGATTTTCTTATTTTGTTTATTCCACCACAACTACAGTACGCCATGACACACAAAAAACTGTTTTTTCTGCAACTCGCACAGACTTTTCCTCGCTTGTTTGCTTTATATAATTCCTTGAAGCAATCATCTTTTACTGAACAGGATGACATAACCTTTGACAACCTTCATGTTGATGGCGACATGGCTGCGCTGGTTGGTGACGATGGTGTTCTAGACATGGATGTCTTGTCTCAGCAGCTGAGCGCGGATTCCAGCCAGACAAGCTTGGGAAATTTGGCCGCGACCATCAGTTTTGGAGACTGTGACGTCGGCGTTCCCAAAACCCGGACTCTTGCCATCTCGAATCATTCAACGAGTGACACTCTGCGCTTTAAATTTGATGAACAGCCTTCCTTAAAGTTTTCACCATCCACAGGCCATTTGCATCCGGGTGAGTTTGTTCCTCAGCTTTTATTTGACGAAACTGCGTTGATATTTTTATGAAGGAAACTCTGCTCAAAACGTCAAACCGACTTTTCCCTAAGCGGTTAGTTGTTCGTTACTCCAGCTACGCTTTTGCTGATGCACTGTTGCTTTTCCTCAGTGTTTATGATTGGGCTAAGTAGCTGACAGCTAATTATTTTTTTACACATTATGAGACCTGGGTCATTCAACACATAAAACAGAACACCATGGCCAAGGAGAGAATTCGAATAAGCAGAGTCGTGCTTTGCTAGCTTGGAAGTTGGTTTTATAAAACCAGTGTCATTAAGAAATCTATCCTGACCCACTGTATCTTCAGACAAATGACACATCTTTATGTAAAAACATAGCGACTGGTGGTGACCAGCAGCTGACTCTTGCGAGTTTTTTTAGAATTTAATTTGTTCAATCAACCGTGACAAGTCGAGCTGCCAAGTCACGTCTTTGTGTTCAAGCCATTCACATGAGAAACTAATTGTTCGAATTTGTTCAGGAACTTCAAAAGAGTTGACTGTTACCTTCAACAACGACCAACCTTCCGATGTGAAGAAAACCATCGTGAAGTGCAATGTGTCAAAGATACTTTTTGCTTTGCCCATAGATCAGGTTATTCGATATTTTTTTCTTGGCTCTAAGACTAAGCTATAAAGTGCAAACGGGTTATCATTGGTAATTAATAACATTGCTACTCATGTCTTCATCACTTTGATCCGATCCCTCCATTTTGATACATTTCTCAAAACATTTTGATATATCTTTTGCATTGACTTGCTCCTAACGACAAAACCACTGACTGCTGCAGTGTTTGTTAGCCTACACCAGCTTGATTTCAATGAACCGGAAAACCAAAATTTGGTAAAGTTTAAAAGCTGTATGAAATGCTGCTTGGGTACAAATGGCGCAACCATATCCTTCAAAAGAATATTTAGTTGATCAACTCATTATGGTTGTGATTAAGCAATTGACTCGATCAGCCATGCCATCAGCTTTGGTTGCTATGTTTTGTGTAATTCTTGTCGAGCAAAAGACTTGTGATGTGTTCATCTGCGATTACATTGTCATTCTTCTATCAGACCTTTATGATTTTCTTGTTGCTTGGAGAATAATTGGGCAGCTTCTGAATCATTCAATTATGCTTGTTTTTTTTATGGCCTTAGAAGTTTATTTTTGCCAGTTGACTGACATTACTGAAGGACGAGAAACAACTATTGATGACATTGTTCGCTGATAGCAATGATTTCGGGCGACCGCAAGAAGTGGTCATTGTCAGCAGTAATGATTGATTGATTGAATCTTTATCCTCGGACTGGGAAAGCTTCTTGCAGAGCTTAATCCTGGCAGTTTCGCATACTTGTAGAGGCTTTGAATCACTGACGCAGGCCCGGTCACCGAGATTGACAGAGTGAAGTTTCCGATTGTTGAAGTCTTGTTGCCGGGGAACTATTCCATCCATTAGATGCCGCTGAATGGAGAGCAGCCCTTAACGTGCGTTGCTCAAGCGCACACCCCGAGAGTCGAACCAGCGCCGCTTGATCTTGAAGCTTCTTCGTTCCAAAAGTGACGCGCTAACCAATTGAGCTATCGGGGTAGCAACGACTTGTTAAACTGATGCCTCGTCATCTGCCAGCTCGTGTTTTGTTAATCTATCTCACTTTTCAAAAACAATTTATCCCATTTGGTGTGTGACTATAACCTTTCTACAGCGGTAATACAAAACAAACGTATAGTAGGCTACTGCCGAATTTTACTGTATAAATGTTGTTTTTTATCAACTTTGTTATCGTGTTATTGCTTGTTTGTTTAAAATGTGTGGATAGGCAATCTTTGGAAAACACTGTTCGATTTTATTCATCATCTTCCAACCTTCCAGGGGTGCATGGTTGAAGTGGTAGATTATTTCCTCAGGTTGCTGATTGGGACGACAGGATGCAGACCGTGAAATGGACAGATGTCGTGGATCCACTCAAACCTCTCGGAAAATGCATCAAAAAGAAGGTATTTTGAGCTGTCGGAAGTGCGCTGGCACAGACTTCAACCTCTTCATGTTTACCTGCGTGTGATTTGGCCTTCGATGCTACTCATATCCTTTATCTGACATGGCAGTTTTCATCGCTTGACTTGATATTTGATGAAGCCACGAAGGCTGAATTACACTTCTGTCGTTATCCTGTGATGATGTTTGATTATTATTCTAACTCTTACTTCAACCCACCGCTGACGTGTTTTCAGCTAACGAAGTCTGTCGAGTCAGAATTTGGTTGAAAGTAGCTAAGCTCTTTGGGACTTTTGATCGGCGTGCAACCACCCAACAACAAAAAAACTTGCGTTAACCACTTTCGTTGGTGTCAGATAGCTCTATTCTAGTGCATATTTATTTGCTGAGGAAATAATTGCATAAATGGTCGATACTTTTTTTAACAAAATAAAGAGCAAAAATATTTTAGGTTGTTGAAACTGAAGTTGAACCCGACCATGCAGTGGTAGAAGAGAGCACGCGACATCTTGAATTGATAGTTTTAGCGAAGGTGGATTATACGAAGTACATTTGTGATACGAATGCCATCACCTTCAAAGACACGCTCATGTTTCAAACCCGCGTATACGAGTAAGTGACGTTGTTTTGGATTCGTTGTGGGCTTCAATAGCTCACTACAAACACGTCCAGCTGGCGAACGAAGAAAAGACAAGATGAAGTAATGATTCTGTTCTCCACGTTTGCGCTTGGGCAACACATGCCAAGGACAGCCCCCAATCGATTTATTTCCTGAAAACGTCGCCCCGTCATTATCTCTGGATCGGACCCCTGGGCTTAAAACCTCCGTAAGAGTGTGGAACTTCGACGACAAGGTTCTAAAAAGGTTTTCTCAGTTCGAAGATAAACTGCAATCAGCAAATTTTCGTTTCTTTGCAATTCACTCATCGCACTTGGCCACAAGCGCTGCATGCTTTACCACAAAATAATCCACGCGATGGAATAAAGCAATAAATTATCGTTTTTGAATCAAAATCGCTCAAAAGTTGAAAGCGCATGTTTGTAGCCTATAGCCTGACTCTTCCAAATTGAATAAAAGGCTTTCCATTTTCTTTGAAGCGCTCATAAATTGCTCTTAAAAATTAAGCCTATTTTGCTTCTGAACATATTTTTTACAGAAGTTTACTTCGACGTGGGTGGGGACTTTGTACAAAGTCTTTCTTCAGTTACATTGTGTGTTTTCGCTTCAGATTTACACTGAAAAACGAAGGCACCGTAGATCTTCATTATGTCTGGCAGTTGTTTATCGAGGGATTAGGTTCAGGCAGCTCTTTTGGCGAAGGTAGACCTGCCACAGCTACTTATTCAGCAAGGTCGGTTTCACTTAGCCTACACCCTACACTGTATAATGTATATTAGTGTATAACCACTTTAGTAGGGATGCCAATTTCTGAAAGTGATCAAAATCTTTCGTGATCAATGAAACTGCGGACTACTCTTGTGTCGTTTGAGGTTGCTTTTACTTTAAATAAAAAACAGTAAGCAATGGCATTGGTTCTGTGCAACTGGATGTTATATTTAACGAAAGAATGTTTAAAGTAGGCCTATTTTACAGTATTTTCTGTGGGAGGGGCTTATGCCTATTTTCCTAACAATAACTGCCGATTGCTATTGTTCACCAGCAATGAGCAAATATTAATCCAGCCAAGGAAACAGCACAGGTTTGAAAAGTTTTTCATACTTTGTATCAAGAAATTGCGCTCCTTAGCAACACTTGGTATGCAGCTTAACTTTCGGTGTTGCACGATTGATGGAAGATGGAGTGCTTGCGAGCAAATCGTGACGGTTTTCCTTTACGTTCCACAGATGATCTTATCTGCAATCTTATACATTGGTACAGGGGTGTAGGTGTTGAGTCTTCGCTTCGTTCCATCATTGATGATTCTATGATGCCATTCTCGATTGCTCCTGCGGAAGGAAAAATCGAACCAGGCCAGAAACAAATCTTGTCTGTTCGTTTCTCGCCAACGGAAGTGGCAGAATTTCATGCCAGGCTTCTGTGCAGGTGACAAACGTTAATCATGTATTGGAAAATAAAATGTTGGATACTTACGTCAAATGTGGTTCAAGAAACGCCACAGTTGATTGTCTTGTTTTGTTGCTTCCAACTTAGATGGTCTATTTACAGTGTTGAAAACCTTGATCCTGATCAAGATGGGCCTTCTATCAAGCTGGAAGGACGAGGTCAAATGCCGTATTGCCATTTCGAGCTTGAGGATTCCGATTATATTTCTAGCTCCCGGAGAAATCCTGATCATCCAGGTCCAGGTGGAGCTCCTCCGGGATCTACCCTAGATCCAAACATGAAAGTGATCGAGTTTAATCCAATCGGGGTTGATGCAAACAGCGAGAAGTAAGTTGCTTTACAAATGTTGCAGACAAATATTGATGTGAAAGCAAACAAGTTTTACAATTTGTTGGCTTTCTAGAAGGTTTTTCAAGTGAAGCTGGTGTCTCATAAAGTTGCAGATTATATCGTTTCATCGTTTCAACGTCTATCGATGTTGAAACGATTTAGAAATGACAACTATTGCTAGCCGAAAAATTTCTGCCTATCTTACTAACTTTTCAGAAAATTTCGGATTATGAATCCCACTTCTACTTCTTATTCTTTTCGTTGGATTTGCTTGGATATTCCTGACGCCAGAAACCCGTCGAAATTTGTTTGTAAAGTCAAAGAAGGAGAGTTGTTAAGTGGAAAAAAGCTGGAGGTCAACGCTTAGTCTCTTTGTTCTCGTTTGTACTGTAATTGCTGGTGGTTTTATATTCAAATCTTAAAGTGATTGAAAATTATGAAGAATTTTTAAAAAATTATTTCATAAATGACCGATTATCAAGTTGTTATTTTATAACAGTAAAATACGCTACAACATATTACAAAATTGGTTACTTTGCTTGCTGCCGCTACCAAGACCGTCAGAAAACACTACAAAATGCAGTAATAAATGTGGTTTAATATTTTTATGTCTGCAGATGTCGTTTGTTTTCAAGCCTTCAAATTTAGAAGTTTGTGAGTCGTTTTGGAATTTTATCATCCCTGATAACAAACTCAGCATTCCATTCCTTCTTGTTGGGTGTGCGAGTGAACCGCAGGTTGCTCTCAGCTCTACTCACATCAACTTCAACTCTATTTTAATTGGTGAGAGTGATTTATTGAGGTCAAACATTAGATGAAATTACATTTACGTTAGGCGTGAAATTATTTTACCTCTAACATTTCTGCATGATCATTTCACGTTTACATTTGCGAATTATAGCTGTTTTAGAATATTTTTTGAATAGTTTGGGTAATTCGTGCGGTTATTCATATTTCATTTTCTAAATTAATTCAGAACCCATAATAAAATAATAGGAAGTA
This sequence comes from Aplidium turbinatum, assembly GCF_918807975.1. NCBI lineage: Eukaryota > Metazoa > Chordata > Ascidiacea > Aplousobranchia > Polyclinidae > Aplidium > Aplidium turbinatum. The sequence continues at coordinate 21,437,841 of NC_137476.1, read as the reverse complement.
ATGTCCAGTCGATGTTTTGAAATGTGTACGTACACTCGACTGTGCAAGCACACAATTGACCATACTGCGGTAGCAAATTGAAATGATAGTGTGTGAAAAGGTCGTAGCTTAAGATATAAGACAGAGATAGGACCGTTAGTGTTGTACTGAATGGAAGCGTTACTAGTGATAAGGAGAGAAGAATTTAGAGAGAAAACTGTTGATATTAATCTTTGAATGAAAAAGAAACGAGGCAAGAAAAACATTGGGAGTTGAAGCAAATAACAGCGTGTTCAATATACGTGAAGGTTTCCGAAGGGAAATAATATGATGGTTGAAGGAAGAATTACTTGGGATAGACGACCACGATCCTCGCTGGCAGCTCCTTAAAGTAGGAGTGAAGCCACAGGGAAAAAAATCTTGCAACTTACTTTCTAAAATTAACTTTATTTCGAAGGAGAAAGATGAAAATAATTGTTTCAAACGTTGTATTAATAATAATCTTCATGGAATAATTTTCAACTGCCACATTCACTTGTTCATATTTCCAGGTCGGACCGAGACGAATACGGTTTATTTGATCAACAATGAGCCGATAAGTTTCATGTACGAAGTTCTTGATCAATCTTGCTATTCCGAGGCCCACTCCACCAAAATTGATGTTTCGCCGTTGAAGGGTTGTTTGCCTTCAAATACCAGGTATGTCCGTCCGTAAGGTAGTACTCTCTCCTCGGACTACTACCTTAACGTGGTGAGAGAGTTTCCGTACCTCAATGACCTCTAGAGCTGTACTAGCGGGAGCTAACTGCTCCCAGAAGGGTCACTCATGCCAGGTTGGTCGAAAGGTAGAGGTCAGACAAAACGTAGTCCAAAGTCCCCAACGGCGGAACAGGCGGATAAAGCCAGCCAGGCTCAATGACTGTGAAGGCGGATGAAGGCTGCAGCATGCCACCAGCTCCAATCGTCTTGGTTTGCCTTGCCATTGGATAAAGCTGATGGCCTTGTCAAGTTTATGTGTGCTTGTTGAGTGTGCGCCAGCAAGTCCACGCTAATCAATTCACGCACAGGCGTCTTCGCAAGACATCATCATGTCCGTTTATGGCTTGTACAATGTACAGACAGCAGGCTCCTGAAAAGAGATCTGACTTTTTATAGGGAAAAGAATGTGTATGACACAAAAGCAACTTTTGCGGATTAAATTGTAGTGACCAATATAGACTAATATCATCATCATCATAACTTTAACCAGTCACGTAGTTTTTGTTTTTAGCGTAATTAAACATCGCTATGTGTGAGGTATACAAAGTGATGGCTATCCCTCGTTTTCGAGGATGATGATCTTCGCAATTAAGTTTTGCGAAGACGCCTGTGCGTGGGTTGATTAACGTGGACTTGATGGCGCAAAGGTCATCACTCATCAACTTTGTCCAATGACAAGGCAAGCCGAGACAATTGGAGCTGGTGACATGCTGCAGCCTTCATCCACCTTCACAATCGTTGAGCTTGATTGACTTCATCCGCCTGTTCCGCCGTTGGGGAGTGGGCACTTGGGTACTTTGGACTACATTTTGTCTGGTCTCTACCTTTCGACCAATCTGGCATGGGTAATTGGGTAACCCTTCTGGGAGCAGTTAGCTCCCGCCAGTACAGCTCTAGAGGTCACTTGGGCACGGAAACTCTCTCACCACGTTAAGGTAGCAGTACGATGAGAGAGCAAAAAGATGTCTTAAAAAATAAAAAAGATTTAATATGAGAGGTTGAAGAACACTAGCCTGGGGGTCTGGAGGTTTCATATCTGGAAGAAGCCCAGGGGCTGAAAAATTGTGCATCGCTTTACACAGCCAGCATTTTGAATTTGGAAGATTTTTGAATGACATTAAAATTGTTCCTTGGTGGCACGTAGATTGTAGAAGGAACAGGTAGCAACACTTTTCCCATATTATGGCATAGGTTTTCAACACTGACAATAGTTTCTACTGCTTTTTTGTCAAAAACAGATTGCCTCTTCAAATCAGCTTTACTGCTACAATTACTGAGGATTCAAACTTCAATGTGCTTGTGAAAGTGAGCAAGAAAACAAAACCGATCTCATTGAACGTGAAAGGTAGTGGCCACAAACTGAACGTTCAACTGCTTTGCGAGAATTCTCTAGGACATAAAATCGAGTTATCACCAGCAGGGCTCAACGCCATCAACCTGGGAGAGGTACGACATATCCAGCTTCCTCTCTTGGATAATGGTTTGTTTAGAATGTTGCTTAGTTGATTTTTCTCCATGCCCCCCATGAGAAACGATACCCTGGTTTTGTAATATTGCGACTAGGGACTAGGCTGTATCAGGTTGAGGATTATTATCCGTGTGATTTATCTTTGTATCTTATTATAAGTGTGGGTGGAAGTGACGCATACCAGACTTGTAATGCAGCCATATTTCTGTAATGAACTTCCCTATGATGAGATTGAAGAATTTCCTTTCCATTTTCACATTTTTGGTTGGTTTAATAACAATATTACTTCAGATATTGCAAGGACTATTTGAATAACTACTCGTCGTTGTCGTGTGAGCCTCTGAGGCCGAGTGTTTATTTTTTTACCACCCCAGATTCACTGAAGAAGCGTCAATTGAAAAAAAATTATCAACCGATAAGATTTTTCTGCTCACTTTTTGTTACAGATTGAAGTGCATGAAAAGGCAATCCGCCAGCTTCATTTGGTCAATCCTGGACAGCATAATCTTGCTTTTCACTGGAAAATATCGAGTCAAGAGTTACGCGTCCCCAAGAAACCGGCCATGACCATCATCCCTGACTCTGGAATCGTGACTGCGGGATCAAGGAAGCGTTGCATATTGACCTTTCAAGCAACAAAAGTCGGTTCCATGCCCATGCATGACCTTTCCTTGAAGGTGAGTTTGGTTTAAAACTTTATCTTGTTACGAGCCGTGAATTCCATCACTGTTTCCGTCTGTTTGTAAGGAAAATGGGCAAACTACGATACTTTTAGATCATCCATTCGTTTGATATTTTTCAAAAGTTACTGTTACCACAAAAACGCTTGACAGCGCAAGCGGATTGTTTCTTGGCGATTGGCTGTGAGCTGCTGTTTGAGTTTTGAATTGTATTATTCCTGTTTATTGACCCGTGGACGTCGCTATAATAGCATCTGGACTGGAAGCCAAACGTTGCCGCCCAAGACGAGGCCTGAAAAGGATTGCCATATTGGCGGTTGGAACGCTAAATTTGAGAAATTTGGAGTTATTTTAGTGCGTTTAACAGGCTATTTTGAGGTGGTATTTTGACATATTTTTGGCAGTTTTTAATTTTTTTGGCATTCTAAATAGTTTTAAAAACTATATTTAATCAATTCGCAGAAGCCTATTTACAAAACATCAGGTTTGAAAAGGCAATTTTTTTTGAACTCTGATAATATATTTCATAAGATTGAATTTGTGTTTATTTTTGTCAGCAGCATGATTACCACTATATCTTAAAGTGTTGCGATCGTGCCATATTTTAACATGCCACATTTCTTTTAATCCATTAAAACAAATTTGGAACGAAAACCCAAAACCGCCAATATGGCAATCCTTTTCAGGCCTCATCTTGGACGGCAGCGTTTGGCATCCAGTCCAGATGCCATTATAGCGACGTCCACGGTTGACCCTGCTATGTTATAATAAGTGTTTGGTCATCAGAAATAAAATATAACTGAATGTATCACTCAACATTGAGAAACGCCATAACATTTGAAGAATAGCCTTCCAAGCTTGTTACACATCGCTGCCTGCTCCTTACAGGATTTAAAATGATTCAATACAAGTTCTTGTATCAGCTTGCAAGAGTTTCTCATCTCGTCATCTTGTGCAACGCTGAACCTGTAGCCGTTAGCATAGACATGACTGAACTGGTATTTGTGGCTTCAACATGCGTTTGCTGATAGGTGACTGAAGGTCCGAGTTACTTGTGTCACGTAGCGGCAGTTGGAGTTAACCCGAGTGTGAAATTTTCGACGAAATTATGCGACTTCGGACCTTGCTTTGTCTATAAAGCTGGCATGCCTCTCAACACTGCAACTGTGCACATCACCAACAAGGACCGAAAAGAAATAAGGTAACCCATGCTGACACTGATTGGTTTTGTTGCCTAGGGTTACACTTTCAAAGGTGACATCTTGTCTTCCCAGATTAATCAGCCTTTTCTGCTAAGAAACATGGAGCAACTTCATTCTATTTGTGCAAATTTAGATTTAGTCAAATGTCTTAATTTGTCTTTCCTTGCAAGAGTGTTGATGGATTACAAACCCTACAGATTACATAATTTCATTGTATTACGCCCTGTGTGGAGAAGTGTGCAATTGTGCATAATAAGTGAACTTCAATGAAGTGTGTATATTGCTTTTTATGGTGTGGCTTGGTGGCGTGTGGGAACTTTAATATTGCGGTTATGCCTAACACATGACATTTGTTCCTGCTTTCTTCCAGCGTTGAATGTCTCTATCAAAGTACGAGCCACCTTGAAGTAAATTTCTACGCTACGCTTCTTGCTCCTAGGAAGAGCGCTTTTGCTCATCTTGTCTTTTATCCACGTGACAAAGTCGCTTACAACGAGACAGTCACCTTCCTTGTCAACGGATTGTCCAAGCATGACGTCCAAGTCAAAGGAGAAGGAACCGAAATGCGGGTAAGCTTAAACGTGAATATGACTTCTATGTCGAAAAACATAACTAAAAATTTTTATGAAGCAAAACCGCTTTGCTGCATATGTGCATTGCACATTTTGCTGTACCCGTATATTTCGTGCCTCACCGACTGCGCTAGTGGGATTTTTAAAACTTGGATTAATTTGTAATGGTGCACCATCTACAGGTGGAGGTTGTAAATGCCAAACAGAAGCAGATTAATTTCGGAGCGTTGCGAGTGGGCCAGACTGTTAGGCATTCAGTCCCTATTATCAACCGCAGCCTTTCTGCCATCACTCTGACATTATCCTTGACACCAGTCATGCAAGCTTTGAACAATCGATCGGTACTCAAACTTTTCCCGACAGAACCTTTCATCTTATATGGAAAAGGAGACACCAAAATCGTTGAACTTTGCTTTTCACCGAAAAAAAGAATTCCTGTTTTTACTGAAGAGGTATGTAAGGCTGCGAAATTGAAACATGGTTCTGAAATTAGTAGAAGAGATGACTTGCCACGTCACAACGTTTATTATCTCGTGTCTAGTTTCTTCTGAATGGTTTTTGGAATGCGCTGTTGCGCTTTAAAAGAGACGCAGTTCACCAAACACCACATGGCTCTCGGGTGTATTTGCTCGGCTCCAATTGTGGTTCAAGTCTTGTCGTGCAGCGGCTTTTCCTGCTGGCGCAAGGTTTGTCTTGTTTTGCCCCAAGTCAATCTTCTTCATCGAGCATGGCTTTCCTCATTTTCCTTCTTCAATTCAACCTTACGCATGTTTTTTCTACCGCATTTCTTCAAATCGACTTCGATCCTCTACCATTATCTCCATTATAAAACATCATTTATTCCTAAAAATCAGCTTTTATAATTCTTTCTATGCATTTTATTTATCTGTTATAGGCGTCAAGTTAGTCACGTGTTTCTCGACAGTCGAGTGTAGCAAGAATTCAGCGATAGACACTTGTTTCGCTCATGAGGCTGGGCTCATCAGTATCGCACCACTAATTCATGCCACTTAGTTCTCAACCGCTGCTTTTGTCAGTCAATTAACGCAGGTTTGGGGGAAAGTCTTGATTGCTAGTGTGGAGGTTTCACCGGTATAGTTAGCGAAACACAATGCTCGCTGTTCTATAGTGAGTAGTCAGGTAGTACTGACGCCAGGAAGATCGCTCCTTCTCGACTATTAAGTTAGTCAAATAAATATCTTTCCTCCAGATCATGATGGAATGTGCGGGGATGTCCCAGCCTCTCTTTATAGTGACAGGAAGTTGTCAGGGCATCCAGATCACTCTCGGCCAAAGTTCGGTTCCGTTTGGAGCTGTGGTCCAGGGCAGCCAGAGTCAGCGTCGCTTCACAATGCAAAACAGCGGGGACATTGGTGCCGGGTAGGTTCAATTGCTCACGCTCCATTGCAATTCCTGTGACAATTTTACTTTGACTAAAGCCAAGGAAATACATTGAAGGAAAAAACACTTCCTTAATCTACGTAATTACTGGTCATCATCATGATTATTTCTATAATCTATAGCCTTGTCCCAAAGAAACATAGGCCAACAACTGCTCAGCAGTAGCATATTTTTTACGATGTCTATGCAGACAGCAGCAAAACTAGAATTTTTATTTTGCGATCACCAATTAAAGATTAAAAGCGCTCATAGCTTGACTTTTAACCTAAACTTCTTTATAATAGCAGCGACCATGGCCACCTGGAGATGCGGCCTGATTTGTCACATTTTGCAGATTTTGATTACAGCTACTGCTAGTGTTTGACTGACATTTTCTGAGATGCTTTTACTTTTTGCGGTTTCCTAATGACATAAAACGTTTTTGTTGCCTTGGGGAAGCAGTAGCAAATGAGAAAAAGTAATTTGAAAAACGCAAAATCAGACTGTTATTGAAAATTAATAGTCTGACTAAAATCTTCGAAATCAAATTTTCTTTGTTTTGCAACATGTGAGGATATTAAAACCTATTGTGTCATCTGGGGAAAAGAAAAAAGAAAGCGTAAAAATCTTATTTTTATAAAAATTTATTTAAACGTTTGCCCAAAGTTAGAAACCCTGGAAATTTCTGAAAAATGTGACAAATCAGGCCGTATCTTTAGGTGGCCATGCTGCGACGCAATTGAATTTTAAATCTATTTGAATAGTTGATCATATCTCTGAATGCTTTATCCAAGAACGACCAGTTGTTGTGTATCGGTACTTCATTAAGAAGGTTTGAAAGCAGGCTTCCTGGCAATAATAGTTCCATGCTTCCTGTGACTATTGTAGTATGTTTGACAACAGTTTTACGACGTTGGTGGACAGTCATACTTTTTTAATTTATGTCAGATATCATCTAAAACACTTTGTATTAGAACAGAATGACTTTTTCGTATAACTTCATAACATCATAATTTGTACCATGCATTAACAGATTTAAATGGGATGCCAAGAAACTTGCTCCAGACTTCTCGATATATCCTGATGCGGTAAGTGTCACACTTTAACGTTCACGTTTTGTCGCTTCTACCTTTTTTCAGACCCCTCCTATGTTATGACAAGTGATATTCTTTTTTTTGCTTTGAGGGTCGAAAGTAAAACATGAAACTGAGTGTTCAAGTTAGCATCCAAACGGTTTTGTTTAACCAGTCTGCTATGTTCTTATACTTTCCCGTTGCTTAAGAACAGTAAAATGCTTTGGTTTTAAAGTGATACACTTAACAAACAGGCTCAGCAATTAGTGACGTGAAAGGTTTTGCTGCTTCTGCGATTGCTGAAATAACAATCGTGTTCAAAGTTCCACCGTGTGTATTGCAGCAAGAGCCATTTCATTGATTTTACTTTGGATTTATTTCAAATTCCTTCTATCAACCTTTTTATTCTTTAACTAAGAATCACTGTGAGCTCTTAATTTTGAATATATTTGCTCCGACAGAAGTTATCCATATCAGTGATTATATAAAGTAGGTATTATTAAAGACAGGAAGCTCCAACCTCCGGCCGAAGTTGCAATTCTCTGCCCGGAACGTCCTGCTTCTGCCAAAATGTTGCCTCCGGTGCATCACTAGCCGCATATACTGTATTTTTTTGAAGACACGTATGACATGCGCTGCTTTGGACTGCCTTACTGTCCTGGAATAAAGCCTATGTAATTTATCAATTCAACTATTATCGTTTGATTACCTACAATATAGGTTATCCCCTGCTCTTGTTTCCACAGGGTTACATTAGCCCGAGCATGGAGGTCTCTTTCACCGTGACCTTTCACCCTCGTGAGTTATCCCAGGACATTCGGTACGAAGGAATCAAGTGCCAGATTGAGGGAGATAAGCCACTCAGCCTGACCTTAACCGGGATGTGCATCGGTGCGCCTCCACTTAGAGAGGTACATAAAAGCCGAGTGGAAAATATTTGTCACTTTACATTGGGATACCTTTCATAGCAGGAGCACACCGATGGAAGTAGAAGCGCAGTGCGTTTTATGATTTGACGAAACAAGATTGGCAAACCTAACTACAGTATAAACGCAACCACATTGCCAGTAATCGTGAATAAGATGTACTGTTCTACCAGAATATTATTTATTGCATTACTTGTGCCATTATGAAACACAGTTTGTGCAGTTCTACTAGCTTTGCCATTTTTTTCTGTTTTTGTCGCACTAGGTTATTTCCTTCAACTGCCACGTCAGAGCTCGTGACGTTAAAAACGTGACAATCTCCAATCGCTCCAATCAGAAGTGGCGCCTCCAACCTGTCATCGATGGGGACTATTGGTCCGGCCCTGACGCTTTCACTGTCGAACCGCAGCAAAGCAAGCCATTCGAGCTAGCCTACCGCCCTCTCACGATGACCCAGGATGGTCGGAAGCACCAGGTAGAGGCGCTGTGCTGTACGTTTATGTAGTTTCAGCACTTTTGTTTTGATTTTTTTTTAAGAACCTTTAATTGTCTATTCCTTTTAATTGACTCGAACTGTTAAACTTTTACGTGTTAGTCAAAACAAGGGTTTTATATTGCAAATGTCTGTATTTTACTCCCTACAACCATACGTGGTAAATTTAATTCATTTTAAGTTTAGGTATTTTGTTTATACATACTTTGACTTCCAAAAGCGTGACAGCCTCAGCCATTAGCGCGACCGCGCTTGCCATTTTCTTAAATGAAAATTTTACGCCGAGATTAATCCATTCTTATAGAAAGTAATTATCATGCAGAGAGAAGCGTTAATTTGTTTTATCGTGATGCATGGTAATATAGCCTTCACAAAAGCTGGGCTTTCATTGATACAAATGAAGATGTTTGCTTTTTGTTGTTTTTTCCAAGAGATCCGCGACCATTTTAAATCAAGGCCACGATATATTTAGTGGCATAACAAACTCCTAAAATTGTGGCGAGCCTTACGTGGGCTGCACTGTTGAAAATTCTAGCGCTTCTTTTATCTCGAATAAAACCGAGTCTGGTGAAAAAGCTGGCCTCGTTTTTGAAGTTACAGTATTGATAGCCGTAACTTTTTACTCAGAATCTTTTCATTAGACGGTGAGAATTAATAATTTCTGATGTATCTATGTTATTTTACACCTTTGGTCCTTGAGAAACCACGGATTTAAGCGATGGCTTGTTTAAAATATATATAGTGGAAGCAGATCTTGCATTGCAATCGTGAACTTGAGAGCAGCTTTTGCGATATTGTGTGTTTGCAGTCATTAGTTTAAAATTTAAATGTTGGTTCATATTTTAAGATTTTGTGTACATGAGCATGAGCAACTTGACTTTAAAAAGAGCGTTGTAAACTTATCCATGGCTTTGCTTTGCATGACAGATTATTTGCGCCACAGTTCACAATACCCCAAGTAGCTTCTATATGTAATGAGCTATGAAGCAAAATAATTATTGTTAGCCGCTGGTGGCTATTTTCAGATACAACTTACGCTGAAGAATTTATATCACAGGGAAGGTGTTAATATGTCATTTTTAGAACTTTATTTCGACGCAGGGTTCTTTATTCTTTGCTCTACCTGATGGCACTGGTCTTCTTTACAACCTGCAAGGTTTGTCGGAGGCACCTAAGGCTTTAGCGACTCTGTCCAAGGACGTACCTTGCAAAACTTCTTACACTGAACTTCTTCCCATCACAAACTGGTTGCGCAAGCCACAAAGGTAGCTCCAGGATCCAGAGAGCACTGAGCTCTTTTTACGTTTTGTTTGTTAAAGTAAATGGAATGTGACCTATAGGCCTCTTTCAGCTGCGTTTTCCCACTAGAACAAAGCAGACGTTACATCCCTAATTGGACCGTTGCAGTTTTGAATCTTAAAATTTATTTTAACGCAAAGTTGGGATTTCGTGTGTAAATTAAATTCAACCATCACGTTGAACCGATTGAAAGAATATGCAACACACAACTTACTTTTTTTTTTGCATTAGTGTAAATTTTACATTGTGAGCTCATTCATTAATTTTTGAAATGCGGCTTTTTGCTTTTAGATTCAAAGTTATAACTGAGATGATCAAACCTGAAAAGTTAGATCCTGGTACGACTTTGAAAGGTCTGGACTACATCGATGTTCCCGGATCAATAAAGAAAGACTACAAACTGAACTTCTTTGCTCACAAAGAAGGAACATTTAGTGCTAAAGTTAGTGAAGTTGCATAGTTACTAGTTAGTGAGTAGATTTTTAGCCTTGTAATTTTATTTGATTCAGATGAAACCGTGTACCTAAGCACAAAGCTTTTTGATATAACATGCTTTATTCATTGGATGAACATTCATCGTGCTTGCCGCAATGTTGCCATATCTTCATACGCCACAGCATAACTTACTAATCTCTTGCTCAAGAGAGGCTATGTGGCTTGCAGCTAATCCATCTTTCTTGAGACACTCGCTGCTTAGTGGGTTAAGACAAACGAGTCAAATGCTGATGGAGTAAAGCCTCGTAGAAAACAAAAACTTTCACCAAGGCCTTGCAGTTGCTTTTTTTTATAGTTTTGCATCACATCACCAGTGTTTTGTTTTGTAACAGGTCCTTTTTAGAAACGAACGAACCGGAGAGTATTTATTTTATTTGGTCAACTTTCGCGCCACCCCCCCAGGAGTGGTGGGAACCATCGAGTTGATCACCCCTGTCCGACGAACAGCCCTCCATACTCTCAAAGTGAACAACCCCCTCCCTTACCCGATGTCCTTCCAAACAGATTGTCGAGTCCTGGATGTGAATATCCCCACACAATTCACCGTACCACCAAACTCTGAGGTAATATATGGACATTTACGTAAAGAATCGACTAGTATTTACAAAAAAAAATAAGAAACAGTGTAAGCAGCGAGGGTGTCAGAGCGTGGGAATGGTTCCCACATTGATTTTCTTGAAAGCACGACATTTCTACCTTTGTTCGGCACTAAGCGACTTTGAAAATTCCATGTTTTTACTCTGCAACTCCTCGCCCCGCACACTGACCGTGTGTGAACTCACAGAGTCGCCATTTACGACGCATTTTTGGACATCTAGTCTAAAGCCATATGCTACAAGAAAAACAAAAAATTAGATCGAAAAGCTTTAAAAAAGTTCTATTGTAGAAAAACCAGCAATCCAAAGAGCCATGTAAGCTACTCTTTTGTCGTATGAATCTTTTTTAACTGGTTCAAGGTTCGAGGGCCTGTGTTTGCATATCCTTGTGTCGGTGGTCTGGACAAGATATCAGGGCTAAGCTTGTTATACAGTAGGATTCGCCTATAACGGCTTCGTTTATAACGTCAATTCGCCTAATACGTCACATTTCGCTCGGTCCCGGCAGAATTCCTATCTTTTACGTACATTGTAGTTCGGCTACAACAGCATCGCCTATAACGTCAATTCGCATGTATCAGCACCCTTTATTGGTCCCCAGACGTCTTTTGTTCGTTTATAACGTCACTTTAAGCCATCACCTTCACCACGAATGGTCAGTCTTTTAATCCAGTTAGCGCTGCTGCTTGCAAAATATCTTCCCTTTATTTTGCTACGTCGTTCGCAGCAGGGACTTTAATTAACTGAATTAACTTTTTTCCCGCGTAAAACACTATCACGAGCTGTATTGCGCAAATTTCCTGTACCTTTCGCTGTAGGTTATTTTTTTTAAACAATTTCTTTGTTTACTGTATTTTCTGCGTGACTTTTGTCAGTTTGGTGGTACACAGTAAACCTGACTGGATTATACACCTCTTTCTTTAATCAAAAGACAGTTTTGGAATAGTTTGCGGTAGTTCGTCTATAACGTCAATTCGGCTATAACGTCAGTTTTTGCAATCCCCTAGAGGTGCCGTTATAGGCGAATTCTACTGTATCTGAATGTTATGTAACGAATGACTGAACAGAAAACTGAAGGCATTGAGAGATATGTTGCTGAGCCGTGAACCGAAACTTTGGCAAGCATTCCTGCAGCATAAAAAGCTCTTCTTGCTTGAAGTGATGTTGGTAAATGTTCAATGACCATGCTGAAAATATTCGGACTTTATCCGAAAAAGCAAATGGAAGGGGAAAATATTCGTAAAAATCTCTTTGATGCTTGAAACCGCGATTCTGGTTCGATTCGTCCAAACTAGATTTTAGATGTTGCTGTACTTCCAGGGTACTTGTATGTTCGAATATCAACCCCTGAAAGTGTTGGACGGATATGGGAAGCTCACACTGACCAACAATGACCTCGGATACTACACATACGACCTCGTGTTGAAGGCGACACCTGGCGGACCGGAAAAGATGACGTATTTCAAAACAACACTCGGCTGCAATCACGTCATCTCAATCAAATTTCAAAATTTTGCCAGACAAAAAACCGAATACGTTTGTAAGGTAATTTTAGTGTGAATTTTGCACTCAATCTTCTCAGCGTGCCGCTGCAGTCATCAGAAGCACGTTGATTGGTACCTGTTTTGATTAGTTTTGAACCACATCTCTTTTCGTCTGCAGGTAGACAACAGTGAGTGGATGTGCGAAAGGAGCATTACCGCTGCCCCTGCCTCTTCTGCCACCGGTACAGAGGTCACTGTCGATGTCACGTACGAACCTGTAAACCTCGGCCAATCACAAGCCACTTTGGTGTTAACATCAGTAATTGGGGGAGAATATACATTTCCTCTTCAAGGCAGATGCGACCCCCCAAAACCTCAAGGTCCATTTGTGGTCAAGCACAAGTCGACAACATCTGTTTCTTTCCGCAACATCTTTCCCACCACAACGCAATATTTCCTGCAGGTTCGATTTTGTTCTGACAACTTACCAAGCTGCTTTGATTGATATGTCTCAATTTAAAAGCGAGTGTAGCCCATAAACTTTCGTCGTAAGAAACGACTTAAAATTTTCTATATTGTTACGAACCATGCCATATCAGCTTTAACGACAAACGCTCACTTTGAAGATGTGATAATTTTTGAAATGTAAGTTATTTTGTGGAGTAGGCCCATTTTCATTTTTTACAGTTTTTTTTTCAGTGAAAACGCAGTAGGCTAAGCAATACACTATACAGTATGATAATAATCAATTACTTCTAGGTTGACAATCCGTTGTTCACCGTCAAACCAACGGAGTCTATTCGTCCCAAGAAGAGCCACAACATAACAGTGATGTTTGATGGACACAGCCAGCCTGGCTCGATTATCACGGGGAAGCTCACTTTGACTTGCATTCGCCCGGCCAGTGGAACGACAAGCTGGGTCTTCTACTTGAAAGGAGTCACCCCAGAACAGACTTTGCTTTAGCTTCGTCTCAAAATACTCTTTTAGCTTTTTGCTTCATTACGTTTAAAATTTATTTTTAACAAGTTTGCGTCGTTATAAGGCCTAGGCCTAAGTTGCATAATTAATTAATTATATTTTTTGATGTTACCTATTTTTGAACTTATTGAAGCTTTTAAATGGACCAAAGAAACATGCTTTTCTCTTGTGCAAAGTTTATGTTAAATTTATATTTTGGTGCAAAGGCATTAAAACTTTATTATTTTATCGAATTGCTGTGTAGGTAAGCTTATGTGAAAGTCTGCTTATAACTATCAACAGATCAAAATTTCAAAGATTTACAAAGCAGGATACATACAGTAAGAGTAGGCCCACCTATGCAATTCTGCACGTAACCTAGTAGGCCCAATTACTGAAAACTATCAGAACAAAGAAACAAAACACCTAACTTCCTGATAGCCTACAGTAAGTTATTTCACTGAGAAATAGCTCTGGATTAAGACATGAAATGATTTATAGAAATTATTACTTGGTGGTTTCCGACCTGGAGCTTTACGGAAAGATTTTTTAAGAACGTCTGCTAATGCATTGATTTAAGAAAAGGTGTTTAATCAATCAATCATTTTATTTTTTGTGATTAACGCGTCCGAAAAAGATACTAACTTTCTAACTACAAAAGTCGATCTAGACCTACCAGCACGTTAATGAACGGGAAAAGGTGGCAAAACCTTGAAAGGTTTAAAACGTGCCTGAATAGTAAATCATTTACCAGTAGTCAGCTATACGTCCGTAGTTAGCACGGCCACAAAACCCAAAAAATAAAACAGAGAGAAGTAGGGTAGGTGCGGGACCCATGGGACAGATTTTTTTATTTGTTAATAGCGACTCCAACATAAATGCTACGTCGTCCATTTTTTCATAGTTTGTAGATCCACAGACTTACAAGCTATGATGTAAAAATTATTGAAATATTATAATTAGTTATTGAGTTATTCAACATTTTATCAATGTTGTTGGTTGTCCCATGGGTCCCATACCTATGGGACCGATGGGACAGTGTTATGGGACCAATGGGACATATCTAAAATTGCACAAAAGAAGTACAAAAAATGATTTTATGAACTGAAATTGGTTATTTACATTAAAAGTGAAAAATCAACATAAAAAGTCAAGTTCCTTTGTCAATGTTCGTAAGCAATTGCAATATCCATGTATAGATTGTCTATACAGACGAAACAATCTCTGAGAAACGTAGAATGCCGCTTAGGCGTGTTGTTATACCAACTGGTTGTGACAAGGATTAGTTTTTTTATATCTTTTTGAGAAATTGAGGCAACATCCTCATTGTTTGGAAAAACAAATTAAAATGCCTATTTAAAATGCCCTTGTCCCATCGGTCCCGCAATCAGCAATTTTGAGAAATATTTTTCTGCTGTCCATGCTGTTGACATCTGAAACTCCATTAGTATCACAAACCTTGCTTCTTATATCACTGATTTAAAACAACTTTATTGTCAATGATTGTTATTTCTGATATTTTCCACAGATTTTTTTAATCCTATAGCTACAATTTATTTTAGGGTCTTAAAATTAATATTTTGCCGCTATTGTTTACACAGTTGAGCTAGATCCTACTCCTTTCACGTGCGCAACCTGAGATACATATTTCGTGTCCAAAATCAATATTGCTAAAAAGTATTCACTAGAGGGCAAGATATCGCGCTGTCCCTTCCGTCCCCGTGTCCCATCGGTCCCGCACTTCCCCTACACATGAAGTAGGCCTAATGAAAAGTGTTGTGGATTGAATTTGCCAGTTCTAATAATGATGTGGGTGAGCACTGCTCATCCACATCATGATGCTCTGCTCATTGAGCAGTCATCATACTTATAGGCTACTAATATACTTACTTACCTACAACTTATACTTTACTTACTTACTTACAGTCATACTTACCATCTTCCTTCTCAACTTCTGTTGCACAAGTGTCTACATCTGTAGATGCTTCAATATTTCTCCTGATCTCCCGGCTGTGTCCTCAAGTAATGAATGGCCTGATTGTTGGACTACATCCCAGACAAATTATCAAAACCAATAGGGAATGGTCCACAGCCAAAGGCGGGAAACTTGGTTGTGTAAAATGTGGACAAGTTGGCAATTTAAGCGTAGAAAAAACATCAGGGGCAAGAATTTCACGAGAATGGAGCCAAATAAACATAAATTACAATGGAACTACCAGATCACAACAGTTAAGTTCCCTTCAGAAAAAAAATATAGCCTACGAACATCGCGAAACTGCTGGCCACAAATCAAAGTAGGCTACACAGTCGAAGGAAAACCGTATTTCAAGTGCAATTGAGGCACACTATTCCCGGGAAAAAGAGGTCACACAAAAAATATTTCGAACTGCGTACAAAGGAAAACCAATCATTTAACAACTTCGAGAGTGAAATAGATGTGAGGAACTCCATGGACTTGAAATGGGATGTATTTACATTCACGTAAATCCTGCAAGAACATTGTGCAGCATGTGTAGGGTACAGAAATGAGGACAAATCTATTTAAAAAAATTGTTGAGAATCGTAAAAGTAGCCCATATCGCAATTCTTGATAAGTCGACCACGTTAAGTCGCATATCCACTCTGATTATATAACCTAGGCTTATCTTCGTACCAGTCTTGACGGAAGCGGTTGGAAAGTACAAAACTAACGTTCCGGAAGCTAATCTTCTGGAAATCCACAAATACAACATTAGGCCTGTAAACAAATATACAAAGTTACTAAACTGGTAGATTGCTGAAAACTCATGATAAGAATTGATTTGTTCAAATACATAGACATTTTTGCCCAAATGGATTACAAAAATAACTACATTAGTAGGATATTGAGAAAAAAAGCAAAAAACCATCAAATTAGCGTTCCCAGCAGGCTTTTATATCTTACCCGTGAAAAAAATGCAGCCTACATGAAAGTGAATATCGGTAATAAGCTTACCTCTGTTCGTCAACTATGCTCTTTTGCACTTATTTTTTGCAGTTGTCGAATCGAAACTTATCATTCTGCCCAAAATGCTATACCACATGCCATAGTTTCCAAAATCGTTAAGTTACATTTTACATTCATTGGAAAATATTAATGTAGCCTATCTCATAAATTATAATAATTATGCAAAGTTCCTAAACTTGTAAGATGTCGAAATATGGAACGATTGATTTGCCCAAATAACTGGACATTTTTTGCCCAAATTCGCAATGTTTTTTTTATCGGAGGGCAATCTCCCCCCTGCCCCCCCCCATCTCCAACGGCTATGGTTAAAAGTTCTCGACTTGGTGAACAAAGAAACGTTGAGATCAAGAATGCTTATTTAACTCTCAGCATGTTCGCTTGAGAAACGTATTTCAAGGATTGCGACTTCTAGGCTACTGGATAAACTGGATCCGTGAAGCTCTGGTAGCTCAAAATAGGCTACACAAGAACTCTATTTCTATATTTCAGAGATTTCAACTATATTTCTATATTTCAAGAACTATATTTCATAAACCATCACTCAAAATATCAACTTATAGGCCTACTGGCAAATCTGACTCCTATTAGCCTAAGAGTAAAAGATTGGCTTCGAGACCAGTCAAACTCAAAGCTTGTACGTTGGCTGTGTATAGCGCTCGCCATGCTTAGCCTTGTGATTTACGATCACTATAGTAAGTCCATAGCGGTGGCCATATGTTCCCACCAGTTGTTTTTTTATCAATAGCCTATCTTGGACTGAATCGTCACGCCATTATTTGTTTACAACCTTCTTTTCAGCATAATGTGCCGAATTGGTTTAGCTACTTTTTCTGTTTTGGTTGAACTCGTAAAATATAAGCCAATTATATGCCACTACTACGTCTTACATTCATCGCTCTATCCACGTAACTTTATATCAAAGCACGCTATTGATATTTGTTAAAATATAACTTCTCTGGGTAAAATGGGATTTCCGCAAGATGATGACGTTGTTTTGATTGTTTGTTTTTATTTGTTTTTGTCATTGTTTCGTATCGTCAAATTGTTACAATTTTGAAAGTCGTGCAAGTCCTGGTGCGTTGTGCTTTGAAATGGCTTCGCCCGTGGTAGGATTTCTTTTTAGGGCTTGATTTGCCTTCCTTTCTCTTCGTTGTTCTGAGCTAAGCGCCTCAAGAAGTGTTCCCTTCACGACCTTCAGCACTCTTGTTAACGCAACATTTCCGATCTTCATAGCAAGGGTCTATTACAAATTTTGAAAAGATTAGCTTAAAGCTATATGGGCTAATAAAGCTATAGCCTGGATATATGTTATTGTTTTTATTTGTAAATTTCCTTTTTATATTTTAAAATTTTCTGAAGGTGTTGCGATCGTGCCAATATTTTAACTTAATTTCTTGTTTCGGTCTCAAGCACGTTTTAACGTATGCTTTTTGTCGCTTCTACTTTTTTCTAGACCCTTGCTATGTTGACGTGTATTGTTTTCGCTGTGGTAATCAGAAATAAAAAAAAAACCACTGAACCGCACCTTGGATTTAAGTCTTTAAGATCACTGTTGTCGTTTCACCTTTGCGGAACATCTGGCAACACTGGTTCTGTTCAAGTTGCGGGAAAATTTGTTAAGTGAGCCAGTGACCAAAGCTACCAACGTTCAGCAGCAAAGCAGACGCTATGCAAGTGCAAGCAAACCAGTGGATTGTTAAAGTATACATTTTTTTGAGGTGGTGACCTACGTTCTGTTATTTTTGGACGTGAGTATGACCTGGAGTTAGCTTGGACTATAATTTCTAGGTATTTCAATGGGCTAGTACAGTACCAGATTGGAAAGTTTGAACATTGCGCGGGGGAGAAGAGTTTCAGCTGCTGCATTTGCGCGGCTGTCAACATCAAAGGCTGGAAATTGCGCGGTTGTCAATATCAAACGCTGGAAATTGCGCGTTTGAAAATTATTCACAAAAACGTAAGGAAAACGTTTATTGAAACCTTAACTTTGCAATTGCAATGCTGTCCTGCCTCGCTGAGCTTCTTTTGGAAATAGCATAACAGCTCAATAACTGCGCTAATCTTGACCACAGTATCTATGATCCCACGGTAGGCACTTTAACCCTGCTTTAACATAATCCAGTGGTCGACGCAATCATGCGTGACATATGACATCACTGATGTTGGTAGCGCTATCATGCGTGACATCACTGATTTGTGCGGAGGCTACTGTGACAACTTGTTGTGTAGGTGCATTTTTTGGTTTTCTCATAGGTTACTACGACATTTTTTGATATCTGAATAAGGCTAAAAAAGCTAAAAGTTCGGAAAAGCATTCAATTCAAACCTTAAATCAATAAAAATAACCAGCCTTAATCAACTTCGCCTACCGTACTTCCTTTTAGTCAAGTATATTTCGTAATTCTGTTCTTGATCTGGTAAACACGAGTGTTGTAGGAGCACGTCACTACTTTGCACTCCTTGATGTCACAAAGGCGATGGATAGAAACGAAACAAAGGCTATCACAAGCAAACAAAAGGCCAGGCTTAAAAAACTGTGTGAGGGATGCCAAGCCAGCTTAGGCTAGTAAAATATATCTTTTAAGTTTGGTTTGGAAAAGAAGTTGCCTGAAAATTTTTACTTTCCACAAAAATTTTTTCTTCGGGATTGTGTTATTTTTTTGGAAGGTGCTTCGCGGTCCTAGACAATTGTCTCGCGGACCCCAAAAGGACCGCGGACCCCAGTTTGAGAACCACTGGTATAACATAATTAAGCTGCAGTGACGTTCGGTGGCTTAAACCGTTGGGAAAGCAACTTGGAAATATGCTGCAGCAAGGTAGTAGGCACGGAGGGCGTAACCGTCGGGCGAAGCCCGAAGGTGTGTTGCCGAAGGCAACACTTCCAGCGGGGGGTCTGGGCCCCCCCCCCCAGAAATTTTTGAAAAGCACTTCCAATTTGGTGCGCTCTGAGAGCCTTTCCAAAACAAGTCAAAAATAAAAATCTGTCAAATTGTGCTTCGCCTATGTCGTGATCATAGGCTACATCCATTTAATGTTTAGAAGTCATGAACAATCTTAATTTTAACGTTGCAGCACCAAAATCCAGTGTTAGACATGGAATAATAGTTGTCTAAATATTTAATTCGTCATGAATGTTCATTCTCAGATATTCAGTTAGGCCTACACTACAAAAACAAACACTTTGGCCTTAACATTACAACCGCAAGCAATTTGTACAAAACGCTGGATAAGTTTACCTCCTGCGTATAGAAGCTTAACGAACTAAATATTGCATCCGCACCTGAACGTTCATTGGTGAAGTAACGTTATATCAACGCTGTAAAAACGGCAAAGGCATGACTATGAAAGCTAGTAGGCTAAAGTACATGGCGAGGAGACATCAAAAAACAGCAACAATCTTTTCGCCTTTATGAATGATGCTGTGCTGTGTACCGTGACGAGAGACTATTCTGTGCGTGTGACGAGATAGTGTAGCCATTGTACGCATTGACGTCACTGGGAAAGCAACTCTAACCATAACACATCTGATTGGCTAAGCAGCTGGTGACGTTTTGCAAAACGGTGAGGATTGGATAAAACGAAGGCGTTTTTGAGCGTGGGGAAAGCAACTTTGATAGTTGATTTCCCTGGAGCCTCAGTGATCGTTTGCGTTAATTGGCATTTATAGGCAAGACATGCGGTTTGGTGAGGACTTAGACTACTCACAAGCGTTACGAGTAATTCTAGTCACAAACACAGTAATTTTCAAGTTAAAATAGACGTGATAAAAATAATAAGAAGTTAAACCTAGAATTCAGTCATTATATTTTGCATAGTTTTCGCTCAGGTAAGCACTGCTTTCCTTGCTTTCCCTCACCGATCGTCACTGATAAGCTGTGACTTGATTTAACGTGCCATAGGAGCAAGGCATGGGAGGCATATTTTGAGATGGAAGATCCAAGGATGGAATGGAAGATTTGGATGATGGGATGGAAGAAGGTCTTCCATCATCATTCGATCATTTATTTTTAATCTAGGCTACGTATCATGGCACAAAACAATTTTTAACTTAAATGCGTAAAATTTTGATATGATGGTCAGAAATAAAAACAACTGAACTGAACTTTCTATCCAAAACTAAATTTTGTTTCTTGAAAACAATGACATTTTTCCTGTTTTTTTTTAACAACGCGACCGACGACCGTTAGGCGTTGCAGTAGAAAACATTATTTCGCACGTAATTTCATTGCGGTTCGGTAATTTAAATGTGCTGCAGCGCTCTTGCATGATTCGACCAGTGCGCAAGACATGGGGCTACATAAAAATATTAAGAATGGCGTGCACAGTAACTTACAGTGTTCTTAAATATTGAGCCGTGTGTAAGGGCATAGCTAGGGGGCGCGCCCCCCAATCCAACAACTTGATGAGCGATATATTGCAACTTTTGTACATTTTGGACAAATTTTTCAATAAATTGCGGCTAATTGAATTCACTTTAACAATAATTTAGCTGATTACGAAGTAAAACCAATATTATTTAACATCATGCCCAGTGGCGTACGCAGGATTTTCTCAAGGGGGGCATTGAGAGTAGCGTAGCCAGGAATTTTGAAAAGGGGGGTTTCGACGACCGGCGGGCGAAGCCCGACGGCATTTTCTCTTAAGACGACACTCAGCGGCGGGGGGTCTGGGGGGCCTCCCCCAGAAAATTTTGAAAAATTACTTTGAATTTGGTGCATTCTGTGAGCATTTTCAACAAAAATGTGGGTATGAATATTTCTGTAAAATGGTGCTGTCAGGTGACATAGCAAAAGGATAAGATCATGTTTTCTTCGGCATTTTTCGGAAATAAAGCTAAGTCTCTATGTTTTCTTGCTGTTAATTCCTGGCTGAGATGTTTGGTATTGGCAAAACTCGCTCTTTTAATGCAGTTTTGTTTAAAATTAGGCAAGTTTTTTTTAGACTGAAACCATCATTCCCAAGCATAAAGAGACTGAAAGCATCATTCTCAATATCGTGACGTCACACGCGTGCCAAAGTGGGGTTGTAACCCCCAAGGCCCAACCCCCCCCCACTTGGCTATGCCACTGGCCATTGATATCCCTAGTTTAGACTTTATCCATTTCTCTCTCACTAATCACTATAATAGGCTTACAGAACACTATGCTACATTGGCATACTTGGGGTGGGGTAGGTGGATTGGGCTATGTATTTCGTATTGGCTTAGTCTATAAAACAACATTGTTACAGTAATTGCTTTGACAGAGCAATGCAAAACATATTAAATGCTTTAATCTACGTCGTTAACTTCTAAAACATTTTTAACGGGGGGGGGGAGGGGCATGGCCCAATGCCCCCCCCCTTTGCGTACGCCACTGATCACGGAATGGCCCGTTTCGGCGAGTCCGATTCGGCGAGTCCGATTCGACTAGTCCGATTCGGCGAGTTCCCTATTCGGCGAGAGCCTTTTTCGGCGAGTGCCCTATTCGGCGAGTTTTTGAAATTTTTAAAAGGAAATTATCGGGTACCGTAGCCTAATTGCAATTGCCGTTTTTACATCGTTTTAACGTCGCTAAACGTTGAAATCGTGCAGAAAGGAATAAAAATAAAATGTTTGAACTATTAAATTAAAATTCGTCATGTCAGTTCAGTTATTTTTATTTTTGACCATCATATCAAAAACAATGCACGTCAACATAGCAAAGGTAGAAGCGACAATTCACGTCAACATAGTAAAAGTGTAGAAAAAGGTAGAAGCGACAAAACGCGAACGTTAAAACGTGCTTGTGACCGAAGTAAGTTATTGAGTTGAAAGAAATTTGGCAAGGTTGCATCACCTTCAGAAAAATTTAAGATATGAAGGAAAAATAAAACAAAGAAAATGTTACAAAAAAAATAATGTTTATGTCTATAAGTTAGTACTTTTGAATAGTTAAAATCATAGGCGCCATCTATTTTTTGGCCGTGGGGGGCGAAAGCGTGTTTCATCAGCAGCAACGTAAATTCAGCGAAATGTCACGCAGATGGATGACGTAATTATGTCGTCACACTAGGATTGCTTTTATTGCCACACTCGGAGTTATCGCTACGTTCGACCTACCGTTAATTATTATAAACAAAGCTCGACCAAAACACATGCTATGCGTCTGAGTTGGCTAGCGGTTGATGGACTGCGACTCTTTGAGCTAAGCTCAACATAAAGTTTAGCAACGAACTAGATTTATTAGCATGAAACAAGAGACGAAAAGGTTTACTAAAAGGTATACTGTAAATGGAATGAAAATACTAACTTGATCATATGCTTGAAAATATACCTGTTGAAAGCAAAATCATTCATGTTTACATCAATTCAACAGCAACAGCAACGTCACCTTTAATAAATTTAAAAGTTGCTGACATCCGTAAACAGCCCTTGAAAAATAGTTACAAAGAGACGTTTGATTAAGTTTTCGACTTGACATTGCTCCCTTTTCACTACAATATCGCAACTTATGGCTGACCAGCTTTCAAGTTTCAATTCGCTGTAATACGCCCGTTTTCGTGTTGCAGATGAAACAAAAGATGCGCATATTCCCCGCCTTTGATCGGGTTTCTATGGCAACGGACGTGTGTGCGCCATGCAGTTTGCGCGAGTCCGTTGTTGTGTTGATTATGCCGCTTGTGCGACTGTGGGCAGTGCGGTTTGTACCAGCCCTTGTTACGTTGGTTAGTGGAAACCTCGGGCCGAGACTTTAAGTTCATTTTCACAGCAAGCGATTCACTGCCGCGACAATTCTCTGCAGAGGTTTCGACTTTCGAAAGCGACAGCAAGGCTGTTTGCAAGCGCATTAAGTTAAACGCACGCTGCGTCAACGTAGCAAATTATGTTGTTTTTGGGTGCATTCAACATCTGATGACATTGAATCGACGCAAAATGGTAGATTTTTGCTATGTCACAGGCAGCAAAATCAGTCATTTTTACATTGATTCAACGTCTGCAGACGTTAAATCAACGTAAAAATGACAGATTTTTTTTTGTCTGGGGTGGGATTGTAGCATCGCTGCTCGTTCTAGTGATTATTTACTGCGAAGCTGTTGCGGTCTGCATTTAAAAATGTTTTCCTGCTGCCGATCGCTAGTTCATCTATTTTTTTATGTATCAATGCCGCATAAAAAGTTGCTCCCACGCGGAAATATGCGTGGGGGCCTGGCCCCCACGGCTTAGGCGCCTATGGTTAAAATGATTAGTTTGGATCAACAAATGTGTGACCTACACTCCTACAGCTTAGATTGAAAGGAAATTATCGGGTAGGCTACCGTAGCCTAGTTATCCCGACTAGCAAAAATTTGTTCCAAAAACCCAGTTAGCCTAACAGTTCATTTTTACATTGTAGTAACAGAATGGAAAGGCTAACCAAATGTGTGGCCTATCGTTTTAACGTCGCTAAACGTTGAAATCGTGTAGAAAAGGGTGCTTTTGCTGACTAGGATACGTTGAAACTGAGAAACATTCACAGAAGCCCTACGATACGTTGCATTTTTAAGATAATGTATTCAGACGTTGAATCAATGTACAAATGAAATGTTATGCTAAATGGGTTCTTGGAACAAATCGTAGGGCTTCTGTGAATGTTTCTCAGTTTCAAAGTATCCTAGTCAGCAAAAGCTCCCTTTTCTACACGATTTCAACGTTTAGCGACGTTAACACGATAGGCCACACATTTGTTTAGCCTTTTCATTCTGTTACTACAATGTAAAAATGAACTGTGTTTTTGGAACAATTTTTTGCTGGTCGGGATAATTAGGCTAAGGTACCCGATAATTTCCTTTCAATCCAAGCTGTAGGCCACACATTTGTTGGTCCAAACTAATCATTTTAACTATTCAAAAGTACTAACTTATAGACATAAACATGATCTATTTTTTTTTTTTTTGTAACATTTTCTTTGTTTTATTTTTCCTTCATATCTTAAATTTTTCTGAAAGTGTTGCGACCGTGCCAAATGTCTTTCAACTCAATAACTTACTTCGGTCACAAGCACGTTTTAACGTTCGCGTTTTGTCGCTTCTACCTTTTTCTACACCTTTGCTATGTTGACGTGTATTGTTTTTGGTATCATGATCAGAAGGAAAAACAACTGAACTGACATGACGAATTCAAGCACGTTTTAACGTTCGCGTTTTGTCGCTTCTACCTTTGCTATGTTGACGTGTATTGTTTTTCATATGTTGGTCAGAAATAAAAACAACTGAACTGACATGACGAATTTTAATTTAATAGTTCAAACATTTTCTTTTTATTCCATTCTGCACGATTTCAACGTTTAGCGACGTTAAAACGATGTAAAAACGGCACTTATAATTAGGCTACGGTACCCGATAATTTCCTTTCAAAATTTCAAAAACTCGCCGAATAGGGCACTCGCCGAAAAGGGCTCTCGCCGAATAGGGAACTCGCCGAATCGGACTAGTCGAATCGGACTCGCCGAATCGGACTCGCCGAATAGTAGCAGACCCCACTGATCATGCCAATTTTGAGGAAAAATTTTGACATTGTTGGGTCAAAAATGACTACCAAAATGAGCTATTTTTGGTCAAAAATAGTCAAAGTCTTCGGGGGAGACAAATTTTGCTTGACATCTGTACTTCAAACTTTGGCATTATAACTTGCAAATTTATGTTTACATAAATGCACTGTTAAATATCATCTTCATCATATTATAACTTACTGCGTCTGGTTACACTGTAATTGTAGGCTAACTGGTAGAGTATAGTACAGTAATGAAATTAGTAGCCTACAGTCTGTATTACACAGGGAGACCACAATAATAGCAAAAAAATTTATGTCTAATGTTATTTAAACACTCAAGAGCCAGATATGAAGGCGGCAGGGTAGGCTATTCATGTTTTGCATCGATAAATCCTGGTAGGCATCATCCACGTTGTTTGAATCAGGCGGTGGTAACTTCTTTAGTGGTTTCGTTGGTGATTTCGCTAAATCAATGAATGCCGGATTGGATTTGGATGTTGCTGTTTTCGGGTTTGTTACTTTCCTAAAAAGTGGAAGTAGACACGAAATCATTAACCGAATCAACGTGACATGTAATCAATTTCCTAAAAAGTTGTTATAATTATAGCCTACTATTATACAAGATACATTCTATAAATCTATAAGTTACAGTTATACGTTGGTCGTCGAGTTATTATATTACTGTAAAATTCGTGAATGTTAGGCTACATAAATTGTCTTGTTTCTCTGAGTTTGTCCTGTTCAAAAAAACAGTTTGCGCTTCTGGGCAGAAAATGATGGTTCGGCACAGACTAAAAAATATTTGTTAGCAACAAGGCTAAGCTAAAACAAAGTTGAAATCAGAAACATAGTTTGACCACACTTCAGCAGAAAAACGTACGGCATTTTACCAGACTTAGGCTAGGCCTACTTGGAAGTGAGGGTACGTTGATAAGCCTTCAACGCCTCTTTTGCTAGCGGGCTGTGTTCTGAGACAATTTTGTCCGTTGAGACATTGCAATTCTTGTGAACAGAACCAATGTGTGCTTTTGATGTTGAAGTATTGAATCTTCCAAACCAAAATTTACTTTTGTTTTGCTCAAAGCAAACTAAGCAAAAGGACATCAACGTTTTTTCATGTCCGCTTTTCGTTCTTTTTTTACTTACTCCTCCACAAATATCCTGTTTTGATCGCCGTTTAAGAATAAGTATTAAGCACGTCTGAAAAATATGAAAATCATTAAATAACGACACCAGTTTGTCAATGGGTAGCCATCATAGGCGTAAATCCCGGAGAGAGGAGAATTATTCCCCCTAAAAGTTTGGCGGGGGGATGCAAATATTCCCCAAAATTTTCTCTTTGTCAGCAACGTCTTCACAATGATCTGAGATTGGTGAAAAACTTCAAGATACTAGGCCTATTCATGATACTGACTCAGTCTGTGTAGCCTACAGTATCTGTGCTGTAGGCCTAGGCTATAGGCCTACACATACACAGCCTAGCTAGCTCTATTATTATGACAGCATAATAGGTTAGCATAGGCTAGGCTATAACTAACTTTTCTAAACCGGAAGGATACCACTAGCCTAAGCTTATCATGCCTAACTGTAGCCTACGTCGAAGCTCAGTGAACTTTGTCATTGCTACTCAAGTTCAACTGTAAATCAACGGATTACCTGATTTTAACTAAAAGAATTGAGAACAACTCACTCACTGCACTCACGTCCAATTCCCAAAATGGCGAAAATAGAAATCAAGCGACAGAAAGGCGAGAATGGGAAAGGGAGTGAGAGGGGGTTCCTGGTGGCGAGTGACGACGGAAACCAGCTGATCATCGTTATTCCAATCATTTTTAGAACTTTTGAAAGGGAATGTTAATAATATTTTCTTTAAAAGTGCTAAAAACAAGAATTCCCTTTTTAAGACAAAATTTCCTTGTAAAATTGTTAAAAATCCTTAAAAAATCCTTCCGATCTTCATTTCCTTTTTTTATCCTTCGAAGCGTTGAAAAATCCCAATTTCGGGATAAAATCCTTCAAAGTGGAAGCACTGCGAGGGTGGGAAATTTTCGTTGTTACGTCACATAAGGTGAAACAATGGAACATAAATTGTTGATTTTCTCGATTTAACAAAAACTCACGAGTGGTTTTTGCATAAAACGATAGAATTGTTGCGATTATTTAGTTGCATTCTCGCGGCTGGCCGAAGCGATTTTGCGCGGCTGAGGTTGTGATTTTTAGTGAATTGCGCGGCTGCGCTTGTGATTTTTCGTGAATTGCGCGGCTGACACCGCGGCTGGAAATTGAAGTGCGCGGGGGATTTATCCCCCGCGCAGGCCAAACTTTCCAATGTGGGTACAGTAGATCGTATGGTTGTCTCGTCTCCCTGTCAGTAGGCCTATAAGAACTTTTGCATTGTTTATATTACTTACATATTTCAAACATGAACTAAGTTTCCAGCCTATGCTTTTCTACTTAGTACTGCCTAGCGAATAGTGATGCACCATCTTTTTGAATTATATATTTGTTGGATTTTAGACCTAGGAGCAAGTATACCAACTGCATATTTTATATCATATCATGCATGGAGGATAATGTACAATTGTACATATAAATAAATTAATTAATGTATTATATATTGTATATAACTTATGATGAAACTATAACAAACTCAAATGTAAGGGGAAAATTATTTTGCCACGCACTGGATGAGGCATCGCAGCTCTCAGATACTAGAAGTTCATCCATTCTTAAAGGCTGGCTGCTACAGCAGTCCTCAAACCTATCGTCCCCTCAAACCAGAATACAAAACCGAGTGACTTAAAAGAAGCGTTGAAGGATGGCAAGGAGTTATGGTTCATTGGGATGGAAAAATTGTTCCATCAATAAACGGGAATGAGGAAGAAGAAGATAGAATTACAATAATCGCCACCTGTAAGAATGATGTAAAGCGTTTAGGTGTTTCAACGTAGAAAGGGGTACAGGGGCTCTGATTTCCAAGCGTGTTTTCGAGGCTGTTGAAGAATGGAGTTGGAATGATGTGATTGTTGGGATGTCATTTGACACTACAGCTTCAAACACTGGGTCTATTAATGGAGCTTGTCACTTGCTGGAAAGGGAAATGGAATGTAAACTGGTTTGGTTAGCCTGTAGGCATCACATACACAAAATTATATGCGGTGATGTATTTTCTGCTGTCTCTGGTTCATCTTCAGCTCTAACCATTTCGTCGTTTAAATCGGTGGATGGCCAAGATCATTTATGTTATTTTTCGATAAATTAAATGAAATGGCTTGCCTTGATTTTTTTTCATCAAGAAATTGAACTGTGGGATACTCTGGAAAGCTATAAAGTGGCAAAAGATATCGTCAAAGGCTATCAAGTAGTAAACGACTCTGTTGGAAAAGCTGGAAAACTATTTAGTGACTTCAATGTGTCGATGACCCAGGATGAATCACAAAAACAGTTTATTCAAGTTGTGGAAAGACACAGAAAACAATATCCTGGTATCAATCAAAAACAAAAGTTAAATAATCAGCAATAATCGTTGTTTGTAAAACGTTTTATGAACTGTAAATAGTGTTCCTTCTAAGTTTCAAAGAAGCATGATTTTTGTCCAAACTGGGGTTAAATCATGTACAAATATGCAAAATTCTTTACTTCATAGTAATCTTTACTTTGTAGTTTATAGTATCCATCCTTTCATTTAAATTACTTTATAGGGAACAGTGACTATAAAAAATTTCGTACTGAAAAAATGACATATATATTGTCTCCTCTTACATGGTTTAAGGTTGAGATTTTTGAAAAAATGAAAAATTCTAGGCAGTACTTACAGTAAACAAATCACTATGAAACTTTGGGAACTTAACTTTTTAACCATTTGGAGCTCAAAAATAAATGAGCACTTAAAAAAGAAAAAAAGTTTTTTTTTGGACCACCCTAACCTTCAGGCATACCTTTAAGTGTCCTGCCAAAGATACAGCTGCACGCTCTTGAGCGATGTCGAACCGGCGCTCTTTTGATTGTCGTTTCAGTCTTCGAAATTAGCCTCGGCAATCGGCAATTGCCGAGGCAGATGCATGAATGGCACATTAGCTTCGGCAATAAAAATTCCGAGGCCACACGAGCGCTTGTAAGGACCACAAGATTACAAAAATAACCCTAATTTTCTTAGACCACACCAGACTAGGAGGTTGATTCAATCTTACTATTGCTTGATTTTTTATTTGGGTTACTTTCTACTTCGCCGGCGCTTAAACACGTGCCCAGCTGGGAGAATTGAATCTTTTATAGAAATATCACCGTATTTGCATTGATTCAACGCCAGTAGACGTCAAATTATTGTAAGCATTTACTCCTTATCGCGCTTTGCCTTCCGTTATCTCGTCCAGCTGTATCAGAAACGATCGCGCCGCTTTCACAACGAACCACACAACATCAACAGTCCGTCGAATACATGGAAGTAAAGGTTAACGCGTTAACCTTTAGAGTGAGCTTTGTTAATTGCGGTTTGTGATAGATGTGTGGTTGCGTAACAACAACAGGTGCAATTTTATGCGCTGACAATGCTCATGTGAACTTTAAAAAAAGTTTGCAACCTTATAAATACTGGCTTAATTGTTACGCAAAAGTTATTCTTTTATTGAATGCTTGTTCTTTACCAGTGTCATTGCCAATATAAATCATGGTAAAGGAAGATACAGTTAAAAAGTGGAATTTACCTGCTATAGGTTATGAAACACGAAACAGAGGGGACAGAAGGAAAAGTTAGTGTAGTATTTTACAAAATTTGTAAAGAATTTTGTGACGGAAACAAATTGGAATTAGAAAAGCTACGGGCCCACTTAAAAAAGTAGTACAAAATTGGATAAATGGTACTTCGGCAGTAAAGAAAAGTAATGCTTCCGATCATATGACTTCGCGCATTCACGAACGAGCAGTTTTGCGTCTTCAAGAAACTAGCACCAACAGCGAAAGTTGACTCCAGGGGAGACTGTAGCATGTGCTGTTTCGAGTACCCAAAGTAACATTCTTCACCATATGTGACTGCAACTCCACAATGTTCTGTAATTAATTGAGATATGTGTCGTTTTGCCTCTTTCCAATGCGGAAGTTGAGCGTGTGTTTTCTTCATTTGCAAGAATGCTCAGCAAAGACAGGTATATGGAGTAATAAAATTACGTATGATAAATTGATAATCTATAGCAGGCATGGCCAAATGGCGGATCGCGATCCGGTTCCGGATCTTTTCAACTTTTTTTGTGGATCTTTCAAGTTGGCTCTGAAAAAAACTTCAAAGTATTTATTTTAAAAATTGCTAATTTTTTTTACTTTTTTTTTAAATATTCATCTTCATGAACTCGTAAAAATCGCTGTAAGTAACAGGAAACCACGTTTCGATAGTATTGTAAAATCAAAGCCCACTCATCATTTTTCTCTCTAATACCAGACCTGTTCATTACAGCACACTCATTCACTGATTTTTAATCAAATTATGTATATATCGTATCTTGACGCCTTGTTTTAGATGTACCCAAATAATTCCATCTTTTTTGTATGATACAAAAGGAAAAATGCACATCTTCAGCCAGTGGCGTAGCCAAGGGGGGGTTTTGGGGGTTACAACCCCCCCCCCCCCTTTGGCACGCGTATGACGTCACGAATCACGATATTGAGAATGATGCTTTCAGTTTCTATGTCTCTAAAACAAAGTTTGCCTAATTTTACACGAAACTGCATTAAAAGAGCGAGTTTTGTCAATACCAAACATTCGAATATCTCAGCCAGGAATTAGCAACAAGAAAACATAGAGACTTAGCTTTATTACCGAAAAATGCCCAAGAAAACATGATCTTATCCTTTTGCTATGCCACCGGACAGCACTATGTTACAGGAATATTTATACCCCCATTTTTGTTGAAAATGCTCTCAGAATGCACCGAATTTAAAGTAATTTTTAAAAATTTTCTGGGGGAGGCCCCCCAGACCCCCCGTCGCTGGGTGTCGTCTTCAGCTCATTGTGGATCACTAAGTTCTCAGATTTGCCGGTAGTGGATCATGGCCAAAATTATTTGGCCATCCCTGATCTATAGTATATATGTGTATGAAGATTTACCAATGAAATGTAATTTATTACGTACTTTTTGGTTTACACTGTACTAAATCAAGGATAAATGTATGAAAAGTAGTTAGGCTGTGTTGTTGAAACTGTGTTATTCTTTTCTCTAGAATGCGTCTCAACAATGATAGCCAAAAAACACTAATGCAAGTGCGATGTGTAGGAAGAGACATTCCTCCCAGTCGATATGCTACAGCCATAGATTTGTTCCTTAGTCAACACCCTAATGGAGTTTTGCGAAAGAGAAAGAGGCGTATTGATGGGTATCAAAGCACGAAAGCCGCAAAACGTGGACGCTTCATTGCGAACGACGAAGACAGTGTAGATTTACAGCCAAGCGTTGAGCCTCTTGATGTGTCTGATTCCAGTGATGACGAGACAACCTCATCCTCCGATGCAGCATCTGATGATTCCGATTCTGACTAGTTCTTTATCAAACAGTATTTGTGTTGCTCGCAGTATTCCAATTTTGCCGAAATTATGTTAGTGTAAACGCAAATCGAGGCAATCTTCTCGCAGGGATCTATTAATTTGTTGCCGGTACCTGGTTGAGCAATTAACGCTATTTTACGATAATTCATCATCGCTAGATGTCGAATAAATGTAAAACAAATGTAAATTTCTTATTGGGCATTGTTGTTACACAATACAACCGATCGGGAAAATTAAATCGATTTGTGCTGACTCGAACGTTGAATCAACCCCAAATTAACATACTCCCCCCCCCTGAGTTATTTAACATGAATTATCGTAACAGCGTGCGTAGGTATCGCTTTGCTCGCTTTATCGCTATTTTTGATATTATTACATCACAACAAATCAAACAATGTGGTCTTGATAGACTACTCTACTACATTTTTTGCTTCTCATTTTACATGTTGTGGTAGCCTACAATTTTTTCGTAATAAACGTTCACAGCTCAACTTTTGCCGTTTGGCCTCGGCAACGTTTTTGCCAAAGTAAAAATATGCTAATTTTGAAGACTGCGTTTCAAGGCTCTCACCACTCGGCTATGCAGCAGACAGTATGTAGTATGATTTATCAGTTGTAGTTCTGGACGGACTTTTGTTTTCTATTTCCATTTTAATGATATGTCGATAATATTACTATATGTTATGCAACATATTGCTTTGAGAGTTTCATTCTTTTATGTGGTGCTATTGAAACAAATAAATTGGCAAGACTTGGTTCAATATGCATAGATAGGCGTTAGGGATGGGCGTTTTAGAATAATTTACACAATTTTGCTCAAAACAGTTGTAACACTACAAAAACCTTTTAAGCTTTTTCTTAAAAGCGTTCATAACAAAGTGATCATGTAGCCTATATCAATTTGTTGATTTACTCGACTGTGAAACAGCATGGAAATGCCATGTATCCATTGCGTAAGTCAGGGTTTCCCTAACTTTTTTTGAGCTGTTGCCCACTACCTGAAATTTGTCTTTTTGCAAGCCCCAATCATATTTCAGATTAATTTTTCTGCTCAACCTGCGTGGAAGGGTTGTACAATCCAAAAAAGCAATAAGCGTTAAATGGAAATTGTGGTGCAGCTGATTAGGCAATTGAGAAGGAGATAATTATTTTGAAAGACTTTCTCAAGTTGATTTTAAAAGTTGTTCTCCATTCAGCGTAAAATGACAGTTGACAATGCAGTCTCTGAAAATCTTGGCGAACAAGAAACTCTTTACACACTAGTCATTACTTTTTCTTTATTTAAAATTATTCTTGCTAAATATCTTAAAAAAGACACCAACATTTTGCGAAGGGTGATATGTGATTTGTAAAAGATGCAGAATTCGGGAATAGCTGTATGACTGCAAATTTTAACATAGTGCAATTACCAGGATAATGTAGTAACCAAGAGTTACAATTTCTTTACAATTATGTCTTTTTGTGGCATATATCCTTGGCAATAATTATGTGGCAGAGGATGTATGTGTTGGATTTTTTTGTTATGTTGTCGCAGACCAGTAATCGACAAACCATAGTTTGGTAAACACTAACTTAAGTTATGGTACCGGTACCTCAAATATCTAAGCACCAATTTTTTTTAATAAACTTTTGTTTTATGTTTTAGGCAGTATTGTTTGAATGAAGCTTGCCACCTTCTTTTATGATTATATGCCCAAATTGGTCACATGGGAATATCAGGATTGCTTCCTTTTATAAAAGAGGCGACTGAGCCCATTCATATTAATAAGTATGCTGGACAAGCTGTTGCTGTGGATACCTACTGTTGGATACACAAAGGCTCATTTGCTTGTGCTGACAAGCTAGCAAAGAAAGAAAGAACCGATCAATATGTGAAATATTGTTTAAAATATGTTGATATGTTAGAAAAGTTTCGTGTGAAACCAATTTTGGTATTTGATGGATGCCGTTTACCTTCCAAGGAACTTGTAGAACAAGAAAGACACAATAAAAGGAAACAAAATCTTGACAAAGGAAAACAGCTGTTGAGAGAAGGCAATGCTTCAGCAGCTCGAGATTGTTTCACAAAATGTGTTAGTGTAACTCCCGTAATGGCTCTGGAGGTTATGGAAGCTGCAAGAGCCAGAGGAATAGATTGTATTGTTGCTCCTTATGAAGCTGATGCCCAACTTGCTTATTTTTCGAAAAATGGAACAGTTCAAGCAATAATTACTGAAGATTCTGATTTGCTCTGTTTCGGCTGCAAGAGTGTGGTTTTTAAAATGGACCTAACTGGCAGAGCCCAAGAAGTTACAGTTGAAAATTTAAAAGCTGTCAAAAACCTTGCTGATTTTACTCCTGACTTATTTCGGCATATGTGTATTCTTTCTGGCTGTGATTATCTTCCCAGTGTTAAAGGTGTCGGTCTGGCAAAAGCATGTAAAGCTTTGAAGTTGTCTAAGAGCAAGGACGGATACCTGGTTGCAAAGAAGCTGCATCAGTATATTAAATTAAATGTTCCTGTAAAGTCCAGTTATGGATCTGAGTTTAGTAGAGCAGATCAAACATTTCTTTACCAGCTTGTATTTAATCCTCTCACAAGAAAACTGCAACCTTTAAATGAATATCCTCCTGATATAATCCCTGCTAACTTGGAGTTTGCTGGTCCTTATATGCCAGATGACAATGCCTTTCAGGTTGCTCTAGGAAATATTGATGTAAATACAAGATTAGTGATTGGTCATTTTGAATTGGACTCATGGATTATGAAGCGAAAACCTTTAGATAACCTTCCAAGTATTTGGGTTCAAGATAATGATACTTGCGTGAAAAAGAGAAAACGAGATGTTGTCATACCGCCATCTGCCATAGTTCATGATTGGTCACTTACAGACAAAGCATCTTCACTTTCAGCTGATGAAGTACTTAAAGCTGTGGTGAAAAAGACTTCTATCAAAGACAGTGCAGTTGCTTTAACTGCAACTTCTAAATCAAATGAAAAAAGTTGGAGCATGAATGCAGAAAACATATCAGAATTATTAAGTTCATATCATTCATATAAAAAGTGTGATTCAACAGCGGAAAATGCCAGCAAAGATAAACTTCAACCAAAACGCATCGTTAAAAGTAGATTTTTTGTTTCACAGAGTAATTTGGAGTCCTCAAAAGAAAGCATTGACTGTGTTCCAGAATCTGAGTTGTCAAGCCTTGACCAGAGTTTACAGATTGATGACAAAACTTCATGTGAAGATGCAGCTTTGGACAGTATTTTATCTGAAATATCAACACAAACCAATGAGGATTATTCTAGTTCTCGCTTGAAGCGAAAAAATCCATTTTCTAAAATTAACAACTCATCAACAAAATGTAAAAAAGTGATCAACAGCGGTGGAGACTGTATGGATAAGTTTTCAAACAGAAGAAAGAAAAAAAGATTAACTCTTCCTGATCTTAGCATCTGTAAAGCGCGCCATCAACCACTAGACGATCCTAGTGACGACTTTGCTGATGAAACTATTCCATTACTTGATGAAAAAAAGCCAGAGATCGAGGTGAATCTGAAGAATCAGCAATGTAGGTCATCAATCGAAACTAACTTATTACGCCGTGTTGAAACTTTTCCTAGGAACCATGTGATATGTGATGAAAACATCCCAATTCTGGATGAAGTTGATCATGGAGGAACCTTGCTGCACAAAAGTTTACAAGAACTACGAGCAACTAAAGATGAAGACTGCGTTATTGAGGTTGAAGATTCCCCACTCAAATCCAAGATAATTTTAAGTGATCACTCACTTTCTGATGATGAACACACCGATAATGTTGTTCAGGGACCACGTAAGAGAAGACTAGGACTTCCAATGCGAGGCCATTTTAAAAGTCCTGTGAAACTTAATTTGTCAAAGTATTTTAGCGGTTCAAAAGCTAGTGGTTTGCGTCATTCAAAAAAGAAACTAACCAACAAACAACCTTCCATTACCAGTTTTTTTAAATCTAACCCTTAGTTCAACATCATTTATGCAATATGCGTTTGTTTACCTAACGTTGCTTTGGTGCTGTTCCCGTATTTTTTATACTATTTCTCAATAATGCATTGAAATATCTGACTTGATTGATCCTGATAGCTTAGGATTGATATTGCTGGGCTATTGTTCTGAAGTATTGTTGCTTTTGCCTTGACTTTGACCATCAAAGTGTTTTGATTGCACTCGGTTTACGAAACGTGATGGGACTCGCCTTTTGGTATTCAGAAGACATGCACAAGAACCCATTTGGAAAACAGCATCTCGATCAAATCTTGCTTCCGCAGCTTTCATGGGCTTCGGTTCGATCGTTATTTTTGCAATCTTTGTTGTATTGAAAAAAATTCCCTAAAATTGATCCTCCATCTTTTGCGTTCGGAGTGAAACTGACAGCTGATTAAGGCGATGACAATTATTTTGCACCAAATCATATTTTGTGAGAACAAGCTTATCTAAAAACAGCACTAACCTTCAGCAAAAGCTTTCTCATTCAGCCATTGATCATTAAATCCATTCCTCTTGTCTAACATCAACACATAAACTTGGCGATGTGATACCATCGTCCCTTTTTTCGTTTGCTATTTTATCAATTTATTATTACTGCATCCCTAGGTTTCTTGCTGCTAACTTTGCTGTTTGTATTGCTTGCGTAACATTCTATGCTGCTACAGTAATTTTCACTGTCATTTGAATGGTTGAATACATGTTTTGAATTTCATTCCATACAGTGCCAAATAGGCTTGATTTAGGTCTCAATTGATGCATTGTACCTCATATTAAAAACTTTCAATACTATTTCCTTAAAATATTATGGTGATTGATTGAATCCTTATCCTCGGACTGAGAAAGCTTCTTTGAGAGCTGAAATCGCATATTGTAAACGGAGGCTTAAATTGAACCACTGACGCAGGCCCAGTCACCGAGTTTGACAGAGTGAAGTTTCCTATTGTCTAAATTACATTCACTGCTGAATGGAGAGCAGTCCTTGAAATGTGTTGCTCAAGCGCACTTCTCTAGAGTCGAACCAGCGCCGCTTGATCTTGCAGTTTCTTCGTTGGCAAAATCAGGCGCTCAACCAACTGAGCTGTCGGGACGGTACATGCACAGGGTAACTTTTACACAGGCACGTACAGTCGTGCACAGTTCAAATTTGACTGGAGGCCAATTTGCTACGATTGATCGCAGTCAAAACATCTAGCATATAGTCTTTCGTTATTAAAAAAGTGACCATTCTTGCATGCTAGTATTGTGGACAGCAAACATTCGGTTGCCCTGTTCACCATTTAACGGCTAATCCACCCGCCGAATGACAAACATGGCTCCAACGCGTAGCTTCGTGCCATGATGTATTGCTTCACAAGAATGGCGACATTGTCTGGAAACTAAAATATTCACCCGTGTTCGTTTATTGTAAATTGATCACAACAATAGAAGCATGGTCATTGGTCAGTGTGCCATGGATGTCCAAATCGAGCTAGACGCAAACAATTTTATTGATTGGTTGAAAATAAGATTTGGCAAGAAACGTCCTCCCAGCACAACCAAGCTACGGTATGTGAACAAATTCATCATAATTTTGTCCGGATCTAATCAATTGCGATGTCCTCTCGCTTTGAAGCAATGCACCGGAGCTCTACAAGTTGATGGTAACGACAACAAATTTCACAAGAAAAGCGATCTTGTATCAAAAAGCACGGAATGACTGGCGTCAAGTAGCTATGTGACTTATGCGGACAAACAGCACCAACGAATCAAGACAAAAATGGAAATCGGTAATAGCTGTACATAGCAGGTAATACTGTGGACATCGGTAAATTGTAACAAGACAAAATAGTACAATCAAAAACGTCTTAATTATATCCTTATTACTAAAAAATTGTATACCAACAAACCTTAATGGCTTCTTTAGAGTTTTAAACACCTTGGCCTTGGTTCTTTGAAAAAATTAACTTGAAAAAGTGACTCGCAAATTTTGTGTAACAGCCACCAGACAGAAGTCTGTCGGATACTATTGCAACTGATCTCATTTCATTGGCAGGGAACGACTATGACATAAATACTGCACAAAATATACAGCGACTTTATTAATACAACACCAAGCTGGCAAATTTCGTACGAGTTACTTAAATGCTGCAATAGACAAACGTTAACATTACAAAATTTGCTCAAAGCACCTTAATATACAAAGCAGGGTTGGGCCTTGAGGCCCGTAGGTAAAATCTTCAGGGGAGTATATCATATGCAATATTAACGCGCGGTAGAAATAACAAATAAACATCCAAAATTGCAACAACCTAAAAAAATATCTTCGATGCAGAAGCCGTGGCGGTTTTTAAATTTTTATCTTAGATTGTTTACGCGATTACAGTCAGGAACCAGAAATACTATATTTGGTTATTCTTTACACTACTTTAACGAAGTCAAACCGTCGATAGGAGGCTGAGATATGACCTTCATAGAAAATACATCGCTTTGCATAAAACTAAGTATGGTAAGTGAAAATGGCTGCAAAACAAAATATTTCTCTATGTCAAAGCTGCTAAAAATATCGTAGGAAGCACAAAATTGGTGGAAATTTTCAATCGAATGGTTTCATCAAAAACTGCGGTAAATGGATGAAAAAAAGTGAAATCGCTAAAAAGAATTCGATGAGTACAAAATAATGTCGAAATGAGACTTGGTTGTACCATGGCTTTTCACTTAAAAGCATTTTGATGCTGACTGTGCAGTGTGCGTATAACATGAGGTTCATTTTAAGTGAAGTACAAATTGCACCAAGAAACATGTGATCATTGAGTAAAGAAGTGCAGACAAGATCGCCGTGCATGCAACGAACCACAAACAACCAAAAGTACGCAGTTTCACATTGCACCGTAGAAAAGACATGATTGTATAATTTCTGTGGCATCAGGTAAAGTATTCAATCAAAAGAAACAAAAACACTAAACTATAAAGTGAAAACTAGCGAGGGTAAGTGGAAACACTGCAACCTTTCTTTAATATAAAATGGAGTAAAGTGTCAGTTGATTGCATTCAGATAGAGACACATGATAGAGCAGAGTGTTCTTGTGGTAGCCTGTGTCGCAATGACACATGATGTTACAGAAGAGCAAACTTCAGTTATCTACTTTTTCTGTCTATGGCAACACGTCGCGATAACCTCCCGCACACTGCTCCAGCAAACATGATGCAGATGATCAACAAAGTGAGAACGGACACGATGTAAGATGAATGTCCGGAGTTCACGACCATATCGGAGAGGTCAATCAATCCGTTCACGTTATTCTGCAAAATGTGCGCGCATTGTCTCTTACGTACGTGTCTTATCTTATTTCGAGCTGCTTATTAATTCACTGACAAGAAAATTTTAGGGGGGAAAAAGCTGAAAAGAAAATTTTAGGGGGGCAAACGACATCCAACACGAATTATAATGGTACGAAAACGTTGTAAAAGTATTAAAACATTTTTTTTTTGGAGTTGGGGGTGATTGCCCCCAACCTGTGGTTACGTCCTTGAAAACCAAATCACATACAGATTAGAAATTTTCAATCAAAACCACCCGGCAACCGTGACACGATAGTTCACCAAAGATATAGTTTGTTTTAAAATTTAGGGAAAGGAAAGGTAGTTTGATGTGGAAGGTAATTTGATACACCCCCCTATAGAAATGTACAAAAAATATTAGTCAAAAATACTGTCATTAGGTGGAAGATCTATGAAAATAATGCCTACAAAAATTGCACCATGCAGCTGACTCGTGCTTTTGTGGCATAAAATTGTAAAAGTGTGTTTTTTGAGTATTTTCGTAAAAATTTTAACTCATGATTATTTTCGTCTGGAAAATTAAAGAAAAGTTCCTGAAAGATGAAACCAAACTCATTTGACAGTTCCTTTAAAAGGCTTCAAGGGCATGTCACGTTTTTTCTGCAATGTGCATCCAACCATACAAAAATCAAAATTTTATAACTTTTTTTGAAAAAGGTAAATTGATGTGGAGAAGGTAAATTGATACAGTATATTAATTTCTTTTTTGTGACTGTAATAAATGTTGTCATTGATTTAGTTGATTTAAATAAGTTATTCTTTATTAACTAGACCTGCTACTTTGGGAAACAACTATTATATAGGCTTTCGTAGGCCTACACGCTATCTGCTGTAAAAAATGAGAACAGCGCAAAGCACCCTCATCCTTCCCATGTCCATCCCGCCGGAGAAGCTTCGCCGCACACATAGGTCTCAACAGTCATCCTTGCACCCAAGCACGCCAACCACATATTAAATTTTCATTTATTGCTTTGCTGTCAAAGAGGATTTCTGTGTTAGTTTCCCTGTATCAAATTACCTTCCGGGTGTATCAATTTACCTTCCGTGGTAAATTGATACATTTGAGTGACGTTTTTAAAATTTCAATTAAAAAAAAAGTAACAAAAATATAAAAGTGAAAATGTTTTTAAAGTGTGTAAGGGATCAGACTTTCATTTCAGCTTAAAATCAATAGTTTGTGTCATGTAATTTTCAGTTAACAGACAAAAATGTTAAAAGTGTATCAAATTACCTTCCCTTCCCCTACAGTTAAAGAGTCAATGTTACTTTTGGGTGTAAACCATGCAAGGTACATCAAGAAGGGATAAATAGATTGATGTTGAAACTCTTGCTTTGGCATGAAACTGTTTGACAAAATTGAAACATCCGTTCATGAATTTTGTAAGTCAGTCAAAATGCGCATTCGTATGGATCTAGTATGAAGGTCATTGGCTCTTCATGAAATCAACAGTGAATTCTGCTTGGTAAGAAACCTTTGACTCTGATATTGATTTAATGTGACGACTGACGATGCATAAACAATAAACATTATTAAAAAAACAATAATAAAAACTCTCAATCATACCTTCATCGCCAATTTCCACATTTCTCTTCGCTTTTGCAACTCTTCGAAGCATTCCGAGGTTAAGAAGGATACCTCCACGGCAGTCAGACAAGCGATTACTGTGACACAAGTTCTTTGCTAAAGATTTGTAACCAAAACTAAAGTCCAAAACTAACGTAACCAAAACTAAACTTAAATCATAAGTATAGTAGACAATCGGAAACAGACATTGCCGTCGGCTGCAGCGTGGGTCAGGTGTACGTCAGAAGGCGTACACCGATGCATAGCACTCAAGTCCGCTTTCCCGCAATGCAGGATAAAGATATGAAAAACGAAAAACAAAACGACAACCAATATTTGCTCCACGCCTTGAGTCACACTTGCATATCCACAATGCAGATTGCAGAATGACCAGAATAAAAATTTAGAAATTGTTGCAAATGACAACACTCTGCGGTCAGAAATGTCTGTCGAAAGTTGGTTTCGGGTTTGAATCCTAAGACTCGACATTGAGCATTGAGCAACACTTGTACAAACATTTTAAGAACTGACTTACATCTTCCATGGCCTT
The DNA here is from genome assembly GCF_918807975.1 of Aplidium turbinatum. Lineage (NCBI taxonomy): Eukaryota > Metazoa > Chordata > Ascidiacea > Aplousobranchia > Polyclinidae > Aplidium > Aplidium turbinatum. Next base: position 21,397,030 of record NC_137476.1, on the reverse strand, counting down.
CGGGGACGCGCATGCAATGCTTGGTGAGATCTGTCGAGCAAGCTTCGTATAGCACTGGGTCAGCCATTATATCACTTTGTCCTTCCACAAGAAGACGAGCCACTTCCTGTATAGGAGATAGCAAGATGAAAGTGAAAAGATAGAATCATATTATACACCTAACCAGATATGATATATTGATGTTATTATATTAAAAATAATAAAAACAAATATTGTATTATTATAATTACAAGATATCATGATTTTCTTGCAATTGGCTTGGAATTTTAACATGAATTTTAACATTTTTTGTTTTTAAACTACAGCTTTTAAACTACTACATTTGATTTCATTCGCTCTGCTTGGCTTTGTGCTTGGCATTGAGCACTTTTTATACTAGTATTAATAGTTTTCATTGTTTATTATTTAAATATAATATATATATATATTATAAACTAAACTACATATGTTATAATTTAATGAAAATTCGACGTGCAACCTGCAATTATTTAGACACATTGACTGACGACAGCGCTTTGTATAATTTTCAGAATCCAATTATTCCAACTTTATTTCTAATGCCTCGTCCTTGATGTGCTCGATTCGCAAGACAAAGATGTCGTAAAAATAGTGTGGTGTGATAAATTTTGAACTATTACAGACCAACGGCAAAGTTTGCTTCAAACAGTATTAGAATCAAGCAATCAACTTTCCCTTACCATCATACAGTTAGGATTGTCGGATAGCTTATTCTGAAAATATTGGTTCTTCAAACAGTCGACGACGTTCCTGCCTTCCGTAGGAGAACATAGCTGCTTTATCTGTGACAAGATAGAACTTTGTCAACCCAACATCCACCCATAGATGCGATCACTACAAACTGACAAATACCTTGCCAACAACTGTCGTGGATCACCAAGCAAAGAACATGTGTATCAGGAAGTCATGTGTATCATGGCAAACTTGTCTAACAATGCGGCCACTCTTGTTTAACGCCTAATGAATACCTCATCGCAACTTGTCAAGGTTATGCGTTACATCATTATTTAAACCTATGACCATTCTTCAATTTTTTTTAAATTGAAACAACTGTGGCTTCCTCCAGTATAATCAGTAGGTTTGAAGCCTTTACAAAGACATAACCATGGACTTCTAAATAGTAGCATCTGGACTGGAAACTTAGTGGGCAACAGTAGGCCAAACAGTTGGTACAACAGTTGGCCAACAGTTGGCCAACAGTGGGCCAACAGCCAAGTAACTAACCCTGTTGGCCCACTGTTGGCCAACTGTTGTACCAACTGTTTGGCCTACTGTTGCCCACTGAGTTTCCAGTCCAGATGCTACTATTTAGACGTCCATGACAACTAAAGCAAGCGACGCTGGTACGGGAAGCTCAACAACCACTCACTGTGTTACCCGCTGGCATTCATCCGCAGGCTGTGCGATACGAATTTCGTTTTGGTGAAATGTTAATTTTTATTCACTGAAAAACTTAAGTTGAAATAAACCAAAACCAAGCTGGAGTTTTGCGTGAAAAAGAAACAAACATTTGTGTCGTAACTGTGCCTTTAGCAAACTCCTGTTTTAAGTTCACAGTGAAACTAAATTGCTTGAATTTCCAATCAAATTTAAACCAAGCAAAGCAATTTTGAGCCGAAAGAAAAACAACACTGCTCTAATAAAACTCCCTCAAGTACTTGCATGATGGGGAGCACATGTCACTAAAGGTTTGAGTGTTTCAAAAGAAAAATCAGATTTTGAGATGATTTTACACTGAACACATCGTGAGACTTGATACAATGCAATCAGCCACACTGCATCCACGTTCCGTTCCAGCTATGTCAATTAACAAAGATTGGAATCCACTGAACAAACCAACCAGCTACAATGTGACGTCACTTACTGATGAGAAGCAACGCAAAGTCAGCTGGGGGTCTAATACGTAATTTTTCTCTTGTTCTGCTATCACGAATTCCACGTGGTTGTAGCAGGAAGCAGATAGGCTCTGCAAAAAATAAGAAAAGTTTTACAAAACACCAAACTAATGCCATTCTTTACTTTGTATGGCGTTCGACGTGGAGCCCAGGGAAACTCCAAGCATTAAATCTAGCAAAAGAGAAACCCTGTTTCAAAACACACCTATTCATTACAAAAACTACTAAGTTTCGCCCAAGCTAGTTTTAATGTATGTGAACATGATAACGTGAGACATTAAACGTAAAATAAAAATTGAATTTCGCTAAGTAAAAGAAAGACTCGTACGGCTGAGTGACTGAGCAAAGCGATGCATGTAATTCATCAGATGGATCAGAAATCTGCTTTATTCTCACACACAGATTTCCAACAATCTGTCGCGGTACGAACCTCTTTCGGTGATTTTGAAACAAATACTTTCTTCAGGCATTGGTAGACGATTCCTTCAGGGTCACGTCCATCGTACTGTGCGTCGTTGGCTTCTTGTCTTGCTTCTTGGCACCAGGCATCGATGTCGGCCTGACAGCTTTCCTTCAAGTCGTTGTTCAAGTCAACGTTGGAAAACATTTCCTTTTCACGCTCTGTCACCACCATGCGGCAACTGAAATGGCAATGTCAGGAAGAATGAGGGCATGATTTCACCACAGCTGCGCATCTTTAACAGCAAGCTTAACTAACGTCCAAACAGCGCACTATTTCGAAAGCATTGCACCAAGCAGACAAAATTCGCCCTTTTTACGTTAATTCAGCGTCAGCAGACGTTAAACCTATATAAAAATGATGGGTTTTACCAGATGGGTATGTTTGAGGGATAGTGATCTACTGATTTAATACAGGTTTTGTCCATGTAATAAATTTCGTGGTGATGCAAGACACTAAGAACTAATATCCGGCATTAATTGAATGTAGTAGTAATCCAGTTTTAATCCGGTGTGTCCTCGTCACCAAAGGTGGCCGGATCCACATCCACGTGCTGCAATCGCCTTCACATTTTGCCTTGATATAGACCTGTCAAGCTCTCTAAAGCATCCTTTCTTGTCAAGGCCACCGATAACAAAAAAATGGCACTAGTCGAGTAGCTGTGTTATCCGTCAAGATAATCAATTCACGATACAGTATCGCAACCGCCGCCTTTACCAGTCAATTGAATCCTTACTATTGTGGAACGAACACAACCATGACACTTGCCGGTTTACTCTATACCACGGGATGGTTGGTGTAGCGGGCAGATCATGAGTATACTACTTTCCATCTGCCCTGCACATTGCAGGTAAACCTTTCCACTAAATCCAGACGCAACATTTCCAAAGAAAAACGACAAACACATGCTAGTAAGTGATTGGGTCCAGCTTCTTCTTGCTTATGAGGCAGCAGTTCAGGCAACATCTCCCAATTGTTGCAACCGGAGCAGTGTCTTCATATCAGAGTCTATGAGATCCACATGTTCTGCAGGTCGAAACACTGGACAGTGATTAATGATGTGCTGTGCTGTTTTGACAGTCACCACAAACACAGGCTGGTGAGTCACACAATCCCTAGGTAAACATACTGTGCTTGAAGCGACCAACACCAGTACGGAGGCGATTCAGAGTCACCCATTCTTTTCTTGGCAAGTCTGAGCCAGGTGGTACCGTAGTGTCTGGTGTGACTTGAAACTGGTTGGGCCGTGAGATGGTTTCCCAGCGGTCTCTCCATGACTTCATCAGGTCAAAGTGACCTTCATGAAGCGCCACAACGTGTCGAGAAAAAGGGTGCCTGGAAAGCAGGCGTTGACGTGTGAGCTGTTGTGCGTCAAGGACTACATTGTGAAGGAGATGGCGATCATTGACCTCTGCCTTTAATGCGAGCCGTACGGTGGAATTCTCTCTGCGTAGTTTTGGTGTGGCGATGCCTGAAAGCACTGGTAGTAAGTCTGTGGGAGTTGGACGCAGGCATCCAGTGATTATGTGCATGGTGTCGTTAAGGGCGATATCTACTTTTCCCGCGTGTGCTGCGGCACCAGACTGGAGAAGCATATTCGGCAGCACTGTACACAAGCGCTAGGGCACTAGTGCGCAGTGTTGGGGTTTTGGATCCCCAAGTCGACCCAACTAGACATCTGAGAAGGTTGTTTCTAGCTGATGCTTTGGCACGAACTGAGTCACAGTCCAGGGTCCAGCTGAAGCAAGTCTATAAAGACCACGGCTCAACTGATTTTCTAGCTAAGTAAAAGGAAGCACAAAATATGGTCATTACTATAATAAGGTATAACAATAACATGTTACCTTGGAATAAGAGACGACTTTTTCCGCAACAGACACTCCAAGACAAGTTGAGCATCTCCGTTTTCCAAATCCTGCTTGCAATGTTCTTTTACGTCGCTTTTGCAAGCGCGCATGAGCTTGTAATCCAGGTTGGGATTCTTGAATTCCTCTTCCTGTGGGGTAACATTGGAAGCTTTGGTCATTAGCGGCATTGCTTTCAAAATCGTAATTTCAAGCCAAAATGCAACAGCGAGTAGAATTTCAGAACAACAATAAGTTGATCTCAATCTAGCTTGCACTTAACGCCACCTTGTGGTCTACTGAAACACACGCAACAAAAAAATAAATTTCTTTCAAGAAAAGCAACTTCGATCTGTGAAATCATTGCAAGCTGACACCACGCAATATCTACCTCAAAATTAAACAATGCCTTATAGCAGAGAGGAGAGAGATCACGTTTCTTTTCCCGCAGGCATTCGATCACTTGAGCCTTCCCGGTTTTTATATGGACGCACAACTTCTTCTGGTCGCGTTGGCAATGCGCTTTTAGCTCGGGGTTCAGTTCGATACTTTTGTGCTGAAAAAAAAGAAAAGAAAAATGTTTTGATTACATTTGTGAATGTTGAACGAACGGAATGCACGAATGAACTATTCCAGTTTTCATCAAAATCAAACACCAGATCTTTAACCTGCATCTCGAGTAACAAGTGGGAAGGTTGTCATTTTGCGACACAGCATCCATGCAGCGATTTCTAAAACGCTGTCTATACACCGACGAGGCATGTTTGATTCCAAATTGGAATGCTTGGTTGTTTTTTCGCGGTTAGCTGAAAATCAACTGGTTATCCCGGCAAAAGTTTAAACGATTCACCAGCTCATATTCATGATGCGTTTTTTCTAACAGTTCATTTCAAAACTGCTAAATTTAGAAATAGTACTGCTAATTTGCATTCATCAAATGCTGGCATTTGCACAACAATCTAGAAATAGTTAGTGTATTGTTTAAACTCGCAACATAATATGCTGTAAGTACATTGGCTTCGACACTGTATGTAAAATGACCGTTTCGTAGAACTCATTCGATTTTGTTTTGCCACTCACCGTTTGCAACTTTTCAACCGTCAACTGTTCTTTGCATTCCGAGGAAATCGAACTTTCCTGGGAACCTCCCAACACATCGTTTCGTATTATCACGCTCAAACAACTCACAACGTCCGCTCTGTAGAAAGGAGCACAGAAAAATTAAAGCAACAGAGACCACAGAATTTAAAAGAAGTGGTCAAGTCTTGTCTCTATTGCTTAAGCTTGGGTAAAATTACAACTCCGGGTCTTAAGCTTTTTTCAATAGATGAGCGTTGGTCACTTAAAAGCTTCAGAAAAACATTATTTCCTTTGTCCGCCTCCTCGTTGATGGCAGCGGTTCAACACTCATCAAAAACAAGTGGGTCGGATTTTGAAATTTGCTAAAGTAAAACAAACTTGTCCAATGTAGGACACCGAAGACAGGTAAATTAAGTTTTTGTTTTGTATCTTCCATCAACTACGCGTGGGCTGGTCTGGGGTAATAGAGAACAATTCATCATTAAACTAAGCACACATTACTTTTGCTTTCAAACCTACTTGGTACCCATCTTCTTATCCGCGCAATATTGTCCCACGTCCCTCTTGCAAGCTTTCAAAAATTTGTAGTCGAACTTGTAATCCTTCAATGTGATCTGAAATAGAAAAAATAAACACAATGGTTTGAACACACGGCCGCACAGATCAATTGAGCTGCTTATTATAATCATCCCGCCCATGCTTCAATTCACTCAGTTAAAGGAAAACTTAAACTTATTAAATTAAACAGAAGAAATCTCATGAAACCTGACTGCAAAATTTTCAACCGTCATTTTTTAACTTGATTTCGTTGAATAGACGTTATAAAAGTATCACTCTTCATTGTTGTTCAGATGAAAAATCAGTCGTTCAACATCTCGTCGTTATTATTCGTTTCAATAAAGTGCAAGGCGTCAGGGTTGGAATGGATGCACCAGACAAGCATCTCCCGCAGCGCTAAATTGCGATCCAGACAAATACTGTCACAATACAACTGACCAAGCTTGGCCCAGCCCAGCAAATAAAATAGTTGTCGTGTTATTGTCGCTGGCAAGCTCGTGCATGGCTGTTGGAAATTTAAAGTGTATGGGAAGGCAGTTGTCGTGTTCATCTTTACACATGTCATCAAATAACTTGTCGAAGCAGAGCTGTGCGCCTTAAGTAGGTGTCGAACTTGGGTTCTCTCGACCTCGAGTGTCGGTCAGACACTCATCCCTAGGCCACGATTTCGACTTTATAAAAATAGTAATATTAGCCTGCTCTTCCAATGAGAATTCACGTTGCTTTCAAAATGAAACGTCACGCTGATATAAACACAGACATCCTGAGTCGGCTGCACAGCTGAGTTGTGAGAGCACTTTGTACAGTGTTTGGAAGAGCGCAGGTTCGACATCGTTCAAGAGCGCACGGCTGTGTCTCTAGTAAAACACTTAATGAAACACACGAAAGTGGACACCAAAATTGGATTTTTATTTTTTCATCACTTAATTTCACCACCGGCTGTAAGTCTAGATAAAACAAAAACGTTTTCCAGATGAAACAAAAAATGAAGTCGTAGCTTCCTCTGTCATATTATCCTAAATGCACAAAGACACGCAAACATAGACCAGCGGTGACGTAAAATACTGACCAATTGAAAGTGAGTGACGCCAGCAGCACAACCAGCGCTCTCCATCTCCTCCTTGTGGTCGATCAAACATTCCATCACTCTTCCGTCGTCTTCCGAATCAAGAGTATCCTGAAAAAAGAAATTTTGTATATTGATGATTTCTTGTTTCAATTCCACGGTAAAATCTCTATTTTCAAACATGCAGTATAATGTGCTTTACCGTAAAAACAATAATTTCTTTCCTGTCTTTGTTGGTCTACGCAATAGCCTATCTATGAGAGAAACACACAATGTGAACTTGCACATATTCCAAAATCCCTTCGCAGTTGAGATAATTGCAATACCAAGCAACCAAATTCTCTTACAGAACAATATTTATCCAGCATTGGTTCGCATTCTTTTATCAACATAGCGTCAAAATCTCCAATGTTTCGGCTTTCCATTTGAGTTAGCTTTGATATTTCAGCGCGACAGGGACCAGGGTCCATGTTTTCGTAGTTATCTTGCAAGCAAACCAACTCCTGCAATCATACGTCATCATAAAAATACACCAAGTAATTGCGTACAGATATACAGTGTATGTTGCATCTTATTATTTACATACCAACGCAGAAAATGTATTAAGATTTCTCAAGTTATGCATGCCCAGTTGTAAGTTGGCAGAGCTACTGAAGGCCAGTTAGAAATTCTTCCAGCTTTATGTTAAACAAAAACACATTCAAAACATCAATGTTACAAAACCCAGGTGCTTTTTTGACAAGTAGAAATGTCTGACAAGGTGATAAAGAAACTTCTAGACTTGTCCATACGGCCCTGATGTTTATCACAACAAAACAAAGGATAACCATTAACCAATTTATTGGAGCGGAGTGGCAGATAGATGCGTATCCAAAACAGGATCAATTTATTGCAACTAGGTTCGATTGCTCTACTCTGAGGCTGGGTAGCTAAGGTGCCCTTTGTTTGTCTTCTGTGCTCTACAAAAACATTTTCACACTCAATTCAATTAACATAAATTGATGAATTTAAGTTTTAACTTACCGTTCCTTTCTCGATGGTTTGTTCCGAGCAGAACTGTCCGAGTTCTAATCGGCAATTTTTTTCTATATCTGGGTTCAGGTTGATATCAAGGGCCCGTTGCTTGATGATGCGATGAACTTCATCCTCGCATTCGGGCGTCAACTCACCTTCAATCTGAGCAGTTGCAATATTTGAGGTTAATGATGAAACCGACATGACAATTGTAATTAAGATTAAGCTTTCTTATCGGGATATTTGTCAATAAGCGTACTCGAGTAGTTTCAGAGCGATTCACCGGTACACAACATTGGATTAAGCAAAATGGTTGGGACGCTTGGTTAATCCAATCAAAAAATAAAGAGTCTAAAATGTAGGTATTACACTCATGTTCAGAAAATGTTTCGAAAACCAGCTTAGTATTTTCTAGAACTACTGTTTTCGAAAACCCAAGTGTCATATGCCTTTTACACTTTCTACTAGGGGATGGCTCTTGCATAAGTGATGACGGTGCCAGACAATTCAACTTGGAATGCGAAAGAATTATTGCTGGTTTTGCAATGTAACCAATCGATTGGTTGCTGAAGTAGGAAACTTCATTGCAACGTTTAGTCAAGTATGATCCTTGGCTGAAAATTTAGTTGTAATATAAAAGATGAGAGGACAAAAAAGACGGGATTTTGCAGGAGGAAGAGAAGTGGTTGAAGAACAACTCTCCAAAAAGTTCAATTCATATGTTAGGTTGAAACACCAGAATCTAAACATAAACGTGCCTGGTATGACAAATATCTAGGAGTAATTTCAACTTTGGAACTCTCGCCTGGGTCTGGTTGTACAAAAAGGTAAAAGATTAAGCACCTGTACCGTAACTTAATGGTTGAAAAAGATTTTTTTGCTTACATTAGGATCATCCAAATCCGCGTGAATGTGACGATATAAACATGACATGACCATGCTGAATGGCATCGGGCCCAAATCATTATCGTCGTGCGGAGTCGTATCTTCTCCCTCGTCACCCGGCCTCATCGCGCCCTGGATGCTAGGAGCACTGCACAGGGAAGCTGCATCGTCTTTGCAAGCGTCACGGAAGACTGGGTCAATGCTGAAAAAGTAAAAACATTGTGGAAAGCTTAAGAATGCAGTAAAACGATAGTTGCACTTGAAAATTAAAGTATGGTATTTGTGATTGCTTGTTTGTTAAAATTACAATATATCAAAACCAGACCACAGTAAAGTTTATCAGCGATGTTGATTTGGTTGCTGCATACTTGCGTTCTAACGTCGGTCAATAAAATATGAGTGACTTTTACTAGTATTGAATGTCACGGACACAGACAATATTTTGAATGAAATGCCTACAAATCAAACTTAGCAGCCTTCACGCAGTTTGCAAGCAGACAACAGCAGTAAAAGATGAACTCACTAAAAATCTCTACTAATAAAGTACTGAAGCTCAATCAACCGGTCTTTGCATTTCTTCTCCATCTCCTTGCTGTGCATATTGTCCATGAGACAGGTCAGTATCCTGAATGTTTAAATAAGTTTTAATCTTCATCCGGTGACTTTAGTAACGGAGAAAACATGACAAATTGTTGTAATACACAAATTGTCGGCTCTGCGGAATCTGAAATTTCTTTACCATGAGGCCGCCCACTGCTTACAAGAAGTGACTAATGTGTTCAAAAAAGTGAAAATTAAGTCAATGCAATTAACATGAAAGTAACCCAGTCAAAATATATGGGACGTTACCAACAAAAATATTTCGGAATAATTCGTTTTCTTTCAAAGCAAAATGGTTTGTTTTGTTCCGTTCTGAAAGAAATATAATTTCGTTTCGCTGTGAATTCGAAACGAAACACTTGCAAAATATTCGTGCTTCCAAGCACTGGCGCTGACTTACGGGGTAACGGGGTAACCGCTGTGGCGGGGTGGCAGCCACCCCGTTTAGGTTACATTACTTACTGCAAATAAATGTAATTTGAACGGACGTTTAAATCTTTTTTTGATCATTGGTTTTCGCTTCAAGTCAACGTAAAGCAAGAGGTGAACCAATACAGTATTGCAAAGAAAATGATTGTTTTTGTCACAAGCATGATACTCGCGTAACATCAAGCAAGCTACGTGAAGATTACGCAACACGTGGCTACGAGTTTTTTTCCTTGTTGTTGCGATCGTTTTATTTGTTACTTGTCATAAGTCATTGCATGGCCACCTGGAGATGTGGCCTGATTTGTCACATTTTGCAGATTTTGATTACAGCTACTGCTAGTGTTTGACTGACATTTTTTGAGATGTTTTTACTTTTTGCGGTTTCCTGATGACATAAAACTTTTTTGTTGCCTTGGGGAAGCAGTAGCAAATGAGAAAAAGTAAGTTGAAAAACGCAAAATCAGACTGTTATTGAAAATTAACAGTCTGAATAAAATCTTCGAAATCAAATTTTCTTTGTTTTTCAACATGTGAGGATGTAAAAACCTATTGTGTCATCTGGGGAAAAGAATAAAGAAAGCGTAAAAATCTACTTTTTAGAAAAAATTGTTTAAATGTTCGCCCAAAGCTAGAAAAACCTGGAAATTTCTGCAAAATGTGACAAATCAGGCCGTATCTTTAGGTGGCCATGGTCATTGTTACATTTGTTAGGTTTACAATGGGATTTATTAATCAATAAAATACGATCTTTCCATTGTCTCCCTCAAAAATCTTTTTTGAAAAATATAAACTGCTCATAAAATCGCTATAAATTATGCCAGCTATAAAATACTTGGAAATAAAATTATCTCGATGATTGATAGCTCCACCCTCTAAATAAATGAATATTCATTTTCAAATTTCATTAAAAAAAAATGCAATTTTCGAAACTTTTTGAGTTTTATTTAAAAAGTGCACTTAGTAAAGTAGGCTAGCAGTTTTAACGTTCTGCAAATTTACACGTTTACATGATTCTATTCGAGGAAAGCTACACCCCCTGGGCCCCTGCCAATTCCCAATAATAAAAGCAACCTTTTTCAATTACTCACGATTTTGCATTTTGAATTATTTTCCGATTTCAATTGGAGTGTACTGTCATCTACTTCATGCTTTAATTTCTATTTTGTTATCTACTTCATGCAGTAATATTGCGTGTCGATGCGTGACAAACTGTGAGGCGGGAATTTATTGGTCTGACATAGGAGTTGCTTGTTACATCATAGAAAAAATTACGAAACGTCGTCCAGTAAAAGTTTTCGCCGACATTCCAGCTTTATTCAGCTTAAAGATGCCACCAAAAAAGCATTCAAAATTGCAGCTCTCCATTTGAGTCATTTTTTGTTGCGTCTAGTCAGGATTTCAGTCAGCATGAAAGTGACCAAATGCCTGAACGAAACGAAAGTGTGCCACTGCCAAAAGGCGTTAGCACGATCAGGGAGGTGGAAGAACCGAGCACGAGCAGGATAATCGCTGTTGAACGGAGAAGCTATCAAATATCGTGGAGAGCGAATTCCCGTGACTAGAATACGATAGATGCTAACCGATTTGCAACTATGTCGCAACTGCTTGATTTGATCTATTTGCAAGCAATGAATCAATTTCATTAATGCTTCCAAACGTGGTCTGCATTGTGAAAATATACTTATCGTTGCCTTCCACCGCCTGCGAGGCGGAGCGATCGTTTAGTGCACTCAGGCGCATAAAAACCTACTTGCGATCTACCATGACGCAACAGCGATTGAACCACGTCCTAATTTTAAATGTTTATCAAGCTGAAGCTTCACGGTTACAACTTGACCAGTTGATTAACAGTTGGATTGACAGAGCTGTTGTTCGCAAAAATACTTTTGCCAAATGTTAAGTGTCAGAGCAGCAACGTAACAATAAAATTCACGACATACCTCCTGTGCTTTGTTTTAAAGTTGCTTTGTAAATTATCGAGCTACAAATCAGGTGTGAAAAGACAATTGCATCTACGAAACACGGTTAGTAAAAATCAAACAAAAACATGCAGTTTGAAAGTTTTTAGGTTGCCATATTGTGCTATCCGCCACCCCGTGCAAAAATAAAAGTAGGCGCCTATGCTTCCAAGTGTTACAAATGTTCAGTCCATAAATATGTCAAAAGTTGGAAAACATTTTGTTTTGGTTCAGAATCCTTTGTCTTAATTTCGTTCCGAATTGAATTTCTAACAGATATCAAAACAAATGATTGATTTTAACGTTTGCGACGTTAACAAAGCATAGAACAGTCCGTATTACTATTCTGCTACCACTCACATCGGATCGCCATCTTGCAAGTCACCGCATTTTGCGTGTATGACGGAATGACACGCCCTGGTGAGCACGCCGTCCACGCGATAATCCTGGGCCACCTCGGTTTCCTTGATCAAGTCCATCAGCTGCAACATAACCATGTCAATGCAACAGAAGTTTGTAAGATAGAACCTATGTCACAACTGTATCTTTCAGATGACAGAAAAAGTCAACGAAAGCCACGGAAACACTAACAGTGCATGACGTCACTCCACTTGCCGATTTCGACGGTTCCATGACCTTTTGGGGCATTTAGCCACCCAGGTGGAAGATCACCAAAAAACACTGTGAAAATTATGTTTAGGCCTAAACGCCACTTTCAAGACATCGTTATTTTTTTTCTTCACTTAACCCCATTGTCTCTACCTCAGAGGTAGTGCGGGCAGTTAAAGACATGATTGGAAGAGTTACTGCATAAACTGTAAGCTAATGGAAAACATGCCCAATTTTGTGACAGTTTTGTCTAAAATAGTTCTTCAATCAGATCTAGGCGAATACGCATCCGTTACGTCATTCCATCGTCATAGGCTTTGTTTGGTAAGATTCGCCCCTCGCACGTAAACTCACCGCGTTCTGGCAGTCCGCATTAATTCCGTTCTCTTCTTGAGCAAGTGCGAACAAACAGTGGAGGGTCTTCCCTTCCTTTTCCAAACCATTCTCACATTTGTCTCGAACTTCCGCAGAACATTCGTGCACGATTTCAGGGGACAGTTCGTAATCCTGCATGATCATTCGTCGATATTCGACTAGTTCGTCGTCACAGGATGGAGAAATCGGAACTGCAAAAACAACAATCCAACTTTGCGTCAAACAAATCGAGGCCTTGAATGTTATTTCTGATAACAAACCAAAAATTAATCAAAGCGTTAGTAATAAAACAACTGTTGATTTGACATAGGCCAATCAGTTATTAATTATTATATGTTAAGTCTATTTCCTTTATGGTATTTTAACTGACTTTGGCTGTGTGGTTATGTATAATTCTTGAACAGTTTTTGTACTTGCAATCTAAATGTTTGAATTGGCTAAGCTAATCTGCAAGCCATTCTTGGAGAATAAGTTATCAAGGTCATTTTTTTTCCATCTTGCAGTCCATATACGCATATTCGTCATAGCACATGACCAGGGAACTGACTAGAGAATGGTTTATACGAGATGACTTGGGAACTGTGTTGCGAAAGCTAGTGCAAACCGCTATTACCACAACAAACTCGCAGCATCACGCTAAAACGAGTCGTTAATATCTACATTGTGATGCTATGTTTATGTGCAACTATATCGTGTGTTTTGTTTGTTAAACCTCAATTTGCTGTAATGAAAGTGTATGGACTCATAGGAATACATTTGACAGAAATCATAGTAACGTGGACAGTTCTCACGTTGTAAGGCAAATTATAGTACGGTACTTTAAAAGGCTGGCATTGAATTATTTCAGCAATGAGATGAAAGCGATTATAAAATGACCACAACCTTACTTCCATTCAAGCTTTGATTTTCCAAGCACAGCATGATTTTCGCCAGAGAGATGACATCACCGTCAGATTTTCCATTGGAGCACATATTCTTGTCTATGTCATCTTTGCAGTGATGTGTCAAGCCGTAACTTGCCTTCAAAATACAAACTTTCTTCGTACTACATTATACGTGTCAACCAGGGGTTGACAATCTTTTTGCACTACGGACCGGTTTGAGGCAGGCATTATTTTGCGGACCGGCCATCAATAAAACACATATGATTGGCGCATGCACAATGCACATATACAGTATTACAACTCATTCAGTCACCTTAAAGCTGAAAGCCATGGGTGTTGCAGCAATAAGCTGCGCTCACCTTGGGATTACGGTAGTCAATGACACCAGTGCTCAGCGTGTTTGTTATATATCCAGCCTACTTCGTAATTTTGTCTTGTTTTGCTGTATTTGAAGGAAATTTTATGGAATTCTTCATTTTTTTGTTTGAGTATTTTTCGCACCAAACGTTTACTAATTCTTAAGAATAAAATTTATATTATTTTAATCTTAACCGGTTGCAATTTTTGTAGCACTTCAGCCTTGGTTTTGCGCGGCCCGGTGGCTGCCGACCCCTGGTTTAAACCACATTGTAATGTGAAATCTTGTCGCAGTGGCCCGACATTGAAGTTGATTGTTGTAAAATAACCAACCACGTCGGCTGGATGGCCGAGTGTTGAAAGCACTTGGCATTTGAAAAGGCGCCGGTTCGGCACCGCTCACTAACATGCGGCTGTGCAGGGCACTTAAAGGCGTGCCTGAAAGTGGACACAAAGATTGGCTTCCTTGCCTTCCCGTCTACTTAATCTAAATCTTTAACCACCGGGCGTAAGCCTGTGGTATGGCGTAAGCCTGGATACCACAAAAAAAAAAAACAATTAATCAATTACCTTATAATCTCCAGCAATAACTTTCTGGCGACTTGTCAATGCTTCACTGCACTCTGCCGACATTTGCTGGTCAAACTTGTGATCAAATAGGCATTTGTAAACCCTCCCTTGCCCAGACACAACCTAAAGAAGGGAAACAAAACTAGATTGAGCAAAAATGTTGTTTTCTCAGTGCGTTACATTCATATCCAGCGCATTTGTGACCTACATGGCACTATTACTTTTATTTACCAATCTTTCGCGATTAAGTTGCACTGTGATTGACATAAACTTTTCTTGAAAAAAAATATTCAATTGCTTATACTAGGATAACGTCGTTTAAATCTTTTTGACAATAGACGAATTACCATAACACTAACAGGTAGCCTACTCAGGTAGTCGCCGAACCAAGAACTTTTACAATGTTTCAAGAGGCTTTGCATAGAATTTTTCGAATTGGACCTCGTTGTAATTTAAACACTTTCCACTCGCATTTCAAGAAATGACAGAGCGTTAACTTTTAATCGGTTGTGTTTGTTGCAAAAATTGTAAATAACGACCCAGACGGCAAATCAACCGTTTTTACGTCTACTGATGTTGAATCAAAGTAAAAAACAGTTGATTCGCTGACTGGGATAAAAACTGTAAAACATTGAAGTAAAAAAACAATTCTAAGCTTGTTTACTTAAAGCAACTTTGTCACAAACAGATCAACTTTTCTCACAGAAAGGTAGTTTGTGTCACCTAAGAAAGCAGCCTGTCCTTACAACACTGTCATCTCATCGTACAGACAAAAAGACAATATTATTAGGATGTTTCGATTTTTTGTTTGTGAGCCCCGTCTCGGGATGAAGACCTACCAGACTTTTTTGAAAAAAAAAGGATGATGATGATGATGCTTGTGAACCTAGAAACGCACTAAAAACTTACGCATTTAAAATAAAAGTGTCCTATGGCATACAAGTACATCATATTAATGTAATACTTACGTTTGCGCACAGCGACTGCCTGTCACTTTTGCATTTGAAGTATAAATGTCTATCGAGATGGTAGTCGTCGGCTGATAGTTCCGCCAATAAAGCGATTTGCTTGCGGCATTCTGGTGACATCATGTTGGAGTCCCCGTATTCCCTCTCCAAGCAGTTGATCACTTCCCCTTGAGAGTGAACAGCCTTCTGGAAAAAGATAATAATTTGAGTGAGATGAAAGTCTTCGTAAAGACTCAGCTATGTTGTGCCTTGGTAGTTTTAAGTTGCAACGAAGTAGTGAAGCCGTTTTCAAGAAATAGGCCAAACATCAGATATCCACACTCGGAAAAACGTAACAACGGTTTGATCGCAAAAGTAATCACTGTTTGCCTTCGTTTGTGCCCTAGTGCTAAGAAATATTACAAGTTTTCTGAAAAACTCTGAGACTAAATGGTAGATCTAGCAACTTAAGAACATGTACAACAAATACTACAGCAGGTATTTGCTATCCAGTACATGTAACAGTAAAGTTGAAACACATGGATGTGGATTGTGGATGAAATAGAGACAAATATCTAGTGATGGAACAACCTCCGGCTCCGGTCACTTTTTTCAACTCCAGCTTCGGGCCGGGGCCACTAACACCTACGCCCCGGAGGCGAAAGTGTGTATGCCAACTGTGTGTATAGCTGCGGTTGTTTATGACTTTGGATAAATGTAATTTTAAGTTTCATTGTGGTATTGTAGTAATGCAAGAATACAAAATTGCACATGTTGGCTGTAACATTGGTCTTAAATGTACATTGTACATGTAAGATTGAAAATGGGTTCAAGGGAGTCAATAAAAATCTTCAATATCTTCACAACAATACTACATTAGGTGGATAGGAAACACAGCCAAATTTGAATACTCAAGTGTTTACCGTACTCTTAAATTAACCTCTATAAAGGACCTCAAGCACTGCCATAAAGCAATTTCTTTAAGAGTGCCTGGTTATCGCTTCACTGCTTGAGTAGTGCACCAACAACCAGATAATTTGGGCCCAGTATTAATGAGATTCTCAGGCACCAAGTTCAAGCACTTTGAAGATTAGCGCACCACATCCAACAACGAGGTGGTTTCTTTAAGCACCGAGAATTCTTGGAATGGTTAGTTGGTTACAGCTCTTAAAATTATCCCTAGCCCAAAAATACCTTCTAGAGCAGTGGTTCCCAACCTGGAGGTAAATTACCCAAGAAGGGTAATATGCGATTATCCGGGGGGTAACACGGCATCACAACCACACTAATTATATGATATATGTTGTTCTCCGCCTTGCAGATGCAGTCACAATGAAAACAATATTTTTTCTTGCAGTGATTGCTTCTCAAAACTTACTGAAGTAATAAGTAAAACGATATAAATATGAGCATAATGGTGGAGTTCTTTAACAAAGTGATATATTGAGGATAATACGACATAGTCGCGACGTTTATTAGGGTAAAGGCTCGAAAAAGGTTGGGAAACACTGCTCTAGAGTCTAGACCACCCTGTCAACATCACTGCCAACAAACGCTTGGTTAAAACATTGATTATATTAGGTACGGTAGATAATAACTAAGGCCGGAGTAGACATTCTCTGGCCGGAACATCCTGCCTCCGACCTCCGGCTAAAATCTTTCCTCCAGTGCATCACTACAAATATTACAAACCGTATCAGGTTTCAGATCTGCCATTTTCCCACAGTTTGCATTTTTAATCTCTTCTTTGCAGTCAGAAACAAAGTCGCACACCAGCCTGTTGAAACAAAGCACTTTCAACAAAGGTCGATGAAAAAAACTGCACAAAGAGCAATACGAAAACAATCCTTTTGTTTCAACTCTGGAACCACTTAAAAAACCGAAAGAATGCAACTTCATTTTCCGCATCCTAATAGCGGAATATGCCACGTTCATTGAAGTGCAACAACGTCTTTGATGCTTTTGTCAAGCTAGGCGAGCTTGTTTAATTCACATCAGTACAGGGCACCAAAGCTTAAGTAATGAATAAACTTGAAAATTGACAAATGAAAGTGGTATTGCGATTCTCTATTTGGTAAATATGATTTTGGACCACCCTGTAGAACTGTGCTCTTTCATCGTTTTCAGAGGCTTTGAGTTACGATTAATTTGCGCGTTTGAATTATAAAAACTTAGGCCACTGAGACTGAGACACACCATGAGCAATTCTACAATATGGGAAATCTACAGTGCTTTGACGCTTTAAGCATGACAACAGTCTACAACGCTGGCGCGCTTTCGGTGATGCGTCACTATGCAATGCCGCAATTCAACAGTTACAGCATGAACGCAATAGAAAAAATTATTTATGAATCTGCAAGCACCTCTTTTTGTTAAATCCATTACCCCATGCGTGTTATAAAAGTGCAACCATTCGGCCACATTCAACAGACATAACTGCCCCAGAAAGCAAATCAGTCGTTTTTTACATTGTGTAGAACAGTGGTTCTCATCCTTTTTGTCTTGGTGGACCCCTTTTGGTGCCTTCGAAGCGATCGCGGACCCCTAAAATTTCTATTTGAAATTTTGGTACATCGCGTCTCCTTATGGAATCATATGTTACATAAGTTTCGAAGCAACTGACAAACTAAGAGGAATTTGCTAAATTCGCAGCGCAGTTGACGATTGAGATTGACGAAATTATGTTATGAGCACTATTATGTTGGCACACAGGATTAAACATCAGTAATATATATGCTGATCTGATATTTTTCTATAAATTTTATCAAAAGCAAAATAGCCTACGGTAGAAATTTTGCCACAGTTACAAAGCACTTCTCTCCTTTTTCATTTGTAATCAATATTACCGTAATTCGTCATAATCACAGTCATTGCAAAACTGTGAATGGTAATAGACTGCTGACTAACGTCTGCATTTCCAAGTTAATCATTGATCAACAATCTGCTGTCTCAAAAGAATTAAGTTGAACATAGCCAACATAGCCTTATTAAAAGGTTATATTTTTGTCAAAAAATATTTATGTAGAATTTGTTTGTTTACACTTTATATGTCATATACACAACACCTACGCAAAGAAAAATTAAAAAAGGATGTCTATCCTAAAATTAGCATAGATATCGTATACTACGTTAGGGTATCAGCAGTGGAAATTCTTTTAAAGTTAACTGGAGGGTAATCGGCTAATTGCATGGGACACGTATATGTCCCAGCGGTCTTCAAAGGGTGTCATTTATTATTTAAGAAACCAAACCTTTGTGCAATGTCCTTTGCAATTTCAAACGACACACCAGTGCTTTGCGACTTACAGTTTGAGAATCACTGTAGGCTAATGCATAAACAAATTACAAAGAATTTGTAAATTTCGTAATTTATCAATCATGCTGAAAACTCGGAACTTTCGCGGACCCCCTGAAATCGCTTCACGGATCCCCGGTTGAAAACCACTGGTGTAGAATGATTCCCCATAGTGTAGAATGTCCCATATTGTGTCTCAGTGGCCAAAATTTTTTTAATCCAAACATGCAAATTAATCGTAACTCAATTTAAAGCATCTGAAAACGACAAATACATTGAATCAATGTAAAAAACGACTTTGCTATCTGGAGGCTAGCAATGGAACCATAACGTAGAGCGCAATTCGCTAAGAAATAAGTTGGCAACATCTATAATTTTACGATAATTTTGGCTGCGTCATGAAATCCGCGGCAGAGTTTTTTTTGCGCTAAACTCGAAAGCCACAAAACTGCCTTGTAATTTAAATCAATTTATTTTCAGTTGAATCATATTCAGCTAAAAATCGATTTCGATGAAAGTAATGCAAAAAGTGGCAACTGAAAACATATTTTAATAACGTCTTAGGCTAACCAGCAACTATTGTTTTACTTTTAATTGTTATTGGAGACATTTATTCGCTAAACATAACACCAACGTATCATTTGAGCTCTCGGGTGCCTTCTCAATTTGATTATTCCGTTTGCTTTCTCTAAGCTTAATCGAAGATGGTTCAGTTTAGAAATCGAAATCGATTTTTTTGGTAAATCAAGATTGTACGGACTTAGTGACATAGCGAATAAATTGATGCTCACTGATTTTACCGACATTTGCATTGTCAAAGCCTTTTATGTTAGAAATTCGTTCACTCACCGATAATCACTGAACATGATTGTTTGAATCTTCCTGATGAAGCTGTTACATGAAACAGCAGTAATTGTCTCTTTGTTATCCAACAAACAAGGGATAAGCTTTCCGTCGGCATTGGAGTACTTTGCGCATTCAGATAACTGCAACGTCAACAAATTGAAACCGTTGTGGCAATTTTAAACAAATACAAAACATTACCAACGGAAATTATGCAAGTGATTTTGAGCAACAGAGCTTGCGATGTGACATTACATTGGCCGTAACACGCTGGACTGGAAATCATCGCATTGTTGAAACTTTATTCCTGTAATCCGGTGTTTCGCAAAACCTGCCATACTGGAGCCCAAAATTCACGTATTTTCACGTAAATGACTTTCGTGGCCCATTTGTAATCTCCACTTGCTGTTAGTTCTTCTGTAATTCCCTTGTTATTAAAAGCTGCGTGGTTGATGGATCGAGAATCAATGCTATAGTTCCAACATTTCTTGAGATTAACAAACGTCTTCCCAGACAATAAATCAACCGTTTTTTTACATTGATTTAACATCTGCAGAAGAAGCCACACCCGACCTGTCGTTCTCAATTTTTTTTTTAAATAGATACGTTTGACGTTTGTGAATCACTTTTCTTGATTATTATTTCTACATCAACATCAGCAGTTGCCAATATACCAATTGGTCATAATCACAAGTAGGCACCCAATGTTTCGCTTTCCAAAAAAAAGATAGGGGGGATACAAAATGTTTGATTGTTTGTGTATATGATTTAGACTGAAATCTAGATTAACAGCCGCACTCTATCGTGACTGCCGCAACTAAACTTTTTGTCGATTACAAGAAAGTGTTCAATTTCAAAGCATGCTTGGCGACATGGCAGGCTCTCGAAGTTGCTACCAAGTTGGGCATGCAGTCAAACGTTGGATGTTAGTGCGATCCGTGCAGTGTACACGTGTAAGCGATTGACACAGCAGTCTACGACAAAACTTTTCTATATTCTTAAATAGAAACCCCTCAGGCTAAGTTGCTGCCAAAATAAAATTTACGTGAAATATTCAACACATCACTCTAATCCATACAAATCATATGAAATCTTATAAAAAAGAATTCTATCTGTGTAAGTGTGTATCACACAGGAAAATAAAAATCGAGCGTATTAAGGAATGCGTAATACTCACATTGATAAGGTCTTGTTGGCAAATCGTCCTTGCTATCATCTGAAATCTTCCATCTGTTGTTGTGTTAAGCTTGAAGCTCCAAATGTACTGAAATATAAAATCCATAGCAAAGCAGTAGGAAAAACATGGTTGTGATTTGTAAACAAGGTTTTGAAAGTAGAAGGATTAGCAATTAAGTTACTAGATCAAGTGTCATATTTTAGGTCTGTACCGAAATTGGCTGCTATTGTCACCAATTGGTTACGATTTTAGGCCCGGGAGCTATTTTATCAAACCAGTCACACATGACGTTTCAACTTTTAGGATCAAAGTTGCGTTGGTAAAGAAATAACTGCACAATTGTAATCGCGCATGAAGTGTTATTGTGCAGCACTTGATGTACAGCGTTGGTTTTGTGGCTTGGTTCGATGTACGCATTAGTATCAGCCATAATACAATAAAAGCAATTTTAAAAACAAAAGTTAATCCATACGGCTTCAAATTTACGATGCTACAAAATGCTGTCAAAGGCATAAAGTAGGAAAAATGCCATATAGCAAACAATAGTTAACCAAATTCACAACCACAGTAAACTCCACAAAGAAACAACAAGAATTGTGCAGTTTAATCATGAAAACTCTCAAGCAGATAATCTTCTAAAAAAAGAATCGAAATCATCACTCATGTTCTAACATTTTGTGAATTTGTTAGCGATTTTTCTGCGTCGTTCACACACGTGTTCTTCGTGCGCACGAAGAAAAACCACTGACAATTAACAAATAACATAGCCGTGATGATGATGACATTGCCAGTGATGATGACTGACTTCATTAAGAAGTTGGACAGGTAATATTCACCAGTCTAGCGTAAAATAAGAAACGATAAAGTGGGCTTGCTCTACCGAATACACCACTTTCGCAAACGCACGTTCTCTTTGTAATGGTTGGCAGAAAGCTAACCGATTCAACCTTTTGCGTACATCTTTCGTTAATAACAATGACGGTGAAAAACACTCAGTATCAAAAATTTCACACACAACTAAATACGTACTTGTTGGCAATCATCCGAAACTTGGTAATTCTGCAAAGTAAAAGTGAATTAAAGTTCGATAGATATTGTGAGACAGTGAGCAGAAATCGTCTGACCATTCAATCAATTTCAATAGTAGATGGAAGACCTTAATGCAAAATATGGATAAAAAAAATTAGCTTAAAAAAAACATTATAAATCTCTATTCAGAAAAACTTCACTGGCTAATTATTACTTCAAGTCCAACATTATGCTGTTTTAAAGTTTTATTTCGTCATTTATATTTTTGCCGCAAGTCCGACTAAACAGTCTTTTTGTACGACGCATAAGTAAATGTACAACAAACGACTCAAGCAGCAAGATTTACTTTTCAATTTTGTTGATAATAACATAATTCACCTAACATCGACGTTGCAAAACAAGTACAGTGTTCCGATTTTAAATGCTAAATGTTTTAACGGTCAGTAGATGAGGCAGAGGCTGCCTTCGGTTAGATGTGATGCACTTTCGCTGAAAGCACGCACCTTTTGTCATGCCCACTATTCAAACTTACAATAAGTGTGAATATTCAAAGAACAGTGGCACATTTTGTGACATGAATGGTTTTTAACTTTCCAGATCACACAAAATGTAAAACGTTTATACTTCCATAATAAAGCAAATTGGCTAGCTATTTAAATGAACATTTGAAAACAAGGGTTATCAAAGTCACAGACACCGTTTATAAACCTTATTATCAGCCAATAAATTATTATGGTTTACATAATTAGAAAGTTATCTTACAGTGTAATGCTAACTTGATCAGTTTGCCTAAGGCAGAAACTTACATCTACATTGTTGGTTAAGCAATACAGAACATCAAAATTGTTTCGAGGGTTGATGCTGCCACATACAGTTTCTACGTCTGCTTTACATTCTCCACTTTCTGCAATGAAGCCAGTATAGCTTCCTTGATTGTTGGGGGGGTTACCTTTGAATAAATAGACCATATTTGTTAAAATTTAGTAGGCCCACACTCCACAGTGTATATAATATATTTTTTTTCATGACAAGATCTTTTTCAAGCTAGATATCTCTGGGAGTAATAAAACCTTCTGAGAAAAAAGTGAAACATTGAAGTCAAGTTAAAACAAAACTCCCATTTAATTAAATAAATTTCAGTTCATTCCAAAGTAGAATTTATTTGTGACTGAAGACTGGCGAATTTCGCACTGCGGAAATTCCCATATACCAACTGATACAACATTTAAGCTAATATCGCTGTTACAAAAACTTTTTGTCACTGTCACAAAAACTATCCATCAGACAAGAAAAATATGTTGTTTTATATAAAAGTGGTCACATCATTTAGAATCACACAACATTTGTCCCGAGCTGCTATGTGGATCAGAATAATAAACGAAAATATGAGAAATCATAACTTGAGTGAGTAGCAAAAAAAGACAACACAATATCTTTCATGTTTTCCTTTAAAGAAGATCAGAAGTAAAGACGTTTTGGACTGTCTTATAAAATAAATATTTAAAGTGCACAATCTCTCTTACACAGTTTAGATGTCTCAGTATGGCTAGTTTCTAATGGGATAATGAAAACACAAATGTGATATTTATGTAAAAGACTTTATAAATGAACTGCTGTATATGCAAACAACTTAAAAATATGATAATTCCAATAATAAAAACACTTACGATGCACAATAGTTTTGATGAAAGGTCTGCGGGCACCTCCATTACCATCCAATGGTTCATTTACATTATGTTGTGGAAAATTTGGAGCCTTTTGTGGAATATTTGGCTGATTGTTCAGGAAATTCTGATTGTTTTGAGGAATATTTGGGCCATTATTCTGAAAATTTTGGTTGTTTTGAGGAATATTTCGGCCATTATTCTGAAAATTTTGGTTGTTTTGAGGAATATTTAGGCCATTATTCTGAAAATTTTGGTTGTTTTGAGGAATATTTAGGCCATTATTCTGAAAATTTTGGTTGTTTTGAGGAATATTTGGGCCATTATTCTGAAAATTTTGGTTGTTTTGAGGAATATTTAGGCCATTATTCTGAAACTTTTGGTTGTTTTGAGGAATATTTGGGCCATTATTCTGAAAATTTTGGTTGTTTTGAGGAATATTTCGGCCAGTATTCAGAAAATTTTGGTTGTTCTGCGGAACATTTGGTCCATTGTTTGGAGAATTTTGGTTGTCTTGAGGAATATTTTGAATATTTTTTGGAAAATTGAGTTTATTCTGTGAAGCAACTTGGCTGTCATGAGGGAAATTTTTTAAGGTGTCTGGTTGTTTCTTGTCCTGTGGCTGAATGTTTTCAACAGAATCCATAACTTGATGACCAGGTGCAACATTGCTTGAGATTCCTTGTCCAATCATCTGAACTTGAGGCAGAGCGCCCTTCCCATCAACAGGATTTCCTAATTCTTCATTGCTTTGTCCAAACTGAGAGTCAACCTTGCCTTCATAAAAACCTCCATTGTTAAGAGCTTTGTTTACAGATTGAGGCTGTTCATGAATGTTCTGAAAATAAGTTTAAAGATGATTTATTATATATTTTACTGATGAGATATCTACTTTTCAAGCTCAACTATAGAAGGCAAAAGTTTTTGCTATTACAATAGGCCTACTTCACAAATGAATTATTACATGACCTATGGTAAGCCAAACTGAAAAAAGCTGCTCAATCAAACCATCTACTTTGTGGCTCACTGGTATGGTACACCCAGCCCAAAGTAGGAATAACTTAATAAACAACAACTGCTTACCAAGAAGCATGTTAGAATAAAATGTTGTGATTTTTTTCAGAGGTAATTTAGTCTACCTCTTTTTTATATTTTAAATCCTCTAATAAAAACAACATTACAACACATGTGGCTGCGAGGTCTCAAACCTGTGCAGAAGAAAGTCTTAGGTCACACAGTCGAAATCGGTTAATCGCATATCAGTTAAAGGCATAAATCGCTATATAGCATTGCATTGCATAACCTCAAACCATTCTCATTCACTTATGAAGAGAACTCAACGGCTAATCGCATAAATCGGTTAATCGAATAGCATTTTTGATTGATTTGTAGACTTGTATCACTTAACCACATATTTCTTAAACGAGCCTGACAGGATACAGTACAGGTATTAACCATTACATCAAGTTGCTTTGTTATTGTAAAACTTCCAACATTCCTAGTTACGCATTTAGGCTCAATGCCTTTGTTCATCAAAAAAGTGATATAACGTCACTTTCGTGGATACGTTAGAATTAGCATGCAATAAATTTTTACGTTAGCACATCACGGCATGGCCCGTTTCGGCGAGTCCGATTCGGCGAGTCCGATTCGACTAGTCCGATTCGGCGAGTTCCCTATTCGGCGAGAGCCTTTTTCGGCGAGTTTTTGAAATTTTTAAAAGGAAATTATCAGGTACCGTAGCCTAATTACAATTGCCGTTTTTACATCGTTTTAACGTCGCTAAACGTTGAAATCGTGCAGAAAGGAATAAAAATAAAATGTTTGAACTATTAAATTAAAATTCGTCATGTCAGTTCAGTTATTTTTATTTTTGACCATCATATCAAAAACGATACACGTCAACATAGCAAAGGTAAAAGAGACAAAACGCGAGCGTTAAAACGTGCTTGAATTCGTTATGTCAGTTCAGTTATTTTTATTTTTGACCATCATATCAAAAACAATACACGTCAATATAGCAGAGGTAGAAGCGACAAAACGCGAACGTTAAAACGTGCTTGAATTCGTCATGTCAGTTCAGTTGTTTTTATTTCTGATCATGATATGAAAAACAATTCACGTCAACATAGCAAAGGTGTAGAAAAAGGTAGAAGCGACAAAACGCGAACGTTAAAACGTGCTTGTGACCGAAGTAAGTTAATGAGTTGAAAGAAATTTGGCAAAGTTGCATCACCTTCAGAAAAATTTAAGATACGAAAGAAAAATAAAACGAAGAAAATGTTACAAAAAAAATAATGTTTATGTCTATAAGTTAGTACTTTTGAATAGTTAAAATCATAGGCGCCTAACTATTTTTTTGGCCGTGGGGGCGAAAGCGTGTTTCATCAGCAGCAAGGTAATTTCGGCGAAATGTCACGCAGATGGATGACGTAATTATGTCGTCACACTAGGATTGCTTTTATTGCCACACTCGGAGTTATCGCTACGTTCGACCTACCGTTAATTATTATAAACAAAGCTCGACCAAAACACATGCTATGCGTCTGCGTTGGCTAGCGGTTGATGGACTGCGACTCTTTAAGCTAAGCACAACATAAAGTTTAGCAACGAACTAGATTTATTAGCATGAAACAAGAGACGAAAAGGTTTACTAAAAGGTATACTGTAAATGGAATGAAAATACTAACTTGATCATATGCTTGAAAATATACCTGTTGAAAGCAAAATCATTCATGTTTACATCAATTCAACAGCACGTCACCTTTAATAAATTTAAAAGTTGCTGACATCCGTAAACAGCCCTTGAAAAATAGTTACAGAGAGACGTTTGATTAAGTTTTCGACTTGACATTGCTCCCTTTTCACTACAATATCGCAACTTATGGCTGACCAGCTTTCAAGTTTCAATTCGCTGTAATACGCCCGTTTTCGTGTTGCAGATGAAACAAAAGATGCGCATATTCCCCGCCTTTGATCGGGTTTCTATGGCAACGGTCCTGTGTGCGCCATGCAGTTTGCGCGAGTCCGTTGTTGTGTTGATTATGCCGCTTGTGCGACTGTGGGCAAAGCGGTTTGTACCAGCCCTTGTTACGTTGGTTAGTGGTAACCTCGGGCCGAGACTTCAAGTTCATTTTCACAGCAACCGATTCACTGCCGCGACAATTCTCTGCAGAGGTTTCGACTTTCGAAAGCGACAGCGAGGCTGTTTGCAAGCGCATTAAGTTAAACGCACGCTGCGTCAATGTAGCAAATTTTGTTTTGTTTGTTTATCTTTATCCTGCATTGCGGGAAAGCGGACTTGAGCGCTATGCATCGGTGTACGCCTTCCGACATACACCTGACCCACGCTGCAGCCGACGGCAATGTCTGTTTCCGGTTGTCTACTTTACTTATGACTTAAATTTGGTACTACCCATTACTCGAAATCGATCACTGGGTAGAGGCAATTATCGTAAAGTTTCTTGCCCAGAGAAACAACAGCAAGTGCGGGTGGCTGGAGTCGAACATGCAGGCTCTCGACTGCGAGCCCAACGCGCTAACCACTCGGCCACGGCTGCCGATGTTGTTTTTGGGTGCATTCAACATCTGATGACATTGAATCGACGCAAAATGGTAGATTTTTGCTATGTCACAGGCAGCAAAATCAGTCATTTTTACATTGATTCAACGTCTGCAGACGTTAAATCAACGTAAAAAAGACAGATTTTTTTGTCTGGGGTGGGATTGTACAATCGCCTCGTTCTAGTGATTATTTACTGCGAAGCTGTTGCGGTTTGCATTTAAAAATGTTTTTCTGCTGCCGATCGCTAGTTCATCTATTGTTTTATGTATCAATGCCGCATAAAAAGTTGCTCCCACGCGGAAATATGCGTGGGGGCCTGTCTCCCACGGCTTAGGCGCCTATGGTTAAAATGATTAGTTTGGATCAACAAATGTGCGACCTACACTCCTACAGCTTAGATTGAAAAGAAATTATCGGGTAGGCTACCGTAGCTTAGTTATCCCAACCAGCAAAAATTTGTTCCAAGAACCCAGTTAGCCTAACAGTTCATTTTTACATTGTAGTAACAGAATGAAAAGGCTAACCAAATGTGTGGCCTAACGTTTTAACGTCGCTAAACGTTGAAATCGTGTAGAAAAGGGTGCTTTTGCTGACTAGGATACGTTGAAACTGAGAAACATTCACAGAAGCCCTACGATACGTTGCATTTTTAAGATAATGTATTCAGACGTTGAATCAATGTACAAATGAAATGTTATGCTAAATGAGTTCTTGGAACAAATCGTAGGGCTTCTGTGAATGTTTCTCAGTTTCAAAGTATCCTAGTCAGCAAATGCTCCCTTTTCTACGCGATTTCAACGTTTAGCGACGTTAACACGATAGGCCACACATTTGTTTAGCCTTTTCATTCTGTTACTACAATGTAAAAATGAACTGTGTTCTTGGAACAAATTTTTGCTGGTAGGGATAACTAGGCTACGGTACCCAATAATTTCCTTTCAATCCAAGCTGTAGGCCACACATTTGTTGGTCCAAACTAATCATTTTAACTATTCAAAACTACTAACTTATAGACATAAACATGATCTATTTTTTTTTTTTTTGGAACATTTTCTTTGTTTTATTTTTCCTTCATATCTTAAATTTTTTTGAAAGTGTTGCGACCGTGCCAAATTTCTTTCAACTCAATAACTTACTTCGGTCACAAGCACGTTTTAACGTTCGCGTTTTGTCGCTTCTACCTTTTTCTACACCTTTGCTATGTTGACGTGAATTGTATTTGATATCATGATCAGAAAGAAAAACAACTGAGCTGACATGACGAATTTAAGCACGTTTTAACGCTCGCGTTTTGTCGCTTCTACCTTTGCTATGTTGACGTGTATTGTTTTTCATATGATGGTCAGAAATAAAAACAACTGAACTGACATGACGAATTTTAATTTAATAGTTCAAACATATTCTTTTTATTCTTTTCTGCACGATTTCAACGTTTAGCGACGTTAAAACGATGTAAAAACGGCAATTATAATTAAGCTACGGTACCCGATAATTTCCTTTCAAAAACTCGCCGAATAGGGCACTCGCCGAAAAGGGCTCTCGCCGAATAGGGAACTCGCCGAATCGGACTAGTCGAATCGGACTCGCCGAATCGGACTCGCCGAATAGTAGCAGACCCAGCACATTAGCCAGACACTCAAAAGACGTGTGTTGTTCAACTTCATCGGAGAAGCATTCATTTTTGATATTGAAGTCACAAAACACATTTTCTCTCTTTGCTTAGCAACACTTTAGTACTGTCAGTCTGCCCCGATAGCTTAGTTGGTTAGCGAGCGACTTTGTGGACGAAGAAGCTTCAAGATCAAGTGGCACTAATTTGACTCCCAAGGTGTGCGCTTGAGCAACACATTCTAAGGACTGCTTTCCATTAAGCGGCACCTAATGGATGGAATAATTACCTGGCAACAACACTTCAACAACCATAAACTTCACTCTGTCAATCTCGGTAACCAGCCCTGCGTCAAAAGCCTCTACAAGTATGTGAAACTATCACGAATAACCTATCAAGGCTTTGTCAGTCTGAGGATAAAGATTTAATACCAACCAACTGTAATACTAATAGTAGCACAAACCCATTCATTTCTACAAACTGTAGATCATCGCATAAACGGTTGTTTCGCGGTCTGCTTTCAAGCTTTTGTAGAAGATGAAGGATTGAACGATCAGTATTGATATTGGTGTGTAGGATACCAGGATACAGTTAATCACATACCATCAGTTAATTTCATAAAAAAGTTTGGCAAATTGACTATGCTATTACTGTAACTGATTTCGACTGTACAGGGAAATGAACCATTTGGCCAAAAAAAAGCTAACATGCAACAAATTCCCTTCAAAATAAATTATAAGATAGCTTCTTGACGAGAGGACTTAATGGTGCCCTTGATGCATTGAATTTTAGGTTTGAAAGCATGACACAGTGTGTTTTAGATTTCTGTGTGGTTTATCCTAAACGTCAATGTTTAGCAAACAAATTGGCAGTGGCTATTTGACCGGCGCCGGTCTTTGAATCTGAAACACTATTTGACCGGTCATGACGTCACTATACAGTCACTTCTTTTTCTTTTTCAAAGCAAAAGATAAGAAGCGCGCATATAAGTTCTAAATTCGACCATTTTACTCAACTCAATCCGTGGCGCGTGCGATACTTCGCCGGCTTCTATTCTAGAGGGAATGAGTTCGATACTACCCGGAAGCGTTCTTTTTTTTTTTTTAACTAAATTTTGACCCGAAGTGCATTTTTGTAGTCAATTTTTAATTTGAGTTGCCTACAGCCCAATTTTTTATGTCTTTTCAAATGTAAGTAATAAAGTTAGAGCTTTTTAATTTGCTGGAATTTGAGAATGTCTCTGGGTAATTTTCCATTTGTGGCCGTGCTAACTATAGCCTACTACATAATTTTTCATTCAGGCACGTTTTAAACCTTTCAAGGTTTTGCCACCTTTTCCCATTCATTAACGTGCTGGTAGGTCTATATTGATTTTTGTAGTTAGTATCTTTTTTGTCCCGGACACGTTAATGACGAAAAATAAAATGATTGATTGATGTGACCGTGTTTGCCGAACGAAGCATTACATTTTTGCTCTCAACAAGTTAGTTATATACAATGCTTCTTTTAAAAAAATGGTAATGCTATGTAAATGTAATGCAACTCAAATTAAAAATTGACTACACAAATGCACTTCGAATCAAAATTTAAATAAAAAAAAAAAAGAACGCTTCTGGGTGGTATCGAACTTATTCCCTCTAGAATAGGAACCAGCGAAGTATCGCATGCGCCACGTATCGAGTTGAATAAAATACTCGAATTTAGAACTTATATACGCGCTTCTCGTCTTTTGCTTTGAAAAAGAAAAAAAAAAAAGTGACTGTATAATGACGGTCAAATAGTGTTTCAGATTCAAAGACCGGCGCCGGTCAAACAGCCACTGCCAAACAAATTTGCAGATTTCATAGATTAAACTGATTAATATGCCAAACTTTTAAGATGCACGTTCAATGGGCTCAAAAACCAAATAGTAGCATGCTGTATCAAAACAGTAGTCCAAAAAAGCAAGGGAAAAGGGTAAAGTTGATAATACTCCATAATAACAGAAGTCTGGTAATTACAGTCTGGTATTAAAGTGCCTCTGACAGGTAAATAAATTCGCTAAATTTACCTAAGATACCAAAAAGATGACACTAACAGACTTCCCTCACCAGCAAATCGTAAAAAATATCAACAGGCTACTAAGTTACACGCTTGCAAACTTTCGTTGACATCGGCAAATCTGGCACTCATTCAATTGCGAAAACAAAAACGGCAACACCACTGTAACGTCACAGTAAGCGGGAAGGATACATTCTTTCTCTATGATGACTTGGTAATGGTAAAGTATGGTACGGCTACTGCAAAACGTGAATGTGTGGGGCTCTGTTGGTCTAAAGCATGTGCAAATTAAGTTACCAAAAGGAAAAAGTGAACTTATTATTACTATCAGGTTTCGATCAAATAGGTTGAGTTCGCTTTTATCAAACAACATCTCAATTCGATTGAAATTGCAGTTTCATAGGGCTACAATTTTCATACTTTTTTATTTGTCCTAATCTGGCTATAGCCATTTGCAGTGTAACAACAGTATCTCACAAACAGTACCTTTAATTTATGGTTGAGGCAGTGCCTATTGCCTACAAATTGCTGTTTAAGTGACATTTTCAGTGACAAAGACCGTGTGCTTTCTTTTCACACTTTCCCACAAAACAAGGTGCTGAGAAGAAAATGGTCAAAGTTTTCTTCAAGTGGGATGGGTCATACAAAACTAGTCGTACATGTTCTCTTCACTTCACTGAAGATGATTTTGTTAATACCACTCAAGTAAAAATGCTTACAGGCATATGTTGGAGTGGATACTACAAGGTGATGCTCTCGGAAGCAACAACTGGATTGTGATGCCGTCATGCATTGTTTGGCGAATCCGAAACAATTTTCCAGATCCAAATGGCCGTTACACCGGATTTCAATGGCCAACTGAAGGCACATTATGAGAGAGAGAGAACTTTTATTTATTTTTGAATAGTGATGATAAATTAAATATGAATGATGATTCGTACGATTTCTTCATTTTTCACTTCAAGTAGCCTATATTTTAGGTTTTGTAGGAACGTATCCAGTACAGTTTTATTAAACTGCAAAAAACAATAAATCTTCGAAAAAAGCAACCGCTTGTACCAACTCCGACCAAACTGTAATCCACCAATTACATCTAGGAAACGTTTGTTTCATCCGTTGCTAACGACACCCACTTAGGATGACGTAATACCACCAAAGTCGTTCCAGAGCAGTGAAATATGGAGTTCCACCTGTGGTGGCGCTGCGGAGCAGTCATTTGATTACATTACGCCCTAACCAGTCAAGCTACGAGGTTAAGATTAAAAAGTTTGCTAAGTAGAATTCTGCGATAGGAAATGCTTTAAAAAGTTACTATACTTGGATTCAACCTGTCAGGGGCACTTTAAGCTATTTAATAAAGAAACTATTAAAACAAATAAAAAGAGTGCACTCTTTATGCCCTGATACTTACATTAGCTACATGATCTTTTACAGGATTTCCAAAATTTTGATTGGCAATATCAACACTTGAACCAGAAAGTATTGAAAGCGATAATATAAAAACAACGTTAATTTTTAATTTAAACATTTTGCTTAATATACTTTTCTGTAAAATGAAGGAGCTTTAGTAGAGAGTTCACTTAGTTGTGCAATGTGCAACAGACAAATAAAAACCAAGTAGAAAATGACAAATTTAAATACCATTGTGACTAAATGCTAACTACAATCAATAGTTTTAAACCAAACAGATTAAACTTAACTTACTGATACAATACAACTGACAAAAAATTGATATGAAGCAACCAACTGAGCAAGGGATAAAGCACATGAGGTGTTCACATTTTCTTTTGGTCACAGTTTTTCACATGTTCACTTTTAACATCAAGGAAAAGCTTCCTTGCAACAGTTAAATCACTTAATCAAGGTGAGGTTGGTGTGAAAATGTGGATCCCATTGTGAGTGCAATCAATCATCATTGTGACCAGTGACCACATCAATGAGCATGAAGGAGGTTGCTTTATCCTGTGTAAAATTTTACTCTGGATAGAGTTGAGTTATGGAGAAATAACAATGATTAAAACATTTGAGAACCAGCATTCACACAGATTTGAAAATTTGATGCAGCAACGGACATTGCTTATTCTTCCAGCAACACTACCGGTACTGTAGTTGCAAATGCTGACAAGAACAAGCTAGGCAACATTTGCTCAAGTGCTCCAGCCTGAAATTGAAATAATCGACATGACACTTGGCAAAGTTCAATTATAGAAAAAAAAAAAAATGGCATGAACTTCTGGGCTGCAGCTGTGTGACACACAATAATAAAGGTCAGACAAAAGTGGCTATTTTTACACACTTGTTGCCATGGTTAAAATCAGGTGTTGCCAGAGTTAGGATTAAAGTTAGGAAGGGTTATAGTTAGGAATAAGGTTAGGGTTTTGATCTATGCCCAGGACTAAAAAATTTCCAAAATACAAGTTTTTGTTTTTAACAGTTTTATACTTTTCTCAAATTAGGGCAGAATTCCTTATCTGGCAATGCTCTTGAAGCTATTTTTACACTATATAGTGTAAATATAGCCACAGCCCAAAAGGTCACCAATGAGTTTAGGCCAGTGCTTTTGAACCTAGCACCATCCTCATTCTGGCAAAAAATTCTGCACAATCTGCCAAATAAAATGATTCGTAAAAAAACGCATAATAAACAATGCGATAAAAGCAACATGAGTCGAACGCTATAAAACTACGGTACTTCTCCTGATCACATTTAAATGATTTAAGCAAATGTTATACTTTTTTCGTGGAAAAAAGAAACGATAAACATACAATTTCAAACAAAAACTTGACTTGTCATCAGAAAACCAATTGTAAAGTCTGCGAAAAGTAATTAGACACAAAATTGGACATTATGACTGTCAGATACCGGTATGAGATTTGAAAAAGAAAGTAGGTACCGTAAGCATCACAAAAATGTCTATAAAAATACTTTCCAGAAATATTTTTATGAATTTTTATTTTGATTTGTGTTCAGCGTTAAATTTCCTTTTCAGGGGTGTCACACTCGTGATACGGCACACAAAGGAAACGTGAGCAGACTATTTGAAAATGGGGCAAAAAAATTTACATAAATCGAAAATCATTAAAGATTTTGACGTTAGAGTAGACCAGGGCTACTCAACTGGCGGAACGCGGTCCGAATCTGGACCTTCTGGGTGTTGATGGTGTAGGCTACCTTCAGCTTTTGGAAGAATAACTTCATTTCAGGGCTTCTTTAAATAAATTTCTACTGGGAGGCAGCAATCCGCCCTGTTAGCTCAGTGGTTACGCGGCCAGCTCAAGATCACGCGGCGCAAGTTCGACTCTCGAGGTGTGCGCTTGAGCAACGCATTTCTGGACTGCTCTCGATTCAGCGGCACCTCTCTCTGTAGGTATCATGGCTGATATGCAGCCCTCGATGTACAATGATGTTCCAGTTTGATTGATCTCGTGCATCTTGCTAAATTAGACACCTAGTCTTCATACGAACGACGACGAGACACCTAGTGAATGAAATAATACCCCGACAAGTCGGCAACAACACTTCAACAATCAGAAAACTTCACTCTACCAATCTCGGTAACCGGCCCTGTGTCAAGAGCCTCTACAAGTAAGTTATGTGAAACTACCAGGAATAACTAATCAAGGCTTTGTCATTCCGAGGATAAACATTCAAAACCAACTAACCAATTTTTACTGTGATTATCCTAGTTGCTGCAGGGGGCTTCGACTCCCCAACACTTCTCAGAAGTCCAATTCGAGTTACATTTTACTTAAAAAAGTGGTTTGGTACAGATAATAATTTAACTTTCGTGGGAAATAACTTATTTCCCAGACCGCTAAAAATATTCAACTTGTTAAACTGAACCTTTGTTGACATTAGTTGAGTACTTGAGTAGCCTATTAAGTAACCCTGGAGTAGGTAGACTTTCAGGCTTCATCGCAACGCTTCAACCCGTCACGGTCTGTTGGTTCACCGTGGAACCCCTCTGTCGGCATTTTTATTTGTTGATTCTTCACTGTTTAGTGATTATAAGGTTGTTCCACCAGAGCCACTGTGGCTCTGGTTCTACCTCACCTATGAGGCAACCTTGTGCGGTCAGGCATGGAGGAACCATTTTAAAAGCAGGTGGGCCCAGAGGCGCAGCAGTCAAAGTCAATCCAACTTCTGGGGGGCATAGCTCTTCCATCATAACATTGTTGCATTCCTAATACTTGAAATCGTTAATACATTGTGTTTACATGATTGCCTTTCGTGCTAACAAGCGTAAAATTTCCATTTTTGGATACGGTAGTAGGCCTACGTTTCAATTTGTGCTTCTCATACATTCGCACCCATGAATCGTTTTCACCCAGATATCGATAAGTGAAACACTATGACTGCTATAGGCAATCCTCTCGACTGGAGTCTGATAAAAAAATTCGAGAGACAAGAACATTTTTTACAATATTGTTAATTTCCGAAACAACCATGTAAAATGATTATAAATTTTGCTTCATTAAACTTTTTTTTATTTCATGTTAAGTCTCTCTAAGTCTCGTCTAAAGTTTCATGAACCAACTGGCTCGGCCCTGCCAAGAAAAAAAAATGAGTGACTTTGAATCGCCTCCGTACTGGTGCTGGTCGCTTCAAACACAATGTTTTCCTAGAGATTGTGTGACTCACCAGCCTGTGATTGTGGTGAACGTCAAACAGCACAGCCCATCATAATTCACTGTCCAGTGTTTTATTAAATCTCATCAGAATAGGCTATTTTTTAATTTGATTTATCTGTTGCAGATAGGCCTATGTACCGTACTGACGAAGCTACAATTGTGATGAATGAATCCATACAACTTTAAAAACCTGTTTTTATTCAAAATGGCGAGCAGTATCAAAACAGGGGCTGAAATCTATTTCGCAACTTCGTGATGTGCGCCAAACTTGTCTAAGTCAACGTACATAGACGCTTTCAAACAAATTTGATATCGCGCAAACTTGAATGAACATGAATGCATAAAATATCTTTGAGCCAGCTTCAATTCATCTGAACCTCCAACTGAACGAGCCTCGCAGTCGTATCCCCAGGAAGATGATAAGGCAACATCCCGGCAAATGTTATCAGCGCCCGAGCTTGTTGTCGAGCGGCAGCACATACAGAATCACCAGACCTGCAAAGTCGGTGAAGTGGTAATAGCCAAAGTTTTTCAGACAACGCAAACACTGTACTTTAGAAAAGATTTCCAAAAATTTTGAAATAATTTCAACGTCCACGCAGACAACTCACAACCCTATGTTGTCTTTTTACATCGTTTTAACGTCAAATGACCGGGAAACGTCAAAAGCAGGCAATTTTATTTGTGGATGAAACGTCACGAGCATGACGCAGGATCCAAGCAGCGCAATTTCAAGCTGATTGAATACTGGCAGATATTCTGATTCGTTGAAACAAAACTCTACTACATTTTCATCATAATTATGTTTCTAACGCGTTATTGCGACCAGGGATGTGGAGTCGGAAGGATTTGGCGTGTCCGGAGTCGTATGTTTTTCGCCCGATTCCACAGCCCTAGTTACGACAACTAAAACAATTTGTTGAAGTTAAATTTATCTCTATGAGACACTCACTTGGTAGCGAGAGTCTTGTTGAGGTTCTCTTGTTGCTTGCACTGACGAGCCAGTAGGTTCATCGTTGCCAGGAGAATGTTGGAAATGTTCTGACGAATTTCATCCGAGAATAATTTAAAAGCAGTTACTTTGGCCTGGACCTGGAATATATTGTTTTGACAATCAATCAATCAAGTTTATTTCGGCATAGCTCCACATTCATTTTCCATGTACACATCAGGAGATATAACAAATAGCTTTCTTTATATGGAAACTACATCGAAGCACCGAAAAAACCATGCGGTTATCTTAGTCAATGTGCTGTTATAGCAGTCAAGAATAATTGCATAATATCGCAAGGTAAAAGATTTTGTCAAGAGATTCTCGCATTTTGCATTTCACGATTCATGCCTCGGGCAGCCAAAGACGACAAAATTCAAACTTTCACGTGAAAATTTTCACTAAACAGATATGCTGCTCAATGCTCATACAAAGCTGCGTGTTACAACTTGGTCTACAAAAGGTGATAAGTGACCTCACAGCAGCGGTATCACAAAGTTGAGTCCCACAAGCATATTGTGTGTTGACAACAAGAACTGCAAATG
Organism: Aplidium turbinatum; assembly: GCF_918807975.1. Lineage (NCBI taxonomy): Eukaryota > Metazoa > Chordata > Ascidiacea > Aplousobranchia > Polyclinidae > Aplidium > Aplidium turbinatum. Next base: position 21,360,092 of record NC_137476.1, on the reverse strand, counting down.
CGAAGTGTTCACAGCTTTCATTTTTATTCTGGCGGAGGAAAAGTTACAGGTGAACTAACACGATTTAACTTCTCTAGCTAACCGTAAACACGGAGCTCATGCTTCATATCTCTGGCAGACATAACAAGCGTTTTGTGCATGAACGTTTGTAGGTCTATTTCAAAACCAAACTTAAAGAACTACGGTAGCACAAAATACGACTTTAGAGAAAAAGCTGTTTCAAAGTTGCTATTTTTTTTTTTAATTTCTATGGAAACACCAGCGAATGTTATAGCGAAATTAAGTGGTATTCAAATTTTGTGCGGGGACATTCATTGACCATGAATCCATTATACAAAATAGTTTTGGTGATAAATCAATTTCTACAAAATATGACTTAGTTTTTAAACTCAAGTCTTCAATTGCAAAAATTATGTTACATTGAAACCTACTGCTAAAAACATGTAACAAAATCTCTATGAAGAAAAGGTGACCTGTTCGGTGACTGAAGGCAGCAATTGTAGCTCTTTGATCACATCCAGCGATTGTTCGACTCGGTCAGAATGATAGAGATCAAAAAATGAAATCAAATCCAGCAACAAATGAAATGTTGATCTCAGTGATTGGGAACTTTCCAATGCCTGAAAGCCGAGTAAACTTATAATAAAATAAACAAGTGACTAAAACTGTTTTGAATCAATCTGTGACGTCAACAAATGACAGCTTGACATCATCGTCGCTTACATCTATCTTGCTGGACGAACCTTGTTTTCAGGAGAAAGTGCGATTGAATATCGAACAATTAAAAAAAAAGAAAATTCGCTTGAGACTTCTTTTAAACCAAAAATATTTTTCTACGCACGTGACATTCCGACAGTCTGAATTAAGCTTCTGAGTTAAAATCTATGACGATGCGATTTTCATCAAGCTAAGCACGGTCTTAAATCTACATTTTCGAATGCAAATGCACGATTTTAAAAACAAACTGTTGAAAGATTTATCTGAGCAGTCGGAGTAAATTAAACAGGTACTAACCTGACTTCTATATCTTTCTGCTATTGTCAAAGCCAAGGTTTTCAGTCTTAGTCTATGAGGATAGGAAGTGTCAGACCCACTGACGACGGTACATAAAAGCCTGAAAAAATAATAAAAAAAAAAGGTTGAAATCGTAGCTGTTACACAGATTCAACGGAATTACACGTCGTCTTCGAGTGTTGTTTCATTCCAAACACAATTCGCCCAAATTCATTAGCTTTAAATTAAAAACAACATATAACTGATTTCACAGTAACCTAACCTGCCTTGATTCCTTATAACCTATGATAGTAACCAATGTAGCCATGGGACATATAAAGTAGATTATGAGATCTGTTTCAGGAGATTTTGGAAGGCTGGTAAGGGAAACTAAGCACTGCACCAAGCATAACAGCCCGCCTCGTTCCATTTGGTATTATCCTACCATCTTTCTTCCATTGGGTTTTGAACTACAAAGAGAGGAGTAGGTAACACTAAATCATATCAGAACAGAAAAAAGACGTTTCAATGCTTGCTTGAATCGTTGGAGAGTGAAGGCCTCTGGTGCGTGCCGATGTGAAGCGATGGAACAACCAGCCAACACATCATCTTTGGGTTCCCCCATACATTCCCTTCCTATTGGAATAACTTGCCTCTGCAGCCTCAATGATTCGATAACTAACTGCCTTCAAGTCCTTCCATTGTGCTAACCACAAACCTTTTTTACGCCATACGAACGACGACCAGGAAATTATTCGTTAACGACATTTACAAGATCGAAATTATCATCATCATGATACGACAAAAACTACAATATTATGAATCTTACAGAATAAATATGCCTACAAAGCTGGTGGGTAACTGTTTGCTCGGTTGGAAAATCACCTGTTAAGAAGAGCGAGAGTACGATCATGGTTTCCACACAGATCATAAAGATAGATGGCATCTTCATGGAGTCCCTTCTCCTCCGTGTCCTGAGCCACCTGTGACAATACAAACGGAGTGAGATCCTAATTTTCCAATTTATTTATTAAAGTCAAACCATTTGAAAAAAAATCGTACGAACCTAGAAGAACAAGTCAGTGACATCAAAAGCAACATCATATAAAAAATGAAAAAAGCGAATTGCCAAAAAAAATATTCACTTCCACACACAACATTGTCATGAAGAGATTCACCAAGAAAAGGATGCTAGCCGTTCAGTGATACGTCGTCACAAGAATAAAACGATCGAAATTGTACCTCTCCATCAAGTCAGTTCATTTACCGGGTGCTTGGTTCACAATCAGAATTTGTTTCGTTAACAACGTGTAATGATAATTAAGTTACCGAACCTTAGCTATGAGCTGCAGTGCATCTTTCCCGCAGTATTTGTCAACAATTCCTGGCTTCCTGGTTCCGTCAGGGTTTAACTTCCCAAGCAACATTTCAAACTCGCCCGTTTCACGTACCTGCCGTCGACACAATAATCAACGCCATTCTGATACATATTTTGTACATTATCACATGATTCCGTGAGACTAAAATATCACATAATTCCGTGAGGCCATACCATCACACGATGCTGTGAAACCACAATACCACATGATGCCGTGAAACTATAATATAACATGATGCCGTGAAACCACAATACCACATGATGCCGTGAAACTATAATATCACATGATGCCGTGAAACCAAAATATCAAATGATGCCGTGAGAACGCGACAATAAAAACGGAAAGACATCATCATGCACCAAACTATACCGTCATCATGTATTTGTCAACTGACCAGCTCGCTTGTACAGTGAGACAGCAGGGATTGACCGTCGGTTCGGATATCTCGGAGTAGAAAGAAATAATTGAGCGCCTCTCTGGGATCGGTTAGCTCGAACTTTCTCGTGTACATCATGATAAGACGAGGGAGGTTCAGTCTGTGGATGCTCGTACTGCAATTGATATCGTGTTTTACACAAAGAATTTTTCATTGCACCACAAGGTTGATCTCGTTTAGGGCCAAAACTTTAGGCCTATCCCGATAGCTTTTTCATGCAGTCATTTGTGGTGAGGTTTGGTATTGTCAATAGTATTAGAACTTTCACAAGCATGATCAGACTGACTAGACTAGAGCGAGTATCATCAGTTTGATACCGCAAAACAAAATAGAGTAAAACTAACACCAATAAAAACTTGAAGTGAAAGCCTTAAGTGTAACCACAGCCACCCACACACAGCTACATGGAAGGCATCTTCTTATAAGGAAACAGCGTCATGCAGATGCCTTCTGAAGCAAATTTCCAAATCAATAAAAACAACGGCGCTGACTCATTTCTTTTTAAACCTGGGAGTCAGTTACTTTCATTCGCTTATGATGCAACAACGCAACATTCGTTCAGTGACATTCAAAACAACATACAGAGGGCATTCATCGCTTGGTTCTGTAGTGAGCATCTTAGCATGCAAGGATGATGGAATGATTAGGAGGTTTTGGGTGTAGAGGGAGAGCGCTACGTGAGCGGCATGGCAACGCATTGTGTCGAACCGGGAGAGGAATTCCAGCGCAGATTCAAATTGGCAGGTCAGCATCAAAATCTAATAGAATGAAGCCTGTGTTAAAATGCAAATCTTCGAAAGCTAAGAAACTTTTCCAGGCGGGCCATGTGATCATACAGTGGACAGAGAGTGTTTCTCTAGCGAGCTAAACTTTCAAAGTTTAGCTCGTTTGCAACAATTAACTCAATGGAATGAAGCACTGACTTTGACAATGGAATGAAGCACTGACTCTTTTTTAAATACACAGAACAAAGTGTGGAAAGGATCGCTTAGAAATTACAGAAGCGAGGAGAGTTAGATCTACACGTAAATGACTTTGGCATGAGGAAAGAAAAACTGAACAAACGAAAAAGCAGAACAAAAAAAAACGTTAAAAAAACCTGGAAATAAAGCAGTGGATAAGCGGTGGCGTTGAAGTGGCTCTCTCCATAGTCATCCACGAGAAGTGTCTGCAATCGAGCCAAAGTCAGAACATCTGGGTGAGCTGACGCCTTGTCCTCTATCACAACCTGAAATAAATTCTTGCGGTTTCATTTATTGAAGTAAATGAAAAGATGTAAGTAATGAGACAATTTTCTCGAAGCATATAACAGCGGCATGGAAAAAGCATCTTAAAAATCTTCATATTTCAAATGCTATTTTCAAATCTTTAAACACAAGAAAAAAATGTAATTTCAAACTTTCAGATTGAAATATAATACTGTACTAAACAACTTAAAAATCAAAATTAAATAAAACTATTCATTCATTAAATCATTTGTTTAAAAGCAGCTAGGGCATGAACACAGCCTACCTGACACAACTTTAACCAGAGATAGTCTTCGGCTTTATGCGCAACTTCAGCGTGCACGTCAGTGACGTCACAGTGCCCTGTCGTGTAAAACATGTCGCTTAGAAATATTTAGTAACAAGCATTGAATTCGTGAAAGATTGTTTCAACTCAAAGTAAGACTATTTTCCAAATTCCCTTTACGGATTATGATTAATTTGACTTTGTGCTGAAGATGGCCAGGTACAACTTGAGCCTATCTAAACCAATGAACACAGTTGATCTCGTACAACGCGCACCACGCACCGACAATGCAGTACACAGCTGTCTTGAACGGATCCGAAGACGCTCTGATAGCTCGCTTATATTGAATCCTCATCCTATTCTCCGATGCGGAAGAAAGCCGGCGAACTCCATCTTGTGAGTATTCCTGAAAATATAGAGATGAAAACACGACGCTTTGCAGAAATGGAAGATAAACCTTCAATTGACGACCACTAATCCAGTAAATTATTCATCGAACATCAATCTGTGAACCAAGAGATAGCAGTACGGAGGCCAATCGTACACGCTTTATATTTGAAATACCATAAAATATTTGGCAAAAACTTCGGAGGCATTTCATCGCTATGAAATGAAGGATAATCCAAATTATATTGCTAATCCTACATTAGGACTGATCTGCAGGTGACAAGCATAGATGTAAATGTGGAAGCGAAATTTACTTCACTATAAATGGCTTAGTATTCGTTAAGTAAGTTGTTTGAAAGTGCAAATGACATGCTGCACTCTGGATTGTTCTCCTCTGCTGCTCGTCAGCTTGATTAAGGTGTTTAATTTCCGTCATTTTTTAAATAATTTATTTTGTTAGCTTCTACTCTGTATCAAATTGCTTCTACAAATTAAGCATAAACATTGAGCAGCAGATGCTTCCAGCAATTTTACTGCAAAATGTATATACTAGTATACTATGTGTGTACAAGTAGAGCTAAAACTATCATGGCTGGTTGTAAAACTAGTGCCATGCTTGAGACGGAAGCAAAAAATCAATTGCTATTGGGGTCGTTCTATGTCAATTCAACCTATGACCAAGAAGTTTTTATCTACAAGCATCGTTAGTGACAAGTTTTAACCAAACCGAAAAGATTGGTGTTTGAGGTATTGTCTGTTTTGTTGGATTGTCATGAAATGACCCATTGTAAGAATAATGTTTCCAACATCACCTGCAACCAGTTGCAAAACTCTGGTATGACGTGTTCGTGTAGTTGGGCGACCTCCATCGCAGCATCCAGATCCCCGCAACGTAAACAATAATATATGACACCCCACAAAGGGGCGCCATCTATCTCGCCGTCGTCGTAGCCCTGGATAAACGACAGGTTTACTTCGAAGCACAGTCTATATCCAGACAGCAAAATCCGTCATTTTTACATTTATTTAACGTCTGCAGACCTTGAATCAATGTAAAAGTGACGGATTGTGCTGTCTGGGATCATCAATAACCGTAGAAACATAAACTAGCAAACGCATTGCAAAAATTCAAGAATTAAACTCATATTTGCAGGAGACACTAAAAGATTAACTCTATAAAAACTTTTCACAAAGTTGCTTCCACATTATCTTAAGTTTTTCAAGACATTTCACCTTTTAAACATTATCCAGTTAAATATTTATGGTGATGTAACGCTGAGGCAGGTAGACGCTGTTATGACGCTGTCGTGAAACGTGATCAGCTTGTTTTAATTTTATCAGATATGTCAAGTTCAAACTTTCTCAGACCTGGATCGTGTTGACAGGTTGAACTTTTAAGAAACTTTTAACCAAATGAAGCCTTCCAGGAATTCCTCCACGCTGGGCAATGTGGGGGCGAGAGTAGACGCAACTGAGCAAATGATTCAAGTTAATTGTTGACATCACCATACACATTAAAGATGTTTTATAAAATAATGATAAATTTACAAAACATCAATTAACGCATAAACTTCCATATCAGCACGATTATCTTGTACACAGAGAGATAATTAATTTGTCACATCTCGGATCACGCAGCATCTTCCTTCGCCTGGACCAAAACGTGTCCGCGTGAAGGGAAGACGTGACGAGTGTCATGTCAGTCACTATCGCGAGGCATATGGAATGGAGCTTGTGGAGGTAAGCACCTTAAGGGATTCGATCTCCATCTCTTAAGCACCTCGATTCCACCTTGAGGGAGCACGATCGCTTCCACTCCCCCCAATGCAATTGCAGGGATGCTAAAGTAAAGTCTCCTCAGTCATACGGTGATCACATTGCGTGAATACGACAACTATATGATGAGGTACGAGGGCGGAAAATGATCATAAGGTAAGTCTGCGCCAATACTGGACACAGGTCTTACAACGTCACGAGAGTGAAAGGTAAGAATAACGAGAATAACGACTTGAGTGTGCAACGATGGAATAGCTGAATGTAACAGAAGATACTGCAAATATGACAAAACTGCTTCAAATGTATGCAAGCGTTAGAAGTGGGTGCGCGGCATATATCAGAAAAAAACCGACTTACTTTTGCATATGCTCAACATAACTTTCCTCCAAATGCTTGCGGGCTTGCGTTACCAGTGCTTTCAAGACGGATTTCGAAGTTCGGCGATTTAATGTCCCTTGGCTAACATCAAGTGGCGCTTGCGTCAAGCTAGCAACCTGGGATGAATGAGAGTCAACAAATTATAACTCAAGATGCGCTGAAGAACGTAATTAATCTGAACTGGCAGCATTGCTTTGCAATATAAGTAATAATAATATCAAGATCATGTGTTCTCAATTTAGGTCGCCCAACCCATGTTTTCAATTTATACATTTAAAACTTCATGCTGCTTGCAATAAACGCTTGTTTTAACTGGGAACCATAATTATTGTAAATTCACAAACATGACGAACATCGCGTACTTGCATCGGCGAAACAACCTGCTGAGGTTTGGTGCTTGGAGCTGGCAATTTAGTATGCCATCGTACTTTTGCAATATTAGAAACAGTAACCAACCGACGTCTTTGATAATAAAATACATGTAAGTAGCTACTTTGAAGATTTATCAGAGTCAGTTCGTCACACGCCTTGCTGTCGCATATCACTTACAAGCTTCCAAACAGAAACCAAAGTCGGGTCTTTCATTTTTTCGGCGGCAGTTTTGCAAAGTTCTGCAAGGTTTAATGCGATCCCTCCTTCAATCAACCGATCATTAAATATGTGAACCTGAAATATTCAAAATTACCTTAACACTTTTATATATTTAATTTAATCCACACACCACACGCAAGAAAATACTTTTGAAAATGTCGGCGCGAGGCACATGCAGTGTGTGGTTACCATGTACAATTGTACATTGATTTTAAAAACTCAAGTCTAATGCAAGCAAAGCGTTGTTGGAAACAGAGCTGGAAACAAAAGCATCGAGTAAGATGAAGAGTTAATGGAGGCAGTATGCTTGCAAGAAATGGAATGCAAAATCTCAGGCGTTTTGGAAAATTAGAATCACATCACACTAACGAGGTCGAAGTCAAAAAAAACTTTACAAATTAAATAATCGAAAATTGGCAATAGACCCATGCAATCATGGCTAGGCATAATCACTGCTAGGGTTTCCAACTACAAAAATTACAAACTAGTAGCCAAACTTACTAAAAGCTTTCTTGTTAAAAATTCTTTCTTTGCAACGCTACAAAAGCCCGATAGCAGTGTCGGCAAACACAGCCGGGTGTAACTGTGTAATATCGACATTGATACATTTCTATTAACTAAGCCTAAAATAAAAATTAATTGCTGCAAAACATTTCTGCCACTCTGAACTGAAAACAACGAGTGAGTTTTGACTCAAAACTTTTGAGCAGTTTATAATTCATGATCGTTGATTTGAAAGCATCGCTGTTTCTTAAAAGCATCCACCATGGCGACCTCTAGGCTCGTAAATATAGATCGCTACGGGCACCAACTTGCAGTGAGATGATCACAATCACAAGAGACTGTAAACCTGTTCAAGCCAGTCAATACCTGTCTAGCATAAGCTAATTCCCATGAATCCATCAAACTCCTGGGGTTGACAACATCGGGAGCGTTGTTATTATAATAACTCGATGAAATGTGTTCAGATATCTCTTGTGTGAAGTTCAGTGTTCCATCGCTTCCAATCAGTTTGTTAAGAATTGTCTGCTTTTCGTTCTCCCAATCATTCAACCGTGACTAAAACACAAATTTTGAGAATACGTTTTTTCAAAAAATGTCATTTCTGGCGATTGCTTCAATGGCTTTAAATCAAACATTCCAATCACTGATCAAAACAGGTCAGCACGGTACTATTTTTTCACATTAAACAACACAATAAATTTAATATTTTTTCGTGTATCCAAAAGATCTATTTTTAATATTTTTACAAAACTCCAAAGCCGACACACCTGCCAATGTTGCTTTTCAACTTTTTCAAACGTCTTTTGCTTCTGTTCTTCTACAACCGCCAGAATTGCATTTTCACGTTCATTACGCAAAAACCCTGAAAAGCGAGCACCGGTGTCCGGTAATGTTGTTTGTTTACAGTAATGATGTTTGTAATGATCTTTCTATACAATGTAGCATTGTAGCTATAAATAGACTTTATTATATAATTGCTATTAGAATACATTGTATCAATTAAGATTTTATTTTAACTAATATTGGCATAGCTAATTGAGTCATTACGGACTTACGCGGAAAAATTGAGAACTATACAACGTTGTGCTGATGTGCTCCCTGCTGTTACATCAAAAAAAAAATTGAATAATTACAAGCAAAAGCTACAGGAGTTTAACATGACGGGCTCGGTTCAGCAAACTATAAACCTGCCAAAAGCGTTTCGATCCCACATCCCTGGTTATAAGCACTGTATAAAAAGAAGCTGAATAATTTTGTAACAATTAGCCAACACAAATATCTGCTGAAACTAAAAAAAACAGCGCGTTATACTCCGGCGTCTTTCATATACGACTGCAAACATATGAGACAATGAAATACAGTGCATTGCCGTTGGGAGTTATCAGTTTTTTTCTACGCCGTAAATAGGCCGCATGAAAATCGACTTGCAGCTGGAACTCTAGGCTGTGTGCACTGAAACAGTCGCACCCTAATCTAAAGGAGGCAGCCACCATCAAAAGGCGTCAAACTCAAACCAGGTTTCTAATAGTTGAAAAGTTGTAAGAAACATAAACAAAACAATGTGGGAAAGATCTGATTATGCAGTAGCAATGTTCAGTGCAACGCATAAAAAAGTTGACAACTATACTTTTGTTTGCTGCAAGAGTCAGAAGTTCTAACCTTCAATATCAGTGTCGGATACAGCCTCAAGAGGTTCAAAGCCTTGTGAAGATGTTAAAGCTTTCAAACGATCGGAAACATCTGGGACATCTTTTCCTTGAGAACTCAACAACAAAGAAGCTTTAATCTGCAAGAAGAACAAATTGTATAGCAAGACAACCACAAACCAAACAGAAAAACTAATTGCCAACACTTTTCAATTTGATCCAGTAGAAAGCCAAGGTATACCGTACTTTGAATTTTAATATACTTCTAATTCTTCGCCTGGTGATAATAAATGCAGTAATATTAAAGGGAATTAACCTTTTAGAAAAATATCCTATACATAACTCCCTGTAAAATTATATTTCAGACACAAGAACAAAATTCTAATAGGCAGCTAGACCATTAAACAATAAGACAATCTTATTGCTTATACAATTCGTCACTAAAAGTCTAATGAACAACGATCAGCAAAGCAGACATTTTTGCAAAATTTTGGCACCAAAATCCAGTATATCAATGTGGTTCTTGTAAAATAATCTACAATCTACATGCTGGGTCTGCTACTATTCGGTGAGTCCGATTCGGTTAGTCCGATTCGGTGAGTTCCTAACCTCTAACCCTAAAACGGCAATGATAATTAGGCTACGGTACCCGATAATTTAAAAAAAAAAATTAAAAAATCCCCCGTTAAGGGATCGAACTCACCGAATCGGACTCACCGAAACGGGCCATTCCGCTACATGCTACATCTTACTGTTGTTTTACATTAAGTTGCACTAGGTCAAGTGAAAAAAAACATCAGATGTGTATAAACAAGTATTACATCCAGATCAGATGAATAGTAAAAGATGCTATGTATCAATAGGTAGGTTAGGCCTATAGCATTGATTCGAATATGTTGTAACATATTACACACTCGAGCATTATCTTGCACTGCAGGTGTCTTTGAACACAGACGTTGTCCGGCTACAATGACTTGCTGAATGTTTCTTTGCAATCTTGGTCGTTCCTCCCCACCGTCAAGTCCTGTACTGAGCTGTTCAGCTTGCTGAAGAAGGTCATCGAATCCAATGCCAGACATGTCACCAAACTCTATTCCGTGTGTCAACTATGAGCTCGATCAGACTTATTTACATTCACACAAAATTAGCCAAGTACTGTGAATACATAAGTAATATAAACAATAAATGTATTTATACTACAAAAAGTGCTCAATGCCAAGCAGAGCGAATTACATCAAATATAGTTACTATTCTATAGTAGTATATAGTATACTCTACACCCTGTTTCACCCTAAAAAAGGGATTATCAGAATGTCCTTATTCAAATAGAATTAAAAAACAATTCTATTTGAATAAGGACCTTCTGATGATACCCCTTTTAGGGTGAAACCGGCTGTAGAGAATAGTAACTATATTTGATTTATATATAATATATATGATGTACCAAACCCTAATACACAGATGAAAAGATCAAACTTTCTATGAAAGTGGCATTGACATTGATGATCAATACAAAATTTAACATGTGCATTTATCCACATTATTAATACTCGACTTGCGAATTATTCCTTTCACATTGATTCAATATCCACACACGCCTATCGGTTATACATGAAATTATTTGAAACAAGGTAGGGGGAGTTTTGGTAATGTAGCATACTTCATTTCTCGCCTACCCAAGTCATTTACACAAAGTCTCATCTGAAGCGACTCCCTAAGCTTGTCAAGAATACATTTTCTTGCAAATGCATTTTCAAATATTTTCTGAATTTTTAAATACACTTTTGCTCAGGCAGAACTAAAGTGTGTGGGGGATGTGTGGGATTTGTGCCAAGCATTGTTATGATGCATACATCAACAAAAGTGTTCATTGTAGCAGAGCATGCTACACGCATTTAGTAAATAAGTCTTCAAAATTCTGTTCAAGAAGTAACAGTGATGAAATGAGATTGCAATACTAAATGATGATTTGCCATCATTGTGATTAGATTCATGAAAGCAAGATGTTATATATAGGCCTATTCAATTTTGAAAGCAATAAAATAGATGATTGTTATTTTTAATACATATATATATATAATATACGCAACACAGCTGAAATGCAATGTCAACAATAGTAGTAAATTTCAATGCAGTGATATATATATAGTGAGAGATAAAGAAGTTATCATAAATAAAAATAAGTATAAAACACAATTTTACTAGCCTAATCAATAAACGGTATTGCCAATACAGTATCATACTGGCATTAGCATATATGCATATTGCATATATATACAACAATAATTTTTTTTTAACAAATTGTTTTTAAAATATTATTCAGAAAGCTTATTGCATTCATCCAAGTGAGTTCATGTCTTTCAGTTAAAAGAAATAAATGGTTTTCAAACTTAGGTTTGTGAGCAACTTTCAACCTTGGGTGAATGCAACCCTTTCTTAGATTTTGGCCCAAATTTTGCAACAAATTCATCAACCAATAAGTAATCAGCCAGCAGCGTGTTCGCTTTTTTAAAGTTTGAAAACTTCTGGTCAAAGTCGTGGCAAGATGGCACAATGGCACTCCAAATGTGCAATGCGCAAACAAATGTTTTAAGTAGCAGTTTGTCATTGAATTAGAAAGAAAAAAACATAGCAACTCACAGCTATGACTAGAAAGTCATGGAATAGCATTGGCTCTGAGCAGTGTTGTACGCGTCAATGAAATAAATTGACGGCGTCAGCGCGAATTGCCCAAAAACTTTACGGCGTAAAGTACTGCGTAAGCTTTTAAAGAAATTGACGGCGTCAGCGCTAATTTGTAGCGCTATTTTAGCCAGGGTCTCACAAAACGGAAGTATTTCAACCAAGTTTAGGCTAACAATAGCTATAAATAAAGAGCGGGTTTTATGTTTTGAGACTGTATTGTAACTAACTGCTTTAGTTTATTAATTATTTCCTTGTAGAAACACAAGCATTTCAAAACGTTTGTCTGACAATCTGCTGCGTTTGGGACGCATAATGTCCTTTCCACGTAAAAACATGCGTTCCACAGCAGCGCTGAATGGTATTGGCAGGCCCGGATTTAGGGGGGCAGAGGGTGCAGGTGCCCCGGGCCCCCTTACGTAGAAAAAATGTGATTTTGTGTTATTATTATTTTTTCTTTCAGCCTTTGAAGTATCTACAAAATACAGTGCTGAGCTGGATTAATGCTACTGTAGACGTAGAGGTGTTCTTTCGCGCTTTAGGCGCGAAAATTTTTATTGCACGGGGGGCCCCCATCTAAAAGTGCCCCGGGCCCCCCATCAGCTAAATCCGGCCCTGGGTATTGGTGTGTTGTATTTCAAAAACAGTCTTGAAAACGTTCACTTGAAAAGGTAGCCTATCATCGTTCCAAGCGTGCTGTGATGGCTTAGCATATATAAATCTTTTAACGAGGTCCACTCACTGCACCAGCATCGCTCTTTTCAGGGGCATAGAGCTCTTGAAATAAAGTTTCTTCAACGACCGTGATGACATTCATTGATTTTTCGCTTTCTTTCTCTGATCCCTCGTTCTCGATACTGCTCACGATATGAGTGATCACCATTTGACGAACTTCTTCCGCTTGTATTCCAGGTAGCTATTCCAACCAACGCGAAAGCGGGTAATTCCGATGAGTCGCGCTGGCCAGAATACATTGTTAAACTCTCATTGTGAAACGAGATTTTCCATGAAAACAAAAAATGACGCATAGCGCTTGACGCTTAAAATCGACAAAATAATTGACGGCGCTATCACTTCCGTCAACTAAAAAGTAAACTGACGGCGCTAGCCTCAGCGTCAACAAAAACTTGACGGCGTCAACGTACAACACTGGCTCTGAGCTATCAAACATTAATGTGCTTGGTCCCTACCTATTAGTGGAAAAACTTTGTTTAGCTATATTAACTTTTGGCAAAATTTTACAAAAAAGCTTTCAGTATGGAACATTTTGCCAAATACATTCAGTAAAAATACATTTAATTTAATGATTTTCACAGTATTAATAAAATAAGGATCATGATTTAAAATCATTGGTCTTTGCTGTTAAGCTTATGAAATCCCTAGAGGTGGGTGAACTTATAGACAGATTGTATCGGATTTCACAAACGATTTTTAGCTAACTGTAAATATGTGTTTTTCAACATATCTTTTAAAAATAGGATGTTGCAAAAAAAAATTTAATTGTATTGCGATGCGTAGTTTGCAAAGTTGGCCAGAGGATGCACAACATTGGACTTGATGGCTTTCAAGTTACAACAGCCCCAGCAAAAAGGCTTGGGTCCATTACTTTAGCACCCCAGCTTCACTGATAAACAATGTGCAGAGTCATAAACAAAATCAATATTAAATTAGCACATAGCCTACTTGTGACTACACGAAACTCATCAGTATAATTTTTCACTTTTATCAGAAAACCAATTTTTTATATAGTAGTTTGAGATACAAATGTGTCTAATATTTATGAAAAATTTGATTGTAAAAGAATTATTTACAAACTTTCATTCTTCCACAATTATATAAGTGATTTTCTATTGCGATGAACCAACACAAACTTTCTTCAATGAGATCGACGTGATTGTATGCATATAAATTATAAACACAAAATAGAAAAGACAATTGTTGCAAAAAAAATTATGATGCAAGATAACATATTACACTTCACTACCCTCCAAAACTATTCATATTAATAAAGTTTTGAATGATGCAAATTACATGACGTTACAGAATGGTGTTGTCCAATATATTGATATAAAGTGGTAAAAAGATACCCGGGAATAATTATTTTAAATAAATTGCCCTGATTTGTGGCTGATCAAAAGTGTTTGATCCTACTAAGAAACAATTCAAAATTTGAATACAATTATGAACCAATTAATATACGAGTACACTGTAAAATTTACATTTTTCCATGATGCGGTATATTCAAAGAAATCAAGGTTTAAGAATCCTAACCAGCATACGTGCCGACTTCCGGGGGGCTGCGCCCCCCGTAAATTTATGGTTGAGGGGCAACAAAAATGGTGATTACAAGTGGTGTTTTAAAAATAAAACACTCGCGAAAGAGATTTAGATAATTTAAACGGACTTAAAGAATGCCGAAAGCAAGAAAAGCCTACGTTGCTCTTGCCCGCAAAACAGCAGCTGGTCGCATGGCTTTCTCATATGGTATGGAAATTTAAAGCAGATGGTAGAGTAACTTACGCTGCTGGAATAGTCACGTAATTATTCACGGCAATATTCAGTAAACCAGCTAAATTAGACGCACTATTTTCAACGAGGTCTTCCCGCTGTGAGACAATTATGATTCAACAGAACGCATTGTTTTCTTTGCAATGTGTGAGAATTAAATTGAAAACCGATAAAAGAAAAGGTGTTTAATGGTCTTGGTCGCAGATATTGCCTGCATTAACGACGTCTCCTACCGCTATTATCACCTAGCCAACCTGACATCATTGTTTTATGCGGCCGCTAAGGTTTGACATCGACTTTAATGATCATGGAATGTTATGTAATAATAAGAACGATTATATCCTACACGCAAAAATAAAAAAATGATCTCTTAAAACAGCTCTTTCTGTTTTGCCTCGTGAGCTTTGCATATTGCTCAACAAGTGCATAAAGTTTAGAATTGACAAGAAATCATTGAATTTGAAAATTAAGTTTGAATCACTGCAAATAAACGTATTCAAAACTTTTACTTAGGCCGACGCGATTTCACACTCCGTAATCTACGTCGACAATGATTTTTAGTGCGTTCATTTTGAAAACTGCCGAGCTGGAGACAACAGCATGTCCTGTGTTAGTTGAACCTGTCTTTTTGAGGTGAAAATCACTTGCGAACATCTCGACCTTTACTCGAGTGTATAGCCTACTGTATTCAATAAAAGACTACAAAGACTTTCGATAAAAAACAGAAGAGAAAACACTTTGCCGTTGTCAACGCTTTGAAAGTAAGCAATTAGCGAAACGAGGTTAATAAAACTGATAGCAGGTTTTCACTCTGCTTGAGATCATGATTTTTTGCGTTTTATTTCGATAACTTCACTGTCTTGATCGTTGTTATTCACTCGCACGAAAAGGAAATGAATCGTCTTGTTTTGCAACTGTTCCAATTATGACCTAACAATATCAAAATTTTTACGACTAGGCTTACTGCAT
Source organism: Aplidium turbinatum (assembly GCF_918807975.1). Classification (NCBI taxonomy): domain Eukaryota; kingdom Metazoa; phylum Chordata; class Ascidiacea; order Aplousobranchia; family Polyclinidae; genus Aplidium; species Aplidium turbinatum. The sequence goes on along the minus strand of NC_137476.1, from coordinate 21,344,331 downwards.
GCGTAAAACTAATCCTTTCAAGCAGCGGTTCTAATAAATTCGGTTTGCGACCTATTTATCAATATAAACAAGACACTAAGCTTAATCAAAGACTATTTTAATTGAATAAAATAGCGTTACGGTTATGACGTCATCACCTTTCTTGCCCCCCAAGGTTTTATGAAAAGTCGGCGCTTATGCTAACCAGATACGGTAGTTTCACAAAAACCCGGTACATATCAGTGGAGTAAAGTGAACATTTTTTTGGGTAATCACTTTTTTCAGAAGGCGTTAACACACAAGCAGGGTTCGATCTTAATGCTAGTCTGCTAGCCATTGGCTAGTGAAAACTTGTGCGGACTAGTAGAAATGTTGCAGTACTAGTCCGATTGGCTAGTGAAAATATTCGCTGGTGAAAAGTTTTGGTTTACAAAATGGCGATTGGTGACGTCACTCTGAAATACTGCAAACGAAGAAGGCTGCAAAGTCGGTCAACTGAGCATGTGACTACTGAGCATGTGACTATCTTTGCTTGTTTCTTTAACAGATGGTGGTCTAACAGATGGTCCTGTAACCGGTGGTGAAATCTTTCTAAAATGACTGAGACTTTTGCTAAATTCTTATTTCTGTTCAAATTAACGTGTACTTTAAAAGGTCGTCGCTAATTAATTGGATACGCTACTGTATTACATTGTATTATAATCACTGAAATCTTATTGAATTGATATTAATAACAATACCGTCTATTAATTTTCAGTGCTTATCTAAGTACTGTAAATTAATATACTTCGGTAGATGTTCATTGTGATGGCTTTTTTGCTTTGAACATTAAGTTTGTTTTAACAAAAAACACTTTAAGCGAGTAATGTCGGTCTGGAATTGCATGCGGGCAGTGATTTTCTGATGTCTCTGGATTTATTAATATTCAATTGAACACTGAGAATATGTCCTTATAATGTTTGTAATGTATTGTATTGAGTTTAAATTTAACCGTTGTTATTGCGTTCATAAACGTAGTTGCACTGATGAGAATTTAATATTCGAAAACGCGTTCTGCAACACTGTTTTTTGCACTCTGCAATGCTTGATGCAGATTTATCTGTAGATTTCCATCACGCATTGAAGCGGTGATCTGATAATGAAATTTTCTACGGTTTGAGAAAAAGTTTTCTCTGCCTATAAAACGTTGAATGGTAGTTTAATTAATTATTTCTGAAAGTTCCTTGGTTTCATATTATCTGAAATAAATATTAAGCACACACCGCATGCCACATTTATTTTTTATGTTTTAAAATTGCATTGTTTGCGTCTGTAGTACGAGAAGGTGTTTTGTGCGTATTGTTGCTCTCTTGTGCGTATTGAAATCTGAAAGCCTTTACTTTAGTTAGTTTCAGTCCAAGCCAAAACACTTATCTTAATACGTCATCAGACAAGTGAAAAGTCAGTAAACTGGTCGGACTAGTGAAAAATCGTGCGAGCTAGTGAAAACGGGGAGCAACTAGTCCGGTGGGCTAGTGAAAAAAAAAGTTAAGATCGACCCCTGACAAGGTTTGCAGTTTACTCAATGGCTCTTCAGACCATAGCAAAATAAACTGATGTAATATGAAAGAGTCACTCACTGTGCAAATCAAGCATGTGTTTGCAACGTTCTGAAAAAAGTAAAAATCCAAAAAAATGGTTACTTCACCCCACTAATATATGACACTGTGACTATGCATGAAAGTGGTAACATGTTCTCAAAATATATATAAGCAGCAGTTTACTCATTCCAAAGCAGAAGACATGACCCGAAAAAACAACTCTCAACTAACTGATCAACGATCTCCCACTTGTTGCTTTCACAATCATATGCTTCAATTGCAGAAACATGACCTGAGTCGTTCTCACCTCCAAGTACATACACTTTTCCATTCACAGAACAGGCAACATGGCCATATCGTGCTTCATTTAGAGATGCCAATTCAATCCAACTGTTAGAACGAGGACAATATTTCTCTACTGATGATAAAAACTCATCTTTTTCATTCTTTCCAGCAATTGCAAAAATCTCATTGCTGTGCAAAACGGCTGCTACACCACTCCTGGCAGAGTTCATGCTTGCTAGTGACTTCCATTCATCACCAGTCGGGTTGTAGCATTCAACAGAATTGAGTGCTTTAGAGTTGCAACCACCAATTGCATACAATTGCTCATTTAACACAACAGCACCATGGCAAGCTCGTTTTTCATTCATACCTTCAACAAATGACCAGTTGAAGTCTTCAGAAGGTTTGTACTTCTCACACGAGTTCAAGTAATCAACATTTTCCACATTGTCCGTGGGACTATTTGAACCACCAGCAACAAAAATGCATCCATTGATTACTCCAGAGCATGGAGAACGTCTTTTTTGAAGAAGAGGAGGCCCATAATCCCATGTTTCGTCACCATGTATGAACAGCCATGTGCTAACCATAGAAGAACCAGCCTGCCTTCCTCCAGCAATTAAATAAATTTTCTTACCAATTGCCACAGCTGTTGTTCCCTCACGTTCAACACTCTCTTTATTGCATTGTTTAGGTAACATTTCCATAGTTTTTCTGTCCACATCATATACATTTACTGAAGTGTAATGATAATGATCATGGTGCATTAAAAGCAACTGATGTGGGTTTTTTAATGGAACAAATGGCAAAAGAGCATGGCACAAAATTTTCAAAGTTTTTTTACAGTTCCATATCAAAGTTTCCTTACAAATCACATTTTCCAGTGTCGCCCTTGACAGTTTATCTACTTTGACATATTTAATGAGAGTGGGAAGCAATTCTTTGCGATTCATGAGATCATGCTTGACCCACAAAACTACTCCATGGTAAATATCTATTTCTAGCTTCGCTATAGCTCCTTTTTCTGAAATTTTGTCGGTTCTTTGATGAGGACATTTACCTTCTTCAGATAAAAGAAATGTTATCTCTTCTAAACTTAGAGTTAAAAAGTGTGAGTGCTGAACAACTGCCTCAGCATTACAATAAAAAATTGACTTAATGGTTTGATAAATGGCAGTATAATCATGACTTCTTACATGTGCAAGCAAGTATAAAAAGAATTCTGCATTTATTCGATCATAAAGAAAGCTCAAACAACTGTCAATTCCAACAGAAATGCTGAATGTATTTAAACAGCTCAAGACGCTCAAGATGTTTTGTGTGTTGAAAGTTCCAAATCCAGTATAAACAAACTCTAAGAATTCTATCAAATTATCTTCGCTCATGTTTTCAAAAATATGGAAAACTGATTGATCCATAACAGAAAGAATAATACATTGATGTACAGGCACCACAAAATCTTTGAAAGAGCGAGGAATGAAATAATCACAAACACTTTTTTCAACTGTACGATCTTCATTCAGCTGTTGTAAAATTTCAAAACTGTGATCACTTTTGTAATCATGCTGGGTTGTGTACTCATTATCACTGATTTCTTTAAATTTCTCTACTAATGCCTCTATGAAAGGAAGTTTTAGTTCAGTAGCTCTTGATAACAGTTCATCTACACTATCCTTCTGAATTGTAATGTTTCCCGTATATATGAAGTTCAAAATATCTTCCATAATTAAAGAGGTCTCTGTGTCAACTATAAGTCTATTGCTTTGCACTTCCTTGAAAGTCTCTGCAAAGCCACAAAGAATACATTTATGAGCAAGTAACTCCTTACCACCAGCTTCAATAACAAAATCACACAGTTGAGCATTTTTTCTGTATTGGTTCAGCTTGAACAAAACTTTAGTCACATAGCTTGCTTGATGTGATAAAGCATAAAAATTATCCATTTTTATGATCAACGTTCCCCTAGTAGTCTATAATAAAAAGTTATACAATTTTATTTATCAATTGAAAAAAAAGTTTATCTTAATTAAACTTTACCAAAATCAGAAGGTAGTAGAATAGCAGTGAAATCAAGCAAATGGATTTCATATGATAGAGGCTAGCCGCCTAGTCCGCCCCGATAGCTCAATTGGTTAGCGCGTCACTTCTGGAATGAAGAAGCTTCAAGATCAAGCAGCGCTGGTTCGACTCTCGGGGTGTGCGCTTGAGTGACGCACGTTAAGGACTGCTTTCCATTCAGCGGCATCTAATGGATGGAATAGTTCCCCGGCAACAAGACTTCAACAATCGGAAACTTCACTCTGTCAATCTCGGTGACCGGGCCTGCGTCAGTAATTCAAAGCCTCTACAAGTATGCGAAACTTCCAGGATTAAGCTCTGCAAGAAGCTTTCCCAGTCCGAGGATAAAGATTCAATCAATCAATCAATCAAACCCAAAGCTGCAGACCTCACTCTCATTAAGTAAGTTAAAGAAAAAGGTTAATCTTCAGAAAAAATTGTATTCTAGATCAGCTGTGTCAATCCTAAAGATGTCCTTGAGCCAAACTTTCTGCTAGTCTATTTTTTATGAAAAAAAGTCAAAGCAAAATGAAGTTGAAAAATGCTTGCAGAAACTGAAATATTAAACTTTAAAGCCTTGAGTTCTTGCCTACAAAGGCATTTCACTAATGCTGTGGCCTGTGGTTCTGTCAGTTTTGAAGATCAGAAAAAACAAAACTAAATTTAACTGTGTATGTTTGCAATATATTCGTCTACATTGCTGTTTTTGCGCATTGAAAGTAATTTTCTGACTTCTGTGGGTAGGCAGGCACTCATAATCCATTTCTTGAAAAAAGCGTAATCATGCGTGACATATGAGATCACGGATGTTTGTAGCGCTATCATGCGTGACATGTGACATCCGTCATTAATAAAGTTCAGTTCAGTTTATTTTTTGTTTTGTTGGCGAAAAAGAAAGACACAAAAAGCAATAACACAAATAATTCGCGCAACAAGGATGGCAGCGAAAGACCAAAAGGTCACCAAAGTCAGCTGCCACCCAAACATTTAAACAAAAGACCCAAAATTAAGAACATTAACACATATAAATTATATAGCACAATACCAGCACTTTACATAATACATTAACAATGGAATAACACAGGGCAACATAAAAAAAAAACTGTGTAGAGAAATAAGCGGATGATACGTTTCAGGAATGATCATCGTACAAATTCTTTAATAAACATTTATATTTAAATTTAAAAACATTATAAGACTTTTCTTTTATTATATAGTTTGGTGAGAGAGTTTGCTTTTTTATACCAAAGGCAGGCAAGACACAACAATACCACAGGGTTGAGCATTACAACAGTATATATTTTTTTACATATTTACAAAATAGTTTAACATTCAAACGTTTTCGGCTTAACCTAAGCCCTCATCAGGAATCTGAAAATATTGATAAAATGCAATAAATTTCAACTTCTTCCATAGTTTCACTCCATTAAAACATAGCATCTTCTTACCAGAGTTTGACGTTGTAGAAGGCAAATATAAATCATTCTTTTGGTTCTGACGGGTTTTATGATGGTTAATTTCGTTTACAAAAATAAAGCAGCCAGCAAAGGCCCGGGGCAGCATTTTGTGCACATATTTGTACATAAATTTTGCAGTTTCTAATTTAATAATATCGTCAATTCTGAGCACATTAAATTGGTGATGAAAAACAGTTGTATTTGTTGACCTCGGCAAAAATAAGCAGGATCGAATAAACTTGTTTTGTAACACTTGTAGTGGAGCAAGCAATGTAGAGTTTGCTCTTCCCCAATTTATAATCGAGTACTGGATCTTGGATTGAAACAAAGCATAATATAAGGTTTGTAATATTGTTAAGGGGGCAATGTACGGTATCTCAGCTTAAATGCTATGCCGCAGACCTTTGCAAGCTGCTTTCTAAGATTAATAATATGACTACCCCATGTCAATCGCTCATCCAAAGTTACACCTAGATAGTTTATACATTTCTTCCTTTCGATGGATCGGCCACTGATGGACAGACTAAAATTTTCTGCTGCACTTTTTTGTTGCAGAGGATCATATAAGTAGTTTTACTATAATTTAATGAAAGTTTATTGGATTTCATCCACACATCAATTTTTCCTATCTCTCTATTGACATTTCTTGGAGAGATGACAGGCATTTATCTGACATATGGAAGTTTGAGTCATCAGCAAAAAGTGTGGTTGAAAAAGAAGATGCATTTGGAAAATCATTCACATAAAGAAGAAAAAGCAAGGGACCAAGGATTGACCCCTGTGGGACACCACATTTAACAACATTGAAATTAGAATTCTTACCGTTAATTTTTGTACTTTGCATTCTATTTGTTAGATAAGATGTTAAAACGTTTAAAAACTTGCCACGAAAGCCATAATGGTGAAGTTTTTTTAAAAGTAGCCTATGCCATGATCAACTGTATCGAAAGCTTTACTTAAATCAACAAAAACCGAGCATGTGTATTTGTGATCATTCAAGTTAGAAAGTAAATCATCATAAATTTTTGTCAATGCTAAGCTTGTTGAATCATTTTCACAAAAACCATGTTGAGCTGGGTTTAAAATATTATATTTGTCAATAAAATTCATCATCTGTTTGTATAAAAAATTTTCGAAAATTTTGGCAAAAGTTGGCAATAAAGAAATTGGTCGCAAATCTGTAAAGTGTAAAGGTGAACTAACTTTTGGTACAGGTATTATCAGACTCTTTTTGAGTACACCAGGAAAGATTTCTTGCAATGGGTAGGCTATGCAGTAATGCACTGTAAGCCTACTGACAACTTGTTAACAGTTTTTGTAGGTGTTTTTTGTTTTTTTCATAGACTACTACGACATTTTTTGATGTCTGAATGAAACCACTGGACTTCACTTGAGTATTGCTGCAGCAAATAACTACCTTTTTTTTACTGCACATCAGCCTATTTTGTTTCAACATAATTTGCAAATGCTTGCGGTGGGCTATGCGCTGTACTGACAACTTGTTAACAGTTTTTGTGTAGGTTTTTTTTGTTTTTTTCATAGGCTACTAAGACATTTTTTGATATCTGAATAAAACCACAGGACTGCACTTGAGTATTGCTACAGCAGAAAATTTCTTTTTTTCTTTCCATTTTTATTGCACATCCGCCTATCTTGTTTCAACGTAATTTGCAGATGCTTGACATTTGTCACATTAAGAACACGCCAACATGGGAAGCAGCTGACTATATGGCTGCTACTGCTGTTTTTTGCTGCTTCCTGTCGTGGAATTTCGATAGTTATGGTAGGCTGCTATTTTATTCGTAGGCTATTGTTTATGATTGTACGTACCTTAGGCTAGCCTACTGTAACAACCCCATATTTCCAGCTTTTTTGTGCGATCACGTCAAGATGCTTGCTCTTTTGAAGTTATATTGTGTTTCATAGCGTAATCACTAATCAGTCTTACTTTCTAGTTCTAGTCAATGTAATAGTATGTTGTGAAGCATGGTTTGGTTCCAGATCCCCTGCGGTCACAGACACGCATATTAGGCTATCCCTGAATCAATCAATCAATCAATCAATCAATCAATGTTTTATTTGTCAGTAACAGGAACATAGGTACATGTTTGAAATATGCAATATACACAGTACAAAAGTTACACAAGTTCCCATACCGACAGGGAGACAACGAGACGACCATACGGTCTACTAGTCAATTGCCACCCTACTGAATAGGGTATCACGGTTGCTGGTCGCCAGGTTTCAAGTAAAAATACCATGTAGCCTACACTTGATTTGTAGGATTGTGTTGCGTTTCTTGAAGATTGCAAACTTTCGTTGGATAATAGAAAATCCAAAGAAATTAAGCAGCAAAACACTTTTGTTTCATTGGCTGCTCCAATAGGCCTAAGGCTTTTCATTGCCCTACAGATGGAAAAGGATGCAAAACAATCAGAGATAGAAAAAGAGGGCGACCAAATACGACATGGACTGAAGGAATCATGGAACATTGCAGAGTTCAAATGTCCGAACAATCAATGAAAAACAGAATAGTAGAAAAATGAATGGAGACCACTGGAGAAGAATGCTCCAACAAGTCCACCTCCAAAAGTCAACATCCACAAAGCGGGACCTGTTGACGATCTAAACATTGGTTTTATTATCAATTGGGAGGTATAAGTTCCATAGTAATAAACTAAAAAAATATTAACATGACGCCATTTGTGTGGTAATAAAGTTACAGTAACGGTAGCCTAATAGGCCTATAGTACGTTATCTAACACTCACCTGTCCAGCTTTACATTGTTTGTTTATTATGTTTTCTCATTTCCTCCAAGGAAGATGCTGCACACAAAGACCTTATCATATTTGCTTTCTCTCCATGGCGATGCGCATATGGATTTGGTTTTGGTCGCTTGGGCAATAGATCACAAGCAAATTGAGTGTTGGGTTTGCGTGTCCGCTTGACTTTAAGGGATTTTTGTCATCCTTTCGAATGATTAAGCCTGCATCACAGTTGCAAAGTGATGCAACATAATCTCAATCTGATGGCGCACGCTCGATCAATTGCATAATCCAAGCCTGTGGGATCTTTCACACTGTACGCGAAGTTGATCGTTTCATTCATCGCAGTGCGCAATTTCTTGATGCGGTTTAATTAGCGTTGCTTTCAATATTGCTTATGGGTCCGGAGTGTTCTCTTGCTGCCATAAAATTTTTAGTTTGTAGTACACCACTTGCTTATGCTAGTCATGTTAAGGTACCCTGCTCAAATAAGGCTTCTCTCGAGTTGGTTCAGTGTCAATGACACAAATCTACAATCAAAAACAATGGAGTCGTAGCCTACACCTCGGTGAAGTCAGATGGGCTACCGTACTAGCTTTCAAGCTATCAACGACGTGGGGATTAAGAACGATAAACGGAGATTTTATGTACCGTACCAACAAAAAGAAAAGGACTCCCAAGAAACACTGGTGAGATGTTCAATAACAGCAAACGTATGTTTGCATGGCAGAAGATGCTGCTAGAAATCCTTCCATGGACAATTTGGAATTGTGGTTGTTCCTCCAAATGCTACTCGATGCATCGATTCCGATGAAGTACTCTTGACGAGAAATGTCTCCCCATCTTCAGAAATGGAAGAGGCTTTGTATTCTTTAGAAGTCTGAGAAAAAGTCATCCTTTTTAAGCAATGAATGATCGTTTTTCTTCCCTTCACCAAAATGGACAATGGCACTTACAAATTTGTAATGATATTCAACACCACTTTTATCTTCACGAGCAAAAGTTTCATCTGCTGTGACACATTTTTTACATTTTAATTTCGGGCCCATAAAATGATCCTGGACCGCTTATTATCAATGACATAGGCTACTGGTTCATGCAATATAATAAATGTAAAACCCGTTTGTGCATATAAGCTATATCAAAAATTTAGCTGAAATTAAAGAAATAGTCCCAAGTGACCACATTATTCATAAGTTGACACATATCGTTCTTTCAGAAACAAGAAAGGGTGCCGAAAGATGTCACCTACCTACCTACCTACCTACCTACCTACCTACCTACCTACCTACCTACCTACCTACCTACCTACCTACCTACCTACCTACCTACCTACCTACCTACCTACCTACCTACCTACCTACCTACCTACCTACCTACCTACCTACCTACCTACCTACCTACCTACCTACCTACCTACCTACCTACCTACCTACCTACCTACCTACCTACCTACCTACCTACCTACCTACCTACCTACCTACCTACCTACCTACCTACCTACCTACCTACCTACCTACCTACCTACCTACCTACCTACCTACCTACCTACCTACCTACCTACCTACCTACCTACCTACCTACCTACCTACCTACCTACCTACCTACCTACCTACCTACCTACCTACCTACCTACCTACCTACCTACCTACCTACCTACCTACCTACCTACCTACCTACCTACCTACCTACCTACCAAAGCTTTCAAGAAATCCTTCTGTGGTTGCGAATGACTTTTTTTTTGAAATAGTAGGCTAACTTAAATTTTAAACCAAAATTTCCACGCAGATCAAATTTTAATTTGATTAGTTTGGCTACATGCAAAGTGTGCGTCTTCATAAAAAAATAACACCATTGCGCTTAAACACGCCCCAAAAGTGACTAAAACAATATTAAATTTGTTAAAATTTTCTTGCGGGGTATCCTCCCCAAACCCACTTTAAAGTTTTATTGGATTTCAACCTTTGCATTGTTCATTTTACATACAAATTTTGCTTTGTTAAAGCTCTTTTCTTTCCATAGCTTTTTTTTAAATGCGCCACTTGGCTTACATTGTCGACATAGCCTAATAACTATTTTTTAAAGAACATTTTATGGTAGCCTACCGGTAGCTTACTTTTTGTTGAAATGAAAGAATGTAATTATTTTCTAAATTGAAAGAATTTGCGCCCCTAATCTAACTCTTTCTTGCCCTGTTTTTAAAGGTCATCACTAGGCTATCAAGCTCACAATCGACTTCGTGGGGAGACAAGGTGGTGCTCACACGGCCCTCCCTGCATATAGCATATATTTTGACAGTTAAATTAAACAAAGGTACAATTAGTAAGCTACATACATTTTTTTAACTACACTTTTCTACAGCGATTATATTTGCCCCAAAACAGTTTCTGGTTTCGTAAAATATTCTGTCTTGCTACTTCACCACAGTATAGACGAAAGATACAAGTTTGGTAAGGTTATAAGGCTATATATTACTGTTCGTCTGCAGACGTTGCATCAAGGTAAAAAATGGCTAATTTGCTGACAGGAATTGTGCACCTACGCATAGCCTACGCTTCATGCCAGTGGTGCCGAAGTTAGTTGAGGATTGGGGGGGGATAAATCAACATTTTATCAAATTTTAGACGATTTTGAACTTTGGGGGGTGCATATTTTTGTACACAATTTTACTGGTAGCCTACCGGTATTACGTTTATTAAACAATCACCGGACCTCGGTACATTAGCTGCTAACAGTATAATATACAGACAAAGAAATCATGGAGATAAGTGTTACCAGTGCTCTTGTGAATGACTGCTGCAAGATTAAGAAACAAACAAAGAAAAATTGGTACCTCCAGCGGGATTCGAACCTATGACCTTCCAATGAATATTTAGTTTTTAAAACAGAAGTTATACTTTTCTTCTTGTCCTCTCCTTCACTAGAATCACTACATTTAGTGCACTACAGGGTTAAGAATATTTTTGTAAATGTTGCAAATAATTCTAGCATTCAGTCTTTTTTGTTCCAAAGTATTTCTCAGCCAGGTTTTCAATCTATGAAGATTGGAAAACGACCTCTTACAAGCAGCAAAGCTTATCAGGCAAACTAAGAGGATCTTAATCAGCTGGAGTATTTGAGAATAGAGTCAGAGAGGTTTTTCCAACTTGGACAATGTCTGGTAAGCTCTTTTAGCATAGAAGGCTACAGAGATTTTGCTCCTGTTGCCTTTCTCAATGAATCAATTTGATAACTCATCGATTGTCTATTCACTATTCAGCTCTGGATAATTTTTACCATTTCAGGAACTAAGCGGGTCTTGAAAATTCGTGCAAGTTCTTTATACTTTGCCGAATCAGAATTCAGGCTACTTTCAAACCCTTTGGTCAGTTCAGAGATAACTCTGTCCTTGAACTAATTGTAAATTATTTTATAATGCAGTTGAGTGTCTGCAGTAGCGCCGTGGTACTTGCAAAGGCGCATGAAAGGCGTGATAAAATTAGCAGCAACATTTTCCGGAAGTGAAACTGCATTTTTGTAATTGTTCTCAAACTCCAAATCACGATATTTCTCTAGAGTGATTTCTATAGAGTCATTGTCTAAGCGTCAAATCCAAGACAATTTAGAACTGTGATCAAACATAAACAAAAGAAAAACAACAATTCGAGATGCTTGTAAGCAATTAAATCGAATTAGCCTACAACTTCATAGCAACTAATTTTTTCTAAATTATTGGGGGGGATGCTGCCAAAATATTGGGGGGATATATCCTTCCCATCTCCCCCCCCCCCCTACTTCGGCACCACTGCTTAATGCTTTGCTTTTGCCTAGTTGACGCTAAATTCAAAGTTTACAGTAGTTTTAAGCAATGTTGTAAAGTTCTATTGTTGTTGCAAAAGCGTCGCTTTCTTACAAGGTTACATTTCGCACACGTTTGTTGAGCTGCCACTTTAAAGTCGCTTGAGGTATTAAAGTAATGTGCCGATAGTGATCCATTGCTGTCTATGTCGAATAATGTTTATGTTTTAGAGACGCGTTGTTTAGTTTATTAAAACCTGAAATGGTGTAATTCATTTTGCAATAATATTATCATTAAATTCGTTACAAACAAATTCCTCTGTGACCAAAATGTCTAGTGAAATGTAGCCTACCCTCAAGAAGTCTAGGTCTTTTGTTACTTAGCCACTGTGACCATTTATTTCTATGCAGTTTTCACTGTTTTATTTAGTATGTAACAAAAGACCATTGCAATAGAAGTCCGCAGCGGAATGCAATGCATTGTTACCTTTTCACACTAATTGAGTTTTCAAGCTTCTGTTTAACAGTGTGCTGTAACTGCATAGCCTAATCGTCACCAAGTCCGGTATAAGAATTCGCCATGACTTTTTATTTTATTTGGTAGTCTTCACGAAGCTGACATTAATAAAAAATCTTGGTGATCGTAGATAGCCTATAACGAGCAAAGTTTCAATCCAGCATTGGTAATTTTGAGTAAAAAGTGACGCAGAAAAGCAAAACTTACTTTTGCTTAGGGGAAAGGAAGGTGATTTGATACACTTTTGACCTTATGAACTTTCAGTTGCAAACCGCCTTGCCGAGAAATCTACTTTAAGGCTTCCTGAAAGAAGTAGGCTTTTTGGCAACTTTATGAATAAATTTCAATCTTCTATCTCAATTACTTTTTCTCATATTGATAATTAAAATTTCTCACATACATGTATCAAATCACCTTCCTAAGAAGGTGATATGATACACTTAAAAGGTGATTTGATACAGTTGCAGTCAAGGTTTAATTTTTGCTGTTACGTTACGCTTAGGCACCTGATTAATGCGCACCAAGGATTTTGAAAGGTCACACGCGCTTACAATACACTTACATAGCTAGATAGACAATTTAGGGGGGGGGGGGGAGAATCAACTGTTAAGGGGGGGGGGGAGGGATATTTTATTTAATATTGAAAATAAAAAGTTTGTGTAAACATATATTGATATAAGCCTAATGCAGCCAAACAACAATGAAACGTCATTCAACATGTTGAATGATATCCAAAAGCAAGGTTTGGATCAGTTTGGTTTTTCTTCATGTCGCGAAGCAAAGTCATTTTATCCACACCAAACATATCGGCAGCCTTTCCATAAGACAGGCTATTCTCACGCACTTGCTTCGCAGCCTTTTTAAGAACATTTAGTCTTGAAGAAACACAACGCTTTGTTTTTCTGACATAAGTAGAAGGCATGGTAATTTTTAACAATGTATTATTTAGACCCTACAACAACAAAATGAAGCAGATATCATATGCTGTCCGTAAGATCGCATTAAACAAAGAACATGAAGAGTTGCAACGTTTATTGACAATGTAGCTTGCTGTAAATAACAATATTTACATATACGAAAGTTATCTAACCACCACACACTTAATGATTTATCTTCTTGCTAAGGAAGGTGATTTGATACAGTGTATCAAATCACCTTCTCTAAGGTGTATCAAATCACCTTCTCTGAAATTTTTATAGAAAATCGATGTTTATGAGCTAAGACACACATTTGCAAAAAGTTAACCTATATGACTTTGCAACACCAACTAAACACTAACAACAGACCACACCTCCATCTTTCTTAAACTTCCCATGGTTTGTCTGGACGACGACAAAAAAACTCTGGGAAATTTACAAAAATCTCTAAAAACTGAGCTTCCGCCATTTTCAAAGTTTTGGGAAAGACACGAGGTTCCAAAGGTAACCAGGATGTAATTATTTTGATTTGTCTGTCAGTTGGTGGCGGTATTTATCTTGTGTTGGTTTCGGTGAATACCCCAGAAGGACTGTATCAAATCACCTTCCGTATCAAATCACCTTCCTTTCCCCTACTGATGAAAAAGCTTCTTCCAAACCTGCTTCAGATCTTATATCAAATGAAATTTTAACTTAGGCTCATATTCTTGCATCGGTACTGAAAGTAGGCTGAGTAATAAAGTTATAGGTCATAGATTATTTTATTTATTCAATGGCGGCATGAATGTTAATGCATGATGTAGTCCTACATTCAGGATTAGTTAGTAACTTTTAACTTTGATTAGGTACGGTATTTGTAACGTTTAAATCAGTGAGGAAAGTAGAATATTTTTCTTACCGTAGCGATTACGGGGTTTGTCAATCACGTGACGAAATCCCAACAATCAAAAGTAGGCTAGGCCTTAACTTACAAAGCGCAAAACAGATGCCGATTCGGTTATTTCAACGGTGTAAGCGTCAAACCACTCATATGTTGATCCCGTTGTTTGCAATGAACTTGAACTCCTACCAGATCCCTAAAATTCTCTTAATTTCAGTTTATTCAAAGCAAATCAAACGATGACCACATATCATCAATCAGCAGAGCTACACCGCGGCCTACAATGCAATCCATAATAACAGTCGCGGCAACTTAACAAGTGAACATTTCAAGACTGGTGGAAAGGCAGGGCAAGGAATTACAAATGAGTTTGAGAATCCAGTAGGCTACAATTAAGAAGCTATCATTTACAAATTTTTCACAAAAAGCGAGTGAATAGTTGAGTGAGTCTGCGTTCGAGTGAATGATTGAGATTTCAGATATAGCCTACCTTATAGCAGTAGGCTACTTCCAAATGAAGAATACAATTCAGTTCATTGACATGCAGTCACAACAATATGCTATGATGATTGAGGAATTGAGGTCTGTTTATGAGGTCTGTCTATTTTCAGACGAGTTTCTTCATACTTGTAGGCTACACGGACTCAAGCACAATGAGCCTTCATGAGTTCTTCCGCAAGATTTGTTCAATATTAAGTGCATAATTTGCTTAATTTGAGTAATTTTTTAAGATAGGCTATCTTTGAAAGGTTTTCTAAGTTAGGGCACGAACATTGCGCGGTGGTCTGTGGAAAGCTCCCCGAATAAGGTGATCTTGGAGCTATGATTGTCCATCTTGGAGACATGGCTGACTCATAGCTGTCTTTTTTTACAAAATTACTTTAATACAGAAAAGAGACCTTGTTTGAGGACTTCTGTGTGGAACTTCTTGCTTGTTCTGGGATAGGCTATGCGAGAAAAAACACAACTTTTGTTTAACAGCATTTGGTATTCAAAGGTGCAAATAGGTCGCTGCCATGCTGTAATGCTGTATATTCAATTAATCATGACAAGAAATTTCGGAGGACAGCCTAAACGTTCCAAGATATTCCAACGTCCGTTTCTATTCACCGTGTCAAAAGCTGTGGTGAGGTCGAGCTACACTTGTAGCTCAAGAACAAATATTGTCACGATGTCAGTGGTGCGTTCTGTTCGCCTAAACCCGCGCTGTAGCCTAACTTTGGAAACTCCGCCTCATCAACTCCGATAGCTCAATTGGTTAGCGCGTGACTTCGTGAACGAAGAAGCTTCAAGATCAAACGGCGCTGGTTCGACTCTCGCATTCTGAGGACTACTTTCCATCCAGCGGCATGAACAACTCGGCAGCAGTGGCCGAGTAGTTAGCGCGTTGGGCTTGCAGTCGAGAACCTGCATGTTCGACTCCAGCCACCCGCACTTGCTGTTGTTTCTCTGGGCAAGAAACTTTACGATAATTGCCTCCAGGGGCGCCGGAACGATTTTTGACTGGGGGGGCAAGATTACGAAAAAAGGGCACTTTTTTTTACTAAAAGGCAATTTTTTTTCAAGTTTTAAGATAAGATATAGCGATAATGCTAATCTATCAGCTCACTATGTATTGAGTAATGATAGCCTACAAGTGTCCAGTATACAAAGAAGGGCATCATGCTATGTTATAATGATGTAGCCTACTGTCAAGCCTTAAAGCAGCCGGTGGCCATGGCTGCTAAGTAGTGCTTGAATGACCACCGGTGCTACCTCCTCAATCGGCCAAGTTTGGCCGCCGGTCTCTTCTAGCCAAATATTTAATTTCGCAATAGAATGATCGTGGATTAACTGTCAAAAATATGTAGTATCAAAGAGTGACGCAAAATTAGGTCAGCGCGTCATAATCGCCACTGTTGCATTGTGCGGGGATATTTGTTATTGATGGAATATATCCATCTGCGATCACCAGCGCTGTAAGTCTTGTTTGTAATTCTCGACGTTTATTTTAACAAAGTCTTAATTCGAAGTGCTAATTTACATCGGCTGGCAATATTGTCGTTTTTATGTCGATTCGATGTTGTCGGACATTGAATCGTTGTTAAAAAGGAGAACTAGGTTAGTTGACATCCAAGGGGAAAACATTTTTTGATCATATTTTGCAAAAATTATGCTTCTTTTAGTAATGTCCTTCACATCATTGAAATACTTATTTTATTACCTTGTCGTCATCGTCAACACAATCATGTCGAGCGTTGTTTTTCGTTGCTAAAAAGAATTCTAGAGGAGTGGCGAACTTCTTTAAAATCAGCCACATTGGAGACACTCGTGCGAGTGTCGTTAGATGGTCCCGCAGTACTGGATTACAATCCCGATAAAGCAGTTATTGCGTGGTGCAACGATTCTATTGTAGGACGTCGCCCAGGCCCAGACTTCAACAACGCCAAGTGATCATTTTAGCATTGTTAAAAGTTTAATTTTATTTACTTGTGCTATCGTTATTTTTATTTTGTATTTTGGCCTCCAAGCACACAGATTTGGCCGCCGAGAAGGAGCTCCCGAAAAAAAGGCCTGTACTGTGTTGCAAAATTTTCTGCCGTAAATATTATTTTGAGGCAAAAATGAAAGATTATTATTAGGCTAAAAGCGAATAGCAGAAATTGTTATATTGCAAAATGTGCAGTTGCTTACATGACTTTAAAAGGGCACCATTGCCCCCCCTGCCCCTCCATCTGCAGAAAAATTGAGGGCAGGGGGGGCATCCGCCCCCCCTGCTCCCCCGCTTCCGGCGCCTCTGATTGCCTCTACCCAGTGATCGATTTCGAGTAATGGGTAGTACTAAATTTAAGTCATAAGTAGAGTAGACAACAGGAAACAGACATTGCCGTCGGCTGCAGCGTGGGTCAGGTGTACGTCGGAAGGCGTACACCGATGCATTGCGCTCAAGTCCGCTTTCCCGCAATGCAGGATAAAGATATAACAAACAAACAAACAATTCCCCGGCAACAACACTTCAACAATCGGAAAACTTCACTCTGTCGATCTAGGTAACCGACCCTTCGTCAAAAGCTTCTACAAGTATGCGAAAGTACCAGGAATAACCTATCAAGGCTTTGTCAATCCAAGGATAAAGATTTAAAACCAAACCAAACTTAGCCTACTCGTTAACTATGGAATCATCCTTTATTGATACGCTGATTGATGTTCACTGTTCACTGATTGTGTCATATTTTTGGCGGTAACATTGCTCACCGTTTTTTGAGCTTTTGCTCGTGCGTCTAATGTTTTTTTTGCTATTTTCTCTTTCTTTAGTCTTCAAGGGAGGCAAATTGAGCGATTGCTGACCCTAAAACACAGAAAAGTATTTGTTATTTATGGTGGATTAGCAAGGTTAGATTTCTGTAGATAGCCTAAGCTCTAAACCTATAGATCACTGTGTTTTATTAAAATTGCCTCTTCCAAGGCTACTTACTGGATCCGACTCTGCGCTACATTTACCTGTTGTATCACGTTTTCAGGGAGTTGTTTACTGTAAAACTTAACCCATCCAATAGCCTACAATTAGGAGCGAGGTGTAGTATTCGACACTCTCAACGACGTAAAAGCCGAAAGAACGTCTATACATTTTCGCAACGGTTTTGTAGGCTATCCGTTGTATAATTTCTTATGTAGATTAGTGGTAGTAGTGGATTTCAAACTGCCAATGGATTTCATTCCTTATTATAAAATGATGAGCATTATTGTAATTTTGACAAAGAACTTATTTTGCTCATCCACAAACAGATGAGTAACAATATAGTCTTTGAGATGAATAGCTTGTAAATTTGTAGCCTATCTAGGCTATTTAACGTATTTTTACGTTGATGGACGTAGTAGACTTTAAGTTAATGGAGAACGCAAATTTGTCCCAGACAAAAGTCACTGGCTGTATTAAGTACGTTAATGAACAAAAAGGTGACAAAAATTTCAAGGGCATTGAACGTCCGTAAATAATTGTTTTGGTAGTGTGGTCACTATGGTGCATGTTAGTAGCTGTTTATTTTTTTGTTGTTACACGCTGCATTCAAACTCACTGGGGCGTATGAAAATCTCTTCGCTAATAAATGCACTGAAGAAGACACATAATGATCGTGAGAACTTGAACCGAAAATAGTTGATGCGCGATGCACCGTACAATGAGTTATTAGTAGCTCCTTTTTCATTTTATGCAGTTGTCCTTCTTTGTAAAGTCAAAGTGACGTTACTTCCATCCGTTCGTAAAAATGTAATTTTTTAATGTAGCACACTACAGACTAACGACAATGTTTTTTCGTTCAAATACAGCTTTTGTTAATAAAATGATAGAACAATGAACTGTTGTTCCCGTCATCGGCAGTTATACATGCATAACTACTTTTATGAACGGTTGTTTTTTTAGACTACATTTCATTGGGGTCAAATGTCCGGGCATTCTTCGAGCAGCCACTTGATTGTGGAGTCCTTCAGCGTTGGCAGGCCAACTGCACTTGGAGGAGTAAACGTCGGGCAATGGTAAAGGATGTGATCTGCTGTCTGTTCCTCTGCACCACAGTTGCATGCCACAGATGTTGATGGGCCCCATTTGTGTATCAAGGATGCGAAGCGCTCAACACCCGTGCGGAGGCGCTTCAACTGTACCTAGGCAGGTCGTCTGAGCTCCTTTCCTGGTGGCATGGGTCCAGCGTCAGGGACAAAGGTGTGGAGTCTGGAAGTGTTGTGTGTCCACTCCTCTTGCCAGGTATTGGTGACGGTATTGATATTGAACTAACCTCTCATACGAAAGAAGAAAGAAGTACTTTTATGAAGTGATATTTTGTAAGCATCATAAAATTTAAGTCTAGAATGAATATGTTTGATGGTAAATGTCGGATACAAAAGTGAACATTGAAGTTTTAATGTAAAGAAAAGAACATTATAGCCAAACAACGATGAAGTTGTATCCACATTACAAACGTTGAAAGTTGCATGTTGCTGTGATGTAATGATAGAGTGATGTCTGCGATTATTCTTTTACCGGTTGTGTAATATTACCTGGCATGGCAGGTGGGACAGAGATTAGCTACTCTAACGCTCAGTGCCGAAGGCTTGGTAGAATGTTAGCCTTACATTATCATTTCCGATTCTTGGTATAAGGTAGGCCTTGGTGCCACCGCCAGGCTTACGCCCGGTTGGTGAAGATTTAGATTAAGTGAACCGAAAGGCAACAAAACCTTTCTTTGTGTCCTTCAGGCATGTCTATTGTCTATAAATGCCTTTGCCATTGCTGACACAGCCGCATTTTTCTTCAAAGGTGTTAAGATGCCGACGTTTTGATATATTGTACCAGTACCTTCGCCACTGGCTACATCGCCGAAATTTGAAGATTGGGCATATTCGTTTACCACTCCATCTCTGTAAGCGTAACTACAGCTTAGCTATAGCCCATGTTGTTTCAAAGTTTCAACCGTAATTTATAAAAAATAATGTAACAAACCATACCTTTTGTTTCACAGGTAGACTAGCCTATATGACAAAATACTTGATTACTATATGGTCAAGATAAAACTGACAAACTAAGTCGATGAAAGACCACAATTCATTTTGATGAAAGACGACAAACCAGACGGATCACTCAAGAAGTTTCAAGAATAGCTTACCAAAGAAAAGTATCTAGACGGTCAGGCAAACAAACGACATTGAAAATAAAAATATCTTCACTCTTGGAAATGCAACAAAGCGAACAAGTCAGGTAAAGAGTTCCACAACGAGAGATCTTTTTATGAGGTGAAATTGAAACTTGCTGACCAAAAGAGTGCTGCTATATCTACACAATCGAAGTCCAATGAGCAAAACAGCATCATCACGATGAACAAGAGGCAACTGAATATAAATACGACCAGCACAAAATTGTTCAACAAAAATCAACCAGTAATTTCTCCCAAGCCATATAAAGCTCGAAAAAATGAAGCTCGTGCATGCTTACCACCAACACCAGCAAATCATACATCTAATGAACAGAAAAGTACATTTGTTTTTAAAAGTCTATCTGATTCAACTAGGCCTACCCCTGCTACCGTTCATCACTTCGATCAAAGCAAGAATTTACATCACGAGAGCGATGGACTGTCAGACAAGAAAATGCAGGTTGAACAAAGTCATCACTCTGAAAACATAAAGCGTTTGAAAGATAAATTTGAAAAAGAATTTGAAAGCAAAGTTATCAACTCATTAATTTCCCCTTCTGAAAAGAAATCATTTTTCTCCAAACAAAATCAATTTAATAACAATTTCATTGCCTGTCAAAACAAAGGATCGTACCAAAAGGGAAACAATTTTCGAAATCAAAGCGACATTTTGAAAACGAAAAAGTTACTCCAGAATAATAAGCTTGTTCAACCCCAGTTTGATGCTTCGGATATTCCTCTTCCTTGCAGAAATTCAGTTGATGATGTTGATCTCATCGACTTTACAGATCTTCCTCCACCTCCGGATCTAATGCGTCTCTCTCCTAAATCAGATGACAAGCAGCTTGTCCATTCTAACAATAACTCAAAACCCAAAGAACGTGCACAACCATATGAGACTTCTATAACGTTACACAAAGTTTCTGATCAAACTAGTGAGAAGAAGTTTCCAATGGAGTCTTGCTCCAGCTTACTTAACAGCCAACTTCAAACACAAAGTCTAACGAGTAACCGCGTAATGCAATCAAACGTAAAAAGAGAGCTTGAACAAGTCAAAACCATCATGGCTCCCTCCAGTAAAGAAACCCTTGTCCCACTAAATGCAGAATTTCATGATACATCGCAATTGAAAAGTGATTTTGATGAAGATGTACCCAAAGAAACTGTGAGCAACAATGGCATGAAAACAAGAAATTTAGATGAAGAAATTTTATATTATGAACATATGGATATTATGGAAAAAATCAAAGAAAAACAAAATGAAGACCACCGACATTTCAGACAAACAAAGTCAACGATCGTGAAAGAAATAAAAAAACAATCATCTTTTTCAAGAAAAAAAAATTGCCAAGTATCTGCCAATGAACTTTCAGCTGTATGCTCAAAATCAACGCAAGGTATGCAAGCGAAACCAAACATTAACAGACAAACATCTAAAAACACTCCTGCAATAGAATACCAAGTGGAGTTTCAAAATGCTGTGGATGACCTAGAGTACGAGTTTTTGAAGTTAAAAGAAAAGCTTCAACTTGAAAGCGATAGACAGATTCCCCCGAAAATTCCCCCAAAGAAATTGAAGTTTAGTCATCATCAGGTTAGGCAGGCGTTTCATGCTGAGTCATCCCTGCTAAGCCCTGTCACAGGGACTCAGACAGACCCTTCTGATGTGTTTGATCAATCATTACCTCCAGTGAGTAATCACAAACGCTATTCAGGAATGCTTGTTTCAATTGAAGAACAAGATCTTCCAGTCGGATTGATGCAATCCGCTAACACCCAAGTAAGTAATGCTCAATCACAGACATATGCACCAAACACTTGTATGGGCTTAACACCGATGTTTAAACAACAACCCCATACAAGTTCTGAACAATTAATCCACCATAGTGACATGAGAGCTAACGAATTGCTAATGCAACCTCTTGCTCCTATTATGGAAGAGGATCTAGATTCTTCCGCTTCTACATCACCAGATCCAAAATGTAATAGGTTTGACTTTGAAGTTGATGGCTCAGTACAATCTTCATGCCATTTAGAAAAATACTTAGAATGCAAAAAAGAAAAAGCGTTGAGCCACAGAGAAAACACCTTTGCAGTGAAGATGAATAATGAAGCAGAACGCAAGCCTTTTGTGGAACATGAAACTAAACTCGAAGGTGTATTCACATCAACATCACTCACTTCAACTACATCGTTTAGCTCCAGTGAAGATGCATCTGACACATCATCAATTCAATGGGAATACAATCCTATGAAGGCAAATTTTCAAGGAAGAAAAATTCTCTCCTCATCTTTACTAAGGAACCATTCAGTTAGTAGACCTTTACCAGCTCTCCCAACCGCGGAAAAGTTGCATAGTAATCAAAACAATGATTTGGATAAATCTAAGGTTAGCAAGGCTGTCGGTCTCGAAATCACTCACTTACCAGGACGCATCACGCAGAATGAACAACGAACAAAAAAGAATCTTCATCACAAAGCATTCAACTCAATCCAAACCTCCGAAGGTTCCAAATCTAGTAGACAAAAAGAAGATAAAAATGGTCAAGACGTCGTCAAGCCGTACGAAACGTTAGATCTGTCAAAACTTCATCCAAGTTTTGAAAAGGACAAGTACTTTGAATCAAGGCCTGTTAGCACATGCTTAGAACCTGAAGTCACCCCATCTTCTATTATGTACAACATCACCCAATTCAACGCTTTTATGAGTTCAATGCCAAAGACACCTACAAAGTCAACATGTTTTACTTTTATGGGAGAAAATGACTGTTTGGATGTTCCTCATTTTCCTTTAAATATCCACATTGACAAAACGCAAAGGAAAACCCGCTTCGAGCGCACGGCCTCCTCATCGAGCAGTCAAGAACCCAAGCTAGAAGAAAAACAAGATATAAATTGGGAGGAGATGAAATATGACAATCTGGAAAAGTATGGAGGTGAGTGCTTATGTCAAACTATTTCAAAACAAGTGCTTTTCTTGTGATACCGGTACAACAAAACTGCACAAACGTATAGCTGGATGCAAAAAAAAAAAAACTTACGATAATTTTAAGCGTAAAATTTAAGAGCTAGGTTTTTTAAGATCATAAATAAACTACTATTTGATCAGTAAGCTACCTGAAATCTTTAATGTTAACGTGATAAATTGAAAATTAAGACTATTTAGGTAATCCCCATTTTATTAGAGCTGTTGTGTGGCCTTGAGTATAAAAACAGTGGTTAGTAAACATATACAAACTACACATGTACAACAATAGAAATGATACATGCTGCTGGTGGACTTTGCCCTATCTGGTGCTAAATCTATTAGATTAGGCGTGGAGCAAGTATTCTCCAACCCTTGGTAGACCTATGCCCTAAAAACCGACAAATCTATGACATGATTATACAATAATTTCTGTTTTTTCTGACTCAGTCTTCAAATGATTCACTCTTTATTTTCAAAGTAGCTTCGTATATGACTATGACCTGATTTTGAGAACTTTTTAACAACTGCTCCTTTAATGAAGACAAGCATTTGCCTTTTCATTTTAACGTTTAAACAACAAAATTATACGTAAGTTTGCAAACAACGAGCACTTAGCTATTGAACTGCTATCAAGAGCACATTAAGAGTGTAGACAAAATAAACAAAGAATATTTGTCTTGCTTGAGTGATAATGCTAGTCTCACCTACTAGTTCTAGTCAGTGCAAGTAGACAGCTTCATTTTTGCTGTGTGCTTCTTTTCGTCACGTAAACGTCGGTTTTGATAGAAAAAGTAGCCTAATATTGAACGAGTATTCTACGAAAAGATGCGTTTCAAACAAAGTTTCACTTGTTTGTAGTGATACAGCCAGTCAGGTTTAAAATGTAAAGGTTGTTTGACTTTTCAAAGTTTTGTGTGGCTTGAGCCGTTGTCCGATTCATAAGATGTTCAGCTTAACTCGGGCTGCTTGTGTAGCCTACGTTTGCTTGTTTTTGTTTTAAAATTAAATTTCACTCAGGAAGTTTTCTTGTACAAGTAGCCCAGGCTACTATCATTTTTACGCTTGCAAGTGAACTCAACTTACTGCAGTCAGTGGTTCTTATAGGCCTCAGTTCATGTTGGCATAACCTGAGGCAATCTGTCTGTGATCATCTAATTATTCATAAATTGTCAGCTTCGGCAATCCATTTTTGAGCATGGTTGCTAAAGAGTTGTTGCACTGACGTAGCCTTTTTCTGCTTTTGAACTAGAATTATGTAATTTAACAAACAAGTAGGCTACCGTACACCAGAACGTTCAGTTTTAAATTCTGAAAATAGGAAGTTTAATTTACTCATCGTGATAAACTCAAAGTGTTTAGAACATTAGCCTATGGACTTATTGAACCAGCGCAAGCGTGTGTCGTATTTAAATGACAATCATGGAAGCAGATGATCGATTTGACAGGGGCAAAGATTAGCCGTTCGAGAATTTAAAAGTAACTCAGTGGAAAGATATTGGACAATAGCTCTTTGGGTCCTCTGATGGCTTTTGATGCTTAGGAATCACAACCACTCAAGCTCTTCTCCATATCTTAGGAAGTGTGAGGTTGTGCAAGAAGGAAAAAAGGGATTTATACTTTAAAAATATAAGGACAGGGCCAGAGTGGAGTGCAAGCTCAGGGCAGATCTTATGTAGTATTTCAGACTACAACTTTGATCTTACTTGTTGTGCAGCTTTCAAAGTTGAGCTGCAGGATAGTGGAGAGTTTGAATCTGTCAGAAGAGTTTCCTCTGCTATTCGTTGCCTCCCGAAGCTGTGACGTCTGAGTGGAGACTCTTTGTTGTGAAGTTTTGTTTTACATCTGCTTGGGTGCAGGTGTTACTCACAAGATGAGACAAGAGAAGCCACTTGACGTTCATCTAAACCACAAATAAAATATCACAAAAATTTAACAGAATAGTTTATTCAAACGTTTGAATAGCATTTTGTCTAAGTTTTTAGCCTGGATTGATATGGCCCTAGTTATATCTAACAATAGAAGCCATTTTGTTTTAACTTATATTATTATCAACTATAAATTAATAACCCTGTTCTGCTTTCTTAAGCTTTTAAAAAAGAAGTTGAAAAGACGCGCTTGCGGAAAGCGTCTTTATCACCGAATTATCTGCAATCTGTGCCGATACAAGAAAATCTTCAAGCTGCTCATGATAAGGAAGGAAAAGTTGATTCACAGCAAACATTGAACTTGCAATCTAAAAATTGTCTTTTATCAACGTTAGAAAAATCACACCGTATTGAAAGGCATAAGAATCCACAGATATCAGAGCCCCTGTTGGCCCGGCATAGTTCCGCTGTCCGAGCAGTGGATCAGCACAAAGAGAAACAAAAGCGATTAAAAGAGTGCGAAAAATTGAAATCTTCTGTTTCGGAAAAAGCCTCATTTCAAGAAATTTCTCAGAAGAGCTTATCGTTTACTCTTCCCAGAGCTTACTCGAAGAAAACAAGCAAGAATTGGAAACCTAACAGTTCTGCTCAGTCGTCCATAAGTACAGAAAACATTAAAAGTTTGAAAGTCACCGACAGAGACTTTTATGGTGTGAAACGTACAAATAAACCGTTTGATAAAACTAGTGACTTTAATTTTGCCGAAGAATGTCCACATAACAAAAAGTCAACAGATAACGTTTCAAAATACTTGCCAACGAGAAAACTTTCAAAGCACAAAAACTATACAGATTTTGATTCAACGCGTATTCGGAGTTTTTCTCCTACAGGCAATTTTGTTGAATATTTGAGCGACGACGTCACCAATACTTACGAAGAAGTCCAAGAAATAAAGTCCCAAAATTTGAACGATGCAGAAAGAAATAGTGATATTTTAAAAGAAGACCAAAACTTCCAACCGAAAGTCGAAGAAGTATTAGAGAACATTCAACTACCCAAAGGTTCTTACAAACCAAAAGTCCCACTTCCTCGATACCCAGTAGAGTACGATAATTTTTACCCTAGAAATTCCAGTGAAACAGAATTTATTCCAAGCACTTCTTCAGCACCAAATCAAGCTGTCACCAATATCCGAGATACGCTTGCTAAGTCTGTTGAAGATCAATCTGTGTATGAAGATATTGCTGACACTGCAGTTAACGGAATAAGTGTCAGGAATTCTCACAGTAGCAAAAGTTCTGAACACGAAACTCAGCAAAGCTTGCCAAACACTAGCAGTACCGGTAGGGCTGAAGATGTCATAAAAGTGCCTCAAACAGACTTAAAGTTGAGCAAGCGTACTCCAGGCGTTTTTTTTACTCGGACAAAATTACAAAACAAACGCATCTCCGGTAAAAGTGTTGACGAATCTTCATGTAGCTCTTTTGATTCTCACCCCAACAAATCTCTCGCAAATCAACACCGGGTTCTACCCTGTGGGAATTCGGAAAGCAAAAGCAGTACATCGAGTTATCGTCAAGAAAACTCATCTTTAGAGCTAACTGAATCAGCAGTAAAACAAGCTCACCATATCCCTTTGCGCTGGAATATTGTTCCTGTTCAAACCGAAGAAGAAACGCTCAGTAGCAAAGCTTTGTTTCACTCATCTCGTAAAGAAACAACTAAAAAGAATAGAAAGTCACGAAGGTAAGTAGTCTACAGTATATTGTGGTTAAATAGTTGCATATTTGCAGTTGTTATTTAGCACAATTCATAATAGATCATCTAGTCTAGTAGGCCTACATGAATTCAGTAGCCTAACGTTGAACACCATGGGCAGCTGTTCGGTATTATATAGTGGAAGAGAATCACTTTTGAAAGCTTTTCTTATATCATCACTTGCCATCCATTAAAAAGACCAATTCTACCGCAATTCCACTATAGACCAACAAAACAAGGTAATTTTAACGGGTTCATGTTTTATTACAAAGAAATGTAACATAATTTGAAAAAATCAAACATTTTGGACACGTACGTGTGTCCTCATCAGGCATTACTTAAATCTGCAATATACATAAAATGAACATTGTAAGATAAATTTAACTATGCACTGTAACTGTAACGACACTACGGACTGAAAAGCACAGTCCACACTCTGGACATCGTTACAGTTACAGTGCATAGTCAAAATTATCTTACAATTTTCATTTTATGTATATTGCAGATTTATGTAATTCCTGATGAGGACACACGTACGTGTCCAAAACGTTTGATTTTTTTTTAATCATGTTATATTTCTGTGTGATAAAATATGTTAAACCCGTTAAAGTTACTTTGTTTTGTTTGTCTATGGTTCAACAAAGCAAACTCTGTACCAAAGCTTTATAATTCCATTATAGCATTGGTCTTTCCTATATGCTAACTTTTTGTCACATAGCCTACTCGCAAACACAGATTTTTAAAATAGGTTACTAGAGTTCGATGCAAAAATATGAACATGACAGCGCTAGATTTATAACGTTACGGAAGCCGCACCGACAAGTTACTGTACCACGTAGATTTCAATACAATATCATGTCATTCAATACAACCATGTTGATTTTTATGAAATTTTTATGTTGCATGGAGAATACATCTTCAATTTTTACGTCGCTTTCTAAACTCTTATAGTCCAATAGTTTCATGTATTTTGCTTTGATTTCGAACCTTAACGAAACGAAATACTTTTAATTTTTGCTTGGTTTGTTTTCAAACCCCAATATCTTCCAATTATTGTAAGGAGGATAATGATCATAAAGGCTGGTGATAAAGATCAAGCTTTTACATCGCTAGTTTCATTCTTAAGCTCTTTTTGTGGTAATCTCCCTCACGCTTCGAAGAGATGGTGGTTGTAAGGTCCTTGATCAGGCCACTACTTACGAGGTCAACTTAACTATAGTGTGAAGCAAATGTAGTCTTTAATCCTAGAAAACCAAACAGCTTGTGTCACTCTTGGCTAGATTCTACATAAGGTTTTTATTCAAATACAACAGTGAAATAAATTATAAAAGATTTTTTGAAGAATAATAACAATATTTGTTTTAAATCACTCTGTTTGACATTGAGCTCTTTGTGTAGTGTTGATGATATTTGTTGCATAACCGTAGGCTACTACTGTATATTATGTAGATCTACAATCCAAGGTGTGAAAAGTGACTCACAAATGCTTTATGAGAAAGAGGATCATTCTATTGAACAATCCATTGTAACAGAAGCAAAACACCTCACTGAAGCAAACATGCCTGTCACAAAATGGAGACGATCAAAGTCACAAGATGGCCTGTCACCCAAAAGATCCAAATCAAAAGAAAGACCTATTCGTGAACGGTATTCAAATTTTATTAGTTTATGCAACTTTGAAAATTGTACGTGGTAGAGAAAGTTTCAAAATTGTTATTGTCACGTGGGATGAATGCTTAGTTATTTGTATACAAACTCAATGTGCATGAGGTGCAGCCCATAGACTGTCACATCCAAACGGTTTGCAATAAATTGCTGAGCTCTCGTTAAGTGCATCTAGGTTTCTGGAGTGCTTTACCTGCAGACTCTTTCTTTACGCAACTAGCCTACTTTTCCAGCTTTTTGAAAAGACAACTATGCTTGACCTTTGTAAAAGGCAAATGAATGAAAAAGTGTGTTGATGGTATTGTGTTCACCACCAGGTATTGTGTTGGCTTCTGCAGCTCCTGTTGTAGACTACGTTCATTTAATTCTCTCTAATTCGTAAATTAACATACTAGAAAATAAATTAGCAGGTTAGGCTTAAGCTGCTTTGAGGCACTCAACAAACTTGAGACCATTAGAGAAAAACTAATGTATTTGTAATGATTGGCATAGTAGGCTACAAAACTAATCATACCAAAAAATTGAAATGGTTGATTGTCGCTTTTCCTCCTTGCACACATGCACACTTGCACAGTCGATATAAGAGCGTTTTAGTTTCAAAATCTTATTTTTAAAACAAAAGATTGCTTAAAATTGCTTTTTTATTTTATTTCTTGAAGACGCCCCAAGTCACAAGAGCGGCCAACTGTGCAAAACTTTCAAACTCAAGATGTTGTCAATAGAAAAAATGATGAAGTAATTAAATCCAACGCCAACGAAAAGCAAAAGGATAGAAAGAAATTGAAGGAACGAACTCAGGATGGGCATTTGAGTGGAGGTCGTGGCAAAAGCCCTGTGAAGTTTTTTAAAAAACTTTTAAAAAATAAAAAAGAAGATAGTGAAGAAGATGATTACATCGTCCATGTTCCTTTAGGGAAAGGTTCGTATTGGCTACATTGCATAAGAAATCTCTTATTTGTATTGGATTGGCTGAATCGTAAATGTGATTACTTAATAGCTGTCCAAACAAAGCACTAGGCCATAGTCCGCCCCAATAGCTCAGTTGATTAAGCTGCCAACTCTGTGTAAGAAGAAACCGCAAGAGCAACCAACACTGGTTGCTCTTGCGGTTTCTTCGGGGTGTGCGCCAAAGCAACCCATTTAAAGACCTACTTTTTCTTCAGCAGCACCAAGTGCATAGAATAATTTACAGACATCAAGACCAACAGCAAGTGGATTCTTTACTCCGTCAATCTTGCTGACCGGGCCTACATTATGGATTAAGACCTCTTGTCAGGTTGTCAGGATTAAGCTTTCGAAGAACTTTTCTCAGTGCGAAGATAAAGATTCCTAAAAGAGAACAAATCAAAAAATGGCTTATCCAAGAAAATCCTATAATATATAGTCATGTCAACATTTATCGCTTTTCAAATTGTATTTCTAAATGAAGGACCAACAGATGTTGTAAACTGAGATTAGCCTACATATCAAGAAATTGCATCATTATTCAGGTGAGAACTTGTCGGACTCCACCGAAGCCCTTACTACCATCCTCGCTTATAAAGGTGATGATGTGTTCGAAAGAGAAAGTTGGACACCACCAAGACCTAATCCTCCACGACAGAAATTCATTTCTCATGACAAATCAAGCTCTAGGTGACAAAATTAGCTAATTTAAAGGTTCTGTGGTGTAATTGTAATCTTAGGCTTGTGTAAGCCTTGTCACATTGCGTCGTCAACACAAGAAACAGTGAAATTTTAAATAAAACACAGGTCACAGAAATATTGTTCGTTTTGATTTTTAAGCAACGTTTGGGCATTTTCAAATTGAATACTCTTTCAAACCAAAATATTTTTATATTGCATTTCTGATCACTAGACCAAACAAGGCAAAGCGATCGCCTTTTACTCATCGGTCAAAGAAGGTTCGTTCAATACTGGCCTCGACCTTGTCCAGAGGTGATTTCAATTCCGGTAGCTCTTCTGAAGGACTCGACCAAAACCAAAAAGAACTGCCTCAGACATCTGATGTTTATGGAAATATGGGTGAGTACCTAACTTGACTTGTTTTTACATTACATTACGCTTAGACTATATACATTACATGTTGGCTACTTAGATTCAACCACATACTTTTTGTGTTAATATACCACTTGTCCTTTAGGATCCAATCGCAGTTTACTTGCTCCAGCAGTAAAGCCAATCCGATCGAGAAGCAGAAAAAACAGCTTCAGCAGCTCTCTTCCTAGTTCGGATTCTGAACAACTTCACAAGTCTCAGGTATTTTGGAGGCAGCGATGATATTGAACTAAGGCAGCTGCCTTCCGTGCTTTCCATCGTTATTTAAAGTCATATGTTATAACAGCCTATTATTATGTGAACTAATTATAAAAATATTTCTTTGTTGGTAACCTGCTAGGTTTAGTTCAGGCCTCTTTAAAGCTGAATCTGACTAAACCTTCTACAACAGACACAAGACACTTATAAATGAACGAAAAATACAAAGAGAAGCCTATTATTATCAACAACTAACCGGGGCGCGTGAGCATCGTCTCACCTCCCTCCCCCCCCCCCCCCCCGATATCCACTAGTAGGCCCTATGTTTAGTAATTGCTTTTAAAAATAGGACCAGAAAGCGTTTAAGGCCGCAAACTCTTTCAATGTGGGGAAAAATTACATTGATCATTTCAGAAACAGTAAACAACTTTTAAGATTTCATAGAAAAAAATAGTTAATAGGCTATGCCGACATTGCAGAAGGGGATCTAGGAAAAAGTTGAAAAAGACCAGCGCTTTAACAAAGTAAAATATATAACATAAATGAACAATGCAATGCAAAACTTAATGTCCAAATAAATGAAACGGAAAGGGGGTGTGGTGCGCTTGCTCCTAAGAAAATTTTGACAATCATAATCTTGTTTTGGTCACTTTTTAGCCATTTTTAGGAGCAATATTTTTTTTTATCAAGATGCATACTTTGTATGCACGCAAATTCATCAAATTGAAATTAGATTGGGGTAGAAGTTTTGTTTAAAATTTAAGGTAGCCTACCATTTCAATTTTTTTTATTTACAACCACAGAAGGATTTCAATAATTTATTTCTTGAAAGTTTTTGCAGCCTAGTGTGTTGTAGCCTTTCAGCAGGCTAGAGCTTCAAAAATGTACCTGAGGTGTCCCCACCATCACACTTCACAGATAACATTTTCACTTCATAACCTATCTCGATTCACATTGAAATTTATCCATTTAATTATTATCAATTAACTAGGCTATTTGAGTGAGCAGTGTTTCGAAATATCGCATCGTTTTCTTAGTTTTTTTAGACATAAAAAAAGTTTTCACTTCTTCTCAACTAGCATTGCTCAATATCGCCGAGATGAACAAAATGTGGTTGAGCGAAAAACTTTTACAAAAATGGAAAACACATTGTAAAATTACAAGCTGAAAAATACTGCACGAACTAAATATGAGTGGGCCCCTAGTTAGAGGTTAGCCCCCGGTCGGGGGGTTTGGAAAGCAGTAAATAATTCCCTCTTATGATTTAATTAGCTATTGATTATCGAGCTTCTGTAGTATTTAAAAAAAACATTAGACAGACTAAAATAAGTGGGTCCCTAATCAGCCGTGGGTCCGTCCGGCCGGGGAGTACGGGGAGAGGTTAACATGGCCCTGCACCTGACTAAATCATTTTTGTGTCATTAAGCATTTTTTGTTGGAGCTTTAGCAAAATAGGCTACAATGATAGACGCCTTTTTTGTTTCAGGAAATTCGAAAATCGGCAATAAAGGTGAAAAGAGGAACTTATTTGTTCAATCGTGAATACGACTCCGACTCTACCATCAGCGCTTTTCCCTCTGATCAAGGCAGTTCAGTCGGGACATCATCAGATATTGATAACCATCACCATGGTTTGAGGTGAGATGAAGTAGAGTACAACGATAAAAAGTGTTTCAATTTGTGGTTATAGGCTGTTCAACTGTGCACGATGCACTGTATAGGCTAAACATTGCACATGTTATGAAACAATGTGTTATTTCTATAACGTTATTAGCTTGCGTCATTGTTATATCAGGCAGGCAGCAATGCAGGATAAATCTACCAAAACGAGTGGACTTACGGGTTCACTATGCGTTTGCGTTGCTTCCAAACAAAATACACATTTTCAACAACTTGTTCGTGTTTGGTTGGTTGGTTGGTTTTGAGTCTTTATCCTCGGACTGATAAAGCCTTGAAAGGTTATTTCTGGTAGTTTCGCATACTTGTAGAGGCTCTTGACGCAGGCCGGTTACCAAGATTGGCAGAGTGAAGCTTTCCGGTTGTTGAAGTGTTGTTGCCGGGGAATTATTCCATTCATTAGGTGCCGCTGAATGGAGAGCAGTCCTGAAATGCGTTGCTCAAGCGCACACCCCGAGAGTCGAACCAGCGCCGCTTGGTTGTGAGCCGGGCGCGTAACAACTGAGCTAACGGGGCGGTTCATAAAGGCTTGTGTGCTCAGATTGTTTCGTGCGTTTTTTTATGTAGGTCAGCAATGAAAGGAAGCTCTATGTCAAAACTGAAAGGAGAACTTTTTGGTGTTCCAAAACGCCCTGTGCGCGTTATATCTCCAAAAAAATCAAAATCCGATCCCATGATATTTTCGGAAGATGAATTCAAGAACACTTATTACAATGTAGAAGGTTCAAAGTATTTGAAAAGCTCCACTCTCATCGTGGAAAAGTAAGAAAGTTTTCATTTTAGTTGGGCGTATCCCGTGTTCACGTATGGTGAAAAGTTTGAACGTGAAAAGTTAAAAAAATAACTAATTTTTTTTTGTTATTGGACTCCACTCGTTGCATCTCCCACATAATTTTAAATCTTTTCTTCTTTTTAAATGGTTTCGATAACAAATGTGTAATATGTACTGTAGCTCTATAATATGTAGCCTATCAACTATGTAAGATACAGCAATACTTGGCTACAAGCATCGATCACTGTGAGCTGTATTGATGACGAGAGAATATGAGGTTGAGCAACTACGGCATAAAATTGTACTTAGCCTACATCACGCTACCTTGCTTACATGCCCATCATAAAAACGGCGTTGCTGTCTGTGATATCGTGCAGGTGGATTGCTACAAAAGTTGTGTTTTGACAACATAATGTCTTGCGCACAATTTCTTGCAATCGGCTAATAAAATAATACACAGTTGCATAAGTCGGTTAAAATATAATTAAAAAATAACAATGTTCATTGAAAAGCATTTGACAAAAAATGAAAATGTTGAGAGACGTGGTAAACGAGAAACAAAAGCAATGGTAGACAAAAGGTTTAAGAAACACGGCCCGGACTTGCAGTAAGGTAGCAGCAATGCTACGGTTGTTCAGTCAGGTGGCTAAACATGTCAGCATGCGCAAACTCGTCTCTCCCTCTTTAACGGCTATGAGCTTTTTTTTAGAAAATCTTTATCGAAGCCAACTTTGACGAAAAAATATCAAAAAGAAACAGTCTCACCTGAACTGGCTTACGAAACTCATCGAGGACGAAAATACAAGACGTTTGTGACTTTGAATGCGCAGACTTTAAGAAAGGCGAGTATTAATCAATGTGTTGTTTCAATGGTGAATAAGGCCTTTTTTAATTAATAATTTTTTAACGCAGTTCTCCATAACAATTTTTCACTGTACTTCAGACTGAAGTACTTTAATGCATGGAGTGATAACTTCAGTTTTTATTTTTTCCCAATATTTTTCTTGTCGGCTAAATTGTTTATTTTGCAAGTATGTTTGCTTCAACGGAAAGGCACCCCTTAAAATACAGACATTAATTGTTTTGTACGAATCAAAACAAGCAGTAGAACTAATCATGGACTTCTAAATAGTAGCACTATTTAGAAGTCCATGAACTAATGTTTTCAGATTAGACCTATGCTCGTTTTGAAAAGACCCTCAGTCAGTTCCTTGCCTGAATAAGGATGAAAAGAGCAGATTCGTGCATTTGCTTCAAGCATCACTACTTGCATGATAATCATCAACTTAATACAATGATATCCTAATTTTTTTTTATACTTGTGATGTATTGCAATAATTATTATCGATTATAAAATAGTTGATTGTATTTTAGGTAACTGACCAAATACTTACAGAATGGGAAAATCAATCCACAAGTGAAGCTTGCAATATCATGTCTTGGTCAGATGTCGTGCTGTCTAACCATCAGCCATTGTGCGTAATTGGCAGTAGTGCAATATACAGCGTTGTTGCAGCCAAAAACAACGCCTTTAAAGGAGCCTGCCAGGTAGATAATGCATTCGATTTCGTTGTAGAAAATCTTGGTATAAATTTCGTTTTAACAATAACTGTATAACTTGTTATTGTTGTCAAACAGCTGATATTGTCTAGCTAGTTAGTCATTCATATATTTGTCAATTAGATTAAGCAGTTTTCAGACACAGTATAACTGCTCATTTGGTGCAAGCTACTCATTATTAGGAACTTGATAATTGGTAAGTGTTTGTTAATTTGAAATAATACTAGAGCAGCCAAAACTGAAATATAATTACAATACCTGAATTTTGTGTTGTCGAGTATGTTTTCAAAGTTTAATGATGAAGAAATTATTGTTATGCTTATTTTGAGCGTATGAAGGCTTGTGTATAAGTTTTGTTAAAACCAACCATTTAACTTTGGCGTGTGAAACATTAGGATTTATCTTTATATGCTTGATTCCAATGCAAATAGTGCTTTTCAGCTTTACGCTCACAAAAATATGAATGATCAAAGCCTCCGTCGACTTGAAAAATGGAAGGCACTTCCAATGCATCCCAATGTTTGCGGAGTGTGCAACCACTTCCCCTGTCGTATCCCTGTGAGTCTCGTGGACATTGATTCTGGTGATGATTTGATCGACGCTCGCTGTGTCATCTTGAATAACAGGCCTTTCCAGCCATTGCAGGTTTGAATTTGAAAAGAGAAGCAGAGTTTTTTTAATCAGCAAAGATATTCGTGTGCTTGGTTTGTTATAAGCTAACGGCTGCTTTCAATTGCACGTTTGTAGTCGAGTAAGCAGCATGTGTAGTAGGTTTAATCAAGTAAGCGATACTGACTGATTGATTGATATTCGGAAATCTTTATCCTAGGACTAAAAAAACTTCTTTGAAAGCTTAATTCTGGCAGTTTCGCATACTTGTAAAGGCTTTGAACCACTGACGCAGGCTCGTTCACCGATATTGACAAAGTTAAGTTTCCAATTGTTGAAGTGTTGTTTTTTGTGAATTATTCCATCCACTAGGTGCCGCTGAATGGAGAGCTGTGCTTGAAATGCAGAGCTGTCTACTAAACTACTCTGGTTTGTAATGAGTTTATTGTTTCCATAACGTGCTATCAACTGCTTTTGCTTTTCTGTACATTGCAGCAATTCTTGAATGAAATCGCAGCAAAGAAAGAATCGACGGAATTCCATCGACAAGTTCTCATCAATATTCTTCAACTCCTCCAAGGAATCGAACACCTTGATTCATACAGTATTGACTTTTCCCGCATCAATCCTGAGCATCTTTTCATCGTAGAAGACAGAAAATATCTTCAATATCTTCCACACCCAGATAATCCCACAGCAACAATAAAAACATCTAGTGGCTTAGATTTAGTTTTGAAAGCCTATCAAAGCTCAGACTCAGATTCTGGTAATAGCGCCACCCACGAGCGGTTTTCTATTATCCGGGAAGTCGGAAGCTTGATGAAGTCTTTTTTGCAAACCGGAAATCTCATTTTGAGTTCCAACGTGCACAATCAAACAGTAGCGCGTGACGTAACGACGCTGCCATTACCTAAAATTGTGCTGCCCGGAACAAAATATTCCACCGCCATCAAATGCTTGATAAATTATTTTACGCAATCACCACCAGTTGAAATTAAGAAAGCGATTAACGCCACTCAATGTGCTCTTTGGGGCCCAGAAGACATTGATGACATAGGTGTCGATGACGTCAGTTCATATTCTGCAATGGAACTATGGATTGAAACGCAACAAGTGCAGTTAGTTAATAACCTGGCGGTCTTGTCGTCAAACGACAGGCAAAAGCCGTCGATGTTTTTTAAGCACAAGTATTTTGCGTCCGTCGTTCCAGATGACGTGTTCAACGGGTTAATGGTTCTACAAAGATGTTAAAGAAAGTGCTTTTTCTTTAATTCTTTTTAGGAAATAAATAATATACAACGTTATTCTCACCATCATCAGTCAGTCATGCCACTGCTGGCAGATGGCATCCACATATGCTTTCACACCATTCTGTTTTCTTTGTTCTCATCCAGGTGATGCCAATCTTAACTTCAATGTAATCCCGCCATCTTCTTTTTGGTCTCCCTCTAGTTCTTTTTGCATATCTTCTTGTCCATTTCGTGGTTATTTTGGCCCCGTTATTATTCTCATATATTAAGTAAAAAGTCGCCGAAAGAAGCCGTCGGCCAAATCATGAAAAATATTTAAAGAAACTAATTATTATGTGCACTATTTTTGAGAAAGGACCATGTTGGTTTTGTGAAACAAAATCAAGAAAAGTATGCTGGAAACGTTTTCAGTGAGCACTTGACGATCAAATGTAAAATACTATTTTAAACAGTAATAGTTATTAATTATGCATCAAGGCAGTTTTCATTTTACACATTGTATTTCTGCACTGCAATTTTTATGTTGTTTTTCAATGTTTTTATTTACTTTGTTATTTACTCTTACAAAGCTGGATAGTTTTACATGGCAAAAAACTGACAACATGAATAAAGTTTATCTATCATAATGTA
Organism: Aplidium turbinatum; assembly: GCF_918807975.1. NCBI lineage: Eukaryota > Metazoa > Chordata > Ascidiacea > Aplousobranchia > Polyclinidae > Aplidium > Aplidium turbinatum. The sequence continues at coordinate 21,307,442 of NC_137476.1, read as the reverse complement.
GGCTACTTGAGATGGAGAATATCTTGCGTTTTTCCTTACGAAAACTTTATAAAGTTTTATCAAAAGATTTAGAGATAACTTAAAAGTGATCAAGGTAGTTTTTCAAGGAAATCTTTTATCATTGGACCCTAAATTGCAACACACAGGTAGCCTATACAAAATAATTAAAGCTTCAATAAAGTAATTATCAGTGAACTTCTGCAACGTGGTTTTAGTAAGAGTTCTGGATGTAATCATGTAAGGAATCGATTCATAAATGGTTTGAGGACAAAACAAAATTTCTTTAAAAAACGTTTTCAATATTGGTCTGCCGCCAACTCCGTGAAGTCAGATTTCTTTGCAATCCCAACAAAAGGTGGAAACTATAAGATACCTTCAGCTAATAAGGCCCACCTAACTTTGATTGCTCATATTTCACAATTGTTTTGATAATATTGGTTCATACTTGGTAAGAATATAATGCTGGTAGGTATCTACCAAATACTTAAACTTGAACTTCACTTGTTACTTTTACAGTAATTCAATTGATAGCAAATACATAAAAATGAGCATCCGGGTCTATTCGCATATGTTGGCAATAAGCCCCACCATATTTTTGGTTAGGACATGCTGGAAATACAACTCTTTTTGCTTGAAATCATTCAATTTTCTCTACTGAAAGTGATAGTAAGTGATCAAATGCATAAAAGATAAAAGTTTGCACCAATACATTTTTGAGTTTTATTTCCTGAAAGAAGGAACAGTTTTAAAAGACTAAAAAGTACACAATATGAACCAATAACACTCTCATGCTGCTTACTCAGAATTCTAGTAAGCTTACATGCTGGGCCTTATTACCAGTACCCTGTCAGTCAAGTTAAACTAACTTCAGTATAACACTAGAAAACAATTTCCGCATAAAAGTGGAGTTTTCCCACGCTTTTATGATTGACAATGTGCCACAATCCTCCGAAATCTAATAAAAAACGCGACTGTAAAAAGCGACAATGCAAAAAAAAGAGAAAATAATAAAATTTTGTTTGTTTGACCCATGTTTGACCGTACCTGATTCTATTTCTTGTATTTCTTTAACTATTGGAAGTTGGCTAGCTCCACTTCAGCAATCGGTGTGACCTTGGTAAAACTTTCAAAAACAGTTGTCATGAAATTTGGTGCTGTTCAATTGGTTGGTTTGGTTGGTTTTGAATCTTTATCCTCGAACTGATAAAGCCTTGATAGATTATTCGTGGTAGTTTCGCATACTTGTAGAGCATATATGTCAAACTCCCGGCCCGCGATGCAACATTTTTTGGCCTTCAGGATAGTATTAAATTCCTTTTAAATCTGGCCGCCGATATGCTGCATCACAAACAACTTCAAGTTTTAATCAATAATAAACTTACATAACTAAAATAAACAATAATGAAGTTATACGTGATTAAAACTTAATAAATGTTTAGTTTATACTGTAAGTACTGTACAAGTGCATATTTGCACGAGCCAAAGTCCTCAATATGCTTCATCAAAGGACATCCTGGGTAGGCCGTATTGACAAATTTATTGCCAAAATCAAGAAATCTGGCGATTTTTGAAGAAAACAAAACAAAAATTCACACAGGAGTCGGCTTACTGATAAACACCTGTCTTCAATCATGAGGATTTCTTCAGCTGAGAACCTGACCCCAAACATTGATAAACTTGCATCCAAAATGAGAAGCCAGGTATCGGGGTTAAAGTAGTATGCGTTACAAATGCGCAAAGTAAACTTTCGTGTAAGTTTTTCCTTGCTTTTTAGAGGCATGTTTGTGTTTTTCGGTTTTACTGTAGTTTGAATATTGTTTTCATTCGCTGCTCTGAAAAGGCTGTAGCCTACTGAAAGACATAACCAAGGAATACAACTGATATTTTTCTTTATTTAATAGCCCTATCTTGACTTTAGATATGACTTGCCCTGAGTTTACTTTTTTAAACTTTAATCATGTTTCGGTAAATGCGCGACCCATATGCTCAAAATCGCTGGCAAAACCACCTATTGTTGCAAAGTCGGAAGTTCCTTGAAATATATTTTGCAATAAATATTGAACTAGTCTGGCGCGCGACTTGTACTGATTTTTGAATTTTGGTCCGGGGTGCTTTTTGAGTTTGACACCCCTGTTGTAGAGGCTCTTGACGCAGGGCCGGTTACCGAGATTGGCAGAGTGAAGTTTTCCTATTGTTGAAGTGTTGTTGCCGGGGAATTATTTCGTTCACTAGGTGCCGCTAAATGGAGAGCAGTCTTGAAATGCGTTGCTCAAACGCACACCCCGAGAGTCGAACCAGCGCAGCGTGATCTTGAACCGGGCGCATAACCACTGAGCTAACGGGCGGACAATATAGCCTGTGAAGATACGACAAGTGGGCCTCCGTTAGAGCTGGTGGCCCAATTAAACTCTGGCAAACACGAGCGAGGCCGACTGTACTTTTATTTCGAATAGCCAGTAGCCATACTACACCTAGTTGATCTAACAGACTGGTAAAGGCAGGTTTGCGATTCGATGGGATGAATTAGTGGAACGATACTGATGATCCTGACTTCATGGTTAACACGTGGCTTTAATGGTAGCCTAATCAATTCTTGCTACTTTGCATTCGTCTGCCAGAATATGTATAAGTTAGTTGATTGGATTGTCTTAATCGCTAGCATGGAGGCTACACCGTTATGGTTAGCGAATCGCAATTGCTCGCTGTATTATTGAGAACGCAGCATTGCGCTGATTGCCAGGAAGATCGCTCCTTACTATTATGAATATCAATTGTCTAAAAAAATTATTTTTACCTGAAATGTAATAGCCTATCACCAAAATGTTAAACAAATTGCATTTAATTGCATTAAATAATTAATTATAAGTTAATACATAGACTTAATAAGTCTGAGCTCTGACTATTAACCTATGACACTACGATCTAAGCGCTTTACGAACAACTATTTGCAAGAATGGTATAGCCTATTGCACCAAGCATTCAATATCACGTGTCAAAGCATCAAATGTTCAATGCAATAATTGAAAAGCCAGCACTTTTGCTTAGGATAAGTTCTGTAGCCCAAGTTTACAAATTTTTAGCCAGAAAACATTGATCCAATCGTACACTAAATTGACATTTTTTTCTGGAGTTTGAAAAACGTCTGGCAACACGTTTGCATGATGTTGTTGTTTGTCATATATTTATCCTGCATTGCGGGAAAGCGGACTTGAGCGCTATGCATCGGTGTTCGCCTTCCGACGTACACCTGACCCACGCTGCAGCCAACGGCAATGTCTGTTTCCGGTTGTCTACTCTACTTATGACTTAAATTTGGTACTACCCATTACTCGAAATCGATCACTGGGTAGAGGCAATTATCGTAAAGTTTCTTGCCCAGAGAAACAACAGCAAGTGCAGGTGGCTGGAGTCGAACATGCAGGCTCTCGACTGCGAGTCCAACGCGCTAACCACTCGGCCACTGCTGCCGACAGCAGCCCTACTCTTAGCCTTGGTTCGCACAATGCCCATCCCCATCGTCTAAATCTATGAAAAATCAATTGAGTGGATTCTACAACTTTTCCTGTAAGTTTGAAGCCTAATAAATGCTGTTTCTTCAACGCCACGGTATCCATTAACACCAAATTCATTAAGTTCATTGCAGCTTTACTTACTAATTAAACCTTCAACACCCAAGTTAATTTGTTTTTCTTAACTTATTTGTGGTTTGGAGTTGTAGACCATTGCTTTGTATCGAGAGCAAAGTTAGCTAACAAATTTATGTTATTGCACAGGCTTAAATTTTTTAAAATAGCTGTTGGCTATTAGCATAAGTAGCATAGTTGGAATTTTGCTGATTGTTTGAAGTTGTAGGCTCGTCGTTGCAAGAAAGAAAATTTTTACAGGTTTAAAATAGTAGATGTTTGCATTTTTGTTTAGCAACGCGATTGAAATCTCGGTTCGTTACTAATGCACGATATTTTTTTTTTCCGTTTTGCTCCGTGTCTGAGGCTTCTTCTTCCATATGTAGGCCTAGTGGTGGCAGTTATAACAATCCACCGAGACTCTGCAGCCACTGGACTGTGTTGCTGTCAAGTGCTGTAACGTATTATTTTCATCTTGAGATCGCTAGATAGGGCTTAGAAAAAAGAGAATTGAAGTTGAAAAATGCAGGCCAGTGTTATTTTTTTTCTGTAAACTCCAACAAAATAGCATAGATTTACTGGTTTCGCTTGTTTAAAATAATCATTTCAAATGACGATCAACATTACAAAACCTATTGATAGGTATAAAATGTGATAGTCGAACCACTCAGCATGCGACAACTCAGCAAGTGCTTCAACTCAGCAAGTGCTTCAATTCAGCAAGTACATTTCAGCTACTGCCCAAGTCAGCAAACGAAATCTTCATCTAGCATCGGACTTGCTTGGTCATCGCTTACTAAACTGAATTTGCCGACTTATTACATGCCAAGTATTGCCCGGGTCAGTTTTTGCTTGCTTAGGTTCATCAGTTATCAATTACAGCCTTTTGTTGAAGTGTTTCTAGCTTAGTTGTCAGTTGCTCAACCACCATGTGCTGAATTTACAACTGCTGAGTTGTAGGAGACTCAAAAGATGTCGAGTTTTTGTAGCAGTATTAGGCTATCACAGTTTTATTTAAAATTACCAAAAAATGCTGCACCAACTGAGTATGGATAAGACTGGAGCTCGAAACAGACATATGGGCCCACTAACCGAGGTTTTGGAAGCGGTAATAAAAGGCCTTGCGTGATTTAAGCTATTGAATAATTGAGCTTCTGCAGCAATATGTACAACAATTTTCATTTCAAATAGCCAAAAAAAAACATTCAACAAACTGAAATGAGTGGGTTCTTAAACAGCAGTGCCCCTCCCCCCGGGGGTAATGAGGGGCGTTTAATGCGGCCATACTACTCAAGACCACTCTTAAGCAATACCATGTTTGCACTACACAATCACAACAACGCCAAAAAACAACATTTTTGCAGGGAGATGAGCATGGCACAATGGCCCCTCCCTGCGTACACCACAATGTGTGAATAACATGTAAATAATTGTAGCTTTGCCTTGACCTGCATAGGAAAAAGCCAATTTTAACAAAAGTTTTCTTTCGAGCTGGAATCTTTTGTAAACAGTCAAGCGGGTTCTTTTTGTCTTCTTTGTCAAACACAAATTGAACCTCGTCATTCAAGCTGATTTGCTGCTGGCGATAGAGCAATGCAAAGCACTTCAAACGCATACCAATCAAAAGCAATTCTATCAATAAAAATGACGTCACAATGGAGTAATCGGAAGAAATCGATGGCAGAATAATGCAGTGTAACCTACTTTTAAGTCATTGCGATAGTTTAAGCCAGGGGTCACCAAATGGCGGCCGGCGGGCCGCATGCGGCCCGCCACGCTGTATCGCTGCGGCCGCGAAAGGTATCAGCGTACAAGTATGACCAAAAATACTTTTCTTGAGGAGTTAAAGAGCACGAAGGCAAAAACTACTTTCCGGGAAGCATATTTTCGCTTTGCATACGATTCCACCGACCGACCAATCAGATTATAGTTCTAGGTGGGGGTTGCTTAAAGCTATTTCAATGCGACGTCCAGCCACACTGTCCCAATGGTTGATTAAAACGTCTGTTTTTAAATTTCGAAAATGTCGAGCATAGGGTTGCTTATTTTAAGTTTGCAAATGTCATGTAAACACTAGTGTGCGTTTCACCGTTATTGTGTTTCACGACCAGTGTTCTCCTTATGCAAGTTTTTGTTGGCAAAATAGGTCGGTGTGCCAACTTAATTTATAATAAATTGTCAAAATATTATATATAAATTTCAAGACTTTTTCTGATTGTAGGCTATTATGAAAATATTTAGCTTAGTACTGCAAAATGTTTTTTTTCCTTTTTTTAAAGAAATATGGAACGCTTCACGATTTTGCGTGTCATCCTTGCGCAGGGGCTATGCCAATCTTCTCTGTATCGTTCCAATTTTAGTATATCTACTGCCGAAGCAAGTTCTGCAAAATGTTGTTAATCAACAAATTCTTGCCACGCTGATAAGCATCGCAAGTGACAGTTGTCTATAACAAAAGAAAGACAGTTTTATAGACTCTCACAAAAAGGATGAAAAACCAACTCATTGCTTTTTTAAAGGGAAGACTGTTCATGAATTACGATAGAATTACGATTTTTGGGTGATTTCCACAAGTATTTGTTTCATGGTGCCTGGTTTCTTTTTCCCTGTTATTGGAGCCTATTTTTCGCTGTTATGTTTGCAGGTCACTATTGTTGCCTGTATTGCGATGTGTCAAACATTTCCTTGTTTACTGAAATTGTTAATTGCAAGCAGTGGCGTAGCCAAGGGGGGGGGGGGGGGGGTTTGGGGGTTGCAACTTCCCCCTTTGGCATGCGTGTGACGTCACGATATTGAGAATGATGCTTTCAGTCTAAAAAAAATTGCTTAATTTTAAACAAAATTGCATTAAAAGAGCAAGTTTTGCCAATACCAAACATCTCAGCCAGGAATTAGCAACAAGAAAACATAGAGACTTAGCTTTATTTCCGAAAAATGCCGAAGAAAACATGATCTTATCCTTTTGCTATGCCACCAGACACCACCATTTTACAGGAATATTCGTAACTACATTTTTGTTGAAAATGCTCTCAGAATGCACCAAATTCAAAGTAATTTTTCAAAATTTTCTGGGGGAGGCCCCCCTGACCCCCCGCCGTTGGGTCGTCAAACCCCCCCCTTTCAAAATTCCTGGCTACGCTACTGAATTTGCAAGATATCTTTTGTGAAGCGAAGTGACAACACCACTCTTGCTTGGCGATGAATATTCTGATGAAACCGCTCGATTCGCTATAAGTGCGCAAAACAAGTGGCCTTGTTTATTAGGCATTGTTAAAAAAAAGTCAAAAGTGTTGTAAAAGGAGCTTGGCCTCGCAATAGCGTTGTTCGATTAATTTTGTTGCTGCGGTATTCTAACATAAATATAAACAACATGTAACGCTGAATACTGGGTACGAAATGCGTTCTTTTTTAGCATAAGAGTCAACCTACCTCACATTTTATTAGTGCGGCCCGCCGTAGCTCTCCTTAGTGCCAAAGTGGCCCGCATGCAAAAAAGGTTGGTGACCCCTGGTTTAAGCGCCTATTCAAAATGTCTGCTCCACGTTAATGAAAATCCAACTGCGGAAAATTCTAGTAAAGTAATGATGCTTGTCGACTTGCGTTGTTTGCTTAAATCTCCGAAGAGTTACTCACAGAAAAGGTTATTCTGCGTAACAAGAGGATGGAAATTAAGTGAAATTGAAATTTTATCGCGTTGCACATCTGCACTTGCTTGCGCAGCAGAGACATTGCGAATCACTGCTTCGTTGCGTCAAGAGGTCAACAGAAAATGTGAAATAACTTGTTGAAAGTAGGCTAATAAGTTGACCAAGAAATGGATAAACTGAGGTGTTTGTGAAAACTTGGTTCCCTTTGGTTAAATGCATATTTAGTAAATATTCTACATTTTTAATGTAGGCCTAATGCTTTTTTTAAATGTAATTTGCGCTTTTAATGAAATTCGCATAAGTCTGCCCCTATTAATATAAAGCAAATAAAAATAATAATTAATAATAAGAAAAAAATATAAACTAAGACAAAAATTGCATTGGTAATTGCAGTCACATTGCAGTTGTCGTTATTGTTTCAACTTCATCAAGATTGTTTTTTTTAGTTTTTAAAATTCAGTAGCACAGTTTGATTGCTGGACAAGAAAATGACGAAATACAAGGTTCAAGGAAACGAAAGTCCTACTAAAAGAAAAGGAAACAAAACCATGCTTATCATTCTTGGTAAGATACAAAATATAGGCTACATTTTCCACTGTATGGTGATACGTTTTTCGCATTTTATGTTGCAACAAAGAACAATGGAAGAAAGTTTTAAGTCGGTAATAGATATTACTACTACGTGGTAGCCCAAAGCTTGACTCAAATTTTTGCACTGATTTTGCTTTTCTTTTCTTAAATTATTTAATAAAAGAATTAAGGATAGTCTAGTTCTAAATTAAACTCGTTGAATGAAAGCGCAGATCTTGACGCATTGCGAGCTAGCTGCTTGAAAGCATAGACGATTTTGCTGCAATTGCAATGAAATCGATCACAACTACGATTACTTGCCAATTCTATGATTACAATTATTATATTTCAAAGCAGTCAAATTGATTGTGATTACCTTCTCATTTTGCGAGGAGGCTACATTCATGATTATTCGAAAGTTTAACTAACCTAATTGTATTGTAATCATTCCATGGTTGCCCTAAGAGCATTTTGCGTTGTGTTTTGATATAGTTGTTACCTCGTTAACTTTCTGTTTGTAGGCTAAAGAGTAGTTGGAAATTAGTTTTTGTTAAACTAAAGAACTTATTTAAATACAGGTGTACAGTAGCCACGACGTAACACAATTCAAAAATGTAAAATTTCTTGTAATTCAAAAATGTAAAAGAACGTGTAGCCCAGCTTACGATAGTAATTTATAAAATTACATTTAGTCGACTTTCCCCCAGATCTACTTAGCTAAGTATTAAATATAGCATTTTTAAAAAGGCAATACGTAGACCTGACTAAGGTAAGTTTGTCGTTGTTGAATGTGGATTACAGGTACTCAAAACTGTTGCAAGACATGGTCCTAGAAAGATCAAAGCCGGCAGCAGCTAATCTATTCCAACGACTGATCACTATTGCAAGTTTTACTGGCCTAAAAATCCAAGGAAATTGATTTCAAAAATAAAAAAAATTGGCTTTATTGACCTAACGAAAATTTTATTAAATAAACCATTGTTTTTTGTGTTTTTTATTTCAAAGAAGGCTGCAACACCAAAAAAATATTGAAATCCTCAATAGAACATATTATGGTGAAATGCAACACAATGCGATGTTTCACATTTTTGGCATTAAAGTTTCTGTCCTTGACCAGAAGTTTGCAAAGTATCGAAAAACTTTTTCTATTGAAGCAGACGTGGGAACAAGAAGTTGTTATGGTATCACCTTGCATTTAAAAGAAAACATTCAGACTGGACGTGTTGGTCACAGCGGTAAACCATAATCTTTTCGTGGGAAAATTGTAACATAAGATTCCCGAATCCGTTCGTCTGCATGTAATGACCGAAAAAGAAACACTCCTTCGAAACGTCTATTCAAATTTGTATTTCTGTAAAATTAGCCACCTGGCTGTCGAAATTGGATGCAACGCCGTACACCACTAAAACTTGTCACTACAGAACAGATTACTTGGATAAAAGACGGAAATTTTCGTCCAGCTGACAAGCACTAAGCAAACCAGTTAAACATGCGACCAACCTCTTCAAGCAACAATTTTAAAATGAATGACCAGAATAGATATCAATATCTCAAACTCACGTACGCAGTACTGTGACGTAATAGTGAAAGACATTGTCACGCAATTCAAACAGGTGTTCAAAGGTGGTGATCCAATGTTTCATGTTTAAACAGGTTTGACACAAGTCTTACGAACGATGGTGCAATTTTGGCTCATTTTTAGGAAAAATTCCATGACGTAATACGCTAAGATTCAGTAGACCTGAACGGTTTTTATATGACGTTTGATTTGTATAGAGATTGGCCGTAACACGTGTCAATTGCATAAAATTAACTTTATTCATCTAAAATTGAAAAATTGATGCAACGATAAAAATTGATTTTTTATTGACCTATCAAATTAAGATTTAAACCATCCCCGCAATAACTAACTAAAAAAACTTGACTTTGTTGACTCTACTTGCCCTACTGATCACCGATTATATTTATTATACTTTCAGGTGTTTTGATTCTTTTGCTTTCCGTGACCGTGGCTGTTGCCGTCCCACTTGCACTGCAAGGATCAACTAAGATGGACGTCTATTTTGAAGCAGCTAAAAAACTTCTCGATGAAGTTCCGATCATTGATGGGTGATCACTGGTTTTGTAGCTCTGAGGTTAAACATCAAATATAAGAAACAGCGACTGAAAGTGTGATAATTTACAAAAGAATTAGCCTACACAGTCACGACTGTTCAAAACCAATTTTGTTGGACATGAAAACGAACTCTAATATCACAAAGAGTGATTTAGGCTATAGGCTATACTTAAAAGCATGGCATGTTCTTTTGATTTTAATGTTTTTACATTAAATGACTGGTCAAAAGTTTCATTCGATTTTTAAATTTGGTTTAAAACGTAACAAAATCAAACCTTTTGAAAGAAAAGTAGTTCAAAACAAAACGAAAGCACAATTTCATGACAAAAAAAGGAAATCAAAATTTCGGTCAATTTTTTTTAAAACCGCCATATAGGTTACCCAATATCTGAAGTTACCCAGTTGTATACTAGGCTATCTTTTCTTCTTCCTTATTTCTTCGTTAAATATTAAATAAATTTATAGCGTTGATGACAATAGTATCATAATTAGAAACGAGGCTTCTGAGAATTTTGTCATAAACTAAAAATGATTACAAGAAAATAATTCACAAAACAATGATTTTCAGTCACAACGATTGGGCTTGGCAACTTCGTGATCACAGAAAAAATGTGATCAACAACATTAGTCTAAGTGATGATTTCAATCAATATTATCCAATATCGCATACGGACATTCCACGTCTGAGAGAAGGAAAAGTTGGAGCTCAGGTGAAAAATTACAAATTTATTGAAAAGAAGTGTTCAAACATCTGTGCTCTATTTTATTTGGCAGAACATCGCCAAGAGAAACCTTTTGCTCGTTCTCTTGCCATGTCCATGCATGCCTATCGATAATAGCATTTGTGGTTGTTTGCGAAGACATAAAATTTAAAGTTAAATTTAACAACAGATCATAAATGTATTTTATTAGTTTTGATCAATTCAATTAAAGAAACAAGACAATCTCGATGTGGTTTCTTCATTGCAATAAGAAGCACGAGATTCGCGAACCTTGACACTTGACAGCAAATAAACTTTCCGAAGTCATTGCTCCACAAATCGTTTTTATTTTCACCAAACTGTGGCAAAACTATAAAACCAATGCCTTGGGCTAGTGTTAGGGATTAATGTAAAAAAGTAGTAAAATGCTCAATCACTCATATTCGAACCAGTACAATCAATGTCTTTTACATTATTTCAACGTCTACAAACCAGTTTCATTTTATACAAAACCCGCCAAGATAGTAAATCAATGTAAAAAATGGTTGATTTGCTTTGTGGGCGCAAGCAAGTTCCGCATACAAAAAGTTGTAAACCACAGTTGAGAGGAAGCCTATTGTTAAGCTTAACTTCAACAGCCTTCATATACACTGTCACTATGCAAGATCTGATGAACAAACCCCTTTCCCAAGGCTAATAATCTTTAATTGATCTTTAATCACATACTTGAATTACTAAATTTTTTTATCTTTCTTTTATCACTATTGATCACTTTTATCACTATTCTCCTGTTGCATAATCTTGGCTACCATGCTGCTCTCATGGTTTAGTTGCTACTTATCCAAACAAACAAGATTGGGCTAGCTGCACAATCAACAAGAACCATTGATTTATAAAAATCATGGGCCTATTGTCTTGTTTAATAATCCAGTACTTCTGTCCGCTTTTCTTTACGACAACTTTTTGTTGTTTGTTTTTTATTTGACCTCAGCTGGTCAATTTCAGTTTAGGTTTATTATTGCAACTCAATTCATGGCCCTAATTTGTGATGACTTTTTAGTAAACCTTGACAATAAAAAAAAAATTGTTGGGTAGCCTAATCCTTGATCTTTGCTAAGGCTTTTGATAAAGCTGGCCATGTATTTTTATTGAAAAGTAGAAATTTATGGATTTCGAGACCATTTCCAACAGTTGTTAAAACGTTGTATTCGCACCCACCAACAGTACACAATTATAAGTGTTGTTCTTTCAACTTCTCAAAATGTTTTGTGGAGTTCTCCAAGGTTCAATATTGGGACCTTCTATTTTAGGTGTAGCCTATACTGTATGTAAATGATTTTCTTAACTGACTAAAAAGTGACTATTTTAATTATTTGCTTATACATTACAACGAGCTAAAAATTAAAAATGTTGATACCAGCTACTGAATTTTTTACTTTTTGTTTCGCCACACATAAATTCTTGATTATAATTGTTACACTTCAACAAAACACTTATTTACTTTTAACTCGATTTATACAAAAACCATTAACAATTTGCGTTGATGAAGAAGAATAAAAGATAACGCTTTAAATGAAGTAAAGATAATCAAAATATCGATAAAAAAATTAGATATCAAGATCAGTGGGGCTTGGAGTTTCCTCCAAGCCCCCAAACCAATTTCATACGCCACTGGATGATATACCTATTTCTAATCTGTGTTTTGTTTTTAACCCAACGCTTCATTCAAAACCTACTTCGATAGAAAAACGCGACTGCATGCCTTTATTATTCAAAGGAAAACATTCTCACAATTATTGAAAGTTAATTTGATGTTGAGTATAACTAGTGAAAAAATTCTGCAACATTAACTTTGAGGTTGCTGTAACAAGCTTAACCTTTAAATCATGTTTGCTTGTGCTACTGCAAGAATTTTAATATTTTTTTTTCTAGTTTTGGGCTTGCTACGTAAGTTGCTCTTCCATGCACAAAGATGCAGTGAGACAGGGTTTGGAGCAGATGGACATGATAAGAAGATTCGTGGAAGCAGATCCTGCCACATTTGTGCTAACAACTACAGCAGATGGTAATTTTTATTGCTTCACAACAAGCCGTCGGCAGAAAAGGGAGAAAAACAATTACCTTATTTTCCAGAATACACAATTACTGGACGTTTGGTTGATTGGTTTAAATATTTATCCTCGGTCTGAGAAATACTCTGAGAAGTTATTTCTGGCAGTTTCGCATAGGCTACTTGTAGAAGCTTTAAACCGCTGATGCAGGGTCCGATTGCCGAGATTGGTAAAGCGAAGTTTCCGATTGTCAAAGTGTTGTTGTCCATGAAATATTCCATCAACTAGTTACTAGATGCTGCTGAATGGAGAGCATTCCTAAAAATGTGTTGTTCATGGCATGCACACACGCATGGAGTCAAACCCGTGCCGCTTGAGCTTGAATGTTTATTGCTTGTTTGATTTTTGGTAAGTGTACGCCTACCTTTTTGAAGTTCGACTAAACTAAAACAATGCCTTGACACTGCCGCAGAGGTTCGATATACTGACAAAAGTGAAGACATCAGTTTTGTATAAACAAATCGATGTAACTCATTAAACTTTTTGTTTTTAAGGAAAACAGTTTAAGGCTAATGTAAAGGGTTAAAATTAAGATTCGTAAGTTGAAATACTGAAAGAAAATTGATTGATTACGTGACTATATAAAAAATCTCATTTTCTTGTAAATGCTTTCATTTTTAACTTTCCACCAGTATAAAATTAAGCAAAGAACAAAGAAATGCAAATTATGTTTGTGATTGCAAACCTTTGATAATTTTGGTTCATTTAAAAATGCCAAAATTCTGAAATAGACATAGGCTAAGTTCGGTTTTCAATTTGTAGCATATGCCATGCCATCATATTTTGTAGAAACAGAAACGGCTATAAAAAACAAGAAAATAGCTTCTTTGATTGGTGTGGAAGGAGGTCACATGATCGACAGTTCAGTTGCAGCATTACGAATGTACTTTGCTCTGGGTGCCAGATACATGACGCTAACTCACAGTTGTAATACGCCGTGGTAAGAAAAATTTGATTTACGTTGAAATTTGTGTTGCGGGCAATTAATTCTTTTAAGTTTCTTCACATTGTTACGTTGAAGTTTGAATTCGTTTGTAATCTGTTTCAATCTTTTACGTGCACAAAAACAATTTTTTAAGCCTACACAGGGCCACTTGCACAATTTTCTGTAAAAGAAGGGAAATTTTAAATTGCAATGTTGACAAACGTTGACAAATTGTTGACAAACGGAACTAGAACAAAGAAATCGCCACACTAATTTCTTTTTTCTGTCAATTTTCTTTCAAGGCGTTTAGCTTAGCTTATTTTGTTTCCACAGGGCAAATTCTTCAAATTCCAATGGTGGACTCACCGACTTTGGAAAGGTAAAAATAAATGTTTACCACGCATTTAATTGACACCATTGGACCATTTTTTTGCAATTGAATACAAATCGTATTATGCTACGTAAATTTTAATTAAATTATTGAAACTAGATGGATTGAAGTGATTCGTTGGGTCCGACTATTCTGACTATCGTATTACTGTGGAAGATAAATTAGAATAATAGTTAAGTACAAGCTAGAGAGTTTAATGACGAGAATACATCAAAATGAAGATAAAGTCAATAACGGAAAACATTATTGTTTCAGCTTGTAGTTAAAGAAATGAATCGACTTGGAATGCTGATTGACATATCCCATGTCTCTGATGAGGTTATGCGTGACGTCTTTGATTTGTCTGAAGCCCCTGTGATATTCAGTCACAGCTCTGCAAGAGCGCTCTGCAATCATCCCAGAAATGTACCGGACGATTTACTCCAAAGATTGGTAAGTGGTAACCTACCAGAAAGCATGTTTTATAACACTACTTTGAGTTGCTCCAAAAAACACATTGTTAAGCGACGCATCGTGGTTTGTTTGATCCCAAAAAAAATCCAGAAAGTAAACATTGATGGGCACCGCGTACAAAAGCTTTGTATCAAATAGCCTTCCGTAATCATTGGAAAGAGAAGTAGCCTAATTGACGAACAAGCGATCAGCCTCCACAGGGCTCGCTAAAATGTAGCTGCGCATCTCTAAAACTTTTGACAATCTTCGTTGGTTTGTCGTAAAAAAGTAGATTTATTCTCAAATGTTATTTAGAAAATATTTAACCTGCTGCTCCCTCTCCCCCGACAGATTCACATTTGCGTAGGCTATGAAGAACTGTAAGAAATACGTTTTTTCGTTTTTCTTAGCTAACCATATTACTTTTTCCGCTTTAGGTTACTCTTGGCTATTCTTATGCTACATGTGAGTTAGTGAGTGAGGTAATTTTAGTAAATATTGCACTTATTAATCAATTTTTAGAAACAGAACGCAGGAATTCTGATGATTAACTTTTACAATGATTACGTCACATGTACTCAAACTGCCAATATTTCTGATGTTGCTGGTGAGTAATTTGATGGTTAAGAAAATTGTAAGGAAACTTTACTTACTATCATGCTTCCCTACCACCTCGCTGCCTGTTATTATATCTAAATTTTTTGGTTTGTTTAATTTTTTTTGTTTCCTTGTTGTTATTGCCTCTTCTTTTCGTGTTTTATTTTTTATTTTATTTTTTTATTTGTATGAGGGTGGCAGCTGACTTCGTTGATCCTGTGGTCTTTCGCTGATCCTAGTAGACTACCAGCACCACATTCAATGTATTTGTACAATAATAATTGATGTATACGTGCTGTAGTGCAAAACCAAATAAAAAGAATATGAATCTAATGAAATATACAGGCAGAAGGCTTCTCTGGCATACAATTTCCTGTTGAGGCTTAAATTAAAAGTTTTGAGAAGCACAACATGGTAAATTTTTGTGTGAAACTCAAAAAAAGGACAAGCATTTATCTACGAACGGTCTAAAAGCAATCTAACTGAAAGGTTAAGCTTGCTGGCTGTGAGCCCTTCGACGTTTAGCTGGAGGATTCGGAAAGACCTTCGCCGAATCCTCCTCTCTCCGGTCTTTGTCACGACTGGAACGACTGGATTCCCTGAAAAGGGCTGTTTTCGCTGTGAAACGTCGCGAATGTAGTCTTTTTCTCTGACTTGTTGATGAGCTTCGTTTCATCTTTTCATTTGTAATTGAACTTGGCTAATCAAAGGAGGGACCACGTGAAGATGACCATCATCTCACTGCAGCATATGACGCAGTGTGGCACCGAGGCCTCGCCTACAAATTTCTTCATCTTTTTTCCCGACAGGCACATGGTCAGAATGATTATGGAGCTTGTCTACAACGCAGTTTTACCCTCACCAGCGGACGCGGACGAAGAAGCAGGCCAAGACACTTCAAGAACGGTGTTCCTCGGGGATCCGTCCAGGCTCCACTCCTTTTTAATGTTTACACCCATGACCTTCCACCAACAACATCTAAGCTGTATGCCTATGCCGACGACCTGGCTATGGTGCATAACGCTTCGGAATGGTCTCCACTGAAAAGGACCCTAACTCAAGATATGGCTAAGATATCAGACTACCTCCACACAGGGGCGCCGGAATGATTTGTGACTGGGGGGGCAAAATTACGAAAAAAGGGCACTTTTGTTTACTAAAAGGCCAATTTTTTTTCAAGTTTTAAGATAAAATATAGCGATAATGATAATCCGGTATACAAAGAAGGGCACCATGCTATGTTATAATGATGTAACCTACTGTCAAGCCTTAAACCAGCCTGCGGTCCTGGCCGCTAAGTAGTGCTTGAATGACCGCCGGTGCTATTTCCTCAATTGGCCAAGTTTGGCCGCCGGTCTCTTCTAACCAATTATTTAATTTCGCAATAGAATGATCGCGAATTAACTGTCGAAAACATGTAGTATCAAAGAGTGACGCAAAATTAGGTCAGCGCATCATAGCCTAATCGCCACTGTTGCATTGTGTGGGAATATTCGTCATTGATGGAATATATCCATCTGCGATCGCCAGCGCTGTAGGCTAAGTCTTGTTTGTAATTCCCGACGTTTATTTTAACAAAGTCTTAATCCGAAGTGCTAATTTACATCGGCTGGCAATATTGTCGTTTTTATGTCGATTCGATGTTGTCGGACATTGAACCGTTGTTAAAAAGGAGAACTAAGTTAATTGACATCCGAGGGAAAAACATTTTTTGATCATATTTTGCAAAAATTATGCTTCTTTTAGTAATGTCCTTCACATCATTGAAATACCTATTTTATTACCTTGCCGTCATCGTCAACACAGTCATGTCGAACGTTGTTTTTCGTTGCTAAAAAGAATTCTAGGGGAGTGGCGAACTTCTTTAAAATCAGCCACATTGGAGACACTCGTGCGAGTGTCGTTTGAATAGTACTGGATTACAATCCCGATAAAGCAGTTATTGCGTCGTGCAACGATTCTATTGTAGGACGTCGCCCAGGCCCAGACTTCAACAACGCTAAGTGATCATTTTAGCATTGTTGCAAGTTTAATTCTATTTACTTGTGCTATCGTTATTTTTATTTTGTATTTTGGCCTCAAAGCACGCAGATTTGGCCCCCGAGAAGGAGCTCCCGGTAGGCCACGATGGCTGCCGAAAAAAAACGAGTTTTAAGGCCTGTATACTGTGTGGCAAAATTTTGTGACGTAAATATTATTTTGAGACAAAAATGAAAGATTATAATTAGGCTAAAAGCGAATAGCAGAAATTTTTATATTGCAAAATGTGCAGTAGCTTACATGACTTTAAAAGGGAACCATTGCCCCCCTGCCCCTCCATCTGCAGAAAATTTGAGGGCAGGGGGGGGCATTTTCCCCCCCCAGCCCCCCCGCTTGCGGCGCCCCTGCCTCCACAAGTGGAGACTCAAGCTCAGTAAATCTAAAACGGTGTCGACCGCTTTCCATCTAAACAACAAGGAAGCAAAGCGTGAGCTGAACACCAATATCGATGGAAACATCCTGCCCTTTAACCCCACACCAGTCCACCTCGGTGCTAGTTTAGACAGGACTCTCATGTACCGACACGACTTGGAATCACTCCGTAAGAAAGTAACGTCACGCGTTGCCCTTGTTCGTCGGTTGGCAGGGACGAGCTGGGGTGCGACAGCAACAACTCTGCGCATCACAATTCACAGCCCTAGCTCTTGTCCATTCCACCGCGGAGTACTGCGCCCTTGTATGGTGTCGTAGTGCTCATACTCACCTTCTTGACAAACCCATCAACGACGCTTTGCGTATTGTATCGGGATGCCTGAAACCTACACCTACTGAGTTTTTACCAGTTCTTTCAGACATCGCCCCTGCCGAGCTTCGCCGCAGAGCTGTCACACTCTCCCTGGCTCGCCGGTCACTGGTGCCACACCACGCACTCCACAGCTACATCACCAGACCGGCAATAAAGAAACGTCTCAAATCGAGAAGCCCATTTGTTGCTCAAGCACAATCCTTGCTGAATCACAACACCAGTGCCTCATCCTGGATCACCAATACCTGGCAAGAGGAGTGGACACACAACACTTCCAGATTCCATACCTTTGTCCCGATGCTGGACCCATGTCACCAGGAAAGGAGCTTAGTCGACATGCCTGGGTACGGCTGAACCTCCTCCGCACGGGTGTTGGGCGCTCCGTATGCTTGATGCACAAATGAGGCCTATCAACATCTGCGGCATGCAACTGCGGTGCAGAGGAACAGACAGCAGGTCACATCCTCTACGACTGTCCGACGTTTACTGCACCAAGTGCAGTTGGTCTACCAACGCTGGAAAACTCTACAATCAAGTGGCTGCTCGAAGAATGCCCGGACATTTGACCCCAGTGAAACATAGTCAAAAAACCAATCTCGCATACGAAAGAAGAAGATAAGGATGAAGTCCAAGATTTAAGCTGAAAATTATAAACCATTGATTTTCAGCGTTTTAGGCCTATACACAAAAACCTTGTAGCCTGCTATAGGCATCACAACACAAAAGCAATATGTTAGGCTACATTTTTTGATTAAAACCTTGATTCTTTGATCAAATATCACACAGATTAACATATTATAGCACCGGAATCAATTAAAATCAAAGATGCTATCCCCATAAGCAGTGTTTCTTAACCTTTTTCCCCAGCCCCCCTTTTTAGAGAAATCCTTTGTCTGGCTCCCACCATAATACAAGGGCCGTAAGATACTGAAAATGATGAGTGATACAGTTAAGTTGTATTGGATTAAGATATAACTATAGAAACATCACATCAGATAAGGCGCGTTAAACATCACATTACGAACATTCCATCTTTTTCTATCGAGTCTTCTAAAGTTCGTTGATACACCACAGATTGACACATTCTTCCGCAACGAAGTTATACACTGACAGGTCCCACCTACTGCACCGGATGGCAAGCCGAGGGCAAACAAGAAGGTGGTCCGCTGTTTGGGGCTCGGTACCACAGATACATGCAACTGGGCCCGGGTCGTAGCCCCACTCCACCATTGCAGACTTAGTGCATCCAACACCGGTTTGGAGTCGATTTAATGTTTTCCACTTTGCCCAAGGAGCGTTTGCTCTCGGGGAGAGGGGCTCTGATGGTGGGACCTTCATTTCAGTGTATGATGAGTCATTTTCGAATTGTTTTTTCCATTGCTTAAGTCTTGTTTCTTTTTTTGTTGAAGTTAGTGGCTAAACGTGTGTTAAAAGCTTTTTCTTGATTTCAACCGGGTTTGTGGAACAGTTTTTCCATATAGAGGTTGTTTTTCATCACATGTTTGTTTTAGCCTTTCAGCTTGACTGTTAACGTCTCTTCTTATGTGTGGTGGTGCAATACCAGCAAGCAGATAAAGTTTGTTGGTAGGCCTATTTGTGGGCTTCAGACACCCAGTAATAAGACGACAAGTATGATTGAGTACCGAGTTAAGCTTCGATGAGTGACAGGACCTGTTCCAAACAGGGCATGCATAATGCATATTCTGCTGTGGAATAGCACAAAGCCAATGCGGTCATTCTGAGGGTTTGTGGATTAGTGCCCTAATACCCAGAACACGAACATTCCATAAAAGAATATTACTTATAGATTCTAGATCTACTAGCAGTATTATTAAAGTAAATTTGCAGTGAGGAAAATATTATTACACCTTCGAAATAAAGCGCTCCCTGAGTATTTTCGCCCCTCTAAAAAGTCAACAGTGCCTCCTAAGAAACAGTACCGGTAGCGGTCAGGTTAAGAACCATTGCCATAAAGCAGTCTGACGCACTACACAAAAGAGACCACAAAGAAAAAGCTATAGCTTATACCTTATTGATTTTGTTTCAATAAAAACTGTTTTCTATAAGGCTCGGCCTGCTCTTTAGGTCTATTTAGGAAAAAATGAAAGTCTCGAACTACGGTAGCTCGACCGAAAGAAATAAGCAAGCCTGAACAAGTGTACGTAATGGAACAATTAATCAGTTTTTCCAAATTTTAGACCACTACGACTACGTGAAAAATTTAATTGGAGCTGATTATATCGGTGTGGGTGCAGATTATGACGGCGTCACAAGGTAAGAGTGTTCAAAATTGATTTTAGATAATTGTCTTACCACGGTGGTAGTGTATAGGCTATAACATGCAAGAGAAAAATGGTTAAGCGTAGGCCTACAACACCACTTTTTGAGACTCGTATAGCAACAGAATAATGAGAAGTACAGGACGAAAGTGCTGACTGTTTATCAGGTGTAGTAGGTCTAGGTCAAATTGGCAACTTGTTGGTATAGCCTACATCAGGGCTTCCCAAACTTTTTGCTCCTGGCTCATTTCAATCTCCTAAAATTTCCCGCAACCCTTCACTGTAAAAATGATAAGCAGTGCGAAATTTACATTTGTGATATTTATGGAAAGGTTTAATTCGAATGAAAATTAAAAACAACCTAATGATACTCGAAGCCTACTACTTTACATTTTACAATTTACACGTTGCCTACTGGAAAAAAAAACTGAAAACCAAACACATTTATTCAGTGTGATGGATGCGACCGCTTCTTGTTACAAAGCAAGTCCAGCCGTGGGTCAATGTTTGTTAATGCTATAGTCCCAAGGCTGTTTCAATGATTCGTAGGATGTTTGGTTTTGATGGCGTTTGTTTTGTTTTGATTGCCATCAACGTTGGAAACACTGACTCGTACGAATTGTTGTCTGCTTCAGCTCGTGTCCGAACATTCGTTTTGTCATCAAATCGAGTTTCGCTTTGGACGGCGATATCGGGTGTGGCTTTGGAATCCCATAGTCTATGGTGGAAAAGACGTGGGCATAAGTCGCATTGTATGGAGTGTGTGGAAAGTCGTCTTTTTAGTTTGTCTTTTCTAATGTTTTGTTTTCCTGAGCCTTTTGTATGCTGTTTTCTTCGAAAAATTCCGTGCTTTCACTTGTTTTTTTCCTCCAGATTGACATGTCACGGGCAAGTTGTTTCCACGATTCTACATTAATGTTTGCTTGGTTGAGGAAGCCTTTAGCTGATTATTGTAATTAAATCGTTGGAGAGACGATCCTCCCAACTAGTGGTTAGCATTTGCTTCAGTTTTTGCGGCTGAAAATTTTCAACATAAATACGTCGATACAAACGGCAGGAGTGCGGTTAGCCCTACTGCTGAATCAGAGAATGATATGTATTCCGCTTTAACGCAAAGCCAAAAAGTGTGAAGCTTTTTTGCACAAAATTCGTAAATTTCCAGAAAATTTAAACTTCAAATCAGTTCAAAAGATAGATCAGTAAGTTCTTCCTGAGAGAGGTGCTCGATACTTTGTTTAGGCCAGGGGTGTGCAACGTGCGGCCCGCGGGCCAAATGCAGCCCGCGAAGAAAAATTGTGCGGCCCGCGAAGATGTGCCAATTTTGAATTGTGTGCAGCCCGCGAAACCTGTTTATAAGTTAATTTAGTCTGGCAGGTGTGACCAATTCATTGTGGAGTGGATTATTCTAGAGTTCGCACCTTCTGTTAACCATTTTAGAAATCTCCCACCGGCCACCGCTAATCCAATGTATTTAATTATTTGGAACGTAAAAATGTATGGTCACATAAAAGGCATTATGAACAAATTACGATTTGGGAAGGTCACGAACAGACAGGAAATTTTTTCCACTTTCCAATTTTGAGAAACTATTGAATGCATCCTGAGAAGAAAACTGAATTTGCACACCAACTTGAACAATTGTTGTAGGCTGTGCATTTTTGGCTCCTTTCAAGGACTTCAAATCTTTTCAAGGAATTCATGAACATTTGTTTGGTATATTCGCTTCGCCATTCAACACAGACATTGACAAAGCACTAGCAGATATAACTTGAACTGATTGATCATCAAGAGAAAACGGACTTGAAAGTAAAGTATTTAAAAAAGAATCTTGGCGATTTTTACCGAAAACATCTCAACCAAGATGACTTTCCACATTTTAAAAAATCCATGGCTTCAAAAATGGCTTTTTTTGGCTCAACGTATTTGCGCGAACAATTTTTTTCTAAAATGGGCATCATGAAATTTCCCGATTGATCGTTTCTGACAGACGAACACTTGGAAAATGGACTTCGAATTGCGAGCACTTCCATTAAAGTAAATTTGGAAAAAGCCGTCGGGAAAAGAAGCCAGCTGCAAACTTCTCACTGAACTCGTTTAAAGACGGTGTGACAATAAATTTGAATAGCAGTTTCCTTCAGAAATTTATGCGTCTTAACTTATTATTTCTGCAAGGAGATAACCCCTAATAATGCCATAAGAATAACTTGAAAAACAAAAAAAACTACTTGTTTTGTGGTTGCAACTACTAGAAATCAAATGTTAAATAAACGTGCGGCCCGCGGTTTCACCCAGTTATTTATATCTGGCCCTCTTGTAATAAAGGTTGCACACCCCTGGTTTAGGCTATGCTTTGTAAATAGATAAGGTTTTTGATCCAATGTAATTTGGGTAGAAAATACTTCTGAAACTGTTTTAACAGATTTGACAAATGTCAAAGGGTTAATAACCAGAGGTCTAATAACATTTGATTCTACATCATTGTTAGCCAAAAACTCTTCAGTAAATGAGAACATTTCAAATGGACCGTTTTTAACCTGGTGTTCATTTTCAAGCAGATGCTTAAATTTTTGTCCTTATTTTTGATGAACGCTTCAAATTTAGAATTCAATGTAAAAACATTGATGTTTTCTGCTTGGAGGAGGCAAGTTAAGTTCGTTCTGTTTTTCAAGTAAATTTGATAAATAGGCTAGCATAGTTTTAAAAACCAGATGTCATTACGAAAGTGGTGGACTCAGTCTGATTTTTATTCGTTAGAAAAATCACGACTCCAATTCTCAACACTAATAGCCTATTAAAGCTTTAACTTTTGAAAGCTTACTTCACATTGCAACAAAAGACTTTAAATTCTGATTTCATTTTACCACATCAATTTCTAAAAATAGAATACTGAGTGGGCGACTCTCAAAGTTAACAACTTGCACAAAAGTGTTAATAGCCTATAGAGTACTTTGTGAAAAATCGGTAGGCCTACACTTTCTGCGACCCCTAAAGTTCGTTAAGCGACCCCCAGTTTGGGAAGCCCTGGCCTCCATGCATTATGTATCAAATACGATTTCATCGCTGACAACAAGTGAGAGCAAATTATTTAGTTGCGAGAACATGTTTAGTTGATGGCATATGAGAAAATGTGTAATAACGTCAACTTTCCTGATTCAAAGTTTGATAAAGAAACATTAGGTCTTTATTCTACTTGCAGGCTAAGCTTTAAAAGACCATTATTCAAACAAATGACAAGCGTATGAGCTAAATGGAGCTTTTTAATAAAGTTTTTTCGACTTGAGGCTACCTGCTTTAGCCTATTGCACGTGAACTGATTTCATCATTTACTTTAAAAAATTGCAATTTTCTCTGCCAGAGTTCCTGAAGGTCTTGAAGACGTATCGAAGTATCCCTGGCTGATAGCTGAATTAATGAAGAGAGGATGGTCGGATGACGATTTGAAGAAAGTTACAGGACAGAATATTCTGAGAGTGATGAGGAAGACTGAAGAAGTTGCTAGACAGTTGCAAAGAACAACAAAACCGGAAGAGGCATGGATTCCTCCAGAAGATGTTCATCAATTCTCTGCGTGTCGCACTTAACATTCTCAGCCTATATGTAATTTTTAATAAGTCGATTTTTAACAAATTTTGTCTTTCACGTAGCCTACTCAATTTTAATTTGGACAGTAGGTAAACTATTGTTCTCATACGGTATGACTATTATTCCTAAAAATTATTGCTTTAAAATAATTTACAAATTGTCTTTTTTGCATATTGGGCAGGAGCATAAAATTTACAACCCTGGACTGGCAATGATGTAGGCCTAATCCAACCAACTGGACCATGACATTATCTTTCAGCAGTGAAATCTAGCCTACCCTGTATAAGTGTATAGGCTACAAACTAAGATTTTTAACAGCTTAATTCTGACAGTATCGCATATAGGCGATAAGTTACTTGTGAAGGCTTTGAAGCACTGACCCAGGCCTGGTCATCGAGTATTGGTATCCTACATGGTTGAGCCAGAAGTGAATCCAAGTCCACCACCGATAAAACTGGTTGGTTTTAAATCTTGACCCTTGGACTGACAAAGCCTTGTTAGGTTATTTCGCATAGCCTACTTGTAGAGGCTTTTGATGCAGGACCGGTTACCGAGATTGGCAGAGTGAAAATTTCCGATTATTGTTGAAGTGTTGTTGCCGAGGACTTATTCCATTCGATCGGTGCAGCTGAATGGAGAGCAGTCCTGAAATGCGTTGCTCAAACGTAGGCCTACACCTCGACAACCGAAAAAGCGTCGCGTGACTTTGGACCGGGCGCTTAACTACTGAGCTAACGGGGCGGACATAGGCTACACACCACCTCTCCGTGCCGGTATAGAGAAAACAAATAAACCAGGTGTAAGAATTTGTATACCTCGGCTACAAAGTATTCGTGGCCGATGATAGAAAAAGAGTCAGACAAACTGAATTGAATTAGGCTGGGCAGCATCTGGACAGAAAAGTTATTAGTCTCGAACAGACTCTCAAATAGTTATAATGCATAGGTTATTCATTTTGGAGGACATGTCTTCTTTTTTGATGAGAAATTTTTATCCTCCAAGGGGATTCGAAAAGGTCATCTTTTTTGCATTTAAAGTAGCCTATGCGAAACTGCCAGCAATAGCTAATCAAACGTGACGCGACAATTTATCGAACGACAGTTTATCGAAAGACAGTTTATCTAACGACAAACCATCGAAACGACAGTTAATCGAACCGACTGTTTATCGAAACGACAATTCATCGACCCTCTGTTTATCGAAACGACAGTTTATCGGACGACGAGTCTCCCGAAATTTTTTTTATCTAGGGTTAGTCGTTCGATTAATTTTCGTTCGATGAACAGTCGTTTCGATTAACCGTCGTTCGAAAACTGTCGTTTCGATTAACTGTCGTTCGATCAATAGTCGTTCGATAAACTGTCGTAGCCTAGTACTCCAATCAAAGGCTTTGTCAGTCCGACTAAAAAGATTAAAAACCAAACAAATTGAGTGATCACTGTCATAAACGATAAAAATAGCTTTAAATTGAATGAACTGACAACTCTTTTTATGCCACTGTAATTTTGACAAAAATTGCATTAGGCCTACTAATTCAGGAGTAAAAAGCTAAAACCTATAGGCGTTTTTTCTGCTGCGTTACATTAAATTCCAGCCAGTCGCTTCTGCTGTTTTATTGTGCCAATTTGTTAATTAGGAAACTGCTTAAACATGTAAAGGAGAACTACAAAATGACGGTACACAAATAATGGACAAATTGGATAATTGTTATTAGTGACAAACCACATCCAATTGCAGTTGCAATAAAAACGAAAGTCTGAAAATTGTTTGGCCATACCAAAGATCAAGAACTGGACCCTGTAAAGTTTGCATAGAAATTATTGTACAGTTAATGGTTCCACGACACTTAGGCGCAATTACATAGGTGCATGCCAGATAGGTGTCCTCACTACAGCGCCATGCAATTTAAATGTTGTCTCACGTTTTATGTTCAACATTTAGACGTTAGGCCTATTCCGAATAAAGTCTTTTTGCGTGCATGCAAATAATCTTACGACAATGTAAACATTTGAATCGCCAAGGGCCACAGTGAGGACTACTTCACCTGGTATGTGCGTAGGAAACTGCGCCTGAAAGACTTGTTCCTGATTTCATGGAAACAGAAAGCGACGCAGACAACCAAAACGATAGAACGACAATATTTACACAGCGACTGGACTCAAATTTTACGACACTAAATGAACTTTCACAAAATTAAAACTTGGTTGGTTGGTTTTGAATCTTTATCCTTGGACTGACAAAGCCTTGATTGGTTATGCCAGACAGTTTCGCATACTTGTAGAGGCTTTTAACGCAGGGCCGGTTACCGGGATTGGCAGAGTGAAGTTTTCCGATTGTTGAAGGGGAATTATTCCATTCACTAGGTGCAGCTAAATGGAGAGCAGTCCTGAAATGCGTTGCTCAAGCGCACACCTTGAGAGTCGAACCAGCGCCGCGTGATCTTGAGCCGGGCGCGTAAACACTGAGCTAACGGGGCGGACAAAATTGAAGGAAACAAGCATGTTGAAGCGCAACCTGCTGCAAGCGGGCATGGCAATTGGTGATGAAACTAGGAAGATGGTTGGAATCGAAGTTGCTACCAATAAAAACGAACATCAACAAGCCATATTCAATGATTTGCATGATGAAACAAAAGAAGCAACTAGCTTTGAGTTATACATAAACCCAGACAGCAAAATCCGTCAATTTTACATCGATTTAACCTCTGCAGACGTTGTATCATTGTAAAAATGTCGGATTAGAGTAGTCCTGTGCTTGCTGTATGAGAAGTAGACATTTCACTTTTCAACTTGCATGGTGCTGTACAAAGCAAGAAAGTACAGCGATTAAGAATGACACAAAGACTTGACATACAAACCAAACGGCGGTCGTGCTGTATGAAGGGGCTGCTGGACGTTTCATTAAAATGCATCAAAGTTTTCATTGATACGAAACCAATGCAGAGTTAGGCTACAACCGACCCAAACTTTTTAAAAAATAGAGAGAAATTTCCAAACATCATAGCCCGATTGAAGCTTCGAAAGTTTTGAAAACGTTTGAATTTGTGAAAACAGAATCTCTGCCGTTGTTTGAAGCATTTCGAGAGAGTAAATATTTCTTGTCACCAGCAGAACCGTTTCTGAATCGGGGAAATTGATATGGACAAGAAGTCGCATGTCGGTGTCGGACTTTCCAAATAATTTTTTTTACATTTCCTCGATTAAGTATCAGCGGTAACAAAGTGAACACTTGTGTTTCTCGGCAGTCGAGTGTTGTTGGAAAATAAAGTGCAATTAGAGAACTAAAGTTTAGAATAGGAATGAGCAATGAGCATGGGCATAAAAATTATTAAAAACAATAAGAGAAAAATATCGGACATATTATTGAAATAAAACTATCAAAATACGAAACCAAAATCAACACACTTTGTAAAATTGCACTCAATCTGTAACTTAATGCAATGCCTTTGATTTTGTTTGTTCTGACGACTCTTTTGCAAAGCTGTTGGTAATTGGAGATACAAGAATAAAATGTGAAATTGTCAATTTAAACTGAAATCTACCACCAAAAATTGATACTCATTTTCACAACTTGTGCATGATTCAAACATGCTGTCTGACATTTTCTGATTGTATAATCTACAGCATACGATGAACAAAAGGTTGTACCGATATGTACTAGAACTAGAGTAACAAATCTAAATTGATAGAGCTTCGGTAGAGAGTTTGTCTTGTTGAACCATAGGCATACAAAGCCGAGTAACGTGATCAAGTTTAACATCTTCAAGTTTATTACATATAGAAACACAAAACTACGCAACAAATTAAGTATTGAACGTTTTCGACATCACAAGATGTCCTCTTCATATACAATACATACTAATAAAATAAATCAAATATAGTAATAACTATATTTGATTTAATTCGCTCTGCTTTGCCTTTTTGCTTGGCATTGAGCACTTTTTGTAGTATTAATAGTTTTCATTGTTTTACTAATAAAATAATATACATGATACAACAACTACATCTAAATAAAATACAATGGTTAACTAAATCTATAAACAGGAAAAGACAAAAACTGCACAGTACTTCTGACTAGCTCAAACTCAACGATATAGGCTCCACGAGAATCAAAGGTAACTGCATCAAAAGGTGTTAAACAGATCACATGATATGGTAGAAAGGCAAGGTGCGAAAAAACTAATTTTTAAAATACAGAGAGCAAGAAAGACGAGCCGCAAGCATACAATTATCTGTTCAAAAGTGGATTGTGACGTTTTATGTACAAGGCTTCCAAGATCTTAGTTTGATACTCAGACCTGCCTCTGAACATGATCTCAAATTGCTTGATAGAAACGTTATTTTGGCATTCTGTACATGAGAAAATGTGATCTTTAATTGCGCTTTTCTGTATAGTTAGTAGTTACTAGTTAGTATGTGCTTTTGTATAGTTATGCATAGTTTTCTGTATGTTCTTTTCTGTTAGCGCAATTAAAGATCACATTTTCTCATGTACAGAATGCCAAATAACGTTTCTATCAAGCAATTTGAGATCAGGTCCAGAGGCAGGTCTGAGTATCAAACTAAGATCTTGGAAGCCTTGTACATAAAACGTCACAATCCACTTTTGAACAGACAATTGTATGCTTGCGGCTCGTCTTTCTTGCTCTCTGTATTTTAAAAATTAGTTTTTTCGCACCTTGCCTTTCTACCATATCATGATATTTGTTTAACACCTTTTGATGCAGTTAATTTGTTGCGTAGTTTTGTGTTTCTATATGTAATAAAGAAGATGTTAAACTTGATCACATTACTCGGCTTCGTATGCCTATGGTTCAAATCTAAATTGCGATTATAAATTTTTAAATGTAAGGATTAGTTTACGCAAAGAAACTTTGAGGTGAATATCTTTGCAAAACAGCATAAAACAATGACAGCTAGAAGACGCATTACCAAAGGCATAGCAAGATAACAAGAATTAGGTGTCGGATTGTCGGTGTACTGCAGTGTGTGATCTACAATTCTACATGGTTTTAATGTAATTTTAGTTCACCCAATTGTAAACCTTGACTCAAACCCTAACCTTGAATTGACGATAAACCAGCCTATGTATTGCAGTTGGATCAACCCCTTCACTCTGAAGAGAGAGGGGAGTGGTTTGATGTTAAGCGATAAAAGCCCAGTGAAGATAAGCTGGATCACTGAACCAACGTAAATCACAAACTATATAATACCACATAGACCACATACTGTACCACACCAACACCGAATTAGCTACAGCAGAAGTTTCAATTACTCCTTTTAAGCACACCAACCAGAGGACATCTCATGTCTCACAGAACTTTTACAAAATTAGGCAACCATACTACCCTCTTTTGAAAACAACACCAGATGAAAAATATTATCAAAAGTTGGTTAGGATGACTATGAACTACGGGCACACATGATTACCGCAGCAAGATCTTTCAATTGGTGCAATAACCTTGCTAAAATAAACACTGTCATTTCACATTTGGTAATCAGCAATGTTGACTGACAATGTCATGCAAAAAATCCGAAAGTGACGTTAACAAGTCAATTATTAGGCACGTTAGTAATTTTTCAAACATTTGTTAAAACAGTTTTAAAAAAAAAATTCAAAAGTTTGACAATGTCTAAAAAGCATAATAAAACGGTGCTACTACGAACAACCTTGAGGAAATAATTTGTTGAAACACCTTGCCAAGAACAGAGTATACCCATCAAAGACGTGGAAGCAGTAATCAAGAATCTAATCGCTTCCATCGCAAGTGGGTCGACACAATATCTGTAAGCACGAAACAATATTCAATAGGGCTGATAGCACAGCTTTTACTTGATGTTTCTATCAATATCTGAAAAAGACAGTAAGTGCAGTAAATTGAGAAAAAGATTGTCTACAGTTGAATGAGTGGGAGACAAGTACATCTGCCACATCTAGTACAAGTACAATTAGTACATGTATGAAGGGAATAACATGCAAGTGAGAATAATTTGAGATCAAAATTGGCATACATCAAGGCCGTGCCTTGTTTATCTTTGTAGTCAGAACAGAAGATGACATTTGCAAGTGGTTGAACATATGTGGGAAAGAGAAGACAATCGAGATAAAGGCTGCAGGATGGAAAGAAGCAATGGGGGATAGGCACCGCATCCAAGCAAGAAGGTGAAAACAAGTATATACCAGAAGGATATCTGTTGTAATCGAGAAGTAATAAGCCCTTGGGTTTGGAAATAGAAGCGTTTATCAATATTGCTGTTTCCTGTTTTTTTTTTTGCCAAACTTTTCGGTCATTTGTCCGAAATGACTTGAAAAAATTCGGTAATTTTTTGTTTATTTTGGTCATTTTTTTCTGATGAAGGTATTTTCTTTTTGACCGAACTGACATTTTGACCGAATTGACTATATACTTTTTCGGACATTTTGCGAATTTACTATATTTTTTTCGGACATTTTGCTAAAAAATCGGTCAATGATCGACAAATGACCGAAAAAAAAACCCAGGCTGCTTCTGGGTCAAATCATTATATTTCAACAAGAAAATTGCAATTTGAAACCCAATGTCTCAAAAACTCATGAATTTTTGATAAAAAGAGCACTTGAATGAGCTAAATCCGATAAAGGAAATTTCAGTGAAATCCATCAAGAAATGGCGGAGCTAGACTGATTTGATTGTACCGCTAGAGGCACTGTGTGCGATAAGGTAAAAATACAAATATTGATAAAATTTGCAGTTCTAATGCTAGGAATGTGGCGAAAACTGGTAATGTACCATTTTTGAGGGTGTAGAATTCAAAAATGAGGTCAAATTAAGCAAAAAAGACTTGCAAATGGGTCAAAACTGGGATTTTATTTTTAAAAGTGACCCATTTCAAGCGCGTGCCCTCCGAAAAGGAGACAATGTTTCGAAAAAATAAAAATAGGAAAATGACCTTCGGGAATCAAGGTATCATGTGCAATATTCGAAATAAGTGCCCCAATGCGCTTTATAAACAAATTTCAAATTTTAAAATTGCAATGAAAAAAAACTCTGAAATAGCACAAAATACTGTAATTTAGTGATTAAATTCAAACATGAAAAGTTTTTATAATTTTTCATACAGTTTTTACAAGTTTTTTACAATGCATTGGAGCACCTATTTTGAATATTGGACATGATTCCTTGATTTCCGAAGGTCATTTTCCTATTTTTATTTTTTCAAAACATCATCCCCTTTTCGAAGGGCACGCGCTTGAAATGGGTCACTTTTGAAAATAAAATCCCAGTTTTGACCCATTTGCAAGTCTTTTTTGCTTAATTTGACCTCATTTTTGAATTCTACACCCCCAAAAATAGTACATTACCAGTTTTCGCCACATTCCTAGCATTAGAACTGCAAATTTTTTCAATATTTGTATTTTTACCTTATCGCGCACAGCGCCTCTAGTGGTACAATCAAATCAGTGTAGCTCCGCCATTTCTTGATGGATTTCACTGAAATTTCTTTTATCAGATTTAGCTCATTCAAGTGCACCTTATATTAAAAATTTATGAGTTTTTGAGACATTGAGTTACACCCCTTGTTGAATTATAATGATTTGACCCTTCTACTATTGTTTGAAGTTGAAACTGGGTTTTAAAAGCAGAATCTTGTCTCTTCACAATGTTGTCACAAATCCAAAATATATTTGAATTTAAAGCAAATTTTTAAATAATTTTGAAATATCTTAATGTGCCATTCTATAGTTGCCCTTTCACAGATATTGTTTCGTGATAACTTTATGTTTCATCGAAACAGAATCATTCAAGTTATACAGTATATTAAAATAAATATCATCAGGAAATGTATAGTTGAGTGAACCCAATATTGCGCTCACAGCAAAAGAGAAATGATGACAAGGATCAAGATCGCCATCACAGAAATTAGTCGTCCTCAGCAACATCATCAGATGCCTGGGTTCCTGGAGCAAAACCACCGTGTTGGCGGATATTCATGTTTTGTCCATGTCCCTGCCGTGCATCTGTAATTTGAACATGTCCCACTCCCACACGTATTTCTTCGACTTGTTGTGGGTGTGTTGGCGGCCTTCCACTAACGTTGGGTGCACCACCATGCTGTGTGTAAGCAACAGGTGCTACGGTTGCTACATGATGTTGGATGGAAGATGTATGATAATTTGGTGGTTGACTTCTGCTAGCACCTAGTTGCTGTTGGCTTTGTTGCGACTGATAGGGGCCAGCACCAGTCAGCTTGATTTTCTGTCCAACAAACATAGCTGCATTTTCAACCCTGTCAAAGACCACTCTCCTTGGTAAAGAAGGGGGTGCTGTTGAAAAAAAGCAAAGTTAAAGAATTATCAGTTCTTCACTTTTATCCCCAATCTGATGACATCATAAACACGATTCTATTAATTTGCATTTTTGAGCTGATGTTTACAACATTTCGTATTAAAGAAAAACTACAATGCAAAGACAGTAAAAGAATCAATAATCAGATTTCAAATTAACCCATTAAAAGCCGCTACAAGTTCCCATTGCTTTTATTAGGAAATATTTCAGCCATAAAGTCGTATTGTCATAACTTTTTAATTAGTTAAAAAAAATTTGATGATTTTTGCGTTTTTGATACATTTTTTTGTTTGCCTTTTAAAAGGACACGGGCCACATGGTCAAATATAAATCTCACGATACCTAAGTACCGAAACAAACATATGCAGGTGTTTGTTTTGGTAGAAATTTGTCAGATCTTTCTTGAAGGACGTTTCAAAGTTATTGTATGAACATATTATATTCACGGTAACCATCGGCGCAGCTAGTGGTAGGGTGCCCCCCCCCCAGTAGGCAGTCTCCGCCCGGGTCGGAAGCTTGTGGCGGCAGAATATTTTTAAACGTAAAAGAAAAACCATAGTAAAAATCTTTTTTGAAACGGATTTGGCTCGAATTCTATTTGCTTGTTCCTACTTCACGCATTCAGGGGTGCAAAATCATGGTCCGCCGCAGGCGGCACAAACCATAGCTATACGCCACTGACAGTCGTCGGCTCCAGCTTGTGACCGAGCATTGGTTTCGTCATCAAATCGAATTTGGCTTTGGATGGTCATGTCATATATGGCTTTGGAGGCCAGTCTATGATGGAAAAAACGTGGGCAAAAGTCACATTGTATGGAGGGTATGGATTATATGGAGGGAGGGACGTGGTAGTTTTAGCTTTTCTAGTGTTCGTTTTTCTTGGGCATTTTGTATCTTGTTTTTTTTTCGAAAATTTCCGTGCCTTCCTTAGATCTTTTTCTCCAGAGTAATCTGTCACTAGCAATGTTTTCCCATGAATCCAGATCAACGTTTGCATGGTTGAGGGAGACTTTGTTTCAGCTGATCTTTGTATCTCATTTTTGGTCTTCTGGGGGGGCTTTTTCCTGTCTCTACTTGTCCCTTCTCATGACATGTCCTGTCCAGCGAAGGCAGTGTTGCAATATGGTGGCTTCTGAACTGGGCAACCTAGCGTGATTAAGGATTGCATCTTTGGTGAGACAATCTTCCCAACGAGTGCCTAGCATTTGGCCCAGTTTCCTCTGCTGAAAATTTTCAAGTTGTTTGATGTCACAGCGGTATAATGTCCAAGTTTCACAAGCATAGAGAAGGGTGGATAGAACGACTGCCCGGAGGACCATAATTTTTGTGCGGATAGATATAGCATGGTTGTTGAAAACACGATGGATAAGTCTTCCATAGGCACAATGTGCTGCTTTTACACGATGTTCAATATTTTTTGACAGTGTTACAAACAACCAAAAAATGTGGCCATGTGGCCGGTGTCCTTTTAAAAGGCAACAATAAATATAAAGCAAAATAAACAAATATTATAAAAGAAGCAAAATCTTACACAAATTGGAGTGTAGTAGGAAGCACAATATGATAGAGTGTCAAACTATGAAGAGACATAATTCATATCTATTACTAATAGGCAATAAAACATGCATGTTCCTCCTCACTTCACTTCTTCTGGCTTTTCTCATTTTTCAACAATTTTCAAACTTTCACAAAATTCAAAAAAAGTAGGCTACGTTGTTCGCAAATATTTATCAACACCTTCCAAAACAGACCCTAAACAACTACTAGCAAGTCCAAAATGATTCAATCAAAATAAGATGATGCAATACTGATGCATTCAAAACGATGTCCTTTTAAAGGGACACCGGCCGTAAATGGGTTAAATAAGGCGAGAAAATTTTAATAGCTTAAAGTTGCAGTTCTTTTCATCTGACTGTCTTCAAGAGCTTGTCCGTCAAAATAAAGTAAATCTAAATGTGGTGAGGTGTTTGTGGATAGAAGGCAATTAAGTAAATATTTTAGATTAACTTTAAAGCATAAACAAATTCCTTTTGGTAACATAATTTTAAAGGTAAACTACTAACCTGCTGGTGGGGCATTGCGTGGGATATTTTCTAACCGATCAGTTTCTATAACCTGATTAACCATAAATTCTCCACCAGTAAAGTTGCCAATTCTCAGTTCGTCAATGCGCTCATCTGCATTACCGCGATTAGAAAAGTTTGCCATAACTCTTTAAAAGGAATCTAACCACAGCTTATCAAGTACACAATTTGAAAACATTTTGTTGACCTACAAAAGTGAGGCCATAGGATTAGGAATGAAGATTTTACAAGTTTTCAAATATCAAATTCCCAACTTTTTTCAGTTCGCGGCCCACTTTTAATGCAAGTTTTATTGTGCGACTCACAATGAGATGTGACATTTTTATTAGGCTATGGCATCTTTACTACTGGCGTGCCGCGTACGTACTGAAATTGTTAACAATACAATACTTACATCTAATTAACCCTAACTCTGGCAACACCTGATTGTAACCATGGACCTATTAAGTGTGAAAAATAGCCACTTCCTTTTTCATAGTAAAAGAAAGTGTTGTCACTACAAATTTCCCCTTTCCTTGTAACATATCCAGCTAAGTACACAATAGCTTGCAATTCATTAAATGATAAATTCTTTTCTATACTTGACAATCTCTCAAACACTTCCAGTTCTGATAAAACTCATTCTGTATGACCATAGATATCTTACATTATTATCTTACATATATAAGATATCTATGGTATGACTAGTTGTTCCCGACAATTTTCACCAAATCAAACATCATAATAAAAACCGTTATGGTCTACTTAACCTAGCTGGCATCTTACGTCATGGAAATTGCTATAAAATGTCCAAATATTGCACCATCGTTCGTAAGACCTTATGAAATATTGCATCAGCCTCTTTGAACACCTGTTTGAATGACTTCATAATTGTCTTTCATTATTGCGTCACAGTACTGCGTACGTGAGTTTGAGATATTGCAAATCATTCTGGTTATTCTTAAAATTGTTTGTTGGAAGTCAGTCGCATAGTTAACTGTTTGCTTGGTGCTTAGTAGCTGGACAAATTTTCCGTCTTTTATCTAAGTAATCTGTTCTGTAGTGACAAGTTTTAGTGGTGTACGGCGTTACATCCAATTTCGACAGCCAGGTGGCTAATTTTACAGAAATACAAATTTGAATAGACGTTTCAAAGGAGTGTTTCTTTTTCGGTCATTACAT
The DNA here is from genome assembly GCF_918807975.1 of Aplidium turbinatum. Lineage (NCBI taxonomy): Eukaryota > Metazoa > Chordata > Ascidiacea > Aplousobranchia > Polyclinidae > Aplidium > Aplidium turbinatum. Next base: position 21,272,112 of record NC_137476.1, on the reverse strand, counting down.
GCAGACGAACGGATTCGGGAATCTTACGTTACAACTTTCCCACGAAGAGATTATGGTTGACCACTAGTATGAACATAGATTGCAAACATGCCCTGCTGGTACACATAGGCCTACAGAAGAAATATCAATTCTCTGATGCAAAGCAAGCTTGGCCTTGCTTACTGACAGTTTTTCGGAGACCTGCTGAACATTTTATTTCTCAAGAAGATCTGTTGAAAACTCACTGAACAATGAACATAACAAAAACAAACTCATGATCTGCTGATAAAAGGATCAGGCAAAAAAAAATTATATGCTAGCCTTTTTTTCCCTTTCTTTTTCTTCTAAATTAAATAAATTACTGAACATAACAAAAACAAACTCATGATCTGCTGATAAAAGAATCGAGCAAAAAAAATTATATGCTAACCTGTTTTTCCCTCTCTTTTTCCCCTACGTGCGTTCTACGTGCGTTGCGACCGTGCCATATTTTAAACTGATTGTTTTGCTTTGGTTGGTGTCATCATAGATATCTTACATCTATGGTGTCATGCGGGAGGCACTTTAACATGCAGATATCCCATCCAGCACGAACCAATCAGAAGCTACGCTTTTCATGACGTCATCAAGATTGCGTTTGGGAAGAATTGAAAGTAGTTAGCCTACTTTTAGCGTAAAAAAACTCGAGAGTACGATGTTTTAACTATTTCCCGATTAGTTTTCTTTTTTCAATTTTCTTTTTCGCCTTAGTTGTGTGATGTTCTAGTTGTTATCGTTATAACGTCCGCGTCTTGTCGCTTCTACCTTTTTCTAGATCTCTGGTATGTTTGGCATGTATTGTTTTTTCGTTGTGATGGTCAGAAATAAAATAACAAACTGAAACTGAATAATTCTCTAGCAACAATACTTTAGCAATCGGAAACTTCACTTTGTCAATCTCTGTAACCAACCCTGCATCAAGAGCATCTATATAAGTAGGCTATGCGAAATTACCAGGAATAAACCTATCAAGGCTTTGTCAGTCCAAGGATAAACATTCAAATCCAAGTAACCAAACCAAGCATACCCGCCCACAGTGGCGGCTCGTGCCATGAAAGAAAGAAAGAGAAGAGGGAAAATATGTTTTCCTTTGTGTTTGTCCGACCCGGTTACCTTTTTCACTTAGAAGTTAAGAATTGCGGATCGAAAATTAAAATATTAAAAGTTTCGTTTGGCAACACTGATTTAGGGCAAACTGCAGTGTTGTTCAGGATCCGGATTTTTGGAGTCTGATCCTGCCGGATTTGAAGAAATTTTTCGGATCCGGATTGGATTCACTTTTTCCCAAGCTGGATCCGGAGCCGGATTATCCGAATCCGAATCTGTTTAACTTTGTTTAGTTACGTTTTAATAAATTGAATGACATAAATTCCATGTACCGGTAGTTGCTATTCTTCGTTTCAGGGAAGCTAGCCTCCGTAGATCTGGCAGCACTAGTCTGATACCGATGTACGGTACTCGCACTCGCAGTCACTAGTCTAGTCAGCACTGAGCAGAAGCAAACCAGCAACTAAGCAAAGGCAGGCACGCCACGCTAAGAGGTTGATTAATTTAAAGTAGCCTACCTCGATACTAGAAAGTGCTGGCCGGTGCCCAGCAGAAGCTAAAAAGTTTGCCATAGTAGATCTTCTGTTGCTGTGCAGTATACTATTATGCTTTTGACTTGACATTTTAGATTATATTCACATTATCAACTGTTGATGCTTTACTTGTACTCAACTCTGTGTTTAGGTCTGAGGAAGAGTAGTTTTCTGAACGACTTACATTTCTGTATGGTTCATGGAAGTGAGCATGTGATTAGTGACAATTTATTATACACTGATCTTATAATGACATTTGTATCATTATATTCAAAAACAGTATGCTTTTGATATGTGTGTGCAACTGTGCATGCTTACACTGCTATTTTCTTTGTTTTGTTATTGTCGTTTATTGTTGTGTTTCAGATTACTGGTAGGCTGAGTGCTACTTTAATATCAGTATAAATTCATTATGCTGCAATTGAGACAAGGATGGTAGGGTAAGAAAAAAATGTTAGTGTAACATATATGTCTGGTGTCTGTTATAAGTATAATGGTAGTTTTCGGATATTCGGATCTGGATTGGATATTGCTTTTCCTATTATTTTTGGATCAGGATTGGATTCGGATATTTCTAAAAAATTTCGGATTGGATTGGATTATCAAATTTCAATATCCGCACAACACTGGCAAACTGCTTTGCAGCCATAGACATCTTGTCTGTGTTTGCAGCCAGAGATTCTGGATTTCAAGCTCTCTGATTGGCTAAAAATTATCCTTGAAGCTCCACCTCTTTTGGTATTTTACAGCAATTTTTGAATTTGTTGGGGCTGCATGGAAAACAGCCCCACCTAACCAAATAACTTTACAGACTTTTTAAAGTTAGTTTTTATTTCGGAGAGTAGCGATGAGCCATGAATGTAGAAGTGTTAGCTGTAGAGTTAAGGTAGCCTATTCAGCAGGTTATAGGAAGTGCTCGGGCATCTCAAAATCACTTGAAGCTTGTTAGTCTGAGCGTAAAACGTATTGACCTGGAATAAATTGCGACCTTAACAAATTAGGTATCGTTGGAAAGCTTAACTCCTCTAGATTAAGATTTTTACTCTCCTCCAACCAGAGACCCTTGGCAAAAAAAGTTATGGCCGTTTTTTAAGCAGCACCTTGCGCCGCTAGTGGCGGAAGTGCATTTTTCCTTTTGCGCAAGTTTCTAGTGTCATTTTCAACTTTTTTCCCTACGTGTATAAGAAAGAGACAACTCACATTTGACAAAATATTTTTTATTTTTAAATGACGTCACTCTGACGTCATCAAATTACAATTCCTTACCTATTACTCCCAGCCCATTGATAACTGCAGATCCAATACATTTGTTCTAAAAGATCGTTTTTAGACAGAACGAAGCTTCATATAATGATTCAAGAGGGCATTTCTACCCCAGGTCCGGTTCAATGACGAAGCTAAGCGCTACAAGTGGTGAGAGTATATTATGGGCATTATATAAAAAGTGCGAAATTTTTAAAACTTTACTTCAATAGTTATGCCTTCGAGGAAATGGTTGTCAGTCGAGTGCCCAGGGCGTGGCACTATTTTGTTTTTCTTATCTTTATCCTGCATTGCGGGATAGCGGACTTGAGCGCTATGCATCGGTGTACGCCTTCCGACGTACACCTGACCCACGCTGCAGCCGGCGGCAATGTCTGTTTCCGGTTGTCTACTCTACTTATAAACAGGCTAATGACAACAAACAGAGACACATCAGGGCGTCTCTGGGGTGGTAAAAGGATAAACCCTCGGCCCCAGAGTTCGAAGAAAGAAGCCAGAAGTCCCAACATCCTACAGCTTAACGTTGAAGGCCTTACGACTGCTAAAATCGACGTCGTACAAAGAATAGCTCAACGACAAAAGGCCCTTATCATCATCCTCCAGGAGACCCACTGCCACAGCGCAGATAGGCTAGTGATCCCAAATTACTCACTAGCTGGGTCAATCCTAAGCAGGACACACGGCTTAGCCACATTTGTCCACGAGAAGCTGAACTGGAGACTGGTTGAACAATCCTCTTCAGACTCAGAGATTGAATGGCTAAGTGTGGACGTCAACGGCTACAAAATCGTAAACATCTACAAGCCACCTTCCTAGCCATTCACTCCGACGGCCATCCCAGTGTACCCCCACCCCTGCCTCTATGCTGGCGATTTTAATTGCCAGCACGTCGACTGGGGATACCGCATCACCAGCCCTTCTGGTGCATGTCTGGCTAACTGGGCATCAAATAACAACTATGCCCCACTGTACAACCCCAAAGACGAAGCCAGCTTTACATACGGGCGATGGGGCACTGGAACAAACCCAGACATGGCCTTTGCTAGCACTGGCAACGACAATCAGCTTCCGGACAGACGTGTGCTACAGAAGTTCCCTCGGTCCCAACACCGACCTTCTCTCATTACCGCAATACCGCTCAAGACACCAATTCCGAGTGAACCAGTCAAGCGGTGGAACTTCCGTAAAGCCGACTGGAACCGCTTTAGCCTCCTTACCAACAAGTTCACAAATGAGTTATCTCCACCTAACTGTCACAATGTGGACGAGGCCTACCAGGACTTTTGCAACACCATCTTAACATGTGCCAAACAAGCCATCCCTCGAGGTCGTAGAAGTAACTACACTCCATGCTGGGATGCAGAGTGCGAGCGCCTCTACCAATGTTTTGTTAGCTCTTCAGATGGTCAAACAACACCCTCAGCCGCCAAGGCTCTTCTGGAAAGACTCGATGCAAAAAGAAAAGAACGCTGGACAGAGACTATCCAATCTATCGATCTCTCGCACTCAAGCCGTACAGCGTGGAGCACACTCAATAATCTTACGGGACGATCAAGACAATCACCCCGACAATGTCCCATTCCTGCTAATAAGATCGCATCGCAGGTAATAAAAAATGGGATATATAAGCCGTGTGATCGTACCTCCGATCGGTTTGTTACCAAAGAAGTGAAAAAGCTATGGAAGATCAACACACCCGACCAGGAGAGCATTTCTAGCTCCTTCTTACGGAGCGAATTTAATGCTGCCCTCAAGCACCTAAAACCTGGTAAGGCCCCTGGTCCAGATAGGATAGGTCCAGAGCTTATCATGCACGCTGGTTATGTTCTAAAGTCCTGGTTATGCGATTTCCTGTCGTCCTGCCTGCGCCGCCTCAAGATTCCTAAAGTATGGAGAAGATCTCTGGTCGTCGCGATCCTTAAGCCAAACAAACCACTAGACGATGCAAAGAGCTATCGCCCCATCTCCTTGCTCTGCATCCCTTTCAAGATCCTTGAGAAACTGATCTACGCTCGTGTCGAACCAATAATTGACCCACTGCTTCCCAAAGAACAAGCTGGATTCCGACACGGGAGATCAACTGTAGACCAAGTCACACTGCTAACTCAGGATATTGAGGAGAGTTTCTCGGCAAAAAAGAAAGCGGGGGCTGTCTTTATCGACCTAACAGCAGCCTATGACACTGTTTAGCACCGTGGCCTAGTCTACAAACTACTCCGCCTACTCCCTGACAGGCACATGGTCAAAATGATCATGGAACTGATCCACAACAGGAGTTTTACCCTCACCACCGGAAGCGGAAAACCAAGTAGACTGCGGCGACTCAAAAACGGTGTCCCACAGGGATCAGTCTTGGCTCCTCTCCTTTTCAATGTCTATATGCATGACCTACCATCAACAACATCTGACAAATATGCATATGCTGATGACTTGGCCATCTTGCACTCTGCGAAAGACTGGCAATCATTAGAAATGACGTTGAGCCAAGACATGACGACCATATCTGGATACCTTCACCAATGGAAACTGAAGCTCAGCGAAAGTAAAACTGTGACGGCAGCCTTCCATCTCAACAACAGGGAGGCAAAACGTGACCTGAAAGTGACCGTTAACGGCAAAATTTTGCCGTCCTGCCCAGAACCTACATACCTTGGGGTTACACTTGACAGGTCACTCACATACCGTCACCATTTACAGTCACTACGCAAAAAGCTGACATCTCGCGTCGCCCTGCTGAGACGCTTGGCAGGCACAACTTGGGGTGCAGGTGTTGACACCTTACGCACTGCAACCCTGGCGTTGGTCCACTCCACTGCTGAATACTGCACCCCTGCCTGGTGCCGCAGTGCCCACACTCGTCTCATCGACAGCCCAATCAACGACGCATTGCAAACTGTAACTGGATGCCTGCGCCCAACTCCAACAGAGTATTTACCAATCCTCGCAGGCATCCAACCTGCTGAGCTTCGCCGAAAGGGAGCCCTTATACACCTGGCTCGCCGGGCGGGGGATCCTAACCACTTGCTTCATGCAAAACTCAACATCCCACCTCAGGAATCTCCCCGGCAATTAAAGTCAAGACACCCCTTTGTGTCAGCTGCTGTTGAATTACTACATCCATTCAGCGATCATGCCATCAGCGCAGCACACTTCATGGAAGACAATTGGAATGCAGCGTGGTGTGCCACCGACACGAAACTACATCGTTTCATACCTCACCCGGTGGCGCGCCCCCCTGGTATGGACCTGCCTCGGCCGACTTGGGTCAAGTTCAACAGAATCCGAACCGGAGTCGGTCGCTTCCATTCCAACACGCACAAGTGGGGTTTGGCTCCCTCACCGGCCTGCGAATGCGCGCGGAGGAACAAACTGCTGACCATGTCGTTCTCGAATGTCCGAACTATAAGGCACCAAATGGAACGCATGGTATAGCAACGCTGGACGAAGCTACACTCACCTGGCTCTCCATCACCTGCCCTGAAATTTGATTTGATCTAGTCTCAAACGAAAGAAGAAGACTTAAATTTGGTACTACCCATTAGTCGAAATCGATCACTGGGTAGAGGCAATTATCATAAAGTTTCTTACCCAGAGAAACAACAGCAAGTGCGAGTGGCTGGAGTCGAACATACAGGCTCTCAACTGCGAGCCCAACGCGCTAACCACTCGGCCACTGCTGCTTGTTCTTGTCGACGGTGAAAATTCGACTCACACTGCTCAACTATCCAGTGGAATCTTTCCGGTAGCCCAAATTTGGGCGGTAGCCACTTTAACAAGTCGAAATTCTGCCACTAAACTTGACTAGAATGCAACCGCCAACCAATCAGAGCATGTTATAAGAGGCTACCGTCCAATTGTGACCCTTCTAGCACTCATCCAGAGAGTTACTGCTTGTTTTGAACTTTATTTGATAATTACAGAAGAAAAAGAGCAATAGCAGTGGTGGGAATCGAACCGGCGTTAATGAAATGACTACTTTCTAGTCATAACCCCTAAGCCAACCAGCTGACAAAAAATCCATCACTTAATTTGCTTTCTATCATCTTCTTTTCGCCATTTTTTACGTCACTTAAACCGTAGCTTATGATTGATTGGCGGTTTCATTCTAGTCAAGTTTAGTGACAGAATTTCGACTTGTTAAAGTGGCTACCAATTTGGGCAATACATAAATATCCATCAAACAAGAAAAACTGGCAAATTGCGCGTGGGTCTGGGCAACCACCCTATGTATTAACGAAGCAGCCGCCTTCCTGCCATAGGAGAATAAAGATCGCCATGAACTATGTGGTACCGTACCGTACAATTGTTTTCATTCAAATATTGTTTTATATTTTATCATCATAAGCAAACTTAAAAAAAAAAATTTCATACGTTTTCTAGGCTCATTTTCAGACTCAGTCCAGCCTTTGCAGTAGCGTTCCTATATCACTTAACTGGTGTGAACTTCTATGCTAATTCGCTCATAAAATCAAAAGGGCAAATCGTTCCATTTTTTTATGAAATCATTTATTGAAACATGATCAAAATGGCGCAATCCTCAGGGCAGTCTTCTTGTACATAACTGAGATTGCAACAAGTTTCCCCACGACACTCTCCACATGCTGTTACGTGCTTTAAGCCATGTTTTCTGCAGCTGCAAGACATTGTAGCCTACCACATTGATTTTTTGTTCCTTCTTTGCATTTGCATCGTACAACGTTCAATAGCCATTCTGGTGCCGGATCTAAATTGGTCTATATTGGCATAACTGCACCTGCTGTGTCAGCTTTCCATCCCCACTGTGCGAGGTCCAAGATTTCGGTGTCAAGATGCTTCCACTGACATACCTGAAACAACAGTTTTATACCAACTTAGATAAATCAAGTTTTGCTGCCATAAATTTTTTGATTTGTAGTACACCACTTTTGTGTATGCTAGCAGTTTAATAGCGCAATTTGCTGTAATATTTTGAAGTTGCCGACAATAAACAATTCTTGAAAAATATTTGCAAGTGCTATAATAATCTATAGAGCAAAGACGCTTTTATATTAAATGATTACCGGTATTGTGTTACAATACCATTAGGCTACGCAGTTACGCACTATTGTTTCACCTGCAAATGTACTCTGAAGCAATGAAAACGAATTGCAGCTTCGGTGGGTGGCAATCTTCCAGGATAAACAGTGGAATCTGTTGCAACCATCTGCATGTACTTGACGTACCGTAGTTGGCCAAGTGAATCTGCAGGTTTTGCACTAAAGCTTGAGAGATCAACAAAATATTGCATTATTATTGGTGAATCTCATTCAGACTGGCACTCAGCAACATTTTCATTTCTTATTTAATTAACTGTGCACCAATACAGTCCCAGTAACCAACCTTTTCAATAACAAATCTCTTCCAGCATCAGCTATTTGCTCACGTGTAGAATCTAATCTACCAAATACATAAGCAGATTGTTGAAATTCTTCCTTCTTCAGGTAATTGAACATCTTTAGCTTTCCTAAGCAACAATTCATGTTGTGTATAGAATGGAATTAAAAGCGGATTTGGTGTTAGAAGTCTTGTCTCAGATTTCATAGAATTTAGACATACGAAGGCGAGCAACAAGACAGACGAAATAATTAATCATTGTCACTAAATAATGTGTGCATACTGCATAGCCAACACTCCATACATTGGCATTACAAATAAAAGTAGCTTATTACAATATTAGAATGATATTTAGTGGATTTGGTAATGACTATTGACTGCCATCTGAATTCTTGCATATCTTTTAAAAGCTGATCAGAAAATGGTAAAAATGTACTTTCAGACAAGCATGGTAAGCAGTTCTGGAATGAAGAGTGGGGAAAATCCAGAAAATACTGAAAGCAAGATTAAAATGTACTGCTACCACAGCTGATTAATTATATTGGTACGGTACCTTGTTGATATATTGAAGAAGTAGTATGACATCCACTCCAAGCTTGAGTGTTTCCTAGTGTCATTTTAGACAAAAGTAGCGGAAGAAGTAGCGGTAGCGCGCGCTACTTTGGCCCGAGTAGCGGTAGCGGGTTGCGTGCTACTTTTGTAAATTGGTAGCGGGTAGCGGTAGCGCGCGCTACTTTGGCCCAAGTAGCGGTAGCGGGTAGCGCGCTACTTTAAAAGTAGCGGGTGCCCACCTCTGACTGTTATAGGCCTAGTGCACCTGTGTATCGCCTGCTGCCCGGTACCGTACCGTAGGCTACCTGACGTTTTGACTTCTGTTGCAAACCAAATTAAATGAATAACCTGACATAACTTACCGATAATGATGTTCTTGCAGACAGTTCCCAAAACAAATTAAACTAGGCTATAGGCTTGTCTGGTACTCAGTTCTGTGATATTTAGGCTATAGTACTGCAGCCAGTGCAGAGTGGTAGATCAAGAATCTTTGCTGTCCCAAACCTACTCAGTACTGCCTAGTTACTTACAAACCTCATGGCTAATATTAAGCTGGTCAGTGGTCACCGGAGCAAGAGCAACTTAGACTGCCAGAATTTTACAAGGCTTGCTGACCGTTAGCCTTTGAATCATTCTGCTACAATTTCAACCATATTTCTGCTGAAAGCATAGCTAGAATAGCTGCGCCACTAAAGGCGCAAGGTGCTGCTTATAAAACGGCCATAACTTTTTTTGCCAAGGGTCCCTGGTTGGAGGAGAGTGATAATCCTAATCTAGAGGAATTAAGCTTTCCAACGATACCAAATTTGTTAAGGTCGCAACTTATTCCAGGCGGCCCTATATTTTCGCATTTTACGCTTAGACTATGTATGCAACGGCTAGGCTAGTCGAGACTAAGCTCAATACTAGTAAAGTTTGTCTCCAAAGCAATACTGTTAGTTTATTTTTTAGATACAGCTTAGGAATACATCAACTTTTCAACAAAGTTTGAATGCATTTTTTCAAAATTTGGGGTAAAAACATGCTCAGAAAGCACCCAATTTAATGCGATTTTTCAATTTTTTTTGGGGGGTCCTCCCGGACCCACTGCGAAGTCGTTTGCAGCCCCACTGCTCACAAACAGCACCAGCCGCCACTGCCCGCTCATACACAGCCGTAAGTAATAGGACGGCGCCACACTCCTGGGGCTAGGGGCTACATATACAGTACCTCTATTGACATGTGCAAGGAACGTTAAAAAAATTTTGCACAAACTATCTTTTTTTGAAATTATGTGGTGTTCAAAGTTTCACGAGGTTTCGGGGTTACTTTGAACGGGCACTATATTCCTTTCTGTGTTCAATATTGTTGTGCGTATCACACTGCTTTGAACAGAAAATGGTATTTTAAACACACAAGTCGACGAATATGTACACACATGGCCACCTGGAGATGTGGCCTGATTTGTCACATTTTGCAGATTTTGATTACAGCTACTGCTAATGCTTGACTGACATTTTTTGAGATGTTTTTACTTTTTGCAGTTTCCTAATGACAAAAAACTTTTTTGTTGCCTTGGGGATGCAGAAGCAAATGAGAAAAAGTAAGTTGAAAAACGCAAAATCAGACTGTTATTGAAAATTAACAGTCTGACTAAAATCTACAAAATCAAATTTTCTTTGTTTTTCAGCACGTGAGGATGTTAAAACCTATTGTGTCATCTGGGGAAAAGAATAAAGAAAGCGTAAAAATCTAATTTTTAGAAAAATTTATTTAAACGTTTGCCCAAAGTTAGATAAACCTGGAAATTTCTGCAAAATGTGACAAATCAGGCCGTATCTTTAGGTGGCCATGGTACACACAACAGTCAGTTTATGACATTTAACCCTATCTTGGGGGTTATTTGAGGCTAGGGGAGAATTCCCTCAAATAGTGTTAAAGGTTTATTGTCTCCATTCTTTTTCAAGATTAGGGAATCGGATTAACAGGAATAGCTTCTATGTTACGTTTTAAAACGTCTTTCTATTCATAATCGATTTCATCTTTGAACGTAGGCTAATTCCATCCTACGTGTTTGCCTTTCCTTAGTGTGGATATAAGAGCGGCTCCGTCATCAAACGAAATGATTTTTCCTGGAAACTTTTCACCTTCATATCGAATAATTGTTTTGTTCATCAGAAACACTAGAGTTGGAACTTGCTCCAACTTCCAAATCATTTTCATCGCAGTTGGATAGACTTGCATCACTCATTATCCCTTCATCATCTTCGTTTTTTTCTTCACTTGCGATAGAAGCCTCATCTCGTGGCACACATTTTTTCTTACTGCTTGGAACACTCATTTCTGGATCACGTCATCTTCATTGCAAATGCTTTCACCCAGTTCCACAGCCATTTTCTTTTCTTCTTTCTCGACGTTTCGTCGTCAACTCCTCTCATATCTCAATACAGTGGGCTACTAAAACACCGTTCAAAGTAATAATAATATTTATTTGCATCAGACAAAGCTGTCCATATCCAAAACAACGAAATAATACACAAACTGCAAATGCACAAATAACGAACAACAACAACGAAATAACAATGAAAAACAACGAAATAATTCACACACTGCAAATGCACAAGATCTCATTAAATAGGTACGGTAGTTTACAAGTTAAAAGAACTGAATGTATTCAGAACGATAAAAACAATCAGATGGCATGGCAGCCATTAAAACTAGATAACAGCATACATAGAATTATTATAATGAAGCCGGTAATTTGATATACGATGGCAATCGGACCTCATCAGGGAGGCAACAATAGAGTTAGACGATACTTCGCATCTTCCAACAAAACAAAAAACATATTTCCGAAGTAATGCATCAAATGTTATGATGTTGCACAAGACTTGATGTTCACGTACGCTATAGTGTTTAGGCAAATTGTGTGTGCATTATTGAAGGCAACATACGCAGGCGATTAATATCACGTTGATGATAATTTTCCCACAGATGACACGCATACATTGGAGTACAATATGAACGGAATAGAACATTTTTAATATCACTGGAGCACTTGTAAAATTTTGATTTTAATTTGTTGGCAGAACAGTAGATTGATCGCACTTGTCGATTTATGTCCTTGTCGTCACACATTGCCGTGTCAAGAAAAACACCCTAATATTTGACACTGTCTACGAATTTGATCTCACTTCCATTGAGCCGTACAATTGGATTCAAATTTAACTTTAAGTGATTGGTTTGGAAGTACATAGCAAATGACTTTTTGCAGTTAAAAATGACATCGTTAGAAAGCGCATAATCTTCACACACATTCAAGATACTCTGCAGACCATGAACACTTGGAGAAATACAACAAATATCATCAGCAAACATGAGATGATTGACAAATGTATTACCTATGTAACAGCCTGCCTTGGTTTTGCTTAACACAGTCGATAGATCATCCATATACATACACGGCAAATAAGTAAGGACTGAGGACACCACCCTGTTTGACACCATTGCTGACAGAAAAAGACTGTGAGTAATGACAACCCCAGCGTATGTACATCCGCTGATGGATATAGGCTACCAATAAACAATTAGACGAACAAGGCATATCGGCACCCCTCGTTGAATTAGTTTCTTGAATAGGAGGTTGTGGTTTACCCTATCAAATGCTTTCGAAGCATATAAAAATCAGGGATATCTATAACTACGGGATTGGAAACTCTGTGGAAGTGAAAACCATTTTATACACCAGTAGGGTCACTTTTCTTTGTCCGCTGCTGTGATAAATAATCATATAAATTGACCTCAAAGGGCAGCAAGTAGTAGGCTTAACGAACAACCAAAAGTGTAACAATCAATTCATCTGCTGTAAATTGTAAGGCCTACGCTTGCCTGGTTTGTTTATTTGTATTCCATTAGTGCAGTCATGTTGTATTTTGTTTGCTGCTTAAAAACTTTCCAGAATGAGTATTGGTTTTAGTTCTGATGACATCGTAAACGCATTGGTTTCGTACTAGATTGGTCTGTGAACAAGTTGATGATGCAACAGTATATTTCACTGATTGCTGAACACTCCTCATTTACTTCTGATCCGATTTGCAGTACCGGTAACCAAAATGCTAAAGAACAACAGTAGGCGGTTTTTGGACTCTTTGCATTCATTCATTTTTTTGGATTCATCTTTTTTTCTAGCAGCGTAAATGTGCTTTTATACATCAACTAAGTTTTAATGTGAGTGTAGGCCTACTGTACATTTTGTATTATTGTAAATTTTAATTTTGTATATACCGGTATATCTTTTAGTCGGTAGCCTATTTTATTTTGTTGATCCTTCTGTAGTCGTAGTAATGTGATGACCCTACTGATGTGTAGCACTGGATAGAGTTTCCAATCCCGTAGTTATAGATATCCCTGATAAAAATACAGAGAAAACAGGACTTCCACGTTTTCTGTAGTAACACGCAGCTTGCTTAAGTACAAAAATGCACATATCTGTGCTATGCTTATAGGCAGTGTTGTACGTTGACGCCGTCAATTTGACGGCGTCATTTGACGGCGTCAACTTTTTGTTTACGCTGAGGCTAGCGCCGTCAATTTATTTTTCAGTTGACGGAAGTGATGGCGCCGTCAAATATTTTGCCGATTTTAAGCGTCAAGCGCTAAGCGTCATTTTTTGTTTTCGTGGAAAATCTCGTTTCACAATAAGAGTTTCACAATATATTCTGGCCAGCGCGACTCATCCGAATTACTGGCTTTGGCGTTGGTTGGAATGGCTTCCTGGAATACATGCGGAAGAAGTTCGCCAAATGGTGATCACCCATGTATTGAGAACGAGGGATCAGAGACAGAAAGCGAAAAATCCATGAATGGCATCGCTGACGTTGAATATACTTTATTTCAAGAGCTCTATGCCCCTGAAAAGAGCGATGTTGGTGCAGTGGACCTCGTTAAAAGATTTATACATGCTAAACTATCACAGCACGCTTGGAACAGTGACAGCCTACCTTTCCGACTAAACGTTTTCAACTTGTTTTGGAAATACAACACACCAATACCAAACCAGCGCTGCTGTGGAACGCATGTTTTCACTTGGAAAGGACAATATGCGCAGGGGCGCCGGAAGCGGGGGGGGAGCGGATGCCCCCCTGCACTCAAATTTCTGTGGATGGGAAGGGAAGAGGGGGCAATGGTGCCCTTTTAAGGTCATGTAAGCTACTGCACACTTTGCAATATAACAATTTATGCTATTCGCTTTTAGTCTAATTATAATGTTCTATTTTTGCCTCAAAATAATATTCACGACACAAAATTCTCCATCACAGTAAGTTAAATTACATCATTATAAAATAGCATGATGCCCTTCCGTGCCATTGTTGTTTGTATAGCGGACACTTGTATCATTACTCGATAATGAGCTGATAGATGAGCATTATCGCTATATCTTATCTTAAAACTTAAAAACAAATTGGCCTTTCAGCAACAAAAGTGCCCTTTTTTCATACTCTTGCCCCTCCAGTCAAAAATCGCTCCGGCGCCCCTAAATATGCGTCCTAAACGCAGCAGATTGTCAGACAAACGTTTTGAAATGCTTGTTTTTCTGCAAGGAAATAACTAATAGGCTGAGCAGCTAATTACAATAGAGTCTCAAAACAAAATATCTGCTCTTTATTTATAGCTATTGTTAGCCTGAACTTGGTTGAATTATTTCCGTTTTATGAGACGCTGGCAAAAAAAAGCGGTAGAAATTAGCGCTGACGCTGACGCCGTCAATTTCTTCAAGAGCTTACGCAGTTCTTTACGCCGTAAAGTTTTTAGGCAATTCGCGCTGACGCTGACGCCGTCAAATTATTTCAATGACGCGTACAACACTGCTTATAGGTTTAAAGCCAAATGGATTATATCATTTGTGGTGAGATAGACATAGTCATTAATAAAAAAAAGTATAACATGCTCAAATAGTTTAGAAATGACAGTAGCAAGAGCAATAGGTCTGTAGTTTGCGATGTCTCTTACGTCACCAGTTTTAAGACAAGCATTTGGCACATACCATGAACAAGGCACATATTAAAAAATGATGAAAGATATACACTGATACTGGAATCTGCTTAAGCAATGAAACTTTACGATAATTGCCTCTACCTAGTGATCGATTTCGAGTAATGGGTAGTACTAAATTCACGTCATAAGTAGAGTAGACAACCGGAAACAGACATTGCCGTCGGCTGCAGCGTGGGTCAGGTGTACGTCGGAATCGTACACCGATGCATAGCGCTCAAGTCCGCTTTCCCGCAATGCAGGATAAAGATAAACAAACAAACAAAGCTCAGAAGATATTTTATCACAACCAACAGAGCAATTTAATGGCAATTTATGAAGCAAAGGAGAAAATAAAAGCTTAGCTAGACAGAAAACACTGATTTTCGGAAAAACTGAAAATAATACAAAAAAAATCCTTTTAGATCTAAGATCTTGATGATATTTCCAACATCTGGTTAAAAAAGTGAGCTGAAATACTGTAGCGATCCATTATTTCATCATGTAAGTTTCGCTACAATACCATTAAACGGCTGAGAACCAGATAGAAGTTGGAACGCATCACTTCACCATGCTGTTTTGCTAAATTCACTCATCTATAATATTGTGCACTGGAGCGTGAAGTAAAGTTAGTCTCGAACCAAAATTCCAGACTTAATCGAAAGTAATTTTACCAAGGACTACGAAAAAATGACTTTTAACCTGAAATTCCGCTTTATTACGGAGTTATTAACAAAACAATTACCTTGACAACTAATTTTGGGGAACTGTTCAAAGTTTACCCCGGTTTCAAAGTATTCCCGTTTTATGGTACTTTGATTCTTTGTTTTTCGATTTTTAGTCAAGTGACAAGCATGTTATGTTCCGTCATAAACGTGCCGTTCCATCCTTTTTTTGTCTCTTGTAAAAATCTTTTTCAGTCTCAAGCTCTACAGCTGAAATTGATTGATTTGCAGTGTGACTCTATATTCTATACCCTGAAAGAGATAGTCCAATCTAAAACCGTTGACAAATTTGATGCGTCACTGAATGAGTCCAAGCTTGCCAACCTGAGAAAGATGGCCATGAAACTACTTGTTCTGTTCGGGTCTACATACATTTGCGAGCAAATATTTTCGACCATGAACATTAACAAGACAACGCTGCGATCCAATCACTGATGTTCGCGGGCAGTCTTTACTGAAGGTTTCCACGTCCGACGTGCAGCCAGAGTTCAAAGAACTTGTTCACAACTTTCATAGAAGACATTGTCTCATTGACTTCAGCAGCTATTGAAGTACATAACGTTAATTGTTATTAACTTCATTAAATACTGTTTTGGTCTCTATATGCTTTGAACTTAAAGTTTACATTACATTAAATACGGTTTGTTCCTTGTCTAGGTAGATAAATGCGCGATTAATGTAGCGATTCATGAATCCGGCCGCCAAGTACTTCATTTTCCCATATCAGGCCCGCCAACTGAAGAAGTTTCCCGCCCCTGAGTTAGTAGAATCTTCGTAAAAACGTTGAATCCACGTAAAAAAACAAAGGACCGACTGTTATATTTTATTCGAGTTACTTTTATAAGAAAAACAGGCGAAGTGATGCAATAATAAGCACTTATTAATGGACTCTCGTAGCCAGGGATGGAGGAACCACGTGGGCGTGGGCCCACCTACTTTATTTTTTGGGTGGGCCTAGCCCACCCACTTTTGAAAGCCAATTTTTTTTGAACAGGTAGCGAAAACGGAAAATCAGAGAGGGAGTTCCAAAAAAAGGTCTTCACTCATTTGATACACAGTACAGTAGTTTGATTATCTTTGATAGCTCAATGATGAAATCCAATCTTCAAACTTTTCTGTTGAGTTCATTATTGATGTGCAGCACGTGTGGGTGTGGTTGCGTATGACCATAGATATCTTACATATAGATATGCAACTCAGCAATCGTGGAATTATCGTCACGCTCGACTGACTTTATGGACACAACCAACAATCAAGGTTGCCAGCTTGGCTAGCGTATCTATGGTAGGCTATTATTGTACGGTTTGGGCTTGGCGAGTGGCGGCGTTTGAGCTCCTTTGGAATATTTTGTTTGGCGTATATTTCAAGTTTTCACAGAATAGCCTACTATGAAAAATCAAGACAATAATCTTTCTTCACGTAGGTTATGCAACTTCTGTTTCATGATCGTTGGAACTACCATTTAAGCTTATTTCCAGTGACTCATTAAAGCTTGTTGTAGGCAGTTTACAAACCTGAAATAGAGGGGCGCCGGAACGATTTTACGGTGAGATATACGGTAGCAATAATGCTGGGCAACTCGTTCGTTTTCCCGCTATTAGCCATGAAAGTCGAAATGTGAGACAGATGAATAATTGCAATAACTTGAACAAGAAACGAAAGGTAAATTTCACATTCATAGCATCACAATCTGCTGCAAAGTATAAAATGTGTCCACGGGATAATTTGTGTGGGCCTACTGTAGGCTATAGGCCCTATAATTTGGCTAAAAGCGAATAGCAGAAGTTGTTAGCCTATATTGCAAAATGTGCAGTACCGGTAGCTTACATGACCTTAAAAGGGCACCATTGCCCCCCATCCAGAGAAAATTTGAGGGCAGGGGGCATCCTCCCCCCTGCTGAGACAGCTTCATTAGCATCACGGATCCAACCGCCAAACCAAGACAATTTTAATGTTTGGTACACACCATAACTAGGCTACCAAATGCTATAGCACAGCTTTCGGTAGCCAGCAGTAACTTTCATTTTGGTAACACTCAGTAGATTAATTGAATAAAACTTCAGCTTGTCCTGGAACTACAGCTCCAAAAAAGGTCTTTACCTACTTATCAATGGTTGACAGGCTTGTTGTTAGGCATTGTCGGAAATTTTCAAGCATTTTCAGGGGTTGTCAGGCATTGTAGAATAGCTACTTTTAGGCATTGTCTAGGATTTCCAGGCATTGTCGATCATTATCAGTGGTTGACGGGTTTGTTAGGCATTATAGAACATTTTCAGGCATTGCCAAACATTTTCAGGGATTGTCGAGGATTTTCAGGAGTTGTCAGGCATTGTAGAGTAGCTACTTTCAAGCATTGTCGGGACTTTCCAGGCATTGTCAAGGATTTCCAGGCATTGTTGATCAATATCAGTGGTTGACAGGTTTGGTAGTCATTATGGAACATTTTCAGGCATTGCCAAACATTTTCAGGGATTGTCGAGGATTTTCAGGAGTTGTCAGGCATTGTAGAGTAGCTACTTTCAAGCATTGTCGGGAATTTCCAGGCATTGTCAAGGATTTCCAGGCATTGTTGATCAATATCAGTGGTTGACAGGTTTGGTAGTCATTATGGAACATTTTCAGGCATTGTCGAACATTTTCAGGGATTGTCGAACATTTTCAGGGGTTGTCGAGCATTTTCAGAGGTTGTCAGGCATTGTAGAGTAGCTACTTTCAGGCATTGTCGGTAATTTCAAGGCATTGTCTAGGATTTAGGGGGAGCAGAGGGTGCAGGTACCCCGGACCCCCGACTTTTAAAGGGCCCCGCCTACGTGAAAAAAATGTGATTTTGTGTTATTTTTTTTCTTTTAGCTTTGGTGGTTTCTGCAAAATGCTGTGCAGTGCTGGATTGATGCTACTGTAGACGTCGAGGGGGTGTTTTGCGCCATAGGCGAATTTTTTTTCACGGGGGCCCCTGATCTAAAAGTGCCCCGGGCCCCCCATCAGTTAAATCCGGCCCTGTGTGAAAATGAAATGCGTTTTTTATCAGATTATAATCAAAATCAAATATCGTAGTCTGAAAGTGCCGCCCCTCCTTCCCCCCCTAGCTACGCCACTGATTGTCGGACATCTTCAGGCATTGTCTAGGATTTCCAGGCATTGTCGAACATATTCAGTGGTAGATAGGTTTGTTAGGCATTGTCGAACGTTTTCTTGGGTTGTCGATCATTACCAGGTTTTGACAGGTTTGTCAGGCATTGTCGATACTTATGATAGCCAGGTCATTTAAACGCTGCTGTGTTTGTGTATACCGTAAATACGTTTACAACCTACGCAAAATTGAAAGGGATCATTCTGCTGCGCATGCAGAGCTGGGAATAAAAATGCATGAAAATGTTCGACAATGCCTGACAAACGTGTCAAAAACCAATAATGATCGACAATGCCTGGAAATCCTAGACAATGCTAGGAAATGCCCAACAATGCCTGAAAGTAGCTTAATCTAGAATGCCTGACTACCCCTGAAAATGCTAGACAACCCCTGAAAATGTTCGACAATGCCTGACAAACCCATCAACTACTAATAATGATCAACAATGCCTGGAAATCCTAGACAATGCCTGGAAATTCCCAACAATGCCTGAAAGTAGCTACTCTACAATGCCTGACAACCCCTGAAAATGCTCGACAATCCCTGAAAATGTTCCATAATGACTACCAAACCTGTCAAACACTGATATTGATCGACAATACATGGAAATCCTAGACAATGCCTGGAAATTCCCAACAAATGTCAGAAAGTAGCTACCGTACTCTACAATCCCTGACAACCCCTGAAAATGCTCGACAATCCCTGAAAATGTTCGGCAATGCCTGAAAATGTTCCATAATGACTGCCAAACCTGTCAAACACTGATATTGATCGACAATGCCTGGAAATCCTAGACAATGCCTGGAAATTTCCAACAATGCCTGAAAGTAGCTACTCTACAATGCCTGACAACCCCTGAAAATGCTCGACAACCCCTGAATATGTTCGATAATGCCTGAAAATGATCGACAATGCCTCACAAGCCTGTCAACCACTAATAATGATCGACAATGCCTGTAAATCCTACACAATGCCTAGAAATTCCCAACAATGCCTGAAAGTAGTTAGCCTACTCTACAATACCTGAAACCCCTGAAAATGTTCGACAACCCCTGAAAATGCTCCACAACCCCCCAAAAAGCCGACAATGCCTGACAATGCCCGACAATGCCAGACAATGGGTATTTAGAGGTACCCTCTGTGACTGTGATTTGTTTTCAATCGCCAGAATCTCCATAAAGCAGTCCATGCGGAACGAGAATGTGACGTCATCACAAGCAATCCATACGTCAACTTGAAAACGAAGAAAGTTTTATTTAAACAAAAACCAAAAAAATATATTAAAAATAAAGTTGTTTTGCTGTGCCAAGTTTGAAGTCAATGCATACAGCCATAGCTACGCTGTTAGCCTTCAAACATTGTTACGCACCACTGAGTTGCATATCTATATATAAGATATCTATGGTATGACTAGTGGAGCAATCTATCAATCAATAACCTATAATTATTTTCTATGCTCTCTATGGTTAGAACAGTGATATCATTACATTTTGCACGTACCGTATAATGCTGCATATTATTAGTCTCAGGCAGTGGCGGCTCGTGGTTTCAAAACATGGGGGGGCTGCATTAACCAGTAAGCTAACCTAATATAAATAATTATAAACCTGTACCGGACTTAGTTATAAATGCACTGAGTAAGGGTTAGTAACACAGTAACATGTTCTTTTAATTGGCTGTCGTATAATGTTATTATCATTTAAAGTAAACTTTTGATAATGGCTTGAAGTTGGTCAAGTTTAGGTGGTCACCAGATGGAGCTAATACTATTTTGGGACTTGGTACTAACTTAGTTGGTTAGATCTATGCTTGTGCTTTCCAACGATAGCAAATTTGTTGAAATTGAACAACAAATACATAAATGGGAGACAATTTCTTTCAGGTGTTTTTCAGTGCATTTCCACCTCGTACTTCCTCCTTTATAATAGTCCATTCCAACCTGTGTGACGTGTCCTGACGTCATCATCCCAAAAGGACGAATTGTGAAGAGCACCAATAATTACAGCAATTAGCTTTACTTCACATCAAAACTAGTCTGTTTCAGTGACTTCTCAAAACACAGATCAAATAAAGTAACCTACGATCCCTTCACCTAATCACCGATAGCTTCCACACGCTTATCCTAAAGATTTACGAGAACAAAAGTTGGAATCCCTGACCAGGGTCTGTTCTATTTGCAGTCCCTACAGCACTTGTTCAGTGACGCTAGAAAACTTTTTTCTGAAAAACCTACGTCATAAAAAAAAGAACAAGCAACACCGGGTAGGCACTTTTACGTATTACACTGCCCGAAAAGGTAACCTCAACCATTGGTAGCGCTATCATGCGTGACATTACTCAACACGTGATTAACTGGTTGTCTTTATCGAAAGATTTTGATACAAAGAAATTTGACTGAATGCATCGCCACAACCAACGTTGCCTAATGGTTAGGGCAGAGGAGTAGTAATTTCGATTGCATGGGTTCGATTCCCACCCTCTGCTAATACTATTTTTTCTTCAACTGAACTGAGTGCAAGAAGAATCGTAGTGACTGCAAACAATGGAGTTTATGAGAAAAGTTGTGACTAAAACACCAGTAATGTCATATACGATACGCATGGTTGCGGTTACCTCTTCGGGCAGTGTAATACGTAAAAGTGCCTACCAGCAACACCGGACCTGCAGAATTTGCAGACCCAGAGTTGCCAATTAATTTTTGTAACACAATTTTTTTTTTATTACAAAAAAATTAATGTTAAAAGTTTTTTTAATTCTTCAAGCGAAATAAATTAAAAAAGCATGGTAAAACTACCTATATGTAATATAATTCACATATGCACAAAAATGTTGGGGGGGGCTGCAGTCCCGCAGTCCCTTATGACGAGCCGCCACTGGTCTCAGGTGGTATTAAAACTGTGTGTGTATTGTTGCCTTTTTATTTTTGTGTACATCGCCACATTTTGTACAGCGCTAGAGGGCAATTCAACAATTTTGTACATTTTTTGACCAATCCGGCCCAAAAATGGAAAATTTTGCCTGTTGGTACGAAAGGCAATTATGAAAACGCAACGTATAAACCAGGGAACGGCAACCTTATCCTTACAGCGGGCCAAAGCCAAACTTTACATGGTCTTGGCGGGCCGTAACCTATTAATACCAGTTTTGAGAGATTCAGAGGCATGATTTCAAGGCGTTGACGTAGCCTAATGCCTTCAGAATATTGGCTAGTAATATCTTTGACGGGAATCAGCTGAACAAATTCTTAAACATCAAAATCTTAGTTTACTGCACGCACAAATAGGCTACTGCCAGCTCAGCTGTAGGCTTATCTGTCGTGTCTGCGTGCTCTCAACTATTGCCATTGCGAAGAACTGTAGATATACAATAACTTTTTGACAGAGATGTACGTATACGCCGCGAATTCTACGCCGCATACATGCGGCGTAGACTTTTTGTTTACGCTTACGCTTGCGGCCACATTTTTTTGGATAGTTTGCGCTTAAGGCTACGCCGTAAAGTTTTCTTGGTTTTTTTAGCGCATAGCGTCAACGCATACTTTTTAATGTCTTTTTTTCGCTACAACACGCCAATACCTTCCAGCGCTGCAGTTGAAAGAATGTTTTCAATGGGCAAAGACATATTGAAACCAAAACACAGCAAAATGTCAGATGAACGCTTTCAGATGCTTGTGTGTTTCTTCGTGGAAATTCAAAATAAAACTTATTTGTTTCGAGTGATTTATACCGTGTGAATGTTTGGCACCTAGCAAACAAATTTAGTTTACGCTAATGTATGCGCTGACGCTGACGCCGCCAACTTTCTTTTTTTACAAGTTGCGTTGACGCATACGGCGTATGGTTTTTCGAACGTTTGCGTTAACGCTGACGGCGTCAATATTTTTTGTATGCGCGTACATCACTGCTTTTTGATAGATGTTACGTTCTCCAATATCTCTTCTTTTCGTCAAGTTACGGTTCTTGTTGAAAGACTTAGGCCTATATTTGAAAAGTAGTTTTTTTTTTTCTCTGGACATGTATGTTTTCAATAGCATGCATCTTACACCTTTTTCCAAATTCTCTATCACTATACGATTTCTTGTCTTTTGTTATTGATCGTGCTACCTTGTAGCTAGCAAAAGAATTTTCTGATTCATTGGTTTTCCTTTCTTTTGTAACAGAGAAATTTGCTGTTTTAAAGCTATTTTTGAGTAGATTAACTTTGCCGTTCCTTGTTTGACCCATTAACTTGAAAAAAAGAATATGTTTTGTATCATAATGGCGCTTTATGTTGAGTAATTTGTTTATACCAGGGCTACTCAACTGGCGGACCGCGGTCCGAACCCGGACCTTCTGGGTGTTGACGGTGGACCTTGAGCTTTTCGAAGAATAACCTCAATGCCACGTTTCAGGGCTTCTTTAAACAGGTTTCTACTGGGATGAAGCAATTTTTACTGTGATTATCCTAGTTGCTGGAGGGCTTCGCCGCCCAGACTCCCCAACACTTTCACAGTAATCCAAGTCAAGTTACATTTTACCTAAAAAAGTGGTTTGGTATAGATAGTTTAACTTTCATGGCTGCGTGTGAAATAACTTATTCACCGGACCGTTAAAAGTATTCAACTTGTCAAACTGGATCTTTGTTAACAATAGTTGAGTAACCCCGGTTTATACAAACAAAAACGCTGCAAATTAAAGACGTGGGCCTACTAAAATGATTAATGAAAAGTACTTGTTCTTCCATTCGATCATACTGTAATAAACCACTGGCCTGGCCACATATTATTATAATTTGTAAAGGAGCGGCGGGCCGGATGATTTTTATTGGCGGGCCGTAGATTTTCCGACTCCTGGTGTAAACGATTTCAAATATTAGGAATGCAACAACGTTATGGGGGTCTGGGGGGCTTTGCCCCCCAGAAGTTGGATTGACTTTGCACGTTGCGCCTCTGGGCCCACCTGCTTTTAAAATGGTTCCTCTATCCCTGCTCGTAGCTGCGCATAAGCTATGGCGCTAGAAAGAATTGCTGGTAGTTTGTTACTGTGTTGGTGTGAAAGCAAAATGTCTACAATCTTGATAAGGCACCTGCAGAATAAGGCCCGCTGTTAGATTTTCAACAGGTCCTTGAAAGGCCTGCCTTTCGTTTTACTGCATTACTCCCGTTAATTTGTGTATTCGCCACCTAGCGTCGTTTCCCCTTCATTGTTATGTTATCGCTCTTTGCAAATGGCAACACTCACCACGAGATTGTCTATGGAACTTTCGAGACGTTTTCGTTTTTGCTGCTAGTTTGCCAGCTAGCCGAACTTGTTAGTTACTGTAGTTTGTGACTGAAAGTTGATTGATTGATGTTTATGCTTTGTTAGCTGCTTCTCTGTTATGTATTTCTACAGGACTTAAGTTTGACAACTGCTATGGTACAGTAATACTTATTTGCGTGTAGGCTGAATTCCATATTTGCAGCTTGCTATCTCTCAAAGTTCAACTTACTGGTGAGCGTACTTGTGATGTAATAATGTTTTGTATAACTGAATGTTGACTGTCTACCGTAAACAAACGTAACGTATCTCTGATGTGCGTAAATTGTTGTTAGGCTAATACTTCAAACTTAAATATTGCAGAGTCAATCACTATAGAATCCTTCGCGTACAAGTGCATCATTTGGCATTACTGATCCGGTCATACTACCGGTATGTTTGTTATTCTGAATTGTGTGATTGATTGATTTGTGTCGTGAATTGTGGATTCATGTTCACTACTGAATTATTGACCAATAATTTGTCAGCCTAATGGAAATTAATTCTCGTAAACCGATCTTAACTAGGCCAAGTGAATTGCCACGTTTCTTTGTTTTTTAATGATTATTGACCTAGCGTTATGGTTGTACGGTACGGTAGCCTACGTAACAATTGTGTAAGGTAACATCGCGAATTTATTTATTCAGTGCGTCATTGGCCAACCTGTGGAACTTGTGTACCGTACAGTGGATTGAGAACTGTTTGTCAACAAATTTGGTACGTTTATCAGTTCGACTGTTATGCTTGCTGAATTGTGACTAGTGTCTTATGTTGTGTTATTTCTTGACAGAAAAACCGTATAAACTTCATTGCTGCGAAGCAGTCATTGGAAACCGAGTGATTTCTTCAAGTTGGCGTGCTTTAACAGTTGCTCAGTCCTGCCGGGTGGATTAGGAAAATCGTGACGTCACCGGCGCAATTAACTACCGCACCTGTTGTGTTCGCGTCGCACACAACATCGTTTTTCAAATTTGGCATCAAAGCTTGACCATCTTTGAACTGAAGCTGATTTCGTCAATCGAACCGAACTGCTGATCTTCACCAACCTGACGATCAAATTTGCGTTTACTTACCTAGTTCCCATCAGTGTTACGTGACATCTCTCATTTGCTGAAGTTAGCTTATGCTGTTACGAAGCGGATTTGCATACACAGCTATGGATTCCAAAGCCGAAGCTATTCAACAAGCAGCTGATACTTTGAGAGACAGCTACAAGCGTGGTGAACAACTGATGAGCAAACGTGAAAACCTCACAGAAGTGCAGACTATCCTGTTAGAAATTGACAAAAATTATGCCTCTTTAATGGCGCTTTGTGTCGATGTCCCTGAGAATGAACAAATTCCAGGAGGCCTTTCAACTAAACGAGATTACATTCAAGGTAAAGAAGAATTTGCTGATAGAGTCAAACAGTGGTTCTCGGAATGCGAGAGGACAGACACTAAAACTCCTCCACTACGCTCACATCACTCGTCCTTGCGTACTCATTCCCATCGCTCCAAATCCGGAAGCATTCGGTCATCGAGTACAATGTATAGTTTGCGTCAACGTGAAGCACATGCCAAATTGGAACTAGCTCGTTTGACAAAAGAACAGAATGATGCCAGGCGACGAGAGGAAGAAGAACTAGTTCGCATGGAACAAGAGAAAGCTCGGTTGGAGCAGGATAAAGCTCGCTTTGAACGTGAGAGAGCCGAAGCTGAAGACCTGCGTCAAATTAAAGCTGCTGAAACTGAAGCCGCACTCTGGCAAGATGATTCTTCTTCGGTTATCAATATTGGATCAATGACACCCGTACGATTGCCACAGCAAACCTTCACTCACAAAGACACACACCTGGAACCTCTGCGTCACGGTGATGAGCGGCACAAACAAGAACCAACTGCAACATCTGCAAGAATGCCAGACCAAAAGGTAAATTACCCTTGTTATTATACTAGCCGACAACCTGATCTTTCAGAACGACTTCTACCTAAACCAGATGTTAAGAAATTCTTTGGTGACCCGCTCGATTTCTGGGCTTTCTGGCACCGTTTTAAGTCCCATATTTCTGATTGGTTGACACCCGACAGGAAGATGTCTTACCTCATGCAGCACTGCTGTGATGCAGTCTGTGAACAAATAAGGCACCTTGCCGACAGCAGCGAAGGTCACAACTGCTATGATGAAGCGTGGGAAGAATTGAAACGGAGGTATGGCCAACCACACGTTATTGCGCATGCTTGTGAGGAACGCTTGAGAGCTGTTACCAGAATTTCTCACCACGAACCCGAACAATTGGAGAAGTTGTCCGTCCTGTTAAAAAGATGTTGTTCATCATTGAGCTCAAACACCGAAGCTTCGAACTTGGATACCGTGCAGTTTATCACCTGCCTTGCGAATAAGCTGCCAGTGTCTTTGAAAGAAAAGTGGGTAATTGAAGCTCTGAAAATCAATGATGACACTGGAAAAGTGGCTGGATTCCAACACTTTGCTGACTTCATAACGAACGAATCTAGGATTGCCAATTCAATCTATGGTGTGAAACTCTTTTCATCAAATGTCGACAAACTTAACAAGCCTGACACCAAAGGGAAACAAAAGGCTTCACTGTTTAACGTAGTGACAAAACCTACTGAACGATCCGGACAGCTCCGCATTGGCAACAAGCGACTCATACAATGTATCCTGTGCGATAATACACATTATTTGCAACACTGCAAAGAGTTCAAAGCCAAATCCGTCACTGAACGTGAGCAATTTGTAAGGAACAACAAATTGTGCTTAAACTGTCTTGGACCAGATCACATACGTGCCGACTGCAGAAGCCGAGGTAAATGCACTGAATGCGGAAGCTCATCACATCATTCTCTTTTACATCGGTATCTGGTCACAACTGGAGAACAAATCCAGAGACGACACCCTAATCCCATTGCTAATAGAAGAAATGATAGCCAGCCAGATGATCCCGTAAGAAGACCATCAGAAAGGAACACAAATAAAGTTGTAGAAACCTTCCATTCCAGAACAAGCAACTCGGCAACTTACTTGGACATCGTTCCCGTACGTGTGACAGGAGAAGGAAAGGTAATACATACTTATGCTCTCCTAGATTCTGGTTCAAACCGCACCTTTTGTGAACAAAAACTTGTAGAGATGCTTGAACTGAAACCTGAGCCATCTGGTGACTTCCAGGTGCAAACACTGTCTTCGAGTGGACCATATTCCTTCAGTTCTTCAACTGTAGCGTTGAAAGTTCTACCAGTAGTTGGCGGCGAAGTGCAAGAACTGACAGATGTGATCGTCGTTGACAAGATACCTACCAAGCCAACTCCAGCGCCTTCTCCGGAGTATCTGCAAACGCACAAGCACCTCCAAGGCATTGACTTGAAGCAACTGGACCATGGTACAGTTACACTGTTGATCGGAAATGATCATGCTGTCGCCCACCGATGCATTGAAAACCGCTTTGCACCTAACCGGAAGCAAGGACCTGATGCAGTCAGGACACCCTTAGGCTGGTTGCTTAGAGGTACTCGACCAAAAGAGACAGGTGTAGGCAATGTCGGTGCTGAATCTGACATTTCAAATTTTCTTGTCCGTGACACGAAGCAGAGCCCTGCTGACCAAGCATCAAGGGGCATGACGGCCAAAGCCTTGATGCATTCTGGGATGTGGCTCAATGGCCCAGATTTTCTGAGGAAACCCCCAGAAGAATGGCCCAACCAAACCGCTCAGCAACCACAATCTGAAGATATCTTTGCTGCTTACAAACCAAAGAGGAAAATCGAAACCTTTACTGCTTCTACGACTGAAAGCCAAGGAACAAACAGGCTAATCTCCTACTTCTCATCTCCGCGCCGACTGAAACTATCAGTAGCTTGGTTCCTGAGATTCAAATCGTACTTACTGATGCGCATGAAGAAAGAAACCCAGATTACACTGAAAGGACCAATCAGTGTGCCAGAACTTGATGAGGCAGAAATTGAGTTAATCAAATACGAGCAGCGTCAGAGTTTTCCAGCCTGGATCAAATCTCTATCCAAAGGAAAACATCCAAACATGCCCAAAGCCAAGAGGATCCCACTCGAAAAACTCAGCCCTGTCCTAATGAAAGATGTTCTACGTGTTGGCGGAAGAATCGACAGATCCGACTTACCGTTCGAAATGCGACATCCTGCTATCATAGCTCCAGAGCGCCACTTAACGGACTTGATAATTGAACATTGTCATACCAACGAATCGAAGCACATGGGTGAAAGCCATACACTGAACAATATTAACCGAAAATACTGGATAGTTAATGCCAAAGTTGCGGTTAAAAGGGTACTTGCAAGATGCCTGCCTTGCCGACGAAGGACCGCAAAACCTAGACAACAGCTCATGGCAGAACTGCCAGAAGCAAGGTTACAAATGTCACAGCCACCATTCTCACACACTGGCGTTGACTTTTTTGGGCCGCTAAATGTCCGAAACAGACGAAGTGACATTAAGAGATACGGCTGCCTTTTTACATGTCTCACAACTAGAGCCATTCACTTGGAGGTGGCACCAGACCTGACAACTGGCGCATTCATAAATGCCTTGCGGCGCTTCGTAGCACGCAGAGGCCCCATCAAGAAAATCTTCTCTGACAATGGAACCAACTTTGTGGGTTGTGAAAGAATCTTGAAGCAAGCCATCGATGAGTGGAATCAGAACCAGATCCACCAGAGCCTTCGACAACAAGGAATAGAATGGTCATTCAACCCCCCAACAGCCAGCCATATGGGTGGAGCCTGGGAGAGAATGATTCGCACAGTACGTCAAATTCTTATGAACATCTTACCAAAACAACCACTCGATGATGACACATTGCACACGTTACTTCTTGAAGTGGAAGACATCGTCAATTCAAGACCACTCACCGATGTGAAACTGGAAGTTGATGGCGACTTACCCCTGACACCTAACCACTTGTTGAAGTTGAATTCTTCATCGAATTTACCGCCAATGTTAAGCTGCGACAGAGATGGCTACCGACCAAGTGATCGATACCGCCATGTGCAGTTTCTGGCAGACACCTTTTGGAAGCAGTGGGTTAAGGAATACCCACGATCTGTGATGTCAAGAGCAAAGTGGCTTCACAGAAAGGAGAATATCCGAAGAGGAGACATCGTCCTTTTGATTGATGACTCTGCTCCCAGACAACGATGGCCACTAGGCAGAGTAATTGAAACATTTCCTGATCGTCACGGCGTTGTTCGTTCCGTAGAAGTGAAGACTGCAACCGGATCTCTGAAGAGACCAATATCCAAACTTTGTGTAATTGTCCAAAGAGAAGAAGATGATCCAGATGAAGATGAGACACCAATAGACACCGTTGAGATTTTGCTGGAAGATCAGAGCGATGAGGAAGAGACTGAACTGTTACATGACAATAGACTGTTGAAAAACTTTTATTCATGAAAAGAACGAGCCAGTTTGGCCCTTCTTTGGCCCGGGAGTGTTAGATTTTCAACAGGTCCTTGAAAGGCCTGCCTTTCGTTTTACTGCATTACTCCCGTTAATTTGTGTATTCGCCACCTAGCGTCGTTTCCCCTTCATTGTTATGTTATCGCTCTTTGCAAATGGCAACACTCACCACGAGATTGTCTATGGAACTTTCGAGACGTTTTCGTTTTTGCTGCTAGTTTGCCAGCTAGCCGAACTTGTTAGTTACTGTAGTTTGTGACTGAAAGTTGATTGATTGATGTTTATGCTTTGTTAGCTGCTTCTCTGTTATGTATTTCTACAGGACTTAAGTTTGACAACTGCTATGGTACAGTAATACTTATTTGCGTGTAGGCTGAATTCCATATTTGCAGCTTGCTATCTCTCAAAGTTCAACTTACTGGTGAGCGTACTTGTGATGTAATAATGTTTTGTATAACTGAATGTTGACTGTCTACCGTAAACAAACGTAACGTATCTCTGATGTGCGTAAATTGTTGTTAGGCTAATACTTCAAACTTAAATATTGCAGAGTCAATCACTATAGAATCCTTCGCGTACAAGTGCATCATTTGGCATTACTGATCCGGTCATACTACCGGTATGTTTGTTATTCTGAATTGTGTGATTGATTGATTTGTGTCGTGAATTGTGGATTCATGTTCACTACTGAATTATTGACCAATAATTTGTCAGCCTAATGGAAATTAATTCTCGTAAACCGATCTTAACTAAGCCAAGTGAATTGCCACGTTTCTTTGTTTTTTAATGATTATTGACCTAGCGTTATGGTTGTACGGTACGGTAGCCTACGTAACAATTGTGTAAGGTAACATCGCGAATTTATTTATTCAGTGCGTCATTGGCCAACCTGTGGAACTTGTGTACCGTACAGTGGATTGAGAACTGTTTGTCAACAAATTTGGTACGTTTATCAGTTCGACTGTTATGCTTGCTGAATTGTGACTAGTGTCTTATGTTGTGTTATTTCTTGACAGAAAAACCGTATAAACTTCATTGCTGCGAAGCAGTCATTGGAAACCGAGTGATTTCTTCAAGTTGGCGTGCTTTAACAGTTGCTCAGTCCTGCCGGGTGGATTAGGAAAATCGTGACGTCACCGGCGCAATTAACTACCGCACCTGTTGTGTTCGCGTCGCACACAACACCCGCTAATTTTCAAACCTCAATATTTTTGTAAATACTGCATAATTTTGAACGAAACTTGGAATGAGGATACTTTGGGTCTATCTAAACAACATATCTATGAAACAAGTTTCTAAGTAAAATGGGTTGTAAAATATTAAAAAAAAAAAAAAAAAAAAACTAGCGGGCCTTATTAGATGCACGTGTTGTGAATAAGGCCCGGTTTGAATTAGCACCAAAAGTGATGGAAAAGGTGTATTTTCACAATAACAACACCACAAAACAAATTCTAATCGACAACACAGGCACATAACTAATAAGTAAATACACAGAGACAACTATTCCTTCCCCCGCCCCATGCTCCATTTTTTAAAAAGCGACATGGTGTTTTTAGATATGCTAGGGATGATAAAGTATTTTGATTCTGAAATTATGATATTTCCATTACAATAAAAAATTGGATTAATGGTGTAACAAGAATTGTTTAGGTCACTCAAGTCTTTAACCCTCACTTTCTTAACCAGGGGTACACAACGTTACCCCAGAGGCCCATGGGCCTCATTACCAAAATTAGCCTAGTTTGATCATCATTATCAGTCTTGCTTTAATTAGAAAAAAAGTTCAAATTTATTGGTTTTACTGCATGTGCATGCACATATCTTTCACAGAAAAATGCAAAAAAACGGAAGTCAAAGCGGTTTGTTTACTGCAGAACAGTCTAAAATATGTGAAAATTAATAAAACCACTCAATTTCAGTCCCCCCAAACTTCAACTTTCCGTAACTCAAAAAGTTCTCAACTTTAGACTGTGAAACTTTACCAGTTAGTCTCAATTTACCATAGCAGCAATCAGAGCTTCCAATTTTGTTTAAAAGATTTGTAACAACGGAGATCCTGGGGGTGGGCCTTATTACTGGCCGGGCCTTATTAGCTGCAGATGCCCTTAGACTTGAAATTCCTTCTGGCGTTAGCCGACTGTGTCTTTATAATCAATTGGAAGCGTACGTGTCTCTCCTGAGCAAAAATACGTCTTTGGTCTGAAATCTAAAATATATCTATCCAAAATTTTAAGTTTAAGTTTAATAATGTTAATAAGTTTACTAAAAAGTTTAAAAAACAGTTAGTAGGGTAATAAATTAATAAAATTATAACTTAGTAGCCTAACCAAAAAGTATGGTATTGTGTAGTTCCACCTGCGGTATAGTCCAATTCAAAATGAATGCGTATGTGTTGCAAAGTTGTGATGTCACTGTTCATATTTCGACAAAAAGTAATAATTGCAAAAAAACAAATGCTGTTTGATTCTGTTTCAATATATTAGTTTCATTAAAGCAAAAGAAACCAAACACAAACATTAAATGGCTGAAAACATGGAGTAGGCTATCCCTAAAGGGCCTAATCATAGGCCAAGGTAAGACAAAACAAACATCAAGTAATAAACAAAAATTCTGCACGAAAGGATTAAGTGTAGATTCTGAATGAAATAGCAACGAGTTTAGGCTATCTAGCCTACTTTAGTTGTTAACTGAAATACTTTTAAATAAAATTTATCAATGCGAGGTCCTACCGTAGCCCGGTCTATGGCTACTGCCCTGCAATAAATTGATTTTTTTCAGAAAATAGATAACGGAATTGTCATATTTATTCAAAAAAGTACTTTTAGTACAAAATGTAGGCCTATTACTAAAATGAGCGATTTTTTAATCGAAACAACAACTAAACCGTTCAAAAACTGTGCTTCACTACAGCGATTTCAGTTCTTGAAATGGTTTATTTTCCACGTCACGCTTCATTGGTTGGCTGTAGGAAAGGTCTATTTTCGTTGATTCTGTAAACATCTCTGCAATCTGGCAACACCTATATACAGTCCTTATTTCTTTGAAAAAAAAAAAAACATGACTGAATTCTAAACGACACGACTTGTCAATATGATTTAAATTCCGTGCAATGTCATTTTGAACCCGGGTTCACACCGCAACCGCAAAACTATAGCTCAATTTAAGTCATGTATAGAATAAAATCAGATGAGTTTGTGAATAATTTTGTTTGTGGTTTGATCTTCCGGAAAAACTTTTAAAATTCTGTCCTGATCCTGTTTTTCCGCCAAAATCAAAATCCGATCATATGATCCTTCTAATTTTCGGTTCAATTTTCGGTTGTTATCACAGACAAAAAACAAATAAATGATCTTAACATTAAGATCGTGTCGAAGTCAACGATGTATACTTCGCCTTCCAGAAACCTCAATAGAATCACGTAGGCCTATAGGCCTAACACATATGTGATATCAAAAAGACAGAAGCAAATTTTTCATTGGATTAAAATTTCCATTCTTTGCTTTTAAGTTGCATACTTTTGTCGTAATCACATTTTAGGTTGATTTTTAAAGGTCCACCGGTCCGCAAAATTTGTTTTGAAATTTTATTGGTCCGCAAGCTAAAAAGTTTGAGTAGCCCACCGCTGCACTAGACAACTCTAATATAGGCTAGGTAGCGCAGACACGGGTAAATTATTAAAATGTGGAACTGCAGCAACTAGAGACTGAGCGCTGGGACATTGATGAATTGAATCTTTATCCTCTGAGCTTCTTTGAGAGTTTAATCCTGGCAGTTTCGCATACTTATAGAGGCTTTGAATCACTGACGTAGGCCCGGTCACCGAGATTGACAGAGTGAAGTTTCCGATTGTTGAAGTCTTATTAGCGGGAATTATTCCATCCATTAAATGTCACTGAATGGAGAACAGTCCTTAACGTGCGTTGCTCAAGCGCACACCACAAGAATCGAACCAGCGCCGCTTGATCTTGAAGCTTCTTCGCTCCAAAAGTCACGCGCTAACCAACTGAGCTATCTGAGTTATTGGAGTCGAGAAATAAGTGTTGCTACTTCATAATCGGACAAGTCCAGCAACAATGCTGAGATGGTCGAGAAGTAGGCTACTTGGGAATTACATGAAAACATATTCTATTTTGACAATTATTTCAATTATTAAGTTTTTCTTGCAGTTTGGTGGATTAGAAGAAAACTTTTAGCCTCTTTGGCTAAAGAATCGAGAAACCCTTTTTACACAATCTTATTTTCGAAATTTTACTGATAACCAAAATGTATGTTGATCAAAATTATCATCCTTTTAAAAATAACTTTTCGTGCCATCACTGTGGCTTAGTGATAGACAACTAAATGAGTCTTCTTGAATTATTTATCTCAAGATTTAGTTAAATCTTTTTCTACTTTTATTATAGAAGTAATGACTCAACGACACATGGTTTACTGCTTTGCAGTTTCTTTAAAGACTTTACTTTAATCATAAGCTACCTCTTACCGTCACAATGACGTTTGCTTGATTGTAGTTTTTGTGCTCTAAATCTGTTTTAAATTAGGGCTGAATACTGAATAGGGTGCTGTATAAATAAAGCAGCCTATAGCTCTTACGGAACAATATTCTTTTAGCTATGAGCAATATATCCCACTGTTGCAAAACAATTAGCCTAAGCGTGTTGAAGCTAAAAGACAAGGTGTCTGGAGTAAACTAAGTTACTGTGCAACTGCGGGGGAAGGGTGACTAGTCCTCACGCCTATTGGTCGACGTTGCCTTACATGCGAGAGTGGGAGCTCCCGATGTTAGGTTGCTTAGCAAAGGCAAGTCGACGCTTGTGTTCTATCAGAAACAACTTAGCTTTGCAACGTAACCAAGTAACAAAAGTAAAGCAAAATCCCGAAAACGGATTTAGCTGCTTCGTGCCACATAACACGCCACCAGTGTGTGAGGGCTGGGTTTCCCGAGAAACGCAAAGGTAGAGTGCCCTGCGCAGGCCCGGATTAAGGTCAAATGGGGCCACTGTGCTAATGAATTTTATGGGGGCCCTTACCAGCTTACGTGGAGCGTAATAGAAGTAAGCTGGTTTCGCTTACAGAGGAAACCGAGCCTTGCTTAGGTAAGTTAGATAACTTTGAAATAGCACGTGATCGATGATTAAATAAGCATGTGCAAATTAAGTCAATAATGTTTACGTGATAATGGATGCAAAATAACACACATTAAATCAACGAAACCGTGCAAGGGAAAGCATTGTAGCAAGGGACCACTGTTAGTACTGCACACTACACTGCAAATTGCAATGAAAGGTTATTCTGAATTTCTATTCTAAACTGCCCTTTCATTCACTACTAACTACCAATAGGATTTAGAAAACTAACATGAAATTCAGTCGAACGACTTTTTTCTGGCTTTTTTTTTTGGCTATTGATAAATGTGTTACTTTTTTTAGACAGAGGGGCCCCACTTTTCTTAACTTTTTTTCTTGAAATTTTTTTCCAGGAAAAATTTGTTATTTTATTTTATTTATTTCATTTTTAGGAAAAGTGGGGCCCTCTGTCTGCGGGCCCCTGTGCTTTAGCACACCCTAGCACAATGGTTAATCCAGGCCTGGCCCTGCGTTGTTCTGAACGTCGGGGGTCACCAGTGCGAGGGAAGGTCGCTAGTCCTCACACCCGTTGGTCGACGTTGCATTATATGCGACAATGGGAGCTCCCGATGTTGGGTTGCTCAGGGAAGGCAAGTCGACCCTTGTGTTCTATCAGAAACAACGTAGGTTTGTGGTAGACCTAAGTAACGAAATAAAGCAAAATCCTGCAAACGGATCTAGCTGCTTCGTGCCACACGAATACACAGTTGCCGAACAAACTCTTTTATGGATATGCTACGGTACATATTATAACCCTGTTAAATAAAGCAGTCCACCATAACTTCTGTACCAAGCATACTTCATAGAGCAGAGGAGATTTGAACACACAGTTGTTGGGTATCGCCTCGCCCGCCTGTGTCCCTCAATCCACAACAAACATGCTTGTCACCAAGCTTACCTGCGTAGAATGTGGTAGTATACAGTATAGGTGAGAGAAAAATGGCAAACTCGGTAGCTTTTACGTTAAAAGTTTTCTAGAGTTAGTTGGCGGATCAACTGATCTTCCTTTCCGAAACACAAACCTTTAGCACTGGCAATGTTTTTCCACGCTATAATAGCCTATAGATCAAATAAAATTGGAAGACTATTTAAAACGGCATCATAGCTATAAAAATTATCCTTCTAAGTTATAGCCTGTGTTTCTCCAAACGAGCATTCTTGTCTCTTGCCAAATGTCCATTGCCAACATTTAGTTGGTCGTAATCCAGAATTTGGGATGCTAGGCTATCTGAGCGTCCAAGGCAACACATCGTGCACCGTTGCAGAAACAACGTTGAAATCAGTGACAAAAAAACGTAACAAAGGTAACGTATGTTAAACTGCAACCAAATTGGCTGTTAGCTTACGGAGGAGCATAAAATCATAAAATCATTCTTATTGTTTAATGTAACATTAATGTTTCAGAAACTCTCAATAAGTGATTCGCAACCCCGTAAATATTCACAAAAGCTCTATGACCACAGCATAAGTTAGGAACCCCTTTTTAAGAGATGTGACTAATTTGACACCAGTCATGAAAGCCATAGCGGATCAACAACGGGTTAAAGTAACATACCCAATATACTATTTAAATATTTACTGCATTATTCACTACAATAGCTTACTACATCACTAACAGTGGTGTGGTCAAGAATTTGTTTGGAACGAAATGGTTTTGAAGATTCAAATAGGCCTACTACTAAACATCTACAATACAACTAAATGTTTGCCCTCTGTCTATTCCATTTGCGGTCTTAATTATCAGTTTGTTTGCAAAATTATTTTCTACAATTAACATAATTTATTTATATGAGAAAGTGTAGTGTTATTGCAAAGATTGAAATATTAATACGTTTTCTTCTAATTGCTTTGCTAATATTGCTACTTATAAGTGGAGGTATCTCAGCTGACAGTTTTATTGCAATTTTTGATACATCCAACATTTTACAACGTTGAATCGACATACGAACAATAACATTTCGTTAACGATTTGATATATAATACGGTTGTGCAGACAGAAAGCGTAGTTCAGGTGCTTGCGTGTTTACTTTCGTGTAACAGGCGCCGTTTAACGCTATAGAGTGTAGCAGATTATTGCAATGGAAACGTCTTCATTTTAATCAAAGTTAGATAGGCTTACCTAAAATACAAACAATAAGAAATAAACGTTTTGTAGACCCATTGAAACCAGTTTATTTGAGGTATTATTTATGGAAAGTTTTATTATCTGACAATATTACCGTTTCTAGCGTTTATATTTCTAAAAAGATGCAAAATATACTTCTGCATGATTATTGACTAAACAAAACGTTTGATGGAGTAAAGTTTATGTTTTTGTTTTGTGGGAAAAATAAGAAAATTAAGTTAAATATTTTGAAGAAAGCTTATAGAAAAATATGTTACAAATTTCTCCTCTAGATCTGTCTATCAACTCAGAACATCGTGTTTCCAACGACAATGTTATGTTTAAACCGGAACAACGATCAAGGGGTGACCAAGTCCCACAGCCTTCGCGCAAAACTGAAGAAACCACCTCTCTGTTGCTGGACAACAAAAATCTCCCAGTAGAATCATCTAATTTTTGTCTTCATGGTACAAAACTCATTAAGTCGCAACCAATGGAACAGCAAGATGACTCTTTTCGACGTCACAGAACAGCGTTTACCCGCCAACAAACCGCAAAGCTGGAACAAGAATTTAAAAAAGACAACTACCTGTCCCGATCCCGACGAATCGATCTCTCCAAAGAACTTCATTTAATGGAAGGAACCATCAAGGTAAGTGACATTTTTGTCAGGTTTTCAATAGAATTCACCATAATCCACTTATTTTGTGAAACGTCACATTGAGTTTGCCGCCACGATAGCTCAATTGAGCAAGGTGGAGTTTAGAATTAAGAAACCACAAAATCAAGTAGGCCTAGACCTAACGTAAATCAAATAACAGAGTTCTCACCACATAGTGTGACTTGTTTCTGTTCAGTGTTCAGTCTGAGAGACGCAATGAATGTAAGGTAGCCTACGACCTATACAACATCCATCTTCACAATGATGTACTTTAACCTAGCCTACTTATCGTAGATATTGTAGCCTACGTGATTCGTTGACAGAATATTTACAGCAGCCTATATTAATTAACTACAGCTTGTAAATTAACAAAATGTTGTGGCAGAAATGTCATTTAGATGAAATATGAGGTTAAGCCCCACCTTACTGCCATAAAAAAGTTGTTTCAAACTTTGTGGACGATGAAACTGATGATACAAGTTTTATCTTTGTACATTATGATTATTTTGAAGTATTATGTCATTTTTACGTATTTTGGGCCAACTTTGAGTGCCCCTTGTTAAGGAATTGGGGCGCCAAGATCAACTTGTTTCAAAGTTTATGAATGAAGGCATAAAGTTTGGGAAAGGTTTTGTTCTTCTACCTTAAGGTGTTAATTTTGTGAATTTGGAGAGTTGTAACCCCTCAAATGAGGTTATGCCCTACCTTCGGATGATAAAAAAGTTGTTTCGAACTCAGTGAAACATGCCCCAACTGATGGCATATGCTTCATATATGATGTTATGATGATGTGCATAACGATGATGAATAACACCTTATGATGTTATTTTTACGTATTTTGGGCTAACTTCAGGCGCCTTTTATTAGATAATGTCCCACCTGGGGCACCCAAATCGACTTGTCCCAAAGTCTACAAGTAAAAGCATAAAATCTGGCAAAATTTTTGTTCTTGCACCTTATGATGTTTTTTAAGCCCCAAAATAGGTTTTTCATCGGGCCCCCAAAAGCCCCAGCAGTGAAACCTCTGATGTGGGTTTTTGAACATCTCGTAGTGGGGTAGGCTAAGTTTGATAAAACGCTCAAACCTTTTGTACCTTATGTTGTTACAAATACGTCACGTGCACCAGGAGGGGAAGGCGGGGCAAGTTGAATAGTTTTTTTTTAAATCTTTTTTTTTATTTCAGTAACGTTTTCGAAGACTCAAGTATTGCATTTCAAACACATGCTAATAAGCCAAGCTTTAAGACAAAAACTGGCTGCTTTTATTTATTATTTTGCACTGTATTCGAGTTTAAGTAACGATTACACAACATGCCCCGGATTAATTATCCGGGGCAAGTTGTGCAGCACCATGGGGCAAGTTGTGTAGCACCATGGGGTAAGTTGAGCAACGCTAGGGGCAAGTTGAGCAACATATTACGCCCAGCAAAAACACAGACAATTGTAACAAATCAGCTATTTTTACATTGATTAAACTTTTCCAGACTTTGAAACTACGTAAAAATGGCTAATAGGCTACAGCATTTGTAAATTAACAAAGGCGGTTAAACATGAACTTTTAGCAAAATTAAAAAAAAATTTGAGGCACTTTTAGCATAGTCCCAAATAGGTATGGAGAAGGAAAAATATGCAACTGGGCTGTTTCCTCCTGAGCTCAACCAAACATGCTCATCCACTTTACATCCCTATATTTTGGGTTTTGCTTGGGGCTTCACAATTTTTTCGGATATTGTTGAGACAAATTTTTCAAATCATTGAAGAAGCAATTTAGTAGCTACAGCTAGTCAATGTTCCATTTACTGAATGGGCAAGGAAGAACCAGTCGCTTTTCACAACGTGTTGTCCCACCAACTGCTTTTGGTACGGATCTGTCTTCCGTTTATACGTACCGGTACGAACTAGTTTGCTAGTATTTTAATTCAATTCTCTGTAAAACAAAAGTAAATAGCCTACCTTGTTGTTGAAGCCAGGGCCTAGGATCATTTTCTGAATTAGGAGAGGGTGATTTTTCAGTCAAGCGATGTGCCAAAAGCCAAATGAGTGGGGAGGGTAATTTTGTATTAATCACCCTCCATTCAAATGTGTGTGTGTGTGGGGGGGAGGGAGTGAAAACCCCATCACCCTAGATCTTAGCCCCTGGTTGAAGTTTCCGGGAAGTTAAAAATTAGATCTTGGCCTAATCTGATCTGAAACCATTCGTCAACATGAGTTCAATAAAAAAAAATAATGTTGTGCAGTTGACGACTTTTAGCATAGTATCATGTAATCAATTGCACAGCTTGCCCCATTCACAATTTTTTCAAAAAACAGAAAATTTCAAGAAAACTAGCAAGTGTACGAAAAAATTTTAACTGCGAAAATACAACCACATCCTATGTCTACTGACCCCTACTGCTAAAGTTTGACTAGTTCTACTATGCATCCAAAAAAATCAAAATTTCGTTTGAATCCGATTTTAGATCCTAAGACCTAAACACCTTATATTGTTGATCAAGCCTAACCTGCCCCAAAAAAATGATAACTTGCGATTCACGTGCTTTAAAGGCATTATGGGTAGAATATAAAAATGGCGTTGAAGATTCATTACGCTCTTTGTTTCCTTTCAAACGGGGACTTGCACAACTTGCCCCGCCTTCCCCTACTATGAGTGTTTGATGTCTTTAAAAAGACACAGAACCTTTTTTACAATATATTTCTGAAAGCAACTTATTAAATGCATGTCATGCGTCTAGGTTTGGTTTCAAAACAGAAGAATGAAAGAAAAACGTCAGCGAATTTCCATGTTGGCATGGCGCCATCCAGCTGCTTACTTTACTCCTCCATTTGCATACACAGCAAACTCCAAACCTCCACACAGCAACTTGTATTACTCAGGTAGCCTATTTTGCGTACCCAGTAGTTTAGTTATACTTAACAAACGTATAGTAGACTACGGTAATGTAATTGACGTTCAATAAATCATTTATGTTACAAACTAGGCTACTCCCTGCCAATGATTCTATGAATCGAAATTGCCTGAAGACGTTGAAAACGTCAAATTGCAACTTAAGCGTTTTCCCAGACGAGATTTTTCAATCCTTCCTCCGATGGCTCAGTTCAAGACCAACTAGATTAAAACATTAGATTGTAACCCACAACGTGCGAATCGTGTAATTCAATCATTATCATTAGGCTATGTTCCTTCCTCGAATTGAGATTTGGAGAAAATGCGCAGTTGTTCACGATCATGAGCTCGTCGTAGCCTAAGCACTTTCATAATTAATTTTGTCCATTTCGAGAGGTTTGTTGTATTTAATCAAGCGGAGATAATTTACAAACAATTTACAGATACTTTGCATTTTCTAGGAGGATACTATCATTCGTCGCCATGCGTTGGGCGTTTTCCATACTCTGGTTTAGTCAATTCCTCTTCTACTGGAACAATCCCTTTGTCGTTATTTCCAAACTGCTCCGAAACATATCAATATCCTCCAATGTTCAGTTGATTGATCTTTCAAACAATCGGGATTTGATGCGGACCACTTTAGCTCAAGCATCAAGATCAATATTGACTTTTTACTTATTAAAATGTGCTGCCACCCCATAGACTATTATGTAAACGCACAACTGATCCTGATGATAAACAACGAAAAAATGAAACAATACATGTTCGATTTTAGACGAATCTATGCTCGTTGAACAGAATGCATCATAGCAACTCTCTATATGCAATTGTACCATGTCGAAAAATAATTCACTTGCTTTTATCAACGTCAGTCATCTGGTCTGTAACGGTTTCCACGTGGCTGCAAAACTGTCAAGAAATTGCCGCTAAATAGGATTTTCTCCGCCAGTCAATCGCATTGCATAGTTATTTTTTTGCTTTGTTTTAAAATCTAAACCCTGATTTCAAAAGACTCATGAACAAACGTTTACAATATTATACTTCTTCTTGTCTGTAAATCTTAAATTGTGACGGTCATAACGATTACTTTGACACATTGTTTTGATTTTGAATCTTTATTATCAGACTGCAAAGCTTTTGATAGGTTATTCTTTGTAGTTTCGCATACTTGTAGTGACATTTGACGCAAGGCCGGTTACCGAGATTGGCAGAGTGAAGTTTTCCGTTTGTTGTTGAAGTGTTGCTGCCAGGGAATTATTCCATCCACTAGATACCGTAGAATGAAGAGCACAGTCCTGACATGCGTTGGTCAAGCGCATACCCCGAGAGCCGAACCAGCGCCGCGTGATCTTGAGTCGGGCGCTTAACTACTGAACATACGGGGTGGACGAATGAGGGTCGGATTGACACCTTCTGGAATGGAAATGTTTAAAAAATGAAGAAAATCATGCAACGAAACCACGTTTTGTTGATGGTGGTCATTTAATGAGCGACACGGATAATGAGTTATTTTCATGAATGGTTGATCAATGGCTAAGGTCTGTGATTATCACTTTTTAAAAAAATATGGAGTTCAGCAAATTTTTCTTGGTAGCCTACGTCGCTTCGAAACTTATAAAACATTTATTTCCGTTAGGAGACGCGATATAGGCCTAATAATGTTTTCGATAATTTGTTTAGGAATCCGCGACTGCTTTGAGAACTCCAAAAAGGGTCCAGCAAGACAAAAGGGTTAAAAACCACTGGTGTAAAGGTTAAATCTATTAATCAATTGTCAAATAAAAGTGAAAATTGATGGAAAATTTTGTGGAAAATTTTTGATGATTTTTTGTATGAATGAATTTTTATTAGAGTGTTCCGTCGTCCTTAGCATGGAGCAAATGATGTTTTTTATGCAGAATTTCAAAAACTTTCGGGACCATCAGTCTTGTCGAATCATTTAACTTTCTAACAGCCTACAGTGAAAGACAACCAGTCATTTCGTTGAGATGAAAGTAAAAAGAAGTCACCCAGACAAACACTTTACCTGGTCCAGATCTTTACCAAATAAAGTTTCTGGGCAAAGATGAGTTGGCCTGTTTACATATATATAGTCACAAGCTCCCAAAGTGGGCACCAGCGCTCCCCTGAAGGCGTTTAAAGCCATGAAGGGGGCACTGGCTATAAGCTGGGCGATTGGGGGCGGTGAAAGTAAATCGGGGCAGTTGCACACATAGCCTACCAATAACATGCCTTGTCATGAACAGTAGAATTATATTAAAATAGAATTATTTATCTGCTTCCAAGATATTCTGTTTTAGAACAAATCATTTAAAAATATACACCAGATTTCTCCAGATGTTTTTCTGGTTCCAAGATTTTTCAATTCGATACCAAACCATTTCAAATTTCATTACATTTCCGAAATCTGGTGGCCCAGGATACCATGTGCTAGCACTGGCAATGTCGTCGTCAACGAGCACCAGAAAGGCACTGTCAATTACTGTAGTAGGCTATATTTCCCAACAAGGAATTCTTGAGGAGGAACTGGTCATATTGCAAAGCTATTTTGAACACAAACCGAAGTTCAATATCTCGTAT
The DNA here is from genome assembly GCF_918807975.1 of Aplidium turbinatum. Classification (NCBI taxonomy): domain Eukaryota; kingdom Metazoa; phylum Chordata; class Ascidiacea; order Aplousobranchia; family Polyclinidae; genus Aplidium; species Aplidium turbinatum. The sequence goes on along the minus strand of NC_137476.1, from coordinate 21,229,421 downwards.
CAATCGTTCTGGCGGCAGAACCAACTCAAAGAGAAATACTCTCACGTGTGGAATCGGGTTAAAGTTATCATCATTGCCTTTCCCAGCTCAGGCTTGGTGAAGCGTGCTTTTAGTGCCGTGACCGCGCTTCTGGATAACAATAAGAACCGCCTTGACGTAGTTAGACGGGGAGACTTAAGACTGTTTCTATCCAAACTGAAACCTGATATCAAGAGGCTGCTGATATTGCACCAGCCTCAATCGTCTCATTAGAATTGGACTTTAAGTTGTGATAAGCTAAAATGGAAAAATAACTTTGGTTTTAATTTTTTGTCGAAGAGGCTTTTGATACTCTGTTTGTTGTCCAGAGGGATGCTAATAAAAAAAAAGTTTGAGAAACACATAAACTATAGGCTATAATGTGCTTAGAAAATCTTGCTTTTTACTGAGTTATTGTATCACATTTTTACAATCAAAGATTCATAGCCTACTTCTCATCATCTACCTATTTTGTGAGTTGGAAATAGATTTGCTTCACGCCAACAAATCATATTTTGATTTCTTATTTGTGTCCGCTTTAAATTGTCCTTACATTATCGTGATAGGCGTTGCGTTTTATTGTTTTTTTTGGGGGGAAGGTGGTGGGGTATTCTAGAAGACTAGGAATACGCTATAGGCCTACCGGTACTTCGGCGACCAATGCATTGTAGTCTAAAATTATACGATTATTATTCTCAATTTCATTGGCTAATAACTTTTCTTGTTTTGAAGTAAGCTAGTGCTGTGTCTCTTTGCACGTGTATGAGTGTGAAAGTATAATTGTATGTTGCTCTCCACTCAGCGGCACTAAATTCCACTCTGTCAAACTCAAGGTTCACTTTAAAACCTCTACAAATGTGCGAAACTGCCAGGATTGAGCTGTCAAAGAAGCTTTCTCTGCGCAAAGAAGATTTCCACAATCAATCAAACTCTGCTTCCTGTGAAACTGGAGTTAGAACCTTTAATTGCATTTGCTGTAGCCTAGAAGTGGCACCACAAAAAATGTATTAGGCCAATCTCCAGTTGCGGCAAAGAAACTCATGACACGTTTGTGGACACACTGCATGCTGTGCATTGCTGTGCGTTGCACACTGCATGCTGTGCGTTGAAAACATTCCATCACTCATTTTGGAATTAATTGTTTGTGTGTTTAATAAATAAGCTGAATCCTGTTCCGTTGCTTGATTTTAGAGTAGGCAAGCCTATAACATTATTATTTCTAGAGACCAACAACATAAAACTTCTGACAAAAACAGTTTTCAGAACTACTGTACATAATAATTGTCTCAAAGACAAGAGTTTCGGTGCTGGAGCCAGAGTCATAAAACCCGAATCTCCAGAGCTAAAGCCAAAGCAACTGGCATAAAGCCTGACAGCTTCGTGGGCTGGAGCCGAAGTCAATAGTAAAAAGCCTGACCGTGAAAAGTGATCGGCTCTGGAGCCGGACCATTTTTTTTATAGTGGCACTACACGCCTATACAGGCATGTAGTACGAAGACACCTGTGCATGCGTTGATTAATGTGGTCTTTTGTCTTTACGGTATGTAACATTTTTATTAAATAGCAAAATCTTTATTTCCGTGGGGTGGCCATCATTCACTAGTAGACCCTATGGTCGCCTCGTTGTCTCCCTGTCATTATGGGAACATGGGCAGTTTTTATAACCTATGTATTTTACTTGCATATTTCAAACATGTTCTTGTTTCTACACAGGGCGGGTTTAGCTGATGGGGGATCGGGAAACTTTCAGATTGGGGGACCCTCGTGCAAAAATAATTTTTTCGCGCCCAAGGCGCATTTTCTGGATGCGCCCAAGACGCAAATGGCCCATTTTCACATGATTCCACATTTGCAATATTTTTTTAATCAAACAAACTCGAGGGTTAGGGTTAGCGGAAACTGCGGTTAGGGGAAACTGCGAAACTGCGGAAAAATGTTTGCGGAAACTGCGATCAGCGAGGGTTAGAGCATAGATTACTCTATGGTTAGAGTTAGGGTAAGCGGAAACGGCGGAAAATTTTTTGCGGAAACTGCGGAAAAAGGTTTGCGTAAACTGCGATCAGCGAGCGTTAGGGTTAGAGCATAGATTACTCTATGGTTAGATTTAGCGGAAACTGCAATCAGCGACTTCGGCTTTTTTAATTTTTTTTCTCGATTATTTCAAGGTACGAACTGACGGTCCGAACTGTTCATGGTACGAACTAGGTTGCATCCATGCAGGATAAAGATAATAAAACAAAACAAACACAAAGGTAGGATAATATTTCCTTTATAAACTCAACTGATTGCATTAAAGGATAATGGCAGGGGGTGGGAATCGAACCCACACCATCGAAATGACTATTTCCTTGCCCTAACCCGTTGGCCACGCTGTTGGTAGATTCACTTAATTTACTTGGTATTAAAATTATTTCGAGAAGAATGCTCAGAATATCATGAGCTGAGTCACATGACTTACCGTAGATTTCATATATCACGCATGATTGCATTACTGCTTGGCACAGAGCCATAGGCTACGTTGAAAACTTGAAAGTGCCCACCTTCCACGACTGAAGAGCCAGTCTTTTTTCAACCTCCTTTACTTTTTTTTATACACTTTGAAGGGTTAAATAGAAATACTGATTGATTGAATCTTTATCCTCGGACTGGGAAAACTTCTTGCAAAGCTTAATCCTGGTAGTTTCGCATACTTGTAGAGGCTTTGAATCACTGACGCAGGCGTGGTCAACGAGATTGACAGAGTGAAGTTTCCGATTGTTGAAGTCTTGTTGCTGGGGAATTATTCCATCCATTAGATGCCGCTGAATGGAGAGCAGTCCTTAATAACGTGCGTTGCTTAAGCGCACACCCCGAGAGTCGAACCAGTGCCGCTTGATCTTGAAACTTCTTCGTTCCAGAAGTGACGCGCTAACCAATTGAGCTATCGGGCGGATTTTTTGTAGACCATTTGAGTAATATTATGGTTGGACATAGAAGTACGGCAGCCTACTCTAGAAAGATTCAAACTACAATGACCTAAATAGCCTATGCATGTTTGATAAAAAAAACACCTCCTTTAAAGGCGAAACTTAGTACAGATCTAAATGGAAAGAAATATGCTTTAATAGAATCTATTGATTATATCAACATAAAAGAATATATGCAATGCATTTAAGTGGGATGCAACCTATTTCGTCCCTTGAAAAGATTGAGAAAAATATAGAACAAAGCCGAGTTTCCACAAACATTTAAAAATTTTCCCCTTGAAATTATCATTAAATGTTTATGGGCCATGTAGTGGACAACAAATAGCAAAATATGTGTGACTTTCTCTTTGTAAATTTGTCTTGAAATGTTAGTTGGAAGTGAATAAATCGTTCCAGTGTGACAGCTCGTGATCATTTGTAATAATAGAGGGCAGTGACGTTCGGTGGCTTAAACCGTTGGGAAAGCAACTTGGAAATATGCTGCAGCAAGGTAGTAGACGCCAAGGGCGTAACCGTCGGGCGAAGCCCGAAGGCGTGTTGCCGAAGGCAACACTTCCAGCGGGGGGTCTGGGGGGCCTCCTCCAGAAATTTTTGAAAAACACTTCCAATTTGGTGCGCTCTGAGAGCATTTCCAAAACAAATCAAAAATAAAAATCTGTCAAATTGTGCTTCGCCTATATCGTGATCATACATCCATTTAATGTTTAGAAGTCATGAACAATCTTAATTTTAACGTTGCAGGACCAAAATCCTGTGTTATACATGGAATAATAGTTGTCTAATTGTTTAATTCGTCATGAATGTTCATTTTCAGATATTCAGTTAAGCCTACACTACAAAAACTAACACTTAGACCTAAACATTACAACCGCAAGCAATTTGTACAAAAAGCTGGATAAGTTTGCCTCCTGCGTATAGAAGCTTAACAAACTAAATATTGCATCCGCACCTGAACGTTCATTGGCGAAGTAACGTTATACCAACGCTGTAAAAAAGGCAAAGGCATGACTATGAAAGCTAGTACAGTAGGCTAAAGTACATGGCGAGGAGACATCAAAAAACAGCAACAAGCTTTTTGGCATTATGATGCTGTGCGTTTACCGTGACGAGATACCATTCTGACGAGTTAGTCTAGTCGCTTTAGCGAATGTACGCATTGACGTCACTGGGAAAGCACAACTAACTTACCATAACCATAAAACATCTGATTGGCTAAGCAGCTGGTGACGTTTTGCAAAACGGGTGAGGATTGGTTAAAACGAAGGCGTTTTTTGACATTTTTGAATCTGGGAAAGCAAGTTTGATAGTTGCTTACCTGGAGCCTCAGTGATTGTTTCTGACAGAAGCGTTTGCGTCAATTGGCATTTATAGGCAAGACATGCGGTTTGGTGAGGACTTAGACTACTCACAAGCGTTACGAGTAATTCTAGTCACGAATACAGTAATTTTCAAGGTAAAATAGACGTGATAAAAATAATAAGTTAAACCTAGAATTCAGTCATTATATTTTGCATAGTTTTTGCTAAAGAAAGCACTGCTTTCCTTGCTTTCCCTCACCGATCGTCACTGATAGAGGGGCTACAATATTTTTACATTGACTCATCTAAAGCTTCGATAATTTCAACTATAAAAGAAACGATATTGTGGAATAAAATACAAAATTCTCTAAATAAACAGAAGACGTCGTTGGATTTAGAATCTTGTAATAGTTGAGGATTCTAATATATTCTAAGTTTGCATACAGACGGTGACGCAGGATACATGTCAATTTTATGTGAGCAAACATTTCAATTTAATAGTTCAAACATTTTGCGCTAAATTTTATTTCAATTTATTTTTCTTTGTTGGAATGCAAAAGAAATAATATTGTGAAATAAAATACAAAATACAGTTCAAAACTGTAGCCGAATCGGACTATAGCCGAATAGGGAACTAGCCGAATCGGACTAGCCGAAACAGGCTATTCTGGTTTTATTGATGTATATTTTAAACCTTTTGGTTTTGTCATCTTTTCCTTTTGTTGGTGTAAAATTCGTGTCTTTACTTTATTGTTCTCTACATGCTCGCGCCAGCAATGAAAAATTGAATTGAATTATTGATTTGGCAATTTTTCTTTAAGTTAGTTTGGCAGGAATTTTTTTTAAAGTCTGGCAACCTTGATTAGGTCGGCCATCGGTGGCCAGTTTTAATCTGGTCCGAATCGCACATTTTTTGCTTAAAAATACTTTTTAATGTAGTGCTAAATCTTGTTTCTTCTTAGCACTTTGCAAAAGGGATAGTTTCAGGATAATAATGTACTCGGCTGCACTAACACTGTCTGCTTTGTAAAGCGCTGAGAAACAAGCATATCTGCGATGGATAGATAGACTAGGCTATAGAGCCAAATGAAAACACATGTAATAAATAGACTATGGGCGCTCAATTAAAGAATACAGACGAAATCGGTTAATAGTATACTGCTTAAACGTATCAATCGTTTATTTGAATCAAAACCTGAAATCCCAAACCAAATCCAATCTAATGTTAAGTAAAAACATCGGTTAAGCGTATACCGCTTAAAAGAATAAGTCAGATAAAAGCATCAGGATTTGCTTCTAGTTTGCCTACTTCATTCATTTAATCGTATAATTGTACCCGTTAGCGAAAAGAGAACGTCTCTTTTTTGCTTCGCATAATTGTCTGCAATGTTCAAAGGCGAAATGAAGCAAAGGCGAAACAGACGCATGCGATCAAAACAAAGACAAGTGTCTGTAATCCCAGGTCATAATCTTATGTGCTAGACATCGCACTACAAAAAAACAATTTTCGCACAGCTAGGCTTCATTAAAACAGAAGAGCACACAAAAGAAATAATCACACTTCCCAATAAAGAAGTTTAAATGCTTTTGATGTCATCTGTCGGCGACTGGCCTTCCAAGGAAAGGACATGGACAAATTATTTCGGCTTGAGAGAGAAGTGTTGGAAAGCATGTCTAAAAGTTTAAACCTGAAAACTTTGGAGAATTTTTTTTAAAATTGCTGAAACAAAGTAGCCTACTGTTGTGAAATGCAGTGCGTAATTTCATTTGTGCAGTTTCGTTCAGTTGAAGAACATTGTAAATTAATTATTTTACCAGACAGCGCAAAAGACTTGACAAAAAAACCTTTGCGATTCCAAAACAAACAATGAGTGTGAGCCGTGTTTTTTCTACCATACCACTATTTTCGTAGGCCACGTTCCATACTCAAAACTACACAGCTGGTACGAGCTAAAAATAGCCCGCTTGAATCAAAAACTTCAACGTCAAAGTTCGCGTTGTGACGTCACAGAAATCGGTGATATAAAAGATTGCCGATTTGCAGTCCGATTGCTGCAGTTTGCAGAAAAATGCTTTGATCGTAGCTGATCTTTTTTACATTGTTTCAACGTCTGCAGACAATAAATCAATGTAAAAAGGACCAGTTTTGCTGGCTGGGACATACAGCATAGTGGTATGTAACACAGAACTAGGAAACTCTTTAAAGTTTAACCAGAATTGTAAACAGTTGTAGGAAGTATCAGTTGTAATGCGCGTTGCAGCCTAGTCAGCACAGACATCTTCTCAACATTACGCCCATTCACAATAAACCTTTTTTTAGTAAATTGGTTAAACGAATCAATCGTATAATCGTATCAAAACGTCTGGCAAATAGGTGATTCGATTAACCGATTTCGTCTGTATAATTTTGTTTTGTTTATAAGTTTAGTAAGTCAAATGTGAAGGTTGCAATGAACTTTTTTGGTTACGGAATTGTTGAATGTGTAGAAATCCTTCTAGATGCAGAAGAGAGACGGTAGGTAGAGCTTGGAATATTTTGAATGAATAAGATCATTGAATAAGAATCAAAGTGTGGCTGAATGGTGAGATTGTCTCGGTAACGTTCGAAAGCAAACCTTACTCGAAGACTATATATCTGTTCATACTACCTGAACTCACCATTCTCTTCTTAAACATAGGCTACACTTTACCTGAAAGAGTAACACTTAGGTGCCAAAATGGTCTAATGATGAAAAATGCATGTTAACTTTCTTTTTACCAGTGGCAACAATGTATGGTCTCCAAACACAATTCAGACACATTAAAATCTTTACTTGCTAAACTTACTACCGTAAGTTTGAGTGGTTGCAGTTTAAATTCTGGGTCCACGTCTTTTAGGCGCAGACAGTTGGGCGCTGGTCAAATAGGCGCGCACACTGTGGCGTCTGGAAATTTAGGTGCGGAGCACTGTGGCGCCGTTCATTTAGGTGCTACTCCTAGTAAAGTCTGCAGATTGTATCAGCTCAGCTTTGGCAAAACCTAGTCGGGGTTTTGACGGAAGACTAAGTTACTCTTCACTCAAGCCTACCACCCGCTTGAGTATAGGCTACAGTATATTTTTTACTGATGTTTAGTGTAGTTATTATTTGACTTAACTAAAAGTGAACTCAGTCATGTTTGGAAACTTGAATAATTTATTGATAAAGCTTTCGCCGACGCAAACCTGGACTGACGACAAATAAATGGCGAACACGCCCATTAAAAAAACAATATGTTTTTCTGTTCAATATAACATTTCGTGTGAAAAGCATTGCCGGTTTAAGCAGCTTCACTTACCGAAGCCATGACATATTTTTCTGTCTAATACAACATTTTGTGTGAAAAGCATTGCCGGATAAAGCAGCTTCACTCACTGAAGCCATGACTAACAACAAATAAACGCATGCGCATTAACAAACCAACATATTTTTCTGTTCAATATAATATTTTGTGTGAAAAGCATTGCCCTACCGGCCAAGCTGATACAATTTGCAGACTTTAATAGGAATAGCATTTAAATGAACGGGCGCCACAGTGCTCCGCACCTAAATATCCAGACGCCACAGTGTGCCCGCCTATTTGACGGGCGCCTAACTGTCTGCGCCTAAAAGACTTCCTCCCTAAATTCCATACCGGTAGATGTAATTTCTTGTTGGTTTTACACAAGTTAAGTAAAATGTATAAAAAAGCAAGGTCAAAATATTTTGGCCGCTCTACTTAAAGTTGAAACCAATAATGTTGGTATCATGTGCTGAAAATATTTTGATTGTTTTTTTTTTTTTAGAAAAAAAGTTGAACATCGTACTTCAGAAACCAAGACTGAAAATTTGTGCATCTACTATGATGGTGAAACTGTATCAGGGGCTGTCAATGTTGTGTTAAAACCTGGAACTAAACTTGAACATAAAGGAATAAAAATAGAATTGATTGGACAAATAGGTCAGTAAGTAGTTGCAATAAATGAAAAAATGAATTGTTTCACCCATAACAGCATATAAACAAAGACCTTGCCACATGTACCGGTTATGGTTTAATTTTACTGCAAGTTAACCTGTTAAGAGCAGTCCGATGTTGGCAATATGTATATGTGGCTTGTTTGATAAATACCTGTAGTTTGTGTGCTGGTACATAGTCTTCATATATATTTTCGAGGTACTTTTGTGTTACTGCATTATTGCAAGACCCTCTTTATGGATTTTCAAGACAAAGTTTAAAATCTATATACTTTATTATTTTGCAAATAAATCCAGACTGGTAGCAAAATTTTTAAGATGTTGAAACACTATCATAAGAGCCTATGTTGAATTTTGAAAAGTGTTAAAAAGTGTCCAGTCTAAAATAAACTCATTCTAATGAAAAATCAATATAGCAATCATTTTGTACGCTCCTTGTATTATGTTTGTGGTGGTAAATTAATCAATTAAGCATTGTGTTATATGTAGCTACGTTCGAATTGATTGATAGTCTCAACCAACTTTAAAATATTGCTATCATAAGATGATGATGTTAGAAAATGTATATAATAGGCCTATTACTAAAAATCTATGTAAAAAACAATACTTTACAAAATGTTAAGAAACATTTTTCTCCCTATTTTTTTTTTTATAAAATAAAAGCCATAAAGTTGTTTATTTTTAAACCAGTAACGTCTCATCAGCCTGGTACAATAAGGGTCCACGTCTTTTAGGCGCTGGTCTAATAGGCGCGCACACTGTGGCGTCTGGATATTTAGGTGCGGAGCATTGTGGCGCCCGTTCATTTAGGTGCTATTCCTAGTAAAGTCTGCAGATTGTATCAGCTTGGCAGGTAAGGCAATGCTTTTCACAGAAAATGTTATATTGAACAGAAAAATATGTCATGGTTTCCATATGAGTGAAGCTGCTTAAACCGACAATGCTTTTCACACAAAATGTTATATTGAACAGAAAAATGTTGTTTTGTCAATGGGCGTGTGGAGATGAGGTGCGAGACAACGCTCTACTACTCTTGATAGTACACATCTCCACATGACATTTGCTATGCATCTTGAACACAGGTTGCAGCCAAATGGAACCTTACTTAATCTTTAACTTTCGCAATTACTTCTGCTCGGGATGGATTGGTCATGTGGCGGATACGTAACTACGTATGAGACAACGTTCTACTACATGAATACATTTCTATAGGGCATATGAACCCGGGTCTGCTACTATTCGGCGAGTCCGATTCGGCTAATCCGATTCGGCGAGTTCCCTATTCGGCGAGAGCCTTTTTTGGCGAGTGCCCTATTCGGCGAGTTTTTGAAATTTTATTTTTGAAAGGGAGTTATCGGGTACCGTAGCCTAATTATAATTGCCGTTTTTACATCGTTAAACCAACGAGATATAACACCATGAGTGGAAACTCCTCTTTTTGCTCCGTTTTACGTGTCGGCCGTCACGCTTCACTACAGACATTTGCGCAGTAGATTAAACGGACATCACAAGAGTTTTAGATGGGATGTTCCTTCGATTTTATGTGCGTTGAGCTCTACCACTGAGCTATCTCACCGCCTAAGGTGCTTGGCTAATTAGTAATATAGTTTTGTACCATGGGTAAGGTGCTATCCACATGTTAGGCTATTTTCAACCTGTTATTTAACATTATGTTAGTGTCAGAAGCCTAAAATTAAACTCTAGTGCAGCCCTAAAGTTAACCCAGCCAAGCTACTGTTAGCCTGTCAGCAACTTAATCAATTTTGAAGAACCTGAATTTCTAATAAGCCGTCTAGACTAGCGTCGTAAGTCTTACAATGTTTTTAAAACCTTAGGCTATAGTCTTGCACTGTTGCTAGTTGAATCGTGAAATTATAATAATAATAATAATAATGATAGCATTTATATCCCGCTCAGATTAATGAATGATTGATATCAGAGCGGCTCTCAATTTAATGTTTAGGTATAGAATAGTAAGTAACAAATAAAACAGTGAAAAGGCAATAATTGATAGGTAGAATCACAAGCTCAGAGATATAATGCCGATAATATGCTGTATGCCTTAATGTAGTAATGGCACACCACGCCATCACTTGTTTAGTGTGCCTAGCAAGAATTATTGTAAAGAAAACAAGAATGGGCAATGGGAAGGCGTAGCACTACAACATAAAGTACTTTCATTTACATTTTATTGTAAAACAACGAGCAATATTCCGTACATTAGTGTCTTTACTGTAACGCTTTACGCAGACTGATGTTGTTTTTCTGAACATCACCAATGACTTTGAGCTTTAAAATCTTCGTTTTTTGATAGGTACGAATTTTAAAATATAGCTTGCAAATGTGGTTTACAATATATGACACAATGTCCCAGTCGTTGGTTAATAAATACAAACTGTTTATATCAATCTCCTTAAACACAGTCTGCATTGTATTACAAAAGCTGAAATGTTTTCGAAAATCCACTTCCAGCCTCAGCAAAATTTTCATCAGAGTAGGACTTGGCTTCAGTAATGTTCCGTATTCGTCGTTTTGTAGTGTGTCAATCATAGATGAACCCGCTGTGCAACTGGTGTCACTTTCTAGTTTAGACAAAATGCCTTGTTGTTCATCTGTGGCACTGCGCTTTAATTTTCGTAACACGTATCCCCCAATATATTCTATTATGTGTATTTCATCAGTTGTAAGCACCGTATTAGTGGTTTGTTGTTGTTGTTGTAAAACTTTGCTATTTTCATCTCTGAAATGTAAATTTCAAAACGTTAATGTTTGTGTATTGAACATACATGCTGGCAAGAGTATTTAATGGTATACAAATCGTAAATTCGTGCTATTTTTTACGGTAATGTAGGCAAAGTTAAAATATGCATCTTGCCCCGTTTTATGCATCTTGAGTATGTCTCATTTACTGGCTGGTATAGACAATTGCGTTATCTATTTGGCGACTTTATATGAAGTTTTTGGATATCGACCAATAAATACAGACTGAATTAAGACAAGTTTCGTACTTGAAGATAAGACGGAGAGATTGGGATTGGCTCAGTCAACAGCAATCCCACGAGATCACTGGATAAGCATATTAATCATTGAAGGCAGTTTCTGAAATCTGGCAGAACTGTCGTTCGTCGTACCAGACATTATTGAAATAAATGTAAATCACTGTTGATAAGCTACATTGGTTACAAACTCTACAAACGAAAACGCGATATATGATGTCTTAGTTGCAACCTGAAGGGGGTATGGGCCTCCGTTTCAAGAAATTAGGGGCCTCATTTTGCTATTTTGACGTCTGGAATGTGGTCTAACAATTTCCCCTTTTTACGTCGATTCGACGTAGGCAGGTGTTGAATAGATGCAATATTTGCGATATGTTTTAATTTGGCAGACTGGATATGCCTACCACAGCAATTGTTACACACAAGTTGCTGACTGCAGTCAGATTTTAACGTTGATCCGTCGTCGCCAGACGTAGAAACAATGTGTAAATGAACGATTCAGGCTATAAAGTTGTCTTGCCAGTCTACAGGCAGGTAATATGCGGAAATGTAGTACCATACCTTTTCTGGTGTTATTACATGTGTTTCCAGCGTGCTCTCCCGTTGGTTTTGTAAGTTTTCGGACATAAGTGACATCTGCAAAAATACCGGATAATATATCCAAACAATTTTATTCAGCTTTCAACACACAACTGCACAATTTAATTAGAGGTGCGAGGTCCTTTGAAACGCTTTCTTACCCAAATTCACGTTGCACTGTAGACGCGCTCGTTGAAATGGGAATACTTTGAAATTCTTCATCTTCGATTATTTCCACAAGATACTCGACGGTTAAATTATCAGAACTGTTTTCCATTGCACTGTTATAAAAAGCCAAACTTCTTCTAGCCCTGTTGGTTGTTTATAGCTGGATAAGATAAACTTTGATAACCATATAGCCTACAGTCAGTCGTTTTGTATCGTATTTCGTAGACCTTTGCTACCCTATACTAATTTAATATTGTTGTTAGCAAGAGCCTATGTATTTACCCTGCTTATTGACCTGTAACATCCTGATTAACCTACTTCAAAATTTCACACAATAATCTGAAAAGACAAGCGGTAACGAAAATAAACTTTTAAACCACCTAACAATAATACTATGGTCGGAACAGTCCAATTGCTTCGTGGTATTCGCTGTCACTTTAGCCTTGCTTTAGTGCATTCTTAGCACGCCGTACACCCGTACGGTCGCAGTCTGTAGCCTTCCATGTGCAAGCAGTGAACCATGAAACGTACGACGTAGAGAAACGAGAGAGATAAAAGAGAAACACTAAGAGAAGAGTGAGTTTCCACTCATTGTGTTATATCTCGTTGGTTAAACGTTGAAATCGTGCAGAAAAGAATAAAAATAAAATGTTTGAACTATTAAATTAAAATTCGTCATGTCAGTTCAGTTGAGTTGTTTTTATTTCTGACCATCATATGAAAAACAATACATGTCAACATAGCTAAGGTAGAAGCGACAAAACGCGAACGTTAAAACGTGCTTGTGACCGAAGTAAGTTATTGAGTTGAAAGATATTTGGCACGGTCGCAACACCTTCAGAAAAATTTAAGAAATGAACGGAAAATAAAAAAAATAAAATGTTACAAAAAAAAATCATGTTTAATGTCTATAAGTTAGTACTTTTGAATAGTTAAAATGATTAGTTGTTTGGATCAACAAATGTGTAGCCTACAGCTTGGATTGAAAGGAAATTATCGGGTACCGTAGCCTAGTTATCCCAACCAGCAGAAATTGCCGTTTTTACATCGATTTAACGTCGCTAAAGGTTGAAATCGTGTAGAAAAGAGAACTTTGCTGACTAGGATACGTTGAAACTGGGAAACATTCACAGAAGCTCTTCGATTTGTTCCGAGAACCCATTTAGCCTAACAGTTCATTTGTACATTGATTCAACGTCTGAATACATTATCTTAAAAATGCAACGTATCGAAGGGCTTCTGTGAATGTTTCTCAGTTTCAACGCAGGCCCTAAAACTCGTGTTTTTTTCCGGCAGCCATCGTGGCCTACCGAGAGCTCCTTCTCGGCGGCCAAATCTGCGTGCTTGGAGGCCAAAATACAATAACGATAGCACAAGTAAATAGCATTAAATTTGCAACAAAGTTAAAATGATCACTTAGCGTTGTTGAAGTCTGGGCGACGTCCTGCAATAGAATCGTTGTACCACGCAATAAATGCTTTATCGAGATTGTAATCCGATATTGCGGGACCATCTAACGACCCTAAATTGTTCTAACTGCTCGCAGCTCAGTCAATTGTTTCAACTGCATACCGCCTTTCATAAAACCTGACCATTCATTCCATTATGATGTCACCATTGAGCATAGGCGTCGAAATAGGGTGGGCAGGGTGGGCGACGCCCACCCTGCCGTGAAACGAGGGTGGGCAAAATATGTTTCGCCCACCCTGTTTTCATGCCACTTATGAAGTGTTCGTTACAATTATTTCCGTTTTTCTTAAACGCTGGACTATCCAACCAACTGCAGCGCAACTTCTTGTTTTACGCTATGTCTCTCGCTAGGTATCCGACAGAACAAAGCAATTCCGTAACAACGCTGCATGGAAAAACGGCGGTACGCACTGCATTGTTGTTGCTACGGCAACTGCCACAGCTGGCAATTCCTGGTGAGAGAAAGCCACGTTTGATCTTTTCTCCAAATTTGCGTCGGCAATTTGATCTTTTCTCCGAATGGTCTCACTTTCGTTACGTCACAATCAAACTTCAGTTCCCGGTCAGCGTAAGGGAATGTGAATATGACATCATAATGAACATGACAATAAAATAACCGATACAAACTAAAGACGTACTAAAAACAATCGCTTTTACAAATGCGGCAAATCCGAAGGCGCCACTTTAAAGATAACAGGTCACGAGTCACGCGCTTTTTAGGTCGCAAAGGAAAACATAAAAGAAGTTTGTTTAGTTTAGCAGCGCTCATAAGATCGCAAGATGCAAGAAAGAAAACATCCAACCTATTAAAGCTTAATTGCTGCAGCGACGCTAAACGCAGTCTTTGTGAGAAAGACTAACCACACTTTTCGAAATTAGCGTCGGCAATTGCCGAGGTGATTGTAAGGACAACAAGATTACAAGAAAAAACTAATTTTCTTAGACTACACCAGACTAAGAGATTGATTAATCTTACTATTGCTGGATCTTTTATTTGGGTTACTTCCTACTTCGCCGGCGCTTAGACACGTGCCCAGCTGGGAGAATCTTTTATAAAAATATCACCCTATAATTCAGGCCTCGAAACTGAAGGCGGCCATCGCCGCGATTAACCTACAAAAACCGACATTTTGTCCGCCGGGTCTCGCCCTCCCGTCGGCCGCATTTGTCCGCCATGAAGCTCCGAGAAAATTTTACGCAAGCGGCCTTGTAAATAAAGTAGTAGTACTTTGCCACTTATAATCACAAAGGACCAGAAAAGAGTTAAAGCACCCGATAAATCACAATACACCCTGTATTTATGCTTGAATTGTTAACATTATTGAGTGATCAAGCAGCTGATGTCTGACGATAAGCTGGATGCAAGTGACATCACAATACACTTTATTGATGCGATATATTCAGTCTTCGAAATTAGCGTCGGCAAATGGCGCATTAGCGTCGGCAATGAAAATGCCGAGGCCATACGAGCGCTTGTAATGTTAGGGTTAAACATTCCTCCCAGTCGTTATGGCACAGCATAGATTTATTCCCTAGTCAACACCCTGATGGATCTTTATGAAAAAAAAGAGGCCTGTGGAGTAGTATCAAAGCCCGAAAGCCGCAAAACGTGGACGCTTCATTGCGAACGGCAAAGACGATATAGATTTACAGCCAAGCTATGAGCCTCTTGATGTGTCTGATTCCAGTGATGACGCGACAACCTCGTGCTCCGATACAGCATCTGATGATTCCGATTCTGACAGCTAGTTCTTTATCAAACAGACTTTTTGTTGTTCGCAGTATCCCAATTGTGCCGAAATTATGTTAGTGTATACGTAAATCGAGGCAATCTTCTCGCAGGGAGCTATTAATTTGTTACTTGTATCTGGTTGAGCAATTTACGTTATTTTATGATAATTCAACGTTGCTAGATGTCGAATTAATGTAAAACAAACGTAACTTTCTTATTGGGCATTGTTGTTACGCAATATAACCGAGCGGAAAAATTAAATCGATTTGTGCTGACTCGAACGTTGAATCAACCCAAAATTAACTTACTTTTCCCCGTGAGTTATTTAACGTGAATTCCTGCAACAGCGTGCCACGTGCGTATCTTGTAGCTCGCTTTATCGCTACTTTTGGCATTATTACATCACAACAAATCAAACAGTGCGGTCGTGATAGACTACTCTAGTATATTTTTCGCTTTTGCCGAAGTAAAAATGTGTGTCGAAGTTCCGATGGCCGCCATGTGCTTGTGATTGGCCGCCGAACAGCTTGCTTCAGTCGGACACGTTTGGCCGCCGGAAAAAAAAGGTGTTTCAAGGCCTGCTATTTGCATTGATTTAACTCCAGTAGACGTCAAATTATTGTAAGCATCTACTCCTTGTTGCGCCTCGCTTTCCGTTATCTCGTCCAGCTGATACAGCATCTGATGATACCGATTCTGACTAGTTCATCAAACAGACTTTGTGTTGCTCGCAGTGTCCCAATTGTGCCGAAATTATGTTGGCTTATAAGCTTACGTAAATCGAGGCGATCTTCTCGCAGGGAGCTATTAATATGTTACCTGTACCTGGTTGAGTAATTTACGTTATTTTATCATAATTCAACATCGCTAGATGTCGAATTCATGTAAAACAAACGTAAATTTCTTATTGGGCATTGTTGTTACGCAATATAACCCGCCGGAAAAATTAAATCGATTTGTGCTGACTCAAACGTTGAATCAACCCAAAATTAACTTACTTTCCCCTCCCCGTGAGTTTTTTAACGTGAATTACCGTAACAGCGTGCGTATCGCGTTGCTCGCTTTATCACTACTTTTGGTATTATTACATCACAACAAATCAAACAATGCGTTCGTAATAGACTACTCTAGTATATTTTTCGCTTCTCGTTTTACATGTTTTAGTACAATCTTTTCCTAATAAATATTCACAGTAATTGCCGAGGCAATTTCAAATTTTGCCGTTTGGCCTCGGCAACGTTTTTGCCGAAGTAAAAATATGTTCATTTTGAAGACTGAACCATTGCGAATTTGCAAACACACATTCAATGAAATCTGTTTGAAAACTCTTGCCCACCCAGAATTCCTCTCTTCTAAGAAAAAATCGACGCCTATGCCATTGAGGGTGTGAAGTCACTAACCCACAGCGTTCTCAACTATGAAGACACGTGTTTTACCCACGGATGTCAACTAACCTAGTTCTCCTTTTTAACAACGATTCAATATCCGACAACATTGAATCGATATAAAAACGACAATATTGCTAGCCGATGTAAATTAGCACTTCGGATTAACACTTCATCAAAATTAACAACGGGAATTGCAAACAAGACTTACAGCGCTGGTGATCGCAGCTGGATATATTCAATACAACAGTAGTGACTATGATGCGCTGACCTAATTCTGCGTCACTCTTTGATACTACATATTTTCGACATTCAATCCACGATCATTCTATTGCGAAATTAAATAATTGGCTAGAAGAAACTTGCGAAGAAGAAGCGGCCAAACTTGGCCGACGTTGGAGGTAGCACAGGCGGTCATTCAAGCACTACTTAGCGGCCATGGCCACCGGCTGCTTTAAGGCTTGCAACGTATCCTGGTCATCAAAGTTCTCTTTTCTACACGATTTCTACGTTTAGCGACGTTAAAACGATAGGCCGCACATTTGGTTAGCCTTTTCATTCTGTAACTACAATGTAAAAATGAACTGTTAGGCTAACTGGGTTCCTGGAACAAATTTTTGCTGGTAGGGATAACTAGGCTACGGTACCCGATAATTTCCTTTCAATCCAAGCTGTAGGCCACACATTTGTTGATCCAACCTAATCATTTTAACTATTCAAAAGTACTAACTTATAGATATAAACATGATTTTTTTTTGTAACATTTTATTTTTTTTATTTTCCCTTCACATCTTAAATTTTTCTGAAGGTGTTGCGACCGTGCCAAATATCTTTCAACTCAATAACTTACTTTGGTCACAAGCACGTTTTAACGTTCGCGTTTTGTCGCTTCTACCTTAAAAACAACTGAACGGACATGACGAATTCAAGCACGTTTTAGCGTTCGCGTTTTGTCGCTTTTATCTTTGCTATGTTGACGTGTATTGTTTTTGATATGATGGTCAGAAATAAAAACAACTGAACTGACATGACGAATTTTAATTTAATAGTTCAAACATTTTATTTTAATTCCTTTATGCACGTTCAGCGACATTAAAACGATGTGAAAACAGTTAGGCTACGGTACCCGATAATTCCCTTTCAAAAATAAAATTTCAAAAACTCGCCGAATAGGGCACTCGCCGAAAAAGGCTCTCGCCGAATAGGGAACTCGCCGAATCGGGCTAGCCGAATCGGATTAGCCGAATCGGACTCGCCGAAACGGGCCATTCCGTATGAACCCTGGCTACAAGTTGCAAGCATAATGGTGCGACTTTGCTCGTTATTAAACCTAGTCGGAGTTATGACGGAAAACTAAGTTAATCTTCACTCAAGCCTACCACCCGCTTGAATATAGGCTACGGTATATTTTTTACTGACGTTTAGTGTAGTTATTATTTGACTCACTAAAAGTAAACTCAGTCATGTTCGGAAACTTGAATAATTTATTGATAAAGCTTTCGCCGACGCAAACCTGGACTAACAAATAAACGCCGAACACGCGCATTAAAAAACAATGTGATATATTTTTCTGTTCAATATAACATTTTGTGTGAAAAGCATTGCCGGTTTAAGCAGCTTCACTCACGGAAGCCATGACATATTTTTCTGTTCAATATAACATTTTCTGTGAAAAGCATTGCCCTACCTGCCAAGCTAATACAATCTGCAGACTTTACTAGGAATTGTACCTAAATGAACGGGCGCCACAGTGCTCCGCACCTAAATATCCAGACGCCACAGTGTGTGCGCCTGTTTGACCGGCGCCTAACTGTCTGCGCCTAAAAGACTTGCTCCCTACAATAATTACTTGGAGGCAAACTTTTGGCTTGTTTTTGATGATGCTATTTTTTGTAATGCATTATTTGAGCGATGTTCCTTTTGCAACATTGGATCATTCAACGATCTATATTGTTACTTGTTTGAAACTTGGCGCATTCCACGGGTATTGTACAACTTTATAAACTTTTTTATTGACCTTCATGTCTTTTAGATATTTTTTATGACCGAACGAGTCATTATGAGTTTACAACACTCACAAAACATCTTGCCAGTGCTGGTACACTTACTCAGAGCAAAGCGTTTGCCTTTGAATTTCCCCATGTAGAAAAACCATACGAATCGTACTTTGGAAGCAATGTACACTTGCGGTATGCATTATATATACTTTGGTATTTATGATATTGCGGTTTGATCATGCTGGTCAACTTATTTTAAATGTTTCGTTGCCAAATAATAATTTTGCATTACCTTTGGCTTTTGCTGATCGTTGCGTAGAGTCAGTCTAATTATTCTACCATTTCTATATATTTGAATGATAATTATAATTGATACGACATCTTAGTGTATTGACAGCATTCTTACTTTGAACAGATATCTGCTTAAAGTGACTGTGGGAAGGCGTCTGACCGATCTGATTAAAGAACTGGAGTTTGTTGTTCACACTCTCAGTACGTATCCCGATGACAAATGCACCAGCATCAAAATGGAAGTGGGGATTGAGGACTGTCTTCACCTTGAATTCGAATACAATCGTCAGAAGTAGGTTTCACTTTGTAGTGCTTCATGAACGGGTTTGTTGCTGTAATTTTATATTCTATGATGAACATGAGGTAAACCAGTAGTCTACAATACTAATGCTATACCACCCATACAACTGCCAATTGATTGGATGTTGGTGACTGGTGTATTGGTGTAACCTACTTTTATCATTCTAGAGAGCTTGTAATTGTGTGCTGCATTGCATGTAGCTTTGGATTGTGGCTATAGGAAATGTTGGCGTGAAGTTATTGAAACTCTGATGTGCACTACGATTTTGTCCTTTGATCTTGAACAAACTGTGTCAGTCGTATAATGTATCGTATCTTCACTCTTGAGATAAAATTCTAGTCGATTTGTTGTAGATTTCTGCTCAGATATGAATAAGACGTGAGTTTGCCTTACTCGAAGATCTGGACAGTGCTGATCTGAGCTAAACATACTTTTTTATTACTCCCGATTTTGTTTTTGTATGTAAATGTCAGTTTTGTTTTTTTTTCTTGCAGATACCATTTGAATGATGCTATCATTGGAAAGATCTATTTTCTTCTCGTAAGAGTCAAAATCAAGCACATGGAAGTCCACATCATCAAGAGGGAAACCACAGGATCAGGTCCCAGTGTCTTCAATGAAGACGACGTAATAACAAAGTTTGAGATAATGGACGGGGCTCCTGTGAAAGGTAAGTGTGCTGCAGGCATAGGAAATGAAATTTGGTTGCAATTCAGAGATGAAGATGGACAGCCTTTTTCTGGTTGGATGCTATGCGATTGAACTTCTTTTAGCCGTAGATTTAAATACGTTTTCCGTTAGCAGCTGTCACAGGGCACGCAATCATCAAACGATTTCAAGAACCTTTGATTGCACATCAATAGCGAAGTCGTCTTCCACATCTACCCCAAATAGTATGGAATTGTTGCGACGTTTGTCGGTTGCTACAAAAAGACGAAGTCAAAAGTTTGACAAAGTGTTGTTGCATGTGTAAAGTGATTGCACACGAATAGTGTGGAAAGCACTCGATGCAACTTGTAGCCATGCTGGCTAGCTGATTGCAACGGAGTATTCTTAATTTGTTTAGATTTTAGAAGCTAGTCAAGATTTCTACGTGGTAATAAAGATTTTTCAACAGCAAAGGGCAATCACATCACCACTGCTTTGTCATAAAACAAGCCACTTTATAAAAAAGAGGCCTCATCTTCATTAGCAAATAAAAACAATCCCTAATTAGGCAATGTTCTCAAGCTGAAAATTTCTTCCTACGAGGAAGAAATTGAAGTTATAATTTGAGCGCGACGATGTGTCATAGATGTTACTTTTTGAAACTTGCTTCGTATCTGCGAGCTCGATGATGTCATCTCATTGTTAGGATCTAGTCATATTTTTTCTTCCCCGTTTGAAACTACCTTGTATTATTGTTTCAAAATAGTGCAAATAAACTTTTTAACTTGTAAATATCAGAAAGTTGTCACGTTGTTATGCTGCATCTTAGATTAGACTATGCTTATCAGATCGTATTCACACTACGTCACGCAAAGCAGCACACACCTGCCGTGTCATTGCTCTATCCTTTTAAGTTTTTGTCGGTAGCTAAGACCATATAAGCAGTGATTGAAACGACACCTTTTCAGAGCAAGCAATCACATTTACCCCTTACTTTTGTGCAAAACTACAGACACATGTAACGAAAACAATTTACTGGGAAAATGAAAAAGACTATTTTCATAAATGTTCAAAATTGTCAAAAGTAACAGATTTGATACCGGCGTCAACGCCCCAGACACCAAGTAGAATAGTTGACTTGTCTGGGGTAGGGTAAAACATTGTTACTTTTTCATTGTGCCGCTTGCAGGAGAGTCTATCCCCATCCGTTTGTTTTTGGCCGGTTATGGTTTGACCACAACGATGAGAGACATCAACAAGAAGTTCTCTGTCCGATATTTTCTCAACCTCGTCCTCATCGACGAAGAAGATCGAAGATATTTTAAGCAGCAAGTAGGCGTCGCAATTATTTGTGTCATTTTTAGGCAAATATCCTCCTAATTCAAGACTTTTCAATATTGGGTAAATTTACCCTTTGGAAGTAATTTCATTCAAGAGGATAAATTTCCAGGAAAAGGAAAGGTAGAAGGTGTGCCCAGTTTTCATCCGGTGACGTTCCCTTCACCGAGGGTGGCCGGATCCACCTCCACGTGCCGCAATCGCCTTCACACCCTGCCTCTATAATCTATATCGATCCAAAGCATCCTCTCTTGTCAAGCTGGCCTTGCTGCTTTTCTCCTTAAATTGCCGTTTTCACGTTTTCTTGGATTGTCCTTGTTTCCTACGACTATCCACTCGCAACTTCAGCGCTCCTCTCAAAACATCATCTTCATCCCTTCTCAAAACATGTCCGATTGCCCGTACCACTCCATTCGATTTTGTTTGCTTATCAACATTCTCATTCAACCCAAGCAAGTTTATAAGTTTCTCAGTATTCTTTTTGTCCATCGGTTTCACACCACACATTGCCCTCACCTCATAGAATGCATACAAAAATCCTAAATTCTGACATGAAAAAAGCTGGCTGGATCTAAGTGTACCTTCAAAATGTCCGCAAAGGGTAAAAATGTTGCGAATCCCTGTTATGATTTGTAACAGATTATGTTGAGCGTTATTTGCTGACAAACAACGCATCCAACGATTTGTTACTTGATGAGTGAAAGCATGACCACAACTGCCCATTGCATTGCAGGAGATAATTTTATGGCGCAAGGGAAACTTCCATGGACAAGTCGACAATAGCATTGAAGATTCGACACGGCGTTTTTAAATTTTGTTGTAGTTACTAGTTATGTTTCTATAAAATATACGTTTAACTCTTTTTCTCGCTAGCTAGAAGAACCGGTACTGCCGTATGTGATTTGCTGTACTCTCCAGTATATTGGACATTTTCCTTCAGTCATAACTTCAATTGTTTAATGTTTATGCTTTAAATTTTCATTTATCGTGTTACATGCTTCAAACCACACAGTTAAACTGGTTCTATCTTCCATCTAAACATTTTTATTTGCGTTTTGACTACCTGAAACTAATTTACCTTCGTCGGGGAAGCGTTTACTTTTCTATGTTTTGTTTGTCAAACATCGCGTTTGCTGTGATCAGTTCAAAACTTTGATGGCAGTATTTGCGATGTTGTACTCTTGCTTAAGATAGTTGTACTCTGCTTTAAGATCGTATGTGCAATTATGTACCTACTCTGGTGGGCGTTGTTTTCAAAGCGTTTATTGCGTTGTTGTTTTTTGAAGTCTAAGTTTTCAATCATAGTGAGTTTACATTGCTTTATCATCTCCAAACTAGCCAAATATGTAGGCTATCGTATGCTGTATATCCCAGACAGCAAATCAACTGTTTTTTACAACAAACGTTGAATCAATGTAAAACAAGCGTTGATTTGCTGTCTTGAATGGTGTGGTATGGGATAATTAAAGTTTACAGTTTCACAAAGTTCACTTTCCTGAATATCACCACAAATCCGACGCAGAAGACAAGGAAAATTATGAACTTGGCCGAGCTACAGTATTTTAAAACCTCATTCTTATTTTAAACACGAGAGGAAGGTGGGAAATCAAGGGGTCAATAATAAAATGAAAAGCGTTTTTCAAACTAAAAGTAGTCTCAATATGATGGCTGATAGTGATGTTATTGGACACAGTGTAATGGGTGAAGCAGTTAGGAACCCGCAGAAAGGGCTGTAGTAGGCTATATCTTTTTGATGTGATTGGGCACAGTTAAGTGTAGCCAACTGAACATCCAAAGCAATTATTCTACCAAAGCGCAGACATAAAAAGGTTATTCGGCAAATTTTTTTTCAAACATTTCCCTCTTTGTCATCTGCATCTTACGTTTAATCTACCTAAAAAATCGATTTCTTTTTGTGGAAATGGTGTTGCGTTGTGTATGTAGGTCTATGATTTCGGTAGTTATTAAAGAAAGTGTTTCGTTATAGCCACCACAACTAAATCTATCATCAAAATTACATAAATTGCAAACGGTTATTTTGGAAGCCAAAAGATTTAATATAGCCTACGTCAAAATAATTACCTTATGGCTTTAAAATTTTCCATAGCCTATTACCTCATCATATTTACATTCACAAACAACAGAAGTGCCCAGTGGGTTATAACAAGATCGATCTCAAACAGACCCTGACTGTTGAGCAGGCGCTGTTGAGGCCCAAACCACGCAGTAAGTAATGAGGTTTTATAAAAGCCTGGCTGGTTGGTTTTGATTTTTTAATTCTTTATCCTCGGACTGATAATGCCTTGACAGGTTATTCCTGGTAGTTTCGCATACTTGTAAAGGCTTTTGACGCAGGGCCGGTTACCGAGATTGACAGAGTAAAGTTTCCAATAGTTGAAATCTTGTTGCCGGCGAATGAAGAGCAGTTCTTAGGCGCACACCCCGAGAGTCGAACCAGCGCCGCTTTATCTTGAAGCTTCATTGTCTACGAGGTCAAGCGCTCACCAAGTAATCGGGGCGGATTATGATAGCTCATTGTCTATGATGGCAGTGGCGTAGCCAGAAAAAATATTTGGGGGAGGCAAATATTTGATAGATCGAAGAGAACGACATAGTATTTGATTAAAGACATCGCCACCTGATGTGCAGTGGCGTATCCTGGTGGGTTAAGCAAGGGAACTGGTGAGGGGTAGAGCGTGCCGAAGGCACGCGTTTTCTAGGGGGTCGGGGGGCATGCTCACCCGGAAAATTTTTGCAAAATTACACTCAAATAATGGATTATAGCGCTTTCTGGAAACACTTTTAGGGTAATATTTGTATGAAATTTATTAGCAGATAAACAGCTATTAACTTATTAAAGGTAGGTCTTGCACAAAAACTGCGGCTAAAATTAAAGAACACCAAAAACTACACAAAAACCCAACAGAGTAAGCGATTCTGAAATTGCTTCCACAGATTAGTTAAAAGAAGCGTAAATCGCGTAAACTTTGTGCGATTTACGATTTGCAAAATTTATTGGTGTCTTTCTGTGTGTCTAAAACAAGTCCTGGGGGGCGTAAATAGCCAGATGTTTTGGAAAACGATATAAATTTCTACAAGTTTTATTATATTTTCAACAAAGGGCTCAACTTCGGAATCTAAACTTTGAAAATTTGGGGGGGCCATGGCCCCTTTCGCCCCCCCCCCCCTGGCTACGCCTATGTATGATGGCACACCTTAAAGCTATTAGAGAACTACCAAAGTCCAAATACGACTTTTGAGATAAAAAAAGTTAACTACAGTAGAACTCGGTTAATCCGGATCTTCGCCTCTGGTCATCATAAGTTACACCAAATGACATATTTTGGTGATAACTGGTTGCAAGAGTAAGAGCTTGCCCACAGCAATACAATTCCTCCGTCTTCCTGTCACAACCATAACTTGCAATCATTTATTTGTTTCTATTTTATTGAGTCTGAAGTGGGGGTAAAACCTGATTTTTTGTACTCACTTACGAACATCAAGACGGTTAAACTTAAATTCAAAGTACCCTACACATCTCGTAAAGGGCAAAGGCCACCTGGCATCATCTCTCGCTTGTTTTACCAATACTGAATTTTAACACAAGCAGTGGTGCCGAAGTAGGGGGGATGGGAGGATATATCCCCCCCAATATTTTGGCAGCATCCCCCCAATAATTCAGAAAAAAAAATTGCTATTAAGTTGTAGGCCTACTTCGATTTAGTTGTTTGCAGGCATCTCGAATTGCTGTTGTTTTTCTTTTATTGATGTTTGATCACACTTCTAAATTGTCTTGGATTTGACGCTAGTCAATGCGAAGGACTTTCAGTGAAGGTATTAAGGACGAGTTGGACCAGGGCACTGGCCACGGCACTGCAGTAATGAAGAAACTGCAGAAACATATTTGGGACTTGTGCTGATTTTGAAGCCTTAGGCCTATAGAGCAATTTGGTATCACGTGGAAAGGAGAAAAGCTTAATTGACATTGACTCTTGTGAAGAGCTGTTTCAGACCCTGAAAATCACTCGAGAGAAATATCGTAATTTGGAGTGTGAGAACAATTACAAAAATGCAGTTTCACTTCCGGAAAAATTTGCTGCTAATTTTATCACGCCTTTGCAAGCACTACGGCAAAGAAGAGTCCCTGAAAGATAGGTGGAGGCTCGATGGCAGCTACTGCAGACACTCAACTGCATTATAAAATACTTTGCAATCAGTTCATGGACAAAGTTATCTCTGAACTGACCGAACGGTTTGAAAGTTGCCTGAATTCTGATTCGGAAAAGTAGGCCATAAAGAACTTGCACCAATTTTCAAGACCGGCTAAACCTAATTCCTAAAATGGTCAAAAATTATCCAGAGCTGAATAGACAATCGATGAGTTATCAAATTGAAATTGATTCATTTATAAAGGCAACAGGAGCAAAATCTCTGTACGATGCCAAAAGAGCTTAGGCCTACCAGGCATTGTCCGAGTTGGAAAAACCTCTCTAGCCTCAGTGATGGGCATTATCGGCGATAAATTTTTATCGCTTATCGTTATCGCTCAATTATTTTTTCAGTTATCGTTATCGCCAAAGGCAATATTTGATTATCGCCGATAATTAATCGCCGATAAATTTTATTTCGGATTAACACACGTGGAAAGACCATGAAAAGTAATATTTTGACTAGCCACCAAGTTAATGAAACTAAAATTAAAACCATTCTTCTTCAGTGCCTGAAGTGTGTGTGCACAGGTCATTGTCAGGGGAGAGGTCACCCCCCCTGCAGCGACGGCCCTGACAACACAATAATTTTTAGAGTTGCAAATTGCAATGCAATGAAATGCATGCAACAAGTCTCTTGTTGTTTTGCTGCAAGCGGCAATCGCGAGTGAATTTTACAATTAAAATGTAAGCGCACAGGCGGTACACATTCCTTTGAAGCGAAGCGAAAGAAATTGGCAAGTGGTTTGTGAAAGTGTCGCAATACGAGGCCGCTTTTACATCGGAAACATGGTCTTTCGCGCCACCTCACGATCAACTATTTTATTCTTGTGTTTTCTTTTTTCGTTGGAAGTATTAGTTTTTAGTGATTGTCGTAAAAAAATAAAATCTCTCTAGTCAAAACATGAAATTTATTGTTTTAAGCGCATTAAATCTTTAGATGAGTAGATTAACTAAAATTGCAAGAACTTGCCTTGAGACGTGCGGCTACGTCACAAACTCTGTTTAAAAGACAAAATTCACACACAATAGGCTAACAACACAAAGATCGGTTATTTATAGACTGTAAGATTGATTTTTCTAGCTTGGCGATTTAACTTTAATCCAAAAATAATAACCAAATGCGTAAGTGCCATTTAACTTAAAAAGTTAACCCATTTGTGCCGAAAGTAAAAGTACTTAAAAAAAATTTCGGAAAATTTAAATATTGCATAGCCGAATTATGACCTAAAAAACATAGGCCTATCACAATTATTTTTTTCCTAATTGTGTTTGTACTTTTTGAGAAAAAAGCCGTCCTATACATATAAGACGCAAGGCAAATCCGTTATCACATTTCACAAGTTTCTTGTGCGTAGCCTAATGCTTAAGCGTTATCTACGTTTTACTTATCGCTCAAAGTGATAAATGGGAAATGTCTTGTCATGTCATTATTGTCATCAAGCATTTTATTGAAATGAAAGTTCATAAAATATGAAGAAGAAAATTAGCAAAGTAACACAACAGGCGCATCGAATTGCGTGGTAAAATTATGCTAAATACAGTATAACCTTTCTCATTTACCTATGCGACATAGCCTACCTCAATGAAATATTTTTATTCCCAATAATACAGTGCCTATGCTATATTGTAATTCTTATCTTAACAACTCAGCGTTCTGCTATTGCTTTAATGATGGTGTTCACAAAGAAAACAAAAAAAATTATCTGAAATTATCAGTAAATTACGATAATTATGTTATTGTTCTTAAACAAACACGACTAATTTGACAAGCTTGATGGATTTCACAGTATGCACATTTTTACTCCCAATAACGCTTAAGATTACTGATAAATTTTCAAGCATTTTGCGTTTTTTGGAATTTTTTCAATTATTGCTGACTTTGCTGTAAACAGCCCTTTAAGCAGAAACCAAAATACAAAGTTTGGAATTTTTTATGGTATTTTCATTTGATTTAATTATTTTGCCTACTGCACGTAGGCTAAGCGGCAGTGTAACTCAATTGATAAAAGCATCCAACTGGTATCTGAAGGTATAATTGTAAGCACGGCGGTTATCTCAGTGGTTTGATTCTGGATCAAGAGGTTGAAGATTCGATACCTACTGCCGCTGTTGCGATTCTATTCATGCATAACTTACAAAAAGTTTTGTCCCTTTACAGTAGCCTATATTATGTTCAATTTTTCGTCATGTTGATGAAAACAGTTCGTGCTGCATGGGATGGGGCAGCGCTAATCAAGAAAAAAAAAATTATCGTTATCGGACATTATCGGCGATAATTTATCGTTTATCGTTATCGCTTAACTTTTTTTTGATTTATCGTTATCGCTTTAGGCATTTTTCGTTTATCGATTATCGCTTAACTGAAAAATGAGTTATCGCGCCCAACACTGTCTAGCCTTCTCAAATAATCCAACTGATTAAGATCCTCTTAATTTAGTCTGAGCGTAAAACGTATTGACCTGGAATAAATTGCGACCTTAATAAATTAGGTATCGTTGGAAAGCTTAACTCCTCTAGATTAAGATTTTCACTCTCCTCCAATCAGAAACCCTTGGCAAAAAAAGTTATGGCCGTTTTTAAAGCAGCACCTTGCGCCGCAACTGTATTTTTCCTTTTGCACAAGTTTTTAGGCTCATTTTTAACTTTTTTCCCTATGTGTATAAGAAAGAGACAACTCACATTTGATAAAATATTATTTATATTTAAATGACGTCACTCTGATGTCATCAAATTAAAATTGCTTACCTATTACTCTCAGCCCATTGATAATTACAGATCCAATACATTTGTTCTAAAAAATCGTTTTTAGACATAACGGAGCTTCATATAATGATTCAAGGGGGCATTTGACCCCAGGTCCGGTTTAATGACGAAACTAAACGCTACAAGTGGCTAGGCAGTGGTTCCCAACCTTTTTGTTGTCACGGACTCCTTTAGACAAATTATTAATTCTGCGGACCCCTGCCTAAATTTTGCCTGAAACTCAATTAACATACTATTGACTGTTGTAATAATTATGCTACTCAACTACTGTACTGTGTTATATTGCATTGCCGCTATGACTCCTGCGGCAAATATCAGGTTAAACAGTTGCTCATATAAGAAAATGAATGGATTGTTCAAGAAATGTCAGCAGTATTTGAATAGGTGACCCAAAGTGCCATGCCGAAACTTTTTCAACGTAAGCAAATTTAATGAGATGGTTGTTGTTGCCTTTCCTGAACTAAACGACTGAACTGAGGTTGAGTTTTTGACAATGCAACACGCATGTCATCTTCATTCTTCAACGTCCACTGTCCAGGCGATTTCGATGTTGTTTTTATTGTAACAAGAGCTGAGAATCCTGCCTCGCAACAATAATTGCTTGCTTTGCCAAGAATGGGTAGGTTTGCAGTTGTGAGCACCAAAATTCTTCCACAGTTTTTGAATGAAACTCAATGCGCAGGGCCGGATTTAGCCTAAGTGCTGCCCTAGGCAGATGAGAAAAGTGCCGCCCCCCAAAAATGTTTCAATGGTGATTTTCGATTTTTTGATACAACACAGGCGCTTGTTCTCATTTGTCCTCAATGCCGCCATTTTTATAAAACTTCATAAAACTAAAGTTCTTTGGTAAACTAGTCTTGCTTTTTGGCTTGTTTACATACTTTAAGCATCAAGGCAAGTACACAAAATAGCCTGCAACTTTTCCATCAACCTAACATTGACTAAAAACATTTTTTCTAGGCTCCTTTAAATTTACTAACAGTGAAACAAACCGAACAAAGATTAATAAAAGTTGCACAGACAAAGCCTAGTCCTCCATAGCTACTAAGCGAGACAGATAACTAAAAGAAGCGCTAAGCAGCACATATTGTTGAAAACCAATCAAGCGTGAAGTACTCTAGGGGCGATGACTTGCCATACATGACTTGCCGCATTGTTTATAAATGTGTGTGATGTGATAACATATTTATTAATTGCTATATATCTGTTCTGGATTATTATATTCACGTACAGTATTATCAATGTAATATATTCGTATATTTTGCCGCCCCCAATAATTTGCCGCCCTAGGCAGCTGCCTACTGGTAAATCCGGCCCTGTCAATGCGTAATAACTCTTTTGATCTCAAATCAATTAGGTCATCTTTACTGAGATCGTCATCGCCAATGTTGTTCAAGTCAAAAAGAAAAGGACTTCGAATCCATGTTTCAACTTCGTGCGGCAGGTGTTCTAAATTAAAATAACGTTGAAATGAGATTTGCAGGGTTTCAAGTGTGCGCAAAATTTTCTCTCATAGAGATCAAAAGAGTAGGCCTACATTCTCTTTGAGTTTCATCCATCAAGATAAGATCTTCTAACATTGGAAAGTTAGCGGAATTACCTGCTTCCAATCTGCGTTTCCAAACTGGCAACTTGGCTAAAAACGCTTTACAATTTTTCAGCTGCATGAATTAGGCTATAGCCTAATTGTCACACCTGGTCCTTGAATGCCACGATTAACATTGTTAATAGGACCGAAAATATCGGCTAAGTAGGCCATGCCGTATAGAAAACTTTTACTCTCGAACAATTTTGAGAGGGGACTTCCTTTTGCTTTCAAAAGAGTTGATATGAATAGGCCTACCTCATTTTTTCGCTGCTGCAGTCGTTTTTAAACTTCTCTAGATTACTAACGTACCTCAGAATGATACAAAAGTACTTCGTAATCTGACCCTACTTCTTGACAGAGCGCTCCAAAAGTACGGTGGTTTACAGCTCTGCTTTTGATGAAATTAACGACTTTCATGCAATTCGTCAGAATTTTTTTGAGACTTGCTGGTAAAGTTTTTGCTGCTAATTCGTACCTGTGCAAGAAGCAATGGGTAGCCTAACAACCACGCGAGGAGCTTCGTTTTTTACTAAAGCAGCCAATCCGGATTTGTTCCCGAGCATAGCTGGTGGTCCATATAGAACAAAGTTGTTTTTTTTCTAAAATTCATCAAGGTAATCACGGACCCCCAGGTTGGGAACCACTGGGCTAGAGTAGCCCATATAATGGGCATTATACAAAAAATGCGAAAATTTTTAAAACTTTACTTCAATAATTATGCCGTGGAGTGTTTTTGTTTTATTATCTTTATCCAGCATTGCGAGAAAGCGGACTTGAGCGCTATGCATCGGTGTACGCCTTCCGACGTACACCTGACTAGAGATGTAAATGCAAAAAAAACGAACCGTTTTTTTTTTTTAAAAAAAACGTGTTTTTTTTCAAAAAAAACTTGAGCCAAAAAAAACACTCGTTTTTTGGTTTTTTTTCATATTTTTCTGAAAAAGTTGCAATTTTTTTGCAATTTACAGCTTAGTTTCATTATAGTGCTCTTGAAAAACATTAAATTACTAAAAATAGTTTTATTGGTGTGCTGAAATTCCTAAGTGTTTGTGTTTGGCAGCATATGTTCTTGCATAGTCCTATGAGGACCTATGTTGTTTCGCTTTCTTCTTCATTCTCTGGCATGTTTGTGGCAGTAGACCTGACAAACATTGAATTAATGAAATTTGATACATGACATAATGTAGATGAGTTAATTTCTTTTTCCTTTTATGGAAGTTAGCCTATGATGTTAGTATACTGTGGTACTGGTTATTCTTGTACACACTCAATGGGTTGACGAAATTTTGACAAAACAAGGTGGCAGTATTCAGTACACACATTTACCTTGTTTGTGGACGTGGTAATTTACTAATGCAAGCTATTGCCAATAGCTTGTTTAAACATGTTTTGTAACTGATAGCTTGCCAACGATGTATATGCTTTATAAATGTTGAAACAGAAGTATTCTTTTCGTGTGTTGTAAGATCTTGGATTGGACACTTCGTCATTGATGCTTCTTGCAGATTATTTGGGACATATAATGCAAGAGACCTTATCACTGATATTTTTAGCTGTCAAAAGTTAGTGCATTTGTCAGAAAAGGTTTAGGTTAATGTTCCTTTCAAATGCCCACCACCCATGTTGACTATTGCTAGTAGCCTAACTACCATTCTACCAACCTTGAATGAAGAAATTTTTCCTTTAAAGTGGAGTTTTTCAGCACTGCTCAGTGTTCACATAGTGAATAAATGCTTTATAATGCTTTTCCTGACAAGAATAAAGTTTTACCCATATTCCCACAATGCAGGATAAAGATACAAAACAAACATCAAAGATGAAAACTTATTTTATTTGAGAACTAGGCCTACTGTTTTTTGAGATAAAAAGAAATTGACCTCTTGTCGTTACGCACCAATAAAACCATGATGCAAACTTTAATTTTTTTTTATTGGGCAGAGGAAAGATTGACGAAAAGTTAGGCAAAAACAAAAAAGTGATAAAGTCTCAAAGTTCTGCAAACTAGTTCAAATTGGATGGATTAAGTGCAACCAATAACCATACTTCTTTTAAACATGTCTATGACAGCACAATGGTGTGATTAAGGGAAAACAAACATGACTATGACGTCACAAAGGATTATTGAATCTCTTCAGGGAAAATAAACAAACATCAAAACGTTTCCATCTTTCACTACATTTAAATGTGATTTGGGCTAAAAGTTGGGACTTTAGCACTACACTGCTTTTGCCAAACTTGTCATCAATCTTTCTTCTACCCAATTATTTTTTTTTTTAATTTACGCACCATGGTTTTATTGGTGCGTAACGACAAGAGGTTAATTTCTTTTTAGCTCAAAAAGTAGTAGCCAAAACTTGTTTTAATATTCATAAACAGATAGCCCACCCCATAAAACATGGGGGTAGAGCTAAAACTTATGTAAATATGTTGAGCGGTTCTTGAGATATGGCCGTTTTTCTATTGCTCCTTATCTATAAAGCCACTTAGTGGCTAAGGTTATTTCACTTATAACTCGAGAACCGCTTGTGTGATTTTCATCACGTTTGCACCAAATGCACATCAACTGGAACAATCTCTTGACGTTGTATTGGTAATGGTGTGCTGGTGAAAAGTGCCTTTGTGAAGTAGAGAAACAGGACCCTGACCACCTGGTCCTAACGTAACATGCCCATTAACCAAAATCCCAGGTGGCTTCGAAACTGTACACGAGTGTGGTACTGCATTTAACAACTGGCTGAACCAAATTACAGACAATACTTGAGATGTGCCAACCATAGGACACTGTGTTACTATTTGAGACGATGAGAAACCTTTATGGCTTGTGTGTTGAGACTTGAGAGACATATTGTCTCATTTGAAAGATGTTATACGAGTTATGAGACTATTTTTTTGTTGAAAGAGACGCTATTGCAATGAGTTTACCCTAATTGCTGCATATTGTGACATTTAATGTCAAAATAGGTAAAAAAAACAAAAAAAACGAATAAAAAACAAAAAAAACGATAAAAAACAAAAAAAACGAGCTCGTTTTTTTTAAAAACAAAAAAAACCGTTTTTTTACATCTCTACACCTGACCCACGCTGCAGCCGACTGCAAGGTTTGTTTCCGGTTGTCTACTCTACTTATGACTTAAATTTGGTACTACCCATTACTCGAAATCGATCACTGGGTAATTATCGTAAAGTTTCTTGCCCAGAAAAACAACAGCAAGTGCGGGTGGCTGGAGTCGAACATGCAGGCTCTCGACTGCGAGCCCAACGCGCTAACCACTCGGCCACTGCTGCCAGTGCTCAAGGCGTGTAACTAACTATTGTTCTTGTCGACGGTGAAAATTCGACTCACACTGCTAGTGGACTGGATATGCCATGTCTGAGGAGTACAGCTCAACTATCCAGTGGAATCTTTCGGGTAGCCCAAATTTGGGCAATAGGCTACACAAATAATAATATTTATTGCATCAGACAAAGCTGTCAATATACAAAACAAAGAAATAATGCACAAACTGCAAATGCACAAATAACGAACAACAACAACGAAATAATACACAAACTGCAAATGCACAAAATCTCACTAAATAGGCTATCTAATGTTACAAGTTTACAGACAATGGTACGGTAGTGTTGCAAGTTAGAAGAACTGAAAGTATTCAGAACGATAAAAACAATCAGATGACATGGCAGCCATCAAAACTAGATATCAGCATACATAGAATTATTATAATGAAGACGATAATTTGATATACGATGGCAATCGGACCTCATCAGGGAGGCAACAATAGAGTTAGACGATACTTCGCATCTTCCAACAAAAGAAAAAACATATTTTCGAAGTAATGCATCAAATGTTATGATGTTGCACAAGACTTGATGTTCACGTACGCTATAGTGTTGACAAATTGTGTATAATTCTAAATGCATTATTGAAGGCAACACGCAGGCGATTAATGTTACGTTGATGATAATTTTCCCACAGATGACATGCAAACATTGGAGTACAATATGAACGGAATAGAACATTTTTAATATCACTGGAGCACTAGTAAAGTTTTGATTTTAATTTGTTGGCAGAACAGATCATTTATTGAAACATGATCAAAATGTCGCAATCCTCAGGGCAGTCTTCTTGTACATAACTGAGATTGCAACAAGTTTCCCCACGACACTCTCCACATGCTGTTACGCACTTTAAGCCATGTTTTCTGCAGCTGCAAGACATTGTACCACATTGATTTTTTGTTCCTTCTTTGCATTTGCATCGTACAACGTTCAATAGCCATTCTGGTGCCGGATCTAAATTGGCCTTTATTGGCATAACTGCACCTGCTGCGTCAGCTTTCCATCCCCATTGTGCGAGATTTAAGATTTCAGTGTCAAGATGCTTCCACTGACATACCTGAAGCAACAGTTTTATATCAACTTAGATAAATCAAGTCTTGCTGCCATAAAATTTTTGATTTGTAGTACACCACATGTTTATGCTAGTCATATTATAACGCAAGTTGTTTTGCTATAACTTGCATCTTTTCCTTACAGCAGTTTAATAGCGCAATTTGCTGTAATATTTTGAAGTTACCGACAATAAACAATTCTTGAAAAATATCTTCAAGTGGTATAATCTATAGAGCAAAGACGCTTTTATACTAAATGATTACCGGTATTGTGTTACAATACCATTAGGCTACGCACTATTATTTCACCTGCAAATGTACTCTGAAGGAATGAAAACGAATTGCAGCTTCAGTGAGTGGCAATCTTTCAGGATGAACAGTGGAAGCTGTTGCAACCATCTGCATGTACTTGACGTACCGTAGTTGGCCAAGTGAATCGGCAGGTTTTGCACTAAAGCTTGATGGATCAACAAAATATAGCATTACTATCGGTGAATCTCATTCAGACTGGTAGGCTACTCAGCAACATTTTCATTTCTTCTTATTTAATTAACTGTGCACCAATACAGTCCCAGTAACTAACCTTTTCAATAACAAATCTCTTCCAGCATCAGCTATTTGCTCAGGTGTAGAATCTAATCTCCCAAATACATCAGCAGATTGTTGAAATTCTTCCTTCTTCAGGTAATTGAACATCTTTAGCTTTCCTAAGCAACAAGACAGATGACATAATTAATCATTGTCACCAAATAATGTGTGCATACACTCCATACACTGGCATTCCAAATAAAAGTATTACAATATTAGAATAATATTGAGTGGATTTGGTAATGACTGCCATCTGAATTCTTGCATATCTTTTAAAAGCTGATCAGAAAATGGTAAAAATGTACTTTCAGACAAGCATGGTAAGCAGTTCAGGAATATATAAAACACTGTAACAAACACTATATATAAAACACTGAAAGCAAGATTAAAATGTACTGCTACCAAAGCTGATTAATTTATACTGGTACCTTGTTGATATATTGCAGAAGTTGTATCACATCCACTCCAAGCATAAGCAAACAGCAAGTAATTTTTGACACACCTCATGCACCTTACAACTACTTTCGCTCTCTTCTTTTTCTTTTAGATATTGATAAAGATGACTGTCACCAATGTTTTGTGCATAGCTGATTAATGTCTTCAGTCCACCTCGTTTCACTTCTTGTAGCTTCGATAAATTATGAGATTGGCATTTGATGCATAAACTTTCATTAGCCTATAAAAAGCTTGATTCTGATTTTCCATTATTCAATTATCTCCATAACATCTGAAAACTAGTCTATCAATTCTAACTGTTTAATAAACTAAGCTATACAACTTAGAAATCATTACCGGTATTTCATAAAAATCTTTAAAGCTGTAAAGAGAGAAAACTAACATCAGACCTGGGAAAAAAATGGCCACACAGAACATTTGCTCTTTCAAAATTAATCTATATCTGAATATGTTATAGCCTTTACAGGTGGTCTCAGAATTAACAAGAACCATAGCTCCTACTGGTAGGCTGGCCTCCTTATTTAACTGATAGTGTGTGCAATTATCAGAAAACGTATTGTTGCATGGATACCATTATAAGCTACCAGGTCTCAATAAACACCCTTCCTTTGTCAGTTTGTGCACCAGTGCACTGGTAACAGTGGTCTACTACTACTACCATACTGCATTCATTGGTACAAATACTTCACACCTGCATGCAATGCCATTTAAAATCCAAGATGTTAAATGAAAGACAACTCAACTAAATGAACAACAGAAAATTCAAAAATTTAACATATGCTAGAGATGATAAGACAATTAAGACATTCTGCATGTAAAGTACATTTAGACCTGTTTCCTTTAACTTTCATCATAGCCCAGCATACCGTACTGTACACTGTTATAGGCCTAGTGCACCTGTGTATCGCCTGCTGCCCGGTACCGTATCTAACGTTTTGACTTCTGTTGCAAACCAAATTAAATGAATAACCTGACATAACTTACTGTACCGATAGTGGTGTTCTTGCAAACAGTTCCCAAAACAAATTAAACTACGGTAGACTTGCCTGGTACGGTACTCAGTTCTGTGATATTTAGGCTAGTATTATACTGCAGCCAGTGCAGAGCGGTAGATCAAGTATCTTTGCTGTCCCAAACCTACTCACTACTGCCTAGTTACTTACAAGCCTCATGGCTATTTTTTTTTCTTTTTGCGCAACGCTCAGAGTTCAAGATGGATGCCACTACATGGCTAATAAGCTGGTCACTGGTCAGTGGTCACCGCCCACCCGAGCAACTTCGACTGCCAGAATTTTACACGCCTTGCTGTTTCTGCTGAAAACATAGCTAGATTAGCTGCGCCACTAGCGGCGCAAGGTGTTTAGAGAAAACGCTTAGAGAAAATAATCAATCAATCAATCATTTTATTTTTCGTCATTAACGCGTCCGGGACGAAAAAGATACTAACTACAAAAATCGATATAAACCTGCTTAAAAAGCGGCCACAACTTTTTTTGTCAAGGGTCCCTGGTTGGAGAAGAGTGATAATCCTAAACTGGAGGAATTAAGCTTTCCAACGATACCAAATTTGTTAAGGTCGCAATTTATTCCAGGTGGCCCTATATTTTCGCATTTTACGCTCAGACTAATTTGCCCGGTAAGCTCTGCTGCTTGTGAGAGGTCATTTTCCAATCTTCGTAGATTGAAAACCTGGCTGAGAAATACTTTGGGACAGGAAAGGTTGAATGCTAGCATATTTTGCAACATTCACCAAAATATTCTTAATGACATCAGCATAAATGACAGTGCTAATGAGTTTTCAATGCGCACTACCGTAACACGCAATAGGCTATGTTCGGTTGTAACAAGTTCTTGTGATGTGTTTAGAAGTTAGTATCTTTGTCATCAATTTGAAGATGTTCTTCTGTAGCTACGATTGTTTTCAGTCTCCTGACTAGTGAGTCTAGTGACTTTTGTCCTAGAGTGCACTGAGTGTAGTGATTCTAGTGAAGGAGAGGGCAAGAAGAAAAGTATAACTTTTGTTTTTTTTGGAAAAACTAAGTAGGGCCTATTCATTGGAAGGTCATAGGTTCGAATCCCGCTGGAGGTACCAATTTTTCTTAGCTTGTTTCTTAATCTTGCAGCAGTCATTTACAAGAGCACTGGTAGAGCTTTTATTTTCATGATTCCTTGTCTGTAGGCCTATATTATGCTGTTTAGCAGCTAATTTACCGAGGTCCGGTGATTGTTTAATAAACTTAATAGCAGTACCACTAAAATAGTGTATAAAAGTACCAATGTATCTCCCCCAATGTCCAAAATCGTCTAAAATTTGATAAAATTTTGGTTTATTCCCCCCAATCCTCAACTAACTTCGGCACCACTGAACACAATTAAGGTAAATGGTTGTTCTTTGCGGTCGGGCAGGCCATTCTGGGGAGGGACCCAGTAACAATGAGGCTAAGTCAGTTCGAGAGGCCCGGCATCTTAGACGGGATATTTTGACTCAAATTGGGGAACTTTCTGTAGCCCTAGGTTCTTTGAGTGATAAGCAGGAAATGTTAATTTTTAGATCTAAGTTCTCTACTTTGGAAGAGGATTTACGGCATTTCCATGCTCTTTTGACTAAAATTTTTAACTCTGCAATCTTGGCAGAACTTCGTGATAGGGTAGATCTCGAATTTAACTCGTTAAAAAATAACTTCGAAGAAAAAGTAAGAGAGTTCTCAGATATGTTGGACGCTGACATACATCCTGAGGATAGCGCTTCAAATGTAAGCACTAGGATGTCTGAGAGCTCGTCACAGATAGTTGCACAAATTAACCTACAGCTCAGAAGAGAGGAGCTCCAGATTCAAGCTGAGGCCGAAGCAAGAGCAGCTGAGGCCATCGCGAGAGCTGAGGCCATAAGAGTTGAGGCCGCACGAGCAGAGGCTGCCGCGAGAGCTGAGGCCGAAGCGAGAATCTTCTCGGTTCAATCTCGGTTAAATTTAGATAACCTTTTCCAGACACCTGTTCAATCCGTAAGTGGTCCAGTCCAATCCACACGGTTTCCAGCTGTTTCAGGAGGTCTCGGGGCCGCGGCTAAGGGTCTTCCGAAGGCTGTAGAGCCAAGGCCTGCGAATTACAACAGAACTCCTCCCCCAGAGCGTACAGGTCACGGGGCCGCCATTAGCAGTAATGCTTTGCCCTCTTCACAGTTTTCTGCGCCGCTAGGGTTTAATCGCCCAGCTACACGTAATTTGGGTGGTTGTGAGAGGCGTGTCGCGTCTACTGATTTTAACGTTTGTGAGAATCTTGATCGTGCTGTGCACGTGACTGAGCCCCCTCAGCCCCTTAAGGGATATAGCTTGTCTTCTCCCGCTAAATCGAGTTCTCAACAGCAGGATTGCTTTTTTGAATACCAAAATAGTAGGACGTTTTTCGATAAGGCGGCCTTGATTGGTTACGATGGTAATAATATGCCATTTATCTTCTTTAAAAATCGTGTTACGGCCTTAATGGCAGCTTCTCCCTTTAAAGGAACTCGTTTGACTTTGTTACAAGCAGCTTGTGTTAGGACAGCTGCTCAAACGATTGCTAATTTGGTTTCGGACACTCCTGGCTTGTCAGAGGAAGACAGGATAGAAATGTCGTTAGATCGCTTGTCTCAACGTTTTGGAGTTCGTGGAGGTCTTTTCGCCGAACCGGAAATTAGAAAGTATCGCTATGGTAGCAAATTGACTTCGATCTTTTCCAGTGATTTGAAAGAGTTTAAAGATGAATTGTCGCAGTGTCTGCTTTACGCGCAAGCTTATGGTCAGCGCGACAAATTAGAAGGACGTTTTGTTTTGGATTTGGCTAAGCGACTCCCGTTTGACGCTAAGCAGCGTTATCTTGACTTTTTAGGTGATCAGTATGGTGGCACTGATGAGCCTACTTTTCAGAGTTTGTTCGATTTTGTAGTACGGGAGGAAACGCGCAAGTCGACTGATTTTAGCATTATGCTAATGGGCGATTCTGGTGAGTCGCAGCAATTTAAAAAGTTTGGCAAAGGAAAATTGCCTTCTTGTCCGGTTAGGCAGACGTCGGTAAAACCCCATGATAATGTGATTTCAAGGAGTTCACAGTACTCGACTGCTGTTGGCGCACCGCGCGGTGGTGTGGCCAGACGTAGTGACATACCGGCATGTTTTTATTGTTCGTCACGTGGTCAAGTTGAATATCATTTTTTGTCTAATTGTAAAGAATTTTTGCGCTTGACACCTAAAGATCGGAGAGATGCCATTGTGAAAGCTGGCAAATGCTTGAATTGTTTGCGCCAGCATATGGTTAGGGATTGCGTTCATGCAAATAACTGTCGTAAGTGTGGGCCTAACAACGATAGGAAACACTATTTTCTTCTGCATGATTTTTATGTGACGTCACATGATTCTCTGGATTCGATCTGCAAAGGTGATGCTGGTGCCAGAGTTCCTGTGCGTAATGTTAAGATTGGAAATGTTAAAGCAGCTTTTAACCGCGTTACTGCTGCTCGTGTTTTGAATCCAATGACTGGCAAATCGAAGTTGGTGTATTGTCAGCATGATCCTGGTTCGCAGTTGACGTTGGTTTCGAGTGATTTGGTGTGCGAACTTGGTCTTAAACCGTATGATAAAGCGTCGTTTAAAATGGATACCCTGGCTGGTCAGAAACCTACTTGTGCCAACCTTGTTAAACTCAACATCCAGTCGTTAGAGACAGATGAACTGTTTTGTGATATAACTTCGGTGGTTAACCCAGCTTGGGCTGACGATGTTAAAACTTTACCGCATAAACAAGATTTAAGTGGTTTCCGTCATTTTCATGACGTGAATATGTTTCATTTGAATGATTGTAGTACTGTAGATGTACTGATTGGCAACGACAACGCTTATTTGATGTGGGCAAAAGAAGAACGTGTTGGTGAAAATCGTAGTGAACCGCATGCTTTACTCACTCCTCTCGGTTGGTTGGCTTGTGGTGGTAAGTCACCCTTAGTTGAAAGCGTTGCAAATGTGTGCAGAGTGCAGACGTCTTCAGAGTCGGATGTCATCTCTGGCTTTCAGCGTAAAATTGAGTGTCGTGATATGGAAATAGCAGACCTGAACAAAGTCATTCAGGATTTGACCTTGCAAAATGAAACCTGTGAATTGTCTCGCAATGACATTTTGGCTAGAGAACTTGTTTCTTCTTCGTCGTATGAGCTGTTCTTCTGGACTATATGTTTGGGCATGATGTCATCAGCCACTCGACAGTCTCGTCATTCAGGGCCTTCAGTCCAGGAGCTCCATGTGGTGGTTGATGGATTGGGCAGTCATGGACGACATGATCTACTGTCTGGTCTGTGGCGCCACACTCGCATCCCGGTGAGGGAGCCAGGCCCCATTTGCACATGTCTGAACGAAAGCGACCGACGCCGGTTCGTAGGCGGTTAAGCCGGACCCACGCAAGTCTTGCGAGGGACATTCCCGGAGGATGGGGATCGACGTCGGGTAGGAAATCACGGAGTCGGGAAGTGTTGTTTTGCCACTCCATGTTCCATGTGTAGTTCGTCCAGTGTGCCGCACTTATTCCAAGATCTTCAACGTTGTTCAGAAGCTGTCGTGCGGCGGGCACAAATGGGCGTCTTGATTTCAGTCGCTGCTGTCCTCCAGGTAGGCGCTGGAATGTACTGTGGAGGAGGTGGTCGGGGTTCAGTGCGCGACGAGCAAGGGAAATCATGGCTCCTTTACGGCGAAGCTCAGCAGGTTGGATGCCTGCAAGGATGGGAAGGCAATCCGTTGGAGTGGGACGCAGGCATCCAGTCACAGTGCGTAGTGCGTCATTGATGGCGGTGTCAATGTGGCGGGTGTGAGAGCTGCGGCACCACACTGGTGCGCAGTACTCAGCGGTAGAATGGACAAGGGCCAAGGTAGCTGTGCGAAGGGTTTTCGCATCAGCTCCCCAGCCGGAACCCGCCAGCCGCCTCAAAAGTGCAACGCGCGCAGATAGTTTTTTGCGCAGTGACTCTAGGTGTCGTCGGTACGTGAGTGACCTGTCCAGGGTTACGCCGAGGTAGGTGGGTTCGGCGCAGTAGGGTAGGTGTTCGTCATCGGTGGTAATGTTGATCTCACGTTTTGCTTCCTTGTTGTTTAGGTGGAAGGCCGCCGACACTGTCTTTGCCTTGCTGAGCTGTAGCTTCCATTTCTGGAGATATGTTGATATAGTTGACATGTCCTGGCTTAGGTTCCTCTCCATTGACTGCCAATCTCCGGCTGGATGCAGGAGAGCCAGATCGTCTGCATAAGCATACTTCCTGGAGATGGTGTCAGGCAGGTCATAGATGTAAGTGTTAAAGAGGAGGGGAGCCAGGACAGAGCCCTGTGGGACGCCGTTCCTGAGTCGACGTAGTCTACTTCGTCGGCCGCTACCGGTGGAAAGGGTAAAGCTGCGGTTTTGCACAAGTTCCATAATCATATGGACCATGTGCCTGTCAGGAAGGAGACGGAGTAGTTTGCAGGTAAGGCCGCTGTGCCATACAGTGTCGTAGGCAGCCGTGAGATCGACAAACACGGCGCCAGCCTTCTTTTTTGCCGAGAAGCTGTCCTCGATGTCTTGGGTCATCAGAGTGACCTGGTCTACAGTTGATCTTCCGTGGCGAAAGCCGGCTTGTTCCCGAGGGAGCTGAGGGTCTATTATCGGTTCGACACGGGCGTAGATAAGTCTTTCGAGTATCTTGAAGGGGATACAGAGCAGAAAGATGGGGCGATAGCTCTTCGGATCCCCTGGGGGCTTCTTCGGCTTTGGGACTGCAACCACTAGGGCTCTTCTCCAGATTCTTGGGATGCGCAGGTGACGCAAGCAGCAGGAAAGGAATTCTTTTAACCAGGACCTCATAGAGGGGGCAGTTTGGAGTATTAGTTCCGGGCATAGGTGGTCAAGGCCCGGGGATTTGCCTGGCTTTAGGTGCTGGAGGGCGGAGGCAAATTCTTCTGGGGTAAACTCACCAGAGATGTTGCCCTCGACAGGTGTTGGGACCTTCCAGAGGTTCGTCATTTCCTTGAGGACGGACTTGTCTGATTCACGGTCTCTCGTTCTGTGCACTCCATTTTTCACAAGTTGTGAGGCGATGGCATTTGCTGAAATGGGGCATTGGCGACGAGAGGCACGTGATCTGCCAGTGAGGTTGTTGAGTGTACTCCAAGCTGTGCGGCTGGAGTGCGTGAAGTCGATTGAGTCTATGGCTTCTGTCCAGCGCTTCTTCCTCTTTGAATCCAATCTTGCCAGCAGGGCTGTTGCTGAGTTGGTGGTGGCGGTACCCTGGGGGGAACGGAGGAAGTCGCGGTAAAGCCTGTCGCACTCCACATCCCAGCAAGGTATGTAGTTTTTCCGTCGACCTCGCGGGATGGAGTCTTTTGCCGCAGATATGATTGCATCACAAAAGTCCTGGTAGGCTTCATCCACTTTGATGGTGTGTGGGGGTGGGAGGTACTGCGTAGCTTCGTTTGTGAGGAAGCTGTAGTATTCCCAATCGGCCTTTCTGAAGTTCCATCGCTTGACAGGCTTGCTCGGAATAGGTGTGGCAAGCAAGGGGGCCGTGATTAGCGAGGGTCGGTGTTGAGACCTTGGGAACTTCTCTAACACACGTCTGTCCGGCTGGCGATCATCGGGGTCATCACTTGCGAAAGCCAGGTCTGGGTTCGTGCCAGTGTTCCAACGACCGGAGTGGAAGCTCGGTGCGCCCTTAGGATCGTATAAGAGGGCGAGGTTGTTGTTGGTTGCCCAAGCGGCCAGACTATCTCCGTCGTTGTTGATGGAGTTGTACCCCCAGTCAGTGTGGTGGCAGTTAAACTACAGAGAACTTGTTGAACCGAATATTGAGTTGAAAGATGGTCGATTTGAGATACCTGTACCGTTGAAGGAAGATATTGATTTACCTAACAATTTTGTGTTGGCGTCAGATAGAGCTGCTGCTTTAAGGAAGAAGGCTTTAAAACAACCTGAACATTGTGATTTCCTTACTGACACCATGAAGGATCTTAAATCTAATGGCTATATTGAGCGTGCTGGTGAAGCAGAAAATGTAAAGGGATTCGAATGGTATTTACCTTATTTTGTTACGTCACAGTACTGCGTACGTGAGTTTGAGATATTGATATCTATTCTGGTCATTCATTTTAAAATTGTTGCTTGAAGAGGTTGGTCGCATGCTTAACTGGTTTGCTTAGTGCTTGTCAGCTGGACGAAAATTTCCGTCTTTTATCCAAGTAATCTGTTCTGTAGTGACAAGTTTTAGTGGTGTACGGCGTTGCATCTCATTTTCGACAGCCAGGTGGCTAATTTTACAGAAATACAATTTTGAATAGACGTTTCAAAGGAGTGTTTCTTTTTCGGTCATTACATGCAGACGAACGGATTCGGGAATCTTATGTTACAATTTTCCCACGAAGAGATTATGGTTTACCGCTGTGACCAATGGTCTCTCCACATACAACGGCAGCGATAACTGCGAGTGAAACATCTGGGTCTGCAGGCCAAGTTAAGGCGAGCAAAAAAACAACGAAAATTCAACTTCATCACAATTAAGTTACAAATCAAGAGAACAATTGACGCGTCGGAACATTGCGGCCCTTAGTTATAGCACATAATTATT
Organism: Aplidium turbinatum; assembly: GCF_918807975.1. Lineage (NCBI taxonomy): Eukaryota > Metazoa > Chordata > Ascidiacea > Aplousobranchia > Polyclinidae > Aplidium > Aplidium turbinatum. The sequence goes on along the minus strand of NC_137476.1, from coordinate 21,185,658 downwards.
GAGTCACATCAAAGCTACACAACAGTCGGTGACTCTCCTGCTATAACGGCGCAATACTTACACGAATAATATCTAGAGCAATTGCATGAGACACACAGTAGCAAAAAGCACTAAACAGTATCCAACTAGCTACTTATATATATAATGACGCAAAGCACTGAGTCCGCTATAGAGCATACGCTACTAGGACATGTTGTCGAGTTAGGCATATTGGCGTCCTGCGGATAACACATAGAAAGACGCAGGTTTAAACAGATTTGCGTGATACATATCCACAATATTCACTACAAATTTAAATGAAAGGCAAGGGTGGTACAGATGCCTTCACGACACCCGCTGACAACAGACCAGGGAGAGGGCCGGGTCCAGAATCGCAGTCAAGCATTCGCTACTGGCCAAGATACACGGCTGTAGACACTTTTAAGGAAATTTGAATTTATCTGACGCAGCGTAGTCAACCAAATCGACAGTAAAGTTTTCGCGCATTGTTGAAGTGGTGTTTTCGGAAAATTATTTCATTCACTGGGTGTCGCTAAATGGACAGTAGTCTTTAATCGTGGCGCGCTCAAACCTAGAGTTGAAACATCGTTGCTTGACGTGTGTTCATCCTCCGTGCTATCAAACCGAAGTTTAGAGAACTTCCAATCACTTGCCTTGTAGGCCTAAATATTTTTCTGTAATCTTAGGCATTTGCAATTACAGGATATTGAACGGAAGATATCTTCCTAGCTGGCTATAGTAAGATTGTTGACATTGACAGTAGTCTCTTACTCCATGCTCTCGGCTTGGGGTTGAAAGTCGATAGTGTCATTTTACCTCTCAAGTATCCAAGTCTATCTGGAAGAAACCCCGACCGTAGTCGAAATGTTTTATTATGCGTGGAAACCCTGGTGCAACTCGCAAATTGTATTTGTTTTGGTTACACCAGGGCTGTTAGCATTCGCTTGGGTTATTAGCGGCATTGTCTGTCATTCAGTGTTTGGAACGTTTCAACAAAGCCTTGCAAGGTTGCGCGTTGACTGTGGCTGGCATGCTTGAAGGTGCTGAACTTTGTAGTGCTGAACTCCGACGTGTACGCAGTGAAGAAGAATTTCATCTTGTCTTTGTAAATGCTGAGAGGCTAATGGAGGATTGCAACCTTGAGTCATTGAAACTGTCACGTCCCCAAAAAGATCTCAAATCGTCTTCAGCATGGACATGGCTATGGTCAACCTCCTCAACTTCAAACACCAGAGACGAAATATAGGTCAGAGTATTTTGCAGTCACTGACAGCGCGCTTCTGAGAGCATTTTCAACAAAATGTGGGTATGAATATTCCTGTAAAATGGTGCTGTCCGGTGGCATAGCAAACGGATAAGATCATGTTTTCTTTGGCATTTTTCGGAAATAAAGCTAAGTCTCTTTGTTTTCTTGTTGCTAATTCCTGGCTGAGATGTTTGAATGTTTGGTATTGCAGTTTTGTTTAAAATTAGGCAATTTTTTTAGACTGAAAGCATCATTCTCAAGCATAAAGAGACTGAAAGCATCATTCTCAATATCTTGACGTCACACGCGTGCCAAAGGGGGGGTTGTAACCCCCAAACCCCCTCCCCCCCCCCCCCTTCTGCTACTGACTATTTCAAGTCGACCGATCTTAAGCACTACAAAAGCACTTTTTAGTGGAAAGCTACGATCGCATGTGGTAGACGATTATCCTGAGTTCTCTGACACAGAGTCCCTTGCACAAGAACTATGTTTCTTTCGAAAGCAGTACAATGTAAAGTCGGTGGAAGATTTCGAATGATATTCAAGAAGATGACATCCGCAGTTCGGCAAATGTTTCCGCAAGTAGAACTTTTTGTACGACTTTTGCTCATTTCACCAGCCAGCTCGTGTTCTGCTGAAAGGTCATTTTCAACTATGCGACGTGTCAAAACTTGGTTAAGATCGACCATGACACAGGAACGGCTATATCATGCAATGATCTGCCATGTGCACTACAAGGTTTTGAATTCGATCAACCTCCATGACCTCTCCAAGGACTTCGTTTTGAATACGCCTGAGACTCGTTGCCGAGTGTTTCGACGTCTGCTGGCCAATGCAGACACTGACAATTAAAATATATATGCATCTCATTAGACTTGTACCTACCGCATTTCTTTGTTTGTCAGAACAGACCCCCGATCTTACTAGCTCGCTTCGCTCGTCGCTCCTTCCTACCTTTCTTAGTAAATTTCCTCACCAATTTTAGAGAGCGATCAGCGCCCATGTAGTCATCCCGTTTTACGATAATTACAGTTAAGAAAACTGTTCTCACAAGCTTATTCAATGCGTTATTTCGTTATTGTTTTCGTACAGGTATCTCAAATACGTACGTTACAATCAGAGGACTTCTTTTACTTTAGTCGCGGTTGCACGTTAGCAACCGACATTTTGAAAGAAAAAATCATCTATTGAAACCAAAAAAGGATTATTTGCGAAAATGAAACGTAATCAGACGTTGAAACAATGTAAAAAAGACCAATTTCGAGAGCTGGGTTAACTTACACAATACACAATAGGTTACCGGTATGACAAACAAAACTCAAGTCTCGGACAGAGAAGAATCATTGTTCTGTAAAAGTAAACCTTTACAAAAGTTGTGTTTTCTGACAAAACAAGACTTTCTCCAATGAGTCTCAAAAAATTTAATTCTAAGGTTTTGTTGTGATGTCCAGCATAATCACTTCAACAACTGAAGCAAAAGTCACGTGATATATGGTACTCTCATGGTTTTCAATCAATAATTTATCAGCTAGGCGGAAAATTACGTCACAATGCAAAGACACTTTCTACCCTTCTCATTCTCTGCTAGGTGATGAAATGCATGGCGGTTCGATATTATGAAAACACTTTGTTTCGTTTTATAGAAGCATTTTGTATTTTGCGTATGAACTATATTTACCAGATCGCAAAATCCAGTTTTGCAAATATAAGTGGAACATGGAGTGAGCGTCACGAGCATCTTCTTGCTGAGTGGTTAATACCAACATTAAAACAACTACCAAAGCTTAAAACATTATTTTTGCGACGATCAGTCTGTATTAATGAATTATTTTACGACAAATTTTTGAGTGAGCTTCATTTTTGACATTGTGCGACCGTATCTTTACTGCCACTTGATTTGTATTAGCATCTGGTATTACTATCTGAGTAGACAAAATGAATAGTCAACTCAATGTGGTTCACTGAGAAATTGTATTCAACTGAGAAAATATATAGTTTCCAGTTCTTGAAAGGCACGTGACCAAGCCTTTCCACCTCATAATCAGCGACAGCATAAAAATGTAGCCCATGCATAGCCTAATTACCGTCCACCGTGGGAATAAATTAACATAATGTAATTGGGATAAACGAGAACATTTTAAAGTTTTCTCAGGAAGATACGTCATTACTTTTCCAATTTAGAGGGACTACGAATTCAATAATTGCTTCATTGTATCCACTGTGCTTGGTTTGCAAGAATTTTGAAAATCAATCTTTTTGTAATGGAAAAGAAATGATGGTTTCATTTTTTTGACTTATGGAAATGCGCCCAATATTTTTTTTGAACCTAGGCTTTCACGGGTGTAAGATACTTATTTTCATTCGCCGACAACTACAAGCGACATTGTGTGGTAGATGCGCGTGTCAAAAGTCATCGTTGAGCTGCTGTGACGAAACAGTAAGACTTTTCTTGAATACCGGGACTGATATGAAATCTCCAAGTGAAAAGCTTTTTTGCTGTTATGACAACAATGACGAAGGACAAAGGCTGGACCACGGCGGTTTGTTGAATCCAAACATGTCGCTTATCAGATTTCAAGCCGTTCTGTTACTTACCATTGTGCTAGGCAAAAGATTTCATTGTTTGAAGACAAAGGTTATATTATCGTTTAAAGCAAACACAAACCGATCCTTTGCTCGGCATATTGAACTAACCATTTCTGAAAACAAATAGAATTCTGATTATTTCTAAAGTTAATTTTATCAGCCTTTGTTTCAACATTATTCTCTCATGTTACCATCTCGGCATTTCAATTGTAATACACGAAAAAGCGTGTTGTCAGGGCCGATGGAAGCCTAATTCAGCCTAGGGTTATGTTTCCGAATACCGATGACAACTCCAGCTTCTAAAAACAAAAGCGGTCTCCTAAAAACGGTATAAATAAAAATAATAGGTATAAATCTATAAAGTAAAAATCAAAGAAAATACAATATCTTCTGACAGGTGTCAAACCCACAACAATGCTTGATATGAATGACTCGGTTACACAATACACATGTCTTGAAGCCTAATACAAACGAATTTATTTTCACACAAGTCAGTTCAGTCATAAACAACGAAAAATCGATTTCGATCAACTAGCAGCTAGATCATCTTCAGTTAAGCTTATTCAAATGGAATTTGAACAGAATCAAAATGGGATTTGATTTTGAATATCGTAAAAAGTTTACATAATTATGCCTATAGCTTAAAGTTTGGTAAAACTGGAAGCCTAAGACTGGCGAAGATAAAACGGAGAGTAGAACTTCTAACGATATTTTGAATAGGCTAACACGGTAAAAACAAAATTTGATTCCGTATTGCTTCATCTTCTATCGAGTCTTCTAAAGTTTGTTGATACACCACAGATTGACATATTCTTCCACAACGGAATTATACACTGACAGGTCCCACCTACTGCACCGGGCGGTAAGCCGAGGGCAAACAAGAAGGTGGTCCGCTGTTTGGGGCTCGGTGCCACAAATAGGCTACATGCAACTGGGCCCGTGTCGTAGCCCCACTCCACCATTGCAGACTTAGGGCGTCCAACACCGGTTTGGAGTCGATTTAATGTTTTCCACTTTGCCCAAGGAGCGCTTGCTCCTGGGGGGAGGGACTCTGATGGTGGGACCTTCATTTCAGTGCATGATGGGCCATTTTCGAATAAGTTAGTTGTTTCCAGTGCTCTAAAGAGAGATTCCGTATTGCTGTTGAAATTTGAAGAAACACTTACAGAACGTCCAGTACAATTGCACTCTAGGTCATTGGCTCATTGCTCATTAGCCTACCGTACTGATTATTACAGTATTTCCCGTTTATTACACTCACGGCTAACACCAACAGGCCCACCGGTGGTCTTAATAAGAGGGGACTACTTTTTTCTTCAAATGCTGTAGGCCAGCTACCACAATCAATAATTTTTTATGAATATTTCCTGTATGGCTTTTTCTGTGTGGTTATTTTCTCTATAGATTTTTTCGGTTAAGGCAATGTATCAACCAGCCCTTGGAAAATCCTATAGCGAACCATTCATCACCGTAATCGACCAGAAACTACATGCATGTCAAAGTTTCAAGTATCTCGGGAGTAGGCCTACTCTTTCTAACACAGCCAACATTGACCTGGAAATCAACATGTGGGAGAGGCGGGGAATCAAGCTGCCCACAAGGCTAAAAGTTAAAAAAATGGCCATCTTCGAAAACGAAGGGCGAATATCAAATTTTTTCGGTATGGATATTTTCAATTCGAGATATTTTCTTTCTGGATTTTTACCTACATTGCCTAAAAGCATATCATGTTTATTTGAAGCCACAAACAAAAAATTGAAGCCATCTTGGGGACCAAGCTCACATTTATCTGGTCAGGGGTGGCTGTTTGTTACTGTAAACTGACCAGCAAGTTGCTTCCATTTCAGAGCAAAACAATTGGGTAGAAATTAGGACTGTGGAGTCGGAGGGACTTTGGCTTGTCCGAAGTCAGCCTTTTTTACGACTCTGACTCCAGACACGCTACATGTCACTGCACAGTGCACATATCGCTTCCTGAAAGCTGGGTTACAGCTTGCCAAAGATGAAGTTATGTTTGTGGCTATACCGGTGAGACTTTAGCCTACTACAATTGTTTTCTCTATCAGTTGCTCGAATAGGGCGTTTTTCGTTGTTCAACAAAGTGAAAGTCAAAAAACGTTTACTAAACGTCATCTAAACCACTTTTCACTCTCTATGATGTCACCATTTTAGGCTCATCAATAAATAAATATGGCTGGCTTCATTGTGACGCAACAGCTGTTGCGAGACTAGTGAAATCGATGAACAAGCACAAGCCCACCGTTTGCATTGTCAGGAGAAGCAACCTAGCATTAGTTGACGTTATATCAACATAAACAAGAAGCACCAGCTTTTTCAATCCTTCACTGCAGTGGCTGTTCAGAAATGGCAGAGAAATGTTTCCATAAAATAAATCGCCATGGAAAATAATTAATTAAAGCGGCTGTGATCGATCGTAAAACCTTGACTTGGGAAAGTATAAGACGTTTGTGTCATTAGTAAATGAAATTGGTCTCAAAGGAACACGTTTCATTAGTCAAAATGCTTTGATAGTCTCGTCTCAGTACCTGTTTCTGGAGGTTGATATGTAAATTGATGGAGTACACAAAACAGCGCTAAAGCAATGGAATTAGCATGCCCTGCAACCTAGCCTACTGGTCTGTGTAATTTTTTTTCATCACATGAGAAATTTTTTAAAAAATGTCACGCATTCTTATGAAGGCACACGAACAGGCATGCGTAGTTTGCACCTGCCAAGAGATTGGAATTGTTTGTCCTTGCAATTGGACTTTCTTTAAATAAAAGTTCATTATTATTATGATGATTAATTATTATCTTTGTTCATTGCGTTGTAATATTCAATGGCTTATTTGTCAGTAACAGGAACATAGTTCATGTTTGAAATATGCAAGTAATATACACAGAGTTGCCATCGACAAAGACCCCAAAATAAGGACAACCAAAAAATTAGATTAGCATTTAAAAAACGTTTTTGGACATACTTTGTATTTATACGAGCCGTGTCATATCACATTCCATACTTTTTGCCCGAAGCAATCTGCTCCAGCAACTCCTTGTTGTTAGAAATTGCTTCATGGATCTCACGGCAGCTCAGGTAGGCTATAGGTTTAGCTTTACTTGTAGCTGGGATTTGACTGTCATTTCACTAAATCTGTTCCTTTCCTTGATCCACTGCGCCGAAACAAGAGAGAACACTTTTTGGAAATGGTGAACAACTCCTGGAAGCTCGTTTTTAGAACCTTAGCATGCTCTTCATCGAGTGTTCTTTGTAGTTCGTCTGTTGTTGCTCAAAAAACCCTGAACACTGGCGTTGCAATATTTTGATCTTGCAAGATTCAATTATCTCTGCCAGTTCTGGAAACAATGCAGTTGACTTTGCAGGAGTAACAGTGGTTTATTGAAGAGCAAGAGAGCGCTGTGGAGGAATGATACGATGATTAGTGACTCTTCTGATTTGAAGAAATCCTCCAATATTCTTGGTGGATGTTTCAGCAAAAGAGAATGCGCTTTGAGTGGTTCCCAGTGATCGATCATTCGCTCGAGTATAGCATAAAGTGTGGTCTATCGAGTCGGCGTGTATGTTGGTAGAGTCGAGTAGTTGCTATCAAGCTCCTCACAGAAATGCTTGAGCCCCAACGTTCTACCAGTTTGGCTTTTGAAGTAGATACCAATCTTCAGTACGATTGTTTCTATGTTAAGTGTGAGGCGCTTTGATCTCTTCTCTGCTGCATCATGCAAAATATGAGCAGGGCAGCCGACTAGGATCAGATGCAATGTTTGCTCTTTGAGACGAGAGAAGACGTTGTTTTTTCCACTATGCTGTGATCCTCCAAAACTCACTGTTGCATTATAGGCACAAAAGGATGACAGCTGTTTCATGTTCAGGCCATTCTCTTGAATAGAGGAGAGAATAAAGTTCGTGATCTGTGCCGAGGTCTAGCCTGGCATTGATCGCAGGTCAAGAAAACGCACCCGCACTCCAACTTTGGCGTTGAAGAATTCTGATGACTAGAGAAAACTAATTAGACTAATTTTAGAATATTATGCAACACTGGATACCATTACCAAAGGAAAACGATCGAAGTTCTGTAATTGTTGAAAATAAGACAAAATAAGGACGCAAGTCGAAAATAAGGACATTTCCTAGAAATAAGGACATTTAGGTTTTCTAAGACATGACCGTTCAAAATAAGGACAAATCTTAGAAATAAGGACGGTATGGCAACCCTGAATATACACAATGCTTTTGACTTGCTCGACCAGCATTCTGTCAATTGTAATATTTAAACTTGGTACGTTTTCTTTTCTTGTAATAATCATCGTTTTTGTCTTGTTTGTGTTGATTTTCATGTTATATTCCTTTCCAATATTGTTCACTTTTTCTATTATTATTTGGAGAGCTTCTGCTGATTCCGCCAATAAAACAGTATCGTCTGCATACCGTAGGTTGCATATGTTCATACCTCCTATGCTGATACCCTCCATTCCATCAATCTGTCTGAAAAAAAAGCTTTACCTATCTGGGACACACAATAACTGAAAATGGCAGATGCGATACGGAAATATCGAGACGAATAGAAACAGCAAGAAACAACTTCGTAAAAATGAAAAAGACATTAACAACACGCAAAATTAACATCAACACTCGAAAACGAATTGCGAAATGCTCTATATGGACTACGTTAGCCTACTCTACAATGCAGAAACATGGACACTGTCATCACAGATGGTTAAACGACTTGAGGCATTTGAAATGTGGATTTATAGAAAAATGCTTAAAATTTCATGGAAGGATAAAATCACAAACAAAGATGTACTATCCAGAATACAAAACAAAGTGGAAGTGTACAAACAATTAAATCAAGAAAATTGAAATATTTTGGCCACATGATTCGCAATAATTCTATTCAAAGACAACAACTAGAAGGAAAAATGAACGGCAAACGAAATAGGGGCAGACCACCAAAAATTTGGACTAATGATATTGAAGACTGGTCAGGACTTAACTACAAAACTGCAGTAGAAAAATCTTACAACAGAGAAACTTGGCGTCTCATTGCCTCCAACCCTCGACGAGAGGAAGGAACTTAATGATGAGGATGATACACAATGCAAAATTTACACAAGTTCCCATACCGACAGGGAGACAACGAGACGACCATACGGTCCACTAATCAATTTACTGGATGAGTAGGCTACCGCAGTAGGCTATAATCCGTTAAATACCATCCCATGGTTAATACGACTAAACCCATATTGCATCGAAATAGAATTTTCCTAATCATTCCCCGTCATAAAAACCTCTCGGTTAATACATCTAGTGACCGGTTAATGCAGCAACTTGCCAATTTTCAGGCATATTGTTATCACTGTGTATAAATATTGGCCTAGTAGGCTATAATGTTTTATTTTTGTTTTATTATCTTTATCCTGCATTGCCGGAAAGCGGACTTGAGCGCTAAATGCATTGATGTAGCCTACGCCTTCCGATGTACACCTGACCCACGCTGCAGCCGACGGCAATGTCTGTTTCCGGTTGTCTACTCTACTTATGACTTAAATTTGGTACTACCCTGTACCCATTACTCGAAATCGATCACTGGGTAGAGGCAATTACTGTAAAGTTTCTTGCCCAGAGAAACAACAGCAAGTGCGGGTGGCTAGAGTCGAACATGTAGGCTCTCGACTGCGAGCCCAACGCTTACTACTGAAACAAATGCAATTAAAATTATCTGTAGTTGCAGCCAGTGGCGTAGCTAAGGAAGGTGCCGCCCGGGGCGGATTCAGATTTTGCCGCCCCTTCAAGAAAAAGCATGTGAAAATAAAATTTTTTTAATTGATTTAAAGTAGAATTATTGTATGTTTTGAACCAGTAGCGTAGCCAGTAATTTTGAAAGGGGGGGTTTTAAGGGCCGGCGGGCGAAGCCCGACGGCGTCCTCGCCAAAGACGACACCCAGCGGCGGGGGGCTGGGGGGCCTCCTCCAGAAAATTTTGAAAAATTACTTTGGATTTGGTGCATTCTGAGAGCATTTTCAACAAAAATGTGGGTATAAATCCCCTAGTATAAATATTTCTGTAAAATGATGCTGTCCGGTAGCATAGCAAAAGGATAAGATCATGTTTTCTTGGAAATTTTTTGGTAACTTAATAAAGCTAAGTCTCTATGTTTTCTTGTTGCTAATTCCTGGCTGAGATATTTGAATGTTTGGTATTGGCAAAACTCGCTCTTTTAATGGAGTTTCGATTAAAATTAGGCAAACTTTGTTTTAGAGACATAGAGACTGAAAGCATCATTCTCCATATCGTGACGTCACATGCGTGCCAAAGGGGGGGTTGTAACCCCCAAACCCCTCCTCTCCCTTGGCTACGCCACTGTTTTGAACGTTGCCATTCTGTTTGCTTTTATTTTCCGTGTACTTTTGCATTATCAACAAAAAAACAAAACGTCCTGTCTGAAAGCGCCGCCCCCCAGACGTGCCGCCCGGGGCGGTCCGCCCCTCCGCCCCCCCAAGCTACGCCACTGGTTGCAGCAGAACTTTTGTTGTTGTATTTTCATCCCTTTCTTAGGCTACAGGGATGATTAGCCTAATTGATGTTTCAGAAAAATCAATTTTTTCAATCTCCCCTCATATATCCAAACTAGGCTCGTCTCAAGGTTACTTTTGTTTGTTTCTTTGTTCTATTATCTTTATCCTGCATTGCGGGAAAGCGGGCTTGAGCGCTAAATGCATCGATGTACGCCTTCCGACGTACACCTGACCCACGCTGGAGCCGACTGCAATGTCTGTTTCCGGTTGTCTACTCTACTTATGAGTATGACTTAAATTTAGTACTAACACTGGGTAGAGGCAATTATCGTAAAGTTTCTTGACCAGAGAAACAACAGCAAGTGCGAGTGGCTGGAGTCGAACATGCAGGCTCTCGACTGCGAGCCCAACGTACTAACCACTCGGCCACTGCTGCCGACTATATATTTACAACTACTTTACAGCAGTTTATATATGTAAAAATTACGCTGGTGGTAATCTTTTTTGAATAGTATTGTGACTGAACAAAATCATTATTTTCTATCGATTTGGGTATTTTGGGCTTGTTTTTACGAAGCAACCTGGCAACGCTGACTGCCTCCACAACTGAAAAACCTAACATAGCTTTTGCAGAGTTGCCAGATATAACAATTTGTAAAATTTAAAACTATTTAGTGCTGACAAAATAAGTTTGGAACCAAACTAAAATTTCGTGAAATTTAGTGTAATTTAAAACAATTTGGTGCCGACAAAAATAAATTTAGAACTAGACAAAAATTTGGTAAAATCTTGTGTAATCTGAACAAAATTAAACAATTTGATACAAAAAGTCTAACAATTTGATGCAATTTTCAATTTCAATTAATTTTCAATTTATTTCAATTACAAAAAAAACAAAAAGAGAGCAAAATCTAACCACATCCTCTAGGTTGGCAATAGAAAGTGTTTGCCATTTTGAGAAATGTGTATCCTTGACTGACCGTTGTTTTTGTTGTACCTGGTTAACCAAACTGTGGACATCAAAAGTGACAAAAAAACAATGCTTTTTAATGTCATAAAAGCATGTGTCTTTGAGACATTTTCTCTTATATTATTATTGATGACACAATAATGTGTTAGTTCAAGTTTATAGCTACGATTTATAAGATTTTAAAATAATGGTGTGATTCTGTGGCATTAGGTGAAATTTAATGAGATTTTTTGTGACAAACTTTTTTGGGAATCTGGCAACGCTATTAGCCTAGCCTACAGTTTGCATTATTACAATGTACTGTCATCAACTCATCATCGTTATGTTCCTTCCTCGTATTGAAGGTTGGATACAATGCGCCATTGTTCTCGACCATGAGCTGTTTGTACTGCATTTTCATAACTTAATTTTGTCCATTTAGTGATGTTTGATGTCCAAATCATTCTTGGTCTGCCTTTGTTTGTTTTACCGTTTATCTTCCCTTCCATTAATGATCTTTGTAACGAGTTTTGTCTTTTGTGTGTAACGAGTATTTTGTGTGTCCGAAATACTTCAATTTTCTTCTTTTGACTATTTGTAGGAGAATTTTGCTTGAATTGAATTTGGATAATGCTTCATCGTTATAGTGATCTTGTTTCCATGAATTTTTTTAACATTTGCCTGTATGACCAGAGCTCGAAGGCATCGATCCGTTTTTTCATTTTTTGTGTTTTTCAATTTTTTGTACAGTACCAATGTACAGTAGGCTACCTATACCAAAACCATCAAAATTTGTATTGCCTACTGTTTAAAGGGAAACCTCGAGAAATGCCAGTCCAAAGATTTGTGTGAAGAATTTAATCCCCTCTTGCAATGTGAATGAAACGGATGAAATTTGTGACATTTGTCAGTTATGGAGATTTTTGTTGACGTTCAGGCTATTTACAAAGGATTGTTGTAAAAAAATTTATCATTGCTGTTGTTTTCCGACAAAGAAAAAATAAGTTGAATTTAAATTATTGTTGCAGTATGTGATGAATGTTGTTCTCATTGTGTTTTTTTGGTCATTCGAACAAGTAAATGAAAAATACTGTATCATTGAACTAAACTAGATTATAAATCATGTTATGTTTGGCAATTATAGATTCAGAAACTTGATGTCACGCTTCTCTGACCACCGTCTTCGTAACCGTAGAAACTAAACGGTCATAACAACCTTTCCTGAACGTTAATCCAAGGCAAGCTCAGACAAAACGGGACTCGTCAATCAATTTGTACTGTTGCCAGGCGAGACCAACTCGTTGCTACGTGCTGCTCAGCAACCGCTGGTACATCGAGAGATCGGATCTATTAACGTCACGCGACGAAAAAGGCGTTCAACATAAAGAAACAAACGGGATATTACGTCACTGAGGAAGACAAACATCGTGCTTAAAATTCTCGTCCGTTGGAACTTTGCTTCATTCTGTGCCGAGCTATTTGAATTGTTTTTAAGTCGATTTGTATTTATTCCCTAACAAGCAATATGCGTGAAATCGTCCATCTTCAAGCCGGACAATGCGGTAACCAAATTGGTGCCAAGGTAAGACTTTGTTGGTTTCTAAAGTATAGCGGTATTTCTGTAGATAGCAGATCTGTTACGTTTAAAAGTGACGTAGCAGCTGCTTTGAAACACATCCTGTCACTTATGCTGAGATTACTTTGAAACTTACGAGGAGTTCACTTTGTTCTATCACAAATCATATATGAAACTCAAATAACACAAACGATTAAAAAATGTTGAACATTGTGCAATTTGGCTAGTGTGTAACCTGATTTGTCACATTTTGCAGAAATTTCCAGGTTTTTCTAACTTTGGGCGAACATTTAAATAAATTTTTCTAAAAATTAGATTTTTACGCTTTCTTTACTCTTTTCCCCAGATGACACAATAGGTTTTAACATCCTCACATGTTAAAAAACAAAGAAAATTTGATTTCGAAGATTTTAGTCAGACTGTTAATTTTTCAATAACAGTCTGATTTAGCGTTTTTCAACTTACTTTTTCTCATTTGCTATTGCTTCCCCAAGGCAACAAAAAAGTTTTATGTCATTAGGAAACTGCAAAAAGTAAAAACATCTCAAGAAATGTCAGTCAAGCACGAGCAGTAGCTGTAATCAAAATGTGACAAATCAGGCGGCATCTCCAGGTGGCCATGGTGTAACTAAATCATTTATATGGATGTGGCACAACAAAGTTGGCTTAGGCTAATCCCATGGAAACGTTTATTGTTTATTTAAAAATTTCTATTCAAAATGTCGAAACAACGTCTTCTAAGAAAAATTCCATGCAATTTCGAATTTCAACCCTGCGCGGATCATTGTTAAACGCTTCGCGCTAATTTTCGAAATGTCTTGAAGCAAAAAAGCGGGAAGCGCAAGTATAAAAGCGGATGAATATGTTAAGCGATTTCTAAACTGTTGATCAGAGTGAGCGGTGCCTACTGATTGCTGAAGTCTCGAATTGCGTTACTGTTGATATCACAAACTAAGAAGTTCACTTTCAGTATTGTTTTTGATCAAAATGCGTGAAATAGTTCATTTACAAGCCGGTCAGTGTGGAAATCAGATCGGAGCCAAGGTAAAGTGACAGCAGTGTAGAAGTTAACAATCTACTTATAAAGTGAAAACTAATCTAGGTTTTTTACTGGTTTCGTGTCCTGTGTTAAGCGAAAGCTTGTTAAACGTTCACTTTATTCATAGTTTTGTTGGTTATGTTTTTACTACGACAAATTCAGCAAATTGTTTGAAGCATTTCCAGATAGTGGTTGACTTTCAACAGCATCCATTAGAAGTCACGTGGTAGATGACGCGTATGGTAAAATGGCGTCGCGTGTGAATCTTTAAAGAGAGCGATGAGTTTTTGTGCTAAATTCGCTCGGTTAACGGGCTGGTGGATTTATTAAAGTTTTGAAAGTTAACATGCCGTGTTGGCTTATGTGTCTCATTGAGTGGGTTCTTGGCAAACTGGGTGAGTCGAACAGGCACTAAAGCATGTCGTTGAAACCCATGTCGCTTGGTTTCTGCTTGAAACTGCGAGCGGATACGTTTTCCTAGCAATGCTGTATAGCATTGCGTTCACTGTTTAGATTAGGACTTAGTATTGATTTTAAACTATAAATAAACTTTTATTTTCCAGTTCTGGGAAGTTATTTCCGATGAACACGGCATTGACCCAACTGGAACTTACCATGGTGACAGCGATCTCCAACTTGAGAGAATCAATGTCTACTACAATGAGGCCACTGGTAATACACTTTTGTTTGCTCGTTTCATACCTTTTTCATTAGAAATTGGGGTTTCACATCTCCGCAGAACTTTTGCATAACCTTTGATGAAGCTAGTCCGGTGTGTAACCAGGGCCTTACATCAGCTGTCTGCTGATTTTACTCTTCACTTGACTTTCTGTTGTCTTGCAGGTGGCAAATACGTTCCCCGTGCCGTCCTTGTTGATCTTGAGCCTGGTACCATGGACTCCGTTCGATCCGGTCCATTCGGTCAAATTTTCCGACCAGACAACTTCGTCTTTGGACAGAGTGGAGCTGGTAACAACTGGGCCAAGGGTCACTACACAGAGGGTGCTGAGCTTGTTGACTCAGTCCTCGATGTCGTACGCAAGGAAGCTGAGAGCTGCGATTGCCTCCAGGGATTCCAACTTACACATTCACTCGGCGGTGGTACCGGATCTGGAATGGGAACACTTCTCATTAGCAAAATCCGTGAGGAATACCCAGACAGGTATGCTTGGTTACTGCTATGGGTCTGTGGCTTTTCCATTTCTATTAAAGTATTACAATTTTTACGTAGTCACTTGTTTGTTTCAGAATCATGAACACCTTCAGCGTAGTACCATCACCAAAGGTGTCTGACACCGTTGTAGAGCCTTACAATGCCACCCTTTCCGTGCATCAACTCGTTGAAAACACAGATGAAACTTATTGCATCGATAACGAGGCTTTGTACGACATCTGCTTCCGAACCCTTAAACTTACCACCCCAACATACGGCGACTTGAACCACCTTGTGTCTGCAACCATGTCTGGTGTCACCACCTGTCTTAGATTCCCAGGTAACTACAAATTTTAATTTCACAGTAGAAACCTTGCTAGAGCTTTAGTAATAGCTTTTGTCATCTATTGGTACTGCCCATGTATCCGCAGTAAAGTTAGCAGCCTAACACTGTTCTTTCTCCAGGTCAGTTGAACGCTGATCTTCGTAAATTGGCCGTCAACATGGTTCCATTCCCTCGTCTCCACTTCTTCATGCCCGGATTCGCCCCCTTGACCAGCCGAGGCAGCCAGCAATACCGCGCCCTCACCGTCCCAGAGCTCACCCAACAGATGTTCGATGCCAAGAACATGATGGCAGCTTGCGATCCACGACACGGACGATACCTTACCGTTGCCGCCATGTTCCGTGGCCGCATGTCCATGAAGGAGGTCGACGAACAGATGTTGAACGTCCAAAACAAGAACAGCTCCTACTTCGTTGAATGGATTCCCAATAACGTCAAGACCGCCGTCTGTGACATCCCACCACGTGGTCTTAAAATGTCTGCCACATTTATTGGCAACAGCACAGCCATTCAGGTATTGTTTTTACAGTGCAATGTAAATGATTTTACTTTTGTCAACCTAAAACTGTATTTCAATAACTCGGCTATTTGGGTTCTCGGAACTATCACCAGCTCCTATATTTTCATGCTTTTTTCAACAGGAACTCTTCAAGCGTATCTCGGAACAATTCACTGCTATGTTCCGACGAAAGGCTTTCTTGCATTGGTACACTGGTGAGGGTATGGACGAGATGGAATTCACTGAAGCCGAAAGCAACATGAACGACTTGGTCAGCGAATACCAGCAATACCAGGATGCCACCGCCGAAGAGGAAGGAGAGTTCGACGAGGAGGAAGAAGAAGGAGATGAAGCTTAAATGATTCCACCGTTTACACATTGTTAAGTTTTTAAGAATAGCGTTAACTTACATTTCCCAGTTACATTTCCCAGTTACATTTTGTTCTCGATTTTCCGTTTCTACAAAGAAATTTTGTTTGATCTCGATTTTCCGTTTCGATACGCTTTTTGCCTTTCCATTTCTTAGTGTGGAGAAGTGAGCAACAATACAACAGCAATTCAAAGAACTCGTTTACATGATGTGTCAATCAGAATGCGTGAGGTTGCCTTTGTTACCAGCAAATAAATCACTTATAGGCTGCTAGTGCGCTTTCAGAAAGTCCATTTTAGATTTGTTCTCGAAGTCCCTCCCAGTCCTTTATTACAGTCCAGTCCTATAAAAAGGTAGTCCAGCAAATTGTTTACATCGAGGTTACGGCTGTGTAGGCCCACTCGTTTCTCTTTTGTTTAATGTTTTCGGCTATTTGAAAAAAATGTAAGTATTGCTACAGAAGCTGGATATTCCATGGCATCACGCGAGCCCCTATTTACCGCTTCCAAAGCCTTAGTTGGCTCACATTTCTATTTAGAGGCCCACCCATGTTCAGTTGGTTCAGCGTTTATCGCCAATTTCAAATTAAAAAAATGTGACAACAATGTTACAAAAACTCGACATTTTATAGCTTAGCATTTTATTTGCATCCATCGGTTATATGACTACAGTAGAATTCGCCTGTAACGGCTTCGTTTATAACGTCAATTCGCCTATTACGTCACATTTCGCTCGGTCCCGGCAGAATTATCTTTTACGTACATTGTAGTTCGGCTACAACAGCATCGCTTATAACGTCAATTCGCATGTAACAATACCCTTTATTAGTCCCCAGACGTCTTTTATTCGTTTATAACGTCACTTTAAGCCATCACCTTCACCACGAGGGTCAGTCTTTTAATCCAGTTAGCGCTGCTGCTTGCAAAATGTCTTTCCTTTATTTTGCTACGTCGTTCTCAGCAGGGACTTTAACTGAATTAACTTTTTTCCCGCGTGAAAAACTATCACGTGTAAAAAGCAGCTCTACAGCTGACCTTTAAACAACTCAAAGCAACAGTTGTACGTGCACTCGTGCAGTACTGTATAAAGTGTATAGGCCTACTGTATAAATCCGAAGTCACGACAATAGCGAGCAAATCCTACATTATTTAGCAAAAGCTGAACGTTATGTGGTAGAGAAATCCGTGTCAAAACCGAAACAGCTGAAGATCAATGCCTTTTTTGCTAATAAACAATGAACTTTACTACTGTATGTAACGAGCTGTATTGCGCAAATTTCGCTGTACCTTTCGCTGTAGTTTTTTTTTTTTTAATAATTTCTCTGTTTACTGTATTTTCTGTGTGTTTTTTGTCAGTTTGGTGGTAGGCCTACACAGTAAACCTGACTGGATTATACACCTCTTTCTTTAATCAAAAGACAGTTTTGGAATAGTTTGCGGTAGTTCGGCTATAACGTCAGTTTTTGCAAATCCCCTAGAGGTGCCGTTATAGGCGAATTCTACTGTATTTTACATTAGCGAAACCAGCAGATTTGTGCTATTTTAAGAGTTTACAGAAGAAATTAATTAACCGGGTACGCTTTCTTGGAAATTGTCTTTTAATGGTTGATAGCATAAGACTTAATGTGCAAAATTAAATGCTTGTGAAACGACGAAGATGTTCAATAAAGGCATCCAAAAACGTTGACAGGGATTATCCAAAGTATACTTTTGCATTCGAGATGAATTTTTAATTCAGAAACTTTTTAGGAGGCGAGCTTGTATACAGAGGGAAACTCCACGTCGGCCAATTTATTTGTAATTACCTTGTTGAAGTGGGATGTTTTGCATTCAACCCAGTGTCTTACTGGGCTATCATAGGCCGAAAATGACGATGATGAAAATGCTTTAGTTATTACAGTTAAACTCCATAGCTCTTTGTTATTGAGTCCCAACAGATTGTGGAATCAGTTTCATGGGTCCCACTCGGCATAAAATCATAAAATTTATCATTTTTTGAAAAAACCATAAAATAGTCATAAAATTTTACCTCAGTCATAAAAAATCATAAAAATTGCAGCTCATTTGATTTGGTGATTTAAAAAAGTTAATTTTTTATGTGGACTGTTTTTAAAAGCAGAAGTGGTCTTGGATACCTAGTGTCGAATTCAGAAAAACACTTTGGAACAATCTCAAAGAATGAGAATACGAACAATCTTTTCTGAATTCGACACAAAAATTCACGAAGCCCTGTTTATCAAATCTTTCAATCCAACACTTAACAGTCAGCTTTTTGCCGCAGGATCCTATCTGTTAAACGTCTTTAATTAAATATCACATGTTGTGCCGTTATCAGTTTTGTTGCGTAATCAATTCTCTAGCAGTTCTTACTTCATTGTAGTACAAATCATTTCTCAAACTGCTTGACAAGGGCTTGATGTTAGCCGAAAACGTTTGCAATTTTTAGATATTTTTCCTGTGTATCATGATAAACGCCGTGTTGTTGCTTGGTTTCGTTTGCTTATGGTATATTAGTTAATAATCAAAATTGCTTGAAATCCCTCCCTTAAGTCGCTGGTATCTCGTCAGTAGTGTGGATTACTTTCAAACTTTTTTGGCGAATGTAACTTCAGTTAAGCAATATAATGTGGCCGGTGCAAAAGCATAAAAATAGCATAAAATAAGCAAAAAGATCATAAAAAAAGTCAATTTTTGTCATAAAATCATAACAAAAAATAAGATTTGTGGAGTGGGACACCTGCAGTTTGATGTTTTTGATCTGAATTCACAACCTATGGTTTGATAAACATAGCATCTATACTAAAAAGTAGAGACCCACTAGTGCGTTTTGGAGGGGAACGCGATGGTAGGGGAAGGTATGAACCCATGACCATACCTGACCCATGAACCACCCCCTTCCAAATTCGAATAAAACCTTATAGTAGATTTTTTATCAACTAAATAAGTTGCATTTAGTTCAATTGTATTTCTTGGAAAGTTCTGGATGGAATCTTTTAAAATTTTGCAAGTTAGAGGTTGGGGTGTGATTTTGAGGTGTTTTAGTAAAATTTCTCGTTTGCGTTTGGAGCTTTACAGAAACTTAAATACAGCTAGCATTGAGATATAAAATTCAGAAATTGTAATGGGCTATATAGTGCAGGATTTAGTACAATTCATTTAGACTTTACTTCATTCTAATTAAGTAAAGCTAAGATGGAACTTTGTCTCCAACAGTTCTGACCGATGATCCACCAAAAGTGTTGTCCCTTGAACCACATAGTTCATGGGTTAGCACAATGCCTAATTGAGGAACAATAAACATGTTTCATTTATTTTTTATTTTAGAAATTATTGTGTATTGTAAGTAGAGTGTAAAGTATTTTATAATGACTAGCAAAGCTGGTGATGCCTTATCAATTGTTTTTGTCCTCCCCCCACCACTTGCAGGAACGACAAAACAAACAGTCGACATTAAAAAGTTTTGAACCGACTTTTCGCAGTTTAATATTGCTTAATCTATTTTTGCAAACTGTTAGCAGTGTGCGCATTTGACAGTGTATTTATTGTATCATAAAAGTTTGCTCTAAACATCTTTAAGGTCATACTTATCAGAGTGGTTCAAGGGTCCAAACGCGTTTGCACCCTTGAACCACTCTGATCACCGTCAATGTTGTCAAATATTTTTGTTGATCCTATAATTATATGTGGTTGAGTTTTTTACACAATATACTGAAGTGATCACGCTATGTTGTGTGGAAGTTTCCTCATCATAGAGTGATTGGTTAACCAACTATAGCTTTTAATGTGAAAAAGTGGCTAATCAGTCCATACCTTCCCCTACTCACACGTCCCTGTAAGGTAGGCTTTCTTTTTCGTTATATGTGTTCAGAGTGCGATAATTTTTGTTTGAAATACCCCAATAAATTGCATTCGATATTTAAACTTTCAAAGAGAGGTTCAGTATGTGCTTTAATCTGAAGACATTGCCTGTGAATCGAACTATGACAGTTTTTACTTATCAGTTCAGGCCTTCAATCATGCTTTTCATATTTAGATATCTAATAATTCAATCCAAAAGTACAGTGACACACTCAAAGACCCAGGGATGGAGGAATCATTTTAAAAGTAGGTGGGCCCAGAGGCACAGCTGTCAAAGTCAATCCAACTTCTGAGGGGCAAAGCCCTTCAGACCTCCCATAACCTTGTTGCATTCCTAATACCTGACATCTTTAATAATAACTTAACTCTTGAAATTGTGTTTTCATGATTACCTTTCGTGCCAACAAGATAGCTTTGGGTCCTATTTGGCCAAAATATTTACAAAATTGTTAAATTTCTCTATACACAAATAAAAAGGCAACAATGCAGTACACACACAGTTATAATACAACCTGGGAGCAATAATCTGCAGCATTATACAGTAGGCTACGGTACGTGCATATGTAATGATATCATTATTTTAACTATAGAGACCATAGAAAATAATTATATTGATTGATAGATTGCTTCACCAACCACACCCACACGTGCTGCCCATCAATTGTGGGCTCAACAGAAAAGTTTGAAGATTGGATTTCATCATTGAGCGATCAAAGATAATCAAACTAGTGTGAATAAAATGAGTGAAGACCTTTTTTGGAATTCCCTTTCTGATTTGCCATTTTCGCTACTTTTTCAAAGAAATTTGGCTTTCAAAAGTGGGTGGGCCAGGCCCACCCAGAAAACAAAGTAGGGGAAGGTCGGGACCCATGATCATGGTGGGAGCCATAATCCACCCCCGTTTTTTTTAATACAAAGTACTTTTTTTGCATTTTTTGACGTCATTATATTTTTTATGCCTGGATAACTTTCCCACAAACCTTTGGTCAAAATTGTGCTAAAAATGGAGGTGCAAAGAGGATTTATAGGTTTTGAGTTAAAAAAGTAAATTTTTTTGGCTGATTGTGTTTTAAAATAACTCCTTTGTTATGCAAGAAATGTTCATGAACTTTTTTGTAGTGGTAGGTGATGTATTTATGATGAGATTAAGCTGAAAGTTTTTTAGATAGCAATGTTAGTTTTTTTTCAGCTGTTGTTTCATTTCTGAACGATCAGGTAGGGAGCCTTGAGTCACCTTGTGTTGGGACCTACGAGCCATGACAAGTGCCTGTGATAGTAGATGTTAAAGTGTCATATGACATCATTTTTTTGCTTTCACACCTTTCCATTAGGATATATCACAATTCTGACTTTTGTTTCGTTTGCAACTATTAATTATGCTATTTCACATGAAAATTCTGACAACTCATCCCAAGGAATCATTTGAAAATTCTCCATCGCTTATTTCTAAATTTAAAGCTTGGAAGCTGGCTTGAAGATTGATTTCACACATAAATAATACAACTATGTTTTAGAATTGTATTTTTGATATGGCGAAGTGATTTCTTTGCTAAAATACAACATTTTTTGGCTTATCGCAATTGTGGCTTATCGCTCCCCACATGTGGGGTGCGATAACCCGCTTGGCGCGTGTTTATGTTTTTAAGCGTAAATTAAACATTTGCTGAAATAATAACTTGTGCTTTTGCTGTAGAGTAGGTAGCACTACAAGGCATTGCAAAACCAAATTTTAGAGAAAAATATTGAGAAACGTAGAAGATATGCATCTAAAAGAAAAAAGTGGCTCGCAGGTCCCGACCTTCCCCTACGTGGGCGTAGGCGGTTCCTCTATGCCTACAAAGACCGTGAGAGTTTACATTTCATCAACAGATAGTTTCAGCTACGGTACCTTAAACCTTTCGTCAAATGGCCAGACTATAAAGCAACATTAAGCTACTCTTGATAAAAAAGAAAATATCAAGTTACGTATATCGAACTCTCCTCTTTCCCAGCAAGAAAATCCTACGTAGCCTACGCCACTGAACGTGCTCTCAATACGCGTGGTTCATTGGGTTGACTAAGCCCACTACGTCGTCTATGTAAAACATTATATCAGACGTCAAGAGTGTTATATCACAATATCTAAATGAGTAAACTGGTTGCCGCAAAGTAAAAAAATTATCGTCTATGTAAGCTGAGAATGGTAGGCTGATCTTACACAATATGACTTAGCCTCAGGCCCGTAACTAGGAGGAGCGCAGGGGGGGCGAAGCCCCCCCTGCAATAATGTTTGCCCCCCTGGAAAAAATGATGTTAACTAGCTCTGTTCGCTAACTTTTCAGTTTTATACTCAATTTTCTTGTGTTGTTTAATTGCAAACACTGTGTGTCCAATGGTTTGGTCGAATGTTGTGTTAAACAGACAGACTCGAGATTTATTGCTGGTAAGATCCAGAGTAGGCCTACACCAGTTTCGAACTGAGCTAAGTAGTGTAATAGCCGATCAGTCTCTAGAATACTGTGCAGTTGACTGCCACTAAGCGTTATTGAAGTACCGGACAACCACCTTGGCATTTGCGTTCTAGGTATGCTTCTGTACTTGCAGTTTGAAACTAAGATTGGCAGACAATTCATGGTTTTACACATCTGTTCGTGACCTTTCAAGAAAAAATGAAAACTTCTTGGACCGTGAATGCCTCATTCCAGTTCCACTATATACGAAACTGAAGATAGATATTCCATCAGAGGAGGAATTGCAAGTCGCAATAAAACAGTTCCTGCATGACCATGTGGAAGTTGCAGAACACCAGGATTCCAACATTATAGTAGGCTACTGAAAGAACTGTAGGCTACAATCAACGACTGCCAATTTTTAACCTGGCTGTATTTGTGCTTGCAGTAAACAAAGATTTTGATGTTTAAGAATTTGTTCAGCTGATTCTCGTCAAGGATATTACTAGCCGATATTCTGAAGGCATTAGGTTACATTAACGCCTTGAAATCATGCCTCTAAGTCTGAATCTATCAAAACTGGTAGGGGAGACTCAGGTAAGTTGGCCCAATAGGCAAGTTGGCCCACTCTAAATAATTTTTTAACTACAATAGTTATTGTTACGTATCGTACGCATACTGAGAAAGTGCTGTTAAAACTATCTTATCACCAGGTTGGGAGGCTCTAGCAAGCAGTATAAACATGTGAGCACGATTTTTGTATGAAAAATTATGATTTTTGAAATTTTTGGATTTTAGAATTTTTTAGATGTCGAGTGAGTTTTTTCTTACTATTTAAGAAAGGTTATTGTTTAGTGAGTGCAGCGCTAGATTGGTTATTAAGGCTCACTTTGACGGTGAAACCGTTGTTAGAAGCTCGATAGTTTGACATAAATTTTAGTTTTTACAATATGGTTGCCATGCAGGGAAGTTGGCCCATTTCGTGGATTGGTACGTTGGCCACCATGCCTTCATGAAGTATTATATAGAATGATAATAATTGACTAATTAATACGATGACTTATTTTCGCAAGATTGAAGTAGCCTATCATCAAGTATCCAAAGTAAGTAAATCGCGGCTTTACATCAGCATTAAGCGATCAATAACAATATAACACTTCCTAACATCGTTTTTATGCCACAAATTGCGACAACTTATTCCTAACCCATATGGTAATAATAATAAGTAATCAAGAAAACCAATCGCGGAAATGTGTATTAACCACTTCTCAAGCGACGGTCTAAAACGTACCTCGTTTCGGAGATACATTAAAAAATGTTCCGATATTGGTACCCATGCAAAAATGGGGTTTGTAGCCTATTGCAAACAAGGTCCTACCTATCAGTATCGTTGAGGTGACCAGATCGTTAGGAATAAAGGCATGCCGTTCCAACTACATGATGTTTGATACAACCTTTGTTATTTTCGAAAGCTTATTTGGTGTAGGCTACTTATGTAAAAAACAGTTTACTGAGATAAAATACAGCATTATAGCCTAATAGTAGATTATATTATAAACCATACATGAATGCATACATAGAATAACTTATGTACGGTATGTATGCCTCTATAAAACCAAGAAATAATTAGAAAGAAAATAAAATTGGGGAGAAAGAACTTTTCCACTGTTTAATATACCGTAGATGGACATGTTTCCCACGTGGCCAACTTACCTTCTATGGTGGGACAAATTACCCGCACAGGAAGGCAAGATGGTCCATTTTATTTTTTTCGAAAAACTTGAAAAATTATATACCTAAGAATGTTTGATGCAAAAATATGTCCACTTCTAGAGTAATGAGTTCTCTACTCTTCAATAGCATTCGCTGTAACATATGTTTTGTTATTAGCTCACAAATTCAATTTTTCATTTTGCTGGGCCAACTTACCCGAGTCTCCCCTATTAATAGGCTACGGCCCGCCAAGACCATGTAAGTTTGGCTTTGGCCCGCTCTTAGAAAAAGGTTGCCGACCCCTGGTTTACACATTGCGTTTTCATAATTTCCCTTCGTGACAACAGGCAAAATTTTCTATTTTTGGGCCGGATTTAGTCAAAAAATTTACAAAATTGTTGAATTGCTCTATAGCGCTGTACAAAATGTGGCGATGTACACACAAATAAAAAGGCAACAATACACGGTATCACGACAATTCAAAGCAGATAATTCAAAGCCGACAATTCAAATCCGATGATTCAAAGACGAAATTTTAAGGCAGGGATCTCTGAATAAAAGATCTCTGTTCTTCAGAGATCCCTGGGTTAAACTCAGGGTTAGGGTTAGTGCACAATACACACACAGCTATAGTACCGTACCACCTGGGAGTCATAATATATGCAGCATTATAGCCTACAGTCAGTGTTGGGCGCGATAACTCATTTTTCAGTGAGGCGATAACGATAATCGATAATCGAAAAATGCCTAAAGCGATAACGATAAATCAAATAAAAGTTAAGCGATAACGATAAACGATAAATTATCGCCGATAATGTTCGATAACGATAATTTTTTTTTTTTTTGATTAGCGCTGCCCCATCCCATGCAGCACGAACTGTTTTCATCAACATGACGAAAAATCGAACATAAAATACTGTAAAGGGACAAAACTTTTTGTAAGTTATGCATGAATAGAATCGCAACAGCGGCAGTAGTATCGAATCTTCAACCTCTTGATCCAGAATCAAACCACTGAGGTAACCGCCGTGCTTATAATTATACCTTCAGATGCCAGTTGGATGCTTTTATTAATTGAGTTACACTGCCGCATACGTGCAGTAGGCAAAAAAATTAAATCAAATAAAAATACCATAAAAAATTCCAAACTTTGTATTTTGCTTTCTGCAGGGCTGTTTACAGCAAAGTCAGCAATAATTGAAAAAATTCCAAAAAGCGCCAAATGCTTGAAAATTTATTAGTTATCTTAAGCGTTATTGGTAGTAAAAATGTGCATACACTGTGAAATCCATCAAGCTTGTGAAATTTGATAACGGATTTGCCTAGCGTCTTATATATAGGACGGCTTTTTTCTCAAAAAGTACAAACACAATTAGGAAAAAAATAATTGTGATATGTTTTTTAGGTCATAATTATGCAATATTTAAATTTTTCGAAATTTTTTTTAAGTAGCCTACTTTCACTTTCGGCACAAATGGGTTAACTTTTTAAGTTAAATGGCACTTACGCATTTGGTTATTCTTTTTGGATTAAAGTTATATCGCCAAGCTAGAAAAAAATCGATCTTACAGTCTATAACCGATCTTGTGTTGTTATTGTGTGTGAATTTTGTCTTTTAAACTGAGTTTGTGACGTAACCGCACGTCTCAAGGCAAGTTCTTGCAATTTTAGTTAATCTATTCATCTAAAGATTTAATGCACTTAAAACAGTAGGTGTCATGTTTTGACTAGAGAGATTTTATTTTTTTACGACAATTACTAAAAGCTAACACTTCCAAAGAAAAAAGAAAACACAAGAATAAAATAGTTGATCATAAGGTAGCGCGAAAGACCATGTTTCCAATCTAAAAGCGGCCTCGTATTGCGACACTTTCACAAACCACTTGCCAATTTCTTTCGCTTCGCTTCAAAGGAATCTGTACCGCCTGTGCGCTTACATTTTAATTGTAAAATTTACTCGCGATTGCCGATTGCAGCAAAACAACAAGAGACTTGTTGCATGCATTTCATTGCATTGCAATTTGCAACTCTAAAAATTATTGTGTTGTCAGGGCCGTCGCTGCAGGGGGGCGTGCCCCCTCCCCTGACAACGACCTGTGCATACACACTTCAGGCACTGAAAAAGAACTGGTTTTAATTTTAGTTTCATTAACTAGGTGGCTGGTAAAAATATTACTTTTCATGGTCTTTCCACTTGTGCGTTGATCCGAAATAAAATTTATCGGCGATTAATTATCGGCGATAATCAAATATTGCCTTTGGCGATAACGATAAACGATAACTGAAAAAATAATTGAGCGATAACGATAAACGATAACTGAAAAAATAATTGAGCGATAGCGATAAGCGATAAAAATTTATCGCCGATAATTATCGCCGATAATGCCCATCACTGCCTACAGGCTGCAGTACGTGCATATGTAATGATAACATAGTTCTAACCATAGAGAGCATAGAGAATAATTATATTGATTGATAGATTGCTCCACCAGTCACACGCAACCGCAACCACACCCACACGTGCTGCACATCAATAATGGACTCAACAGAAAAGTTTGAAGATTGGATTTCATCATTGAGCTATCAAAGATATAATCAAACTACTATGTAGGCTATCAAATGAGTGAAGACCTTTTTTGGAACTCCCTCTCTAATTTGCCGTTTTCGCTACCTTTTCAAAGAAATTTGGCTCTCAAAAATGCGTGGGCCAGGCCCACCCAGAAAATAAAGTAGATGGGGCCCATGCCCACTAGGCCCACGTGGTTCCTCCATCCCTGGCTGAATCCGAACTCAGATTTTTCCTATCACATTAAATTTTTGAGATATGATAACAAAAATACTTTATTTTTGCCAAAAGTGAAAGATTTGGCGTTGCGTTTAAGCTACTACCAACATAATTAGCCCACAGTGCTATAACGAAAGGTTAAAGTTAGACAGGCCAAAACAGCTTAAATAAGGTTACTGGACAAGCATTGCCATTGGTCTGCTTAAATCTTTGTGGTTTCATGCAAAACATTGACGGGGGGGAGTCAGGTATACTTTTAGCCACCTTTTTAGCTTGTTATTACCGCCTTTTTAATAATGTTGCTTAGAAAACAAATTGGCATCAAAATTATAGTGTGTGGGTGTATTGCAGCTATTTATGCACCACATGGCCTGGATTTCTGGATGTAGCACAATGTGTATGTGTAATAAACGCAACGTCAAATTTTCCACTTTTGACAAAAGTAACAATTTGTTGTTATCATATCTCACAAACCTGACGTGATAGGCAAAATCTGAGGTCAGATTCGGATTCAGCGCCCCAAAATTACTCTAAATCAGTTTTCAAAATTTGTGCCGCAAAAATCGTGCAGACCAGTGTAATCTATAGCTTACCAATGTAACCGCTATAGGCTATTACGATTAATGTTTTTGCGCAAATATACCACATTATGTACAAACGTCGATTTCATACATGATGCGGAAGGTAAAAGTTGGGCCCCCTCTAGAATACAGTAGAATTCGCCTATAACGGCACCTCTAGGGGATTGCAAAAACTGACGTTATAGCCGAATTGACGTTATAGACGAACTACCGCAAACTATTCCAAAACTGTTTTTTGATTAAAGAAAGAGGTGTATGATCCAGTCAGGTTTACTGTATACCACCAAACTGACAAAAGTCACGCAGAAAATACAGTAAACAAAAAAATTGTTTAAAAAAAATAACCTACAGCGAAAGGTAGGCTACAGGAAATTTGTGCAACACAGCTCATTGCTTTGAGTTGTTTAAAGGTTAGCTGTAGAGCTGCTTTTTACACGCGATAGTTTTTCAAGCAAGAAAAAAGTTAATTCAGTTAATTAAAGTCCCTGCTGCAAACGACGTAGCAAAATAAAGGGAAGACATTTTGCAAGCAGCAGCGCTAACTGGATTAAAAGACTGACCGTTCGTGGTGAAGGTGATGGCTTAAAGTGACATTATAAACGAACAAAAGACGTCTGGGGACCAATAAAGGGTGCTGTTACATGTGAATTGACGTTATAGGCGATGCTGTTGTAGCCGAACTACAATGTACGTAAAAGATAGGAATTCTGTCGGGACCGAGCGAAAAGTGACGTAATAGGCGAATTGACGTTATAAACGAAGCCGTTATAGGCGAATTCTACTGTACTTATTGCCCCCCCCTAGCTAGTTACGGGCCTGCGTTAGCCTACTGGTTGTTATTCGCAAATTGGCGTTTTCGTTTCGAAAAAAAAAAAAAATCAAAAGCCCCCCTGGAGAAAATGTTACCTTCGCCACTAGCCTACTTATGGTTTAGTTACTGAGAGCAAGCTACACTTTTAGCAAGGGGGTCACCTACCTTAATTATCTTTTAACATTCACGTAGGCTACGGTAGCCTACTGGTGGAATTTTTTGTGATATTAACTAACGCCTGAAGAGATATCATTTTGGGGATGTCTTTAAACTTCACACCGTCTTTCTCTGACGGCACGTAAGCTACGATAAGCGTTTATAGTCCAGTCGTTGAAGCGAAAAAAAGGGCCGAACCTTGACTTAATTGGTGTAAAGCTGAAACTTTGCACATTGTTTCTGTTGATTATGTAGGCTACACTGACCAAAAAAAATCCCCGTGAAAATCTTTTGGTGAAAAAATGTTATCCGCCTTTTTTGAAAATCCGCCATTTTTTTCTTCTCAAATTGGCGGATAAACAAAATTTAAATATTTTTCCGAAGTATCGTCATACTACGGCTTCTTTAAAATATGATATTATTATTGTCACAATTAATAAGCAAGTAGGTAGGCCCACTCAATAACAGCTATATTTGACTTTAAATGAAGTGACATTAACAAAATATTATATAATAGCCTACGCTAATGTATAATACAGTAGTTCCAAAAACGATAATTTTGTTCACTTATAGTCAGGTCAATATAGGGGAGACTGGGGATAAGTGGGACAAAATTTTAAGGGTTCAGAAAAACGCAAATTACGATTTTTTGCTTCCCGAGATTTTATTAGTAGCGCTTATATTTTGTGGAGTTTGATGCCCTTCATCAATCTTGGATTGCATGAAATTATAGGTTTAAAGAAAAATGAATGGTTTGAATTTGAAAGCAGTGAGTCAAATGGGTATATATGGGACACGTGCAGGAGAACTGGGACACGTCGTTAGGAGAAGTGGGACACCTTGGGGTGAAATGGGTTGGGGTAAGAATGCACACAAATTTTGCTGTTGAAACTTGTCTTTTGGTTTTATTACAATAATAACAAACTCAAATAACGAAAATGATGTTAACAGTCAGCAGCACACTATATAGAAATGCAATGTTTCAAACATGTTTGTGAAAAAATATCTTCGATCTTTTAGCGAATATCAAGATCTCCAAACTCGACGGCAAATATTATGCTGTCCTTGGTAACCTACAAAGTGTTGTTCCTTTCGAAGATGACTTTGGAAGAATGGAGAAATATAATAATATCAAGTGGAGAAATAGGGTGGGAATCAGGGACTTGCGGATGAACAAATTTGTTGTTGAATTTACTAGTTTTCCTTAAAAAGTTAACCATCACCTCTTCATCTTTAGTAAATGTTTCCTCAACTTGAGCCACATATAATACAGGAATGGGAGCCTTCTCTATTTTAAACTCTACAAGAACATATGACCCCATTTGCAAGGCATTTGGATTCACACCTCCTAAATAAATTGGATCTAAAGATTCATCTTCACTTTTCTCAAGTTCGTCATCTTTGCTATCCGCCATGATCATCACAACATTGTCATCATCTGAGCTTTCATCACAAGCAATGTATTTCTTTTTTGCAGACGTTTAAGCGACACTACAGAGATAGACCTTTTCCGGTGTTTTTTCTCAAGATCTAACCCTACGATGAGAACTAGCATTACTATCGGGGAGAACTGGGACTGCCTGTCCCAGTTTTCCTGCAAGATGTTTTTACACCATTTTGTAGTTCTACCATTTGTCTTGCAAAAGGATGACTTCTTTACTACCATCAATGCAAGCTGATACCTGAAGCAACACAGCCAATTCACTAAAAGTAATATACCTTTATAATTCGAGCACTATTACAAAATAATGCCAAGCCTAAAAAATAACTTTTACCACTCAAAAACTACTTACAGCCACTGAAGTTGAATAGCTGCTACAACAATGGTCTCAACTGCACACAAGTGAAAGGCAACTGATGTTTACGTGAACACGTGATCGTTAGCATGACTGGATGTAAAACGCGGGAAATATTGCAGGTGTCCCAGTTGTAACGCGTCCCAATTATCCCCACACTCCCTTATGGTTTGACCCCAGAAAATTCCTACAAAAGGTTTTTCTAGTATTTATCATCAAGAATAATATATTAAAAATCTAGGAGAATCAAAACACCGGAAAGTTGTCATTTTCAAGATGGCCGCCAAAACAGTATAGTGACAATAATTCACTTAATATTCATGCTAGAGCTCTAATTCTGGCGTCTATCCCTGGGTTTAAGGAATTTATAAAAACAAATCAAAATGAAATTAACTCATTAGTTTAATGGAAAGACTTATATGAAACAAAACCAATAGTGAAACACTGGCAGTACAAGAATCACACACCACTTATTGAGTTATTTACATTCAGTTGCTTAATAAGTCCTGGTCATCATCTTCATCCAGTAATGACTGATTGTACGTATTGACACAATTGGCGGACTGCGGTCCGAATCCGGACCTTGAGCGTTTGGAGGAATATCCTCATTGCCACGTTTCAGGGCTTCTTTAAACAGATTTCTACTGAGAGGAAGCAATCTTTACTGTGATTATAGCCTACTAGTTGCTGGTGGGCTTCGCCCCCAGACTCCCCAACACTTTCTCAGAAATCCAAGTCGAGTTATAGGCTATTTTACCTGAAAAAGTGGTTTGGTACAGAGAATCTAACTTTTGTGGTTCTGTGTGAAATAACTTATTCACCGGACCGCTAAAAATATTCAACTTGTCAAAAACCCCTTGTTTAGCCTATTAGGTGATAAACTGACGAATAACATTGTTATGGACCTAAACGTTAAAAAATCTGATCTGACTTATAACAAGCACAAGTAAAATGTATATCCAAGATGACATTGGGTAGAAAAGAAACAGATGTTCAGGTTCGTTTGTAGCCAATTGCAATTAAGATGTTGAGGTGGGGACATAGTCGCGTTAACTAGGCTACTTTGTTAACTGTATTTCATTCTGGATCCCTCTAATTTTTCTAGATTCGCTACTATAAAGCCATTGGTATTGAGCAAAATTATGTTAATGCCAAAAGCGAAACTCAATCAATTGCAAAATTGTATTAGCTTCTTATTTGCAATATGGGAGGCTGATGATTCACATTTTATAATCAAATATAAATTGATGAATCTGACTAAGCAATACCAGAGGGGTCCATCGAGAGTAAAATGTTGAATCATTCCTTCACATATTTCAAGGCAGAACGGCTATTTGTATGATAAATATTAAAGATATATTTTAGAATTCACAAAACAGAAATGTAAACAAATATATTTTCTGCCACATATCAACATAAAGTAGCCTAGATAGGCATAATAGCCTACTATTGACAGGGTAGTCTACGTTTAGAGCCGGGATGAAATTAGGTAAAGTCAAAGAAACTATTGTATCTTCTTTGGATTTAGAGCATTTTTCTTAAAAGTGTTTTGATTTGGGGCGCGATAATCCTACGCATAGGATTACTTTTTTATGAATAATATCGAAAGCTTTTTCAATTTTGAATGGCAACACAAAAACGACTTTTTTTGGTCGCATGTCATATTACCAAAACAAAACAACGAAATAATACACACAAGAGAGGACGCGTTAGATAGATCGATGTGGAGGCAGTGTATGAAGCCGATTGCGGCACTTGGAGGTGAATCCGGCCACCCTCGGTAACGGGGACATCACCGGATTAAAACTGGACCACTACTATTACTACACACTGCAAAGTGCAAATGCACAAAGGTCACAGAGAGCTACTTTGGATGTCGTCAGTACATGGGCGCCGATCGCTCTCTAAAATTGGTGGGGACATTTAGACTACTAGGAAAGGTGTTGGGAAAGGTAGGGGAGACCGGGGCTAGTTGTAACATTTTTTGCATTATTTATTATATGTCTGTAAAAACAAGTCTGAGCGAATTTTTTGGAGATTAGTTGTATAGGTAGACTATTTACGCATATTATTCCACCTAAAGCCCTGTGATATGTATTAAGGATTTTGAGAAAATTGGCCTAGAAAAACTTCAATCGAGCGTTACAACTTGCCCCGGATCTGGGGCAAGTTGTAATACAGGCAGAGGCAAGTTGTAACAGAATATTTTTGCTGCTAATAAATAGCAAACACTTTACTAAACATTCACTTTTGCTCAAGAAAGGTTTATTCACTCCTCAAGGTCAGAAAATGTTCACCAGAAGGTACACACTGAAGCAAAACTGCACTCAATATAATAGGCATTTCAAAAAATTTTTCCTTTGACTCACAAAGGTGACAATAATACTTTGGCAATCCCTCGGTACATTGAGAATGCGACCAACCATGGCACTTTTCACACCTGACCCAGTTTTCTCCCGGTCTACAACTGTTCGAATACGCTCGAAAGACATAGGCCTACAGGTGTTCAATGTTTTTTCTTACAATCAGTAGGCTAGTTAAATTTACTTTTAACTTTCTTAACCAGTCTGTACAAAGTCACATGGCATATATATGTTGCAATCTTTGGCAATTTTTCGAATAGACTCATTTCCAGTGATGCAAGTGGAATCTTCCCACGTTCACTTTTTCTTTTATAATTACGCATAATTGTAACAGTTACCAAGTAATCTAGCTCATTTACTGCCAAAGAACATAACACAGCTCTTGTTACATCTTGCCCCAATAGCAGTAAGCCATAAACTGTTCGATATTTCACCAATAAAATGCCACATATTTTTGGTCACCTTTAATTTTTTAAATACTTAAGTAAATGGTTATATCAAAAAAAAAAAGACCAGCCCTCTAGCTTACTTTTTCTTGTCGTAGTGACTACAAGTTTATTTTTCTAAAATTTTACTTTCAGTAGGCAAAAAATGCTTTTCGTTATAACTCAACTGTACGGAGAGATATTGAAACGAGGGTTTCTCTGTAACTTAGCTACAATACACTTGATAGAGGGCGCAATAGGGAAAAACATTTTTCTGTTTAGATGGGGAGAAAATGATAGTGTTACAACTTACCCCTGTTACTTTTAGCCCCGGTCTCCCCTACTAGAAAAGGTGTTGCTAGGAAATTTATTGGTTCTGACAAACAAATAAATACAGTAGGTACAAGTCTAATGCGGTGTAGGCCTATGTATATTTTAAAAGACTTCCTTTCCTGCTGTTTGCGCCACCTGAGAATTTCCAGAATCTGGAGAAGAGCCCTTGTGGTTGCAGTTCCTAAGCCGAAGAAGCCCCCAGGGGACCCGAAGAGCTACCGTCCAATCTCTCTGCTCTGCATCCCTTTCAAGATCCTCGAGAGACTCATCTACGCCCGTGTCGAACCAATAATAGATCCACAGCTCCCCCGTGAACAAGCTGGTTTCCGACACGGACGATCAACCGTAGATCAGGTCACACTTATGACCCAAGACATTGAGGACAGCTTCTCGGCTATGAAGAAGGCTGGCGCCGTGTTTGTTGATTGTCAGTTTCAGCCAGACTTGTTGATTGTCAGTCAGACAGCAGACGTCCAAACACTCGGAAACGAGTCTCCGGCGAACAAATTCCTTGGAGAGGTTATGGAAGTTGATCGAATTCAAAACTTTGTTGTGCACATGGCAGACCATTGCATGCTTTAGTCGTTTCTATGTCATGGTAGATCGTAACCAATGACACGTCGGAAAGTTGAAAGTGACCTTTCAGCTGAACACGAGCTGGCTGGTGAAATGAGTAAAGTTGCACAAAAAGTTCCACTTGCGGAAACATTTGCCGAACAGCGGATGGCATCTTCTTGAATATCATTCGAAAATCTTCCACCGACTTTCCATTGAAGTGCTTTCGAAAGAAGCATAGGCCTAGTTCTTGTGCAAGGGACTCTGTGTCAGAGAACTCGGGAAATCGTCTACCACATGTGATTGTAGCTTTCTACTAAAGAGTGATTATTGTAGAATTTTGTAGTGCTCAAAATTGATCGACTTGAAATAGTCAGTAAGATTTTGCTGCGCGCTGCCAATGACTGCAAAATACTCTGACCGATATTTTGTCTCTGGTGTTTGAAGTTGAGGAGGTTAACCATGGCCATGTTCATGCTGAAGTCCCCTCACAATGTTGTCCCTTCTTTCAATAGATTTTAAACGTCTGACTAATAAAATTGTGACATTCGTTTATTACTTTTCCTTTTACGTTATAAAAATAATGTAAAAAGATGGCGGGGACATGTAAAAAGATGGTGGGGACATGTCCCCGCTGTCCTATAGGGATCGGCGCCCATGCGTCAGTATAAGAGCCACAAAATATCTACTCTTACAAACTTACATACAATGAGCGTTGGAAGAATCGAAAGTATTCAGAACGATGAAAACAATCACATGACATCAGGTCTGATATAAATCTGATAACTTACAAATTGTAAAATATTCTAAAAGAATCATTGTAAGCAACATGTAATCGTTCTATATTGGAAGATCTAAACTTGTTCCACAACTGGGATGCGTAAGACGACATACAATATGAGCGAAATACAATGCTTTTACAGCGGGTGAGCATTTAGCAAAATGAGATTTTGCATTGTTTGCAGTACCGTACAGTACTGAGAGCGTACCTGCCTTGAAATATCTTTTCATCTGACAGAAAACTCTCAATACACCCAGGTATTTTACAGAGTCTGTGAACACAATTTCAGATTTATCTATTGTAGATGAATCAGAGGAGCACGTGAAAGGTAGAAGTTTTGGGGGAGAATAACATACCAAATGACTTTTTAGAAGTGAAAGTAATTTCATGTTAACAGCATACTTGTGGCAAACATCTAACAAATTTTGTAAGCCACACAAACTAGGCAAGATGCAGCAAATGTCATCAGCAAACATATGATTTAAACATGAGTTGCCGACGTAGCAACCAATTTTTGTTTTATTCAGCACATATATTGCGTATTAGGATGTACCACGTAAAACAAAGTTCTTTGGATTTTTTAGCCTGTTTGCTAAAACTTGCATTTGGGGTTACAATTAACTTTACAACAAAAATTTTTCAATTTCAAAGACGTCTTACGCCGGTATTATGCGTTTTCGTGACGACGCGGCCCAAAATTTATATTTTGGTATATTCAGATCCGTAAGTGCTAGAGACTTCATTCTTGGTGCTATGGATGCAGAATGTCCACTTTCCTATCACCATTCAATACATTTATATAGCCTAAACCCTAAAGCCTTTAGTTTTTGAGATTTTTGCTAAAAAGTAATTTTTGCCCTGTTGTCACAGGAATTTATTCAAAAATAATCTTAAAAAACACGAAATTCAACAAATAATTCTTGCTAAATGTGAATATTTATAGCCTACTGGAATTATGTATGAAATGAAAGTTTTCTAGCTCGATCAGCTGACATGCATTGACTGAACTGCACTATATGTTAAATAAACTATATGAACTATGTGAACTGCACTATATGTTAAATAAACAAAAGAATTGACTAATAAAATTCCAGCTGCTTTACTAGTTTTGCTTTTCATTTGTTTCTTGAGACAATGCAATGTAAGTGGTATGATTAGCACAGTTGCAAACCGGTATAAACCAGTTATATTACAAAGCAAGAAACAAAAAATGTTAAACAAGAATGTTTGCCTTGATTCGTCTTAAATATTTTAGATGAAACCTCCTTCTATTTGCTTGCCGGCACCACATCTTTGAGGCTACGTTTACATGATAGGCGAAATGAAAATGACCGAAATGAAGTTAGCATGTGGTGCTGCATGCAAAACTGTTTGTGGAGAGACATCCTCTCCAGAAGACAGCACATTTAATGCTTTGAAGGAGCTCTTGTCATCACTGAATCTTAATGATTACGATATTTGTGACAACAGTGCTTGGCCATGATGGACAAAGACCAGATGTGCTGATGTTTTGTTACAACTGGCTAAAGTGTTCTTCTGAGGATTCAAACAAATTCCGTAAGGATTATAGAGAGCTTCTTGTGCTTTCTATTGTGTTTTTCGAAAGTGCATTATCAGAAAAGGAGAACTTTACATTTAAAGCTCCAGGTGCCACCAGTCATGCTAGATCAGTGGTTCTCAACCGGGGTGCCACGGCACACTGGGGTGCCATTTACAATACTCTGGGGTAGGGGAAGTGTGGGACCTATAGAACGCCGGGACCTATGGAACACCAGATTTGCTCCCAAACCAAAAGTGGATTTAAAAAAATATTTATATTTAGAAACACTGTTTTGACATGTAAGCAGAAATCAACTTCAAAAATTCTGGAAAAGGCTGTTTTGAAGTACGCAAACGCTTTTTTATGTTTTTGAGCTTGAAAATGTACCTTTGAGGTCTAACTTTGTAAGAATTCTTCAGGAGTTTAGGGTAAGCAGGACTTTTAGCGCAGAATCTCCGATGAAACCATTTATTTAAACAGTATATAGACAAGAATGCAGCACAGTGAAGTGCATCATTTCAAACTTACAACCAGTTATCTAAACATCATGGCTATGTGGGACCTATGGAACACTGTTTCACATAGGTGTTCCATAGGTCCCTTTTGTTCTTGAATTACAGATCATGCCTACTTTCAAACCTAGAAAGTCAAATAAGGGATTGTTTACTGAACAAAACCTGAAAAAAGCTATAAATGATGTTCTTTCAAATGCTATGAGTATTAGAAAAGCTTCCAAAATTTATGAGATTTCTCTCAGTACCTTGCATCGCCACAAGAAAAATATGGTTACAGGAAGTACTGAAGTTAAAAAAAAGACCATGGTTACAACTCAAGTAAGTAGGCCTAAGATACTTATAGCTCTGTTTAGCATTAAGATTACAAGTTTTTGCTTTACTTAAACCTAGGCCTAGTTCTAAATAGTCATAAGCATGATATACAGCAGAATTGATGTGAATAGATAGCCTACCAGTAAGCTGGTAAGTAGGTAAAGAAAATAAATTTCAATATTTCGCTTCATCAGTCATTGTAGCCTAATTTAATAAAACAGGAACAACAAATTAGCCAACTCTTTATCATGATTTGATACAGAAGAGAATGGTGATGGAGAAGTGTAAATAAAGCAGAGGAGAAAAAAAAAACTAATCTGAATGTTTATTTTTGTAGATATTTACAATGGACGAAGAATCCGCATTGAAAATCCACATTGTTAAGATGTCAAAATTATTCTATGGTCTCGACAAATTAAACGTCAAAAAGTTGGCATTTGAATATGCCCAAATAAAAAAGAAGAAAATTCCAGATTCATGGAACACAAATCAAATGGCTGGAGAAGATTGGTTAAAGGGCTTCCGTAAGCGAATGGGTGATCTCAGCTTAAGAACACCAGAGTCGACCAGCCTTGCCAGAGCAATGGCATTCAATCGCATTAACGTCAAAGCATTTTTTGACAACCTTGAAAATATTTATGACAGTGTAAAGCCCCCACCAACAAGAATCTAGAATTTGGATGAAACAGGGATAAACACCGTTCCAAAATCACAACAAATTTTATGTCAAACTGGCACTAAGCAAGTTGGACAAATTAGATCAGGAGAGCGTGGGGTGAACGTTACGATGTGCTGCTGTGTCAGTGCTGCTGGAATAGCCTTACCACCTCCCTTCATATTCCCCAGAGTAAGATTTACAGCCCAGATGATGCGTGGTGCTCCTGCTGGAAGCCTTGATTTGGCCAATTCATCTGGATGGATGAAGCAAGACATTTTCCCTCAGGTATTAAAGCACTTTATCGAAAAAATATGTCGGTGTCCAATGAACAACCAGGTGTGTTGATCATGGACAATCATAATAGCCATATTACACTCGAGGCTATTGATTGTGCTAAAGAACATGGGTTGGCTCTTCTTACACTTCCCCCTCATTGTAGCCACAAATTGCAACCGTTAGATGTCAGTGTATTTGGTTCCTTCAAAAGATTTTACAGCTTGTTTTGCAACGAATGGCACTTGACGAATCCTGGAGAATCGCTTTCGATCTACTATGTTGCTGAATTAGCCAATAAGGCTTTCACTAAATCCTGCACCTTGGAAAACATCACATCATCATTCAGGCGAACCGGCATCTTTCCTCTAAGTTCAGAAATTTTTACGGAAGAGGAATGTTTGCCCTCCACAGTGACTGACCAAGTGCGAAATGAAGATTCTGGTGATGATGAGTCCAACAATACTGGTGAAACAAGTGAAGTCGCTGCATCACAAGCTTCATCCTCCATGATGTCATCAACCTCAAATTGCCACATGGAAGCAAATCCTGAAATTTCCATAGTACAATCTGTCCATCCTTTGCCAAAAGCTAAGCGAAGAAAAATTCAGCGGTGTAAAAAAGCCTCTTCTTCAATTATAACCAGCACTCCAGTGAAGAAGAGACTTTTCCCTCAACAAACAAATGATAGTGACACATCAACTGATGAGGAAGTGTCTTATGCTGACTCAGAAAGTGATGTCAGTTTGTCAAAAAGTGATGCCAGTCACGACCATAGCAGTGAAGAACTGAAGCCAAACTGTGGAGACTTTGTTATAGCCAATGTACACACTGCTGCTGGGAGGAGCAAGAAGTTTGTGGGAAAATTGTCAGTGGGCTAGATGAAGATCATGACTTTGAAATCAGTTTTTTGGAAAGGTCAAAAAAAAATTAAAAATGCATTTGTGTTTCCTGAAGTTGAAGTTTTGGCCTCTATTGCCACTCATGACATCGAAAAGATTCTGCCTCCTCCTTATGCGGCTGCACAAACCAAGCGGTTGTGCAGTGTGTTGAAATTTAGTGTTGATTTGTCTTATGTGTGATCTCCAAGGGGCGCTATCATTCTTCTGGCTGGATTTGTCATTTAAATGGTAAAAAACTAAGAAAGAGACACTGCGGTTTTAAATAAGCTCTGCATGCAGTTGTTGCCGAAGTGTTACTGTTCAATGTGAACCCTATTACCCAAAATTTGTTAGTGGCAACACTGTTCAATATATAATGTTCGTTGCATAGTGTTTCTACTGAAAACTTCGGAATAAGGAATTCACTTTGAAAGGTGATATCTTGGAAACGCCTGCACTTCAGTAAGAAAGTTTACATTTGGAGGGGTAGAATTTTTAGGTTTTTAATATTTTTAGTAGCCTAACAACTTTACCACGTGACTTTATTTTGTGGGTTTCATTTTTTGTTATTTTCCTGTGTATTCGTTTTTTTCGATTGGTGTTGAATGTTTCCCGTGGTGCTTTGTTAAAAATCTAGATTTTGCTTGACGATGAGCAGTGCTTTTAGCTCTAATGCAATAGCGTTCCATTGGTCCCATAGGGGTGGGACCAATAGAACATTTCGCAAAATTTTTGTTTTTTCTCGTAACAAGCTAACCAATCAACATATTTTTATTTCGCTTTATCATAAGTTAAAACCACCCACCAGCATAATATAATCCAAAATTTAGGTTGTTTGAAGTTAAAATACAAAAGTTATGACCATTTCAAAAAAAGTGTTCCATAGGTCCCACACTTCCCCTACCACAAGCGATTTCTCATATTCAGTTTTATTTGTCTTTAAATGGTTAGCTAGGATCATTGTTGCTGATAAAAATTTTCATGCACGATTGTTTTTGTTACATCATTAAGGGTAATTTTTTTGTCATGCCGTATGCGTAGCTACCTACGATGTTTCGTGGTCATGAATTCTTAGTGTGGCACCCTTAGATTGTTGTGGCTTGTGATGTCAATGTCTGTACAAGTTGTGCTGATTGCCGACTGTAATTCGGTAGGTAAATGCTCTGCTTAGAAAGGTTTTTGCCCATTTTGTCTGCTAAGAGAGGAGCAATATATTACTGTAAGTTTGACTTTGAAAAGAAAAGTTTATTTTATTTTTTATCAAAATGTTGTTTCAAAGTGGTATTCATATTCAAGTTCCAAGTAAAATTGAAGTGTTAATATTATTGCATTGATTTCTGAAAGTGTTATTATTAATTGCCTTTACCAAGGGCAAAACAAGCTAACTTGCCTGCTCTTCTCCAAACTGCATTAAAGCTGAAAGTCAAGCAGAAAAGCTAAGGATACCATTGTTTAAAGCGCTTGGTGTAAAACTGTTTAGCCTATTATGTTTACTTTATTAAACTGTTTATTCTACAAAAATTAAACTGGTTTATTCCAACAACCTGCTCATTCCAGGTGAAAGATTGTTTGTCTGCCATGGGGTGCCACAAAATATCTTTATCTTCTGAAGGGGGCCGTAAGCCTAAAAAGGTTGGGAACCATTGTGCTAGATGGATGGCAAAGCTTCTCTACACTTTTAAAATTGCTTTATTTCGATCGCAGTTGAAAGCAAAAATGTTTTCAATGCAGAAGTCTTGAATAAGGTGTATTCTTTGGCAACTTTTCTTTCTCTATATTATATTATGCAATGTCCGCCGTGAATTTCGAGGCCTGCAAGGACATATTTTTTTATAAATATTAAAAGGAAGTCAAGTAAAAATGATGGATTTTCGGTAGTTGTGTTTTTGCAAGATACAATTGGACTGCCAAGGTCACCAGGTTTATGAATTTTAAGCAAAAGGTGAAAGGTTTTTTGTGTTTGACTAAGTGTTCTCATACTTTTTTTATAAATTGTTAAGAGCATCAAGAAGTGAGAATAGATTGGCATGTGTAATTGTGTAGCCTAGCTATTAGTTGTCGTTTTTTTAGTCTAAAATTTCCTGTTTTATTATGCTGTGGTAGTTTTATAATATATATAATTTATAGTATTTCGTCCAATAGAAGGTGTCCAGAAGCTGTCAGGTCTAGTTAGCAGGAGGATCAATAGGATGTGATGGTTACTGAGATCAAAATTGTCAACAAAATCATGAGAAAAATTGTTAGCCTGGTTATAAAAAATTCTTTTGGTTAAAGACAATGTAGCGCACAGGTTAGACCACAACACTCCACGCCCGCTACAGCAGCGACTGTTCTTTTCACCATATCAGGTTGATGAAGGTTTCGTCAATATAGCACTTTTTTAAAGAGTAAAAACATTCCAATTAGCCCGAAACGAAAAATTATGGACAGAGTAATATTGCCAATATTAACACACGGAGCAGAAACGTGGTCAGTCACAAAACAACAAACCTAGCAGTCAGCGCAAAAGAATATTATTACATATAAATAGAAAAGAAAGATTAGACATGAACAGGCTTTAAAACTCGTATTTTTTTCGGGCAGCCATCGTGGCTTACCGGGAGCTCCTTCTCGGCGACCAAATCTGCGTGCTTGGAGGCCAAAATACAAATAACGATAGCACAAGTAAATAGACTTAAACTTGCTACCGGTGCAATGCTAAAATGATCACTTAGCGTTGTTGAAGTCTGGGCGATGTCCTGCAATAGAATCGTTGTACCACGCAATAACTGCTTTATCGGGATTGTAATCCGGTATTGCCAAACCATCTAACAACACTAAATTGTTTCAGCTGCTCAGTAAATT
Source organism: Aplidium turbinatum (assembly GCF_918807975.1). Classification (NCBI taxonomy): domain Eukaryota; kingdom Metazoa; phylum Chordata; class Ascidiacea; order Aplousobranchia; family Polyclinidae; genus Aplidium; species Aplidium turbinatum. The sequence continues at coordinate 21,143,758 of NC_137476.1, read as the reverse complement.
GTTTCAAGTTCTGCATTACCGAATACAGCCTTTCATAAAATGTAACCATTTATACCATTATGATGTCACCATTGAGGGTGTGAAGTCACTAGCTCATAACGGGAACATTTCTCAACTATGAAGACACGTGTTTTCGGGAGCAAGTCTTTTAGGTGCAGACAGTTAGGTGCCGGTGAAATAGGCGTGCACACTGTGGCGTCTGAATATTTAGGTGCAGAGCACTGTGGCACCCGTTCATTTAGGTGCTATTTCTAATAAAGTCTGCAGATTGTATCAGCTTGGCAGGTAGGGCAATGCTTTTCACACAAAATGTTATATTGAACAGAAAAATATGTCATGGTTTCCGTGAGTAAAGCTGCACCATTATGCTTGCAACTTGTAGCCAGGGTTCATATGCCTTATAGAAATGTATTCATGTAGTAGAGCGTTGTCTCATACATAATCGCCACACGACCAATCCATCTCGAGTAGATGTAATTGCGAAAGATAACAGATTAAGTAAGGTTCCAGCTGGCTGCAACCTGTGTTCAGGATGCATAGCAAATGTCCTGTGGAAATGTGCTATTATCAAGAGTAGTAGAGCTTTGTCTCGCACCTCATCTCCACACGCGCATTAACAAAAAACAACATATTTTTCTGTTCAATATAACATTTTGTGTGAAAAGCATTGCCCTACCTGCCAAGCTGATACAATCTGCAGACTTTACTAGGAATAGCACCTAAATGAACGAGCGCCACAGTGCTCTGCACCTAAATATCCAAACGCCACAAAGTGCACGCCTATTTGACCGGCGCCTAAAAGACGTGGACCCGTGTTTTCCCCTCGGATGTCAACTAACCTAGTTCTCCTTTTTAACAACGATGTAATGTCCGACAACATTGCATCGACAATATTGCCAGCCGATGTAAATTAGCACTTCAGATTAACACTTTGCTAAAATAAACGTCAGGAATTACAAACAAGACTTAGTCAAACAGGCAAATGAGCAAAGGTTTTTACTTTATTCTAGATCATTTAATAAGCGGAAAATTTGTCTTGTTTTTGTTCAATTATGTTCGTCTAGTATTGCTCTATAACACTGGTCTACAAAAAAAAATATTTTTTTTGCTGTTTGGACATTGAAAACTGATTGTAGGTAATTGTGGGGTGCTGAATCCGAATCTGAACTCAGATTTTCGCTATCACATCAGATTTTTGAGATATGATATAACAAAAATGCTTTATTTTGCCAAAAGTGGAAGATTTGGAGTTGTGTTTACCACCAGCATATGCAGTGCTATAACGAAAGGTTAGTGTTAGACAGGCCAAAACAGCCTAAATAAGGTTACTGGACAAGCATTGCCATAGGCGTGCTTAAATCTTTTGAGGTTTTATGCAAAACATTGATGGAGGAGGGGGACGGGCGGTCAGTTATACCTTTAGCCTCCTTTTTAGCTTGTTATTAATTACCTAGTTAATAATGTTGCTTAGAAAATAAATTGGTATCAAAATTATACTTTGTGGGTGAATTTCAGCTATTTACACAAAACATGACCTGGATTTCGGGATAGCCTATACCACAATGTGTGTGATAAACGCAAATTTGTCAAATTTTCCACTTTTGACAAAACTGACAATTTGTTGTTATCGTATCTCACAAACCTGACGTGATAGGATAAGTCTGAGGTCAGATTCGGATTCAGCACCCCAAAATTACTCTACATCAGTTCTAAAAGTTGATACAGCAAAAATCGTGTAGACCAGTGAATCAATTAATCATGCAAAAAACCGCCAACCTGCGACTCGTGGTTTTGCGTCACGGTAATTAACGCTATCACTTGCGCATTTGCGCGCAATAGATGAATACGTGTCACGCGTTGACCTAGTGCGCTCACGCATTTGCGAATGCGCGGGTACAGCTGGTGATCGCAGCTAGAATATACATTATACAATGGCAAATGTTCCCGCACAATACAACAGTGGTGATTATAACGCGCTGACCTAATTCTGCGTCACCCTTTGATACTACATATTTTCGACAGTTAATCTACGCTCATTCTATTGCAAAATTAAATAATTGGCTAGAACAAACCGGCGGCCAAACTTGGCCGACTGAGGAAGTAGCACCGGCGGTCATTCAAGCACTACCGGTACTTAGCAGCCATGACCACAATGGCCGCCAGTTGCTTTAATAAGCTGCGCCCTTTTGGGGCAAATTTTTAATTTCAATTGGGGGGATATCTAAATATCTGTGTATGCCTGAAAAATGAAGGCATGCAAAAAAAAAATTTTTTTGGTCAATGTTTAGACCCTGCTGTCGGCCCCGGAACATTTGCAGGTTACCGGAATTTTGAAATCCTCATAAAATTTTAATCTTTTGTGCTAGGTATGGCATGTTGGTATTCATTTCTATTGTTTTTGGATAATTAATCCATTTATTAAGTTTACAGACAAATTTAGACATGTTTTAAAATTTTAATTTTTTCAACGATGTCATATTTTCTTGCATTTTATGTAAATTTCTGTGGTTTCTGAAGGTTATGATGGTAACAAGTTGGATTTACTGGTTCACATTCTGAAGCAGTATAAATAGACTCATTAGTTAAACATTTTAACCAAAAACAATAGCTAAGGAAGTCCAGATGAAAAGTAGTATTATAATTCTTATTTATGTAACAAATTACATCACAGGCATGTAAGTATGTATGCTGCTTCTCCACCCATTAACTTGATTCCGATTTTACCTTCCAGAATACTACGAAATATACCTACCTGACTTATTCTATTGAATGTATTGTATTATATTAGCTGAGTGTAAGAATGGCATAACGATCTTCAATAAAGGATGATCCTTTAGAAATAGGAAAGTATGAGCCAATGAAAACATCCCAACTTCTGCTTCGTTTGAATGTACTCAGACATTTTCTCTATCACCGTACATTTCAATTTATGAATTCCACAACATCAACAACTGCACAATCAACTCTACGAAGACATCATCAACATATATTCATCTGCATCTATAGCAGCCAGAAAGTGCAAGAAGACCATCATGGACCAAATAAAAGAGATTGAAACCAAAAGAAAGACTGTGAACAAAAACAAGAATAAGCAGCAGATTCTTAGGTTCAATAAGTTTTTTTTGGAGGTCTTCACTTTAAAATTTGTATTCTACAGGAAAATGTGTTACTGAAGGAAGGTGTCGTGGATCATCTAACCTCAATGGAAATTAACATATCTAACAATATATCATGTGTGCTATTGGAGGAGATGGTACAAACTCTAATACTGGCTTAAAGAATGGTTCAATAGCCCACATCGAAAGAAATATAGGAAGACCTTGTCAGCGTGTAGTTTGCTTACTTCACCACTGCGAGTTACCACTTCGCAAACTTTTTAAACACATTGATGGATCAACTTCAGGGCCAAACAGTTTTAATGGTCCAGTTGGAAAAATGCTTGCCAAAAATATATGGGAAATGGAGCCTACTTGAACTATTTGAACCACTAAATAATAAATATACCAAAATATCCTGAAATTTCGGTTCAACTTGAGCAGAATACCTCAAATGATGCAAAGCACCTGTATAAGCTGCAAGGCGACAGTGGAAATCTTCCAGAAAGTTTGATTAAGAAAAAAATTGGCCCACTGTGACACTCGCGTTGCTTAACTCTAACTTATTGAACCTAAGAATCTGCTGCTTATTCTTGTTTTTGTTCACAGTCTTTCTTTTGGTTTCAATCTCTTTTATTTCGTCTATGATGGTCTTCTTGCACTTTCTGGCTGCTATAGATGCAGATAAATATATGTTGATGATGTCTTCGTAGAGTTGATTGTGCAGTTGTTGATGTTGTGGAATTCATAAATTGAAATGTACGGTGATAGAGAAAATGTCTGAGTACATTCAAACGAAGCGGAAGTTGGGATGTTTTCATTGGCTCATACTTTCCTATTTCTAAAGGATCATCCTTTATTGAAGATCGTTATGCCATTCTTACACTCAGCTAATATAATACAATACATTCAATAGAATAAGTCAGGTAGGTATATTTTGTAGTATTCTGGAAGGTAAAATCGGAATCAAGTTAATGGATGGAGAAACAGCATACATACATACTTGACTTTACATGCTTGTGATGTAATTTGTTACACAAATAAGAATTATATATAATACTATTTTTTCATCTGGACTTCCTTAGCTATTGTTTTTGGTTAAAATGTTTAACTAATGAGTCTATTTATACTGCTTCAGAATGTGAACCAGTAAATCCAACTTGCTACTATCATAACCTTCACTAACCACAAAAATTTACATAAAATGCAAGAAAATATGTCATCACTGCTAAAATTAAAATTTTAAAACATGTCTAAATTTGTCTGTAAACTTAATAAATGGATTAATTATCCAAAAACAATAGAAATGAATACCAACATGCTATACCTAGCACAAAAGATTAAGATTTTATGAGGATTTTAAAATTCCGGTAACCTGCAAATGTTCCGGGGCCGACAGCAGGGTCTAAACATTGACCAAAAAAATTTTTTTTTTGCATGCCTTCATTTTTCAGGCATACACAGATATTTAGATATCCCCCCAATTGAAATTAAAAATTTGCCCCAAAAGGGCGCAGCTTATTGCTTTAAGGCTTGCATGAAGTCATCATCAGCAAAACACATATCAAATATGTCACTGAAACAGCAACAAATTTAAAGTGGCAATGTGCACGACATGTAGCAAGAATGACAGACAACAGACCAGTCAAAATAACTACAGAATGGACACCAAGATATGCAAAAAGAACTAGAAGACCGAAAAGAAAATAGCGGATGATATTGAAGAAAAGATTGGTATCACCTGGATGAGAACAGCGAAAGACAGAATGGTGTGAAACATATGTGAAGGCTATCTGTCAGCGCCCAGCAGTGACATGGCTGGTTGATGATAATGTAGCTATTGTCACAAATTCTAAGAAGTTTATTTTTTTCTTTAACATCTTGTTTCTTCAACAACAGTTCAAATTCTTCAATAAATAAACGTATTTAATTAATTTTGTTTTAATTATCTCATTTTACTCAGCGTTAAATTGTTAGATGACTAAGTTCACTGTTCAAATGCCAAATGTAAACTGCTTTACGGTACTTTTTTACATTTGTTAATAATTGCATGGCAAACGGTTGCAATGGCAAACAGACGGAATTTCACTGCATTTTTTTTTCATTGTGCGGGAGTGAAGCGGTTACCAAATTGAGTAACATTTTGAGGGAGAAAAACCTTAAGGTGTGTGTCAAAAGAGGGTCTAAAACTAGCAGGGTTGGGTCTAAAACATCAAGCAGGGTTGGAAAACAACCCAGGACCGTTTTTTTTTAAATAAAACCCAGCCCACCTGAGTTTTTGTGGGCAAAAACGGGATTCTGTTGTTGAACAACAGATTTTGTTGAACAAATTTGAATTTTTTTCAAATTGGAATAAAATATCTCATTTGGCAACACTAATTTTAAAGATCTAACTATGTCTTTTTTAAAAAACCCGAGTTCTTTATAAAAAAATCCACCCCTCTACAATCTGGCTACAAGACACCATGGAAGTGATATTAACACATAACGTTTAAAACACTCTTTTTGAAGTACCAGCACAACAAGTCCATTGAAAAACAAACCATATGTATTGCATGTTTAAACTGCTATGTTTGCAGATGTGCAGAGATACCCGTTTTAGCCAAAGTTAATAATTGACACCGTAAATGTGAATAGCTCAAATCGATTATGCAGAAACTAATGTTTGTACTATCTGTGTATTAAAACAAAACGGAGAAATAGTGTTTTTTAGGAGAAAAAAAATGAAGATAGCCTATTGCCGTAAAGCAGGGGATATATACAATACAAACATCTTTCAGCATTGCCAAACTAATTATTTGGCAAAGTCATCACATTAGCGAGAAGTTGAAAAACGTGTTTGAATAAAGCACGTCAAAAATTATATGACAAAATGTTTAAGAATAATATTCCAAAACCTAATCTTCAGCTTCTTTTTCCATATCAACTTCAACATTGGAGCTGGTGCTGCAGTTAATGCAAACGAAAACGACATTCTGAAAAAAGAGTCATTTGAAATTGTCCAAGCAAGCACAATCCGTTCTTTTTACATTAATTCAACGTCGGTCGATGTTGAATCAATATAAAAAGAACGGATTTTCAGGCCTTAAGGGTTGAATGTAGAAACTAAACTTAACTAAAGAACTGCTTAACGCTAAGAAGAACTTAGCTAAGCATTGTTTAAGTCCTGGTCGATTTCCTGTTGCAGAAAGTATTCTTAATCTCTTCTTAGTTAAGTTCTGTTTAAGTTTTCAGTCAATGACTTAAGTCTACGTACGTGACGCATTGCGTAAGAATTTCTTACGTCGTCGCTGATATATCACCGACACTAGACTTGCAAAGCAGCACCTGCGCATACGAAACTTCTAATTCTGGTCATTTTTATGCTGTAATAACCCTTTCTAATAACAAGAATTAAAAATAATGTATAAAGCGATCCACTTTTGACATAGTACTGCAAATTACATACTTGTCACTGGGAGCGACAGCCGTTTGCAGTGGTGGATATAAGAATGGGCAAATTGGGCAGTTGCTCAGGGCCCCCACCACTTTGATTTACGCGCTTTCGAGGCCCCCCCCCAATTTGATTAGCGCGCTAAAATTTACTGCCTTGAAGTATTTTCCTCTTGTATTTACATAACTGAAGTCTACAATACTTGTGCATTTTTGAAAATTGTAGTTACCCCCTGCAGTGAATTTACATGCCTCATTATTAAATGTGGTCAACTTTGCTGAACCATCATTGTAACCTCTAAAGGTAACGATGATAATAAACCACTTCAATTCCCTGATACCAGTTTTTTATTACCATGAATCTGAGTTTTTTCAAGCATGCATAGTCGCATAAACTCTTACCAAAGGGTCTATTAACTGAAAGTATTGGTTTATTGGAAGTATTGGTTTATTAACTGCAAGCGAACCGCACGTCCTTGTAAGCTTGTTGCTGAGGAAGATAAAGGAGCAGCATCATCTACTTCTGGTCCTTGATTGTGGTCATCTTGTTCAACAACATCTTCTGGAAGTGGTTGTCCACGTTTAACTGCATAATTGTGCAGACAGAATACTGCTATTATTATTACCGAGAAGTTGCTGAAATGTGTCCGCACTGGAACGCGAAGACACCTGAAGCGTTGCTTCAGGACACCAAATAACTGTTCGATTCGAACACTTGTGTTAATGTGACTCCTGTTGTATCTTCATTCCCTATCGTTAGCTGGGTTCAGCACTGGCGTCATTATGTAATGCTTACATGCATACCCACTGTCTCCTAACAAGAGACCGTTTATTTCATTGGTTTCGAGTCTTAAGACTGGTCAGTACAACTTAAGACTGGTCAGTAGCAGTCTTAACTTTTGAACATTTTGATAAGAACTTAAGTATTGCTTAGTCAAAAGTTTAGTTTCTGCATACAGTTTTAAGACATGATTGGTACTTAAGTAGTTCTTATGGCTAAGGACAGCTTAAGTTTAGTTTCTACATTCAACCCTAAAACTCGTATTTTTTTCCGGCAGCCATCGTGGCCTACCGTGAGCTCCTTCTCGAAGGCCAAATCTGCGCGCTTGGAGGCCAAAATACAATAACGATAGCACAAGTATATAAATAGAATTAAACTTACAACAATACTAAAATGATCACTTAGCGTTGTTGAAGTCTGGGCGATGTCCTGCAATAAAATCGCTGTACCACGCAATAACTGCTTTATCGGGATTGTAATCCGGTATTGCGGGACCATCTAACGACACTACATTGTTTCAGCTGCTCAGTAAATTGTTTCAACTGCATTACCAAATACCGCCTTTCATAAAATCTGACCATTTATACCGTTATGATGTCACCATTAAGGGTGTGAAGTCACTAACCCATAGCGGGAACATTTCTCAACTATGAAAACACATGTTTTCCCCTCGGATGTCAACTAACCTAGTTCTTCTTTTTAACAGCGATTCAATGTCCGACAACATTGCATCGACATAAAAATGACAATATTGCCAGCCGGTGTAAATTAACACTTCGAATTAACACTTTGTTAAAATAAACATGATAAACGTAAACGTAAACAAACAAGACTTAGTCAAACAGGCAAATTATGCGCAAAAGTTTTTTTTTTTAAACTTTATTCTAGATCATTTAATAAGCAGAAAATTCGTCTTGTTTTTGTTCAGTTATGTTCATCTATTGCTGCTCTATAATCATGCAAAAAATCGCAAACCTGGGACTTGCGGCTTTGCTTCACGGTAATTAACGCTATTACTCGCGCACAATGGATGAATGCACGTTGGCCGAATGCGCTCACCAATTTGCGAATGCGCGGGTAGGCTACAGCTGCTGGTGATCGCAGCAGGATATATTCCATAATTATATACAATAGCAAATGTTCCCGCACAATACAACAGTGGTGATTATAACATGCTGACCTAATTCTGCTTCACTCTTTCCTACTGACTTTTTCTACAGTTAATCCACGCTCATTCTATTACAAAATTAAATAATTGGTTAGAAGAAACCGGCGACCAAACTTGGCCGACTGAGAAGGTAGCACCGGCGATCATTCAAGCACAACTAAGCGGCCATGGCCGGCTGCTTTAAGGCTTGGATTTTGTTGGCTGAGATGGAAAGTGATCTGCTACCGACACATAGGTACGCCGGAATAGCCCATTTTGAATAATCCAATTCGGAGACAGCTTTTTTCAGAGAAAGCCCTTTTCAGAGATTTTTTGACAATCCAACGACACCTTCTGAAATCCAATGACGCCTTCTGTTTATTTAGAGAATTTTGTATTTTATTCCACAATATCGTTTCTTTTGCATTCCGACAAAGAAAAATAAATTGAATTGAAATTTAGAAAAAAATAAAAGACAAATTAAATTTATTTTTGAAGTATTTAAATTAAAATGTTTGCTCACATAAAATTGACATGTATCCTGCGTCGCCGTCTGTATGCAAACTTAGAATATATTCGAATTCTCAACTATTAGAAAATTCCAATCCCTAGTTCAACAAGTCAATAGAAAAACACCGGAGATGGTTCAATCGATGTCAAATAACAAAACAAACAAGAAATAAAAGTTCAAGCGTCCATTTGGAAATTATGGCTGATACCACATAGGAAGTCCAACATGAACTGAGGTGGAACATTGCTATGCCCATCCAAGCGAACGACAAGTTTCTTGATGAGGTCATCAGCATCTCAATATTTTTTCAACTTTCGTGGCGAACTATGACCGGCTATCAGCGTATCGTATGCTATTATCTGGTAGGCTATAAAAACACGTTAATCTTAACGTTAAGCAACAGAAAGCAAGATTTTTAAAACTAGCTTTCAAATTGGGTGATCATTCATTTCTCTACTGTAAGCTAATTCCTTTCAATATACGGTACATATGCCGCTGTGATTTTACAATTCTCTGAAAAAAGCTTTCTCCGAATAGGGATTTCTCCGAATCGGATTCTCCCAATAGTAGCAGACCCTAGGTACGTTGGTAAGCGATACAGTAGTCCAGATTATTAAGCCCACGGTTAATCGGCCTACCGGCTTAATAAACTCAACCTGGTCCGGCTCAGAATTACTCCCATTCATTAGTGCAATAAAATACTGCTTTTGAAGACTAGGTAAGCCCAATTTTCGATTAAATTTGCTTGAATTTGTGCAAAAAGGCATCATAACTTATTGCTTTTCGTCTTGCTTTCGACAACTTTATGCTTTATTACACTGCAAATGTAGTTCTTAATTCAACTGTTTCATCACAAACTGTTTAACCTGAATCTCATTTCCCTGGTTATACAAAACAGGGGGCGTTGCTGACACAACTTGCAAAACAAGTAACTTTTGGGAAGAACCAATCGTTGCGTGGAGTCAACAGATTTAGCAACTTTTAACCATAGTTCAGTCGGCCGTAGTCAATTATGCATATAGGTGTGGTAGAAATTCGTCCTCCGCTTAATAGGCCCACCAGCCTAATATGCCCAAAATCGTCCGGTCCCGAGGTGGGCTTAGTAAGCGGGGACTACAGTAACAATTTGTAAAATTTACCAGTTAAAGTCAACAAATACACCAAATAGCTTAACAGCTGTGTTTATATGTATAATACAATGTAGTATTTCAACACCAACAATGCGATCTCGAATAACTCTAAACTAAATGGAGATCAATGAGCGTTGCCTACGGGACAAGATAATATTGTCTCAGCAAAATACCACTTAAAATTTTTATAAATTTTATTTCACTATACGTAATATTTATGTAAAAAACTTTGATTTTATCGATGAATATTTACCTTAGTTGGTTCGCTCTCTGGTTGAACAGCTGTCTTCAACAACATAATCCTGCCACCATTTTCACATGAAGTATTCGCAAAGACTATGAACCACTAATGTTGAATTGTTGATGCAGGCATGGTCATCAAGTAGTGCAGTTTCATTTGTTATTTCCTGCAAACGGTCTATCCATTTGCTGCTGCTCTACTGCACAAACCAAATCTGTGGATTGAATTAGCTTAATTGTCAAGAAAATATTGGTGATTGTGTCTCGGCACAAGACCTAATGCTACAAGAGTTGGTTACTTTATTTTGCGGGTGGTTAGTACAACAAGCTGTGTCCTCTGCTACTGAACGTCAACTGATATTTTTTAATCCGAATGCTCTAGACGCTGCATAGGCGCATCAGCAGTTTACAGAACACATTATGACTGATGGTCATTACATTCTAAAACTTGAAATCACACGAAATCAGAACTTTGCAGTGGTTGCCGGATGATTCTGTTGCTGCAAAATGTTAACCATCATAACATCGGAGAGAATGTATTTCTAATGTATACAATTACATTTACAACAGCAAGAAATGTGACATCAAAGGTAGAACTGTTTTGCCAATGTAACGTCTGAAATAGACCATCGCCTACTTGGTAGAGTAATCAACATTATATCGGGGCCTACAGGTGCATTTCTTGTTATATCTGTAACACCGGCGCCGAGTCCCGGACATTTCAGGAATTAAAAAAAAAATGCAATTTTAAGCCCAAAATTTCTGTAACCATCGCCACCTTCTGATACTAGCCTACTTACCTTATTCGTAGGGTTTTGTCGCTATATGATAGGCCCTACTAGACCTACTAATTAAGCGATTAGTTTTCGTCAATTATTGCCATTGTTACATTCATGCAACGTTAAACAACGTTGATTCGCCGTTAAACGAGTATGAGTGTCCAACCGCGCCGCTTGTCTCCAGACTGCCACTCGTAGCCCAGTCCAGTGCTATAAATCAAGTAAATTGCCCAAACCTGTAAGGAACTTCATTTGCGGCAAAAATCTGACCGCAATTTCCACTGTTTTTACATCGTTTCAACATCGCCAGATGTTAAATCGGTGTAAAAACTGTAGCATTGTTCTTTAAAGGAGTAATTTTCTCTCAAACAAAGTCTGACTGCAATTTCCACTGCTTTTACATCGTTTCAACATCGCCAGATGTTAGGGTCTGCTACTATTCGGTGAGTCCGATTCGGTGAGAGCCTTTTTCGGTGAGAGCCCTATTCGGTGATTTTTTTGAATTTTTTTTTGAAAATTATCGGGTACCGTAGCTTAATTAAAACCCTTAACCCCAAACCCCCTAACCCCTAACCCAAAAATCCAAACCCCCCAAAAAAAACCAAAAAACCCCAAACCCCCAAAAAACCCCAACCCCCCAAAAAAAACCAAACCCCCAAAAAAACCCAATGCCGATCTACATTCGGCTCATGGAATGGGGGACCCAGGCATGGGGATAATACAAACCATGCGTTCGCTCCAAAGTGCATCTAAGTCTAAAAATAAACAAGCTCTTCGCGCCATCTTCGACACAATCATAACATTATCACGTCAAGGATTGGCTACACGAGGTCACGAAGACAAGAATTCAAATTTCCAGCAAATTTTATATCTTATTGCAAAGCACAGCGACACAACTCAAGAATGGCTTAATCGGCCAGAAAAATTTAAATGGCTTAGTCATGATGTACAAAATGAAATGTTGGAATTGTGTGCTGATGAAGTGTTGAGGAATGTCGTAAAGAAAATTGTCTTGGCTAAGTTTTATAGTATAATCGTTGATGAGACTACCGACATGACAAACAAGGAACAACTTTCCATCTGTATGCGTTACGTTGATGACTCGTTTCGAGTGCATGAAGTTTTCTTAGGACTGTACGATATTGCTAGAACTGATGCTAACTCTATTTTTGAAACAATAAAATAAGCATTGTTGTCGCTAAAGATTGATATAATGAAATGCCGTGGGCAAGAGTATGACGGGGCAGCAAACATGCGCGGTCAACTCAATGGACTTCAAGCTAAATTTAATGAAGTGAATCCACATGCTCCGTATTTCCACTGTGCAGGACATCAAATCAACCTTGTGCTACAAGATGTGTTCAATATATGCAATGACGGTACGAATGCCATTAACGTTCTCTGCGCTGTTGTGAAATATATTAAAGGCTCTCCGAAACGACTTTCCATGTTCAAACAATTTCACTTAAGGGACGAAACGGAATCTGCAAGTGCATCTCTCCGGCCGCTGTGCCCGACCCGCTGGGTTCTTCGTTACCCAGCAGTAGATATTTTCTTGAGAAATTATGAAAAAGAGCTTCGGTAGAGAGTTTGTCTTGTTGAACCATAGGCATACGAAGCCGAGCAACGTGATCAAGTTTAGCATCTTCAAGTTTATTACATTTACATAAACATAAAACTACGCAACAAATTAAGTATCGAACGTTTTCGACATCACAAGATGTCCTCTTCAGGAATAACATACATACAAATTAACTACATCTGAAAAAAATACAATGGTTAACTAAATCTATAAATAGAGGTAGGGGATACAACACATTTTTTTGGGGGTAGTGTCAAAAACATCAGTGTCCAACCTTTTTGGAAACAGTTTGGTTGTACGACCTCAAAACTTCAAAAAATAATAAAATCCGTCAAATACACATCAGTAGACATCATTCGTAAGATTATCTTCATCAAATTCGCGAAACGAAAAATCACGCTAAATTTCAATGATATACAGTATACAATTAACTCACACCAACAACTCAAAATATATAGCAGCCTCAATTTTCAAAGAAATCGGGTACGCCGGTCTAGTTTCCAAGCTTCGGTTCTCGGATGTATGACCATGACCATTTTTTTCCTGGAATTGAAGCTAGAAAATGGAAGTTCGGTAACAAAACTTTCGAGGGGGGGCAAATGTGAAAACGGCGGTTGCATGCCCGATTCCTTTCCCCAAAGTGTGAAAACACACCCTGCACATCCTGCATAACAGTTTTCGGGTACCATAGCTACAGTTTCACAGTTTGGTAGCAGACTCCTTGTACGGAAATGTGAGTTTCACACTTCGGTAGCAGGAATCTGGGTACCGTAGCATGAAACTCACACTTGCATGCACGGAGCCTGGAAAAAAGTCACTTTTAGAATATACACATTAAATTCAAGTGCATTTTTATCTTTTTTATTTTAAGTTCAAAGATAAAAATGCGTTTTTAATTTTTGATACGACATATGCATTGATCGCTTCTCTCTGAAGCTTCGTTTCTTTATCTTTTTTTGGAGATCCACCAGGTGCATAAGATAATATTGCAATAACGGTTTCCGATAAAAATGGCAACTTATCACCTAACACAAAAACTAGATTCAGTTTTTCAGTCATCATCAATAAGTAAAGGTGATTGCTTTGTTAACTAGGCTAACTCAGGGGTCCGCAAATACTTTTTGGCGCAACCCAAAAAACAATCGTTCGAAGCCTTCGTGACCCAAACGTTTTAGAAGCATAAAATTTTGAAGAAAATATTTTGCAATTTAATATCAAATTCAATACGGTCGTCTGCTTATTAAGCCCACATCGGAACTGGACGATTTCGGGCTTATTAAGCGGGAGACAATTTTCTACCACTCCTATACCTTCAGTAATTCCGGAATGGACCAAATTGGGCTAAATAAGCCGGTGGACCTACTAACCGTCATCGTGTGAGCTTCTGGGGCCGAGGGTCTATCCTTTTACCACCCCAGATTCACGATGTTCCAAGACTACACTGGAAGGCTACTAGAGAGCAGCCAGTCTTTGGTTTCATCATCCATGACGCGCAGACCTTGCACTCCGTTTGATGGCTTGAAGATGGTACAGTCATTGATGATGTGGTCTGCGGTGTGTTCCTCGGCAACACATTCACAGGAGGAGGAATAGGCCATTCCCCATTGTTGCATGGTTGAGCGGAAAAGCCCGACGCCCGTATGAAGACAGTTGAAGCCCACCCATGTCTGTTTTTGTAGTGTCAGGCCGATGTGGCATATGTTGGCTTCGGAGATAAACGGATGAAGTGTGGTGGTAGGCTATTTGACTTCCATTCAGAATTCCATTTATGGTCTGTCCATTACCCAAATAGTTGCATAGATGTCTTGTTCACCAGCTTCGTTGATCAGTAGTTGAGCGGCTGCCACGAATGGATGTCAGGATTTCATTCGACAAGGGTGCTCGTTTGGGGGAGCAGAAATCGTCTGGTTGTGGTGGAGAAGATGTTAGGCTCCAGTGCCTGTCGGCCGAGAGACAAAGTGGCTTCTTCGCGACGAAGCTCGGCAAGTTGGATGCCAGCGAGAATGGGGAGATTGTCCAAGGGTGTGAGACGCAGAGATCTAGTCACTGTGCGCAGGGCGCTTTTTTTGGCAGTGAGCACTGCGGCACCAAACAGCTGCACAGTGCTCTGCTGAAGAGTAGACAAGAGCTAAGGCTACTGTACGCAAAGTGTCAGCCCTCGCCCCCAGATGGAGCCTTCCAGGCGCTTGAGTAGCGCAGCGCCGGATGTCAGTTTCTTGCGCAGTGACACCAAATGGTGGTGGTATGTGAGTGATCTGTCCAGTATCCCTCTCAAGATATTTTCGTTCGGGACAGAAAGACAGAGGTTTTCCATTGTTTTGAACATGTAGCTCACGATCAACTTCCCGATTGTGTAGGTGGAAAGCTTCTGCCACAGTTTTGGTTTCGCTGTGTTTCAGTCGCCAGTTCTGGGGATAAGCTGAGAGAGTTTTTATGTCCTGGCTCAAAGTGTCTTTTAGACTTTATAACCGTAGGCTTAATAAGCGAGGGCTACTGTAGGCTACTACAATCGAAAGTATATATACATTTTTTTTCTACGAAACTCAGCACATCAAAGAGTGTATGATTGTATTTATTTTTGTTATACAAGTTATATTGATAGTAAATTTAAACTGTTTTGTGACCCACCGTGGATAGTCTCGTGACCCAAATTTAGGTCGCGACCCACTATTTGCGGACCCCTGGGCTAACTCAACTTTATAACTAGTTCTTCATAAATGTAGGAATTTTCACTATTTTAAAGGTCACGAAACGAAAGGTCATGCCTCTGCTCTAGGGGTCAACTAAGGTCAAATTAAAATTAGGGATGTGCGGAAGAATAAAGTGGTTCAAGTGGAACGTAACATAATAATGTGCATGTAGCTATGTAGACTTAGAGGACCTACACTCCTAATTATGAATTCATCAAAACACGCAGAAAGCCGAAATTTACGTTTTTTCTCACAAATATGGTCAAAATTTTAAAAATTGTGTCTACTGATGAAAAATAAATATTTTTCAAAAATTTTTGCATATTGTTGATAGTTATCACAAATACTTTCCAAAAAATGTGGACAGAGCAAAATCTGAGAAGGTCACACTTTATCCCCTACCTCTACTATAAACAGAAAAAGACAAAAAACTGCACAGTACTTCTGACTAGCTCAAACTCAACGATATAGGCTCCACGAGAATCAAAGGTAACTGCATCAAAAGGTGTTAAACAGATCACATGATATGGTAAAAAGGCAAGGTGCGAAAAAACTAATTTTAAAATACAGAGAGCAAGAAAGACGAGCCGCAAGCATACAAGCTAATTTGTATGTATGTTATTCCTGAAGAGGACATCTTGTGATGTCGAAAACGTTCGATACTTAATTTGTTGCGTAGTTTTATGTTTATGTAAATGTAATAAACTTGAAGATGCTAAACTTGATCACGTTGCTCGGCTTCGTATGCCTATGGTTCAATTATGAAAAAATACTTGACTGGCTATTCGACATTCAAGATTCTCCTGAATTAGATGCTGCAAACCGCAGTAAGGCCAAGTCACTTCTGCTTGCGTTGTAAAACTTTTTACGTTCTTTATGCTAAGCGTTTTTCATCATTTACTGATGATCTTTCATCCGGTCCATGTTGCCATCCAGGGCAGAGAAATTTCAATCGGAAAATGCTTAAAAATTATTAACGCTTTGGTGGAGTCGCTATCAGCAGACGCATCTTCTAATCACAATGCGAGCGCATTTCTGGACAGCTGCAAAGATGCTGCACTTGCTCTGAAAATAAATGAACCAAATATTCGTACCAGCCGATGTCGTTCAAGCAGCAACACCCCTTCTTCTGATGATTATTTTGGACAAGTTTATGCAGACGTTCTATCCAATGCTTCTAATTTTTTGAGTACACGCTACTCTGCAAACAACTTAGAGCTTGTAGAAATTATGGAAGACTTGCTGAAAGGAGATGTAAAAGCTTCATCAGAAGATATAAAACGCCATTTTCTGGATATTAATTCAGAGGAATTGATTTCCGAAATCAGAAGATTCAGTAGTTATAAAATCTCCAAAAATTTAGCTCTCACAACTGGTGATGATTTGTGTTCGTATTTAAGTAAAGAAGAAGAAAAGCAGCTAGTTTATCCGAACATCACTAAACTTGCCAAGCTGTATTTGACCTTGCCGTGCACTTCATGCGAGGCGAAGTGATCTTTTAGCACACTACGAAGAGTGAAAACCTACTTGCGAACGACCATGACGGAGAAACGTCTTAACCATGCCTGCATCATGACTGCTCACAAAGAAGAAGTTGATGCACTTGACAAAGACAAAATAATTGCGCAGTTTATCTCCAAAACCACTGTTCGGAAAAACACATTTTTTGTTTAACTATGCTATGGAGCGCCATTTGTAAAAAAGTGTTTTTGTACCTTTCGTTCTTTTCCCCACTATGGGCTTCTCGGGAGCTGAATTGCGGTAAAATCGCTTTTGCGTTGCATTACAGCATCTTGTTTCTTATCTGTGCGCCCGCTAGGAGCGACTTAACGTATGAACCCACCGATGTATTGTGTGTTATCGTGTTGTATCAACAATAATAATGTAATTATGGAACTAGGACAGCATTGCAGTGTTCGTCCCGCAACCCGCACATACCAATCACAAAAAATATGCAGAACTCAAATACCATGACAAGACGTTGTTGCGTACCAATTATATTTATTACTTGTTTCCAAATTGCCCGAACACTGTTCGCCCGCCCAGCTATTTTGAAAACTCGGCGCCTATGATCTGTAATAAAACAAAAATAAAAACTAAGGACAAGTACTACTTGTCAAGTTGTCATCAACATACCTCTGATAAGAAATTTCATCCTGTCTCAACTAGTTGAGAAGGAGTGGAACCCTAACAAACACAGGTCTTATCATAGACGTTTTTCTGGTCGTAAAACAGTAACTTTTCACAAGATATGAAGGAATGCAACCTTGTAATGAAGATCATATGTAAAGCCATTCTTGTAGCTCCCTTACCTTTTAAACATTTTCTGAAACAATTAAACAATTCATTGCATATAAATTATAGCATAGTCATAAATCAAATGAAGATTGAAGATGCAATGCAACAGTTTCCACACAGAGTGACAAAAGTGACTGATAGCAGGCAAAATGCAAAAGATTGTAGGCTACATTTAAGTTGGACATGTCATTGAAATATATGAAAACCGAGAAAGCAGATCTTAATCCAAAACTTTAAATAAAACTTGTTTTGATAAATATACAGGACAACAAATAAATACCACATTACATTTCACACCACTGTTGACATGTTTCCAAACACATTACAAAGTATTTGAAATATGGTATTTTTGTAGGCTACATTGCGAACAGTAAACAGTTATATTGTATCTAAACATACAAAGACAGTTATCATATTAGCACCAAACGGAATACGACATGGAAAATAGTTAAACGTTAAAACTCATTTTACATGTTTTTATAGCGCCTCACTCTTGCCTACACTGACAGCATACGCGCCGACTTCCTGGGGGCCGGCGCCCCCCGTAAATTTATGGTTGAGGGGCAACAAAAATGGTTATTACAAGTGGTGTTTCAAAGATAAAACACTTCGAGATTAGATCATTTAAACGAACTTAAAGAAGCGAAACATAGCCTACTTTGCTCTTGCCCGCAAAACAGCAGTTGATCACATGGCTTTCTCATACGGTATGAAAATCACAAAGTAGATGGTAGAGTAACTTACGCTGCTGGAATAGTCACGTAACTATTCACTGCAATATTAAGAAAACCAGCTAAATTAGACGCGCTATTTTCAACGAGGTCTTCCCGCTATGAGATCAATTATGATTCAACAGAACGCATTGTTTTGTTCGCAATGTGTGAGAATTAAATCGAAAACCGATAAAAGAAAAGGTGTTTAATGGTCTTGGTGGCAGATATTGCCTGCAATAAAGACGTCTCTTACCGCTATTATCACCTTAGAGCTAACCTGACATCATTGATTTATGCGGCCGCTAAGGTTTGACATCAACTTTAACGATCATGGAATGTTACATACCGGTAACAAGAACGATTATATATATCCTATACGCAAAAATAAAAAAATTGATTTCTTAAAACAGCTCTTTCTGCTGTTTTGTCTCATGCAGGGCTGTGATTTTTGCCTTTTTCGGTGACGAGGTCACTCGACACGCGCCATCACTATTCGACAAACGCCGTGCCTTACGGAAAAAAAACAAATTATAAAGGAAAAAAAACTGAGAGAGGTCGAGGTCAGGTCAAGGAACAATCAGGGGAAGGGGGGGCATCACGTGATGCAATCATAAAAGTGCTGACTTACGTAAACTTTCTTGCGCCAGGTACTTCAAAGCAAGGTCTAAAAGCGACGCTTCACACGAGAAACTCCCAAGGCGTCAGCGCCGCCATTTTGAACACTGCGGGAGAATGTTTTGATCAAAGTTCCAACGCCTGGCATCAAACATTTCGTAACACACGTTTCGTGCTATTCGACACAACGGGTTTCTTTTATAGATGAAATAACCTAGGCTACGTTGAGTTGTCAACGTCTACGCCAGTTTGTATTTCACTGTTTGAACCAATTAACAATATTGCTCTGGTAAAATGACTGTTGAATACTTGCTATGAAAGTTTTTCACATGTAGAAAACAGCCTAGTTTCCGACCAGATGTTCAGAAATACAGATGAAAAAAGCCGCTATTTTTATGGCAAGGAGTTCTCTTCCAGAACATTTTGAACACTGCAGGAAAATGCTTTGATCAAAGTTCTAACGCCTGCCATCAAACATTTCGCCACACACGTTTCGTGCTATTCGACACAACGGGTTTCTTTTATAGATAAAATAACCGAAGTAGGCTACTTTTAGTTGTCAACATGTTTGCAAGTTTGTATTTATGTCTGACCGTGGTCTGACTTATGCACTTGTTGTTCCAAGATTGCAGAAATGTTTTGCAATGTGAATAAAGAATAGTAGACAGATAAACACGGTTGCAACTCGACTTCCTTCCACTAAAAGAGTTTCTGTAATTACGTAATGGGCGATTTTGCACATTCACAAAAGCACACAACCCAGCTAGCAAAACTCGTCATTTTCACATTGATTCAACGTCTGCAGACGTTGAATCACAGTGCATGACATGTAAAAACAAGTCTGCTGGCTGGGAAGTCTGGACATCTCGCACCAGGCGAGATGTCATCCTTTGAAAGATTTAACACATAATGAAAAATGATGGATTTATGTAGCCAGTGCATGATGACGAAAACAAATTAAAGATTTAATTTCCGTTATATAACTTAAAGCAGGTGATTGATACAGGAGAAAATAATCGCAGAAGCACACAATAAAGCCTACTTATTATGCAAGTTTTTTACATCAAGAAAATAGCCTAGTTTCCGACCAGATGTTCACAATCAGAAACACAGATAAGAAAGGTCGCTATATATAAGAGTTCGCTTCTAGAAGAATAGTAGGTAGTCACTGGGAGTGGACAAGACAAGGTAATAGGCAAGTTGTAAGAACAGCATAGCTTTGCCCAACTACAGATAGGATAGTCTTCAGTTAGTCAGTATCCTATAATGACTAAAAAACGAAAGAATCCTCCGACAACATGGATGGCAAAAGCTTCGGTCAGTCTTACCCAGAAGCGGTTAAGGTTCAGCAAACAGCGAGTGAAATGCGGGATCTATTCGATGGAGCTATCGAGAAAAGCATTGCCACGTCACTTTGGAACAATTTATCATTCAGGTAAACTTCCGGCTAATAGCGTTTAGTAGCCTAACGTCGCAAAGCATTCTCAATTTTGAACATGTTTAATTTAATAGTTGTAAGCAAAATCATGCTTAGTAAAATGCGCCTACTACGTTTTCACTTTTCAACAATAAAATTTTATAGATAAACCCGTTCAAGTGCATAAGGAACAAAGGAAAAATTCTCTATCACACAGTAATTCGCGGCCAAACGCTTATAATCTGACTCTTGTGACGTCATACCACTATTCGACAAACAAACGCAGAATTTTTGGTCGTTCGACAAGAAAGAAAAAATCGCAGCCCTGGTCTCATGAGCTTTGAATATTGCTCAAGAAGTGTGTAAAGTTTAGAATTAACAAGAAATCATTAAATTTGAAAATTAAATTTAAATCACTGCAAATGAACGTATGTAAAAATTTTACTTCGGCCGACGCCATTTCACACTCTCTAATCCGGTACACGACAACTGGGCGAGACAAAGTGGGCGATACCCACTTGGGCGAGACCAGGTGGGCGATGAGACAAGTGGGCGATGAGACAAGTGGGCGATGAGACAAGTGGGCGACGGACCAAGTGGGCGACGAGTCAAGTGAGCGACGAGCCAAGTGGGCGACGGACCAAGTGGGCGACGAGCCAAGTGGGCGACGGAAGCGAAAGTTTAGCCGTTCGGAAAAAAAATACGATTTTTAATTTTTACTTTAAAATACAATGGTTGATTTGTGGAAGGGAGGCAATGAGAGTTCTCACGCTGAGTTCACGAAGCATTGGAAGCAACATTTTCATTAATTTTTGTAGTCTAGTAATAGCGCTTGCTGTTTGATGTTAATTTGCATTGTGACATCATCTTGACACATTATTTTGCAATTTGCGGCGTCAGGGTTTATCGTGAAGCTTAAGAGAAACCTCTCTGAAAAGAGACAAACGAATGGCCAAAGAGTAGTTTAAGTCAGTTATGAACACTCCCTAACCGTTATCAAAGCTTGTCAGTATAAAATATGACTTTTAATTTTTACTTTAAAATACAATGGTTGATTTGTGGAAGGGAGGCAATGAGAGTTCTCACGCTGAGTTTCACGAAGCATTGGAAGCAACATTTTCATTATTTTTTGTAGTCTAGTAATAGCGCTTGCTGTTTGATGTTAATTTGCATTGTGACATCATCTTGACACATTATTTTGCAATTTGCGGCGTCAGGGTTTATCGTGAAGCTTAAGAGAAACCTTTCTGAAAAGAGACAAACGAATGGCCAAAGAGTAGTTTAAGTCAGTTATGAATGCTCCCTAACCGTTATCAAAGCTTGTCAGTATAAAATATGACTTTTAATTTTTACTTTAAAATACAATGGTTGATTTGTGGAAGGGAGGCAATGAGAGTTCTCACGCTGAGTTTCACGAAGCATTGGAAGCAACATTTTCATTATTTTTTGTAGTCTAGTAATAGCGCTTGCTGTTTGATGTTAATTTGCATTGTGACATCATCTTGACACATTATTTTGCAATTTGCGGCGTCAGGGTTTATCGTGAAGCTTAACAGAAACCTCTCAGAAAAAAGACAAACGAATGGTAAAAGAGTGGTTTAAGTCAGTTATGAATGTTCCCTAACCGTTATCAAAGCTTGTCAGTATAAAATATGACTAGGGCCATTTTGTTTATGACCTAAAAATTGAAAAATATGACTTTATTTTTAGAGCATCAAAGTTATGCTAATCTCCGTAGGTAATGATTCGTAGGGTCTGCTACTATTCGGCTAGTCCGATTCGGCTGATCCGATTCGGCTAGTCCGATTCGGCTATTACCCTTTTCGGCTACAGCCCGATTCGGCTAGTCCGATTTGGCTGATCCGATTCGGCTAGTTCCCTATTGGGCTACAGTCTTTATCTGTTAGTTCCCTATTCGGCAATTTTTTGAAAATCCAACGATAATCCTTCTGTAATCCAACATCGTTTCTTTTGCATTCCGACAAAGAAAAACAAATTGAAATGAAATTTAGCGAAAAATGTTTGAACAATTAAATTGAACTGTTTGCTCACATAAAATAGACAACGTCTTCTGTTTATTTAGAGAATGTTGTAATATCGCTTCTTTTATAGTTGAAATCATCGAAGCTTTAGATGAGTGGGGTTTAGACCTAACCATTGAGATCTTAAAACTAAAAAGCGAATTAAATTTATTTTTGAACTATCAATGTTTGCTCAGATAAAATTGACATGTATCATGCGTCGCCGTCTGCATGCAAACTTAGAATATATTAGAATCCTCAACTATTACAAAATTCTAAATCCAACGACACTTTCTGTTTATTTACTGTAGAGAATTTTGTATTTTGATCTCGAAGCTTTAGATGAGTGGAGTTTAGACCTAACCACTGAGATCATAAATCATATTTATGACACCGGTTACATCCCTAGTGATATGGTACGTTCCATATTCATAACTTTACCAAAGAAAACCGGAGCAACAGAATGGTCACTCCACAGAACAATTAGCCTTGTGAATTACGTAACAAACAGCTTACTCCGAATCATGTTGATGAGATTGAGACCAAAACTACAATCGGAAATTTCAACAGCACAGTTTTTATTTGTTCCAGACAAAGGGACCACAAAAGGAATTTTTTACATTAAAAATGATAACAGAGAAATGTATGTCCGGTTCTTCTGTTTATTTAGAGAATTTTGTATTTTAATTCGACAATATGGTATCTTTTGCATTCTTGCATTTTATCCAGTGTTTACCTTTGAGTGCCTTCCCAGACGGCAAAATCTGTCATTTTTACATTTATTCAACGTCTGCAGACGTTGAATCAATGTAAAAATGACGAGTTTTGATGTCTGGGTTCGTTCAAAATATGTGTTTTACATGAAAACAACAGTTTTCATGATTACCAATAGGGGTTAATGAGATAAAGTCTCAGCGAAAACGTGTCAACGAAAAAAAGACAGTTGCCAAATAGCGTTTGCAATAAAAGATGAAGTTAAAACCTAAGTGGCAGTTTAGAGTAAACCTGGGTTTCGGCGTTACATGACCTGAAATTCCTTTGGTTAGTTCCTTCGTTAGACTCTCAGTTGATGTTACTTGATCATGGCAGAGGAATCGATTAGTACGCAGCGCAAAGGTGAGGTTTTTCTACATGATGGCTACATGTTTCAACTAGCTCAATATAGTCCAGACGGGCTTAAGAAATACTGGCGTTGTTCCCGACGTGATGAGAAATGCAAGGCTCGCATCAACACTTGTGTGGCAACAAATCAGGTAATAATGTGTGTTATGATGACTACGGTATATTTTGATCATTTGAGAAAATGTGCCAAGAAATGTCAAGTACTTGAATTGTAATAATTGCAACCGTTGTTCACCTGCATTGACGTTGGACCTGGGAATGCACCACGGACTGCCCTACCCTAATAATAACAACTGCTTTGATAGTGACGTTGTGCTATTACTTATTACTAGGGCCATTTTTTTACCTAAAAAATTGAAAAATATGACTTTATTTTTTGAAATATATGATAATATATGACTTTGTTTTAAGCATCAAATTTATGCTAATCTCTAATTAATAACTCGTATGTAAGTTTTTACATGTATTTTGAACAATAACACACTCGAACAACTAACAAAACACTTCTATTTCACTTGAAAATCACTACAAAAATTCAAATGTCTAATGCATCCACTGGCGCCGACTTGCGGGGTGGCCAGCCACGCCACCCCATAACCTCTATGGCATGATGGCAGCCACCCCGTTTAGGTTACATTACTTACTGCAAATAAATGTAATTTGAACGGACGTTTAAATCTTTTTTTGATTATTGGTTTTCGCTTCAAGTCAACGTAAAGCAAGAGGTGAACCAATACAGTATTGCGAAGAAAATGATTATTTTTGTCACAAGCATGATACTTGCGTAACATCAAGCAAGCTACGTGAAGATTACGCAACACGTGGCTACGATTTGTTTCCTTGTTGTTGGGATCGTTTTATTTGTTACTTTTCATAAGTCATTGTTACATTTGTTAGGTTTACAATGGGATTTATTAATCAATAAAATACGATCTTTCCATTGCCTCTCCCAAAAATCTTTTTTGAAAAATTTTAAACTGCTTAATATCGCTATAAATTATGACAGCTATAAAATACTCGGAAATAAAATTAGCTCCACCCCCTAAATGAATATCTATTTTCAAATTAAAAAAATGCAATTTTCGAATGCTTAGTAAAAATCAAACAAAAACATGCAGTTTGAAAGTTTATAGGTTGCCATATTGTGCTATCTGCCACCCCGTGCAAAAATAAAAGTCGGCGCCTATGTGTAGGCCTACCTACCAAACCAGCTACTTAGTAGTACGAGTCAAAGCTCTGTACTCGAAAAGTACCCTTGACTCTTGAGGTCTCAGCACTGGTTGACTTAGTCGCCGTTAAGCTGAACTATCGTAAGTCCAAATTTTTCAAAATTGCGTTTTTGGTTGATTTGATATCTTTATAAACTACAGTTTATTTTGTTAAAGCATCGTAAGTCCATCTGCTTTAGTTTTGATGATACAGAATTATGAACTATCGCAAATTGGAGTTACGATAGTTTTGCAAAATAATAAAATGGGACTTACGATACTCTGCTCTGAAAGTAATTTTACACGTTTCACGTTAACACTCCCTTTTCTTTTAGGTAATTTTTCTTTCAATCGTTTTTTGCATGTTGATATTCAAGGCTTACTTATATTTCTTTCTATTTCGCATAACAATTTTGCTGTTTTATTGTAACTACATTTCGACAATTTTTTATTGTTAAACTATCGTATGTCCATACTCATTTTTCTAACGTTCAATTTTTGCAAAAAAGAATTATCTTTTTTTCAACAACAAAGCTCCATGAAAGACAATGTATATATAGTTTTCATGTTTTTCCGTTAGAGAACTTTTAGAAAGATCAAACAATGTACAGCAAACACAGCGTGAACTTTAAAATTCAATTTTCTCAAAACTGCATTTTTGGAGTTACGACGGTTCAGCTTATTAGCGACGTAGTGGCCTACTGCAAGTGTTTATAATGTTCAGAGACTGGATTGTGTGTTGCAAAATAATGTGTCAAGATGATGTCACAATGCAAATTAACATCAAACAGCAAGCGCTATTACTAGGCTACAGAAAGTAATAAAAATGTTGCTTCCAATGCTAAGTGAGACTCAGCGTGAGAACTCTCATTGCCTCCCTTCCACAAATTATTATCAAAGTTCAATGTCTACAGGAGCTGTTTGAACTGCATTTACAAAGTTACTCCGGCTCAATCTTTGTATTTTGAAGTAAAAATGAAGTCATATTTTATGATCTAAAACAGAAAATATAACTTTTTATGACTTTATAACTTCTTAAATAGACACCGTAGAAACGTCGTTGTTTCACTGTTATCGGTTTGACAACTTTCTGCATTACCAAAAAAATATGACTTTAATGACTTTTACTGGCCCTACTTATTTCACAGGTAGTGAACACTGGCAAGAATCAGCATTTTTAGAAATGAAGACGATGTTCGATCAAGCTCAAACTTTCAGGAATGTCGTTTTATGATTATTCGCAAGAAAGAAAGTTTGTAGCAATGAAATCGGAGAAAAAGTCCGTTTCGACCCACCCTACTTGTTATGTACCGTATTGATTGTATTGACTTGTTAAACTAGGGATTGGAATTTTGTAATAGTTGAGGATTCGAATATATTCTAAGTTTGCATACAGACGGTGACGCAGGATACATGTCAAGTTTATGTGAGCAACATTTTAATTTAATAGTCCAAAAATAAATTCAATTCGCTTTTTATGTTTCGCTAAATTTCAATTCAATTTATTTTTCTTTGTCGGAATGCAAAAGAAACGATTGATGATGATTATGTGTCTCATCTGATACAGACGTTGGCGATCATGGTCTTCCAATCTTTTCTGTCATTTGCCATTCGTATAAAATCGTTCGTTTTAACTGTTGTGTTTGTGGCCCATTGATTCAATCTGTTTAAATAAGTTAATCTTTGACGGCCACTGCTTCTTTTTCCCATCCCAAATCTCCCTGTCGGTAAATATGACCTACAAATTGCATCTGGCGCCTTCTAACTGTTCTTATTATCATATCGTTACTTATTGTCTAGCATTCACATCCGTAGGTTAGAATTGATATTACATATGCTTTCAAAAGTTTAATTTTGGTCTTTGTTGTCATGTTGCGATTCCTGAAGACTACGCTCATTTTACTGAAAGTATCCTTTGCTATAGCGATTCTCTTTTTAATTTCAGTGTCACTTTGCCATCGCAAGTTTGCAATTTGGATAAGTTTTCATTTTTGATACGGTCATACATTCTGTGTTTGAATTTAACTCTTACCCATTCGTGTACTGTTATTGACAGCACAATTTAATAAGTCCTGTAGATCGTTTGCAGATTCTGCTATCAGGACTGTATCATCATTCATCAGCGTATCTCAAGCTTGTTACATTTTGTACCCCAACCTTTACTCCATTCATATGTTCGATGTCTCTCAAAATCATCTCACTGTAAGCGTTGATAAGATCTGGAGATCGGACACATCTCTCTGTTATCATTTTTAATGTAAAAATTCCTTTTGTGGTCCCTTTGTCTGGAACAAATAAAAATTGTGCTGTTGAAATTTCCGATTGTAGTTTTGGTCTCAATCGCATCAACATGATTTGGAGTAAGCTGTTTGTTACGTAATTCACAAGGCTAATTGTTCTGTGGAGTGACCATTCTGTTGCTCCGGTTTTCTTTGGTAAAGTTATGAATATGGAACGTACCATATCACTAGGGATGTAACCGGTGTCATAAATATGATTTATGATCTCAGTGGTTAGGTCTAAACTCCACTCATCTAAAGCTTCGAGATCAAAATACAAAATTCTCTACAGTAAATAAACAGAAAGCGTCGTTGGATTTAGAATTTTGTAATAGTTGAGGATTCTAATATATTCTAAGTTTGCATGCAGACGGCGACGCATGATACATGTCAATTTCATCTGAGCAAACAGTAATAGTTCAAAAATAAATTTAATTCGCTTTTTAGTTTTAAGATCTCAATGGTTAGGTCAAAACCCCACTCATCTAAAGCTTCGATAATTTCAACTGTAAAAGAAATTTAATTATTCAAACATTTTTCGCTAAATTTGTCGGAATGCAAAAGAAACGATGTTGGATTTTGTTGGATTACAGAAGGATTATCGTTGGATTTTCAAAAAATTGCCGAATAGGGAACTAACCGCTAAAGACTGTAGCCCAATAGGGAACTAGCCGAATCGGATCAGCCAAATCGGACTAGCCGAATCGGGCTGTAGCCGAAAAGGGTAATAGCCGAATCGGACTAGCCGAATCGGATCAGCCGAATCGGACTAGCCGAAACGGGTCATTCCGTGATTCGTATGTAAGTTTTTACATGGATTATATTTGAATAAGACCTTCTGATGATCCGTTAAGTGAAACAATTTGTAAAGGCTTCAGATAGTAATAACTATATTTGATTTAAGTTTTTACATGTATTTTACACAATAACACACTCGAACAACTAACAAAAACTTCTGTTTCGCTTGAAAATCACTACAAACATTCCAATGTCTAATGCAGTGGTTCTTAACCTTTTTTCCCTTATTACCCATTTCTGTTCAGATCAAAGTCCCATTACCCAAAATCTAATTTTATCCATTTGCCATATTAATAATATAGAACAGCGTTATTCAACATAAACAACATTTAATGTGAAGAACGACATCAATAGTGTCAGTGAAACATTTGCTCTTGTTTTTTTTGTGTACAATCGATACAATATTGAGTGCGATTTTTGGATAGTCTACTGCACGACGTAAATCTGCCTCCAGATCTAACGGCTTGTTTCAGGATTTTGATTTCAAAGCAACAATACTTGAAAATGCTGATTCACAGAGGTAAGTAGGCCAGAAGGGAACATAGTCAACAATGTTAGTGGTTTTTGCGCAACCTTTGGATATGCATTTCCTATCATTCCCCAGAATTTTCTCAAGCTTTCATCTTCAAAAGAAGCCTTGCCAGTTGGATATCTTCATCTTCTTCACTGGGAAAATTTTCAACAGAAACTCTGAAAGGATTCCTTGTTAATGCCATCAAAGGAGTGTCTTGTTCAAAACTATAGGAAAGTAGCGATGAATTCCTCAATTAATCTGCTGGAGTGGTCAACAACCTCACTTGTATTATGCTATTGACACCGTTTGTCTCAATCATAAATAAAATACCTACTAAGCTATCGGATACAAGAAAAAGTACAGTACTATTATGTTACAAAAATTAAATACATAAAACCAGCGACAAAAATGATGAGAAAGTAAATCACTATGACGAAACAATTCTAAAACGGACTCAAAGCATCAAAAAAAGTGTAAGTAATAAAGCAACTTTACCACTTACAGCTGTGATATTGTTTGCAACATCAATAATTTTAAATATTCTGGTTCAGCTGATTACCCACCTGCTATCCTGAAATTACCCACAAGTGGGTAATTACCCATAGGTTAAGAACCACTGGTCTAATGCATGTAGGCCTACCTACCAAACCAGCTACTCAGTAGTTAAGATCTCAGCACTGGCTTACCTAGTGACCTACCGCAAGTGTTTATAATATTCAGAGACTGGATTGTGTGTTGCGAAATAATGTGTCAAGATGATGTCACAATGCAAATTAACATCAAACAGCAAGCGCTATTACTAGACTACAAAAAATAATGAAAATGTTGCTTCCAATGCTTCGTGAAACTCAGCGTGAGAACTCTCATTGCCTCCCTTCCACAAATCAACCATTGTATTTTAAAGTAAAAATTAAAAGTCATATTTTATACTGACAAGCTTTGATAACAGTTAGGGAGCGTTCATAACTGACTTAAACCACTCTATGGCCATTCGTTTGTCTCTTTTCTGAGAGGTTTCTCTTAAGCTTCACGATAAACCCTGACGCCGCAAATTGCAAAATAATGTGTCAAGATGATGTCACCAGAGCCACAATGACTCTAATGTCACAATGCAAATTAACATCAAACAGCAAGCGCCATTACTAGACTACAAAAATTAATGAAAATGTTGCTTCCAATGCTTCGTGAAACTCAGCGTGAGAACTCTCATTGCCTCCCTTCCACAAATCAATCATTGTATTTTAAAGTAAAAATTAAAAGTCATATTTTTTCCGAACGGCTAAACTTTCGCTTCCGTCGCCCACTTGGATCGTCGCCCACTTGGTCCGTCGCCCACTTGGCTCGTCGCCCACTTGACTCGTCGCCCACTTGGTCCGTCGCCCACTTGTCTCGTCGCTCACCTGGTCTCGCCCAAGTGGGTATCGCCCACTTTGTCTTGCCCAGTTGTTGTGTACCGCTGTAATCTACGTCGGCAATGAATTTGCCCCAGCAAAAACACGTTCATTTTGAAAACTTCCGAGCTAGAGACAACAGCTTGTCCCATGTATAAGTTGAACCTGTCTTTTTGAGGTGAAAATCACTTGCGAACATCTCGACCTATACTCGAGTATGTATACGGTATTCGATAAAAGACAGAAGAGAAAACACTTGGCCGTTGTTAATGCTTTGAAGGTAATTAATTAGCAAAATGAGCAAAATGAGGTTAATAAAACTGATAGCCGGTTTTCACTCTGCTTGAGATCATGATTTTTTGCGTTTTATTTCGATAACTTCACTGTTTGATCGTTGTTATTCACTCGCACGAAAAGGAAATGAATCGGCTTGTTTTCCAACTGTTCCAATTATGAGCTAACAATATCAAAGTTTTACGACTAGGCGTAGCCTACTGCATGCGTAAAACTAATCGTTTTAAGCATAGGCGCCGACTCCGGGGGGCGGAGGGGCGGCGCCCCCCCGTGAATTTAGCTCGGGGTGGCTGCCCCCCCGCAAATTATTAAAAAAATCCTAAATCAAATGTTTCTAAGTTCAGATTTGCGTTAGTTTGACCTTCATTGCGGATCGATCTCATTTAAAAGATCTACTTGTTAACAAGAGCGCTGCTCCTGAGATAACAAAAGAAACAGAAGTACGGTAGCTGATAAACGCCAGCATGGTGACGTTGAAGCAAACAATGATTGAAAAACGTTTTTCTTGATTTCTTCCGCTTTTTTTTTCTTGGGAGTGTCAATAACGAGGTGCAGTTTGCTCAGTTTAGTATCTACTCGTATTAAGAGCCAAAGTTCAAAGTGATCAGCATATAATTCGAAGTAGCCTACAGGCCTCGAAATTCGTTTTTGTTGACGGCGGACAAACGTGTCCGGTCTGAGCAGCTATCTCAGCGGACAAATTAAGTCTCACGGCGGACACACCAGTTTTAGCCGTCGATCGTTCCACCGAACGAGGTCGTGTTGCTTATTGCGTCACAATGCTCTGGGCAGGAGTCGGAAAATTTCTACACCAACGCTATTTTCTGCTGTGGAAAGTTTTACAGGCTTTTTTCTTTAAGTTTATTTTTGCGTGTCATGTGAGCGAAAGTGAATTTTCTTTGGGTCTTTTCTTTCTTACTGTAATACCAAAACTGAACAAGTTTTGTTGCATCTTGCGGTTATAACCTACTCGTATAATCTAATTTAGTAACCAACCTTGCCGTATCATTATTACTCGGAGATCAAAGCCAGACATTGTGACGTAAAACGTGAACTAAATTGCGCGTGATTAGTGTAGAAGTACCTGAACTCCTATCGATTCTTAGCGAAGAATTCACCTTTGTTACGCTGATTCAATGTCATCAATCGTTGAAGCAACGTAAGAATCGAAAGTTTTCCTCCTTGAATGGAAGCTAAGGGATACAGGATTCACATTTTCTAGATGCACGCTAGAATGCGCTGGAAAATATATTATCGCAACAACTGTTCGAATGTTCGTGCTATGAAATCCACGACGATTTGTATCGCTAGTTGCTGTGCTGTTTCTCGGCGGACAAATATGACCGATCTAGATGTTACTTCCCGCGGACATCACATGCTGTGACGGCGGACATGTCCGCCGTGAATTTCGAGGCCTGAGCCTACATTATAAAGCTTGGCGATATACAATGGCAGATAGACGCAAACAAACATCAATGCTGACAAACAAACATCAGCATTTTGAATGTAAGCAATCAGTCGGCTAGAAAGTTTGCCCCCCCGGCAATTTTCAAAACCCGGCGCCTATGGTTTTAAGCAGCGGTTCTAAAAAATACGGTTTGCGACCTAGGTGTCAATATAAACAAGACAGTAAGCTTAATCAAAGACTATTTTAATTGAGTAAAATAGCGTGATCATAGGCGCCGACTTTTCAAAAAACCTTGGGGGGCAAGAAAGGTGATGACGTCATAACCATAACGCTATTTTACTCAATTAAAATAGTCTTTGATTAAGCTTACCGTCTTGTTTATATTGACACCTAGGTCGCAAACCGAATTTATTAGAACCGCTGCTTGAAACGATTAGTTTTACGCATGCAGTACGCCTAGTCGTAATAATTTTGATATTATTAGCTCTTGATTGGAACAGTTGGAAAACAAGCCGATTCATTTCCTTTTCGTGCGAGGGAATAACAACGACCAAGACAGTGAAGTTATCGAAATTAAACGCAAAAAATCATGATCTCAAGCAGAGTGGAAACCCGCTATCAGTTTTATTAACCTCGTATCGCACGTTTTGCTAATTACTTACCTTCAAAGCGTTAACAATGGCGAAGTGTTTTCTCTTATGCTTTTTATCGAAAGTCTTTATAGTCTTTTATCGAGTACCGTATATACTAGAGTATGGATCGAGATTTTCGTAAGTGATTTTCACCTTAAAAAGACAGGTTCAACTTATACACGGGACAAGCTGTTGTCCCCAACTCAACAGTTTTCAAAATTAACGCATTTTTGCTGCGGCAAAGCCATTGCCGACGTAGATTACGGAAGGTGAAATGGCATCGGGCGTCGGCTGAAGTAAAAGTTTTGAATACGTTTACTTGCAAAGATTCAAACTTACATTTCAAATTTAATGATTTTTTGTCAATTCTAAACTTTATGCACTTGTTGACCAATATGCAAAGCTCACTACACAAAACAGCAAAAATAGCTGTTTTAAGAGATCAATTTTTTTATTTTTGCGTGTACGATATAATCGTTCTTATTACGTAACATTCCATGATCATTGAAGTCGATGTCAAATCTTAGCGGCCGCATAAAACAATGATGTCAGGTTGGCTAGGTGATAATAGAGGTAAGAGACGTCGTTAATGCAGGCAATATCTGCGACCAAGACCATTAAACACCTTTTCTTTTATCGGTTTTCGATTTAATTCTCACACATTGCGAACAAAACAATGCGTTCTGTTGAATCATAATTGATCTCATAGCGGGAAGACCTCGTTGAAAATAGCTCGTGTAATTTAACTGGTTTACGTAATACTGCAGTGAACAGTTACGTGACTATTCCAGCAGCGTAAGTTACTCTACGCTCTACATTGAAATTTTCATACGGTATGAATTCCAATCTGTATTCACGTAATTGTTCGGTGCGTCGTAGTTTCAACTCGATAAAGTTTGCTAAAATCGATTTCATGTTTGAAGTCACAAAAAATCTAACGGACGTTTGGATAACTCGTGAAATGAGAATAAATATTTAACCTCGCATTCGCTTTTTCGCTCTCACACGTTTTGACTTTGAAGCTGCTCCTCACGCGCGGGAAGATAAGCAGTGTGTGACTGTGAGCGTGCGTGAGGTGCGCATCTCAGTAGTAATTCACGTTCCAGAGAAAGCCATGTGATCAGCTGCTGTTTTGCGGGCAAGAGCAACGCTTTCGGCATTCTCTAAGTCCGTTTAAATGATCTAAATCTCTCGCGAAGTATTTTATCTTTGAAACACCACTTGTAATAGCCATTTTTGTTGCTCTTCAACCATAAATTTACGGGGGGTGCCGCCCCCCGGGAGTCGGCGCGTATGAGCGTGATGGTGTTATGATGTTATCACCTTTCTCGCCCCCCCTAAGGTTTTTTGAAAAGTTGGTGCCTATGACTGACAGGGCTGCGATTTTTTCTTTCTTGTCAAACGACCAAAAATTCTACGCTTGTTTGTCGAATAGTAATATGACGTCACAAGAGTCAGATTATAAGCGTTTGGCCGCGAGTTACCGCACAAGTGGTGTGGTATCAGAGTCACTTACTGTTTTTAATCGCACGCTGGTTGAGTGATTCCATCTACGACGGCAAAAAACATTGCCGTCGCCAAATCAACACACCTTAGATTGCTGCGACAATTGCCGTATGCTTTAATGTTTAATCAAACGAAATTTTATGCGCTTCTTCATTGCGTGTCACACGGTGGTAGCCTAGAGCATCACGCAAGTTATTTTATGCGCTGACAATGCTCTTGTGAACTGTAAAATGTTTGCCGCCTTATGAATACTGGCTTAATTGTTACGCAAATGTTATTCTTTCATCGAATGCTTATTGCTTACCGGTGTCGTTGCGAATATAAATCATCGTGAAAGAAGACACAGTTAAAAAGTGGAATTTACCTGCTATAGATTATCAAACAGAAGGAAAAGTTAGTGTGGTATTTTGCAAAATTTGTAAAGAATTTTATGACGGAAACAAATCGGAATTAGAAAAGCTACGGGGTCAAGTTAAAAAAGTAATACGAAATTAGATAAGCAGTTCTTCGGCAGAAAAGAAAAATAATGATTCTGATCATATGGCATTGCGCGTTCATGAACGGGCAGTTTTGCGTCTTCAAGTATTTCAGTGATGACGCGACAACCTCATCCTCCCATACAGCGTCTTATGATTCCGATTCTGACAGCTAGTTCTTTATCAAACAGACTCGTGTTTGCTCGCGGTATCTCAATTGTGCCGAAATTATGTTAGTGTAAACGTAAATCGAGGCAATCATCTCGCAGTGAGATATTAATTTGTTACCAGTACCTGGTTGAACAATTAACGTTATTTTATGATAATTCAAAGTCGCTAGATGTCGAATTAATGTAAAACAAAAGTAAATTTCTTCTTGGGCATTGTTACGCAGGCAGCAAAATTCGTTATTTTTGCATTGACTTTACGTCTGTAGACGTTGAATCAATGCAAAAATGATGATTTTTGCTATTTGGGTACGCAATGTAACCCGCCAGGAAAATTAAATAGATTTGTGCTGACTCGAACGTTGAATCAACCCAAAATTAACTTACTTTTCCCCCTGAGTTATTTAACGTAACAGCGTGCGTATCGCTACTTTTGGTACATCACTACAAATCAAACAGTGCGGTCGTGACTCGTGATAAACTACTCTAGTATATTTTTTGCTTCTCGTTTTTTCGATTCAACGTCTACAGACGTTGAATCAACGTAAAAACGACAGGTTTTGCCAGCTGGGTTGTGTGCTTTTGTGAATGCAAAATCGCCCATTACGTAATCACAGAAACCCTTTTAGTGGATGGAAGTCAAGTTGCAACCGTGTTTATCTGTCTACTATTCTTTATTCACATTGCAAAACATTTCTGCAAGCTTGGAACAACAAGTGCATAAGTCAGACATAAATACAAACTTGCAAACACGTTGACAATTAAAGTAGCGTACTTCGTAACTTAATGTTTGATGCCAGGCGTTGGAACTTCGATCAAAGCATTCTCCCGCAGTGTTCAAAATGGCGGCGCTGACGCCTTGGGAGTTTCTCGTGTGAAGCGTCACATTTAGACCTTGCTTTGAAGTACCTGGCGCAAGAAAGTTTACGTAAGTCAGCACTCTTATGATTGCATCACGTGATGCCCCCCCTCCTCGATTGTTCCTCGACCCGACGACGTTTAGTCCTCTCTCAGTTTTTTTTTACCTTTTTATATTCCTTTTTTTTTTTTGTAAGGCACGGCGTTTGTCGAATAGTGATGGCGCGTGTCGACTGACCTCGTCACCAAAAAAGGCAAAAATCGCAGCCCTGATGACTGACAGTGATCATTTGAGTGAGTAATGATTAATTACATCAGCCGCCTACCCCTACACAGATATAAAGAATAACAGTGGAGAAGATCAGAATTGGTTTTGACCAAAGTACCAAGAAAGTAATGAATTAAAAAGTAACAGTGGTAGTGACACCCTGACTGGATAAAAATACACTTCAACAAAAATGAACTTCACACAAAAGAAAATTATGACAAAGGTGAAAATGTTATGAAGTTCGAAAAATAAGTGACAGAGTAATATATAATGGTATTTGTTTTTGAAGAGGACGTTGTAAAAGTAATCTGAGCTTTATGAACCACAAGGTAGAAGATAAGATTTAGAAAAGGAGAGGTTTTATAATGATTTGGCAGAAGAGTGTGATTTACGGGGTTTGAACGAGTTGGTGATTGGGTTAGGGGATTTCAATGGGCAAGTTGAAAGACAAGTTGATGAGTTTGAAGGTATTCATGGGGATTTGAATGTGGAGAAAGAAAGTTGGTAAGAAGAATGTTACTTGAATTCTGCGATGCAAAAAAACTTTGAAGATAGTGTATAGCTTAGGACAGTGGTTCTCAACCTTTTTGGCCCACGGACTATTCTCAAGCTCGCCTATATATCCGCGGACTCAAGCTATAAAATAACGAAAAATAGGTTTTTTGATTTCTATCCAAGAGAGTTTAATACGGTATCAACGAAAAAAGCAAGCACTGTTTTTCACTCAACACATACTCAATGAGAGCCTTGTCCTTGAACTTGCTTGACAAGTTTATCGAATTCCGGAATTATGGTTGTCCGTGCACATCTGATGTCATCTGAAAGACTAGGCTCCATCGACTGCACATTTGCCCAAAATTGAGTCAAAGAAGCTTTTTTAAACTTGTCTTTCCACATCTGTCGGCTTTGCAATTCAAGCAAATGTTCAGCAATGCAGTCCATATCTGAATGAAGTTCTAGCGCTGACACCTGAAAAGGATTCCGAACCCAATTAAAGATCCTGCAATAATCGTTGGAAGGAATATAACGATCCAATTCAGAAAGAAATGTGTTGAGGTGCTCAAGAAAGATGGGAAGAATGACGCCCAAATTGATATCTTTCTCCTCCACAAATAAGTTCAATCCTGGGAAAGCAGCTAACCTCCCACTTTTCATTCGATGCATCCACAGCTTTATTTTACGTTTGAATGCATCAATACTTTCCAAAACATCAAAAAATAGTTTCTCTTTTCCTTGCATAGAACCATTCAGTTGGTTTACATGGCTGAAAACATCGGCCAAAAATAGCAACTTTGCAATCCATTCATCATCACGAAAGCGATCAGCAAGTTCATGATTTTGCTCTTTTAAAAAAGCATTGGTTTCCTCTTTAAGAGTAGCCACTCTCTCAAGCACCTTTCCTCGTGACAACCAACGAACAGTTGAATGGAACATAAGCCCACTGAGTTCCGCTCCTATTTCGTCACACAAAGCACGAAATGCGAGTGTTCAAAGGACGAGATTTAATATAATTTACCACAGATACAACCTCTTTGAAAACTATGGCAACATTTTCTTGTATTTTCTTTGTTGCCAAATTTTCTCTGTGGAGAAGACAATGAACAACCGAAATGTTATTGTTTTTCTTTTTCACAAAACTCATGAAGCCTTTCTTACTTCCCATCATGGCTGGAGCACCATCAGCACAAACAGACATGCAATTAGACCACTCAAGCTGATGTTCTTCAAAGAAGTAATCCACTTTCTTGAATATTTCTTCGCCTGTGGTATTTTTAGCAAGTGGACGGCAAAACAGAAACTGCTCAACGAAATCATTTGTGTCAAAATATCGCACAAACACCATGAGCTGTGCATCACTTCCGATATCGGTTGTCTCATCCAGTTGCAAACTAAATCTTTGACCGTATCTTATGGCAGCGATTGTTTGTTGCAGAACATTTCTTGAGAGTTCTTCGATACGCCGCTTCATGGTGTCGTTTGACAAAGGAACCATTTCCAGTTTGTTAGCAACAGCATCACCACACATTATCCCGGCCATTTCAACAGATGCTGGTTTAATCAAATTTTCTCCAGCTGTGTGAGGTGCTTTTGCACAAGCGATTTTCCATGCAACCGCAAAAGAAGCACGCACTGCATGACTGTGAGAATATACTATTCCTCCCCAAGCAGTTGGGCGATCAATGCGACTTCGCTTCACCTGATGCTCTTTTTCTTTAAATACTTCAAGAGATTTGTTAACAAAATTTCCATGGTTTGATTCTAGGTACCGACGAAGTTTCGTGTCCTTTAAAGAGCTGTGAGCTTTACGTTTTATTTGTAATACAATATGAACTGACTACTAGCAAAAGCAACTGTGCTCGCGGACTCACCCAGGCCCTTCCGCGGACTCATTTGAGTCCGCGGACTCGGGGTTGAGAAACACTGGCTTAGGAGGACATGATTCGGAGATTGTGAAACAGCATAAAGCAATAGTCAATTGCGAGCATAATTAAAAAATAGATAGCTACAGTTCTCATATACAAAAAGGGATTTCTT
The DNA here is from genome assembly GCF_918807975.1 of Aplidium turbinatum. NCBI lineage: Eukaryota > Metazoa > Chordata > Ascidiacea > Aplousobranchia > Polyclinidae > Aplidium > Aplidium turbinatum. The sequence continues at coordinate 21,105,851 of NC_137476.1, read as the reverse complement.
AAATAGCAAGACCTCTCATGTCATAAAATTACAAAATAGTAACTGAAAGGCAGCTATTTGACAAGAGGTAAATGAAATTGCATTCTATTCTATTGGAATTACTTTGAGATAGAAATTTTCCTTTGGTTTCATACTGGCTTTGAATGTCATTTGAAGTGGTGGATTAGGTGTATCACAGCAAGTGTCAAATTCAAAATGCTGAAGCAGTTTGCAAAATGCAGTTTTAATTTCCAACAAAGCAAACCTCATTCCAACACAATTACGAGGGCCAGCTCCAAAAGGTTGAAAAATCATTGGATCGATTTTGCTCATGTCTTCCATTCGGTCTGGGTTGAAACGTTCTGGTTCATCCCAATAGTCTGGATCATGGCTAAAGCCATAAACAGGGACATTGACTGTCATGCCTTTCAGAATGTGAATACCATCAATCGTTATGTCCTTCTCGCAAATTCGGCTGTTTGTTGGAAGAGCTCCATACAAACGCAAAGATTCATTAATGCACATGGTCAGATACTTTATGTTATTTATTGCTTCGAAAGTTAATGTTCCATCTTTGGTAGCTTCTTTAATTTCATGTCGAAGCTTTTTTTGAACATCTTTGTGTGTTGCCAAATTGTATGCCAGAAATGACATGGCATTGCCTGTAGTCTCATATCCAGCAAGCATAAGAATCATGCTGTTTCCAACTATTTCATTTTTAGTCACACCTTTTTTAGCTCCAGCTTTTATGTCAGTTTCAGAAACTTGGAATTGCAGCATGACTTGCATAAGATCAATCTTTTGCTGACTTTTGGTTTTGTTTCTACTGTTAATTAAAACGTCCACCAGTTTTGCAAAGTAGCTGACACAATCAGAAGGAAAAACGCTGAAATTGAATAGAACAAGAATATTCTCAATCCAAGGAAACAGGAAGACAAGAATAAACCAGGGTCGGCCAGATACGCTGAAATCAAACATTTTTTGAGCCAGTTTTAAAACCTTTGCTGGTCTACCACTTTTGCTTTCTTGAGACAGAACATCAATGCTAAATGCAGATGAGCATATTACATTCAATGACAGCCTACCAAAAATTTCTTTTGAGTCAAACCTTCCTTTGCTTTTTTCAACTTCGGTCTTTAGGCGATCGATTGTGGCATCTGCACATTGTTTAATTATTCCAAACATTCCCTTTAACTTGGATGTTGAGAAAGCAGGGGAGAGAGTATTACGTAATCGTTTCCATTGATCATCACTCACAACATTCAAGCCTGTATTTAGTTCTTTTCCATTTATTTTTCGAAAGGTCTTAAGGCGATTTCCAAAGGAAGAAAATTCTTTGATAAATATATGTCTCAAAATATTGGGGTCAGCAATTGTAACGGTAGGATTGAGGCCATAGTAAGCCCCATAGACTTTTCCAAACTTTTTTTTCCGTTTTAAATCAGCATTGAAAATAGAATCTGGATTTTGAATTAATTCTCCAAGATTTCCAAGTCCCTTTAACGTGGGGGGTTCATGAGGTATGTTTAAGCTCTTCAAAACTTGCCATTTTTTATAAACATAAATTCTTGCCAATGCAATGCAACTTATAATTAAAATAAAACTCTCGATGCTTACTAAGTTACATAAGTACAACATATCAAGCGTTCTGTGCACTGTTGCCACTCTCTTGTCATGGAAAAGTACTAGATTTGACTGAAAAAAACACTAGATTGACAAAAAAAACACTAGTATCATAAATACACGATCATTTACATGCATATTGCATAATGTACAAAAATGACAGCCAATGGCGTTAGTGCGTGTTAAAAGTCCTTAAAATTTCAAAGTAGAACTGAATTTCCTTGAAAGTGAGAGCCCTGAAGTCATAGCCGTAGGAGAGTAAAACATTTTGGGGGGGCAAACAACATTTTCCAAAATTTGGCCTTTACAAATATATTGTCAAAAACGCCATATTACTCACAATCATCTCTGAGGTAGTATAGTCTAAGAACTCCACACTCATCAAATGTAAGCTGACGAAATGTAGCTTAAGCCTCCGGTACCATATGGTAGGCTACGCTACCTACTTTAGTCTACTTTGAACACTTTTTACAGTCATTTGTGTGTATTTTTTAAAGTATATATTTATGCTAAATATCTCAAATTTGGTCATCATTGGGTGTAACTAGACAAAAAACTCGAGTCCACTTTGAAAAGCACTACAAACACATTGATGCAGCCAAACAAAAATAGGTGGGGCTACTTTGAACACTGTCCAAACTTATGCACACCAACATAGCGGTAAATCGCTAAAAAAACACTAGATAGCAAAAAAAAACACTAGATGCAACCCAAAAACACTAGATCTAGTGGAAAAACACTAGGAGTGGCAATACTGGTTCTGTGAACGCCAAACATAAACCTAAACAATTCAAAACAAACCAAAGTGGAGGGTTGCCAACTTGCCATAGTCTTCAAATTTTTCCAGTCAAAAACATATTTCAAACAAGCCAATTTTTTGCAAGTAGCTAAAAAAGGATTCAAAGCATATAGGTATTTTCTTTTTACGAGCACTTAAAATGACAAACACTTGAAAAAACAAGTTTCATATTTGTTAGTTTTATTTTTCGTATGCGCCTGATTTTACAGAAACAGTCATCAATCAACTCAACCGTGGTCTGGAGCAGGAAGGCACTTTAACATGCAGATATCCAATCCATGGACTTCTGTCCAATCCAACCACGAACCAATGAGATGCTACGTTATCTGTCCAATAGACCTTTTGCATAACAAACCAACAGAGCGTGACGTTGGAGTCGTGAACGACTAGCCGCTGTTCACAATGCTGTGCGATAGGGTTAGTGGCGTAGTTTGCAGGCGAATAAATTGTTTAACGTTTGCTTGAGCTGTTGTTTTGTGGTCTTTACAGGCGTGTATCAGTGTTTCAGTATAATTTGCCAGAAAATAAAAGTCTTTTAAGTTGTAAACTTAGGCTACAGAAGTGTAAACCTTCGACCAGTTCTTTGCTGTATTGGAAGCGATCTTGCCAGGCAAAGATAGGAAGAATTTCTTGTATTATACAGCTTCAAAAGCTAAGCATGCAAATCAAAATATTGATGCAGAACTTAATGACGAGGCTACTTTCGAAATACCTCAAAATGCTACAGGAGCACTGCATCTACATAGATTAGCGGTGGAAGATTGAATTTTTGCTAGTGTTGAAGCTTCGCCTGGGTTTGTTTTATACAGACTTAAAGCACAAGGTTTGGTATTAGTTCTGCATTCGTACTGTACTGCACACCGTATTTTTCATTCATGAATGCACCTCATGTATTTAAGGTTGATTAGTTTGAACATATTCCCTCATCGTGACGTTATCATAGCAACCATGAAGCCAGACTTCAAAAAGGACTACCCAAGCACCATGATCATCATCGACTGCACTGAAGTAGGCCTACGTCTCGAAACACTGTCCTCACTTCACCGTCAGTCGCAAACGTACTCGAACTATAAAAGTACGAACACTGCAAAGGCATTTGTCATTAGTGGGAGTTGATCCAAATGGGGGTAATATGTTTGTATTTCAGTTGTACACTGGTAATGTGAGTGACAAAGAAATATATCAGAGGAGTGGATTTTTTCACCTTTTGAAGCAGAAAATAGCTGCTAATGAACTGCACTTCATGATGCTGTTATGGCCGATAAAGGGTTTCTTATAGAAAAAGACTTAGCCTACATGGTATTGGTCTACATTTAAATATCTCACCGTTCCTAGGTAGAAGGCCTCAAATGAGTGAGGACGAAGTGTTGAATAAACGAAGTATTGCACGCCATCGCATTCATGTAGAGAGGACCATAAAAAATTCGTCAATTTCACATCTTCGACAAGAAAATACCAGTGACTATGCTTGGTATCATCAATAAAATGTGATTGGTTCGTTTCATATTATGTTATGCAGAATGAAAATAAAATGTTGCAAGACAAGGTGCCACTATCGTGGTCCATAATTCCCGGTCAAAATGCACACGCTTCACAATGGCGTCCTAAATTGCCTTTCCTAGTCTGATAGCCAACACTATGATTAAAACGAACAAGACTTGAAGTGTGCCGATAATCTACAACAATTCATAAACACAAAAAATTTACTTTCACCTGCCACCGACCTCACGCTTGCTTGCAATAACAAGAAACGCCTTCATAAACCGTAGTAAACAAGCGATTCTCAACCCTCAGACTCAGCGTAACTCAAACGTCACGCTCTGGTGATTTTGAATGTGCAAAAGGTCTATTGTGAACACTCCAGCATTCAGCCAGAGAATTACATGTAATCATTATTTTGAACTTTGTTTGGTATTGTAGGGACCTGAATGAATTTCCATTGTTTTTAGCTCTCTACAAAATGTAATTCTCACATAACATTTACGTTTCTTAAAAACTCACTGAACCCAACAGTGAGAATAAATAAGCTAGTTGCGTTTCTTAAGAAAACTCACTTGTTGTGCACTGGGATAATTTTGAGACTCATTGTGCTACCTTTGTACCATCGAAGCTTTGTTACGCCAGCAGCGGTTCTGCTGTCATCAGGGGTTATAAACCTTATAATCAACAATAAAAACCTCGAACCCCTGCAGTATTACAGAAGAAAAAAGAGCTATAGCAGAGGTGGGAATCAAACCCACGTTAATGTAATGACTACCACCGCCCTAACCCAATGTGCCAACTCAACCGATGGCAAACCATTGATTTAATTTAGCTAGAATTTGCGTTTTTCCTTTATTCATTCTAGACGCAACCTTGAAGACGCCATGAAGAGCGTAGCTTCTGATTGGTTCGTGGTTTATTAGAAATCTGCTTGTTAAAGTGCCTACCGTGAAAAATACAGAAAATTTAAATGAATTCAAAACTCGCTTGAAAACGTTCTACTTCAATGAACATTATGACTGAAATTACCGTATTAATTATCACCATTGTCGTGTACAGCGCCCAGGAGCATAGTTTGACTGTGGATGTGGCGCTATATAAATGTTGTTATTATTATTATTACCGTCTGAGCGGTAGCCACTTTAACAAGTCGAAATTCTGCCACTGCGAATGACTACAATGCAACCGCCAACCAATCAGAACATGTTAGCCTATAAGAGGCTACCGTCTAATTGTGACCCTTTTAGCACTCATCCAGAGAGTTAATGCTTGTTTTGAACTTTATTTGGTAATTACAGAAGAAAAAGAGCAATAGCAGTGGTGGGAATCGAACCCGCGTCAATGAAATGACTACTTTCTAGCCCTAACCCTAACCCCTAAGCCAACCAACTGACAAAAAATCCATCACTTAATTTGCTTTGTATCATCTTCTTTTCGCCATTTTTTACGTCACTTAAACCGTAGCTTATGATTGGTTGGTGGTTTCATTCTAATCAAGTTTAGTGGCAGAATTTCGACTTGTTAAAGTGGCTACCCGTCTGAGCAGGACTACCCCAGGGGTTCCCAAATTTTTTGCTCGCGACCCCTTTACATCTCATAAAATTTCCCGCGACCCTTCACGGTAAAAATGATAAGCAGTGCGAAATGTACATTTGTGATATTTATGGAAAGGTTTAATTCGAGTGAAAACTAAAAACAACCTAACGATACTCCAAGCCTATTACATTTTACATGCAGCCCACTGAAAAAAATAACTAAAAACCAAACACATTTATTCAGTTTGATGGATGCGACAAAGATTTCATTTTGCTACAAAACAAATCCAGTCGTGGGTCAATGCTGGTTAATGCTAGTCCCAAGGCTGTTTTAATGATTCTTAGGCTGATTGGTTTTGGTGGTGTTTGTTTGGTTTTGATTGCCATCAACGTTGGAAACACTGACTCGAACAAATTATTGTCAGCTCCAGGTCGTGTTACTAGGGTTGCCAGATTGAGCGCTTTTACGCCCAATTGGGCTACTTTTGATTTCTCCAGGCGCCAAAAATTCGCGTTGGGCGCGCTTTTTTGACTGGCGTCCAATTGGGCTACCTTTTTTTTTAAATACAATATAACTTTTTGTGTAAAAATTGTATCATGTTTAAGATTTTTACCTAATTAGTAGTTACTTCATTGAGGAGCAGCGTTTTTGGAGGCTTCGGTCAGGCAGGGTTACCAATTTGGTATAAAAATGCCAATTTTCAAAAATCTGCATGTTTAGGCTTTAATATCTGGCAATCCTGGCAACTTAAGTGATCCAGGTTTTCATGAAAATGCAGTGGACAATGGACATCAGTTCAGTTTGTTTTTATTTCTGACCATCACAACGAAACACAATATATGTCAAACATAGCAGGGCTCTAAAAAAGGCAGAAGCGACAAAACACGGACGCTATAACGTGCATGAAGCCGAAACAGTCAGTTATGGTATGGTCGCAACACCTTAATAAATTTTTTACAAATGTAAAAAGATGAGAAAAAAGGCTAGTGAATATTTTTTTAACAATTTATATGAGTAAAAAAAGAAGAAAAAAAAACAAGACAAAAAGACAGTTTCTACGTTGATCGAGCTTGGTGGGTTATCAAAACTGTTGATGGGCTTGAGGGGAACACTCTTGAAGCGTTAGCTCATCACGAAAAGCAATTAAACCATTTTTTGTGTTTAGGTACCGGTACTTGTTTGTAGTTATTTTAACAAACAGTTGAGTGAATGCATAGCTGAAAGATGTGAATCTGTCTGAAAGATGTAAAGAACTGAAAAAACACTTATAATTTGAGACTGATGATCAAGCGCTCTGGAAGAATTTTGTATAATAGCCTATATCTCTTTGCTTGGGCTCCATTTTAGAACCCCCAAAAAATTGGGCTACTTTTGGGCTACTTTTTGCATAAGCTTGGGCTGTTTTTTATATTCACCTCTGGCAACCCTAGTTCGTGTCCGAACTCCGAACATTCGTTTTGTGATTTGTCATCAAATCGAGTTTCGCTTTGGGATAAAAAAAAAATCGGATGTGGCTTTGAAATCCCATAGTCTATGGTGAAAAAGACGTGGGCTTAAGTCACTTAGTATAGAGGTGGAGGGTGGGGAACGTCGTCTTTATAGCTTGTCTTTTCTAATGTTTTGTTTTTCCTGAGCCTTTTGTATGCTTTTTTTTTCGAAAAATTCCGTGCTTTCCCTAGTTTTTTTCCTCCAGATTGGCATGTCATTGGCAAGTTGATTCCACGATACTACGTGAATGTTTGCAAGGTTGAGACAGCCTTTAGTTGATCATTGTAATTAAATCGTTGGTGAAACGATCCTCCCAACTAGTGCTTAGGATTTGCTTCAGTTTTCGTAGCTGAAAATTTTTAACACAAATACTGTACCTGTGGTTAGCCCTACTGCTGAATCAGAGAATGGTAGGCATTCCGCTTTAATGCAAAGCCAAAAAATGTGAAGCTTTTTTTGCACAAAATTCATAAATTTCCAGAAAATTTTAACTTCAAATCATAAGATAGATCAGTAAGTTCTTCCTGAGAGAGGTGCTCGGTACTTTGTTTTTGTGTTGTAAATAGATTAAGTTTTGGATCCAATGTAATTTGTTGGAAAATACTTCTGAACTGTTTCAACAGATTTGAAAAATGGTTAATAACCAGAGGTCTAATAACATTTGGTTTTACATCATTGTTAGCCAAAAACTCTTCAGTAAATGAGAAAATCAAAGCATTTGTAAGTCGGCAGCAGTGGCCGAGTGGTTAGCGCGTTGGGCTCGCAGTCGAGAGCCTGCATGTTATGCAACCTGGCCTACGAAAATAAAGGTATGGTAGAAAAACGCAGCTCACACTCATTGTTTGTTTTGCAATCGCAAAGTTTTTTTTTTTCAAGTCTTTTGCGTGGTCTGGTAAAATAATTAATTTGCATTGTTCTTCAACTGAACAAAACTGCACAAATGAAATTATTCACTGCATTTCACAACACTAGGCTCCTTTTTTTCAGCAATTTTAAAAAAATTCTCCTAAGTTTTTTGGTTTAAACTTTTGGACATGCTTTCCAACACTTCCCTCTCAAGCTGAAACAATTTGTTCATGCCCATTCCTTGGAAGGCCAGTCGCCAACAGATGACATCAAAAGCATTTAAACTTCTTTATTGGAAAGTGTGATTATTCCTTTGTCTGCTCTTCTGTTTTAATGAAGCCCAGCAGTGCAAAGATTGGTTTGTAGTGTGATGTCTAGCACATAAGATTATGGCCTGGGATTACAGACACTTGTCTTTGTTTTGATCGCATGGGTCTGTCTCACCTATGCTTTATTTCGCCTTTGAACATTGCAGACAATTATGCGAAGCATTAATGAGACATTCTCTTTTCGCTTATGAGTACAATTATATGATTAAATGAATGCAGTATGCAAATGAGAAGCAAATCCTGATGCTTTTATCCGACTTATTCTTTTAAGCGGGGTATGCGCTTAACCGACGTCTGTACTTAACATTTGATTGGATTTGGTTTGAGATTTCAGGTTTTGATTCAAATAAACGATTGATACGTTTAAGCAGTATACTATTAACCGATTTCGTCTGTATAACTTCTAAATTCAACAATTTTATTCAACTGGATCAGTGGCACATACGATATTTCTTGGGCTGGTGTTCTCGAGGGAATGAGTTTGATACTACCCGGAAGCGTTTTTTTAACTAAATTTTGACCTGAAGTGACTCAATCGTTAGGCTGCTGCATTTTTGTGGTCAATGTTTAATTTGAGTAGCCTACAACCCAAATTTTTTTGTCTTTATAAATGGGAGTAATAAAGTTAGAGTATTTTTAGTTTGTTGGAATTTGTGAATTTCTCTGGGTAAGTTTCCGTTCATCATAAGATGATGTGACCGTGTTTGCCGAACGACGCATTACATTTATGCTCTCAACAACTTAGTTTGGTAGCTGTAAAAAGTTACAATACTTCTTTAAAAAAAATGGTTTTAAGCAGTGTTTTTTAGCAGGCAATTTAGTTTGATATAAAACGCTTCCGGGTAGTATAGTATCGCACTCACACCCTTGGGGATACCAGCCCGAGAAACATCGTACGCGCCGCTGATTCAGTTGAATAAAACTTTTGAATTTAGAACTTATATAGCCTAGGCACTTTTTTCTTCTCTTGTCGTCTTTTACTTTGACAAAGAAAAAAGAAAAAAATATGTCATGACCGGTCAAATAGTGTTTCAGATTAACTGGAGCCGGTCAAACAGCTACTGCCTTTTTTAAATAAGCTATTTGTTGATTTTATATGATATTTCAAATATTTTTACATCAAAACAATCTTTTTCATAAAACGATGCTGTAACTCAAAACAGTCAAAGAATTTTTGATGTCAACAAAACTTTGAATGTAATGTAACTTAGGCAATTTCATCGTTTTAACATTGCCAGACGTTGAAATAGTGTACAAAAGGGAACTTTTGCTGACCAGGTATATGTTGTACCGGTACCTGAGAAACATTTACAAAAGCCATTCGATTTGTTCAAAGAACCCAATTACCGGTAACCTAACAGTTTGTATTTACATTGATTTAATGTCTGAATATTGCATATTCAATCGTTGGATTTACAGAAGGCGTCGTTGGATTTTCAAAAAATTGCTGAATAGGGAACTCGCCGAAACGGGCCATTCCGGCCCTGGACTACCCTATATGTTATAAGGCAGCAAGGCTGATGTAATGACGAGAAGGTGCTTATGAAACAGCTGTATGAGTGTATGTTTAGCATTGTAGATATTGGTCACAGCGGTAAACCATAATCTCTTCGTGGGAAAATTGTAACATAAAGTTCCCGGATCCGTTTGTCTGCATATAGTGACCGAAAAAGAAACACTTCTTGAAACGTCTATTCTTAAAGTGTATTCCTGTAAAATTAGCCCGCGGCTATCGAAATGGAGATGCAATGCCTACACCTCAAAACTGTCACTACGATACAGATTACTTGGATAAAAGACGGAGAATTTGTCCAGCTAGCAAGCACCAAATAAACCAGTTAAATGTGCGACCGACTTCCAACAAACAACTTCGAGAATGAATCAAAAAAATTTGTGATAACTCAAAGGCACGAGAGCAGTTCGTGTGACGCAATATTTCATGTTTAAACCGGTTTCAACAGGTTTGACAGGTCTTACGAACGATGGTGCAATTTTGGCTCAAGTTTTAGGAATTTCCATGACGTAATATTCAGTAGACCCGAACGGTTTCTACATGACGTTTGACCAGGCGAACAACCGTCTGGAACATAGCGGCCCCTAGTTATGACAGTCTGACATGGCATAACTAAAAAAGAATTGACGACAATTGTGAGCCAATGAATAAAAACACATGATACACAAATTGTTTGAATCACTCACGTTTAAGTTAATACGCAAATACAAAGGGCATGCAAAGAATGAACAGCAATAAGAATAAACACGACGATACATGAAATTGGTACCATAGGTATTAGGTACACGCAAAAATGACGCTATCTACAATGGTTGCGATAATAACCGACTGTTCTGGGCTCAGACAAGTGTCGGCCACCGCAGACAAAACCAGGCTCAAACCCTAACACTTAGGTGTTCTTTACGGGGGCGAGGCACGAAATATCTCTCAACACATAGTCTACTTTCACTTTCCCCGTACTCTCATCATAGTTGCAGACGGCAACTTTAGCTCTACGAACCACAGGCTTCCCTTTCCTAATTTGTGGAACTACCTCATGCACCCTCCCAAGTTGATACTTCCCACGTTTACCAATGTCCTGGAGAGAACCTACCACTACAAGTTGACCAGGCTCCAAATTCTCGGCCATTTTTAGCCATTTTTTCCGGCCCTGAAGACCTGGCAAGTAAAAATCGATCCATTTACTCCAAAACTGCTGAGAAAGTGACAAATTGAATCGATAATCCCTTCTTAATTGGTCACGATCATGTGGTTGCCCAACAGCACAGTATGGGTCTAAGTATGGGGTCAAAAGTGAGGCAGGGGTGATGACAGTAAAATCCCTAGGGTCGTCACTCAAAGGTACCAAAGGGCGTTCGTTCACGATCCGAACGGCACTGCCTGTGTACGTAAGCAGTTCAATAAAATTGGGCTTACGAATTGAAGAGTCCAAAATGTGAAAAAATGCAATTTTAAATTGTTTAACCATTGCCTCCCAGGCGCCACCTTGCGCCGGAGCATACGGAGGTATAAATTCCCAGTTTATCTCTCTCTGTCTCAGGGCGTTGTGAAATTCAGCTGATTCTATCAACTCGGGTAACTTTATTTGAAAGAAGCATTTAGTCACATCAGCCATGAGACCAAATCTACCAAGCCGAAATCTAGCCAAGAGATCTGCCAGAGGGTTTAAGAAATCAGACAAGTCAGGACAAGAAAACATTACATCATTAACACAAGTTCCTCGAAATTCAAACTTTCCATCGTAGACAATGCGCTTTTTTAATTGTGACGTCACAAAGTATGGTAAATACCATTGAAATCCTTTTACATTTTCTGCTTCACCAGCACGCTCAATATAGCCATTAGATTTAAGATCCTTCATGGTGTCAGTAAGGAAATCACAAAGTTCAGGTTGTTTTAAAGCTTTCTTTCTTAAAGCAGCAGCTCTATCTGACACCAACACAAAATTGTTAGGTAGTTCAATATCTTCCTTCAACGGAACAGGTATCTTAAATCGACCATCTTTCAACTCAATATTCGGTTCAACAAGTTCTCTAGCCAACTTATCATTGCGAGACAATTCACAGGTTTCATTTTGCAACGTCAAATCCTGAATGACTTTATTCAGGTCTGCTATTTCCATATCACGAGACTCAATTTTACGCTGAAAGCCAGAGATGACATCCGACTCTGAAGACGTCTGCACTCTGCACACTTTAGCAACGCTTTCATCTAAGGGTGACTTACCACCACAAGCCAACCAACCGAGAGGAGTGAGCAAAGCATGTGGTTCACTACGATTTTCACCAACACGCTCTTTTTTTTGCACACATCAAATAAGCGTTGTCGTTGCCAATCAGTACATCTACAGTACTACAATCATTCAAATGAAACATATTCACGTCATGAAAATGACGGAAACCATTTAAATCTTGTTTATGCGGTAAAGTTTTAACATCGTCAGCCCAAGCTGGGTTAACCACCGAAGTTATATCACAAAACAGTTCATCTGTATCTAACGACTGGATGTTGAGTTTGACAAGGTCAGCACAAGTAGCTTTCTGACCAGCCAGGGTATCCATTTTAAACGACGCTTTATCGTACGGTTTAAGATCAAGTTCACACACCAAATCACTCGAAACAAACGTCAACTGCGAGCCAGGATCATGCTGACAATACACCAACTTCGATTTGCCAGTCATTGGATTCAAAACACGAGCAGCAGTAACGCGGTTAAAGGCTGCTTTAACATTTCCAATCTTAACATTACGCACAGGAACTCTGGCACGAGCATCATCTTTCCCAACAGAATCCAGAGAATCATGTGACGTCACATAAAAATCATGCAGAAGAAAATAGTGTTTCCTATCGTTGTTAGGCCCACACTTACGACAGTTATTTGCATGAACGCAATCCCTAACCATATGCTGGCGCAAACAATTCAAGCATTTGCCAGCTTTCACAATGACATCTCTCCGATCTTTAGGTGTCAAGCGCAAAAATTCTTTACAATTAGACAAAAAATGATATTCAACTTGACCACGTGACGAACAACAAATGCATGCCGGTAGGTTTTTACGTCTGGCTTCACCACCGCGCGGTGCGCCAACAACAGTCGAGTACTGCGAACTCCCTGACATCACATCATCATGGGGTTTTACGGACGTCTGCCTAACCGGACATGAAGGCAATTTTCCTTTGCCAAACTTTTTAAATTGCTGCGACTCACCAGAATCGCCCATTAGCATAATGCTAAAATCAGTCGACTTACGCGTTTCCTCCCGTACTACAAATTCAAACAAACTCTGAAAAGTAGGCTCATCAGTGCCACCATACTGATCACCTAAAAAGTCAAGATAACGCTGCTTAGCGTCAAACGGGAGTCGCTTAGCCAAATTCAAAACAAAACGTCCTTCTAATTTGTCACGCTGACCATAAGCTTGCGCGTAAAGCAAACACTGCGATAATTCATCTTTAAACTCTTTCAGATCACTGGAAGAGGTCGAAGTCAATTTGCTACCATAGCGATACATTCTAATTTCCGGTTCTGCAAAAAGACCTCCACGAACCCCAAAACGTTGGGACAAGCGAGCTAACGACATTTCTATCCTGTCTTCCTCTGACAAGCCAGGGGTGTCAGAAACCAAATTAGCAATCGTTTGCGCAGCTGTCCTAACACAAGCTGCTTGTAACAAAGTCAAACGAGTCCCCTTAAAGGGCGAAGCTGCCATTAAGGCCGTAACACGATTTTTAAAGAAGATAAATGGCATATTATTACCATCGTAACCAATCAAGGCCGCCTTATCGAAAAACGTCCTACTATTTTGGTATTCAAAAAAGCAATCCTGCTGTTGAGAACTCGATTTAGCGGGAGAAGACAAGCTATATCCCTTAAGGGGCTGAGTGGGCTCAGTCACATGCACAGCCCGACCACGATCCTCACACACGTTAAAATCAGGAGACGCAATACGCCTCTCACAACCACCCAAATTACGTGTAGCTGGGCGATCAAAACCTAGCGGCGCAGAAAACTGTGAAGGGGGCAAAGCATTACTACTAATGGCGGCCCCGTGACCTGTACGCTCTGGGGGAGGAGTTCGGTTGTAATTCGCAGACCTTGGCTCTACAGCCTTCGGAAGACCCTTAGCCGCGGCCCCGAGACCTCCTGAAACAGCTGGAAACCGTGTGGATTGCCCTGGTCCACTCACAGGTTGAACGGGCGTTTGGAAAAGGTTATGTAAATTAAACTGCGATTGATGTTCATTTCTGGAATGCCTAGAAGAGCCCTTCTTAGAGCTACGCCGAGAGCCCACCTCTGATCGATATTCAGCTAAAACTACCTCTTTACGTTGTTCAGCCCTCAACTGAGCGTCTTTGAGTGCGAACTCAGCAGCTCTCGCTTCGGCTCTCGCGGCGGCCTCAGCTGCTCTCGCTTCGGCCTCAGCTCTCGCGGCAGCCTCAGCAGCTCTCGCTTCGGCCTCAGCTTGTATCTGGAGCTCCTCTCGTCTTAGCTGCAGGTTAATTTGTGCCACTATCCGAGACGAAGTCATAGACATCCTAGTGCTTACATTTGAGGCGCTATCCTCAGGATGTATGTCAGCATCCAACATATCTGAGAACTCACTTTCTTTTTGTTCAAAGTTATTTTTTAACGAGTTAAATTCGGGGTCTACCCTATCACGAAGTTCTGCCAAGATCGCAGAGTTAAAGATTTTAGTCAAAAGAGCATGGAAATGCCGTAATTCCTCTTCTAAAGTAGATAACTTAGATCTAAAAATTAACAGTTCCTGCTTATCACTCAAAGAACCTAGGGCTACAGAAAGTTTCCCAATTTGAGTCAAAATATCCCGTCTAAGATGCCGGGCCTCTCGAACTGACTTAGCCTCATCGTTACTGGATCCCTCCCCAGAATGGCCTGCCCGACCGCAAAGAACATCATCAGGCTTAAACTCAGTCGAGTCTACGGCGGTCGAGTCCTTGTCGCCACCGAGTGTAGACATATTAAATGTTGGGGCTAAATTTAACAATTAAAAAAATTAAGTTACACAAACACACAAAATTATTAGGCTACAGTAGTTATAAAAAAAACTTAACTGCAAAGACCGTAAAAATACAAAAAAGAATTTAAATGCACGATACCGTAGCTGTACGAGTATGAAGTCCTAAAGTCCACAAACTTGCTTGGATTCTTCCACTTGAATCTACAAGCACAGATGGATTGTCTTTTAATCTTCTTTCTTGCCAATGATTGTCAAAGTTATTTTTCTTCAGTACCAAACTGAGAAGAAATGTCTTTACTTTTCTTTGCTTCTGTAAGAGTGTAGACTACCAACCAACAAATCTTCTTTTTATTATTTCTTGTACTTCTAATTAGTTCTTCTGCACTAGCTGACAACAAACACGTCGTTTATTTTTATGCCTTCAAGTGCTTCTTGGCCCACCAGCTAACAATAATCGTCGTTTATTTTTCTTGCTTTAATTTCTTTTTGACCTACCAACTGACAAAAATCGTCTTTTATTTTTTATGGTCACAGCGGTAAACCATAATCTCTTCGTGGGAAAATTGCAACATAAAGTTATCGGATCCGTTTGTCTGCATATAGTGACCGAAAAAGAAACACTTCTTGAAACGTCTATTCTTAAAGTGTATTCCTGTAAAATTAGCCCGCGGCTATCGAAATGGAGATGCAATGCCTACACCTCAAAACTGTCACTACGATACAGATTACTTGGATAAAAGACGGAGAATTTGTCCAGCTAGCAAGCACCAAATAAACCAGTTAAATGTGCGACCGACTTCCAACAAACAACTTCGAGAATGAATCAAAAAAATTTGTGATAACTCAAAGGCACGAGAGCAGTTCGTGTGACGCAATATTTCATGTTTAAACCGGTTTCAACAGGTTTGACAGGTCTTACAAACGATGGTGCAATTTTGGCTCAAGTTTTAGGAATTTCCAGGCCTCGAAACAACTTTTTTTTCTCGGCGGCCAAACGTGTCCGACTGAAGCAAGCTGTTCGGCGGCCAATCACAAGCACATGGCGGCCCTCGGAACTTCGACACGCATCAACGTACAGTCTTCAAAATTAGCACATTTCGGCAGAAATGTTGCCGAGGCCAAACGACAAAAGTTGAAATTGCCTCGGCAATTGCTGTAAACGTTTATTACGAAACAATTGTACTAAAACATGTAAAACGAGAAGCGAAAAATATACTAGAGTAGACTATCACGACCGCACTGTTTGATTTGTTGTGATGTAATAATACCAAAAATAGCGATAAAGCGAGCAACAAGATACGCACGTCACACGCTGTTACAGAAATTCACGTTAAATAAATCACGGGGAGAAAAGTAAGTTAATTTTAGGTTGATTCAACGTTCGAGTCAGCACAAATCGATTTAATTTTTCGGCGTGTTATATTGCGTAACAACAATGCCCAATAAGAAATTTACGTTTGTTTTACATTAATTTGACATCTAACAACATTGAATGAATGAATGATCCATTCACGCATTGCCGACGCTAATTTCGAAGACTGAATATATCGCATCAATAAAGTAGGCTATATTGTGATGTCACTTGCATCCTGCTTATGTCAGACATCACCGTCCTGCTGGGTCCATCAATAATAACAATTCAAGCATAGACACTAGACAGTGTGTATTGTGATTTATCGGGTGCTTCGGTTGCTTTCTAATCCTTTGTGATTATAAGCAGCAAAATACTTTATTCACAAGCCCGTTTGCGTAAAAAAATTTCGGAACTTTATGGCGGACAAATGCGGCCGACGGAAGGGCGAGACCCGGCGGACAAAATGTTGGTTTTTGTAGGTTAATTGCGGCCATGGCCGCGATGGCCGCCTTCAGTTTCGAGGCTTGATTTCCATGACGTAATATTCAGTAGACCCGAACGGTTTCTACATGACGTTTGACCAGGCGAACAACCGTCTGGAACAGATATATCAACTACTTTCTTGATTTCATTTCCCAATCAAAAATTGTAAATGTGTGAAGTTTCTTTGACATTTTATTGTACTTTAATACTAGTGATACTTCTTGCATTTATTTTTAAATTAAAATTTTTGCAGTTTGTTAAGCCAAGGCTGTATTTCATGAATCACGATTTCAGTAGATTTTCTTTTAAACCAGAGCGTAAATGCTCTGCTGAAGCTTCTGGAGAGAAAGATATGAACTGCAGCTGGAAACGACCATTATCCTCAGACTCAAGTGATGAAGACCAGACATTTGTGAAAAAGTCTAAATCCTCCTTAAACCTGAATGAATGTCAGCATCAAAATGTAGACAAGTTTATTTCTCTGGATTCTGGAGATGATGAAGTCATCAACAATCTGGTTGAAGATAACAGTGAAAATGATGATGTGAAGTCAAAGCAAAGTGATAGTAGTGACAATGAACATGCATCTCCAGTCATTGTCAGGACAAAGCCAAGACGATTTAGGTTTATCAGTGAAGACAGTGCAGATGATGATGAAAGCCAAGCTGAAAACAGATTAAACCAAAATAAAAATTTGAAAACTGCTAACAGTGGTTACTTGCTCAGCAGTTCCAGTGATGATGAAAATGGTTCAAACAAAAGTGACACTTTGCACCCAGTGCAGCATGATTCATCTCCTCCACCAGGAAAATATGTCATTTCTATTTCTAAGAAATCATTGGCTGGTCCAAGAAGCTCGGTTGATCCATTGAAATTCTACTCCAATCATAAAGATGTTAGAACAAACAAATCGAAAGTCTCTAATCACCAATCAAAGAAGAAAAAACATACCTTTTCCAATATGAATGCCCATGATGATGACAACATAGATGAAGGTTACACACGTGAGATGTTTGACTCTGACTTTAGCTCAGATGGTGAATATAATTGTGATGCCCGAAACATAAGTGAACAAATGAGGTTGAAAATACTAAATTTGTTTCAAGAAAGTTCTTCAGAAGAGCTTGCTACAATTTCTAAATGTAGTATTAGAAAAGCTGAAGTCATTGTCAACTTAAGGCCTTTTAAGTCCTGGGAAGACTTGTTAGTAAAATTTGATAATAAGCCACTGAACAGCTATTTGATATGGGATAGTATTGACTTGATCAGAGAGCGCCACACTCTGTGTTCACTCATGCACAAGTGCTCTCAAATTTCAAAGAATTTGCTTGCAGAGTTTGATCATTTTCGAGATCAGAGCACTGAATCACCTAAGAAGTCTTGTAAAGATCTTGTCGTTTCTCAGCAACCTCAAAACATTAATCCAAATTATTCTCTGAAGCCTTACCAAATCATTGGCTTAAATTGGCTTGCCTTATTGCATCGAAACAAAGTGAGTGGTGTGCTTGCAGATGAGATGGGCCTTGGAAAGACAATTCAAACAATTTCTTTTCTTGCTTACCTCCAGGAAGCTGGTATTTCTGATGGCCCTCATCTCATAGTTGTCCCAAGCTCAACACTGGATAACTGGATTCGAGAGTTTTCTGTTTGGTGTCCATCTTTCAATGTAGTTTTATACAATGGTTCACAAACTGAAAGAAGAGCTATTCGAACTCAATTATTGCGAGGCTACATCTCATGCAATGTAATTCTTTCCACTTACAATCAGTCCATCAGTGTCGCTGATGACCGCATGTTATTTCGCAAGCTTGGTGTATATTATGCTGTGTTTGATGAAGGTCATATGTTGAAGAATATGTCATCACTGCGTTTCCAGCACCTCATGCGAATTTCTGCTGAATATAGATTGCTGCTAACTGGAACTCCATTGCAAAACAACTTGTTAGAGCTGATGTCACTTCTACGATTTGTCATGCCAAATATGTTTGAAGAAACCACATCAACTTTAGTTAGACTTTTCACTCATTCCAATAGTGATGATTCAAGCGCTTTTGCTCGGAAAAGAATTGAACATGCTAAACAAATCATGCAACCATTTGTTTTACGAAGGTTAAAAAACACTGTTCTTCACCAGTTGCCTAATAAAGTGGAAACGGTTTTCCATTGTGATCTCACTCCTGTCCAAGCTGAGCTTTATGAAAAAATAAAAGCAAAGTTCAAGTACTCCAAGCATAATATGCCAAAGTCTGAGTTAAAAAATGTATTTGTTGAATTGAGGAAAATTGCAAATCATCCATTGTTGCGCCGAGAGCATTTTTCTGACAGCAAGTTACGAGAAATGTCTAGACTTTTAAAAGATGATATTATATACCAAGAGTCAAACGAGATGTACTTATTTGAGGATATGCAAGTAATGAGTGATTTTGAATTGCATGGATTATGTTTATCAAGCAGGCCTATCAAAAAATTCCTCTTGTCTGACTCCACTATATTGGGTTCTGGAAAATTCAAAAAGCTTGATGATTTACTGCCAAAGATGAAAGAAGATGGAAAGAGAATTCTTATTTTCAGCCAATTCACAATGGTATTGGACATATTAGAAGCATATTTGAAACTTAGAGGGCACATATTTTTACGATTAGATGGACAAACACCAGTGAGTGATCGAATTGATTTAATTGACAAATTTAACAACGATTCTTCCAACTTTGTTTTTATTTTGTCCACAAAAGCTGGAGGTTTAGGGATTAATCTCGCTGCTGCAAGTGTGGTAATCTTGCATGACATTGATCCTAACCCATACAATGATAAGCAGGCAGAAGATCGATGTCACAGATTGGGTCAAACCAGACAGGTGGAAATCATTCGACTGATTGCCAAGAACACCATTGAAGAAGGTATCTTCAAAATTGCACAGTACAAATTGAGGCTAGAAAAAGACATGACAGAAGGTGATGATGATGCTGTTGACATGGCTGCTCTGATCACACAATCATTAGAATGAACAGCAAATTTACTTAGAAAAATTTGACCATCATGCAACACAATATGAAGGGTATGCCTTTGTTGGCTGCATAGCATAAAGACTTTTGTTTGGTTGAGTTTTTTCTGTTCAAAGTATTTCTGTAGCAAGATTACTTTATCCAATTTAATGCATACCAGTATATATTTTCAAGTATATGGAACATGTCACAAAATATTTGCGAAAAATCACTATTGGTAGACCTGATTTGGTTCCAGAATCAAATAAGTTATCAGTTACCATAGCACTGCTATCAAAAGATGCAGATAACAAGACTGACGTGACATGTATCTCCAAAGTCTGTGTTGTTTCAATTTGCCAATTTTATGGTTACACCACACTTTTATTAACAAATTTAGTGTGTAATTTTTTTTATTGTACCGGTACTGAAAAAGCTGCCAGAATACGCAATGTTTGTTGTACTTATCAGTTTTTTCAGAGAACAAACTCGTTCATTGAAGTTTTTGATCACACTTGAAGGTGCATTATATCTTAGATAACCATGTCCTGAAGATATGTTGTATTTATTTCTTTAGCTGACGCCAGTGATTCACAAATTACACTTATTTAGGTATAAGTTGTACTTTTTAATATTCCATGTTGGCCAGAAAATTGAGGTAATATGATTCTAACTCAGCAGAATTCCTTTGTAAATAACACCAATTGAAAAAAAGTAGAAAATTAATTGTTATTTCCGATTATTTAAAATTAAAAGACATTACTGTAGACATTTTGTTTCCCAATAAAAATTGGAAAAAATATTTCATTTTAATCATTCAATGTTAAGGATCAAGATATGGTTGAACGGACGTACCGTCGTACCTTATATACAGGGTGTAAACGCCAAGTGTAGACAAACAAAAATTGTCATAAATAAGTCAATATCGAATAAATTTCATTAAATGAGGGCTAAATAATAAAACAAAGACACACTAATTAATATCCATCGCCATTTATTCAAAATATCCACCTTTGGCATGAATTAAACGTCTGAGTCTATTTGGAACTTGGGCACATGTTGCACGCAAAGTTTTAGCATCTATTTCATCCCAGCATTTGAGCAAAGCTCGTTTAAGTGCATCAGTATTTTTGTGGGAGATTACACAGGCCTTCTGCTCCAATAGTGACCAGACACCAAAGTCCATACGGTAGGATTCAAATCTGGCGAAGATGGAGGCCAGAGTTCCTTTGACCAGAATCCCTTGAAATTGTCCTTGCAGAAGCTCTGGACCAACTTCGCGGTATGAGAGGTTGCCCCATCTTGCTGTAGTGTCACCCCGCTGTCTCCTAGACTCCTATCAACCCAGGGGACCACTGAATTCTTCTTTTTATGACAAATTTTGTTTTTATTTATGACAATTTTTGTTTGTCTACACTTGGCGTTTACACCCTGTATAGGGGAGCAGGGTCTGCTACTATTCGGTGAGTCCGATTCGATGAGAGCCTTTTTCGGTGAGAGCCCTATTCAGTGATTTTTTTGAATTTTTTTTTGAAAATTATCGGGTACCGTAGCCTAATTAAAACCCCTAACCTCAAAACCAAAGCCTCAAACCCAAAACCCCCAAAACCCTAACCCCTATCCCGTATCCCCTAACCCCTATAACGGCAATGATAATTAGGCTACGGCGCGCAATAATTTAAAAAAAAACTCACCGAATAGGGCTCTCACCGAAAAAGGCTCTCACCGAATAGGGAATTCACCGAATCGGACTCACCGAATCGGGCCATTCCGAGGGGAGCAAGTCTTTTAGGTGCAGACAGTTAGGCGCCGGTCAAATAGGCGCACACACTGTGGTCTCTGGATATGTGCGGAGCACTGTGGTGCCCGTTCATTTAGGTGCTATTCCTAGTAAAGTCTGCAGATTGTATCAGCTTGGCAGGTAGGGTCTGCTACTATTCAGTGAGTCCGATTCGGTGAATCCAATTCGGTGAGTTCCTAACCTCTAACCCCTAATCCTAACCCCTAACCCTAAAACGGCAATGATAATTAGGCTATGGTACCCGATAATTCAAAACAAAAAAAATTAAAAAATCATCGAATAGGGATCGGACTCACCGAATCGGACTCACTGAAACGGGCCATTCCGTGGCAGGTAGGGCAATGCTTTTCACAAAAAATGTTATATTGAACAGAAAAATATGTCATGGCTTCCGTGAGTGAAGCTGCTTAAACCGGCAATGTTTTTTACACAAAATGTTACATTGAACAGAAAAATATATTACATTTGAATGCGCGTGTTTGGCATTTATTTGTTGTTAGTCCAGGTTTGCATCGGCGAAAGCTTTATCAATAAATTATTCAAGTTTTCGAACATGATTGAGTTCACTTTTAGTGAGTTAAATAATAACTACACTAAACATCAGTCAAAAATATACCGTAGCCTAAATTCAAGCGGGTGGTAGGTTTGAGTGAAGAGTAACTTAGTTTTCCGTCAAAACCCTGTCTAAGTTTAATAACGAGCAAAGTCGCACCATTATGCTTTCAACTTGTAGCTAGGGTTCATAACTTCATATGCCTTATAGAAATGTATTGATGTAGTAGAGCGTTGTCTCATACGTACTCGCCACATGACCAATCGATCCCGAGTAGAAGTAATTGCAAAAGATATTATAACATATCAAGTAAGGTTCCATCTGGCTGCAACCTGTGTTCAGGATGCATAGCAAATGTCCTGTGGAGATGTGGTAATATCAAGTGTAGTAGAGCGTTGTCTCGCACTTCATCTCCACATTCGCATTAACAAAACAACATACTTTTCTGTTCAATATAACATTTTGTGTGAAAAGCATTGCCCTACCTGCCAAGCTGATACAATCTGCAGACTTTACTAGAAATAGCACCTAAATGAACGGGCGCCACAGTGCTCCGCACCTAAATATCCAGACGCCACAGTGTGCGCCCCTATTTGACCGGCTCCTAACTGTCTGCGCCTAAAAGACGTGTACCCATATATAGAGCTATAGCATGTATGGTAAGTCCACATAGGCTTCTGTATAGGCTATTTCTTTAAATTTGACTGCAAGCTGAAATTTTCTTATTTAATCAGCAATTACTGCCAATGTATCATAGTCAGCAATGTAACTATTTTTTGTGAAGAATGGAAGCATGATTATTTTACATTCTTTGCTTTGTTGTCCTTGATACTTTGAAATTCATCGACTTACTTGTTCAGTTTTGAAATAAATGAATGCACAACCTATTGTGATTTTCAAGCAATTTCATTCCAAGTATGCAATTATTTTTTCTACAACAATGTATGCTGTATTCTTAATAGCTGGCAGTGCAAACCAATTAGAATCTGGTTGTGTAGCATTGGATGTCATGCATCGGGCGCATTATTGGCATGTGTTATTGGGTCTGCTACTATTTGGCGAGAGCCTTTTTCGGCGAGTGCCCTATTCGGCAAGTTTTTGAAATTTTGTTTTTGAAAGGGAATTATCGGGTACCGTAATGTAATTATAATTGCCGTTTTTACATCGTTAAACGTTGAAATCGTGCAGAAAGGATTGAAAATAAAATGTTTGAACTATTAAATTAAAATTCGTTATGTCAGTTCAGTTGTTTTTATTTCTGACCATCATATGAAAAACTATACATGTCAACATAGCAAAGGTAGAAGCGACAAAACGCGAACGTTAAAACGTGCTTGAATTCGTCATGTCAGTTTAGTTGATTTTTTTTTGATCATGATATCAAAAACAATTCACGTCAACATAGCAAAGGTGTAGAAAAAGGTAGAAGCGACAAAACGCGAACGTTAAAACGTGCTTGTGACCGAAGTAAGTTATTGAGTTGAAAGAAATTTGGCGCGGTTGCAACACCTTCAGAAAAATTTAAGAAATGAAGGAAAAAGATAAAAAAAAAAAAATGTTATAAAAACAAAATCATGTTTATTGTCTATAAGTTAGTACTTTTGAATACTTAAAATGATTAGTTTGGATCAACAAATGTGTGGCCTACAGCTTGGATTGAAAGGAAATTATCGGGTACCGCAGCCTAGTTATCCCGACCAGTAGAAATTGCCGTTTTTACATCGTTTTAACGTCGCTAAACGTTGAAATCGTGTAGAAAAGAGGACTTTGCTGACTAGGATACGTTGAAACTGGGAAACATTCACAGAAGCCCTTCGATTTGTTCCAAGAACCCATTTAGTCTAACAGTTCATTTGTACATTGATTCAACGTCTGAATACATTATCTTAAAAATGCATAATGTTAAAAATGCAACGTATCGAAGGGCTTCTGTGAATGTTTCTCAGTTTCAAAACGTGTCCTAGTCATCAATGTTCTCTTTTCTACACGATTTCAACGTTTAGCGACGTTAAAACGATAGACCACACATTTGGTTAGCCTTTTTATTCTGTTACTACAATGTAAAAATGAACTGTTAGGCTAACTGGGTTCTTGGAACAAATTTTTGCTGGTACCTGCAGGGATAACTAGGCTACGGTACCCGATAATTTCCTTTCAATCCAAGCTGTAGGCCACTCATTTGTTGATCCAAACTAATCATTTTAACTATTCAAAAGTACTAACTTGTAGATATAAACATGATTTTTTTTGTAACATTTTCTTTGTTTTATTTTCCCTTCTTAAATTTTTCTTAAGGTGTTGCGACCGTGCCAAATTTCTTTCAACTCAATAACTTACTTCGGTCACAAGCACGTTTTAACGTTCGCGTTTTGTCACTTCTACCTTAAAAACAACTGAACGGACATGACGACACGTTTTAACGTTCGCGTTTTGTCGCTTCTACCTTTTCTATGTTGTTGTGTATTGTTTTTGATATGATGGTCAGAAATAAAAACAACTGAACTGTGACATAACCAATTTTAATTTAATAGTTCAAACATTTTATTTTTATTCCTTTCTGCACGTTCAGCGACGTTAAAACGATGTGAAAACAGTTAGGCTACGGTACCGGATAATTCCCTTTCGAAAATAAAATTTCAAAAACTCGCCGAATAGGGCACTCGCCGAAAAAAGGCTCTCGCCGAATAGGGAACTCGCCAAATCGGACTAGCCGAATCGGATTAGCCGAATCGGATTAGCCGAATTGGACTCGCCGAAACGGGCCATTCCGTGTGTTATTAGCCCAATAACAACTTTATATCTTGTATTGATTAACTGCTTTTGTCGATTGTTATTTGCTAATAATATCACCATTGATAGCTGGGATACAATAAAAATCTTGCCAACGAAATGAAGTTTTGTATGAAAGAAATGAATATAGACTAGCATGAAATCTGTCTTGTTTTGTTGGTTTATAAACTTTGTTGCACCCAAATTGCATTAAATTCTTGCAGTCGTGCTGTCTATAACTTAAAGAAAGTATTCAAAATTTAATTACTTTCATGCCAAAGAAAGAACTTTTATGGCGTACTGTTTTATGTTGTCGAGAACATGTGCTTACATAATACAAATGTACAATTTAGCCTACTATGTTGTCAGAAATTATTTGGCCACCTGGATTTTTAATCTATGTTCTTTTTACACTAACATTTTTTTGTTTAGTGTGCTATATATTTAACCTTACAGGATTGTTCAGAAGAATCTGATAATGTGCTTTTTGTAAGCTTTAATTGACTGACCTACTGACTGTATGTGCTCGTGCTTTACTAATATATGGTTAAAGTTTTTAACAGACACACATTTGCAGACCTTTCTTCAATGAACACAGACAGTTGATGTTTTTCGCTAAAGTACAATGTAATTTTTAAAATATGGAGGTGTTTTGGTGTTATCTTTGTATTTTTTCTAATCTTTTTGAAATTAAAACAACAGGGGATATTCCTTTTGGAAATTGTCTGGAAAGCATTTAGTCGAAATTGCTTCTTTTTTGCATATAGATTTTTGCAAGAGCTTGAGTGCCATGTGCCACAATTGGCATGCGTGTCATGTGTTGGACACCACTGGACTATTGGACTAAGGCATTGAACTTGGCAGAAATATTTAGTGAAGTACCGGTACAAGTCCATCTTATTTTACCTGGACCTAGATTCCTAGAAGTTTTGCCAGATGCTGCCGAATTAAATTTCCAATTACAGATTCAAAGATTTAAGTTTATTTGCATCACATCAATCTTTTCTCATTGCTTTGTGTTCAAAATGAAGAAAATTATCTAATTTAAGTGATATCTTTCTGCCAATGTTGCCTTGATCTTTAATGAAACGTCTTATTTTTTTTCAAATGCTTGTGTTTCCTGATTTTTAGGCTAGGTTTACTTTCTACTGCTTCCTTGGTCAAGACTTCAGAATTTTTGTCATCACAATTTCTTGTCCCCAATGGCCTTGAAATTTTTTCCAAATTAGAGTTAAATTGGTCATCTAGATCTGGCAACACAGGCGTCTAAGTCCAGCACTAATCACTAACCGCTTTTCATTGCTTTAATAAAAAATATTGTGTTTTATTGTTATATAAGACAAACATAGTAATGCACCAGTGGGAGTAGGCTATTTGTAAGTGAAACATGTGCATGCCACTATACAAAATTGTAGTTTCTTGCAAAAATCACCAACTTCAAGGTGAATATCATCAAGTCTTATGCTTAAAGTGGCGTTGGTGACCAATAAACGAGTCATAGTTATCATTGTATTAGTTGTGCATACAAGATACTATTATTTATATAATTAAGAGCATAATTTGGCCAGTTATTGTTTGCACATGACATGTACACTGCACAGGTTGAAAACATTGTATATTGTACTCCATGTTTTTAATGCTGTTGACCTCAGCTATTATTTCCGCTGAGCAATGTACGCTTGCTCATGTTTGTCCCACATGGTCATGGTTATTGCTTTGTTCTGTTTTCATTAGCATATGTTTGTGACTTTTTACCTGTGTCATATTGACCTATATTTGTGCATATGGGACATGGGTACATTATTATGGATGCAATTATTAGGATAAGTTAAAACAATGAAAACTATTAATACTACAAAAAGTGCTCAATGCCAAGCAAAAAGGCAAAGCAGAGCGAATTAAATCAAATATAGTTATTACTATCTGAAGCCTTTACAAATTGTTTCACCTAACGGATCATCAGAAGGTCTTATTCAAATAGAAAATAGGATATTCAAATAGGATAAGTTATGTGCTTGAGTACAGTTACTGCATCAATAAAATGTCACATCGTGACACATGTTCCAGCTGAAAAGTAATTTCAAACTAAAAACTTCTGTTTTATGCCGGCCTTGTTAAATGGTTTATGATCTTAGACAAGCATTCATTGTAAACTACTAGCACCAGAAACAATACCGGAGCTCATGTTTTCTTTGAGTTAACTTTAAACTTGGTTGTTATTGTGGCTTTGTTCTTTTGATATTGCTTGAGACAACCCTCAAATTTCCTATTTTTGAAATGCCTCGATTTTTATTTTTTACTTTGAAACATTGTTTTCTGTGTTGTTCTGTACAGATATACATTATACCTTTTTGGTGTATAGTAAAATTTGGTATAAAAATGGCTGGATTTTTATCACAAGGTTGTAGGTTACTTGCAACTGTGCAAAGAAGACAGATATTCAGAAGCCTTTCAGGTATGCTTTCATAATTAAGTTTAATATTTTTTCTAAATTTTTGTCTTAGAATACTACATTTTTTTTTATATGAAATTTTAACAGTTTTAGTTTCAAGAAATACATGTAGTGCTAACTCTTAATCTTGAAACCGTAAGGTTTTCTTTATCATGAATGACTGTTATTGACAGATCAGTGATCAGATCACTGCTCCAGTGACTGGGACGTTTTGGTGTGACCGATGTGAAGCCAGATGCTGTGGCATTTTGAATTGGACAGTCTGAAATAAAAATATTGCATTTTAATATAAAATTTATTTGTCTTGGTTTCAAGTTATTTTTAAACAAGTTCAGAATTTAAGTTCTATTTAGTTTCATTTTGAAGTCTGTGCAGTTTAATTTTGTGTGCTTGAAAAAAAGTGAGTCCCATACTTAATCCAAGGATTGGGGGAAGAGAAGATAAAGTTCCCATCATACTAATAATTCATACTTCCCTTCGGCACTTGTGAGAGGAGGGTGGCTAGTCCCTTTCTCTCGACCGAATTTCCTTCAGCAACTACACACACCCAATTTATTTTACCCTGGTAAACGTGCTTGAAGTAACAAAAAATTTCAGATCATCAAATCATTTAAAATTTTAATTATTGTATAAATCTGCTACTGCACAGTTTGTGTTGTTATTTCCAAGCCCACAGCACTTTTAAAATATTGCCCTTCAATAGGAATGGTTGCACTGAGAAATTTTCAGTCGACACATTTTCCTATTGGCCATTCATCACCAGTCATTGATTATTATTTGAATGTTAATTTCTAGTTCCAATTTTTTTAAGAAAACCTGTGCGTAACTTTTTCAGCTCTCCCATCTTACGAAAATATTCTTGTGGAGAAACGAGGCGAGAAAGATTGCGTTGGCTTCATTCAACTTAACCGTCCAAAAGCTTTAAACTCTCTCTGTGATGCTCTGATCAATGACATCAATGATGTGTTGAAGAAGTTCAACGACGACACGGGTGTTGGTTGTGTTGTCATCACTGGCAATGAGAAAGCTTTTGCAGGTAAAGCATGCACGCAGAAGATTCACCTGTGTCTTTCGTAAATATGGTGTTGCTATCTATGATAACTGAACTACTGTTTTTTTTCAGCTGGTGCTGATATTAAAGAAATGCAGAACAAAACTTTTGTTGATTGCATCAGTGGAAATTTTTTAGAGCACTGGAGTACAGTTGCAAAGAATAGAAAACCCATCATTGCAGCAGTAAATGGATTTGCGGTAGGTTAACTGCACTAACTTAAATGAAGTGTAACTTTGGAACGTTATTCAATCGCATTTGCACAATAGTCATATAAAGCTTCTTGCAATCCAGCCGGAAAAGATTATCTCTATGTTTGATAGAACAAACTCTTGTACATTGAAGTTTAAAGATAAACGTATTTTGAGATACCGTATAATTATTTGTTCACGATTTTTGTGACATACTCAAGCTGTGTGACATACTTTTGTGATAGGACAATTCCTCATCTGGCAACACTGGTACAACAGCTAGATTCCATATAATGCTTATTTGTGAACCTTATAAACCTCAGAGCAAACTCGGTTCTTGTTTTTTGCTTTTCAGCTTGGAGGTGGGTGCGAACTGGCTATGATGTGTGATATCATATACGCCGGCGACACTGCTCAATTCGGGCAGCCAGAAATTCTGCTTGGAACTATCCCTGGTACGTAGGCAAGAAATTCGATGAACAACTGCAGGTTGACTGTTACTGTTTGAGCACGGTTGCCAAACATAAATCGCATGTGATCTTTCTGAGATTCGTTTGTGTAGCTTTGTTGCTATGTCACTGTTTATATAGGCTATCACTGGCGCCGACTTACGGGGTTACGGGGTGGCCACGCCACCCCGTAACTGCTGTGGCGGGGTGGCAGCCACCCCGTTTAGGTTACATTACTTACTGCAAATAAATGAAATTTGAACGGACGTTTAAATCTTTTTTGATCATTGGTTTTAGCTTCAAGTCAACGTAAAGCAAGAGGTGAACCAATACAGTATTGCGAAGAAAATGATTGTTTTTGTCACAAGCATGATACTCGCGTAACATCAAGCAAGCTACGTGAAGATTTCGCAACGCGTGGCTACGAGTTTTTTCCTTGTTGTTGTTGCAATCGTTTTATTTGTTACTTGTCATAAGTCATTGTTACATTTGTTAAGTTTACAATGGGATTTATTAATCAATAAAATACAGACATGTACGTATACGCCGCAAACTCTACGCCGCATAGTTGCGGCGTAGACTTTTTGTTTACGCTAACGCTTGCGGCCACATTTTTTTGATAGTTTGCGCTTGAGGCTACGCTGTAAAGTTTTCGCGGTTTTGTAGCGCATAGCGTCAACGCATACTTTTTAATGTATTTTTTTTTCGCTACAACACGCCAATACCTTCCAGCGCTGCAGTTGAAAGAATGTTTTCAATGGGCAAAGACATATTGGAACCAAAACACAGCAAAATGTCAGATAAACACTTTTAGATACTTGTGTATCTTCGTGGAAATTCAAAATAAAACTTGTTTGTTTCGAACGGTTTATAGCGTGCGTGTGAATGTTTGGCACCTAGCAAACAAAATTAGTTTACGCTAGTGTATGCGCTGACGCCGCCAACTTTTTTTACAAGTTACGTTGACGCATACGGCATATGGTTTTTCGAACGTTTGCGTTTACGCTGACGGCGTCAATATTTTTTGTATGCGCGTACATCACTGATAAAATACGATCTTTCTATTGCCTTCCTCAAAAATCTTTTTTGAAAGATTTTAAACTGCTCATAATATCGCTATAAATTATGCCAGCTATAAAATACTTGGAAATAAAATTGTCTCGATGATTGATAGCTCCACCCCCTAAATGAATATCTATTTTCAAATTTCATTAAAAAAATGCAATTTTTGAAACTTTTTGAGTTTTATTTAAAAAGTGCACTTAGTAAAGCAGCAGTTTTAACGTTCTGCAAATTTACACGCTTACATGATTATATTCGAGGAAAGCTACACCCCCTGCCAATTCCCAATAATAAAAGCAACCTTTTTAATTATATATCATACTCAAGATTTTGCATTTTGAATTATTTTCCGATTTCAATTGGAGTGTACTGTCATCTACTTCATGCTTTAATTTCTACTTTGTTATCTACTTCATGCAGTAATATTGCGTGACAAACTGTGAGGCGGGAATTTATTGGTCTGACATAGGAGTTGCTTGTTACATCATAGAAAAAATTACGAAAAGTCGTCCAGTACAAGTTTTTGCCGACATTCCAGTTTTATTCAGCTTAAAGATGTCACCGAAAAAGCGTTCAAAATTGCAGCCCTCCATTGAGTCATTTTTTGTTGCGTCTAGTCAGGATTTCAGCCAGCATGAAAGTGACCAAACGCCTGAACGAAACGAAAGTGTGCCACTGCCAAAAGGCGTTAGCACGATCAGGGAGGTGGAAGATTATCGTTGCCTTCCACCACCTGCGAGACGGAGCGATCGTTTAGTGCACTCAGGCGCATAAAAACCTGCTTGCGATCTACCATGACGCAACAGCGATTGAACCACGTCCTAATTTTAAATGTTTGTCAGGCTGAAGCTTCACGGTTACAACTTGACCAGTTGATTAACAAATGGATTGACAGAGCTGCTGTTCGCAAAAATACTTTTGCCAAATGTTAAGTGTCAAAGCCGCAACGTAACAATAAAATTCACGACATACCTCCTGTGCTTTGTTTTAAAGTTGCTTTGAGCTACAAATCAGGTGTGAAAAGACAATTGCATCTACGATACACGCTTTGTAAAAATCAAACAAAAACATGCAGTTTGAAAGTTTTTAGGTTGCCATATTGTGCTATCCGCCACCCCGTGCAAAAATAAAAGTCGGCGCCTATGTAGGCTATGATGCATTTTGTATCCAATGAAGATTTATGTTTTTGTAGAACTGTTTTCTGCAATACAATGTAATATTAACAACATAATAGTCCTCCGTAGCATCGAAAAGCTGAAACAGAAGTTGAAAGACATCAGTGTCCACTCGTTACTCAAAAGTTCTTTCTTGATAGTAAACTCCCCCTTTGTTTGATAACGCTCTGCGAATGACGATGTCAAAAGTGGAACGTTTTCCAGGGCGCTGTGCTATGATAGCTTCAACGATTGCAAGATTAGAATCATTAGAACAATGTGGAAAAGTCTGGTTTGCTGGCTGAGTTATTACAGATTACAGAACCATCTTTTTTGTCAAACAGGTGCTGGTGGCACTCAAAGGTTGCCCAGGGTAGTTGGTAAATCCCTTGCCATGGAGATGGTCCTCACTGGCAACAGGATCGATGCACAGACTGCTCTCCGTGCAGGTTTGGTCCATAAAAATACGTATTAATATAGTTTAGTGATAAATTTCGCTTTTTTGAATCACAAAAAGGCAAGGCACAACAACACAACAGTGTTGGGCATTATAAGGTTACATTTCACATATTTACAAATTATTTTAACAGTCGAACGTTTTCGGCTTTACCTAGGCCCTCACCAAGAATCTGAAAACATTTGTAACAAATGCAATAAATTTGAACTTCTTCAACGTAACTAGCTAACTGATTAGTTGTTTGATCAAATTTGGATTGTGCTGTTTGATTGGCACTCTGAATTTTTGTCTCAAATTGGGTTTGGCTTACTCAAAATTTTACACGGGTTATTAGAGAATTTTTGAACCGTGCAAAATGAAAATCCAATGATATGATCTTTGTGGCATTTTTCTTTGTCCCCAAAGTTCAGATGCTCCCGTACTCTCGCGGTCAAATGTCTGGAGGACATGCCGATGTATGTCAATGCTGAATCACATGGACGATGGCCACCAGACATGTCTTGTTTTCCGGACTGTTCTTCATTGAAAAAAATATTACTTTGTTTTAAGTACCACAAAAAAACTTCATAAAATGTTTGTGCGAGATATAACGCGTTCTCTTCTCAGTTCTCACAAGACTGTTTTTGTTTGAAGCGTTAAACAATGTTTCATGCTGCCAAAAGCTGGATTTGTTTTGTCGACTAGTTGTCGCTAGATTGACCTTAATGCACAAACAAAGAAATTTTCTTAACAGGTTTGGTTAGCAAAGTTGTCAGCAAAGAGTCCCTCGTAGATGAAGCTGTTAAAACAGCGGAGAAGATATCCCAAAATTCCCAACTAACTGTTGCCCTGGCCAAAGAAGCCGTTCAAACTGGTGAGTCGTGGTGCTCTTTATCGCTACCTTGGTGAAATCCTAAAACTCATCACCAACCGTTACTGGACATCGTTCTTCCAGCCACTTTTTTTTAGTTACTTGATTGTCTATCGACGTTGAAACGATGTAACAGCGTTAAACGTTGATGACTGGAAAGATATTATCTTTATTAGATACCTGTACCATTTTCTTACCTATTTCAGCTTTTGAAACGACTTTGGAGGAAGGGAATCACTTTGAAAAGAAAATATTTTATTCTACTTTCGCTACTGTGAGTTCTTGCTTCAATTTTTTTAGAACTGTTGATAGATTTGCTAGAAGTGTTTTGAGCATTACAATGTTATTCAACCAATTCCTGCCTAAACGGTGATCTTAATATGACTTGTTGATTAGAAAAACATGCAGTTATCTGAAATGGTACAAGGTCAAGGCATATGCAATTAAAGAAGCAATAGCATTGTGATGCCAAAAGTAGGATTATCTTATGAACGATTTCATAAGTTTTTCGCGTATCCCTTCTCCCATCAAGTAGTCTACGATTTTCTTGTTTCTCTCGCATGTGGATACAGAAATGTTATGTGGTTTTGCGGCAGGTTTTGTTTCTTTCGCATGTGGTTTTGCGGCAGCTCCTATCACGACGTTTGAAGAAACCTTAAGTCTCAGTTGGATTGAATACTTAGGTTTTACATGGTAGCATTTTCAAAACATTCTGTAGATCATGCACCTCATTATTATTACGTAAGAGTCAATTTCGCTCAATAGTGTAAAAGAATGCCAGAGAAAATATAACCGAAAAATACAGGAGATGGACGAACGCAGCAAATATGTCGTATTGTGGAATGGTGGAACTTTCTTCTAGGCTGAATAATGCGATTACCATCCAGGTCTTTTGACTTCACTAGAGCTATCTCATTTTAACGTCATTTCGAAATCTGGTTGCAATCTCTGTGTCCTTACGAAACTCACTTTCTGTTGACAGGAGGATCGTAAGGAAGGGATGACAGCGTTCGTCGAGAAGAGGAAAGCAGACTTTAAGAACCAGTAGGTTCCATCGATATCTCTCTTCATCATATTGTTGCAATAATGTCTTAGCTATTTCATTGACAAACCAGCCATGCAGAGTAATGCGCAATGAAATCCACTGTTTCGTTTGATTTTCTTATAATTAATCTTGGCCATAGTGGTTTTGATGAGGTAAATTTAGTGTCAAAACTTTTTATTTGAAATCTATATTTACTGCACACACAGCGAAGTTCTTCATGAACTTAACTGCTGATGAGTTTGTTTATCAATTAAGTTCAATGATAAAATTTGCAAAGCGAAATTATGAAACCTGACCAATGACCATCCTGCAAATTGTTTTCTAGTGTAGCTAATGGCAGACTAAGCTAACATTTCCAAGTTTTTTCTCGACAATTTATTTTTAATTATGCATCTCAATTTTAACGTATTTTGTTTTCGTCTGATGCGACGTAGTTTCAATAGTGCTTTGATGTCGATGCATTGTGTGTAAAATGGTGCGATAGTATCACAAGTAATGTATCCTTTTCGCTTCTTACTTCCACGTAAAATCGATATTTCAACGACAGTAGAATTGACAATCCAAGTTCATTCTCACATTCATTTGCTACCTGCATCTTTTTCGTATAAAATTAAATAAAAAAAATCATGTCAATTCCGATTGTTGGCAACACTTTATCAAGCACCTATCCACCGCGATTTAACGGTGTGAACGTGATGCTTTCATGGAGCTGCGGTTGATTGCGTTCTGTGGTGTGCAAGATTCGCCTGTTGATATGAGGCTTCTGTCCGCCAGCAGGTGGTCAGTGTCCAAGGAGGCGGAATGCAGGAATTAAAGGGTGCAAGGAGCGATGTTTGAAATTATTAGGCAAATTTTCGTTAGATTTGCTTGTCCAATGTCCATTTGTTCGATTTTGTTTTTGATAAAATATTAAAGCTTTGGTAGAAAGTTTGCTTTGTTGAACCGTAGAGAAATAAAACAGAGTAACTTTATCGGGTTTAACATACTTTTTTAAACACAGAAATATATAACATAATCAAAATAAACTCAAATGATTTCGACAGGTACATGTGTCCTCATCAGGAATTAAATTTGCAATATACATAAAATGAAAAATCGTGAGATAAATTTGACTTTGCACTACAACTGTAACGACACTCCGGACTGAAAAGCACAAACTGAACAAATGATTACGAGTAAATGATGCGGTGGGAAATAGAGTACCTCATGTGATCTGTTTCCCACCGCATTTACTCGTAATCATTCATGTATTATTTGTTCAGTTTGTGCTTTTCAGTCCAGAGTGTCGTTACAGTTGTAGGGCAAAGGCAAATTTATATTACGATTTTTCATTTTATGTTGCAGATTTAATTCCTGATGAGGACACACATACGTGTCGAAAACGTTTGAGTTTACTTTAATTATGTTATATTGTTTGTGTGTAAAAAAGTATGTTAAACCCGATAAAGTTACTGTGTTTTATTTCTCCATGATAAAATATTGAAAGGGAATATTCCGCTACGCGATACCAACATTTCTTTGCCTACTGCAGCAAACTTGCGTTCGAGATATTACAACGCTAATCCCAATTAATGCACACTTTCAACATCTTTGTAACGGTTTTCTTAATTTCATTGGCGTTTCCCAAACAAATTTTATTCTTCGAAAACGTAGCCTACGAAAGAACGTGGAAGATAACAAGTCAAACGTGAAGAGGTCGAGAAATCTTTTAAAAATAAATGGACAACGCGTGATAGCATCTGAAACCATTATTATTTATCTTAATGACCAATACTGATTTACAAGCCCTTGTGGATGCCCTTGTCAAAGCAAGCGAAACGCGAAGAAAAAAAATAATTTTAAGTTGCACTTCTCGAGCAATTTTGATAGTAGGCCTAGGACTCTATTGGCCAATACAGTGGGGGAAGCTACTGACACGAAAACGAACGTTTTCTAATGCAAACATGTTTTGTTTTTGTACGTATTTAATATGCTGCAACCTCCTAACCAATAACCATTGTTAGCACAATAATTTTTTTACGTTAATGAAAACCATAAACGTCTGTGTACAAAAGTTCCGTAACACGAAGAAACAAAAACATCATTGGCTATCTGAGTGTGTGTGTAAATCTCCCTGCAGTGCCGGTCTTTGGGGTGTGCAACCAAGCGATCGCACATGGCCCGTGAACTGACCATAACAAGCTCAAGAATAACGTGCATTAATTAGGCTTTATTAAACTTAGAATTGACACATCCATAACACAGTTCTGAAAATAAGAAAGATATAGATAATAATACAAAACTAAATAACTTACAAACTAATCTGGCAGCCGCTCAAGAATTAAGTTAAGCTAGCTAAAACTAGCAGTTACTAGGACTGACAAATACACAATAAAACGCTAGCGTTGTAGAACTAAGAAAGGAAAGCACAAACGCGGAGCACTGATTGAGCGTAAACCTACAAGCAGCGCAGTGCTCTATAGCACGAGTTAAATAAGTCACAATTTTACCACATTCTACTTTGTCAAATTTTGTGAGAACAGATGCAGTTTGAACATAAATTAATCGATTAATAAATTAAATCATCATTCAATTAACAACAGAGCATACATAGGAATTGTCTTGATAAAGTTGTTACCATAGCGTTTGTGAACGTTTCGTGCTTAAGAATTTTCACACATTAACAGTCCCAATTTTAAAATGTCCACATGCATGTTAAAATGCAGTTCATTAAACAGTCCATTCACCATATCTGTTAGGTGGTCTCCTTTCCCTGGCAGAACGTCTAGGTTCTACTTCCTGGATCGCTGCTTCTGGTAGGTCAACCATACCTGTAGGCTGATCAGTATTTAAGTTTTGTCCCAGTATCGAAGAGTTCGTAACAGGACTTTGTTCTTAAACAGTATCTTCACAGTTTTCATTCATTGGAGATAAGGACACGTTATTTGTGGCTGGTGGTGACTCTATAGTTGGAAACGGAGCCAAGTCAGACGTGGAGACTGTACTTTCTTTGCCATCTGAATACTGAATGCGAGCATATGTGGGGTTTGCGGACAGCAGAGTTACATGGTTGCAAATAGGGTCACTTTTGTTGCGTACAAATTTACGTAAAAGAACCGTACCCTTATCTAGAAGCCATGTAGGCATTGAAGTACCATCCATAGCTCGCCGAGGAAACAAGAAGAACCTTTCGTGTGGAGTTTGATTAGTGGCAGTGCATAGTAATGATCTGACGGAATGTAGAGCGAGAGGTAGAACTTGTTCCCATTGTTCTTTTGGAATGTCATCACAGCGAAGAAGCAATTTAATAGTTTTCCATATCGTTTGATTAGTTCTCTCTACCTGTCCATTTCCTTGTGGGTGATGGCGACTAGTGGCTATGCCGCGTGTGGTCAAGTACTGCTTAACCTCTCGGCTGGTAAAGGATGTCCCTCGATCACTGTGAATGTACGAGGGGAAACCGAACAAGCAAAATAAAGATGCCAAGTGGTTGATCACTGTTTCTGACGTCATTGATTTGCAGGGGAATACAAATGGGTATCGGCTAAATTCATCAACAATCACAAGCAGATATGGTCGTGGACCCTTCACTGGGCCTTTAAAGTCCATAGCAAGACGTTCCCATGCCTGTGTGGCTTTGATGAGAGTACCAGGATCTGGACGATGGAAACGAGGCTTCAATTCAGCGCATACTTGACATTGACGACAGATAAGCTTGGTTTCTTCACTCGTGTATGGAAGGTTTCTAGTTTTTATAAAGTGGAACAGTCTGCAATAACCCGGGTGCCCAAGTGACTCATGAAGCGATCGAAGATCCTCGCGAGAGCCTGTGCTTGCGCAAACTCGCGAAAAAGCATCAGCAGCTATGTTGTCGACTCCTGGCTTGTGTCGAATTTCGCAATGATATTGACTGAGTTCGAGTCGCCAAAGCTGTATTTTATTGTTTTTTATTTTTCCTTGTTTGGTTTTGTCAAACATGAAGGAAATCGATCGCTGGTCAGTCACAAGCGTGAAGGTCCGACCTTTTAGAAAATGGGCCCATTTTCGGACTGCCTCGATGATGGCAGTCGCCGCCTTTTCTATAGAAGGATACTTTTGCTCACATTGGTTGAAAGTACGAGACATAAAGGCCACAGGTCTTCCTCCTTGTGACAGAATGGTCGCAATCGCATAGTCAGATGCATCACATTCCACTTCGAACGGTATGTGTTCATCAATGCACTTTAAGCTCGCCTTTGCCAGATCCATTTTTAAATTTGCAAATGCGTCGCAGGCAGCTTTTTCCAAAGGAAAATTAGTGGCTTTTATAAGTGGACCAGCTTTAGCAGAAAAGTTCTCGATCCACTTAGAGTAAGAAGCAAACATGCCAACAATTCTTTTCAATTCTTTTGCAGTCTTGGGAAGAGGCATGTTTAAAAGTGGTTGCAGTCTCGAAGAATCTGGTTTTACTTCACCTTGTGAAATTTCATAGCCAAGTAGGTGAATGTTACGTTGGCGTATTTTTGATTTTTCTTCATTGAAGATGAGCCCTTCGCAACGAGCAGCTTTTAACAGAGCTTCCAAATTTCGACCGTGCTCTTCTTCATTTTCTCCAGTTACCGTTGAGTCGTCCAGGTAGGCGTATACTTTCTGCAAATTGTTACGCTTTATGAAGTTATCAATCACTCTTTGGAACGCTGAAACTCCATTTGTGACGCCAAAAGGCAGTCTCTTGTATTGGTACAAGCTTCCAAGAGCCTCGAAAGCCGTAAATGGACGTTCTTCTTCAAGAATGGGAACTTGATGATAAGCAGACCGGAGATCCAAAGAACTATAAACAGAATCCTGGCCCACAAGATTTACGATCTCTTCAACTCGAGGCAAGGGATAAGCATCCAGTAAAGTAAATCGGTTTACAGTTTGCGAATAATCAATTACTAGTCGTGGTTTATTACCTTTAAAACTACAAGAGTTTGTGCTCTCCAAGGTGATCTGGATGGCTCAATGATATCAGCGGCCAAAAGTCTTTGGATTTCTTTTCTGATGAAAGATAAGTCTTCTTGGCTGCACCGGGGCGTGTGAGTTGCAATCGGCTTGTGATAGGGCTGCATGAACTCGAATAAGCGAGGGGGTTTTACCTTGGCTGCAGCTGAAGCAGAGATTGTTTTATAGACAGAGGGAACTACCAGACATTCTTCAGAGCCTCCAAATTCGAAAGTAACAGCTTCGTGCTTTTTCAAGAATTTTTGTCCCAAAATGACATCAGCACAAGAATCTTGCATCATATCCAAGGAAACATTGGGATAGTCCCATTTCAGGAGACTAAGAGCTGCACTTACACAACCATACGTCTTCAACTTTAATCGAGTGGAGGCCATTGTCACATCAGAGATTTCTCCTTCAAGGTTAAGGTTTAGAAGATCGACAATCTTTTTGTCAATGAAATTTTCAGATGCCCCTGAGTCGAGTAAAACTTTCACTGGATATCCTTCGAGAGTACCGTCGACAACCCTGCGATGAAGACAGGTCGGAGCTCCAGCTGCGACTTTAGTTTTGTTACTAGAAGGTGAAAGCGTAGTCCTTGGAAATCGTTTATCCAAATCATCCAAGCTAATCGTGGAAGCTGTTTTTGCAATGTGCATTTGACGACAGACTTTCGCAAAATGGCCCCGTTTTCTACTGTTCAAGCACGTCTTAGTTCGAGCTGGGCATAAGTCTCTTCTGTGAAAAGATTTACCACAAAAATAGCACGGTTTAGCGCCAAAACGAGATCTCTCAACTTCAAACCTGGTGGATGTTGCCAAAGAACTTGTTTCTTCATGGTTTGGAAAGTACTGTGCATCTACATTCAGTGACGACGTTGTGGGTTGAGTAGCAGCAATCAAAGGAATAGAGATGTTCTTGCCCATCGAGTTAGACTGAATTTGTGCCTTCTCCTAACTGTCGGCCAGTTCTACAGCACGTCAAAGATTAATAGCGTCGTATTCTAGAAGACGTTGCCTGATAGAAGGAGAAGTGAGACCATTGATGAAAGCATCTCGGGTTAGCTCATCTCGGTACGTTGCAGCAGAAACGTTTTGAAATGAACATTCCTTTGCCAGCAAGGTTAGAGCTCGGTATTAGTTCAGTACATTCTCAGAAGAAGCTTGATGACGGCTGACTAAAAGATGCCTAGCGTACACATTGTTCTTCTTTTTGATATATAACTCTTCAAGTGTAGTAACGATAGTATCATATTCTACAGCTTCTTCCACATGAGGACAAACTTCTGGTGAGAGAAAACTTCGAATAATTCTGGCCTTGTTAAGTGCAGGGGAATGTTCATTTCGAAGCTCGTCTAAAGTAGCGATATAATCTACTACTGTTTGAAGCCAGTACTTGAATGCTCTAGATGCCTCAATAGAATTCGGGTCGACGCTGAGGTCTTTTGGTCGAGAGATGTGCCTATCCATTCTTGATTCTTAAGTTTAATAAGTTGAACTGACCATAACAAGCTCAAGAATAACGTGCATTAATTAGGCTTTATTAAACTTAGAATTGACACATCCATAACACAGTTCTGAAAATAAGAAAGATATAGATAATAATACAAAACTAAATAACTTACAAACTAATCTGGCAGCCGCTCAAGAATTAAGTTAAGCTAGCTAAAACTAGCAGTTACTAGGACTGACAAATACACAATAGAACGCTAGCGTTGTAGAACTAAGAAAGGAAGGCAAAGCGCTGAAAGCACAAACGCGGAGCACTGATTGAGCGTAAACCTACAAGCAGCGCAGTGCTCTATAGCACGAGTTAAATAAGTCACAATTTTACCACAGCCCGCAAATTAGGGGACCCGCAATTTACTCAGAAAATGCAGTAATTTTGTCATTTCCAATGGAAAAATTCAACAAAGGAATTAGCAACAAGAAAATATAGAGACTCAACGGGTGCAACCTACTTCGTACGCTGAAAAGATCGAGAAAAGAAACAACAGACCCGAAGTCGCTGATCGGAGTTGCCGCAAACATTTCAAAATTTCTCTTGATCTTTTCATGGGACCAAATAGGTCGAAATTTGATTTTGTTTCATGATTTTAGGGTACGAAATCGGGGTACAAATTTTTCAGGGGACGAAATAGGTTGCATCCAGACTCAACATTGAGACATAGCTTTATTTCCGAAAAATGCCAAAGAAAGCATGATCTTATCCTTTTGCCATGCCACAGACAGCACCATTTTACAGTTATATTCATACCGTACCCAAATTTTTGTTGAGCATGCTCTTAGAATGCCCCAAATTCAAAGTACTTTTTCAAAACTTTCTGGGGGAGGCCCCCAGACCCCCCGCCGCTGGGTGTCGTCTTCGGCGATCACGCCGTTAGGCTTCGACCGCCGTCAAACCATCCCTCCCCACTTTCAAAATAGCCTACCTAGCTACGCTACTGAATTGGATCATTGTCATTGGGGCCCGCAAAGCATATTCCGCACAGGGTCCGAAATACCGGCACTGCTCCCTGTATATTGATTGACGTATATTAAGGTTGCTTATCTTGTTGGCTGCAAAAGATGAATCCAACGAGAAACGAGTGAAAGTTTTGTTGAGATAATTGCAGATGTTGGCCTACCGGTACTCATCTTTTAAGCTCACAAAAATTGATTGAAACTACATTGTGAGGATGTAGCCTACTAAATTGATTGTTGGGTTGAGTTTTGAAGCAGGTGGTAGGCTAGAATACACTGTTTAGTGTAAGTTAATAATTTTTGAAATGGAAGACTGAAGTTTTCAAAGGAAAATCATTTTGGTACTCCAAATAAAGATGGAAATCATGAAACAAATTTTCTACCCCTTAAGCTCAGTAGTTAGGCTACTCGCCCAACTCAAGATCAAGCTGCGCTGGTTCGGCTCTCGAGGTGTGCGCTTGAGCAACGCAGTTCAGAACTGTTCTCCATTTAGTGGATATGAATAGCTCATAGATAACAACTATTGAAATTTCACTTTGGCAATCTCGTTAACCGGCCCTGCATCACAACCCTCTATAGTCTACAAGTATGCGAAACTTCCAGGAAAAACCTTTCAAAAGCTTTGTCAGTCCAAGGGTAAAGATTCAAAGTCAAGTAAAAATTGGAAGCAGGAAATTTTACAACACGGTTTATCCGCTATTGGTAGGCTAGTAGTAGCGGACGTCTAATCATCTGGAGCATCAGCCCATACCTAGCTGCAACAGCAACATCCCGACTACAAACACGTAGTGGTGATAGTCTGAGAATGATATCTTAGTTTTCTACAAGTATGAGTTTACTGCAAAGAAAAATAAACTTCCAGATCGAAAACGTTACAGCCAAATAATGCCTAACTTGATTACAAACAGAATGAAATGAGCCGAATCGAAATCATGATTCAGAACATAAAATTAAATTGCGACCATAACGGAACTGACACCGTGACTTTCAAGAAAAGAATTCGTGGTGAACTGACTGAAAATAACGCACCACCCAATGACTGAGAAAAATTGATTTTTGTTTCACGCTATGCGGTTGATTTGAGGGAAGATCAGCGCTCCAAGCAATGCGGCAGATGCACTACGCTAATACGACGTAAAACTACGTATATGTGTATAAAACCAAGGTCTAGCCAGCATTTCAAATTCCCAACAAACACAGGTTTCACAACGGCAATAAGACGCAAGGAAACATAAGAAAAGCCACAGGCGCTACAGTAGTCTATTAAATTGGCCGATAACTCTTTTGGTCCTCTGGTGGCTTTTGAAGCTTGGAGATCGCAAAGTTTTATTTAAAAAACATTGTAGGCTACACTAACTTTGTTTTATGTGAAATCAAATTTTGAAAGAGAAATTTAATCACACACATTGAACCATTGATGAGAAAAGCAATTGAAAAGAAGGCCATTCCTCGGTTTAAACTGTTAGTTCATAACACGCAACAAAAGTCGTTAGCCTATAAATATGATTTTCTCGGATTTGTTTGCTATTTTTATGGAGTATTGTAGTGTAATTGTTTCTTCGCAAGATTATTTTCATATTTCTTTTTACATCGGCTTACTCTACATTAGTAAATAGCCTAAGGTGCATGCGTTCGTCACAATATTTTTAAGGGTGAACCATAACAAGAAAGTTGAAGAGCACTGGTCTACAGTAGCCTTTTGTACATTGAAGATTTTTGCACATTTGAAGATTGGAAGTTTTATGTTCCACCTGGTCATTTAGCATCACATTTTGCAAAAAATCCCATATTGGGCACATATGGCTAAAACACAAAAACCCATATAGAACTCACAAGCCCATTAAAATAGTGCGTGGGTTCCACATGAGCTTGCTGGCTGGGATATTTGTT
Organism: Aplidium turbinatum; assembly: GCF_918807975.1. Lineage (NCBI taxonomy): Eukaryota > Metazoa > Chordata > Ascidiacea > Aplousobranchia > Polyclinidae > Aplidium > Aplidium turbinatum. The sequence goes on along the minus strand of NC_137476.1, from coordinate 21,063,332 downwards.
CAAGCTCAGAAACTGAAATGGCATAGGTAAGAAGATTGCTATCCCTTTTTCTGCTCTAAAAATTAGACCAAAACCTCTTTTCAGATTGCAGCAATCAGCAAATGTTTGACTTAGACCCAAACACCTTTCCAAAATCAAATTGAAAACTTTCTGACTGTCTGCAGTGCTGCAAATTCTCTTCTGGTGAGCCTAGAATGACCAGTGAAACATCAACGGAATTGGAAAGTAATACTCTAGCGCCATGTGACAAATAAAAGTTCAAAAAGCAACCGCTAGATAGAGATAGTAAGTTTTGCAGTTCAAAAATTTTTAAGATTGCGCAAGATTTGTTAAATGACCATGCTTAAACGACATCAATAAAAGTTTGTACACAACCTTTATATTCATAAAATTGTCGATGAAGGGGGCCCAAAATTAAATTGGTACCGGGCCCGAGAAATCCTGTCAACGGCCCTGAGAGTAATGTAGCAATAGTTTCAGGTAGCCTACCTAGCTTTCGTTTACAAAATAAAGCTTATGTTGACCAAAAGCCTTTTGAATTTGTAGCATGATTGATAAATTACAACATTTAAGAAATCAGTTGTTTATTTGTATGTTACAGTGATTCTCAAAGTGTTCGTTGCGACGCTCTGGTGCGTCGTTTGACATTTTACAAGGCGTCAAATAAAAGTTCGGTTTCCTAACTAAGAAAAAAATCATATAAAAGAGTTCATTCTGTTTATAAAGTTATGTACAGTAGCCTATGAGTATGTTCAACTTCATTCTTTGGAGACCGCAGATTGCTAATTAAAATGCTTAATTTAGAAATAAAACGTTGGTCAGCGGCCTGTCAGCACTCATAGTTTTACCATGACTGTGATTGCAAAGAAATATTGGTTACAAATGAAAAAAAGGAGAAATTCTTATAATTTGACAAAAATTATATTAATTTTCCATAAAAACAGCATACATATTCCTAATTTTTAATCCTGTGTCAACAGTTAGCTTATAACATAACTTCGTCAAAGTTATTGATCATTCTAAGTGTGTCGCGAGCTCAACAAATTCTACTTGGTACGGTGTGTGCTTCGGAATTTGTAAAATACTTAGGCCTATTTCCTTTAGGTGGCGCAAAATACTAATGTTTCAGATAAAAAAATTAGGGTTCCGCAATCGCTTTGAAAGCATCAAAAGGGATCCGCCAAGACTATAAGATTGAGAACCATTGTTTAGATTTGGAAAATCGTTTAGATTTACCTGTCAGTACTCCTGTAAAAGTTATGTCTGGAAGCCGTCTCTGTGTTCTAGCTCCCAAATGGAAAATTTATGCTTTTGAAAATTGGAATTCTCGTTACGAGATAATAGCCCACTCACAAAATTAATCCTCTAATAAAAAATTGATCTTAATGCATATTTCATGACTTAATTATTCATAGGCCTACAAGTTATAAAATTCTCAATAAAACTATGTTGAATCTTACTGGAAAATAAAATCCTTCGCAACACTATAATTGTGTGATGGCATGGCAAAGGCACCTCACATGATTATGCCTCGACGACATGCCACCAATGGACCATGCTTGCATATTTATTCTCAACTAAATTTGGAGAAATGTTGTGCGTCAGAAAGTGCTGATATTAAAAGGTGATCAAAAGAAAGAAGGATTGAATAGCTTGTTTTTTGTAGATCAGCCTGTAACAAATCCTTACGTTGTTCGCTTGGATTGATTGTTCTCAAACCTGACCCTATGGTGAACTTAGTGACAAGACAACATCCTTGAAACCAAGCGCCAGCTGCTAGGTGGGAGACATTCTTCAAAAACACAGATTTATGAAAAACAATAGATAAGATTGGAATGTTTACTTTTAAAAGGATCATTCTTCTCTTATGCCTTAAAACGTTCAGTATTTTTTTTTGTAGCCTATTTATAACAAATAAATTTTTTGAAGAATAGGCTATCGAAATTTCTTGAATGTAAATACAATATTTTTTCAGACATCCTTTATTTTAGTACGGTAGCCTACAATGTCAGCCTACTTAGCTTTCGAAGTTTCTGCAATTAGTTCCTGTTCACTGCTATTTTTGAGAATTCATTTTAAGATAGTAAAAAAAGTAAATTTTATATCATAATGAAACAAAATTAAAATAATAACTTAATAATATTGCATTCTAAAGTAGCATCATGCATAAATTAAAATGTCAACAATCATCAGAAAATTTCATTAAGTGATGATGATTTGGAAAGAATTCTATATTAAACCACGCAAAACGTTGCCAACACTGGTCAGGAAAGTTCAATCTAGTAACCTATCGCTAGGTCAGTGGTTCCCAACTTTTTGTTGTCACGGACCCCTTTAGACAAATTATTAATTCTGCGGACCCCTACCTAAATTTTGCCTGAAACTCAATTAACATACTATTGACTGTTGTAATATTTATGCTACTCAAAACTGTACTGTGTTATATTGCATTGCCGCTATGACTCCTGCGGCAAATATCAGGTTAAACAGTTGCTCAAATAAGAAAATGAATGAAATTGTTCAAGAAATGTCAGCAGTATTTGAATATTAAGGTGACCCAAAGTGCCATGCCGAAACTTTTTCAACGTAAGCAAACTTAAGGAGAGGGCTATTGTTGCCTTTCTTGAACTAAACGACTGAACTGTGCTTGAGTTTTTGACAATGCAACACGCATGTCATCTTCAACGTCCAGGCGATTTCGATGTTTAGTTTTTATTGTAACAAGAGCTGAGAATCCTGCCTCGCAAAGGTAAGTGGTTATGAATGGTAACAAAACAATAATCGCTTGCTTTGCCAAGAATGGGTAGGTTTGCAGTTGTGAGCACCAAAATTCTTCCACAGTTTTTGAATGAAATTCAATGCGTAATAACTCTTTTGATCTCAAATCAATTAGGTCATCGTTACTGAGATCGTCATCGATAATGTTGCTCAAGTCAAAAAGAAAAGGACTTCGAATCCATGTTTCAACTTCGTGCGGCAGGTGTTCTAAATTAAAATAACGTTGAAATGAGATTTGCAGGGTTTCCAAGAGTGCGCAAAATTTTTCTCTCATAGAGATCAAAAGAGTACATTCTCTTTGAGTTTCATCCATCAAGATAAGATTTTCTAACATTGGAAAGTTAGCGTAATTACCTGCTTCCAATCTGCATTTCCAAACCGGCTACTTGGCTGAAAACGCTTTCAGTTCTTCAGCTGCATCAATTATTGTCACACCTGGTCCTTGAATGCCACGATTAACATTGCTAATATGACCGAAAATATCGGCTAAGTAGGCCATGCTGTAGCCTATAGATAACCTTTACTCTCAAACAATTTTAAGAGGGGACTTCCTTTTGCTTTCAAAAAAATTGATACCTCATTTTTAGCTGCTCCTGTCGTTTTAAAACTTCTCTTGATAACCAACGTACCTCAGAATGATACAATAGTAGCCTACTTCGTAATCTGACCCTACTTCTTGACAGAGAACTTTAAAAGTACGGTGGTTTACAGCTCTGCTTTTGATGAAATTAACAACTCTCACGCAATTCGTCAGAATTTCTTTGAGACTTGCTGGTAAAGTTTCTGCTGCTAAGGCATACCTGTGCAAGAAGCAATGGGTAACAACCATGCGAGGAGTTTGTTTTTTACTAAAGCAGCAAATCTGGATTTGTTCCCGAGCATAGCTGGTGCTCTATCCGTGCATATAGAACAAATTATTTTCCCAAAATTCATCAAGGTAATCACGGACCCCCAAATGCTTTCTCACGGACCCCCAAGAGGTCCGCAAACCCCAGGTTGGAAACCACTGCGCTAGGTCATTGTACGTACCCGTACTCCATTCCTTTGATGTTTTCTAAAAGAAATACACATAACATAGTCAACATAATCAGCATATTTCTTGACTGTTTGAGGATTTGATCTCTGTTTTGTGGATGGTAAAGTGAAAAAAGAAACTTTTTGCTAATAATTTGTTTTGTCTTCATGTTTCGAAAACATTTTGTAAAAGAGTGTAAAAAATTTCAACGTAAGCTGCTTTACAGTATGTTTGTGTTTTGTATCAAAAGTTCAAAACATGAGAAGCGTGTATAGAAAGTTCAGAGCTTTCGTTAAAATTTGAGTGTCAGATATTTTCATGTGCAATAAGTTTTGTTAAATATATTTCTGTATCAAAAGAACGCCTTTTCTATTGCAGAATATCTTATTTAGATTTTCTCATCTATTCTCAAAGGTTGCCTGCCAGGGTGTTTGTAACCGTACACCACTGCCCACATCTGTATCTGCGCGAATATAAACGAGTTCAATTCTTATAATTAGGGCCCGCAAAAGTCAATAAAGTCAAAATTTTTTAAGGATCTCGTCTAAGTTGTTTTCAGCACCTAGGAGACTGTTTCTAAGAAGTTTATAGGTCAAAATAAAGTCAAAATTGACAATAAAGTCAAAATTTTCAATAAAGTCAAAATTTGTCAAATTATGGCTTTTGACAAACTTTTTGTGTTTTATTAGTGTAAGTTTTGTCTAAATCCTCGTTGAAGCATTGTAAATCAGGAACTGCGAAACAATTAAACCATATTAACCCATAAAAGCAGGAAATATGTCACAATGCCCAATTAGATCAGCAGTAACTTTTATCGCAGATTGTACTTTGTTTATTCATTGTTACGTTTTTAAATAATTTTTATAAAACACTCCCTCTTTGCAAACGTGGTCTTTTCGAAGATCAACAGTTTGGATTTAGGAATAGCCTACTGACATTCTGTAATACTAAAATACCTAAGCAAGCTAAATCGTCTTCAGCAGAAGTTAGACAAATTTGTGGAGATTTTTCTATCGCCAAAAAACACGACGCACTTTTTATAACCCATAAAAGTAAAACACCTTGACTTTTCAACAAAATATTACGTTTGGGTCTGAAATCGACAAAATATTATGTTTGAGTAACTGGTATCAATTCAAAGAAGAACTGTGCCTTCTACTAGGGTTGCCAGAGGTTAATATAAAAAAGAGCCCAAACTTATGCAAAAAGTAGCCCAAAAGTAGCCCAATTTTTTGGGAGGTTCTAAAATAGAGCCCAAATTGGAGCCCAAGCAAAGAGATAGGTCAAGAGCGCTTGATCATCAGTCCCAAATTATAAGTGTTTTTCCAGTTCTTCACACCTTTCAGACATATTGGCAACCATGCATTCATTCAACTGTTTGTTAAAATAAGCTAACTACAAACAACTACCGGTACGGTACCACACCAAGTAACACGAAAAATGGTTTAATTGCTTTTTGTGATGAGCTAACGCATCAAGAGTGTTCCCCTCAAGACCATCAACAGTTTTGATAACCCACCAAGGTCGATCAACGTAGAAACTATCTTTTTTTTACTCATATAAATTGTTAAAAAAAAATTCACTAGCCTTTTTTTTCTCATCTATCTTTATTAAGGTGTTGCGACCATGCCATAACTGATTGTCCTGCTTCAGCATCATGCACGTTATGGCGTCCGTATTTTGTCGCTTCTACCTTTTCCTAGACCTAGATTAGTCGGCAGCAGTGGCCGAGTGGTTAGCGCGTTGGGCTCGCAGTCGAGAGCCTGCATGTTCGATTCCAGCCACCCGCACTGCTGTTGTTTTTCTGGGCAAGAAACTTTACGATAATTGCCTCTACCCAGTGATCGGTTTCGAGTAATGGGTAGTACCAAATTTAAGTCATAAGCAGAGTAGACAACCGGTGTAGCAGTCCAAGAGTTACTGCATGCCAAAAGTTACAAGAGTTGCCAAATATTTCATTTAAATTTTATTTAATTTTGTTTCAAAAAAATAATTAAATTTTAACCTCTCAAAAGGTCAGATTAATAAATACAAGTATTTGTAATGTTAACTGAAAAGCTTGCATTAGTTTGAGAGCAATGAATTCATTAAATTTAGTTAAAACAATTTTCGCTTTTCTATCGATTGTGAAAACGCCTGGCACCGCTGGTAACTTTTGGACTGACAGTAATTTCCAGACTGCAACGCCGCAGAAGCAGTCCAAAAGTTACTGCTATTGTAAGTGGGTGTGCTTTTTCGAAATTCTTTTGGAAAAACTTGTAAATGGACTGAAACTTCAATTGGTCAGTAGATTAAACCCTCTGCAAGTGTGCGAAAGATGAATCCCAAGGATAAATATTCTCACCACGAAACCATAATTCTAGACTTTTAAGTTTCGTGCCACGTGTTTTCGATGGGAGTCCAACGGAAATTCATTGGAATCTCAAAGTGTTCAACACTTTCGTAAAAGCTAAAGCCTTCCCCGCGTGTGAGACTGTGATAGCCTACTCACCAGTGGCGGCTCGTGACTTTTGGCCATGGGGGTGCTGTAAATGGTGATGTTAAATATGACGTCATGAAGTGACAGGAACGGACGAGCGCCGAAGACGCGAGCCTTCTAGGGGGGGTCTGGGGGCATGCCCCCCCAGAAAATTTTGCACATTTATATGCTCTAAAATGCCATTCCTGGTGTTTTCAGGACAAAAAATAAAAATTTTAAGCAGTTGAAAATGTGGATTTTTAGAACTTTGAAACAAAAAAAAAAGGTTTTTTCGTAATACTTTAGCTGCCAGCGTTTTGAAAAAGTGAGAGGAGTTCTCCTCTTCCTCTTGTTGCCATGGTAATGAAAAAATAGGTTGCCAAACTATTGAAACGCACTTTGAAATTTCGGAGCAAATCGGTGTTGCAATTGATCGGCGAAATGACAATTGCATTTACAAGCGCCGCGCCAGTCAGCAAATCAGTTTTTTTTTACATTGAATCAACTTGTTCAGACGTGAAGTCTATGCAAAGAAAAACGATAGGCCAATTGGTTGATTCAACGTATTCAGACGTTGAATCAATGTAAATACGAACTGTTAGGCTAATTGGGTTCTTTGAACAAATCCAATGGCTTTAGTAAATGTTTCTCAATTAAAACCTGTACCTAGTCAGCAAAGTTCCCTTTTGTACATGATTTCAACGTCTGGCGATGTGAAATGATACAAAAATGAAAAAATTTGCAGGCCAAGTGCCAGGCTACCGTACCGACGTTGCACTTGGCCTGTTGCACCTATAGGCTACCATGTTTGGTTTGCCTCTATATGACATACATTCAAAAGTTTTGTTGACAACAAAAATTCTTTGACTGTTTTGAGTGACAGCATCTTTTTGTGAAAAAGGTTGTTTTGATATAAAGCACTTATTTTAAAGAGTCTGTTCAAACTACTAACTTACAGGCTGAAGGCACTCAAAAGCAAACAGTGGATGAGATATATTTCAAATATCATATTTTTATTATTATTTATTTGCTTCAGACAAAGCTGTCCATATCCAAAACAACAAAATAATACACAAAATGCAAATGCACAAAGGTCACAGAGAGCCACTTTGGATGTAGTCGGTTTAAAAGCTCACTAAATAGGCTATCTACTGTTACAAATTTACATATATACAATGAGCGTTGGAAGAATTGAAAGTATTCAGAACGATAAAAACAATCAGATGACATCAGGCCTGATATAAAGCAATTTGAGGAGTGAATGCAACGGAGTGAATGCAATGCATAAAATCATCAAATAACTTATTTAAAAAAATGAACATATTATTACCATAAAAATGTAGGACTAGCAGTAAAAATTGACTTTGAACATTGATTTAGTTGTGATTTGCAGTAAGCAACTACCCTGACAGCAAAATCTGCCATTTTTACATTGATTTTTACATTTTTATTGCCATTTTTACATCTGCAGACGTTGAATTAATGTAAAAATGGTGGAGTTTGCTGTCTGGGTAGTCATAAAACATTGAGAGCTATAAGCCTTATTGTTACTCAACGCAAAAAGAAAGTTTACTAGCTGGACGCATATTGGACATATGTGTGTAAATGCCACTTGTACTATGAGACAACTATGAGACAACTTGAGATTAACTTCATTAATGGTCGGCAGCCGTGGCCGAGTGGTTAGCGCGTTGGGCTCGCAGTCGAGAGCCTGCATGTTCGACTCCAGCCACCCGCACTTGCTGTTGTTTCTCTGGGCAAGAAACTTAACGATAATTGCCTCTACCTAGTGATCGATTTCGAGTAATGGGTAGTACCAAATTTAAGTCATAAGTAGAGTAGACAACCGGAAACTGACATTGCCGTCGGCTGCAGCGTGGGTCAGGTGTACGTCGGAAGGCATACACCGATGCATAGCGCTCAAGTCCGCTTTCCCGCAATGCAGGATAAAGATAAACAAACAAACAAACAAAAAAGACAACTTTCCCAACAGCTTTTCCTCTGACTATTTATGTCAAATACCGTGATATCTTCTTCAGCTCTCTTCTTTTATTCCCGCATCTACATGAGTTTAAAATATACTATTGTCTTATTTCATTTTTAGATAAAAATTTTCACAAAAGTTGCGGTACTTGTTTGCATAAATACGAGCAGTTTCCTTTACAGTACAGTAGGCTATGCTATTATCAGGTACGGTACCATGTAAAACATCATAATCTTAAGCAACAGAAAGCAAGGTTGTTAAAACTAACATTTAAATTGGGTGATCATTTATTTTTTCTCACCTCATATTCCACTTGACTTTCACTTTCATATTCAAAATTACTTGTCTCTGCCAAAATACTTATATATGGTTTGACAAATCAATGTTGGACAACACATTTTATAGATTGGAATGTTTCAAATTAACTTATTTACAACCTAATTCAATAACGCAAATCTGCAATTTATATAGCCTATACCATTAAGGTTTGATCTGGCATTATGGATTTGATGTTTCATACAGTAGGCTATGCAGTTTAAAGATTCATAGCCTATTCACTGTTGGCATATACCGGTAGTTCAGTGTATTTTTCATCATTAACGTGTCTGGAATGAAAACGGTACCGTATACGAACATGCCAATAAACAGGAAAAGGTACTGGTAACCAGTTAATGCTATGAATAGGTCCATCTATACTGAGAAATGTTAAAGAAAATAAATGTAGCCTATGCTGTAAGCATCTGTTCTTAGTCCAACATCATAATTGTCTAAAACACTGACGTCTAGGTCTAACTCGACAAAAATACTTAATTTACATTAGTCCAACTCTAAACAGCTCAAAAAGCAACCGCAAGTTAGTGAGGGAGAACACACATTTAGCTGCCTGACTAGCTTCGACTGACAGGGTTGCCAATAGTAATACCACTGGCTTAGGCTACAGTCCAGCAGTTTCTGTCGTAAGAGAAATTTCAAGACTACAACATGGCAACACTGGTACTGCAAAAAACGCAGTCCCTCTCCCAGCCAAAATCGTCGCTTGTGAGAAATTCGCGCATGCGCAATACCGCACAAACTAGCCGAAACTGGGACTGCAGTACCAGAGTTTCCGTACCAGAATTTGTTTAATGCGGTTATTTGTGCTATTGTTTTCTAGATATGACGATAGGTTTGAGAAGATTTTCAAGAAATACACATATATTAGGTTCTTCAATAAAGGTTAGGTTATACATTAAGTTATATGTGTAACCAGTGAAATTACGCTAGGGGGTGCTGCAGTACCGCAGCACCTTCTGACGAGCCGCCACTGCTACTCACTGAAGGTTGATGGCGTTTTGACTACTGGTTGGCCTACATGTAGCCTAAGTTACTTTATATTTCTTCAAAACGGTAGTTAGGAAAAACCAGACCAAAAATAGGCTCAGTGCTTTATTCACTAGAAAACTTTGGCTTTAACTTTCATGAAATAGGCCTGCATAAAATATAGTCAAAGACTATGTTCGTCAACTACAACTCAAGATCAGCGGCTAACAAGTCAGCCTTCAAATGCAAACTTTGTACGATATATAAATGCCACCGATTCACGTATAGCCCGATTTAAACTTTGAAATGTTTGGAGCGATGATCAATTAAATTATTTGTTTCAACAGAGCCATACAGCCTACAATGAGTCAATAAAACACTCATAATACTACATTGTGAATCGTAGGTTGCATTATAGCACAATCAGGATGACAGCAAAAGACTATAGGCTAAGTGGTCATCTAGTCAATCACCTCCCCATGCAAATTTATTTGCCAACGCACGTAAGGCACGGACACAACTTCAAATGGTATAATACAAACAAATCAGGTTAAAATGATATCCTACGTAAATTGTTAGGTTACAAATTCAAATTTCATTCCAAAACAGCAACAATTTCTGGTACAAAACTCATCTTTTAACTTTCATCTTATTTTCGCTTCATTCCCAATTACGTTTCTGCTGTAAATCATTTAAGATGCAATGGTGGATAAGTCTTCAAGTTCAACATGTTTCGAATGTTGAAATCATTTATACAAATCTGCTGCAAGCGTCAAATCTGAAAACCCTGTTTTAGTAACTTCTGAACTGGCAGTAACTTTCAGACCGCGTATACGCGGTCCAGAAGTTACGGTAACTTTCAGACCGCAGTAACTCCTGGACCGTTACAGACATTGCCGTCAGCTGCAGCGTGGGTCAGGTGTATGTCGGAAGGCGTACACCGATGCATAGCGCTCAAGTCCGCTTTCCCGCAATGCAGGATAAAGATAAACAAACAAACAAACCCCTGCTGTGTTTGACATACCGTATATTGTTTGTCGTTGTGATGGTCAGAAATAAAAACAAACTGAACTGATGTCCACTGCATTTTCATGAAAACCTGGATCACTTAAGTTGCCAGGATTGCCAGATATTAAAGCCTAAACATGCATTTTTTTGAAAATTGGCATCTTTATACCAAATTGGTAACCCTGTCTGACCGAGACCTCCAAAAACGCTGCTTCTCAATAAAATAACTACGAATTAGGTAAAAATATTAAGCACAATTTTTAGATAAAAAGTTATATCATAATTTTAAAAAAAGTAGCCCAATTGGGCGCCAGCCAAAAAAGCGCGGCCAACGCAAATTTTTGGCGCCTGGAGAATTCAAAAGTAGCCCAATTGGGCGTAAAAGCGCCCAATCTGGCAATCCTACCTTCTACAAATAAGCAATTCGTTAGGTCAAAATAAAGTCAAAATTTGATAAAAAGAAAGTTAAAAAAATTTTTATTTAGTTAAAATGAAAATGGCCCTACTTATAATTGGTTAATGTTTCTTTCTTTTGTCATACAAGTATCAACTTGACTTTATAAAAACACTTTGTAGTTTGTGTAAATTTATGACAAAACAAAACTGTTTTGTAGCGTAATTTTGTAATTAATCTGTAAACACACGATTAGCCTTTGATGTTATACCAATGGAAAAGTGACACCTGCAAATTTCAACAATTCCAAATTGATTAAAGCGAAAAAAATCTTTATCAAACAGACAAACTACAAAGCAGCGTTGGCATTTGAGATATAAAGGCAAAGCCGAAAAACAAATCATTTCCGTCATCGGCACACAAAAACACGTTGCTAATTGTGTGGCAAATTGTTTTTAATTTTTTTCTTTCAATGAAATATATTTCTTTTTTTAATAGGAAATTTTATTGATTCTTGTTCTGCTGAATCAGTGCTGTTACAACTCGTTACATGTTGTTGGTCAAAAGCACCGGCGCAGAGAACTGACTTGATATTGATTGAAAACGTGAAACATTTACGCCATGAATGACGACTAGTTGATAAACACGGGTGTTATTAGCTTTGCGTGGCTACTTTCGCGTGCGAAGCATTGAGAAATGAATTCGGCGATAAACAGAAGACATACGTCGATTGATTGGCCAAACAGTCGCTTTCAGGTGATATTTGATTTGACACAGACAATCAAAGAGTTTTCTTTTCCATTAAACCTTTTAGGCTGCATGAATGAAACGTCTTTTTACGCCAAACAGCCAAGGAATTAACTCTAACGAATACGTCTCTCGGTTAAAGCAAAGTGATTCGTCTCAAGCCTTGACAAAAGGATAACCATTATCATTAATAAATAGATTCTATTCTGAAGTCACGATAACAGATTTGTGACATTAATAGGTAAAATGCTTATCAAGAGTCGCGTGACGTCTTACGCTTTAAGTCTGTCAGGCAAACATTCCAGATAACTGAAAAATATTCTGCTTCCGGCTTGGGGGTATAATAGCGAATGAGGTTCACTGAGAAATCGAGACTTGTGAAACATTTTCACGAGGATGACTTGAGCTACAGCTTGTCTTGGTAATTCGTTCAGTTCTTGAAAATTTTTGCCACTCGGTTAAAGTCGCATTAAGCCAAAAACACAGATTTCATTAATAATGCATTTTAATCCATTTTTTCTCGTCAAGATAAAATGCATTTCATTGTTGGACTTCGGTTGAGACGCATGTAGCAATCGATGAGGTGTTGTCACATTTCAATTAGTGTCTTGTTGGCACATTTTTACAGATTTTCAGTCAAATGGCACTTATAGTTTTATTGAGGCAATAATGAGCGTTCTTCATTTTTTCCATGAGATCATATAAAATTGAGTGCAGCAGACACAATTTTAGATTTTGGTGATTGAAATAAATAGAGATATAAGTTTTCTTTAACTAAATCTTTTTTGCTTTGTGACTTGATAAAAACCGTGAGTTTATTTAAAAAAAATTATTTGAAATTCTTCTTTTCCGCGCTTGCTTCCGCTGGTTGAAGAATGAAGATTCAGATTAAGTGGACGAGAAGGCAAGGAAGCCAATCTTCGTATCCACCTTCAGGCATGCTTGCGTCCTGCCACCAAATTTCTGTTCAAACCAAATAGAAAAAATTCTGTTAAAACCAAAATGTCTCCTATTTTATATAAACGGGTTAACTTTGATAATATTGAACATTATTGCAAAAAATGTAGGCAATATTATTGATAGCACTTAAATTAAATGTAGTTATTGTAAAGGGATCACAATAAACGGAAGAATGGTTGGTTGGTTTTCAATCTTTATGATCGGACTGACAAAGCCTTGATAGGTTATTCCTGGTAGTTTCGGATTTGAGACTTTTAACGCAAAGCCAGTTACCAAGATTGGCAGAGTGAAGTTTTCCGATTGTTGTTGAAGTGCTGTTGTCGGGAAATTATTCCACCCACTAGATGCCGCTGAATGGAGAGCAGTCCTAAAATACGTTGCTCAAGCGCACACCTCGAGAGCCGAACCGGCGACGCTTGATCTTACGTCGGGCACTTAAGCACTGAGCTAACGAGGCGGATGCAGGTACTGCAGTTAAGTGTTAAGGTTTCGATCCCAGAATGCAACAAACTAAGCTCAGTTGCAGTAGCTGTTACGTGGGAAGTTTACCAACAAAACCAGGATAAGCTTTGAAATGTAGCCTACCTTTACCGCGACACTTTGAAGCAAACTGATTTTGTTTTTCAGAAACGATTAATTTGGCTAATACATAAATTCCCGTAATTATGAATCAAATAAAGGTTTTGTTTTTCAACGCAACAATTTGTGCCTTGCTTTTAATGACATCAGCTCTGATACTTCCGGAAAGAAAACATGACATCATCAATGACATGGCATTTGACATGGAAGACGGGAATGAAAAACCTGATGACGTAAATTTCAACGTTTATTCTAATATACTTGTGCCCGTGCTCATGATTGGCGAGATTGAAAATTTTACCTTTTGAAATTAAATTTCAAATTTCGAAATTTAACATGCAAAAATCAGGAAAAAATGTTCAATTACAGTATTGTTTTGTATAACATTCGTTTAATTTTTGTAACTTGGTGCATTTATACAATTTGTAGCTTAAATATTTATTGAACCATAGAGAAATAAAACAAAGTAACTTCAGCGGGTTTAACATGATGTATTACATACACAAATATAACATAATTAAAAATAAACTCTAACGTTTTCGACACGTACGTGTGTTCTCATCAGGAATTACACATCTGCAATATACATAAAATAAAAATTGTAAGGTAAATTTGACTTTGCACTATAACTGTAACTTCTTCTTCTTCTTCTTCTTCTTCTTCTTCTTTCGTTTGAGACTAGATCAAATTTCAGGGCAGGTGGTGGAGAGCCAGGTGAGTGTAGCTTCGTCCAGCGTTGCTATACCATGGGTTCCATTTGGTGCCTTGTAGATGGGACATTCGAGAACGACATGGTCAGCAGTTTGTTCCTCCGCGCCGCATTCGCAGGCCGATGAGGGAGCCAGACCCCACTTGTGCATGTTGGAATGGAAGCGACCGACTCCGGTTCGGATTCTGTTGAGCTTGACCCAAGTCGGCCGAGGAAGGTCCATACCAGGGGGGCGCGCCACCGGGTGGGGCATAAAACCATGTAGTTTGGTGTCGGTGGCGCACCATGCTGCATTCCAAGTGTCTTCCATGAAGTGTGCTGCGCTGATGGCACGATCGCTGAATGGTTGTAGTAATTCAACAGCAGCTGGCACAAAGGGGTGTCTTGACTTTAGTTGCCGGGGAGATTCCTGAGGTGGGATGTTGAGTTTTGCATGGAGCAAGTGGTCAGGATCCCCCGCCCGGCGAGCCAGGTGTATAATGGCTCCCTTTCGGCGAAGCTCAGCAGGTTGGATGCCTGCAAGGATTGGTAAATACTCTGTTGGAGTTGGGCGCAGGCATCCAGTCACAATTCGCAATGCGTCGTTGATTGGGCTGTCGATGAGGCGGGTGTGGGCACTGCGGCACCAGGCAGGGGTGCAGTATTCAGCAGTGGAGTGAACCAAAGCCAGGGTTGCAGTGCGCAAGGTGTCAGCACCTGCGCCCCAAGTTGTGCCTGCCAAACGTCTCAGCAGGGCGACGCGAGATGTCAGCTTTTTGCGTAGTGACTGTAAATGGTGACGGTATGTGAGTGACCTGTCAAGTGTAACCCCAAGGTATGTTGGTTCTGGGCAGGGCGGCAGAATTTTGCCGTTAACGGTCACTTTCAGATCACGTTTTGCCTCCCTGTTGTTGAGATGGAAGGCTGCCGTCACAGTTTTACTTTCGCTGAGCTTCAGTTTCCATTGATGGAGGTATCCAGATATGGTCGTCATGTCTTGGCTCAACGTCGTTTGTAATGATTGCCAGTCTTTCGCAGCGTGCAAGATGGCCAAGTCATCAGCATATGCATATTTGTGAGATGTTGTTGATGGTAGGTCATGCGTATAGACGTTGAAAAGGAGGGGAGCCAAGACTGATCCCTGTGGGACACCGTTTTTGAGTCGCCGCAGTCTACTTGGTTTTCCGCTTCCGGTGGTAAAGGTAAAACTCCTGTTGTGGATGAGTTCCATGATCATTTTGACCATGTGCCTGTCAGGGAGTAGGCGGAGTAGCTTGTAGACTAGGCCACGGTGCCAAACAGTGTCATAGGCTGCTGTTAGGTCGATAAAAACAGCCCCCGCTTTCTTTTTTGCCGAGAAACTCTCCTCAATATCCTGAGTTAGTAGTGTGACTTGGTCTACAGTTGACCTCCCGTGTCGGAATCCAGCTTGTTCGTTGGGAAGCAGTGGGTCAATTATTGGTTCGACACGGGCGTATATCAGTCTCTCAAGGATCTTGAAAGGGATGCAGAGCAAGGAGATGGGGCGATAGCTCTTTGCATCGTCTAGTGGTTTGTTTGGCTTAGGGATCGCGACGACCAGAGATCTTCTCCATACTTTAGGAATCTTGAGGCGGCGCAGGCAGGACGACAGGAAATCGCATAACCAGGACTTTAGAATATAACCAGCGTGGATGATAAGCTCTGGACATATCCTATCTGGACCAGGGGCCTTACCAGGTTTTAGGTGCTTGAGGGCAGCATTGAATTCGCTCCGTGAGAAGGAGCTAGAAATGCTCTCCTGGTCAGGTGTGTTGATCTTCCAAAGCTTTGTCACTTCTTTGGTAACAAACCGATCGGAGGTACGATCACACGGCTTATATATCCCATTTTTTATTACCTGTGATGCGATCTTATTAGCAGGAATGGGACATTGTCGGGGTGATTGTCTTGATCGTCCCGTAAGGTTATTGAGTGTGCTCCACGCTGTACGGCTTGAGTGCGAGAGATCGATAGATTGGATGGTCTCTGTCCAGCGTTCTTTTCTTTTTGCATCGAGTCTTTCCAGAAGAGCCTTGGCGGCTGAGGGTGCTGTTTGACCATCTGAAGAGCTAACAAAAGATTGATAGAGGCGCTCGCACTCTGCATCCCAGCACGGAGTGTAGTTACTTCTACGACCGCGAGGGATGGCTTGTTTGGCACATGTTAAGATGGTGTTGCAAAAGTCCTGGTAGGCCTCGTCCACATTGTGACAGTTAGGTGGAGGTAACTCATTTGTAAACTTGTTGGTAAGGAGGCTAAAGCGATTCCAGTCGGCTTTACGGAAGTTCCACCGCTTGACTGGTTCACTCGGAATTGGTGTCTTGAGCGGTATTGCGGTAATGAGAGAAGGTCGGTGTTGGGACCGAGGGAACTTCTGTAGCACACGTCTGTCCGGAAGCTGATTGTCGTTGCCAGTGCTAGCAAAGGCCATGTCTGGGTTTGTTCCAGTGCCCCATCGCCCGGATGTGAAACTGGCTTCGTCTTTGGGGTTGTACAGTGGGGCATAGTTGTTATTTGATGCCCAGTTAGCCAGACATGCACCAGAAGGACTGGTGATGCGGTATCCCCAGTCGACGTGCTGGCAATTAAAATCGCCAGCATAGAGGCAGGGGTGGGGGTACACTGGGATGGCCGTCGGAGTGAATGGCGAGGGAGGTGGCTTGTAGATATTTACGATTTTGTAGCCGTTGACGTCCACACTTAGCCATTCAATCTCTGAGTCTGAAGGGGATTGTTCAACCAGTCTCCAGTTCAGCTTCTCGTGGACAAACGTGGCTAGGCCGTGTGTCCTGCTTAGGATTGACCCAGCTAGTGAGTAATTTGGGATCACTAGCCTGTCTGCGCTGTGGCAGTGGGTCTCCTGGAGGATGATGATAAGGGCCTTTTGTTGTTGAGCTACTCTTTGTACGACATCGATTTTAGCAGTCGTAAGGCCTTCAACGTTAAGCTGTAGGATGTTGGGACTTTTTCTGGCTTCTTTCTTCGTTCTCTGGGGCCGAGGGTTTATCCTTTTACCACCCCAGAGACGCCCTGATGTGTCTCTGTTTGTTGTCATTAGCCTGTTTTGTGCAGTTTCCAGGACTCACCGCGAGGAGGTTGACAACATGAGTCCCTGTAACTGTAACTGTATACTAACGACACTCCTACTAACGACACTCCTACTAACGACTTACCTTACAATTTTCATTTTATGTATATTGCAGATATGTAATTCCTGATGAGGACACACGTACGTGTCGAAAACGTCAGAGTTTGTTTTTAATTATATTGTATTTGTGTATGTAATACATCATGTTAAACCCGCTGAAGTTACTTTGTTTTATTTCTCTATGGTTCAACCATGGCCACCTGGTTCAACAAAGCAAACTCTCTACCAAAGCTTTAAATATTTATTGATGTCCAAAGAAAAGAAGTTTCAGTGCCATTTACCTTCTAATTTTGCATCAAATAGCTTTTTATGGAAAAATATGGTCGGTCCTAAAACGATTAAAATCTGGAAGTTTATTGCACCACAACATCAAAAACGCAATCCAGCTATGTGATAATAGAAATCTTATGCGCATTTCTTGTCACAGTTCGTAATTTTGGATTCAAATATTCCCCTTTCTGAAGAAGAACTCAGAGACGACGACGACGATGAAGAACAACAAAATGAATTGAAGCTGTTGCTGCGGTAATAAGAAACTTCAGACATAATTAATTTATACTACTGCAGTAGCTTAAAGTGAGTTCAATCCATAACCTTGACACATTTTAAGGCATGTGAAACTGTATGCTTATCACACGCTATATTGTGGTGACCAGTTGTTTCTGTCATTCAGCGAAAAGATTTATATTTGTTGTAGGCTATACTTTTCAGCTATGCGACAACTTTTCTGAAATTTCCTTTAATTATAACATATCATACTATTGAATTGTTTCTTTTTTAGTTAGTCAAACCACTGTTCATGTAGCCTGTGTTTATGTGTTGTGAATTGTAGCCTATACGCTATATTGCCCAATTTTTGGTTTGGTAATCAGACACTTTTATGTTAAAAAAAAGTTTTCACACTCTGACTGCAATCAATGTTTTAGCCTGGTGCACCATCAGAACCACTCCGAGAGTTGGCAAGCTAGCTGAAGGCAGACCTTGTCAAAAATTTGCATCTGTGTCTTTGAACAAGATGCAGTTTCGTAAAAGCGTCATGCCAATAACCTTATATCAAAATAGTATAGAAAACGTACTAGGAAAACGTATAGGCCTACTGTACAATGTACATGTACTTCATCTGTAGGCTACAAAAGACCAGTCAACGATACCACAACCACACTTGTATGTTTTATATGTGGTTCAGATATTGAAAATTGGTAGGCTAATATCATGCAATTTGTATCACTTTCTTAGTGTAAATCTTCACATTTGTTATTGCACTGCAGGTTGCTTGCTGAACAAGTCCAGGATGATTCTTTACTTTATGATAATCAAGTTCTTCCACAAAGTTACAACGCGAAAGAAGTTGATTATCCCATTTCACGCAATAGCGCGCAAGAGCGTGAGAGCTTTGCAAAACGAAGTCCAGAGGGTGATTTATTAACAAAAATGCGCAAATGGCGCCAGTTAAACAGAGCCTTCAATCTTCATAACAAAATTAGGCAATCTGTCCAAAAACAACAGGCAAGATATTAGTGATATTAGAAACTTTAACAGATCTACCTACCCAATTGTTTTGCAAGAAGATATTTTTTATTTTATTTTGATGTTTATAAAATTGCTGTCACTAAATATTATTTCTGTTTTAAACGACACTATTTAATAGAAATGAAGCAAAATTTTTTATCAAATCTTAAGTTCGAAACGAGACAAAAAACAAAGAATTTTGGGTCAAAACAAAATATTTCAAAATTTTGAAATATTCTCAAAGTAATTTATTTTAACTTTGAACACCCCTAGACTGAAAATTCTGGAGCTCAATTCACTATAATTTGTGTTGCGAGTAATGATTTTCAATGTTGTAATGCCACCCTTTTGGTGTTATTACTGTTAGGCCTATACTCTCTTGTGTATTTCAAACAATAGTTTCTATTGTTTTAGTATTAACCTACGTAGGCTACCGTGTTGCACACCATAACAAATCGATTTGATCCGCTGGTCATTCATTTACAATTCAATGTTTTCGATTTTACTTTCTCATACCTTTGAAAATTTCACTAGATATTCTTCTGTCATGACCCCAGTTGAGTTGGAAGCCATGAAACTAGAAGGGCACAGAACAGCGAGCCAGAGTTTTACACTAAGCAACTTTTTTGCTTCAATAGATTTTTTCGGTGGATTCGGTCAATAGATTTTTTCGGTCGATGATAACTTCACGTTCAGCATGAAACTTTAAAGTAATAAAAGCTACAATCACAAAACTGCAATGCATTGCGCTGTGAGGGATTCGAAGTAAAGTGTCCCACCAATCTATTTCAAAGAAGCTTCATACTTTTTATTTTAGTTTGTATGATTTTACAGAAACACTAATTAATGTTATATTGTATTGTAATGAAAAGAAAATCACAGAAACAGCGAGACATTGCCACCATTAATTTACGATTATTTGAAATATTTTCTTTTTTACTTAATTTTAAAGAGTTGTCATTGACAAAACTAAAAACATATTCATTGTAATGTTTAATTACTGTCTGTAAACTTTTTATTTAAATATCTGACTTCGACATCATTGTATTATTGAAATTGAAACAGCGACATTTTCATTAAAATTAAAGTGAGTGAGAATAAATTTAAAATGAACATAACAATCTCTGCTTATTTACTGCTTTGCTCATCAATTTTATTTGCAATGAAATTGATTGTAATTAAACATTTAATTCAATTCTGAAACCAATTAATTGTGTCTTGTTATTGACTATTTTGTGCAAATGAACTGCAGTAGAGCGTAAATTATTCTTTCGATTTCTTGTATGTGTAAAATAAAGCCAAACAATTGCAAAAGTTTGGATAGCGAAAGAAGGTGGATGCGCTGTCTAATTAGTGCTTTTAGCGGCTTGATAACACAAAGTTTATTCGTTCATAGTCATGTTTTCATATCGCATGTAAGTCGCAGAGAGTATTACTATTAGCAATATTCCGAACTATGATTACTCTCAAAAATGGAAAAGTGTAATTTATCTTCCCTTGAGCAGTTGATTTTTCATCATTACTATCATTGTGGTGAAAATTGTAACAACTATACGGAAGTGTTTCTCGGCAGCCGATTTTTAGCAAGAATTGACAGCGATAGACACGTGTTTCAACCATGAGGCTGGGCTCATCAGTATCGCACCGTATTCTAGCCACAAATTTATTCGACCACCGCTTTACTTTCTCTTTACCATTGGCAACCCACGGGTCTAAAATGTATTTTCACTAGAAACAGCCTTAACTTTATTTCCTTTTAGCATTACCAACCCTAACTTTTCTGCGCATAGTCTCCGTGCATTGCACTCAGGGCCGTGTGAGCACTATCTTACCCCCGAAATCCACTAGTGGGGACTTATGTTTAGTAATTGCTTTTAAAAAAAAGACCAGAAAAAGTTTAGGGCCACAAAGTCTTTCAATGTGACATTTATATTTGTCATTTTAGCAAATAGCACACACAGTAAACAACCTTTAACATTTTATTGATAAAATAGTTAATAGGCTATGCCGACAATGCAGAAGGGGATCTAATTTATAAAAAAAGTTGAGAAAGAAAAGAAAGAAAGAACCAGAGTTTTAACAAAGTAAAATATATAACATAAATGAACAATGCCATGTAAAACGTAGGCCTAATGTCCAAATGATTGAAAGGGCTGTGGGGGGCTTTTGGCAGATATAATCTTATTTTGGTCACTTTTTAGGCATTTTTAAAAGCAACACTGTTTTATTAAGATTCACCCTTTGTATGTAACCACTAACCAAATTCATCAAATTAAAATTGGATTGGGGTAGAAGCTTTGTTTAAAATTTAAGTTAACCTATCACTTCAATTTTTTTTTTTTTATTTACAACCACAAAAGGATTTTAATAATTTATTTCTTGAAAGTTTTCATAGCCTAGTGTTGTAGCTTTTCAGCAGACGAGAACGTCGAAAATTTTATCTGAGGTGTCCCCACCTTCAAAGATAACATTTTCACTTCATCTCGATTCACATTGGAATTATCAATTCAATTATTATTAATTAACTAAGCTATTGGAGTGAGCAGTGTTTACTTCGAAATATTGCATCGTTTTGTTAGTTTTTTGGGACACAAAAAACTTTTCACTCCCTTAATCTCCAACTATGCTTGCCCAAAATCGCCGGGATGAGATGTGGTTGAGCGAGCAAAAAATTTTACAAAAGAGAAAAAAATTGTAAAATTACAAGCCGAAAAAATGCTGCACGAACCAAATATGAGTGGGCCCCTGGTTAAATGTAGGCCCCTGTCAAGGGTTTGAAAAGCATTAAATACGACCTTGCATGATTTAATTAGCTATAGGGTAGGGTTACTCAACTAATCTTAACAAAGGTCCAGTTTGACAAGTTGAATATTTTTAGAGGTTTGGTGAATAAGTTATTTCACACGCAATCACGAAAGTTGAACTATCTGTACCAAACCACCCTTTTAGGTAAAATGTAACTCAAATTGGATTTCTGAGAAAGTGTTAAGGAGTCTGGGAGTCAAAGCCCCCCCTGCAACTAGGATAAACACCGTAAAAATTGCTTCCTCCTAGTAGAACTCTGTTTAAAGAAGCCCTGAAACGTGGCAATGAGGTTATTCTTCCAAAAGCTCAAGGTCCACCATCAACAGCCAGAAGGTCCGGATTCGGACCGCGGTCCGCCAGTTGAGCTGCCCTGCTATAGAGTATCGAGCTTCTGTAGTAGGCTATTTTTTATTCTTTCAAACATTCAAAAATATTAGACAGACTAAATTGAGTGGGCCCCTAATCAGCCGTGCCCCCTCCCCCCGGCCGGGGGGATACGGGGTTGGTTAACACGGCCCTTACTGTAGCAGTTCAGTGCATCTTCTGACATAAGGTGACAGCCATACGCACAATCGTGGTATGGGAGCACAATGCTTCAAAGAAAAAATTGAAGTTTAGATCATTTTGACGCTTCATGATACAGCCCCGTGTATGCCTACTCTTGCTTCCTTTAGCCACATCACCATTTGTACGAGCCGTTAAACTTTTGTTCAAAAAAGTTAATAAATAAAACATTTTTATGATTGGCTTTGCAAATTACAAATAAAAGAAGAGTTAACACTGAACAGAAACAGACTTCGTTATTGTATTACATTGCAAGCCTAGACCTCAGGATATACCTCAGTAGACTGAAAGCGTTGTTTTTTTTTATCTAATCACGCACAAACATTTTATTTTGTTGATGAAGGGGCTACATATCAATTCTTAATACTACATCAGCGGCCGTGAAATCCTTTGCTCGCCTGGTCAAGTAAGCAGAAGATCTTTTATTACATGATGATAACAAAAAGTGGTTATACTTTCTCGCGTTTTCCAATGTATTCTAGGCAATTGTTGTTACATTTGTAAATGTTCATCGCAGCCAAAAAGACTTGGGTGTGAGACTTGCCTGAAATTCCTGATTTTTTTTCCTTTAACCTTTTGCTTTCAAACCAAAGTAGAAACTGCGAGCTGTAGAATATTCTATGATGATAGGCTACTATACAGAAATGTTTGTACTGTATTTTATCTTAGAACAGAATTTGGAACTTTCGTAAACACATGCAGATGAACGAACAATGAGTTCTTGGAAGGGGTATTTATAAAAAACATACATATTGCGTCTACAAACTGTTAAAAACAGCAATATAGCCTACGTGAAACAAAATTAATATTTATGAAATTTCATTTTTAATTGTGAAGCAAGTAAAACTGAAAAACATCTATCGATTATGATCAAGAATTAAACTAAATTTTTGTGTATGTTTTTGTATGATGCGCATACAAATTTTTATTTTTGAAAATTGTAAAATTATGAAAACGAAGTGGACAAGTGGTGTAGGGACATGGAAGCCATACAATACTGACAAACCATCCTTAGGCTATTCTAAAAGAAACAATTCATTTGCCTTTATACAATATGGTTTCATTAAGTCTACCAGAATTACATCTGCGGCTTCATTTTACAGAATTTTGCGTGAGATATTTTGATAAAACGATAAAATTACTTGCAATTTTTACAAGGGTTTCACATTCATAGCGAAGGGTAGATTACACAAATGACTTCTTACCTTTACAAAAACCGCAAAGCATCGCATCTGTTTTGAAAACACTGTTGAAAAAGAGATCAAGCTCTTGTTGCAAATCAAACACAAATATAGACATTTCATTCATTTCAATGAAAACAATGTGATTCATTGCTATATTGACATTGATTCAATTCTCCCAAAGTCTCTTCTCCATCAATCTTGAGTCGAAACTTGGTGAAAAATAAGTTCTTTTTGTAAAAGATCTGGATTTAAGTTCCTCTCACTTTCCTCTGTTTTGTATTATACCTCTGACACACAGTGCTATATTTGGAGAATAGATCTTTCCTGAGCAGCAAGATCTCAGGCCTAGATTGTACGTAGTGTCGCCGCAACATCCAATCAGTCCATTCCTGTAAAAAATATTATTTAAAATAAACTGCGCTTGAAATAAACAAAGTAAGTTATTATGTTTCTAAGATAAGGCCACTTTATGAAATTTATTTGTAGACACAACTTAAGTTCCCAATGGTCAGAGGAACACCGGTAGCGTCGACAAGAAGTCCAGGGGGTACTTTAGACCTGGGCCCCGGATGATCTTAGAGGCTCGAAAACTTTGTAATGGATCCGGAAACTTAAAGAAGTATTCTTGTATTTTTTTTTGATATAGTGATTTTTTCTTACAGGTATCTTGATTTCAGGCTCGAAGATCTTATTGGTATCAGGACCAAATTATTTTAATGATCCAAGGGAACACACCTCGATTTCAACCGACCCAGAGTTTTTTTTTACTTGACTTTATTGCCGCTTACCTCGAAACATAAAACACCTGTGGTAGTTGGTCAGTTTTATGTTACTTATACTTAGGCTATCTCAGTTTAAAGGAACGTTTAACTTTAACAGAACAGTTTATTTAGCCTACAAACATTCGAAAGCTTGTTGAAAGGCCAAGAAATATCAAATTCCTTTCAGTTATTTCAAACTTCAGATAAATTCCGACCAACCTACAATATGATGTAAAGATACCGATCTTTCACTCAGTTACTGAGCTTTCAGAAATGAAACGATAAGATTGTCATGATACTAATTCTTCTGGCACTAATAAGAGTAGTGTGGCCAGTTCCTTTCTCTCGCTTCTCTTTCAGCAACTACACCCACTTAAGTTATTACACCCCAGGTAGAGGTGAGAGGTGATTTTCTATAACCAACTTAAGCCAAATGTCGAACCAGGTTCGTAATATTGGAAAGCCAGCGTTTTACCCGACGAAAAAAACTCGAATTTCTAGATTAAAGTGTTTAGGCCTACTTCAATTTTGAAGCATGAACGCAGTGCGATCCTGGACGTAATTTACTAAAACAATTTTAGAAGGTTACTTGTTGAAGGCCAAATTAAATGTTTCATGCAACAAATGATTTAATTTGAAGATTAGTTAGAACACCAACGCCAAAGGAAAGCTTGTCGGTAATTTCTTTGTTTCACAGCCAATGTTTGATGCGCAAATGACACCTCATCAGTAAGAAGATAATAATTGTTGAATCCACAACCACTAGTTGTATTGCAGCAAGGCTAGTTGTAATTACAGCATTGGTTACTCAACCGCAAGTAAATTACAAAGGACTCTGTTCCACGGGAAGTATCAAAGAGCGTTTGTTATTGGTTTTGCAACAGGTTAATTGCTTTTTTTCTGTTTTCTGCAAAAGAATGCTTTTTTTAAACATTGTAGCTTTCATAACGTATGAAAGTTAAATAATAAAAACATTTTAGGCCACGTGTTGACATTTTCTCATTCTGAAAATGACTTTGCAATTTGCACCTATGTCTATGTGACTTGATAGTGTTGGTAAATAGAGATATTGCAAGTGTGGAACACCGACTTTGTGACAAAGTCATTCTTTTAGTTGTGTTTAATTTGGTAAGCTACCACGTCATGCAAACACTGAATGGATTTCTTACACAAAAGAAGATGGTAAGTAGACCACATGTAACAAAACTTTGCTACCTATGGTGTTCAAAATTGTATTACGCAAAAAATGTTTGCTCAAAATGTATATCTCTCCGTGACACTGAAAGGGTTTAGTGTTACTGGCATTTTTGAGTGTGTGCAAAAAGTTTAATTTGTTTAATTAACCTATTGATTACTGCCCTCCCTTTTTTTAAATTAAAACACTGGCAAAAAAACAAACCGTACATGTCTTTAACTCGTATCGACCTGGATTTTCTACTGATGCTTATCTGCATGTATTACATTGGCTCTAAATAGTTGTGTACTGTATATGCGTCAGGTTTTTCCTTTATCATTTCTTGCGCATTTAAAACATGACCGCAATGCTAAAACCAAATGCAGTTTCATAAAGGTATTTACATTATAAAATACAATTAGCCAAGTTCTCTGAAATATTTCATTAGGAGGTCTGAAACTTTCTTCATTCTAACATAATCCGTAGCTTAGTTCGTATCTGTTGTACTCTTCTCTATATGACCGAGAAAACTTTTCTAAAAAAAAAATTGATAAAACAGTTCAACTTAATCGAGTTATATTTCAACAGCGCAAAGCTTTAAACAATGAAATTCTTTTTTGTTGTATCCAGGCTTACGCCCGGTGATTGAAGATTTAGATTAAGTGAACGGGAAGGCAAGGAAGCCAATCTTCATGGCCACTTTCAGGCATGCCTTTAAGTGTCTTGCCAAAGACACAGCCGCGTGCTCTTGAGCGGTGTCGAACCGCCGCCCTTACGATTGTCGTTCTAGGGCTCTTACCACTAGGCAATACAAAAAATCAAAAATAGAATATCATATATTCCTAGAAATGTGCAGTAAGTCACGTGTTTCTTTAACATACTGTATGCACATTTATATATACCCATATGGGTTGCACACGGCATGCACTTACGATGATATAATTCCTCCACAGCATGTTTCTCTCCCAATTGTAAAGAGACGAGTGCGGCAACAAGCCTGCTCCGTTGTCGTGTCTAGGACGCTATACGGATAATGAAAACATGTTTACAAAGTATGACAAAAAATTAAGTTATGACTTTAATAAGAATTGGAAATGAAATAAGAGAATAAGGTTTTGAGAACATTTAAAATTTGGGTTCAAATGTTCATCAGAACTTTTTAATGGTCTTATCTAAATGTTTTTATTGTTATAAATGTCATTTTGTGTTTTTGCAGAAGATAAAGTAAGATCTAAACTGTACTTTGTAATTAAACAGTAGGCTATAGGTTATAACTTAAGGCTACTGAAACAAAAAAAAATACTGTGAAGATGCAGTCACTTACTTTAGTCTGCCATCGCAGCACATCAACACAGTCTTGTCGTAGACTTTGCCCTGGCACTCGCCAAATCGTTCCCGTGGAAGAGGAGGTAAAGTGTAATAGATGCTAGCTGTGTTGGGGCTTGTTGAACCAAGAGTTGTCGTTGCATGCGTGGTGGCTACAAACAGAAAAAAAGCATCATTGCATTGTTTCTAAATCACTGTTGCTGATGCTAGCGTGAACATATCATAAGGATATTTACTTCTGAAAGACTTTAATGCAGTGTTAGTTGTGAATTGTAATCAGTCAATTATGGCGGGTTCCGGTGTGACAATGATCTCGGCAAACTCTCCACTCTCCTGCACGGTGCCATGCTTCCCAATGTGATCTTGTTCACCTTGCTTTGTTCGAACATTGATACGTCGTGCGGACTTCTTCGTGCGGCGTTTTTCCAAAATGAAATTAAAAAGCGCTTGTAGATTTCTCCTTGCAAGATCTTTCAAATGAACCTTTGGCTTACAATTGTACAAGTGGCATTGGAAGCAATTCGTAAAGGATGAATATGATGGGAGGTAGATCATTTCTCAACCAAACTGAGGTGAAGGAAATTTCCGCATGGTTGAAACTTGAAAGGAGATTATGTGACGATGATAAATCCGCGTTGTTCACTGTGAGTAGAGTTTGGTGTACAACTTTTCCAAGTTATGACTAGATTAACTAAGGACACGGATGTAAAAGGGAATTTATTGAAATAGTTTTCTTAGTGATCCTATTGCAACAGTAATTGGCCAATCTTAGTTCTACAATCCATATTTTTATATGCCGTATGTAACTTTACGATAATTGCCTCTACCCAGTGATCGATTTCGAGTAATGGGTAGTATCAAATTTAAGTCATAAGTAGAGTAGACAACCGGAAACAGACATTGCCTTCGGCTGCAGCGTGGGTCATGTGTACGTCGGAAGGCGTACACCGATGCATAGCGCTTAAGTCCGCTTTCCCGCAATGCAGGATAAAGATAAAACAAACAAACAAATATCCTATTTTTACTAAAATTACATACCAGAAAATTTTGATTTTCAATTATGGAAATGTTTCGTAGCAATTAAACAATATTTGAAAACTTAAAGCCCACGGTGTAAAAGATATTCTCGGTAGATGTCGTGAGATTGATCACTTGCTCACGATTGAATTGCTATCTAGCCAACATCAACATTAAAATAGCAACACACTCAGTACCAGCTACCAACAACACAAACGATTTTAATTAATGTTCGTCACAAAAAAGACAACAACCGACAAATAAAACCCTTTGTAACCTGCAATTTGTATTGGACTACAACAACCACCAAAATAACATGGTTGGAACGCTGGATAAGTCACGAGAAAATGATCTACTATTGATAAAAAAGTACCATAAAAATGTTTTCATCTAAATTAAATTTTATTTTTTAAATTTTAGTGAGTAGAAATGTTATTTCTAAAAAAAGTATAACATTTTATTCTATTTTATAAAAACTGACGGTAAAAAACAATTGGGATACAGAGGATTTTGTGTCAGAGCTCTTCATATTTACTCTCTCTAAACTACAAAAGAATTTAGCTTAGTCGTGTATTTGTAGTGTCAAGGTCATATTTGCATTTTAAGACTTCGGCTATGTTAGTACTCAAATTTGAAAAAATGTGCCTAAATTGAAATTTAACAGAGAAGTTGTTTTTAAATTTGAAGTAAAATTTTCACGGTGAAAACGATAGTCTTAAATAACACTTTCATCAACAGCATTTTCATTAATTACTAACCTAAATTTTGAACGTTGATCCTCTGACAAGGTCCAGGAGTGAGAGAAATGTCATCTACCGCTATGTCACTAGTGGGTCTGAAACCTCTGGAAGCTTGAAACTCAAACTGAAAAGTGACAAGACAAGAAGTTTGTAGGCTATGACTATGACACAGCAGTCAGTCTATTGTGATTTAAAGTTAATATACCTTTTATGTCGTGGTTATTGCTTTATCATAATAGGCTAGTGGTATATGGAAACAACTGCAAAATTTTACGGAAAGCACTAAGACAGTAAACTTCAGGATCGCTAAAAGTTATAAGCATCAGCATTTCTTTTCGACTTAAATTAGTAACGCAAACTAAACCAGGAGGGAAAATGCACTAGCTACTGCCCACCAACTATGTCAATTTTTCTTTGATAAGTCTAATTGATTCAGGCAGTTGTTATATTTCTGTTTGTACATTATTAACCACAAGCTAAAATCAAATTTACAGTCCAAGAGCAACGCATGTTCCTTTGTAGTATCTAACGATAAGTTATCAGGTTTTTATTTTTGTTGTTGGTGCTCAGGTGCTAATTCAAGTTTCTATTTTTAAATTCTTCTCAAAAGAGTATAGGGGTTTAATGCATTCTTACATCCTCCTTCGCTCGCTCTACTGCCACACACATAAGTTGCAATCTTTCATTTTTTTTTAGTTATTTGAGTCTGCAAGCGGGAATTAAAACCGAATTTTTCAGCACACTTAACAATGCATGGCCTTTGGCAGACGGCAAAAGCGATTAGGGAGTGAAAACGCCTGTCGTCCGCACTCCGCAGTCCTTGAAAACAAACCCGAGACAACGAAAAAGCTACGTTAACACAATTACAAACCCAAAAGAAGGAAATCGAGCAGCCGAAACACTTAGCTTTCTATTTCCCTATCTTCATCCTGAAGACTTCAGGTTTCTACATTATATCTGTTTTGGTGGATTTGTTTGACCAATGCCAATTTCAAAATTAACAAACTCTTTCCACTTAATTTTGTTCAGTTTCTTGTAACAGGTAAAGTGAGGACAAAATGAATACACTTGAATGCTGCTATGCAATTTGCAGTGAGCTGCATGCCAGATATCGGCAAATACAATAAACTACTTACGAATACGTCACTGGTGAAACCAAAGTTGGTTGGAGAATTCACAGTGGAAGCCAATTCTTTCCAATCTTCGCCATTTTCATTTTGTTGCCCTGAACGTTGAATGCACAATTTTACAATGTCGCCAACTGTACTAACTAATCGACCAGAAAGTTACGTAAGAGACACTTGAAACAAGATCTTAACGAGTCTATTTCCATTGGACAATGGACGTCACAAAGAAGAACCAGACCATATTTCAAATGACACGTCACAAACTTTAACCTGTTTTACATTGATTTGCTGACTGGGAGAAGCTTGTTTTTACCTCAACTCTCATATTTGCAATAATGATATTTTAGTGAAAAAAATATTTGAAACAATTTTAAGATATAAATTTTTCACTATATTTAGATGCTTTAAGTATCTGCTTTACGTGGATCCCTTGTGGACTTTACGCCCATTCAAGGTTAAAAAGTGTCGCAAACCCCCTCTTTTTTAAAATGATATTTTAGTCTGTGGATGAAATGTACGTTCTCTAGATGAGGCACATTTTTTAAGTTTCACATAGCTTATGTAGTTTTGCAGAAAACAAAATTGACTTTGTGGTCACTGAGGTTTCTGGTTTGGCGTTGTGGTTTAATAAAATTGTTGGCTCTTTGGAAATGTGCTGCGAAGAAAATTTGAGACAATTTAGGCACCCCCAAACTACCCGAGATAATTATTGATATTGTGATAGTTATAAACTTGGTTAAGTGTTCTTTTTAACAAAAGAAACCGCTGTATCCCTATGTTTTCCTGGAAATAAAGAATATTACAAAAACAAAAGTGAAACACTGGATTCCCACCTGTCTTTGAAGCGACAAGAAATAGCGTAGGTGTTGGGTTTTCATTTGTTCTTTCAGGACTCCAAAAAACTTTTAACGATCCCATCCCTTCCCCGTACATAAGATACCTTCGCAAATGAATGCATGTGTGATGTTACATTGTTACAATGTTAATACCTTCATGCACAGTGACAAATAAAATATTTTTTGTCAATTACTTTATTAAAGCAATCTATAATAGTATCTTAAAATACTGTTTAGATTTTATTACAGCGGGTTTAGTCGGAGCTTAGTCGGCACATACTTTCTTCTCTGCCTCGTCTGTCATGCATTCAATTTCATTTCTTATTTTTATTTTTTTTAAACTGCGGGGTATTTCTAGACTCGTCAGACAATTTTCTGCTTGAAGATTAGTCATTTTATAAATATTTGATCAGATAAAAGGCTGTTTAAATATCGCATGATGCCGTTGGGGAAGGTTTATTCTGACGTTACATGGGGATGTAAGTGAACTACAGCATTATATAACCTTTTGTTAAGTAACTCCACTTAATTTTGACTCACTGCGTTTTGTCCACGAAAGTTACTTGTAGGTGAAAAATTTACTTGTGGGTCATGTACTTCATTGTATTTCTGTTTTTATATTGTGTTAATTGTTAAATGTGTATTGTTTTTTTATGTTGTACAGTATGTATTTGCGTTCAATTTCAACACCGTTCCATGTCAAATAAGCTATGATACCTCACGGGTGTGGCAGACTTGATGACCAGTTCGGTCCTTCTGCCACTCCTATCATCATCAGCAAACAACCTAGCTCACTTTGCAATCTTGTAGTGTTTTTCGTTTTTGTTTTTTTTTTCACATATGCTGGTGATGCAAAATAAAAGAACATTATACTTCATGGAATGGTGATTATGAAAATTTGTGCATTATAGTAGGGTTAACAACTTCAAATAGCATTTAAAAGTAAATTAATAATTTTGTGGGTAAAACAATAATGTTGTTCTTCGAGAATGTTACGTGGACAATTAAAAGGATTCATATGACGTAGATTATGATATTACAAATAAGCACGATGCAAATAAGATACATCGTTATTTTGGCGCTACATTAGGGGGGAGATAAAAAAAAATGAAAGAGGATTATTTATCTTTCCACCGATTTTTAATATGGCGCCAAAGTAATTGAACTGCCTCAAATGTTGAATTAAAAATATAAGCTACTCCGTTGCCAGGCTTAGGCTATGGGACCCTGAAGGAAAACCATAGTCGAAAACCTTTGCAATTTTGTATTTGTTTTATGTATCATGCCCTGTCCTTACTTATTTTAATCTTTTTATAATTATTGTGATGTACCACACACTTTATAGGAGGGTTATGACCCCTAAAGCCTCTCTTTGCTACCCCTGCAGTTGTAATCTCATTAATCATGGAAAAACATTATTTTGGAAAACATTATGAAAGGTTTACCTTCTAGTTGGTCATGTATTCATCTGCAATTCAAATGAGATTTAGTTATGGTAGAAAAAGTAACCAAATCCTTGAAAACTTACCAAAACCTAAAGCAATAGCTCGCGTGGCTGTTCATTGAAACCGAAGGGGTTCTAAATATTGCAGTGTTGCCAATGTTTCCACCAGATGCTTCCATATAGACGTATCGTCCATCTGGTCAGAAAAATTTGAAACTAACTTTTCGTTATATCAAACAACTTTTTTTTATTTACCGGAGACGTTCCGCCTACGTTTAACTAAATTTCCCACAAGAAAGTGTAGATATTAACATGCCAAAATTACCTGTCAGAAATGACCAACTAACGTAAATACTAACACAAGTTTGTGTTCTGAGTTGATGAATTACTATTACATGAATTAATTGTAACTTTGCAACGGCTGCAGCTGCTGCGGAAAAAGTAATTGTGGTCATTGTATTTGTTGCTGCTTTCAGCTAGCTAAGAGTTCTGTCACATCTAAATTAATACGAAATGTTATCTAAAAATGCTTCTGCGCAGTTTTAATATTTGTTGATGTTTAAATAATGTAACGCAAACACAATGTTTTCCCGGAAACTTTTCTTATTGTGAGTTGTATCCAATATTTTGTCAACTTGGACAAAATTAGCAAAAATTTACCAAGATTTATGGATTCTCATAGAACGTCATGATTACCAAATTGACGTCAGCAGAGATTTTGGAATGCAGCTAATAATAAAGAATCGTTGTTCAGTTAAGTTCTTGCTTGTGTGTAAAATCTATTTTTACTACTACAAATTTTTAGCTTTGGAATCGCGAAACAGGTGTGTGTCGGGTAATTGAAATAGTTGGATGATGCTTTAAGTTAGAAGTACAAAGTTGTATTTTCCAATGAGTACTGACGATAATCTCGTTTGGTTCATGCAATCTCATTGGAGTTTGTAACTTCCTTCACCGCAGATACAAACAAATGGAATCAATTTTACACATTTGGTATAAAATGAATTCTTGCTTATAGAGTTTACCGAAACAACTTTCAAATGTTAGTACAAAAAATATAAAAATCGTTCCAAACGCATGAATTTTTTTTAGCGGAATAGGGCAAAACTATTTTTAAATTTCCAAAATGCAGATTTTAAGTTGAGCTTTCACGTTATTTAAACTTTAAACAATGAACCATTGATGTATTTCCATGACAACATTTCATTCAAAGGCACCTGGTGGATGAAATAATTTACAGACAACAACACTTCAACAATCGGAAACTTCACTCAGTCAATTTCGGTGACCCGGCGTGCGTCAGTGGTTAAAGCCTCAACAAGTATGTGAAACTGTGCACTGTAAGTGATTTCAGAGATTTGTGTTAGATTACTCTCTAAAGGTCACTTGGGCAGCAAACAATTTTACGTAAACTATTCCAAAATTTAAAACGCTTTAAGGCTCTCGTGCAGTAAATGACTGTTTTAAAACAAAATGCAACAATTCCTGCAGCAGAACTAAACAGCTCGTTTTCAGATTTTGCTGCAAAATTTGTAGAACAGTTATTTCGTTTCGTAGTTGATGAAGTGTGTGATTAATCAAAATTGCAACTGATTGTTTAATTAATTTTAATAGTGAAGTTCAACATTAAATTGCTAGTCAATGCGCATGGTCTTGCATTTACCGCTATCACCCAAAGTATGATCGAAGTTTGGACCAGTATATAATGTGCTGGTTGTTCCTTGGTTCACGGTCCAGTCCATGTGGTCAGTGGTGCTTTGGCTCCATCCGGGACACCTTGACAACAAATAAACGTTATATAAAAAAGCGATTGAGATCTGACTGCATGAGAGTGTTTTTTTAAAGCTGTAAAGTTCAAACTAATTTGAAACGTTGCTCAAGGCTAAAACAGAAAAAATATGATATTTTGGGAATAACAAAAAAAGATTAAAAAATCTGGTATTATAGCATCCCAGCAAGCAAAGTTTTTTGTTTTGCATGAATGTGACGTGAACAGGCGTTAGATCTAAGTCTAAGCAAAAAAACAATCGATTTTTCGCTGAATGGGATGGACGGATTTACATAAATGCAGTTTTGACATTTCGAAAGTAGCTCCTTAAATGCTACAAAAAAAACTTATTGCACCACCGTGAGAAGGATTCGGTATCATACTTGGTGCACTGAGCACAAAAGAAATTTGCTGAAACACTTTTCATTACTAAAACAACTTCTTCCACGTCAAAAATACAATTAGATCCATCAGCATTCTACTCTTGATAATAGTTTAACATTTGGATATTTATCGAAGATATAACTTATGTTTGTTGTCACATTCACACGACAAATCCGCTCAAATGAAAGTAGGCCTACTTTTGGACTTATAGTAGCCTACAGTCCTAAAAATTTATTCAAATCATACTCATTAAACTGTAAAACACAATTCTTGAACATTTGTGTGCTGGTTGTAGGCCTAATTACTTCCCCAATTAGTTAAAAAAAACTTTGCTAAAATTGAACGACGGTATCATGGAGGAGATCTGATGTCAAAACGAAACTATTCGAAAGGATTAGCGTATCTTGTAGCCTAAAACATTAGTTTAGACAGAAACAAGAAAATTTCACTCCTACTCATCATCATCAGTCGTTATCTCCGCCTACGGCAGATTGCGCATCAACATGGCTTATTTGCTTCCAAGAGTGGCGATTTTGAGCCAACTCGCCCAGTGTCGTCAAGTGGAGTCCGGTCCATGATTGAATGTTGTCTTGCCATCGTTTTGGTTGTCTGCCACGTTTTCTTTTTCCTTCTACTTTGCCTTCTGTGCAAACTTTGCTGATTCCGAATTGTGATCTTTTAGTGTGGCCAAACAGTTTTAAAACTTTTGATTTTATTATTGCTGCAATTGGATGTAGTTTTGTCATAGTTAGAAGATCTTCTATTTTTGTGTGATCAAGTAACCTTTTGTTGGTCATGCTTCTCATGATGTGATTTTGGAAGGTAGTGAGTTTTTTCATTGTTGATGATGTCCAATTTACGCATTCTAGACCGTACAGCACGACTGGTAAAACGTAGGTGTTGAAAATTTTTGCTTTCAGTTTGATTGGGAGTCTATTGGATGTTAGAATCTTTTTGTTCTTTTCAAATGCTGCCCAGCCTAAGCCAATTCGGTGTTGCACTGCAGTCTTTCCATTGTTGGTTGCGGATAGTCGGTGGCCAAGATATATGAATTCTGGTACTTGTTCTATTTGTTTTCCATAGAGAGTGAGATTGAGTGTGTTGTTAGTTTTGTCGGTTGTCATACATTTGGTTTTGGACACATTTATTTGGAGGCCGAATTTAGCAGCATTTTTTGACAGAGCATCTAGGTATTCCTGCATTTTCAGTTTAGAATTATTCAAAATGGCCATATCGTCTGCGTAGCTTAAGTTGGATATTACTCCTACTCAACAACAGCCCAAAACCAAAAAAATGATTTTCAAATATATCTGATTTTATTTTTGCTTATTTCTTACCATCCTTCTTCGAACCCACAGCTTAAAATTTCTCTTGGTAAGCTGGCCATCGCGTTCAAACGGTCTATTCGTCGAGACGCAACTTTTTGGCGCGCTTTTTTTCTTAGGTTGTTGATGAGCATGAAGAAAGCGAGAAGAAAGTTCACTGATGCCTCTGATGCGACTCCGAGCTCTTCGCTGTAAGCCATCACTTCCTCAAAGGAGGAAAACGGGAGACCTTGCTGTAAACGACGCATGAACAACGTAAAATTTTTGAAAACATTTTTTGCATGAGCAGATATTGAAATAAAGCTGTTTTACTTGTTAACAATTAACATATTGCTGGTGTGGGAGCAGCAGGTGTGTAAACATTGCATTCTTTCAAAACTTTCATAACAAAAAATTAGACGAAAACACTTTACCGGGTTTTAACAAACATCCTTTTTTCCTATGATCAGACTGTACGTTTCTATGCTTATACTGATGCTAAACCTCTATAGTAAACTTTGAAATATTTATGAATATTTTGTTAAATAGAATGAATTTAATAATGTTTTTAATAAAATTGTATTTACAGTAGTTGCTTACGAGAGCAGAAGTAGTAGTTGTTGGAACAGGGCGAGCTGAGGGGCTGAGATGAGGGAAAAAATGATACGGCAAAACATGGTGATTTGTTGAAGGCACATTTACACCTGACATGATCAAATTAGTCAACTTGTAATCATTGAAAGCAAGTCGAAGTTTCTGCAGAATAGATATGTTGAAACTTAACCATCACCATCTTTAGTTTGTAAACAAATTCTTTAATAATGAAGAGGTTACAGCAACTATTATTGGAAGCAAACGTTTATATTTACTTATTGTTAGGTATGTTAAAACATTTTAATACATGGGCCTAACGTATGTTCAAACCATACCGATCTGTAAACCTATATACAGGCCTTGTCAGCGTGCAAACTGGAGGTCTGACTGAAAGCCGGTGCAATTTTGACTTTGAACTCTAATGAAATGATAGTTTTGAGAAACCAAATTGCCAAAGTGTGGTCACCGAACTTCAAATCACTGCAATACTCTTAACCTTACGTTAAAAAATAACAAATCTTGCCTTATTACCAATGTTGCCGAACGAATTTCGGATTTCCAGCAAAATTCTAAAATTTAGTCCATTATTTGTATGGTAACAATAACACTAAAGTAGCTCAAAATCACACAAAATATACACAAGGACGATATTTAGTAACTGCTGCTCGAACTATCAACTTATAATAGCGATTTTAGCTACTAACAGTTTCTCACGTGGGACAGAAGAGACAGCAAAACTTTTTAGCAATACCTTTAGCTTAAAATGCAAAACCTTAAAATATGATAAATTTTACTTTTTCTCGGAAAGCTGTTTAAAACACAAAATGGCATCACAATTCCGACACAAATCTCATAAGTTTCTTTTGAATAGCTTGTGAATATTTTTTTCAGTATATTCTATAGTTTGCAATCATTGAAGTACATATATACTTCTTCAACTCAAATTTCTTGCTGACAATACAACACTTCACCCTTAAATAGCAACCAAGTTTTTTATTACATCGGTTCAACCTCCCAAGGCATTGAATCAACGTGAAAAAACTGATATGCCGGAGACTCTGACTATCTCGATGAATTTGCTTGCCTCAATGGTGTTAAACTACTGCAAGTAGCCTACACTGGTCAAAACTGACACTAAATTTTGTAAAGACTTTTTTGTCCAAGGATAAAAACTGCCACAAGCAATCAAAGTGTTTCAATTTTATACAGTTAGTTTCTCATATTCATGACCATCAATATTCTATTCATATACTGAAATGAAAATGGAATAGTTGTTATATTCTTCTTTATGGTTCTTGATGGTCATGAATATCAGAAGTAGAATTGTTGTCTTTAACCAACATTGCAAATGTGTAATTGGGACAGAAAAACTAAAAGCATAACAAAAAGATTTTAATATAGATTGCTGTAGATGTAGCATCATATAGCCTAGTTGTGGTCGAAATGAGTCAAAGACTGAAGAAAAAAAAACTGAAAAAGACGCATTACAGTGCAAAAACAAGAGTTTGCTCAAAAACCGTGCTGATACCTTTTGCAAAACAAATTAATCGCACTTTTAAAAGCTTTCATTTACTCGGTTAACTGTTTATATACAGAATATTTTAATCAAGTGATAGAAGTTTTTGTAAGTTTGATATTTGTTTGTAAAATTACAAAAATTATATTTAGTGCAAACAACCAATGGAGAAAGGGCGATAAAAGCGTTTGTTTTTTAATGGAAACAAAAACAAAAACTTATTCTGTAGCTGCTGAATATTCAATGTTCATATTAGTTTAAAACATATTGTCGATGTTAAATGTACATTGTAAAATTTTCAGAAATTAAATAAAAGTGCTGTAACTACAAACTTCATCTAAGCTATCTCGCAGATGTGCTTGTTCTCGCTGATTCACATGTGCTCAGACTTGGGCGTTTAATTAAGTTGAGCTCTTTTTGTTTGAAGGCAAGCTGCCTTCAACTTCGACTACAATTTTGCTTGGTTTTACAGTAGTTGATGCACAATGTAAAATAACTTGTTTCTTTGCTTTCTGTAGTCGTCATTCTAATATTGCTATTCAATAACAAAGCAGTTTAAATAGCATTAAAAGAACTCTATTACTTTTACAATGAAAAACGCTGCTCAAACAGCTGTTCCTGCCAATTATAATATAGCCTACATATGAACAATTGTAACAGAATAATCTTTGACATTAAACTTAAAAAGTTATTTGTTTTCATATAAATCGTCTCGTGCGTCCCGAACACAACTGCATTTTATTTAAAAAAATAAATAATTATGTTGTAGGCACGCCCTCGCCACGTTTGCGCGACAGACAGAAAATATAACAACTGAACTCAGCTTTTATCTGTCATTGAATTCAAAGTGAGACTAATCCCAAAATAGCTCGATATCTTTTTTCTTGTGGTTTTTACCTGCTCGCTTCTATTGGCATGTGTCCAAATGACCTGAGTCTGCAGGCGCACTTTGTCGGAGGTAAATGTTATAGCAACACATTTTACGACCTCAGGACATCTACTCCATGACTTTCAAACCGGGAGTCGTGACGACTAGTCAAGCTATAAACCCTCTACTTTAGCGTGATAGCCTACAATGGTACTGATAAGTGATTGACGAATAAAAGTCATTTTTTCAACGAGAGGTTTATTTGTGTTTGTAATTGGTGAAAATATTGTTTTACAATTAATAGTTTTTAAACTCCGATTTAAATAATGTTTTGCAGCGTTAATTTTTCCAAACAAAAAGGTTTAATGATGGTTAGGCAACTATTTTTAATACTTTTGTTTACTAACTCAAGTAAAACTAAACCAGTAAAGATATTTTTATTCACTTTTGTGCTTAAACTTGTTAAAAAGCACTTGAAATTTTAAGCTTAAGAGGTAAACCAATTATAATCCTCTTTACAGCTTGATGTAACGTACAGTATCTGTCAGCTTGAGATCTTTACTTGTACATCAGGTTACTTATATCAACTACTCAGTTTAAAATCACAAAGTAAACTTTGCTCATAAAAGAGCCCATTTGAAAAATAAAGCAAGTTTCCATTTTCCACAACAACTGTGCTTGTCAATACGAAAAATCGAAGCAAATCCTTAACAAAATTATAAAGTTATGGCTTAGGTAAATCAACAACAAATTTTCCGGGAGAAAAACTCACCATCGATACTCTCTGTACTCAGAAATAGCACACCACAAAAGAGAATAAAAGTTGGTTTGAGAAGGGCTATTTATGCAATATGCATAGTTGAAAACGCTTCCTATTTTGTTTTACAAAGTTAAATTTTGTGTTGTTGGTTGCTCGGTTATTTCTGTTTATGGTTAAAAAAATAACTTTTCCACCCAAGTTGAATTGTTATGTGATATGCAAACAAGTTTATAGCGCCCATGAATAATGTGGAATCAAGATTACAGTGTTGCTTAATAAATTAATTAAGAATCTTTGGTTCGACGCTCACCTCAAGCACGTTGCTGTGGCAGGGAACAATACTCAGTCAGAGAGTAATAAAAATACAAAGGACACAAAGATGCTCTTTCTTGCTTTCCGTCTGATTGGTCTAAAACTTCCGATCGTCAAAAGTCTGCTTACTTCTAAACAACTCAAAAATTGCAGAATGCCGCAAATTTAGATTGACCATAATCATGTTAAAGTTAGTCACGGAGAATCAACTTTAAAAAGTGCGCTTTTGCGTTTGAACAAATAACTATTTATTTTAAATGACTTTGAAAAGCGGGTGTGCAGAGGTTGTATCCTGATCTGATTTGTGTGCTGCAACGGACAAAAGTACCGAAGCACTGCTTCACTGGATTGATTGCAAAAGTGTTCGGTTATGCTAATAAACGTCAAAAACTGAAAAGTAACACTTCAGCTTCAGCAAGTTCAACAAAACGTCAACAAGATATTGATTTGAATAGGTTTAATACAAGAGTTTGGTGAAAAATCACGCCGTTAAACACAAACAAATAGCTAGAACAAAGAATATAAGTCAAAATGCATATATCAATCATGAAACTGACAGTAATGCAAAATAAAATGCAAAAATTTATGAAAACACCATAAAAAATTATACCTGATAAAACAGGTTCATTTCACTTTACCTAAAACTTTAAGGAAAGTGCAAAAATGTGTAAAAATTAGGCTACATGGTAAAAAATATTTTTACCTTGATAGAAATGTTTCAAAAGAGGTTAGATTACGAGACAAATTTAATTCTTGAATTTTTGTGACATAAATAAACCAATCACAGTAGCCAATAGGTAATTTTTAACGAGTACCTTCCCAGACAGCAAAATCCGTCATTTTTACATTGACTGAACGTCTGCAGACGTTGAATCAATGTAAAAACGAAGGATTTTGCTGTCGGGGTTATGGCAGCATTGCAAAGTACTATTTTCAGGACATACCGCAAAATAATGACTCAACATAAGATTTAAGTTTACGAAACCTCGATTCAAAGAGACGTCGTATAAAGATTTTTTTCGTTTGCAATTACGTCTTGAACGTTTCTTGGTGCGATAAGCATTGCGTCAAAATAAGCATTAAAAAAACACAGTAAAACAACATATGATCAAATCAATTGTTTCAAAAAGAATTCTTATCCCGCCAAACAT
Organism: Aplidium turbinatum; assembly: GCF_918807975.1. Lineage (NCBI taxonomy): Eukaryota > Metazoa > Chordata > Ascidiacea > Aplousobranchia > Polyclinidae > Aplidium > Aplidium turbinatum. The sequence goes on along the minus strand of NC_137476.1, from coordinate 21,023,109 downwards.
GTTGTTCTCACAAAGACGGCGTTTTCTAGTCATCATTCGCATTAGTTTGTTTCGTCATATTATCTTAAAAAATTTTGGTCCTCTGATGGATGCACTCCGTGTTTTCGCCAAGAAAGATTTAAGTACCTTTTTCCGGTATTAAAATGTGCGGCTCTTGACAAATAATATTTCTGAAGTTGGCACAGCATAGAAAAACGCTTTATTATGATGTTTACATATCAGAAAAAGTTAATATTTTTACATGTTGGTCACGTTGTCGTATTCAGGTTATACCAGGCAAATTAAATACACCATACTTCTTGCGCTTTCTGGACAGAATACTTGATTCAACACTGTTGTTAAAGTACTGTAGATAGGAGATACTTTTGTCAATAATTTTTTTCTTAGTTTATCGAACTATATCAATGAAATTTCAAGGCTTTGTAAAGTGGTTGCTGAGAAGCTCTTACTGACGAACTTTTGTAAGTACATTGCTTGTCTGCGATGAGGTTTTTGTTAGCGGAAACTGTTTTTAAAACGCCTGAATGGCCATGAATAGTTTTTATAATTGTTTGATTGTATATTGTTTCAGGCACAAAATAGCAATTCACTATTCTGCTGTAGGTCTTAACCATAACGTTTTAATTAAGAATTACTTGGGCTTGCAAGCCATGCCTCCTAATCTAATGCGTCACGAAAAGCAGCATGTTTACAAATGGCTGATCTCACTGTGAACACTGTAATTTGAACTCAAACGGAAAATCCCGCTAGTTTCAAAATGTTTCAAAATAGTTGGAACCGGTGTGTGAAAAAGTGTTGTTGGTTGCAGCCACAGTGAAAGGTTTGTCAAGGCAATGACAAACAATAGGTTTCAGAGTGGCAATTATAAGGGATTTTATCGCGATAAACAATCTGAGTTCAATCATAAGTGAAAAGAAGATTAAATGTATAGAGCCACTTTGCCTTGGTGAAACTAAAAAGAAACCAGATTTACAGTTTCTAAAACTACTAATTAAGATCTACATTCGATAACAACTCATCACTCTTTATTGCTCTCCTTTCATAGCAAGGTGTGGCAAGACGTTGTGTAAGAATGTTTTTGTAAATATTTTTCAGCTCTGTTGTCAAGAAACGGAACATAGGCCACATATTTTTTTGTTGCTGATATAAACCAAGAACGAAAACAATAAGGCAATCAAAATGGCAAATTAGGCAATATGACGGCGAATCTAAAAAAAAAATTGGAGATGTGCTAGAGTTTCAACGAGGCAAACATTATCGCTTCTAGCATTAGTTGCAACGTTCATCTCATGAAAGTGAACGTTGCAAGTAGTGCTAGAAACGATAATTGTCCTGGTGAACACCCTAACTTTTCAGTATTGAGGCAAACATTGTGAGAAAAATATGAAGTGTAAAGATTGAATTAAAACAATCAAATAATCTAGTGAGGGGTCTAAGAGGCTTTCTCCATATTTTTTTTTACAATTTTTACTTTGTTGAGTTTTTTTTTGTAAAGTTTGTGGCCCAATACTGTATACTGTCTTTTCGTTTAAGACACAAATTTAGTATTTAGCCAAATTCATTAAACTAAAATTTACATTTCCGGAGTGAATACGTTTATGATATTCAAAATGATGCCTTTGTTGTTAAAAAAAATAATAAATAAAACTTAACAAGTCTGATGACGTACTTCACTGGTAACCTCAAGCACTTGTCAGATCAGGTTTTGTATACGAGAAGTTGACGTTATTTTCCGAAAATCCGATGAGTAGCCTATTGTGAAAACGAAACTTTGTTTTTGAGACAACTTATACAGTATTACTGTGAATTGATGGAAGGATATTATTCCCACAACTCTTCCGCTACATTCAAGCCACGCCGACCACTGCTTGTCGAGCGTCGAAGTGACGTCGTCGATGAGCGACGTGGACTTACGTCTTCCATTGAGCTGACGTCATTATTGCTACCGGATGTTGTCCCGATGTACCAGGACATTGGCAAGCCGGATATTGAAGATCTGTGATTGTTGGATGGCGGACCCATCCTGCTCGGAGGATTGATATCAGCAATAGTTGAGACGCTAGACAACCTCCCGCTAAATGATTGCAAACTCGGCTGCGAGCCGCTTGAGAAGGAAGGTACGTAGCCCGATTCGCTGGCGCCCTCTTGTGATGAAATTGTGGTTTTAAAATCAGCTTCCTGCTGTTCGTTGTTAATTTCGCTGTGAAACGACACCTGACTGCGTCTGCCGGACTTTAAAAACGAATGACTTCCATCTTCTTTGCTGGTAGAACTCAAATTGTCTGCCACCATGGCAATTGCCTGTCTCCATTTCTGCTGCGCGGATGATGAGCGCTTTATCAATGGGTTGCTGTTTAAATCACCCAGACCAGGTAAATTAGGATCAATAGGCAGGACCTGCTTGTCATAAACCATGCGGGAACGCAAATTTAGAACACTACTGTTACCGCTATTTAACGTATTTCGTGGAGATCCGACACGACTTCCAGTGCCGCTATCTATACCGGAAAGCGAAAGAGCAAGGTTACTTTCGCTGTCTTCCTTCGGCATGGAGATTGTGTTTACAGAAGAGTTTGATGATGAAGAAGACCTGGATTGATACAATGGATCTAGTGGAGATGGAGCAAAATGAACTTTGCGCTGGAAATCACCAAGGGTATCGTGCTTGGGAGAATCAATATTCTCTTTATATGCCAGCGTATTTCCTGAAATTGAGAAGACGGAAGGTTGACCAAGCGGAGCCACTCTTCTGCTGCCCCTGGACGAAAGAGGAGTGCTCCTTTGGGACTTACTTAATTCTTCTCCTATGGTGTCTCCTCCAGATAAAGATATCTAAAAATAAGTTAATGAGAGGTAATTTAAAGTAATACAATTGGCTATAATTTTTTGCATTGTTGTCCTGTTGCATTTATTGCCAGAAAAGTTATAAAATCTTCTATAAACTTTAGACTGTTTACGAATGATAAAATGTTTTTAAATCCGATAAATGATATTTCCATAAGCGTTAATGAAGCGACATGAAATAAACTGTTCGTTTAGGTTGAGACTGTAGAGCTATTCTTGTTCTTTCTAATAATCGCATTTCCTCATTGACGTTTCTGCAAATGCTACGTTTATCGCCGTTAAATTTATCAATGAAAAAGAAACCTCGGAAGTTCTTGGACGTTCAAGGGGTTGCCAAGAAATAGGAGAAGATTTGAGAGGGAATGAAGAACTAGCTGGGGTGATGGGAGGTATGGATTGGTATCTATCGACTATAAAAACAAAAATAGATTGTGAAGTAAAACTTATAGGTCTGTAGTGCTAACTGCAAAATACTTACTGCCATACTGGATCAACAACATTCTAATAAACAAAGAATACATTGATTTTTAAAATTAACATACTTTGTAATACAAAGCATTATAACATGCCACGTTGTAAATGTTTTGTCACACAATCGTTTATAGTAATAAAAAGATAAAAATAGTAAACGATGTTGAACTGGCGTTTATTTAGTTTAGGGAACGGTCGACTTTATTATGCAAATCACAGGTCAAAAGTATAAATGGTGACGTTATTGCGGGAAAAAAGGGCACAATTTTATATTTTTGAGTTGACTGGATATCGTGATCGACCATAACATGTTAGGTTAAACGAACTTATGTTTACAAAAATTTAGAAAAGTATCGCTTGATACCACAAAAAGATAATAGCCTACCATTTTTTTCCTTGTCTTTTTCTTTTTTCTTATGCTTTCGCACTAAACAGGCCAGCCAAAATACAACCGCACACGCCGCCAAAAAGAACAAGCAGATGAGAAGTAGCCACCACCACGCTACGACAGCATCTGAAGAGTCCACCGCAGACACTGTTGAGGTTAAAGAGTGCTGCAAGGAGATAGAAGATTGCGCGCGACAAGATCTCATTGTGACGTCACAGATACCGACAGACGTGTCGTCGTCACCGCAAACAGCAACTCCCACGCAATGAGGACTGTCTATAAAGTCATCAGGAACAAAAGTGCCATCTGTAAAACGGTTTCTGTTGAAGTTAATCGACAAGGAAGTGATTCCTGTCGTGACGTTTTGAAGAATGATTGTCAGTGTGACGTCATTCGTCCATTCTCCCACGTAATCGACAACGGCAGCTGGGTCAAAGGTTAAAACTTTTTGCAAATCTTCTACACTGGCAACGAGCGGTTTGTCAACCGCTCGGTCAAAAACAATAGTGATGACGTCATCAGATCGCACATCAAAATCGTCGTCGCTGACGTCACTCGTACTTGGCCGAGAAATAGAAGCTGAGATTATCACTGGCGTCAACTGAATGTTATGCTCCTGAAATTAAACAAACAAGATTTTACCTCAACACTGAAAACATAACGAGAGTAAGCCTAACTTTTGATGAATGATGAAATCGACCTACACAACAATTAAACAATCAAACCAATGAGATGTAAAAGGACATCATTCAGCACTTTACTTGTGGAAAATTTTATGATTTAATTTATAAACTAATACCGATAAATAGTAGAATATGTTTGTAAAAATATGTGTTTACAATAAAAGAGCATTGTTGTGCAAAAAACCATAATAATTAAAATCTATCATGACGAAAACTTTCATGCTTTGCAAATATGTTTTAATAAATTTGGAGGTTGCCGGATTTCCCGGCCCTTTCGAGCCCGGATCTCGAGCAAAACGGTTTCGGCTAGTTGTTCAAATTTAGAAGTGATAATTTTCCCTTTACGCATACTCCTCACTCTCACTCTCGTATTACTGAAACTGATTTGAGCACTGTGTGAAATTTAGGCATGAGGTGTTTTTAGCGTAATTTCCAGGGTGCCCCTTAGCGATGAGGTGTTATTACCTCACAAATTGTACCATTTGTTTTACAAGCTTGACATACCGGCAGAATGCTGTTCGTCGTAGATGTCCTTGTAGCCACATATGCTGCCAATTCTGTTTTGTCAACTCCAGTGTCATCAGCAACAACTCCAATCAGAGCTGTCTTGTTGAGGTTATCCGCCATGTAAGAAGACACATCTTGTGATGGGTACGTTGCAACCGAGGATTGGAATACGATGGTCAGAACGGACACAGTTGGGATTCTGTCGGTCTTGTCTAGGCCAACGTCCCAATCACTGACGTATTTATTGTCGCATGACGTCAGAAGAGCGCTCAGACCAGGAAACGTGGTCGAAAGATCAGATCCTGAAAAAAGCAAGTTCAGTTTTCCACACTGTTGCGAGCAGAGAAAATATGAAATAGCATGAAACTTCTTACAAGCAAATTAATTTCGAGGATGTTTTCCCATTACCAAAAATAAGTTACAAATTTTGAATATTTTAAGTCTGTTTTGAAATTAAACATAGCGTATATGTTACTGTAGTAGTGACGTTAACATAAATTGGCAAAAATAAGGAAAATGACGGTTATGCTATACTGTTTCTCTAAACTGCTAGCAATTTTAAAAGGTTTTGTATACTTAATTTTTAGCTTTTTTTTTCTGTTGAACAAGTAGCCTACATGACATCCTTAGCGTTAACGAGTGACAAACAAAACATCTCTGCGGCTAATTGGACGCAGCGTAAATGGAAATCTGAATGGAAGTTAAATACCACCAGACTCTGTTCGTTCATCCCCGACGCCGACACCTGTACAATCGGCCTGCCCCTGCAGAGACAAGCGTGAGTGTGCATCAACCCTCGTCGGAAGGGCGTTGGGTTTTTTCACTTAATCATATATCTATCGGAGTGGCATTTTCTTAATCTTGCGTATATGGTGTTGAGAAACAGACCACGGTCCATACAATTAACAATTTTGCTATTGTCAACTATCTAACGGAGCAAAAGGTCTACGTGTACTCAAAGATGAAATAAAAAAGAACTAGCTGCTCTCTACTAGCTTTTCAATGTCGTCCGGAAATATTGTCAATCTGTGATGGTAAAAAATAGATCCTCGGCCCCAGAATCTCAAACTAAGCCATTCATTCAACCAACAGAAATTCAAATGATAGTAGGCCTATTCACTGTCATGATCATTTCTAATCTCACAGTCCAAAGAAAGTATTAGCGCATCGATTAATTTACTGTTAACGTTTTTTTCCACACATATATTTAGTTATTTCCCCATTTTAAGCACAATGTTATCCAAATCATACGCTGCAGCGTATATTTGCATACTAGTGTTTTTCTTATTTTTAACGTATGTGCTCACATGGATAAGAAGAGCATACTTTTTGTTTTATTTGATTTGAAATTTGAGTCTTGTAAAAACTTACCAAATAACTCATCATAGGTGAAGCCACATATTGCATTCAGTTGATTTTGACTCAAAGCTGGTCGAAGGGATACGACATTGATTGTTCCACTTGTGACGTGGCTAACTCCAGACGTCATTATGTCGTCACGTGTCACGATGGACGATAAATCGGGCACCTGCAAATGAAGAAACACTAGTAAAAGTGATCATAAGATCAAATATGCTTACCAGATATCTATATAATCTACAAAACCAGTTTACAGGCTATTATGTTTTAGTTGTTGCATGGCTGTAATAAAGATGTTGAAAGTGAAAGTTACCAATAACTTCACCTTTTTTGTAAAGGGATAAAGCGTTCGTCATACGCTAGACTACATTGCAACTTTGAAATGGTACATGGAAAGAACTTTGTAAAAAGCGGAGCCTTCTTGGTTTTTCTATTTTTAGCATTTTTTTGACTTGATTTGGGTTATTTGAATGCAATTAACCATGAGCATTTAGTAACAGACCGCAAAAGAATCTTTTGAAAACAGCCTATAGGCTACAGGTAGCTTTTGTTCAAATTTCAAAGTCGTCTATCACTAGTTGTGCAATCACCTTTAAAATGACTTCTTAGCTTCGCAAGGTATTAAATTAAATAATATGAAATCAAGGAACTTTCAGAAATAATTAATTACACTACCATTCAACGTTTTATAAGCAGAGAAAACTTTTTCTCGAACCGTAGAAAATTTCATTATCAGATCACCGCTTCAATGCGTGATGGAAATCTACAGATAAATCTGCATCAGGCATTGCAGAGTGCAAAAAACAGTGTTGCAGAACGCGTTTTCGAATATCAAATTCTCATCAGTGCAACTACGTTTATGAACGCAATAACAACGGTTAAATTTAAACTCAATACAATACATTACAAACATTATAAGGACATATTCTCAGTGTTCAATTGAATATTAATAAATCTTATAATGTTTGTAATGTATTGTATTGAGTTTAAATTTAACCGTTGTTATTGCGTTTATAAACGTAGTTGCACTGATGAGAATTTAATATTCGAAAACGCGTTCTGCAACACTGTTTTTTGCACTCTGCAATGCCTGATGCAGATTTATCTGTAGATTTCAATCACGCATTGAAGCGGTGATCTGATAATGAAGTATTCTACGGTTCGAGAAAAAGTTTTCTCTGCTTATAAAACGTTGAATGGTAGTTTAATTAATTATTAAATTAAATGAAACTTTTTTCAACATGATTGTGGAAAGAAAAATCATCACATTGAAGTGGCCTCCACTCACGTTTAGTCCCCAGCTGCCTTCTAAAGGCGGTGACAATGCAAGGCTGACGTTGGATCGGCTGCTGGAATCCCGGATGCAGTAGAGCTGTCCCGCATTGGATGGAACAGGAGGGTCGTAGCAACTTGGCCTGTACTTAGCAGACACCTTCCACTGCCCAACCTGTGCGAAACAAAAAATATATACAGTGCATTTAAAATTTTCAAACCTAAAAATCAAATCAACTTGAAAAGTGGTTGTTTTGCTCAGCGTGTTGTCGGCGCCGCTTTTCGAGAAGGGGCATGTTGAACTGGAATTATAGGCAAATGTTGAGCTTTTATAAACCCTTCTATCTAGTTAGGCTGCTGCTCGATCAAAAAAAAAATCCTCAATGAACTGACGCTTGTTTGCAATTGTCTTGTGGTTATTTGTCAAATCTAACAACGAATAAAAAACTCATTTTGTGAAATGCTTTATTTGAATTCATGGTGCTCACTTATTTGATTAAACGTGAAAAAGTTTTACAATTTCATTTTTTTGTCTCAGTTGACCTCAATATGCCTACGAGACAGCGATGCGTCGACTGAACGACTCATACATGGCGCCAGCGAATTAAAAAAAAAACATAACCTTGCTCTTCACTTTCCACTTAAAACACCAACTTGGTGGTAGGCTAATTTGATCAACGAAACTCTCCATTAGGATTTCATGCCATATTGAGAAGACTTTATTAAGTTCTTGTGAGTGGCTATTTTGTAAAAACCAACGTTTTGCCAATCTACTTTAAAAGCTAAAGCTTTGGTTTTCTATTTCTTTACTTTGAATACAAATGTTATTTCGGAAAAGTGCATGATATTCTTTCTGTCAGAGGGACAACCTTAAGTCAGTCAGCTTACATAAATGCAAATAACTGTTTGAGTATGAAGAGAAAGGATTGTAGTCTACCTTATAACCTCCGCTTTAAATATTCCCTTGTTTAGAGCTTTTAAAATGACCGCACTCACTAGGTGATTGAATTCTGGTTAAAATGCAACAAATTTGTAAACTAAATAGTTACCTACTTTAATAGAAGGTTGGGGATATCCCTCCCTCATGACAGTGATTTCAAACACACTGGCAGACACCCATTGACCAGAGTAGCTGTTGATAATTGAACTGTCTAAAGCCAGAGCGTTTTCGAACGTAAACAGTTCGTCAATGACTGATTTCGTCAACAACTTTCCGCTTGATGCAATAGGATCTGTGACGTCATAATATCCAAACGGTGGCATATTCGTATCTCGATCAAACACCACACGAACGACGTCACCACTGGAAAACTTTGCATCGGTGTGGTCAGCAACTGAATCGATACGAGTAAATGGTTAATCTTCTTGGTGCAGTTTTTTTGTGCTATAATCTAATTCTGTTTGGTATTGTCGCGTTTATTTAGCAAAAACATAAAGATCCGTATGTCTTGCCAAGTTTAACTCAACAACAAACTCACAGCAAAAATATTGCCCTGAAAAGGAAGAAGTGCAACTCACTCAATGAGTGGTGCGGTGCATAAAAATTGGAAATGACAATTGTTTTGAACCATTATGACTATCTTTTCAAGAATTGTTTTAATGTTTTTGATGAAAAACAGTGTTTTCAAATAATGAACTGTAGCTAAGGGATATTCAGTGAGTTTGTTCTTGAATTGCCAACCATGCTGATTTTTTGTCGTATCCAGGCTTTACGCCTGGTGGTTAAAGATTTAGAATTTACATTAAGTGGACGGGAAGGTTAGGAAGTCAGTCTTCGTGTCCACCTTCAGGCATGCCTGCGTCCTGCCAAAAACATAGCCGCATGCTCTTGAGCGGCGGCGACCGGCGCCTTTTCGAGTGCCGTTCTAGCACTTTCTGTCACAAGGAAACGACCTTGGTGCTATATTAGTCCACACAGGATAAATCTAGACTCGCTTAAAAAGAGATGATATTTATGACACTTCGATTGAGTTTTTTGCTACGTTTTTGTTATTTGCTGCTGGTCAAAAATCCACAAGCAGAGATGACAGTCACAAATCATCTCATTTAAACGATCATCACAATCCAGCAGTTTAGATGGGAATCAGGAAGGATATCCTGCTCATGAGAACAGCGTTTTAAGTAAACATTGTAGCCGACGGGGAGGGATTTATAACTCCTAGGAGGGTTCTGGTTAGAACATCTTACCACGTTCAGTCGTTGACCCATAGCTGGTTTACCACCAAACACAAGTGTACAAAAACAACCTAACCTTGATTGATAACGTCTATGAGCTTAGCATGCACATAGCCTGAAACGAAGAGTTTTGTTTTCAAAGTTGTTAGGTGACAATGTAAGGAAATATAATGAATTATGAGTTGCAAACAAGAACAAAAAATTAAATGTTGCAATCTTGCCTCACCAGTAGTTCTCAGCAGAGTTTGCGTCGTCAGTGGTAAGGCAACGACTTGGGAAATGGTAGGAGTTCCAGGCAAGTTACCAGCAGGTAGATCAACCACAGTGCTACCGTCGGCTTCCAATATATTGAGTGTTATGTTGATCATTTCAGTGCTTGCTCCCATTGCGTCTATGGCGTGAAGACGTACCATTCGATGACGAAAGTCCGGCGGATCGGCAAGATTGTAGTACGTCGTTTGACGCAGTGCGTTTGTATAGTCCGATGACGTCACTGATGAGCCGGTCAAAGAAAAGGTGAGCGTATTGGTGCTGACGTCATATGAAGATGAAATTTGAAGGACCTAAACAAAAAACAGAAGTGATAGCCTGGTTTATGGCATTAAGTTAAAACAAACTTTGGAATAAAACTATGTCGATCGCTTTTATTTTCATTTACCTCAACAATGTATTGGGTAGAAGTGACGTTGGTTCTACGTTCCAGAGTGCTTGATATTTCTAACTTTTCATATGATCCGTCGTAAGCGATATCCATAGAAACCACAACAGATGAAGGGGCTGCTTGGTCAGGGTCTGTGAACGTGATGGTGACGTCACTTCCAAACAGTGAGACAGAAGAATCTCCTGCAAGAAATCAATGTTATGAAGATCACCACCAACCTCGAGGCTATGTTACAGGTGAAAGCGAATCAATGTCAATTTGCCGTTAAAAACGTCATAAAAAGTTGAAACATCAAACAAAGCAACCCGTTAAAAAAGTCTTACATACCTCGTTTGAAATCCACGATTTCCCAGGATGAACTGACAGGTGCGGAAGCGAGTACGTGGGGAGGGTCATTTACTGCAATTAGTGACAAGTTTCTTCTGAAACTTTCTGACTTTACGCCCGCAGAATCAATTGTTTCGATTTGAAACTGACGTATAACTGACGTAGTTGGATTGTCTGACGTGTGTGTGTATGTAACGCTGCGTAATGATGTTACGTAAGACGTCTCTTGCACTTCACCAGAGAAAGTTACTGACGTACGTTCTACGTTCCACGTTATTGCAAGTCCAGTGGAGCTTGATAGATCCTGTTCGTTTGCAAATCCTTGAGCTGAACCAATGGACAACTGTTCGCCCATATCCTGGGCGTTTGTTAATGAAACAGTGGCTGACTGCCCCAGCGATAAGGTCGAATGGTCGAGAGTGACGTCACCGAACAAGACAATGAACCCGTTACCTTCAGTAAATTGCAGCAAATCTAGAAACAATTGAAAAAAAGTGAGATACCTTTCACGACAAATACAAATAAAAGATTGGATTTGTATGTGTACCAAAACATTTGTTATTCTGTTGGTATGTGACCTGACTAAACGTCAAACTTTGGATTAACTTGTAGACTGGTTCGCGACATGCTATCTTCCATAAAAAGACCATTCAAACACTGAATAAGTATAAGCTCGTATAGTGGGTGCTTATTTTAAGTAAAGGATATTGGCTTCAAAAGTTTATTATGCAGCCGACAAACATGTGCTTTTTTTACATTGATTCTACATAATTATGAAGACAAATGCAACAGTACAGTTTCATGTTTTATTTCCGACCATTAACATAATTATCAATACAAAACTACAGATTTACTAGTTTGTGAAGTCTTCTCACCTTGTGTGCCGCTCACAACTGGACGCACGGGAACGTCTTTTATTGTCGCCTGCACAACGATTGTTTCGTTTCCGTAGGCGTTTCCCGATCTACTTGTGACGTTGACTTCATAACTTCCGCTGGTGGCCCCATCACTGCCATCCCAGGCTATGACGTCAAAATGAGCAGAAACAGTTGTGGTCGAGCTGCTTTGTACGAATCTAGATGAGCGAGGCGAAGGTACAAATTCAATATATTTATGATCGTGGTTAAATTTTCAAACATTGTTTAGGCATTAATTAAACAATTAATTTATTTATGAACAAAGCAATACGCAGTGCCTTGACAAACCTCACAGAGCAATCGGACGATAAGACAGTAGCGCGCTCCAACGTTGGTTTCATGTATTGCGCGTAGCCCGGTCCTTGAGCGCTGTACAACGAATACCAACGAGCCGATTCTGACGTAAAAGTGATGTCATCAATAACGTCACATGTGTACTGGAACTGGCCAAAATTGTTTTCCTCGAGCCCGACAATAGCTAAACCAGGTTGGTCGGTTGGATCAATGTCTCTGAATTTAAAAATAAGAGAAAATTTGCCATTGCTGAAGTCAGATTAAGCAATCTAGATTAACTAAACGAATTAATCAAAACAAGATTAACCAAACCAACCAAAATAACTATACTTTGACAAAACGCTAACGTACTATTTTACACAATTACACTAGCAGTACAACTTCCACAAATGGTGTAATTGAAAATTTGAGTTATGTTTATTTGCCTATTATAACAGAAATTGATCTACTATTGATCAAATTTCTGTTTTGTATTGGATCTACAAAACTATGGTGTTGAAGTTTCAAAATTACAACGATCATGTTTCGAACTAACTTGCAGCCTATAAAAATTCCCAATTTCAAGTAGGCCTACTATAGCATTCTGTCTCAATGCAAGACACAACAAAGCAAACACAAGACGTTTTTAACTTCCGTTTAAAGTTAGCTTCATATTCTATCTGTTCTTGTGGCATTGTTTCTTCAATGTACCAACTCACATCATCGCACTTACCTGAAGGCTGTCATGGTCAAATTTCCAATGGTTGTGCCTCTATTGTTTTGTGAGGAAGCATCAACGTACACTGGTAATTGGATCCAGGTTGTTCCTTGTGCAAAGTAAGGACGATCATTGACGTTGATGACTGTAAATATACCGATGACTTCTAATTCGCTAAATGCACCGGAGCCGTCTGTATAAGACGAATCTGCCTGGAACAAAGTATTAGAGATCTTTAGCTAAAAATAGATAGTAAAACTGTACTTTCTCCAGACACTCTGACGCAATGGTTAGAGCCAAATGGTTCATTGTTGATATTCTGTTATCATTTTCAGCTTGAATTATATTGCAAAATCTATCTCGTTGTCTTACCCCAACGTCACCAGTAGCTCCCATGGTAAAGTCCCAACAGCGATACTTGATCTCAACGTCACCATAATAGTTTGCGTTTGGCAAGAATCGAAGCCGGTTACTCATGAGGTCACCGTTGCTACCCAGCAAGACTGAAAAGCTGTTTAGATCCTGCCATGAGGTCATGCTATCAAGGCTGTACTGCCAAGCTCCGTTTGCTGCATCCACATGAGTAATAGCGACTCCAATATTCAATTTTGTGTCGTCAAAAGCTAAATCATCATCATCACATGCTTCAACAAGAATTGATACTGGTACTCCTCCGTCATCAATTGTCTCTTCTTGTATTGACCCCAGCTGATACGAAGGTGGTACGGTAGACAGGATAACTCGGGGTGCGTCATTGATTGGGGTGACAATCACAGTCACGGTAGCCATATCTTGTCCGAATGGATCTCCTTGTTGGGTCCACGTCACGTTGGTGTAATCCCCGTGCCTCAATGAAGATGATGTGCCTGATGAAGAAGATGTTGCGCGATTATGAAAACTAGTTAATACAATTCTTCTTCAAGTTTTTTCTTACCCCAAGTGTTGAGATCAATCAAGTCAAGAAAAATACCAACATCCTTAATATTATAATGTTTGTAACATCACACAGGAGTTATTCGACAAATGATGTCTTCCCACTGGTTTAGTTGCTATTTGATAGACATTACTCTTCTTTTTCTTTAATGTTTTATAAAATTATTTGTTTTAGGCTAATACTCAATAGCTCAAATGTTTTAGCTGTCAAAGTTTTAAAAAGGTTTGATGAAGTCACAAAAAAACGTCACATTTCACCTGTCTTATCCCAAGCTACAACAGTGATTGAAGATGTGCCGTAGAAATTTGTGTCCGGAACGTAAGTGATGTATTGTTCTTTCAATACCAAACAAGTTTGGACAATGGAGGTCTCTCGCAAAATATTTCCATTGGAATCACGAACACCGTCCTGTTAAAAAATATAATTTCTTCAACAAGCAAACATATGAACTCTGTCGCAATAACTTAAGTCAATCTTGGGCGCAAATATTTTTTAGATTTGACTGTCACTGTACAGTATAAGAGCTTTTTCAATACTTTTGAGTTAGATGCCAAACATTTGACCAGGAGCATTATCATCAATTGAACATTTAAATGTAGTCTTATTGTTATAGCAATCCGTCTGCTTTGTACGGTTGCATTTGTGAACAAGCATTAAATTAAAACCACTTACACCAAGAAAACAAGTTTTGTGGCTGTTCTACACAACTGCCTTTGTATAAAAGCACGAGAGAAAAACAAAACAGGAATTTTACTCACAGGGATGCTAACAGGAAGACCAAACGAGTTGCCGTAATACCACATCCCGTGGGAAATATCGGCGCCTAAAATTGCCAGCGCCTTTTGAGAACCAGAATCTGGGTCATAGATGGTGTTACCGACCAATTGTATAGAAGAAGAAGAGATGGTGGTAAACCTAAAACAGTTTGTAAGGTTTGGCGCATGAAAACTAAATCGTCGTGTAAAGAATGTAAAGTGTTCTTTGTTCTAGGCCTTATACGAGAGACTTACATTGATGTACGGTAATGCGTAGGCTTCCATTCATTTTTCTTTCGTTGGATGCTGAAGTCCTATCTTGGCTGTATTGCTTACAAGTTACAAAGTTACAAATCGCAAACTTGTTACAACATCTAATTTACATTTTGATTGGCAAACTAAATGAAAGAAAAAGCTCTTTCCAAAATTAAATTAATTTCTTTTTTGTCTGTCATTCTGGCATGCTGTAACTCCACAAACGCAACCAACATATTCACTTACAGCGAGTCTCCTTCTGTTATGGTGAAGCTGTTTGGTTGAGAGCTAAAATAAGGCGAATCATTAACTGACACCACACTAAAGAAAACGTTGAGGCTGGTTGTAGTTGATGAGTCGTAGACAGTAATTCTTGCCCCTCTCAGTGTCGCAGTAGCCTCTTCCGCCAAGTTTTGGTACATCAGTGTATTAATGGCTGCTTCATATTCGGCAACATTGGCAAGCCCTTGAATAATACACAAGACACTAAAAGAATAGGTTGTCTAATCTTTTTTTTATATAAATGTTTTTTTATTTGCAAAATCAAGATTTGTAGTGAAAATTTGAGCTGCAAAGTTTGACGTTTAGGCTACTATATGGTGAGTTTGAGGTTTACATATGTTGCCAAAAGTAAAAGATTTAACATATGAAATAATTACGGTGAATTTCGAAAATGCTCTGAAAAACCATGTGCTTGCAGAACACTTTTCATATTTTTGTAAAGCGTGAAAAATCACTTTGGAAGAAACTAATACAATTTTTCTTTTTGCTTGATTGACGGAATAGGTTTCTTCCAGCTGATAATACACTATTAATCTCAGAAATCTTAGAAATTTTGCACCAGCGCAGTGGCCGAGTGGTTTCGCCTTCGGCTCTAGTTCTGGAAGGTCTGAGATCGATTTCAGGTCGGATCAAAGTGAAGACTTTAAAAACGGTAGGCCATTGCATCTTTCTTCAAATATGTCAGATAATAATGTGATAACATTGTAAAAACCTGATATAGAATTAAAAATGAGCCCTATTTCTAAAAGACCTTAGCTGTTCTAAAGCGACAGTAAATAAGATTATAGCATTATTTTGGAAATTTTGCACACAGAGGCTTCGACACAGTCCCGGTCCCTGAAGTTGACAGAGTGGTGTGGTGTCTGTTATTGAAGTTTTGTTTTTAAAGAATTTTTTTCCGCTATCTAGGTGCAACTGGAGTCTTAAGACGGACATGAACTGAATGTTAAAACCTGGAAAATCCTAGTTAAAAAAATAACTATTTGTCTGAGAGATAAAATACAACTTGTTGAAATAGCGAAAAGGGAATCACCTGTTAAATTCAGAAGAGAATTTTCATAAGTGTAAGTTGGCGAGACGTCATACTGGAAAGTGACATTTCGACCTCCCACGGTGGTGGTATGTGTCATGCTGAAGGTACTAAGACTTAAAATCTCATTTGTTCCGTCCAACACATTGATCAGAAGAACAAGAATGTATTGAATTCCGAGATCGGCAACCAGCTGAAAAAATAACCAAGATTTACATTCAAAGAAAATGATCTCTTCTGACAACTGGTGTTTAAGTTTGTTTAGAAAAAATTTTAATATAGTCTTCTTCTTCTTGCGTTTGAGGCCGCCACAGATCACGTTGTTACATCCAGGCACAGCAGCCAATGGATTGTGTATTCATCGAGCATTGTTAGGTCCACATGTCTATCTTGTGGTCGGTATACAGGACATTGATAGATAATGTGGTGTGCAGTTTGAAAATCTGAGCCACACGCACAAGATGGTGAATCGGCGAGGCCCCACTGGAACATGTTGCTGCTGAAACGGCCCACTCCAGTCCGCAGGCGATTGAGCTTCACCCATTCCTTCCGGGGTAGTTCTGCTCCAGGTGGGGTGTTGGTATTGGGAAGGACTGTGAGTTGGGTTGGTCTCGCAACTTCTCTCCATTCACGGTTCCAAACTTCGGAAATGTGGAAGTTCGATTTGCAGATAGCTGCAGCATGTCGGGAGAACGGGCGGCGAGATTTCAAGCGCTGGGGCTTTTGGGAGTGCGAGTTTAGGACAATCTGGTTGAGGAGGTGGTCATCCCTTGACATAGCTTGTAGGACCAGCTATGTACGTGGTTTTCCCTACGAAGTCTACCTGGGGCGATGCCTGATAGCACCGGCAGAAAGTCAGTGGGAGTTGGAAGCAGGCAACCGGTGATTATTCTCATGGTGGTGTTGAGGGCAGTGTCAATTTTGGAAGTGTGTACGCTGCGGCACCAAGTGGGGGAATATAAAAAAATAAAACAATATTTTCTCAAAAGCGGATAAAAAAACGAGATCAAGCCTAAAACATTTTTTTCGAAAGGAAATTTTAGTTTGCTGCCCCCTGGCTGTTGTTGAATACCGTAGGCTATACTATTTTTCGCAACAGACAAAATAAAAGTTTTCTCCCTCTCACTCTCTCTCGTTTCGTTTGAAAAACAAAGTCCGCCCCGATAGCTCAGTTGGTTAGCGCGTGACTTCGTAAACGAAGAAGCTTCAAGATCAAGCGGCGCTGGTTCGGCTCTCGGGGTGTGCGCTTGAGCAACGCAAGTTAAGGACTGCTCTCTTCAAGAATCGGAAAATTCACTTTGTTAATCTCGGTGACCGGCTTGAGTCAGCGATTCAAAGCCTCTACAAGTATACGAAACTTCCAGGATTAAGCTCTCAAAGAAGCTTTCCCAGTCCGAGGATAAAGATTCAATCAATCAACAATGTCTTTTCAAATAAAATTGTCAAAATTAAAATGAATGACTGGCCAAAAATGGAAATAATTGAAATTATATTCACAGTACAGAAAATATTATGTTCCATAAAACAATTGCATACTTGACCCTTATTAGGAAGAAGAGATATAGGTGCGGAATCTTCGTAATAAATAAGTGAAGCCGAAGTAGTAGTTATCGAAAGGCTGCTTTTTGTACTGAGTATTCTGCGCCCAGATACTGACGCTTTTTGTTGCAAGTAGCCATCTTCCAATAGCATTTGTTGCAATTCTGGCACCAAACTTTTGAACTCGGCATATGGTAGTTTGACGCCATTGTGATTGACAACATACGAAAGAGTTGTCTCGTCAGAAGTGGCTCGAGTTTGGCGCTTTTTAGCCAAACTCGTGTCGTAACTGTACAAATCGGTGTTGTGGCTGCTTCCATGCAGCTTACCACCATTGTCATTAGCTTCATCAAGTACGCTTTCAGTTACACGTTTATCTTGAACATCATAGTCCTTAAAGTTAAATCCTTTATTTGCTTCATGGTTGGAACTTGATGAAAACGTTTTGTCTGAGCTAGCAGCTTTGATAAGGTTCATATTGATGGACGAGAAGTCCTCGTTTACATTTTTGTTATTCAAGAGCAGCTTAACTGGTTGCTGTTCATTCGATGAAGAGCAAACTTCAATAAATAGCAACGTCCAAAAATATAACTGTATGATTCTTTTCTTTGGTCGGCGACCTGCAAACCTTGTCACCATCTTTCAGTAACCGGATTCTTCGTTTTATTTTGATTAGTTTAACGTCTCATAAATGTACAGAAAGGTATATCACAATTCTGAAACAAACAAATTTTAATTGCATAAAAAATGCGAATTTACACATTATGAAATTTAATCATGAATGCATTACTGGTTATTTGTGCTAGCATAAAATAAAACTCTGAACAACTCGCGAAGTCACATTTTGATTGAACGTTGGATAAGAAACATCGGCTATTGCTAACATTCCAATTTAAGAAACACTTTTGCCAAACTGAAACAACATATAAAAGGTATGTTGGTTGGTTGGTTTTCGATGCAATATGTGTCGCCTTCTCATCAGAAAAAAATGATATCCACTTTTTTAATGTTACCATACTCAAACTGCAAGCAATAGGTTACTTTTGAACTAAATACAACAACCTGACGTCAGGTATCCTACAGGAAATCCAGTTGAAGCTACTTACGTTACATATAACATCACCCCTACTATAAAGTTCTATCATTTCTGATTATTTTTTCAAAAGTTGTTCCTTAATCTTTCAAGTAATTGTACAACATATTGTCACCACATTCAAACTTCTCACTTATCGGTGCCTGGTAAAAATCCACCTTAAATCAACAACTAAACCACAACAGTGACAGAATCCATGTTTGAAGCTTTTCTCTCTATTGTCTTTTTGCTTGTCTGGTAGTGCGAGAACGATTGGATCACACCTGCCAAAATGCCCCCCACATCACTCTCTTATGTTGTGAAAACGTTGTATCGAATGAATTGGCAGCCTCACTGAAATTGACCGCAAAAAGGGGGAAAGACTCGAAAACTCAACTTTCTAAAGAAATGTTTTTGATAGACCTACTGTAGGTTACGATCTAATTAAGGAATCTTTCATGTACTCTTAAATTTTTTATGAAGCAGAAAAAATTACCAGCAAATGTAGGTCTTGTAGGTCAAAAATTGTTTGAATCCATTGCCTCACCATTTGTATTTTATTGTAGTCGATTGTTGAAGTTTGAAATTGGAAATCACAGTGCATTGTGTCATCCTGTTAGTTTGAAGTCACACTATTACTGACGACACGTTTGATGTTGATCGACTTTGTAACTTCTAATATTGACAGTGATGCCATGATGGGCCTGAAACGCATTTCTTTCATCTTCCTGTCTATTTTTAAACCTTTACTAAAATACGAAAGATTGACTTCTGTTAATACTACTATAAACCTTCTTTATCACAAGTGCAATAAATGCCTGTGAGCTTGAGTGTTGGAGACGAATGTTGCGTATACATTAGGCAACAAAAGTAACTAATAAACACTTCTGAATCGATTAAAACCAAATGTATGCCTGATAGCTAAAGACAGAAGAAACCATACGGCAAAAACTATACTACGTCGCCACATGAGAGAAAAATCATTTCAAACAAGTACAATGCTTGGTTTATTGAGATGAAAAAGAGTAAGGGGCCCTCCAATAATCAGATACTCGATAGGATAAATTGTTACACCAGACTAAACATGACTTAGTCAAAGGAAGTTGAGGAGTTGTGAAGAAAGAAAGAATATTCAGGGAGAAACCAAAAATCTGAACCTAATGAATGGATAAAGAAATTAGTATGCACAAATACATGATGATGATATAGCTTTAATACTACACTCTACCAGTCTACCGTATAACAATTTGTTTGTTGGATATAAGATTGTCAAAACTTTTTGGTTAGTACAGCGATTGCCACACTACGTGCAGTGGTTGGTTGGTTGATTGGTTGGTTCGTTTTGAATCTTTATCCTCGGACTGACAAAGCCTTGATGGGTTATTCCTGGTTGTTTCACATACTTGTAGAGACTCTTGACGCAGGGTTGGTTACCGAGATCGGCAGAGTGAAGCTTCCGATTGTTGAAGTGTTGTTGCCAGAGAATTATTCCATTTACTAGGTGCCGCTAGAGTCGAATCAGCGTCGCGTGATCTTGAGCTGAGCGCTTAACCACTGAGCTAACGGGGTGGACAACTGTGTACATAACACATGAATTTCCAAGGTTGTTGAGTTGGAAATTTGTTTAAACTTAAGATGAAGAACTTGTTTTTTTGCCATTAAAGTTTTAAGCAAGGAAATGAGAAGCACGAAGACACTAAGTTGAACATATCGAGTTGAGATTATGCTGCTCTTATGCATTTACATTACTGAATGTGACTGAATTTTCTTGTAGCTTTTCTACATTTAACTTCACTTTTACAAGACTGCTATCCTCATCATGGTATTTGGTAAAAATCCACACTGAAAATACCCTTAGGCTATTGCAAACATCCTTCAAATGCTGTAGGAAAACTGTCAGGGTAAATATTTTTCGAGACAGGAAACATTTTCAGAGTGAGTATTTTCTTGGTGGAGATTTTCCAAGTGGGTATTTTTCTAGTCAGGATATTTTCTCGTACGGATATTTTTCTAATGGATTTTTACCTATAGGCCTAATAACTATCCTATTTCACTTGTATCTTTTTTATTTTATTGCGACACTGTAGTCTACATCTTGTTTGAGTTTTATCATCATCATCATTATGTTCCTTTGAGTTTAGACTAACTAAAATATCTGAATACAGTTAACTTCCTGAACATAGGCTACTATAGAAAAGCTACAAAAGAAAAAAAAGTAGATTACACTCCATTTTGTTGGTCTTGTACTTATAGAAGTACCTTCGCAAGACTGAATAAGCATAAACCCTGTTTGCATTGGCAAATAACTGTAAACTCAACACCTTTCTCGTATTACTTTTGCCATCATGAAATTACGGTACAATACAAGTTAACTATTTTTACCTGGACTGACGTGAAATGACGCAATTTATTTTACTGTTGGCAGTTCATAAAATTAAATTATAAATCTAACACAATGATTCCAAAGAAAATTAATGTATCAAGTTTATAACATTGGTTTTAAGGTATTGATACCAAAACATTGCGCTCTGTTGGGTCATAACATCACGTGTTTAAATAAGCAACTTTCAACGCTTGGCAACACCGATACTACCACGAAACAGTTTTCTCAAACGGTTACACCTTCGAATACTTCTTCATACCGACTTCACAAAGAAGAAACAAAAAAATCCCGACCTTTGGTGGTGTCGGGTCATTCACAGGGTCTTTGATGAACCCACAATAACGTAATGCGATACAACGGTTCACACCTAAGAAAGAAGTTAATCCATTGTTGCAAACTTCCTGTATTGTTTCGAAGTGTGAAAACAGGTGTAAGCATCTTAATACAATCCACCACAATTTATGAAAGTGACACCTCGAAGTGAAACCGTTCATTTATTGTGGATCTGTGATTGTGTCAATATTGGACAGTTACACTTCCTTTGGAATAAATCATTGTTTCAATTCAAAACGTCCTCAATGCTTTTCGTTGATTTCACGTTTTCAATCATGAAACTTACGCTTCACAAGTAACTAAAGAAAAAATGTACGAGGAAAGAATAACTAAGCTATGTTTCTTAACGTGTGAAGGCTTAAAAGTACTGTATAAACGTTTCTGTAAAAGCTTGACCCTAACCACTGAGAAGATGCACAGGAAAAACCTTCAAAGAAAGTTTGATAAAAAATACAATAAATAAAGAAAACAACTAATAGCCTCCATGGAGGAATAAAGTAACCAAATATAAAAAGCGAAACACTGGCCTATGCAATTATTTACACCTTAGTAAATGTTTTTAAACTGTCTCTGGTTGATTCTAACATAGTTGATAAGCTTTTGCGAAATTTGCGCAAGACTTATCTAAACCAGCTTCGCAAACAATAGAATAACTTTCAATTATCAACTTCGTCTTTTACGAGTCATTGTAAAATAAGATTTTTGGAAGGCTAACAGAGAGCAGCCAGTCTTTGGTTTTATCATCTATGAGGCGCAGACCTTCCACTCCGTTAGGTGGCTTGAAGGTGATACAGTCATTGATGATGCGGTCTGCGGTCTGTTTCTCGGCGCCACATTCACAGGAGGAGGAAGAGGCCATTTCCCATTGGTGCATGGTTGAGCGGAAAAGCCCGACGCCCGTTGCGGTGCACCCATGCCTGTCTTTTTAGTGTCAAGCCAATGGGGCGTGTGTCGGCGTCGGGGATAAACGAATGGAGTCTGGTGGTACTTAACTTCCATTCAGATTTCAGTTTGTCATATTAGGCTAGGACAAAACAATCAGCTACGATGGATCAATGCACCGGAGTTAACTTTTTATCAACGCCACCTGATGTTGAATGATCCAGCTTGATGACGAAAATTTGTTTGAAGCTGAAATGTTAAAAGTAAATGCATGTCGTTTTTCAGACAAATAATTTGCAGCTTTATGTTTGTCGAATGGAAAGTGATTCAAACAATCTATTAGTTGACTGTTTAATAAAGATTTTTTTTTTTGTTTGTCGTATCCAGGCTTACACCTGGTGGTTGAAGATTTAGATTGAGTGGACGGGAAGGAAAGGAAGCCAGTCTTCGTGTCCACATTCAGGCATGTCTTTAAGTGTTTTGCCAAAGACACAGCCGCATGCTCTTGAGCGGTGTCGAACCGGCGCCCTTTCGATTGCCGTTCCAAGGCTCTCACCACTCGGCTATGCAGCCGACATTTTTTTTATTGTTTGTATGTTATGAGTAAACAACACTAGGTTCAATGCATATCGGTATATGACACAATCTGCTTCAGTCAACGGCTTTATAAAGGAAAACGCTGTAGATTTATTGCGGACACTGTAGGTCGTAGCCTATATGTTGATAAAATCCAACCTTAACCCACATGGTTTATCGTTCAACTGTTTTTCAATGAAATTTACCACAGAGCCGAATTTTACCACAATACAGTACGTGTCAGATAGTTATGGCGTGTAACTACTATCTGATATACACCAGTTGCGCACCAAGAACGATTTTTGACTGAGAGAGCAAGATTACGAAAAAAGGGCACTTTTGTTTACTAAAAGGCCAATTTTTTTTTAAGTTTTAAGATAAGACATAATGCTAATCTATCAGCTCACTATGTATTGAGTAATGATAGCCTACAAGTGTCCGGTATACAAAGAAGGGCATGATGCTATATGTTATAATGATGTAACCTACTGTCAAGCCTTAAAGCAGCCTGCGGCCATGGCCGCTAAGTAGTGCTTGAATGACCGCCGGTGCTACCTCTTCAATCGGCCAGGTTTGGCCGCCGGTCTCTTCTAGCCAATTATTTAATTTCGCAATAGAATGATCGTGGATTAACTGCCGAAAATATGTACAGTAGTAACAAAGAGTGACGCAAAATTAGGTCAGCGCGTCATAATCGCCACTGTTGCATTGTGCGGGAATGTTTGTTATTGATGGAATATATCCATCTGCGATCACCAGCGCTGTAAGTCTTGTTTGTAATTCCCGACGTTTATTTTAACTAAGTCTTAATCCGAAATGCTAATTTACGTCGGCTGGCAATATTGTCGTTTTTATGTCGATTCGATGTTGTCGGACATTGAATCGTTGTTAGAAAGGAGAACTAGGTTAGTTAACATCCGAAGGGAAAACATTTTTTGATCATATTTTGCAAAAATTATGCTTCTTTTAGTAATGTCCTTAACATCATTGAAATACTTATTTTATTACCTTGCCGTCATCGTCAACACATGCCGAACGTTGTTTTTCGTTGCTAAAAAGAATTCTAGGGGAGTGGCGAACTTCTTTAAAATCAGCCACATTGGAGACACTCGTACGAGTGTCGTTAGATCAGCGGTTCCCAACCTGTGGTACGCATGCCACTAGTGGTACGCGAAGGTTTTTCAGGTGGTACGCGGGTAGCTTCCATTTTTTTCACTAAAACCTGGATTCACAACTTTATATTTTGTTTATCTGGTTTTGTTTACAATTTTGTTTCCACGAAGCCTATACTTATTGTTACGTAACTATTCTTATTATTACGTTACTAACTATTCTTGTTGTTTGTACGTACGTACGTAACTATTCTTGTTGCAAAATACAGGTCATGTCAATTTTCAACACTGATCACAATTGTATTCACCGCTAGCTTCCTATGCTGTTCCAAGCAACCGGTACTCATTTTCCCTTCCACGTGGGAATGTCAGCAGGGATTTTTTGTCATGATGAACAAAAAGTCGAAACCGACTACGTGCGCCCAGAAATGACTTTTGATGCGCTGTAAGCAAATTTACACCGCGAATCGACCAATTGGTGGACAGTAAATAAAAATCTCATTAAATTTAGTTGTGGTGCTTTAATGTCATTTTAGAACGCCAATATTATTCTTCTGAATAAAATATGATTCGATCAAATTAGTTGTTCTGCAAGAATTGGTACGCTTGGCAGTAGGCTACAGAGCGTCCAAGTAGTACGAGAACGTAAAAAGGTTGGGAATCCCTGCGTTAGATGGTCCGCAGTAGCCTACTGGATTACAATCCCGATAAAGCAGTTATTGCGTGGTGCAACGATTCTATTGTAGGACGTCGCCCAGGCCCAGACTGCAACAATGCTAAGTCAGGGGTCACCAACTGGCGGCCCGCGGGCCGCATGCGGTCCGCCACGCTGATTATGTGCGGCCCGCGGAAGGTATCAGCGCACAAGTATAACCAAAAATACTTTTCTTGAAGAGTTAAACAGCAGGAAGGCAAAAATACTTTCTGGGAAGCATATTTTCGCTTTGCATACGATTCCACCAACCGACCAATCAAATTGTAGTTCTAGGTAGGGTTCGTTTAAAGTTATTCCAATACGATGTCCAGCCTCACTGTTCCAGTGGTTGCTTTAAACGTCTGTTTTCGAAAATGTCTGTGAGCAAAGGGTTGCTTATTTTAAGTTTGTAAACGTCCTGTAAACACTAGTGTGCGTTTCACCGTTATTGGGTTTCACGAGCAGTGCTCCTTTATGCAAGTTTTTGTTGGCAAAATAGGTCGGTGTGCCAACTTAATTTATAATAAATTGGAATAATATTATATATAAATTTAAAGACTTTTTCTGGTATTATGAAAATATTTAGTTTAGAAGTGCAAAATGTTGTTAATCAACAATTCTTGCCATGCTTATAAGCACCGCAAGTGACATTTGTCTAATAATCAAGGAAAGACGGTTTTATAGACTCTCACAAAAAGGATGAAAAACCAACTCATCGCTTTTTTAGAGGGAACACTGCTCATGAGTTACGATAGAAACGTTTTTTTCGGTGATTTCCACAAGCGTTTGTTTCATGATGCCTGGTTTCTTTCTCCCTGTTATTGGAGCCTATTTTTCGCTGATAGCCTATGTTTGCAGCAGGTCACTATTGTTGCCTGTATTGAAATGTGTCAAACATTTCTATGTTTACTGAAACTGTCAATGGCAAGATATCTTTTGTGAAGCAAAGTGACAACACCACTCTTGCTTGGCGATGACTATATCATCGGCGATGACTATATTGTCGACTAAATCATCGTCGGATTGAAATCATCTTTCGTGTCCAGCAATGTTGCGGTTGCAAGGGAAGCTGCTGCTCAACTCAGAATTCCATACTTTTCTGCCTCACGCACAATTGTTCGCAGATCGAAAGTACATCGCTCCTACTCTTCAAGTTGTTCTCTGCCAATCGAGCACTCCGAAGGGAAGCGCCTTCTGGGAGATTCTTCTGTATTGTCGTCATCCGAGACATTCTTCGCGTTCCTTCCGCTCGTTTTCTCGCTTCTCTCTCGAAAGCAGTTGCTCCTTCTGCTCGTCCCTCTTCTTCTCAGATTTTACCGCCTCCCAATCGACGCTTCCAATAAGACCAATGCGTGCTCCGCGTTGGTCCTTAACGAAATCAACCTTGCGTGAATGCAGCAATTTGTCGTCAACGACGTCGAAAAGAGTGTCGAGACAAAGACTGGCCTTCATTAAAGCTTTCCATTCAACCGTCTTTCTCGCCGTGGGGATTTTATTCTTCGTTTTAACCATGTCCCATTCCTTCAGAATCTTCTTGATCACTTCCTCACGCGTGATGATAGCCACTGTGGCGAAACCTTAGATAGGCTACTTGTTATCTTAGTCGCTACTGCTTCCGCCATTTCGCGCAGCTCCATTTCCTTCTTGTAATCTCCGGTGTCCTTCTTCTTCATGATTTTATATTCTTTTTTTACTCGGGCGCAATATCGAAGAAAGTCACCACTGGTGGGAAGAACCAGCTCATTCATTTCTTTGGCACAGCGAACACCGGATTAGCAGATCGAGTATATGCGACCATGTTATAACTATTACAGACCAATTAACTGCAATTAATCGATAAACTGCCACCGGTACTGATTATCTGTATTCAATCAATCAATGTAAATACGACTGGTAAGTGGTAGGCTACCACTACGAATTACTGTACTGAATATCTGTAATAAATTGCGAATTGTGTTTTAAATTTCCCTTCACTTCACTATTATGAATTGCCTAATTTTTTTTACTGAAACAGAACCCAAATCATGCTTGCTTCAGTCAGTAGGCAAACACCACCCTACCTGGCTGTTCTGCCTTCTCTGAACACTGATAGCTACTTACCTGATACCTGAGTAGTGAGTAGTCCTTATACCTTGCCTTCACTTTTATACCTACCCTACCCAGGGCCTCCGAGAGAAGTCAGCACTGGTCGGGAAACAATACGAAAAATGGGCCCCATAATATTTTCAGCAAATATACAACTAATTTGTATCTTGCGTTGCATGTTCGTGTTAAGCTGAAATTAGCCTAATTTCCTCAGCATGAAAAGAACTTCGTTCAATGTAAAAATCATCAATAATAATTAACAGAGATGTAGCCTACGTATACGCCGCAAATTCTACGCCGTAGACTTGCGGCGTATACTTTTGTTTAACGCTAACGCTTACGGCCACATTTTTTTGGATAGTTGTCGCTTGAGGCTACGCCGTAAAGTTTTCGCGGTTTTTTAGCGTATAGCGTCAACGTATAGCCTACTTTTTAATGTCTTAGCTGTTGTTTGCATTTTTTTTTATCAAACTGCGAAATATTTTTTTCGCTACATTACGCCGATGCCTTCCAGCGCTGCAGTTAAAAGAATGCTTTCAATGGGCAAAAGACATGTTAAAACCAAAACGCAGCAAAAGGTCAGATGAACACTTTCAGATGCTTGTGTTTCTTCGTGGAAATTCAAAATAAAACTTGTTTGTTTCGAGTGGTTTTTACCGTGTGAATGTTTGGCACCTAGCAAACAAAATTAGTTTACGCTAGTGTATGCACTGACACTGACGCCGCAAACTTTTTTTACAAGTTACGTTGACGCATACGCGTATGGTTTTTCGAACGTTTGCGTTTACGCTGACGGCGTCAATATTTTTTGTATGCGCGTACATCACTGATAATTAATCACTGGATTACACTTGCAGCAAAAATGCCATTGAGGCAAACTATTTTGTCTAGAAAGCTTTGTAAACACACAATAGGCTTACAGGCAACGAAAATAGTTCAACCAAGCATTTAATTCAGGAGTGTCCAAACTTTTTCCCACGCGAGCCAGATTTGATATTAAGTGTTCGCGGGCGAATAGCCACAATAATTTTTCTGAAAACTGTAAGTTGAATTTATATGATTTTGTGTGTCTGCAGGTCAAAAATAACACATTGCACAACAACAGGCGCGGGCCATACAAAAACGTCTCGTGGGCCGGAGTTGGCCCGCGGGCCGGACTTTGAACATCCCTGATTTAATTCAATTCTTTCTGGACTTTTTGCAATTCAAAGTTGCGAATCACAGCATCAAATGATAAAATTTTGCGACGTCTGAATTGATGCACAACATGTATAGTTAGGCTTTTCAATCGGTTTTGAGTCATAGGCCTACTGGAGCGCAAACAATTCTTTACAAATTTCAGTAATTGCCAGTGATGTACGCACATACAAAAAATATTGACGCCGTCAGCGTAAACGCAAACGTTCGAAAAACCATACGCCGTATGCGTCAACGTAACTTGTAAAAAGTGTTGGCGGCGTCAGTGCATACACTAGCGTAAACTAATTTTGTTTGCTAGGTGCCAAACATTCACACGGTATAAACCACTCGAAACAAACAAGTTTTATTTTGAATTTCCACGAAGAAACACAAGCATCTGAAAGTGTTCATCCGACATTTTGCTGTGTTTTGGTTCCAATATGTCTTTGCCCATTGAAAACATTCTTTCAACTGCAGCGCTGGAAGGTATTGGGTGTTGTAGCGAAAAAAATACATTAAAAAGTATGCGTTGACGCTATGCGCTAAAAAACCGCGAAAACTTTACGGCGTAACCTCAAGCGCAAACTATCCAAAAAAATGTGGCCGTAAGCTTTAGCGCAAACAAAAAGTCTACGCCGCAAGTCTGCGGCGTAGGCCTATACGTATATCTCTGGTAATCACTAAAATCACGTTTTCAAAGCGCAACCGTTGGAGGTAGTTACCGGAACACAAAACAAAATCATAACAAAACTATTTGGAAAAACCTTTCGAAAGTTGCAATCAATGATTCCTTGTATTGATTATGGGGTGGTTCGTTTTGGTTGGCAGCTGAAATTTGCGGTGTGGCTTTCTGTCAAAAGTACCAACTCATCCAAAATGTCTTGAAAAATGTCATTGTTGTAGCCTACAAATGGTTTAAATTTGTCCCACATGCCCGCAATTGCACAACAGACATACGATGAAATTTTCATGGAACTTCAAACTCATCGACGATATGTTTGAGTTTGTTGATACATTTGTCAATTACAACAACTATCGAATTCTTTGCAATGTACGGTAGAATACATTTCCTTCGAATGATTCAGCTATAGTTAAGTGGAGTTATAAAAGCGTTTTGTTCTCAGGAAAAGAAAATCATTTCCTTTTAAATTTATAATCGCCACTGCAACTTTAGTTTGCGAGCAGTAGCCTATTCTTTTCAGCTCTTACTGTACTTAGATTACACCTTCCCATAACTTCATTAAATTCATCAGTGAATCTTGTTTAGGACCGTAATCCACATAGGCTAATGCAAAGCAGTCACAAATTTAAAACTGCTAGTTGTAGGCTACTTTAGCATTGACTCAGCTTCCGATCAAGCTTTTATTGGTTTCAACTTGATGCATTTAAAAAACGTCTTTAGAGCTTCAATTGCAAAAGGATAATATAAAGCATTGGGTTTGACTGCACTACGCCTTGATTACCCTCTCGAAGTCAATTTTCTTTGCAAGATGATAGGACAGCTTTCTTTAAATTTTTCAGAATTTTTCCTCTGACTGGGCTATAACTTTAAAGATGCCACAAGCTTACAGATAATAATCAATTAGTCCAAAAATGATAATACATTTGAACAACGCTGTCTGTAGGCAACATTATGAATTCCAACTAGATTTAAGCAACAACATCCATAAACAAAAAACTCAAATAAAGAAAAAACTCACTAGGCCTACCTTCCAAAATGACATCATGAGAAGCATGACCAACAAAAGGCTACTTGACCATACGAAAACAGAAGATCTTTTAACTATGACAAAATTACATCTAATTGCGGCAATAATAAAATCAAAAGTTTTAAAACTGTTCGGCCACACTAAAAGATCACAATTCGGAATCAGCAAAGTTTCCACAGAAGGAAAAGTAGAAGGAAAAAGAAAACGTGGCAAACAACCAAAACGATGGCAAGACAACATCCAATCATGGACCGGACTCAACTTGGCGACACTGGGCGAGCTGGCTCAAAATCGCCACTCTTAGAAGCAAATAACTCATGTTGATGCGCAATCTGCTGCAGGCGGAGATGATGACTGATGATCAGAGGCGTAGCAACCACCCTCCGAACCCTCCGATCGGAGAGGGCCCCGCCAGGAATGAGGGCCCCTCCGCCGAAGTTTTTGGAAGACTATCGAAATACAGGATATAGGCTAATCACATGGTCACAAACGCACGTGAAATAGCAGAGCTTACTGGTATTGAGCAGGTGTTTTAAAAAAACACGGTAGGCCTACCGCGTAGGAAGAGAATGTTTGGTTACGAATGTGCCGATGATTCAAGTCGTCTTTCTGCTGAAGAAAAATTCAAATCGCAATTTTATCTTGTTCTCACTGATCAGGCCATATCTTCGGTTTCTTTGCGCTTTGACCAACTCGTGGAGTGATACAAGTTGTTTGAATTTCTGTAAAACGCCAGCAGCGTGAAAAAGTGTCTCAGAAAAAATGATTGGATTGGTTGGTTGGTTGGTTTTGAATCTTTATCCTCGGACTGACAAAGCCTTAATTGGTTATTACCTGGTAGTTTCGCATACTTGTAGAGACTCTTGACGCAGGGCCAGTGCCGGATTAACCAAGTGCGGGGCCTGTAGCAGATTGATTTAATGTACAGTATTTTACAGATTTGATATTTTTTTATGATAGTGCAGCCGCTCTTGCCCCATCGTGTTTCGTAGATAGGCTAGTTTTTCATCAACTTCAATTTTGAAAATGATCTCTCTCCGGTATAGTTAGTTACCATCATACATAGATAAATGCGTGACAAATTGTCAATGTCAGGAAACGTGGTGTCAATATTGTTTTCTTTAATGGAAGTGAAATAGTTGAGTTCTGGAGAGGAGCAATCAACAGCAATGTGCTTTACGAATTGGTGTATGCCTTGCGACGTTGCTCCAGCGCAGATTGTAGGCTGTCCAATACTGCATGGAAAACTTCCACCGGGAATCTGCCTTTAGCCTACTTGATATCCATTGCATCTGAAACTGAGCAGCCACTGCCTACAATCTCATCGCGCGTTCGATTTTGGACCATTCTTCTTGTGCTTGTTGGTCGGTAATCTGGTACTTAAGTCAGCTTCTACGCCTCTGACTCAAACTTAGCGAATTGTTCTTTGAAAGTCTGTAGGGATCCTGCCAAAGAGGCACACAACGCTGAAACAGTGTTGAGATTTTGCCGCTTTGTTTGAAGAGAGGCTTGACTTACTTGGAAGCGATCGGGTAAGCAATTTCAAAAAACCACTAAGGTTCCAATTTCGAGCAACTACATTTTCTCAAGGAGTCCATTTGCCTGCTGTTGACATTCTGCCTTTTGCTCTTGGTTATTTGCAAGTTTCTCCGGTGCCTCCTTTTTGAAAAGAAAACGTTCTTTAATTAAGTTGCCTAATGGCATCAGTTCTTCCGGACCACCGTGTTTCAGAGAGCTTCTTTAGCACTCCACCACCTGAACACTCCAGAACGGACCACCTGTGTGTTGAAGCAGCAAAGAATAGCCTAGGACAGACATTTTCAACGAAGTCAAAGAACTGAACTGTTTCTGGACACGATTGTGCAGCACATACACCAACTAAATTCAACGAATGAGCATAGCATGGAACATATTCTGCAACAGCACCAATTTTTTTTTTTTTACAAGTGCCTGTAAGCTTACTCCGTTAGGCTATATTTCCCGCTTATGTTGGACGCGTTGTAATAAGTCTGTCTAAGGCAATCGGCAAGATTGATACTCTTCTCACTGGTGTACAGTGCAGTCGAATAATCTTTCAAACAACTAGTATCGTGGGCTCGTGGCACTGGATCAGGCACTTGCCTCAAGAGGAAATTACCGGTTTTTAAAGTTTACAATAATTAGGAAGGGATAAGACGTTGGGACTAAGTAATTTAATCCTAAAACTATGGTATTCTCCCATGCCATTCCAGTTTGCAAGCCAAAAATTACTTACCAACTATGTTCGACAGTTTTTTTGCAAAAAAAATGTTTTGCTCACCAAGCGCGGGGCCTTGTGAAGCGCGGGGCCCGTAGCAGCTGCTACATCTGCTACTATAGTTAATCCGGCACTGCGCAGGGCCGGTTACCGAGATTGGTAGAGTGAAGTTTTCCGATTAATTATTGAAGTGTTGTTACCAGGAAATTATTCCATTTACTAGGTGCCGCTGAATGGAGAGCAGTCCTGAAATGCGTTGCTCAAGCGCACACCCCGAGAGTCGAACTTGCGCCGCGTGATCTTGAGCGGGCACGTAACCACTGAGCTAATGGGGCAGACAATGGAACTGGACAATCACTGCAAAAATATTAAAAGAAAAATGGGAGGCATTGATGCCAATGAATTAATAATGGAATTGAATCGTTTTATTTATGTCATCAAGAAAGAGAGAGGACTTGTCACGGCAAGCACTTTTTTAACGTAGCCTACAAGAACAGCCTTCAGGAGACATAAGCTATCCAAATCTTTGCATTTGCACCAGAATTCTTCTGACCGACCACACCAGCTACTGTCGCCAGTGCTGAAAGGACCATCAGCAGAATGAAACTGATCAAGAATATCCTGCGCTTAACCGTGGCAGATCACAGGCTTTCTGCTCTTGCAATTACCATCGAAAACAAGATTGCCAAATCCCTGGACTATGATGACCCATTACAATTTGCGCAGAACAAGGCTCGAAAGAAGCGCTTTGCGTAATTGCGGAATATATGTCCACACTGTCACTGTAGACCTATCCTATAGTATACACAGTGGTGGGCGCAGCTAATGTAAAAGTTAGCTTTCAACAAAGAAATCAGCGGATTTCCAATAAATTTACTTTCGCTATCGAGTCCGCTAAAATTTCTAAATATTAGCGAAAGTGCTAATCCGCTAACCAAAGCGTTAGCTTCGCTAATTAGCGGTTAGCGGAACTGTGCCCTCTACTGTGCATACATAATATGAACCCTGCATGTTGTGTAAAATAAATACCACATTCCAGTTTCTGCGTTGGAAGGAACCCCGGACTTATGTTCGGAGGGGGCCATGTTCTTTGTTGCTACGGCCCTGCTGATGATGATCCATAAACAAAAATATACAGGATGTACTTTCTTTAATCGTGCTTGGACTGATACCTTTAACTTTCCCAGATAACTTATGTTGGATACAACATCCTATGCCTGGAAAACGCAGATTTTGAAGTTAAGGTTCAGTTGTCAAGCAAAAATAGTTTCCGCTTAGCTAAAACAGCACCAGTTTTCAAGTTGAAACTATCAATACAATCGAAACCGTCCAGTGATACAGAAATCCTTTCAGCTTCAGATTTTACGTCTTGAAGCTGTTCAACATCGCCTACCTTAACACGAAAATGATTTGTTCTTGATGAGAAGCATCGAGAGTGACATTTACAATGATTGAAAAATACTTGGAACTACGCACTTCATTTAAGAATTTGTTGATTGTTTAGTTGGTACATTTTTACTTTAGTACTAAAAATGGGCCCCCCTCAAAAGTGCAAAAACAAAAAACTACTCGTTTTTCCTTTACAATGTTTTGCTAGGGGGGAAACTGACCCGACTTCCCCCCTCTCGGAGCCACTGACCCTACCTGCAATACCCATAGCCTACCCTGCTTTCACCTTTTATATAGGCTACCTAAGTTTTAGTCAAGGCTTTGGAGCAGGTAATATTAAGTTGCTGCAGCTCCGGAGCTCTCTTTTATCATAAATTAGCTCCAGCTCCTGAGGATGTCCGTTTTGCCCTGGGCATGAGGCAAAACGGACATAGTAGCCTACGGTAGGGGAAGGTGGGGATGGTTTGGACACTTTTTTGAAATTTGGCCGTAAAATTTTTTTAAACTTTTTTGAAGCTTAAATTTTATGTTAACTTATAGCTATGTCTTTCTTGAAAAAAGGATGCACAGCATAAATTTCTCAAAATTTGTTTTCTTATTAATTTTCCTAAAATGCTGACATCACTGAATTGTCCGAACCTACCCCAATGAGGGTTAGGTTCGGACAAGGTATGAGGCTATGTCGGACAAACCAAAATATGGTAGGGTTGCCATACCGTCCGGAAAATTCCGAACATGTCCGGAATTTAGGGTGAAGTTTTGCGTTCGGGAGGAATTTAAAAAATGCTCAAATGTCCGGAATTTTATGATGGGTGTTTTGGGGGAATTAAAATTGCGGGAATAATCCTGTAAATTAATGGTGTCGTAGAAAATTCGCTCAGCCAGCTCATTTTACAGCATCTGCAATCGTACTGTGCACACTGCCAATCCAGAACATTGATATTTCGTACCGTGTGCATTTTTTTTACTACGAGGTTGTACGGAACTATGATGTAACAGAGCGTTTTCCTTATCAATGATGTTTACCACTTAGAAGTCAGTGTTATCATTTTAGTCTTTTTAAAACCAAATCTGGTTTATTTTGCAACCGTTTGGTTTATTATTTTTCGATTTGGTTTATTATTTTATTTATTTTTTTTTGATTTATAATATGTTTTTTTAACATACTTTACGTCAGGTATTCGGTTCGTTGCAGTGATTATTTCACTCGAACAAATTTTTTAGTTTATTTCTGCTTCAATTTGGCTTATTCTGGTCTTTTTTGTTTAGCTTCATGTGTCGTAATGCGATTTATCAGTATTGTATGTTGGTTTATTTTTTAGTGTATTTCTGCTTCAATTTGGTTTATTCTGGTCTTTTTTTTTAGCTTCATCCATGGCCATCTGGAGATGCGGCCTGATTTGTCACATTTTGCAGATTTTGATTACAGTTACTGCTAGTGCTTAACTGATATTTTTTGAGATGTTTTTACTTTTTGCGGTTTCCTAATGACAAAAAACTTTTTTGTTGCCTTGGGGAAGCAGCAGCAAATGAGAAAAAGTAAGTTGAAAAACGCAAAATCAGACTGTTATTGAAAATTAACAGTCTGACTAAAATCTACAAATTCAAATTTTCTTTGTTTTTCAACATGTGAGGATGTTAAAACCTATTGTGTCATCTGGGAAAAAGAATAAAGAAAGCGTAAAAATCTAATTTTTAGAAAAATTTATTTAAACGTTCGCCTAAAGTTAGAAAAACCTGGAAATTTCTGCAAAATGTGACAAATCAGGTCGTATCTTTAGGTGGCCATGCTTCATCTAAGCGTCATCAAGTTGAGCGTCGCGACTATGAAAGGCATATTGACTCTTCAATATAATTTCAAAGATATGTACTGTAGTGAATTTTTCTCATTTTTGAAATCACACAAGGCCCTATTGAAGAGAAGAGTAGACTAGACAACCGAAAACAGGCATTGCCGTCGGCTGCATCGTGGGTCAGGTGTACGTCCAAAGGCGTACAGCGATGCATAGCGCTCATGTCCGCTTTCCCGCAATGCAGGATAAAGATATAACAAACAAACAAACAATTAGATCTTCAGGAAAATATGCAAGGCCAGAAAAGTAAATTTGTAGTGACTTGACTTACAAGCGTGTCTTTAATTTGTTTTAAGCATGCAATTGCTTTTCTTCTATTTTCGGCACAACCTAATTCTCATTATTATTTTTCACTCTGAAGTTGAGATTTTTTTCAGTGACGGTCCGTAGCTATATTTAGAGAGTGCTTACCCTGCCTGGTTTGAAATTCTGCTCGTGATAGAAGACAATACTTTTCACTTCGGTAGCTGGCGCTTTAGCATGAGTATCGTACAACGTTTACAGCTTTAGCACTTCGGTAGCGCATATATATGGTCTCATGAAAATAGTCATGCACTGTCCGGAATTTTGCTTTTTCAAATATGGTAACCCTAAAATATGGTTGAAAATAGTCTTGAATAACGTGTATTGTATCAATAATATTTACAAAGAAATCATGCAATTGTTTCATGTTGAAGGGAATAACAAAATATCAAAAATATTACAGAAGGTTTATATAGCCTAGGGGATACCCCGGACACTTAGATATCTTATGTCCGCGGTATCCCCATGGTCACGTGTAGCAAACAATGGCAGATTTCTACAAGTACAAAATGCTTTGCTAGAAAACTCTTTTGCTGTAAAGAACCTGCTATCTACAACGTATATCCTAAAAACTTTACGGCGTAAAGTACGGCGTCAGTTCTAAAAGAATTTGACGGCGTCAGCGTCAGCGCTAATTTCTAGCGCTATTTTAGCCAGGATCTCACAAAACTGAAGTATTGCAACCAAGTTTAGGCTAACAATGGCTATAATAAAGAGCAGGTTTTATGTTTTGAGACTGTATTGTAATTAGCTACCTAGCATTAGTTATTTCCTTATAGAAACACAAGCATTTCAAAACATTTGTCTGACAATCTGCTGCGTTTGGGACGCATAATGTCCTTTCCAAGTGAACTGAAAACATGCATTCCACAGCAGCGCTGAATGGTATCGGTGTGTTGTATTTCAAAAACAAGTCTTGAAAACGTTTACTCGGAAAGGGATCACTGTTTCAAGCGTGCTGTGATGGCTTAGCAGCCGTGGCCGAGTGGTTAGCGCGTTGGGCTCGCAGTCGAGAGCCTGCATGTTCGACTCCAGCCACCCGCACTTGCTGTTGTTTCTCTGGGCAAGAAACTTTACGATGATTGCCTCTACCTAGTGATCGATTTCGAGTAATAGGTAGTACCAAATTTAAGTCATAAGTAGAGTAGACATTCGGAAACAGACATTGCAGCGTGGGTCAGGTGTACGTCGGAAGGCGTACACCGATGCATAGCGTTCACGTCCGCTTTCCCGCAATGCAGGATAAAGATAAACAAACAAACAAAAACAATATATAAATTTAAATATATAAAATATAAAAGATGACATTCATTAATTTTTCGCTTACTCTCGCTGATCCCTCGTTCTCGATACTGCTCACGATATGAGTGATCACCATTTGGCGAACATTTTTCGCTTGTATTCCAGGTAGCCATTCCAATCAACGCGAAAGCGGGTAATTCGGATGAGTCGCGCTGGCCAGAATACATTGTGAAACTTTCGTTGTGAAGCGAGATTTTCCATGAAAACAAAAAATGACGCATAGCGCTTGAAGCTTAAAATCGGCAAAATAGTTGACGGCGCTATCACTTCCGTCAACTAAAAAATAAACTGACGGCGCTAGCCTCAGCGTCAACAAAAAGTTGACGCCGTCAACGTACAACACTGTGTATATACTACACTAAAGGTTGAAAGCTTTACTGCACAAACTTTTTTATAAAAGCTTATACGACGTTCATTGAAAATATTACGTCTTTGAGAAAAAAATATAAACTTCTAAATTTGAACAACTGAAGTTCTTATAACAGTCCTAACGCAGCTGGCAACTTTCACCAATGGTGAAAGTTGGCGTGCAAACTGCGTGGCGATGTGAAAATTAAACCGAAAGTTGCTTGTCCGGGGTATCCCCTTGTCCGAACCTTCCCTTATATATGCTATATCTGCTTTGCCTGGAAGTTTATCTTGTTAATTATTTGTCAAGATGACGCAATTTTTTATAAACTTGTTAGAATGAATAACTATGAATAAAACAGTCAGGTTTGGTGACCAATAAAGTTATTTATAAAAAAAGCTTTTGTCGTCATTGGTCACAGCGGTAAACCATAATCTCTTCGTGGAAAAATTGTAACATAAGATTCCCGAATCCGTTCGTCTGCATGTAATGA
The DNA here is from genome assembly GCF_918807975.1 of Aplidium turbinatum. Classification (NCBI taxonomy): domain Eukaryota; kingdom Metazoa; phylum Chordata; class Ascidiacea; order Aplousobranchia; family Polyclinidae; genus Aplidium; species Aplidium turbinatum. Next base: position 20,985,769 of record NC_137476.1, on the reverse strand, counting down.
CCGAAAAAGAAACACTCCTTTAAAACGTCTATTCAAATTTGTATTTCTGTAAAATTAGCCACCTGGCTGTCAAAAATGGAATGCAACGCCGTACACCACTAAAACTTGTCACTATACAGAACAGATTACTTGGATAAAAGACGGAAATTTTCGTCCAGCTGACAAGCACTAAGCAAACCAGTTAAACATGCGACCAACCTCTTCAAGCATCAATTTTAAAATGAATGACCAGAATAGATATCAATATCTCAAACTCACGTACGCAGTAGCCTACTGTGACGTAATAGTGAAAGACATTGTCACGCAATTCAAACAGGTGTTCAAAGGTGATGATGCAATATTTCATGTTTAAACAGGTTTGACACAAGTCTTACGAACGATGGTGCAATTTTGGCTCATTTTTAGGAAAAATTCCATGACGTAAGATTCAGTAGACCTGAACGGTTTTATATGACGTTTGATTTGTATAGAGATTGGCCGTAACATAGCGGCCCCTAGTTATGACAGTCTAACATGGCATACTGTAACTAAAAAGTAATTTAAGGACAATAGTGAGCCAATGAATAAAACACACGATACACAAATTGTTTGAGTCACTCACGTTTAAGTTAATACGCAAATACAAAGGGCAGGCAAAGAATGAACAGCAATAAGAATAAACACGACGATACATAAAATTGGTACCATAGGTACACGCTAAAATGACGCTATGTACAATGGTTGCGATAATAACCGACTGTTCTGGGCTCAGACAAGTGTCGGCCACCGCAGACAAAACTAGGCTCAAATCCTAACACTTAGGTGTTCTTTACGGGGGCGAGGCACGAAGTATCCCTCAACACGTAGTCTACTTTCACTTTCCCTGTACTCTCATTATAGTTGCAGACGGCAACTTTAGCTCTACGAACCACAGGCTTCCCTTTCCTAATTTGTGGAACTACCTCATGCACCCTCCCAAGTTGATACTTCCCACGTTTACCAATGTCTTGGAGAGAACCCACCACTACAAGTTGACCAGGCTCCAAATTCTCGGCCATTTTTAACCATTTTTTTCCGCCCTGAAGCCCTGGCAAGTAAAAATCGATCCACTTACTCCAAAACTGCTGAGAAAGTGACAAATTGAACCGATAATCCCTTCTTAATTGGTCACGATCATGTGGTTTCCCGACAGCACAGTATGGGTCTAAGTATGGGGTCAAAAGTGAGGCAGGGGTGATGACAGTAAAATCCCTAGGGTCGTCACTCAAAGGTACCAAAGGGCGTTCGTTCACAATCCGAACGGCACTGCCTGTGTACGTAAGCAGTCACAATAAAATTGGGCTTACGAATTGAAAAGTCCAAAATGTGAAAAAAGTACTTGGTCATATCGGCCACGAAACCAAATCTACTCAGCCGAAATCTAGCCAAGAGATCTGCCAGAGTGTTTAACAAGTCAGGACCCGAAAACATTACATCATTAACACAAGTTCCTCGAAATTCAGACTTGCCATCGTAAACAATACGCTTTTTTAATTGTGACGTCACAAAGTATGGTAAATACCATTCAAATCCCTTTACATTTTCTGCTTCACCAGCACGCTCAATATAGCCATTAGATTTAAGATCCTTCATGGTGTCAGTAAGGAAATCACAAAGTTCAGGTTGTTTTAAAGCCTTCTTCCTTAAAGCAGCAGCTCTATCTGACGCCAACACAAAATTGTTAGGTAGATCAATATCTTCCTTCAACGGAACAGGTATCTCAAATCGACCATCTTTCAACTCAATATTCGGTTCGACAAGTTCTCTAGCCAAAATATCATTGCGAGACAATTCACAGGTTTCATTTTGCAAAGTCAAATCCTGAATGACTTTATTCAGGTCTGCTATTTCCATATCACGAGACTCAATTTTACGCTGAAAGCCAGGATGACATCCGACTCTGAAGACGTCTGCACTCTGCACACTTTAGCAACGCTTTCAACTAAGGGTGACTTACCATCATAAGCCAACCAACCTAGAGGAGTGAGTAAAGCATGCGGTTCACTACGATTTTCACCAACACGCTCTTCTTTGGCCAACATCAAACAAGCGTTGTCGTTGCCAATCAGTACATCTACAGTACTACAATCATTCAAATGAAACATATTCACGTCATGAAAATGACGGAAACCACTTAAATCCTGTTTATGCGGTAAAGTTTTAACATCGTCAGCCCAAGCTGGGTTAACCACCGAAGTTATATCACAAAACAGTTCATCTGTCTCTAACGACTGGATGTTGAGTTTAACAAGGTTAGCACAAGTAGGTTTCTGACCAGCCAGAGGATCCATTTTAAACGACGCTTTATCATACGGTTTAAGGCCAAGTTTGCACACCAAATCACTCGAAACAAACGTCAACTGCGAACCAGGATCATGCTGACAATACACCAACTTCGATGTGCCAGTCATTGGATTCAAAACACGAGCAGCAGTAATGCGGTTAAAAGCTGCTTTAACATTTCCAATCTTAACATTACGCACAGGAACTCTGGCACCAGCATCATCTTTGCCAATCGAATCTAGAGAATCACGTGACGTCACATAAAAATCATGCAAAAGAAAATAGTGTTTCCTATCGTTGTTAGGCCCACACTTACGACAGTTGTTTGCATGAACGCAATCCCTAACCATATGCTGGCGCAAACAATTCAAGCACTTGCCAGCTTTCACAATAACATCTCTCCGATCTTTAGGTGTCAAGCGCAAAAATTCTTTACAGTTAGACAAAAAATGATATTCAACTTGACCACGTGACGAACAACAAATGCATGCCGGTAGGTTTTTACGTCTGGCTTCACCACCGCGCGGTGCGCCAACAGCAGTCGAGTACTGCGAACTCCCTGACATCCCATCATCGTGGGGTTTTACGGACGTCTGCCTAACCGGACATGAAGGCAATTTTCCTTTGCCAAACTTTTTAAAATGCTGCGACTCACCAGAATCGCCCATTAGCATAATGCTAAAATCAGTCGACTTACGCGTTTCCTCACGAACTACAAATTCAAACAAACTCTGAAAAGTAGGCTCATCAGTGCCACCATACTGATCACCTAAAAAGTCAAGATAACGCTGCTTAGCGTCAAACGGGAGTCGCTTAGCCAAATCCAAAACAAAACGTCCTTCTAATTTATCACGCTGACCATAAGCTTGCCCGTAAAGCAAACACTGCGACAATTCATCTTTAAACTCTTTCAAATCACTGAAAGAGATTGAATTCAATTTGCTACCATAGCGATACTTTTTAATTTCCGGTTCGGCGAAAAGACCTCCACGAACTCCAAAACGTTGGGACAAGCGAGCTAACGACATTTCTATCCTGTCTTCCTCTGACAAGCCAGGAGTGTCGGAAACCAAATTAGCAATCGTTTGCTCAGCTGTTCTAACACAAGCTGCTTGTAACAAAGTCAAACCAGTTCCCTTAAAGGGCGAAGCTGCCATCAAGGCCGTCATACGATTTTTAAAGAAGACAAATGGCATATTATTACCATCGTAACCAATCAAGGCCGCCTTATCGAAAAACGTCCTACTATTTTGGTATTCAAAAAAGCAATCCTGCTGTTGAGAACTCGATTTAGCGGGAGAAGACAAGCTATATCCCTTAAGGGGCTGATGGGGCTCAGTCACGTGCACAGCACGATCAAGATCCTCACAAACGTTAAAATCAGTAGACGCGACACGCCTCTCACAACCACCCAAATTACGTGTAGCTGGGCGATTAAAACCTAGCGGCGCAGAAAACTGTGAAGAGGGCAAAGCATTACTACTAATGGCGGCCCCGTGACCTGTACGCTCTGGGGGAGGAGTGCTGTTGTAATTCGCAGGCCTTGGCTCTACAGCCTTCGGAAGACCCTTAGCCGCGGCCCCGAGACCTCCTGAAACAGCTGGAAACCGTGTGGATTGGACTGGGCCACTTACGGATTGAACAGGTGTCTGGAAAAGGTTATCTAAATTTAACCGAGATTGATGTTCACTTCTGGAATGCCTAGAAGATCCCTTCTTAGAGCTACGCCGGGAGCCCAACTCTGAACGATATTCAGCTAAAACTACTTCTTTACGTTGTTCAGCCCTCAACTGTGCGTCTTTGAGTGCGAACTCAGCAGCTCTTGCTTCAGCTTTCGCGGCAGCCTTAGTTCGTATGGCCTCAGCTCTCGCGGCGGCCTCAGCAGCTCTCGCTTCGGCCTCAGCTCTCGCGGCAGCCTCAGCTCGAATGGCCTCAGCAGCTCTCGCGACGGCCTCAGCTCGTATGGCAGCCTCAGCAGCTCTCGCTTCGGCCTCAGCTCTCGCGGCAGCCTCAGCTCGTATGGCCTCAGCTCTCGCGGCGGCCTCAGCTCGTATGGCCTCCGCTCTCATGGCAGCCTCAGCAGCTCTCGCTTCGGCTTGTATCTGGAGCTCCTCTCGTCTTAGCTGTAGGTTAATTTGTGCCACTATCCGAGACGAACTCCTAGACATCCTAGTGCTTACATTTGAGGCACTATCCTCAGGATGTATGTCAGCATCCAACATATCTGAGAACTCACTTTCTTTTTGTTCGAAGTTATTTTTTAACGAGTTAAATTCGGGATCTACCCTATCACGAAGTTCTGCCAAGATTGCAGAGTTAAAAATTTTAGTCAAAAGAGCATGGAAATGCCGTAAATCCTCTTCCAAAGTAGAGAACTTAGATCTAAAAATTAACAGTTCCTGCTTCACTCAAAGAACCTAGGGCTACAGAAAGTTCCCCAATTTGAGTCAAAATATCCCTTCTAAGATGCCGGGCCTCTCGAACTGACTTAGCCTCATCGTTAATGAGCCCCTCCCCAGAATGGCCTGCCCGACCGCAAAGAACATCATCAGGCTTAAACTCAGTCGAGTCTACGGCGGCCGAGTCCCTGTCGCCACCGAGTGTAGACATATTAAATGTTGGGGCTAAATTAACAATTAAAAAAATTACGTTACACAAACACACAAAATATTAAGTTATAAAAAACTTAACTGCAAAGACCGTAAAAATACAAAAAGAATTTAAATGCACAATACCGTAATTGTACGGGTATATGAAGTCCTAAAGTTCCACAAAACTTGCTTGGATTCTTCGACTTGAATCTTCAAGCACAGATCGATTGTCTTTAATCTTTTATCTTGCCAATGAATGTCAATGTAGCTATTTCTTCAGAACCGACAAAGAAACGCCTTTAATTTTTAACTTGAAGTTCTTCAGTACCAACTGAGAAGAAATGTCTTTAATTTTCTTTTGCTTCTGCACCAAACACTAGACAGAGTAACGTCTTTTATTCTTTATGTGCTTCTAGTGCTTCTTGGCCTACCAGCTAACAAGTCACGTCTTTTATTTTTTATGGTCACAGCGGTAAACCATAATCTCTTCGTGGAAATATTTTTTTGGAATAATTTTGAGAGGGGACTGCCTTTTGCTTTCAAAAGAGTTGATACCTCATTTTTTGTTTAAAGAGAGAAATGAAAGTAAAAAGATCATTTTTCGTTTTTTTTCTCCAAAATTCATGAAAGTAATCACGGACCCCCAAATGCTTTTTCACGGACCCCCAAGGGGTCCGCAAACCCCAGGTTGGGAACCACTGCTGTATAGGCTACGACGTTAAAGAGACGCAAAATCACGTATATGTGAGTCAGGGATGTCTAGAGAAGGGGATATGAAGGCTCGCAGCGATTGCCTTATTCTCGTGACACTACCAGGGCGGTAGTTTGTAGTGCTTTAAACATGTGGTTCTTTTTAAAATCGTAGAAAGTTTTGTAGTGCAGCTGGTACAATGAGCTACAGGAGACAGTTAGCAAATGTTACGTAGAGCATATTTAAAGAATACTTGCTGACAAAGACAGTTGAAAAGTTACCAGTAAGCTATTTTTTTGAATAAAGCCTTTGTAGTAGGCTAGATGTAAAGCAAGTATTGCCTATGGGTAGTTGAATTAACAAGCAACCATGAGCATGCTGTGAATATCCAGGCCTGATGCTAATAGCGCAATGCAAGTTATCATAACAAAATTTATTAAACTACTATTGGTGGCCAATTGTCATTTTACGATAAACTCAGATTATTTACGATAAACAAAAGCCCTTCTATTGTCAGACGTAATAAAAGCCTTCGTATCCCCTTCTTTAGATATCCCTGATGTGAGTGCTAAAGTATCGGTTGCAAGGATGTAGGCTACTCAGTTTGTGTCATTCCAAGCTCTTAAGATGAAGAGCGCAAAAATTCCTAACCACGTCTCAAAATCCTAAAGCACAAATGCACAAGATTGAACAAATATTTGAAGCGTGAAGAATTCCCAGCTAGCGTCACACATATCTGAGCGACACAATGTCCTAAACAGGTTTCATGACGGTAACAAAACGTTAGAAAAACGCATAGCGCTGAAGCTAAAGCATAACGCTAAAGCAGCAACTGCAAATAAAGTTACAAGTAAAATATATATTTTTATGATTTAACATCACATGCAACAATGTTAGTTTCTGTTACCCCTGCCCAACTCTTTTGTTGCCTTAAAATTATCCTCCAACTATTTTACATTGATCACCGTAGTCCCCTACGCATTTCTAAATAATGTACAGGTTTTTATTTTCTGATGCAATGAACCAGTGTTGCCAATTGGCTCTCTGGAGCAGGTATGCCAGCTTGGCATTTTTATGTTGATTGGCATGAAAAAATCCTGTTTGGCATTTTTTCAAATTTTTTTTTTTTCGGAAGAGTGCGGTGCTCTCAAGAATGAAGATAGCTAGGTTGTGCAATAGCAGTAAGTGTAGGCTGAGCTTTGTTGCAGTTTTGTCCAATTTTTACCGAATCCATTACTTATTAATGAAAAAACCTTCGATTTTGCAGCGTTTTGCCAATTGCTATTTGGCATTTTTTTTTAGGTCATTTGGTATTTTTTGACCAGTTGTTTGGCATTTTTTCCATAAGTGGACCTGGCAACTCTGCTCTAGATTGCAAAAAAAAAAAGTAAAAAAAATTAGCAGGTTCAATTCAATTCAATTCAATTTATTTTTCTTTGTCAGAATGCAAAAGAAATGATATTGAGAAAAAGAAATACAGTAACAAAACTAACAAAAGGAAAAGGTGGCAAAACCTTAATGGTTTAAGACGTGCGTGAAAGGATCTAATATTGCGGTATATGCATCAATAAATATAGTCAAGCACGGCCACCAAACCTGATACTTTAAAATAAGTTGATGAATTAGTTAAGAATCAGTCGCCTCCTCGTCCCTGGAACAACTGGAGCGCCAATTCTTAAAGCAATGAGAACACGACTGAACCCAACATCACAAAAACAAACTAATATACACAGTTACACACACATATTGAAATTACATAACGGACTATCAAAACAAGGACTATTTACAGATTTCATTACTTTATTATATATTTATATTGTCCACCCAGGCATCCACAGGTTTCAAGTGAGTGATCAAAGTTGCCCCAACGATAGGGGTAACTTTGTTCAGTAGAAAAATAGATGTTGCACCATTATGTTACTAGGACTACGAACGCAAAATGTTTTCTTGGATAGGTGGGAGGGACCTGTAATGGTTGGTTTTAAATCTTTATCCTCAGGCTGACAAAGCCATGATGACTGGTTATTTCTGGTAGTTTTGCATACTTGTAGAGGCTCTTGACTCAGGGCTGGTTATCGAGATGGACAGAGTAAAGTTTTCCGATTGTTGAAGTGTTGTTGCCGGGTATTTTATTCCATTCACTAGGTGTCGCTGAATGGAGAGCAGTCCTGAAAATGCGTTGCTCAAGCGCACAGCCACACGCCACACCCCTACAGTCGAACTTGCCGAACTCGTTGCCCTACAGTCGAACTTGCGCCGCGTGATCTTGAGCCGGGTGCGTAACCACTGAGCTTTATCCTCGGACTGACAAAGCCTTGATAGGTTATTCCTGGTAGTTTCACATACTTGTAGAGGACAGCAAGTAACTAACTGTGATGGTGATGTTGACACTGAAATTGTGGAAATAGCAATCAATCTTTCTGCAAGCAGACGAAATCCTATTGTTGGGGCCGACGACACAGACATCGTTGTTATGTTACTTTATCATTGGAGGGAAGATTTTCAAGATGTTGTGTTTTTCCAAGAAAGGACTCAGAAGGGATGGAGCTCCGAGGCTGGGTAATGAAAACTGCATACGGAAATTGTTAAGCAATAGGAAAATAGAGTCAAAGGAAAAGGAGTGAAGCTGGAAACTTGAAGACAATCAATTATTCTCCAATAGTGACGGACAATGATGTTGCTCCAGAGTGTGTCCTGCAGGTTATAAGATGCAAATGCCAATCAACTAAGAATCAATGTAGTACAAAGAGATGTTCATGTAAGAAGCATGACCTCAGTTGTGTAACAGAAACCGCATACAGTGGTTGTCATGGTGAAGAATGTGAAAATAAAGAGAAAAGCAGTTTTTCAGTTCAATGATTTCCAACGATGCATTTCTTGGACAATCAAGCTTTAGTCAATAAAGATGAATCTAAGTATGAAAAGTCATAATTCACTTCAACAGAAGTACCGTAAGTCATGTGACCATCATGTTAGTTGTATAGAGTGACTTTAACTATATGTCAGGTGACCGGATGCAACCTAATTCGTACCATGAATAATTCGTATCGTCAGTTCGTACCTTAAAAAGATTGAGAGAAAAAATTAAAAAAGCCGAAGTCACTGATCGCAGTTTCTGCAAACATTTTAAAATTTTCGGCAAACAAAGAAAAACTCTTAGGATCATTACCAGAAATTTTAAAATGTTTGCGGAAACTCCGATCAACCCTAACCCTTTCAAAATGTTTGTGGAAACTCCGATCAACCCTAACCTAAACCCCAACCCTTTTAAAATGTTTGCGGAAACTGCGATCAGCGACTCCGGCTTTTTTAATTTTTTCTCTCGATCTTTTCAAGGTACGAATTGACGGTACAAATTGTTCATGGTACGAATTAGGTTGCACCCAGGTCCCAGGTGACCTGCAGTCAGATCAGGTATTTCATATCTTCAGATCAATGTTATTAATTTTAGGTACTTGAACTCTACGAATCATTTGATGACGATAATGAAGATAGACGGAATATCTTTGATTTATTCTAACATAAGATAAGGAAATGCTAGTACTTGGACATTGGTTACAAGATTTAAAAAACATTATTAACTTAAATTTGTTATAAGTGAAAACTAAAAGTGATCCTTTACTATTTAGGTCGGTGTTTTTTTGAAATGTCCCAAAATATAACATCTTGAATTTCATATTTTTTGACATAATTTCTACAATTTTGGTTTTTACCGGTCAACATTTTTTCAGTAGGCCTATATTGTATTTTAATATCAAAAATATGTCAATATTGGTTTGGGAGTAATTTAGGATAAAATATTCCAAATATATATAACTTATTATAGATTCAGCAACTTTTGAATTTCTACACTTTGCATTTTTTTTTAATTTTCCACTTTTATGGAGACTTGATGTTTATATATATATTAGGGTGAGGCTGGTGCCCCTCAAAAATTAAAAACTTGAGCTAGTCATTCGGCCCTTTGTATATATGTTCTACAGCCTCTCTATAATCACTATTTGAAAGAATAGATGTGAAAAATGACCATTTAAGGGTGCCAGTTTTGATCTAAAGATTTGAAAAAAATGTCGTTTTTGTTAAAAAAACGCCACATAAAGTGCGTTTCTAATTCAATCAAAAATTTGTTTTTGCCAAAAGGAACTTAATTGTCAATACCACTTTTCACAGTTTGATGTTTTTGAAAAGACGCAAGGTTAAAATAGGAATGATTTATAAAGTCAATTGTAGTCGTTTTTTTTTGGTTAGAGATTTGGTTCCGCTCATGTTCCAGAACTTGCAGCACATTTTGAAAGTTTTCTTCCAGCCTACATCTACTGATAAAATCACTTGTGAGTTTAACACCTCTTTCTGCACAATCATTGGTAACCAGCAGAGATTTGATAATCTTTGGCATTAAGAAAATTGATATCCGTTTTCCATGAGCAGACATGCTTATGCAAAAACTCTGTGTTATTGTTCAACACTTCAAAGAAAAACCAAGTTTCTCGTTTGAACCAATCCTTGTATGTAACTGAGTAAGCGAAAGTGCAAATATCAGGAAACTGTGGTTTTTTCAAACCCAGTGCCGTATCTTTTTAAGGGTTTTGATGTTTTTTCAAAAGACAGCAATTTTGTAGTTTTAGCTTGCTTGTCACTTTCATTTACCTTGTCACTGAACAAGATCACGGATTCACGGGGACAGATTCTGCTGTCAGATACCAAAAATGTTTTTTGAAGGCAAATAAAGCTGACTCTGCAATTTCTTCATCAATTTCTTTATAAAGGAGGATTTTTTTCAGAAGCTTGATGTTATTGTAAGCAGCATCAGCAGAGGAACCACATTCTATCCACCACTGAACATAAACCAACACAACTAATTTTACAAAACGTTGAATTTTCTGCATTTGTTTTGGGGTACAAATAGTGGGACTCTTTGGAAGGGCAAGAATTTCTTCGGATAAAAGTGACATTTTAATAGCATAAATCAGTTTTGCCATCCATCTGGCTTCATTTAGATGGCAATACAGCCAGCTGTGATGTGGCCAGTATTGGAGCTGGTGGTATCAAACACCATAGCTCCCACTAATGCTTTGCAGTTCCAATCATCAAGTAGCTTTTCTGTTGCAGTACTGATCAATTCTCCAACAGGTTCTGATGAGCTAGCAGGCAACTTAGGCGTTCTTAGTAGTTTAACGCCACTAGGATCAGAAACAAGGACAGGTAGCAGCCTTTCATCAATGACCTTTAAATTGAGGCTGGACATCAGCTTTCTATGTAGGGATCTAGTTCCAGGTAACGGAGGTTGCCACTTTTCTTTAATGGCACTGGAAATTTCTTTGGCTGTTTCAGTGCGATACCTCAGTGCCTGTGTATAATTAAGGTTTACCTTTAACATGTCTCCACCACACGCAGTGATAAATTCCCTTATCATTATGGAAGCGGCCACAGGATTAATCTTGTTCCTCAAACAACACCCAACTATCGAAGGGTATTTGAGGATATCATAAGGCACCCGAATCGTTGTGCCATCTTTGACGATGACACCTTTTGGAAGATGTTGGCAAAATAACTTCAGTTCCTGAGTCATTATCAGATAAAAAGTCTGCTGTTTCATCAAGTGTTGTGTCTATGAATTGTCTAACTTTTTCCTGTCTTCTTCCTTTTTAGCTAATTCTACAGAGTGCTGCTCTCGTTCCATTTTTCTTTTTTCTATTGTTACCATGTCTCGATCTGCAAATGTGGCAATCCTGTCTGTCATCATACTTTCTAAAAATTTGATATCTTCTTCATTCTCAACTTGAATATGTTTTTAAGCCAAATTGGCAAAGTATTGATTAAAACATTCTGAAAATTATTACATTGCTGTATTGTGATCACGATCAGCGGCATTTATCTTTTGCAACTTTTTTGTCGTAAAAATTAACAATTTTTTCCTCCATCTTCTTTTGGGTAATTGCATTTATGTTTGCAAGTGAATATAATCTAACCATTTGATTAGCAACTTTTTTGGCAGCGTTTTTATTTCATGTTCCACCTGGGTTCAATGCTTGTATTTTATCAGTAAAAGCAATACACCACTGCACTGCATGCCCCTCTGTACATACTTCCATGTTCTATGTTTCTGTAGGCTGAACTGAGATGATTTGAGAACCTACAGCAAATCGTTGACCACATTAGTACATTAGCCTTATATATAGCGTATGTTGCTGCCTTGTTGTTCTGCCATGATGGCAGGTAGCCTCCCTCGAAGCAATGCCTCCAATTCACATGTATTTACAAGCGGTATGACCATTACCTCACCTTGATCAATTGATCATATTCATGGCCTGTTGAGTAGATCCAAAATTGATTAAATGGCTAAAAATGGCAATTTCTTTAGATTTTGCTATACAAAGCTAGAGGGTATGCATGGCACACCACTGCAGGAATTTGAACACGAAACTGGCACCCCAACAGGTCAACCAATTTTTCTGAAAGTTGGGATTTTTACTATTTATATGATGTAGAACATTTGTTAAAAGGGCCAGAAAAATTAGGAGTCGTAGGGGCATCAGCCTCACCCTAATATATATATTGAGTTTTCCAAAATCAGTTTGGGAGTAACTTCGGAAGGAAAGTTCTATGCTTTTTCGTAAGCTCTGGCTTAACCATGAAATAATTCATTGCATGTCCAAGCCTTAAAGCAGACGGCGGCCATGGCGGCTAAGTAGTGCTTGAATGACCGCCGGTGCTACCTCCTCCGTCGGCCAAGTTTGGCCGCCGGTTTCTTCTAGCCAATTATTTAATTTCGCAATAGAATGATCGTGGATTAAATGTCGAAAATATGTAGTATCAAAGAGTGACGCAGAATCAGGTCAGCGCATCATAGTCACTAGGCCTACTATTGTATTGAATATATCCAGCTGCGATCACCAGCGTTGTAAGTTTTGTTTGCAATCACCGATGTTTATTTTAACGAAGTGTTAATCCGAAGTGCTAATTTACATCGGCTGGCAATATTGTCGTTTTTATATCGATTCAATGTTGTCGGATATTGAACCGTTGTTAAAAAGGAGAACTAGGTTAGTTGACATCCGTGGGTAAAACACGTGTCTTCATGTTCACTGGCGCCGACTTACGGGGTTACGGGGTGGCCACGCCACCCCGTAACCGCTATGGCGGGGTGGCAGCCACCCCGTTTAGGTTACATTACTTACTGCAAATAAATGTAATTTGAACGGACGTTTAAATCTTTTTTTGACCATTGGTTTTCGCTTCAAGTCAACGTGAAGCAAGAGGTGAACCAATACAGTATTGCGAACAAAATGATTGTTTTGTCACAAGCATGATACTAGCGAAACATCAAGCAAGCTACGTGAAGATTACGCAACACATGGCTGCAAGTTTTTTTCTTGTTGTTGTTGCGATCGTTTTATTTGTTACTTGTCATAAGTCATTGTTACGTTAGGTTTACAATGGGATTTATTAATCAATAAAATACGATCTTTCTATTGCCTCCCTCAAAAATCTTTTTTGAAAATTTTTAAACTGCTCGTAATATCGCTATAAATCATGACAGCTATAAAATACTTGGAAATAAACTTATCTGGATGATTGATAGCTCCACTCCCTAAATGAATATCTATTTTCAAATTTCATTAAAAAAATGCAATTTTCGAAACTTTTTGAGTTTTATTTAAATAGTGCACTTAGTAAAGTAGCTCAGTTTTAACGTTCTGCAAATTTACACGTTTATATGATTATATTCGAGGAAAGCTACACCCCCTGCCAATTCCCAATAATGAAAGCAACCTTTTTCAATTACTCAAGATTTTGCATTTTGAATTATTTTCCGATTTCAATTGTAGTGTACTGTCATCTACTTCATGCTTTAATTTCTACTTTGTAATCTACTTCATGCAATAATATTGCGTGACAAACTGTGAGGCGGGAATTTATTGGTCTGACATACTGTAGGAGTTGCTTGTTACATCATAGAAAAAATTACGAAAAGTTGTCCTGTAAAAGTCTGAGGCGAGAATTTATTGGTCTGACATAGGAGTTGCTTATTACATCATAGAAAATAAAGAAGACATAAACCCAACGCTTCTGCGTCTGGAATTGCAACAGCTGGAAAGTTTTCAACAGCAAACAGATTTTTGTTTCAACTATATCGCAACTGCTTGATCTATTTGCAAGCAATGAAACAATTTCATTAATGCTTCCAAACGTGGTCTGCGTTGTGAAAATATACTTATCGTTGCCTTCCACCACCTGCGATGCGGGTTGCGGGGTGATCATTTAGTGCACTCAGGCACATAAAAACCTACTTGCGATCTACCATGATGACGCAACAGCGATTGAACCATCTTCTAATTTTAAATGTTTATCAAGCTGAAGCTTCACGGTTACAACTTGACCAGTTGATTAGCAGTTGGATTGACAGAGCTGCTGTTCGCAAAAATACTTTTGCCAAATGTTAAGTGTCAGACCAGCAACGTAATAATAAAATTCACGACATACCTCCTGTGCTTTGTTTTAAAGTTGCTTTGTAAATTGTCGAGCTACAAATCAGGTGTGAAAAGACAATTGCATCTACGAAACACGCTTAGTAAAAATCAAACAAAAACATGCAGTTTGATAGTTTTTAGGTTGCCATATTGTGCTACCGCCACCCTGTGCAAAAATAAAAGTCGGCGCCTATGTTCGTGTTCATAGTTGAGAACGCTGTGGGTTAGTGACTTCACACCCTCAATGATGACATCATAACGGAATAAATGGTCAGGTTCTATGAAAGGCGGTATGTAGTTGAAACAGTTTACTGAGCTGCAAGCAGTTAAAATAATTTAGAGTCGTTAGATGGTCCCGCAATACAAGATTACAATCCCGATAAAGCATTTAATGCGTGGTACAATGATTCTATTACAGGATGTCGCCCAGACTTCAACAACGCTAAGTGATCATTTTAACATTGTTGCAAGTTTAATGCTATTTACTTGTGCTATCGTTATTGTATTTTGGCCTCCAAGCACGCAGATTTGGCCGCCGAGAAGGAGCTCTCGGTAGGCCACGATGGCTGCCGGAAAAAAACACGAGTTTTAAGGCCTGATGTCACTGCTCACAAAAATCCACCACCCTAAAGCCTAATGGTGTATTCCGCCTTATAGTCCGTATAATATTTATTTTTTTAATGGCTAATAACTTCAAATGGGACTAATAAAACTTTTCTGTTTTCATGAACCAACCCAGCAAACTGTCCACTTGAAGCGGTTGACTGTCTCGTATCATTACTATAAGACTTGGTACCTGGGTTTTTTTTTTCGCTCAGTTTTTTTTTTCGCTCAGAGACTTTTTGGTCATTTGTTTGAAATGACTTGAGAAAATTCGGCCATTTTTTATTTATTTCGGCCATTTTTAGTCACTTTTGGTCATATATAGTCAATTGACTATATATATTTTTTTTCGAACATTTTGACCAAATTGACTATATTTTTTTCGGACATTTTGCTAAAAAATTGGTCAATGACTGATAAATGATCGAAAAAAAAACCCAGCTTGGTACTCAATGCAACAAACAGTGTACCAGCCTCATTGCTTAATCATAAGATCGATTTCGCTATAGCGAAATCGATCTATGGTTAAAAAAAAGAGGGCGGTACGCAGGTACACTGTTTGTTGCATTGAGTAACAAGTCTTATAGTAGTTCATAGTTCTTATGTAAAAGCGATTCAGCATTATATTATCTTTCTAATGAGGTATAAAAGATCAATTTTAGACGATTTCGAATTTTTAGCCTATGGGAGCTGCTGCCATTATGGAAAAATGGTCAAAACTCCCTATTCCCAAAGAGGAATAATGGGGCTTTTTTTTGGTGACTCCACATCACCAATCGAACCTCCTAACAAAGTTTCAGCTTAATATTATTTTTTTCCGGGTCAAATCATTCAGTGACTGGACTAATTGTTATTCTAGTTCTTAAATAAACTGTTTTGTCACAAATTATTTATTTGTGCCGTACTTGAGTTCAAGACAACTTGTGCAGTGTGCACTGATGTTTTTCCTCTTTGAATTTCATTTTTCAAACTAGAAATACCAAAGCAAACTAGAAATAGACCAAACATAGCCGTAATAGTTCAGTTTATTTATTTTTTCTGCTGGCAAATAAACAAAAATATGCACAACACAATAAACAAAATTATTTGCCCAGCAAGGATGGCAGCGAAAGATCAAGAGGTCACCAAAGTCAGCTGCCACCTAAACAGTGTAGTGCTTAAATTGGTCCAATTATAATTTGTTGATGTAAACAAATTAATTATTAACTTTACAATAATTTTGCGGCATCTTTAATTGAAATACCATATTTATTCTCGGAATGGCCCGTTTTGGTGAGTCCGATCTCTTAACGGGGGATTTTTTCAATTTTTTTTTTAATTATCGGGTACCGTAGCCTAATTATCATTGCCGTTTTAGGGTTAGGGTTAGAGGTTAGGAACTCACCGAATAGTAGCAGACCCATTTATTCTGGTATAGGTCGCACCTCGACTTTGTAAGGAAACATTTGCTATAAAATTCTGCATCTTATATACTTGAATAAATACAATAATTAGATATACTGTATATACCTATTTTAGAGTGGCTTTAGTCATGCTGAAGTACAATCATTCCTAATTTGTCATTGAAAATGTTCATTCCTATTTGACATTTAAAAACTTGTGAAATATTATTCATTCCTGTTTGATCCTCACTTTTGCAGGTCAACTAAATGCTTTTGAATTGTATACTTGATGAGCTGTGATTAGATTCCTCTTAAAAAGTTATGGCAAACTTTTCTAATCGCAGTAATGCAGATGAGCACATTGACGAAATGAGAATTAACAACTTCACTGGTGGAGAATTTATGGTTAATCAAGTTATAGAAACTGATCGGTTAGAAAATATCCCACGCAATGCCCCACCAGCAGGTTAGTAATTTACCTTTATATGCTTCTTGACTATATATGTAATTGTTAACTTGGAGAGAGAAAGAGAGAAATAACTTGATTTTTGATTCAGACGTGCCTTTAAAAAGAATTAGTTTATGCTTTAAAGTTAATCTAAAATATTTACTTTTGCCTTCTATCGATCCACAAATACCTCACCACATTTAGGTGTACTTCATTTTATTTTTGATGACACGCTATTAAGACAGTCAGATGAAAAGAACTGCAGCTTCGAGCAATTAATAACCTTCTCCCCATATTTAAATTATGTAATTTGAAATCTAATTATAATTTTTTTACTGTCTTTGCATTGTAGTCTTCTTACGAGCTGTTGTAAATAGCAGCTGGAAGTAAACTACCGTATTTTACGGACCATAAGGCGCACCGGACTATAAGGCGCACTGTCAATAAATTGCTTTGATTAGTTTTTTGTTCATACATAAGGCGCACCGGACTATAAGGCGCACCGGACCATAAGGCGCACCGGACCATATATAATAGTATATCGGTTATCGGTACTGGTTTTGAGTGTAGGCAATAAAGCACTACCTCACTTGATCCATACATAAGGCGCATCGGACCATAAGGCGCACGATCAATTTATGAGGAAAAAAAAGAATTTAAAGTGCGCCTTATGGTCCGTAAAATACGGTAATGCAAATTAATAGAATTGTGTATAGGATTTCATCAAATCTCAATTATTACACGCTTAGAAAGTGGTATATATCAGTTAAAAGTCACAACGGAAAACTTGCATAGGGGATAAAAATGAAGAACTGATAATTCTTTAACTTTCCTTCTTTTTCAACAGCACCCCCTTCTTTACCAAGGAGAGTGGTCATTGACAGGGTTGAAAATGCAGCTATGTTTGTTGGACAGAAAATCAAGCTGACTGGTGCTGGCCCCTATCAGTCGCAACAAAGCCAACAGCAACTAGGTGCTAGCAGAAGTCAACCACCAAATTATCAGACATCTTCCATCCAACATCATGTAGCAACCGTAGCACCTGTTGCTTACACACAGCATAGTAGTGCACTCAACGTTAGTGGAAGGCCGCCAACACACCCACAACAAGTCGAAGAAATACGTGTGGGAGTGGGACATGTTCAAATTAGAGACGCACGGCAGGGACATGGACAAAACATGAATATCCGTCAACACGGTGGTTTTGCTCCAGGAACCCAGGCATCTGATGATGTTGCTGAGGACGACTAATTTCTGTGATGGCGATCTTGGTCCTTGTCATCATTTCCCTTTTGCTATGAGCGCAATATTGGATCGACTCAAACAATAATTTCCTGATGATGTTTATTTGAATAACTGGAATGATTCTGTTTTAATGAAACATAAAGTTATCACAAAACAATACCTGTGAAAGGGCAACTATAGAATGGGGTGTCCGACATTTTCTTCTTAAACAGTTTTTCGTAAATAATTCTTTGTAAAACAACTCTTCCCAAAGCATTTCTTTGTGCATGTAATTGAGATTTGATGTGTACGAAGAAATGCTTTACGAAGAATTGTTTTACGAATTTCATTTCACCAACAACTGTTTACGAAGAATTGTTTTACGAACAACTGTTTACGAACAATTTGCCTATGACCATAGAATGGCACATTAAAATATTCCAAAATGATTTAAAAATTTGCTTTAAATTCAAATATATTTTGCATTTGTAACAACATTGTGAACAAGACAAGGTTCTGCTTTTAAAACCCAGTTGCAACTTCAAACGATAGTAGAAGCAGCAATATTGATAAACGCTTCTATTTCCAAACCCAAGGGCTTATTACTTCTCGATTACAACAGATATCCTTCTGGTATATACTTGTTTTCACCTTCTTGCTTGGATGCGGTGCCTATCCCCCATTGCTTCTTTCCATCCTGCAGCCTTTATCTCGATTGTCTTCTCTTTCCCACGTATCTTCAACCACTTGCAAATGTCATCTTCCGTTCTAACTACAAAGAGAAACAAGGCTAAGCCTTGATGCATGCCAATTTTTTGCATTTTATTCCCTTCATACATGTATATACTAGATGTGGCAGATGTTTTTATCTTCCACTCATGCAGCTGTAGACATTTCTTTACTGCACTTAATTTCTTTAACATATATTGATAGGAACATCAAATAAAAGTTGTGCTATCAGCCACATTGAATATTGTCTCATGCTTGCAGATATTGTGTCGACCCACTTGCGATGGAAGCGATTAGATTCTTATTACTGCTTCCACCTCTTTGATGGGTCGGAATGGCCCGTTTCGGCGAGTCCGATTCGGCGAGTCCAATTCGGCTAGTCCGATTCGGCGAGTGCCCTATTCGGCGAGAGCCCTTTCGGCGATTTTTTGGATTTTTTTTAAATTATCGGGTACCGTAGCCTAATTATCATTGCTGTTTTAGGGGTTAGGGTTAGAGGTTAAGGCAGTGGTTCCCAAACTTTTTCAGCTTGTGGCACACTAGAAAAAATTATAAAATGCTTGCGACACACTTAGGCTACAAAAGAAAAGTTGCTTTAAAATTTTTTATTTTCATGTGTTAATAGGATGGATGTGCTTGTTTATATAACTGAAACGAGGTTGCATTGTTGACAAATATTACTCGCATTTCATCGTCAATTCAAAGCAGTCTCTCTCCTTTACAGCTTTTAATTTCAGTCAAAACAGAAAAGCCATGTTCAAATAGCCATGAAGATGCAAATGGCAGTATAATTTTGATTGCTTTTGCACCGATCATGGAATAGGATTTGAAAGCAGACAGCCAAAACTCATCCAAGTTTTTTTGTGAAAACAGCGTTTGAAAAAATGGGTCGTTTCGTAAATCAATGAGCTGTTCTTCTTCTGCAGAAGGATTGCTTGATTCATTGCTTCCATATGGTGGGAAGTAATGTTGCAGTGCAAGCTGAAGTCCGGACAATGTGCTCATAATTTGCGGGATGATTTATTGTTTATGAGTTGATTTATTAAGAGCAGGAAACGAATCAAAGACTTTTATCGAGACCTTTATTTTTCCCCTGCATTGAAGGACAACCATCAGTACAAACAGTCACGCAGTTACTCCATTTCAACTCAGAAAGCAAAATATTTTCATCTACCAATTTGAATATGTCTTCTTTGGTTATGCCCTTCATTTCTTTGGAAAACAAACATTCATTTACCAATGTTTCATAGTTAATGAAGCGAATAAAAGCTAGCAGATGAGATTTTCCGGTTCTGTCAGTAGATTCGTTAACTTGTTAAGACCATAGTACAGATAGCTCCCTGTCTGTAGCAACAAAGTAGTCGCGAGCTTGATTCTTTTAGTTTAAATCTGAGGATAGCTCTTCTACTGTATGCTTCGTGAAATTGTGTTATTTGACAACGGAACTCCAACTTTTTCCGGGGCAGCACTACCAAGCATTTCTTCAACAACAATGGCTAATGCTGATCCAATTACTGATTCTGCATCTGTTTGTGATTTTTTACGGTTTTCCAACAAGTGTGCCACTTTGTAACTTGCAAATTGCAATCAGTCCTTTTTCCTGCAGCTTGAAGTAGACTATTTTAAATATTTATACAGTTCTTTTCGAAAAATTCCAAAAAGATTCGCGGCACACTTGAGAATCTCTGGCGGCACACTAGTGTGCCGCGGCACACAGTTTGGGAATCACTGGGTTAAGGGTTAGGATTGGGGTTGGGAGTTAGAGTCTTATTTTAACGTCTAGCGTCGTTAAAATGATGTAAAAGCGGCAATGATAATTAGGCTACTGTACCCGATAATTTAAAAAAAAATTCAAAAAATTACCGAATAGGAAACTCGCCGATAAGGGCTCTCGCCGAATAGGGCACTCGCCGAATAGTAGCAGATTCTTAATGGGTATACTCTGTTCTTGGCAAGGTGTTTCAACAAATTATTTCCTCGAGGTTCGTAGTAGCACCGTTTTATTATGCTTTTTAGATATTGTCAAACGTTTGAATTTTTTGTCTTTTTTTGTTAAAACTGTTTTAACAAATTTTTGAAAAATTACTAACGTGCTTAATAATTGACTTGTTAACGTCACTTTCTAATTTTTTGCATGACATTGTCAGTCAACATTGCTGATTATTAAATGTAAAGTGTGAAATGACAGTATTTATTTTAGCAAGGCTGTTGCACCAATTGAAAGATCTTGCTGCGGTAATCATGTGTGCCCGTAGTTCATAGTCATCGTAACAATATCAACTTTTGATAATATTTTTCATATGGTGTTGTTTTTAAAAGAGGGTAGTAGGGTACCTAATTTTGTAAAGGTTCTGTGAGACATGAGATGTCCTCTGGTTGGTGTGCTCAAAAGGAGTAATTGAAACTTCTGCTGTAAATAATTCGGTGTTGGTGTGGTGCGGTATGTGATCTACGTGGTATAGTTTGTGATTTACGTTGGTTCAGTGATCCAGCTTATCTTCACTGGGCTTTTATGGCTTAACACCAAGCCCCTCCCCTCTCTCTTTAGTTTAGAGCAGTGGTTCTCAAACTTTTTTCAGCTTGTGGCACATTAGAAAAAATATAAAACGCACGTGGCACACTTACAAAAGAAGAAAAGTTGCTTTAAAAAAAGTTATTTTTACGTGTCAATGCGATGGATGTACTTGTTTATACCAATATAAGCTTCGACTGAAACGAGGTTGCATTGTTGACAAACCTATACCGGAATTTCATCGTCAATTTCAAGCAGTCTCTCGTTTACAGCTTTTAATTTCAGTCAAAACAGAAAAGCCATGTTCACATAGCCAGGAAGATGCAAATGGCAATATAATTTTGATTGCTTTTGCACGGATCATGAAATAGAATTTGAAAGCAGACAGCCAAAACGCATCCAAGTTTTTTTGTGGAAACAGCGTTTGAAAAAATGGGTCGTTTCGTAAATCAATGAGCTGTTCTTCTTCTGCAAAAAGATTGCTTGATTCATTGCTTCCAAATGGTGGGAAGTAATGTTAGCAATATGGTATGGCCATTTTTATTTTTGTTTGGATGCGAAACGCCGAAACATACATAAAACAAAAACTGACAGTGTGCATCCAATGAGAGAGTGCGAAAGACCGTAGCCCTGAAGGCGTAGGAGGTCGTCGAGTCTGCACTCTCTCATATAAATAGTTATACGATAGCTAACATAGCAGCCCAATAGTAACGTGGCAATTACCCTGCTGTATCGGCAATGCCATAATTGGTTTCATCGTCACATGTGCTTATTTATCATCTATTGAAGGAGTTAAAGCGCTTTTAAGTCGCATGCTTGTCTGAATGGCTTATTTTAAATATTTATACAGTTCTTTTCCAAAATTTCAAAAAGATTTGCGGCACACTTGAGAATCTGTGGCGGCACACAGTTTGAGAATCACTGGTTTAGAGTGAAGGGTTGATCCAACTGCAATACATACGTCTATCGTCAATTTAAGGTTAGGGTTTGAGTCAAGGTTTACAATTGGGTGAACTTAAATTACATTAAGATCATGTAGATCACACACTGCAGTACACCGACACCTAATTCTTGTTATCTTTCTATGCCTTTGGTAATGCGTCTTCTTGCTGTCATTGTTTTATGCTGTTTTGCAAAGATATTCACCTCAAAGTTTCTTTGCGCAAACTAATCTTTGAATTTAAAAGTTGATAATCGCAATTTAGATTTGTTACTCTAGTTCTTTACTCTAGCACCACCTTTTGTTCATCGTATGCTGTAGATTATACTGTACAATCAGAAAATGTCAGAGAGCAGCACGTTTGAATCATCCACAAATTGTGAAAATGAGTATCAATTTTGGTGGTAGATTTCAGTTTAAATTGAAAATTTCACCTTTTATTCTTGAATCTCCAATTAACAACAGTTTTGCATAAAGAGTTGTTGGAACAAACAAACAAATCAACGGCATTGAAATCAAAATTGAAAGATTGAATGCAATTGTACAGGTGTGTTGATTTTTGTTTTGAATTTTGATTGTTTTATTTCAATAAGTTATCCGATCTTTTTCTCTTAATTATGTTTTTAATTATTTCTATGACCATGCTCATTGCTCATTCCTATTCTAAATTTTAGTTCTCTAATTGCACTTTATTTTCCAACAATTTTTCACTTTGTTACCGCTGATGCTTAATCGAGGAAATGTTGAAAAAGGTAGTTGAAAAGTCCGACACCGAGATGCGACTTGTCCATATCAATTTCCCCGATTGTGAAACGGTCCTGCTGGTGACAAGAAATATTTACTCTCTCGAAATGCTTCAAACAACGACAGTGGTTCTGTTTTGACAAATTCAAACGTTTTCAAAACTTTCGAAGCTTCAATCGAGCTATGATGTTTGGAAATTTCTCTCTATTTTTTGAAAAATTTGGGCCGGTTGTTGCCTAACTCTGCTTTGGTATCATTGAAAACTTTAATGTATTTTGAAGAAACGTCCAGCAACCCCCACACAGCATGACCGCCGTTTGGTTTGTATGTCAATTGTGAAGTCTTTGTGTCATTCTTTATCGCTGTACTTTTTTGCTTGGTATAGCATAGCACCATGCAAGTTAACCAAACAGCAACAGAAGACTACTCTAATCCGACATTTTTACAATTATACAACGTCTACAAAGGTTGTATCGATATGAAACTGACGGATTTTGCTGTCTGGGTTTATGTATAACTCAAAGCTAGTTGCTTCTTTTGTTTCACCATGCAAATCATTGAATATGGCTTGTTGATGTTCGTTTTTATTGGTAGCAACTTCGATTCCAACCATCTTCCTAGTTTCATCACCAATTGCCATGCCCGCTTGCAGCAGGTTGCGCTTCAACATGCTTGTTTCCTTCTACAAGTTTTGATTTTGTGAAAGTTCATTTAGTGTCGTGAAATTGAGTCCAGTCGCTGTGTAAATGGTTGGTTTTGAATCTTTATCCTCGGACTGGCAAAGCCTTGATAGGTTATTCTTGACAGTTTCGCATACCCTTTAGTTTAGAGGCTCTTGACGCAGGGACGGTTACCGAGATTGGTAGAGTGAAATTTTCCGATTGTTGAAGTGTTGTTGCCGAGGAATTATTCCATTCACTAGTAGCCGCTGAATGGAGAGCAGTTCTGAAATGCGTTGCTCAAGCGCACACCCCGAGAGTCGAACCAGCGCCGCGTGGTCTTGAGTCGGGCGCGTAACCACTGACCTAACGGGGAGAAGTATTCTCGTTCTAGAACGACCCAGATAGATATCGTTTTGGTTGTCTGGGTCGCTTGCTGTTCCAATGAAATCAGGAACAAATCTTTCAGGCGCAGTTTCCTACGCACATAAAGTTACCAAGTGGAGTAATTCTCACTGTGGCTCTTGGCGATTCAAATGTTGACTCACTTTGTCGCCAGATTATTTGCATGCACGCAAAGAGACTCTATTCGGAATAACGTCTAAATGTTGAATAATGTCAACATAAAATGTAGGACAACATTTAAATTGCATGGCGCTACAGTGAGGACACCTATCTGGCATGCACCTATGATGTAATTGTGCCTAAGTGTCGTGGAACCATGAACTATACAGTAATTACTATGCAAACTTTACAGGGTTCAGTTCTTGATCTTTGGTAGGCTATGGCCAAACAATTTTCGTATTTATTGAAACTGCAATTGGATGTGGTTTGTCACTAATAACAATCGTAATGAATTAATTATCCAAATTGAACAATAGGCCTACCGTACATCTTCAATTTTTATGGTTAAGTAGATTTTTGTTTGTTGCTTATAGGCTTATTGTAACATATCTTTGTCCATTAACCGTGTACCGCCATTTTGTGATTCTCCTTTACATGTTTTAAGGCAGGGGTTCCCAACATGAGGGTCATGGCCCCCTAGTGGGCCATGAACCTCTTTCAAGGGGGCCATGGAAAAATTTGAAAAATAATAATTTTTTTAATTATTATCTCTTAAGTCCACTTCAACACTATATAACAAAAGAAATAAACTAAGATTTAACAAAAATACTAGTAGCCTACATTATGCCCAAATCTTCATGAAATGGTCTTTAATTCCCGGTTGTTTCAACATATCGTTGTGAATGTGGGTTTCAACAATGTTACTTCTGAAGACAAAGCAGTGCAGTGTCTTGGATATTCAATATGACATGCGGCTTGCTCTTTCCACCAGCAATTAAGACATTGTCAGAGCAAAAATATGCTCGATCATCACACTAACTGCATACGGTATGTAATAGCCTACTAATTAATTGAAAATTTTGAATCAATCAACTAACTAATTGAAAAACTATCATGTTTATTGTGTGTTGTATTTATATCATTTTATCATTCTAACTACTAGTTATATACTGTATAAACAAGTTTTTAAATTAAAAACACGTTTCTTTATTTTGTCAAAAGATTGAAAAAAATAGGGGGGCCATTGATTTTTCAATAAGGGCCACAGTGTAAAAAAGGTTAAGAGCCTCTGTTTTAAGCAGTTTCCCAAGTAACAAATTGGCACAATGAAACAGCAGTAGCAAAAGCGACTGGTTGCAATTTAATGTAACCCAATAGATAAAACATCTAGGAGTTTTAGTGAAGTGAGACTCTAAACTACAGTAACTGAGCTGCCGTTTTGAATTCGAAATTTGTGCGAATCGGCAAATATTCCTTTTTTGGACTATTTTCATAGGCCTAAAGAGATTGGGCTAGTCAAGGGTTAGTTCTGTCAACTTGGTGGCTACACGCCCAGCGCAAGATCAAGCGGCGCTGGTTTTACTCTTGAGGTGTGCGCTCGAGCAACGCATTTCAAGGACTTTTCTCCATTCAGTGGTGGGCTACCTAGTGGATGGAATAATTCGCCGGCTTCAACAACTGTCGGAATCTCCACTATGTCAATCTCGGTGACCAGACCTGTTTCAGTGATTCAAAGCCTCTGAATCTACAGGTATTCGAAACTAAGATCCTAGGAATAAGCTCTCAAAAGATGCTTTCCCAGTCTGAGGATGAACATCAAATTAGTCTGGTTTTAATGGCAACTAGGCTGAAAATTTCAAAAAAAATCTGGCAACATTGAGTGGGACTGAAGTTGGGGAGTGACGACAGGAGTCTGTTTTTTACAAGTTGATCGGCTACTTTCAGCGTATAAATATTTTATTTATCTAATCGAGGTGGAGTTTGGAGTCAATATCCCTAAGCTATTTAGAGCAGGAGTGGAGTTTGGAATCACAGACGTCAGAATGGAGTCGGAGTCAGGGATATCTAAAGAAGGGGATATGAAGGCTCAGAGCGATTGCTGATTCTCATGACACTAGAAGGGCGGTAGTTGGTACCGCGTTGAACATGCGGATGTTTTTAAAATTGCAGAAAGTTTTGTAGTGCAGCTGGTACACTCAGCTACGCAAGACAGTTAGCAAGTGGTATGTAGAACATGTTTAAAGAATACTTGTTTGAAAAGACAGTTGAAAGGTTACCAGTAAGCTGTTTTTTTTGACAAAACTTTTGCAGTTGGCTAGGTGTAAAGCAAGTACCGTATACGGGTAGTTGAATTAACAAGTGATTATGAGCATTCATTGAATATCCATACCTGGATGTAATAGTGCAATGCAGGTTGTCATAACAAAGTTTATTAAATTACTATATGTGCCAATTGTCATTTTACCATAAACAGAGATTATTTAAGATAAATAGAAGCCCTTTTATTGTCAGACGTAATAAAAGCCATCGTATCCCCTTCTCTAGATATCCCTGGGCGGAGTCCAGAAAAACTGACTCAGTAGTCAGTACACCCCTGTTTTCTAGCAAAGAGCCTACAACTACAAGCAGTGTTGCCTGACTCCAGTTTGCTCACTACAATATTTCACCTAAAATTACACTAACGCCCTAAAAATACAGAAGTGTTAGAAAAGTAATAGGAATAACAAAAATTTACATAGCAAAGAACAAAAATCACAGTTACATGTACAACACACCAATACAGCATGAAAATTAGGTGGAGAATAGGTCAGCAAGGATTACGGACAAACAGTTTTATTGCAACACAACAATAAATATACTTCATTACAACAAAGTAGCAAATATTTTCCATATTACACCAAATCTGTAATGGTGTAGAAGAAAACTTTTTTCTACACCAAGCCGTTTCAAATTACATCATTTTTCCAAAATTGGTGTCGCAGAACACCATCTGGCAACATTTCCTACAAGCAAGCTAACCTAACATAATTTGTAAAGGGTGATCTACTACAGAATACAGATCCACTGTTTTGTTTTTGTCAGACTCAGAGACAGTATCGCGCATTGTAGAACTTTGATACCGTTTCATTGTTGGTGCATAATCACAGCTCATATGCCTAATTATTGTTAGCCTAATTATAATGATAATCAAATGAAAGTTTAGAATTCATGTTTTGTCAAACCTGAAAGACGTACGGTACTGTATAGAATCGCAGGTTGCCAACTCCTTGCCTCTGACAGTCATCATCATAGGCTGCATTTATTTTAATGGTGTGAATTTTTATGCAGAATTGGAGGTTTAATCACAGCAGAGAATTGTATTTTAGATTATGTCAGGCTTTCAGCAATATGTGAAAAAATTGTTTTTAATTTAAATCCAGAAAAACAACGCATGCTGTACATCTGATGCACTTATTTATTAAATGTTTAGTGCACAGTTTCTGTAGTTAATCATCTGAGTTGATAAGCTTAATTCTGGCATAAATTTGTTGTGTGTTCTGCACTTGAAAACTGCAAACATGAGTTCAAGCAATGACCAGTCAACATTAAATCCAAGCAATGATATGGTAAGCTGTCACAGTTTAGTGTATTTGCTCTGAAGCTTATTATTGGTAGACTATCACCCAGTTAACTTGTAAAATGTTTAGGTTCAACACAGTTGGATTTTCACTTTTGTGTATGCTAATACATATCAGTTTAATATTTGTGTCTTTGCGGCTGTGTCTCGCCTCTCGGCAAAGACGCTTAATGGCATGTTAAAATAAGGGGAGCTTGACTTGAAGACTAGTATGTCTAGCTTGACTTGAAGACTAGTAAGACTAGCTTGACTTGAAGACTAGTATGTCACTTTTGTGCTTCCTGTTTTCTGTTGTATCGCATCTGTGATTGTAGTGTACTGTATGTTATGACATTGGGTGCAAAATAAAACATGATTATTATTAAGTAGATTGAATCACTTCTATCAAAGTAATATTATTATTATCTTAAAGGCAGAAGAAAAAGATTGTTATCTTCATCATCTATTTTTTAGGCAATACCGTATGTTTGCACTGCAGCATATTCATGTTTTTCTTTCAAGAAGGTTTTTTTTTCTTAATTTGATTTTAACACCCCTGTTTTCCTAATTTCAGCTTGTAAATAATCTGAATTCTTGTGTAGGCTATATAGTTTACATATTAATTTCTTAACATTAAATTAGGCTATATATATATATATAATACATTTTGCCTAAAAAAACTGGTATATACATTCAGTATATACAGTATACACGATTATGTTTTAAACAATGTTTTAAAGTCTTCAGCTCCAAATTAATGCTTGTTACTACACCACGGGTCCTAATTAGTAGGTTATTTCGAACATAATCAAATCAAAATACTAAAATTTGTGTTAGGTGTGTTTAACAAATAAGTGTTAGTAAAGTTCTGCTTTGAGTTAACTGTATCATATATGTTTGACAAACTAGGCCTATGTACAATAGACCAAGGAACCAAAGAAAGTAGTTACTTTTCATAGTTACTTGTCCGTAGTTACTTTTCATAATGTCTTTTTAGACATTCTTTTTGGATCAATAATGTCTTTTTAGACATTATATACTTTTAAAGAAATAAAAAAGAGTTAAAAGGCATGGAAATTTCACTTTGTGTGGAGCTACATGTACTTGAGAGGTTAACTGTTATTTTTTTATTCACTTGTTGATTCATTCATATCAGTTTGTATCCTCTGTGGATCCTTCTCTAGTATCATGGGCCAATCCTATAGATGTTTGCTGGTACACCCCTTCATTTTCTTTGAATTTTTAATACTTATATGTGCCGCTAGTATCTAATTTCTTGCATTTTAGATCCATCTCAGATGATTGTTATGTCCTAGCTAAGTTGCAAATTCTTGTCTTTTTTTCTAGTTTTTATTTTTAACAAATTCCTGTCATTTCTTAGCACAAATTCTTTCAAAAAAATCACACCTTTCAAATGGCGGTAAAATTATGTTTCGCTGAAGTCCGAAATTAAAAATTAAATCCAGTCTCATTGTCTCACAACAATCACTCAAGTTTCAAATCATCATCTCAACCAACACCTTCAAGACAACTTTCCACGTTCACTTTACTACGCTAAAGAGATCGGAAGATCGAAACACTGGCCTTTGTCCGTAGTTACTTTTCATAATGTCTTTTTAGACATTCTTTTTGGATCAATAATGTCTTTTTAGACATTACTTTTAAAGAAATAAAAAAGAGTTAAAAGGCATGGAAATTTCACTTTGTGTGGAGCTACATGTACTTGAGAGGTTAACTGTTATTTTTTTATTCACTTGTTGATTCATTCATATCAGTTTGTATCCTCTGTGGATCCTTCTCTAGTATCATGGGCCAATCCTATAGATGTTTGCTGGTACACCCCTTCATTTTCTTTGAACCAAAGAAAGTTAGCTTATTAAAAATGGCTGTCCAAGTGTCTAACTCTAATGTCTATTTGAAAATAAAAAAACACCAAAAAGAAACATGAAACATTGTTTTAAGTGACAATATATATTGTCTTTACCTCCATATACTGTATTTGAGGTGTTACGCATGTACAGATCCCATCTGGCAGTAGACCTACTCCAATGATATCTGTATCTTTCTGTTCAATTATAGCTGACAGTTGTGGTCAGTTAAAGTGAAAAACATTTTTAGGTCATTAATGATCCATTAATGGAGGTAAATGGACTAAATGCAATATGGAAATCTGGGAATGCTTTGATGGTTTTTGCTTCTGCTGGTCACCCTAACACGTCAGGTAAGTGCAAAGAGATGTTTGTTGAAACTTATTTCTTTTGACTACAATTACCTGGTTTAAATTTTTTAGAAAGTGAAATGTTTGTAACATTCCAATTAGGTATGGGCACTTTTGAGTAACTGAGGATTTCATTTCAAAATTTCATGAAATAAACCTGTCAAGTACTCGCACTTCAGGGCTGCATATTCTTGCAACTAGATTTTCATGATATATATATTTGTTGTGCTGCTTGTGGGCAGGCTATCAGTTATGAATAACGCAAATGTGAAGTCAAGAATTGAAGATATAAACCGAATCCTTCTGTTTGGTTACATGGATTCAAACAGTTTCGGATTTGGATTGGTATTCTAAATGCCCCTTCCCCAATTGCAAAATGTGATCCAAGCAAAGTGGTTTGTTACATTTTTGTTAAATCACAGTCAGATTTGTTGCATTTTAAAACAAAATCAAGTTGTAGTATATGATGTTAAATATAGTGTGATGACGAACGTTTTAGGTCGCTTACAATACAAATTTAATCTTTTGTTGTAAAACTTGCTTTGCATCTTTTAGAGTTATTGGTTTGTCATTGCTCTAAGGTTTTAGAGACAGCTCATTTTTGTACAGGAAGAAGTCTCATAGACCCATCTCTAAATGATAATCCAAAACTACTGCATGAAGTTAAATGGAACATTGATATGCATGGACGCATCGGTCGAAAGTTAATTAATGAATCACATTGTGAGTTCAATAAACTTATGTTGAGTGTGGTGATTGTAATTACAAAAAAAGAAGTGGCTATTGTTACCACAAAATTCCCACACGAGAGCATGATATTGATAACTAGGTTTGAACATTTGCAATTGTTCTGAAAACAGATGACCTTTCATGGTAACTATAGCAACTGCTAAAAATACAATTACAGTATATATAATATATATATATATTAAAAAAATCTGACATTTTTTGTGTGGCTTAAACTTGTATGCTTGTTGAGAGTTTCTCGTTGGACCTGTATCTATGACCGCCTCATTATGCTTCTGTGTCAGTTCGTAATTACTCAGTGTGGTAGTACCCAATTTGTGTTATACGGTATGTACTTAAATTGTTTAAAAATCATATGTTTTACATGTATAACTTTAGAAGAGCATTTATTCAGCAGTCAAATGTATTTTGTGTCACTTGAATTAATACTGTTAGAATCATAAGTTGAAAAAGGAAAAGTTCTTTAAATCACAAATAAGAAATTGCATGCTATGTGTTGCCAAGTATGAGGTACTTTAAGTATAAAGTGTTACAAATCAATCGTGTTTCTAATACTGCATGACTTTATGTTCTTGACAATTTTTCAGTGGTTTTCATGGCTGCCCAAGATCTCAATGAAGAATCAGATGTCAGTAAAGACAACCGAACACAGTGAGTTGATTGTTTCTTAAATTATTGCTATAGTTCAGGGGTCACCAACTGGCGGGCCGCATGCTGATTATGTGCGGCCCGCGGAAGGTATCAGCGCACAAGTATAACCAAAAATACTTTTCTTGAAGAGTTAAACAGCAGGAAGGCAAAAAATACTTTCTGGGAAGCATATTTTCGCTTTGCATACGATTCCACCAACCGACCAATCAAATTGTAGTTCTAGGTAGGGGTCGTTTAAAGTTATTCCAATACGATGTCCATTGTCCAGTCACACTATTCCAGTGGTTGCTTTAAACGTCTGTTTACGAATTTCGAAAATGTCTGTGAGCAAAGGGTTGCTTATTTTAAGTTTGTAAACGTCCTGTAAACACTAGTGTGCGTTTCACCGTTATTGGGTTTCACGAGCAGTGCTCCTTTATGCAAGTTTTTGTTGGCAAAATAGGTCGGTGTGCCAACTTAATTTATAATAAATTGGAATAATATTATATATAAATTTAAAGACTTTTTCTGGTATTATGAAAATATTTAGCTTAGAACTGCAAAATGTTGTTAATCAACAATTCTTGCCATGCTTATAAGCACCGCAAGTGACATTTGTCTAATAATCAAGGAAAGACGGTTTTATAGACTCTCACAAAAAGGATGAAAAACCAACTCATTGCTTTTTTAGAGGGAACACTGCTCATGAGTTACGATAGAAACGTTTTTTGGTGATTTCCACAAGCGTTTGTTTTATGGTGCCTGATTTCTTTCTCCCTGTTATTGGAGCCTATTTTTCGCTGATATGTTTGCAGCAGGTCACTATTGTTGCCTGTATTGCCATGTGTCAAACATTTCTATGTTTACTGAAACTGTCAATGGCAAGATATCTTTTGTGAAGCGAAGTGACAACACCACTCTTGCTTGGCGATGAATATTCTGATGAAACCGCTCGCCTGGCTATTAGTGCGCAAAACAAGTGGCCTCGTTTATTAGGCAATGTTAAAGAAGTCAAAAGTGTTGTTAAAGGAGCTTGGCCTGACAGTAGCATTGTTCGACTAATTTTGTTGCTGCGGTATTCTAAGATAAATATTAACAATATGTATTATAACGCTGGACACTGGGTACAAAATGCGTTCTTTTCTAGCATAAGAGTCAACCTACCTAAAATTTTATTACTGCGGCCCGCCACAGCTTTCCTAAGTGCCAAAGTGGCCCGCATGCAAAAAAGGTTGGTGACCCCTGCTCTAGTTGATTTCATAGGTAGGTGTCAATTGTTGGTTATTAGAGATACCACCCCTCGGAGACAAAAAATGCACTGAGTGAGATCTGAGTCATCAGGACCCCCATGATCTTTGGGACCCAAGTGATTGCTACCTCCTCAATCTAGGCAGATAGATCGAGGAAGCCAGGTGGGTAGAAGGCCCAACCCTGGTATGCAAATTTTATGCTGATAATTTTCCAGTTGGCTCCGTCTAAGCCAGAGGTGCCCAAAGTTTTTTAGGCCGCATTTCTCTATTTGCAAATCTTGGCAGGCTGCTTTAAATTTTTCACTCACTCTTGTCTTTGAAAATCGGCTTAAATGTAAATTGATTTTCCTGTACAAATTTTTCCAAGTCTAAAAAGATATTTTTAGCCAGAAACGGTATTTATTTTGTAAAACTTAGTTTGAAGAGAATAAACAAAATCAACCACCACACAACCTGCAACTGCTAAAATTTTTCGACTGGCAACATTTTTAAAAATTTTTGCTTTGTGTATTTTACTTTATCTTGTGCGGATTACTCACCACGGAGCAACACGGAACCGAAGTTTAACCTGTACTGTACGGAGGAATGATAGCAAAATGAAGGCGTTATAACACGTAAAAATAGTGAAATTTGTTCTCCCCGCATAATCAAACTAGTTTAGCTTTGTCCCCATGTGGTGCGATTAAGCGAGGTTGACTGGACTGTATGTGCAGCAATTCCAACCGCCTTACAAATGATATGATTTTGCCCAACAGAATGATTACAAACTAAAAGTATACTTGTGTGCGTTACTTTGACTTTTTTGTTTTGCACAGGCTAAAAAATACCTTTATTCTATATTGGGCTACCAGTTTTGAAATATATGCTGCTTCAACTACAAAAAAGTCCGGCAAATCTGTCCACAATGCTAAGTTTTCTTTATCATATGCTATAACCTAAGTAGAATATGATCCCAGAGGGGGGCCGCAGATATTATTCTTGCGGGCCGCACTTTGAGCACCCCTGGTCTAAGCGGTAAACACACTTTCCGGTGTGTTTAGTGTGAAAAGCAAACAACTAAGAAATTTTAAATGTATTTATCTGAATCCTTTCTAACTTGCAGATTGTTAAAATTGAGCCGAAATTATCGGTCGATACTACGGTCTTGTTTTCTTGAGCTTCGTCACATGTTTGGAGGTAGGTGACTAGCTGTCTGCTACATTATATAGCTCTATTTATGTTAAAAAGTTCTCCAAACAACACATTGATTGAATTGAATATGTGTAACAAAGTGTATCAATTGCATGTATTTCACTCGAATTGACGAGTTGATTGGTGGTTGTACAAAACTTGAAAATTGCAAGTAAAAAGTTACACATAGCACGAAGCTGTCGGTTTTCGTCTTCTCTCTTTAGGATAGAACGTCAGAATAATATATTTTATTCTGACTTTAGCTCCAGCAGAGAGTCAGATGAAAACCCACATCTTCGTGCTATGTGCAGCTTTCTACTCGCAATTTTCACTCAAATTGTGGGAAAACAATATTGTAAGTACCGGTAATGGGCTTCCTTCAGCTTCATCCCATGAGTTATCACGTTCATCTGACAACCACAGTCACACGTCGTATACCAATTAAAAATATATCACATTGCATCGATTTCTTAGTCAAAACACGAAACTCAAGGCCGTGCATGGTGTGCAAGAACGATAAAGAACATAGTGGTTTAAATTATTGCACACAACGCAACATCACCTTGGCTATTGAAGTAAAGTTGGCGATCAAATGTTTGACTGAATATTGTGCATCAGTCTTGCTCGGTGCCATGTATTGTTCTCCTGTGGATCACGATATACTGCGATTTATATTCATTGCATTCAAACACATAAATATCGGACGTCGAGATTTTATGTCTTCAACGAGTAATTTCGACTGCTTTATTATCTTCAATTTCCTGCTGGTAAAATATTTTATTATTTTTGTTGTTGTTATTTTTAGAAAGCGACGAAGAAGAACTAGAGGACCAAGTATGTTGTTTAGTATTAATTTATTTAATTGGGTAATAAACGTAAAACAGTAGATATCGCAGCAAATCTGTCTGGATAGGCACAAGTAATTGTGGTCGATGTTGAGGACGCCAAGCGGAGTCGGTAGTTTGTCTCTATTTTGATGTCTATTGATGTTTCACCCAATCAAACGCACGAATGTTTTCTTTATAAACTTCACAGAGAATAAGGTGAGTGGCTTGCACGAATGAGAAGCTTGACAATCAAAGGAAAATAGACTTTTGAGTCGAAAATATGGTTTGGTCTTAGTGCTTTTCAACCAAGTAAGGGAGCGGCTTTTTACTACAAAGTAGTTGTAGTAAATTGTTGGGTTACGCAGCGCCAAACCGCCCTGATGACGTCACCAAAAATTGGTACATTCAAATTAAAAAGCAAGTGTCATTTCGATTCTTCTTTCGTATGAGTCAACTTTTTTAAAGTTTTGAATAGGTGGTGAAAAGCCAGGTTAGGGTAGCTACATCTAGTTTTACTACTATGCAACCAACCCGTTTAGTATTCTACAACATAAGAATCACATCATGAAACATCGCATTGTGCATTGAAGAATTAATCTGCAACTGATTCGTTTGCTGAACGTGCGTTCGGTACGGTCCTTTCTAAAATAACCTTCCTACAGAAATTTTGGTCCAAAGATACGTTTGGGTTGGACGTAGCTGAACTAAACAATGTCTTGTTTGATGTTACAGATGCGACTTTATAGCATGATGGAGTTGATTTGGAGTTTGTGTGAAATTCTTTTCATAGAGAACCTTCCAGGTATATTTATTCATGATATCTTGGCAAGTTGTTACTTTGTCTGCTAAACTAACCAGACCTCGAAATTCACGGCGGACAGGCGGTCATGTCCGCCGTCACAGCATGTGATGTCCGCGGAAAGTACCATCTAGATCGGTCATATTTGTCCGCCGAGAAATACTACAATACAGGAACTAGCAATACAAATCGTCATTGCATAGCACGAACAATTGTTGCGAGAATATAATTTCCCGCGCATTCTAGCGCGCATCTAAAAAATGAAAATAATGTAGTGTATGATATCCTTAGCTTCCATTCAAGCAGGAAAACTTTCGATTTTTACGTTGCTTCAACGATTGATGACATCGAATCAGGGTAACAAAGGTGAATTCTTCGCTAAGAATCGATGGGAGTACGGTTTTTCTACAGCAATCACGCGCAACTAAGTTCAAGTCTTACGTCACAATGTCTGGCCTTGATCTCCGAGTAATATTGATAAGGCAAGGTTGGTTACAAAATTTGATTTCAGTAAGATGTAGCAAAATTTGTTAAGTTTTGGTATTGCAGTAAGAAAGAAAAGGTCCAGGGAAAATTCACTTTCGCTCACATGACACGCAAATATAAACCTAAAGAAATAATCCTAGTGAAACTTTGCACAGCAGAAAATAGTAGCGTTGCCGTTAATGTAGAAGTTTTCCGACTCGTGCCCAGAGCATTGTGACGCAAGAAGCTACACGACCTCGTTCGGTGGAAGTTATTCAGATATGCGGCATATTAAGCAGCTACATGGCGCTTTGACTCTTCAAGCGCACGTCGTTGGTCTTCTCAAATGGCGAAGAATTATCAAGATAAAGTGATTAAGCATGACGATCGACGCTAAAACTCGTGTGTCCGCCGTGAGACTTAATTTGTCCGCCGAGATAGCTGCTCAGACCGGACACGTTTGTCCGCCGTCAACAAAAACGAATTTCGAGGCCTGCTAACTAAAGTATAAAACACTTCATTCTGCTCCTCGACAACAACCATGCAAATGTTAGAGTTAGACGATTATGTATCTTTACCACTGAGATCGCCATGTGCCGTCTATTTGAAGTTTTGTGTTGGCAAGACTGTGTGTCGTTAATATTTTAAACAGATAACCGTGAAAAATAAGTTGCCGCAAAATCGAATGCTAAATTCACAATGTGAATATGTAGATGTTGTTATGTTCGTAATGTGTAATTGAAACGTTTCGCAAAATTAATTCCGCTTTGTTCAGGGCATGTGAGGATATTACTACCTCTACGTCATGAGGACGATGCGCATCCCACAATTGCACATGTTTATAAGCATAACCTCGTGTGTGCTATACAGGACTTGAAATAACATAATATTTTTTTATTCTGAAAACCTTGTTTTGACACTCAGGAGGGATGACTTCATTTTACTGACAAGTATTTAATGGCGTGTCTTGGTCTGTGTAGTACCTTTAATCTTGTGCGTTAAGAAGAAATAGCAACTTTTTCACTTTCGATTTCATTTTCACAATTATGTGTTAAAATATGAAATGTGATTACAGACGGTGTCGTTCTCCTGCAGTTGGTTGAATGGTGCAAATGGCACTTCCCCGTTGCTGACGAGTTAATCACCGAATGTATGGACGAGGCTACAGAGATGTCTCCCTGCCAGCACCCTAAGTACTGGACCGCGATCTATGCACTCGTCCTGCAGGTTGGGTTTCGTTCGTTGCGCGCATATTTCAGCGCATGTTTCTTCTTGTGAAAGCGCAAAACTTTTTGAAATTATGATTTTCTGCATTTCGTAAATGCAGACGAAAAAAATATAAAACACCAATATAATTGCACAACTTGATAAATCCAACGTTACATTTGTGGTTAGACTTGGACCATTTTACATTTTTTTAAAAGTAACTATCGATTACATCGAGTTCAATAGCGGGGTCGATGATGAAAATATCCTCTAAGTCTAATGCCTCATTAGTCATTATATTACCGTAATTCATTTATGACTTTATCTTTAAAATGAGCCTCGTTTCTAACTCATTTGAGTGTGCTTCCTTAACTCGCAATTTACATGGGATTATGCTGCCTTGGCGATGCTGTAATCAACTGATTCATTTGTCATTTCATCCAGGGCCGGGTTTCCGATGCGCGCAATATGCTTAAGCTCCATCCTTCTTATCAAACTCAAACTTACGACGTAGGTAACTTTCTTCACTTCATTTATTTGTTGTCGTTGTTTTTACTTTCTCATTCACCGGATTAAAAGTGGACTACTACTACACTACTACTACTACTACTTTCAGCAAGAAAATAATTGTCCTAATGAAGTTCGATCTAAAAAACACTCTCGTTTAAAATCAGCAGGTGTTTTGGCTTTTATTGATCTGATTAACCATGGACTTGTACTATGTATATAACCTTAAAGTTTATTTCAGGCTTTTTCAAGCATTGATGAGTTGCTCCGAAAAATGCCTTTGTTTCAAGTAAGTTGTTATTACTATTTTTGGTAAATGGAAATGGAATAATATTAGACATTGTTGTCTTGACTCGATGGTTAGATTATATGGCACTGAATGGACTCATCCTAAGGTGCCTACAACGTTAAAGTATTAAACCGGTTGGGAGTCACGTTTATTTCCGACCTTTTACCTACAATACATACTACATACATAGCCTAGTGGTGATAGCCCTCGTACCACGCCCGGAAGAATACTAGTTCGACTATGTTCAGGAGCATGTGACTGTGTCTTTGGCAAGATATTTAATGACACATCTGAAAGTGGACCAAAAGATTCGCTTTATTACTCACCCGTCCGCTTAGTCTAAATTTTCGGTACCCGGTCAATTGGTCGAAAGACAATTGGTCGACAGTCATTTGGTCGACAGACATTTGGTCGACAGGACGTTTGGTCGACAGACATTTGGTCGACAGACATTTGGTCGACAAAACATTTGGTCGACAGGACGTTTGGTCGACAGACATTTGGTTGACAAGATATTTCGTCAACAGGACATTTGGTCGACAGAACGATTCATTTTAGGGTTAGGGTTAACTTACCGTAACCCTAACTCTAACCCAAATGTCCTGTCGACCAAATGTCTTGTCGACCAAACGTCTTGTCAACCAAATGTCTTGTCGACCAAATGACTTGTCGACCAAATGTCCTGTCGACCAAATGTCTGTCGACCAATTGTCTGTCGACCAAACGTCCTGACAACCAAATGTCTGTCAACCAAATGACTGTCGACCAAATGTCTTTCGACCAATCGACCGGCCACCAAATTTTCCACCACCGGCGTACCCTGGATACGACGAAAAAAATTGTGATATACGGCTAGCCTATACTGGTAATACGCTAACAACAAAAACCCAAAAAAAGCTTGAAGCTGCAGAAATGTGGTTTTACCGAAGAATTCTTAAAATTCCATGGACAGCTTTTCGAACCAACAGAGCAGTTCTCCAACAGATGGGCCAGGAGCAGCAGATAATGAGATCTATAGAAATGCGGCAACTGAAGTTCTTGGGTCACAGCATAAGGAAAGGCGAACTTGAAGATTTATCTTTAAGTGGAAAAATAATAGAAAAACGATCAAGAGGAGCTCAAAGATTCACATTTTTGCACAATTTTCAACCACAAATCAAAAACCCTACTAAAATTTGGCAAGACGCACGAGATCGAGCAAACTGGAACATCATTGTACATCGAGAGCTGTATCAGCCATGATACCTACAGAGAGAGAGATACTGGTAATACCATTACATTGTACACTATGCAATATGCATAGCTTCATTGTTTGTTGGATAACGAGGTAAAAAACTAAAAGCCATCTTAATTGTTGCATTTGATTGCAACCTCCTCTTCATTTACGCTCGTCATCTGAACATATCTACAGGAGGAAGAATATATTTGTGTTTCCGTTTGTAGTAAGTTGGTTTTCTGTGACGTTCTCTTTTCATTCCTTCGCTTGTGCAGCTTGAGAAGTAGCTATTTTGCCTGACACAGCTGCTGCTGTAGCCAATCGGAACTTGAGTGACTATTTGGTCACCAATCATTATTTGGTTCGGCTTTTCGTCTAAAAAAATATGTGAAAGGTGTGATCTTATTAAAGAGAAAGTCTAAGAATACCAACAACTATATGTGGTAGATGAATTTGCGCTGCCGCACGTGCATTTTTCCCTGTTTGATTTGAGAAGAGCGGGATTGTGCCTCACAGAATGGATAGTTTGTCGTTTGTTTTTGTTAGCTTAATCTTAATATCGTATTTTGTCGTATCAAAGGTTCTTAGAGGAATGATTGCAAAATTCCCTCTTACACAGTACGCACGTCGCACAACTCAATGATATGGATGTCTGATAAAAACATTTTAAGTTGCACTTTTCCGTCTAGATATAGAATTTAGAAAACAGTTATAACAATAAAGCAAAACCATACTTTCAAATTGTTTCACTTGTTTGACTACAGTATTATGGCATTTATAGGATCGTTTAGTAATAGAATTGTTTAGCATTTGGCAGCCTTCAACTAAAGCAACCCCAAGACGTTGAATGATAACGAACTTGTACGGACGGACGATACCTTGAAGCTTTGTAGATGAGAAGGTCTCGTCAGATGTGACGGATTTCATGTCTTCGCTCACTCGCAATTTAATTTCTTTCTTTGAAGCTGTTATTTCATAGAACTGCGTTAGCCTTACATTTACAAACACACTGATACGAAACTGTGTATATATTTTTAATAGCCTGCCGTATACCATGTTTTGATCTAGTAATGTTTTTTACCCTTTTTTGAATTTTTGTTGCTTTTTCTCCGTGTTGTCCCTCCCAGAAAGTTCTTTAAAAGTTTTGGTCGCTCTCCGATACGCATTCCGTACATAAAGTAATATGAAGGTGTTGTTTCTTCCTGGTCAAACAGAAATATTTTTTGTTACATCTGTCAACACTTTGTGATTTATTGCATTAACTTAACACAGATTAGTTTTATCCTAGAATATTTGAATTTATAACATTTAAAGGCCTATTAGTTGGTTGGCTCTAAAATGAACTCGATTTAAACCAGGTTAATTAATCTGGTTGTGAGAAAACACCGAGAAGTCTGAGATGCCTCTGACTCTTCACAGCATCTCGTGGGGCAAATTTGTAATAGTAGCTACCTTAGATTTTCGCAAAACAGGGGGAATGGAAGAATAAAGAAATTAAAATCATCTGTTTTAGCAAAACTCTGAATTTGAATAGCAAGCTTCCTCCAAAGTAGCGAAGTTTGTAAACTAATAAACTTGCGAGGCACGACATGAGTGAGCTGGTAGATGGAATCCAATACAAACCCCAATCACTGTGAACCGCCACCTGAGTGGACTTGCACTAAGTGGTCGTGCTTGAACGTCGTGGACTCTGCTTGTATGATAAAGTGGATTGAAAACGTACCAGCGTCAAACTGTCTGGCTGTGAAACACAATCACGTGAAATAGTTCCGGCGGTAAAACTGCTGTACCACCCAAGTCAAATTTGACAATCGTAGTTACCTCTTCATCACTTTGTGCTTCAATAAGTTTGTTGTATTTTTCCAAGTCAGCGTTTCCGCTTGTTTTGTGAAGATCTAGAAGCCATTGCTGCATGTTTTCCCATTCGCGGCTTTGCTGATTGGAAACCCTGGAAAAAAACGACAATTTATGCTAGATCTATTGGCGGATATTTTCTTATTGCGGTACCGGATATAGGACAAATAATGGCTAAATTTCTCAATTATTGTAATCGTGCGTACGGTGTACACGGCAAGAGTTTCAACTGAATATGTTGGTCTTAGGTTAGGCATCTGAATGAACGTTGTGTGAGCAGCTAAAAATGAAAAACGTCTAATTGTCATGTTTTTTTGTTGCTCGCAAAGAGACACAACAAGGTCGTTCATTATATCAGTTGAAGCATGAGCCTTGTTAAGAATTATTTTTTCTTAAGCATTTTTAATTTTTTTTTATACTTTGACAATTGACATGATTGATTGATTGAATCTTTATCCTTGGACTGGGAAAGCTTCTTGCAGAGCTTAATCCTGGCAGTTTAGCATATTTGTAGAGGCTTTGAATCACTGACGCAGGCCCGGTCACCGAGATTGACAGAGTGGAGTTTTCGATGGTTGAAGTCTTTTTGCCGGAGAATTATTCCATCCCCATGAAAGCACAAACTATGACGATGCAAAATTGAACATTCCATTGTGTTGTTAGTTAGTACTTACACTTCCACATACACAAGATGAATCAATTTACTACAAAAACGATTGATTTTACCACAGAGTTGCTTTTTGAAGATTGCGCATATGCTTTTATTTGTGTCATAGAGTGAATCATGTCTCGGTAACTGTCCTATTGTCAAGGTTTATGGCACATTTGTTTTAAAACAGACTAACGTGTGTTTTGTTTCTTTTATTGTGCGTGTTGCTTTGTCCAATTTGTGAGCTTCCAAGGCGTTGAACTTAAGAGCATTTTGGTAGTACAAGGAGTCCAGCAGCGAGGGTGCACGTTTTCCTTCATTTTCTCGTCGCTTCATTTTGTGAATTGCAAACTTTTACAGAATGCTTTCGAAAACCTGCAGTCAACAATTAAACTAGCCAAGCTGCAAAGAGATGTAGTTTTTCCTTTTAGGCGTTTACTGGGTAGAAGCAGAGCTTTAAATGGGACCTTGTTGTTTGTTTAAAACCAATCTCGAAAATATATTTGAAATCAAAAAAAGCTTGTAAATAAAACTTTTTAAATGAATCAAATTGGAAAAAAGCACAAACTGGTCAATGCAGAAATTTATGAAATCAATGCCATCCAGAGCTAATCTCAGCCATGACTGTCTTATAAGATGGCCAATGGCCATGCCCCAACATGACGTGAAATCTGGTAGCAAGTTAATACCAGGTTAGGATTTACAAAAGAATCTGTGAAAAAATAGAGTGAAAATGGACATTTCTTTTTTTTTATCCAAATTAGATCACAAGCTTTTGCTCTGTCCATTGATGACTAGGCACATTATTCCGTCTCTGTAAAACACCACACTTTTTATACACTATTGACTTGAGCTGTTTTACTGTATAACAGTAATACCATTTATGTGATGCCACACCCACAGTGCAAACTATGCTTCTGGGCGTGTCGTGTATTAACTCATTCTCAGCAATTCTTGCAATTTCGTTTTAATCTAACTATCTGCTTTGAACTTCACTTTCGTATTCTCAACAACTTTTGCAAACTTCTTATTGTCCAACGGTATTGTGCATTATTAGCTTTTTTAGACCTTTTCGTCATTGGATGCTAAGAACCGCAGCCGTTTCATGC
Source organism: Aplidium turbinatum (assembly GCF_918807975.1). Lineage (NCBI taxonomy): Eukaryota > Metazoa > Chordata > Ascidiacea > Aplousobranchia > Polyclinidae > Aplidium > Aplidium turbinatum. The sequence continues at coordinate 20,943,598 of NC_137476.1, read as the reverse complement.
TGTAGCTGGTACCTCTCGACTTGTACAGGATACTTTATTACTTAAATACAGTTTGTCACTGCTTTCACATACAAATCACGGCACCAACCTTCAAAGCACAGGCGAGCTTATACGCCACCAGATTCCCTGCGTGTACAAAAACAAGCACAAATGTTTTCAATTTGAACAATAAGATCTTTTGTTGGCTTTGAAATTTGATATTTATGGATGCTTTACTGTCCCGCTTTAAAGGGCCTTTGTTCTGTTGCGATTTAACGCTGTCATTCGTCAGTCTTGGATATAACATACTAGGCGTTATAACAAGTTACCACATGGTATGCAGACCTGCATTTGTTTTGCGAAATGCTATATTGGAAAGCTTCCACTGGCAACATCGGTTGAATGTGGCAATGTATACTTTGTTGGGTACAAATTTTCAATTTTTTATTATTATCACTTTAATAGTAAACTGTTGCAAGACGTAAATTCAACACCATTAAGCTGACAGTTACCTCAGTACACGGTACACGCCAGTTTTTCAATGTTTTTTTTATATAAACATTTTTTAGAAACGAATTCAAATATACATTCTGTTGTTAAGAATAATTAAGAGACGAAATCTTATCATTATGAGCAAATAATGTTTCATCATGCGTCTGTTATTTTTAATCTTATTAATCAGCATATACAGCATGTTAAATAGGTAGAACAAACTGTAACATTACTACGAGATGCTGTTTCTACGAAATAAAGAATTTTTAGCACTTGTTAGCTTTTACCATGCAATGCTTTTCGTAGCACCAGGAAGGTCAATCATTGAACGAATTTGAAATGAAGTGGCGGCATTGGCATGACGAGAGCGTCAAACGACTCAATGATGGAGACTTTGACACAAAACCAGAATTAAAGACTGTTTGCAAGGTAAGTCATCGGATTGCATGCAATTCCAGCAATGCTCTCCAACCGACTTGTTGCCTGAAACGTGTTGTCTCTTTTGCGGAAGTTGCTTGTGCTGCTGTAATTTGCCTCAAACATACTTGTGATGGAAAAACAAGAATGTTCACTTGACAAGTCAATGGTTAACGGTAATAATGCATGAGTTCACTTTTTATTGCAACAAACCTTAAATTACCGTATGACTCACATGTCTTGACCATAAGTTTTCCACGAGATAAAACACAGTTTCAATTGGCTGAGCGGGCAGTGCAATGTCACGACCCCTTGTTCGACCATGCAAACAGTAAACAGCTGTTCCAATTGACTCGGTCTATGGGCAAATGTGTAGCTTAGTGTTTTTGTTTCGGACTCTACGGTCCTGTTTATAATGCTACTTAAATTATATTGCGTTGGATATTTGGATTTTCAACATCAGCGAGTGGAACGACCCAGAACCTCCCAACTGTCTCTAAACGTTTAAAACACGATAAAGTTTATCTCGATAAAAATATTTTATGGTGAAAAAACTGTACTTGATGGTATGCTTCATCTACCAAAAAAGTTTATGCAAAAACCTGACAAAACAAGGTGTTTTTGTAAAAAGCGGACTTTTTCTATCAACAAACGTTTGTAGGCTACCGGTACTATATGCTCAACCAAGCAGCTGCCTTTGTCGTTATATCATGAGCAGAGATGGGCGTGATCTTGATCTTGAAGATCACTTTTTTTTTTGGTGATCTTGATCTAAGATCACTTTTTTTGTGTGATCTTGATCTTGAAGAACAATAAGATCAAGATCACTTTAAAATTGAAGTTTACTTACTAGATAGAGGCATTTTTTTAGAACTCGTACTGTTAACATTAAGCCACTGTTAATATGATATGTGTCCAACAAAAGACGATTTGAAGTCTCCATCTAATCTGGTCAGTGTTGCCATTTCAAAATTGAAAAAGTTTCCTGTGTTGGTCATAGTAAAGAAGTCAACTTCCGTGTACTTTATGTTGACGTATAATAAAAAATGAGTTAACTTTGTTCACAATTTCCATGTGTGAATTTTAAAGAAATGTTTGCTTTCTTTGACTCAATTTTATATGTTTCAAAAGTTTAGAATGGCGGTGTTAAAAAATCTGGACTCTAGCCGACTTTGGTCATGTACAGTGGTTTATTGCTGCAAATCAACCAGACCAACACTTGTATCTGAGACCTGAGTATGGAGCGGTACCGTATGTCTGACCGCAAACCTCTGAACTTTTTTGATAGCAGACAACAGTATCAAGGTTGCCAGATGGGTAAATGGTTCAATAAACATTGACATAATACAGTGAAAGTTAAAATTACTTAGTAACACGAATAAAAACTCCCACATGAACCAGACAAAAATTTGGTAAAAGATGATGCAGTTCAAAGTTTATTAAAACTAATTGCAAATTTTGCAACTTTTTCAGTACTACTGTAATTAACCTCGGCCTTGGGTGTGACGTTGCGGTTCTACGCAAACTACGTCAGCAATTGATAGGCCTAATAGCAACAGTCACTAACTTATTACAATTCTTAGGCCAGTGATCGAGTAGTTAAAAGTAAAAGTTAGCAATAGCCACTAAATACCTTTACCCAGGTTGCTTATAGTAATTATTTTTTGCAACATCATTGATCAAAAACTTCATTTTTTTTTCAAGTACACAAAAAGTGATCTTGATCTTCAAGATCACGATCTTGATCTTCAAGATCACATAGTTTGGTGATCTTGATCTTCAAGATCACCTATTCTTGGTGATCTTGATCTTCAAGATCACCAATACTGGTGATCTTGCCCATTTCTGATTATGAGGAATGCTGCTATATGTCGAATTTCATTTTCTAGATTCTATGCGGCGACGAAGTGATTGTAGAAGAGCTAGCGGACTTGTGCGGGTCGTGGTATCAGATGCTGGTTTCTTATCTTTTTTACAAAAACCCTGCTATCAGCGTTTTTGATCTCCACTACCACACCAAGGTGACGCATTTGCAGATTAAAAGAAAATGTTTGATGATTCGATAAACCTACGACTTTATTTCGGGAAGCCAACTGAGCTGTGCTTTTAGAAATGCACTGAAAATGTGGGTATTGTAAAGCTCTTGAGAAAATATTCGCATATAGAACAGGATACAGCGATGCATGGAAACAAAAAATATCGTCTTATCGAGATGCTCAATTTCCAATACGCAGCTAATGTTATACAAGCTCAGATGTCAATGTTGTGGAAGATGGTTCACAACGTGCGATGTGCATCCATTTGTTCAAGCGGAATCTTCTAATTCCGCATGATTCATTTGCATCAGCTCGTTAAGCGAAGTTAAGTGTAAGTTTTACGTTCTGCCACCATCGTGACATTACTATTTCCGCACAGGCATGTATCGACATCTTTGGTGGAATGACTGAACTTGGTTCTTTGGATAATATTCTTCTTGCTGCGTTTAAGTTTGACGTCTCTCAGGTTGGTCGGATGTTCAATATTTTCGTTATTTTATTTCCATAATTTCGTCTTCGTTGACTTGAATGTGAACTGAATTCACTGTTAATCTGTCAGGTGATCAGAGAATGCTGCTCCAATTTAAGTAGTTGGTGGCTCCCTGCCCACCTTGCTGACCTCCTCCATTCCATCGGCCTGCTTACCCCTTCTGCATCCGAGTGAGTAGTATGATTCATACAACCACCTTAATATTTCTAAGCGTTACTTTTTGACCAGGATAGTTTGCTTTTTTCTTTCACCTTGTTCCAACAGTTGCATTATTAAACTAACTGCTTTATTGAGGGAAATCATTTGAAAATGCGATGTGATGCCATTAAATAATAAAAACACATCGTGTAACTTATTTCTGACTGGAAAATTGATCTTTTTTTACACTGAGCTAACGTCTATAGATGTTGAATCAATGTTATGAGAACTAGTTTTGCTCTGTGTTCAACATAGCCGTCAACTCACTGCTAGTAAGCCACTTTTGTTTTCATCACATTCAGGAGTGTGGGTGACTTGCGGCAACATCTCATAGTTGAGTATGCCAACAGTCTAGCTAGTGAAGACTGCTTTTGGTCTGTGGTGGCTGGCTACCTGGCTCATTGCGGGCCCCTCCAAGGCCACTACCTTCCCTTGTTCGTTCGCCGCATTCCACTGTCGTCAGAGAGAAAAGCAACAAAAGTGTTGAAACTATGCGGGAAACACGGGTTGACTGATGAAGGTGGGTATTCTCTAACACTTGGAACTTCTGCATTTCTCGCCGACACAGTCTACAAGTGTCACTTACTACTCATCTACGTATGCAAAGAATTATTGTTGATGTGTCTTTTGCTACACTTGTTGTTTAAATTTGATTGTTTCAAAGCAAGTTTGAGGCATTATGTTTTTGCAGCACAGAGCATTTGTCGACAAATGGCAAGAAAGGCTTTGCAATACAATCGCTTGGGAACAGCATTGTCTTGGTCTATCAAAGCCAATGTAAGTAATGCTAAGGCTATTTGAAATCGTGGATTGATCGTGTGTTGCGTGGAATACACAGCGAGCAATATTTATCCTTTTTTTATTGATTCAACGAGTGTGAAATCAATGCAAAATGACCAATTCTGCTAGCTGGATAATGTAATTCTTGGCAAAGAAAGCTTTTTGTATTCTTTGCAAAAAAAGTACCTAATCAAAGTTCATGTCACCTTTACGGTAGCCTATTATTACAATCACATTTGATAAGCAATATTGATATTGTATTAGGTTATGTTTCAGTTTCCAATTTATAATCATACCTTCTTTGCCTATTCCCCCTCCCCGTCTTATCTTTATGAGCTGTATTTTAGTTAGCTCTTGTGGTATGCCTTAAGAGTATCCAGCTTTGCCCTGCAAATAAGTTCGCACAAATCTTATGTTGTTAACATGCTGTTCCAGGATTCTTCGTTTGTTGTCCACATTGCTGACAAGATGTTGAACGATTACGCCAAGACCGGTTCCTTCCCCAACATCGATGTCGTCGACCACCTTGGTGCTTCGGTGCTTGTGTCGGAACGCCTGACGTTTTTGGGTAGTCGATGTAAAACTAATTAATTGTAGTTACAATGAACACTGTCGCTATAATTTGATCTGCTTTTTGTTTGTTTCAGCAGCTTCGTTATGAGCCATCTGTACAATTATACATGTTTTCATATCATGGAGCTTTCCGTACAGTCATGCACAGAAACATGTGATAATACTGGTCTACAAGAATTTTTTACAGGACAAACTAACAATCATTTCTAAGTAAAATTAGTATTGTTTTTGGAAGCTTAAGTTGTACAAGATAGCTTTTAAGTTGCTGTATGTTTATTATAAGCATAGCTCGCAAGAGCTATTGCAACAAGTATGAGCACCAGACCAAGTAGCTCCAGACGAGGTTGATTGAGCATCCAACCAAATTTTTGCTTTATATACAGAGAGTAGACCTTCACTTTACATTCTAATTCTGTGAAGCTGTCCACCAGGGACAAGTTTGCCTGCAAGCAGTACGTTGATATGAAGTTGATTATCAAAACAAAAGCCACACTTTGCATATTGCAGTAGATGTAGTAACACAGAGCTTTTGTTGTGGCGTGACGGTAAAAGAAAGGCAATGCTTTTTGCTCGGTCAATGGTATGGTATGAGCAAACTACTATAGGAATATATAGTGGCTTTTGTACGACAAAAATATAAAAATTTTAAGCAGAAAGAAATCTAAAGTTTAATATCCATCCTTTTAACTCTTTATCTCCTACCATGGTTCTGAGATAGCTATTGGGCTTCTTCCATCTAGAAAGGAAAAGTTCTTATTGGTTGATACTTGATAGACCTGCGTGTTTCTTACAATGCTGTAAACGTTTGGCCACCAAACGAAAATCCTAGAATCGGGAGGAAGCATCCATGTCCAATTTAGCCTACCAGAAATAGTATACCTACCTTCGAGTTGTATTGAGGTTAGCTATTGAATTTAGCTATGGATTCAGATGGAAATGGGTTTGTTTATTTGAAAGAAAACTTTACTGTTAGCAAAACTGATGCCAAACTTTTTTTTTTTTTTATTGGACCATGAATCGAGCACCTTTTGATTAACGATGGCTTCAAAGAATCGTTAAGCTTCCCAATCCCATGCCAGAAGGATAGGTTGGATTAAAAGCAGTAGTTGACAATCTTTTTGAAAAATTCAAGCATGAGCAGTTTAGAGACATTGTTGAGAACATATTGAAAGCATTGTTGCTTGTTAACATTCGTGTTGACTTTTTATCATTGTGTTTGGCTTTCGAATTTTTGTTGTACGCTGATCCAACTAAATCTGGTGCTTGGCATCCCTTGATTGAGTTGTCGTCTGTCAAACACCTCGAGTTGTCGGTTATATGTAATACCATTAACTTTTCAGCTAAATATCGCGACTTTCACAAGCTCTACGCAAACGAAGATTTCAAATCGGCTGCTGCGTTGCTGCTCAACCTTCTCGTACACGGGAAAGCCCCTTCACAGTAAGCCGTTATGCCATGTTTGGCTGATTGTAACACATTTCTCCTCGCACTTACAGCGTATTCAACCGGCCTGTTCTGCTTCTTTAGATTCTAAATCATTTAACTGCTTAAATTAAGCCCGATCCCTCAATTTAAACGTTTTTATTCAAGTATTGCTCCCCGGCAATTAAACAATTTTACATTTTCATCCTCATGCTTTTACTTTTTTCTTTTCAGTTTCTGGTTGTCCCTCCTAATGGATTCTCTCCCACTCCTGGAGAAAGACGAGCTCTATTATGACGCTGACGCAGCGTGTGGTCTTCTCAACCGCCTCAATGCTCTTTATAGAAACAAAGAGGTAGACAATAATTTTAGGCTACTTGTACCTTTTGTGATGTTACTCCAATTTCCATGTCAGCCCAACTCCGGTAAATTGTGCGCTTTTGCAATCAAGGCAACACTTCTTGAACTGTTGGTAATGATGTGATTTCGTGCAGGTGCAGCAGCTAGACAAGGAAACCAAGAAGGGTTTTAATTTGTAACTTAAACCTTCCAGTCTTGTTTTCCTTTTTCCACTTTTTGGTTAGACTCAATCAAAAGTGAAAAATTTCCTGATTTGACTTTGACGATTTATCAATCTACTTCTTTGCAGGCGTTCGTCGACCTGACAGAGGCGGAAAGGGAGAACAATAAAAAGAAGATGGAGCATCTGAGATTAGCTTTATCAAATTATTTGGCAAAAGCTATCGTCAGTTGATGTTGAAAACTTCGATTATGTCGATTATTTGCTGGTGAAAAACATGTGCCGGACACCAACCCCCTACATCAAACCAACATCTCACGACGTTGAAGTAACAGATAGACTTAAAATCTTGATAGCTAAGTTAGCATTTCCTCTCGAGGAAAGGATTGCGACATTCCTCGTCCCTAAATTTAAGCTGCAAGAACTAAGACGGTTTCTATGACATAAAAAAGACGGTGCCGCAGCCGGAGATTCGATATCCAACCCTCTACCCTGCCATTGATGTGGTGAAATGGTCGTATATTGATTTCGTGAACAGTTGAATACTGGAGACAAAAAGTAGGTCGTTTGAAGTCTCTGTGTTTAGTTACCGCGTTGTCTGGTCACTGTCCCAGTGTCCCATGTTCTTGTTCACCGCTCTGTCACTGCTTTGAATTGCCACGTTAAATCATTCAATTTGTTGCATTTTTTAAAATCGTCTCTTTTCTACTTTGTACGTGCATTTGAATGAATAAAGCACTCCACAGTTAAGAATTTAGTGCTTGTCAACCATTTTTGGAATAGTACATACTTTTACGTTTACTGCAAAACTTGTACACGCCTGTCCTTGCAATGCACAAAACTTATATAAACATACAAACACAACGCTTCATCAGCCATGTAATGCAAGCGTTGCTGTTGAATTTCGTCAGCCAATTGTGGAAAGCGAGGTAGTAGTCTTGTTTCGAGTGCCCCTCTCATAACCGTACCAGCATCCACAATTGAGTTTTTTTGGATTTAATTTCAACAAGAGCAGAAAATCCGTGCTTGCAAAGGTATGTCGTGAGCATGCGTATAACGATGGAAATCGCTTTTGACTGAAATTTCGGTAGGCTATTCAGGAATGTTGGAAAGAGACACTCAAAATTCAGTATAGTTTTGAAAGGTAGACACTTTAACAAGCAGATTTCTAATAAACCATTAACCAATCAGAAGCTACGCTGTTCATGACGTCATTAAGATTGCGTTTAGGAAAAACGCAAATTCTAGCTAAATTAAATCATCGCTTTGCCATCGGTTGACTTGGGGCAGAGGGTTAGGGCGGTGGTAGTCATTTATTGACGTGGGTTTGACTCCCACTTATGCTATAACCAGAGATGGGCAAGATCACCAGTATTGGTGATCTTGAAGATCAAGATCACCAAGAATAGGTGATCTTGAAGATCAAGATCACCAAACTATGTGATCTTGAAGATCAAGATCGTGATCTTGAAGATCAAGATCACTTTCAAGATCACTTTTTGTGTACTTGAAAAATATTGAAGTTTTTGATCAATGATGTTGCAAAAAATAATTACTATAAGCAACCTGGGTAAACGTATATAGTTGGTATTGCTAACTTTTACTTTTAACTACTCGATCGCTGGCCTAAGAATTGTAATAAGTTAGTGACTGTTGCTATTAGACCTATCAATTGTTGACGTAGTTTGCCTAGAATCGCAACGTCACACCCAAGGCCGAGGTTAATTACAGTAGTTCTGAAAAAGTCGCAAAATTTGCAATTAGTTTTATACTTTTTATTTATAACAAATAAATAAAAATAAACTTTGAACTGCATCATTTTTTACCAAATTTTAGTTTGGTTCATGTGGGAGTTTTTATTCGTGTTACTAAGTAGTTATAACTTTCACTGTATTATGTCAATGTTTATTGCACCATTTACCCATCTGGCAACCTTGATACTGTTGTCTGCTATCAAAAAAGTTCAGAGGTTTGCGGTCAGACAAACCGCTCCATACTCAGACCGTAAACAAGTCTTGGTCTGGTTGATTTGCTGCAATAAACCACTTTACATGACCAAAGTCGGCTAGAGTCCAGATTTTTTAACACCGCCATTCTAGACTTTTGAAATATCTAAAATTGGGTCAAAGAAAGAAAACATTTCTTTAAAATTCACACATGGAAATTGTGAACAAAGTTAAATCATTTTTTATTATACGTCAACATAAAGTACACGGAAGTTGACTTCTTTATTATGACCAACACAGAAAACTTTTTCAATTTTGAAATGGCAACACTGACCAGATTAGATGGAGGCTTTAAATCAGTGATTCCCAACCGCGGCTCTTAGAGCCGCATGCGGCTCCAAGCTAGCCTTCTTGCGGCTCTCATTGATCCCTGAAAATCCCACAAAAAATATAAAAAATCTAATTATAATAATTAGGGCGATTACTTGTTGATTTGTCAAAATTATTTACTAAGTCAAAATTGTTAACAAACTGCATTGTCGTGGTGTCGTAGAGGTTGCACTGTCAGTGAACTTTTCATCTTACACCTTGTAGCCTACTTTATAGGCCTACTGTTGTGAATGGCCCATTGTCGGCTTATTGTGAATCATAAACCATTAAGTGAAATAATTAGGTTGATATGGTGTGGTGCTCAACGCACCTCAAAACGTGTAAAATTTCTGGTAGGTCCTTTAAAACAGACTGAGAAAAGCAGTAAGTTATTGCCGCTATAAAACTGTGATAGGATAATCAGCAATTCGCTTAAGTTTTAGTATATTCAACCAAAAATTATGTCAGATCAGCCTTCAAAAAAAAGCACGTACTCTTCAGCAGGAGAATCGGGTCTTTCAAAGCGCTTGGGAAGAAAAATATTTTCAAATTGAGGTAGACAACAAAGCGCATTGCCTTCTATGTCCTGTGGTGATAAGTAGTGTAAAATCTTTTAACATTGAGAGGCAATACAAAACTCATTCTACAAAATATGATTGATACCAAGGAGAATCAAGGAAAAGAAAGTTGGAATCTCTTAAGTCGGCACGGAATAAGCAAACAAATATGTTCAAGGTTAGTAATAAATCTGAAGGAAAACGCAGCTTGCAGGTGGTGTTACAACACATTTCCCAACGCTATCTGACCATCGAACCAATGGATCATTTGAAGCATACAGGCTACAGCAGACTTACCAGTAACTTGATTGATGAGTTCAACCGCCGCATTAACGGAATGAATTTATTTTTGCCAATGGTGAACATGTTTGCAAATCCTATTGCAGTTAATGTGGCCACTGCTTCTGATAATTTTCAATTGGAGTTGCTAGACATGCAGTCAGATATCGAGCTCAAACAATTATTTCAAAGTGAAGACCTACTTAAATTTTGGAGTCGATCGAGTTCCAGAGGGAAAGTATCCCAACTTGAAAACCAATGCCCAGAAAAACGCCTCTGTATTTGCATCAACTTACGTATGTGAAGCACTTTTCAGGAAAATGATCAGAATCAAAAATAAATATCGCAATCGGTTGACCGATGACCACCTTAAGCAGCTACTGCATCCTCTGCATTTGCGCCTCGCTTTGACAAACTTGGCTCAAACCCAAGTTGGACATTAAATTGATTTGTGTTATTTTTCTTGTTATTGTTGCTATTCGTTGGTAGCTTTCATGCTTTAAAATTTTCGTTATAATTACTTGAATGTTTTCATGCGGCTCCATATGTACTCTGAAGTTTCAAATTCGGCTCCGACACCAAAAAAGGTTGGGAACCACTGCTTTAAATGGTCTTTTGTTGGACACATATCATATTAACAGTGACTTAATGTTAGTAGTTGCCACTAACTACTTTGTACAGTACGAGTTCTAAAAAAATGACTCTATCTAGTAAGTAAACTTCAATTTTAAAGTGATCTTGATCTTATTGTTCTTCAAGATCACTCAAAAAAAAGTGATCTTAGATCAAGATCACCAAAAAAAAAGTTATCTTGAAGATCAAGATCACGCCCATCTCTGGCTATAACTATTTTTTTCTGTAATGACCAAACAAGTTCAAAGTAATAATCAATTCTCTGGCTGAATTCTGGAATGGTCACGATTGGACTGACAACGCAGCATCTGATTGGTTCGTGGTTGGATTGGATATCTGCATGTTAAAGTGCCTACCGTTTTGAAATGCTTTAAACTCACCAAATCTGGTCGTAATTCAATAAGACCCCCTATTTCTTTACTGAATAAGTAGTCCAAGCCGAACTCTTCATTTCTAAATGGCTGCACGGTCCACAATAGAGCAGTGGTTCTCAACCTTATTGTCTTGGTGGACCCCTTTTGGTGTCTTCGAAGCGGTCGCGGACCCCTAAAAATTCCAATTTGAAATTTTGGTATATCGCGTTTCCTTATGGAGTCATATGTTACATAAGTTTCAAAGCAACACACTTAAAAGAATTTGCTGAATTTGCAACGCACTTGAAGATTGATGTGATTGACGAAATTATGTTATGACTTATGAGGTAGCCTATATGTTGGCACACAGGATCAAACATCGGTAAGCTATATGCTCATTTGATGTTTTTCTATAACTTTTATCAAAAGTTAATAGAATACTTGCGACTGTTACAAAGAATTTAATTATCCCTTTTTTCATTTGAAATCAATATTAATTCGTTATAATCGCAGTCATTGCAAAACTGTGAGTGGTGATAGACTGCTGACCAACGTTTGCATTTCCAAGTTAATCATTGATCAACAATCTGTTGTCTTAAAAGAATTTAGTTGAACATAGCCAACATAGCCTTATTAAAAGGTTTAAGTAATTTATATGGTATTTTAGTTAAGAAACCAAACCTTTGTGCAATGTCCTTTGCAATTTCAAACGACGCACCAGTGCGTTGCGACTTACAGTTTAAGAATCACTGTAGGCTAATACATAAACAAAGCACAAACAATTTTTAAATTTCTTAATTTATCTGTCATGTTGAAAACTCGGAAACTTTCGCGGACCCCCGGAAATTGCTTCACGGACCCCTTGGGGTCCGCGGACCCCCAGTTGAGAACCACTGCAATAGAGGATCAAGATTCGAATAATCGTACTCTGGAAAATTTTGCTGTAACACATCGAGATGTTCATGTAAAGTTGATTTTATTTTTAATTCGATGTTAAGGTTTTGGATTTTCCAATTAGGCTACTAGTCTTGATGAACCTGTTCCAGCATTCAAAATCAGAAAAATTGCATTTTGGCGCATTAATCTTCCACAACTTCAAGTTGGATTTAAAATTTCAAAATAAAACTTCGTTACTAAACTTTTTATCAAACGTTCTTATGATTCAAGTGATGATCCAAAGGATGCACAGTGTGACAAAACATTTAAAACAAAGTAAACAATATCACGCCAAATCAGAAAAATCAATTTATTAATATATAGAGCTTTTGCTACACAAGTGTGGCTTCTTCAGTATAGTCTTATTCAAATAGAATGATTATATTCTATAGAATAGAATGAAATTTTTCTGATTTGGTCTGATATCGTTTACTTTGGATTTAAAAGCTTGAACTTTACTGGCAACTTCAAAATATTACATCGTTTTTCTTGCATCGACAAATTCAACTGCTTTGTGCTTTTAAATATTGCAATTAAGTAGGACAATTATGCAAGCCAAAAGTTATCTTCAAATTTTGCGGCCATTACGTGTTCTCCTTGAGCAAGGAAAACATACAACTCTTTTCGCAGTTGAAATACTCGCTTCAAAACTTTTCTTCTGGATAACCAGCGTACCTCTGCATGATATAACACAACCTCACTTCTTCTTCCATGTCTTTGCACAGTTCTGAAAAACTTCCATGTTTCTTTGGATGGGAGCGAACAAAGTTTACAGTTCTTATAACATCACTAAGAACAATCTTCAGATCGCATCTCTGATTTTTTTTTCTTGGTTCAATTTTTTTACTACAAGTGCCTCTCAATGCATCATGCAATGATTTAAAACACAATTGTTAGAGACTTTTGCGCTACTGTGAAAGTAGCTCGCTACAATACGCCAAAATAGCTTCGCTAGTTGCTACCGGTCTACCGCCCCTATGAATTAAGTAGCGCGCGCTACTTTTGTTTTCAACTGACACGGAAAACCTCTATTCAAGTACAATGTCAAGTCAAAAGGACCTTAAAAACGAATGATAACCTTTCAGCACTACATTCGTTTACACTGCCATTTCAACGTCGTTATGGAAAAAAAGTTCTTGGTGAAAATCTATTTGTATGCTCTTGTGTTTCTATCATAGTTTCTAAAAATGACTCATTTCTGTCCACTTCAAATTACAAAGTAGCGGAAGTGCGACTGAAGCAAATGTAGCGCCTCTGCTTACGCCAGCTTGGGGAAAAAGTAGCACCTCTACTGCAGCCGTTACTCTAACAAAAATGTAGCGCCGCTATTGTGCTACCAAAAAGTAGCGCGCTACTGTCCACCTCTGGCTATTAGGGACATTATGTGACTCTTTAAAACTTTGTAGCCTAGCATTAGTTGCTCCACTAGAAAGTGTAGCGGCAACAGAGTTTGATATGTAGGGTTCCTGTTACCACACCAAGAAGGCGTGAGTTCTGTCGCAGTTTTACAGGCAGGCCTATAAGCATCGCGATTTTCCCAAGCTTTTTTTTAAATCAACTTCTGGGTTGGTACTCAACCTTCTCGTACACGGGAAAGCCCCTACGCAGTCAGTCGTTCTGCCATATTTTGTTGATTTTTAAAGGTTTATTCTCACACTAGGAAAGCTTATTCAAACTGCTGGAATACAATATAAAATATTTCAGCTTATATTGTAACTTACTTTCTTCAGCTCATTAACGTCAAATGGCATTTATAATTGTCATGAATGACTTTTCCGCACGATTATGACGTCAAGCAATAATTAAGGCTAATCACGTCAATCAAGCTGCAGTCTCAGTTCCAAAACTTTAGCAAACGTTTGCCGGCTCAGAATACTTACATGATTTGTTGTAACCGTGAAAAAGGTTCTGTTGAGAAAAGCAATGAGATTTAAATTGAGGTACAGACTGTACAGTATAACATCAGGCAAATTTGGGTGACAGTAAAAATGTAAGGTAGGCAGTATAGGCTACATGCAAGAAAGAGTGAAAAGACGAGGTTTGCTGGTTACTAAATGCTGTGCTGCTGTTAAAGTTGCCACACGCTTTATGATGAACTTACATGTTACCAAACCTTACAGTTTTTATTTATGAAGTTCACAAAATATTGCTGATCTTGATAACTAATTAACAAAATGAACCATGAAGCAAAATGTCGTACTATGTCCGTTTTACTCCACGGCCGGGGCAAAACGGAACAGACACCGAAAATAAACAAAGATTGAAAGATATCAAGTTTTATACTGTGGACATTAGTTGTTAATAATGATAGGATTTTATTTTTTGTTGCTCTACCACAGCTAAGGTCTTTTAACGACAGGGCTGATTTTTATATCAGGTTTACAATGTCATCACGTTATTACCCAGCTTATCTTCACTGCGTTATGCAAGAAAGAACACAATCGGTATCGTTTTTAAAGTCTTCGGTTTGATCCGAACTGGAATCGACGTCAGATCTACCAGAGCCGAAGGCGAAACCACTCTGCCACTGACCTGGTGACAGTTGTTGTTAAGTGACATGTTAATTTAAATAACGCAATAGGTCCATGGTATCTGATTAGATTGCTCAAAAATTGGCCCATCTTTGCTTCTGTTTTGCATCCAAAAAACTTTTCCAGTTATTGTTGGCTATATTTTTCTCCAAGCCAACAAATCTCTGATGAGGCCTACGTCGTTACACATTGCCGCAATGATAGTGTTTGCTCAAATGATGAGAGTTGAACGATTCAGTTGGCAACAAGAAAAAGGGCGAAAGTAGTCACCGGACTTGCCAATGAGAGCGAGAGGTTTCGTTGTTGAGTTGACTTGGTGACTCTGGTGAGATAGTGTAGATGCAGCTGAACCATCTATGGTAGAACCAGGCTCAGGCAGTGGTTCAAAGCAGTGCCTATTGGACAGTCGACGTTTCAAAGCTTTCATTTCACAACTAAACAAAAATGTCACAACTCTGATCAAATTAAACTGAAAAGCATTTATTTGTTTCTGATTGCTGCTAAAAAGAAACATTTAGTTTTTGTTGAGTGCTTTTTATGAATAGCCTACAATCATAGTTTAATTGCGTTGTGTTTGTAACTGTAAGATATGATTGGCAATAAACATAAGCTCTCGAACTAGTATTGTATTCTGTAGACCAGGTTCACAGTTAATCCATAAAATTTATTAAAAGGAAACTTTGCAGGTCTGGCTCCTGGTTCGACCCAAAATAACTTATCGACGGTATAGTACCTTGAAGACAATTTCCTTGACGAAAACAAACTTTGTTTATGGCATTAATTTTGTTTTATGAAGTTTTAGATTCACAATTACAAACATTTGAGTCAGATACAGTGTAATATATCATCGCATCATGAAGTACAGCCATCAGAGGTCAGGAAATTGGATGAAAATTGTATTGCCCGTTGGAATCGTCGTCTTGGTTGGATTGACCTTCGCACTGCTATACAGTAAGAATTGTGCTTCAACACATATGTGCTTTAACGCTTGGATTGAGATACTGAATTTCATAGTGTGGAATAATTGCTCGTATTCGTTATTTAGTTATTGCTCGTATTCTTGCAGAGGAGAGGCAAAGTTTGTGTGAACCAGTTCGCAGAAATCTCTTAGCTAGCGAGAAGACAGTTTCACGTCATTTCAACATCGCTAGTTGAAACAATCTAAAAATGATAACTTTCGCTGGCGGGTTACAAGGTCACAAGTTATCCGCGATTGACCGAGCTGGTTTATTTTCGATGGCGATGTTCCTTTTACAGACGAAAGCGTTGCATTGATGTAAAATCAACATTGAGTGTTATTCAAGCAGGCTGAGGCTTAAGACTAACTTTGTGCCTTCGTGTGTGTGCAAGGTTTCGATAGAGCCATGCACGAGCCAATTTTTAATGCTATTTTTGCATTACTAGACATTGAAACGATAGAAAACGATTACAGTAACTCCATCTTTGGATCTGTGTAAGCCCTGGCGACTTTAAAGCAACGAACCGTAAACATTTGATTCGGTTGATGACATTCACTAAGGCTCTTCAGTTATTTTGTTTTCATTGTTTGTTGAACAGTGAAAAGTTCGATTGTTCATCACCATGAGTTACTCTTTCGCAAGCGGCTCCAGTTTAGGACTTTTAGATTACTTCTGGTGAATTGGAAGTGAAAGCAGAAAAATACAAGTTAGATGAATGCTTTACGTTTCATGCCTTAACAATGCACATATTCAAAGCGGATAATGTACACAATAGGGAAAATGCATACGCAAAAGTACAAAATACTACTAATACTACTGTTGATGAAAATACTAAATAGTATTCAGATACCGGTAGTCACTTGTAAGTGGCTGAATCTTTGGCAAGGCACTGGAAGATTACTTATATAATAACAAGAATACTGCGGCTTCTGTGTTCGCCACAAATTGTATCTCGAAAGCAAAGACATAAGTGTTATGCCGGAAAAAGTAATCAAATTTAGTTGTATACTTAATTACTTAATGTATGATGATGAGGAAATACATTAGTCTTTCGCGACCAGCATTATGTACTTTGGCTATTGAAACTGATTTTGCGAAGTACCGTACAATATATACACTGTGGGTAAAGCATTTGCATTTTGCTTCCATGATGATTCAATGTGTTGATCTTTGACCTGTCAATTATTCATGGAATCCTTTCTAAATTTTCTGCTGCTGATGTATGGTTGCACTGCAGTGTTGCAGTGAATCAATCAGTGAATTGGTGTAGTAGCTTTAGACTACACCTTTCCTTTTGGTGGATACTTTTTCTCAATACCACTGGCGGACGGCAAGGGATGAGCGCTACAATGACACTGTTGATTTTAATCTTATGAAGAGCAGCGAGAGCCGAGAATACATTATACTGAACAGCAATTTTTTGGAAGAATTTTGTTTAGCAAAATATTAGAGTGTTTTTCTATGCTTTTTGGGTCGCTAATTTTAAAAATGGCGTAAATTTGTTTGTAATGTCATTGGTTCTGTCACAAATTATAATTTTATAAAATGATGATTTTAAGTTAATATTACAACTAGCTCTTGCATGGCGTAAAAAATTGCACACCACAACATAAAAAGGACAATAAAAACATAGTAAGACAACCAGTCTGGACACCTAATCAAAAATGCATATTGGTCAAAGTGATTCATTTGTACGTTGTGTCAAACTCTCGTACCAAACTTCAAATATAACCTCCCATCATGGCTTTATTCCACCTCATTTGGTAGCGTTTTTCCATAACTAAAATGTCGTGATGAAACCGTTCACCATGCTCTTCGCTCACATCGGCCAAGTTATCGCGGAAAAATACCAAATGAGAATGCAAATAGTACAATAAGGGCAAGCGGCATCCTAACTTTCAATCAAATTTGACATTACCATAACGTGGTTTTCTCTTCTATAGTTACAAAGAAATCCTTTCACTGTCATTGTAAAAGCTTGCCATGCACTTCCAAAGCAGTTATTGATTCCTGCAGTTCTTTTGATGCCAACATTTTTCTTATTTGGGGTAACAAATATCCCACCCTTATACTTTAGCTTCAAAAAGGTTTAAAAACATTGAGCGAATGTGTTGAAAGGCATAACTTGCTGGACCCAATGCTTTTACAACTATTTAGCAAGCCCAAGTTTTATGTGTGTTGGTAGAAGGAATGCTTTATTCCATTCAATGAGAGGTACGTTTTGACATTGTGGAAGACTGGGATGAGTTTTTTGCATGCTGACCAGTTTTTCATTAAGTAGTGCTGCTCATCTGCTCTTGTATTCCACAAATAAAGAAAACAAGAATGTTTGGTATAGCCGCCTAGCAAACTCAACAAGAAAGCAATTATTTAAAAATCACCACACACGTCCCATCTATGGTTCTTGTATTGTGCAAAATCCAACAATATATTGACAGATTCGTGATCTTTTATTTAAACAGAATGTGCAATTTAGTAGCTTAAACCACCCACCTTGGGTCACTGGGGCGCTTCATTTGCTTTTTGACTTTTTTACCAAATTAAACTATCTAAAAACATGCTAACCCTATTAACTACACACAGTAAACTCCATTAGTCATTAGCGCCTTTACCTTTGACTAGTGACTATGGGTAAAAAAGAACATAGACTTAGCCACTAGCCCAACTCTCCAAAAATGTGTCCAGTTGTACTGTAAACAGCCAAAATTTTAACCTTATTACATATTGAAAATTTTCTCGTTGCAAGTTTGTAGCTTTTCACCATCATCTAGCGCATGGGTGACGAACGTTTTTGCGGTCGCGGGCCACTTTGCCAATTACACATGAGTTATCGGGCCACACAATTTTTTAATCGTAACCTACTATGAAATCTTTTAGAAGCGACTCGATATTATTCATGAAAAGTAACAAACGGCAGATAAAAGTAATAAAACCCACACAGTTGAAATTATCTTACGCAGAATCGAAACATACAACAGGAAAAAATAAAAACAAATCAAGTTTAGTTTAGGGCAAGAAAATAGCACAGGAAAGTTGCACCAGCGAAGGCATAAAACAGCTCTGAGATGTCTTTTGTCTTTAATGCATGAGCGATTGTCAAATTGTTTTGCGGGCCGCAAGTTCGTCACCTCTGAATTCTAGCGAGTGGTCAAAAGAAATAGTAAATTATTTAAGCAGGTTGTATGATATTGAATAGCACTTTAAATACAATTTTAATCTCAACTAATGTAGGCTACAATATTTTGACTAATTTTCAAATATCAGTAAAAACTTGTTTCGCAAATATCTTCCAAACCATTGGCACTGGACAAAAACTAGCACCAAATTCGGCGTCATCGACCCCAAAAACATATAGCAACACTGAATATGACAGTTAAACAATAAATTGTTGTCTTATGAATTACCTGACTAGGTCTCCCGATGAAGGATTAAGGGTACCGTACAAGACTATTGTTTTAGTAAGGCTAATGTCTCAATGAAACATTGCATGGTTTTTGTGAGCTTTTATTGAATTGTTTTTCTTGTCATCAAAAATGTAAATATTTGCCCTCGTCGGCGTCACCCTTGGCTTTCAATCCTGGTACAAAGCTTAACGTGTTAATGACAGATCATTATGATTTTCACCTCTATATTTGCTGATGTGTTTACCGACTATTGTATAGTTAACAGTCCCATTAAAACGGATGACAATGAGATTATGCGGCATATGCGCTACTTGCAGCAGGCCACATGTTCACAAGACTGGTGACACGAAAATGTGACTGTGAATGCTTTCCCTGATGCTTTCCAAAGATATGCAACGTTTTTCTACCAATATTAGTCTTTTTACATCGTTTTAACGTCATAAGACATTGGTTTTGTACATAAACATTCTCATCCCAGGGGAAAAACTTTTCACTGGCAGCTTAGTTGTTAATCAGCCAAAGTGAAAGGAGAAGCGCGGTAGAGAGCGTTCAACTCAAAATTTACCTGATGCTTCAAAATCACCATCATCAGATTTGTCACGAAAGACTTACTCCAGAGGTGTCCAAAGTCCAAGGGCAAATTACGAACCACGGTGCGTTTTTCTATGGCCCACGCCTGTTGTTGCACGATACGTTATTTTGGCCCGCACATCATAAATCAGCCTACACCAATTTCACTTGCATTTTTTTAGATTATTGTTTGCAAAAAAAAATTTAAGCTTGTTCAGCCCATAAAGTAAAACAGAACCGCTTGAAATCAAATTTAGCACTCATACCACTACTCTCGAATCAGACTTGACCTGGGTGTAGAAATCAATACGTCAGTTTCGTTCTTCATATTAACACAGCTATGTTTTACAAAGTTTCCGAATGTTTTTATTTCTGTTCAAAATGCAGATAACGTGTAGGTATCGCGTGATGTGTAAATATTAAAATGTTTCAAATTGCATGTTGCTTTGTTGTATGAAATGTATAACAATGAATCGGCTGCATAGCGGAGTGGTGAGAGCCCTGGAACGGCAATCGAAAGGGCGCCGGTTCGACACCGCTCAAGAGTATGCAGCTGTGTCTTTGGTTGGACACTTAAAGACATGCCTGAAGGTGGACACGAAGATTGGCTTCCTTGCCTTCCCGTCCACTTAATCGAAATCTTCAACCACCAGTTGTAAGCCTGGATACGACAAACAAATAACAAAGCATTTTAATACAAAATAAATCTTAAGTTGTGCACAATAAAGTAATCAAGAATTGTTGGCCCTCAGGCAGTTCCACAATATAAAATCTAGTCCGCCTGGAAAAAAGTTTGTACATCCCTGACCGACACCATTTACCAAACTAAATTAAAAGCAATATTCAGCATTTTTGAAACACATATGAACCGCGTGATAACCTCAGAATCAAATCTCAAAATCGTTGTATGTCTTGAAATTGCTTGTATATATTCAGTACTTATGACGATTGAAGAGATTACGAGGCACTTGAGTTAGTGTTCGTTCTTTGTGTAGTTTTTTGAAGTTGGAAATTACAGTACTGAATAGCGACGTCCACGTTCATGTTCACAATCATTCTTGCCCATGAAACTGCAACATATTTTTCCAAATCTGCCGTATATTCTGACGCCATTTTGTCAACATCTGGCTTATTTAAATGATTCAAAACAGTTGAGGTAAGGCCCACTATTGTATTTGTAACAGATCATATTAAAAACCATTTTAAATAATACTATATTTGTTTTTTTGGTCAAAGGCTTACATACCTGTTTTACAATTTCCACGCAATGAAAGGTATTCAATTCGTCCAGTAGTTTGCACTTCTGCAAGTAGAACCTATTGTTCTTCTAAACGTACGTTTTTCTGAGAACACTCAATATTTTTGTTGAAATAAAATACATCTACTTTTCAAACTATTGTGCCTTTCGAAAACTTGGCTGCACTTTTTCCCGAAGTGTAAAATAATACTGAAATCAAATACAAAACTACACGCAAGTAACTTTACTTTCATCACACTTTGCAATCTAAGTGAAAATTTCGACTGCAGCAGGGGTAAGATAAACCATCGAAAGAGTGCTGAAAACGTGAAAGAGATTCAAAAAGTTGCGGGCTTACATTCCAGTATTTTGCTTCAAATCCAGCATTGTTGAAAAAACTTTGATTTTGCAAACGTCGAAACTTTAAACCAATCACACAAGAAATCTTGTTAATGACGTCACGCTTGGCTGAGGTGTTGACTGCATCTTTTACGGTTGATTTCAACATTCCATTAATATTTCATTGAAATCAAAGAAACTGAGTTTTTTTGTTTTCATACGTCGTATCGACACAAATGTGCATCTTTGCCTAAATATTGAAAATCGATCACGACTCGAATCTTCTTAAATCGACCATTCACTATTCCTGATGAGCTGGGGTCGCTGAACCCAATGGCCAAAATCTGTTCAGGACTTTGTTGTATTATTAGAGGTGTATCGCGTCAGCTGCGTAGCCGCGGTGACTTCTTTGTCCTCCCTCCAACTCAATCTTAATCTTTAACCATGGCGTAAGCTTCGATACGACAGATTCGATTGTTTATGATTCATAAACAAATTCCTTAGATCAAAACAAAAATGTATTTTATATCATGGAAATTTTCTTACAAAAGACTTAATTTTGACGTGACTACGTACGTTCCAAAAATATGTCATTTGTTTGAAAAACTACAAATGTTGTGAATATTCTGTTGCAATTAAAAAAAATAAGAAGCTGAAATCTCTTCTACAAAGTGTCAAACTCATAAAAACGTTTGATATACGCGAGTCAGCTACATGTCTTGGAGATGTCTTCCAGCTTCTTTTCTCAATTGAATTGGATTGACGAGAATATTGTGTTCAAATGTTGGCGAGATTCATTCGACTTAAGGTTTTTTCTACTTGACTTGCTTGTTGCGGTTTTTACATAATTAAGCTACATGTTAATACATCGCAACTTTTCCAAACGTTGTCAGTGGACTGTGTTTCATTTTGTTACTAGATCTAGATATAGCATAATCTTTGCATGATTCCAACGCTGCAAAGTTGCCTACGCTTTAAAAAGTCAACATGAGACTGATAGGTTTGAAACAAGTGATTTGCATAAAACTGTTGTCTAGAAAGGGCACAAGGAGCAATAGCGCCCTGATGGCTGAGTTCAATCCTTATCCTGTCTCTGGCACATCAATTTATTTTACATTTGGCTGTTTGGTCGAAAAAATCAATGATTCTTATTTTCTTAACGGTTGAACGTATTCATGATTTAGTGATTGAACCTTTCAATGAATTACGTTGTGTCTATATCCAGCCTGTAAATCATTTATTTTTTTACATTAATTCAACGTCTTCAGACCGTACTTCGCCCTCCTAGCAGTTGTAAACAACAAAAAGGTAGTTCAAACATCAGTTAGACATGAGCTTAGAGTATATTTTGCATCAAAAGCTTCCATTACGAAAGGTCACAACCGATTAAACATCAATATGTAAATACTATAAAAATAGTTAACTTCTTATAACTATGAATGACACAAATCGAGGTTTAAATGTATTTTTCATTCAAACCTTTGCTTCAGTGATATCTGCCAATGCCACATGAATAATTGATTGATAGATGATACAATTTTAATCTAACTTAAACTGTTTGATAGATGACATTTGCAATCCATTAAACATAATTTTCAGTGGCAAATGGAATAGGCGTTTTTGCAAAATGCATTGAAAAAAGAAGATCGAACCAATCAAAGAAGTAGCCTAGGCCTGTTTGAAAAATAAATGAACTGTGCAGGAAATTTTCGGAACGACAAGCGATATAACTTTTAAATTCGAATGGATATTTTTAATGACATGTTTACCATTTGCACCGCAGGCAGGGATTGACCTGAAATAAATAGTTTTTATGTTTAGCAATGTCATGCTAGCCTTGTCGCGTTTATAAAGCTTGTCAATCTCTTTTCATCACAAACGTAAAATCAACCAGTTTTTGATGAAATTTTCTGATTATTTTAAGTGAACATTGACACTTGTGCACGTTTTGGTTTGAGTCCAAACTTATTGGCAGGCTTGTGTTCAACAATATTGATACATGTTAAAATAACATTGCAACGACACAATAATTATTATTGACATCGTTTCTAGCACTGGTTGACATTTCAAAGAAATCGCTCAATGCCTAGCAGAATGCCAAGCAGAAGGAATTAAAGCAAATATAGTTGCTACACTCTTAAAAACCATTACAGTTTGTTTTGCGTTTCGTGCGATCTCCACATTTTTATTCAAATTGAATCAAACATCTAATTGTTTGAGATGCTATAGATTCTATTTGAATAAGAATCTTCTGACGATCGTAAGGGTGAAGCAGACTGTTAAGGTTTTTAGAAGAGTGGCAAAAACAACTTTATTTGCTTTATCATTTGAATCATAGCGCCATACTTCGAATAATATGAACTCTACAAAGGCCTTTGAGAAGATGATTTGGCTCAAGAAATTCTCCCCCTTTTCCCCCCTGACTACGCCTTGGTTACAAACAAGAACATTCCTGCAGTTGCAGTGAAAAGAACCCACTTATTGTGTTTTATTTTAATAATACCAGGTGGGCCACATAAATGGATATCGCATTCCGTTCGTTGGTTCACCTGTCATATGTTGCGCGCTTCTGCCTTAGAGGCTGAAAAACTTCACTCATATGTTACTCATAATTAAACGAGGAGATTGAGAATGTGACGTCATCAAAACAGTTAATATCTGAAAACCAAATCGGTCTTATTTAGTGTTAATGCAGAACTGTCTTGAGTCTTGACACATGTTTGGTAACAGCCTACTTTCTCCCGAAAGACAATTCGGGATGCTCTTCTGAGCTTGACACTGACAGTAAGCCAATATATCACAGCTTCTATTCTGTTTTTCATTTAAACACGAAATTTCATTGATTAAATCGATTATTTCTTTAGATTGACAATTTTAATTTCATTTTACTTTGACTACGCAGTGCTTCCTTTTCAACTATCGATCTTTGCGTTGGCATCTTTCGACCGCTGCAGCTTTTCGATAATAATAAAACCTTTGCTTACTTAAAAGATGTCTGCTGTAACCCATGTGAATTAAGCATGATGTTTCAGTGCAAAACCCGAAATGTGGTAATATATCGTTCAATAGGAAAGTTGGAAGTAAAAGTGTATGTGAAAGCTTGAAAAAGTTGTTTACGATCACGACACGAAGATTACCATGCGTCCATTTAAACTGCAATGTTTGAAAGTTTTTCCCAATGTTCAGTTTGACTAACTAGCCTGCAAATTGCAATGGTTTGTCCTGGCAGCGGTAAGCGAATGCCAAACCTTAAAATAAAAACTTTTCTCATGGCCTTTTATGATTATTTCTAAGTAATTGTTTTAAGTTTTTGAATGGTGATGTGTGAAACCGGTTGGAGTTTGAATGGAAACTCTCCAATCTAATGCAAACGTAATGATAAGTAGCAGTTTTTACTGCCATCGTAACTTATCATAGAAATTAAAAAAGAATCACATCACTTGTTTTGAACACGAATGAAGTTTAATAAGACAATTAGTCATTTATATATTTTTGTTCCTTATTGTTTTAAAAACATTTCACTTTTCTCGCTAGGTATGGATTATTTACTAGCAAGAGAGCCGTATTACAGCAAAGAACAATATCTTGAAGACAGATTCATTTGCTCTGATAACTTCACCATGCATTCCGCTCAGCTCCATCGATCGCTGATAACGAAAGATCTCAAGCCTGGCGGGAATGTCACCAACGAGTTTTGCAGGTTGGCAGCATAAAGCAAACTATTGGTTAACTACAGAAGAGCTAAAATCTAAAAACCTTTTTTACAACATCTTTCTTGGTTTTGTTAATTGTCTCATTTGCATTTAAAAATTTGAGACAATGGAATCCCACGTTTTAGAATCGCATACATTCGGGCGTAGGCTTGTATATCAGCTCCCAATTTTTTATAGAAGCATTCAGACACCTGAGTGAAGCTAAAGAGTCAGAAACAGGTGTCAGAGAATACTGGATGTATCCAATATTATCCATACAATAATATCAAAACCATCGAACAACAAATTTCCTAGTTGCTTGATCTGCACTCAGCCTCCTGAGAGTAGACCTGAGGTTTTGGCGCGAAAATATTTTCAAGCAAAAGAACTTGCTTGAGCGAGTATTTGAGCTTAGCTGTTCGTGCTGGGGCGTAATTGTTCTCGCTAACTCGTGCTTGATCTCGCATAACTTTCACTAAGCGCCACACCGCTCGATCATCTTAAACAAACTAAAAAGTTAAGCAAGAAAACAGTCATCTTACAGAGTGTTGACGCACCTTAATAGTCGAAGCATTTTCTTACAGAATTTGGAGAGCTTACGTTGAATGTCGAAGCGAAGCAGAACGCCGCTATGACGCGCCATCTTGCGACAAGGATTGGAAAGCTGCCTGGAATTTCAGTTTTTGTTCACAAGTTGTTGAAGATAACTTTACTGTTGCGTCATAATGAATATATGAATATTGAATATGGTGCACTTTGAGGCATAAACTAAAGTGAGTTAGCTCTCTGTGACATCGTCAATGAAACCTCCACTGACGAAAAAACCAACGAGATACTGTGGTAGACGCACACCAACAAAACATATTCAAAAAACAAACGACAAATCTAAGCAATGTAGCAAGATGAGTGTTGGAAGGTGCAGTGGAGTGAAGAAAATTATCACTTTAACAAATCCGTTATCTTTAACTGTGTGGTCAAATTTCAAAAGCACTTTCTGGGTTGAATAAAGAACACGTTAATCAGGCTATATGTATGACTTCCTGCATCTTCAGTGTCTATCAACACGAGATTATGAACAAACTTTTGTGGTTTTTTCGCAAACAATGTGGTGAGATTATCTAACACTCTGAAAGCTGTCGGTTCAATTCCTGTCTTAATGTGTCTGTGTCTTGTTAACAAACTTGTCCGCATGTAAGGCGATACAACAAAAACTTCTTCGTTTTCCCTTTATCCGAATTGTAAAGGTTTGGAAATAGAAGTCTTTCATCGTTTCTTGTCTATTGTGAATTTGTTACCACCCTATTAGAACTGTGCTACTTGCCATCGCATGTTATCATAACGAACGAAAATCAGAAATGTTTTAAATAAAGAAATTTTTAAACATACTGTCTGCTTAGAAACAGCACAATTTTTTAAGAAGAAACATCTTAACAAAAAATTTGTTAGCAAGGCAATTTATCAAGGGTACAGGTTAAAGTTATCACCATAATTGTGCAAACTGACAAAAATATTAAACTGGTATCTTTACGAGTAGGCTACACAGTAAACCCCATAAGCTTCTATCCACTTGGTTCTATGTTAGGCTTCACTTGAGAACACTCGAAAAGTAGAAAAAATGCGTTTGGCTCACTCGGATCAAAGCGAGCTCGGGAAAGTTCCGCCCCGTTAGCTCAGTGGCTATAGCGCTCAAGATCAAGCGCCGCTGGTTCGGCTTTCAAGATGTGCGCTTGAGCAACGCACCTCAGAACTGCTTTCCATTCAGTGGCACCTAGTGGATGAAATAAAGTTATGCTAAGTATGGCATACTGTATTATTGTTTTTCATCTTTTCGATGTGATGGTCAGAAATAAAGACAAACTGAACTGAACAACACCAACAACAATCAGAAACTTCACTCTGTCAATCTCGGAGACCGGGCCTGCGTCAGTGATTTAAAGCCTCTCTAGTATGCGAAACCGCTAGGATTAAGCTCTCAATAGAAGCTTTCCGAGTCCGAGGATAAAGATCAAATCAATCAATCTTCACACTATTATAAAGTTTCCTATTGTTAAGATAACAGTGAGAATAGATTTTTTTGTTGATGAACTAAAAATCACGCATTTAAAGGGAATTTAAGAACGTAATAGAATATTCAATATTGCATCGAGAGTCTGACCTTTAAAACCACACTATTTTTTTAATCTCGCAAGATCAGTAGGAAAGTTGTTCGATTTTGCAAAGTTTATGAGTAAAATGTTGATTATTGAAGAAAGGTGTTGCAACCGTGCAATATTTTAAACTAATTATCCTGTTTCGAATTCAAGCACGTCATAACGTTTGCGATTTGACACTTCTACGTTTTTCTAGACCTCTGCCATGTTTGGCATACATTGCTTTTCGTTGTGATGGTCAGATATAAAAAGAAACTGAATTGGTGTCTTTTAAATGTAGAATTGAGCTCGATTCTCAAGCATAGGCCTATTGTGCATAAGCGACGGAAAGCGATATGAAAACAAATGCGTTTATTATGTTTGTTTCGTTGCCCGATCATCTCCAGCTGCATCAATTCTTGCCACCAACTTCTCATTTTGTTGCGAAGGGCTGCAACGCTCTTCTTTTTGGTAAGCAATCTCTTTAAATGTTGAAAACATTTTTTCTCTGCGCTCGATTTTTTTCTGAAAATTTCAAACAATAAAACAAAATTTATGTTTACTTTTTTTTTTTTTTTAATCTTACAGAGTTTTAGAAGTGTGACTACTTTTGAAACAAACAGCAAAAAGCAGTCTTCTGTAAAATTCTTAGCACCTTGTGAAAATATTCAAGCTTAAATAAATGCAACAGCAATAAAAACGTTTTAAAGTCCCAATAATTTTTTATGATCAAAAAAATTTCCTGCGCTTTTCAAAGTCGGCAGCAAAATTTGCGCTCTCCAGGTCCAACTTTAAAAATAGACTAACTTAATAAAAAATCAAGGCCTGGAGACACGTCAAGTTGGAAAAATTAAAAACAGAATTTGTTTGTGGTTACTGCAAACAAAATTTTTCAAAATTGATCAGGAATTGTTAAAGAAAATGCGAATTGAAGAAATGTTAGAAATTTGCTGAACCAACAAGTGGAAAGAGACCATAAGTGGGCTTACAAATGGAAATTGACTCAATTATAAAAAGTAAACTGTCTTAGACTATTTCTAATAAATGGACGATTTCCTTTTTTAAATGTGTTGGAAGGGGAAGAAGAAGACGTTAAAATATTCTCAAGTATGAAGAGCCTTGTACAATTTGCAGTAACAGATGGACGATTTTTACGATCAGATGGATTTAAACAACTTGCAGTAGACATAGATGAAAATGATGGTTTTTCCATCTTTCTCTTTTGTTGGTGTCAAATTCGTATGTTTACTTTGCTGTTCTGTACATTTTTGCGTCAGCAACAAAAAAAAACTGAACTGAATTGAGTTGACTTAATCATTGGATTTTTTACTTCAGAAGATCATGCGGCTGCCTAGAGAGCCTACGGCCCGATTTGTCACATTCTGCAGACTTTTCCCTATTTTGCCAACATTTGGTAACTGTCTGAGTGAATTTTTTGTAAAACAATATTTTATCTTTTTGTATACTGCTTTTCTAGGTGATAAATTGGGTTTTTACTTCACCTGGCTTGAAAAACAAACACAATTTGATTCAGAAAATCTCAATCAGACTGTTAACCGCTTGTTTAACAGTCTAATTGACCGTTTTGTAACTTACTTTTCTAATTTTGTACTGCATCCCCAAGGAAGTAACAAGCTTTTGTATCATTACGCGCCAGGAAAAAGTAGAAAAATCCTATAAAATTTCAGTCAGACAGTAGCAGCAGCCTTAGTCAAAATGCGACATTTTAGGTCGCATCTCCAAATGTCAAAAAGGAAAGAACGTAGATGTAAAAATTGAAATGTGGTACAAAAAAGTTGGGTAATTTATGCAATCAAACGGTCATCTTACTTGCAGTTCCTTGTCAGGTTTGCTTAAATGTATCGCAGCAGCAATGAAACCGCACCCTCCCCCAACAAACATAAGCACACCAAGTACTTGGCCAGCTAGCAGGTTGCTATTTCCACTTGAGAAGCAGACGGCGGTTATAACACAGCCTAAAAACCAAGACTTAAAATGTTTGCAGTATGAACAGCATGCTACACCAACGAATAGCCTAACGCATTTGTGCATAAAGTAAAGTCTAAAAGCAGTCTAACAATATAACTATTGAATACTAACCTGATACTAACAAAGTTTTTGTTTTTTATAAAGGTTGTTTGCACACATACAACAATAGCAAGTAAACATATACTAACCACCAACAAGGTTAGTATAAAATTATTGTACTGTAAGGAGTAGGATAATTGCCTACAGCTGATGCCACTAACCTGTGACAAACGCCACTCCACTTATCCCAGCAATCATGTGCATCAGATGTCGTCTTCTGGTAACCATTTCTTGCAGAATACTGGACGTTCCATTGCCCCCTAACGTATTCAATGAAGGATCGCTGGCTTTCCTACTGTTTTTACCGTTTTGGGGCCCTTCCACACTGGTCTAGTTTAACATAAAGTGGTAAGTGATGGCTTTAGTAGTTCATTTATGATACTTAATAATGATGTTTCAAAACAAGCAATAAAATGCCTACCGCCCATTTTACTTGATAACCACATAGGATAACAAAAAGTGTACTATCCACTCAAAATTACCATATTTTCATCATAAAAAATGGGAAAAATCTAGCCTGCTTGGAGGGGAGTCATTGGGAGCAACTGCTTCAAAAAAAAATTATACCTTTTCCTTTTAAAATAAAGAATATATTTAGCATAATATTTATATATATTTAGCATAATTTGATACGTTGTGCCATCCAAATTTAGTGTAGTTCTAGTTTCAAATAAATGCTTTGCTTTAGTCCAGTGGTTCTTAACCTTTTTTCTATCAAGTCCACCTTCAATAATGGTCATGTGCCTTGCGCCCCCCTAAATTTTAAATAAGTATCATACCAAAAAATTGCATTTTTGTCTGTTTATTGTACACATCAGTGAGATACTTGGCACTGCTTCTTAGCGACTAGATTTTTAATGCGAGGTTTAACTCCAGAGAGTGAACAACGTAAGTCTCTTTCAACTCTCAGCCGTAGAAATGAAGCCGTAGAAAAATAAAAATGAAGCAGCGTCAAGAAAATTGGATAAATCTGAAGGAGTTCAGCGCAAAATAGCTTTGTAAAGTTCTGGTCTAACTAATAAAGCAAGAATTACTGAATACAATATAAAATAAGATAAAATAAGGAATATGACAAACAGCATAGGTCCTAGGACATGAAAGTAATTAAAAAAATTGAAATTGTTGTAGAGCTCGCGCCCTCCTGAGAGATGCTTCACGCCCCTCTGGGGAGTGCCCCTCCCCCCCGATTAAGAACCACTGCTTTAGTCAGTAAAATATTCGCTTTATTCAATTTTTGCTTTCTAAAAGGTTCTGTTTGGATACATCACTGCTCGGTAAACCAAACTGACATTGTAGTTAAACGCTGGACGTAGGCTATACAAGCAGAGAAACTACTGTAGCTATTTAACAAGTAGCCTCGATTGATTGATTGAATCTTTATCCTCAGACTGGAAAAGGTTTTTGCAGAGCTTAATCCTGGCAGTTGCGCATACTTGCAGAGGCTTTGAATCCCTGACGCAGGCCCGGTCACCGAGATTGACAGAGTGAAGTTTCCGATTGTTGAAGTCTTGTTGCCTGGGAATTATTCCATTTCCATCCATCAGATGCCGCTGAATGGAGAGCAATTCTTAACTTGCGTTGCTCAAGCGCACACCCCGAGAATCGAACCAGCGCCGCTTGATCTTGAAGCTTTTTCGTTCCAGAAGTAACGCGCCAACCAATTGAGCTATCGGGGCGGATTCTTAAAAATGGACATCCTTCTTATAATGCAAAAACTGTTCAAAGATATTTGATTTTAAATGTATTTTATCGTTATAAAAAATAAACAAAATGAAAGTCCGTTTACTTGGCTGTTATGCTGTCCTGGAGGCACATGGTGAATTGTAGATAATCTGGGACGCGACGGAAGCATTCTCTCATCATACGAACCTCGCCTAATGGCTACTTTAGCTAATCTTCCCTGTTGAGTTTGCGACGATGATTTTAATGCTCTCTGGTAAAACATAATTTGTTTTTAATAATACTTTGTCCAGTTTGCCATTCTTGACCACTTGGCCAAGTCTCAAGACAATAAACCTCTTGTTAACTGCAGTGTTCTTCCGTTTCATGCGAGGAAGGATAGCCTACCTTGTTTTTCCGAGTAGCCTACGCAGAGACGAATGAAGCCACAATGCTAATTATCACGCGGTGGTCACAGCGAAAAACCATAATATCTTCGTGGGAAAGTTAAAACAAAAAATTTCCGGATCCTTTAGTCTGTATGCGATGACACCGAAAAAATACTCTTCTGAAAACGTCTTTTCACGAATTGTATTTCAAGAAAAAATAGCCACAAGCTGTCGAAAAGAGGACGCAACGCGGTACGCCACTAAAACTTGTCACCACAATACAAATTACTAAGATAAAAGACGGAAATTTCGTCTAGTTGGTAAGCACAAGCAAAACAGTTTTAATATTCGACCAACCTTTCAAACGACAATTCTAAAATGACAAAACTGACTTGAGATATTTTAAACGCACGTAACCAGCTTCTGTGACGTAACAGTAATAAACATTGTAAAGCAATTCCCACAGGTGTTGAAACGGTTTGTGCAATGTTTTACAGGTGTTACAAAAGATTGTGCAATCTCTGCTCATTTTTTAGTAATATTCCATTACGTAAGAGACCTTAACGATTTTATGTGATGTTTCATTTGGGGATCGATTGTTCGTAACACGCGAGAAACCTCACCAACAGAATTTTTAATTATGGGCTGATACCACAAACAAAAAAACTTGTTTAATCTTACGTTGTAAGTTGCACTCTTTGAGTCATGTATACTGTAAGGCATTCTTTCATCAAATTTACTTAGAGTAAGATTGGATTGGCGAAGTGGGATAGCCTCCACCGTAATGTTGTTTTCAAACATTGGTTTGAAATTTTGCCGCCCTAAACAAAACATAAAGTTTAGAAGAACTGTTATCACTCAAAAGACATTTTAAATCACGTTGATCACGTTTGCGAAAAGGCAAAAGCTAACATGAACAGACCAAAAGAATGGTTCATAGAAAAGTCTGGCAAAGTTTTGTTCATGCAATGATGCAAGTCTTAGGCAGGGGCAGACCACTTAAATCAACTTGGACCACAACTATCCTTCAAGTCCCGGATAGTAAAATACAGGGATCCTTTATCTAAAGCTTTTGAAGAATATATGCAGTCGAGCATCTTGATGTAGCATACAACAAAATGGATTGTTGCATATTGGGGTTTATATTGGGGTTTACGGTTTTAGGCTAAATCTAGATAGGCTATTTCAAATCTGAAAGCTCGTCTTTTGTACCTCGTAAATTTCTGGAAAACCGAAAACTGTTATTTTTGGAATTACGTTTTAATTTTACCTAAAATGATCACACTGACAAACTAAGACATTTTTTGATCAAAAATAAAATAAAATGTACAAATTTGATTCTATGAACGACAGTTCGAATTCGAAGTAACACAAAGAAAAATCCTTCACTAAAGATAGGATATTATCTAATAGCCTTTAGCTACCGATTAAGAAAACAAGCCGACTTAAACAGTTTCATTTGTGAACAGCTTTTTCTGCGTGCACCAACACCACAACAGTAATCAGCTGATTAGAAATCCCGATAATTGATCAAGCTATAAAAGTGGTTCCAACAGCACCTATAGACTAGTCACTAGATCAACAAAACTTGTGTGCTTATAGCTCAAACGGTCGCTTAAAATATCTGTTATTGGTGCATCCAATCCTAAGAAACTTAACGCGAGATTACGTGCAATACACTTAGGCCTGGCAATTACAAGTTAGTTTCAGTTATAGCCTACTGTAGTTGTGTAGGCCTACAGTTGCTGACATAACGTTGTAACATCCTTTGTTGGCTTTTTTTGCAATTTTTTTTGTGATCGCTTCATTTTCGTTTTGCTAATACAAGCAGAATTGTGCAGAATTTTTTTTGATCGTTTTTTTTTTTACTTTCTTAAAATTTTAGCAAGTTTCTTTTCTGTGCATTGTAATCAAAAACAAACACTTTGAGTTTGAGCTCTTAGTAGGCTATGCAGAAAGTGCAATAAATTTAAATGCACAATTTAGCAATAACCTGCGTTAATTTAATCATTCAACTAAAACAAAATATTTCGAAAACAAATTTTAAAAAAGAAGAAATTAATATGCAAAAAAATGTAGACAACTTAACGTATTATAGAATTAAGCCGGTGCAAGAGAGATCTAAAGAAAGCGGTACAATGCCTGGAAATTCAATGTTTAAAATGACTGTATAAACCAGGGCTACTCAACTGGCGGACCGCGGTCCGAGTCTGGACCTTCTGGGTGTTGATGGTGGACCTTGAGCTATTGAAAGAATAACCTCATTGCCACGTTTCAGGGCTTCTTTAAACAGATTTCTACTGGGAGGAAGCAATTTTTACTGTGATTATCTTAGTTGCTGGGGGGCTTCGACTCCCAGACTCCCCAATAGTCACTCCCAGATAGTTTAACTTTTGTGATTGCGTGTGAAATAACGTATTCACCGGATCACTAAAAATATTTAACTTGTCATATTGGACCTTTGTTAAGATTAGTTGAGTAACCCTAGTATAAACTATAAATGTAGGCCTATGACGAAGTTCAAGTAACAATTATCGCGTTACATACCGGTATCGCGATTTCAAAATTAAATTACGCGTTGTTTTGACATGAAGCTCAATTGCTTTCACTCATTTTTCAATTTACATTTTTGGGAATAATTCCTCTCCGTTTCACTTCAATAAAGGCTACCATCAAGTATTCTTTTTAGTCCCAATTAGCAAAATCTGTTTTTTCC
Organism: Aplidium turbinatum; assembly: GCF_918807975.1. Taxonomy (NCBI): domain Eukaryota; kingdom Metazoa; phylum Chordata; class Ascidiacea; order Aplousobranchia; family Polyclinidae; genus Aplidium; species Aplidium turbinatum. The sequence continues at coordinate 20,909,905 of NC_137476.1, read as the reverse complement.
CTTTACAACCCTGAGCTGTTGAATCCAGTGGATCATATTATGCTTATTTCACCCAGTGGCGGATCCAGAAAGTGGCGATTACCCACCTCCCTAAAACACAGAAAAGTAACTTTATTCATGGTGTATTTGCAAGGTTTGGTTAATTTAAACTTACACATCATTGTGTTTTGTGGAAATCCCCTCCCCCTTAAGGCTACTTGCTGAATCCGCCCCTGATCTCACCTGAAGCAATTCCTTTATTTGAATCCTGCTGAAGCCTGACCTCGTCAGACGGAGCTGACGATGTGGTGGTTACTGTCAACGCTACGTTCTTTTCTACAGCCATTCTGACCCGGTCGCCCAACACCGATCTATAACTAATTAATTACTCGACCACAAAAAAAAATTTAACAAACAAGTTATTTGCTTATAGTTTTGGAATTAAGTAATTAACATTTTATTCTATGTTACATAAATTACAAATAGCCTGCAATGAACTCTACGTTGATGTCTCATACAAAACTTATCCAAGTCAAATGTCAATGCACATTGCACAACCAAAACCCTCAAAATATCATTGTGACGATTTCAGCACTATGACGTTTTCATGAACTGTTGAAATTCCTTGGCAACGCATTTCATCATGGCAAAAAACAGGTCAATTCTAAAAAATAACTCTATACTGCTGTTTCGTTAAATAAAAAGGAATTTAACTTAGTCTACTGTAGTGACGCAAGTAGACTAAACACCAGGCTGAAACTGTTTTTTTTTTTTTAAACTTTTTGAAGACCTCGCTGTTTATTAATTAATTATCATGGCCATGTTGATTTATAGTTTACTTTGTTTTGTCAAAGCAATGTTAAGAAGACCTATTTTTATAAGAATATTGCCAAGAAATTGTTTACAGTGTAAAACCAAAGGTAAATGCAAGACAAATAAACTATAGGCCTGAGTAGAAGCAGGAAGAATATCATGCTGAATTAATTCGTGAAAGAGAAACAAATATTCTGAAAGGTGTCTCAACTCACGACAGTGTTTGATATGAACGACCTGGTCACGTGTATCAGACTTAAAATACAAACAAATTTACTTTCACGCGAGTCAGTTCAATCTTAAACAGCTAAAATGCTAAACGATCCATTTTGATCTGCTGGATCATATTCATTTAAGTTTATTCAAATGGATTCCGTTTGAATGAACTGAAGATGATTTAGCAAGTTGAAATTGATTTTTTAGTTGTATAAAGTTGACCTGATTTATTTATATTAAAGTGATTCATGGACGACTCTATAACATGATTTCGTTATGGCGGAGACCAGCCTACTACAAATTATAACTTATCAAATACATTTCTTAAATTTAATAAAATAGTTTGAAGTTCAGGCCGATAAAATAATTCGTGATCGAGTGATCAAAAACTTAAATGGAAAAGTTACCTGAGGTGGAACGTTGCAAGTTGGCTTTATAGATTTAAGCCATTTTGATTTGAATAGATTTAGAAAAGACTTCAGTGAACATTAGGCCTATATGCAACATAGGGACGGTACATTACGGGACGCGCAACTCCGTTGTTCCTTCAACATTAGAAGGGTCAATTGCCAATTTGACAATTTTTTTACGCTTTACTGCTGGCTTGCTTTCAACTAAAAACCTTAAATTACTTTAAAACCAACTTCACTCTTCTTATATAATCCATAAAAAGTAAAATATTTTGTAAATTACAAAAAAACGTAACCCTTCTAGTGTTGCGGATAAGCCAAAAGCGGATGAAGTTTCGCCTCCCTATGATCTACAATCCCTAATGCAACATCTTAGGAAATCTTTCTTGCTGCTCAGCTAAACTTTCGTCAACAGTTCTTGATTATAAAAAGGCCTGTCGTCCAATTTAGTGTTCGGACAGTGTCACAGTGGTCTACTTTTCTACATACAGCAAACACGCAGCGATTTATCGCTTTTGGCAAGGTCACTAAACCTGTTTAGTGTTCACAATGTACCTAGTTCTTGTCCGCATGCTGGCGTCACGTGCAACATCTGTCAGATAATCATAATCATATCTGTGAATGATTATTCTCAAACATTCACGATCATTATATTCATTGTGCCGCTCTTACTCAAGCATCCACAAACGGATGGCATTTCGTTGACAATCATGCGGTAGTTGTGCGACTCGCGACTTAAACCAGTTGTTTATCGAAAGCAATAGTTTTTTTTCGTTCACATTTTGAATTAAAAACCCAATTTACACCAAACGTTACTCTTTCTATTGAAAACAAACAACCGAAAACAATTCTTCGGGCCACCAAACTTTAGCTCGCAAGCTATACGTCGGAAAACGTGTGGATATGATAGGCTATCTTTCAACCAGTTGACGCTATCACCTCATGTGAGCAGGCCTAATGGGATGACAAGTGACGAAACAAAGTTCATTTTATTAAATGCTTTTCAATTTCCAAGCAATGACGGCATTTGCTGTTTTGAAACATATTAAGTTAACATTGGTCTTTACAGATGGCGCCATAAACAAGCCTATGACAGCCTGGGGCGTAGCACGACCTTTGGCTATCGCTTTTGCGCACTGCATGAAAGGCAAGGTAAAGTTATGTAGCCGGCTTAGAAGGTCTTATTGCTTACGGCTTGACCTTTTACGGCTTGGTATAAATGTAAAACCAGAAATAAATCAGCTCATTTGGTGTATATGAAAAAGTCGAACTTAGGTTACATTAGGCTTTGTAGCTGTAACGTAGAAATTAAAAACTTTCTGAATTGAACTCTTGTCTAGCATTTCGACTCAAAGCCTGTTGTAGCAAATTAGCCCACAACCATTCACATTACTTTGTCGTGATATTGTATGAAGTTCTATCAACTTGAAAAACGTTTCAAACAAGATGTCAACTTCCATTTCTTGCTACAAAGCAGAACTGACTGAAGTTAACGAATTTCTTACAAATGCCTGTAAATGAAGTTTCAAAAGTGGAGGCTCATTTGTTTAAATGATAAAATGGAAGAGTCTTTAAAAACTCTACTAGGCGATCGAATAAAACCTAGGGTTACTGTTCATAAATCTCAATAAAAACCAAGTCCCAATATAAAGTGTAGGTAAAGATTTTAAAAACTGGAACTTAGTATTCACCGAAGTTTCGTAAAAAAATCACTTGTAGAAGTAAAAAGCTGAATTGTCTTGGAATTTTATTACCAGGTTATCACACTTTTTAGTTTTCTGCTGATTTGTGTTACCGTTGAAACGATAAACATGCAATCTCCAGGGCAAGGTGGTCAATCTAGCTCTTACAGAGTAGTCACTTCTTCCAAGACATCTACAAGCTCCTCCTCTAGAGGAGCTGGAGGCAGTGGAGCTTCTCCTATTAGGTTGCCGGATCTTCAACAAGCGTTGGGAGGAAGGGTAAGTCAATTGATGACTTAAACAACAGAATTAATGTTTTCATATTGACTGATTTATTGAATCTTTATTCTCAAACTGAGAAAGTTTCTTTGAGAGCTTGATCCTGGTAGTTTCTCGTACTTGTACAGTAGAAGCTTTTAATCACTGTATGTTTGTTTGTTTGTTTATTGGCCGCTGCGAAAAAATATGTACAATAAATCAAAACACAATGTACAGTAAAACTGTTGAAAAGTTTACAATAAAAAAAAAACGAGTAAAAAAATGATGGTAGCATCACAGCAGCGGGAGGCTGCGAAGTGACCGTTCAAGGTCTTCAAGTCAAGCAGCCACCCTTAACTCATCAATGATAATTATAATTGAATAATTGAGACAAAGACATAATAGTACATAAATAACGGTGAAGCTGTCCAAGATGATAAGAAATCAAAAAATTGATTAGTAGGTTAATTTAGCATTTGTTTAATATGAGTCAATAATTTTCTTTTTGTACATTCTTTTAAAAGTTGTGAATGAGGATTTGCGAATTTCATCTGATATATTGTTCCAAATTTTTGCGCCAGAGTATTTTATTGAGCGTTGTAGTTTTGTGGTTGTGTATCGATAATAATAGTAATCTAGGTTGGTCGAGTTTCGAGTAGAAAAGTTGTGAATTTGGTTACATTTTTTAAAGTAGTTTTGAAAAGTGTCGGGTAATAAATTAAAACTAAACTGATACATAAACTTAGCAATTTCAAAGTTGTACAGATCTTTTAACTTTAGGATATTTAGTTGTTTATAAAAGGGTGTGACATGGTCAGCCCATTTGCCTTTCACAACAGCTTTGACTGCCTTATTTTGCAAAACACCAAGCTTTCCAATATGTGTTTTGTATGACGACCCCCAAATTGTCAGTCCGTATATGAGGTAAGGATGCACAAGAGAATAGTAAAGCTGAAGCATAGCTTTGGTAGGTAAACAATGTTTTAATTTAGAGAGTATGCCAATAGATTTGGAGAGTTTGGAAGAAATAGCATCAATATGAGGAAGAAAAGATAGATTTTTGTCAATTAAGATACCAAGGTGTTTAGCAGTGTGAACATCTTTTAGTTGGGTATTGCCGTAAAATACTTCAACATTAGTTGATTTTTGGTTGGTCTTGGGTGCAATTATTAAAAAGTTAGACTTAGAAGCATTTATCGTAAGTGAATTGGCTGTGATCCAACGTTTGATTCCTTTCAGTTCAAGATTAATTAAATTTTGAAGACTTAATAAATTATCGGCTTTAATAACAAGACAAGTGTCATCAGCAAATAATCTAGGAACAGAAGAAACACAGTTAGATATATCATTTATATAAAGTAAAAAGAGAAGCGGTCCTAATATGGACCCTTGAGGGACACCAAATTTTATTTCTTTTAATGTAGAATTTTCTTGACCAATAGACACAAATTGTTTACGATTTTTCAAGTAGGAAGTAAGTAAGGCATTGGCAACTCCTCGAATTCCATTATGATCAAGTTTATGCAAAAGTTTTTCACTGATGAAACTGTAGCAGGCCCTGGTCACCGAGATTTACAGAGTGAAGTTTCCAATTGTTGAAGTGTTGTTCTTGTTTGTGAGCTATTCCATCCACTAAGTAGGCTACCACTGAATAGAGAGCAGTCCTTAGAATGCGTTGCTCAAGGTCACTAAGGTATGATTGTATGAATTTAGTGAGCAGGAACGAATACAGTCTAATGATTACGCTCTCTAATCTATGTTAACTTGTTTAACAGTTTCATAGTGTTTTAATAATACTTAATTTGAATGCATAGATTAGTCTAACTCTGTCTATTTTGTAGACGTCTTATGGTATGTATTCTTCCAACTATGACTCGGGATACGGAGGCGGAGTAGGATCAGTCTACGTCAGCGAAAAAGACATTCAAGACCTTGGAGGAGCACAAGGAGCAGAATTCCGAAACATGAGATCAGGAGAAAAGGAAGAATTAAAAGTGAGATTACTTTAAACTTATCGTAACTGCTCTACATAATAGAATTTGTGAAGACAAAATAGCATATAGCTCTTTTCTAAACAAAAGATTTCGAACACAAATTGCTCTGAGAAGTAAATTAAATTGCTTAATCAACTTGTTTAAAAGCGGTTTACGAATAAGTGATATTTGTATAATTTCAAGATAAATTGTGTGTTATGTAAGTCTGCTGGAAAATATAGGCCTAAACCTCCCGAATATTTTGAAGCCAAAGTACAACAACTGCTATAGTTTTAACAAATCGCTCAACAAGAAAACTACATCGAAACAACCAAACTCTTAAAGTATTGCACAAAAAGTATGATATTGAGTTTAACGTTATGTCGGCAACGGTTGAGGTGTGTAGGTTAGCCTGCACCAGAGGTAATCAAACGTTTTTGAGAGCAGGTCGGATGACGTCAAGAAAGAGATGCTCGCGGGTTGAGTGATAACTTTGTTCAGTACAGGCTGCAGTGGTGATTCAACCAGAATGGGTGTGGTTTATTCATCTGCAGGCAACAATTGACACGTTTGACTGTTGTAGGCGAATTGGTTATGGAGGAACAATCTTATTATTTTATTACAAGCTTTTAAAGTTACATATAAGTTAGCTCACTTAATCTTTGAGAAATGGAATTTTTTTTTAATTTTTTTTATATTGAATATGAAGACGAGAAACGGAAAATCAGAACTTCACATTACTCCAGCGTTGACTTTTGATGGGATTTTTCTTTAATGCTAAACCACATTCTTGGCACAGTGCGGCGGGCCAGACGGGCGAGACACGCAGGTTGGATCTGGCCCCCTGGTCGTAGTTTGTGACCCCTGGCCTACACTACAGCACAGACTACAATAGGTTGTGCTGAGACAAGTTAATAACAATCAAGCAAAAATTCATTAACCACTCAAACACATATACTGCAATAGAACTGCGGTGCGGAAAAGTAAACTAAAATGAAAATTTAAACATTTGTTATAGGGTCTGAACAACAAGTTTGCTTCTTTCATCGAGAGAGTGCGGTTCTTGGAACAACAAAATAAGCTTTTGGAAGCTCAATTACGCCAACTATCGGTAAAGTATGAATCGAAACTGGGAGACTTGTACGCCAACGAAGTTCGTCGTCTAAAAGCAATAATTGATTCTTTGAAAACGGATAAAGCACTGGTAGATGCAGAACTTGACCACATGAGGCAAGACGTCAATGACCTGAAAAGAGAGTAAGTTCATTAATACGTTCCACTCGTTAAGCATAAATAATATTCAAGTTAATTCTTAGGATTTTAGCAATACATTGGGACAGATAAACGAATAGCTCTTTTCAGAGCGGAAAAAATATGCTGATAAGTGTTTCACTGTCAGTCATATACAGTACTGTGGTTGAGCAACAAGCATGGCCACAACTAAAAAAATACGTTGTAGTCTGTTGAGACTAGTCTGTGGTCAAATTGGTTAGTTTTGAATCTTTATTCTCGGACAAAGCCTTGATAGGTTATTCCTGGCAGTTTCGCATAGGTTGCTTGTAGAGGCTCTTGACGCAGGGCGGGCTACTGAGATTGACAGAGTGAAGTTTCCGATTGTTTAAGTGTTGTTGCCGAGGAATTATTCCATCCATTAGGTGCTGCTGAATGGAGAGCAGTCTTTAGAATGCGTTGCTCAAGTGCACACCTCCAGAGTTGAACCAGCGGCGCTTGATCTTGAAGCTTCTTCGTTCACGAAGTCACGCGCTAACTAACTGAGCTATCTGGACGGGCATTTGAACTATGGAATAATGAAACAAGGAAAACAATTTTCGAAATTGTGAAACATCGCACGAAAGTTTTTGCAAGACAGAGCAATGTAGTGCTTGTTATTTTCATTTTGCGTTGCAAAGAGCATAGCCTATAGCATGATATAAACGAAGTTTTTCTTAACAACAATACATCAATACAGATGCGAAACATATCCTTGAGCTGATCATATTGAATACGACATGCGTCATGCCATCAAAATAACGTGATTTGATATTTTGCTTGGAGATAAGCAGCCTGATATTTACTAGCCAAAGCAACTGAGTCACAGCTTAGTTTCAAAAAAAACATTCCAATTGACATTTCAAAAATTGCTTGAGGCAAGAGACGCTTTTAGTAGCTGAAAGATCTATGCTCATAATTGAGATAGATTAGCTTTCATGCTAAGCTTTGAGTTTAGATTTATGAAATGGTTCGACTTTTTGTCACGTCTGCATATTACTACTGTCATATTAACATCATGACCTTTCTTCACATTTCGAAAGCAAGATGATTTATCCTTGCTTCTGCGTTTGATTTATGCTTAGCTTAGGCTACACCTCTTTCCCCTATTGTTGCATAAATACCACTCTTTGCTATCATGCATATTTAAAATATAAATATCTAAGTTAGTGCTTAAATACATACGTTAACGGTAGGCTATGCTGTGTTTGTATAATAGACAACTGTTAGAAGTTTATATTTTTCAGAAAATATGATAAAAACTAATACATCTTTTCAAAATAAGCCTACACGACTCATTAAAACATGCATCGGCCGGAGGCGTTGTATATAAGATTACAGGCTTTTTGACGCATGACGAAATGCTTTCAGCACCATATTAAGTCATGTAACAAAACAGGTTCTTTAAGCTTGTTTTGAGTAAAGAAAGATGGATAATAATGGCATTTTCTTTGAAATTCAGCAACCTTTTTTTTCTCTTTTTGGATAGTCTCTGCACCTCAAGTTGCTGATGTTTCTGCATTTTGAAGTAATTGTACATAAGCTCACTTAGCTGTTCTTTGTCACAGCCTACTCATAGGTTACTAAGTTGTAGACTTAGATTAAATGTATCGGAGCTCAAGAAAGCTAAATCTTTGTGTCCACCTTTAAGCGTGTCATAAAGCGTCGTGCTTTCGGGGCGTGGCGCTGGAGCTACCATCACTCGGCCGTATGAATGATCACTGCTGTTTAATTAAATTAAGTACCGGTAGGCTATGTGATGTTCAATGGCTCAAACATAAAGTTTATCATTCGTGTCCGAAGATGGCAATCGTGTTGTTGTGTACGAGGCGAAAACGAAGCATGCACGGATTTGTAAAATGCTGTTAAAACCGATCGGGGGTTTAGGCCTCTGTTGTACATCCTCCTGCGATAATAAAAAGGAATATTGTACACCACATGATATAGCAGTGCTGTGTGGGTCCATTGAGAAAACGTTGGGACCAGATCAAACAAATATGTTTTTGCTTCTTGAAAAAAAAAACAAGGCATTTCTCAAAGAAGGCAATGCATACAAAAATCAATTTGATTCAAAAATCAATTTGAAATTGATTCTATTTGAATAACCTTAGCTTAACTGAAGATGATCTAGCTTCTAGCTGATCGAAATCGATTTTTAGCAATATATGATTGAACTGACTCGTGTGAGAATAAATTTCTTTGCATTACAAGACATGTAACCGAGTCGTTCATATCAAGCATTGTTGTGGGTTTGACACCTGTCAGAAGATACTTTATTTTCTTGATACAAAAATCAACATTCTTTAAATAGAAAGATCATTGCACGGATAAATTACAAGATAACAAGTGTCTCATAACAAAAGGCACTTATTGTTATCGTCGTATCCAGGCTTATGCCTGGTGGTTGAATATTTAAATTAGGCTAAGTGAACAGGAAGGCAAGGAAGCCAACCTTTGTGTCCACCTTCAGGCATGTCTTTGAGTGTTCTACTAAAGACACAGTCTCGTGCTCTTGAGCGGTATCGAATCAGCGCCTCTTCGAGTGCTGTCCCAGGGCTCTCACTATTTGGCTACGCAGCTGACAACCTATGTTAGCAGTAAACACAGATTGCGGCATTTTCTCTCATTTTTATCACACCCGCCTAATGAAAAGCTTCAAGGCCTTTAAAAAGATCCCCATTCGGCTACACAACCAAAATTAAATAAACCTTTGAAATATGTAAACTAACGTGATGTTCTATCAGACACGACACTGCAGTCAGTGAACGCGAGGAATTGGAGCGAGAGTTATCCAACCTTCGTTCAAACGTCGATGAGTGCACGATCAGCAGAGTTGATCTCGAGAGGAAGTTGGTTTCCCTGCGAGAGGAGCTTGACTTCGACAACCTTGCTCACAATGAGGTAATTTTGACAAACTAACTTACCCGATGAAGCCCCGCATTGGACAATAAGTCAAAGATGCCCATTGTTTTGCTTTTAGAAAATATAATGTTGGGGTTTTGTACGAATATACTTAACGTACTGTAGGTATGTAGGCCTATTTGTGTTTATGAAGGAAAGTTTCGAATTACTGTAAGATTAAAACAAAGAAGTCAAACAAATTGAGCTTCATTTTAATCGTAGAATCAAATCTTGCTTTAAACTTGTCTTTAATAGCCTAGTCTCTACCAAAACAATGCCTTTGAAAGATCGACACCATAAAGCTGGAAAAATTGTATAGCTTATAACAAATTACTATGTTTCAGATTGTGAATGAATTGAAATCCCAACTGGTCACAGATCATGTTCGTGTCCAAGTGGACACGCACGGTCCGGACCTGTCCGATCTCTTGCGAGATATTCGAGCTCAGTACGATCTCGCCGCAAAGAAGAACAGAGAAGAATCGGAAGAATGGTATAGTGGAAAGGTAAGACTTGAGTCTTGGGTTGCCGAAAACTTCTTATAGTGTATTGCAGATAAACTAACTATTTTGCTCCAACTGACTGAAAATAACAATTATTATAAGCTAGTTGTGACAATGGGCAAGCTAGCTAAAAACCATGGCACATGGAAACATATAACCCATGTTTATGATCAATCTGCTACAAGCGGAGATGGCGATTGAATATAATTGTGATCTATCATCATATCTTGAAGGAAATTGAAAAGCTTTTTAAAATTTACTACTTACTGTAAGCTAATCTGAGTGATGAAAGTTTGCTTGCGGTCACAAGTCTGACAATGTTGCCAACTTGCAGTGTAGGTTATTGGTAATTATTCTTAAAAAAAGTCAAGAGGTTGCATTTTTCTAACTATTGCTTTTAAACACATGAGAGACAACTCTGTACAAGTTTTTGGAGTAGGCTAGGCTATATAGTTATTTGAAAAGTAAGCTCAGTTATGGTTTTGTTTTTTGCAATTCAAACCAATTCAAATGTTATGACATGTTTGCCATCATACTATAGCCTACTGTACAGAGCAAATCCGATATTTCACCTATTTTCTTTTTACAGTTAAACGACTTGAACATGAAGGTTTCTCAAGACGCAAATCGTCTCAAAGACGCCCAAGGCGAATTGAGTGACTTACGTAACAGAGTGGGAACGCACACAACCCAAATAGAATCCCTGCGGTCCAACGTGAGTGCAAATTGAGGGCAATTATTATTGCATAAACTAAATTCTTGCTCATAAATTTATATTATCTAAGTTATAAAAATGTAACCAATAGTCCTAGCGTACTGTATGGTACGTTTATTCTTTTAAACTATCTTTCCAATGCTAGGTCTATATAATTAAAATTAGCTGGTTACGCACAAATGTAGCTTCATTCAATTTTGCTCGTCTCATCATCATCCGTTCTATTGATTTCGTCTCTTGGTCACTCTATAAATCATCTCTCTGTCGGCTGTCGACTCTTTACAACCTCTTTGAACCCTTTCATGTCCATCCCGCTGTCATTCGACACTGTATCGAGCCATCTCATATTGGTTAACCCTTTCCTCTTCCTCCGCTGACCAAACCAATATCTTTTTCCACAGATGTGCTTCTCATTATGTGGCCAAAATATGAAAGTTGTTGCTTGACGATAGTAGCTTCTAAGGATTGCTCGTCTCATAAATTTAACATTTTGTTTCCAGAAAGATTACCTCGAACGTCAACTAGCGGATGTTGAAGAGAGGTTCAGTCGAGATATTGGAGCCTACCAAGACCAGATTGCGGATCTCCAGGCACAACTGGAGAAAATTAAATCTGAAATGGCAGAGCGTCTCCGAGAGTATCAAGACCTCCTTGCGGTCAAATTAGGTAAAAATATTGGTAGCTTTCATAAAAAAGATTCAACAATTTGTTTATTGAGTCTGAAAACTTAAAATCGCACCAAACTTCACAAGTTATACCATTTAGCTTCACAACCGAATGTCATTGCTCAATTTTATTTTAAATTAAAAATATTTTTTAGGACTCGATTTTGAAATCAGCACCTACCATAAACTACTAGAAGGAGAGGAGTTCAGATTACAAGGCGTTGCCCCAACCCTCAACAAGACTGGGACAACTTATTCACTCCGGAAAGTTGTCGAACAGTATGAAAGCGCCTACAAAAATGTGAGCGAAAATTTAATTTTATGACTATGTTTATCTAAATCCTGTTATATCTTTGCTTCTGCTGGTGGTTGTACCCTTTTTGACTGTATTAACTAGGTAGCCTAAATGACATAATTATATTTGCTACTAGGAAACACGATATTTTCCATACCTCATAGCTTACCTAGTATTTTTTGACTAACTTAGGAATTGATAATGTTCTCAAAACCAATACGTAGATGCCGATATTAACTCACGCCAGGCGCAGTGCCGCTGTAACCTGTAAGCAGTGTTTTTTGGTAGTTTGATGGCCTTGTTTTGACAAGTTGCGAGGTAGGCTATTTAGCTATTATTTCTTGTCGTTTGCCTGCCACGGCCCACTTGTGGAGAGAGAACAGTTACTGAGAGTCATAGCCTACATAGTATAGGCTAACTTGACTTCACTTGTTGTTCAACATGGTGTAGGCTACAGTTTTCCACGTGAGATAAACATTGCTAAGTAGCCTACTCTTTCATCGGTACCGTAAATAAAACATTTTTTCATGCAGGCGCAATCAAAGGATGGGAGGAAATCTCCATAAAACCTCGAGAAAGCATGATAAAGATTATGTCGTTTACTTCCCTTAGCGGCCAGCACCATTCTAACAACGTCTTCTCGTCACGCAGCATTACGTTACCGCCTTAAACTTTGCATTTAATGTCAATTCCAATCGATTTGAATCTGAAATCAATTCTCAGAGATACCGAAGTAGGCTGGTTTCCAAAACAAGACAGTCCCGGAAGCGAATTTTTCCCACGAGATTTCTGTCTCATTGATTCTAGTCACTCTAAAAGTAAGATTTTCCGAAAGTGTTTTGAGAGATTTGTTGATTCAGATTGCGAAATAACTATTTGCTAATGAAATTCTGCAATGATAATAAAATATAAGCTTTCCCTAACCCTACTTTTTTGAAAAGCTCTTGTGCATCGCAAAAATTAATTCAATGAAAAAAAAAAATTGATTTCGACGGGCGTCGAACCCTCGTTCTCACGAACACTAGGCAGAGGATGAAATCACTGATCCAACCGTGCCAACGAGAAAATGTTGCATTCACACGGTTTTATAACAAACTTTTACCAAAATATTAAAATGAGACTGAAATCTCGTGTGAAAAAAAATTTCGCGTCCCGGACAGCAAAACCCGCATTCAACGTTAAAACAATGTAAAAGTAATGGATTATATGACGATGAATTATTTGCCCCAGACAGCCTGGGGCATTGATTACATTCTTGGACGAGAATTTACAATCTAGATCGTTTTCTTTCCAATATAGCTTTTACCTGTGAGCTTATCCACTGCTCAAAGGCTGCAAATTAGAAATTAACTTACTAACATTTTGTAAAAAGTATTAAATGTCTGATGATCTCAACAATCGAGTTTTGTGCTAAACTGTCCAGTTAAAGGCGTGTTTGCAGCAAAGCAGAGCGAAACTTTAACTCGAATGCTTTGGGTGCAGACTTTGTCATCAATTAATCATCCATTTTTTTAACAAAAACGTTGCCAAAGAAAATCTACTATGATCAAGTTTCTCAAACTAACATAGCACAAAAAAAGTAGCTGGTGTATGCTGCAACCTATTCAGGCTTTCAATCGCAGAAACGCTATGTACAAAATTTGTTTTTGTGTTACTAATAAAGATATTAGCCTAGCCTATGTATATGAACTGTATGCATGTGGGTGGTGAAATTTAAATTGGGTGTTATTGTGGGTGCGCTATATTATCATAATTGTCACAAAAGAGCACTATTTTGCACTTGATTTGTCGACTGAAGCTGCTATCCTATGACCATCAGTTGAAGATTTTTGACAATAAGCGATTTTTCTCGTTTATCATTTTGAAGCAGCAGGCAAACAATGTTTATTACTTTTTGCAAACCACGTTTTTATGTAAAATTTTATCGCATGTCTCTTTCAACGATCAAACAAATGACGTTCCTGAGAATTTTCAAAATCTTCTTGCGTTGTTTCAAATGACTTTGTAAAAATTACTGTATATTGAGCTTAATTGGCGAACAATCAAAGTGCTGACATTCCAGTGCATCAAACACATCCACGTATTAAACGTTTGATAGAGGTGCTGAAACTTTGTGAGTAGTTATAATCAGGTACCGGATGCTGCTACAAGTTCGGTAGTTTGCTGTGGCACAAACTTGCCATGGCCATGTCTGTGAGTGGAGTTTTAATAATTATTACGGTACCGTACCTCAATACACAATTGCCCAGCAGAGCGAATTGCATCAAATATACTTAATAACTGCATTTGATGTAATCTTTACTTAAATATATAATATGTTAGAAACCAATTTTAATGTAACCTTGCCTGTTCGCTTGCTGTGATCGGTAACGCTTTCTGTCTTTGTTTGTGTGGGAATAAACGACATTTTCTTATCAAAAGGCAATTGCAGTAGGCCTACCTGTTTGTCTCGGCTGATGCATCGAAAGCCAGAATAGAAACAAGTTGACATCGAACGGCAGTGGTCATGAATAACAGACTTGTCATAGCGCAATAAACCTACATTGATTTTACTTGCAGAACAAAAATTCGCCTTCACAAATCTTGTTTCACACATGGGGTTGACATTAGTGACGTGGTATTCAGCATGCTTAGTCTACTCTATTTAATGAAATAAAGCCAAACCAATTTTAAAGAATGCAGTCACATCAAGACTGCGTGGGGCTTCATTGCGCTCAACATCTGCTGTCTACCAGTGATTAGACTAATAATGGTAAACACGCTCGATCGTGGATATTGAGGGGATCGTTTGGAGCACCATCTTTCAAACACAGTTGATCAATTAAATTCAAAGTAGGCTAAATTGAAGATTAAATTTGTCTGACAAGTACAGATTAATACAGTTAATCATAAGATCCGTAAAAGTTCATCAGTTTTCGAAAACACCGTTCTGACATGAGATTTAAGTAGACTAGAATATGTTTAAGGCTAAACAAGCCGTTTAATTAAGCTGTAGATCATCATAAAGCGCAAACAAAAGGCATGAAATAACGAAGTAGGATGAAAAATCACAAAATAACTACGTTCAACGGCGAAGCAAACTGTGACGAAAACAGGCAAGAAAACATCCAAGAAAATGCGCAGATGGATCCAAGCCAGGGAGGCATTGACGAAGAATCATTCTTGTTGGAAGTTATGACACAATGAAGGCTACGCTTAAAAAATTAAGAAAATAAATTAAGTTACTGAACTAAAGATAAAGTAGCAGGCGTTTTGGTGCGAAATGGAAGTGGTTGATCTGAGATGCAACCAAATACAGTCTTTCTCAGTAAACTGAGCCAAACAAATACGGTACGTTGAACATGTTCATCGAATACAAAGTAATTGCAATATTAAAAAAATGCCTTTGGATCCGGATTTCCTGTTGTTGGACCCAGTATGCCCCTTTGGCTCGATGTCGATGAGCCAACTTCATTAAACTGATCTTATTTGAGGGAGGTAGGGCATTTCATTTCATCTATGCAGATTACGTTGCTTTGTTGAGAAATATTTTGAAAGATTCAGCAGAAAAGCGAACATCCGCGACAGGGCAAAAAGTGATATCACGTGAAGACTGCAAGTGGTGAACCTCGAGTTCTAAGGCGAAATTAGTGGTCATGTGGAAGGAACGTTGCAACGTATGTGAGTATACACAACACATGAGATAATAGCGATCACTGCATATTGTAATGTAATAACCAAGCTAGCAAAACATACCCATTTGCGATCAATTCAGCATCTGCAAACATTGAATCAATGTAAAATGAAAGACTCTGCTGCTGGGTAAATGTTAGCTATCATATTAAAATCAAATAAGGCCAGACAAAACTTTAACGTCTGAAAAAAAAAACACAACATTAAGAGAATGGCCGCACAACAAATACAAACATTTGATGACACAGAAACTCTTCTAAGGCGAGAACTCGAAACACATTATGACAACACAATGAGTTAGATGTAAGAGCTTTTTACAACGTTGACCTCAAAAGCCTACCTGTGTAATCATCTAATTTGTAAGCAATCTTGGGTAAATTTCATATTGAGTCGTGACTAGTTCACTTCTTTGCTTTGTGCACAAATGATAACTAGAGACAATGTTTACGATTAATTGATTGGCAACACAGAAGAGCACAATTAAGAACTACAGTAGATAATTGTTGTGTTTCTTGAACTTTCAGGGGTCGAGAACCAAGCTAGAATGTTTCAGATGGAAATCCTTGCCAGTGCTAACAGAACTTGTGTAAAGTCACTAGTGATATGAGAAGCAGAAAACAAAAATTGTCATTTTTATACAATTCTTTGTTTTTGATGTTGTTTGGCTCATATTGATGTCAAACTGATGGATATTACTGAATGGGTTGTGTAAAGATTATTTTGCAATGTCTAATTAAATGGTAACTGAATACACGCTATTTGCGTTAAAGAAACATCTCACAATAATAAATCGACGTCGCAGCAACAGTTTTTTGCTGCTAAAGACCTATTGGAAAGTAATTACCTTGTGTAAATAAATACCAACAAAACACAGTGGGAAAGCTGGTAGTGCCACGTCACAGCATTTCAAAACAGTTCAAGGCATAATGCGTTCCACCATGGCCACCTGGAGATGCGGCCTGATTTGTCACATTTTGCAGATTTTGATTACAGCT
Organism: Aplidium turbinatum; assembly: GCF_918807975.1. NCBI lineage: Eukaryota > Metazoa > Chordata > Ascidiacea > Aplousobranchia > Polyclinidae > Aplidium > Aplidium turbinatum. The sequence goes on along the minus strand of NC_137476.1, from coordinate 20,893,559 downwards.
ACTGCTAGTGCTTGACTGACATTTTTTGAGATGTTTTTACTTTTTGCGGTTTCCTAATGACAAAAAACTTTTTAGCAAATGAGAAAAAGTAAGTTGAAAAACGCAAAATCAGACTGTTATTGAAAATTAACAGTCTGACTAAAATTTACGAAATCAAATTTTCTTTGTTTTTCAACATGTGAGGATGTTAAAACCTACTGTGTCATCTGGGAAAAAGAATAAAGAAAGCGTAAAAATCTAATTTTTTAGAAAAATTTATTTAAACGTTCGCCCAAAGTTAGAAAAACCTGGAAATTTCTGCAAAATGTGACAAATCAGGCCGTATCTTTAGGTGGCCATGGTTCCACTAAGTGGAATGTGACACATTCAGTGCGTAAGTGGTGCAAATTCAACAATGAAGAACGCGATCTTCCAGGAGTGATGATGTCACATACCAAAGAACTCTGTGGATGGTTCGAATCTAGAATATCCTCCGGAAAAATATTAAAGAGTCAAATAATTCCAAGAAGATTAGGTATTCTATTTTTTGTGCTTTTTCAAAAATGGTAATTATTTCTCTACATTGTTACAACGTCGATTGACTTGTAATTACGGAGATGAAGACGTTCCGTTTAATGTAATATCTAAAACTGCCTCAACGAACTCCATGACGTAAACTTCCACCATGGTGACGTCATCGGGACGGTACCAGCCGCCTTTGAAAAAACCGAGGTGTCCGCCGTGCTTGGTGGTCACAAACAACGCGTTGTCTGTTTGTTCTGCAACATAAACAAATCAATACAAAATAACTGTTACAGTTCATTCAATAGTGAGACTACTACTTCACCTCAATCCGTCTCTGAGAGTCCTGCTTAAACGTCCCATATTACTGGGAGGAAAAGCAACAAAAAACAAACAAGTTACGTCAATGCTGGGAGAAAAAGCAAAAAAAAACAAGTTACATTAGTACCAGTGTCAATAATTCTTCAAAGATTGAACTCGTTAATATATAATTGTGATAATTTTATGATTTGAAAATGCTTCACTTGAGCAACGTAAGTGGATTCACAGTGCTTCTATGACGACAAAGACGGATCACAATACCGAGAACGATAACGTTGAAAGTTCTCTAACAGCTTCTCGGTGTAGTCCGGAAATAGGGTCAACCTGGGGTGGCTAAAGGATAGACCCTTGGCTCCAGAAGCTTCAGTCCCGACAATCCTAAAGAAACAACTTCATATGTCCACTCACGTGAAAACTGCAGGGGCACATCGTGGACATCGCTGACTATCAAGGGGTCGTCTTCGGAGTTGAGGAGCATAATGGGTATGTTGATCTACAACAAAATTACAGCAGATCTTCAATTAGTTGATCGTGCAATAAAATACCGCTAAGGATGGCCTCGCAACGGCTTTCTTAAAATTACTCCACAAGAAACAACAGCAAAAATGGCAAGGTGGAAAGGCTTGTTGTACAGACAATAAGACATGACGATAATACTACGGGTGACAAATTATACGGCTTAAGAAATTATTATACAGAATGCCAAGTTGCAGACTTAACGCAACTTATAGTTGGCTGCATATTTATGTTATATGATTACAACGTGAAGTAACTGCGCGCGTGAGGTAGGCACATTATACACAATATCGCAAAATAGACAAAATTAGAGATACTTTGTTGCAATGTGACAAGAATTTTCATTTTCGCCAACTATTGGTTTATCAGATTGCACAATCTATATATTTTCATTGAAATTTTCGAAATTGCGATATCGCTTAATACAATCTATTATATGTCATATTTTACAAAAAAACATAATCCTAGAACGGGAAATAGACAAACAAACAAAATTAAAGAAAATGGTCGTAGGGTAGACACTCGATGTGTAGACCAGTGGTTCTCATCGCATCCGCAGTGGCACACAAGTGTGTCTGTTTGCGCAAGATACAAAAATGATCTGCAACTAATGTTAATGCGCATTCTGCTGCAAGCAAAAATGGCGACTGATGATGATGCAGCAAGTTTTTAATTCAGCTTTTGAGAGCTTTTAGCACAAACTTTAAAATGGAAACATCCCAACCCCAGACCGCGTATCAACGTGTCATTTGTAATATTTAGTTCATTTTTAAAAACAAACAAAGAAAAGTCATTTCATTTTCCATCCGTTTCCTTTGTTATGGCAAAACACAGTAGGTTGCCACCACGTACACAGTAATAGCAAAATGTAGGCACGGCTATGTTGTGCAATGTGCAACTGTTTGCTTTTTGGGTTAGATTCCATTGCTTGCTTAGTATGCAATGACTGATAGCATATCGCAAAACATGCGTTAAGAGTCGACATATCTTCTTGGTCGCAAAAAAGCAAATGTTAAATCTACAGGTAGAATAAAATTTACAGCTTGGAAAATGTCCCGGTCGTAACCCTGATCTGATATCCTTTTAAAATTTTCTATAACATGCTGGTCTAGGTCAGCTGTGACAAACTTGATACATATTGAAATAGATCTGAAGACTAATTTTCTTTACTTTGAACCTCTACTTTTGGACTATTTGCTGTACGATAATCATCCGTAGGCCAGCAATGTAGCTTACCTCTGCGGTGGCCATAGATGCGATCAGCAGTATAAAACTAATAAAAATTTTCAAAGTCGTGGTGATACTATGAATTTTGCGCAATTTCATGATGGTTAATAAATTAGTTACTGCTCTTAGGAGTAAATTTAGAAGAAAAAAAAGTTTTTAAATGTTTTTTAATTTTAATAAGAAACTTTTTAATTAAGTCAAAAAAAATTAAAGTAAGAAAGTGAAATACTGTCCTATAGTATGCGGTGTTCTTGTTGTAACATTCTCTTATTTCTTATGCGTGACATGGTGTTGACCCCCAAACCTAACTCAAAAAAAAAAACTGAGAGAGCGACACTAATCTTTAGCACAAAAAATTGAAAGTAAACCAAATAATAACCAAAAGGATAAATTATTTTACACCTGGACGTCGAAAAATCGCTTTTGTTTCGACGCCAGACTCCTCAAAACCTTTTCAAATTCGATCCCGACTCCATAGCCGTGCTGGGAGCCAAGTCAACAATAGAAGTAGACAATTGTTACAGCAGTATGTTAATAAACAAAATAAACACTGTTTCCTATGGCAAAACTGGTTGAATCTGTCATCTTACATTATGAATAACACGTTCACATCCGGACTGGAGCATGTAGTCTTGGGTGCTTGCATGACCATCAAAGTGTCTGTGGACACAAATAAGTGAACACATTGTCAATTGTCATCCACACTTCTGGTGTTATCATTGCTTAGAAACAACCATGTTGGTATTAAACAATAAACAATAATTTGAACAATAAACTTCAGTTATTTTCAACAAGGAGTAGTACGCGCAAGTCAGACATTAACGTCATTACGCTCTGTAAACATGGGTACCCGGTCATTTGGTCGACAGGACGTTTGGTCGACAGACATTTGATCGACAGACATTTGGTCAACAAGACATTTGGTCGACAGGACGTTAGGTCGACAGAACGATTCATTTTAGGGTTAGTTAACTAACCTTAACCCTAACCTAACCTTAACTCTAACCTAACCCTAACATAAATGTCCTGTCGACCAAATGCCTTGTCGACCAAATGTCTGTGGACCAAATGTCCTGTCGACCAAACGACCGGTTACGGTAAACATGTAACTCAACAATTCAACGAATCATAATACATTGAACTGTTATCTGCAAGGCATTGACATGACCAAGTCTCCACAGTCTCGATTCAGGACTCGACAAATAACCGCAAAGTACCCTTCCCTATACAGTACACTAGTGATGTGGAACCTACGGCATGCCGTAAAGTCTGGCCTATTTTACTGATTGATCCAACCTGAAGTTTGTAGAAAGGTGCAGTAGCAGAAGAGTTAACAAAGGAATTTCATGTTTGATCTCAATTTTATTTTCCGTTATCGTTTGCTAGATCACATGTAGACGTAATGTTTTAGCTTGGCTGAGCAAACAGTTAGAAATACATGTCTTGATTTCAGTAATCAATAGTGAAGGCTGCACTGGCAAAAGTTATTGCATTTTATTCAATAGGGTAAAATGTGAGAAGGCAAAGTGGGAGAATACGGAGAATAAATGAATAAATAAATGTGAGAAGGCAAGCACATAACAGTGATATGAAACTTGAAAGTATAACTGGAAGTGCAATGGGTAGATTTAAAAACGGTGAGGAGGTCTGCTCTGGTGCTCTGCAAGGAAAAGAAGATTAGATTTGGTACATTTCCTTAGAGTATTCATTGAAGAATTAAGGCAAATTATGATACCTTACGAGCTTCACGGGTCTTTTGACCTTAATTTCTTGCTTTTAAACATTGTTATTGGTACTGCGCAACCAACAGTTTTGGTTTCACTTAATTTAAAACCAAGAAACATGATCGATCAATAAGTAACCACGTTCCTCAAGTGCTTTCAGTCTGCTTTACCACGGAAGTACTTTCCATCAACAGACATCAAAGTGCAGTACAAAAAGCTCATGATCGTAAACAATAGTGCACTGCATCCAACCCTCAATACGAGGAAGGACATGACGATGTCAGAGCCTCGGTTGTGCTGCTTTTGAAGTAATGTTACATTGCATGGTTGCAAACCTGAACAAAACTAATTCTAAAAGCAGCAATTTTTTTTTCATTTCAACATGAAATCATCATCATTATGTTAGTTCCTCGTACTGAGGGTTGGATACAATTGCGCCATTGTTCTCGACCATGAGCTGTGCGTACTGCACTTTCATAACTTAATTTTGTCCATTTAGTGATGTTTGTTGTGCAAATCATTCTTGTTCTGCTTTGTTTCTTTTACCGTTTATCTTCCCTACTATTAATGATCTTTGTAACGAGTTTTACCTGATCAGCGTAACAACATGAAATAAGGCTTATAAAATGGTTAATGGAAAGGATTTTTACGTTTACGAAAGATTGCTTTTTAGTGACTAAAAAGTTCTTTTTTCTTGCTTTTCTTCCATTTAGGTGCGGGCACATGCACATTGCTCACATCACTCAAAGTAAAAACCTTAGCAATAGAACCTTCTACAAACAGTAGCCATTTTCAAAAAACCTACCAATGATCTATTCTATATAATTAGATGCACATCTGCTTAGTGAATCACAGGAGGCAAGATTTTGGCCGGAGGAAGGATGTTCCGGCCAGACAATGTCAACTCCGGCCGGGGCTTCCGGCCTTTGTTAATATCTACCCCATATAATCAATGTTTCAACCAAGCGATTGTTGGCAGTAGTGTAGACAGGGTGGTACAGAGGGTATTTTTGCATCGGGGGGGGGGGGGATTGTAAAAGCTGTAACCATTCCAAGGGGCCCAGGAACATGAAAAAAACCACCTCATATTTGTTGCCTGTTGGATATGATGTGTTTTTCCTAAAAGTGTCTGAACTTCGGGCCTGAGAGTCTCATTGATATTGGGCCCAAATTAACCTTGCTATTGGGCCCAAAAACGGCCCTGGTTATTGGTACACCACTCGTATCAAGCAGTGAAGCAATAAGCAGCCATTCTTAAAAAAATTGCTTTAGGCAATACTTACAGTCCTATAAAGAGGTTCATTTAAGAGTAAACATTTGAGTAGATTTCAAATTCGGCTGTGTTGTCTAATGTCTATTCACCTGATGTAGTATTGTTTTTTAAGATTATTATTGACTTCCTTGAACTTGTTTTCTTGATACTTTCAATCTTACATGTACATTTAAGACCAATGTTACAGCCAACATATGTAATTGTGTATTCTTGCATTACTACAATACCACAATGAAGCATAAAATTACATTTATCCAAGATCATGAACTTGACCACAACCACACACAGTTAGCACACACACATCCGGCTCCGGGCCAAAGCCACTATCACCTCCTGGAGCCGGAGTTTGGGTGGAGCCAGAGATTGTTCCATCACTACATCTGCTGCAACGTCAAAGTAAAAACAAACCGTTTTTTTGATTTGAAGGTTTTTCAACAAAAAACAGTTTGGTTCCAACTAGAGATGTACCGGGATACTAGAGATATCGGTATCGGTGATATCGGCCATTTTTTGAGTATCGGTATCGGCAAAATTTGGCCGATACTAAACACGTAAAAAAAGGCGTTTGCTGCAGATTTTCTACAGAAGCAAAGATATAAGTTTTTTAAAGTAGTAACTAACGTCACATTGATGTAGAAAAATAACAACCTGTTCAAATTTTTGATACGTTACACTCCCATGACTTCTTGCGCGCAAGTTTTAACATTGGTTGCTTAGAGTGATTCTTTCACTTATACAAAACATTTTGTTTCAGCGGTTTTGCGTTGTTCGATTCTTAAGTTGTGTAAGGAGACTCAATTTCTCCAATATTTATCATTTGTGTTTCTTTTTTACTCTCAGCAGAGTATCATCATCATCATAATCCATCGTCGGTTTGTTCCCCACTAGTGGGGGTGGCCGATTGTTTCCGCGCAGCAATTGTTTTTATCCCTCTTCTCCATTTCACCCTGTCCCTTGCATCTTCCTCCTTCAGTCCGACTTTTTTAAATTCATCCTTCACTTGTTGTTTCCACGTTCTTCTTGGACGACCGCGTTTCCTCTTCCCATCCACCTTTAGATCTAGTGCCTTTCTAAGAAAACTTCCTTCCTCCCTCCTTATCACATGTCCATACCATCTTACTCCATTTGCCCTTGCCATTTGGTCTATGGTCTCTCTCATCTCTAGCATATCCAACAATTCTTCAGTCCTTTTTTCCCTTCTCGTTTTCACCCCACACATTGCTCTCACCATTGACCTTTCCGTTCTTCTCAGGATTGCCAGTTCACTCTCTCTCAATACCCATGTCTCGCTACCATATAGCATTGCAGGCCGCACACAGCTCCGATATACTTTTCCTTTCATCCTTAGTGAAAATTTTCTGCCATACAACATTTCCCCACATTCCCTGAACTTTGCCCAGCCCAATCTTGCCCTTGTTGTCACCTGGGTTTTTTTTTTCGCTGAGACTGTTTGGTCATTTGTCCTAAATGACTTGAAAAAATTCGGTCATTTTTTATTTATTTCGGTCATTTTTAGTCATTTTTGGTTATATGTAGTCAATTGACTATATATTTTTTCGGACATTTTGACCTAATTGACTATATTTTTTTCGGACATTTTGCTAAAAAATCGATCAATGACCGATGAATGACCAAAAAAAAAAACCCAGGTTGTCACCGCTGCTTCACATCCACCACTTCCATCTATCCGATCACCCAGATAACAGAAGTCTGTCACTGTTTCGATGCCATGGCAGAACTCATCATCATGGCCTTCCACTTCATTCCTTCCTTTACTGCATTTCCCACACACAAAACACTTCGCCAATCTTGTTGCGGCTCTCTTGACATTAGCACATCTTGCATGTACCCACTTTCCACATTCCTTGCATTGCATTGAATTTCTCATCACTCTCTTGCCACATATTCCACAGGGATCTACTTTGCTCTCAACAACTGTTCCTTCTGCTCCACTCACCATCACTTTTGTTTTTTCAAGATTCACCTTCATACCCTTGGTTTCAAATGCTTCTTTCCATTTCTCAAACTTTCTCTCCAGTCCCTCCATACTATTACTTGTCAAGACCAGGTCGTCAGCATACAAAATTTCACTCAATAAGCCCTCCCTCACTCCTTCAGTTACAACGTCAACCACAATAGCAAATATCAGAGGTGACAAAACTGATCCTTGGTGTACACCAACCTTCACAAAAAACTCGTTTGAATAATTTGATCCAACTCTCACTTTTGTTCTTGCATCCTCATACATGGACATCACAGCTCTCACTAATACCTCTGGTATACCTCTTTTCCTCATTGCCCACTCCATCACTTTCCTTGGTACTCTGTCAAATGCCTTTTCTAAGTCGACGAAACACATATATAGTTTTCTCTGCTTCTCTCGGTATTCCTCCTGCATTCTTCTCAATATAAACAGAGCATCCACTGTACCTTTTCCTGGCATAAATCCAAACTGCATATCATTTAATTTCACCAATGTTCTCAACCTCTTTTCTAGTATTCGCTCCACAATTTTCATTCCATGCTCTAGTAGTTTTACACCTCTATAAGCACTGCAACTTCTCACATCCCCTTTTCTCTTGAACAGTGGAACAACAGTACTATGCTTCCACTCCTCCGGCATTCCCTCTCCATCTAATACCCTTTGGCTAAGTTGTAGCATTACTTCAATTCCCAACTCTCCACTTGCTTTTATCATCTCTACGCTCACTTCTGATGGACCGGCTGCTTTATGCAGTTTCATTTGCCCCATTGCCTCCACCACTTCATCACGAGTCACCTTTCCCACTGGGCCCTCCACCAGATCAACCTCTGTCATATGATCCCATACATTCTCCTTATTCATAACATTTTCCATATGTTCCTTCCACACTTCTCCTCTGCTTTCCGGGCTGAAGTGCAACTTCCCATCTCCACTCCTTATACATCTTCCCCCTACAATATCTTTCCCATCCTTTTTCATTTGCTTTATGAGTCTGAATACTTTGTTTTGGCTTTCCCCCATTTTATTAAGTTCCTCCTCAGCACCATTCTTCATAGCTCTTGCAACAACCCTCTTTGCCTTCTTTTTCATACTCTTATACTTCTTTTTATTCTCTTCTGACCCATTTTTGCGCCACTGCTTGTATGCATCTCTTTCCTGTGAAATCGCATGCTTCACCTCTTCATCCCACCACCATGTGTCTCCACGATCCCTCCTCACTTTCTTTTTCCCACATACTTCATCACATGCTGCTAGGACACCTTTCTGAAATGAAGCCCACAAGTCATGCGCACTTATGTTTACCAGCTCTTTTGCTCTTTTCACAAACTTAATTCTCGTTTCTTTTTCCTCCAGTTTCCACACATTTCTCACAAAAACTCGTTCTTTCTTCACAATTTTCTTCACTTTTTTCATATTTAAGTCTCCTACTACTAGTCTATGCTGCAACTCCCACGGAATTACTTTCACATTCTTCAAGTACTTTCTCTGTTCCTGCCCAACCACAATAAAATCAATTTCCGACTCATGTCCTCCTGAGCTGTAAGTCACCTTCCTTTTCACCTTCCTTCTTCCATAAAACTTGTAAAAGTTTTTCATCCATACAACGTCATGAATTAAATTATTATATCTCAAATCGGCATAATAACGTGACATCATCTAATTCTAAACGTAACAGAAATAGCGAAGAGCAAGTATCACTATAAAAAAAAACACAAAAATGCAACGCAAATAGGCAACATCAAACGACATATATATAGATGTTCTTTGACTTGTCAGCAGCAAGTGGTGACAACTGTGGCTGTGGGAGTTTGTTGCGCAGCCTACTTAGCCTACTCTGACATTGTTTAAGCTTGATGAGTTTATTACAACGAAAGGTGGAAATTAAATCACAAACTGATAGAACCAGCTTACTAAAAACAACCAAGTTGCATGTTTTTTATTAAACGTTTAGCAACGTAAAAACGATGCAAAATTATACATTTTTGCTACCTTGGTAGTCTTGGCCTGGCAAAAGCTTCTCAACCAAACGACAAGCGCCCTTAGGGGTAGAACCTATGACATACTGCTATCCAATTGAACAAACCCGAACCATCAGATGTTAGGTTGTCCGTCCAATTGTGGCCATTTCAGCATTCAGCCAGAGAGTTGATTATTACTTTAAACTTTTTTTGGTAATTACACAACAAACAAGAGCAATAGCAGTGGTGGGAAGTTGCATTTTTCCTTTGTTCCGAGAAAAGCAACATTGATGACGTCATGAACAGCGTAGCTTCTGATTGGTTGATGGTTCGTGGTTCAATGGGATATCAGTATGTTAAAGTGCCTACCGCCCTTAGGTTGCACATTACTTGTCGAATAGTTTTTGTACGACTACACAAATGACTTGGTTTACATTTTACATCTTATTATCAATTATGATTGCCTATTTGGAGAGTTTGCGCAAACCCTTTATTTATTTTTCAGAAACCCCAATTATGATATAATGTTTCTTCCCTTATACCCCAGTTCTCAATCACGATGGCCTTTCATTACTAAAACCTACTACAGTAGAATTCGCCTATAACGGCACCTCTAGGGGATTTGCAAAAACTGACGTTATAGCCGAATTGACGTTATAGACGAACTATCGCAAACTATTCCAAAACTGTCTTTTGATTAAAGAAAGAGGTGTATAGTCCAGTCAGGTTTACTGTGTACAACCAAACTGACAAAAGTCATGCAGAAAATACAGTAAACAAAGAAATTGTTTAAAAAACAATAACCTACAGCAAAAAGTACAGGAAATTTGCGCAATACAGCTCGTTACATACAGTAGTAGAGAAGTTCATTGTTTATTAGCAAAAAAGGCATTGATCTTCAGCTGTTTCGGTTTTGACACGGATTTGACACAGCTGTAGAGCTGCTTTTTAGACGTGATAGTTTTTCACGCGGGAAAAAAGTTAATTCAGTTAATTAGTTTATACAGTACTGCACGTACAACTGTTGCTTTGAGTTGTTTAAAGGTCAGCTGTAGAGCTGCTTTTCACACGTGATAGTTTTTTACGCAGGAAAAAAGTTAATTCAGTTAAAGTCGCCGCTGCGAACGACGTAGCAAAATAAAGGGAAGACATTTTGCAAGCAGCAGCGCTAACTGGATTAAAAGACTGACCGTTCGTGGTGAAGGTGATGGCTTAAAGTGACGTTATAAACGAACAAAAGACGTCTGGGGACCAATAAAGGGTGCTGTTACATGCGAATTGACGTTATAGGCGATGCTGTTGTAGCCGAACTACAATGTACGTAAAAGATAGGAATTCTGCCGGGACCGAGCGAAATGTGACGTAATAGGCGAATTGACGTTATAAACGAAGCCGTTATAGGCGAATTCTACTGTATTATGACACAACATTGAGTTGGGATTGGATTCTTGAATCTTTAAGTGCCAAAGACTTCCAAATCCGTCCATTGTCACTCATAATGACGTAATAATGCCCCCTTTGGCACCTAATGTTGCCCATTTGAAGTTCCCCTTGCTGCTCTATAAATTTCCAAATTTGGTTGGTTTTGTGGCGTATTTTGGAATTTATTTATTGTAAGGGCCAAACTTGAACACAACTAATTTTGAATTTAGGGGATTTTTTGGTTTTAGACTAATTTGTCACTGTGTCAGTCGCGGCGGTGCCACGGCTTGTGCTTTAGCACAAGATCTTGTGGTTTTACTTTTGATCTTGTGCTTTAAGTTTTACCTCATTTGCATAAAACTATTAAAAAAAGCTTTGAATTGGCATAATATGCCAATTCAAAGCTTTTTTTAATAGTTTTATGCAAATAAGGTAAAACTAAGCATTTGATATATATATAATTACTTGCAAATACCAAAATTGCTTCTTTTTGTAACACTAAACTACTAAAGTATCGGCCAAAATATCGGGTCTGCTACTATTCGGCGAGTCCGATTCGGCGAGTCCGATTCGACTAGTCCGATTCGGCGAGTTCCCTATTCGGCGAGAGCCCTTTTCGGCGAGTGCCCTATTCGGCGAGGTTTTGAAATTTTTGAAAGGAAATTATCGGGTACCGTAGCCTAATTATAATTGCCGTTTTTACATCGTTTTAACGTCGCTAAACGTTGAAATCGTGCAGAAAGGAATAAAAATAAAATGTTTGAACTATTAAATTAAAATTCGTCATGTCAGTTCAGTTGTTTTTATTTCTGACCATCATATGAAAAACAATACACGTCAACATAGCAAAGGTAGAAGCGACAAAACGCGAACGTTAAAACGTGCTTGAATTCGTCATGTCAGTTCAGTTGTTTTTCTTTCTGATCATGATATCAAAAACAATACGTCAACATAGCAAAGGTGTAGAAAAGGTAGAAGCGACAAAACGCGAACGTTAAAACGTGCTTGTGACCGAAGTAAGTTATTGAGTTGAAAGAAATTTGGCACGGTCGCAACACTTTCAGAAAAATTTAAGATATGAAGGAAAAATAAAACAAAGAAAATGTTACAAAAAAAAATAAAATAGATCATGTTTATGTCTATAAGTTAGTACTTTTGAATAGTTAAAATGATTAGTTTGAACCAACAAATGTGTGGCCTACAGCTTGGATTGAAAGGAAATTATCGGGTACCGTAGCCTAGTTATCCCGACCAGCAAAAAATTGTTCCAAGAACACAGTTCATTTTTACATTGTAGTAACAGAATGAAAAGGCTAAACAAATGTGTGGCCTATCGTGTTAACGTCGCTAAACGTTGAAATCGTGTAGAAAAAGGAGCTTTTGCTGACTAGGATACTTTGAAACTGAGAAACATTCACAGAAGCCCTACGATTTGTTCCAAGAACCCATTTAGCATAACATTTCATTTGTACGTTTAAGTTATTTTGGCAGCCGATTGTAGCATCGAATAGACAGCGATAGACACGTGTTTCGCCCATGAACGCCTTTCTTCACATTGACCTACCCCTGGCACCTGCTGGTTTTGTTGGCTCTTTCTTTCCACAAAGATAAGAGTTAAACTGACTGGTAAAGCGGCGGTCGATTACTCAAGTGGCAAGAATACGGTGCCATACTGATGAGCCCAGCCTCATGGGCGAAACACGTGTCTATCGCTGTCTATTCGATGCTACAATCGGCTGCCAAAATAACTTAAACGTTTAATTGGAGGTCTCAATGGCTGGCGTGGAAGCTACACCGTTCTGGTTAGCGAAGCGTCACTGCAGCTCGCTGTGCTAGTGAGTAATCAGCCTTGTGCTGATAGCCGGGAAGAACGCCTTTCTTCACATTTCATTTGTACATTGATTCAACGTCTGAATACATTATCTTAAAAATGCAACGTATCGTAGGGCTTCTGTGAATGTTTCTCAGTTTCAAAGTATCCTAGTCAGCAAAAGCACCCTTTTCTACACGATTTCAACGTTTAGCGACGTTAAAACGATAGGCCACACATTTGGTTAGCCTTTTCATTCTGTTACTACAATGTAAAAATGAACTGTTAGGCTAACTGGGTTCTTGGAACAAATTTTTGCTGGTCGGTATAACTAGGCTACGGTAGCCTACCCGATAATTTCTTTTCAATCTAAGCTGTAGGAGTGTAGGTCACACATTTGTTGATCCAAACTAATCATTTTAACCATAGGCGCCTAAGCCGTGGGGGCCAGGCCCCCACGCATATTTCCGCGTGGGAGCAACTTTTTATGCGGCATTGATACATAAAACAATAGATGAACTAGCGATCGGCAGCAGGAAAACATTTTTAAATACAAACCGCAACGAGTAGCGATGCTACAATCCCACCCCAGACAAAAAAATCTGTCATTTTTACGTTGATTTAACGTCTACAGACGTTGAATCAATGTAAAAATGACTGATTTTGCTGCCTGTGACATAGCAAAAATCTACCATTTTGCGTCGATTCAATGTCATCAGATGTTGAATGCACCCAAAAACAACATAATTTGCTACGTTGACGCAGCGTGCGTTTAACTTAATGCGCTTGCAAACAGTCTCCTGTCGCTTTCGAAAGTCGAAACCTCTGCAGAGAATTGTCGCGGCAGTGAATCGGTTGCTGTGAAAATGAACTTGAAGTCTCGGCCCGAGGTTACCACTAACCAAAGCAACAAGGGCTGGTACAAACCGCACTGCCCACAGTCGCACAAGCAGCATAATCAACACAACAATCGCGCAAACTGCATGGCGCACACACGTCCGTTGCCATGGAAACCCGATCAAAGGCGGGGAATATGCGCATCTTTTGTTTCATCTGCAACACGAAAACGGGCGTATTACAGCAAATTGAAACTTGAAAGCTGGTCTGCGATAAGTTGCGATATTGTACTGAAAAGGGAGCAATGTCAAGTCGAAAACTTAATCAAACGTCTCTCTGTAACTATTTTTCAAGGGCTGTTTACGGATGTCAGCAACTTTTAAATTTATTAAAGGTGACGTGCTGTTGAATTGATGTAAACATGAATGATTTTACTTTCAACAGGTATATTTTCAAGCATATGATCAAGTTAGTATTTTCATTCCATTTACAGTATACCTTTTAGTAAACCTTTTCGTCTCTTGTTTCATGCTAATAAATCTAGTTCGTTGCTTAACTTTATGTTGCGCTTAGCTTAAAGAGTCGCAGTCCATCAACCGCTAGCCAACGCAGACGCATAGCATGTGTTTTGGTCGAGCTTTGTTTATAATAATTAACGGTAGGTCGAACGTAGCGATAACTCTGAGTGTGGCAATAAAAGCAATCCTAGTGTGACGACATAATTACATCATCCATCTGCGTGACATTTCGCTGAATTTACGTTGCTGCTGATGAAACACGCTTTCGCCCCCACGGCCAAAAAAATAGTTAGGCGCCTATGATTTTAACTATTCAAAAGTACTAACTTATAGACATAAACATTATTTTTTTTGTAACATTTTCTTTGTTTTATTTTTCCTTCATATCTTAAATTTTTTTGAAGGTGATGCAACCTTGCCAAATTTCTTTCAACTCAATAACTTACTTCGGTCACAAGCACGTTTTAACGTTCGCGTTTTGTCGCTTCTACTTTTTTCTACACCTTTGCTATGTTGACGTGAATTGTCGCTTCTACCTTTGCTATGTTGACGTGTATTGTTTTTCATATGATGGTCAGAAATAAAAACAACTGAACTGACATGACGAATTTTAATTTAATAGTTCAAACATTTTATTTTTATTCCTTTCTGCACGATTTCAACGTTTAGCGACGTTAAAACGATGTAAAAACGGCAATTACAATTAGGCTACGGTACCTATAATTTCCTTATAAAATTTCAAAAACTCGCCGAATAGGGCACTCGCCGAAAAGGGCTCTCGCCGAATAGGGAACTCGCCGAATCGGACTAGTCGAATCGGACTCGCCGAATCGGACTCGCCGAAACGGGCCATTCCGCAAAATATCGGTACCGGCCTAAAAAAGTGATATCGGTATCAGCCAACATCTCTAGTTCCAACTTAACAAATTCAAAGCATATTTAATGCACAGACAGGAATAATTAGCAAGAAACGCAGAAGGAAATGACGCTAACGCGTTGAATTGGTGTATTAGTTTTATGATTTTGTTCAACCACCAGCTTAACAAATACAAAAAAAACAAAAAAAAGCAATTCATCTACTTAAGAACCTGCATAAAACACCATGCAAGCATGTAGGAGCAGTGGAGCACTCACCTCAGCAAGCCGTCTTCAATGTCTTTCAACCGTGTTGCCGACTTCACCTTCTTCTCATCGAATAATTTACTAGAACTTGCATGGACATGGCTCTCATGGAGATGAAACAAATCCTTCCTAGTGTTGTGATGAAAACATTTTAACTTGTTTCAAAGCACAGCGCAGAGATAGGCTATTTCACTAAACGCATGTACTGTGGTTCTTGGTTTCTACTAATTTATGTCTACACCTGAACCAGGGTGGTCGGACTAAATCTGCAAGTCGTAATTGGTTGACAGTTGCATTTCCTATGTCTCAGAAGCCATGATTAATTCTAGCGCATGTTTATTGCAGTGACCTCCTGCCAGTAAAAGACTGCTAAATTGGAGAAGCAGTTGAGATTCACTAAGAGTACCGGTACAATCTTAAATTCATCAGTATCGTCTAAGTACAATAGTTTTGGGACATGTCATGTTCCAACATAAAACACATTTGTTCTGAAAACAAAAAAAAACTTACAAAACGTTTCAAAATAATTTAATCAATGATATAGGTTTTGTTTCGATATTTTCTCTAAAACGTTTCAGTCAATTGCTTTCCTTTCTAATCAAAAAAAATCTTTAACTGTGTTCCTAGTAAAAAATATAGGTGTAAATAACTCATACAAATGCTTCAATTATATAAATAATTATCGTTTAGTAAATGAACACCTCAGAGGTGAAGAACACACGTATTTCAACGAAACAGATTTATATTTAAGTTAACACTTTTAGCACAAGGCTCAAGCTGAGTTGTAGATTATAGTTGGTTTGATATCGACAATTATGACATTTGAGAGTATCCTTGCAGTACCCAACCGAGTAACAAAAGTAAGTTTAAAACAGAAGCATCTTGGTAAGATATTAATTGAATAGCATAATAGTTACCAGTGAGGTTGTAAAACACTCAAAAAGTTCTTTGTTAACATGTAATTATAAAATCTTCGAAGTCCATACGACATCGGGTTCGTGGATCTTGGTAAAAAAAAACACATGCATTAGAAAATCTTCCAGAAGTAAATGCAACAGTTGCAGGATAATTAACATATGCAAAACGTAATGCACGAAGTCAATTCTGACATGATGTTATTGCTTGGTTTACATCATATTCTGGAGGGGCGCAAGACATCTGACTGCAAGCACAACTCACCGCGAGACCAATAGGCGCAAATTCTTTTTCATCCATGGAGCATATGTTGCCTTGTTTACCACCATTGAAGTCTCATTACAATATATTTTACTTGCGACGCAAAAGTTATCCAAAATTTGAAACAAGAAAATACAAGTCAAAATGTCCTGATCTCTACTGTTTGCAGTGGTGTTGCACGAAGCAACAAAGCGAAGCTTGCAATTCCAAGCGACATCTACATTATACAATCTAGTTTACTTTCTTCACAGAAGTATCAACTGCAAGCAACAAAAATTTTGCTTCATTTCCCACCTGATGCCATCATAGCCTTGGCACATGCTAACCGCACAAAGAATAGTTTCCTGATGCTTGACTTCCTCTCCCAAATATTTAGCAACAATATTTCCTCCCATACTAAAGCCGATTGCTACAAACAATGATTCAGGGTTTCGAGCTTGAGCGGTTTCCACCATCTTTGCGAAGTATTTCGTTTCTCCTAGCATGTACATTGTACAAGATGACCAGTTAATTTTGAAGTGTCCATTATTTATGGTACAAAATATTGATCACGAAATTTTCAAAACTGCAAAGGCAAAAGCCTGTTTTATACATGTTACAAAAAATTACATATTGTATACTTGAAAACAAAACAGTTTTTCGTCATGTGAGCCTCTGGGGCCGAGGGTCTTTCCTTTTACTACGCCAAATTCACGATGTTCCTAGACTACACTCAAGCCTTAAAGCAGCCGGCGGCCATCGCCGCTAAGTAGTGCTTGAATGACCGCCGGTGCTACCTCCTCAGTCGGCCAAGTTTGACCGCCGTTTTTTTCTAGCCAATTATTTAATTTCGCATTAGAATGATCGTGGATTAAATGTCGAAAATATGTAGTATCAAAGAGTGACGCAGAATTACTGTAGGTCAGCGCGTCATAATCACCACTGTTGTATTGCGCGGGAAGATATGCTATTGTATGTATGTACTGAATATATCCAGCTGCGATCACCAGCGCTGTAAGTCTTGTTTGCAATTCCCGACGTTTATTTTAACAAAGTGTTAATCCGAAGTGCTAATTTACATTGGCTAGCAATATTGTCTTTTTTATATCGACTCAATGTTGTCGGACATTGAATCGTTGTTAAAAAGAAGAACTAGGTTAGTTGACATCCGAGGGGAAAACACGTGTCTTCATAGTTGAGAAATGTTTCCGCTGTGGGTTAGTGACTTCACACCCTCAATGGTGACATCATAACGATATAAATGGTCAGGTTTTATGAAAGGCGGTATGCAGTTGAAACAGTTTACTGAGCAGCGAGCAGTTGAAACAATTTAGTGTCGTTAGATGGTGCCCCAATACCGGATTACAATCCCGATAAAGCAGTTATTGCGTGGTACAACGATTCTATTGCAGGACGTCGCCCAGACTTCAACAACGCTAAGTGATCATTTTAACATTGTAGCGAGTTTAATTCTATTTACTTGTGCTATCGTTATTTGTATTTTGGCCTCCAAGCACACAGATTTGGCCGCCGAGTGTTACGGACAATTTTTATATCAAACGTCATATAAAACCGTTCAGGTCCACTGAATCTTGGCGTCTGACGTAATGGACTATTGCTAAAAATGAGCAGATTGCAGAATCGTTTGCAAGACCTTTAAAACATTTGCAGCTGCAGCATAACATTACATCATCGTTAAATCTTTAATTACTTGAACAAGTGTAAGCCAACCTTGAGCAGGTGTGAACTAGACTTGAGCAGGTGTGGGCCAGGCTTGAACAGGTGCTTGAATAACTTATCATTGCCTATCATTATTACATCACATAACTGCCTACGTGCGATTTGGAATATTGCAAATTATTCTCTCATTCGTAAAATTGTAGCTTGAACGTTGGTCGCATATTTAACTGTTTTGCTTAGTGCTTGCTAGCTGAACGAAATTTCCGTCTTTATCCAAGTCTCTCTCGTTTGACTTGTAGTAGCTTAGATTGGCAATGCCTCCTCGTGCAGCCAAGATACGGTAGTTGGGTCCAGTTGTCGAATACCAGTGATTCCACTTGGGGGTCGTAAGATGGGACATTCGTGGAGTATGTGTTGCATTGTTTGTTCTACCGCTCCGCAGACACATATCGGCGAATTATGCAACCCCCACCTAAACAAATTAGCTCCAGTACAGCCAACGTCACATCTGATCCTGTTCAATGTGACCCATGCCTTTCTTGAGAGGTCTGCTCCAGGAGGGATGGAGAGTGCTGGCATGACTGAAAACTGGGGAGGGATATGTGGCAGCTCGTTCCATTCTTGGGTCCATGTTTCCATGCAGCTGAAGTTCTTATCCACAAGTTGTGTAGCATATCGATGGAATGGGCGCCTTGATGATAGGCGTTGAGGTCTGACTGGTCCATTTGTTTGGGAATGAGTAATTTCCAAGTAAGTAATTGTAATTTAGTGAGTAATTTCCAAGTTTCCAAGTAATTTGCATTGTAGTGACAAGTTTAGTGGTGTATCGCGTTGCACCCCAATTTCGACAGCCAGTGAGGCTAATTTTACAGAAATACAATTCTCGAATAGACGTTTCGGAAGAGTGTTTCTTTTCGGTCATTACATACAGACGAACGGATCCGGGAATCTTATGTTACAATTTTCCCACGAAGAGATTATGGTTTACCGTTGTGACCACCGAGAAGGAGGTCTCGGTAGGCCACGATGGCTGCCGGAAAAAAACACGAGTTTTAAGGCCTGTACACTAGAAGGCTATTAGAGAGCAACCAGTCTTTGGTTTCATTATCCAAGACGCACAGACTTTCCACTTTGTTATGTGGCTTGAAGATGGTACAGTCGTTAATGATGTGGTCTGCAGTCTATTCCTTAGTACCGCATTTACGCCATTCCCCATTGGTGCATGGTTGAGCGGACAAGTCTGATGCCCTTGCGACGACGGTTGAGGCGCACTTACACCTGTCTTTGCAGTGTCAGGCCGATGAGGCTTGTCAGCTTCAAATATGAACGATGAAGTCTAGTGGTACTGGACCCATTCAGAATTCCATTTATGGTCCGCTCAATTAGTCGCAGAGATGCCTCGTCCATCAGCTTCATTGAACAGAAGTTGAGTGCCTGGCATGAATGGGTATCTTGATTTCAGTCAACGAGGGGACTCATTTGAATGCCCCTCAACCAAGAGCAATGGGTATCTTGATTTCAGTCAACGAGGGGACTCATTTGAATGTCCGTCAACCAAGAGACAGCAAAAAAATGCTAAACATCTTGCTACTTTTAAAGACAATAATTTGTAACTTTGTCCTTTTCAAACTTGTGACTGTGCAGAGAATGAAAACAGTGCTAGTGATGGAACAGGAAGTTATTGTACACTACAGGAAAGGACAGGAAGTTATTGCTTTACAAGTGGAAACAAAAAAATGAAGATATTAAATGAGAAAAAAAACAAAAAACGATTGCCTTTGGTTCTGTCTGTCCCGACAGCTGAGGTGGTTAAGTGTCTGACTTTGTGTACAAAAAAACTCCATTAAGCAGCACTGGTTCGGCTTTCAGAGTGAGCTCTTGAGGGACTCAATCAAAGGACTGCTCTCCACTCAATCACAATTGGATAGCTTAAATATTGCAATAAAATAGCCTAGTTGGTTTCTTGATTAAGCAAAACACAAGAAAAGAGCAGTCTTGCAAAACGATACTTCAACCACCAAAAATAATATACCGTATTCAATTTTTTAGAAAATTTATTATATACATAGAAATGATATTAAATTTCAAGTGTTGATTGTCTGACAGGATGAGTAGACAGCTGCCTGGCTGAGTGGTGAAAACGTCTGCGTGACATTCGAAAAAACGTGAGTTCGACACTGCTCCAGAGCATGCGGTAGTGTTTTGGCAAAGAACATTTAATGGCATGCCAAAATAATGGGAGCAATTGACCAGAAGACTATATATATATATATATATGACACTTCGCTGCTTCCTGTTGTATCGCATATGTGATCACAGTGTACTGTATGTTGACGCAATGGGTGCAAAATACAACTTGATTATTATTGTAGGCTACCTCCAACTAAAAAAAATATGATATTTTGCTGTATTTTTTGATATTTTAAAATGAAAGCACTCATAATAATCAGTGATTTTCTGCAGTACCCAATATGGTACACCTTTGTGGTACGGTACAGTACAACAAAAATTTTTTAATTTTATTTAAAGCGAACATGTCTTAATGTTCATTCTAAAAAATAGTTTACTGCAAGATAAATGTGACATGTTTTTATATTAATCAATACAATCAAGTTCACAACACTTCACCGTAAGTAAATATCTTTGGGGATGTCAACTTCACAGATGGTAGTACACCAATGTGGTTTAGGACATAAACACCGTAACCTCTGTTTATTGTAAACTGAACAAAGGTGCGGATGTATTTCTTCTCAGAAGAATTGCATATTCCAGGACAAACAAGAAGAGTGCAGCAAGCTGAGAAATACCACAATTAGTAATAAGCATAAATCAATGAGTCTTTAAGTATTAAAGATTGCAGTTTATCTTCATAGCCCCATTATTAAACGTGTAATTTTAAAGAAATGACAAAGTCAAGCGACAGTGGTTTTCCCCTCAGCATATACCATTCAGCAAAAAATTTACAAATGACGTTTCACTCAACAAAAGAGAACGGGTGGAATAGTTTGTAGTCAATTTGATTACAAAGTGGCAAAACCAAACCTTGCGTCAGTGCTTCAGTATTTCTATTTACTATACTACAGTTTATAATCCTCTTTCGAAATCAGGATTTTCTAAAGTTTTCTTAGTTCTCATAAAACTGGATCAGTATTCTCATAAAACAATCAGCTGTTTTTTTTGTTATCACTCTTTAAGATTAATTTTCTGACAAATGCAATCTATTATTCGATTATAATACTTAAGTTCATTACACACTTTTAAACTTGTTTTCTTGAGAAGCTTCAAATACATCATATGACATAGTCTCTCCAGTGTCCATGGTTATCATGTGACGTTTTCCGGATGGCTGAGGACAATTCCAACGGCCAAGTTTTGCATAAATTGCTGTTTGAATATGACCGCTTTTTCCCCATAGCAAGGGAGGATGATAAACTTTTGTCAGTTGCTTACAACGCAAAAGGACATTCTAAAAATACATAAGGCAGTACATAAAAATTACATAAGTTCATAAAAAAAAAAGTTTATAAGACAGTATATATATAAGCAAAGCTTTCAAAAGCTATTGCAAAAATCAAAAAATAAAGTGCCCAAAATTTATGTACTAAACTCATGTTTGGCAGTTTATGAAATATGAGTTTAGTATTTACATTTATAATCGGCTCTTTATTTTTTGACTAGATGGAGCAAGCGTTTAAACCACTTTGCTCCTATTGCTTTTAATTATTATATATGATACATTATTTATTATGTTGGTTACTGATTAATATGAATTACAATGAAATTACTATAATTTTAACAATATTAAATTAAGTAAACATACAAACACTTTTTCCACTAGCTTGTGCTAGTTAATGTATGCAGACATTTATATACGATGATTGCTACTGCAATATTGAAAAGACATATATGCTATATGATAGTTTAAGTTAACAAATAAGGGAAGCATAGCTTTTGTGGTTATGGTTTCCATTCCATGCCACGCAAGTATTGAACTATACACAAACAAGCTCCACATCCACAAACATAAAACCAATAAAACAACACTAAAACAATAAAGTATATATAATAACAAAAACATAATAATAAGAATGAAAAAATAATAACAAAAAAAACTTAATAAGAACGAAAACATGTTCCACAACATAAATTAAATTATATTTATTGAAATATATACTATTGTGACTGTTAGCCTGGTCAAATGTTTTAAGGTTCAGACTTTTAGGGAAAAAAAGCTATTGATTTGTTTTCTTAGTATATATAATATACATTAATATTTTGAGATTAGTAAATTGTTAATTTGTAGAACCACCAAACATATTCGTTTACAGTGCAAATATTGCATGAATATATATTGTACAACTAGTCATTCCAACAAAGCTAGACTAATGTAAAAGTGCACTTAAAAATGAACTATCTAGATTCTAGAACTAGAGCAAGCAGTTGTACAGTGAAGCATGCACTTTTTTGATCTAAACATGGAGAGATCCACTTTTGCCAATCAAAAATTTATCTAGAAAATTCTTTAATTCCAACACAATAAGAACAAACCTATAGCAAAAATAATTTTCACCGAGAAAATGTAAAATGAAACAATAATGATTTCACTTAGTGGCTATTGTCACAACACAATTAAAAAGGCAATGTAACAGAAAGATGAACAGAAAAAAATCAAGACGTGCCAATTTTCAATCATTAACTACGATAGAAAGTGAATTGTCAGGCACACTTTGTGGCAGAATGCTTTGACTCACAATTTGAAAGAAAGGTTGTACAAGACATGGGCTTTTGAAAGTTTTTTTTTTTTTTTACCACACCCTAGGCATAGTGTGTAAAAAGTGTGATGTGTCATGGAAGTAAATGCTGGGCGATGAAGACGACATTTATTAGGCAAATGCAAATGAGAGATGAGAATGGTTCGCATGATGTGTGGCAAGACACTTTTCGAAAAAATTAAAAACGATGTCTTGAGAGTGGACTGATGTTGAGAATATTAAAGAGTTCTTGTGTGGTCATCGTCTGAGATGGGTTGGACATCTTGAACGAATGGATGAGAACAATTTGACAAAGCGAGTTTGAAATAAGGTGGTGACAGGAAAAATGGGAAAAGGAAAACCAAAGAAGATGTGGGATAACATGACAAAAAAAAACTGAAATCAGAAGATGCCAACAATAGAGATGGAGGAGCCGCTGGAGACAACTGGTCGATCCTGCTGTTTTAAGATGAAGACCAGGCTTTTTTGAACAAAATATGGATGATGATGATGATAACTATGGTAATCTGCCCAAAAAGAAAACAATTCTGAGCAATCAAATGAAGGTCTCATGAACCTTCGCATAGACACTTTGCACCATTGAGCAATACAAAAACGACAAATTATTATGCCATCAACTTTGTATTTGTTCATTATTGACAAATGAGCAACTCTGCAGCTAAAGAGGAAGGAAATTTTACAGGCTTTTGATCAAGTGGAATGAGGAAACATAACCATACAGGCTATGGTTCCCTTACATGGTAACTGTAGTCATATTGACACACTTCATTTTAGCTGAGGGTCTAATATTCTGTCATAATTGGTGAGCTAACCAAATTAAGTTACAATAGGTTATTAAGTAATCTACAAATGAAATATGAGCATACTTTGACAAACTGTGAATCAGAATGATATACTTTTGGCTTGGAGGGAGGATCTAATAACTTCAAAAACTTTAATCCAACCACAACCACAGAAACAGAAAATATAAAAATAGAGATTAGCATAATTCTAGTTAATTTCAATCCAATCACAAGTACTAGCGTTTTGCCTAACCTATAAACAAAATGAATCAGATAAAAGTGGACGATGTCTTGAGCAACCCAAAATGAAGTACACACCGATTTAGCGAATGGCCAAGTGAATGAAGTCTATGGCTAATGCTGTGAAACAGGTGACTGACAGTAACTTGATGGGATTGAATAGCTTTATTCAAAACAAATACAATACACTAATAAAATAATAACATACTAAACTCAAACGATTTCAACAAGTAGGTTTTGCCCTCTTCAGGTAGGGGGGTCATTTAGCTTTTTTTTCCTAATCCAACTTTAGCCCTGGTTTTAGGATACAACGGTTCATTCCAAAATGTCTGGAAAAAAATTTAAAACTTTTGTCCAAAAAAAAACTCCCTGAAAATTACTTTGCGTTTAATTGCCTAACATTGTATGAACGTCATTTTTTGCTAATGTGGCATTTAAAGTTCAAATATCATTTGCTACTGTATTAAAACATATCAAATGTTGCAAGATTGCAGCAAACATTTTTCCGGTCTTGGTTTCATCGTAAAACACGGAAAAGTGGTCATTTCGATTTGTGCGCATGACTATTGACTACACGCATGCACAAAAGCGTGACATTAATGTAACCAGTTTGTATGAAACTGGTTCTAATACATCCAAAAGGGCAATTAGACAATAAACTTAAAGCAAATGTAATTGCTGCTTGCTATCTTGTCTTGTGAAGTTGTGATTACACTCATACATATCAACAAAATGTTAACACCTTTGGTACGGTATCTGTTCTTCAGTTGTACTTTGTACTTAGTTCAGTGCATATTGCAGTTATTTATTTGTCTCTTATCACTACTATTATTTACAGTTATTTGTTTCTTGTTTAGATGTAGCCTACTGTATTAGGTGACAAAAATGAAGATAAAAAGTTCTTGCCAAAAACGTTTCAGTTTAGTACATATGTTATTATTTTATTAGTGCATTGTATTTGTTCAAGTTGTTGAAGCCATACATAGTGGCTACCTTGAGCACTGACCGGATATTTTTTTACTCCAAGCAAAAAGTTAGCAAGTTACACAATTACACATACTTGAAAATGTAATGTTACACACTATAGTGATCTAGCCTATATCCAGTGGCGTAGCCATCGCAAATTTCAGGGAGGAAAACCAAAACAGCTGTAAAAGAACGTGAGAGATCAGTCCCCTTCACATGGTGGTCCCCCCAGGTAAGTAGTACTGTCATAATTCAGTTTTAATCTGGTGATGTCCCCGTTATCGAGGGTGGCCGGATTCACCTCAAATGCATTCATATCCCGCCTACACATCGATCTATCGAAGTAGGCTAGGCTATCCAATGCATCCTCTTTTGTCAAGCCCGCCTTGCTGCTTTCCTCCTCAACTTGCCTTGTTCACGTTTTCTTGGGTTTTCCTTGTTTCCTTTGTCCCTCCACTCGCAACCCCAGCGCTCTTTTCAAAACATCATCTTCATCCCTTCTTAAAACATGCCCATACCACCTCACTCCAATTTCGAGGCCTTCAACTTATTTCGTCCCCTGAAAAGATCAAGAAAAATTTTGAAATGTTTGTGGCAACTCTGATCAACGACTTTGGCTCTGTTGTATTTTTGTCTCGATCTTTTCAGGGTACGAAATGGGGGTACGAAGTGTTCAGGGGACGAAATAGGTTGCATCCAATCTCGGTAAATTGCCCTGCGTCAAAAGCCTCTACAAGTATGCCAAACTACCAGGAACAACTTATTAGCCTAAGGCTTCGTCAGTCTGAAGATAAAGCATTCAAGTAAAAGACTGAGCAACGAGAAACAGACTAAGTCAGAAATCATAGTTGCAAACACTTAAAAAAGTCTCATAATCTTGATTAGAAAAACGCTACAGTAAGCCAGTGGTTCTCAACCTTTTTGTCTTGGTGGACCCCTTTTGGGTACCTTTTTTCATTTGTAATCAATATTAATTCGTTATGCATATATATAAGGCAGTGGCTATTTGACCGGCGCCGGTCTTTGAATCTGAAACACTATTTGACCGGTCATGACGTCACTATATAGGCATTTTTTTCTTTTTCTCTTTCAAAGCAAAAGATGAGAAGAGTCCCTATATAAGTTCTAAATTCAACGTTTATGTTCAACTGATTCTGGGCCCGTAGGATACGTATCGGGCTAATGCTCCAGAGGGAATGAGTTCGATACTTCGCGGAAGCGTTTTTTTTTTTTAATTTTTAACTAAATTTTGACCCAAAGTGACTCAATCGTTAGGCTTCTGCATTTTTGTGGTCAATTTTTAATTTGAGTAGCCTACAGCCCAATTTTTTATGTATTTTCAAATGTGAGTAGGCCTAATAAAGTTAGAGTTTTTTTAATTTTTTTGCATTTAAGAATTTCTCTGGATAATTTTCCATTTGTCATAAGAGGATGTAACCGTGTTTGCCGAACGACGCAAAAATGTAATGACAAACGGAAAATTATGACAAACGGAAAATTATCCAGAAAAATTCTTAAATGCAAGAAAATTAAAAAACTCTTAACTTTATTACTCATATTTGAAAAGACATAAAAAATTGGGCTGTAGGCTACTCAAATTAAAAATTGACCACAAGAATGCAGAAGCCTAACGATTGAGTCACTTTGGGTCAAAATTTAGTTAAAACTTATAAAAAAAAAAACGCTTCCGCGAAGCATTGAACTCATTCCCTCTGGAGCACCAGCCCGATACGTATCCTATGCGCCACAGAATCAGTTGAACATAAGTGTTGAACTTACAACTTATATAAGCACTCTTCTCGTCTTTTGCTTTGAAAAAGAAAAAAAATGCCTATATAGTGACGTCATGACCGGTCAAATAGTGTTTCAGATTCAAATACCGGCGCCGGTCAAATAGCCACTGCCTATATATAATATAATCACAGTCATTGCAAAACTGTGAGTGGTAATAGACTGCTGACTAACGTGTGTATTTCCAAGTAAATCATACGAATTAAGTTGAACATAGCTAACATAGCCTTGTTAAAAGGTTTAAGTCATTGATATGATATTTTTTAGTTAAGAAACCAAACCTTTATGCAATGTCCTTTGCAATTTCAAACAACGCACTCAGTGAGTTGCGACTTGCAGTTTCAGAATCACTGTAGGCTCATACATAAACAAAGCACAAACAATTTATAAATTTCACAATTTATCAATCAAACTTAAAACTCGGAAACTTTCACGGACCCCCGGTTGAGAACCACTACTGTAAGCAATAAGCATTACAATCGCTGTACACAACCACACAATGTAACATGACGGCAAATCTACGTGTGTATGCAGCACTAGCCAGAATGCCACTAGACATTCTCACAAAAATTCGTTGCTCACAATCGCTCAAATTGAATTCCCTAGCTAGATTTCCAAACGAAATGTGGGATTGCACTAAAAGTAAAAGCCTGCGATATTGTATGTACATTAGGGAGGGCCGTCGGAAACAGATCGCTTAGCAACTCGAGTTTCTTAGGAGGTTTGTCGAGTAAATGGCGAAATCGAAAACCATTTTTTAATTGAACGCCAGGAAGACGGCGCACAACTGGCTGTCTTTAAATGTAGCAAACCTAGCAAACCTCGCAAACCTAGCAAACGTAGCAAACCTCGCAAACCACAAAGTTGCCAGATGGTATTTTTTTTAATTGTATTTTTTTTTCTTGGCGTTTTTTTTATTGGGTGCATGTTTTTTAAAACCCTTTTGAATATGTTATTTGTTTAGTGTTAATGTCTTATTTTTATCAGTAAAAAGATATCAAAATCTCTGCTTTGTTGGTTATGGTTAGTTTGGATATAAATACATTTAAAGCAATGCCTTTGCGATCAACATTTGTGAGATGTTGAAACTTGAAAGGTAATATTAACGCAATATTTGGTAGTCAGACATTCGAGAATAGTGTTGGGCGATATATCGAATTTTCGATACGATACGATATCTTTTCAATATCGATATTTATTTCAATATCGTTCGATATTTTAACTATTACAGCCCTAACTCGTAACTGCAAACCCCTACAAAACCGTTGCCGAGGCCAAACGGCAAAAGTTGAAATTGCATCGGCAATTGCTATGAACGTTTATTACTGTACTAAAAAATTGTTCCAAAACATGTAAAACGAGAAGCGAAAAATATACTAGAATAGTCTATCCCGACCGCACAGTTTGATTTGTTGTGATGTAATAATACCAAAAGTAGCGATAAAGCGAGCAACGCGACACGCACGCTGTTACGATAATTCACGTTGAATAACTCACGGGGAGGAAAAGTAAGTTAATTTTGGGTTGATTCAACGTTCGAGTCAGCACAAATCGATTTAATTTTTCCGGCGGGTTATATTGCGTAACAACGATGCCCAATCAGAAATTTACGTTTGTTTTACATTAATTCAACATCTAGCGACGTTGAATTATCATAAAATAACGTTAATTGCTCAACCAAGTACCGGTAACAAATTAATAGCTTCCTGCGAGAAGATTGCCTCAATTTACGTGTGCACTAACATAATTTCGGCACAATTGGGCTACTGCGAGCAACACAAAGTCTGTTTGATGAAGAACTAGATGTCAGAATCGGTATCATCAGAGGATGAGGTTGTCGTGTCATCACTGGAATCGGACACATCAAGAGGCTCATCGCTTGGCTGTAAATCTACACTGTCTTCGCCGTTGTAGCGTGTAGTATAGCGTCCACGTTTAGCCGCTTTCGTGCTTTGATACCCATCCACACGCCTCTTTCGCATAGCTCCATCAGGGAGTTGACTTAGGAGCAAATGTATGGCTGTGGCATAACGACTGGGAGGAATGTCTGACCCTAACCTTGCAAGCGCTCGTGTGGCCTCAGCATTTTTATTGCCGACGCTAATGCGCCATTCATGCATCTGCGTCGGCAATCACCTCGACACTTGCCGACACTAATTTCAAGGATTGTGAAACTCTTTTCTTAGTTAGAACAAAAATATCGAAAAGTATCGAAATATCGAGTATTTTTTCAAATATCGTATCGTTTTGTTTTTTTCAATATCGCCCAACACTATTCGAGAATCAGTACTTAATCCCTTAATCCCTTAGACCATGGTTGGGTGAGTTCACTAATCACTGGTTCTCTAAAAACCGGGCTGCAGACGATAAATAAAACTTAACTTTTGCAGGTGACCGTAGTTCCTGGGCTACGCCGTGTGACACAAAAGGAAGAAGTTCCTAATGACAAGTTTTTGTGTGTGTTTAGAATGTAAGGAATATTTTTTAAACGAAAACCGGTTTTTCCAAAAGTTTTGGTAATTTGAAGTGTGTTTAAAATGCCTATATGCTTTGGCTCCTTTTTGGGCTACTTGCAAAAAAAATTGGTTTGAAACGTGTTTTTGGCTGGGCAATTTTGTGGAATCTGGCAACTCTACAAGGTTTGCTTTTTTAAACGTAGCAAACCTCGCAAATCTTGAGAAAGGTTTCTACAATTGATGGCCGATGAGGTTTTCAACTGTTCATAGTTTGCATCAAATAGATAGGCCTAGACTACAGACAACCTTATCATTACTTGCTGCTAGTCTAAATCTATCTTCTTTAGGGAGACTATGAAAACCTATTGCGGTAGGCTTTCAAATGCAGAAACCTTCTCAAGCTTTGCGAGGAATTCGGAGTTCGCGACATTTAAAGACGCCCGCTGAGAAAACCTCATAACTATCAATTGACAAATGCACAGACCTTATTAAAAGTCATAGCCTAGATAGTAGCTACCATCACTAGGTAATTGTACAAATGTACAAACCTCTTTCCCGCGCTTTTATAAAGTTAACAGCAAAGATTTTGCTCTCCAGGTCTAAATATATAAATTGGACTCAAGAAAAACTAAGACCTGGTGAATAACTAAATTCGGACAAAATAAGAAAGGTATTTAATTGTGATCATTTCAGTAGCAAAACTTTCGAAATTGAAAAAGAACTCGTAGAAAGAGGTCACTATAAAGAAACCTTGATTTAGGCAAGCTAGAAGCTATCAGTGAATTTGGCAGCCATTCTGTTAGTTGCATTTTCTGAGTTGGATTGCTCAGAGTTAATTTGAACTTTGAAGAAAAGTAACAAGAAATCTTTTCGGACGTCTTTATATTTTAACTAACCGTTGTCAACCTTCATTCTCACCCAGAACAAGAGAAAACCCTGTCCAGGTTTGGTGCTGTAACCATTGACTCAGAAAAAGGTTGTTTATGACCTACCAAATCAATTTTCTAAAGGATTAAATCTGGACTTTTTCATTGTCGGCCTACTGTATGTTACAACTCTGCCTTTTCTTTAATTTTCTTTTGTTGGCCAATAGTTTGTAGTTCACCACTAACTTTTTATTGTAAATTTCTACTTAAATAACACTAACTTGGTACGTACGGTAGAAGGCTGATGTTTTAACTTCCTTGTTAAACTTGTTTATTATGACGTATTAATAGTGATTTTGTTTCTAAGTTTTTTCTCACACTACTTCGACTTGATTTGCTGTACGTTCTATTTAGTCTTAATTAATTGCAAGTTCTTGCATTAAATTGTCTCTTTTGTCACCCATAGCCTAAGTAATTTCTCAGTTCTGTTATATTGATTATAAGATATAAATGCAGGTGTTGGTGGTTTATTCACTTATTTGTTTTGTTGTACAATCATTCCGTTATCTTTTGTATCCTATATCATTGGTTGTTTGTTTGTCTATTGGAAACATTTTCTTTCTTGCAATGTCTGCTGACTACGTAAATTCTTACTCAAAAAACTCCCTCTCTAGTAACAAAACATATTCTCATGACCAGAACACATTTACTACGCCTGCAAATTTTGCCACTGAAAACACGTCAAAGAAAACCATCGTCACCACCTCTGAGTATGCAGACGTTGCTGAAATACGTACAAAACTAAAGCATGGATCTAAAAAAAAATTCTCAATATTTCACTTCAACATGGTTAGCTTAATAAAAAACAAATTTAAATTAGAAGAATTAATGACTCAGTTGGATTTTAAACCTAATATAATGTGCATAACGGAAACAAAATTAAAAATGGAAAATCCATTAGTTAATATTGCTGAATACAAATTCATACAAGCTGATTCTCCAACCAATGCTGGTGGCGTTGGAATGTACCTTCATAACTCAATCATTTACTCTAAAAGACAAGATCTACAATTTATAATCGAAGACTGTGAAAACATGTGGATAGAGCTGTCTCATACCAATTCTAAAAAAATTATTATAGGCGTTGTATACAGACATCCATCTTACAGAAATTATGAAGTTTTCTTGGATAAATTCAGTGATACTTTACACATGATTCAAAAAGAACGTTGTGACTTCTTCGTTTTGGGTGATTTCAACATTGATTTAGCCAAATCTAATAAAGAATCCAAAATTTCTTCTTATTTGCAAGCTGTAACTGCTTTGGGATGCTCAAACTTGATTAATGTGCCTACCAGAATTACCGAAAGTTCGTCAACATTACTTGATCACATTTATACTAATAACAGTGAAAGTGCACAAACTAATGTATTGACTTATGATATATCTGATCACTTACCAACATTTTTATTAATCAAAACTGTACCACGCAAAATGAAAAAACGTCCGTATTTGACAAGAAAAATTGAAGAAAATAAAATTGATGCTTTTTTGAGTGAACTTTCAGATCAACTTGAAAACCTAAAATTAACCACAAGCTATAAAAATATTAACGACAGCACTAATAAATTGATACTTATTTTGCAAACACTAATCAACTCTCATTTCCCATTAAAAAAACTCAGTAGGAAAAAGTCTGGATTGTACAACAAGCCATGGATCACAAAAGGAATTCTGGTTTCAATCAAACACCAAAATAAATTATTCAAACTTTGCTACAAAAAAAATTGTCCTGAAAAAGTATCTTTTTACAAGAAATATAGAAACAAATTAACTCACATTAAACAAATCTCAAAACAAAACTACTTCAAACAACGCTTCAATGAATCGAGACACAACTCATCAAAAACATGGAAATCTATCAATGAACTTCTTCAAAAAAAGAAAGCTAAAACGAATACTCTTCCCAATGAACTTATTGCAGAAAACATTTCATACAAAAAACAAGAACAAATATGCAACCAACTTAACTACCACTTTACACATATTGGCGAAAAATTAACCTCACACTTAAAGCAAAAGTCAAACTTTGATTCATTCATGGGGCCTGCTTTAAAACAAACATGTGCGGTATATGAAACTGATGAAAATGAAGTCGAATGCCTAATAAACAAACTAGATGTTAAAAAATCGGATGGACCAGATGACATCTCTTCTCGAATGTTAAAGTTATCAAAAAGTATTATTGCACCTCATTTAACTAAACTTTTTAATGCATGCTTGAAACAAGGAATATTTCCTGACGCTCTAAAAATTGCAAAAGTTATTCCTATTTTCAAGAAAAAGGCAAAAGCAGATCCAACTAATTACCGTCCTATTTCCTTGCTTTCAAATATCAGCAAACTTTTAGAAAAAATTATTTACAAACGCTTGATGAGCTTTCTTGACAAATTCAACGTGATTAATGATCAACAATTTGGATTTAGGGAAGGTCATTCTACAACGTTAGCATTAAGTAATCTTCATGAAAGACTAATTGAACTCAAAGAAAAAAATCATTACGTTTACCTGTTATTTCTTGATTTAGCAAAAGCGTTTGACACCGTTAACCACCAAATACTTCTAAAAAAGCTGGAGTTTTATGGCCTGAGAGGTTTAATGGGAGGCCTTATAAAATCTTACTTACACAACCGCCAACAATATGTTTCTGCTGATGGCTTCAAATCAAAGCATGAAAATATCACATGTGGTGTTCCTCAAGGATCTATACTTGGACCATTGCTTTTTCTGCTTTACATAAATGATTTGCCTCTTATAACAACTTTCGATTCTCAGCTATTTGCTGATGACACTGTTTTTTTTACTTCAGCAACATCTATTTTGCAATTGCAGCAAAACACTGAAATTGAGATGCAGCGTATCACTGATTGGTTCAATGCAAACAAATTATGTATCAACTACTCCAAGACATTTTACATGTTACTTGAACGAAAAGGAGGGTCAACTTCAAAACTAAATGTAGTCTTAAACAACACAAAAATTCAAAAAACAAACAACATCAAATATCTTGGCATATTTCTTGATGACAAACTGAGTTGGAATTATCACATTGAAGATCTATCTGGGAGATTGGCAAAAATATCTGGAATATTTTATAAAATTAGAAACTACACAAACAAACAAAGCATGTTAACACTGTACTATGCTCTTGCACGATCAATAATACAATATGGCATTTTATGTTGGGGTTCAAGCACACAAAAACTGCTCAAGAAAATTTCGACAATGCAAAATCGAATCATTCGCACAATAACCTTTAGCAACAGAAGAGCAAAACTTTCACTACTGTACCAAGATCTCGACATACTTCCCATCACTAACTTGCATCAATTAGAAATTTCTAAATTTGTCTTTAAATTTAAAAATATGCTATTGCCAAGTTATTTTGAACCTTACTTTAAGGAAATTACTGAAGTACATTGCCATGGCACTAGAGCTTCTCAAAAAAATAACTTTCACTTACGTAGTGTCAGCTCAAGAAAAGGCCAAGGCAGTTTGAAATTCTTAGGCCCAAAAATATGGAATGATTTACCTTCTGAAGTAGTAGGGGCTACGAGTGTAAAAACTTTCACAAAAAAATGTAAAATTTATTATATGAAAAAACTTTGTCTGTGACTGTTTTTATTGCCACAACATTGACGAGTGTTATCGCAAATTTTTCGGATTGAACATTGTTGATACTACGTAGACCTAGGTCTACTACTCACGAACTAGTGCTAAGTACTATTTATTAATGGCTGTCATCTTATGAACTGTATTCAAGTCGGCCTATAAACTGACTGATTTTGTTAAGGTTTAAAGTTATATACTATGATTAGGCCTACTTTTAGTGTTTCTGTTTCGTCTTTTATGCTAGCAGTTAGAAGTTGTTGTTTATGCATAGTTTTTTGTTTGTTTTTTTTCTCATAACTTACTACTTTTGTAGGGCATGATATTTTTTGATATTTGAATAAAATCACAGCAATTCACTTGACTGTCGCAGCAGTAAACAACTTTTTGTTTTCATTTTTTACGGAACTTAAGCTTATCCTATTTTAACGCATATCTTGGTTTCAACGTAATGCCGATGTTTGACATTTGTCACATTAAAAACACGGGAAGCAGCTGACTCGATGACTAATATAGTCTTTCGCTGCTTCCTGTCTGTTGTAGATTCTAGTTATGGTGCTATTTTATTTGCATTGTCTATATTTTGTACCGTATACTTTTCTCGCAACAGACAAAATAAAAGGTTTCTCTCTCTCTCTCTCTCCCTTGTGAGGTTTGCTACATTTAAAGAAGCAAACCTTGCAGAGTTGCCAGATTCCACAAAATTACCCAGCCAAAAACACGTTTGAAACCAATCCCAAACACAAACCATTTTTTTGCAAGTAGCCCAAAAAGGAGCCAACGCATATAGGTATTTTAAACACACTTCAAATGACCAAACCTTGGAAAAACCGGTTTCGTTCATAAAATATCCCTTACTTTCTAAACACACACAAAAGCTTGTCATTAGGAACTTCTTCGTTTTGTGTCACACGGCGTAGCCCAGGGCTGGAACTACGGTCGTCTGCAAAAGTTAAGTTTTATTTATCGTCTGCAGCCCGGTTTTTAGAAAACCAGTGATTAGTGAACTCACCCACCATGGTCTAACTAAGGGATGGAGTACTGATTCCCGAATGTCTGACTACCAAATATTGCGTTAATATTAACTTGCAATAGGCTATCTCACAAATGTTGATCGCAAAGGCATTGCTTTAAATATATTTATATCAAAACTAACCATAACTAACAAAGCAGAGACTATGACATCTTTTTATAGATGAGAATAGAACATCTGCAACATCAACAGTTCAACACTAAACAAGTAACATGTTCAAAAGGGTTTTAAAAAACATGCACCCGATAAATAAAGGGCCAAGAAATTTAAAAAATACAATAAAAAATACCATCTGGCAACCTTGTGGTTTGCGAGGTTTGCTACGTTTGCTAGGTTTGCGAGGTTTGCTAGGTTTGCTACGTTTGCTAGGTTTGCGAGGTTTGCTAGGTTTGCTACATTTAAAGACGGCCCGCACAACTGGGACCTAATCGGTAAATCACCCCATTCCAGGGATGTTGCCAGAGTTGCCATACCATCCTTATTTCTAAGATTTGTCCTTAATTTGAAGAACTCTATCTTAGAAAATATTACTGTCCTTATTGCTAGGAAATGTCCTTCTTTTTGATTTGAGTCCTTATTTTGTCTTATTTTCAACAATTAGTGAATAAACTTAGTGGAATGACAGCCAAATCCCTTCTACAGTAAAAGTAAACCTAGACCTGAGCTGTTGTGAGATGCATATAGTATTAACAATATGGCATGTGATATGTAATGGCTCGTATAAATGCTGAGATTTGTTCAAAAGCGTTTGTTTTATTTTGTATGAAAATTTAATTTTTCTGTTGTCCTTATTTTGGGGTCCATGTCGATGACAACCCTGGATATTGCAGTGGCGTCTATTCATATGTGTGCGTCGCACACCCATCAAACATGGTTGATCCATCAATTATCATACAGTTAAACATGCAAGTAGGCTACTTGGTAGCCTATATAAATGGTGAAGGCAGGGTATACAAGTAGCCTAAGTACTTGGTAGCCTATATATAAAAGGTGATGGCAGGGTATACAAGTAGGCTTCTTGGTAGCCTATATAAAAGGTTAAGGTTTGGTATGCAAGTAAGTAGGCTACTTGGTAGCCTACATAAAAGGTGAAGGCATGGTATGCAAGTAAGTAGGCTACTTGGTAGCCTATATAAATGATGAAGGCAGGGTATACAAGTATGGTAGCCTAAGTACTTGGTAGCCTACATAAAAGGTGATGGCAGGGTATGCAAGTAAGTAAGCTGCTTGGTAGCCTACATAAATGGTGAAGGCATGGTATGCAAGTAAGTAGGCTACTTGGTAGCCTATATAAATGGTTAAGGCATGGTATGCAAGTAGCCTTGCAAGTAGCCTACTTGGTAGCCTATATAAAAGGTGATGGCAGGGTATGCAAATGCAAGTTAGTAGGCTACTTGGTAGCCTATATAAAAAAGGTAAAGGCATGGTATGCAAGTAAGTAGGCTTCTTGGTAGCCTATATAAAAGTTGAAGGCATGGTATGCAAGTAAGTAGGCTTCTTGGTAGCCTATATGAAAGGTGAAGGCATGGTATGTAAGTAAGTAGGCCACTTGTTAGCCTATATAAATGGTAAAGGCATGGTATGCAAGGAGGCTACTTAGTAGCCTATTTAAAAGGTGAAGGCATGGTATGTAAATATGTAGGTCACTTGGTGGCCTATATAAATGGTGAAGGCATGGTATGCAAATAGCCTAAGTACTTGGTACGGTAGCGTAGATAAAAGGTGATGACAGGGTAGCCTATGCAAGTAAGTAGGCTGCTTGGTAGCCTATATAAAAGGCGAAGGCATGATACGCACGTAAGTCTGTTTCTTGGTAGCTTGGTATGTAAGTACGGTGTGTACGGTACGGTATGTAAATATAAAAGGTGAAGGCACGGTATGTAAGTAAGTAGGCCACTTAGTAGCCTATAGGGCTTATAAAAAGTGAAGTCAGGGTTTTTTTGTTTGTTTGTTTGTTTATCTTTATCCTGCATTGCGGGAAAGCGGACTTGAGCGCTATGCATCGGTGTACGCCTTCCGACATACACCTGACCCACGCTGCAGCCGACGGCAATGTCTGTTTTCCGGTTGTCTACTTTACTTATGACTCAAATTTGGTACTACCCATTACTCGAAATCGATCACTAGGTAGAGGCAATTATCGTTAAGTTTCTTGCCCAGAGAAACAAGGTATATGGACGACACAGGTACCGTATCAGATAAGTATCAGTGCTCGCAGAACAGGTAGGGTGTTACCCTACTGACTGAAGCAAGTACCATAATTGGGTTCTGTTTCAATGAAACATAACTTATAATCATAATAGTGAAGTGAAGGGATATTTAAAACACAATTCGCAATTTATTACAGGTATTCAGGACAGTAATTCGTAATAGTGCTAGTGGTAGCCTACCAGTCGTATTTTACGTTGATTGATTGAATGCAAATAATGACAACATACTAGTTGCTCCGGTGGAGTCAACAGAAACTCACTGAGCCATCAATTCTACGCGATTTTAGCATCTAACAGCTCACAGAGCTTTTCGTCGAGACCGATGTTCCTACATCGATTGACAATTTTCCATGCTGCACACAAGCAGTTGAGCGCGCAGTCAAACTCGCCACCGAAGTGAGCAATGAAGTCATCGGCCATGATAGTAGACATGAACTTATTCTGACGCGAACTGCTGCTCGTTCACAGCGTCCACGTTTTAGTCAAAGAAAGATTACGTTCTGTGATTGTTTTTGACTGTTGACGTCGTTTTGTGTATTTTTTATTTTTTTAATTACTTTTTTTTAGAAAAACAATTTTTTTATTTTTTATTTGGGTGATATTGATTTTTTTGTGCGGCGTCTTCCCGCGGCCCAATCTAAAAAAGGTTTTCAGATTATTTGTTTGTGACCTAAGCCTCCTATCTGAGCCGAGTTGCTAAGGGATTTGACAAAAAAAGTGCATTGACGGCCCTCCCTAATGTACATTGTACAAACCAAGCCTCAAGCCTACTGTATCCCAGGATGACACGCCGCGACGTCAGTGGAGCGAAGCGCGTGACGTCAGACAAAGCTCTTTGGCGCTACACAAAATAATCTCCGCATCTGCATATCACCCTCTCCATCTCTGCACATCTTCCATGTAGCCTACCCACTTCCTGCATTTCGTACATATAACAGAATTGTCTCTTACTACAAGAGTCAATTTTTCTCATTCTGGTTTCTCCTTCCGTTTCACTTATTACAGTAGAATTCGCCTATAGTGACTTTGGCTATAGTGACACTTCGCCTATAGTGACACCTGTTGCAAAGTCCCGTTTGCAAACCATATGTTTTGCATAGAAATGACTTCGCCTATAGTGACTTCGTGTATAAGAACACTTTGCTTACAGTGACACCACACTTCTGTCCCTTGGGCTCAAAAATTTCCGTATAAGGACACTTTACGGTGTATTTCCAGTTTAAGTTGGATTGTTGGAATCATATTTTGTCCTTATCAGCATTCGCCAGTTCCCAGTCAGCAAATCCATCTTTTTACATTGATTTAACGTATGCAGAGGTTGAACCATAAAGGATTGATTTGCTGACTGGGTTTGAATTAAACCAACATGGGATGCGCATGCGCAGATACTGCACAAGTGACGTTATCAACGACGTCATCATTCGGCTATAGTGACACTTCGCTTATAGTGACACTTTTTCCGCGGTCCCTTCAGGTGTCACTATAGGCGAATTCTACTGTACAAACTTTGTCTTTTTTGTTATTGGTAGGCTACATAGCTATAGCTATAGCCTTTAGGCATGGTTTAGGCCTAGCCTACGTCATCATCAATATGTTTTTTTTTTCTGCGTATGCTGTTGTTGAAGCGCGGGAACGTTTCAACGTTTTATTTTTTCTCTTGTACCGGTAAGCTTATTTTAAATGGCAAAATCGTAATTTCCGTAGGGTGGCAATTGACAAGTAGACCGTATGGTCGTCTCGTTGTCTCCCTGTCGGTATGGGAACTTGTGTAACTTTTGTATTGTGTATATTGCATATTTCAAACATGTACCTATGTTCCTGTTACTGACAAATAAATAAAACATTGATTGATTGATAGCCTACCTTGGTTTGTTGTGAATCTTTATCCTCGGACTGACAAAGCCTTGATAGGTTATTCCTGGTAGTTTCGCATACTTGTAGAGGCTCTTGACGCAGGGCCGGTTCACAGGTTTCTAGACTAAGTGTCTAGATATCTCTGGTCCGATTGTTGAAGACAAGGCAGTGTTGTTGCCGGGGAATTATTCCATTTATACTAGGTTCCGCTGAATGGAGAGCATTCATGCAATGCGTTGCTCAAGCGCCGCGTGATCTTGAGCCTATCGCTGAGTTCTTGCTACACTCGACTGCCGAGAAACACATGTTTTTAGGAAAAGTCTTGACGGCTAGTGTGGAGGCTGCACCGGTTTGGTTAGCGAAACACAATGCTCGCTGTTCTACTGTAGCCTATAGCGAGTAGTTAGGTAGTGCTGACGCCAGAAAGATCGCTCCTTCTCAACTGTGCATATCCTTGGCGACAGTTGGTTCAGTTGTTGTCTTTCCACAAAGGTAAGAA
The DNA here is from genome assembly GCF_918807975.1 of Aplidium turbinatum. Classification (NCBI taxonomy): domain Eukaryota; kingdom Metazoa; phylum Chordata; class Ascidiacea; order Aplousobranchia; family Polyclinidae; genus Aplidium; species Aplidium turbinatum. Next base: position 20,854,373 of record NC_137476.1, on the reverse strand, counting down.
TTCAATTGACTGACAAAGGCTGCAGTTGAGAACTATGTGACAGGAACTAGCCCAGCCAGACAGACAGAAAAGGTTGCGCGACAGAAAGAAAAAAAAGCCCAGCTATTTGAAACTTTGAACGATATTGTGCTCTAGTGGCACTGGAGACAGTACCACCAAAAGTGACTATCTGAAACTTTCCTTTCCTCGCCAGAGCGAGCTATCATTGAACGCACAATTACCTAGGCAGCTTTTTGTGTAATAACAAATTTATCAGTCTAATAGTCAAACAATAACATGTAATCATCGATTTCCAAAATGCCCCACCCTCGTCCCCCTCCCTTATAAACTTTGCCAAGAGCTCCCCCAAACCATCACTGTTTACAAGCCAAATTCTACATGATTTCTGAACACTCCCCATAAAGTTTTTAAACTAAGCAACAATTAGATTGTACCTAGTAATTAAAACTGCCTTGTTATTCTAGTAACTAAAACTGCTTTGTTACTTGAATAACTGCCTTGTTATTCACCGCCGTCTTTGCCTACTCTTTTTTCCACAACGCTACATTTTTTGTTTGCCATGACGCTACATTTAATTAGATAGATAATTAGATACATTTAATTAGTTATCGCTCTACTTAGTTTGTTTATCACTGCCTTCGACTGCCGTGTTTCGCATATAATTTATGTTTTTCTTAGCTGTAATTTACCACGACGCTACATTTGCAGGCTTTGCTCACCGCTCTTTTATCAATTCCCGTTTATATATTTGATATGTACTTTACTTTACTGCCGCTTGGTTTAGGACTAGAGATGTAAAAAAACGTTTTTTTTGTTTTTAAAAAAAACGAGCTTGTTTTTTTTGTTTTTATCGTTTTTTTTTTGTTTTTTATTCGTTTTTTTTGTTTTTTTTGTTTTTTTTACCTATTTTGACATTAAATGTCACAATATGCAGCAATTAGGGTAAACTCATTGCAATAGCGTCTCTTTCAACAAAGAAACAGTCTCATAACTGGTATAGCTTATTTCAAATCAGACTATATGTCTGGTATAGGCCTATGTTTTCATTGCAATTTTGTAGATCCCAAGTCTCAACACACGAGCCATAAAGATTTCTCATTGTCTCAAATAGTAGTAACAGTGTCCTATGGTTGGCACATCTCAAGCATTGTCTGTAATTTGGTCAATCCAGTTGTTAAATGCAGTACCACACTCATGTACAGTTTCGAAGCCACCTGGGATTTTGGTTAATGGGCATGTTAGGACCAGGTGGTCAGTGTCTTGTTTCTCTACTTAACAAAGGCGCTTTTGACCAGCTCTCCACACCTTTTCCAGTACAACGTCAAGAGGTTGTTCCAGTTGATGTGCATTTGGTGCAAACTTGATGAAAATCACACAAGCGGTTCTCGAGTTATAAGTGAAATAACCTTAGCCACTAGGTGGCTTCATAGATAAAAAGCAACAGAAAAATGGCAATATCTCAAGAACCGCTCAACATATTTAGATAATTTATAGCTTTACCCCATGTTTTCTGGGTGGGCTATCTGTTTATGAACATTAAAACAAGTTTTGGCGACTACTTTTTTTAGATAATAATAAATTAACTTCTTGTCGTTACGCACCAATAAAACCATGATGCGTAACTTTAAAAAAAAAATTTTTTTTTAATTGGGTAGAGGAAAGATTGATGAAAAGTTTGGCAAAAGCAGTGTAGTGCTAAGGTCCCAACTTTTAGCCCAAATCACATTTAAATGTAGTAAAAGATGGAAACATTTTGATGTTTTTTATTTTCCATGAAGAGGTTCAATACTCCTTTGTGATGTCATAGTCATGTTTGTTTTCCCTTAATCACACCATTGTGCTGTCATAGACATTTTTAAAAGAAGTATATATGGTTGCACTTAATCCATCCAATTTGCCAATTCCGAGACGCGCGATCACCATATTAGCGATAGAATTCTTTTGAAATGCAGTATGCATGTAAAACGAATGTATTTGTAGACTCTGCGTCTAACGCAAGAACACACTGGCAAAAGTTATATCTTCAGACATGCGTGTCGGAATAATCTGTAGTCACTCAAAACTTTTGAAAACAGTTACAGAAGACGAGTTTCTTTGGAAAACTTACAAAAAATCAAACAAAGTCTTCTATTGGAAAAACATCACCAACATACCGCCGAAAATTCCACCGACATCTTTTCAAGTTACAGTACGAGTTTGAGCATTTGCGCACGAATTTTGCGTTAGGAGGGATTACTGTTCATGAAAAGAAAAAATCCGCAATAATTTATTGCGTCACATTAACGGAACAATAGATAAGAAATTTCTCGCAATAAGCCACGTTACGTTTTAGCATAAAATGGCAAAACTGTCGGGAAAATCCGGATAAAGCGATAGAGAAAGCGCAACTTTTGTCCGGAATAGGCGAAGATCCGGATTAAATAATCCGGATAATCCGAAGCCGTTTCTCAAGAAAAAGATTACAAATCATTTGTACTTCCAGTTTCATCCGGATTAGGCGAAGATCCGGATTAACCGAATCCGGATTAACCGAGTTCTACTGTAGTTTGCAGGACTTTGAGACTTTCGCACTTTTCTGTTTTTGCCAAACTTTTCATCAATCTGTCCTCTACCCAATAAAAAAAAAAAAAATTAAAGTTACGCATCATGGTTTTATTGGTGCGTAACGACAATAGATCAATTCTCACTCCTTTTTACTCCAGCGTAGTTCCCAAATAAAATAAGTTTTCATCTTTGATGTTTGTTTTGTATCTTTATCCTGCATTGCGGGAATATGGGTAAAACTGTATTCTTGTCAGGAAAAGTATTATGAAGCATTTTATTCACTATGTGAACACTGAGCAGTGCTGAAAAACTCCACTTTAAAGGAAAAATTTCTTCATTCATGGTTGGTAGTTACTGCCAATAGTCAACATGGGTGGTGGGCATTTGAAAGGAACATTTACCTAAACCCTTTCTGACAAATGCACTTACTTTTGACAGTTAAAAATATCAGTGATAAGATCTCTTGCATTATGTCACAAATGATCTGCAGGAAGCATCAATGACAAAGTGTCTAAGACCTTACAACACACGAAAAGAATACTTCTGTTTCAAAATTTATAAAGCATATACATCGTTGTTAAGCTATCAGTTAAAAAACATGTTTAAACAAGCTATTGGCAATAGCAATAGCTTGCATTAGTAAATTACCACAAACAAGGTAATGTGTGTTCTGAATACTGCCATCTTGTTTTTGCCAAAATTTCGTCAACCTATTGAGTGTGTACAAGAATAACCAGTAGCCTACCAGTATACTAACATCGTAGGCTAACTTCCATAAAAGGAAAAAGAAATTAACTCATCTAAATTATGTCATGTATCAAATTGCATTAATTCAATGTTTGTCAAGTCTACTGCCACAAACATGCCTGGGAATGAAGAATAAAGCGAAACAACATAGGACCAGTGGCGTACGCAGGATTTTCTCAAGGGGGGGGGGGCCATTGAGAGTAGCGTAACCAGGAATTTTGAAAGGGGGAGTTTTACGGCCGGCGGGCGAAGCCCGACGGCGTTTTCGCCTAAAACAACACCCAGTGGTGGGGGGTCTGGGGGGCCTCCCACAGAAAATTTTGAAAAATTACTTCGAATTTGGTGCATTCTGAGAGCATTTTCAACAAAAATGTGGGTATGAATATTCCTGTAAAATGGTGCTGTCAGGTGGCATAGCAAAAGGATAAGATCATGTTTTCTTCGGCATTTTTCGGAAATAAAGCTAGACGTTTTCATGATATCCCAGTATGGTTTTAGTTTAGACTTTATCCATTTCTTTCTCACTATAATAGGCTTACAGAACACTATGCTACATTGGCATACCTGGGGTGGGGTAGGTGGATTGGGCCATGTATTTCGTATTGGCTTAGTCTATATTGTTAATTGCTTTGACAGAGCAATGCAAAACATATTAAATGGCTTAATCTACGTCGTTAACTACTAAAACATTTTAAAGGGGGGGGGGGCCATGGCCCAATGGCCCCCCCCCTGCGTACGATAGTGCATAGGACTATGCAAAAAAAATATTTTGCTGCTGCCAAGCACAAACACTTAGGAATTCCAGCACACCAATAAACCATTTTTACTAGTTTAATGTTTTTCAAGAGCATAATATTGAAACTAAGCTGCAAATTGTAAAAAATTAGCAACTTTTCCAGAAAAATATGAAAAAAAACAAAAAAAAAAAAAAAAAAAAAAAAAAGCGTGTTTTTTTTGGCCCAAGTTTTTTTTGAAAAAAAACACGTTTTTTTTAAAAAAAAACGGTTCGTTTTTTTTGCATTTACATCTCTATTTAGGACTAGGTTATATTCAACAATTATTTTCAATATTTACGCTCATGTTTTGGCATTATTGCGTCACTGTGTTGTTAATTTAAAACATTACGTGTAGGTTTTAACTGCCCTTCATCAGAACTGAAGATGCACTGAATAAGTGCGAAATATATTTTCTGTAACACAGTGGTTCCCAACCTGGGGGTCGCGACCCCCAAGGGGATCGCAGAACATTTTATAGGGGGTCGCGAAGCTGTTGCTTATGCAACAACAAAAGTGAATGTAATTAGGACGAGGTACCGGTCCGCTAGTAGCCTAGTAGGCCTATGTGCCAGGCTGGTTTACATGACGTTTCATTGCGCCCGAAATGAAAATTTTCCGTTTCGGTTAGTCTGCCAGATTCGTAGTCTGTTTACATGCGATGACCTAAATGAGATTCGTGGCGGTCTGGATTTCATGTTGGTAGTTTCAACAGAAATGAAGCGGTTGCGGGTGATGAAAACACACCGCAATGAGATCCTAGCAACGAGATTAGCCCTAGTGCTAGTAGTTTGTGGTCTGTTTAAGTATTTATTTGTAGCGTAGGAGGAAGAGAGAACTTGAACATTACATCAGTGCAATAGCTTTGTGTTTTTGAAATCATAATGATAGATATTTTCAACTGGGACTGGAATGCTGGTTGTTTAATTTAAGTGAGCAATTAGCCTAGCAATTGCGAACCAGCAATACAAAGTCACTCTCTCAATTTTGGTGTGAAATTCAATTCAATTCAATTCAATTCAATTTATTTTTCTTTGTCAGAATACAAAAGAAATGATATTGTGAAAAAGAAATACAGTAACAAAACCAACAAAAGGAAAAGGTGGCAAAACCATAATGGTTTAAGACGTGCATAAAAGGATCTAATATTGCGGTATAGGCTATGCATCGATAAATATAGTTAAGCACGGCCACCAAACCTGATACATTAAAACAAGTAGATGAATAAGTTAAGAATCAGTCGCCTCCTCGTTCCTAAAACAACTGGAGCGTCAATTCTTAAAGCAATGAGAACACGACTGAACCCAACAACATCACAAAAACAAACTAATACACACACACATATTGTAATTACATAAGGGACTATCAAAACAAGGACTATTTACAGGTTTTATACAGAAATAAAGTGTTCGCAGCAACGAAATTAAGTAGCTTATAGAATGCAGAACAAATACACAATATGGCAGCTCATTATTAAGATAAAATAGTTAAAAAAGCTTTGTTTTTTAAATTAATTTCCAGCACATGTAAGAGCATAAGAAGTATGATGATATAGCAGCGTGTTTTTCGTATTGCCAATAAGAGTTGAATCATCTTTTATAGCGTCAGTGAAGGATGGAGTGTTTTGGTATCGCTAATGAGAGGTGGAGATTCTTTGGTAGTGCCGATGAAGGATGTAGTGTCTGAGCTGTTTCAAGCATCTTTTCCAAACCAATCTAAACAATAATCTTACGAAAAGTCAAGCGATCCTCTGAACAAACATAATAGCTTATAATAATCAGGGGGTAGTTAGATGCAAGCTTGTAGTAACTTAGTGATATATTCTTATCTGGCAATATAAAATTATGCAATACAGTATAGTAGCTTATTCATGGAAGAGTAAAGATAGTAATCATCATCTTTAACTATTCGGGTGTAATATATGATAAGATATAGCCTACGTATATTAAGATATGTTAATGTATAATATAGTAATATATGTAGGATAAATTTACAAAAGTGGCATTTGGAAAGGCATGCTATGCCAGGATTTGGTGTAACAATCAATAATACAGTCAGAAAATTAAAGAGTTACAGCATAGGTTGTTAGAGGTTGATTTTCAGAACGCAAGTGCTTTTTCAGGTTACTGCAAAATATTGAAAAGGTTTCAATTTCAGTGACGGTTTTCGGGAGATTGTTCCACACTTTAACTCCACTAAACTGGATGGAATGTTGAGTCAGTCTTTTAGAGAAGTAGGGGAGGAAAAAGTTATTGTTGCTTTTGGTTGATATTGAGTGCAAATTGTTATTAAGTTGAAATAGAGAATCAAAGCATTGGGGTAAGTGATTGTGTTTGAGTTTGAACATAAATTTTGCAGTTTCTATTGTGTATAGTTCGTCAATTGTGAAAAAATTATGGGATTGAGAGTGATTTGATTCATGTTTTGCAATCATTTTTATAAATTTGTTGCAAATCTTTTGAAGTTTATTTAAAACAGTTACATGACCATGCTTCCATACACTTATGCAATACCGGAGATTGCTTTCGATTAAGGAATGGTAAAGGCAAATCAGATTGTTGGTGTTTAAGTAGGACTTAACCTTGCAGATCACTCCAAAGTTTTTGCGAAGTTTTTGCAGTAAGGATAGCATATGGGGTTTCCATGACAAGTCTTCACTCAGCAGAATGCCCAGAAAACTGATAGTGTTGACACGTTCAATGGGTTGATTGCATATAGACAGTGTGTAAGAGAGGTTTGAAAGTTTATTGGTATTATTGAATAACATATATTTTGTTTTTTTTACATTTAGTGATAGCTTATTTGCTGCTAACCAGTTTGTTACTCCTGTCATTTCCTCATTCGCCATTTCGAAAAGTTTGTCATAATTTTTACTGCAAAAGAATAAATTGGTATCGTCAGCAAACATTATAGATTCAGAGTGTACTAAACATCTCGAAAAATCATTAACATAGATTAAAAATAATAGTGGTCCAAGGATCGATCCTTGTGGTACTCCATAACATATTTCTCGTTTAGCAGACATTGAGTGAGATACTTCTACAACTTGAAATCTGTTTTGTAAGTAACTTCTGAACCAGTCATGGGCTATACCCCTAATACCAAAATAGTAAAATTTGTTTAGCAGAATGTGGTGATCGATAGTATCAAATGCTTTGGACAGGTTCAAAAATATACCTAGTGTTGTTTCTTTTCTTTCAATTGCATTTGAAATTTTATCAACGAGATGTAATGCTGCATGACTTGTTGAGTGATTTTGTCTGAAACCAAACTGCTGACCATAGAAGAAGTCATTGCCTTCTAGAAAATTATATATTCTATTGTACATTATTTTCTCAAGTACGTTTGAAATTGATGGTAATAAACTGATAGGTCGATAATTACTGCAGTCTTCTGGTTTCCCTTTTTTAAATACAGGTATTACTTTAGATGTTTTGAATGATGATATGAATTTGCCATTGGCTAAGGATAGGTTAAATATATGTGCAAGTGTCAGTAAGTATTGGTCACAGCGGTAAACCATAATCTCTTCGTGGGAAAATTGTAACATAAGATTCCCGAATCCGTTCGTCTGTATGTATCGACCGAGAAAGAAACACTTCTTGAAACGTCTATTCAATAAGTGTATTCCTGTAAAATTAGCCCGCGGCTATCGAAATCGAGATGCAATGCCTTACACCTCTAAAAAACTGTCACTACGATACAGATTACTTGGATAAAAGACGGAGAATTTGTCCAGCTAGCAAGCACCAAATAAACCAGTTAAATGTGCGACCGACTTCCAACAAACAACTTCGAGAATGAATCAGAAAAATTTGTGATAACTCAAAGGCACGCCAGCAGTTAGCGCGACGCAACATTTCATGTCCAAACAGGTTTCAACTGAAACAGGTTTAAACAGGTTTGACACGAGTCTTACGGACGATGGTGCAATTTTGGCTCATGTTTTAGGAATTTCCATGACGTAAGATTCAGTAGACTTGAACGGTTTTTATATGACGTTTGACCAGGCGAACAACCGTCTGGAACATAGCGGCCCCTAGTTATGACAGTCTGACATGGCATAACTAAAAAAGAATTGACGACAATTGTGAGCCAATGAATAAAAACACATGATACACAAATTGTTTGAATCACTCACGTTTAAGTTAATACGCAAATACAAAGGGCATGCAAAGAATAAACAGCAATAAGAATAAACACGACGATACATGACCATAGGTAGTAGGTACACGCAAAAAATGACGCTATCTACAATGGTTGCGATAATAACCGACTGTTCTGGGCTCAGACAAGTGTCGGCCACCGCAGACAAAACCAGGCTCAAACCCTAACACTTAGGTGTTCTTTACGGGGGCGAGGCACGAAATATCCCTCAACACATAGTCTACTTTCACTTTCCCCGTACTCTCATCATAGTTGCAGACGGCAACTTTAGCTCTACGAACCACAGGCTTCCCTTTCCTAATTTGTGGAACTACCTCATGCACCCTCCCAAGTTGATACTTCCCACGTTTACCAATGTCCTGGAGAGAACCTACCACTACAAGTTGACCAGGCTCCAAATTCTCGGCCATTTTTAGCCATTTTTTCCGGCCCTGAAGACCTGGCAAGTAAAAATCGATCCATTTACTCCAAAACTGCTGAGAAAGTGACAAATTGAACCGATAATCCCTTCTTAATTGGTCACGATCATGTGGTTGCCCAACAGCACAGTATGGGTCTAAGTATGGGGTCAAAAGTGAGGCAGGAGTGATGACAGTAAAATCCCTAGGGTTGTCACTCAAAGGTACCAAAGGGCGTTCGTTCACGATCCGAACGGCACTGCCTGTGTACGTAAGCAGTTCAATAAAATTGGGCTTACGAATTGAAGAGTCCAAAATGTGAAAAAATGCAATTTTAAATTGTTTAACCATTGCCTCCCAGGCGCCACCTTGCGCCGAAGCATACGGAGGTATAAATTCCCAGTTTATCTCTCTCTGTCTCAGGGCGTTGTGAAATTCAGCTGATTCTATCAACTCGGGTAACTTCTTAGATGCTGCCTGAAAGGTACTTCCATTGTCGGAATAGATAGCATTAACCTGCCCACGTAAATCTGTAAACCTTGTAAAGGCAAGTAAGAAATCACTCAGCGACAATGACGTAACCAGCTCAACATGAATAGCGCGAGATGCCATACATGTGAACAAGAGTCCCCAAGCTTTTTTGTGACTTCTACCTTCAACAAAGGTTAAAGGTCCAAGATAGTCTAAGCCGCAATCAAAAAAGGGTTTCCTATGCGCAGTTGTGCGAGACAAAGGTAAATCAGACATGAGCTGCCTTATAGGCCGTGCTTTCTCAATCGCACATACACCACAATCATTAAGATACCTCTTCACGGAGGCATTACCATTAGCGATCCAAAACTTCTGTCGCGTAGACAACAAAGTGTGCTGTACTCCACAGTGCGCATTTCCATTATGATGCGACAGTACAACAAGCCTAGTGAAGGGGTGCTTCGAAGGCAAAACAATCGGATGGTTTGCTTCAAGAGAGATCACGGGAGAATTACTTAAGCGCCCTTCAATGCGGATTACACCAGCGTCATCTACACAAGGTCTGTACTTTTTAAGTGAACGTAATTCTTTCAAGCGTTCCTTCTCACGTTGCGAAGCGCCAACACTACCTCGCTTTATCACTTCCTCAAGGGCATCCGGCGATCGTTTGGTCATTAAATGTACCACATCGCCATACACGCTCTTCTGAACAAACTTCACAGCCAACTCTGAAGCACTGTTAAGATAAGATGCATCCAGTTTTGGCTTCACAAAGCTACGCTTTCTCGTTTTACAGCACAAAAATTCAACAAAAGCAACCAAATAAGCGATTCTCTTTTTCATAACATACAAAGAAGGTGCGGCCTCGATCAATCTGTGAAGGCCACCCTGTCCAACGTCGAGCGACCCCTCTTCGTCACGAAGGTATAGGCTATGGACAGGTACTGGAGTGGCGTTTTCTACAGATGGAATTTCTTCACACTGATAGAGAAGACTAGAACCATTCAACCACAACTCTCGAAATTCCTTCTTTGTAATAAGATTTGGCCGTGTGCCAACATCAGCTGGGTTCATATCGGTAGGGCAAAAACGCCAATCCTGGGCTCCAGACAACAATAAAATATGCTCAACTCGACGCGTAATAAACTTATTCAAACGTAAATCAGGGTTTTTAACCCACTGCAACACAGTACGAGAATCACACCAAAAATACTTAAGGCAGTCGGGCATCTTCAATGCCTCGTAGGCCTGCTTCACGAGTCTTGCTGTATTCAAAGCGGCAACAAGCTCTTTCCTAGCTATCGGCCAAGAAAACTGATTTTTTACAACAATGGTAGATTTACCCAGAACGAAAGACACACTCGGAACTCCGTTAACCAGTCTACGTAAGTAAACAACAGAAGAGAAAGCTTGATTCGAAGCATCACTAAACCCATGCAATTGATATGAAACAATATCATCCGGACTGCACACACCAGAGTTTGCAAAATACCATCTCGGTAACGAAAAATCCTTAAGCAGGTCCAAAGAGCGAAGCCACGACTCCCACTCTTTAACAAAGCTATCAGGGACCTCGGTGTCCCAATCAAACTTGTCTATCGCCAATTGCTGAAGTATAAGGCGTGCTTTTAGAAAAAATGGCGCTCCAAAGCCTAGCGGATCAAAATTTTGTCCAAGCTGACTGAGCATACTTCGGCACGTGTGTTTAGCTGAGGGCTTTAAGGAACATGCGATACGCATCTCGTCAGACTCGGTTTGCCACACACAACCCAATGTCTTCGCTGATGGCAAAGTCATATTTTCAGTCTGAAAGTCAATGTCACGAATCAAAGGTGAAAGCATCTCATTATCCAAATTTGACAAGACAATCATAGCCTCCTTGTTAGCACTCCACTTACCAAGTTTAAACCCACGGCTATCAAACAAAGCAATTGATTCATGAGTGATTTGCTGAGCTTCCTCTAAGCTATCAGCCGAAAATATAAAATCATCCATGTACATATTATTTGCAATATTGCAGAGAGTCAATTCACCAGCACTGCTGGGATTCTGCTCGATCATTTTCTTTATAGCCAAGCAAGCGATATACGGGCTACTCTTTATTCCCCAAGGGTGTACACAAAAACGAAATGGTACCATCCTACCATTTTCAAGGTCATCATCTTCAAACCACAATATACGAAACAAATCCCTTTGCGACTCAGGTAACTTTATTTGAAAGAAGCATTTAGTCACATCAGCCATGAGACCAAATCTACCAAGCCGAAATCTAGCCAAGACATCTACCAGAGGGTTTAACAAGTCAGGACCCGAAAACATTACATCATTAACACAAGTTCCTCGGAATTCAGACTTGCCATCGTAAACAATGCGCTTTTTTAATTGTGACGTAACAAAGTACGGTAAATACCATTCAAATCCCTTGACATTTCCTGCTTCACCAGTACGCTCAATATAGCCATTTGATTTAAGATCTTTCATGGTGTCAGTAAGGAAATCACGAAGTTCAGGTTGTTTTAAAGCCTTCTTCCTTAAAGCAGCAACTCTATCTGACGCCAACAGAAAATTGTTAGGTAGATCAATATCTTCCTTCAACGGAACAGGTATCTCAAATCGACCATCTTTCAACTCAATATTCGGTTCAACAAGTTCTCTAGCCAACTTATCATTGCGAGACAATTCACAGGTTTCATTTTGCAACGTCAAATCCTGAATGACTTTATTCAGGTCTGCTATTTCCATATCATGAGACTCAATTTTACGCTGAAAGCCAGAGATGACATCCGACTCTGAAGACGTCTGCACTCTGCACACTTTAGCAACGCTTTCATCTAAGGGTGACTTACCACCACAAGCCAACCAACCGAGAGGAGTGAGCAAAGCATGTGGTTCACTACGATTTTCACCAACACGCTCTTTTTTTGCACACATCAAATAAGCGTTGTCGTTGCCAATCAGTACATCTACAGTACTACAATCATTCAAATGAAACATATTCACGTCATGAAAATGACGGAAACCGTTTAAATCTTGTTTATGCGGTAAAGTTTTAACATCGTCAGCCCAAGCTGGGTTAACCACCGAAGTTATATCACAAAACAGTTCATCTGTCTCTAACGACTGGATGTTGAGTTTGACAAGGTCAGCACAAGTAGGTTTCTGACCAGCCAGGGTATCCATTTTAAACGACGCTTTATCGTACGGTTTAAGATCAAGTTCACACACCAAAACACTCGAAACAAACGTCAACTGCGAACCAGGATCATGCTGACAATACACCAACTTCGATTTGCCAGTCATTGGATTCAAAATACGAGCAGCAGTAACGCGGTTAAAGGCTGCTTTAACATTTCCAATCTTAACATTACGCACAGGAACTCTGGCACGAGCATCATCTTTCCCAACAGAATCCAGAGAATCATGTGACGTCACATAAAAATCATGCAGAAGAAAATAGTGTTTCCTATCGTTGTTAGGCCCACACTTACGACAGTTATTTGCATGAACGCAATCCCTAACCATATGCTGGCGCAAACAATTCAAGCATTTGCCAGCTTTCACAATGACATCTCTCCGATCTTTAGGTGTCAAGCGCAAAAATTCTTTACAATTAGACAAAAAATGATATTCAACTTGACCACGTGACGAACAACAAATGCATGCCGGTAGGTTTTTACGTCTGGCTTCACCACCGCGCGGTGCGCCAACAACAGTCGAGTATTGCGAACTCCCTGACATCACATCATCATGGGGTTTTACGGACGTCTGCCTAACCGGACATGAAGGCAATTTTCCTTTGCCAAACTTTTTAAACTGCTGCGACTCACCAGAATCGCCCATTAGCATAATGCTAAAATCAGTCGACTTACGCGTTTCCTCCCGTACTACAAATTCAAACAAACTCTGAAAAGTAGGCTCATCAGTGCCACCATACTGATCACCTAAAAAGTCAAGATAACGCTGCTTAGCGTCAAACGGGAGTCGCTTAGCCAAATCCAAAACAAAACGTCCTTCCAATTTGTCACGCTGACCATAAGCTTGCGCGTAAAGCAAACACTGCGATAATTCATCTTTAAACTCTTTCAGATCACTGGAAGAGGTCGAAGTCAATTTGCTACCATAGCGATACTTTTTAATTTCCGGTTCTGCAAAAAGATCTCCACGAACCCCAAAACGCTGGGACAAGCGAGCTAACGACATTTCTATCCTGTCTTCCTCTGACAAGCCAGGGGTGTCAGAAACCAAATTAGCAATCGTTTGCGCAGCTGTTCTAACACAAGCTGCTTGTAACAAAGTCAAACGAGTCCCCTTAAAGGGCGAAGCTGCCATTAAGGCCGTAACACGATTTTTAAAGAAGATAAATGGCATATTATTACCATCGTAACCAATCAAGGCCGCCTTATCGAAAAACGTCCTACTATTTTGGTATTCAAAAAAGCAATCCTGCTGTTGAGAACTCGATTTAGCGGGAGAAGACAAGCTATATCCCTTAAGGGGCTGAGTGGGCTCAGTCACGTGCACAGCCCAATCACGTTCCTCACACACGTTAAAATCAGGAGACGCGATACGCCTCTCACAACCACCCAAATTACGTGTAGCTGGGCGATCAAAGCCTAGCGGCGCAGAAAACTGTGAAGGGGGCAAAGCATTACTACTAATGACGGCCCCGTGACCTGTACGCTCTGGGGGAGGAGTTCGGTTGTAATTCGCAGACCTTGGCTCTACAGCATTCGGAAGACCCTTAGCCGCGGCCCCGAGACCTCCTGAAACAGCTGGAAAACGTGTGGATTGCCCTGGTCCACTCACAGGTTGAACGGGCGTTTGGAAAAGGTTATGTAAATTAAACTGCGATTGATGTTCATTTCTGGAATGCCTAGAAGAGCCCTTCTTAGAGCTACGCCGAGAGCCCACCTCTGATCGATATTCAGCTAAAACTACCTCTTTACGTTGTTCAGCCCTCAACTGAGCGTCTTTGAGTGCGAACTCAGCAGCTCTCGCGGCTGCCTCAGCTCGAATGGCCTCAGCTCTCGCGGCAGCCTCAGTTCGTATGGCCTCAGCTCTCGCGGCAGCCTCAGCAGCTCTCGCTTCGGCCTCAGCTCTCGCGGCAGCCTTAGCTCGAATGGCCTCAGCTCTCGCGGCAGCCTCAGCAGCTCTCGCTTCGGCCTCAGCTCTCGCGGCAGCCTCAGCTCGAATGGCCTCAGCTTGTATCTGGAGCTCCTCTCGTCTTAGCTGCAGGTTAATTTGTGCCACTATCCGAGACGAAGTCCTAGACATCCCAGTGCTTACATTTGAGGCGCTATCCTCAGGATGTATGTCAGCATCCAACATATCTGAGAACTCACTTTCTTTTTATTCAAAGTTATTTTTTAACGAGTTAAATTCGGGATCTACCCTATCACGAAGTTCTGCCAAGATTGCAGAGTTAAAGATTTTAGTCGAAAGAGCATGGAAATGCCGTAATTCCTCTTCTAAAGTAGATAACTTAGATCTAAAATTTAACAGTTCCTGCTTATCACTCAAAGAACCTAGGGCTACAGAAAGTTCCCCAATTTGAGTCAAAATATCCCGTCTAAGATGCCGGGCCTCTCGAACTGACTTAGCCTCATCGTTACTGGGTCCCTCCCCAGAATGGCCTGCCCGACCACAAAGAACATCATCAGGCTTAAACTCAGTCGAGTCTACGGCGGTCGAGTCCCTGTCGCCACCGAGTGTAGACATATTAAATGTTGGGGCTAAATTAACAATTAAAAAAATTAAGTTACACAAACACACAAATTTATTAGGCTACAGTAGTTATAAAAAACTTAACTGCAAAGACCGTAAAAATACAAAAAAGAATTTAAATGCACGATACCGTAGCTGTACGAGTATGAAGTCCTAAAGTCCACAAAACTTGTTTGGATTCTTCCACTTGAATCTACAAGCACAGATGGATTGTCTTTTAATCTTCTTTCTTGCCAATGAATGTCAAAGTTATTTTTCTTCAGTACCAAACTGAGAAGAAATGTCTTTACTTTTCTTTGCTTCTGTAAGAGTGTAGACTACCAACCAACAAATCTTCTTTTATTATTTCTTGTACTTCTAAGTAGTTCTTCTGCACTAGCTGACAACAAACACGTCGTTTATTTTTTTTTGCTTTAATTTCTTCTTGACCTACCAGCTAACAAGAACTCGTCTTTTATTTTTTATGCCTTCAAGTGCTTCTTGGCCCACCAGCTAACAAGAACTCGTCTTTTATTTTTTATGGTCACAGCGGTAAACCATAATCTCTTCGTGGGAAAATTGTAACATAAGATTCCCGAATCCGTTCGTCTGTATGTATCGACCGAGAAAGAAACACTTCTTGAAACGTCTATTCAATAAGTGTATTCCTGTAAAATTAGCCCGCGGCTATCGAAATCGAGATGCAATGCCTTACACCTCTAAAAAACTGTCACTACGATACAGATTACTTGGATAAAAGACGGAGAATTTGTCCAGCTAGCAAGCACCAAATAAACCAGTTAAATGTGCGACCGACTTCCAACAAACAACTTCGAGAATGAATCAGAAAAATTTGTGATAACTCAAAGGCACGCCAGCAGTTAGCGCGACGCAACATTTCATGTCCAAACAGGTTTCAACTGAAACAGGTTTAAACAGGTTTGACACGAGTCTTACGGACGATGGTGCAATTTTGGCTCATGTTTTAGGAATTTCCATGACGTAAGATTCAGTAGACTTGAACGGTTTTTATATGACGTTTGACCAGGCGAACAACCGTCTGGAACAAGTATATTGTCTGGGGAAGCTTTTATAATTTTTGTTGGTATTTCATCAATGCCACAACTTAGTTTGGATTGAAAGGAAGAGAGAATTTGCTTAATTTCAAGAGTGGTGGTGGGCTGTAAAAAAATTGATTTACTAATAGGATTGGAAAGGTATTCTGAAAATTGTGAAGTTTTGTTTGGGATTTTATCAACTAGCTTTGAGGCAATAGACCTTTTGCACATTCAAAATCACCAGAGCGTGACGTTTGAGTTACGCGGAGTCTGAGGGTTGATAATCGCTTGTTTACTACGGTTTATGAAGGCGTTTCTTGTTATTGCAAGCAAGCGTAAGGTCGGTGGCAGGTGAAAGTAAATTTTTTGTGTTTATGAATTGTTGTAGATTATCGGCACACTTCAATTCTTGTTCGTTTTAATCATAATCCCAGGTAGCAATAGTCGGCGTGCAGCTGGCGTCATCAGGGCGGCGAGCGCTCACATTGGCGACATCGAAAATCGTTAGCTGTAGGACAGCGCCTCACTGGCGAATATCGTCATGATTTTTTTTCTTTAAAGTCATGACGATATTCGCCAGTCAGGCGCTGTCCTACAGCTAACGATTTTCGATGTCGCCAATGTGAGCGTTTTCTGCTAGCTCTGCGCCGTCGACTTTCGAGCGAGAGACGCGCTTTCGATTTTCGCTCGCTTTCCGCTGGCAACGCGCAGTCGAGTTTCGTCAGATGGTGTTGGTTTCCTACGAAAGGCCGAGCTTCGCGCTTGATTAGAAAAATTTCGTCATCATACCGTTTAGTTGCGCTTGATTGAAGTCACGTGCCATTTCAAACACGCGGTTGATTTGATTTGAAGAGCCTGTTTGTCTGATTAATTGTCTTTTGTGCTTGCTCAGTTATTGGGTAGACTGCTGTACAATAAAGCTTACTTTGCACTTATTTTTCTGTACCCGGTTACGCCTACAGCATGTAAGAAAGTGTCGAAAGAGGGAACTGTGTCCTAGTTTATTGTGTTTTAACCTTAATTACATGAAGATTTAAGCAAGCTAACAAACGCTTTCTTTTTGATCTGGAAGAAAAGTTAGAAGCAGATGCGGATGTTTTGGCAGCTATTGTAAGTCACTGTACTCATTTGTTATACACTTTTATGCCACAAGCTACATGTGTGGTAGGCCATGTCGGAATAGGTACATGCAATCATATTCCGACATGGCTACACCAGCCTTATGTCATGCAACAACCGATCAGTTAAATTCTAACATGACGTGTTGACAAAATATTTGTTATTGCACCTATAAAGTAACTGTTGTCATATTAGTTACATGTTTGTTTTCGCTTTGCAGGTGGTAACTACAGTAAATCATACTCAAAAAAGATTAGAACCTCCCAGACAGCAAAACTCGTCATTTTTACATTGATGTGACGTCTGCGGACATTGAACCAATGTAAAAATGACAGATTTTGCTGTCTGGGCTTTTAATTATTCAACTGCTCAGTTTCAATTTTTAAAACTTGATTGTTTTGCTCTAAACTCTTCCACATACATTTTGTGTGCAGAAATACTTTAGTTTGTAAAATAGAATCATGTTTATTAAACCAATTTATGATGATTTTTAAAGAATAACCTAACGATTAACCAATATATAGAACGTGTGGTTGTTTGGTTTGAGTTCACGATCTAGACTTCGCTTGTTACCTTGTTCAGTTCTAAACTGACTATTGAGTAACGCGTGGATGTTCATTTAACAGCGATGGAAAATAACGGTTGGAGGAAATGACTGTACGGAAACTGTGTGGAGAGTTATGCGACTTTTAATAAATGACGATCTGGCCGCTCAGTTTAATTGAAGTGGAAAAAACGAAAAAACTGCCTTTCTTGATCTGAAAATAAAAAAGTGTTATTTGGTAAGTTTGTATTTATATAATTGTATATTTAAGTAGTTTTACGAGCTACCGTCAGTAATAAGTGCTGCAATGCTATTGCTAACACCATGCATACTACAGTACGATGGTGGAAAATGCCAGGCTTCTTTGTTTTTATGAATGGAAGTTAAATATAAATCAAATCAACTGAGGATTGACAAATTGGAAGATTTATCAAGGAATGGAATATTTTTCTGTAATATAAACGTTAAAATGTGACAACGTCCTGTAATATATCAGTTTCTACTATTTAGCCATGCCTTCCCAATATCACATGCGTGGTTGTTGTTGCAGGATAAAACACTGGTTTCAGCAGCACCTTATCACAAAAGATATTTCAATAATGCTGAGTATTATCACTGATGAATTATATTAAACCCTCTCCCCCACCGATGTGACGCTAACGTAACGCTTTACATACCCCCCCCCCCGTCGCAGGCGTTACGTAATATTTGAACGTTCCCTAATTACAATTTTGTTTTATTACTACCCGTCTTGCTACGTCATAGGGGGGTTTATACAGTACATTTAATTGTAATGAACCCCGCTTATGTCCTCATGCAGGTTAAGGACACTTGCCATCGGTTCGATCCCTAATAATGAGTTAGTAGTGTAATTAAGTTGTTGTTGTGAGCGAAATTGTTTTCACAGAGAGCTCATATTGTATTATTACAGATGTGATTCGAAGGCAAGCCAAGGCGACGGACAAAGTTTTAAAATCTGCAGTGAAGCGGTATTTGAAGGCGGGTGGTGACAGAAATGAAAAAAAAAAGAACCGGGCAAACAAAACTTCCGGCGCAGATAAAAATTCGGACGATACATGAACGCTATCTGTTTTTTGATTGTCTGTTGACCTTTTAGTGTTCTCTTTTAACATCTTGCTGCAAATTATTATTTTTGCGTGCCTCTTAATTCGGTTTGCTTCCTTCGTACAGTAGTTGTATTTGGGAAAATCTTATCCCGACAAGCTATTGCCAAACACTATTGTGCCGTCTATGCTCTAATATTAATTCTTGTGGTGAAGTCGAGTATAATGTTATTAATCAATTAATTAATATCTTTAATGTTGTTATTCAAACGTGGTTTCGGAGGGGTGTTTTGCCGCCAGTCCTAATCCCTAACATTACCCCGAACCAAAGCTCTTTGGCGTCAAAACGACCTGTTCCCATTTTTTTATATTTACCTAATGGATGTCGGAACGCAATAATCACTCATGATTGTTGGTATACTGCATGTATCCTACGTGGATGTTTGAATTTTGTGCTATCTGGCTTTGAAGGTTGCCAGCATGACAGCCACAACAGATGTGCAAACGAAAATGCGTTATGGTCGTCGTTCAGGTGGCCCTTCCCTATAATTGTGGTTGCCGTGCTGGCAACCCTCAAAGCCAGATAGCACAAAAAACTCATTAATCTGAATTTCACTGCTGGCTACGTTTTAATCTTTATTACATCATAGAGTACAGTGGAAGCAATAGTAGTGTTCTTGATGTTGCTGTGTATTTTCTTCCAGTGCTGTGATTTTGACGTATTGCAATACCTAGCCTACAATATATGCTTATAGTTATGATACTGTCGTATGTAGTACACAATTGGTTTCTAACCGGGAGTAAATTTTACTTACCCCTACCCTAGGCCTAAGGTAAATCTTGCAAGCAAACATTTTAATCAAACTCATTATAGTTTGGAAAACCAAGAAAGGTTTTTTTAATAGAATTTTTTGCTTAAAAATTATTGTTTTGCGAAAACTGTCAAAATTCACTTAACAGCTGCTGGGCTTTTATAAATAATCTCATGTTTATAGTCTTTAGCTTTGCTCTCACATGGCTTGGACTTGTAAATTGTTCTGTTATTTGTATTACAAATGATCAGAAAAACCGCCATTCATTATTACTGAAACATTTTTTAGCATTGTGTTACGAAAATGGAGCTGTGGTAAGACAGTGTATTAAAAATCTTCATTGTTTTCGTTGTTTTATATTCCTGAATTGCGTCTCGCTTTAACCACAAAAAGACAATTAATACACGAAATGCTTCAAAAAGTTTTAGTGTTTTGTTTTGATAATTTCGCAAACAACAGCTGCTGCTGCTGGCCGAAAAAAAAAGGGCTTCAGCAGGGCGACAATCGTCAGTCCAGCGACAGCGCGCGCAGCCGCAAAAACGTGCCAGTAAGTTTAGCGAAATTCGTTGGCGTACAGACAGCGCGCCGTTAACTAACTTGAGCGACTTTCGCGATCGAGGCGCTTACGCACAGCCGACTTTATTGTCGAATTTCGCCAGCGTTACGCCGGCTATGCGATGAGCAGATCGGTGGCGGCTGGCTGGCGATTATCGCTGGCGCGTCGCCAATAACTTCGCTAGCGTGGAGCTGGCTAGACGCCAATCTTTGCTACTTGGGATGTTGGCTAACAGACTAGCAAAGGCAATTTAGGACGCCATTGTGAAGCGTGTGCATTTTGACCGGGAATTATGGACCACGACAGTGGCACCTTGTCTTGCAACATTTTATTTTCATTCTGCATAACATAATATGCAAGCATCATGAAGTGCAGTTCATTAGCAGCTATTTTCTGCTTCAAAAGGTGAAAAAATCCACTCCTCTGATATATTTCTTTGTCACTCACATTACCAGTGTACAACTGAAATACAAACATATTACCCCCATTTGGATCAACTCCCACTAATGACTAATGCCTTTGCAGTGTTCGTACTTTTATAGTTCGAGTACGTTTGCGACTGACGGTGAAGTGAGGACAGTGTTTCGAGACGTAGGCCTACTTCAGTGCAGTCGATGATGATCATGGTGCTTGGGTAGTCCTTTTTGAAGTCTGGCTTCATGGTTGCTATGATAACATCACGATGAGGGAATATGTTCAAATTAATCAACCTTAAATACATGAGGTGCATTCATGAATGAAAAATACGGTGTACAGTAGGCTACAGTACGAATGCAGAACTACGTAATACCAAACCTTGTGCTTTAAGTCTGTATAAAACAAACCCAGGCGAAGCTTCAACACCAGCAAAAATTCAATCTTCCACCGCTAATCTATGTAGATGCAGTGCTCCTGTAGCATTTTGAGGTATTTCGAAAGTAGCCTCGTCATTAAGTTCTGCATCAATATTTTGATTTGCATGCTTAGCTTTTGAAGCTGTATAATACAAGAAATTCTTCCTATCTTTGCCTGGCAAGACCGCTTCCAATACAGCAAAGAACTGGTCGAAGGTTTACACTCCTGTAGCCTAAGTTTACAACTTAAAAGAGTTTTATTTTCTGGCAAATTATACTGAAACACTGATACACGCCTGTAAAGACCACAAAACAACAGCTCAAGCAAACGTTAAACAATTTATTCGCCTGCAAACTACGCCACTAACCCTATCACACAGCATTGTGAACAGCGGCTAGTCGTTCACGACTCCAACGTCACGCTCTGTTGGTTTGTTATGCAAAAGGTCTATTGAAGAAAAATATTCATTAAAGTAGTCAGCTTTATCTTTGTTGTGAGTTAAGATTTTATCTCCAGCAGCCAGACGGGACCATTTGTTGCACTTGCTTCTCCCTAATAGCTGATTTAAAACACTCCAGGTGCTTTTAAGATCATTTTTGTGTTTTAACAGAGCAATTTTGAAATGATTTTGCTTTTTGAGTTTCAGTGATCTAAACATAAAAGTTTCTCAGAGCATTGTACCGGGATTTATTTATTTCAGATGATTTTCTAATGTACTTTTTATATGCAAGTTGTTTTTTTCTATGAAGTTCACAGAGTTCAGCATCATACCAACATTGGGTTTTCGTGTGTTTTACTGATTTGACAGGAAAACTATTTTTAAATAATTCGGAGTAATTGTTAAAAAACCTATTGTAAGCTGCATCAGTGTTAGTTTCTTCCATTATATTTTTAGTGCTAAACTCTGATAGTCTTTTAACAAAATTACAGATGTTTGTGTTACTAAAGCACCTTTTCTCTTTGAAGTGGGAAAATTCTTGAATTAAACCTAATTGAGAGCATTGTATTACAGGCAGATGGTCAGCAATGCAGTCAACTATTATACCAGCATTTGTTTTGGCATTATAGACATTTGTCCATATGTGATCAATAGCTGTGGAACTGGATGAAGTAATTCTAGTTGGTTTAGTTATCAATGGATGGAAGCTGAATTCAAACATTGCATCAACATAGTTACTAGTGTGACAGTTGTTATGGTCTAATAGATTGTAATTAAAATCGCCCATAATAAAACATTGTGCATTTGATTTTGATATTGTTTTTATAGTTAGAAGGAGTGTCTGCAGAAAATCAATGTATGATTCATACCCACAGATTTCTAAGCTGGCTTTTCAAGTATTACTGCCCTTCGCTACGACGTAGGCTATCTAAGTGAGAGTGGTTTTCAGCTCTTCTGCATATGAATACGAAGAAAAGAAATATAATGGATGTGGAAGACGACATGAGACTGGCTCTGTCTAGCACGCAACTTCAAATTTCACGGTTAGCTGCAGACCTACAAGGTCAACCATCGCATTGATTTGTCAATAAATGCAAGAAAAACATTTTTAGTGCTGTCTTTTGTTGTACAGTATTATTTGTTAATAGTAGCCTATACTTGCATTTAGGAAAGAATATAAGTGGGGGTCGCGGTATCTACGAAATTTTTTAAAGGGGGTCACCAAGACAAAAAGGTTGGGAACCACTGCTGTAACATCTACTGACAACTGATCCCTGTTACCTTAGCAATTGAGGTTTTAGCTTTCTAGATATGAAACAGGGATCGTTTCAGAATAAGACCAGGTCAGAAAGCGAGGCAGACTCTGACGCAGCTCAGCATCAGCCTAGAGCAGTTAGCAACCAAGTAGGCCTAACTATGGTATTTATGTAGCAACTTGTAACGTATGTAAGGAACAGTACGTCGGCCAAACTGTGAATAAATTTTCTGTTCGTTGGACACTGGACAGGCCATCGTAATATCTGGAATAAATTTGACCTCTCTAAAAATAATGACAGTGCAGCTTTACTTAAGCATTTCGCCAATTTTCATGATCTGAGCAATAAACCGTCTCTGTCCAACTGTTTCAGTGTTACTTTTCTTGAACAACCTATTGATGGTGGCTTCACAAGATCAAAGCCACCATCAATATTCAATCCATGATTTTACCTGCAGTGAAATAATTTGCCTATTTTCTACCAATTATTTATTTACTTTTGAACTAGTGTTGACTCCACTACTATTCATTCCCGTGGCATTCACGGGTTTGTTTTATTCTTATTACGTCATAGTGTGTATGTTTCAATTTCTTCGCACGAACCGTAACGTGTTTCATTCATACGAGACTGAAGATGTGGGGGCTATGGCCTCTCAGGAAATCGATTTCTAATAAAGTATTGAGACTGTTGACTGATCCTTTGGTACTTAGACAGTGCAGACAGACCAACTGATTTCTGAAACAAAAGATTTTCACCTTCTGAAACACCAGTTCTACTGGCCTTGATTCCCTTTGCCAAGACCTGAAAATTTTCCTAAATCCGTACTTTTCATGTACAATTTCATGTTCCTTAGAGACATGTTCCTTGTCTCTAAGGAACATGAAATTTCCGCAAATTGGGGTCAAAATTTCTCATCAGGTAACACTGCTTGTGATAAAAAGAGTAAGAGGTCAAAAGTATTTTGGACAAATACTTATCACTGAACAGTTAAGCATTGTGATGTAAAATTTATTTACAATTGAAATTCTTCCCGCACAATCTACATTTGCAATCGTTAGAGTTCATGTTAAAATATGGAAATACGCCGTTTGAATAACCGAAAAATAAAAATAAAACGTCAAAACACATATTTGACATTCAGCAAACATTAAAAAATTAGAAATTTGAAGTTGAACGTTCCTCTACAATACAGTACATAAAACCAGTGTTTAAATTTGAGTACAGAAGTTCGTGGAAGGCTGTAAGTGACCAGACACAACTGTTTTTTGCTTTACAAGAACTTTTCAATGGCGTCGTAAGAGTCCAGAAAAATAACCTTCACCAATCATTCAAATAATTGCACAGAAATAATATCTTTATTCTTTAATCACAATTTTGTCATCTTCTTAGATATTTGGATTTTACATGTTTGTTACGGAGTCAGAAATTCTCTGTGGGGTGTTGCACTGAGCAAAATTTACAATCCCTGGTTTATACAGTGGTAGAGTCGTTTACCATGACTGCTGTCTGAAAGCCCAGTTTAATTTGCTACATGTTGCAGATTTTTGTTATCAGTCCAGCTGAAATTTTCTAAAAGTGACGTTTTACCATCTGTCACATATTCGTAATGTTATCATAGCTTATACCGCTTGGGAGAAGCAGAGAAAGATGTGCAATTTTTAGAAGATTTATTCAAATTGTTTGCTGCTTGTTAGTAAGCGATTAACAACATAATGAAATAGAAAAAACAAAATTAATCTTATGTCTTATCTTAAACTGCTAGGAAAGGTTATAAACCCGCCGTGTTACTCATGGGAGGTAATAAAAAGTGAGAAAATGTTATTTTGAATAATCAGTGAGTCTATTAGTAGCACTAG
The DNA here is from genome assembly GCF_918807975.1 of Aplidium turbinatum. Classification (NCBI taxonomy): domain Eukaryota; kingdom Metazoa; phylum Chordata; class Ascidiacea; order Aplousobranchia; family Polyclinidae; genus Aplidium; species Aplidium turbinatum. The sequence continues at coordinate 20,830,032 of NC_137476.1, read as the reverse complement.
GCAAAATGAGTAGTTTTCAATACACATCAGGCAGTATCTTCGGGCAGCTATGAGTTCACTAACACTGTAGCCCATTTTACTTTGTTTAAGCAAAAACAGCAAAATTTTGTACTAACGCACAAAGTGTTGCCGCAAGATGTTCACTTGCAACAACTATCGTGGATTAGAAGTTTCACAAATTTCGATTTCTTTTGAAGTTTTCGATTATCCAACGGCGAAAGCAAGAATCCCTTCAACAAATTACCCACGATATATTGATTATAAGCAACAAAGTTGAAAAAATAAACGAAGTTAAAAAACATCATACACAAAAGTAATTGAGCCAGTTTCTAAATTCTAAAATTAATAAATTCTTCACTTGTTAAGTTACAATTCACTATGATGAGGTGATATAGGGCAGGTTTTCGTAACCGCAAAATCGACCACATTAATCTTCGAAAAATTCTAATCAACTACTGTATGTATGTACAATGTACAAGTCGCTGCAAATCGAAATGTGTTTGCCCTGAACATCAGCTTCATATCAACAACATTGCTGAACCGGTACCCGGACATTTTGCCGAAAGACATTTTGCCGACAGACATTTTGCCGAAAGGACATTTTGCCGAAACTCATTTTGCCTGAAGGACTAATTGTCGAAATTATACAAACGTACTATATGTATTATCATAACCTAATAACGCATAAATATCATTCACAAACAACTAGTCCTTTCGGAAATTAGTCCTTAGGCAAAATGAGTTTCGGCAAAATGTCCTTTCGGCAAAATGTCCTTTCGGCAAAATGTCCGTGCACGGCTGAACCGACCAAGATAACAAAATCCATCACGTTTACATTGATTCAACGTCTGCAGACGTTGAATCAATGTATACATGACGGATTTTGTTGTCTGGGGAAACTTTCAAAACTCAAATCTCGGCCAAACATGTTACATTTTTAATCCAGTAACCTGAGCGCTCGGCCATTGGCAAAACTTTACATCAGCATGGAACTGTTCGCACGTGGTTGTGTTGTAAATCAGGTATCGCTGTTTAACACGCGCAGTAACTTTTGTATACTTGAAATTAAAACGGGAGTCTTTTAAAATATGACTCAACTAATTGATAGTGTTAACCCTTAGAAGGTTGGGCTCTTGGAGTCTTTGCTCAGTTTGGGGGGGGGGGCTGTCGAATCTTCTTATGCTTTAGGAGTGATATCTCTGTTATTTTTTAAGGCACGGTTTCAAAATTTTGGATTCACTTTGTAAAAGTATTCATGCTGAGCATATTCAAAAATTAAAACTATGTGAATTTTAAAACTGCTCATGTACGTTGAAATGTTGAGGTGACTTATGACTGTGATTGCAGCGTGAGTTTACACATTATTTTTTGGTAGAGTAATGAAGAACATGCATTGCAATGTTGTGATTAAATTTTTTTTACATAATTTTACATAAACAGTTAGGATTAACGAGACATGGGCCAATTAATTACTTTCATCCAGCTGGTGGGAAAATTTTGAATAACAGAATATGAAATATTTCAGAGGATGTGCTGAGAAATGCATTATATCTCTCAATTTATAACTTTTAATCGCTCAAAATTTCAGCTCAATAGAAGTGAATAAAAGTTAGGAAAAGTCAAGAAATCTCGTAGTCGCAGCCTCAGTAGTTTTAGAGATACAACTGTTGATACAAAAAAGTTAAATTGACAGCCCCCTCCCCAACCTTCAAAGGGTTAAAACTAAAAGTTAAAACCTGATACACGATGCAACTTTCGAATCCACAAAACAGGATAACTTAACATTCAACGACGTTGCACGACGAAGATTGCGGTTCTACAGTCAGCTTATGATGTTTAAACAAATAAAAACAATTGAGCTCAACAAAAACTTCATTTTCTCAAACATCATTGACCTCAGTCAAATATCCGAGGCCATAAGGGAAACATGAGAACAACATTAAACAGAGAATGGTGTATCTCAGGAAGAAGGCAGCAAATCCGTACTTTTATCACATTGTCTGTGGACGTTGCATCAACATAATAAAAAGTACGGATTTGCAGGCTGAGAATTGATGCCATCATCAAATCTAAGACGGGGCTTAGGAGGAAGAAAATAACAAGTTACGAAATCAGCAAAACTTCATGACTGATAAGTTTTCTTCAAGTTGCCAATATTTCTTAGCAAAGCCACCAACAACAAGAAGCAACAGCTTTCCTGTGATCCCAATTCAACAAAGTTAAAGCCTAAAGTTGTAAAAGTCTTCAGAAGTCTTCTGAAAACTGTTATTGGTCTGATATAAAAATATGCAACACTTCATCTCTTTGTTTTAGCGGATAATGCCCAGTAAGAAAAATCTAGCCCTTTTTAATTCATTCAACGTCTGCAGTTGTTGAATCAATATGAAAAGGACTGATTTTTCTAACTTGGGTGATCGACAAGGTCCGAACGCAGACATTTCAGACAACAAGACACAAACGTGGAACTTTAGCGGATTAGCAAGTGCATGACCACAGAACTGAGCGTTCATCACAAAAATATAAAACCACGACCATGCTATCGTTGCCATGGGAGACAGTGCCAGTCAAGCAACTATAGCGCTGACAAGTAACAACCCCGCTAGCAAATCCGTTCCTTTTTACATTAATTTTGACGTTGAATCGATGTAAAAAAGACTGACCGGCTTGCTGGGAAAGTGATAAATTAAAAACGTTTCCACAAAACTTCGCATTGAGAAATAAGGAAACTTTTGTCGTCATACCAAGAAAATACATAAACGTTTTCGGTTTTTTGTTTCTCAATAAAAGGACGCAATTGAACTAAAAGCATATATAAAGAAAGTTTGTAATAAAACTAAAATTGATCTCTACTAATATATGTACGACTGACGTCATCAACAGCATTGACGAAGCAGCTACAGATGTAGAGGACATTCCTGAGAGGTAGATTTCTAATTACACAAGGTGATAAAAAACCACGAAAGTATACAGCAAAACAACGTCTTCGGACCGTAAACAGACCGACAAGAATGTGATTTGACCACTGGGAGCATGTGAGGGCATAAAACGCAGGCAGGATACATAACTTTGTTTTAAGTGACTTCAAGTCACGAGGTTTCCTGAAAATTTCCAATCGTCTGAGGTATACAATAATTATTTTTGTCCTTAAAGGACAGAACTTCTTGAGGTATCACCGACTTTCAGCCTAGTCAAAACAAACTCTGACATTTTAACGTATATGCCTCGTTATACTCGACGTCAAAATGACAAAGTTGAATGAGCAGAAGACAAGCAGAGGTAGTTTGTCTTCTTGGAAAACTTTTTGAAATAACCAAGTTATTGAATCGGCTATTTTGCATTGATTCAACGTCCGAAGGAGTTGAACCAATGTAAAATAAACCGATTTTGAGAGCTGAAAACTTACCAGGCAAAGAAAGCAGAACACAAACACCCATATACACATTGCTACTTGGCATAAGTGGAACAGAAGTGAATCAATACACTGATGAGATGGATAAAGGCTGCTACAATTGCAGCAAACTAGTTCCATGTTAAGCGTATGATTTCTACACTTAATTAGCAAGTTGCACTCATTTAATATCTCCACACTGAACTTGCTTTATAAGCTAAGACGAGGATTACACGAAGAAAGCAAAAATAAAAGTTTGGAACAAAATTTTAAGTTGCCAAGTAGTGCCCGCTACTTTTAAGCTGTCTCTGACGTCAAATAATAAACAGAAAACAGCATAGAGCTTTATTCCAAATGCTCTAATCAATATTGTCTAAACATGCTTTTGTTGCACTTGCGTAAAAGACGAAGGTATTTCAACTACCTGATCCTATTCCATGATAAAAAATGATCAACTGACACGAGACTGGTTTCCAGACAGAAAATCACTGTTTTGTTACATTGATTTGCTCTCTGGCTTCCACCGACGAAGCATACAGTTCAAGAATGAATGTCACAATACACGCTTCGATCATGTCAAAGCTAATCTGTCGCTAAAAGAGTGCGACTACCCCCAATAGTCGAACATAATGAGACTTTCTGAGGCTGCACAAAGTCTAAAAAGTTGCTATGTGACTCTCCAAGGCAGTGGTTCCAAAACTGCATGGAACAAACCTTGCAATTCTGTGAGTGGTTTGAAGTCTCCTTCGAAGTCAAGGTAAAGAAATGTGATTATAGAGAAGAAATTAGTATGAGAAGCCCAAATCATCTGATGCGTTTTTTTGCGAACATATCAAGGGCCTGGGTCGCAATTTGGGAACCATCGCTTCAACACAGAGCGATGGACATCACTGAGCTGGACAAACGAATTATTCTGAGGTCAATTTAACGTTTGGTGACGTTGTCAAGCAGACGAAAGCAAAACTGCTTGTCACATCAGCAGCACAAAATCGATACAGTTTGACAGTGGAACCCCGGTTGGCAACCACGACCACGTGGTCTTAAAGATATTTTGTGACGTCATCGTCGTCGTCGTGTGTTCACGATGTTCCTGGACTACACTGGAAGGCTGCTGGAGAGCAGCCGCTAGCCAGTCGTCACGATGCGGTCACGTAGGAGGTCGGATTAGCGGGGTTCCACTGTATTTCGGTGTGATCATAACATTTTTTAAAAACACAAACATAAAACTAAGTAACAGTTATCGAGAAGCGTTTGTCAGGAAAACACGTAGCGACGTTGAATAGCCGTAAAAACAACTGAATCCCCAAGCGATCATTGTTTGGTTGAGATGAAACGGAGCTAACACAGCAGCATCAAAGGATAACTAACATCGAGCGAGCTTAGGCATCAAATGCAAATCGCATGAATAATACACAAAATGGAGGTTTTAGAATTTTTGTCGTTTCCAAACGTCATTGATTTGTATGTACTCGATAGAAAGACACAAGGACTTTCTTCGTCATCAATCACATTAAAGGGGTGTTCTTACAACTGCATAAAAACGAACGCAACAACAAAATAATGCTCATTTTGAACAAACAGGAATATAACAAAGCAAAATCATACGAGGGAAGCAAATCCGAAAATACGTCACAACGACGCACGACAAATGCGTCAACCAGTCAAATTTTGTGGTGGAAGTTTTTTATGGCAGCAGCCTCGTGTGCCAGACGTTGGCTCCAACAGAGACACGCCGAGTAACACAACCGGATTCAGCATATTCTCGCCGATCTGTGTAAACCTTTGTTTCTTGTGTCTGATATTGAGGTAGTAATGTTCAAAAATGTCTGTTAGTGTTAAAATAGCAAAATCCAATTCCAAAATGTTACGCTGTTGTTGCTTAGAAGTAATTAAATTTTTATTGTTAGTCCTGACGATGACACAACTGAGTGGCGAAAACGTTCAATTAAAATCTTAGTCTATTTTGTGTGTGAAAAACAAACATGCTAAACCCGACTATGTCACGTGATTTTGTGTGATGAGTTGGTTAGGGTACAAAAAGTTGGACAAGTCAAAAAAAAATCTAAACATTGTAGTTGGATGAGCATTTGCTTCCCTCGTTAACTTGCACGTTTGAGGTTTCGTTACGCGTTCCACTGAGTGAAGGTTGAGAATGCATGAGGCCGATATGATGAGGTTCAAAGCAAAACAACGAGCAATAAAAGTTGAGGTGGAAACTCGTTTGGTCGAAAAAAAAAAGCAAATAAATCGTCATCGAGGTGTTGAAAACAATAAAAAACTTCTACCTGCCGTGTCGCCAATCAACCTAACAAAAAGTTGTTCTTTTAAAATTGATTCAACGTCGGCAGAGGTTGACTCAACGTAAATCAACGACGTTGAATCGATCTGAAAAGAATCACTTTGCCAGCTGGGCTGCCAACAAACTGAAAAAGATGACAAAAATGTATAAATTTTAAAGCAAAAGGGTTGCGTGGCGTTTACAGTTGTCATAAGCAGGACACGTCGCAGTAGGATAATGTGGCAAACCGTGGGCTGTTGAACCCAGGCAGCAAATCAGTCGTTTTTTCTACATTCTAAAAAAACAACTGATTTGTTGTCTGGGAAATTAATCTGGTGTAGGCATTAGCAAGACCAGTATTAGCACTCTACGTTTGATGATGGTGAATAAACGTTAAAATGATTGGATTTTGTACATTGGAGATGTAGAAGCAGTTAGCTAAATTGACCAGTGGAAAAAGAAAATCAAAAGAAGCAAAGCTAGGAAATAATTCGACAGCTTTTCGGTCGATTTAAGTGTCAGCTGCGAAAAGCTGAAATTAAATCGACAATGCACTGCGCACCGAAGCATTAGCTCAGAGCTGCGGGTAAATATAATAATGGAGTAAACTATGGTGTTTTGGAGCAACGAACATTGCAAAAATACTAAATGACACATCTCTAAAAAATAAAAAATTCTTTTCAAGCTCAAACGCAGGGCTCTGTTCCACTGACATCTGGGGTAATCAAACAGCTGGTAAAGCCCGTTGTTTTTACATTGATTCATTTTACATCTGCACTCTGCAGAGGTTGAATCGATGTAAAAAGGACGGGTTATGCGAGTTGCAAACAAGGCATCCTGACCTGTGCAGGCGGATCAAAGCAACATCTTTTCATAGCGTCACCTTCACTATAAAATTAAACAATGAGGATAGGTATCAAAATACCAAGATCCGGTTGTTGCCAAAATCAACAACAGCAATATGGCCATCAGGTGTTACTGTCACGCCTGATGGTCGATCCATTGGGGGAGTGATGTTTGCCTGCACACTCCCCCCAAAGACAGCAAGGAGGCCACCAGAGGGAGTAAAGACTTGCAATCTATGATTTCTCGAATCAGCAACCACAATGTTCCCCCCTTCATCCACGGCAACCCCCTGAACAAAACAAACATGTTAAAAATTAGATACCGAGCCAAAGCAAATTGAACTGCAATTTCTACGGCAATTCACGAAACCGGGCATCATGCATTTAACACAGATGAAAAAATTCTTAACTTCCTCGATGTTGGAATAGCGATTTAAAGCCAACGTGGTAAATTTGTGCAAATGGTTAATACAAACACCACGATGCTGGCATACAAATTTGTAATTGAAAGATCGACAGACAAGTTTGATCAGTAGGATCACAAATCGACACGCCTCAATCAAATGAAAGTTTCGGAAAACCTGTATGATGGATTGCTTGGTAATGAAACGAGTTTCTTTTGATCATCCTGCTTTAGGGTGAAACAAGTTGCAAAGATTTCATGGACAATAGTTGCTTTATTTCCTCGTAATTTTGAGATTTAATCTCGTCTTTTTTTAGTAATGCTTTTTCCAGCCAGCAAAGGTTGATACTTTTGCAACGTCGCTTGGCATTGACAGCGTTTTCTGGCTGTGCTTAACTATCCATAGCGAACCTGTGGACGCAGGAACTGGAGGGTCTGGCTCCCCTCAGAGCCGAGGTATCTCGCCGACTGCATGTCCGGCTGGATGATAACAAGCCGATGGTTGTTGAAGTCTGTCACAATCAATCTGCTGTCTTGTGTAAAAGCGATTCCTCTAGGAGAGTCAAAATGCTTCCACATGGCTCCTGGAAGAAAAGATGAGGATTAAAAACGGAAGTGTGGGCTTGTCGGTTGGATGAGGTGGACGTCGGACAGAGCACATGTAGAGTCGAAAGGACGTTGCAAAACACCAGGTACATGACTATTGTCCAAAGGCATTGAAAATCTGCGCTACAATGCAGCGTCACTACATAAGAATAACTATCAGAGAGAAAGAGATAAACTTTCTTTTAAGTTGCCGAAGACAAAGTGTGGAAATATGCCTTCCATTGCCGCAAAGCAACGAGTGTCACGTGATTAAGGCGACCTTTGTGGCTGATCTTGGCATATCTTAAAGCCATCTTTGTTATTTTTAGTTTTAATGCAATAAATTGTACCTTCAAACCCGTATTTACTGAGAAAAGCTCCATCGAAGGAAAAGAGTTGAATTCTATGGTTTCTTGTGTCAGTGACAGCGATGACGCCGGTCGAGTTAATGGCGACATCCCACGGATAGTTGAATTGACCGTTCTTGGAACCTCGTTCGCCGAACACGCAAACAAACGTCCCGTCAAAGCGAAAGATCTGTAACAACAACGATGGTGAGGACGAGCTCAACTGTAGCGACCCAGACAGCAAAATCCGTCATTTTTACATTGATTCAACGTCTGTAGATGTTGAATCCTTGTAAAAATGACGGGTTTTGCTGTCGGGGAATTGCTCAATTTTGAAACACATTTTTCTACACTTGAAGTGTTTTTGTGCATCTATGGATAGACTTGATGGCGAGGAAAGATTCATTTATCTCGATCGTCTGTCTGCAGCCCTTGAAACTTGTATAATAATCGAAAAAATGACGGGTTTTGCTGCCTGGATTAACTTTATCAGCTCAAAATTTAGTTTCGAACCCGACTCAAGCAAAAGTCTTCTGCGTTACAAACAGAACCAACCTGTATGCGATGGTTGTCCTTGTCCGCGACAACAATGTGACCTTTCTTGTCAACAGCGACACCTGCCGGCCTATCAAACTGACCAGGGCGCGATCCAGAACAGCCGAACATGTGGTGGAAAGTCCCGTCAGGGTTGAATATCTGAAGTCGATTGTTGCTTCGGTCGGCAACAATGAGGTATCCCTGCACATGTCAACATCTTCGCTATCATGCACGTGATAGGTTGTACATTAGCATAATTTAGATCATAGTAGGAAGGCATGTTTTGATCCAGATAAAATCACTCTTGAGAGGTTTGAGCAAGCCCGTCACCATTGAAAGTTATTTACGTTTCATCATTTGTTACGTGGTTGTTTCAGTTTTTGCGTATTTTACATTGCATATCAAACTGAAAAACGTAGAGCACCATCACCAACGCAATAAATTTCACAACACGAGCCTGCAAATCAGTTGTTTTACACTAATGATGACGTCTAGAACAATGAAAAGTCTGGAACTTATTTGCTGATTGGAATCTTTTGACATTTCTATAAAACTCTTTTCATACCTGAGGATCGCAACAAATCCCCCATGGGCGACAGAGCTCCCCCGGTTTGTCTCCTTCTTTCCCAAATACCAGGGAGGTGGAGCCAGACGCTGCCCGGATTGAATAATTGACGCTGTGCTTGACTTTCAGGAAGTAGGGGCTGTCGCAAACTGGGACACCGCGGCACATGACCGAAATCACGAAGTCCCCCTCGACTCCAACGTGGACCTGGAACGTGTACCGACCTGCCCCGGAGTCGGTCACATCAACTCGGAAGATGTTGTTGTCCGGTTTCCTCACTGTGACCTCAAATAAATCGCTCCGAGTCCGCTTCGCTTCACCGACGTGGTCTCTGGATGAGCAAAACGAGGTCTGGCTTGAAATTTCGTTTCGCAATCAAAAAAACTTGGCAGTTGGAAAAACATGTTTCATCGAAGGTCCAAGTGTTTAGTGCTACTGGAGTACTGGTTGGTGGAAAAGTGATTAAGCATGTGAAACCTCATTTTAGTGAAGGTGTTGTGTTGCTTCAGTTTTTGTTCTCTACTCTGTAGACTGTATAGCTGCCCGTACCACATTGAAAAAATAAAATTCTTCTAAAGTCTAAACCAGAGGTCACCAAACTACGGCCCGCGAACTGATTTCATCCGTCCGCCACGTGCTGCCGAAATAATAGCTGCACTACAACTGTTATGAAAAAAGTTACCAAACTTTTTGTAAAGGACTGACGTTGCTGTTGAGCTACACGCAACCTGCTAATAATTCTGTTTTTATCATTAGGCCACCACAAATGGAGACAGCCTAGGCCAAATTTGAAAAGATGTAATGTTTTTTCAAGAGCACGATGCCCTGTAGTGTATCACAAGCAGGGAATAACTTTTCCAGCAACCTTTCGATTTTCATCACAACTTTGCTATTCCATCGCCGACTTTGTTATTTATTGTGCTCAATTCAAGTCAATGGAGATTCTAAATAGTTGTATATCTTTTCGCAATTTGCATCCGGCCCGCAGCTGTTAATCTCACAGCAATCCGGCCCTCAGAGAAAAAAGTTTGGTGACCCCTGGTCTAAACAAATGAACTGAGGAGTAAAGTGCAAGGCACCGTGCCGTTGGGCACACAAGATATTTTTTACGTTTATTTTGCATAGCAAGAAATTTTGTGTAAATTGTGTATTCAGTGCTGTTTCATCGTCTTGGATGCATCTAGTCTTCACATTATTTGTTTAGTTCGCGTATGCATACAATAAAGTTAAATTAACTGTGCGTAACAAGAAAAAGCAATTGATGCCCACTACATATCACTGTTGTTGTGCTACTGCATGTTACCTTTCAAACACTAGTGCTATACTTTCGTTAGGTCAGTTATATATAACGCCGGATACGTCTTTACAAAGTGGCAGTTACACAGAAGCTTGGATGAAATGAGACAGGTAGCTCTTTCTAGCCACCAAGAAATGAGTGAACCGCACAACACCTTGCGAGGATGGTGAAGAGTACAGAAGTCCTGCACACCGCCGTATTAGACGTTCCACCCTCCCTGACCAGAACCGACTGATGAGCGCAAACCGAGGTTTTTATGTCCCCTAACAATCCGATGGCAAGATAAGCTGATGTGTCTGGAGGAGAGAAGACAAGATCGTCATCCTCTGCGATGCGGACTCCACTTGGACATGTCGCGGCTTCTGCGAAAAGCCGCTCTTTGGCTGCAAGAAAAGGGATAGACTGCAAACAAAAGTGATCATTGATGCATAACACAGTAAGAAACTTTACAGAGCCTAATGATTCTTATCCCAAAAAAATTGTAAAAAACATAAATTTATAAACATTTGCTCTTAAACATTGCTTACAAGGTGTGATGTTGATGTTCTGTTTATAAATTCTGCTGATGCAGCTTGCGCCCGATGGGTAAATACAAAAATATGGACAAAGCCATGCGGTACACAACTTCCGTGCGCTTTAAGTGATTGCTAAATTATTACTAAAAAGAAAAGCCAAATTAAACTTTGCTTGCAATTTAAGGACTTTACTATAGCATACTACAAACTATACCATAGTAAGTCAACGCGGCGGCTTCACTGAAACACTTACTGTCGTGGAATAACTGACTGTGAAGAAGCTAAAACGTTTGCTTGCACAGTGCACACGATATCTCATGACGAGTAAGTGTTTTGAATACTTCCAGCCGTGCAAAGACTGCGTGAAATTATTACAGGATGTGCAGTAAGTACTGGGCTTAGTAACATCGACGCTTAATAGAAAATAAACAAAATGTAGCAGACGCTTGAAAACAATTAGCATCCAAGTACTTTTAATATAAGAGCTAAATTGCAAGCCTACGAATCTAAAAGTGTATGGTTTGAAAACGTCAAAGTTTGTATTACCGATAAATCGGAAATCCGTTTTTTCTAGAGCCAACTGTTACGATACACATAAGGTAAATGTCAGCGTGACTTATCTTTGTCAGTCAATCCAGCTGGTGATTATTACACCTTGTTGGTTTTCAACGTTTTCAAACATATAGCTGCAGGTCGGTCAATAAAGAAATAAGAGGTTTGAAAACCCAAAACACACCAGTGTCATGCATCCAAAACAGTTGACTTAACGTCTTCCACTGTTGCTCGTAAATTGGCTCACCTTTTATTATTCTCAAACTATCGTCAGTTTTGATGACAGCATCGGCTTCATCGATGGCCACCTTTAGTGTGTTGGCAAATCCCTGTAACGCATTCATCTGCGATCCCAACACGCGACACTTGAGCTGCACGACAACACATCAACGCATTGAACGTTACCACTGTGCTTTGATGCAGTGGGAACAAAAACGATCACAAGTTTTACAATGTCAAAAAAATAGGAAACGCGCAATGAGATTTTCCTAATTGCCTGAATGTTTTATGCTTGCAAGCAGATGTCATAGATTTTCAAGTGTATGAGCCACAAGTAGGTCGCTGGTATCGGTAGACAACGTTAAAGTTGAATCGTATGAACATAGAGAGACAATGTGATAAATATCTCATAAGGAAAAAACACAAAACGCTTGAAATGTGCTAGTTCATTAGAGCAACGCTGAATCATTGGAAGCCTAGAGACAAACGCTATCATTCGTTATTAATAGCAAACTACGTACTAAAATTAGCATGAAAAATATAGAAAATCGTGAACGGAAATAATATGGATTCACTGCTATTCGACATGGCCGGTTGCAATGGTGACCTTTTAATATGTGAGAAATAATTACAACACTGACGATATTTAAGTTATTTTGGCAGCCGATTGTAGCATCGAATAGACAGCGATAGACACGTGTTTCGCCCATGAGGCTGGGCTCATCAGTATCGCACCGTATTCTTGCCACTTGAGTAATATTCTTCACACTGACGATATTGATAGAATTTAAATAGTCAATTTGAAGAAAGCTTGATTTTGACGAAAAACATCTGTGATGCAAGTTTGAATAGGCGTTAAAACACTCACTCAGATGGACAAAAAAGTTCTGTTTAGCAGTTTCAGAATAGTTTTAACTTTTGCTTGACCAAACACACCAGATAAAAAACTAGCCGAACTTTAGATTTACAGAAAAATAGATTGATGGATGTCGAATATCTTACTCAATGCTTACCCTTCGTATTTGGTCGACTTTACCAATCAGCTCACGTTCTCTTTGCTTCAGCGCCATCATGTGCTTGTCAATAACATCATGAATTTCTGACTGCGCCATTGCACTGCGACTGCCAACTCTGTTGATCATCCTTTGTATGTCGACTATAGTACCTTCCAATACGCGAAGACTGTTCCTAAAGAAATAAAAGAAAAATTTAGGAAAAGGTACATTGCGAAGATAACACCAATAGTACAACACAAAATCCTTATTATTCAGGTTTTTAACATGATTTTAAGTAGTAAGTAAATATTAAAAATCGTCGATTATAATGAAACTATGAGAGGATATGAAGTGACGCAACGGCTCTCCTCTAAGCAGATACTCAACAGGGTTATTATTATTACAAGATACCAAAATGATACAAAGAGGTATAAATACCATTACCTACGCGCAAAGTTTGCGTAAAAAAGAGGATGCATCACACTAAAGTATAGGTCTTATGAATACAAAATTTTGCTGAAGAAAAAGGTGAAGATCTTTAATTTAATCTTGCAGATACAGTAGGCTATAATTTCACTTGAATGACTTGAACAGTCATAGACTCGTAAATCGTAATTACACTATTCGCATATTGACAACTTACGAAATTCACCACATGATGACAACACTTACTTAGCGGACACAAGAGTTGATGATGCAGATGCTTTGCTTGCTTCCACAACTTGATGTAAATATTGGAAGTTATGCCCATTGTGATCATACCGTGTGCACTGAGTGCAAATTGCCTGAACAATATTTTGAAAATGAATAACTGAGCGATCAATGTTGCAGATTTTCAAGGAAACCATGTCAGAACAGCAAACTGCATTTTTGCGCAAGCCTGGTCTAGAGAAACCAAAGCAATTTTTACCACTCATAAAATTTTATGTACAGTATATATGTGTAATTGTGTATGACCATCCTTACATCAATGCAAGTACGGTAAAAAAAAATATTCAACCCTAGCTGCTACATTTTTGAAACGTTTTCTAATTTGTACCGGTATCTCTGTAGAACATAGATATCTGAAAGTACAATGAAGATATATGTAATTATGTATTGTATATATATCATGAGTATGCTATGGCACAGATGGAATAGTCTAACCTTTTGTAAAGACTGATAAACTTTTTGTATGGTACCGTACATGAAGTAATTGAAGTTTAAAATAGTTGATTTAGAGTTTTTATTTACAAAGTATTTTAATAAACTATGTAATGTGTAAACCACATAACATAGCGCAAATACCGTAGGTACATTGCCAAAAATCACACATTCTGACACACACATATTCTATCACGCACACATCAAAAGTCACATATTCTGCATCAAAATAAACTCACAGATGAGCAGGAATGACAGTAAAATTGCAAATGCTCAGTCGGATGAATGGCACAATTACTGTTGCCTGATTTGCTAGAAGGTGAAAGTAAGAAACCATGATTCTTTTGCTGCTTGTTCTCCTCTGATTGGTCGGAAAATGGAGATGTCTGGAAATGCAAACAATGATATTGTGTGATGGAAACAGCAGATACATAGTCCACCAAAATTATATATACAAAATAATCATTTTGTCTCACACTTGTGCGGGCAATGTATGAGACTTATTATTGAGCTAATAAAAATATAAACTTTCACATAATGTTGATTTCTTAGGCAGAATATCGGGTCTCCTTAAAAATAAATTACAACTTTAGACCAAGATACCTGATCTATGAGACCAAACCTATCTTGATAATAGGAGTGGGGGGCAAATAGGTGTTATCACAGACTTCATTGGTCACCATTATATATTCATTCTAAAAGTGATAACACGCAATAAGCAAACAGAACAAAAAAACCTGAAACACTTTTGCATTATTGATCAATTCAAGCCAAAAATAAAAAATGGCGGCTTTGTGTGACAATAATTTCTCATTTTCTAATTTTGTTCTAAAACATGCCATATCATGCAGATTGCTAACACAATCGAAAAAAAATTAAGAGAACCGTAATTATTTACGAGTGCAAAAGTTCTTGCACAAAACTTTTGAATTGCAAGAATGCTCAACAAACAATTTGGCAGATATGAACTAAACTTGGTTGTACAATGTTATGCTAGCAATATAAATGTGATTATTATTAATTATGTTTTTTATATTATGGTGAGTGATTATGAATCATGTTGCCGAATAAACTTCATATGCGACGAGCTGTTGCATTTCAGCTAATCAGCTCGGCTGCTCGAGCGTCAATGCCCATGTCGTTCCCAATGAGTGATTATGAATAACGGTGCCGAAGACTTGATATTCGCTGGGAATATGCTTTTTTGCTGAAGCGTAGGCCACAAAAGCGGGAATTGCGAAATGCGAAAGTAGGCTATTACATTTTAAATATTTATTGTGGTGTTTGTTACGTTATTCTTTCAGTTTGGTACAACTTGTGGGATTAGTTGATGAACAAACAAAAAAACAATCAATTTGGTAGGCTACTATTTTTAAGTCTCTGATTTTATTCGATTACATCTCAAAAATTAAAATTGATTTCTGGGCAAATTGTTTTTTTCAAATGTTTGCTAAAAAAAAAAAAAGTGGCAAAAATTTTGTTTCGACTTGAAAACTTTGTTTCAAAAAACCCTAATTTTTACCAACATTTAAATAGACAAAAAAATTAAACATCTGGCAACATTGTTTTCACGGGACGACATTGACCTGAGACGACATCGGCATGGGACGACGTGTTCAGGGGACGACATTGATGGCATCCGTTCAAGGGTACCTTTGGTAGTATTCTTTTATACTGTGTTGTTAGGTGATTTAACATGAAAAAGCACAATTGTGCTTGCAACACCATTATTATTATTATATAGCCTACTATAAAACAAACATGATTAGTCAAATAAAGTATCATACTTTTTGTTCTGACAGATATATAAAGGTGAAAAGTTGAATATATATGGTACTTTTACTACTTATACTTACTGTTGACAAACTGTGTGTAGTTGTTAAAACAGTTCCAAACGGTGCAGATCCACATTTCTGACAAAGTCTTTCACCAGATTCTTTGTTATAAAAATCAACTTTAAAACTGTCATCACAACTGCATGAAACAGTGCTTTTATGAGGTATATCATCTTGTAAAGACATTGCATCTAATATATTTCCAATCCAGAAGGAAGAAAGCATAGAGTCAGTTGAGGCAGGCATTACTGATGATGTGGATGCACTGAGAAATCGGTCTGATGATGCTTCAAGGTTGTCACTTGGAAACATGACACTGTTGAAGGAACAGTCTGGAGAAGGTATTGACTGGGACAACGGTGAAGAACTAGATTTTCCACCTACTGGTAATGCAAACCCATTTTTAGATTGTTGATTGTAGGAGTTGGCCATGGATTTCAAACAGTTCATCAAAGTCTCAACAACAGTTATGATTTTTCCGGCTTTTGTTTTGTTGGTTCATTCAGTTTCTCACTAAATGTGCTCCATCATTTTGTATTTTTTGTTGATGTGTAACCATGGTATGCACGACATAAATGAAGATAAGTAGGATAGTACAATGAGGTATATTTTTTTCACATAATTTTTATCAGTCACTTTGTGACTTTAATTGAGGTAGAAGGTTAAATCCAAACAATGTGCCTAAAAAATTTCAATAGAAAACGAAAAGTAAATTTGAAGATTTGCGGTAGGCCAACGCAATACTGGATATGACATTTTTTATTTTTAGAGTAGCCTACATCTACATGATTGATTAAATCTTTATCCACGGACTTGGAAAGGTTCTTGCACAGCTTAATCTGGCAGTTTCCTATACTTGTAGAAGTAAAGGCTTTAAATCACTAATGTAGGCCCGGTCACCGAGATTGACAAAGTGAAGTTTCCTATCTTGTTGCCGAGGATTTATTCTATCCATTACATGCCGCTGAATGGAGAACAGTCTTTAACGTGTGTAGCTCAAGTGCACACCCCGCGAGTCAACCAGCGCCGCTTGATCTTGAAGCTTCCAAAACATTGAAGGCTAAATGGTAGCCTATTATTAATAAAAGTAATAAAACATTAGCTTAACGTTCGTAAAACCAAATTTTTCATCATTTTTGACCTTCTTAGTGACACCAGTGTTATTCTAAACTCATTAACCTCATCAAAGGCACATAAGATGGACTAAGACCAGGGATGCCAATGACAAATTTCCAATAAACTTAGATCGTGTATTCAAAAGAACCCAGATGAGGCAAAAAAACTCAGGTCCAGAAAAGTCGTAGTGAAGCGGTTAGAAGGAGTGCAACCTAGTTCGTACCTTGAACCATTCGTACAGTCAGTTCGTACCCTGAAAAGATCAAGAGAAAAAATTAAAAAAAGCCGAAGTCGCTGATTGCAGTTTAATAGCACAAAGCTGAAGTCGCTGATCAGAGTTTCCCCAAACAATTTGAAACAAATAACAAACTCGAGGGTTAGGGTTAGCGGAAACTGCAAAACTGCTGAAAAATGTTTGCGGAAACTACGATCAGCGAGGGTTAGTTAGAGCATAGATTACTCTATGGTTAGAGTTAGGGTAAGCGGAAACTGCGGTTAGCAGAAACTGCGGAAAAATGTTTGCGGAAACTGCGATCAGCGAGGGTTAGAGCATAGATTACTGTATGGTTAGGGTAAAGGTTAGCGGAAACTGCGGAAAAATGTTTGCGGAAACTGCGATCAGCGAGGGTTAGAGCATAGAATACCGTACTCTATGGTTAGAATTAGGGTAAGGGTTAACAGAAACTGCGGTTAGCGGAAACTGCGATCAGCGAGGGTTAGAGCATTGATTACTCTAAGGTTAGAGTTAGGGTTAGCGGAAACTGCGGAAAAATGTTTGCAGAAACTGCGATCAGCGGACTTCGACTTTGAGCTATTTTTTTCTCGGCTGTGGCTATATTTACACTATATAGTGTAATAATAGCCTCAATAGTGTTGCCAGATAAGAAATTCTGCCCTAATTTGAGAAAAGTTTAAAGCTGTTGAAAACAAAAACTTGTATTTTGGAAATTTTTTTAGTCCTGGGAAGATCAAAACCCTAATTAATCTTTTTCCTAACTCTAACCCTTACCTTAACATTTCCTAACTTTAATCCTAACTCTGGCAACACCTGATTGTGGAAAAATAGCCACTTCCATTTTTCTCGATCTTTTCAGGTGGAAAATTTTAAAATGATTGCGGAAACTGCGATCAACGACTTCGGCTTTTTTTAATTTTTTCTCTTGATCTTTTCAAGGTACGAACTGACGGTCCGAACTGTTCATGACCTACGAGCTAGGTTGCATCCGGTTAGAAGTACCTGCATGTGCTTTTAACATCACGTTACATCATTACATAGAAGCCTCAGAAAGCTGCAAATAGTAGCTGCAAATAGTAACACCTATGATGTATAATTAGGCTGTGGCTACATTTACACTACATACGGTAGTGTAATAAAAACCTCAATAGTGTTGCCAGATAATGAATTCTGCCCTAATTTGAGAAAAGTTTAAAGCTGTCGAAAACAAAAACTTCTATTTTGGAAATTTGTTTTAGTCCTGGGAAAAGATCAAAACCCTAATCTTATTCCTAACTCTAACCCTTACCTTAACCCTTCCTACCTTTAATCCTAACTCTGGCAACACCTGATTGTAACCATGCCATTAAGTGTGGAAAAATAGCCACTTCCTATAAATATACATGCTTATGTTGGTAGTTACCGTATTATAGCATATAACTATACACAAAAACTATTGGGGTTCCTGTTCCAACAGGGCTATTGTTTGTAAACCAAGGTGCACACTGTACAGATGACATGTTCCTATGATTTTCAGCATTGCTTGGATGTTGGATCTATTTCTCCTAATTTTCTGTGGATAATGTACGGTAATCTTCTCTGATGAAGAAATTCAAAATATGTCTAGAATTATTCTGTAGAAAACATTGCAGACGAAAACACAACACAACTTGTGCAGACGAAAATGCTCACAATCAAATTCCTGGTTGACACTATTGTGACTACTTACGGTACCTTTTTAAGAACATATTGCAAAAAAACGAGCATATGCTTTGTTCCACGATTACCAAGTGCATCATCAATCCGTTTTGCATCATCAACCTTGTCAGTCTTACACCAAGACTGAAAATACAAAAGCAGCGCTTCCCACTGCTCTAATATGCTGCTGATGACCTGTTCTCGAAAAAGCCACCATGTTTGTGCTAGTTTTGGAATTTTATGTTGAGCTCTATCAGCAACTTTTTGAATCAAAGAAAAGTTACAAACCAAAAAACCCAGATTTACCCAAATTTGAAAAAGGAAACTTAAAACCCAGACGTGGTAAAAAAAAACAGATCTAGGTGGAAAAGCCTAGCGCTGGCATCCTTGACTAAGCCCATCCCACAAAACACCATCCTCATCCTAGTCTAGACACCACCGCCATTATGCAGAATAATTTTTCCTCTTTCCGCCTAAAAAGTTATCCGTGAATAAGTGCGAGGCATAAAATGCGACCTGACATAGCCTACGTTCGAAAAATCTTAAATAAAATTATAATCCGCAACACGTGCCACTTAAATTTTACATGCATCGGATTCAGTATTAAATTATTTTTCCAGGGATGTGCACCAATAGGTGGGCATTTGGGAGGAACTCCCAGCAGAATGGTTCAAAGATCGAGGATTTTACGATATTCAAGAAAATAATACGATTTTTACATAATTGACACCTCTTCAAACATCTTCGAATAAAACTATAATCCACAACACGCACCACTTAAATTTTACATGCATCGTATTCAGTATTAAATTACCTTTCCAGGGATGTGCACCAATATGTGGGCATTTGGGAAGAGCTCCCAGCAGAACGGTTCAAACATGGAGGATATTTTTTTGATATTCAAGAAAATACCGTAATACGATACATCTTCGAATAAAACTATAATCCGCAACACGTATAGTTTTATTTGAGATTTATTATGTAGCGATCCATTATTGCGTCAGATCAGTTTACCTTTCTTTAACTACAGTGAACTAGTTTAAGCTAAATTTATTTCCTAATGTTTTTGTAATTTTCCATGCAATCTGCTCCGGAAGTAAATAAGAAAAAGAGAACTGACAATAAAATGATTTGTTAGCATTTGGCGAAAGCGCAGTGTGGTCAGACCACAGACCAGCTCACCTTAGCTGAAACAATATCAAATTGATTGTTTAGTTAAAATGTAATAATTCTTAATAATGTTTTACTATCTTATAATGTTTAATTTCAACTTTTGTCATAAACCTACAATATAATGTGAACACCTTCTGATAACTAAAAATTATAATTCGAATAACAATTGTGTGAAAATAATTATAATGGAGTCAGATAGTCAAATTAGTTAGAATATCCGTTAGACAGACAGAATTTCATTAGACAGCCAATTACCATCTTTAATTTAAGTTACGTAAAATAAATGTTACCACAATTAGAGTGGTGTTTTTTTTATGCCAAATCGTATTAGGCCTATATTCTTGATTATCATAAAAATATTCTACATGTTTGAACCGTTCTGCTGGAAATTCCTTCCAAATGCCCACTTATTGGTGAACATCCCTGGAAAGGTAATTCAATATTGAATCCGATGCATGTAAAATTTAAGTGGCACGTGTTGCGGATTAAAATTCTATTCGAAGATGTTTTGAGATGTGTCAATTATGCAAAAATCGTATTATTTTCTTGAATATTGTAAAGATATCCTCCGTCTTTGAACCGTTCTGCTGGGAGCTCCTCCCAAATGCCCACCTATTGATGCACATCTCTGGAAAGATAATTTAATACTGAATCCGATGCATGCAAAATTTAAGTGGCACGTGTTGCAGAATATAGTTTTATTTAAGATTTTTCGAAAGTATGTCATGTCGCAGTGTATGCCTCGCACCACCTTTATACACATGCCATGGCAACGTGCAGCTTAAAATTTGACTGAAGGCCGATCTGTTAGTAGCCAAAATCGCAAGTATAAGTTGATAGTTTGTGTATTAGTTGATAAATAGAGTATTTGTTTATATTTTGTGAGAGTTTGAGTTACTTTTGTGCTGTTTTTACCATTCAAATAACGGAATAGATTTTGGCACTTGTACTGGAAATTCGAAAAGCGTCTGGCAACACCAGTATTTCGGAAAATATTGTCATTTTGTCAACATAATTTTAGGAGTTTTGCAGTGATTTGGGATTCAGTGATCACACTTTGGCAATTTAAATTTTTTAAATTATCATTTAAAAGGAATATAAAGTGAATTTAGCTTAAACTTCAAAATTGAAAATACATCGGCCTTCAGTCAGCCCTCCAGTTCGTAGGTTGCCAAGGCCTGCGTATACAGATCGCCATGCCTCGCACTTATTCACGGATAACTTTTTTAGGCGGAAAGCGGAAAAACTCTTCTGCCAGAATGACGGTGGTTATGGAAGCATAGTACTTCTAAACTTTACACGTTCTAAACTTTACTGTTGTTTAGCTTGATTCTAGTAGTCCTTTACATTTTACATGTCGACCCAAAATCCTATTGGGGGAATGGTGGTGATCTCTGTTGAGAATCTAGAAAAAACTGTTGCAGAGGCCCCAAAATTCCACAAAATAATTTTTATTGGACAATGTAAAAGATATGAAAACGAGACGGTGTGGCAGGGGTTATAGGAGGTTTGCCAAATTTTTTACAAATTGTATATGATACTTTGTTTTTGGTGGTATACGGTACTTTGTTTTTGGTGGCTTTTTAGACGAGTTTAGCTGACTGGGGTTTAAAATTATCGCTTTATCAACGCAACTTTTATCAAAGCACGCTTGATATCTTCAAGACATAACTTCCCTGGGTATAATTGAATTTCCGAAAGATGATGATGTTGTTTTTGCTAGTTTGTTTTATTTGTTTTCGTCATTGTTTTCAGTGTCGTCAAGTTATAGCCTATCTATTTTGTGAGTCGTGCAAGGCCTATGGTGCGTTGCGCTTGAAATGGCTTTGCCCGTGGTAGGATTTCTTTGTGGGGTTTTCTTTGCCTGCCTTGCTATGAGCTAAACGCATCAAGACGTGTTCCCCTTACGACCATCAGCACTCTTGATAACGCACCATGGCCGATCTTCATAGCAACTGTCCATACAAATCTTAAATATATCAGCTAAAGCTATAAAGCTATAGCCTAAATATATGTTGTTTATTTGTTTGTTTTTTTTTTGTAACATTTTCTTTTTTTATTTCCCCTTTATATCTTAAATTTTTCTGAAGGTGTTGCGACCGTGCCAAATTTCTTTCAAATCAATAACTTACTTCGGTCTCAAGCACGTTTTAACGTTCGCGTTTTGTCGCTTCTACCCTTTTCTCGACCTTTGCTATGTTGACGTGTATTGTTTTGATATGATGGTCAGAAATAAAAACAACTGAACTGAACTGAACTTTAAGAACCTTGGTGGTGCCCCCAGTGCGCGTGGTATTTCATGAACACAAGCAAAATTCACGATGCGCGTTAATACACAAGGCCAATGCACAAATGGTGTTATTGTAGTGGTGTTTACAGCTTTGAATTCACAGATACATACTAATTACACACAATGATAAAAATGGCAGTACTAACCGCATGGCTGACATGAAATTCTTCTTTGGAAATGAAGAATGGCACATTGGCTGAAAGCCAGTTTTGCGTTCTCTTAGCTCCATGTAAAGGGGCAGAATCGTTGACTGCGGCCCACACCATCACTGATGTCGCCCCTTGTCAACAATTGTTTGTTGAAGCAACGTAAAAATCGAAAGTTTTCCTGCTTTAATGGAAGCTAAGAGATACGGTACAGTATTCACATTTTTTAGATGCGCGGAAGTTATATTCTCGCAACAATTGTTCGACTCTATGTGCTATGCAATAACGATTTGTATCGCTAGTTCCTATATTATTTGTCGGCGGACAAATATGACTGATCTAGATGGTACTTCCCGCGGACATCACATGCTGTGACGGCGGACATGTCCGTCGTCAATTTCGAGGCCTGAATTTTTTGATTTCCCAACAGGTTGTAAGATCAACTGTTTAAATAATGCGTATATTCATAACTTATGTTACTGTATTATTTACTATTGTTTTACTTTCAAATCCATTGTCATTCAAAGCAAATGCCAAGCTTCTGAAAGTTGTCACAACAAATAAAGAAAAGTACCGGTATGTTTTCTATTTTAAAAATGATTCTATTTGATCTTATTATTATTGGTTATCTTATTAATTTGTGGCCTCTTTAGGTTGACACACAGTGAACTAACCTGTAATAGTGTCCAATTTGATATTTTTTTGCCATAAGCTATTTTATAAATTTAACATACAGTTTATTTTGGAAGTTTCTGCTGGTTGGACAACTTTTTTTCAAGGAAGTAATTAAAATCTATATGAAAGTTGTTTGTGTTTAATTAGCTACAGTACTTTCCATAGGCGCCTAACTATTTTTTTGACCGTGGGGGCGAAAGCGTGTTTCATCAGCAGCAACGTAAATTCAGCAAAATGTCACGCAGATCGATGACGTAATTATGCCGTCACACTAGGATTGCTTTTATTGCCACACTCGGAGTTATCGCTACGTTGACCTATCGTTAATTATTATAAACAAAACTCGATCACTTCGGTTAAGCAAACACATGCCATGCGTCTGCTAGCGGTTGATGGACTGCGACTCTTTAAGCTAAGCACAACATAAAGTTCAGCAACGAACTAGATTTATTAGCATGAAACACGAGACGAAAAGGTTTAGTAGCCTAAAAGGTATACTGTATTAATGGAATGACAATGTTTTGAAAATGGAATGCAAATACTAACTTGATCTCATACGCTTGAAAATATACCTGTTGAAAGTAAAATCATTCATGTTTACATCAATTCAACAGCACGTCACCTTGAATAAATTTAGAAGTTGCTGACATCCGTAAACAGCCCTTGAAAATAGTTACGGAGAGACGTTTGATTAAGTTTTCGACTTGACATTGCTCCCTTTTCACTACAATATCGCAACTTATGACTGACCAGCTTTCAAGTTTCAATTCGCTGTAAAACGCCGGTTTTCGTGTTGTAAATGAAACAAAAGATGCACATATCCCCGCCTTTGATCGGGTTTCTATGGCAACGGCCGTGTGTGCGCAATGCGGTTTGTACCAGCCCTTGTTGCGTTGGTTAATGTTAGTGGTTACCTCGGGCCGAGACTTCAAGTTCATTTTCACAGCGAGCGATTCACTCAGGGATATCTAGATATCCCTGGATTCACTGCAGAGGTTTCGACTTTCGAAAGCGACATCGAGCAACGCATCGAGTCTGTTTGCAAGTGCATAAAGCTAAACGCACGTTCCGTGTCTACGTAGCAAATTGTTTTGTTTTTGGGTGCGTCTGCAGACGTTAAATCAATGTAAAATGACAGATTTTGTTGTCTGGTGTGGGATTGTAGCATCGCTGCTCGTTCTGGTGATTATTTATCGCAAAGCTGTTGCGGTTTGCATTTAAAAAATGTTTTCCTGCTGCCGATCGCTAGTTTATCTATTGTTTTATGTATCAATACAGCATAAAAGTTGCCCCCATGGAGAAATATGCGTGGGGGCCGGGCCCCCACGGGTTAGGCGCCTATGGTACTTTCTAAGTGTAAATTGACTCGGCAATTGTTTTATTAAGTTCTTTCTTTACTAAATCTCACTCTGATTTTTTTTTCTAATGCAGCAAGTAGTAAATTCAATGCATTGTTGTAATTTAGCAGTGCCATAGTTTGCATTAGAGAAAGAATAATGCCTCTCTGATAACTCAGTTGGTTAACGTGTAACTTCTGGAACAAAGAAGCTTCAAAATCAAGTGGTACTGGTTCGACTCTCGGTGTGTGCGCTTGAGCAATGCACGATTGCACGTTAAGGACTGCTCTCTATTCAGCGACATCTAATGGGTGGAATAATTCTCAGCAACAAGACTTTAACAATCGAAAACTTCACTCTGTCAATCTCGGTGATCGGGCCTGCGTCAGTGATTTAAAGCTTCTACAGTCTACATGTATGGGAAACTGCCAGAATTAAGCTGTGCAAGAAGCTTTCCCAATCTGAGGATGAAGATTCAATCAATCATAATTTTATCATGCAGATGATTTAAAAAAAGTTGGGTAGTTTATTGAATTTTTGGTTGGTTTCAAATCTATTTGGAATTCTAAATTGCCCACAGCGCTGTATGAGAATGTTTCTGACCACTTTTATGTTATCTACAGTGCAGTGGTAATCATGTGTTTTTAACTTGTAAATTCCTGTAACGGCGACAAAGGTTAATTTTTCACATACATGTTCAGTCAAACCCCCCTTGTAGTGTATTAAATGTATCGAAAAACCGTGTTGTTATTGTTAAATGTTTTGAGCATAAAATATACTTGTTAGGATTATAGGCTGTAATTCATTTCTTAGGAATAATGAAACGAACATCAATGCATTGAGCAACATTTCCACAACTGTGCCACCACTAACAACAACAACAACACAGGAAAAATCCCATGATGTCAACCCTATCGCTGAGATTGAGACTGGAAAGAAAGCGGAGGAAAAACAACAAGGAGACAGCATGAAGATTTTCTTCATACTAATTGTTTTAGGTAAATGATTGTCTTTCTGTTGTTTGCTGGTCATTGCCTTAATTCAAACTAGATTTAATTGAATTTGTATCCTGAGGAAGCTAGTCTAACGAGTACATTAAATTGTTTTACAACCAACAGTCCAACATACCTTTGTCAGGAGTGATTACTGATTATATTATTATTGTAACTGTCTCCGCCGCCAGTGTAGCCAAATCGTTTGGCATCCGCTGGCTTT
Organism: Aplidium turbinatum; assembly: GCF_918807975.1. Lineage (NCBI taxonomy): Eukaryota > Metazoa > Chordata > Ascidiacea > Aplousobranchia > Polyclinidae > Aplidium > Aplidium turbinatum. Next base: position 20,804,664 of record NC_137476.1, on the reverse strand, counting down.
GATCAGCCTTTCAACAAGGTTGATAGGATCTCCATTCTGTTTTGTCCTTTGCGATGTTTTGCAATCGATGGAGATGTGGTGTGCTGAGCAGGGATCCCAGGCCAGCTTTTCTGATGTCAGATCTCAGCAGTTGTAATAAGTTGGTACGGTGACGTCCGGTTCGGCCTTGGTACTTTTTGCTGCCAATTATTGCAAATTCAAGGGCTTTCTGGTTAATATTACTGATTAATATTAAGCCAATGTCATATGCTGAATATTCCACTTGTCTTCCAGTTTTTTAAAATTATTTTCCTTTTTTTTATCAGCTCTTAGCATTCTGTTGACCCATGGACTTCTTCGACTGAAGTTTCATTTCCTACCTGAAAGCATCGCCATTGTTGTGTTAGGTTTGTTATTTACAATCTTAGGTTTATGCTTTAAAATATAACACTGGTCTATAACTAAGAAATTTTTACAAAACAAACCAACAACCGCTTCTTGGTTATTCAGGTGTGCTGAGCTCGAATCTGAAATCAGAATTTAACAACTACGTCAGGATTTCATTATGATCTACTTTTTGTTCTTTTTCCAGCAAATAAAAAGTATTCTATGCAGCTTATTGTCTCCAAACATTGTATTTATAATTTAACATTCAATGTAGCATTATGACTTAAAATTCATGATTGTGTATTTTTGTAATATCATTCTATTATGTTTGGTAACAGTCCTTGATTTAGTTTACTATCCTTTTGGAAGCTTAGGTTTTATTATACAAGAAATATTTTCAGATTGCTGTAATTTTGTTATACTGTAAGAAGCATGACTTCGAGATCCAGTAGCTCGAGGCGAGGTTGCTTGAACCTTCCAGATAAATTTTGCTACATGTGTGTAGAGTGCGATATACTCCACCTTTTCACTCTATGAAGCTGTCCATCAAAGTGAAGTTTGCGATCAAGACAAGAGGTGAAGCCCCGCACATTTGTTACAATCGATGCAGAATGCAGTTGTGGCTTGATGGCAAAAGGAAGGCAATGCCCCTTGCTGTGCCAATGATATGGCGTGAGCAAGTAACCATCATTCCGACAGTTACTTTTGCATGACGACTGACGAGCATCAAATGATTTTCGTGCAAAAACAAGTCGAAGGTTAAATATCCCGTTTGTCCTTCTGCTCTTCTACCAGTTATTCATGGTGCCGATACAGATATTCCCTTTCCTCCAGCTAGAGATGAGGAGTTTTTTAGTGACGAACCGGTGAATACTGAGAAGAGTAAAGATAAAGAAATGGAGGCACTTTGTTTGGCTGAAAGAAGATCACTGTTTGTCAACCATGATCGCTTGGACGACCTTTCTTTGTCCAAAGAAAAAGCTGAACTTTTGGGATCTAGATTACAACAATGGAATCTGTCAGAACCAGTCCAGGAACCTAAGTTTTTTTTTCCGTGATTGCAATCAGATTATCAATAGCAATAACATATATGTTATTGTAAAAACGGGTAGACGGTTTGATGCAAGAGCTTGGATATGAACACGATCCTGTTGATTGGACGCTATGTATTGATTTCAGCAAAACAAGCTTGAAAGCTGTGTTGTTGCACAATTGTAACAGTCAGCCATATCTTCCTTTCGGAATGGCCCGTTTAGGCTAGTCCGATTCGGCTACAGTTTGAATTGTATTTTGTATTTTATTTCACAATACCGTTTCTTTTGCATTCCGACAACGAAAAATAAATTGAAATGAAATTTAGCCCAAAATGTTTGAACTATTCAATTGAAATGTTTGCTCACATAAAATCGACATGTATCCTACGTCACCGTCTGTATGCAAACCAAAACTAAAATCGGAAATTTCAACAGCACAGTTTGAATTTTTACATAAAAAATGATAACAGAGAGATGTATGACCGATTCTTCTGTTTATAGAGAATTTTGTATTTTATTCCACAATATCGTTTCTTTTGCCTTCTTGCATTTTATCCAGTGCTTACCTTTGAGTGCCTTCCCAGACGGCAAAATCCATCATTTTTACATTGATTCAACGTCTGCAGACGTTGAATCAATCTAAAAATGACGAATTTTGTTGTCTGGGTTCGTTCGAAAATTTTAGTGTTTTAGATCAAAACAACATTTTTCATGATTAACTATAAAGGTTAACGAGAACCTGGGTTTCGGCGTTACATGACCTGGAATTTTAGTTTTGGTCTCAATCTCATCATCATGATTCGGAGTAAGATCTTTGTTAGATGATTCACAAGGCTAATTGTTCTGTGGAGTGAGCATTCTGTTGCTACGGTTTTCTTTGGTAAAGTTATGAATATGGAACGTACCATATCACTAGGGATGTTTTCGATGTCATAAATATGATTTAAGATCTCAGTAGATAGGTCTAAACCCCACTCATCTAAAGCTTCGATAATTTCAACTATAAAAGAAACAATATTGTGGAAAAAATACAAAATTCTCTAAATAAACAGAACGTGTCGTTGGATTTAGAATTTTGTAATAGTTGAGGATTCTAATATATTCTAAGTTTGCATGCAGACGGTGACGCAGGATACATGTTAATTGTTAATTTTATCTGAGCAAACATTAATAGTTCAAAAATAAATTTAATTCGCTTTTTAGTTTTAAGATCACAGTGGTTAGGTCTAAACCCCACTCATCTAAAGCTTCGATAATTTCACCTATAAAAGAAACGATATTGTGGAATAAAATACAACATTCTCTGAATAAACAGAAGGCGTCGTTGGATTTGGAATTTTGTAATACAGTAGTTGACTTGAGGATTCTAATATATTCTAAGTTTGCATACAGACGGTGACGTAGGTTACATGTCGATTTTATGTGAGCAAACATTTCAATTTAATAGTTCAAACATTTTGCGCTAAATTTCATTTCAATTTATTTTTCTTTGTCAGAATGCAAAAGAAACGATATTGTGGAATAGAATACAAAATACAATTCAAAACTGTAGCCGAATCGGACTAGCCGAATCGGACTAGCCAAATAGGGAACTAGCCGAATTGGACTAGCCGAATAGTAGCAGACCCTCTTCCTTTAGCTCACAGCACAAAAAGAAACGTATGCAAGTACTTCTAAAACTAATACATTATTCTGTATGTATACAACTGGAAAATCTGTGGAGATGGATGGTGATTTATTTTTGTTTGGATGTGAAACAAAACGTACAGTGTGCATCCAATGAGAGAGAGTGAAAGACTGTAGCCCCAAAACGGCAAAGGAGGTCGTCAAGTCTGCACTCTCTTATTCAAACAGTTATACGAATACAAGATTTAAAAGGAATATCTCTTACGATTGCAGTTGGACTATACAAAGCACATTTGTTTTTAATGCCTTTGGAACAGTCGCCATGATAGCAATCACTATTCTATAAAAGTTTGGTCACCACAACAAAATGCCACTATTGGGAAGTACAGTGTGAAGCACAAATGTTGAGTTGACCCGAAAATGGTATACCTGCCTTCGCTTCATATTAAACTTGCATTGATGAAAAAATTTGTGAAAGCTATGAATGTAGACGGAGATGAGCTTGCGTATTTGAAATAAAAGTTTGGATCTAACAGAAGTGATGCTAAGCTGAATGCTGATATGTTTATTGTTTATTAGACCAGAAATCAGGAAACTTTTACTCGATGATGGCTTTATGCAACAGCTAAATCCTCTTGAGGTAGCAGCATGGATTGGATTTAAGACAGTGGTAAACAACTTTTTAGGAAAGTGCAGACGTGAGCGGTTCAGTGACATCGTGGATAACATGTTAAACGCATACCGGTACGAAAAGTTGAAAGCGCGCATGTCTTTGAAAATACACTTTTTACGTTCTCATCTTGACTGTTTTCCACCTAATTTGAGGGACGTGAGTGGTGAACACAAGGAGAGGCTCCACCAGGACATTGCAGAAATGGAATCTCTGTATCAAGGTCGATTTAATGCAAACATGATGCGTGATTACTGCTGATTTTTACAACACTCATGCAAAACCCATCATACAAGAGAAAATCCAAGTGTCAGAAACAGTTTTCAATCTGACATCTCTCAGGTTGGATCGTGTATTGCAGTTTACATTGCTGCTAATATTACTATTATCTGCTTTTAAGTGATTGTTGTTTGCGTTCTTGTTGACTTTTTATATTCTGTTTCGTTGTCAAATTTTAGCTATATATATATATGCTAAAAATAGTAAAATTTGGTGCTTATCGGTATATCAAAAACTTGACGTGATGCAAAAAACTGACTTCAGATTTGAAATCAGCAGCCCTAATTCAGCTAAACACACCAATTGGCATAGTCTGTATCAAGGAAAATGGAAAAATCTTTTTTGTAAGTCAGTGTAATTTCTCTCGTCTAACCAGGGGTGTTTGTATTTTACGCATTTGTATATTTTTTTAACAAGTGAATTTAATGCTTCATCTTATTCCTTGCATATATATAATATATGTTTCTTGACATTCTAAATAAGTTATCCGTAATAAGATGGTTTTTGGTTATGGTTTGGTCACATATGGAGCCGTGCAATAGAAACCTGTAGATTTTGTGTACATGTGTAGTGACAGTGTACTATACAGCTCATTTGTTATCATTTTTTAACCCAAGCCTGGATATCTATCAGTTTAATTTCTTTTGAAACTTTTCAGTTTCATTGCTGCACATTATTACTATGCCAGTTGGTTCATATTTCTCTTAGCACCCATACAATACTTAAACCAGGTTTTCTGAAAAATGTTTTCTTAACTTTTCTTGTGACAACGAATGAAATGTGATATGGTACATACTGCATCAACTTTTTCTGTGGAAAGTTTAAGTTTAATATTTTGAATGTGGTAAGCCGTTACCAGAACCACAAAATACTCATCATTCAAAATCTGATTTAGTCAGTATACGAATTAAGTTTTTTTCACTTTCACTCGCTGTTTATTAGCGTAAACACAATGTAAAAAGATTGTTTGGTGGTTGAGTGCACCATAGAATACGGTGAGGTAGTACAAAGAAACATGCCACATTTTGTGGAAACTTTATTACAGTTATCATATGTGCTTGTATAGGAGCAGCGATTGGAGGAATTGTTCGAATCATGCAGAAAGCCGGCGTCGGAGATTGGCTGGTTTGTAATTTTTCACTCATTTATGAAATTCTAAGTTGTTTTGTTTTTTTAGTTCTAGAACGTTTTTGCAGGGACTGCTCGCTGGACTGCGACACTAGTCTGTGATTTTGAAGTGACAACCATGTAGTGTCTCAATCAGCATCAGTTTTTCAACTTATTGAAGGCATTTCCATTTTGCGTCAAACTAACTGGTCTTCGTCCTGAATTGGCAGGGTCAACTGTCAACACATTAGGTTAAAGATATTTCTGATGTGAAAAGTTCTTTTTGTTCAAATCCTCTATCGCCGAAAGGTTCAAGTGTTCATTGATATTGTGATCTAAGTTGTGATTTGAATTTCTTGTATTTTATTTCAGGCTGAAGAGATGCTGTCTCCCAACACTTTCTTCCTGATGCTTCTCCCTCCTATTATATTTGAGGCCGGTTATAACCTGCATAAGGTCAGCGTCTAGTATTTGACAAATTGTAGTCGACTTTAATGAAGATTCTCCGTTCAGCTTATGCAAACCAGATTTTGCATAATCAACTTGACATTTGGGGTTGGATGCACCAGCAGTGGATATTGTCATATAATTAATTTAATCTTTGGTTGGTTAAGCAGGAAGGTTGAAAGATAAGTTGGCTCGAAATTCATCTGTGGATCAGTCATCGTCACGGTCTTTAAAGTTAGTTGTGCCATCGTTGGTATGCAGGCTTGAAGTAAATAGCATGTTATTGCACTTGGCTCGTTCAATTATATGTTTGTTGGGACAAAATTTAAATAAAGTTTTAATTCTTAATAACACAGATTTTGCACGTACAATTCATTTAGTATTGTAAGAACTCTTGTAAAACGCAGACCGTGATGCTAAAGGTGGTGGTTAACTATAATGTGGCCCGAATGACACAACTGGCGAAGTGATTAAGCTCTTTAGGCTGAGACAGCTGCTGTCTATCGATTTATCTTTTCCACAGCCCGACTACCACTGTGCAGCATGCATACATACCGATACCGATATATCGGTACATCTCTAATACAACACTTATTGACAGTGTTCGTGATTTTTTTAAACTTTGATTATATGTGGCAAGAAGCTTAACTTAGTTTTTAGGCTTAACTAGTCATACGTAGAAGAGTTGTTTATTAGTTCATTGGTTTTTAACAACAGCAGGCCGGCAACATACAGAACATACCGCTCAAATGACACTCCTGAAACCGTTCAGTGCCGCCGAGAGATGACTTGAGCATGCAGTATTTCACATTGCATAATTTATCACTTGGTTTGTACTTTGTTGTCACTGCAGAGGATTCAGAAAAGTGTAAGCAAAAGTCAAACGTAAACAACTATAGCCCATAAAGTTAAATAACAACAACAAATGTTTCCTCGATAGTTACGGTTATATTTGTTAATGAAATCAGTTTACTGCTAATAAGATTTAAAATCCACAACGATATAATATCCTGCTAAACAGGATGCGGTCTGACGACGATGTTCTTTTTTCAACAAAAGTTTTGTTCGACTTTTCGTCGATATCGTACAGCAGGGGCGGCCAACCTCTCATCGATTGTGGTCGACTAGAACGGTAGCCACTTTAAAAAGTCGAAATTCTGCCACTGAAATTGACTACAATGCAACCGCCAACCAATCAGAACGTGTTATAAGAGGCTACCGTCCAATTGTGACCCTTCTAACATTCATCCAGAGAGTTAATGCTTGTTTTGAACTTTATTTGGTAATTACAGAAGAAAAAGAGCAATAGCAGTGGTGAGAATCGAACACGCGTCAATGAAATGACTACTTTCTAGCCCTATCCCCTAAGCCAACCAGCTGACAAAAAATCCATCACTTAATTTGCTTTCTATGATCTTCTTTTCGCCATTTTTACGTCACTTAAACCGTAGCTTATGATTGGTTGGTGGTTTCATTCTAGTCAATTTCAGTGGCAGAATTTCGACTTGTTAAAGTGGCTACCGACTAGAACAGGGGTTCCCAATCACCGGATCGCGAGAGCTCACGTCCGAAATGGCCGTCAAGAGTGCGAGTTGTTTGAAAGTACAGAATGTCCTTAATTGCGATGGAAACAATTTATTGCTGCCATGCACTAAATACGTAGGTTACAAATGAATATTAGATACTGCCTGTTGTACATCTATTAAAGCAGTAACGGATCTAAGAAGGGCCACTTGGTCGCCTATCTCCCACAAAGCCGAAAAACACGTAGCCTATATTTTTCTACAAATTTGCAACATTTTCTCGCAGGCTCAATCCCATGTCATTAATCTGATGGGTGGTATTGGGTACTTATGGTTTCAGCAGTGAACTTAAAAAATAGCACCGGTAAAGTTCTAAGGACCCCTCAAAAAGAAAAATACTAATAAAATATTCAGAAGTGGGCATCTTGTTTACTAACTACCTAACAATTCAATTGACCTATTTCAGGTATGAGTTGAAATCTGCCTTTTTATAAAAATACAGGCCTATACGAAAAGTGGGAGCACCTAAAATGGATTTAAAAAAATTTGCTTGCCCAAACAATGCTATGCAAACCTTCAACTATTGAATTATTGAAATCCTTCTGTAGTCGTGAAAAAAAAATATTAAAAGTAACTTTAATTTGATGATGTTGGTCAAACACAAAGCGTGTGTCTTGGTGAAAAATCCTTACTAGGCCTAAAAGAGCACAAGAAGCGATCAAAACAACGTTGAAATACTCAAAATTTTCTGGGGAGCAATCATCCCAAACCCCCTGCTAAACTAGTTTCCTTTTCCGACCTCAACTATTACATTGTCTACAAATCTTGCTTAAAGTGCGTTCAAACCGGTATAAAAAATTAGAGCGGCATTATAGCTTAGATATCAAACTCCATTTTTTTCCATTGCCAGTCTGCAAGGCTATTTTCAATTTAAAACCGCTCCGAGGGGGGCCGCTGCTCTAAACCATGAGGCAAATGTGCAATTGTGCATTATGTGGTATAGGCCTATGACAAAAGAATGCACCTCTATTAAATGTAAGTACAACAAAAATTTCAGTCTCAAGCATAAGTTAACTTGCCAAAATTACGGGATATACATTGCAACGTGCACTACATGTCACGGACACTATGTAGGTCAAACCATGACAAAGTTTTCCACACGTTGAGGCCCACATAGACCTTTAAAACAGCTTTAATTATTCTGATAAATCCTTTGAGAAAGCAGTATTATTGAAACATTGTGTAAAATTCCACAACATTGAACTGAAAAAGAAACCAGTCCTGGCATAGGCCTACAGCTTTGTTGTTTCTTTTGCCGAACAACCCAACAAACAATATTTAGACATCGCTGAAGATAATTGGCTGCACAAAATCAAAGCCACCATGAACATACAGAAATTGATTCGATCAACCAGTTTAGTTAGTCTGTTTCGTTATTCCCCTGTCATCAGCAACCATCCGACCCCTGCAGAGTAGATTCTTCAACCGTGCCAATTCACACTTGTTCCTTTTGACGTTGTATCAATGTAAACTTCTTGCAACGCATTGTAAAGTAAATTGCGTTTTCTTTGTATTCGTCTTGTTGAACTGTTGTAATTTACTTGATGGATAATATTTGTCCATGTATTTCTGGCTTTTGTATCAGTACATTGTTGGAAATCGTGGCAGAACACCAGTTCAAGATTTAAGCTTGCAGCTTTTCATTTTAATATTATGTAACCATCTATTCAGAACAGAGTTTTTATGCGTGTTGATGATATCGAAGTTTGCTTTATTTGTTCGTTTTGCGTATTTTTTCAAATTTTCTTTTTTACATGTGGTAGCTCAGGATGCTATTCAGTTCAGCAGACCATAGCCCTAAGAAGGGCCGTAGGCATTTTTCTCCAGAGCAGCGTATTGTTCTTATATGAGAAAAATCAAGGGCTATAGAGATAGTCGAAGGGGTGCCACTCCGCAATCAACACAGTTAAGACATTAGATTGTTGTGCTAATGTGCCAGCATTTGATGAATGCAAAATAGCAATAAACTGCTAGTAAACATTTTGTGTTATTGTTACTTTGTGTTTTTCATTGCATAAGTTAATGGGCCACCACTTAAATCTTCCGAGTTTAATGGGCCATGAGCAGAAAAAGGTTGGGAGCCGCTGGACTAGAAAATTACGTACATTGCTACGTTTGCGGACTTACGTAAAATTAAGTACGACGTACAGCATTTAACGGGTCTGCTACTATTCGGTGAGTCCGATTCGGTGAGAGCCTTTTTCGGTGAGAGCCCTATTCGGTGATTTTTTTGAATTTTTTTTTGAAAATTATCGGGTACCGTAGCCTAACCCTTAACCCCAAACCCCCTAACCCAAAAACCCAAACCCCCAAAACCCCCAAAAAAACCCAAACCCCCAAAAAACCCCAAACCCCCAAAAAACCTCAAACCCCCAAAAAAACCCCAAACCCCAAAAAACCCCAAACCCCCAAAAAACCCCAAACCCCAAAAAAACCCAAACCCCAAAAAACCCAAAACCCCCAAAAAACCCCAAACCCCCAAAAAACCCCAAACCACCAAAAAACCCCAAACCCCCAAAAAACCCCAAACCCCCAAAAAAACCCAAAACCCCCAAAAAACCCCAAAACCGCAAACCCCAATCGGACTCACCGAATCGGGCCATTCCGGCATTTAACCTTCCCACGCATCATGTTGCTCACGAAAGACAATTTTTGCAGTTTGAGATTGTCCAGGCTTGTGTTATCTACACGGTCGCTTTTCTGTTGATATTTTTCGGCCAATCATCTTGTTAGCTTCACTCGCACTGTTAACAAAGGATTTATTCGGCTTCTATAATGATCCGATCGTATTATTTCACCATTACTCTTCCATTTTTATTTAAACAGGGAAATTTCTTTCAAAACTCTGGTTCAATCTTGTTGTTTGCTGTGTTTGGAACTCTTATATCTGCCATGGTGGTTGGAGGGGGGATCTACTTAATGGGAGTGGCCGGTATCGCTTATAACCTCACCTTAACTGACAGGTAAGTTTCATATATATTTAGATTATGACTGTTGCATGTTGCTATTGGTATTCGCTAGGGTATTCTAGTCCATCTCCGCCAGTAAATCCATTCTCTTTACATTGATTCGCCCCCTGCAAACTTTAAATCAATGCAAAAACGACGGATTTTGTTACCTGAGATAGTGTATTTCATAGCTTTTACAAAGAGATTTCCAAAGTAGATAATAAGATTTTCTTCCGACCAATTTCAAAACGAATACATGTGCTCACAGTTACGTTTACGCTACCGAGTCAACGGCTGTCTTACCTGCTTATGTATAATTGTATATTGTATATTTTGTCACGTGTAGTCGTGCAACATGCCACTTGTGTTGTCTGTGACTGCTACTGCTGTAACTTTTCATGAGTGCCAATCGACTATGTTTGTTCTCTGTCTCTAGTCGCTGGACTAAGAGGTGCTTTTCAATTGTACATGATGTATTTCCATACATCTTATGGACTAACATAACTGTCCAGTGGAATTTTAAGTGTTATTTCAAAACACCGCTGGATGTGTGAAAAAATGCTGTACCAAGGTTATGTTTCGGAAAATATTAATTTTAAAGTTCTAAATTTTGCACATTCCAACCAGTAAACTAAGCCTTGTTACATTGATTGACAATGCATTTTGAAACTTAGTCAGATGTTCTTACTTTTCGTGATGTTGAACCCAACAACTGATCAGGCAGCAGAAGGTTTTCGATTTGACTCTCGGTTTGAGCTCAAATTGTCATTCTGCAGCCACCGAGTTGCTTTATGTTCTCGCATTACTCATGTATTGTTTTTTTTTCAGTTTTGCATTTGGATCTCTGGTGTCTGCCGTCGATCCTGTGGCCACCATCGCTATTTTCAAAGCCCTCAACGTTGATCCGACGTTGAACATGCTGGTATTTGGTGAAAGTATACTGAACGATGCAGTGTCCATAGTTTTGACGAAGTAAGCATTACTATTGCATTCCCTCGCCGAGAATATGTCTTTTACTCGTTTCTTGTAACTGCAATCAAGACAAAATGTTTGTACAATGTACAATTTATTCATATGCCGAACTGATAGTTTCAAACTTTTCAACATTTGGGAACTGCAACCAATTTTAACGGCAAAAAAAAGAACAACATCTTGTGAAAGACATGCACCGTTTGAGCATGCATTGCAATGCATATGGGATGAATTTTTGCTGCCAGGAAGGATGTCAAAAAGATAGTGGGACAGCATGGTGGTATCATGTTATCACTGCGCGTTGTGGAACCAAGAAAGTCCCGTCACTAGTTGGAAGGTCTTCATGAAGTCATGTGACATCATCGGTCACATGTTTGGTCACGTGTTCTGTGCATAGTTATAGCGGATTATGATGTACTATTACGAAACCGCGGTCGTGGTGCTGCTAATACCACGTTGTGCGACATTGGATCAATATTGAACGTGCATCACAGTTTGTTGTTTTTACTAAAGCTGTGATGATATGACTCAATAGTGCTACAGCCGTGTGTTGTGCGGTCTGCCCACCAACCTGTGGGAAACATGCGGTTGAGGTTGAGTCTTCATTTACTTCTTCTTCAACAAATTGATCATGTTTGATCAGCTGTGATCACCCATATGAACTGCCTCCATATTGTTCTGTCTTTTGTTATTATTAGTGCTTCCGGCATGCTTTTGTTTACATAATTTACACGTTGTTTATTAATGAACTAAATACTTTGGTTGCTAATCAATGGTGTCTAAATTAGTTTCAAATAGTACCTGTTACAAATAATTAGTTATAACTGCGCTAACATTTCAACCGCAATGTGAATGAATGCTTTCTAATATTATAAAGCACAATTTTGGTAAAGAGGTGATCTTCTTGAACCATAGACTAATGTCTATAATAATAAAGTGGAAATTCTTAGAGATTATAAGTTCATACAACGCATTTATGAGAATTAATTTTGATTTTCTCTTACTTTTTCTCTGTGTTTATTTTCCAGCACATTCCAGCAGTTGAACGCCAATGACGATGCGAAGAACATGTCTACATCCGCCATCTTTTTCATGGCTGTTGGCGACTTCCTTCGCATGATGTTCGGCTCGGCTGTGCTCGGTGTATTGATTGGCCTGGTCAGCGCCTTGATATCCTTTTTTATGCAAAACCTGACTTTAACCAAAGCTGTGGTTAATTGCTTATCTGATTATTGAACGTTTTTGCGTTGTTTCGTCGTCACTGGGCGTTATAATGATCTAAACATTGCTAGTTTTTTTTCTTATTGCTTCTTACTTTGAATGCACTTCTACCAGCTTGTTGCAATTTAGTTTAAAGTGTTTCAAAGAGCAGACGATATTGTACTTTGTGAAAGATTCGACGAACTTTGTTTTGTTTGAGAGATCCGGAACCTACGTGTCAGTTTCTTTGCGGTGTTTTTATTCCTGATACACGCAGTGAATATTCTCACGTTAGAAGAATACTTCTATGAATTATGATTGTTTTATTTTGTGAGGTTTTTCGTTAAGGCTTTGCAGCATCAGATAAACCATTAAAAGACGTTTTCACTTTTGTTGGTTTCTTATAAATCAAGGCGAAGGTTGAAGACAATATACGAAACAACATTGTGTTGGTTAATTGGGTCTGCTACTATTCGGTGAGTCCGATTCGGTGAGTTCCTAACCTCTAACCCTAAAACGGCAATGATAATTAGGCTACGGTACCCGATAATTTAAAAAAAAAATTGAAAAAATCCCCCGTTAAGGGATCGGACTCACCGAAACGGGCCATTCCGTGGTTAATTAGAGTAGGTATAAAAACTTATGCGTTTGATAAGCCAAGGTTTATGTTGGTTGACATTGCACATCCATCGCGTTGGCTAAAACCATGTCGCTTCACTTAGCGTTTGTTTATTAATGTTCAACGTCCCGCGGTCTCAGCGTGCTCTGCTCTATTTCTATGGATCGGAAGACAAATTGTCCTGCACAGCTTGTATCCTGTCATTGCATGTGAAACGGTAACTAACTGACGCACTGCATCCCCATGCGTATTAATGTAACTACCACTCATGATTGCGTTATGTTATAGATTTTTGCAAAGCTTGCAGGTTACAGTATAATATTTCTATCGCATTGTCACTGAAACTAAACCTTCTGAGATGAATTTTATACATTTAACCTAAAAAATAGCTATGAATTTAATTGGAACCATTTTAGCCTTCCATGACCAACAGAAGCAAAGACTTGAAACATTTAATGTGAAGTCGCTGAAGCTGAGCAATAAATTGGAGATAGTTGCAAGGATCACCTTCAAAGATCAATATTTTAACTTTTGTTGAATGCACGGTCAAGTACACACACGCTCACATTCTCACACACGTCGCATAAATACGTCTTTGACATTTTTCCCGCCGCATAACGACCTTGTGGGAAGGTGACGAACATGAACAAACTACCAAGGTAAACTTGCTGAAAAATTAGTGACTTGTTCTGGTCGCTCGATGGAAATAGTTTTCTTATTTCCGGATGATTATTGTAAAAAAACACTAACGTCCACTTCTTCTTGCTTATGAGGCAGTAATTCAGATAACGTCTCTCGACTGCTGCATCCTGTCACTAAAGATAATTGAATTATTTCACTGTTAAAGACTTGGAAATCAGCCCTAATTACCAGGGCTGCCCAGTTTTTCTGCAGCAACGCTACCATTTTACTCTTCACCTGATCTTATGGTATAATTTTGTATCGTCCCACGTTCTTCAGTCTTCCTTTTGCATTTCTAATCACTACTTAAATTTCAACATTGCAAATGGTTTTATTTTTGCTGTGCATTCCTTAACGATTCATACGTCATGAAGCATGTGGATCTTCGAAAGACTCCTTCCTTGGAGTTGGGTATGATGTTCATCTTCGCTTACATCCCGTACGGACTCGCTGAGAGCCTCAAGTTATCAGGTGATTTTACGTTATTTAAAATTATTATATTTTCTTTCCAACTAGCAAGTCAGCCTTATTTACATCGATTCAGGGTTGATCGGTTTAAACTGCCCGGTTAAAACCTGGTTTAAACCGGGCAGTTTTGACCACCCATTACTGGTCAAAACCCCTTTAGTGTATGAATCAAGTTGCTTTTCAATTGAATTAAAAATATTACCTTCCATGTTTAGTAATGATGTTCAACTATATTTTGTTTTGATCAACAATAACCTAAATGCTGGATTTGGAACAAAAAATATTCATTTTCTCTGTTTATTTTTGTTATTTCAATCAGTTGGTTATTTTAATTATTGAGAAAATTCAAATTCTAAAAATAAGTTTCTGATGAACCAAAAAATGCTTGGTAGAACGATGAATTATTTGCACAGCCAACTGAAGTACAAGAATTTATTCCAACAATTTTTTTTTTATGAAAAACAATTGCCATTAATTTTGCCATAAAATTTGCGCAACATTTGCCCTCCCGTTGCGTAGCACATAAGACGTAGCATGACATGTAATTGAGGTAGTAGTCCGCTGTTTGATGTCTTGTTTTTAGCGGCGCTGAAACAAGAGAAAAATCAAGATAAATATAATCTTTCGTACAAATTTTACAGGCAGCCGTTTGTGGCTGCCTGACAGGTCGGTATTGGCGGCCATTAATGAAAGTTCAGGCAGCCATGGTCGCCAGCTATTTCGAGGCCTGCATATCAAAATGGTCACAACTCACAACTGCTTTTATATTTCCTAAATAGCCCATAGCCCAGGTAGCCGACCATTCACTACATAAAAATATTTTTCTGCGTTTTGACCGGTTTAAACCTAGTTTTCACCGGTTTAAACCAGGTTAGAGATCAACCCTGCATCGATTCGACGTCTGCAGACGATGATAGTCTGGAAGCTGTACCTTCACATTTTGGTTTTTAGGTCGCAATCGCAAGATTTTTAATTGCTTTTGATAAAATGGGATTTTGTTGATTTTTCTGCTAACACAAGCAGTAAAATGTACTGTACAATTATACAGCTTGGTCTCCGCTATTGCGGATGGCCTGGTAGGTCCACTACCAGTTTTATTCGACGTTGCACTGGCGTCAATTCTATTGCTAAACGTATTTTTTGCTTCATGTTTTTAGCTTCCTTACGTATTTTCGCTTTCAGCTGACTATTCCAATCAGCGATTGCTCTGAGATGAATGAGTCGCATTAAATGTACGTGTTCCACTATTTAATTTTTTTTTTGCTGCGTGGTTGAGTGGACAAGAACATATTTCCAACGTTCAAACGGACGTTGGTTCGAAACCAACTGAAAACATGCTGTGTGTTGGCAAGACCTTTAGTGATTCTTGTCGTGGGACACAGTTCAAACCTTGAATCACCAAGCATGAGCTACAGTTGAAAGTTACTGCTTGTTAGGTCACCAAACTACTCAAAGGAGTGCATGAAAGACAATATTTCTCGACGTCTTTCATAATCAAGTACATTTCAACGAAGACAGCTGCGATCAATTACCCGAGTGACAGGCATCATCTGTTGGCTTGTTAATAAAGACGCAGGTTTTTTGTAAAAATTGATATAGATGAAACCGGGAGAGATATTTCATGCATTACTTATTTTGCATTCGCGATTGTTTCCTTCCCGGATTTCGCTTTGCTTCGGTGCTGCAAATCACAGACTGCACGGATTTGTTTCTTATTAAATAAACTGACAAACTTGCTTCTCCACAACGGCCGCTTCTTAGAGCAAGTGAAAGGAAATCACAGTTAATGCTGAATCTTCACATAAACATATAATAGCAGCAGAAAAGCATTTTGATCTTCTCAAGGACCAAGGTTGGTCAATTAGCTACTCTAAAAACATTGAAATTAAATGTATATACAGCAAATAATTTCTATTAGAGCAACAATCCAGTCAATATCAAATCAGACTCGACCAGCGTGCTGGTCACACTCATTATCAAATATGACGTCATTCGTCAAGTATCACTGTTCTCATGAAGCACTTGCCAGGGTGTAACAATTAACATGTTTTGGAGCCATTTCATAAGCTGCTGGAGAACATGAGATTGTCTGTTTGCGCTAAAATGCTGGAGAGTTCCTCATGACTCATCACGCCATGCTGTTTTTTTTACAGTCACTGCCAGTTCTTATGCCGTTCAATCGCAACCCAGTCACGTCGTAGGAATACAGACAAAAGTGCGATTGTATGGGAACACCGAACAGGCGTAATCGAAACGCTGCTATATATCTCGACAATTTTTATCACATCAAATAATTTGGCGATTTTTTATTAGCATATTTACGATATTATAGTTAACTTGAGTTACTGATTGTTTTAATTGATCTATGAGATGTATATATATTTTGCATCAGGAAAAGTAAACTACTGATATCAATAAAAAGAGCGGTTGTAAAATATATGAGCACATGGCTTCTAGATGTCATGGTAGCGTTTACTTTTCAAAATTAAGGTAAAGCTTCATTATCTACAACAGTGGAGTAAAATTCAATGGTTTAATTATATCAATTTGCAAGAACATTTAAAATTCGGTTATGTGTTTTTTATATTCTCCAACAGCCGGCTTGTCAGGTAGGATATGAGTGCTGTGCCGTGTGATGTTATGCAGCTAGCCAAATGCGTTTTTGAAACAGGATCTCCAGCCAGTAAACCGGTCCTTTTTTCGCAGCAAATTGCTTGTTTCTGATGCATTCAGCTGGTCATAAATCAGGACTAGTTTGCTATCTGGGACATGCATTGAATCAATCAATAACTGTCAATTTTAAATCGTTTTTGTGTTTAGCTAAACTGTAACCTACAGTAGTTTCCACATTCATACGTCTGTATTGGAATGTAACTGGTTTGACACATTTAACTGGTGAATGGCGAACAAACGTAGCTCAAATAACAGCTTTAAAAATAGCTTTAGCTTTTGCATTCCAAGTTTTAAAACAAGTCTTTTTATGTACCGTACTTGCGGCATTCTTGTTTGCTTGATTTTATTACTGCTCCGATCAACTGTGATCTCGTCTTGGTAGTTACAAGGAAACTTTCTGTTTTACCACATGAGCCGTTTTTACAGTAATGCTGCCATTTTGGAAAACTAGTTGAGTGCTTCAAGTCTTTACCATTATTTTTTAAGATGACGAAAGGTGAAATAAAGCAAAAGCAACATATCTGATAATCTGCGATACACTGATTGCAGGCTATACTTACTAAGTCATACACTTACAACTTAATGATTTCAACTCTTTTTTGAAATGTTTCCCAACAGTGATACTGTTTTAAAGTCGAGACCTCTTACGAGGAATTGGCTTTAGCGTTGGCCTGTGTTTTATGCTCATTCTAAAATCAACGAGGTTGTTTATGTAATTTGTTTGTAGTGTGTTGTTCTGCGGTTCCAAGTTAATTGGTCTTGTCGACTTGTGTCTGATAGACATGTAGCATGTTTCAAACACTGGCATTTATATGTTCAATTTCAACCTCCCTCACTGACAGCTAGCCTCACCCTAGTCGTTCGCAACATAAAACTGTTTTTAGTGAACTAGCTCTATTGAATAACCGTGGATTTAACACAGTACGATGTCTATGTTATATCGGATGGTTGCGGGATGTGTAGAGAGCCAAACCAACATGTTTTGTTTTGTAGCACGTCGGTTGATGTACCGTTGTACATTGTACAATGTGCATACTATCAGTCACAGCAAAGTTCTATTCCGCAAATTTTTTTTCTATTATGTGGCTTCAATTATGATCAAACTATTCTTATTTCAAACTATTCTATTTTTTCAGGCATCATGGCTATTTTGCTAGCAGCCATCGTGATGTCACATTACACTCACAGCAACCTCTCTCTTGTGACGCAGATCAACATGCAACAGACTCTGAGGGCCCTTGCTTTCATGGCAGGTATGATCTGTAAAGCTTATGATACTGAACAACATAATCATTTAAAACCCTGGTGCCAAACAAGCGTTAGTTATTCAGCTAGTTTTTTTCTTCCAGGCAACTAATGGGAATTAACTTAAGTTATGACTATCTTCAATATTACGTACGGTACATGAACAAGACATGGATACAAATTAAAGTTTACTTTTTTCAGTTAATACTTGGTTTAACGGGAATTGGCTTGGTTATTTTAAATGTTTTTCAACGGTTTCTGGGTGTTTCAAAAAAGATCATTATTGTTACAAGCAAGTTTGATTAAATACAAGTGCAATCTCATTGAGTCGGTTAGAATTTAACGTCACGTATTGTTCTCAAGCTGGCCATGGAGAATGAAATTACAAGCAAAATACGTTCACATTGCAGAAACAAGCGTGTTCGCCTACCTCGGCCTCGCCATTTTCAGTTCCCAGCACAACTTTCAACCGGCTTTTGTCATCTGGAGCATCGTAAGTCCACTATGTTGCCAGGTGTTATCCACAAACAAGCTCGCTTCCATGATTTGCATTGCTTTTCAATTCTTAACGCCAACGAGCGGAGTTCTTGCCACTGCGGCTTTTTTGATGCCCAGCTCACAAAATTCCGTCTTTTTACAGTAATTTAACGTCTGAAAAAGACAGATTTTTTTTCTGGATGCTCACTTGACTTGAAGATTAAATGCAATCCCATGCAATCAATCAATCCTCGAAACCTTAATAGACAAGATAATGCTAACTACTGCATTAAAATGCCATTGGTGAAGTTTCGTTTGAAATACTGTGAACTGGATGAACTTTGTATCTTTCAATACAGAATTTTATTGTATGCGTCTTATTCCTCATCTTTCAATGCACTTGTTGCTATGAGTTACATGTTGATCTTATGTGAGTGGGTTTATTTAATTATGTTTGCGATTGCGACACTGGTTCTACTTTGTCACACTCAGGTGTTGCTTTTGGTGGGCAGAGGAGTGAACATCTATCCCCTGTCGTGGATATTAAACCACTTCCGGGAAACGAAGATCACCAAGCGAATGCAGTTCATCATGTGGTTCAGTGGTGAGATCTTTTGTGTGAAGTGATTGAAAGTTTTTGAAGAGCTTCTGTATTAAACTATATAAGGTTTTGAAATAATGCTTTAGTCCGCGTTTTCAGGTACCAGCAGATAGCTGCTTAAATTTTATAATATTATCTGTCATTTTTTTCAGAAATGATTTTCTACCTAATAGATTACAGATGGCATTAAAATTATTTGACTTATTTTTCGTCACTTTCTGTCAATCAATGTTTGCAATGCTCAGGTCTCCGTGGGGCGATTTGCTATGTTCTCAGTTTGCACTTGGACCTTGACACGGAGGAGAAGCGAAATGTGATCATCACCACATCTCTCATCATTGTCCTTTTTACCATCCTTGTTCTTGGAGGAGCAACATTGCCTGTTGTCAAAGTAAGGACATCTTCACTTGAACCTTATCCCTGGGAAATTTTTGTTTGCTTTGATTTTAAAAATTTGCTTTGAAAAAGTGTTTAAGATGCTGTAATTTATCAACCGATGCAAATCGTGTTACAATTATGTTTTTTTTATCTTGGTATTTTATTTGTTTAAATGTCACGGTGGAAGCGGTCTCATGGCTATTTTTTTGGCAATAATCCAATTGCAGACACCATGCGCACCGGCATCACATTAGAAAGTTTCTTAAGGCTATTGCATGACTTAGCATAACCGAAATTTGTAAAAGAGTCCCGCTGAGAAAGTAATGATCTCCTAGTGCATAATAAGCTTCTCCACTTCTGTTGATTAATTGAGTTCCGCATACTTGCAAAGGTTTTCACCACTGGTTTGGCTCTGATCACAGAAGTTGGCAGTTCAAAGCTGCAGCAACTTACGTTGTGCTCGTATCCGCTGACCTTTTTTGAGATTCCCTCATATCTAATGCTAGAATAAGTGACGGAAGTTCTGCTGTTGACACCTTATGCTGTGCCCCTTGTGATGCTTCGTATCCCATGGTTCAGAAATTAGACGTACTCCTGGTTTAAAGTCTCCGCTTCCTCGTCAAGTCGTCAACCGTTCAAGCATAAGATATCGTATTGATCAGTGTCGAGTGGAAGTGCTTTCTTCACTCGCTTTCACCCTGACCTATACCAAAGTTAGCTTGAGCTTGACCGTTTTTTCGTTTTTGTGTCGAGCCGATTGGACACACTTTGCGTGAAGCATTTTCAGACACAAATTGACACCTGAGTTCCTTTTGTCAGTGCTTCGTCGACGGAAGGAATAAGTTGTCTCGCTCCGGATTGTCATCTCGGTCTCATGAAGAAGAACTTCGAGTAACTGAGCTTGGCGTAGTTGGTTTTGGTTGCTTTGGTGGTAGCTTGCAAAACAGAATGTAGCTACGATTTCTAGCACTTAGAAACTTTGGTGAACTGTTAGGAAGTTAATCGAGACCATCCACTTTTTGATCGCAATACATGGGACGTACATTAAGAGGATACACGTGTTCTCAAAAGTTGTGCTTTGATATCTTCTGAAGCTTTTTGCCTTGGTTTTGATTCATCATCATCATCATTATTTGTTGCTTATGGAGGTTACAAACACTTGAAGTTCTGATGATGTTAAACTTAAGTTCATCACCCTATACTTGATAGAAGTACTGAGATAAGTTCCAGACGTTCTTCAAGCCAAATTGTAATGTTTGTAGTTTCAATTGCTTTATCTCCCAAAAAAAAAAGATTTTCTTGAATGCAGTAGGATTCGAACCCACGCCCCTGGCTTGCTAGATCCATGCCCCACCAACCGAACTTCGTATCATTCGCTTTTGTGAACAATCTGAAACACTTGAGATATTGCGCTTTCATTTCCGACTATCACCTCTCAGACAGCAAATCAGTCGCTTTTTACATTGATTGAACGTCTGCAGACGTTCGATCAATGTAAAAAAACGACTGATTTTCAGTCTGTACTGTGAACCCTGGCAGTGAAAATCTGTACCGCGTCAAAGGTAACACGTCAAGATGTTGAAACAAATTGTGTCGCCTTCTAAGCCGCTTGTGTTTGTGCAGTTTCTTCAGATCGACGACAAGCGATCGTATCATCGCGGACTGACGCTGAGCAAGACTGAAGAGATGGGGCAGACGATAGAGTCGGATCACATTTCGGAACTCACTGAAGAAGAATATGAAGAGAAATATCTCCGTGAAGATTTAAGACTGAAAGGATTTGCTTACATTGATGCAAAGTATCTGGTTCCATTCTTCACACGAAGGATTACAAAAAGGGTAAGAGTTTGACTGGGGATAAAGTTGGTCGACTGTTGAGCGATCGCTCCTCATCTCAGTGGCTTACACATTTGCATATTATATGTAAACAGCCGTTTTCAATTGAAACTTGCCGCGGAAACGAAAGCCACGCGTAGCGTTATGGAAGCTTGTAAACATATGGATTTAAAATTGTTTCGAGTACACATTTCCATTATTGGTTCACAAATTAACAACCGGAAATAATTATTTGTGAATAGAGAATTATTTTGCACAAAGTTACCTCATAAACCGGGGTTGACCTAATATACTGCGGTATTGAATAGCTGCGTTGTGAAAGATCGTCTTTAGAGAGTTTTGAATTCGGATATTTAAGAAAACTTTATTGCAATATTTCGCGATGTCCAGGTAGGTATGAATCGGTGTTTCGAGCTCGCTGGCTTACACTTTTCTGACAAAGACATAATGTTCTCAGAAGATATTTTCCAACACATTCGAACGTTGAAACAATGCTATCAACGCAACACCAATTTTGTCTCGAAATATTTGGTACATCGCATTCAACGCGGATTATCACCTGAAACTCCTTGATAGTTAAGCTTAGTTTGCACCAAAAGTATCTTTCCATTTTGTTTCAAAAAAGTCTGGTCTTCATCTCTAAACATCAGCGTCGACCAGTTGTCTGCATTGACTCCTTCATCTCTCTCTATTGTTGGTATCTTCATATATTTTTTGTATCACGCTGTTGAATAAGAAAAACGTTAAAAAGTTCTTTCCGCTTTTGCAGGAATTGATTCAGAACCGGAGCGAAATGCAGCGATTGACCAACAAGTGGTATGAAGAGGTTAAAAGCCGACCTTCGCCGTCGGACGACGAGGAAACTGAAATATGAGATCACTTCTTGTACAGATGGTGCCTGTTTGACCTAAAAGCAACGTATTTCACCGTTTGTTTTTTATTTACAAACAAAAAGTAGTTTTATATTTGTAAAAATCCTGGTTGTGCTGTGGTTGCTGGGCGACACTGGGCCGCCATGTTGGAGAAACCACCTTGTCGAGGGTTAATAAGTTGCAACATAATTGTTAATCAGTGGACAATATTAGCCATTTTTGCGTTATGTCATTAACGAAAAGATTTTAAAACAAACGCCGTGAAAAGGAAACTTTATCACAAACAGAAAAAATCCATTATTTTTGCATTGACTGCAGACGTTGAATCAATGTAAAATGACGGATTTTGCTGTCTGGAATGTCATTGGATGGTGGTTTGCTTTGTTGAAATTTGGATCGTGTTTTCTATGCAATTTTTATCAGAACGTGTCGTCATTGTATTGGTTCAGGTTCTAAAGTTGGTTTGATAACCATACATTTGCAATCCATCTGATGGATAAACATTTATTCCATATTTGGGCAAAAGCACCTACTTACCAGCTAAGATTTGTACTGTTTAAGGTTTATGTACCAAAAGCCCGATGGGTTTTCTGTTTACGAAAAACAAATATATGTGGTGCGATTGCCTGATAGATTACCCAGTGAAAAAATCAGACAATTTCCACAATGATTTGATTGAATGTAGGCCGACGTTGAATCAATGTAAATAAGTGGACCTTGATGTTTTGCAAACGAGATAATACACACGCTGGGGAAGAAACAATATACAATGTGGCGTACTTGTAGTTTCATGACGTAACATTGAACACTTGAACAGTTTCTGTCTATCAACAAATTATCGCTCAATCGTGCAAGATTGGGTGGGGTCTTCCTTTTCTTTCAAATGTACTAAAGAACAGACCGCAGGTAATGTCATCAACGATTGTACCACCCTCGCTCGCTAGCAGAAGGTTTGGAAAGTGCAATGTCGAATCCTAGAACTGAAAACTGGCTGCTCTCAGCATTTCGGTGAAAACCTCACCAATCTTGAGTAATAATAAAATCACATACTTTTGACCGCCTCAAGGCTCAAGAAAACCTACCAGCTCAGCGGCCGAGTGGTCATCGTCTTCGGTTCTGGTGCTGGTATGTTTGGGTTCGATTCCTGGTCGAGTCGTACCCCGATCACTTAAAAAAATGAACCGTTTTAATAAATCGTTTGATGTAAAATTCTTTAAATTTGAAACGTAACTAGTTTAATTAAAAGTTTTTCGGCAGTAAGAATTGACAGCGATAAACACGTATTTCGCCCATGAGTCTAGGCTCATCAGTATCGCACCACTAATTCATGTCACATAGTTCTCAACCGCTGCTTTTATCAGTCAGTTTAACTCTTATTTTTGTAGAAAGAAAATAAATTATAATATGTTGCTTGTGGCCGGGTACATCGAACGTCAGGGAAGCGTTCGAAGATGCTTCATGTGCGTTCACTCACTGTGAACTTTGCTCAGTTGGGATGGAAAACATATATCCCGAAAATATGTCAGAATTACGAATTACTTTTTACTTTGATTTATTGTATTGTCTGAAGATGTTGAATCAATCTAAAGATGATTCAATGTTTTGTCGAGCTGGATCCCACGAAACTTTTGCTGCATTGTTCATCTACTTTCTATTGATGTATTTACCTTTTCAGATTGTTGTGTTTATATTATTATTTATTGTTAACATTTTATTTGTTTCATTCACAACTAAATCTAACTTTAATTTATGTAAATACAATATGTCGTGGTGAGGCTGTGTTGTATATTGCTTTTGCATCGTAAAAGAAAAATTGACTTGAATTTTATCGAAAACTGTATCAACAAAACCATGCATTTACAATTGTCGCGTTGGCAACATCCCAGACAGCAAGTTAGTCGTTTTTTACATTGATTCAAAGTCTGCAGACGTTGAATCAATGTAGAAAACGATCGACTTACTGTCTGGAATTCTTGTTAAATCTCTTGTTAGCTGCTTGCTTTCACTCTTGCTTTTTCTCCGTATTGCTAAATGTACAACGAACTCTTTCCACCTAGCTTGTATCAAACATACGTCCATTAGAAAAAAGTTGGCACGCAATTGAGACAGCAAAATCCGTCATTTTTACATTGATTCAACGTCTGCAGACTTAACATGCATATTTAAAAATGATGGATTTTGCTGTCTGGAAAATTGTTCTCGCAACGCCTATGGCTCTCTAAACCCGGATAACAAAGTGGTCTTTTTACATGATTCATCTTTTCTGGATGTTTTATTTCTACTCACTTTAAAAGGCACCAAATTTGTGAGTTTGGTTTATTTTTTTGCTTGCCTACTTGATCTCGAAGCTGATACGTTTTTTGTCTCCGGTAAAATTTGTCATCTTTTATGTCACTTTTTCCGATTCATCCGATTGCTTCTGTGCTACAGTACTTTTTTAAGTCACAAAATAAGACAATCACCTTTCAAAGCCAACGATTAACACAAGATACCTCACAAATTAACATTGTTCTTGTTGCGTTCATTCAACGTGCTATCTTCTTGCAAGGGTTACGCTTGAAATATTTTGGCTCTCCAAGTTGGTTTACAATTGCAACCAGCACTATATGATCTTTCAGGTCGGCACGTTTTTACCGTTCACTTTGATGCATATTGTGGTCAGACGTTTAATAAATAAAGAAATGTCAATTTTTAAAACTTTATTGATTTTTTTCAACAGTGTTGCCAGATTCAAATTTGATTTCAGTTCATCAACAAATTATATATTTGAAACTTAGCTTTTGTTGGAAACCTGTGTAGCCTATATCTTTAATAATATTTTTGGTACATTCGCAAGCGAAAAAGACAGCAATCAAAATGCAACAAAATAAGCGCCAGGCTACTCTTTACGTTGTTAAAATGTGCCCAGATGTTGAAAAGGTATAAAAACAGCAGCGTTTGCTTTCCAATGTGTAATCTTATGCAGAAGATTCGAGACAGTTGTGCCTGGGACTTCCTGAAGATTGACTCCGTGAGTTGACAATGGAAGCTGGTTTTAGAAATGCAAAAATTAAACGTACGGTAATCAAATTAAACATTGTTTTGCGATCGGGTGTCTGATAACCGCACCTTTTTCACTTTGATGTTTTGGTTTATAAAATGTTATTGCAGCCTTCATATCACTTGCTGCAATTATCTTGTTTCAAATAAATATCTTCTAACAACCGATGTCATGATAAAACTTAAAAGATACGCTTGACAAACTGCTTGACTTTCAGTGAAAACGTTGATTCTACTTTGCCAGAAGTTGCATTTGCAAATTGTGCAAAGCATCACACGCAGGATGTCGTGGCTGATGTGAGGAAGTTGGTTCTTCGGTTTCCTCATGGTCCTGACGATTGTGAAGTTGATACGAAGAGGACATCCTTTTCCAAAGATCTTGATCTTTGTTTGCTCGCACTGACTTTTATGTGAAAAGTTTTTACCAAACTCATATCTAGAGCAATTCGGCTTTCAAATTCTTTCAATTCGTTTTTATGACGTCATTGGCAGCGACTGTCACAGCTCCGATCATCATGATAGCTGTGACGTCATGCCACCGTTGACAACGTCCAATTGGAACGACTTTAAGGAACGATCACAACACGGAAATGGACGATAATTCCTGTTCAATCGATGTGACGTTGCGATTTGAAGTGGACAGTGATATAAAAACCTCAGATCAGCTTCAATTATCAGACTATTTACGATTTTGCAGAAAAAGTTTTTTTTTGTTTTTGTGTAAAGTAAAGCGGTATGAATTTTTCCTAAAGCTCTAGCGTAGGCTACTCTAAAACGGCTATGCAGAAATGTGAGCACAATTTTTTTTATTGTGCGTAAACTTGCTGGTCTCAAAAGACAAGTTATTCGAAAGGAAATTATAGACTCAAGATAAAACTAATGCAAGAAGTGACGTTAGTTTTTCAATATTTACAATTCTGCTGCGGTGTATGTTGAGGAAAAAAAAGATAACACCCAGTGCAAAAGGCGTTTACCCAGACAGCAAAATCCGTCGTAGTTACAGTACATTGGTTCAACGTCTGCAGACGTTGAACCAATGTAAAAATGAATGATTTTGCTGTCTGGATTATAGCTTCTAAAACAGACGGTTTTGATTAATGTCTTATGCGTAAGTGAAAAAATATAAGGGGCCACAAAACAAGCGATCAAACTAATATTCGTCAAAATTTTTGAAGGCAAGCCCCGGACACATTCGAATAATGCATCCTATTACTTACATTCACTACAGACAGACTACTGTAATTCCTGGGACGTGTGTGTCCCATGCACTAAGCCGATTACCCCGCAGTTTTGTTTGTTTGTTTATCTTTATCCTGCATTGCGGGAAAGCGGACTTGAGCGCTATGCATCGGTGTACGCCTTCCGACATACACCTGACCCACGCTGCAGCCGACAGCAATGTCTGTTTCCGGTTGTCTACTTTACGTATGACTTAAATTTGGTACTACCCATTACTCGAAATCGATCACTAGGTAGAGGCAATTATCGTAAAGTTTCTTGCCCAGAGAAACAACAGCAAGTGCGGGTGGCTAGAGTCGAACATGCAGGCTCTCGACTGCGAGCCCAACGCGCTAACCACTCGCTCGCATTTGCCACTGCTGATACTCTAACGTAGTACTGGATGTCTATCCTTCAAATTAAACAAAACAATATTTTTTTGCATAGTTGTTTTTTGTATCGCATATGAAGTGCAAACAAACAAATTTTACCTAAAAAACTTTTTGAGAAAATTAATGGTCCTCAAAGGAACTTTTGCTTCATTGAAACTCTGGTGCTTCTCAAACATTTTTTCCAGATTCGCTCCTAGTAATATTAAGCTACTCATCTTTTCAAATTTGTAATTGAACTTACATAGTCTATTACTTCGGCAGTGTATTTTTTAGCTGCTGAGTTTAAATGATTGTATTCGTTTGTGTGTCCACCGAAAGCGAGTCTCCTACAAGTCAGCAGTTGTGAACTGCGCAAGCGACAACTGAGCGAGCAACATTTCAGCAATGGCTGAAATTTGTAAATGATGAAACTGATTAAATATAACAAGTGAGCAAGCCGTAACTTGGCATGTCACAAGTCAGTAAATTCAGTTTGGTAAGCGATGACCATGCAAGTAGCCTACGACGTGAACACGTAAATCTCATTTGCTGACTTGGTAGGCTAATAGCTGAAATGTAATTGCTGAGTTGTCTCATACTGAGTGGTCTGTCGACCACCTAAAGCAGAGAAAGTTTCAAATTTATTTTAATATAACTGGGCTAAGTGCCAGATGTGAGAATCATACATTTCATAATTTTTGAAAAATTATAATTTTCATCACTTTTGACCCACTGGATGTTGATAAGCTTGGTGATAGTCAAAATTAAATTGTTACTTTACTCAAACTGTAAACAGTAGGCTCAGGCCCGTAGCCAGCCGGGGCCAGGGGGGGCCTCGCCCCCCTTGAAAAAATTTTTGCCCCCCCTGGCAAAATCCCAACATTCTCGAGCAACAGCTACCATTATAATGATTATTATAAATTATAATGATTAGCAGATATTGCTACATTTGGATCTAGCACTGCCGTTTGTGAGTGTGGATTCTCAGTGTTAACAAGGGTTGACGCTCCCACTAGACGGAGCATGTTACAACCAAGACAGGAAAACTTGGTGCTTATAGCCTTTGAACATTCTGTATCGAAATCTATCGATTTAGACTTGTTTGTGAGACGGTTTGCATCCAAACATCCGCGACTGCAATTGCAATAGACTAGCTCATGCAGTGGCGTAGCCAAGGGGGGGTTTTGGGGGTTACAACGCCCCCTTTTGGCACGCGTGTGACGTCACTATATTGAAAATGATGCTTTCAGTCTCTATGTCTGCAAAACAAAGTTTGCCTAATTTTAAACGAAACTGCACTAAAAGAGCGAGTTTTGCCAATACCAAACATTCAAATATCTCAGCCAGGAATTAGCAACAAGAAAACATAGAGACTTAGCTTTATTTCCGAAAAATGTCGAAGAAAACACGATCTTATCCTTTTGCTATGCTACCGGACAGCACCATTTTACAGGAATATTCATACCCAAATTTTTTGTTGAAAATGCTCTCAGAATGCACCAAATTCAAAGTAATTTTTCAAAATTTTCTGGGGGAGGCCCCCCAGACCCCCCGCCGCTGGGTTGCTGTGTTATGTTGGTCATTGTAATATGGTTGCCGTGATTTAACTACCAAATAAAATAAAAGACCAGTGTTGGCCTTAACACTAATTTGATATATTGCAATTTTTGTGGATATCGATATTTGAGAGGTTAAAATGCCAAAATCATTTCAATTTTTTCGGCTCCCCCTAAAAAAAAGTTGGCCCCCCCTTGCTTTGTGGTCTGGCTACGGGCCTGAGTAGGCTATATCTGAAACTGACTGAATTTAATTGGACAATGAACAAACAAGTCCCTAGATAGCAAAGTCTGTCATTTTTACAGACGTTAAATCAATGTAAAAATGAAAGATTTTGCTGTCTGGCATGTTTGCTAATTTTCTGTGTCATCCTAAGTTTGATTATAGCCTTCGTCCAGATTTTCTCATGAAGGCTCCATAAAAATGAAATACGTTGGATTTAATTTTTAGCTTATTTTTGGGTTAGAAAGGCGAGATTTTGTCATGTCACTACTCTAGGTAGGTTTATTGGTAGCATGCAGTTTACAGATCGTGGTTAAGTGTTTTGAAACAGAGACATGTGCTAGAATTTTAACCGGTGTTAAAGTATGTTTTTAAATTAATGATGCGCCTGTTTACACAGATCTAGCAGTAAGTTAATTTCCATCTGATTAAGACATGAAACTAATTGTGGTTTTCGTCTGCTTCAGCGTGGTTGTTTCAGGTTGGTGCTTTGATATGTTATAAAAATTAAATCAACAACGCTTTCCAAACTGATGCATGGATGGCAAATTCATACAAAACCACCCAGACAGAAAAATTCATCATTTTTACATCGATTCAACAATTTTTGTTTTCTTTGTAACTGACATAGCCAAACCGCAATATCAGAGGAGTAATAAATCTGCAGGAAGCCTAGAAAGAAGAATTAAAGCATCTATTCAAAACACACTTTTATTATCATCAACATATTTCTTCAAAGGACAGAATAAATTTGAGCGAAGCTTTGGCTCTAATTTTAGATCAGTTTTTGGCCTTACAGCTAATATCTAATATAGATAGCCTATCTACCAAAATGGCATGGTCATAGCCTATACTCATATGCACAAAACAAACAAATAGATTTTCAAAATGCTTCAGTTTTTACCTGCTGTTGCAGTCTTTATTATGGCACATAGCCTCCCTTCTTGTTTGTGTGCAGATAGAGCTGACTCAGCATATTTAATACAAATCTTTCTTTGCTAACACAAATTAATGTTCGTGCTCACCTGCGTTAAAGCATTTATTACATTTTTTTATCTGTAGGTTCTCCTTTCGAAAACAAAATTTTAGAAAAGCAGTTCGAGGATTTTTTGCTGCGACGGAACAAACCTGAATATATCGGTAACTGGAAAATAAAACAACTTGAATTTACTTTGGTATTTAACAAAACTTTAATACTGAGCAATTTAGTTCAAATAGTAGTTTCAACTTTATGTTTATACAACTCAATGCAGTTGCTGTTTTCATAACTGTACCAAGTCCTGGATGAGTGATTGGTTATTAAAAATAGCTACAAAAAATGTTTTGTAAAGATCTGTTAGATGCAAATGCAGGTTCATCTTTTCTGGAAGCCACCCTGAAGTAGGCTATAAGCTGCTATGTAGCCAAGACGCGGCAAGACAAACCGTCATATTGGAGCTATGCAGATTCACAACCCAAAAGTTAATCTCCTTTTTCTTCAGATCCCAGACAATGTGTTGATACAGACTCGAATGACTTACTAGTTTCTTCGCCTGATACACCATCACCAGCAACAATCAACCAGTGCAATGGTGAGGAGCAGTTGTGGATTACGGTGATTATTTTTTTAGATAATAGAGACATTTTCATTGGTTGATTATTGTATTTTTATCAGAATAGGTAAAGTTAGCTTTGTTTGTTTGCGCAGTTTATCTACCATTTCACCAAACATGTTTTATTCGGCATAGAAGACGGAGGACTTTATGAAAATGAAGATTGCGAATACTTCAACACAGAGATGTGCTCTACAGTGTGTGTGTTTGGATACACAACCGATGATAAGGGATGCGTGAAGTCATGCAACTGTAACGAAGAAGGACTGTATCAAGGCGATATCATGCTCACTAGTAAGCGCTAACAGTGGCTCCAACTAAATAATCTCATTGTTTTTTTGTTGATAAATGACTTCAGTTGTTTTTTATTGTCCGGTCTTTTACTTGATAATTGATATAAGTTGGTCCAATAAAAAAAAATTGGACTACTGTAGCCTATTTACAGAAGGCAACAACTTAAACTTTTAAAACGAACTAGTTGAATTTTCTGGCACGCTGGCTTTAGTTGGCTAGGTTTTGTTAGCAGTTCTAGGACAATAATTGCCCCTGGGACGATTTTCCCCCGGACAACTGCCCCCCAGACAACTGCTCTCCGGACAATTTCATCAAAAAGTGCACTAAAGTTTTTTCTTAATTAGCGCTAATGGTTTGATTCTTATTTGCGACAGAAAGATATGTAAACATTGCCACTAGAAATATAAATTATGAGCGATTCCTCTTAAAAAGTCAAGTACATTGCGATTTTCATAGTCTTCTACAATGATTGCAATGCAAGCCGAACAGTCTTGATAGCGTTTTTTGGGCGGTGGTGCAGGAAATCCTGCAACCATTTGGTTAATTGTTACCGTTGCTAAAGCCTGCTCGCTCTTTAATGCGTCCAATAACTTCAAAAGGTTTGGATGACATGCAGTAATATTATCTTGATGGTGGATATGCCTTTCAACGAATTGTTTGTGCGGGGAAGATCTTCCACTACACGATCATGCATGCTCCACATGCTGATCGGAAAACGGAGTGATCGTCTGTTGATGCGTAGCCTTCTTCCGATGAAGACATCTTCAAAGTAATCTACGATCAAGTCAGCTTCTGTTGGCATAGTATCCTGAAATGTTTCAAACGCACTAACTACGTCATTTGGTCGAATGAAAGCCAGAGCTAGAAGCATACGAATTTTCAGAGCAAAGTCAGCATCTGCCTAATATTGGCCTTGCAATCCTTCCGCCTGCCTTTCCTTTGTTCGGTGTAACGAGTAACGATGTTGCCATCAAACGTCTTCGTGCTATGAATAAACTTCACCAAGGCATGTTTAAATTTTATTATTCTCTTGATATTCATTATCCGGGGGCAGTTGTCCTGAGGGAAATTGTCCTACGGGGGCAATTGTCCTACGGGGGCAATTGTCTTACGGGGGCAATTGTCCAGGGGGGAAGTTGTCCGGATACCTTTGCTAGCTATAGGCCTAGTAGAAAAATGAAGGAAAATGTAAAATACTTTCAACGCTCGCTCAGTTCAAATCACTGTGCTAGCTTTTAAATTTAGTGGCCTCTGCCTGCCGTGTAGAAACATACATAATTTGAGTATATCGGCCATATCCCTGATGTCAGCTAAGACTTCCAAGAAAACATGATCTGTTTATCACGTGTCCCTCAAAGTAGTTACATAAAATAGTTCAATTAAAGGTTTGTAGGACCACGGCTTACCACAATAGTGATTCCGTGGGTCACGATTGGACAAAGTTTAATTGAAATCAGTAAAATATTTCTTTTGTGCTTTAGTTTCTTTACATAACTCACACTTCTTGTCTTCCAGAGGAGGAAGTGATGGACATGCAAGATAACTCTCAAAACAGAGCTGCCACAAGAGTGCACAGGATATGGAACAATATTCCAGCTGGAAACGGAACCTACATTGTTCCATTCACTTTAAAGTCTGACATAGGTAGGTTACGGCAATTGTATTTCAAAGTAGTGTTTTACGAATGTATAGATATAGCAACTGTAGGCTTAATCTTTTGGCCTACAAAAGTGTAGAAAGCAATCATAGATAGAAAAATAATCAGATGTATCAGAAACTGTATCAAATTTATTTTCAAATAAATTGTGGCATGCCATACTAGCTCGTAGCTACATCACAGAATTAAACAAATGTATCAACATTTGTTGGCAATGCAGCAGGCTGAATATGACACCTGTTAGATCCTTATGCGTAAGATTAGTCAACAAACTTTTTTTTATTGTTGGTGGACGTTGAACACTGATTGAGGGTCAGTCTAGATCAGAGGTGACGAACCTGCGGCCCGCGGGCCGCATGTGGCCCGTCAAAGAATTTTGTGCGGCCCGAAAAACAATTTGACAATCGCTCATGCATTAAAGACAAAAGACATCAACTTTCAAGGTTTAAAGTTAGAAAAGAGGAAAGCTATTAGGTAAAGTTGTGAAAACACTATTAATCAACTTCACCTTGCATTTTCGGTCGATTCCAATCTATGACGTCATGGAATTTTGACAAGTGCTAAGTTGTGTGGCCCGATAACTCATGTGTAATTG
Source organism: Aplidium turbinatum (assembly GCF_918807975.1). Taxonomy (NCBI): domain Eukaryota; kingdom Metazoa; phylum Chordata; class Ascidiacea; order Aplousobranchia; family Polyclinidae; genus Aplidium; species Aplidium turbinatum. Next base: position 20,772,037 of record NC_137476.1, on the reverse strand, counting down.
ACAAAGTGGCCCGCGACTGCAAAAAGGTTCGTCACCTCTGGTCTAGATGGTAAATATAAACCTGACATGAGATTTTGCTCTCCACGTCTTGTCTTGAGAGACTTTGCGATATGAAATTTTTTTTTGAGGTCTAGCATATGGAATTGGATGCACCAACAGTAACATCTAATTCCATTAACTAATTTGTTCCTCATTTACTAACTATAATGTGTTGATGAGGATCTTCTATTAGTGATCATCTGATGAACTTAGCCCAATTTGATTCTTGATTCTTGGTAACACCCAGGCTTCGATAAAAGCGTGTTTTGTCGGTGCTTCTAAGATGTTTTCAGTGCCTTCCATATGAATAAAATTAGTTTGTTATGTTTTCTACAATTGCACACAAAAATAAATGTGTTGCTATACCGAAATAAACTTGACAGATAGATTAACTAATCAGTTAATTCAATCAGTATAACTAATCAAGCTCTCTTAATTGACGATTAAAAAGATCCAGTGTCTATGTCATGTTGTGTTGTGGATCCATATCAGCTGATTAATGTCAGTTTTCTCTAAAAGAAAAACACAGCTGATGTGACTTCACGGGACCAAACTCCTGACAGAAATGTAGTAGGCTATCATTGTTACAAATACGAGCGGAAAATAAGCAAAAATGAAGGAATCAAAGAGTTTCATCGTGTTTCTAAGCCTTTCGTTAAATATGCCCTTGCACATATGAAAAAAGCTATGAAAGGAAAACGTTTACCAATGAACCAATGATTAGAAAAACACGAAATGTTCGAAGAAATCATTTTTCAAATGTAGTCGATAGATTTCAAATGAAAAGGTCCTCGTCTCTTTCATAAAAAGGTGGCCCATTAGCATGGTAAATTAAATTCCATTCCTACCAAAAAGAATGTTGTAAGCAGCTGAAAACAAGAAAATAAGTTTTTCTGCCTCTTCACTCTCCAGTTAAAAGACCACGAGCTGTAGCTGCAATATCAGCGGCAATGGAAGAGTATGCAAAGCAAACTTGCATCCGTTTCAAACCAAGAACTGACGAGAGAGACTACTTGGAAATCTTCAGCGGAAGAGGATGCTACTCTTACATCGGAAGAAACAGCAGAAAGCAGATTGTAAGTGAGCAAGTGATGTTACGTATGAACTGGTAAGCTAGGGCTACCATACGTCCTCTTTTGAGAGGATTTGTACTCTTTTTCCAAGAAAAATGAATTGTCCTCCGAAGGCACTAAAAAATGCTCTAATGTCCTCGTTTTTGAAAGTTTGGGTTTTCATGCTTGTATTTTCTACGGGATTATATTGCTTTGATGACGTATCAGCGACGGCTTGTGGGCTATTTGTTTTCTAAACATTTTGTATAAATAGGCATACCAATGCAGCATGTTGATTTATAAATTCTACAAAAAATTGGTGCATTTTATGGAATTGCTGTTCGCTGCTGTTGAACGTTCATTGCCTGGTTCACTGTAAGATATTAAACGACATTTTAAAGGCCGTGCTCACACTTTAACAAAAATTATTTTTTTACCTACATACGTTTTATATTGATAGGCTACAACGCTTGTAGACGTTGTTGATTACCAACTCAGTTTGGTTGGTTTGTTACTTGAAAAAAATCGAAACGAATGAATAAAAGTGCAATGTGTGTAACACCTAACCCACAGCAAAAGAAATCGTGGCATGGATAGGATAGGCTACAGCTTTGCAAGGAAAGGAACAGCTTTTTAGTTCACGCCGTTTTTAGCATCGTAACGGTTATGTGCAGCCTACTGTTATAAAATTATTTGTTGTCTTAAGGAAGCACTAAAAATGAGAAAAAATAAGTTAAACGTTCAGTCAATCTGTGTTCTTGTTTTTTTTGGTAGCTTTTGCTGCGTGGGCCTATACTGTAATGATCTAAAATGATGTATGGCCTAATAGATTTTTCAAGTGAAAAATTCTACTTGCTGGAGAAACGTGTCCTCTTTTTAGGCGATGAAAATATGGTAGGCCTACGGTAAGCACCAACAGATTTGTTGAAAAAAATGTTGAAACAGAGACGTTTTTGATGTAACCTTTTCAGCTTTAATTTGGAAACAATTTAAGTTCTATCGTTGTTGCATTATCTCTGCTGCAGCAAGACTCGTCAGTTTGAAGCTTCAACTACAAACTTTGACTTATTGGCTCTGGACAATTTAAAATATTCTAAAGATAACTTACTGCAATAGTCGTATAGCAATGACATTGACCTTTATCCAGCTATCGATCGGCCCCAGATGCGGGTATAAAGGAGTGGTCATGCATGAGTTGATGCACGCAATGGGATTTTGGCATGAGCACGCCAGACCGGACAGAGATGCAGTTGTCCGAATAATCAAAGAAAACATTCATACTAGTGAGTATACCGATTTTTTTTTTGCATAACGTAAACCTGACAGAGGAAGCACTGACCGTGGATTAAAAGTTGGTGTTTTTATAAAGACACCGTTTCTTGTTCACACACATCCTACGGCCTCGCTTATTCATGTTAAACTATAGCTTTATTTGCTTATTCAGTTTCAATCATATTTCTTTTTAAATGTTGTAATATCTATACTTGTTCGTAGAAGTGGAGTTTTGCGTTTAGACAGACGCAACTGCACAAGCACAGTTAAACTACTGTAGGCTACGCCAAGAAACTAATTTCGAGCCAAGTTAATTTACTCACCATTTTGTACGAGTTTTCTGTTGGTCTGAGCATGGACGTGGAATCAACAACAATAGAAAGGAGACCACTGGCTTATAGCAGGTTATTACATACGTTTGAAAATCACTTAAACAGAATCCTAATGAATACACGCTTCATTGTCATTGCTGATGAGTGAAGCTCGCCGTTACCCAATTGGCCAATAACAACACCAACAACGTCTGCACGTTCACTGACTCAAGTAGCCTAGTGGCAGTGTTGGGCGCGATAACTCATTTTTCAGTTAAGCGATAACGATAATCGATAAACGAAAAATGCCTAAAGCGATAACGATAAACGATAAATCAAAAAAAACTTAAGCGATAACGATAAACGATAAATTATCGCCGATAATGTCCGATAACGATAATTTTTTTTTTTCTTGATTAGCGCTGCCCCATCCCATGCAGCACGAACTGTTTTCATCAACATAAAGGGACAAAACTTTTTGTAAGTTATGCATAAATAGAATCGCAATAGCGGCAGTGGGTATCGAATCTTCAACCTCTTGATCCAGAATCAAACCACTGAGGTAACCGCCGTGCTTATAATTATACCTTCAGATACCAGTTGCATGCTTTTATCAATTGAGTTACACTGCCGCTTACGTGCAGTAGGCAAAATAATTAAATCAAATGAAAATACCATAAAAAATTCCAAACTTTGTATTTTGCTTTCTACTAGGGCTGTTTACAGCAAAGTCAGCAATAATTGAAAAAATTCCCAAAAACGCAAAATGCTTGAAAATTTATCAGTAATCTTAAGCGTTATTGGTAGTAAAAATGTGCATACTGTGAAATCCATCAAGCTTGTCAAATTAGTCGTGTTTGTTTAAGAACAATAACATAATTATCGTAATTTACTGATAATTTCAGATCATTTTTTTTTTGTTTTCTTTGTGAACACCATCATTAAAGCAATGGCAGAACGCTCAGTTGTTGAGATAAGAATTACAATGTAGGCACTGTATTAGTGGAAATAAAAATATTTGATTGAGGTAGGCTATGTCGCATAGGTAGGCTACAGTAAATGAGAAAAGTTATACCGTATTTAGCATAATTTTACCACGCAACTCGATCCGCCTATTGTCATGCAAAAACTACTACAAGATGCAAAAAATGTGATGTCGGTCTGCATGTTAAATGCTTCAAGCAATATCATATTCCGCAATGACTTGTTTCAGTGATGTTGTGCTACTTTGCTAATTTTCATCTTCATATTTTTTAAACTTTCATTTCAATAAAATGCTCGATGACAATAATGACATGACAAGACATGAAGACATTTCCCATTTATTACTTTGAGCGATAAGTAAAATGTAATAACGCTTACGCATTACGCACAGGAAACTTGTGAAATTTGATAACGGATTTGTCTAGCGTCTTATATATAGGACGGCTTTTTTTCAAAAAGTACAAACACAATTAGGAAAAAAATAATTGTGACATGTTTTTTAGGTCATAATTATGCAATATTTAAATTTTCCGAAATTTTTTTTAAGTACTTTCACTTTCAGCACAAATGGGTTAACTTTTTAAGTTAAATGGCACTTATCATCATCATAATCCATCGTCGGTTTGTTCCCCACTAGTGGGGGTGGCCGATTGTTTCCGCGCAGCAATTGTTTTTATCCCTTTTCTCTATTTCACTCTGTCTCTTGCATCTTTCTCCTTCAGTCCGACTTTTTTAAATTCATCCTTCACTTGTTGTTTCCACGTTCTTCTCGGACGACCGCGTTTCCTCTTCCCATCCACTTTTAGATCTAGTGCCTTTCTAAGAAAACTTCCTTCCTCCCTCCTTATCACATGTCCATTCCATCTTACTCCATTTGCCCTTGCCAGTTGGTCTATGGTCTCTCTCATCTCTAGCATATCCAACAATTCTTCAGTCCTTTTTTCCCTTCTCGTTTTCACCCCACACTTTGCTCTCACCATTGACCTTTCCGTTCTTCTCAGGATTGCCAGTTCACTCTCTCTCAATACCCATGTCTCGCTACCATATACAGTAGCATTGCAGGCCGCACACAGCTCCGATATACTTTTCCTTTCATCCTTAGTGAAAATTTTCTGCCATACAACATTTCCCCACATTCCCTGAACTTTGCCCAGCCCAATCTTGCCCTTGTTGTCACCGCTGCTTCACATCCACCACTTCCATCTATCCGATCACCCAGATAACAGAAGTCTGTCACTGTTTCGATGCCATGGCAGAACTCATCATCATGGCCTTCCACTTCATTCCTTCCTTTACTGCATTTCCCACAAACAAAACACTTCGCCAATCTTGTTGCGGCTCTCTTGACATTAGCACATCTTGCATGTACCCACTTTCCACATTCCTTGCATTGCATTGAATTTCTCATCACTCTCTTGCCACATATTCCACAGGGATCTACTTTGCTCTCAACAACTGTTCCTTCTGCTCCACTCACCATCACTTTTGTTTTTTCAAGATTCACCTTCATACCCTTGGTTTCAAATGCTTCTTTCCATTTCTCAAACTTTCTCTCCAGTCCCTCCATACTATTACTTGTCAAGATCAGGTCGTCTGCATACAAAATTTCACTCAATAAGCCCTCCCTCACTCCTTCAGTTACAACGTCAACCACAATAGCAAATATCAGAGGTGACAAAACTGATCCTTGGTGTACACCAACCTTCACAAAAAACTCGTTTGAATAATTTGATCCAACTCTTACGTTTGTTCTAGCATCCTCATACATAGACATCACAGCTCTCACTAATACCTCTGGTATACCTCTTTTCCTCATTGCCCACTCCATCACTTTCCTTGGTACTCGGTCAAATGCCTTTTCTAAGTCGACGAAACACATATATAGTTTTCTATGCTTCTCTCGGTATTCCTCCTGCATTCTTCTCAATATAAACAGAGCATCCACTGTACCTTTTCCTGGCATAAATCCAAACTGCATATCATTTAATTTCACCAATGTTCTCAACCTCTTTTCTAGTATTTGATCCACAATTTTTATTCCATGCTCTAGTAGTTTTACACCTCTATATACACTGCAACTTCTTACATCCCCTTTTCTCTTGAACAGTGGAACAACAGTACTATGCTTCCACTCCTCCGGCATTCCCTCTCCATCTAATACCCTTTGGCTAAGTTGTAGCATTACTTCAATTCCCAACTCTCCACTTGCTTTTATCATCTCTACGCTCACTTCTGATGGACCGACTGCTTTATGCAGTTTCATTTGCCCCACTGCCTCCACTACTTCATCACGAGTCACCTTTCCCACTGGACCTTCCACCAGATCAACCTCTGTCATATGATCCCATACATTCTCCTTATTCATAACATTTTCTATATGTTCCTTCCACACTTCTCCTCTGCTTTCCGGGCTGAAATGCAACTTCCCATCTCCACTCCTTATACATCTTCCCCCTACAATATCTTTTCCATTCTTTTTCATTTGCTTTATGAGTCTGAATACTTTGTTTTGGCTTTCCCCCATTTTATTAAGTGCCTCCTCAGCACCATTCTTCATAGCTCTTGCAACAACCCTCTTTGCCTTGAACTTATGCATTCGGTTATTATTTTTGGATTAAAGTTATATCGCCAAGCTAGAAAAAAATCGATCTTACAGTCTATAACCGATCTTGTGTTGTTATTGTGTGTGAATTTTGTCTTTTAATCTGAGTTTGTGACGTAACCGCACGTCTCAAGGCAAGTTCTTGCAATTTTAGTTAATCTACTCATCTAAAGATTTAATGCGCTTAAAACAGTAAGTTTCATGTTTTGACGAGAGAGATTTTATTTTTTACGACAATTACTAAAAACTAACACTTCCAACGAAAAAAGAAAACACAAGAATAATAGTTGATCGTGAGGTGGCGCGAAAGACCATGTTTCCGATGTAAAAGCGGCCTCGTATTGCGACACTTTCACAAACCACTTGCCAATTTCTTTCGCTGCGCTTCAAAAGAAGTTGTGGCGCCTGTGTGCTTACTCGCGATGGCCCATTGCAGCAAAACAACAAGAGACTTGTTGCATGCATTTCATTGCATTGCAATTTGCAACTCTAAAAATTATTGTGTTGTCACGGCTGTCGCTGCAGGGGGGCGTGCCCCCTTCCCTGATAAAGACCTGTGCACACACACTTCAGGCACTGAAGAAGAACTGGTTTTAATTTTACTTTCATTAACTAGGTGGCTAGTAAAAATATTACTTACTTTTCATGATTTTTCCGCTTGTGTGTTGATCCAAAATAAAATTTATCGGCGATTAATTATCGACGATAATCAAATATTGCCTTTGGCGATAACGATAAACGATAACTGAAAAAATAATTAAGCGATAACGATAAGCGATAAAAATTTATCGCCGATAATTATCGCCGATAAATTATCGCCGATAAATTATCGCCGATAATGCCCATCACTGCCTAGTGGTAGATTAAAAATTTACAATTGACTTCAACAGCGTCACCAAAGCAAGCCTATGTCATCATCATCATCGGTCCCGCCTAGATAAACCGTCGGCTACCATGGTTTTCCACGACAAACCATTGCCGCCCAGCAAGCAAACTCAGTCATTTTTGTATTGGTTCAACGGCTGTAGCCTAAACGTTGAATCAACGCAAAAATAACCGATTTTGCTGTCTGGGTGATTACTTTCACAAACTTTTCGAAGTCCTCATAATTATGAGACCATGTTTCCAATATTTTTTAGATGTGAACGTCCCTGGTGCCTCTCACCAAGAAGTCTTCCAATCATTACTAATTCCGCTCTTGCAATAGACATGCCCGATGAATGTTATTTGCCTTTTCATGTATCACAGGAAAACAGCACAATAACAACAACAATCAGAAAACTATATGTTTCTCAGCAGCCGATTGTAGCAAGAATTAACAGCGATAGACACCGTGTTTCGCCCACGAGGCTGGGCTTGTGCTGACAGCCTGGAAGAACGCCCCTTTCTTCACAATGTCCTCCCCTGGCGCTTGCTGGTTTTGTTGGCTCATTTCTCTCCGCAAAGATAAGAGTTAAACAGAGTGGTAAAGGGGCGGTCGAACACCCTTGTGGCAAGAATTCGGTGCGATACTGACAAGCTCAATGGGCTTGTCATTGAGCTTGTCAAACACGGTGTCTACTGTCTATCGCTGTTAATTCTTGCTACAATCGGCTGCCGAGAAACATAGCCTAATAGTTGATTGGATGGTCTAATTGGCTAGCGTGGAAGCTACACCGTTATGGTTAGCGAATCGCAACTGCTCGCTGTACTAGTGAGTGCTCAGCCTTGTGCTGATAGCCGGGAAGAACGCCCCTTTCTTTACAATCAGTAAACAGTTACTGAGTTTGTTTCTCCCTAGCCTACAGGACAGTTTTAATGGCCGCCGAGAAAATTTCTATTTCTCCGTTCGTTTTTTGTTAATGCTGAAAGTGTCCCTGGGCACAGGATCGGTTGAAAGCACATTTGCTGCTGATCATTTTATGCTTTGAAAGTTTGTAAATTTGAGGTTCTTGAATAATATAAAAAATGATATTACAGAGTACTTATCGAACTTTGAAAAACAGAAGAAATCTTACATCGATTCGATGGGATCTCCATACGACATTGGGTCCATTATGCAATACGGGGGGTTCTTCTTTTCAGCAAACAGGAAGCCAACTATCATTGTACGGTAGGTCTCAACAAAACCTTTTTCACAAGTCGACTGATAGTTTGGCACAAATGCAATGGATAGAGTAAGCAACGATCGCTACATAAAGATCTTTGTTAAATTCTTAAACTTCAACAAAACCTAAATTTTACAATGTTTGTTTTCAAATTTCTAATAGTTTGAGAACCTTTTTGTCCACTCATTGTTTCAACCACGTACCCTTTACACCTTGACGAGACTTCTAATTTCCGAATCAGATTTTTCCAAGCTGACTAGCCTAACCTTCATTTTGCGATGTAGAGATGGTCTAGCACAGGGCTACTCAAGTACTCAACTAACGGACCGCGGTGCGAATCCGGACCTTCTGGGCGTTGATGGTGGTCCTCGGACTTCTGGAAGAATAATCTCATTGCCACGTTTCAGGGCCTCTTTAAACAGATTTCTATTGGGAGGAAGCAATTTTCTCTGTGATTATCCTAGTTGCAGGGGGCTTCGACCCCCAACACTTTGTCAACAATCCACGTCAAGTTGCATTTTACCTAAAAAAATATAGTTCGGTTCTGGTACTAATTAACTTTCGCGGTTGCGTGTGAAATAACTTATTCACCGGACCGTTAAAACTAGGCCTATTCAACTTGTCAAACTGTACCTTTGTTAATATTAGTTGATCGAGTAACCCTGATCTAGCATCATCCTGGATCTAAATATGGCATTATTTAGGCTAATTCTAAAAAGTATTTTACCAGCTGAACTTTCTCATGTAAGCTAAACAATACTTATTGAAAAAAGCATTTAAAACTTAGCATTAAAGTAGGCCTACAAGATAAAATACGTAAATTGAATAGAAGCAAGTAGACACAAATGTTTGTATCATGCAGCAACGAACAGCGAAACTCTATTGTGGCTTCAATTTTCCATTTAATGGAAAACAGTCAAAAACAAATTCATCTTTTTCAATTTTTTGACATGATTTTCAGAAAAACTGGAAAACCAGTAAAATCTCAAAGAGATGGTTTCTCAAAAGAAGACGTGAAGCAATTGAACTCTCTCTACCGTTGCAGAAAGTAAGATTTATAAGTTAAGTTAGGTAAGATATCATTGCAAAACCTTTCTATTCTTGCTTCATTAATATTAAAATTACAAAAATTTATGATCGTGACTTTATGAAACGTCATTCAACATATAATACAATGCCATGAAAACGTAACTTTGATAATAAACTTATTAAAAAATATTTTTCGAAGGAGGGGAAAGATAAAATTAGGAAGGCGACTGCTCCTCCATAAGCCCAAACGGCTGCGCTCTGCCCAAACGCCCAAACGGCTGAAAGCCCAAACGGCTGCGATAATGGTAGGCCTATATAATGCATTGTATAATGAAAAAGTAGTGGTATGTCTATAGCAAATGGCGTACGAAGGCGCGAGGAGAAGGTGGCATTCGAAACAAAAACAATAGCCGACAACTCTTGGCTCCGGAGCAGAATGTGTTTTTGTTAATACTTTTGCTCTAGCTTCACTAATTCTAAGACCCTTACCCCAACAAGAAAAATATAATTGTGAATATGTTAAGCGCATTAAAATTAAGCTTTTTATTTAAAATATGTTAAAAGTAAGCATTGACTTGATGTTGTAATAAAGCATTAGGAACTATCATTTTGCAAATGTAAGCAAATATTTTTGAAGTATTCAGTAGCATAAGTTTAATGCAGACTATGTTCGCTGCAAATGGCCTATGGTTGTGCTCAGGTCCGTTGAAAGGCTAGTTTGGGCCTAGTAGCTACTAATGATATTCCAGGGGCTCGAAAACAAGACGCCATTAAAAAAATGATTTTAACAAAGATTTATAGCCTACAATTTTTTCTTGAACTTTACAAGTCTCCTGGAAAGATTTCCGGTCCGAGTTCAAACGTAGCCTATCCCCTGGAACCCCCTTAGCAACCCAGTAAATGTACTTTCAGTTATATTCAGAGCTTGTGATTCGAGTAGCTTTTAATTTTCAAAATCGGGTTGAAATCTTTCTTCTGTAAGCTGGTCTAGCCCCAGATGACTTACATGAAATTTTCGACACCAAATTAAATAATTTAAAATCTACAGAAATAAACTACAGCGTGATTAGATGACAGTGTAGCCTACACTGGCTCCTTCATTCTTTTATTATTTCAATTGATGTTCTAGTGAGCTAGCTGAATGATTCATGACCTTCTAACAACGTTTATTGCTAATAACGTTTTAACAATGTTCAAGGTTTATTGCAGGTAGACAGAGTTCAAGCACAACGTTGAAAAAGTGGTCCACTGAACAAACACAGAGGTTTTCAAAGAGACACAAGCCAATCTTTTTTGCAACATTTTGGAGCGCCTAGTCATTTCCAAGGAATTGTTTCAACCTGCAATGGATTTTAATTTCATTTTGTATTACAATAAAATGCATCCAAAACAGTTCAGCACTGCAATTTTACACAAAACAGGCATTCGGAAGACATCTTGATAATTATAGCCTACATAACTTTACGAAGCAATAAAAGGCCGTTACTGCATTTCTCGGGAGCCGATTACAGCAAGATTTACCAGAGATAGACACGTGTTTCTCCCATTAGGTTGGGCTCATTTAGTGAGTAGCCTACTCAGTCTTGTGTTGATGACTGCCAGAAAAAACACTTCTTTCTAACATACATGAAAAGGCCGGTAGGCTAGGCTTCATTGCGTTTTTAAAAGAAGTTTCTGTAGTTCAGAAAAACATCTTTTGCGTTCATGAAGCTAATTTCTTTTGCGTTCATGTAGCTTCATGTAGCCAGCCTACACCGTAGCCTATAGTAGAGGAGGGGGTAATTTTAATTTCGACGCTGGTTCGACTTTCAAGGTAGGCTATGCGCTTGAGCTACTCATTCTACACTACAGACTGCTCTGCATTTAGCAGCACCCGATGCAGAGCCACTATATACATCAACCTGTACATAGTGGCTCTGCCCGATAGATGGAATAATTCCCCGGTAACAACACTTCAATAATTGGGAACTTCACTCTGTCAATCTCGGTAACCGTCCACGCGTCAAATGTCTCTACAACTATGCGAAACTACTAGGAAAAACCTATCAATGCTTTGTCAGTCAGAGGATAAAGGTTCAAAACCAACCAACTAACATAGCCTACCGCCTGACCAGCCCAAATAAAAGGCTTTCTCATTATGTAAGGAAACAAATGAAATGTAAGAACGAGTGATAACATGTTAAATTTAAAAAATGGGCTTGATAGCATGTTTGTCTTTACTACTTTTTGAGAGCATTCCTGACATTAGGCTATTGTTTGTTTTTTATATTTGTGTTTAATAAAAGCTTGTAGCCATAGCCGTAGGAGAAGAATAGGCTACATTTTTGAGGTGCGAACAAAAGTTGCCCAAATTTTATTATATATTTTCAAAAACGCAACATTTTTGAAAATTCTCAAGTCACATAGGCAGAGGCTGGCTTAGGCCGCTAGTCTATAATATTTAATTCAACATCAGCCATCAACTTGGCAGTATAGGCTACAAAACCACAGGGAACAAAACGTTTAAACTGAGAAAAAAGGCAGAATTTACTTTAATCTCTATTCATAATCTGCTGTGTCCCAATTAAATAAACCATCAAATTGAAATGTTCCTGTAGCACAAAAATAAATGTTTCAACAATGATTTGACGGCAGCGGCTAAATAAAATTTATCTATGTTGCCTACCAGTAAAAAGTACCAAAAGACTTCAACTGGCATTTTTTGAATTTTGACAAAAATAAAAAAGCTGAATGACTGTAGTCTATCAGTTTTTCCAAAGAAATGTTTCTCATTGTTCAACTGAAAAGGCGAAACTCAAACCGACTTCCGCATTATTTTTCAAAATAACAACGATATTGTAGTTCTTCATTAAATCTGCTTCTGATGAAAATAGAAAAAAGTGGTTTTGCAATAGCAAAAGCTATTTATGTTATAAACTGGTTACAAATATGCTTTGCAAAAGTGCATAAATTTGCGAAAGCAGTACCGAATTGCAACATTTTTTCAAATTATTTAAATGGAAACTCGCCCGGATTGTCGCCAAAACAAATCGAGTTTCATTTGAAATCAAATGTTGATTTTGGAGTGCGAGGTCTGTGAGGTTGCAGTTGTTAGTACTTTTTGTTGTGTCATCCAAGTTTGGTACGTCTTTTCTATGAAAGATTTTTTCATTTTTGTTCTTCAGCCAAAGTTAACACATAGTTACAACTCAGCGATCCATTTTGACACATTAGTCCAGAAATTGCTTGCCCAAATGTTTGTTTTTCATGTCTTTATCCTGCATTGCGTGAAAGCGGACTTGAGCGCGATGCATCATTGTACGCCTTCCGACGTACACCTGACCCACGCTGCAGCCGACGCCAATGTCTGTTCCCGGTTGTCTACTCTACTTACCGTATGACTTAAATTTGGTACTACCCATTACTCGAAATCGATCACTGGGTAGAGGCAAATATCGTAAAGTTTCTTGCCCAGAGAAATAACAGCAAGTGCAGGTGGCTGGAGTCGAACATGCAGGCTCTCGACTGCGAGCCCAACGCACTAACCACTCGGCCACTGCTGCTGAATTACAAATGCTTTGATTTTGAGCTGCTGAAAATCATGTTCCCAGTTGATGAAAAATTATAAAAAGGCAGTTTGAAATAAGACTAAATTTGTTGACAGAAAAAAAATTGCAACAAAGTTTAGCAGTCTTCTTCGTCATGTATTACACTCTCTTAGCACAGAGCAATTGAGCATCATACAAGCTCTTGCTCTATCGTTCAACTCGGCTAAATCCTACGCAGAGCATCTTGCTGTTGGGACAGGGCATTCAAGGAGATGTTGCATTGTTTGCTCCTATTCACATTTCCAACTTGTGCGAATACCCCTAGTGTCGCATCAACATCCTACACCTTCCAATACCAGTATCGTAGAATGCACTTTTATTTTGTTCCATTTTTTTCTGATTATCTCTGTGTTGCAGTTTTAACTTGAATAATAATAATAATCTGTAATTATTTAAAGAAATGGCTAGAAGTTATTCACTTCATAATGTGCTTTTGGGTTTGGATATTCTTGTGTGTTTCATTTTTCTTTCAGGCCAACAGCAAAAACAATTTTTTTATTGGGAAACTTAATTTAAAATTAAACCAAGAACGAGAATTTTAGACACTTGCACGTCCCAGGTCACCCAGTTCTGTGGGAGTGATTACAAAAAGTTGTCAAAGCTGGGTGGCTTGCCTGTGTTTGAGCAGCCATCGTTTGAGCAAGCAATTACAGCAAGTCAGTATGCACATGTACTATTTTTATTTTATTAAGCTTAACAACATCATATATGGACGAAGTCAAGAACCCTTTATCTCAAGCCATATACAAGTATTTATAAACTAGTTACAAAAAACACTGATTACTGTTGCAGAAACTTGGCAGCTGGACATTGCAATTGCAACCATTATCATTCTTGCAGGTAAAAATCTTGATAAAACTATAAGCACAGTTTGGCTTTTTTGAACAAAATATCCCTTGGAATTTCAAAATATTTTTTTTTGTTGTATCCAGGCTTACACCCGGTAGTTGAAGATTTAAATTAAGTATACGGGAAGGCAAGGAAGCCAATCTTCCTGTCCACCTTCAGACATGCCTTTAAGTGTCCTGCCAAAGACACAGCCATATGCTCTTGAGTGGTGTAGAACCGACGCCCTTTCGTCTGCCATTCCAGGGCTCTCACCACTCGGCTCTGCAGCCGGCATAAAAAATCAATATAATGATGAAATGATAGTAAATATGGATGTAACCTTTTTTTATGTTGATTGTTGATAGTAGTTAACCCAACAGTCCCAACACTTACCTTGTGCGTGCTTATTCAAATGACATTTCCATCACAGCTGCCACTTAAGTGTGATATAATCTTACATGCTCATATCAAGAACAAGTTTGGTCTTTTTATAAATCCAAGGCTAAAGATTTCCACAATTAATCTATGTCCTCATATGGCTGTGTTTGCAAATAATGACATGATTAGGGGGACATGAAGATTAGCTTCCTTGCCTTTCCAAGCTTGTCTTGCGTAACTTCAACCATTAGAGAAAACATGGCTATGGAGACCAGGATTTGATAAACACTTTGTCAAACATTGCCAAATGTCGGTAGGGATGCAACCTAGTTCGTACCATGAACAGTTCGGACCGTCAGTTCGTACCTTGAAAAGATCAAGTAAAAAAAATAAAAAAGCCGAAGTTGCTGATCGCAGTTTCCGCAATCATTTTAAAATTTTCCCTCTGAAAAGATTGAGAAAAAAAATAGCTCAAAACCGAAGTCTGCTGATCGCAGTTTCCGCAAACATTTTTTTACAGTTTCCGCTAACCTTTACCCTAACCATAGAGTAATCTATGCTCTAACCCTAACCCTCGCTGATCGCAGTTTCCGCACACATTTTTCCGCAGTTTCCGCTAACCTTTACCTTAACCATAGAGTAATCTATGCTCCAACCCTCGCTGATTGCAGTTTCCGCAAACATTTTTCCGCAGTTTCTGCTTACCCTAACTCTAACCATAGTGTAATCTATGCTCTAACCCTCGCTTATCGCAGTTTTCGCAAACATTTTTCCGCAGTTTCTGCTAACCGCAGTTTCTGCTAACCCTAACCCTCAAGTTTGTTTCAAATTGTTTGGGGAAACTCCGATCAGCAACTACGGCTTTGTGCTATTAAACTGCGATCAGCGACTTTGGCTTTTTTTAATTTTTTCTCTTGATCTTTTTAGGGTACGAACTGACTGTACGAATGGTTCAAGGTACGAACTAGGTTGCACCCTGTCGGTAGCAGCCAAATCATGCCATCATAATTATATGTTTTTGATTGCAGAGGAAGATTTTATGCTTGTAAGAAACTGTAAGTCATTGCATATTTGAATTATTGTTAAAGTGGTGAACTAAATGGATAAACCTCAAATTATCTCACACCTAGAAAAGTCCGTTAACTACACATTATATGATTGTAAATGGATACCCAGAAGTGCTAAATTTGTGACAATTGGCAGTCATCCACGTGGCAGTGGGGCTTTGCACATTTATGAGATATCCAATAGAGAACTGAAACTGATCAAGGAAAGTGAAACCGCAACATCAATAAAATGTGGTACTTTTGCTGCATCGTCTCTTCAGTCTCGACACCTTGCGACTGGTGACTTTAAGGGGAACTTGAATGTATGGGATTTAGAATTAATGAATCCAGTTTATAGATGTTCTGCTCATGATGAAATTATCAATGCCATTGATGGAGTTGGCGGACTTGGTATTGGGGAAGGAGCCCCGGAAATTGCAACAGGAAGTCGAGATGGTTCAGTTAAAATCTGGGATGTTCGACAAAAGGACACTCCAGTGGCTTGTATGGCCCCAGAAGAAGGCGAAGATCACAGAGATTGTTGGGCAGTCGCATTTGGCGATGCTTATAATTCTGAGGAAAGGTGTGTATGTGCTGGTTACGACAATGGCGACGTAAAAATGTTTGATCTGCGGAACATGTCAGTAAAGTGGGAGAATAATGTCAAAAATGGAGTTTGTTGTGTTGAATTTGATCGAAAAGACATCCCAATGAACAAGCTGGTCACCACCACTTTAGAAGGGAAATTTAGAGTGTTTGATGTTCGCCATCAGCATCCCAAGTCTGGTTTTGCTTCAATCTCAGAAAAAGCTCATAAATCAACGGTATGGCTTGCTAAGCATTTGCCACAAAATCGAGATGTTTTCATGACTACTGGTGGCTCTGGCTCCCTCTCTCTATGGAAGTATGAATATCCTGCAAAGCGAGTAAAAGTGGAAGACGGAGTTGAAACTGGAGTTGCTGGAACATTGCAGTACCTACAGAATGCTACCCTATCCACCCAACCCATCTGTGGCATGGACTGGAGCCCAGATAAGCTTGGTCTTGCGGTCTGTGTTGCATTTGATCAGGCAGTGAGAGTTTTGATTGTTACAAAGTTGAATAAACTGTAGTCTTAAAATTTTAAATTTAGCGCTTATTATTCTGCTTTTTACGAAAATGTACTAAATTTGATGTGCACTCTACGAATTCATCTGCTAATACTTTTGTTGCAAACTTAGTTTTATTGTTGTAGAGCTTTAAAGAGACTAGACATTTTGATTGGTTGTACCACAAATAAATGACAACACAGGTTTAATATTATTGTAACGAAGTGTTGCTACCGCGCCAACTTAATAACTAAGTTTTTGATCTCAAGCAGGTTTTAACGTTCTTGGTTTGTGCTTCTCCCTTTTTCTAAACCTCTGCTATGTTGACTTGTATTGTTTAACAGTGGTCTGTGATAGTCAGAAATAATAATATAAAAAAAAACTGTATCAATCATAACAAAAAACTAAGATTAAAAGTGACATTTTATTGTCTGTGTTGAGCCTTTATAAGTAGATTTGAATTTTACAGAATATGTATTAAAATCTCATAATCTTAAAGCATTGATAGTCACTCTAGTAAAAAGGTTAGACGCATCCAATGCTTATCAAGCAGTCAATGCTCCATTGCGTTTATAGTGTGGTTGTTTTCAGTCTCGAAATGTATTTCTGTATATAGGCTACATGGTAATATCGTTAACTTCAGTGCTCTGAATCACTACAAATTAACTTGATTTCCTGGTTTGACAATTGTCATATAATGTAACGAAACTGTGCTTTTATACATTTATTTATTGCAATTTGATTCGTGAATTTGATAAAAATAAAATTGCATACTGCATTTTGCACCATAGTCTGTCAGTTCCTGTGTGTTGTTGATGAAAATCTTTATTCTCTGACTGAGAAAGCCTATTTGGAATCTTATTTTTAAAGGTTTTGAACCAATGACGCGGCTACCAAGATTGACAGAGTGAAACTTTTGAATAAAGACCTGTCATTGAAGCGCACTCGTTGACAGTTGACGTTTTGTGACGTTGAGTATTTCTCACAGTATTTGAAACTACGGTATTTTAAAGAAGTTTTTTTTGACAACAGGATAGCTGAAAAGATGCGTGTAAATATCTAAGTTATGTAGGCTAGTTGCAGGCAGGCCTACGTAGGTTAGCCTATACCGACTTCTTTTTCATCGATGGAAAAGGTTGGGCGGCAACAAGTGAGATGATTTGAGCAGATATGTTTCCTGCCATTCCAGATAGTCTAACCAAGTAAAGTTTGGACTTAAAAACACAATTTATTGACCAGTAAACTTTGTATACATAACAGAGCAGAAATATCTATATAAGTACAGGATTGGGAACCACTTGATGCACTAAGCCTACGGTTGGAAAACTTGCAAACCTTCTCTGTTTCAGCTTCCTTTGTCACACTCTCAACTTCTTTCAACGAAAAAATTGTCTTATAAATTTCAGCCAGAGTGTCAGTACGGCCTTGCATTGACACGTTAAGCTAGGTAAAATGCCCCCCAGCAGGCTGCGCCACTTGGCGTCGTCAAATTTCCCAACCTCTGTTCTTGATTCCATCACTCGCTACAGAACTTTGCTACGTGATGCTGCAGTACAGTCTACAGAAGGTGTGTATATTCTGATTCCAAGCACATAAGCTCAAATAAAATAAATTCAACGTCCTGGTCTGGTTAAAATTGACAAATTCCTTTTTCAGTGTTGTAGCGAAGACCAGCAGTCGCGACCCATTTTCAAAATTCCCGCGACCCAGGTGTTAAAAACCATTGACATACGGACTACGATATGTGTTAGTTGGTGAACAAATTGTTTAGGCTTACACTACGGTATCTGTTCTATATCGACTAAAAGCAAGTAGTAGTCTGATGGTGCTATGTTGAAAAAGCTGATGTCCAGAGCGTTTAAAAGTTGATGGAAAACTGCTAAAAAGCGAATTTATAATAAAAATAACAGTTGTACAAGCAGCACAGCGATTATTTTTAGCAAAGCAAGATCAAAAATAAATAGACTAAACAAAATTAGAAAATAAGACAGTTTTGCATTTGATGAATTTTGAATAACATTTTGGTCAAGTGTGCGGCTAACTGTACAAGTTGGGCTGCGAGTGAAGAAAAGTTGCAGACACTGGCCGATGACGTGGAGTGAGTGACTCAGTGAGTGACTAGCCGATGACGTCGAGTGAGTGACTCTGTGTCTTTCGTGTTGTCAAAAGTAGGCTACTGCACATCGGCTAATTCTGTGTTTTTCAACCTTTTTTGAGACACGAAACACTTTATGCATTAAAATAATTGTGCGAAACACCAAACAAAATTTTAGCCTATAATGATGCAATAAAATAAATAACACAACAACAATGTAGGCTATTCACTTCCAGTTTTTCTACATGCGGTAGGCTAGTGTCAGGGGTCACCAATCTTTTTTGCATGCGGGCCACTTTGGCACTAAGGAAAGCTGTGGCGGGCCGCACTAATAAAATTTTAGGTAGGTTGACTCTTATGCTAGAAAAGAACGCATTTCGTACCCAGTATCCAGCGTTAGGCTACATGTTGATAATAGAATAGCGCAGCGACAAAATTAGTCGAACAACGCTATTGCCAGGCTAAGCTCCTTCCACAACACTTTTGACTTCTTTAACAATGCCTAATAAACGAGGCCACTTGTTTTGCGCACTTATAGCGAGGCGAGCGGTTTTTTCAGAATAATTCATCGCCAAGCAAGAATGGTGTTGTCACTTCGCTTCACAAAAGAAATCTTGCAATTAACAATTTCAGTGAACAAGGAAACGTTTGATAGGCCTACATCGCAATAGCCTACAAGCAATAGGCTACTAGTGCCCTGCAAACGTATCAGTGAAAAATAAGCTCCAATAAGAGGGAGAAAGAAACCATGCACCATGAAACAAACGCTTGTAGAAATCACCGAAAAAACGATTCTATCGATCGGTAACCACCGTCATTCTGGCAGAATAGTTTTTCCGCTTTCCGCCTAAAAAAGTCATCCGTGAATAAGTGCGAGGCATAAAATGCGACCTGACATAGCTTCGAAAAACCTTAAATAAAACAATAACTCGCAACACGTGCCACTTAAATTTTACATGCATCGGATTCAGTATTAAATTACCTTTCCAGGAATGTGCACCAATAGGTGGGCATTTGGAAGGAACTCCCAGCAGAACGCTTCAAAGATGGAGGATATATTTACGATAAACATTAAAATAATATGATTTTTGCATAATTGACACCTCTTCAAACATCTTGAAATAAAACTTTAATCCGCAACACGTGCCACTTAAATTTTGCATGCATCGGATTTAGTATTGAATTATCTTTCCAGGGATGTGCATCAATAGGTGGGCATTTGGAAGGAACTTCCAGCAGAACGCTCCAAAGATGGAGGATATATTTACGATGAACATTAAAATAATACGATTTTTGCATAATAGACACCACTTCAAACATCTTCAAATAGAACTATAATCCGCAACACGTGCTACTTAAATTTTGCATGCATCGGATTCAGTATTAAATTACCTTTCCAGGGATGTGCACCAATAGGTGGGCATTTGGAAGGAACTCCCAGCAGAACGCTTCAAAGATGGAGGATATATTTACGATAAACATTAAAACAATACGATGTTTGCATAATAGACACCTCTTCAAACATCTTCAAATAGAACTATAATCCGCAACACGTGCCACTTAAATTTTGCATGCATCGGATTCAGTATTAAATTACCTTTCCAGGGATGTGCACCAATAGGTGGGCATTTGGAAGGAACTCCCAGCAGAACGCTTCAAAGATGGAGGATATATTTACGATAAACATTAAAATAATATGATTTTTGCATAATAGACACCTCTTCAAACATCTTGAAATAAAACTTTAATCCGCAATACGTGCCACTTAAATTTTGCATGCATCGGATTTAGTATTGAATTACCTTTCTAGGGATGTGCATCAATAGGTGGGCATTTGGAAGGAACTCCCAGCAGAACGCTCCAAAGATGGAGGATATATTTACGATAAACATTAAAACAATACGATGTTTGCATAATAGACACCACTTCAAACATCTTCGAATAGAACTATAATCCGCAACACGTGCCACTTAAATTTTGCATGCATCGGATTCAGTATTAAATTACCTTTCCAGGGATGTGCACCAATAGGTGGGCATTCGGAAGGAACTCCCAGCAGAACGCTTCAAAGATGGAGGATATATTTACGATAAACATTAAAATAGAATGATTTTTGCATAATTGACACCTCTTCAAACATCTTGAAATAAAACTTTAATCCGCAACACGTGCCACTTAAATTTTGCATGCATCGGATTTAGTATTGAATTACCTTTCCAGGGATGTGCATCAATAGGTGGGCATTTGGAAGGAACTCCCAGCAGAACGCTTCAAAGATGGAGGATATATTTACGATAAACATTAAAATAATATGATTTTTGCATAATTGACATCTCTTCAAACATCTTGAAATAAAACTTTAATCCGCAACACGTGCCACTTAAATTTTGCATGCATCGGATTTAGTATTGAATTACCTTTCCAGGGATGTGCATCAATAGGTGGGCATTTAGAAGGAACTCCCAGCAGAACGCTCCAAAAATGGAGGATATATTTACGATAAACATTAAAATAATACGATTTTTGCATAATAGACACCACTTCAAACATCTTCGAATAGAACTTTAATCCGCAACACGTGCCACTTAAATTTTGCATGCATCGGATTCAGTATTAAATTACCTTTCCAGGGATGTGCACCAATAGGTGGGCATTTGGAAGGAACTCCCAGAAGAACGCTTCAAAGATGGAGGATATATTTACGATAAACATTAAAACAATACGATGTTTGCATAATAGACACCACTTCAAACATCTTCAAATAGAACTATAATCCGCAACACGTGCCACTTAAATTTTGCATGCATCGGATTCAGTATTAAATTACCTTTCCAGGGATGTGCACCAATAGGTGGGCATTTGGAAGGAACTCCCAGCAGAACGCTTCAAAGATGGAGGATATATTTACGATAAACATTAAAATAATATGATTTTTGCATAATAGACACCTCTTCAAACATCTTCGAATAGAACTATAATCCGCAACACGTGCCACTTAAATTTTGCATGCATCGGATTCAGTATTAAATTACCTTTCCAGGGATGTGCACCAATAGGTGGGCATTCGGAAGGAACTCCCAGCAGAACGCTTCAAAGATGGAGGATATATTTACGATAAACATTAAAATAGAATGATTTTTGCATAATTGACACCTCTTCAAACATCTTGAAATAAAACTTTAATCCGCAACACGTGCCACTTAAATTTTGCATGCATCGGATTTAGTATTGAATTACCTTTCCAGGGATGTGCATCAATAGGTGGGCATTTGGAAGGAACTCCCAGCAGAACGCTTCAAAGATGGAGGATATATTTACGATAAACATTAAAATAATATGATTTTTGCATAATAGACACCTCTTCAAACATCTTGAAATAAAACTTTAATCCGCAATACGTGCCACTTAAATTTTGCATGCATCGGATTTAGTATTGAATTACCTTTCTAGGGATGTGCATCAATAGGTGGGCATTTGGAAGGAACTCCCAGCAGAACGCTCCAAAGATGGAGGATATATTTACGATAAACATTAAAACAATACGATGTTTGCATAATAGACACCACTTCAAACATCTTCGAATAGAACTATAATCCGCAACACGTGCCACTTAAATTTTGCATGCATCGGATTCAGTATTAAATTACCTTTCCAGGGATGTGCACCAATAGGTGGGCATTCGGAAGGAACTCCCAGCAGAACGCTTCAAAGATGGAGGATATATTTACGATAAACATTAAAATAGAATGATTTTTGCATAATTGACACCTCTTCAAACATCTTGAAATAAAACTTTAATCCGCAACACGTGCCACTTAAATTTTGCATGCATCGGATTTAGTATTGAATTACCTTTCCAGGGATGTGCATCAATAGGTGGGCATTTGGAAGGAACTCCCAGCAGAACGCTTCAAAGATGGAGGATATATTTACGATAAACATTAAAATAATATGATTTTTGCATAATTGACATCTCTTCAAACATCTTGAAATAAAACTTTAATCCGCAACACGTGCCACTTAAATTTTGCATGCATCGGATTTAGTATTGAATTACCTTTCCAGGGATGTGCATCAATAGGTGGGCATTTAGAAGGAACTCCCAGCAGAACGCTCCAAAAATGGAGGATATATTTACGATAAACATTAAAATAATACGATTTTTGCATAATAGACACCACTTCAAACATCTTCGAATAGAACTTTAATCCGCAACACGTGCCACTTAAATTTTGCATGCATCGGATTCAGTATTAAATTACCTTTCCAGGGATGTGCACCAATAGGTGGGCATTTGGAAGGAACTCCCAGAAGAACGCTTCAAAGATGGAGGATATATTTACGATAAACATTAAAACAATACGATGTTTGCATAATAGACACCACTTCAAACATCTTCAAATAGAACTATAATCCGCAACACGTGCCACTTAAATTTTGCATGCATCGGATTCAGTATTAAATTACCTTTCCAGGGATGTGCACCAATAAGTGGGCATTTGGAAGGAACTCCCAGCAGAACGCTCCAAAAATGGAAGATATATTTACGATAAACATTAAAATAATACGATGTTTGCATAATTGACACCACTTCAAACATCTTCGAATAGAACTATAATCCGCAACACGTGCCACTTAAATTTTGCATGCATCGGATTCAGTATTAAATTACCTTTCCAGGGATGTGCACCAATAGGTGGGCATTTGGAAGGAACTCCCAGCAGAACGCTTCAAAGATGGAGGATATATTTACGATAAACATTAAAATAATATGATTTTTGCATAATTGACACCTCTTTAAACATCTTGAAATAAAACTATAATCCGCAACACGTGCCACTTAAATTTTGCATGCATCGGATTTAGTATTAAATTACCTTTCCAGGGATGTGCATCAATAGGTGGGCATTTAAAAGGAACTCCCAGCAGAACGCTCCAAAGATGGAGGATATATTTACGATAAACATTAAACTAATACGATTTTTGCATAATAGACACCACTTCAAACATCTTCGAATAGAACTATAATCCGCAACACGTGCCACTTAAACTTTGCATGCATCGGATTCAGTATTAAATTACCTTTCCAGGGATGTGCACCAATAGGTGTGCATTTGGAAGGAACTCCCAGCAGAACGCTTCAAAGATGGAGGATATATTTACGATAAACATTAAAATAATATGATTTTTGCATAATTGACACCTCTTCAAACATCTTGAAATAAAACTTTAATCCGCAACACGTGCCACTTAAATTTTGCATGCATCGGATTTAGTATTGAATTATCTTTCCAGGGATGTGCATCAATAGGTGGGCATTTGGAAGGAACTCCCAGCAGAACGCTCCAAAGATGGAGGATATATTTACGATAAACATTAAAATAATACGATTTTTGCATAATTGACACCTCTTCAAACATCTTCGAATAGAACTATAATCCGCAACACGTGCCACTTAAACTTTGCATGCATCGGATTCAGTATTAAATTACCTTTCCAGGGATGTGCACCAATAGGTGGGCATTTAGAAGGAACTCCCAGCAGAACGCTTCAAAAATGGAGGATATATTTACGATAAACATTAAAATAATACGATTTTTGCATAGTAGACACCACTTCAAACATCTTCGAATAGAACTATAATCCGCAACACGTGCCACTTAAATTTTGCATGCATCGGATTCAGTATTAAATTACCTTTCCAGGGATGTGCACCAATAGGTAGGCATTTGGAAGGAACTCCCAGCAGAACGCTTCAAAGATGGAGGATATATTTACGATAAACATTAAATTAATGTGATTTTTGCATAATTGACACCACTTCAAACATCTTGAAATAAAACTTAAATCCGCAACACGTGCCACTTAAATTTTGCATGCATCGGATTCAGTATTAAATTACCTTTCCAGGGATGTGCATCAATAGGTGGGCATTTGGAAGGAACTCCCAGTAGAACGGTTCAAAAATGCTGGAGGAAATTTTTGCGATATTCAAGAGAATAATACGATTTTTGCATAATTGACACTTTTCTAAACATCTTCGAATAGAACTATTATCGGTGTGATATACAAGGTTTTCCCACCGCGCCATTGAGGCAACCTCATGCGGTCGCTAGGTTTTTTGTTGAGGCAGGACCTATCGCCAGTAGCCATATTCTACCTGCCTGGTGTGTATCTGACTGAACAATGATGACAACCATGCATAGATACGTGACAATTAATTGTGTCAGGATTTACATTAAACTTGATATTGGCGAGGTTGTATGCAAGTGCACTTTCTACTAATGATTCCACATCGCTCTCATTTGCAGTTTTTACAATTTAGGCCAGGGTTGTTGCCGGGGAAATATTCCATTCACTAGGTGCCGCTGAATGGAGAGCAGTCCTAAAAAGGCATTTCTCAAGCGCACACCCCGAGAGTTCAACTTGCGCCGAATGATCTTGAGCCAGGCGCGTAACCACTGAGCTAACGGGGCGGACAAGCATATTGACCCCATAACCATGAAATTTTGGTTTTACACTTTTTTTATTAATTGGTACAACTAAAAAAAAGTAACTTTAGTGACAAAAAAAATCGCTTTTGTAATGAGTGATAGGCGAGCATTTATTGATTTTTCTGCTAGCGAATTCAACGACTGCTTTCGCAATTTCGCTGTAATTGACAAAGACTTAGCTGATTGCTATTTACTTCTTTCTGTGTGAACCTGATGAGGTTCAAGTTCATTGAGCTTCGCTAGACACTTCAACATAGACCATTAGGCTACTCTGTGCAATGGAGAAAAAACATCAAGAAACGCTTAGAAAACATTGTAAAGCTGAGTAGACCAGACATTTCTCCATCATTGTATGGAAAAATTGTTCCTACTTTAGCATATGTGGAGCGATGATTTTCCTTTTTGAAATCAATGCTATATCCAAACATAAATTTTGCAGACGCAAACATTGTATATGCATAGGTCCAATAAATGAAATTGTACTTAGATGCATCAGAGTTAGACATTTGAATTCTTCTTGAGATTTTGAAGTGATATAACGTAAAAGTTTGGGTTCGTTGTTCGAATATGTTATTCGAATTCGAATATGTTATTCTTAATTATGAAAATTAGCATAAACTTGATGTTTAAAAATTAAAGTCATATATTGTCATATACAGGGTGACCCAAAAAGATTCGTACCCATGAAAATTTCAATTGTGACTTTGATTGAAAAGCTATTTATTTCAAATTACAACCACACATTATTCAGTTTATGAAAGACCATTGACCAGAGTTTTAGCTTTTTCTGTCAATTTTTAGTCAATTTATGGCTTTTCCAAGATGTGTTCCAAATGTGAAAAAATCGAATAAAACATGGGTACGAATCTTTTTGGGTCACCCTGTATCTCAAAAAATAAAGTCATATCTTTTGATTTTTTATATCATAAAAAAGCCCTTTATTAAAGCCCTTGATTAATGATGTAACAAAAGCAAACGTGCTTCCAAATTCTTATCAGCAACAATGATTCTAGCTAATTAATTATGTGAAAACAGATAAAAATGAATATGAGAAATAGCTCGCGGCACCCCAGAGTATAGGCTGTTGTAAATGGCACCCAGGTTGAGAACCACTAAATTAGACAATGGAGAATTAGTTGGAGCGAAGTTTTTCGGTAGATCTGTAGGCTATCCTATTCATAACAGCGGGTTAAGTTTGGTGCAAAAATAGTAATTCTTGAAATAAGTTGGTTAATCAACACAATTGCTATATTGGTGAATAATAACATATTTCGAGAATTACTATTTTTGCACCAAACTTAACCCGCTGTTGTTACATGGAACCCTTATTGTTTAAAAGTTGAGTACATAGGCTAGGCCTACCTCTTAAAAGTTTCAATTTGCATAGCCTAAACCAAAGTATAGGCTACTAAAACGTGTAAATGTTGATAAACAAGTTAGCCGATCTAAAATGCAGAACTAAGTCTGTGACTCGATAAAGACACAAATAATAATGATAACTATAGACATGTTGGCGTAGCATGGTGACTATAGAAATTGAGAGCACAAGACAATGCTTTCAGATTAGTTTACTGAATTATCATTGACATCAGTTAAATGCAAAAATAGTAAATGTTTTTAACTCATGTGTCACAAATAGTCTCCTCACCACTCTTGTTTGAAATTTCTATAAATGTGTATGTGTCTATTCACGTTTTGTATCGTTTACGCTTTTAGTTTGTACGTAAAAATACATGTATCCGCAATCTTGTATTGTTTTTACCATGTCACTGTATGAAATCGATCGAACTAATTTGTCATCAAATTTCCAAACCGCATTGTATTTTTCGATGCAATAGCAGATATAATGGCCATTCTCCTTTTCCTCACCTAAATGTGCAATGACACTTACGAGTTTATAGTTATATTGAAGCCCGTGTGCATCTTCAAGAGTTAAATTTTTGTCTGCTTTGACTTGTCTTTTGGATTTGCGCAGGCCAGTATTTCTAGCTAAACACAATACTAGAGCTTTGGGTAAACGTAAAAATTTTGTATTTGTGGTATGAATCACCATTTTGCAATTATTACAAAGTGAGAGTTCTTTACTATTGAGAAACGTTTTAATATAAAGCGATAAAAAATTATTCTCCTGAATAGAATCATACATTGGTAACATCAGTAAGACTTCTTCGCTTCTTTTCTCATCAAGCCTACTTTTTCTGCCACAAGAATTGCACTGATGAAATGTGACGTATTTCGATATCGATGTCACGTCACAGTGCTTCAATAGCAATGGTAATGATGACTCGGCAAAAAACTCTGCTGGATCATGTTGACGCCCCAATGGAAATTTATTTTTAATATCATTCAAAGCATTTTTAATTTGTTTTTCCTCTACAGTCGCATTACCAACAAGATTACGTAATAACAGAAACATATTTTTGTCCAGTGTTTCAATATGTTCGTCGTTTTCATAATGCAACATTGAAACATCACATGCTGCTATTACACATTTAAGTGCTTGCAATACAGCATTAAACCAGCAAGAGTTTCCTACGTTCATCAAGCCCAGTGGTAAATTGGCATTACATTTGAATGCATTTATTAAATCAGAATGAACATTTATAGCATTTGAAACAATATAATAAATCATCCAATGTCGATAAGATGTGAAAAAATTAAGATCCATTTTTGAATGTTGAGATTTCAGATCCATGTCGCTGCAAAGAATATCAGCAGTTATGCAAACTGCCACCCCACAAGTATTACTGTCCGGTTGCATCACGATATGTTTAGAACTTACACTGTAATTCCCTGTGTATAACTGATTAGTTACCAAGAAATCTACTAGGAAATCTGCACCATCATGTAGAAACTTTGAAAAGGCTGTACTCATTTCTTTATTCGAAGAATCGTAACAATGTATGAATTTATTTTGGGTGGAAAAGTGTAACAAACGAAAGTGGCCATTGCACAAGAAAGGAAGGAGAACGACCGGTAGCAATTTTTCCTCAGTTTTTGTCATCGCTGTTTTGAAAAATTTCACGGACTTTATTGGGGATTTTTGCAAAATCTTCCCTGTGGAGTCGCAATCTAAAACCCCTATGGCGTTTCGGTTTCTTGGTTCACTGGCTTTTAGTAAAAAGTAGGCGTCTACGAGACGTTTGCTTAACCAACCAACTGCAGAAGAATTTTGGTAATGCTTGGCAAGTTCGTTCGTAATTTTACTGCAAGGATTGTTACATGCTGTGAGTAAATCTAGCCAAGATACTTCGTGGTTTTTATCGATTACAACGGCGGTATCCGACAAACAGTTACGATTTATTGCCAAACCGTTCCATACCCAAATTGAAAATTCAGCCATGTATTCAAAATCTTTGGCTGTTGCTGTCCAAAAGTCACGAATCTTTGCATAATTGCATTTCGAGTGGGCAAAAGCAGTCGCATTGCACATAGAAATTGTGGGTGCGGACTCGCTAACAGCATTGACATATCGAATATGTTTTTTAGATTCATTTGTAGTATAAAATCCATCTGAACGTCGTTTTTTTGGCTTTCTAAATTTTGAAACTACCAAGTTAGTGCGATGTTTCGAATGTTTACTTGAAGCTTGATCAGCATACGTTTTGGCCGAAATGTAACTTTTTTCGTAACCCTGGTGAATATAATGAGCAGAAAATATTTTTTCACTCATTCTCATTTGGTTTTCGTACTCTTCTACAAAATGATCGATACCTACAACACGTTTTCCTTTTAAATAAATTTGTTTCAAATCCCAAAAATGCTGCTCGATGATACCTTGTGTTAAATTATCCCGAGAAATATTTTTAAGTTTGGATGAGATGACTTGCTTAAACCAAAAAGAATACTGGGAGTAAGCCTGGTAATTTGGCTGTTCATGTGACGAATGCCGGGACAAATTTCCAAGAATTAGCTGCGAAGTGGTACATATTCTACTCAGAATAATTACAATAAGTTTTAAACAAAAGTTCTTATCCATGTAAACATTTTCGTGCTGCAACTTTGAATGAGAAGGATCATTGAGGTGATCCAAAAAGTCAGAAGAATTTAGAAACGCCATAAGTTGGTTGTGGTAGCGTAAGTAAAATGGAGAATTTAATTCTTGTTTTTGGTCGTCACGCATACTGGTATGAAAATAGTCGTTGAGTTCGTCTTTTTCGTTTTCTTCTATTTCGTTTGTTACGTTTGACAAAAGTTCTGAAAATTTAAAGCCCTGATGCAGTCTGTTAAAATGATAGTCAACTTTGGAAGACGTACTCTCGCAGTTGGTTACCCAAATAATACTTTCCATTATTTCATCTAGTTCAGACAGGGTTGTACATGCAAATAACAAAGAAATCCAATGCATAACTGTTAATGTGTGTTTCTTAGGTTTGTAATATTTTTTAACCATAATTTTAGCTGCACGCATGGCGTGACTCAAACAATTATGAACGAAAGTTTTTTCCAAGTCGTATTTTGTCGCCTCTCCTGAAACTACACGCCAGCATCTGTTGTAATAACCTAACCTTGTTTTATTACACATCGCACTTAGTACAGCATTCCACATAGCCATTGATCCGTCAATCATCATTAACGCTGGTTTTTTTACCTTTCCACAAATTTGCACAGTGTCCATTAGAAATTTACCTAAAAAACTCCGTATGCTTTCAGAATCATGATTCGTTGCAATGTTTGTTGCCACTGGGAGCGCTGGACCTCCTACGTAGGGGCTTCTGACTAAAAGCGAATAAATTTGAAAATCTTTTTCACCTTCCTGCCTTTTAACTATGCTTCCTGTCGCATCAAAATATATTATATCTACAGGGCATAAATCTCGATAAAGTTTCACTTGTGCATTAGAATACAATATAACGCCAGGGGGGTATGTAGTTATGCGTCTTATAAAGATTCGCTTTTTTTTTTCAAACTCATACTTCAAGCGATTGATGTTATACATCCAATTTTTGGAATATCTATTGCAAAGCTTACCTTCACTTTTTATATTTCTCAAAACAGACGAGGCAGGAGCAAAATTGTATGCACCGTGATATAGTTCATTTTCAGTTAAGTCATCCACCAACTTTCGGCCAACTTCGCTAGGATGTTTACATTGTAATTTCTCCATGAGTAATTTACGCTGCTTCCCCGCAACCGGCCTACGTTTTACGCAATGCATTTCATGATTACGTTTCCCCATCACATTTACGACAACTTCAACTTTATCAACATATGAAAAAATACGTACATCCCCTTTTACTGAGCATCCACAACAACCCGAGTGCTTGCAATACACGTTGGTATGACCATTGTAAAATTTTAAATCACCATTACTTAAGGATTCAACCGCTGCTGGTTCTACCAAATAATTATTTCTAAAACAAAAAACGCAACTGTCATAAATTTTTCTAAGTTGTTTGCATATAACATCGCGATACAGACTGGAGGAAAATCGATGCTTGGTGCGATTGAGGGTCATCTCTTTCCATTCATCCAACGTAAGGAAAAACGACTTATTAGTCACATCAACCCATTCACAACGTCGTTCACGCTTTTGTGATATTGGTTCGGCAAAGTTTCCTAACTCATTCAATGTTTCATCGGAAATTGAAGGTATCTGGTTGTCATAGCGTCTATGAACACCATCTGTTTCGTCATTTTTAGTTTCTGCGTCATCATTGTCAGTTTTTGCGTCATCAGTGTCGGTTTTTGCGTCAATAATGTTGTTTTTTGTCACTTCAGTTGCATTCTTTCCATTATCAATGTCAGTTTTTGCGTCATGTATGTCAGTTTTTGTGTCATCAGTGTCGGTTTTTGGGTCATCAATGTCGTTTTTTGCTCCCTCAATTTCGTTTTTTGCGTCATCATTGTCAGTTTTTGCGTCATCAGTGTCGGTTTTTGCGTCAATAATGTTGTTTTTTGTCACTTCAGTTGCATTCTTTGCATTATCAATGTCAGTTTTTGCACCAAGAATTTTGTTTTTTTTATCATCAATTTGGATTTTTGGTTCAGAAACTTTTTTTTTTTGGTCATAAACTTCGGCTTTTGGCTGATAAGTTTTGTTTGTTTTCGCCTTATTCATATCAATTTTTGTTTCGAAAAAAGTTATTTCAGCTTTTCCGTTGTGAGTTGCAGCTTTTCCCAAACTTTCATTACAGCGAGATATGTTTATATCTAGGCCTATCATATTATCAGACAATGATAAATCATCAAGATGAGTTAAAGAAAGATATTTTGCATCATTATTAATGAAACTTGATTTCTGCTGAAATGGTGATGATGAAATGTTTAAAGCCTCAATGGACTTAGTGTTTACTTGAAGAGTTTTGTGACAAAATACCGAATTTGACGAATGCATCACTACGTTTACACCCTCACATACAAGGCGACTACCAACGCGGTCCCATTGTTTTTCTGTGAGCGCTAATGCCAGATTGTTTGGGGGGAATATGCAGCGAGTTGCGGCAAATTTAAGTGGCACGTGTTGCGGATTAAAGTTTTATTTCAAGATGTTTGAAGTGGTGTCAATTATGCAAAAATCATATTATTTTAATGTTTATCGTAAATATATCCTCCATCTTTGAAGCGTTCTGCTGGGAGTTCCTTCCAAATACCCACCTATTGGTGCACATCCCTGGAAAGGTAATTTAATACTAAATCCGCAAAATTTAAGCAAATGCATGCAAAATTTAAGTGGCACGTGTTGCGGATTTAGGTTTTATTTCGAGATGTTTGAAGTGGTGTCTATTATGCAAAAATCATATTATTTTAATGTTTATCGTAAATATATCCTCCATCTTTGAAGCGTTCTGCTGGGAGTTCCTTCCAAATGCCCACCTATTGGTGCACATCCCTGGAAAGGTAATTTAATACTGATTCCGATGCATGCAAAATTTAAGTGGCACGTGTTGCGGATTATAGTTCTATTCGAAGATGTTTGAAGTGGTGTCTATTATGCAAAAATCGTATTATTTTAATGTTTATCGTAAATTTATCCTCCATCTTTGGAGCGTTCTGCTGGGAGTTCCTTCCAAATGCCCACCTATTGATGCACATCCCTGGAAAGGTAATTTAATACTGATTCCGATGTATGCAAAATTTAAGTGGCACATGTTGCGGATTATTGTTCTATTTGAAGATGTTTGAAGTGGTGTCAATTATGCAAAAATCATATTATTTTAATGTTTATTGTAAGTATATCCTCCATCTTTGGAGCGTTCTGCTGGGAGTTCCTTCCAAATGCCCACCTATTGATGCACATTCTTGGAAAGGTAATTTAATACTGAATCCGATGCATGCAAAATTTAAGTGGCACGTGTTGCGGATTAAAGTTTTATTTCAAGATGTTTGAAGTGGTGTCAATTATGCAAAAATCATATTATTTTAATGTTTATCGTAAATATATCCTCCATCTTTGAAGCGTTCTGCTGGGAGTTCCTTCCAAATGCCCACCTATTGGTGCACATCCCTGGAAAGGTAATTTAATACTGAATCCGATGCACGCAAAATTTAATTGGCACGTGTTGCGGATTATAGTTCTATTTCAAGATGTTTGAAGTGGTGTCAATTATGCAAAAATCATATTATTTTAATGTTTATCGTAAATATATCCTCCATCTTTGGAGCGTTCTGCTGGGAGTTCCTTCCAAATGCCCACCTATTGATGCACATCCCTGGAAAGGTAATTTAATACTAAATCCGATGCACGCAAAATTTAAGTGGCACGTGTTGCGGATTAAAGTTCTATTCGAAGATGTTTGAAGTGGTGTCTATTATGCAAAAATCGTATTATTTTAATGTTTATCGTAAATATATCCTCCATCTTTGGAGCGTTCTGCTGGGAGTTCCTTCCATATGCCCACCTATTGATGCACATCCCTGGAAAGGTAATTTAATACTGAATCCGATGCATGCAAAATTTAAGTGGCACGTGTTGCGGATTATAGTTCTATTCGAAGATGTTTGAAGTGGTGTCTATTATGCAAAAATCGTATTATTTTAGTGTTCATCGTAAATATATCCTCCATCTTTGGAGCGTTCTGCTGGGAGTTCCTTTCAAATGCCCACCTATTGATGCACATCCCTGGAAAGGTAATTTAATACTTAATCCGATGCATGCAAAATTTAAGTGGCACGTGTTGCGGATTAAAGTTTTATTTCAAGATGTTTGAAGAGGTGTCAATTATGCAAAAATCATATTATTTTAATGTTTATCGTAAATATTGCCACCATCTTTGAAGCGTTCTGCTGGGAGTTCCTTCCAAATGCCCACCTATTGGTGCACATCCCTGGAAAGGTAATTTAATACTGAATCCGATGCATGCAAAATTTAAGTGGCACGTGTTGTGGATTATAGTTCTATTTGAAGATATTTGAAGTGGTGTCTATTATGCAAGCATCGTATTATTTTAATGTTTATCGTAAATATATCCTCCATGTTTGGAGCGTTCTGCTGGGAGTTAAAGGTAATTCAATACTAAATCCGATGCATGCAAAATTTAAGTGGCACGTGTTGCGGATTAAAGTTTTATTTATTTCAAGATGTTTGAAGAGGTGTCAATTATGCAAAAATCATATTATTTTAATGTTTATCGTAAATATATCCTCCATCTTTGAAGCGTTCTGCTGGGAGTTCCTTCCAAATGCCCACCTATTGGTGCACATCCCTGGAATGGTAATTTAATACTGAATCCGATGCATGCAAAATTTAAGTGGCACGTGTTGCGGATTAAAGTTTTATTTCAAGATGTTTGAAGAGGTGTCAATTATGCAAAAATCATATTATTTTAATGTTTATCGTAAATATATCCTCCATCTTTGAAGCGTTCTGCTGGGAGTTCCTTCCAAATGCCCACCTATTGGTGCACATCCCTGGAATGGTAATTTAATACTGAATCCGATGCATGCAAAATTTAAGTGGCACGTGTTGCGGATTATAGTTCTATTTGAAGATGTTTGAAGAGGTGTCAATTATGCAAAAATCGTATTATTTTAATGTTTATTGTAAATATATCTTCCATCTTTGGAGCGTTCTGCTGGGAGTTCCTTCCAAATGCCCACCTATTGGTGCACATCCCTGGAAAGGTAATTTAATACTGAATCCGATGCATGCAAAATTTAAGTGGCACGTGTTGCGGATTAAAGTTTTATTTCAAGATGTTTGAAGAGATGTCAATTATGCAAAAATCATATTATTTTAATGTTTATCGTAAATATATCCTCCATCTTTGAAGCGTTCTGCTGGGAGTTCCTTCCAAATGCCCACCTATTGGTGCACATCCCTGGAAAGGTAATTTAATACTGAATCCGATGCACGCAAAATTTAAGTGGCACGTGTTGCGGATTAAAGTTTTATTACAAGATGTTTGAAGTGGTGTCAATTATGCAAAAATCATATTATTTTAATGTTTATCGTAAATATATCCTCCATCTTTGAAGCGTTCTGCTGGGAGTTCCTTCCAAATGCCCACCTATTGGTGCACATCCCTGGAAAGGTAATTTAATACTGAATCCGATGCATGCAAAATTTAAGTGGCACGTGTTGTGGATTATAGTTCTATTTGAAGATATTTGAAGTGGTGTCTATTATGCAAACATCGTATTATTTTAATGTTTATCGTAAATATATCCTCCATCTTTGGAGCGTTCTGCTGGGAGTTCCTTCCAAATGCCCACCTATTGATGCACATCCCTGGAAAGGTAATTCAATACTAAATCCGATGCATGCAAAATTTAAGTGGCACGTGTTGCGGATTAAAGTTTTATTTCAAGATGTTTGAAGAGGTGTCAATTATGCAAAAATCATATTATTTTAATGTTTATCGTAAATATATCCTCCATATTTGAAGCGTTCTGCTGGGAGTTCCTTCCAAATGCCCACCTATTGGTGCACATCCCTGGAAAGGTAATTTAATACTAAATCCGCAAAATTTAAGCAAATGCATGCAAAATTTAAGTGGCACGTGTTGCGGATTATAGTTCTATTTGAAGATGTTTGAAGAGGTGTCAATTATGCAAAAATCATATTATTTTAATGTTTA
The DNA here is from genome assembly GCF_918807975.1 of Aplidium turbinatum. Lineage (NCBI taxonomy): Eukaryota > Metazoa > Chordata > Ascidiacea > Aplousobranchia > Polyclinidae > Aplidium > Aplidium turbinatum. The sequence goes on along the minus strand of NC_137476.1, from coordinate 20,737,126 downwards.
TCGTAAATATATCCTCCATCTTTGAAGCGTTCTGCTGGGAGTTCCTTCCAAATGCCCACCTATTGGTGCACATCCCTGGAAAGGTAATTTAATACTGAATCCGATGCACGCAAAATTTAAGTGGCACGTGTTGCGGATTAAAGTTTTATTACAAGATGTTTGAAGTGGTGTCAATTATGCAAAAATCATATTATTTTAATGTTTATCGTAAATATATCCTCCATCTTTGAAGCGTTCTGCTGGGAGTTCCTTCCAAATGCCCACCTATTGGTGCACATCCCTGGAAAGGTAATTTAATACTGAATCCGATGCATGCAAAATTTAAGTGGCACGTGTTGTGGATTATAGTTCTATTTGAAGATATTTGAAGTGGTGTCTATTATGCAAACATCGTATTATTTTAATGTTTATCGTAAATATATCCTCCATCTTTGGAGCGTTCTGCTGGGAGTTCCTTCCAAATGCCCACCTATTGATGCACATCCCTGGAAAGGTAATTCAATACTAAATCCGATGCATGCAAAATTTAAGTGGCACGTGTTGCGGATTAAAGTTTTATTTCAAGATGTTTGAAGAGGTGTCAATTATGCAAAAATCATATTATTTTAATGTTTATCGTAAATATATCCTCCATATTTGAAGCGTTCTGCTGGGAGTTCCTTCCAAATGCCCACCTATTGGTGCACATCCCTGGAAAGGTAATTTAATACTAAATCCGCAAAATTTAAGCAAATGCATGCAAAATTTAAGTGGCACGTGTTGCGGATTATAGTTCTATTTGAAGATGTTTGAAGAGGTGTCAATTATGCAAAAATCGTATTATTTTAATGTTTATTGTAAATATATCTTCCATCTTTGGAGCGTTCTGCTGGGAGTTCCTTCCAAATGCCCACCTATTGGTGCACATCCCTGGAAAGGTAATTTAATACTGAATCCGATGCATGCAAAATTTAAGTGGCACGTGTTGCGGATTAAAGTTTTATTTCAAGATGTTTGAAGAGATGTCAATTATGCAAAAATCATATTATTTTAATGTTTATCGTAAATATATCCTCCATCTTTGAAGCGTTCTGCTGGGAGTTCCTTCCAAATGCCCACCTATTGGTGCACATCCCTGGAAAGGTAATTTAATACTGAATCCGATGCACGCAAAATTTAAGTGGCACGTGTTGCGGATTAAAGTTTTATTACAAGATGTTTGAAGTGGTGTCAATTATGCAAAAATCATATTATTTTAATGTTTATCGTAAATATATCCTCCATCTTTGAAGCGTTCTGCTGGGAGTTCCTTCCAAATGCCCACCTATTGGTGCACATCCCTGGAAAGGTAATTTAATACTGAATCCGATGCATGCAAAATTTAAGTGGCACGTGTTGTGGATTATAGTTCTATTTGAAGATATTTGAAGTGGTGTCTATTATGCAAACATCGTATTATTTTAATGTTTATCGTAAATATATCCTCCATCTTTGGAGCGTTCTGCTGGGAGTTCCTTCCAAATGCCCACCTATTGATGCACATCCCTGGAAAGGTAATTCAATACTAAATCCGATGCATGCAAAATTTAAGTGGCACGTGTTGCGGATTAAAGTTTTATTTCAAGATGTTTGAAGAGGTGTCAATTATGCAAAAATCATATTATTTTAATGTTTATCGTAAATATATCCTCCATATTTGAAGCGTTCTGCTGGGAGTTCCTTCCAAATGCCCACCTATTGGTGCACATCCCTGGAAAGGTAATTTAATACTAAATCCGCAAAATTTAAGCAAATGCATGCAAAATTTAAGTGGCACGTGTTGCGGATTTAGGTTTTATTTCGAGATGTTTGAAGTGGTGTCTATTATGCAAAAATCATATTATTTTAATGTTTATCGTAAATATATCCTCCATCTTTGAAGCGTTCTGCTGGGAGTTCCTTCCAAATGCCCACCTATTGGTGCACATCCCTGGAAAGGTAATTTAATACTGATTCCGATGCATGCAAAATTTAAGTGGCACGTGTTGCGGATTATAGTTCTATTCGAAGATGTTTGAAGTGGTGTCTATTATGCAAAAATCGTATTATTTTAATGTTTATCGTAAATTTATCCTCCATCTTTGGAGCGTTCTGCTGGGAGTTCCTTCCAAATGCCCACCTATTGATGCACATCCCTGGAAAGGTAATTTAATACTGATTCCGATGTATGCAAAATTTAAGTGGCACGTGTTGCGGATTATTGTTCTATTTGAAGATGTTTGAAGTGGTGTCAATTATGCAAAAATCATATTATTTTAATGTTTATTGTAAGTATATCCTCCATCTTTGGAGCGTTCTGCTGGGAGTTCCTTCCAAATGCCCACCTATTGATGCACATTCTTGGAAAGGTAATGTAATACTGAATCCGATGCATGCAAAATTTAAGTGGCACGTGTTGCGGATTAAAGTTTTATTTCAAGATGTTTGAAGTGGTGTCAATTATGCAAAAATCATATTATTTTAATGTTTATCGTAAATATATCCTCCATCTTTGAAGCGTTCTGCTGGGAGTTCCTTCCAAATGCCCACCTATTGGTGCACATCCCTGGAAAGGTAATTTAATACTGAATCCGATGCACGCAAAATTTAATTGGCACGTGTTGCGGATTATAGTTCTATTTCAAGATGTTTGAAGTGGTGTCAATTATGCAAAAATCATATTATTTTAATGTTTATCGTAAATATATCCTCCATCTTTGGAGCGTTCTGCTGGGAGTTCCTTCCAAATGCCCACCTATTGATGCACATCCCTGGAAAGGTAATTTAATACTAAATCCGATGCACGCAAAATTTAAGTGGCACGTGTTGCGGATTATAGTTCTATTCGAAGATGTTTGAAGTGGTGTCTATTATGCAAAAATCGTATTATTTTAATGTTTATCGTAAATATATCCTCCATCTTTGGAGCGTTCTGCTGGGAGTTCCTTCCATATGCCCACCTATTGATGCACATCCCTGGAAAGGTAATTTAATACTGAATCCGATGCATGCAAAATTTAAGTGGCACGTGTTGCGGATTATAGTTCTATTCGAAGATGTTTGAAGTGGTGTCTATTATGCAAAAATCGTATTATTTTAGTGTTCATCGTAAATATATCCTCCATCTTTGGAGCGTTCTGCTGGGAGTTCCTTTCAAATGCCCACCTATTGATGCACATCCCTGGAAAGGTAATTTAATACTTAATCCGATGCATGCAAAATTTAAGTGGCACGTGTTGCGGATTAAAGTTTTATTTCAAGATGTTTGAAGAGGTGTCAATTATGCAAAAATCATATTATTTTAATGTTTATCGTAAATATTGCCACCATCTTTGAAGCGTTCTGCTGGGAGTTCCTTCCAAATGCCCACCTATTGGTGCACATCCCTGGAAAGGTAATTTAATACTGAATCCGATGCATGCAAAATTTAAGTGGCACGTGTTGTGGATTATAGTTCTATTCGAAGATATTTGAAGTGGTGTCTATTATGCAAACATCGTATTATTTTAATGTTTATCGTAAATATATCCTCCATCTTTGGAGCGTTCTGCTGGGAGTTAAAGGTAATTCAATACTAAATCCGATGCATGCAAAATTTAAGTGGCACGTGTTGCGGATTAAAGTTTTATTTATTTCAAGATGTTTGAAGAGGTGTCAATTATGCAAAAATCATATTATTTTAATGTTTATCGTAAATATATCCTCCATCTTTGAAGCGTTCTGCTGGGAGTTCCTTCCAAATGCCCACCTATTGGTGCACATCCCTGGAATGGTAATTTAATACTGAATCCGATGCATGCAAAATTTAAGTGGCACGTGTTGCGGATTATAGTTCTATTTGAAGATGTTTGAAGAGGTGTCAATTATGCAAAAATCGTATTATTTTAATGTTTATTGTAAATATATCTTCCATCTTTGGAGCGTTCTGCTGGGAGTTCCTTCCAAATGCCCACCTATTGGTGCACATCCCTGGAAAGGTAATTCAATACTAAATCCGATGCATGCAAAATTTAAGTGGCACGTGTTGCGGATTAAAGTTTTATTTCAAGATGTTTGAAGAGGTGTCAATTATGCAAAAATCATATTATTTTAATGTTTATCGTAAATATATCCTCCATATTTGAAGCGTTCTGCTGGGAGTTCCTTCCAAATGCCCACCTATTGGTGCACATCCCTGGAAAGGTAATTTAATACTGAATCCGATGCATGCAAAATTTAAGTGGCACGTGTTGCGGATTATAGTTCTATTCGAAGATGTTTGAAGTGGTGTCTATTATGCAAAAATCGTATTATTTTAATGTTTATCGTAAATATATCCTCCATCTTTGGAGCGTTCTGCTGGGAGTTCCTTCCAAATGCCCACTTATTGATGCACATCCCTGGAAAGGTAATTTAATACTGAATCTGATGCATGCAAAATTTAAGTGGCACGTGTTGCAGATTAAAGTTTTATTTCAAGATGTTTGAAGAGATGTCAATTATGCAAAAATCATATTATTTTAATGTTTATCGTAAATATATCCTCCATCTTTGAAGCGTTCTGCTGGGAGTTCCTTCGGGATGCCCACCTATTGGTGCACATCCCTGGAAAGGTAATTTAATACTAAATCCGATGCACGCAAAATTTAAGTGGCACGTGTTGCGGATTATAGTTCTATTCGAAGATGTTTGAAGTGGTGTCAATTATGCAAAAATCGTATTATTTTAATGTTTATCGTAAAAATATCCTCCATTTTTGGAGCGTTCTGCTGGGAGTTCCTTCCAAATGCCCACTTATTGATGCACATCCCTGGAATGGTAATTTAATACTAAATCTGATGCATGCAAAATTTAAGTGGCACGTGTTGCGGATTAAAGTTTTATTTCAAGATGTTTGAAGAGGTGTCAATTATGCAAAAATCATATTATTTTAATGTTTATCGTAAATATATCCTCCATCTTTGAAGCGTTCTGCTGGGAGTTCCTTCCAAATGCCCACCTATTGGTGCACATCCCTGGAATGGTAATTTAATACTGAATCCGATGCATGCAAAATTTAAGTGGCACGTGTTGCGGATTAAAGTTTTATTTCAAGATGTTTGAAGAGGTGTCAATTATGCAAAAATCATATTATTTTAATGTTTATCGTAAATATATCTTCCATCTTTGAAGCGTTCTGCTGGGAGTTCCTTCCAAATGCCCACCTATTGGTGCACATCCCTGGAATGGTAATTTAATACTGAATCCGATGCATGCAAAATTTAAGTGGCACGTGTTGAGGATTATAGTTCTATTTGAAGATGTTTGAAGTGGTGTCTATTATGCAAACATCGTATTGTTTTAATGTTTATCGTAAATATATCCTCCATCTTTGAAGCGTTCTGCTGGGAGTTCCTTCCAAATGCCCACCTATTGGTGCACATCCCTGGAAAGGTAATTTAATACTGATTCCGATGCATGCAAAATTTAAGTGGCACGTGTTGCGGATTATAGTTCTATTTGAAGATGTTTGAAGAGGTGTCAATTATGCAAAAATCGTATTATTTTAATGTTTATTGTAAATATATCCTCCATCTTTGGAGCGTTCTGCTGGGAGTTCCTTCCAAATGCCCACCTATTGATGCACATCCCTGGAAAGGTAATTCAATACTAAATCCGATGCATGCAAAATTTAAGTGGCACGTGTTGCGGATTAAAATTTTATTTATTTCAAGATGTTTGAAGAGGTGTCAATTATGCAAAAATCATATTATTTTAATGTTTATCGTAAATATATCCTCCATCTTTGAAGCGTTCTGCTGGGAGTTCCTTCCAAATGCCCACCTATTGATGCACATCCCTGGAATGGTAATTTAATACTGAATCCGATGCATGCAAAATTTAAGTGGCACGTGTTGCGGATTAAAGTTTTATTTCAAGATGTTTGAAGAGGTGTCAATTATGCAAAAATCATATTATTTTAATGTTTATCGTAAATATATCCTCCATCTTTGAAGCGTTCTGCTGGGAGTTCCTTCCAAATGCCCACCTATTGGTGCACATCCCTGGAATGGTAATTTAATACTGAATCCGATGCATGCAAAATTTAAGTGGCACGTGTTGCGGATTATAGTTCTATTTGAAGATGTTTGAAGAGGTGTCAATTATGCAAAAATCGTATTATTTTAATGTTTATTGTAAATATATCTTCCATCTTTGGAGCGTTCTGCTGGGAGTTCCTTCCAAATGCCCACCTATTGGTGCACATCCCTGGAAAGGTAATTTAATACTGAATCCGATGCATGCAAAATTTAAGTGGCACGTGTTGCGGATTAAAGTTTTATTTCAAGATGTTTGAAGAGATGTCAATTATGCAAAAATCATATTATTTTAATGTTTATTGTAAATATATCCTCCATCTTTGAAGCGTTCTGCTGGGAGTTCCTTCCAAATGCCCACCTATTGGTGCACATCCCTGGAAAGGTAATTTAATACTGAATCCGATGCACGCAAAATTTAAGTGGCACGTGTTGCGGATTAAAGTTTTATTACAAGATGTTTGAAGTGGTGTCAATTATGCAAAAATCATATTATTTTAATGTTTATCGTAAATATATCCTCCATCTTTGAAGCGTTCTGCTGGGAGTTCCTTCCAAATGCCCACCTATTGGTGCACATCCCTGGAAAGGTAATTTAATACTGAATCCGATGCATGCAAAATTTAAGTGGCACGTGTTGCGGATTAAAGTTTTATTTATTTCAAGATGTTTGAAGAGGTGTCAATTATGCAAAAATCATATTATTTTAATGTTTATCGTAAATATATCCTCCATCTTTGAAGCGTTCTGCTGGGAGTTCCTTCCAAATGCCCACCTATTGGTGCACATCCCTGGAAAGGTAATTTAATACTGAATCCGATGCATGCAAAATTTAAGTGGCACGTGTTGCGGATTAAAGTTTTATTTCAAGATGTTTGAAGAGGTGTCAATTATGCAAAAATCATATTTTTTTAATGTTTATCGTAAATATATCCTCCATCTTTGAAGCGTTCTGCTGGGAGTTCCTTCCAAATGCCCACCTATTGGTGCACATCCCTGGAATGGTAATTTAATACTGAATCCGATGCATGCAAAATTTAAGTGGCACGTGTTGCGGATTATAGTTCTATTTGAAGATGTTTGAAGAGGTGTCAATTATGCAAAAATCGTATTATTTTAATGTTTATTGTAAATATATCTTCCATCTTTGGAGCGTTCTGCTGGGAGTTCCTTCCAAATGCCCACCTATTGGTGCACATCCCTGGAAAGGTAATTTAATACTGAATCCGATGCATGCAAAATTTAAGTGGCACGTGTTGCGGATTAAAGTTTTATTTCAAGATGTTTGAAGAGATGTCAATTATGCAAAAATCATATTATTTTAATGTTTATCGTAAATATATCCTCCATCTTTGAAGCGTTCTGCTGGGAGTTCCTTCCAAATGCCCACCTATTGGTGCACATCCCTGGAAAGGTAATTTAATACTGAATCCGATGCATGCAAAATTTAAGTGGCACGTGTTGCGGATTAAAGTTTTATTACAAGATGTTTGAAGTGGTGTCAATTATGCAAAAATCATATTATTTTAATGTTTATCGTAAATATATCCTCCATCTTTGAAGCGTTCTGCTGGGAGTTCCTTCTAAATGCCCACCTATTGGTGCACATCCCTGGAAAGGTAATTTAATACTGAATCCGATGCATGCAAAATTTAAGTGGCACGTGTTGCGGATTATAGTTCTATTTGAAGATGTTTGAAGTGGTGTCAATTATGCAAAAATCGTATTGTTTTAATGTTTATCGTAAATATATCCTCCATCTTTGAAGCGTTCTGCTGGGAGTTCCTTCCAAATGCCCACCTATTGGTGCACATCCCTGGAAAGGTAATTTAATACTGAATCCGATGCATGTAAAATTTAAGTGGCACGTGTTGCGAGTTATTGTTTTATTTAAGGTTTTTCGAAGCTATGTCAGGTCGCATTTTATGCCTCGCACTTATTCACGGATGACTTTTTTAGGCGGAAAGCGGAAAAACTATTCTGCCAGAATGACGGTGGTGATCGGTAACTCATAAACAGTGTTCCCTCTAAAAAAAGTCCAACCAACGTCAAAACCAACGAACCAAAAGTAATGAGTTGGTATTTCATCCTTTTTGTGAGACTCTATAAACCGTCTTCTTTGATTATTTATTAGACAACTTTCACTTGCGTCTTGCGGTGCTTATCACTCAGAATGGCAAGAATTGTTGATTAACAACATTTTGCAGTAGGCCTACTAAGCTAAATATTTTCATAACACAACCAGAAAAAGTCTTTAAATTTATATATAATATTTTCCCAATTTATTATAATTTGAGTTGGCACACCGACCTATTTTTCCCCAAAAAAACTTGCATAAAGGGAACTCTGCTCGTGAAACACAATAACGGTGAAACGCACACCAGTGTTTACATGACATTTGCAAACTTAAAATACACAACCCTATGCTCACAGTGTGGCTGAACATCGCATTGGAATAACTTTAAGCGACCCCCCACCTAGAACTACAATCTGATTGGTCGGTCAGTGGAATCGTATGCAAAGCGAAAATATGCTTCCCAGAAAGTATTTTTTGCCTTCGTGCTCTTTAACTCCTCAAGAAAAGTATTTTTAGTATACTTGTACGCTGATAGGCCTACCTTCCGCGGGCCGCACGCGGGCCGCCAGCAGTTGGTGACCCTTGGGCTATGTGATGTGAGCCTGTTTGTAAGAGTACAAAGTTTATATTCGAACAGGATTTACAGAAAGACAAACGCGAAGCTCTTGTGATTATGATTTTCGATCAGTGTTCCATGGAACTCTGGTCAAACTATACTTTTCACAGAACACCTGACGATCTTTCATGGTACACCAGTTGAAAATCACTGGGCTAACTAATTGAACAGCTTGTGTAAGCTATTCGTTGCAAAATTTGTTTGTGTAACTCAACAGATTTTACTTAAATTTAACAACGAATGTGATGATTTGTGGTTCTTTTGTGGCTAACTATGTCGATTTAAGTTTGTTTATCGCAGCTCCCTTGGCTCTTGTCGTTTGCGTTTTAGCAAAGCATTTCAAGGACAGCTCTCCATTCAGCGGCACTTAGTGGCTGAAATAAATCACAGACAACAATACTTCAATACGCGGATTCTTTACTCTGTCAGTGCTTAGTAAGTGTTTCCAGTCTCCTGAACCGTTTTGAAGGCTTACTCAAAGCATTCCTCCCGGGACTAATAATAATGATGTTATGTCATTTATTTATTGTCGTTAGTTCTACATCTGCTAAGTTAGGGTCTTTTAGCGACAAAGCTCATTCTTAATTTTTTTTTATATCAGGTTTAAGATGTCATCACATTATAACTCTACTTATTCTCACTGCATTATGCAAGAAAGAATGCAATCGGTACAGTTTTCAAAGTCTTCAGTTTGACCCGACCTGGAATCGATCTCAGATCTACCAGCACTAGGCCTTACAACCAAAGGCGAAATCACTCGGCCACTCAGCTGGTAGCTTACTCCCGTGGCTATGATGAGTCAAAGATTTTTGGCGGCAAATTAAAAACTTTAGGAATTTTGATTCAACATAAAATCTTGCTTCAAACCAACAACCTGCTGCTTGATTACGACATAAAAACAGTTTGGTAAAACTCTTTGCTGTCGGGCGTAGTAGCCTAACTGCTTTTCTTGCTAAGTGCAGCAGAGTTGAACATGAAACCATAACAAAGAAATAGGCTAGGCTACACGAAAAAGAATTACAAGAAATAGAGTCATGGCGAAGGATTAGCAATGAACCGCACTGATACCGCATTTGTAGATATTAAAATGATGCAGAGCGTACCAAGCTTGCAGAGAACAAGAAAAGGTTGATGCGCACAGCTGTTTAAATTGCTCAGAAACACTTTGCATTCTTGACAAGTTACAAGCGTCAAGTATAGCCTAATAGGCCTATAGACAACTTCTTTAGAGACGAAAAACAAGTCATTGGTTTCAGAAAGCCTAACTGAGGATAGCTAAAAAATCAGCAAAAATGCAATAGTATCTTACTTTGGTGACCGACGCTTTAAAAAAACCTAAGTCTACTATGCAAAATTGTAAAAGCAAACTGGTGAAAGCCATGTGAAAACTTTTTACTGTAGTTGAAAGTTTCAACTAGGAACCAAATAGTGTGTAAGGACCGGTAAGGTATTACAGTCGTTGGTACACAATTTTCATAATATAATCAGTGCATGGTTGTCTTAAAATAATAAATTTCTTCCTTTTGCTTTGAAAGAATTTTTATAGAATGAATGTAGGGGAAGGATAGCCTATCATTAAAAATGGGCTCAAGACTAAGTTCATTGTCGTGTGCCACGTGCAAAGGAAACCAGTACGATAGACGCAGGTATCATGGAAGTAAATATAAGGGGCGACGTTCTCGACAAAGTCATCGACGCACAGTCAGCACTGGACGCTGCAAGTTCAATGATTCTATCTATGAGGCAACAGCCGCTCCGATGGTGTACATGAATCGTATTGACAGAAGAGATAAACCTAAATCAGAGAAAACTAACCACCAAGCATCAGTTCATCTCGCAAACTTATCAAAAGGTAGGCTCATCTTATCAAAGTGTTAGAGTTGCGGTAAAGAGTTTATCTGCAAGTCCGATAGCCGAGAATAACAAAGTACAGTTTTTACTTGTTAAAGTTTTGTTGCTAACAAATTATTTATCCTCTAGGTGTCGCTGAATGGATTATTACTACAAATCTAAGCACTTGGTTTAGTTTTTGAATCTTTATCCTTGGACTGACAAAGCCTTCATAGGTTATTCCTGGAAGTTTCGTATACTTGGAGAAGTTTTTGGCGCAAGGCTGGTTACAGAGATTGACAGAGTGAAGTTTCCAATTGTTGAAGTGTTGTTGCCAGAAAATTATTCCATTCAGTAGGTGCCACTGAATGGAGAGCAGTTCTTAAAATGCATTGCTTAAGCGCACACCTGGAGAGTCGAACCAGCGCCGCTTGATCTTGAAGCTTGTTTGTTTACAAAGTCACGCTAAAATACTTCCTCTCCGTAAATGTTAATGCAGCAGATTATTGTCACTACAGACAAAAATATTGACGAAAGTTCTTTTTACTTAGGCTATGCCAGCATAACTATGCCAGCATAACTTTAAATCTTGCACCGAAAATAGGAAACTCTTTCTCTGAACCTAAGCACTTTTGTGTTGTTATAATTAGTGCTCGTAAAAACCCTTAGGAGCGTAATTTTACAAAATAATACTGATGTAATTTGTAAGATATTAATGCAGTTGATCAAAGAGCAAAAGATAGAATCGTCTTTTTAGCCTGTAGGCTACGACACAAACTTTCTCTAGGCCTATTTTAAATGCTGTTTTATCAGCATCAGATCTGATATATCACACCTTCAGAGTTTGTTCAGTTGTACAAAAGTTTGTTACATTAACCTACACGAGTTATTTAGGCTATCACACAATATGTGAACCTAAAAGTAATTCGGATTAAATTTTATTTTATTGTTTCAAAGTTGGACAACCCGCGATTGTAAGGAACTCACGTCCTTCTATTCGATCAACCTATACTGCGCCATCTAACGAATTGCAGAATCATCAAGGAACTAGCGACTTGAGACGCTGTGGAGAAACCTCTTGTAAAGATGGTCCTTCAAAAGTAGAAGGAAGCAAGGTAAGTCCTATGCTAGTTGCATTATTTAACGTTTCACGTTTGGAATTTTCATCCGAGCAAACTACTTTGTAACTGCGACGATTTTTGAAAGTCAAAAGTGTTAATAGCACCAGACGTTCTTTTTAGAGGACATGTCCTTCTTTGTAGGCTAATAGAAAATAGTTTGTTCTCCGAGGACGTTCAAGCTTGCCAAATACCCCATTTTTCATTTTAAGCATTACAAAATACAGCTTGCAATCAGATTAAAGAACAAATATCAGTTTTAAAAGTGGAATGTGTTGACAAAAACATGAAAGTATTGAAATGAATTTTTACATCTTTTTAGTTTTGCTTCATCAATCGTGTGCTATAGCTAATGTTATCAAAAACAAACCTTTTTCATTGTTATACGCAGCTGCAATTTATCATAATTAACCTGTTGATTCAGTAATCAAACTTCATTTCATGTCGTTTGAAACTTGTTTGTTAAAACTTGCATTCGAAGTCGTCTGTTTAAAAATTTCATTAAAGTTTTGTCGTCTTTTTTTTGGGAATAAATTTATGGTAACTCTAAACAACGATACATGCAAAAACGTGTTGTAGTTTTATTCGAGGTTTGACTTTTCGTCTTAGTCACCAACATCAATTTTTCCATTTTAGAACGTTGGCAGCAGCATTGAGATACTCGACTGTCCTGACATGTCAACCATTTCAATGAAAACACCTCGGAATAGTCTGACACCTCGGAACGGGACAGTTATTTCTGATGCTGTTTGCACACCGGTTGAATCAAACCGTATTGACGACATCGTCTTTGAGTCTCGTGTCTCTCAATCTGACGTCACTGCTACTACCTTGACTGTTCCTCCAAATTCACTCAACAGCCAATTCATATCAGGTGAAGGGAAAATTACCAACTAGAAAAATTAATTAAACATTGCGTTTATTCTGTGGAGCTGTGAAGCTTCTTGTGGGGTTGTTTGATCATATCAGCTTACGCTAGTTTATCATAATATACAAAGCTATAAAAGAACCCACGAAACAGCGAACCCTACTTTTTTACTTTTTATTCACGCATCCTTTTTTCATTATGCTTACAGGAGTTTTATGTGTGGTAATAGTCCAATAATTTAAGAAATGCTAAAATTAGTTTTTCAGTAGGCTAACACTGGTTGGTTTTAGTTTCAATGCTTTCAATGCATGTTTTCTGTATCATATGAAACATGAAGATTATTAGCCTACTGTAGGTTATAGATATGTAACTCATATCGTAAGCAAAATTACAAAGTAACTACTTGCACATTGTGTTTCGTTTTTGTTTTTTTTATATATATATATCAGATTTACAGTTATGTGGTTTTAACTCCATCACTTGTCAGAAAATTACTTTCGCAAGTAAGCTATTAGTTTCTGATAGAATTACTTACCAGCAATGAACAAGTTTATAAATTATGCTTTTGTTTCTGTTCGTTGATGCCTCAAGATCTGTAAGACTGTAGCTAGTAGTGTCGTTTTCGTCCCGGACACGTTAATAATAAAAAATACGATGATGTGAATGATACGAAGATTCTTTAAAATCACACGATAAGCAGTAGCCTAATTTTGCTTTAATATTTAACAGGTGTATGTTTAAGTATTCAACTATATGCTTACATGTTGTGCATTGCACTGACGGAAAAAAATAAAATAAATAAGTAGCTTATGTCACATGTAGGTTACAAAAATCGCATTTGTTTAGGAATTACTCCATTGGAGAGCATTCGCGAAGATGATTGTAAACAAGATTCAAGCTCTGATTCGGTATTTGCTCAAGGTCCGAAATTTTTTTCTGATAAGTGCTTTCCAGGTCAAATGCAGGGACATCCACCTTCGCTTCTACTCAACAACAACACACTTTTTTGCCTTTCGAATGGTGATGCTGCTGAACCCTTGAGGCAGGACAAGTATGTTGACCGTTTCGACCAGTTTAACATTTAGCGAACCAATAATAATAATAATAATTTATTTGCATCAGACAAAGCTGTCCATATCCAAAACAAAACAACAAAATAATACACAAACTGCAAATGCACAAATAACGAACAACAACAACGAAATAACATCAAAAAATAACAAAATAATACACAAACTGCAAATGCACAAAATCTCAATAAATAGGCTATCTACTGTTACAAGTTTACAGACAATGGTACGGTAGCGTTACAAGTTAGAAGAACTGAAAGTATTGAGAACGATAAAAACAATCAGATGACATGGCAGCCATCAAAACTAGTTAATAGCATACATAGAATTATTATAATGAAGACGGTAATTTGATATACGATGGCAATCAGACCTCATCAGGGAGGCAACAATAGAGTTAGACGATACTTCGCATCTTCCAACAAAAGAAAAAACATATTTACGAAGTAATGCATCAAATGTTATGATGTTACACAAGACTTGATGTTCACGTACGCTATAGTGTTTAGGCAAATTATGTATAATTCTAAACGCATTATTGAAGGCAACACGCAGACGATTAATGTCACGTTGATGATAATTTTCCCACAGATGACATGCATACATTGGAGTACAATAAGAACGGAATAGAACATTTTTAATATCACTGGAGCACTTGTAAAATTTGGATTTTAATTTGTTGGCAGAACAGTAGATTGATCGCACTTGTCGATTTATATCCTTGTCGTCACACATTGCCGTGTCAAGAAAAACACCCAAATATTTGACACTGTCTACGAATGTGATCTCACTTCCATTGAGCCGTACAATTGGATTCATATTTAACTTTAAGTGTTTTGTTTGGAAGTACATAGCAAATGACTTTTTGCAGTTAAAAATGACATCGTTAGAAAGCGCATAATCTTCACACACATTCAAGATACTCTGCAGACCATGAACACTTGGAGAAATACAACAAATATCATCAGCAAACATGAGATGATTAACAAGTGTATTACCTATGTAACAGCCTGCCTTGGTTTTGCTTAACACAGTCGTTAAGCAAAACTTCTCAATAAACTCTTCTCAATAAACCTTTGCAAGTCGAGTTCTTTTACATAAGGAAATTGTGTGGCATTGATTATTTTATTTCCTTTTCTTGCAGTGTGTCTATGCAAGCAGATACAAGTGATGGACCCGGTTTCGACAGCGATTTCGGAGCCAGTGCTGGTGTGGAGATGCGCATTGTGTCTTCCGATTATTCCACGCCTCAACGGAAGATGAGTGCGGTTAAGCGATGGAAAGTTGCCAAAAGCGGATCAAAAAAACGCAAATTTTTGCGAAAAGAGTTTTTAGAAACAAATGGTCACGAACGAATGGGCTCCTCATCTAACAGGCATATTGTAGTTACTGATTTTCTTTCACCTGCTTTGGTTTTCTATTATCGCAGGGTGGAGAGAGAGACTCAAAATAATCTCAAAAAGTCTTGCGAGATCACTACACTGACTACAGAATAACTAAATTCTATTGTAGTGTGAAAACGGGATTTTGCAATAGACGTCACTATACCGAAATGTTTTTAGGCCACTGCTGCAGTTCTTATACTTAGGTTGATTGTACTAAAGCCTACTTTAATTTTGAACTATAAACTTTCAGTTCCATTTCACGGTTTCTGCAAGTTCGGGGCGCCCGCTATCCTGGTTCTCATCTTCAACCACCAAGACCTACCTTCCGCAGAGCCACTGTTTCCGGCTCTGAAGCTTCAGTTGCACACGTGACAATGGAATGGGATCCTTACGACACAGCCTATGGATCAGCTCATTGGATGGAATATATTATTCCTGGAATCACTTATCCTTCTCATCCCTTGTTGTGTGACGAACAATACTGGTTATAAATTGTGTAACGATTATGTTTTTCAATGGAACCTTATCGATATTTTTTTACCACACGCTAACGTACTGACGAGAAATGAACACTAGCGTTGGTAGAATGTTGTTTGGTTTTTCAAATATTGCCTGTTTGTTTCTTGGAGGCTACATTATATGTGCCACTTGACTTAGCCTACTGATGTATCTTAACTTAGTTATAAACAGATTATTTTTTTTAAAGGCCCGCTTTGTTTTAAGTGTGGTAAGAGATGTTGGCGACTGATTTCATCATTGATAAGATTTTTGCGGGTGTACTTTGCCCATTATAAAGATCTTGTTTCATACAACTTCTGTGCAACTATTTGTGCTTTTTTCATTTATAAATATACAACCCGAAAACATAAATTTGCTTTTCTTCACTACCTTTTTATATAGCACCAACTACACAATGCTTTTTTTACTTCAAGCCAAACGAAGCAAAAACAACTCAATTGATTTTATTTTTAGTGGCTTCACTTCTCCCATTTTTTATTCCACTTCTAGACTTTTTCATAAACCGTAGCCTACTACACTGCCCTTCAAGAAGCTTTCTTGAAAAAACAACATTTTGATAACTTTTAAACACTGTGGCAAACATTCCCGTTTTTAGTTGCGAAAGGTGCTCTGATAAAAGAAGTTATCAACAAGAAAAGGGTTAATTTTATGTTTCAAAATAGGTCAAAGAGACAACAAATCGCACCACAGATCTCAAAAAAGTCCGTTAAATATGTGTTGATTCGGCACAGCAGCTTTGTAGGCTTAAAATTAGTTGCTCCATGCAGAAATGACTAACCACCCCGTTGGTTATATTATTTCTGCATTGAGCATGAGCATAAGCTATCATAAAAACATCATGCAATCACAAAATAGGATAGGCCTATCATTAAAATACAGGTGCAATTTGTATTTTTCAAATTTGTATTCGCTATTGAACATCTCTTACAGGCAAAATTGAAGGGAAGCGTGCCCAAGGCAGACAAAGATTAACCTACTTAAATCAACAAACTGACAAAACTAACACCAACATACACCTAATACACAAAGCAAACAACAGAGAATCTTGGAAACTTTTCATGCAAGAGGCAGTCAATGCTTGGAATCAAGTGCGACAATAAAAGAAGAAGATTCGCTATTGACGGCAAAAATTGGATTTTTTTTAATGTTTCACTTCTGATAAAGTGCTCGAATTATTCAAATTGCATAGTTCTGAAACCTAAAACAAAATTTAGTGACTCAAAATGATCGTTTTGACCTTTTGTAACGTGCCTTTGCTAGAAACCAACCTACAATAGGCTACAAATGTCGAAGAATGAGCTTTTTAAAACAACAGTTTCAGATGATCAATTTCAGACAAGCAAAAGACAATGCTCGCTGTTCTGTACTGAGTAGTCAGGTAGTGCTGACGCCAGGAAGATCGCTCCTTCTCAACAGTTCATCTGAATTTGCTGTTTTATAAAGTTCATTCTTTGAGATTTGTAGCCTATTGTAGGTTAGTTTCTACCCGAAGACACGTGGCAAAAGGTCAATACGAACATTTTGAGCCATTAAATTTTGTTTTTCATTTTGAGCCAATAAAACACAATTTCCGATGAAGTAATTTATTGCAGTTGGATCGCGTGACATTGTGGCGATGAAATGGCGACACCCTTGAATGAGTTAGAGCTGTGCTTATTCAAGAGGTTTGCACGCACCACCAACAACGAGTAAAAGATGCCGCAAAGCAGTAGCCTAATCCAGGGGTTACCAACTGGCGGGCCGCATGCGGCCCGCCACGCTGTATCGCTGCGGCCCGCGGAAGGTATCAGCGTACAAGTATAACCAAAAATACTTTTCTTGAGGATTTAAAGAGCACGAAGGCAAAAAATACTTTGCTGAAGCATATTTTCGCTTTGCATACGATTCCACTGACCGACCAAGTGGCCGCATCGTTATGAGAATAATAGATAGCATCTGGTTTATCTTTATCTGACAGTGTTTCATTCACAGGCTTTCTGTGATCACTTTGTTATTGTTTTGCTCGAGGTAGCCTACACTTCTTCCGTTTCAATTTGAACTACCGTAGAGATTTACTGTGCTAATCTCTTCTGGTTTTTTAACAGAGGCAATTTTACGAACTTCAAAATGACTCCTTCATTCTTTTTAGTTTCTCTTCTCTAGCTTTCTTTTTCTTTCTAAAAAAAATCTTTACTTTCTTTTACTCTCGTCATAGACAAAATTGACTTAAAAAAATTGCAACTTAAATCTTGTTCTGGAATTGCAAATTTGCTGATCTATTTCAGACCTGAAACTTTAAACCTTTCACTAACCTAACCCGTCTGCACACATGAAGGTGGAAGAATCCCGTCTATCTACCACAGATAGTAAAGGTGGCAGTTGACTCGATGACTGCACGGTCCATTCCTGTCTCCTCCCGAAAGTGAAATAAACTTAAAACTAATCTGAACTTAACTACCGTACCAAAGCTAAATTGACTGAACAATGCCATAGCTTACAAGTTACAACCGAAATTCTATCATTACTTCAACGCTATGAGTATCATTACACCGTCACGAATACCACATGGTGAGGCACAATCTAAAAAAGTTGCAAATTACTTAGTTTATAAGTTAGGCATAACTTGTTTAATTTTTTGGCTTCACTTAGGTAGGCTATCAGTGTTAACTTAGTTCGTTTAAGTCTGAGTCTCTCCGAGAATAAATTAATGTGACTGCTTTGTTCGTTTAAATTAAACTTTAAAACGTTATCTGTTATCACATTTTGCCGCCCTCTAGCAACGTGCCGCTCCTGGATTTATCCACAAGATCCAATGGGTAGTTACGCCACTGGATGGGGGTTGCTTAAAGTTATTCCAATGCGATGTCCAGCCACACTGTCCCAGTGTTTGATTAAAACGTTTGTTTTCGAATTTCGAAATTGTCTGTGAGCATAGGGTTGCTTATTTTAAGTTTGTAAATGTCATGTATACACTAGTGTGCGTTTCACTGTTATTGTGTTTCACGAGCAGTGTTCTCTTTATGCAAGTTTTTGTTGGCAAAATAGGTCGGTGTGCCAACTCAATTTATAATAAATTGGCAAAATATTATATATAAATTTAAAGACTTTTTTTGATTGCATTATGAAAATATTTAGCTTAGTAGGCCTACTGCAAAATGTTTTTTTTTTTTTTTTAAATATGGAACGCTTCACGATTTTGCGTGTCATCCTTGCGCAGGGGCCATGCTAATCTTCTCTGTATCGCTCCAATTTTAGTATATGTACTGCCGAAGCAAGTAGGCCTACTGCAAAATGTTGTTAATCAACAAATTCTTGCCACGCTGATCAGCACCGCAAGTGACAGTTGTCTATAATAAAAGAAAGACGGTTTTATAGACTCTCACAAAAAAGATAAAAAACAAACTCATTGCTTTTTTAGAGGGAAAACTGTTCATGAAGTACGATAGAATTACGATTTTTCGGTGATTTCCACAAGCGTTTGTTTCATGGTGCATGGTTTCTTTCTCCCTGCTACTGGAGCCTATTTTTCGCTGATATGTTTGCAGGTCACTATTGTTGCCTGTATTGCGA
Organism: Aplidium turbinatum; assembly: GCF_918807975.1. Classification (NCBI taxonomy): domain Eukaryota; kingdom Metazoa; phylum Chordata; class Ascidiacea; order Aplousobranchia; family Polyclinidae; genus Aplidium; species Aplidium turbinatum. The sequence goes on along the minus strand of NC_137476.1, from coordinate 20,718,041 downwards.
TGTGTCAAACATTTCCTTGTTTACTGAAATTGTTAATTGCAAGATATCTTTTGTGAAGCGAAGTGACAACACCACTCTTGCTTGGCGATGAATATTCTGATGAAACCGCTCGCCTCGCTATAAGTGCGCAAAACAAGTGGTCTCGTTTATTAAGCATTGTTAAAAAAGTCAAAAGTGTTGTAGAAGGAGCTTGGCCTGGCAGTAGCGTTGTTTGATTAATTTTTTTGCTGCGGTATTCTAACATAAATATGAACAACATGTAACGCTGGATACTGGGTAGGAAATGCGTTCTTTTCTAGCATAAGAGTCAATCCACCTAAAAATTTTTAGTGCAGCCCGCCACAGCTCTCCTTAATGCTAAAGTGGCCCACATGCAAAAAAGGTTGGTGACCCCTGTCCTAATCTTTTCTATTAGACCAAAACAACCAACAATGGCAAAAGAGCATGTTTGAAGGATCGGCTACATAACCTCATTTCTTCAAGCGCCATGGAACAATTCAAATTACATTTTTGGGTAACTAAACTTTCATAACATAACGTAAATACTCCGGTCTTATTCCTCAAAAGATCCTAGTTTATTTTTTGTTAGTTTGTTCGGAGACTGCTGATTTGCGTGGCTTAACGTCAGGGGCGTTGACAGGGGGGTCTAGGTGGTACTTTTGGACCCGGAATATTAAGGGGCCCGGATTTATAAGATTTGCCGCGACTTCAAACATTATTAAGATCTTAATATAATCAGATCTAAAGGAATTGCAATCAGAGGTTAAAACAGCCCCTTCAGCCGTCATATGGTAAAGTACCGGGCCCCCTTCTGGGTACCGGGTCCACTTCAGCTCTGTGGTGCTAATATAGCGACTTCAGCCACCAAACAATAAAATAAGAATTTAGTTTAGTCTAGTACTGTATAGTGATTTCCCTAACCACAAATATTTCCCTAACCACGAATATTTCCCTAACCACAAATAATATTAACCCAAAACACGAATTTCAAAATATACAAGCTAATGTTTGTTTAAACTCAAAAACTGAAATGGCACAGGTAAGAAGATTGCTATCCCTATTTCTGGACTAAAAATTATACCAAAACCGCTTTTCAGATTGCAGCAATCACCGAGGCCCAAAAACCTTTCCCAAATCAAATTGAAAACTTTCTAACCATCTGCAATAACTTTGCTGTAAATTCTCTTCTGGTGAGCCTAAAATGACCAGTGAAACATCATTGGAATTGGAAAGTAATAATCTAGCGCCATGTGACAAATGAAAGCTCAAAAAAAAAACAATCGCTAAATAGAGATAGTAAGTTTCGCGGTTAGGGAAATTTTAAGTTTGCTCAAGATCTATTAAACAACCATGTTTTTGGCATATCAGGTTTGATCTATTCCTCTTAATTTTTTTACTTTGAACGGCATGTGTCATCCCCATTTTAAGAGCAACATTTATATTTATAACATTGTCGATGAAAGGGGCCCGAAAATAAATTGGTACCGGGCCCGAGAAATCCTGTCAACGGCCCTGCTTAACGTAGTCGAACTATAACCATAGCTTAGCTGTAGAAGGCTTGTCAAGTCACCTCAAGACAAGAAAGAAAGCCTGCATGTTCGACTCCAGCCACCCGCACTTGCTGTTGTTTCTCTGGGCAAGAAACTTTACGATAATTGCCTCTACCCAGGGATCGATTTCGAGTAATGGGTAGTACCAAATTTAAGTCACAAGTAGAGTAGACAACCGGAAACAGACATTGCCTTCGGCTGCAGCGTGGGTCAGGTGTACGTCGGAAGGCGTACACCGATGCATAGCGCTCAAGTCCGCTTTCCCGCAATGCAGGATAAAGATAGAAAAAACAAACAAACAAACAAACAAAGTCCCAAATTTCATCGTCCAACTTGTAGCGTACGGTAATTTTTGTTTTTCCTCAATGTATTAGGGGCCAGGAGCATAACCAAGGAGCTCATGACTCGCACTTTTCCCTTTGCGGCTCGAGCTACTTTACTATAGTTGGATCTAGGTTAGGCTACTTTCTTTTTCTTTGTAGCTTATAGCCAGGCGCGAATCTAAGAGTTTTTTTCGGGGGGGGCCAGAAAATTTGAAAATCATTTAAAAAGAAAGAAAAAGCTAAACAGATATGAACAATGATACTACGACATATACGATATGCTAGAAAATAGACATTAAAACAACCATTTTCATCAATTGTGATGCCGAGGGACTAATATCAGCTGTTTAGAAGCATATCAAACTATTTGATGCGGAAACATACAATTTTTCACAAAATTTCGGGGGGGGCCCGGGCCCCCTGGGCCCCCCATAAATCCGCGCCTGCTTATAGCCTACCATACATGTTCCAGGCTTAGGAGTTCATGCATTATCCCGGTACATTATTAATTATGCATTATCCCATTTCATGTTCATGCATTATTAGCAGGGGTGCATTCCTAAAATTTGTTTTGGGGGGGCTCTAACACTTAGCTGTGTTGTTATAGACAAAGTATGTATAAGTAATCGGTGTAGGTTAGCCAACAATGTTTACCTTTTTTAAAAGGAAACACTGTTCAGTATATTTTTACTTCTGAACATCATGTCGAAAAACAACCCATGCTAAAACATAGCTTGAAGTACAGAAAAAGGTAGAAGCAACAAAACGCGAAAGCGTGGTTGAATCCGATATAAAATTATAAGTTTGAAATTTGGCTTGGTTGCTACACTGCAATCTCCTTTGCTTTTTTTTTACTGCGTAGGCCTACACTTGAAACTCGATTTGCATGAGCTAATTCCAATCTCTTAACTCAATTGTAAACTTATTTGTATCAAGCACACTTGCAAAAACATAGACTGCAATAGGAAAGTAAGGAAATGCAATTCTTGAAATGAGCGCTTGTGGTTGCAGATTTGCTATATAAGAACCAATAATATTAAGCTGCCAATGTGACAGTTACACTAAAATCTCATTTAGTTATTAACGAACAGTTTAAAAAACTCCAATTACAGCAAAAGCATATTCCAAGTTGGTGCAAACGAGATTACAAAAAACAAACAGCCTGTCTGCCAGGTCTTTGGTTTTATGGGCAAAGTTTAAAGCACCACGACAGTCCTTGATTTTAGCCAGCAAACAGTTTTTGCGGAGATCTGAGTTCATTCAATGTGGGCAGCTTAGAATGCTTAACTTGAACATCCACAGCCGACCGATGAGTCTGCAACCACTTCTGAGTTGCCGCAGTGCCATTCCATAAATGAGGAGGTGGTCCATTGATGCCGATGAACAACAATGCTGAAACAAGTGATATGGTCACCCGTGATTGAGCAACTTTATCGTATCTAGTATATGACAAGGATTGTCAACATACAATCGGAAATAGGAAATAGGAGTGATGACATGAAATCTCTCCTCTATTTTTCGTAATCTCTGCTCCCCTTCTTGCCATGGAGCTTCGACTGCAGCAGGCCATAACTCTGGTACAATAATTTCCAAGCTCTTCACAGAATTTTCATTGTTGGTGTCCACCATCCTGCTTCTAATGTTCTCAACCAAAGCTTGAATAAACTGATTACGATCAAAAGAAGGGTAGGCTAGTCTCTACGTCGAGCTTTGAACTGGTCCAATGTTGTGCCTTTAAAGGAGTAGTTTTTTGTACTTCCGGGACTCAAGTTAACAACTTCATCAAACGAATACTTTCCTTCTTGAATAGCTTTTTTTATTTGAAGTAAAGAATTAACAGTCCATTTGACATGACGATTAGCTACTACGAAGTTGATATTCCCAGTCTGGAGAGTTTCTGACAAAAGTGATAATTGGCGATTGCTATCAACTTATGTTCGTGTTTTTTTGCAGTTCTGTTGTGAGAAAGCTGTTAAAGTGTTACTTGTTCAGTCGAGAAGTTGTTGTTCAGCCAGAAAAGCTGAAAAATGGAAGCTTGAACGAGCCCCCCCTGAGCCCCCCCTACATCAAGCCTTTTCGTATTTCGGGGGGCTGAGCCCCCCCGAGCCCCCCCAGGAATGCAACCCTGATTATTAGTTCATGCATTATCCCATTTATCCCGGTATTTGACTATACTAGGCTATATGTTCTCCAGTAGCCTATGGTTGTGAAACATGGACCTTCAACACAGAAACTAGGCGTAACATTGAAGCAGCTGAAATGTGGTTTTACAGGAGAATGCTCAGGATTTCATATACTGATCACATCACAAATGCAGAAGTTTTAAACCAAGTACATCAAGATAAGGAACTATTGAACAACATAACTCAAAGGCAACTCAAATTTCTCGGTCACATTATCAGAAAAGAAGATTTCGAAAATCTCTGTCTAAGCGGCCGCCTTCTCGGGAAACGTGCTCGTGGCAGACAACGAACAACATTTATATCCAATTTCAATACATCGATCAGCCAACCAAGAACACTTTGGGACACTGCGCGACAAAGGGAACACTGGAAAAATTTACGAACTGAGCATCTAGTTCATCAAAGGCCGCATCGGCTATGATACTGTTGATGATGAGGCTATAAAAGTGTAAGGCTGCAAGTTCTTAGGCTGTCGGCTATAAAACTATTGAAAGAAAAATTGAACACCTACCATTGCGACAATATAGGCTACTGCTCAAAGTGCAAGAATTTGTGATAATTTATTCATTTATTTTTTAATGAAGACTGTGAAACAAAAATATTACGAAATACAGCAAGCTAGGCTACTTCGTTTTGTGTCGAGGCAAATCATTTGTCTAATTCGTTCTGCTTTGTTTCGAATTCAATGCTGTTTCAGACAGCATTATAAAGTGCTGGAATATTTGAAAAGATTTACCTTTGAAATTTGTATTGAAATGATTGGTTGGTTGAAAATGCCAGTTGCAGACCACTGCCACCTATCAACAGTGTTAACTTTTTAAAATGAGTCGAATCGGAATCAGGCAAGCGTGACAGAGTTGACGATACAAGTTCCACGCTTCGTTCGCTATGAAGTGGCGACACCTTTTAAATGAAATATTTAATAAAACTACCATTTAACGTTTTATCTCTGCATATAAAACGTTAAATGGTAGTTTTATTAAATATTTCTGAAAACTTCCTTGGTTTCATATTACCTTTAAATGAGTTTTGAACTGTGCTTATTTAAAGATTTACTCAAGCCGTTGAAAAAGAAACCGGTAGGCTATTGGTGGTGTACGTGCTCTTTGCTGTGATCATTGGCAATCAGTCATAACATTTGACAAAAGCAATAGATCAAGTATCAAGTTTCTAAGACCGGCACCGTGACCCCAGACGTTTTTCCATTACCATGGTGACAATGCAAGTGATTGTGTGGGTAACGCACTGTTGGTGATATCAGTGGCGTAAGCAAAAAATTTCACAGGCGAGTTAAACTATTTTTCAACAATAATTTCAGGGGTTGCCGTTGTGCAACGTAGACAGTCATCCGCTTCTTGTCTTCTTCTCAACAGATTTTTCTACAACATCTTGTGTTCTGATTGCACATGTAGACTACAGCGTTGAACGGAGTATGATTTTCAACACTCCGACTCCTCTCCTACTCCATAAAAACAAGACTCCACTCCAATCTGACTCCAAAAAATCTCATCATTTTAGACTTCGAATCCACTCCAAAACGAAATTCTGAACTAACGTTACGTTATAGCCTTATAGCCTAGCCCTACGGTACCTCAATTTACTTGTCAGTGGCTTGCAAAGGAATCATCAGGAAACAAAGTAATTAGGCTATAGCCTATGGTGAGGTTTTCTTAATATAAAGCTGAGTCTTTGTTATAGTGACAAGACTCCAACAAACCTCAGAACGCAGAATGTGCTCTCCAGTGATATTGGCCCAGGTATGTTTCAAACGCAAACGCTTTGAAAAGATACAAAATTTTGTTTCGTGTTAGCTTCTTTGTCTTGGTTCGTTTCAAATTAATGTTCCAGATATAAACAAATCTTTTGGCCTGATTTGTTTGAAACTTCTTTAATTTATAGAAGATTGATTGCATTTCAAGGAACACTACCTCACTTCGTTTTTAACAAAATTTTGCAAAACTGAACACAAGTAGGGTCTAACTTTACTATGTTTCGAGCAGTTTATGCTTGCGCTGGAATGTAGATGTTGGTTCAAACCAGCGTTGCCAAGAACAACTATTCACAGCAGTCTACTCCAATACAATAAAATGGCTCAAACCCCCTTCAACTGTGAAGTTTCATTCTTAAGCTAGTGCATAAGAATTATGCATTTAGCCTTCAAAAATATCAAGGCTATGCATTTTTCTTCCCAGGTCCATTTTTATGCCATAATTCAAAGGTAAGCTAGCGTAACTACGATTGTAAGTCCGTTAATTATACGAAGTAAAGTTTTAACCCTCCATGAGAATTGTCTGCCCACGCCTTTGCAAAAATTGGTGGACTTCCCAGACAGCAAAATCTGTCATTTGAAACAATATAAACACGACTGATTTATTTTTACCTACCTGCTTTGTTCCACCAGACAGATCTCCGTTGCAATCTGGAGGCATGAGTGATTTTGGGCTTGTTTACAAGTTTCGCAAGACAAGAGATAATTCCGGCGGTCTTACTCCTCAAAAGATCCTAGTTTATTATCCCTCTGTTTGCTCTGAGACTTATTATTTGCGTGGCTTAACGTAGTCGAACTATAGCTTAGCTGTAGAAGGCTTGTCAAGCCATCACAAGGCAAGAAACATTACAATCCCAAACTTTATCGTCCAACTTGTAGCGTAATTTTTCCCCACTGCATGGGGTATGACATGGGCCATAACCCATAACCTGTAAAAACGTAAAATGCAAAAATGACGGATTTTTTTATTTGGGTTACGCGACGTGCTTTGTTCCACCAGACAGATCTCCGTTGTAGGCCTAACTAAAGTCTTCGCTTTAATTCTCTTTTCTCATGTCTGTCTACAGTTTGTGTTACCTAAGATAAATGTACACCTGTAAAAACGTAAAATGTAAAAATGACGAATGTTGTTATCTGGGCTACGCCTACGTGCTTTGTTCCACCAGACAGATCTCCATTGTATAGCCTTCGCTTTAATTCTTTTTTCTCGAGTCAGTCTCCAGTTTGTGCTACCCAAGAGAAGCGTAGACTCGTAGTCTAGGCGAGTTGAAGTTGCCTACAAGTAACAGGTAGACCAGCGGTTCTCAACCTGTGGTCCGCAGACATTTGCTTGGTAGTCCGCGTGCAAAGTCTGAAATCGTTGTTATTTAAGCCTTGAAATCTATTGTTGATCAGGTCATCAAAGTTGTTAATTTTATCAAGGCTCATCCACTAAATTGTCGACTCTTTGGTTCATTATGTTCAAATATGGATCTTAATCATGAACAGCTAGTCAGCTACTGATGCATTAGGCTATACTCAAGTTTGCTGATTATCAAGGGGAAAAGTGTTTAATCAGACTGTTTGAGTTACGTGATGCTGTGAGAGAGTTTCTTAGACCAAGAGACAAAAAAACCCAAGTTTGTTGCTCATTTCAACGATAGCTTTTGGGTTGCTGTTCTGGCTTACTTGGCTTATTTTTTAACAACTGAATAAACTTAATTCATCGCTGCAAGGAAAGCAGACAAATTTGATTACCCTCAGTGATAAAGTGTCTGCTTTTACGAAAAAACTTGATCTTTGGAAGACAAGATTATTGCAAGGTAACTTTGACATGTTTGATCAATTGAATTTGTACGAATTCACTGAGAAACCAGAAAATGCTGAAATCAATAAAAAACTGTTGATGAATTTTATTTCTGATCATAGTCAGTCACTGCAAGATTAATTTAACTTTTACTTTGGTGGTTTGAACGTTCAGATTTTTTCTTGAGTTTCCAGTCCGTTTCTTGCACACATTGATTCATTGAAGTTAGCAACATTGGAATTGAACCAATTCATTGAACTATGGGCTCCATTGGAGGGGGCCGCGGGGGTGATTACCCCCCGCCAAACTTTTACTTTGGTGGTTTGAACGTTCAGATTTTTTCTTGAGTTTCCACTCCGTTTCTTGCACACATTGATTCATTGAAGTTAGCAACATTGGAATTGAACCAATTTATTGAACTATGGGCTCCATTAGAGGGGGGCCGCGGGGGTGATTACCCCTCACCAATTGGAGTGGGGGGTAACTAATGCAAAATTACCCCCCACTAATGTAAAGATAAAAAGTCTATTTTTATTATTTTTTTACTGTTGTGTTTTTATTTTGTTGCACAAGTTTTGAGGTTTTTGCTTGGAAAGTTCGACTCGCAAGACAACGCCACACTATGTATCCTGTCAAAAATATACGCATCACAATGCGCTATGTGTGACGTCATAATTTCTCACGGCTACAAAGTGTTTAATTTCGCTTTTACCACTCCCGAACGAAACCCACTACAGTTGCGCTGTTTCAATGTTTTTCTATTTTCAGTTGTTGTAAAAGTTAATGCAATTTAGTCTTTATTTTATTTTTTTCTGAATTGAATGCAGGCCTAGACTCCAGATGCTGAAACTTTTCCTTTCACTGTGGATGTTATGGCACAGGTTATCGTGTTGTATTCAAGTAATTGTAAATTAAGTTATAGATTAAAGCTTTGACCTTAACACTTTCGACCTTTTTAATTTAACCTTTTAGCGTCTGAAGTGCAAAATTTGGAGGACTTGAGCCAAGAAAGAATACAGAGAGGAATTTTTGCGTACGTCCCCTCTTCCAGTCAAAATTGTCTAAAAACCTCAAAAATGTGGCAAATGTTAAAGAGCTTTTTCTCGCGATTTTAAATTCGTTGAAATAATTTTTTGATTTTAAATTGTGCTGAAAGGCAAAAATTTTGCGCCCAAGGCGCAAAACATGCCGCCTAAGCAGTGCTGTATTCGAGGGTATACGGCGGTATACGCAGTATACCCTCTGCTTTTTCGAGCAATTATAGTATACCCTCTAGTTTAAAAAGGACAATAGGAATTATTGAGAGTTTCAAGGAAAATCTGGGAGAAAAAACACAGTTGGCTTTAGCAGCGAAGGATAATTTAATGTTCAGAAATATTCCTCTGATACAGAATTCTAAAATGGTGCCAATTAACGCGAATCAATTCATTCAGAGCATTGTTAGCAGAAATGAAACTTTGCGCTAATGCCGACACTGACAACGGTCAGCTACTGGTTGATATTGCTAACTTGCAACCTGACAAAACGATAGAAGGAAATTTGCGTCAAAAGAAGCAGAAGTGAGAAGAATTTGTAGACGCTTTGGCATTGATGGAATAGGCTACAGTCAATCCAAGGATTGAGAGACTTTAGTGAAAAGCTGAAATTGTGCCCAATAATTTGAAGCCTCTCTTGACAACTATTTCAACTTTACTTTGTTCGACAGCAGAATGTGAACGTGGTTTCAGTTTAATGAAAAATATTATCATAGGTTTAAGAGCATCTTTGCTCATTGATAATGTGAGCTGTTTAATGTTTATTAATTGCAATGGACCACCTGTGGCTCAATTTACAGCTAAAAAATATTTAAGATCCTGGCTGCTAAACCACCGATCGGCTAAGGATACTAGATCTCAAGTTTTTAAAGAGGATAAAGATGTAGATTCCTCTCGGCAGGCTGTTTGGAATGTATATATTCATAGAAAAATAAACCATTTTATACCTCTCGTCCAATTTTGATGTTAATATAATTCATGTTATGATAAAATAAAGATTGGTATTTTGCAAGTTGTGTATTTTATCATTTTGGCAAATCTGACAGTATGCCCTGTGCTTTTTTTTACGAATACAGCACTGAGCGTAAGATGCTGTATAAGAAATTGAAGCTTTCAGTATTGCTAAAGGGAGATCTGGGGGAAGACCTCACAGAAGGATATGTGATGCGATAATTCAACAAGCCTCCTGTCGATGTCAAAATATCGTTCCCGCCCCTGCTTAAATTACCCCCCCCCCACTCTCAGGAAGTGTCCGGAGCTCCTGCATTGAACTGACTTGTGACACTTTACTTTGAATATGTTGCATCCGAGAGTGAGCTTGATGAAATTATGGATACAAGCTTCACATGAGAATCCACAACTGTCTCAGAAAGCTATGAAAATAATTTCACCTTTTGCGACATCTTATCTTCGTTCAAAGAATCGTTCACGACTTAAAGTCGAAGATGAACTCCGATTGAGTCTTTACGTATTACACTTCGTCTGGATATGCTGTGCTCAAATGTGCATTGTGCAAGCTCAAGGCTAGCTCAAAATGTAGCATTCTTTCTAATACTAGCTACTATTTATGACTTAGCAAGCAATAAGTGACATTTGTTCGCTACAAGGGGAGGAGGAAGGGGAGGGGAGTAGTGGTCCGTGACTGAGACACAATTTTTTTAAGTGGTCCTTGAATCTCGAAAGGTTGAGAACCTACCTTATACACATTGCACTTTTAGACATTCGTTTCGAGTTGTTTCAAAAAACAAACGAACCAAACTGAGTTGGTAACCACCAACGTCTACCAGCGTTGTATCAACATAAAACGTATGAAGGTAAAAGAATATTTTTTTGTGAAAGTGAGAGCATGGCCTTTGAAATGTCGTTTAATATCTTACAGTAAACCAGGCAATAAACGTTCAACAACAGTTCCATAAAATGCGCCAATTTCTTGTAGAATTTATAAATCAGCATGTTACATTGGTATACAAAATGTTTAGAAAACAAATAGCTTACAAGCCGTCGCTGAAACGTCATCAAGCAATTTAATCCCGTTGAAAATATAAGCACAAAAACCCAAACTGTCAAAAACCTTGAGCATTTTTTAGTGTCCTCGGAGGACAAATCACTTTTCTTGAAAAAAGAGGACAAACCTCTTAAAAGAGGACGTATGGTAGCCCCACATAAAAGATTGCAATAAATTTAACCGGTGAAACTGCGAAAATGTAAGCTTAGATTACTCTCATTATTTTTTCTCCTGTTACCTAGCCAGGAAATGTAATAAAAGCCGTAATAACATCGCAAAAAGTTTACATGGGAACAGCAAAACTAAACATAATTGGATGTCGGCATGAATCAAATTTGGTTATACTTTTGTTGAATATTTTTATGGGGGGTCGCGAAGCTACGTTGATAGCTCTGAGGGGGTCGCGGCGAAAAAAGGTTGAAAACCCCTAGATTAGACGTAACCCAGTACGTGAAATTGTCATCACATGATTAGATGTTCCGCTCATGCAAACTTGTTGAACAAACTAAAAGTCTGGGAAGTACACAATCGCCGATTTATTGTTGTTTTATGCAGGCAGCCTTCTCTGCAGTAGCTTTACGGTGTTTGATATTCACAGCTTTTGACAACGAACCATTTGCATATTGTAATGTGTACCAGTGCTGTATTAGAGGGTATACGCAGTATACTCTCTGCTTTTTCGAGTAACTATTAGTATACCTTCTGGTTTTCCAAGGAGAGTGCGTATGCTATCCTTAATTCTTGACAACTACTAACTAACTACTTAACCCTTTGAAGACCATTAATAATGTGAGCTGTTTGATGTTTATTAATTGCGATGGACTACCTGTGGCTATCAATTTACCGCTAAAAATATGTAAGATCAGGGTTACCAGATTGGCCTTTTTAAGGCCAAATTTCTCGAATTTGGCTTTTTTTAAAGCCGTTTGGCCTTAGAAATTATACGTTTGGCCTTTTTCTAGATTTGGCCTTAAATTTGGCCTTTTTTATATTTAATCTTTAAAATGCATAATAATCAATATTTCTCATATATCGTAACTTTACCAGATGAAACCGTATTCACCATTGTTCAATACATGTGCTATATTTGTTAAATACTTGTAATGTGACGCCGAGTCAGACTGCGCTCCCCTCTAAGCCAGCCAGTGGTGCCAGATGTCACCACTGTAGCGGATTAAAACTCATCTGCTACAGTCCATCTATTATATACATATACTTGCTACTTTCAGAATTATTTTTGCTATAATTTATTAAAATCCGCTACAAGTCATAAGATATCGATAAATATGAATGTTATAGACATTATTTTGGAATTATAATGTTAACGCTCAAAAGTAGGTGGCCTACACAGAAATGTAACGACTAACGTGTTCACTTTTCAGTTCAATTTATTTTTGTTTTGTTGGCAAAAAAAGAAAGAAAAAAACAAAAATATACAAAAACACAATAAACACAAATAATTCGCACAAGGATGGCAGCGAAAGACCAAAAGGTCACTAAAGTCAGCTGCATTTTCGATCGATCGGTAGTCCAACACAACCGCTGGCTTGCCAGCAGAGCATGCTTTCAGAAATTCAGTTGTTGAGCAATACAAGTGATTCGTGGTTGTGTAATTGAATGCGTTTCAAATTACCATTATTGTGATGTTATAAATAAATTTGTGATGAGCAAATATATTATTGATCATAGACTTGTTACAAAAGAATCTTTTTTTAATAATTACTGTAGTAATGTTCACTTAAATGATACATACATCATTCATTCATTTATTTTTAGTCATTAACGCGTCCGGGACGAAAAAGATACTAACTAAGTATAATAACTACAATAGTCGATATAGGCCTACCAGGACGTTAATGAACGGGAAATGGTGGCAAAACCTTGAAAGGTTTAAAACGTGCCTGAATAGTAAATCATGTAGTAGCCTGTATGTCTGTAGTTAGCACGGCCACAAAACCCAAACAACAAACAGAAGCACACATGTAGCAATAAATGATAGCCTAATGAAAAGTGTTGTGGTTCGCATTTACAGTTCCAATATTAATGTGGATGAGCAGTCATCATAATAAAAATAGGATGGAGAAAGAAAACCAGGCATAAAAGAAACCCATCCTTAGGCAAAAGCCCGTTTCGATGCGGCCCAGAAGAGCAAAGTGTTGAGCTCTTCCCATGGTCAGACTGCACATCACGCAGTAGCCTACGACGATTGAGGAATTTAGACGACATGAACATAGATTATTCAATTATGACGATATGAATTTAGTTTTATTCACTGACGACATTTTAATATTGATTGCCTTCATATTTGACCTTCTTATGAAAAGTGTTCAGGTCTGTTCGACACTACAGTAAGACTCTTTCCTGTTGGACCATTCCTTTCATACCTTGCTAAGGTATTGCCTTTGTAGCGGACGTCGAGTGGTCTGAACATCCTCCCATACCTAGCTGTAGCTGCTACAGCAACATCCCGGGTACTAGAGTGTAGTGGGGATGATCTTGAGAACAATACCTTGCTTCTTTTGTGAGTAGGAGATTATTACAAAGAAATGAATGAACTTCCACGTCGGAATGTTGCAGCCAAATAATGCCTTGAATTCAAATAGAACGAGCTAAACTAATTCAGAACATGAAAAACTACACTACAACCATAATTAAACTAACACCGTAACTTCCAAGAAAGGCATCCGTGACAAACTGACTGAGAAAATAAGGCACCACACAACTGGCCGACAGAAACCACACTGGAAACTCACAAACTGACTGTGTTTATTTAACGCTGAACGATTGATTTAAAGGGGCTTATTGCTTCAAGCAATGCAGCATGCAGGGCCGTAGCCAGACCGCAGAGCAAGGAGGTCCAACTGTTTTTAGGGAGGGCCGAAAAATTTTAAATGTGCAAAATCATTATAACTGCCAGGCCCCCGGCTGGCTACGGGCCTGGCAGCATGTGTCAAATGCGCAACACCTATAACAACGTAAAACTGCGTATGTAAAATCAAACCCTGATAAGTGGTGAAAATTCCGAGGAAACGCCCTAATTTTCAGCCAGCGTTTCAAATTCCTACCAAGCACAAATTTCACAACGGCAATTAGACTGTCTAAAGCAAACATGAAAAAGGACCGCAGGCGCTAGGCCTACACCTCCTAAGAAAATTTTCCATGGATTTTTCTTGTATTATTTTGGCATTAAGACCTTTTCACAGTCTGACAACCCTGATTACAGTGATTATTTTATCTTGTTTGAGTTTGGCTTATTTTTGGCCTTTTTTCTACCTATTTGGCCTCAATTTGGCCTTTTTTCTTGTTGAGTTTGGCCTTTTTTTCAAATTTCAGTCTGGCAACCCTGTGTAAGATCCTGGCTGCTAAACCACCGATCAGCTAAAGATATATAGCCGAGCTGACTGCATAGCCGGCTGCATTGCCGAGTGGTGAGAGCCCTCGAAAGGCGCCGGTTCGATACCGCTTACGAGCATGCGGCTGTGTCTTTGGCAGGACATTTTAAGGCATGCTTGAAGGTGGACACGAAGATTGGCTTCCTTGCCTTCCCGTCCACTTAATCTAAATCTTCAACCACCAGGGTAAGCCTAGATGCGACAACAACAAGCTAAGAATACTAGATCCCAACTTTGTACAGAGGTTAAAGATGTAGACTGTTTGGAATGTATTTATAGAAAAATAAACAATTTTGTACCTCTCGTCCAATTTTGATGTTGATAATTCATGTTATGGTAGAAATAGAATAAAGATTAGTATTTTGCAAGTTGTGTATTATTTATCATTTTGCCAAATCTGTCAGTATACCCTGTGCTTTTTTTTTACGAATACAGCACTGTGTGTAACTGTAGCCTATCGATTATTACCATCAACAAATTAGATGGATTTGTCGAGAGTTTGCATTAACCATTGCTAATCGAATACTTGTAATTGTATAGCATACTATAGCCTATGCTAGAAACAGTGCAGTTTTTGTTTTGAAAAAAAATCAATGCAGATTTAGACTACTTGTGTGTTATCACAGACACAGACTAATGTTTTGCAGAGGGATTTTTGTGAATCCTTCAAGACTTCATTGGTTGTTACAATAAACATAATCATGGAAACAGGATATTTACCAAGAAAACTCCATTCTGGTGCACGCAGATGTTAAAATAGCAAAACATGTCATCATACGTGGCAATGTTGTACTTTGTAAAGACAACGTAAACTACACCAGTATTTGTGATCACGGTTGTAGCAAAACTATGCATTATAGCTACGGCTTTCGAGTTTCGACTACTGTTTAGGACTGGTACAAAAAGGTACCTTACGTGCAGCTTACGTGTTATCGTTCTGCCTGAATAAGAATGAGTAGACGATAGATCACTTTTTTCATCTGACCGAGAGAGGTTCAACTTGACGTTCGAAGCCGTTTCAAACAGAGCTTGCGATAAAAACGACGCTTTTTGTGAGCGCCGCTTGACGATGACATGAATGGTGCAGAATTACGTTTGTTTTTATATTTCCGGTCTTTGACTGAACTCACACAAGTGGCTCTGGTCCAGATAGGCGATAAAAGGTGGCGCAAGATAATTTCCAAATGGGTTTTAACTAGCCTACAGCCTACTCAACCACTGCATATTGTTTACCACTACTTTTTCGTTGGAGTTTATAGGCTGAAAATAGACTAACGTATAACAGTTTTTATGGCTGAAACAGTCGGAGAATTGCTCAAAGGAGGGTTGAGTACATGAGTAGGCTATCGCTTACTACAGTTTCAGTTTAGGTTGTATTTATTTCTGACCATCACAACGAAAAACAAGACAGTTTGATGCAAGGACGAGTTTGAAGAGCGCTCTCCGCGGATGCGACAGGCCAGCTATAGAACATGATGAATACCCCCTTGGCGTGGATCGCTTTGTTATAGTTTAGATGAGAGTGCCGAATAAATAGGTTTCTGATGTTTGAATTCAAACATACTGTTATAGTTAGCCAAAAGAAGACTGGGAGCTTTGTGTATCTCGAAACTAAACATGACGCGAATGTAATAGACTGTCCTGTATACACTCTGACTACATAAGCAGGTAAAAAAGGTATGACTACTCTGCACATATGACTACGAAAACAAAAGAACTAGCTAGTAGCAAGCTAAAATATCAGAGTATGTTATGAAAATCATGCCATATCTCTAAAACTATAGAGTATAGACCATAGCAACGTCATTTAAAGTGGAATAAATACTTGAATAATTTTTAGGAAAAGTCAAAAAATTTCTAAGGTGTTGATCCCGTAGTTCTTTCGTGATATTGCTTTGAAAAGTACCAAGTCCCCACCGATAACAGGACAAACGGTTAACCTGCATTTTAAAATAATAATCGCAAATTTTACCAAAGCTTTGAACAAACAATTTGTTTAATTAGCTAGCGTTTCACACCAAAAATCCTGAGAAAAGAATGTAATGTTTTTCATTTTAATTAAAAATAACGATGCCACTGCAACCGCTTTCATTTAACCCTTTATCCTGTGACGTATTTTGGCCAGTTGACTTGCGGACGGGGGGGTCGGTTCGACACCATCACTTTGAGCTCGTGTAACTCAAAAACTACGCAAGATAGATCAATCAAATTTTCACATGGTGTAGATAATTTATCTGACAACATAACATCGAAACTCTTTTGCAATTTGTTCAACAGCGCAACTTGAAAAATCAAATAATTTGATGGTTGGTCATATTTTTTTATTTGACTTGAGAAATTGCTTCGTAATTAACTTATAACTGAGTGTGACGGGTTAATTCTATTGTGTAGATTTTAATCTCTTACGCGGAGACGTCGTCCACGCTTCAATGAAATCGTAATTGGCGTCCGACTCGCGTTTGCTTGTTGTTTTGCCAGAGGCATTGTAAAAAAATTTGCTTTGTTTCAACATTTGCAGAGAATGAGAGAAAATCACCACAAAAAAACTATTTCAAGTTCTTTTTGAGTCACATGTTTATAGTCTACACTTTTTCAAACGTAGGCTACTGTCATTACTTGATATTGGAACTAAATCAAGCAAATTTTTTTTCACATTCACACTGTCGAATTTGGTTATGCATGATCAAGAAACACTTTGTATTTCACAGCACATCTCAGGAAGCTATTTATTCGTTTTTAACATTATTTCAACGTCTAAAGACATTGAATCGATGTAAAAAGTGTCTGATTTGCTGTCTGGGTAGCGGCTGAATACAGAAAAGTAAGGTAGCCTGTGGTGTCACGTGGTATTTGAACAACAACCTATCCAAAGGTAGTGACTTGCTTCGATAGGAGCTTGTTCCATTTTAGGCCATCATGCACTCCAAAAACAAAGAGCGTCTAAAACTCCTTACTGATAAACTATGTCACGATGCATTCCAAAGTGATATGTTTCAATACTTACCAACAATGATCACTTTGAATGAAACAATTTTGCAAACAGTTGTGACAAAATGTAGTGATAATAATCGTTTAGTCAAATCGTGTTGGTAGGCCATAGAAGAGGTCGTTTGCCAAATGGAACTCCCGTTCTGCCTGACAAACTCAAAGTCGTGGCATAACGATACGAAAAAGAGAAAAAATTATTTTTCAGGCCGATGCTATTGTCGTAAAAAAACAAAAAAATCACTAAAGTGTTGATTTTTTCCTTGGGCAAAATTGAAGGTTATTGATATTTTAAAAATGCACGTTTGTGTCAATATGATTGAAGTGTTTTTTTTCATGTTGTTAACTAGATTTGCAAAATAACGTTTTCTACATTTTTTTCTGATTTGTTGGACATGCATTTTGTGTCAAGTTATTTATTACACATTGGAAGATTTCTTTCTGTTCAAATTTTGAAATAGCATTTTAGATGCAGTTTGCGGTTGATGGCGTTACTGCAAAAACCATCTTTTGTAATTGACACACATCCAAAAACAAAAGACGCATAAACTACTGCTGGCTGATAGACCACGTCACAATACATCATAATGATGTTTTTCCGAACCGAAGACCTAGAAAACCAATTTTGTCGTATATTAGATTAGACGTCTGCAGACGTTGAACCAATGACAAAAAGTGATTTGCTGATTTGACACAAAGTGATTGCTGTTTCCAATGTGCAAACATTTTGATAAAAAGTAATCAAGTTTTGGCCACAGCATATTGGTTCATTTAGGCTACTATGGTCAATCAACTCACGTTGCAAATAACTTGTTTTGTGTAAAGTCTTGCTTGTGAAAAAATCGAAGTAAAAACACAAAAATGAAGTAAGCTATATTTACAAAGTATTATATTCTTGAATGAACCATAGTTTTAAAAAAATAGTTTGAACAGGTTTCATCTGATGGAAACTATAATTGATATCATCGCGAAGGATCAAATAGCTGCAAAAATCACTTCAAGCAATTCTTTGGGGTGATTTTCATTATGCAAACCAAGGTGAACCTCAATATACATATTTTTATGCCAAACGATAAAAATCGTTCTTTCTTTTTTTCAAGGACAAGGAAAACGATCCGTATAAAATATAATTCAATTCAACGTATTTCCCTTCTTTTGTCAGATATGCATTTTGTGTAACAATGCTTTAGAAAAATTGCTGAGTATGGCATAGCGTTTGAGATGCAGTCAGAGAATACAACTCTATGGTTGATGGCGTGATTACAAAAGCCAATCTTTTGTCACGGAAATGTATTCGAAAACAAAAAGGTACAAAAGCGCTGACTGATAGATTACGTTACGATACGTTACACAAACGAGGCATTGATTTCAGATTCTTTCAACCCAACAAACAACTTTGCTCCAAATGACACAACAAGTCACAAACGTCTAAATTTATGGAGAAAAAGATGTAGGCCTACACCGTTTTGTGAAAATAAGCTTTTGAAGACCAACATTTGAATGAAAAGTTTGAAATTATTGAGTTGGTCCTAATAGTGTTTCTGCTGAGATATATCAAAACTTTTCAATCCTCGTATAAAAAAATAATTTTGTAATCTCTCAAGCAACTGCAAAATTACCATTTAGGTAAAGATTCAGTGATGATACAATATGCACAATGCTTGTCAAAGCACAATAATTTAGCTGCGCGTGTTTTTCCACAAAAGCCAAGCAGTTTAGATAGTCTGTGTCAAGTTCTTTTCAATATCCATCAATGTCTCGTTTTCATAAAACATTTTCACGACATTCATGTGAATATAAGTGCACAGGTAGGCTACATGGAAAAGTTTATTGGCGGGTCAAGAACGCACTCCTTGCTTTCCGACAAGAAATCAAGAAACTTACCACATCAGTCTGTTTGTTTTATGAGATAAACAGAGTTTTGGCAAGAATTTTCCTACTGCTTCTTGTCATAAGTTAGAAACAAAATGTATTCGCCATAGAAAACAACGTAAAATTACATTTTTTCAGTATAGCTTATCGGATGCTCTCTGATAATTTCAAAGCAACTCAGATGTAATTAAAAGATTAATCAAAGCAACTCAAAACTCGAGTTTGCAAACAAAAGGCGGACTCATTACGGTTGAATGCTTTACAACAAAGCCAACTCATGAGATATCTGCGTCGCAGTTCCACGCACGGCGGCGCTCAGTAATCCTATTAATCCGTATAATTTGAAAACAAAAGGGCTAGCTAGTAGCTAGCTAAAGTATCAGAGTATGTTATGAAAATCATGCCATATCTCTAAAACTATAGACAATAGCAACGTCATTTGAAGCGGAATAAATACTTGAATAATTTTTAGGAAAAGTCAAGAAATTATAAAGCTGTGGACCGCGTAGTTCTTTAATGATATTGCTTTGAAAAAGAGCAAGTCCCCACCGACCCCCCCCCCACAGGAAATAGGGTACAAATATAGCGCCTATCTTACTGTTGTTACTACAAAGTATTGGCATTATAAGTAGCGCGCTACTGCTCACCTCCTGGACATGGAATAACTTGTTTCTGAAGTGAAAAAGCTCAATTTTAGTACTGGGAAAAAGTTTTTACTTTTTAATTGCATTTATTTTATGATTAATCATTTCAGCCTTATTAGTCTACTCAAAAATGAAATGTTTTCTTATATTCCCACAGTTTTACAAAGGCACTATTGCTAAGTTAGCTAATGGATTTTAGCCAAGTTAGTGGCTTCCAACTATAGGAGTTTACCAACTTATGGGTTTTTACAACCAGGGGTCTACTAGTAGGCTACTACCGACCCTTAGAGATCCGGTTGCGCACTAAAAATTAAGTCTTGTTTGTGTCCTGCCTGCACTTGTTTGGAGTTTTTTTCTATTGTTTCTTGAATATTCATTTCATGTTTGAGCAATGTTCTATCCCATTCGATTAAGTTTAAAATATTTCATTTAAGCGCCAGTATTTCCAGTGAGGCTCAGTTTTGAAAAGTTAGGAATCCGTAAGCTTGACATCGGTTTAAAGGAGTACGTGGCCAAATAAAGGTTTGAAATCGTTGGGCTAACTAGCTGCTGTTTGTTTTCAGGTTTTTAAATAAAAATATCTTTTCAATTTGTGTTGGTACTTTTCACCCACTTTACGCAATGGCAGCTGCACTACAACAACTACAACAGCTACAACAACTTGATAGTAAGAAAATTCAGTAGGCCTATACCTTAAATTTTACGAAAGATAACAAAAAGTTATATATCCAACTCCTACTTGCTTGAAGGAATAAAGAATTAAAAAAGAAAATCAATTGCAGTCAGCTAAATATTTTTGTATTTAATAAAATAAATTTACGAAGAAAATTAAAATGTTTCAATAGAAATTTGTTGTAATGCAGATGCTACAAATGAAGAAGAGGTTTCGGAGTTCTTGGATGACAATCCTTTATTCCTGGAAGAGTACCTCAACCGGAACTCAGATGTATTGGACTCGTACGTGGCAGACAATGTGGATGAAGTGACAGTTCGTGAATGGCTTCAAAAGGTTCAGGGGCCGCCTCCAAGTAGGTTTCAGTTTCATCTAAATCAGTGATTTCCAGCCCTTTAACAACGTGAGACCGGCAAAATTACTTTCTTCACAAAGTAAATGTTAACGACCTGTTTTAGCCGGATGCTGCGAGTTCGCTGTGGTAATAGCGAATTAAAGTTACTCTGTTGTGTCTGTTTATGTTTTTGTAAAGTAGGGAGTACGCCGTACAGCTTAATTAGTACTTATGCTTGCTGCGTTTCAAGTAGCCCAGCCCACTTGTAACAATTTTCCTTGACTGGGTGCAGGAATTGAAATGCCCAACAAAGGGCTGAAGCAAAAAATATTGAGTGCCAAAACTAAACATCTGAAATTGTTAAAAATAATGCTTCAAGAACTCTTTTCATCGTTGCACTCTTCACACCTTTCTGTCTCTGTTTTGGAAGCAAAGAGCAGCTACTTTTTCGTCTGCAAACACTAAACAAAAACATTTTAATAAATACCTCATCTTTTAGGTGAGGCCTTACAAATTCAGCGCATCAACTATTTGAAGAATGAAAACCGTGCTCTTCATAAAACCGACCAGTATCACCACAAAGCACCACTCATCGTCAGAAGAGCCGCTAAATTTAGTTTTGATCTCTACTTCAAGAACCGCGACTACTTACCAGCCAAAGATAATATTGTGTTGGAATTGAGCGTTGGTGGGCACTTTTTAAGTTATTTTAAGTTTAAAAATAAATTATTTTCAAATTAATTTTTGTTGTATAATATGTTTATGTTTGCACTATGAACTGACAAGTCTCTAATTAAAGATTCATGTGTGTAAGAAGATTTTTACTATAACTCAACTAATATGAATAAATATTTTTGAAAGTTTCCGCGTAGACTGCAGTTGTAAAGTACAGTAAGGCAGTTTTTACTATTTCGTGCATTTTGTTTCGCTGACTAAAGAAGCTATTTTTCATAATTTCTTGATCTATCAACGATTGCTGTATGTCGATACTTTTTATACTTTAAAAATTATGAAAAATCAGCAAACTATTGCTTTCTGTCAACAAACTAATTTTAAATGTAAACTATCTGTTCCCAGGAAGAAAACCCACCGTGGCAAATGGAACAAAATTTAGACTCCGAGTTCAGGATTCTGTAGAAAAAGATGCGTGGTCGTGCAAGATGATCGAAAACAAGCCCAAGAAAATTAGGGTCGAGATCTGTGTTCCTGCTAACGCCATCGTTGGTCGGTACAGGGTGGCTGTGGAGGTGACCAGCAGACTTTCTGAAGGACCCAAGGTGTCCAAAGTGACCAGACAGGACATCATCATTTTATTCAACCCATTTTCTCCAGGTATGTAAGATCGATCTTCGTTGATAATTTTATTGATCTTTAACCTAATAATTGTTTCATAAAATTAAATTTGAATATTTCTTTTTAATATTTTATTGACAGAGGATGATGTTTACATGGAGGATGAAGAGAAGCGAAACGAATACGTCCTCAGTGACACGGGAATCATTTACTTTGGACAGTCGTATCGGATTGGTGGAAAGCCTTGGTCGTTTGGACAGTTTGATGAAGGAATCTTGAACATTGTTCTCAAGCTACTTTGGGCTGACCAAAAAGCAAACAAGAATCCAGTGAAGATGGTGAAAAAGAGATCTTCAGCGATTTACTGCAGCAGAGCGCTTTCTGCTTTGGTAAGTATGTGCAAACCACAGGTTTGTTCAATTTTTGCTTTAGGATTCTGCGCTCATTAGAAGCGAAAATATTTTGTAAAAATATATATATAAACAATCCCATGGTAGCCTATATGCTGGAAAATGGTGTTAACAGTGACCGTACTTTATAAATATTATTAATTTTCTAAGCCTACTTAGGCCACTGTATCGAAATTGCTTCACACTGGTATTTCGTCATATTTAGCCTACTTCTTCAAAGGATTAATCAAAATACTTACAATTAGAGATTTTTATCACGGGAGGTATTTCTTGATTTGACATTTTTGACAACAAAAAATTGAAGAGCTTGGAAAGAGATTATAGCATTTTGCATCATATGAATGGGCCACAAATGTAAAACTGGTGTAACTCATCAAGGAAAAGAATGGTGGGCCCGTTGATAATGTGTGTGGCAAATGCATGGCTATGATAAAACATAGGGTGTAGGACTGTAGGTTGGCAGTTTAGAAAGAAAAATGTTGAGATATTCGCTTGAGATTGCAATATTGAATTGAGTGAAAAACCAGAATGTGAGAAGACAAGCGTCATAGTTATGCCACACGTAGAAAAACAAATAGCGCCACAGGTTTTAACAGTTGGCTACTTTAATTCAAATCTGAAATGAATGGAATGTTTTTGGTTACATGAAGCTTTTACAACAAATCTGAATTAGCAATACAAGTAGCAGTCGGAAAAAATTCAGCCAGCGCAAGAAATTTTCTAATATTCAACGTCACAGACTCTCCATTTGACAATGGAAGTTACAAACTTTATATAACTCGGCGAAGGTATAAACTACACGAGGAGCATGCGATCTGCTTCGTATTTGGCAGATAAATATGCGATCTGCTTCGTGTTTGGCAGATAAATTCACAATATGCAGAAGAAAATCTTAAATTTTAACCAAAACTCTTGAAACACTCTACAAGCCAGATGCAATATATTCAGTTTCAAACTACAGTAAGTTGCACCAATATATGCCTGGATTGCCTGCAGTTTTCTTGTCCTACGTTCTTTATCAGTCGTGTGAACTTGTTGATCGCCAGGGAACAAACAATATAGGATTAAGAAATCAGTAGGTACTGCAGAAAACTTAGATTGGAGTGTGAGGATAGTAGAAGTACGAGAGCACATAAAGTTGACCCCTACATTATTGACAGTGTAGGTCCCCTCTCTTTGAATTTATCTTCTTATGATTGTGACAACTGCTGAAAGAGAGCATACCCAGAAGTCAAAATAAACATTTATGTACAGAAAATGTTTAAGTGAATGACGCTTTCTTGTTACGTTGAAACATCCCAATAAGGAAATAGCCTACTGTGGTTCATATTTGACTACTGTTTGCTTTTACTTTAAAAATTGGGATTTCTTATTCCAAATATTTTCTTCGGTAAACAGTAGCCCTACTATTTGCTTTTACTTTACACAAAAGAGTTAAAAAGATTACGTTAAATGAAGGGAGGATTTACGATTGTCCCATCGTAGGCAGACACACAAGTTACATTCTTGAACTTTAACCTAACTTTTTATGACTATAATGGGTATTCTGAACAGAGGTTTATTTCATTGGTTGATACTCAGCACTACCACGCTTCTTTATTCTTGGGCTGTAAACTAGGACGATCCTGTTCAAGTTTTTTGGTGATAACTGTGTGTAAGAGTGCAGAGTTTTAAACGTTGTTTTCTTCGTGTTTAGCACAATACGGGCAATTTTCACGTTGCGTGTGGATCTTAACCATCACCATTTTCGTTCTCACTTTCGCCATTAGGCCTACTGGTAATAGGCTACTTCTGCTGCAGTAGAATCCATCACAATGTACAATGTGCATTTGCTTTCGCAAGTTAATGAATCTATAAACACAAACTCGACCGACTTTTTTTTCGATTTGGAGTTGAAGAAATTTAAATTTTGAGTAGTTTGAGTTGCTGTGTAAAGAAGCCCGAGTATTTTCATTTCAAGTTTTGTTCCCATTATTCCCGATGTCGATTCATATACCATCCATCTAAGGCAGGAATAAATGCAGCTTCGGCATCAGCACAAGTGTCGTGCTTTGGCAGTGTTGTTTTGTCTGCTTCATGTTCATAAAAGACATTAACTCATACCCTAGCAAGTAGAAAAGTCTATTTTTCATAAAACCACTTACCCTATTTTATGATGCTTAATAGAAACCACTATACATCCGCCTTAAAAAATGACTTCCATTAAATGAAGTAATTTATTTTGTTTAAAGCCTCTTTTCCACAGTCACAGAAGCGCTGTCTACTGAATCAGATCGAATGACGTGGTTGAAGATGATAACAAACCGGAAAACTAATTTTTTTACGTCACAAGGTCAACAGTTCAGACTTTTCTGGAGTGTTGCTTGGAAACTGGAGTGGAGATTACGAAGGCGGTGTCAAGCCAACAGCGTGGAATGGAAGTGCCAAAATTCTGAAGCAGTGGAACTCAAGCAAGAAGGAGGTTGAGTTTGGACAATGCTGGGTCTTCTCCGGGGTGTTGACCACAGGTTTGTGAATGATTGACAGGTTATACATTACGCTGTTCCTTGATTGATGTGGGGTCAAATTCGGTAATGATGTTCGTGATCATTCTTTTTTAAGTATGGCCTACTTTTATTTACGCTTTTTTTTACATATTTTGAGAACCGAACCAGTTGTGTGTGATCTTGAGTCGGGCGCTTAACCATTGAGGTAACTATTGTATACAGTATAATCTACTGTATAGGCCTACTACATGTTGTCATAAACCGTGGGCATCGCAATAACGGCATCTGGACTGGAGGCCAAACGCTAGGCCTGATCTTGCACGGCAAACAGGATTGCCCTATTGGCTTTTTTGACGCCGAATTTTAGAAAATTGGCGTATTTTAATAGCCTACAGTACATTTTCATATGAAAATATGTCTCGGCTATAGTAGTAATCACGCTGTTGACAAAATCAGCCCAAAATGCAGTGCTATGAAAAGCATCATCAAGATTCGGGAAAAGTTCCCTTTTCAAACTTGATGTGTTGTAAATAGGCCACTGCGCATTGATAAAACAAAACTTTTTAAACTATTTACAATGCCGAAAAAATTAAAATATCACCAAATAGGCTATATGTTAAAATGCAACAGTCAAAGTAGCTCGCCAAACTCATTAAAAAACGCTCAAATTACTAATATTTAGCGTTAAAACCGCCAATATGGCGATCCTGTTTGCCGTGCAAGGTGAGGCCGAGCGTTTGGCTTCCTATCCAGATGCCATTACAGCGACGCCCACGCATAAACGAACACAAACAACACGATGACTTCCTCATTCACAGTTTTGCGGGCTCTTGGAATTCCTGCTCGGAGCGTAACAAACTTTCAGTCAGCCCATGATACGGAATATAACATGACTATCGACAAGTTTGTTGATGCAAATGGAGAGGAATGCGACCCTTTTGGCAACGAAGATTCCATATGGAACTTCCATGTGTGGAATGAGGGCTGGTTTAAACGCCCTGACCTTCCTCAAGGTAAGACACTTGCTGAAACTGCTGTTAAATATTTTGCTTAAAAGCTTTTTCCACTTAAACAAAATTTCTTTGCAATAGCTGTAGTTAAATCTGCAGGCTCATACAATCAATCTAAAGTTTTGGCTTGGTTGGGCTACAACAAAATTGGATCTTTTCTTTATTTGCTGGAATTGTAATTGCAATTAGATCTACGGTACTTTCGACTTTTTCAATAACTCTTTTGCTTTGAAAAAATAACAACTTACAATTTCAATTCTTTTCACGCTTGTAATTAGCCTAATTAAAAATCGTAATCACAGTTAGGTTATGTACATCTGCTCGAAAGTCAACAGTCTGAAATATATTTGCTCGAAACCTGGCGATGCGGCGTGCTTTTCGTGGTTACACCAAATATTGGAACAGCTTTGTTTTTTTTATATTTGTTTTCGATAGGGAAATCACCGAAAGCGATATTTACAGGTTTTTTGAAATACCAACAATTGGAATTTCGTTTCATCTTCTTTTTTTGTGTGTCAAAAAAATGCAGCAATTCAAGTTGCAACCTGCAGATAGTTTTCAAATTAAAGAAGTATAGCGCTTCACACCTAAGCTTAAATATTATGTTTATAGGTTACGACGGCTGGCAAGCATTAGATGCCACACCCCAGGAAGAAAGCAATGGGGTGTTCCAATGTGGACCGGCACCTGTAAAGGCGGTGAAGAATGGCGACATCTACATCGGATTTGATACCAATTTCTTGTTTGCCGAGGTGCGACGGACATTTTGTTATTGCTTGATTTTCCTTCAGTTTGGTACTAATTTGCATCGTTTACTGATTTACATTTCCTAAAAACGTGTAGTTTTCATGGAATTTATTTGTAGAAATATAGAAAATAAACAACAATTCGTGGACATCCCGGATATGATCTGCTGTTGTGGCTTTGATTTTTGTCTGAAATGTAGAAAAATACTGAAGCAAATCTGCTACAATATTTTTTTGTTAACGTTTTGCGACTTTGCAGCAGCATTGCTTTTTCCTTATTACCCAAAGTAACAGAAATTCCACCAATTGGAATAGGGATTAAACGCCTCCAAAAAATTAACCAGCGGTAATTGTTCATTGCACCTATGGTAAAAGTTTTCTTAAAGAAAATATTTTTTATCCAAATATAAATTTGTCTGGTAGGGTCATTCAACTTTCTCTGAACATTGTTCAAATGTCTTTTTTTCAGGTAAACGCGGACCGAATAACTTGGCAGGTAGATGACAACGGCGAGGTGGTTGCCATGGTGAAACGTGAATCACGTCATGTCGGTCGTAACATCAGCACCAAAGCTGTGGGGTCAAACCGACGGGAAGATGTCACCAATGAATACAAGTTTCCTGAAGGTAACCGCAAATCTAAGAGCGTAAGATTTTGTTGTTTCAAGTTTTCTTCCCACATTTCGACATTTCTTTCTGCAGACAGAACGGAATCGTTCAAAGTTCAAATCATGTTTCTTTTTTTCTTTTGTACCTAATTGTGAAGGTGGTCTACTCCTAACAAAGAAAGCGCTTGTTTTGTTATTTTGTTAAAAGCAGTTTCTACAGAACAAGTTTAGTCATGTTGAGCCAGCAAAAGAATATTTGGTAATAAATGGCTCTTTACCTACTGGTCACAGCGGTAAACCATAATCTTTTCGTGGGAAAATTGTAACGTAAGATTCCCGAATCCGTTCGTCTGCATGTAATGACCGAAAAAGAAACACTCCTTCGAAACGTCTATTTAAATTGGTATTTCTGTAAAATTAGCCACCTGGCTGTCGAAATTGAATGTAACGCCGTACACCACTAAAACTTGTCACTACAGAACAGATTACTTAGATAAAAGACGGAAATTTTATCCAGCTGGCAAGCACTAAGCAAACAGTTAAATGTGCGACTAACTCTCAAGCAACCATTTCACGAATGACTAGAATAATTTGCGATATCTCAAATGCACGTAGACAGTAACTGTGACGCAATAATGAAAGACATTGTCACGCAATTCAAACCGGTGTTCAAAGGTAGTGATGCAATATTTCATCAGGTCTTACGACCGATGGCGCAATATTTGGACATTTTCTAGCAATTTCCATGACGTAAGATGCCAGCTAGGTTAAGTAGACCATAACGGTTTTTATATGACGTTTGATTTGGTGAAAATTGTCGGGAACATAGCGGCCCCTAGTTATGACAGTCTGACATGGCATAACTAAAAAGAATTGACGACAATTGTGAGCCAATGAATAAAAACACACAATACACAAATTGTTTGAATCACTCACGTTTAAGTTAATACGTAAATACAAAGGGCATGCAAAGAATGAACAGCAATACGAATAATACACGACGATACATGAAATTGGTACCATAGGTACACGCTAAAATTACGCTATATACAATGGTTGCGATAATAACCGACTGTTCTGGGCTCAGACAAGGGTCGGCCACCGCAGACAAAACCAGGCTCAAACCGTAACACTTAAGTGTTCTTTACGGGGGCGAGGCATGAAATATCCCTCAACACGTAGTCTACTTTCACTTTCCCCGTACTCTCATCATAGTTGCAGACGGCAACTTTAGCTCTACGAACCACAGGCTTCCCTTTCCTAATTTGTGGAACTACCTCATGCACCCTCCCAAGTTGATACTTCCCACGTTTACCAATGTCTTGGAGAGAACTCACCACTACAAGTTGACCAGGCTCCAAATTCTCGGCCATTTTTAGCCATTTTTTCCGGCCCTGAAGACCTGGCAAGTAAAAATCGATCCATTTACTCCAAAACTGCTGAGAAAGTGACAAATTGAACCGATAATCCCTTCTTAGTTGGTCACGATTATGTGGTTGCCCAACAGCACAGTATGGGTCTAAGTATGGGGTCAAAAGTGAGGCAGGGGTGATGACAGTAAAATCCCTAGGGTCGTCACTCAAAGGTACCAAAGGGCGTTCGTTCACGATCCGAACGGCAATGCCTGTGTACGTAAGCAGTTCAATAAAATTGGACTTACAAATTGAAGAGTCCAAAATGTGAAAAAATGCAATTTTAAATTGTTTTACCATTGCCTCCCAAGCGCCACCTTGCGCTGGAGCATACGGAAGTATAAATTTCCAGTTTATCTCCTTCTGTCTCAGGGCGTTGTGAAATTCAGCTGATTTTATCAACTCGGGTAACTTCTTAGATGCTGCCTGAAAGGTGCTTCCATTATCGGAATAGATTGCATTAACCTGCCCACGTAAATCTGTAAACCTAGTAAAGGCAAGTAAAAAATCACTCAGCGACAATGACGTAACCAGCTCAACATGAATAGCGCGAGATGCCATACATGTGAACAAGAGTCCCCAAGCTTTTTTGTGACTCCTACCTTCAACAAAGGTTAAAGGTCCAAGATAGTCTAAGCCACAATCAAAAAAGGGTTTCCTATGCGCAGTTGTGCGAGACAAAGGTAAATCAGACATGAGCTGCCTTATAGGTCGCGCTTTCTCAATCGCGCATACACCACAGTCATTAAGATACCTCTTCACGGAGGCATTACCATTAGCGATCCAAAACTTCTGTCGCGTAGACAACAAAGTGTGCTGTACTCCACAGTGCGCATTTCGATTATGATGCGACAGTACAACAAGCCTAGTGAAAGGGTGTTTCGAAGGCAAAACGATCGGATGCTTTGCTTCTAGAGAGATCTCGGGAGAATTACTTAAGCGCCCTTCAATGCGGATTACACCAGCGTCATCTACACAAGGTCTGTACTTTTTAAGTGAACGCAATTCTTTCAAGCGTTCCTTCTCTCGTTGCGAAGCGCCAACACTACCCCCTTTATCACTTCTTCAAGGGCATCCGGCGATCGCTTGGTCATTAAATGTACCACATCACCATACACGCTCTTCTGAACAAACTTCACAGTCAACTCCAAAGCATTATTAGGATAAGACGCGTCCAGTTTTGGCTTCACAAAGCTACGCTTTCTCGTTTTACAGCACAAAAATTCAACAAAAGAAACCAAATAAGCGATTCTATTTTTCATAACATACAAAGAAGGTGCGGCCTCGATCAATCTGTGAAGGCCATCCTGTCCAACGTCGAGCGACTCCTCTTCGTTACGAAGATATAGGCTATGGACAGGTACTGAACTGGCATTTTCTACAGATGGAATTTCTTCACACTGATAGAGAAGACTAGAACCGTTCAACCACAACTCTCGAAATTCTTTCTTAGTAATAAGATTTGGCCGTTTGCCAACATCAGCTGGGTTCATATCGGTAGGGCAAAAACGCCAATCCTGGGCTCCAGACAACAATAAAATATGCTCAACTCGACGCGTAATAAACTTATTCAAACGTAAATCAAGGTTTTTAACCCACTGCAACACGGTCCGAGAATCACACCAAAAATATTTAATGCAGTCAGGCATCTTCAATGCCTCGTAGGCCTGCTTCACGAGTCTTGCTGTATTCAAAGCGGCAACAAGCTCTTTCCTAGCTATCGGCCAAGAAAACTGATTTTTTACAACAATGGTAGATTTACCCAGAACGAAAGACACACTAGGAACTCCATTAACCAATCTACGCAAGTAAACAACCGAAGAGAAAGCTTGATTCGAAGCATCACTAAACCCATGCAATTGATATGAAACGATATCATCCGGACTGCACACACCAGAGTTTGCAAAATACTATCTCGGTAACATAAATCCTTAAGCAGGTCCAAAGAGCGAAGCCACGACTCCCACTCTTTAACAAAGCTATCAGGGACCTCGGTGTCCCAATCAAACTTGTCTATCGCCAATTGCTGAAGTATCAGACGTGCTTTTAGAAAAAATGGCGCTCCAAAGCCTAGCGGATCAAAATTTTGTCCAAGCTGACTGAGCATACTTCTGCGCGTGTGTTTAGCTAAGGGCTTTAAGGAACATGCGATACGCATCTCGTCAGACTCGGTTTGCCACACACAACCCAATGTCTTCGCTGATGGCAAAGTCATATTTTCAGTCTGAAAGTCAATGTCACGAATCAAAGGTGAAAGCATCTCATTATCCAAATTTGACAAGACAATCATAGCCTCCTTGTTAGCACTCCACTTAACAAGTTTAAACCCACGGCTATCAAACAAAGCAATTGATTCATGAGTGATTTGCTGAGCTTCCTCTAAGCTATCAGCCGAAAATATAAAATCATCCATGTACATATTATTTGCAATATTGCAGAGAGTTAGTTCACCAGCACCGCTGGGATTCTGCTCGATCATTTTCTTTATGGCCAAGCAAGCGATATATGGGCTACTCTTTATTCCCCAAGGGTGTACACAAAAACGAAAGGGTACCATTCTACCATTTTCAAGGTCATCATCTTCAAACCACAATATACGAAACAAATCCCTCTGCGACTCAGGTAACTTTATTTGAAAGAAGCATTTAGTCACATCAGCGATGAGACCAAATCTACCAAGCCGAAATCTAGCCAAGACATCTACAAGAGGGTTTAACAAGTCAGGACCCGAAAACATTACATCATTAACACAAGTTCCTCGAAATTCAGACTTGCCATCGTAAACAATACGCTTTTTTAATTGTGACGTCACAAAGTATGGTAAATACCACTGAAAGCCCTTTACATTTCCTGCTTTACCAGCACGCTCAATATAACCATTAGATTTAAGATCTTTCATGGTGTCAGTAAGGAAATCACGAAGTTCAGGTTGTTTTAAAGCCTTCTTCCTTAAAGCAGCAGCTCTATCTGACGCCAACACAAAATTGTTAGGTAAATCAATATCTTCCTTCAACGGTACAGGTATCTCAAATCGACCATCTTTCAACTCAATATTCGGTTCAACAAGTTCTCTAGCCAAAATATCATTGCGAGACAATTCACAGGTTTCATTTTGCAAGGTCAAATCCTGAATGACTTTATTCAGGTCTGCTATTTCCATATCACGAGACTCAATTTTACGCTGAAAGCTAGAGATGACATCCGACTCTGAAGACGTTTGCACTCTGCACACGTTAGCAACGCTTTCATCTAAGGGTGACTTACCACCACAAGCCAACCAACCGAGAGGAGTGAGCAAAGCATGTGGTTCACTACGATTCTCACCAACACGCTCTTCTTTAGCACACATCAAATAAGCGTTGTCGTTTCCAATCAGTACATCTACAGTACAGTAAGTTACTACAATCATTCAAATGAAACATATTCACGTCATGAAAATGACGGAAACCATTTAAATCCTGCTTATGTGGTAAAGTTTTAACATCGTCAGCCCAAGCTGGGTTAACCACCGAAGTTATATCACAAAACAGTTCATTCGTCTCTAACGACTGAATGTTGAGTTTAACAAGGTCAGCACAAGTAGGTTTCTGACCAGCCAGAGTATCCATTTTAAACGACGCTTTGTCATACGGTTTAAGGCCAAGTTCGCACATCAAATCACTCGAAACAAAAGTCAACTGCGAACCAGGATCATGCTGACAATACACCAACTTAGATTTGCCAGTCATTGGATTCAAAACACGAGCAGCAGTAATGCGGTTAAAGGCTGCTTTAACATTTCCAATCTTAACATTACGCACAGGAACTCTGGCACCAGCATCATCTTTACCGACCGAATCCAGAGAATCACGTGACGCCACATAAAAATCATGCAGAAGAAAATAGTGTTTCCTATCGTTGTTAGGGCAACACTTACGACAGTTGTTTACATGAACGCAATCCCTAACCATATGCTGGCGCAAACAATTCAAGCATTTGCCAGCTTTCACAATGACATCTCTCCGATCTTTAGGTGTCAAGCGCAAAAATTCTTTACAATTAGACAAAAAATGATATTCAACTTGACCACGTGACGAACAATAAAAACATGCCGGTATGTCTCTACGTCTGGCCACACCACCGCGCGGTGCGCCAACAGCAGTCGAGTACTGCGAACTCCCTGAAATCACATTATCATGGGGTTTTACCGACGTCTGCCTAACCGGACATGAAGGCAATTTTCCTTTGCCAGACTTTTTAAAATGCTGCGACTCACCAGAATCGCCCATTAGCATAATGCTAAAATCAGTCGACTTGCGCGTTTCCTCCCGTACTACAAATTCAAACAAACTCTGAAAAGTAGGCTCATCAGTACCACCATACTGATCACCTAAAAAGTCAAGGTAACACTGCTTAGCGTCAAACCGGAGTCGCTTAGCCAAATCCAAAACAAAACGTCCTTCCAACTTGTCACGCTGACCATAAGCTTGCGCGTAAAGCAGACACGGCGACAATTCATCTTTAAACTCTTTCAGATCACTGGAAGAGGTCGAAGTCAATTTGCTACCATAGCGGTACTTCCTAATTTCCGGTTCGGCGAAAAGACCTCCACGAACTCCAAAACGTTGAGACAAGCGAGCTAATGACATTTCTATCCTGTCTTCCTCTGACAAGCCAGGAGTGTCGGAAACCAAATTAGCAATCGTTTGCGCAGCTGTTCTAACACAAGCTGCTTGTAACAAAGTCAAACGAGTTCCTTTAAAGGGCGAAGCTGCCATTAAGGCCGTAACACGATTTTTAAAGAAGATAAATGGCATATTATTACCATCGTAACCAATCAAGGCCGCCTTATCGAAAAACGTCCTACTATTTTGGTATTCAAAAAAGCAATCCTGTTGTTGAGAACTCGATTTAGCGGGAGAAGACAAGCTATATCCCTTAAGGGGCTGAGGGGGCTCAGTCACATGCACAGCCCGATCACGATCCTCACAAACGTTAAAATCAGGAGACGCGATACGCCTCTCACAACCACCCAAATTACGTGTAGCTGGGCGATCAAAAACTAGCGGCGCAGAAAACTGTGAAGGGGGCAAAGCATTACTGCTAATGGCGGCCCCGTGACCTGTACGCTCTGGGGGAAGAGTTCGGCTAAAATTCGCAGGCTTTGGCTTTAGATCCTTCGGAAAATCCTTAGCTGCGGCCCCGAGACCTCCTGAAACAGTTTGAAAACATGTGGATTGTACTGGTCCACTTACAGATTGAACAGGCGTCTGGAAAAGGTTATGTAAGTTAAACTGCGATTGATGTTCATTTCTGGAATGGCTAGAAGATCCCTTCTTAGAGCTACGCCGGGAGCCCAACTCTGAACGATATTCAGCTAAAACTACCTCTTTACGTTGTTCAGCCCTCAACTGAGCGTCTTTGAGTGCGAACTCAGCAGCTCTAGCTTCGGGTCTCGCGGCGGCCTCAGCAGCTCTCGCGGCAGCCTCTGCTCGTGCGGCCTCAGCTCGTATAGCCTCAGCTCTCGCAATGGCCTCAGCAGCTCTTGCTTCGGCCTCAGCTTGGATCTGGAGCTCCTCTCGTCTTAGCTGTAGGTTAATTTGTGCCACTATCCGAGACGAACTCCTAGACATCCTAGTGCTTATATTTGAGGCGCTATCCTCAGGATGTATGTCAGCATCCAACATATCTGAGAACTCACTTACTTTTTGTTCAAAGTTATTTTTCAACGAGTTAAATTCGGGATCTACCCTATCACGAAGTTCTGCCAAGATTGCAGAGTTAAAAATTTTAGTCAAAAGAGCATGGAAATGCCGTAAATCCTCTTCCAAAGTAGAGAACTTAGATCTAAAATTTAACAGTTCCTGCTTATCACTCAAAGAACCTAGGGCTACAGAAAGTTCCCCAATTTCAGTCAAAATATCCCGTCTAAGATGCCGGGCCTCTCGAACTGACTTAGCCTCATCGTTACTGGGTCCCTCCCCAGAATGGCCTGCCCGACCGCAAAGAACACCATCAGGCTTAAACTCAGGCGAGTCGACGGCTGTCGAGTCCCTGTCGCCACCGAGTGTAGACATATTAAGTGTTAAGGCTAAATTTAACAATTAAAAAATTAAGTTACACAAACACACAAAATTAAGTTATAAAAAACTTAACTGCAAAGACCGTAAAATACAAAAAGAATTTAAATGCACGATACCGTAGATGTAAGGGTATATGAATGAAGTCCAAAAGTTCCACAAAACTTGCTTGGATTCGTTCACTTGAATCTTCAAGCACAGATCGATTGTCTTTAATCTTTTTTCTTCAAATGAATGTCAATGTTGTTTTTTCTTCAGTACTAACTGAGAAGAAATGTCTTTAATTTTTAACTTGAAGTTCTTCTGCACCAACTGAGAAGAAATGTCTTTAATTCTCTTTTGCTTCTGTAGACTACCAACCAACAACTTCGTCTTTTATTATTTCTTGCTTCAAGTTCTTCTTGGCCTACCAGCTAACAAGCGACGTCTTTTATTTTTTTTCTTTGTGCTTCTAATGCTTCTTGGCCTACCAGCTAACAAGTCACGTCTTTTATTTTTTATGGTCACAGCGGTAAACCATAATCTCTTCGTGGGAAAATTGTAACGTAAGATTCCCGAATCCGTTCGTCTGCATGTAATGACCGAAAAAGAAACACTACTTCGAAACGTCTATTCAAATTTGTATTTCTGTAAAATTAGCCACCTGGCTGTCGAAATTGAATGTAACGCCGTACACCACTAAAACTTGTCACTACAGAACAGATTACTTAGATAAAAGACGGAAATTTTATCCAGCTGGCAAGCACTAAGCAAACAGTTAAATGTGCGACTAACTCTCAAGCAACCATTTCACGAATGACTAGAATAATTTGCGATATCTCAAATGCACGTAGACAGTAACTGTGACGCAATAATGAAAGACATTGTCACGCAATTCAAACCGGTGTTCAAAGGTAGTGATGCAATATTTCATCAGGTCTTACGACCGATGGTGCAATATTTGGACATTTTCTAGCAATTTCCATGACGTAAGATGCCAGCTAGGTTAAGTAGACCATAACGGTTTTTATATGACGTTTGATTTGGTGAAAATTGTCGGGAACACCTACCTCTTTTTTTTGCTTTTTAAAACATCTTTTTGTTAGAATGTTTTCAGATCAAAAGCTTTAAAATTTTACTACACGATGAACACGATCTTTTGAAAAAGTTTTGCGAAACATGATTGAGACATCACAGTTCGTAGCAAACAAAACATTATTGCTTTGAATAAGAAGCAAAATTGTTCCATTATATCTTGCAGGGTCAGCTGAAGAGCGAGCAGCGTTCAAAAGAGCTTATGCTTTTGGAAAAAAAGCTCCTTATCATGAGAAGTTCAACATCATTCAAAATGAAGGCCAGATAATGATCGACATTAACCCTGTGGGAGAGCCAACCAATGGCCAACCCATCACCTTCAATGTGACAGTACGTTACTTACGAGTGGCGAGTATAGTCCACGTTTAATTATTATGATATGATTATGAAAAGCCTCACTACATACCTAATTCTAAGGCGCATTGATAACCATTTTGTGCAGTGATGTGGTATTTACGTCTTGACAACGTCTGGAATTTGTGTTTGGTAGTTACGTCATCCGCTGCTTGATTAAGAAGCGCGATGCCTCTGGCACCGCAAGCAACCTTTCCTTTCAACTGCTTTGCCAGAGCGTCGCAGTCTTGTGTTTGAAACAGTAGAAGTTTGTGTTGTATGCCTACTACGTTGCCTATTGCTATTAGTTTGTCTTTAGTTCTTATTTGTTTTGTGTTTCTATATTTCAGTGAATAAAAGCCTCAATTGGTTATTTAATGTTTCATCACAAGTGATAAACCAAAATGGTGCAGTGATGTCTGAAAATGTGCAGTGATAAAATAAATGCTTTTTGGCCCAATAATAAACAACGCATACAAAAAAGCCGATTTCTTTATGTTGTCAGTTTTTTTATTCAAAAAACCAATCAGGTAAAACAAATTTCGCTTGAAGTTGTCTGATCTATGATGTAATAATGTCCGTCTGGGATTTTATTAGGTCATACACGCAGTGAACTGGAGTGTTCGCAGTAAGACAATCCATAGTATTATACTAAGACAGCAAATCTGTCATTTTTTCATTGATTCAACGTCTGCAGAGGTTAAATCAATGTAAAAATGACGGACTATGTCTGGGTATCAGTGACTGCTTGTACATCAACATGAATATATATGCCACCGCACTCTCAATATAACCCAAGATCTGCTATTTTGAGGTAGATGGACGATAAAAATTGCAAAGTTAAAAAAACGCCAAAAGTAGGGAAGCAAGAGTGGTAAGTTTTTCATAATAATGACAAAGGTGCGATTTCAAACGAAACAAAAACAATTCAACGCAGACTTTGAGAAAGTTAATTTCTTATTTCCTGCCAAAGATACTACGCAATGTACATTGACATGACATCGGTTTCTTGATAACTAACCTATAGTTCTCCTGCTGTAAACCTCTTTTGTGTTTTTTAAAGTTGCTCTTGATGTGATATCACATCAAAAGCGGTTTTAATTAAACCAATCAAGAGCTTTGATTGGCTTAAAAAATAATTACTTTTACTTATCAAAGCGCAACTTGACAGGTTATCGCCTCTCCTCAATTTCTAAAAAAAAAATGGATATTGCACAGTAGCATAAATGAAACTATGATGTATAGCAGGTAAAACCAAGAGGGAGATAACCGGAAAAGCTGATTTTGCTCAAGTTTGCAATTCCATGCAATATGACATTATGCGTAACTGTTTTCAAAGAAAATGTGCAGTGATAAAAATTTTTTTGAATTCAGGTTTGCCTCACTAGCTATTGTTTTGAACTCAAAAGAAATCTAATAGCCTACTGTAGAAGTCCCTTATAGAAAAAAAAAAGGTTAACATTCATTGAATGTCATGAGATTTTTTCTTACCAAAATTCCTCTCTGAATCAAAGCTGCCTTTACAAAAATATATACTTTCCTACGACGAGCCAAGTAGGACTGCAATCGCATTCGCATATGTCATACTGACAAGTGACATCCCAGATAGCAAATTCTGTTATTTTTACATTTATTCAACGTCTGCAGACGATAAATCAACGTAAAAATGACGGATTTTGCTGTCTGGGATGACACATTAGACACGCCAGGTTCACCTGGCCCGACACAATAAAAGTAAAAAATGTTTTAATTAAATTGTGAAACATTTGCGTCAGGTGAGAAACACCACCAAAGCCACCAAAACAGCAGTGATAACGACCGTGGTGAACACAATGCTCCACAATGATGAGAGGAAGACAATGCTTCTAAAGAAGGTGCTGGAAGTGGTGCTCAAAGGAGAACAAAGTTTGTTGCGTTTATGAATTGTTGCACACTCTTTATCATAAACAATAAACTTGTTAAAGCTTTCGACCATTTTGGTTTCAAAATAGAATTGTTTTTGTGTTGTTATACCAGTGTTCTTTCGGCCTTCTGATACTTGTTAGTACCTACCATTCCAATTTTTATATATAGGCTAAGTTGAATACTTTGTTGCTGCTTAGACAATTCTATTTGAACGGAAAATAGTTTATAGGCTAGTTGTGATAGTGACTTTTGTAGTCTTCATATTTAAGTTATAATCTGTTGTTATTATTTCCTATCATTTTTTGTGGCTTGCATCGTTTTCACTTTGCTGTTTAACATTTCTTTGCCAGAGTCGGTCAGCACGTCTCAGCTTGTAGTATTACATATATACTGTAATTATTTAGGCCTACTTGTTTTTTCAACATGCACTTATGGATCTTACAGTTACAGTATCGTAAGCACGGTGCAGTATATGAAGCATACGCAAAGAACCAGAAATTGTTCACTTAGAAAAGCACAGGCTAAGTCTATTAATTGCTTTCAGAGAGCAAGCAAACTTTTACTTTGACGTGGAATGATTACGCTCGCCACCTGACGGACAACAACGTGATAAGAGTTCGGACGGCAGTGCGTGTCAAAGAGACAAGCAATCTGTATGTTGATTCTGTCGATATGCAGGTGGCCAACCCTGAATTTGTCACCATCCACCAAGTACGGAAGTAGCTTAAAAAATTTAAGATCTATTTGTTTGTCCTTGTTATGAATTGTGAGTCCAATCAGCATAAAATCCCGAAACATTTTTATTTTGTTCACATCCAGTTGACAGTGCTCATTGTTTAATACTAAATTTCCTCAAAAGTTAAAAAAAAAACTATGTATTAGCAAACCAAAATAACTTGCAAGTAAACAAAAGGATTGCCTATCATCGTACAGCGGAGTTTTGCATTTTCGCCACGGCTCATTCATTTTTAACCCTACCATCAAAACCCCAACACTTTGCCAAAATAATTGATATTAGCCTAGCCTAAATATTTAATATTAAATTGAAACCTGATATCAAAATATTAGTGGTTTTTCGATAATTATGATAACTTCGGTTACGAATGTTGTATTAAGGTAGAAATGAAGTAAAAATGAAGTAGAAATGATTTCTTTCTCTGTAAACAAGCTTTGTCTGCCAACACACACAGTTGGTTGCTTCGGCAAGGCACAAGCTATTCCCCAAACCTACTTGTGGTTTAGTTCACGTATTTCAGCAACACAAAGTTATATTTGTAAAGGGTGTTAAATTAAAGCCTTTATTACAGAGTGAGAAGGAACTTTACTACAAGGAATACAACGATGTCATGTTTACTATTAAAAACCCCCTTCCAGTGACCCTTACCGGAGGAGTCATCAATTTAGAGGCTCCCAGAGTGTCCGTTGGAAAAGCTATCAAAATTACGTAAGTATAAGAATATTTGCCTTGACAAATTGTGACAAACGAAGCATGAGATGTCGCTGTCTCAGATTGGTTGGTCAATGCGGTAGCATGTTGACTGCATACCATTTACCAGCACTAAGTGGGTGGAACAACTACACATTTCAACAGAAGCCTGTGCGGAAACTTTGTTACTCTCGGTAACCTGCATAAGTTGTTTATAGCCTATACAAAGATGCACACCTGCATCGCAAGGATTAAGATTTTTGAAGAGGATTTCTCAATCGAAAGCTGAAGATTTGTACAAACAATCAAACAACTTGACATCTACTCCGCACAGTAGCTTACAGCAACTAAATGATTCTAAACTCGCCTAATCTATCCTGTTGACTAGCTATCAGATTCAATCATTTTATCAAAACATTTCTTTTGAAGCATATAAGCAAATGGTTTATGTTCGTTGCTCAACCACGCAGGCCGAGAGTTGAATCATGTTTCCGTGTTCTTACTATTCTGTATTTACAATAGGCTAGTGTAACTTACGGAGTAGATATTAAGTTAAATGGACTTAAATCAAGTCAGTTGTTAAGCTTCTTTGCAAGCTTCTTTGATTTCTACCATTTAAGGATTCGCATCGATGCGACTTTAAAGAAAGCATAAAAGATTTTGTGAAGCGCGATAGAAAAAAAATACAAATTGTTAATTTTGCGACTTGATTATTGCAGAGAGCCTATTCCGCCAAATGGCAGTTTCAAGACCGGAGCGATGGAGATACGTCCCCACCAAGTGGGGACTGTCAACTTGATCGTTGACTTCGATTGCAATGAGATCAAGAATGTGAAGGGTCAAAAGGAAGTGAAAGTCACTGAAAGAAAAGCTTGAGCTTTATAAAAGCTTTGTAGGTTGCTTTTGGATATATAAAAATATCTTCCACTCCAACATTAGGTTCTTCCATATATTCTCCAACATGCCTAGCATAGTTCATGTATCATACAGTAGTTGCGTTAATGTAGATAATTTTTGCGTTACTTTCCTTATCTCTCTAAATGGCAGAAGTATTACCACTCTATGTTTGTAAGATTGAAGTCGAGATTATCAATAAAAAGCAAATCCCAATAGCCCTACTAGATGGACAATTAATATACTTTAACAAGATGCCAAAAACTCAACATCAATTCGCCAGCTTGTAATGTTTTGATGCAATTTTCGTGGACAGCCTTCTAAACGATTGGTGGACCATGCTAAGCAATGCCGCATAGGCTACGCAATAAGTAGCCTGTTTTGTCTTAAATATTTTTCTTCTTCCGAGACTTATGTGTAAACAGGTTTCTAAATGCACGTGAGGTAGGCTGTGTTAATGCAAGTAAGATTAAATATGCAAGTACTGTAGCCTATAATCGCTTGACAATAAAATTCATCTAAAATACTGAAAAGTTTGTGCATTTATTAGCACTATTTACTTGAGAGACAGAGAGAAATCGTTTATTTCGTCTGTTGCGAGAATAGTAGGCCTAGCCTATACGGTACAATTATTATAAACAATGCGAATAACATAGCACCATAAAAATCTAGATTCCACAACAGGCAGGAAGCAGCGAAAGACTACATTAGTCATCGAGTCAGCTGCCAATCAGTCAAGACAAAGGATTTAACTTACCATGGACAGATGAACTTGAACATGAGCTTTGCGTTCAATGCAAATGATGTTGGTAGGCCTATATCTGTAGCCTATGCTTAACATGAGAGAAAAAGTCCGAAAAGGTAAGAAATGTGACGTCCAAAGACGTTTTAAGAACAGGCACAGAGTATTTGCTACAAAGTATCCCATTTTAGAGATGAGCTGAAGAAAGCAGCAGCGAAACTAATGCAAAATGCGGAGAACAGAAACTGCTTTGAATTCATGGATAAAATCCCCATGCCACACCAGTGCTGCTAGTTTTGTGGGAGCTCAAGAGATTGTTAAGCGTGGAAAGCCGTACTCAGACGGAGATTATGGTACCGGTATATAAAAAAATCGTTCCCTAAAGAAGCAGAGAAACTGTGTTCTGATCTATATTTACAGAGCGTCGGGGTGTGCGCTTGAGCAACCCATGTTGGACTGCTCTCCATTCATCGGCATCTAATGGATGGAATAGCTCCCCGGCAACAACACTTCAACAATCGGAAACTTCACTCTGCCAATCTCGGTGACCGGCCCTGCGTCAGTTGTTCAAAGCCTCTACAAGTATGCGAAACTGCCAGGATTAAGCTCTGCAAGAAGCTTTTCCAGTCCGAGGATAAAGATTCAATCAAATCAAGCTACCACGAAGGCTTAGGGTGGTCCTTATATGTAGCTAAGAATTTAAGTTAGTGGTAATTGTACAGGTGCCCCTTACATTGGTTCACTTGATATAAAAACGCTTTCTGTGAAATATTCTTTGTTTTAAACAATACCTAATTAAAGAAATATGTAGTCTACTTGGCAGTAAACTAACCTAAAAGTAAAACATAGGCTACAGCCGATCTGGGATTGAGGAAACAGAAGCACGATAGCCTACTCTGTAGCAACGTAGATGGGTTGGTTTTATATCGTTATACTCGTTCTGACCAAGCCTCTGTTAGGTTATTCCTAATATTTCACATGCTTGTAGAGGCTTTTGGCTTGTTACCGTGATTAGCAGGGTGAAGTTTCCAATGTATATTGCCTGGGGATTATTCCATCCATTAGGTGCCCCTGAATGGGGAACAGTCCTGAAATGCGTTGCTTGCGCACACTCCGAGAGTCGAACCGGTGCCACTTGATCTTGAGTCGGCGCTTAACCACGGAGCTATTGCGGATGTCCTCCTAGATGTTCAGGGCACGGTGTTAAACTTGAAGCTG
Source organism: Aplidium turbinatum (assembly GCF_918807975.1). Classification (NCBI taxonomy): domain Eukaryota; kingdom Metazoa; phylum Chordata; class Ascidiacea; order Aplousobranchia; family Polyclinidae; genus Aplidium; species Aplidium turbinatum. The sequence goes on along the minus strand of NC_137476.1, from coordinate 20,675,877 downwards.
TCGTTTTGCAAATGGAAGGCTGTCGTCACTGTTGTGTCTTCACTGTCATTAGATAACTAATTAACATTTAAAATCTCAATAAAACCACCCTTACACATAAAATAAATATATTACCACAGTAGCCTATCCATATTAAACGTCTTAATCTAATTGGTTTATCACTTTCTGTGGGTGAAGGATAAACTTCTGTTATAAGCGAGCTACATGGTCATACAGATCATGTTCCAGTTAGCAATCTGCAGCAGATAGGAATCACTGACCAATCAGAAAGCAAGATTTCACCCAACTAAGAAAAACTTCGGGAGTAAAAGTTTGAGATCAGGTTTCTCACAATATTTGACAAGATCAAACTTGGAAAAAAATCAAGACAAATTTTGAAAAAAAAATGTAACAAAAGCTTAGAAATTTTTGTCGTGGGGTGGCGCAGCGGATAAGGCGTTGGCTTTCCAATAATGCAAACCTGGTTCAACTCCCGATTTAAGCTGGTTGTTGAAAACACCGCTCACTTCTACCTTGGGGGTGGTAAATTGGGTGGGCATAATTACTGAAAGGAGCTGGTCACTCTACTCACTTTAGTGCCGGGCTTAGGCCACAATGAGAACCTCATTTCCGACACTTGGAATCAAGTATGGAACCACTTATACTCCACAAATTTTCGAATGCTAACTTTTTAGGTAAGTTACTTGTCAGATTTATCAAAGTCTCTTGCCAGCATGCTTATGGAAATTTCGACATCATAGACAAATGTTGTGAATAACCTGATTAAATAAACTTTTACCCGCATTACATCCTGTCTTTTGGTTTGGTCTAAACAGCGACCTGCAGATTACAAATATGCTGCTGGTTATGGAATAGAAAATAGTTTGATACGTTTCGACTTACGTTTCATCAGTTTTGACCAAAGCTACAGAAATTAATTGTGCTGTCGCTTCACACAAAAGTTCGTAAGGTTGTCCTGCGGGAGGCAACGAGTACGAGCTTTTGACAAAAACCGATAGAAATATGGAAGTGTAAAAATTCTCAAATGAGCAAGAAACGGGAAGTCGTTTAATCAGTGTGCAACAGGTTGAGAAGCATTGATATCATAGCTTGGAAACAGTCGTAATCATCATCCGTTTGTCCCTGCTCGTAGGAGACCTGGCATTTGTCCCAACTAGAAAGGGTCGGGCAGAGTAGGCTACAACTCTTTTGCCGTGTTTTCCTATTGTTAGAATTGATTCTGTCTAGGTTTCTTGCACTGATGTCATCTCGTACCAACTCCAGCTACGGTATCTTTTTTGGTCTTCCCCTGGACAGAAATATTTTTTGCCATCAGACATACGTTCTAGTTGTATGATTTTGAATCTTTATCCTCGGACTGACAAAGCCTTGATTGGTTATTCCTGGTAGTTCCGCATACTTGTAGAGGCTCTTGACACAGGGCCTGTTACCGAGATTGACAGAGTGAAGTTTTCCGATTGTTGCCGGGGAATTATTCCATTCACTAGGTGCCGCTGAATGGAGAGCAGTACTGAGAATGCGTTGCTCAAGCGCACACCCGGATTCGAACCAGCGCCGTGTGATTTTGAGCCGGGCGTGTAACCACTGAGCTATCGGGGCGGATTCTACATGCCAATACCATCGCAAACGGTGTTTCTAAGAAACTCACTGATGCTTTCTATTTGTTTCATCTCTAGAATACTTTCATTTCTAATTCTTTCCTTCGGTTTTTTTTACACATCATTCTCATTTCTGTTGTTTTCAACCTGTTTAAATCTTCAATTCTTATGGCCCATCCTTCAGCTCCGTAGCACATTGCACTTCTTACGCATGTTTTATGAAATGGCTTTTCATTTTTCTAGGAACTCTTCCCCACAAAATCCCCGATACTTCCTTGATTTTTTTCAATCAGCTCTTAGCATTGTCAATCATTGTAGATGCTTGCACTCTTTCATAGCCACACTCAGGACATTTCCCAGGTAGCAGAACGTTTCAACCACTTTCAGTTTATCCCCATCTAGAGTGACTGCCGTAACAGGCAATTTTTAGAAAATCAAATACAAGCCATCATCGAAGTCATATAAACATAAATGTCGTACGGCAATTATTGGCTTATGAGGGCAAAGTAGCTGTTAACATCCTTGAGAGCATTTGCACCCTTCATCAACCTCAGTAACAGATTTTCATAATTGATACGACTACGATTTAATGATACACCAAAGAAAACTCATCTTCGTTGAGTCTAATACAAGTCAGCAGTTGTCAACTGAGCAAGCAACATTTTAGCAAGTGGCTGAAGTTGGAAAATGATGAAACTGAGCAAGCCGGAACTTGAAATGTCGCAAGTCAGAAAAATGAGTTTGACAAGCGATGACCAAGCAAGTCCGACGTGAGCACGTAAATCTTATTTGCTGACTTGGCAGTAGCTGAAATGAACTTGCTGAGTTGTCGCATGCCGGGTGGCCCGACGATCTGTCAGTTGCTACGCGGCCATTAATTGTCTCGAGCCCATTGGAATATAGCAGCAGACCAGTGTACGAAACTAACCATTTTAATTATCCCAGTAGTTTTTGAACACAATTATCATATTATCGGTGTTTAGACACGGCGGTCGCAGTTCAGGTTTGCAAGCGGACATGTCGGAGAAACCCTTGCTGATGCTCGATGGGGATGCTTTGACAACAGATTGAAACTCTTTGAGCATGGCATCAAAATCATATGAGACACTAGATGCTGCAAAAAATTTCAAGAGTTGCTTGCTACTCACCCGTTGCTGCGGTGGACACGTATTAAAGAAATTTGTTAAATTCACTCAATTATTTTAACTGGTAAACCATTACACATAACTATAGAACAGGAAAGAAATTTTAAATTCCTGTTTTCGAAACCCACACTTTTTCCCTTACAGCTCATGCTTCTATGTTCAATGTTCATGTCTAATGGTTTACCATCTTAACCATTGTTGGTGAATCGCTTACCACGACAAGCAGTTCCACAAACAAAATAAAAAAATATGACGCAATAAAAAAGCGAATACGGTTGAGGTCCGCATGACAAATCTTGTAGAAGTCAATAAAGGAATTAAAACGCGTTCGAGATATGTAGACTTTCAATTACAAGATGTTGGAACGACGTAAACTAAATAAAATGTTACCAAACCTAATCGGCAAACCGTTCTATGCAATGATAAAGCATAAAGTTACCTGAAAAACACAAATGTCCTCTCGCAGATCCCAACCAGCAAATCAAATCTGATTTGTAGCTGGGGACATCCTGCAGAGAAGAGTTGGACGTTCACAAAACGTCGTATCAACGTAGTGATAAATGATAGACAGAATAATTTGATGATGCCGCAGCCCCCTAGTTTCCACACTACAAAAAAAACGAAAAAAAAAATAGGGTGAGTTCAAACAACAAATCGTTCCCGCGGGGTACAAGTAAAGTTTCACCCCACTTTGCTCTCAACGTGCAATGTTTACCTCACAATGCACGGAGACAACAGTTTATTGTGACTATGAAGCGCTGTTTATACTGTGGTTCCTGGCCAAACAACAGAATCTTTAATTTTTCAATGATTTAACGTGTCAGCAGACGTTGAATCAATGTAAAAGTGAGGAATTTTGTTGTCTGGGTAATGAGTTGATCTTCCCATTTTCCAAAAGCGTCAGCAGACGTTGAATCAATGCAAGGAACTGGTTTGTAGGCTGGGAGAGCAATAATGCTTTTACTCGTCGGCCGTGTGAGTGAACAACGCCAGGAATAAGTGATTGATGACGTCATCATAAGGAAGTTGCTCTAACGAAATAGACTTTAGTCGAACGTTTGTACATCGATCAGCTGTGGGGGAGAATGTTCGACAGTATCGCATTGCCTAATTCCATCACTGACACAAAAATATATTTATCATTTCGCATCAAAACTGAGCTGGAGGTGTCAAGTGCTGTGATAAAGTTTCGCAGAAAGTTTGCCAGAAAATTCTTTCTCTATGTAAATAGAATAATAGAAAAAAAAGACTGGCAATAAAATGCTAAAGGTATACATAAAAACTTTTCTTTAATGTCTATACTAAGTTAAAGTTGAACCAGAGATATTAAAATTTGTTCAAGGATTTAAATTAACGAGGTGTGGAGTGTACACATGAAAATGGAAGTTTAATTGTTTAAAGATGACTTTGCCATGGTGATGGAAACACGTGGCGCTTTGAAGTCAGCGAATAAACCGAGGAGGAAGTGTTTCTGTAGCCTCGAGTGAAGGCGTATGTGTTCATCGCAGCTCCTCTCCTGTACCGTGGCTCCTCTGCGCTTGGCCAGAACGTTCCATCGTTTGCTCACGTGATCACGTACGTATAACGTAAAACTGAGCGTAACGTCCGAGGACACGCGTCGTCGCGTGACGAGAGGGGATTTCCCTCTAGGCGGGCAGTGTTCAGCTTCGCGCCAACGTATCACGTGACGAGAAGGTCGTTGCGAGAAGATTCTCACTTGAGGTAGGACTTGTACAGCGGAGTGGACTTGCAGGTTTCACGCTCGTGCTCCATGACAAACACCAAGTCGCGCAGATTCACCCGCTTCGTCCTTGACCGGGTCTGATGACGTCAAATAGCAGTAAGTACAACAAACCAGCGACCAGCATGTTCAAAAGGCAAGATTCAGTTTCCATCTTATAATATTCAGTCACCGAAAGATTGATAAACTGATATGTGTCTTTTGAACTTATCATTAATAACCAATTAGCCATGCATCCATACATCGATTACTGTGCATTTACTGTACGGATAAATAGAGTTAACAAAGAATCAAAAATTTCATAAAAATGGCATTAATAAAACTCAAGACAGTTTGACAACTTTATTGAAAAACTTCGCCAATTTGCGTTGCATCTGGCAGCATTGTCGCTTGACATTTGATGTAGCATTTCATAAACATGATGTAATTTATTATAATATCAAAATGTAGACTCACCACACTTCTTGAGGTTGCACCTCCTTGATTCTGCAACATATTTATACGGTAACTGATGATAAACATGAATACTGAAACGTTTGGTCGTTCATCAGGATAATTATCGTTTCTAGCATTAGTTGCAACGTTTATCTGACGGAAGTGAAAGTAAAAGCAAAGACACACAAGTTGATTTAATGCTTCACTGACGTTTCGCGCACCATGATAATGCGCATCCTCAGAGCGAATAACACACAAAATAAAGTTAACGCAGTGATATACTGCAGTGCTGTTGAAGGCAAGAGAACAAAATGCAAAACATACATAATTTTAAAGGTTGACCAAGAGATGTATGAGCGGATGTATTGTCATTGGTCATTCTTGTCTGATGCAAATAAATAAATAAATGAAAAAGTTATTATTTGTAACAAAGTCTGGCAAATTGGGTGCTCGATGGAGTGAGTCCACTCACTGACCTCTAGTAACCCTGTAGACGAGTGAGGCGAATCAAGTCTTGACTTCTTCTTTCGGGGACCAATGGCGTTCCGAGCGGTTTCGTCGGCATTTCGAATCTGCAACTTCTCGAGTTCCTGCTGCTGCATCTCCTTCGCTCTCTCCTTCAGCCTCAAGTGTTCCGGGTTGTCATTCTTTGAGCGACTCTGAAAGACAAACAACGGATCATTGGACAGATGTTGCAACAATAAATTCTCCTGAGAGTATCACGTGGTACCGCTAACATTGCCAAGAAAGAAATCCGTTTGAATTTTATTTGAAAAAAAAAAACGTTTTAAAATACAATTTTGTTTTCTACCATGAAAGTTTTTCACGATGAAAATGTGTCAGAAAAAAAATAACATGATTTCAAGTGAGATGCCATAAAATCATGGCATGACTCTTGCAGTAGTCATCTTTGGATGACAATAGAGAGGCCTTAACTTGTCACCTTCATGGCTCGCATCAGGATATCGCGTTCCGCTTCATCGTGCTTCTTCTTTTCTATCTGATCAAGCTCCTGAAGGAACTTGAGCTGTGTCTTCACGTCACTCACCGCTTTATAATGATCTTCCTCCTGATAAAGTGACGCAATGATCAGATTGTAACATATTAAATAGATTTGCAATAGATTGAGTTTCGCTTTTAGCAGCATGATCGTAGCTTACTTAGCCTGATGCTGCGAGTTCGCTGTGGTGCAATTCGCTATTACCACAGCGAACTCGCAGCATCAAGCTAGTAAGCTAATATCTATTATACATTGTGAAGTTAAGCAGATTTATTAAGGAAATATTCTTTTTGTGCAACTCGTAATTGTTCACTCTTATAGAGTATAAGGACGCGAACACTGTGCTACGACAAAACTGACCACAGCCCAACAGAGCTGTGGAATCGGGCGAAATATATACGACTCCGACTCTTTGGTTTATAACTGACCGAGTCCGGATACGCCAAAATCCTTCCGACTCCACAGCCCTGGTTGTAAGCACACCACATGGAACTTATTGGGTGGATTTCACAAGTTACAAAGTTTAGAACGCATGTTGAGCTAGTAAGAGTATTTTTGAGCCAATTGTAACTTAAGTTTCCACAAATTCAAAACAACTAGATGCAGATATCGAAACATATCCTTAATCAACACCAAATATTGATTAAACAACATTGCTCCAAGTTTGCAAAAATTCTTTTTTGCATTGGTTTATCGGACAACGTTGACCTAGCTACCATTGTGCACTTACCTTGTAGTTGACCATGCGGTGGCAAACAACAGCAGATAGCTTTCCAATGATGTTCTTTAACCTGGTCTCAGCCGCACATGAAAGGAACTTAACAGCATCGGCGTGAATGTGTTGGATCTGCGGATTTCTTGCGGCTGTGATGCGACGTAGGAGGTCAGCATTTTGACATATAAAAACTTATCAATCATCAACCTCATTAGAAATAGAGATCAAGACATTCTGACGCGTTTGGATGTTTGTTAATGTCAGGATTGTTATCTTTTCTAGTAATAGTTGCAACGTTCATCTGATGAATGCGAAAGTAAAAGCAAAGGGGAAAATACAAGTTGCTTGATTGCTTCACTGACGTTTTACGCACCATGACAATGCGCATCCTCAGATCGAATAACACACAAAATAAAACTTACGAAGTTATATACTGCAGGGTCGTTGAAGGTAAGAGACACAGTGAAACATACATTATTTCAAATTGTGATTAATGTATGTTCCTGACACAGAACAAAACTTTAAAATAGAAACGTGGCTCTCACCGATTTCCGACATCCGTCGTTGGAGTACGGACGTGTTTAGAACCTGCATGTCTGAACACGACCTGGTCTGCGTGCCCACCAGCTCGGAATTGGTTGCTAGGATACGTGCGCTCTCTTCCGAGAGGTTGACGCCAGCCATAGATGCCACGTCGTTTATATCGTCATCATCTCTGCAAAACCATTACCAATTGCACTCAAGAGAACATAAATAAAAGGAGTAAAACAGTATATATCTCACAGATTCAAGTGCCGGTATACTCTGGTATCTAGCTTTCATAATAACTCGTGTAAACGCAATACCAGCGCCTCCGCTTTCATGGTGTGTATTGAAGAAAGTGGATGGCCAACTTGTTGATTTAAAAATGTTTGGCTGAAAATTAGCAATTGCAACCGACAAATGCAACATCACAATGCCAAAATAGGTTCACTTGGAGTCAGATTTACTCCATGTGCTGCTAACAATTTCGGACTTTGACGTCAGTCACAATTAGGAGGAGACTTACTTATATAAACTTCCACCACCACTTCCTCCTGCATTCCATCGTTGACCTCTTTGTTGAGGCATGCTGTAAGTCTGCCTCACCGTGGACGGACCAGATGGGCGTACTCCTCCAATTGAAATGGCCTGTGCAGGCTGCTGAAATGGAGCATGTGGTTGCTCTGGAGGAGGAGTTTGAAGAGAAGGATGCTTCAAAGGAGGTCCGGTGGATGTTACTCGAGGAAGTCGGATCTCAGGAACATTGCTCTTCAATAAGTAATGAACGTTTAAAGAAGCAGACATACAAAAAGCAAGAAAGCAGCTGAATGGTTGAGCAAATGCAAACAAGTCGAGGCAAGTGGCAACCCATGTGGTGTACAAACCTTGCAGTCTTTTTAAATACATGATCTTAACATTCCGTAAAGTATTCAATAGACTACAACAGTATATAGCACGCAACCAACACAACAGGCTGAAGGACAATATATATAGATTTATTTGTTTGTATAGTTCGTTTTTTCACATTCATGATCACATGTTACTGCACAAAATCGAATCCTAAACAACAAACCAGTCGAGAGCTTAGTTGTTGACGTTTTTATTCTCAGTTTTACTGTACAAAAAAAATTCACTAAGCAATCGGCCAGTAATTTGTTAATTATGCGATGAAACCTTTTCGTTGAACTGACGGTGATATTGCAAAAACTTACAAGCTTTCAATTTGGAGGCTGATAAATACGTTTGTTACAAAAAGAGTGTTTAACATTTCTTCCAGAAACAAAACAAAAATATGCCTCCTTTGGTCCCACACCAGCCAAAGTTGTGCTGTGTTGTAGTACTTGTCCGGACACCATGAACCATACTTACTATCTGCAATGTTTGAGAGCTCTGGTACTCGTAAATTTATTACGTCATACACAGTAGATTGTGATGTATTATGATATTGTAATTCATAATTAAAAAGGCTTTGAGAAACATGAGTTTTAACTAGGCGAATGAGCAAGATTCGTCAGCAAATCACGAAAAAGTAAAATGGTGATTACACAGAACTCACTCGAAATGCCTTGACAGTTGATTTGCTCGTTTTCGCAGCCATCTTTCCTTGTATTCCTGGAGAAGCGGGCGCTTTCTGGGAATCTGCTCTTACGGCAGCCTGAGCTACCCTCACAGCTGCTGGATTTGACTGACCGCTTTGATTTTGTTGTAACATGGTTAATCGTAATAGTGGCAAACTCCGCTGGAAGAAAATTTGCACAACATTTATCTAAAGGGCTTGTTTAACAAAAGCATGAGCCGTTTGCTTTGCATGTACACATAATTAACAAATAGAATCCAAGCACACAAAATTCAGTCAATTGTTAGAAGCGCTAGTCTCAGAAGTTTCAAATCACACAAAACTTCTGTTTCTTCTGACGTTTAGCTATCATTCCAACAAATATGATATGAAACAGTTAAAGATACCTGCAAAAACGGCACCAGATAAGGTTGTGGAGAAGATTTCAGCTCAGCTTGAAGCCGCTTTGTGAAGTCTTCGGGAGATATTTTGTCATCTATCAGATTTTGTACAAGAGCTTTTACATTCTGCACGGTTTCCTGCCAATTTTTGAGACATTTAGAGAAATGGCGTGAAAAAATTCTCTACGACTACATGCAGAAAGAATATAATTTATTTAATATAATATCCTCATAAAATAACTTTATGATTGAACTATTTTAGGCATACGAAGTCGAGTAACGTAATCAAGTTAAACATCTTCAAGTTTATTACATATAGAAACACAAAACTACGCAACAAATTAAGTATCGAACGTTTTCGACATCACTAGATGTCCTCTTCAGGAAGAGGACATCCTGAAAAGGACATCTAGTGATGTCGAAAACGTTCGATACTTAATTTGTTGCATAGTTTTGTGTTTCTATATGTAATAAACTTGAAGATGTTAAACTTGATCACGTTATTCGGCTTCGTATGCGTATGGTTCAACAAGAGAAACTCTCTACCGAAGCTCTAACTTCACAATTGCTTTAACAAAACACATATATATATAATACTAATACACTACAGGATATTACAATATGACGAGATCTATTACCTTGCTCAGAGCCAACAATAGCAACAATACACCATACATTATAAAAGAATCTGTTGCATTGGCATGTCACCTGTGGTTGACCCCCACCAGAGGCCAGTTTAATCAGCGTTGTCAAAAAATTTCTACATTTGTGCACATCCACCATATCTTCCTGAAACATACAGTCAAAAACTGTAGTAAAAGTTAAGTAAGCATGCACAAAAACACTTTAAACCCTCGTCAGAACACTATCTGACAAAGACAATTTTTTAATGCTTTCCGACCAGGATCTTGCAGGAATGATCACCAACACCAAGTCCAAGAATAATGCCTCTCTACTGCAGCTGAAACGTTAATACATTCTTGTTATAAGTCTTATTTATCCAACACTTCCGTGTTGCCACCCAAATCTGTGCAAGACGTGACGTGTAATCTTACTTGAGAAAGAGAGATTGGAGTCGCAGTGGTTGCGGCAGGTTTAGTTTCTGCTGGCTTAGCAACTGTGGCGATCTGCAAAGTTAATTTTATGTGAATCAAAGTGGTAAAAAGTCATACTAACTAACTTGATAGAAAATATCACTCTGTATTCACTGCAAGAACGATACTGTGATGCTATTGAAAAACCCAGTTTTACAGAGTGACACAAAAAAACGTTCATCAGTAAAAATCGAATAACATTTAAAAAATTTTATTTAGATTAAAACAAAAATTCAGCTACATTAGGTCAAGTATATGTATAAAACATCTCCGAAGTTTCAAGTCTATACCACAAAAACTCTTTGTTTAACTGGCGCTCAAAAAATGTGCTCTAAATGAGCTCCCCGTTGCTGCAAGCACATTTGGATCCGGCGGGCAAAGTTCTCAATAACCCTCCCACATTCTTCCCTTGGGATTGCTTTTATTGTTGCTGTAATTGCTGCCTTTAGATCAGGAATAGTCTGGGGGTTGTTGCCATACACCCTATCCTTAAGGTAGCCCCACAGATAAAAATCTGGGGTGTTCAAGTCCGGTGAATACGGCGGCCACTCCTGGTCACACCTGCTGCTGATCAGTCGGTCAGGAAAACGCTGCTGTAGCTATGCCAATGATTCGTTTGAAGTGTGGGGGGTGGCACCATCCTGCTGGAACCACTGGAGGTCCCTGACGACTCCTCTTCGTCGACCAAGTGCTGTCCAGAATTTGCCAAGCACCTGAACATATCGCTCGGTGTTGATTGTCACAGACCGCTCGTTGTCGTCCTCGAACCAGAATGGTCCAATAATGCCATGTTTGGCGATGGCGACCCATCCAGTGCACTTTACAGAGTGTAATGGCCTTTGCAGACAGTACTGAGGGGGTTTGCTACCCCAGAAAATGTTGTTCTTAGAGTTCACATGACCTGACAGCAGAAAATGTGCCTCATTCGAAAACCAGACATTGTCAAAGAAGTCTGTCTTGTCAGCGTCAATCTTGTCGCAAAACCACTGGCACATGATCACTCGTTTCCTTATGTCGGCAGGTGTAAGTTTTTGTTTAATCTGTATCCTGTAAGGATAGAGGTTGAGATCTGCGATCAAAATTCTCCGCACAGACTCCCGGTTCATTCCAAGCTCCTGACTTCGTCGACGCACAGACTTGAGTGGGCTGCGAACAACAGAGTCTCGAACTGCATCAACGTTCTGTGGTGTCCTTGATGATGTCGGACTTCCACAGTGTGATTGTCTGTTACTATCTTTACGATTGAGATTATTAACAGTCCCATGGGTTTGGAACTTGTTGACCCATCTGTAGATCATTGTGTGGGCAGGAAATTCATGACATCCAAACCGTTTATTGAATTGCAGTTGAGCCGCGAGGATAGTATTCAGCCGAAAATAGGCCTCAACTATAAATGTCTTTTGTTCAGTAGTCCATGGCATCTCGATGTTGAAATTTTCTAAACTTTTAGAACATTAATTTTTATTGGTAAATCTGAAAAATAAAAATAATTGATTAATTATTTCAAAAGTTATTCAAGTTTAGGTGATGAACGTTTTTTTTGTGTCACCCTGTACATCAAGAATTTTTTGATTGTAAATTGTGTAATTATCATGTACACCAATGTACAGTTATAAGCTTTGTACCTTGGGTGAAAGAAAGTTTTAAAACAACAATTTCTTCCATGTTATGAACTTACGCAATTGAGCATGGTCAAACCGACTAAGTAACGAACAAGATAAGATGCCTACAAATGCTGAACAGTTTCTACTTTTACCAATTGTATCACATTGATTTCTTTCAGCCCAACAGCACATTGAATAAATTGTTTACAATAAAGTTGATAGTATAATGCTAGATATGGTGCCAAAAGAAAGATGTCAATTAAAAATTACAGTGTCAGCAAAGTTAGTCCATCCTTGTACAGTGGCAAGAGCATAAGCGAATAAACATAACACAAGAAAACGTGAAATAAAGAGTCAACAAATTTCAAAAATCCCAATGTTTTGCAAACATGCTGAAGATTACGATTTATATTTATTAAGTACCGGTAATTAAAAAAAAAAAATTTTGTCAGTCAACAACAATGGATTATTTCACTCACAGATGATACAACAGACACAGGCCTCCCAACTGTGGTTACTGAAAGTGGGGTGGTCACAGCAGTGGTTGTTACAATGCGTGTGGTTGGTGCAACAATAGTCTAAGAAAATGAAAACAGTTTCTAATAAAATCAAATGTAAACATTACTTGCAAATGTAGTCATAAAAAACAAAACTAAGGTATGGTGGGTTAAATCTGTTAGCTGAAGAAAAATACAAAATATTATTAAATACACACAGAACACACAAAAAAAACAAGATCTTATGGTCCTGCAATATATTTTTGCCTTTAATTTAATACATAGTTTTGAAAATCTCCCAGATAAAAAAATTATTAGCTCCAGCTGAAAACATTTGCATGCGATCGTCAGAAACCAAAATATACTGTGCTTCAAAAGTAAAGATTTCCAACTACTACTTTGATCAGTAGCAGGTGCCTTGTAATGACAGACTTGAACTAATAACTTCTATATTTAGTGTGCAGCTATGTACTGTGCGGTACATCAGAAAAGAAAAACATATGAAGACCTGTGTAGATCCTTGGGATTGCTGAGTTGTGCTGTTGGAAGCCTGAGTTCCATTAACCAGAACAAACTGACCGTTGGTGGTCTTTGTGAGTACCATACCTAAAGCATAGAAGCTGAATTACATTCAGTGACTCATAAGATGACATGCGGCTCATTGAGTACTAAAATAAAAAAGACATTCTGTGAAACTAAGATTCAACACACTAGTATAAATCTAAATGTTTCTCGGTAGTGAAAGAATTCAGCTGCAGTAAAATAGTCAGCATAAGCAATATAAAAAACTTAAAATCATGCATGTTTGGGATGGATATAGTGCTACACAAACACATTGCTAACTGTCATAATTACAAGCAACAATATTATTTTAATTTACATTCATCATCATTTTGTTACATCCTCGTATGGAGGGTTGGATACAATGCGCCATTGTTCTCGACCATGAGCTGTGCGTACTGCACAGTACTATTCATAAGTTAATTTTGTCCATTTTGTGATGTTTGTTGTCCAAATCATTCTTGGTCTGTTGAATTTACATTAACTGCTCGAAATACATCAGTCATGCATAACATAATAAAAAATCTTCTTTCTAAAAACTTGTTTTTAAGGACATATTGTTGCATAAAAAAGTTTTAAATGCAACCTAGACAACAAATTTACAAACTTTCCAGGAAAGAGTATATATATATGCTTACATTGCTTACACTAGCCACTTCAATAATCATGTATAAATTTCATTGTATAACACATCCTATTTCCAAGTTTTACTGCTCAATTGTAACAGTAGCAAAATCGACTTACCAGGTGGAACATTGACTGGCCGTTGTACAGTTGAAGGTGATGTTGTTGAATTAGCCATTCTTTGAACTGGAACTCCAGTTGATATTTGCGAAGTAACTTGCATTGCACCAGTGGTCAGACCAGATCTAACTGGTTGCAACTGGATATATTTTGTGGTTGCAGTGTTAGCATTTTCTTGTCGAACCAATGTAGTAGAACTACTGTTGATATGAGAAGAATTTAAGGATGTGAAAGTGGTTGTGGAATTTGCTACTCCACTAATAGTTGTCATCGTAACTGAATTTCCAACTGGATTCAGTCCAACAGAGTACACAAGAGGCATTCTACAAAAATGTCCTACATAAGATTATACACCATACTTGAATATAACATTCTTAGAAGGTTGCCATCACTGAATAAAACAAAATATTATATACCAACTGAAGGGTGGTCCAACCACTACATAACTTTACAATGCAATTTAAATGACTTCAACCTGAATGCCACTATCCAGCCCTCGAAATTAGCTTCCATCTACGACGGCAAAAACATTGCCGTCGCCAAATCAGCAAACCTTGGATTGCGGCGGCAATTGCCGTATGCTTTAAAGTTTAAACAAACGAAATTTTAATCGTTTATTCTTCGTGTTTCATACGGCGGTAGCGGAGAGCATCACGCAAGCTATTTTACGCGCTGACAATGCTCTTGTAAACTGTAAAAAGTTTGCAACCTTGTAAATACTGGCTTAATTGTTACGAAAAAGTTATTGTTACATCGAATGCTTACTGTTTACCGGTGTCGTTGCAAATATAAATCATGGTGAAGGATACAGTTGAAAAGTAGAATTTACCTGCTATAGGTTATCAAACAGAGGGAACAGAAGGAAAAAGTTAGTGTGGTATTTTACAAAATTTATAAAGAACTTTATGACGGAAACAAATCGGAATTAGAAAAGCTAAGGGGTCAAGTTAAAAAAGTAGAACAAAATTGGATAAATGGTTCTTCAGCAGTAAAATAATGCTTCCGATCATATGGCATTGCGCGTTCACGAACGGGCAGTTTTGCGTCTTCAAGTATTCCAGTGACGACGCGACAACCTCATCCTCCGATACAGCATCTGATGATTCCGATTTATATATGATATCCGACTAGTTCTTTATCCAACAGGCTTTGTGTTGCTCGCACGCAGTATCCCAATTGTGCCGAAATTATGTCAGGATAAACATAAATCGAGCCAATCTTCTCGCAGGGAGCTATTAATTTGTTACCAGTACCTGTTTGAGCAATTAACGTTATTTTATGATGGTTCAACGTCGCTAGATGTCGAAAAACAAACGTAAATTTCTTATTGGGCATTGTTGTTACCCAGGCAGCATAATTCGTTATTTTTGCATTGATTTTGCGTCTGTAGACGTTGAATCGATGTAGAAATGATGGTTTTGCTGTCTGGGTGCACAATATAACCCGCCGGGAAAATTGTAAATTGATTTGTGCGGACTCGAACATTGAATCAACCCAAAATTAACTCACTTTTCCCCTGAGCTATTTTACGTGAATTAACGTTAACAGCGTGCGTATTGCGTTGCTCGCTTTATCGCTACTTTAAGTATTATTACATCACAACAAATCAAACGATGCGGTCGTGATAGACTACTCTAGTATACTTTTCCCTTCTCGTTTCACATGTTTTGGTACAATTGTTTCGTAATAAACGTTCAGAGCAATTGCCGACGCAATTTCAACTTTTGCCGTTTGGCCTCGGCAAAGTTCTTGCCAAGTAAAAATATGCTATAAAATATAATATTTTCGAAGACTGCGTGAGTGTTCACAGCCTGGGGTTTTTTTTTCGGTCATTTATCGGTCATTGACCGATTTTTTAGCAAAATGTCCGAAAAATATATAGTCAATTCGGTCAAAATGTCCGAAAAATATATAGTCAATTCGGGTGTTGCACGGTTGAGTTTTGCTGATAAACGTTGAAGAAAGTTTTCTCAGATAAAACACCACAACGTTTCTCAGCGAAACTTAATGTTGTAGCTCATAGGCGCCTAACTATTTTTTTGGCCGTGGGGCGTGGGGGCGAAAGCTTGTTTCATCAGCAGCAACCAGTGTTGCCAACCTTGCGGTTTTCACGCCCAATTGGGCTGGTTTTCGTCCTGAGTTGCGGGATTTTTTTGAAGGTTGCGGGTTGCGGTTTTTTGGGCTGGTTTGAATAATGTGTCTCAAAACAACGTGAGATTGCTAAAACTTATCAAAAGGAGAGAATGTAGTCGAGATTCAAATGTACTGTGGTGGTTAGGTTGAGGTAGGTTGTATAGAATGCTGTAAGTTGCTGCCCTAGTGCTGTCATGTCAGCCATTAGATTGGTCTCAGAAAGAAGGCAAGTTTGTTTTGTGCTAGTGAGATGCATAAAATAATGTTTTATTATTTTTTTATTTTCATTAAGAAAGTTCACATAAAAGTTCAGTAGGCCCTCAAAGCTTTACTTAACGCTGTTGTGTTCATAGCAAGGCATTGTTTACCATGAGAAAGTGGGCAAAATAATCTCTGAAATTGTTAGATAAGTTTGGAGTGAATATGTATGATCATAAACGTGTAGGTAATGTGTAATTGGTCAAAATTAGACATACTGTGCCTGCTGTGCTGACCTGTGTTTAGTAAAATTACATATTTGTTATTTTGTTTGCACTGTAATTATCTCTCAATTTTTACACATTGATTGTTTTTTTTTGCAGGTACATGCTAATTTCAGCGTAAATTATAAGATCTAGATATGTTAGACATTAGTATATATGATTGAATTAAGTCTATCAAAAATATTTTGGAAATGTAATTGTATTATGACGTCAAAAAAGCGTTTGGGCTGGTTTTGGGCGGGTTCAGTGATCAGTTTGGGCGGGAAATATTTTCAAAGGTTGGCAACCCTGGCAGCAACGTAAATTCAGCAAAATGTCACGCAGATGGATGACATAATTATGTCGTCACACTAGGATTACTTTTATTGCCACACTCGGAGTTATCGCTACGTTCGACCTACCGTTAATTATTATAAACAAAACTCGACCACTTCGGTTAAGCAAACACATGCCATGCGTCTGCGTAAACTAGCGGTTGATGGACTGCGACTCTTTAAGCTAAGCACAACATAAAGTTTAGCAACGAATTAGATTTATTACCATGAAACAAGAGACAAAAAGGTTTACTAAAAAGTAAAAGGTATACTGTAAATGGAATGACAATGTCTTGAAAATGGAATGCAGATACTAACTTGATTATACGCTTGAAAATGTACCTGTTGAAGGTAAAATCATTCACGTTTACATCAATTCAACAGCACGTCACCTTGAATAAATTTAGAAGTTGCTGACATCCGTAAACAGCCCTTGAAAAATAGTTACGGAGAGACGTTTGATTATAGCTCCCTTTTCACTACAATATCGCAACGTATGACTGACCTGCTTTCAACTTTATGACTGACCTGTTTTCGTGTTGCAGATGAAACAAAATATGCACATATTCCCGCCTTTGATCAGGTTTCTATGGCAACGGTCGTGTGTGCACCATGCAGTTTGTGCGAGTCCGTTGTTGCGTTGATTATTCCGCATGTGCGCAATGCGGTTTGTACCAACCCTTGTTACGTTGGTTGGTGGTTACGTCGTGCCGAGACTTTAAGTTCATTTTCACAGCGAGTGGTTCACTGCCGCGACAGTTCACTGCAGAGGTTTCGACTTTCGAAAGCGACATCGAGTCTGTTTGCAAGCGCATAAAGCTAAACGCACTCTCCGTCTACGTAGCAAATTATGTTGTTTTTGGGTGCATTCAACATCTGATGACATTGAATCGACACAAAATGATAGATTTTTGCTATGTCGCAGGCAGCAAAGTCAGTCATTTTTACATTGATTCAATGTCTGCAGACGTTAAATCAATGTAAACATGACAGATTTTGTCTGGTGTAGAGTTGTAGCATCCTACTCGTTCTAGTGATTATTTATCGCGAAGCTGTTGCAATTTGCATTCAAAAAATGTTGTCCTGCTGCCGATCGCTAGTTCATCTATTGTTTTATGTATCAATACAGCATAAAAAGTTGGCGCCTATGTTGTAGCTAGTCAGAAAGTGCAAATTTTGGTTTGTATCAGCTACTTGAAAGGAAATATTTTCCTCAGAAAAAATGACCGAAATAAATAAAAAATGACCGAATTTTCTCAAGTCATTTCGGACAAATGACCGAAAAGTGTCAGCGAAAAAAAAAACCCAGTTCACAGCAACTAAAATAGTCCGAGGTGAGGTCTTGGTGCGATGTTTCTGCTGATTAAACTCCCGCTGCGAGTAAATAACACAGGAAGAAATTTTGAACAAGTTTTGTTCTAATTAAGTGCTCATTTTGCGGGGGCATTTTTATTGCCGTAGCAGAATGGCCATTATGACGTTTATGGCGGCATTTACCACGGCAATTGCCGAGTGCCGCCGCTAATTTCGAGGACTGACTATCTGTATGCCATCATGCCAAAGGAATGCAAAATCATCATGAATTTAAATGGTTAAAGTCATAAGTGTCATGCTCTTACATTTCTGCAACTACATGTCGTGCTGCTCTATCAACTTGGGGGTATATTTAAAAATTCAAAAATTTTAATTATTTTAATTCGTCAACTCTCATCATCATCATCATAATCCATCGTCGGTTTGTTCCCCACTAGTGGGGGTGGCCGATTGTTTCCGTGCAGCAATTGTTTTTATCCCTTTTCTCCATTTCACCCTGTCCCTTGCATCTTCCTCCTTCAGTCCTTCAAAAAACTTCCTTTCTCCCTCCTTATCACATGTCCATACCATCTTACTCCATTTGCCCTTGCCATTTGGTCTATGGTCTCTCTCATCTCTAGCATATCCAACAATTCTTCAGTCCTTTTTTCCCTTCTCGTTTTCACCCCACACATTGCTCTCACCATTGACCTTTCCGTTCTTCTCAGGATTGCCAGTTCACTCTCTCTCAATACCCATGTCTCGCTACCATATAGCATTGCAGGCCGCACACAGCTCCGATATACTTTTCCTTTCATCCTTAGTGAGAATTTTCTGCCATACAACATTTCCCCACATTCCCTGAACTTTGCCCAGCCCAATCTTGCCCTTGTTGTCACCGCTGCTTCACATCCACCACTTTCATCTAAGATCCGATCACCCAGATAACAGAAGTCTGTCACTGTTTCGATGCCATGGCAGAACTCATCATCATGGCCTTCCACTTCATTCCTTCCTTTACTGCATTTCCCACAAACAAAACACTTCGCCAATCTTGTTACGGCTCTCTTGACATTAGCACATCTTGCATGTACCCACTTTCCACATTCCTTGCATTGCATTGAATTTCTCATCACTCTCTTGCCACATATTCCACAGGGATCTACTTTGCTCTCAACAACTGTTCCTTCTGCTCCACTCACCATCACTTTTGTTTTTTCAAGATTCACCTTCATACCCTTGGTTTCAAATGCTTCTTTCCATTTCTCAAACTTTCTCTCCAGTCCCTCCATACTATTACTTGTCAAGACCAGGTCGTCTGCATACAAAATTTCACTCAACAACTCTAGTTTTTAAAATATGGAATATGGCATGACAATGGATTTTGCCTGTGAAGCTGGTTATATTTAAGCCGCTGCAAATTGACCAAAACCCATCGTCAAAAACGGAATGGCCCATTTCGGTGAGTCCAATTTGGTGAGTCCGATCTCTATTCGGTGATTTTTTCAATTTTTTTTTTAAAATTATTGGGTACCGTAGCCTAATTATCATTGCCGTTTTAGGGTTAGGAACTCACCGAATCGGACTCACCGAATAGTAGCAGACCCCATCAAAAACTACCTTTAAAAAAATACTGTAAAGCTGCGGTTAGCTTGATTTGTTTTGCAATATATTATACAGTAGTAGTTTTGTATGGCAGTTTCACGCTTGAAATTTGTTGTTTTTAGATCAGTTTTTAAATACATTGGTAAACTGTACCGTACTGAAACCACAGAGTAGTGCAGTCCATGGACAGTCGATTAACTTTGTAATGATAACTCTGATAAAAACATCTTCACTTTTCATATCAAAAGTAGTAAATTCATAGCTACCATTGTACACATGACTGAATTGACACAAATGCAATAAAGATAACCTGAGCACTGAGCAGTGAGCACAAAAGATTATGCCTGAAAATGCTATATGCAAGCATTATCAAAACATGGAAACATGCTGCAGCCTGCAAGTGCAAAGTAAAAGTACACTCTTTATAGTTGTTTAATGTTTATGCCCCAATGTGAAGCAATTTAAATTCGGATGCAACCTAGTTCGTACCATGAACAGTTCGGACCGTCAGTTTGTACCTTGAAAAGATCGAAAGAAAAAATTAAAAAAAGCCGAAGTTGCTGATTGCAGTTTCCGCAATCATTTTAAAATTTTCCCCTGAAAAGATCGAGAGAAAAAATAGCTCAAAACCGAAGTCCGCTGATCGCAGTTTCCGCAAACATTTTTTCCGCAGCTTCCGCTTACCCTAATTCTAACCATAGAGTAATCGATGCTCTAACCCTAACCCTCGCTGATCGCAGTTTCCACAAACATTTTTCCGCAGTTTCCGCTAACCTTTACCCTAACTATAGAGTAATCTATGCTCTAACCCTCGCTGATCGCAGTTTCCGCAAACATTTTTCCGCAGTTTCTGCTAACCGCAGTTTCCGCTTACCCTAACTCTAACCATAGAGTAATCTATGCTCTAACCCTCGCTGATCGCAGTTTTTGCAAACATTTTTCCGCAGTTTCCGCTAACCCTAACCCTCGAGTTTGTTTCAAATTGTTTGGGGTAACTCCGATCAGCAACTTCGGCTTTGTGCTATTAAACTGCGATCAGCGACTTCGGCTTTTTTAATTTTTTCTCTCGATCTTTTCAGGGTACGAACTGACTGTACAATAGGGTGGAGTGAAAAATTTTTTTTCTCTCAAATCAAAAAAGAGGGGTTCTAAAAACATGTCATTTGACCCAAAATCACCATTAAAATTGATTTTGGGGTGTGGCACTTTTAATTGGCCGTGCCACCCGACCCTAGGGGTCACGACGAGGTCAAACTTCATGAAATCCGCATAACTTTACAATCGTACATGCTAGAAACTTGAAATTGGTCTTAAAAGATTCAGAAGCAACATGTTTCTATCTGCTCTAAGAGCAATTTTTACCCTAAGTGCAACAGAAAACGTTTTATCAAAAGAAAACTGATATTTGTATTAAACAATTGCATCAAGCAATCAAGCATTGTGAGTCGATGAAATGCATGCAAAAAAAAACACTTTTAGAAATAGGAGAGTGGGAATTAAACAAATTTCTTGACCTAACATTGTAAATGAATGTATAGCCCAGTCAAGAATATAGAACACAGCCATTTGACACTTCAGGCATGTTGATGAACTGAAATTCAAAGCCATAAAACTCAGCAACAACACTACATTTAACATTATAAAAAACAAAAAGCGAAAAGAAAATTTTCTGAACAATTAATTAATTTTACCTCTCAAATACTTGACCCGTTGTGCTGTGTAATTTTAAGTTATCAATTTGTGTGAGCGAGGCAGTTTCTCAAATGTTTAGATTTGACCATATTTTTGCTGTGATACTGTATGATTCTTTAGCATTTCTTTTAAAATGTATTTTTCATATAGGCTTGAAAAGGGCTGTATGACTGGCCAAAAGCGTTCGCTTTTTGTTTTTTTATAATGTTAAATGTAATGTTGTTGCTGAGTTATGTCTATTTATGGTTTAAAAGAGTTACCTCTCTACCCAAATTGTATGAAACTCAAAGGTACAGCAACAATAAGTAACTCTGTATGGTCACTGCTCAGTATTCTATGCCTGTTCAATGTTCATGAAGCAATTGTTTCTCTGTGTCAAAGCGTTTCATCAGACGTCTAGATTTCATTTTCTATCTGATCAAACTGTCATACCTTGTTACAGAGGATGATGCATCTGTCACCAACTTAATGTGCCGTTCAACTCTTTGATTGTGGCAAGGATGCTGAAGTCGCAATGGACTATCTCAAATCTCCTCAAGTGTGGATCGACTTAGAGCTTTGATCAGTGGAGGTTCACAAATCCCAGGGTCATTTAGATTGATAAGCTTGTAATACTCCTTCGCCTTGATGTTGATTTTAGGAACAAGAAACCAACACACACTGGAACTAACATTTGTACCAGTCTTCTCATCTGATTGTTCCAGGTCACCTCCTTCAAAGTTGTCATTCGGTGAAATGTTGACTCCATGTTGCTGTAAACATTCTCTCATCGCCAATATTTTGTTCACAGCAATTCTGCAAATTTCTTCACTGTCGTCCCACCAGAATATTCTCCGGATGTGCAAAGAATGCATTTCTTTGCACAACCTTTAACAAAATTCCCCTCACTTTTTTGGACGGGAACTGGACGATTCAACTCTGGACAAGATCGAACAGAGTCTTTGGCCCATCAGATATTTTATCTTTGTGCTCGATTTGAAATCATGTGGAAGTATATATATACCTTTAAGCAAAATTCAGCCAAAGTATGCCGGTTTGCGGACGGCTTTGATATTGAAGTATAATACCGCAGGATTCTGCATGCAAGTGTGAGCCACCTCGAGTGGAAAATTGGCCCTATCTCCAACATTGCTAAATCATCATCCACATGACCAAGGAGAGTTTTCCAACAAATCCTGTAAGCATAATGCTGGTCTATGCTGAGGTTAGCGACAACCTTATTGGGCAGTAATGGAAAATTCTGGTTTGAAATTGGTTTCATCATAATCCAACGTTGGTTTGTTCCCCACTAGTGGGGGTGGCCGATTGTTTCCGCGCAGCAATTGTTTTAATCCTTTTTCTTCATATCACCCTGTCCCTTGCATCGTCCTCCTTCAGTCCGACTTTTTTAAATTCATCCTTCACTTGTTGTTTCCACGTTCTTCTTGGACGACCGCGTTTCCTCTTCCCATCCACCTTTAGATCTAGTGCCTTTCTAAGAAAACTTCCTTCCTCCCTCCTTATCACATGTCCATACCATCTTACTCCATTTGCCCTGGCCAGTTGGTCTATGGTCTTTCTCATCTCCAGCATATCCAACAATTCTTCAGTCCTTTTTTCCCTTCTCGTTTTCACCTCACACATTGCTCTCACCATTGACCTTTCCGTTCTTCTCAGGATTGCCAGGTTTGAATTTTTGAATTGGCCAATCCGAAACACAACCACTTAGTTTTGATCCAATATTTTTTTGGAAAGTATTATGTGTTGTCCCATCTATAGCTACAAACACATGTCACAATGGCAGTTCATTGCAGTGTAGAAGGCATATCAGTATCACCCACTGCAATGGATGTTCTACCTTCTCTTCCAATGCTCTGGTTAAGCCATTGTATGATCCGGTCATTGCTGCCGTGCCATCAGTTCCTACAATTACAAGTTTGTCGCCCAGTTCAGTGTACTTTATGGCATCATTGACGGTATTTGCAGTTGTTCTTCCTTTCCCATCCTCAGGTGTGACATGGGTCAAATAATACTCGCCTGGTACTCCAACAATGACATAGTGCTTTTCCAGGATTGATTGTGATTGTGAATGGATTTTGAAATATAGTCTATTATGTTGTTCC
The DNA here is from genome assembly GCF_918807975.1 of Aplidium turbinatum. NCBI lineage: Eukaryota > Metazoa > Chordata > Ascidiacea > Aplousobranchia > Polyclinidae > Aplidium > Aplidium turbinatum. The sequence goes on along the minus strand of NC_137476.1, from coordinate 20,652,644 downwards.
TCTATGTAATAGATTCTAAAATGGACGATTCCACAATGCACACAGTACATACCGTAAAACCTCCTAACTTTAGCCCACTTTTCATGTTCAATTTTGCATAACTTTTACATTGTTGACAAATTTACCAATATTGTTTTATCAAAACATCTACTATCTCTCCAGCTTCAAAATGCACCAGTTCACATTTTTGTCACAAAGCTTCTTCTGCACTTTTTTTACAAAAATATGCATGGGCTAATCTTAGGACCTAAAAACCTAACTTTGGCCCAATAATTTATTTTCCTACATCTGAAAGCCAAAACAAAACACAGGGTCAATGAATGTAGGTACTTTCAAAGATTAGCCCTAAAAAGTTGATAATAAGCACCCACAGAGGCAGCAGCAAGCAGTGATTCTATTTAGTTTTTGAAAAAAGCACCTGGCAAAATCATGTTGTACTGCATCTGAAGCTGAAACTGCAGAACTTCACGATGGAAATTGGTTAGTGGAAATAACAATGATCTTTAATAGGCCTGGCATTTTGTACTAAAAATAAGTTTGCAGAAATCGAAGTTAAAAGTGAAGATAGACAAATATCATACAGCAGCCTATTCAACATTTTTCTTGATTCCGTTACTATTGTGCTTATGTAAACGAAACACTGCAATGATAATCTATCTGTGAAAATTACTTGATTAGCCAATTAAGCATCAATTAAAAAGGTACTATATATATTGTTGACTTTATATGGTGTGTGTACTAGTTAGAGACAGGTACGGTAAATATTATCAAAAATATACTTGCAATATTTTGAAGCAGAAAGAGACAAACAACGAAATGGCAAAGATCAATAAATTAGTTCGATCAATCGCAAACACAAAATAGCAGTTTACTTTTTAATTGTTTAAACACTCTGGATGATTCAAACTCCACTCAAATTGTTCAAACTCCACTGGGCTAAAGTTAGGAAAAAAGTGGGCTAAAGTTAGGTGCTTGATTGAAAATGCCCAGTAAGCTGTGTCTGTAATAATAAGAGTTAGATGGGTGTTGCAATTAGTTTTGGCAATGAATACATGATACTTTGCTCCAACTTTAGTAACCGCAAGTCAACTGTGTGTCAAGAAACCATACCCATTTTGAAAGTGAATAATTTCATGTCGATTGGCTACTGGCTAGATGTCTTCATGAACCCATATCAGAAGCTAGGTTTAAGCAATAATCCAAATAATGTCTATTTCTTGCAAGTATATAAAATGCAGTTTCAAAAAATGCAGAGCAATTTTACATAACTTTTAATTTTTGTTTATTTATTTTGTTGAAAAGTTCATATTTGCGTTTGGGCTAAAGTATGGTCCAGGGCTAATGTTAGGAGGTTTTACGGTACTTATTATGGTTGAGAGCGAAATGATAAAATATCAGTTTTTTTCATTTAAATCATTTTCTGTTGCATTTATGGTTAAAATTGCTTTTAGAGCAGATAGAAACATGTAGCTTCTGAATCTTTTAAGACCAATTTCAAGTTTCTAGCATGTACGGTTGTAAAGTTATGCAGATTTCATGAAATTTAACCTCGTCGCGACCCCTAGGGTTGGGTGGCACGGCCAATTAAAAGTGCCACACCCTAAAATCAATTTTAATGGTGATTTTGGGTCAAATGACAAGTTTTTAGAACCCCTCTTTTTTGATTTGAGAGAAAAAAATTTTTTCACTCCACCCTACTGTACAAATGGTTCAAGGTACGAACTAGGTTGCACCCTGTAAAGTCAACTCCACTTAATCGGCACAGCCAATTTATCAGACCGTTTTTCGCTGGTACCGTATCCAAATCAATTTTTCTGTACAGCATTCCCCGCTTAAATGGACTAGGGAGAGTGAAATACCAGGACGGCTCACTTCATTGATTTTTCTTGCGATATGAACAGCTGGAGGGTTACTCTAGCTATCCTACCATCCCTAAAATAGACCCTCCCACAAAAAATAGGTTTTACAGTTGTTTTTCTAGATTACATATCCAGAATTGATTTGGGCATCATGTTTTATTCTCACAAAGCAATTCGTGGCAAGGTAACCAGATATTTTATATTTTTTTTAATCCAAATGCAAATAAAAAGTAGCCCATCCCAGTTAAAAGTTGAAACAAGCCCAAACGTAACCTAAAATTTGAAAGTTTGCACAAAAATTCTTAGCTAGAAATGACAATTATTTTGTATGATCTGGTTTGAAGTGAAATAAAACCAAACCAACACAAGACGCGATAACACCAAAAGATGGTCAAACCGGGATGTATTTTTTCTACTGTGTTTTTTTTTATACATATCATTTTGTTTTAATTGTTGATCGTGTCAGTTTACTTTATTTTGTCGAATTAAGCAATGCAGGACGCAAGTTTAAGCTGCATTAGACAGAGGAATGATAGCAAATGAAAACGTATTTATAACGTATATATAAGTAGTGAAATTTGTTCTCTCCACTTAATGGGTCCACCCGCTTAATTGGGGTTGGATCATGGCGATCTATACTACTGGCCTTCCCAACGTGGCAACAGCTAAATAATGTGGGGGCCTATACGAAAATTCAATTTACCAATTGAGATAAGTGTTACAACATATAATCAGCAATTTTCATTGGTCAAGTAATGTTTTTTAGCCGAAAAATTGTAAATATATTATACATTACCAAAACGTAATTAAGATGTAATATTATTAAATAAGTGGCAAGAAAGCAGGACAATAGCTACATGTTAAGAATACCATGAGAATCAAGATATCAACAGAAACAAGGTACACGAAATCAAGAGTGACCCAACTTTCAAAACACTCAGCTATGTTAAAAAATTCGTTTTTTAATCCAAAAGTAGGTATTATATTTGTTTGTTAGTAATAATTAGGGCCATTTTTATATGACCTTAAAAAATAAATAATATGACTTTATTTTTTGGAAAATATGACTTTATGTGAAAATCGTTTATTTTTACATACGAACAACGTCACTCACGGAACTAAAGAGTAAAACATACGCAACATAACAGTAATACACATCCATTTTTATTTTAAACCACTGTTGTAGTACAGTTTCATGTAGTGTGGAATGTTAGAGTCTTTGAAGTTACGATTTGGACGTAAAATGACTTTAGTAAGGAAAATGAGCGCTCCACAGACGCTGATGTGGGTTGACACTTCTGCAGCTTTGCATGAAGCGCTGGTGAAATGTCTTGTCTTTGTAGCTCCATAATTTGTTTCACATCGTTTTTGTCCAATCGCTTCTTAATGTAATTTTTGAGCTCAAGCGGATCTTTTCCGAAATCAAGGGCATTTAGATCAGCATAGGCCTCTTTGATGGTGTACGTACAACTTTCCATTTTGAGCATTAAGTTGACCTCAATGTGTGACCTCATAAAATATAGGTCTGTGACTAAGTGTTATGTAAGCTAATCCTACAGTTTGCCTTCGTTCAATCAGAAATTGCCTTACTTTTTTAGTGCTTAATTGCTTCACCGCTTAAATTGGTATTTTTTATTTAAAGTATACAACGGTATGACTTTATAACTCAAAAATATGACTATATATATAACTTAAAAAGCTGATATATGACCTAACCAGGAAAATATGACTTCATAACTTTTTTAATATACCTCATAGGGATGCGGTTTTTGCGTTAAATTTGATTTCACGACTTACTGATGCATAGAAAAAAATATGACTTTAATGGCTTTAAATGGCCCTAGTAATAATTCATGCAAAGACGCCTTTTTTACGCCTAATATCTGTTAGTTGCCAAAACTTAATAGGCCCCCACATTATTTGGCTGTTGCTACGTTGGGAAGGCCAGTAGTATAGGTCGCCATGGGTTGGATGCAACCTAATCCGTACTCTCAGTTCGTACCTGGGTTTTTTTCCCGCTCATTTATTGGTCATTGACCGATTTTTTAGCAAAATGTCCGAAAAATATATAGTCAATTCGGTCAAAATGTCTGAAAAAATATATAGTCAATTGACTATATATTATATGACCAAAAATGACTAAAAATGACCAAAATTTTTCAAGTCATTTCGGACAAATGACCGAAAAGCCTCAGCAAAAAAAAAAACCTAGGTTTGTACCCAGAAAAAATTGAGAAAAAAAAATTAAAAAAGCTAAAATAGCATACGGATTAAAGTTTCCACCTAACCCTAAGTTTAAAATGTTTGCGGAAACTCTGATTAGCGACTTCGGCTTTGTTGCAATCAGCGACTTCGGCTTTGTACTATTTCTCTCGATCTTTTCAGGGTACGAACTGAGAGTACGGATTGTTCAAGATACGAACTAGGTTGCACCCATTGGGGTTGACTATAAGTATAATTTAATTTACAATTGAGCTCATGTCTATGCTTAAGTGCAATCAGAGCAATTTAAAGAAACAAAAGTGGCATTAATATATTAGAAATACAACCACTTCCTTAAATATACTATAATACCACAATAGATGTATATATTTAAGCAAGGATGGTTTAAAACAAAATCTGCATTTTTATACGACTACCGGTATCGCCTATACGGGTGCAACCTAGTTTGTACCCTGAAAAGATCGAGAGAAAAAATTCAAAAAAGCCGAAGTCGCTGTTCGGAGTTTCGGCAAACAAACAAACTGAAAAGATCGATAGAAAAAAATAGAACAAAGCCGAAGTCGCTGATTGCAGTTTCCGCTTTTCTGCAAACATTTTAAAATTTTCAATAATGATCCTAAGAGTTTGCCAAAGTCGCTGATCGCAGTTTCAGCAAACATTTTAAAAGGGTTAGGGTAAGATCAAGAGAAAAAAATTAAAAAAAGCTGAGCTGAATTGCAGTTTTCGCAAACATTTTAAAAGGGTTAGGGTTGAGATCGGAGTTTCCGCAAACATTTTAAAATTTCCGGTAATGATCCTGAGATTTTTGTTTGTTTGCGAAAACTGCAATCATGACTTTGGCTTTTTTAAATTTGTTCTCTTGATCTTTTCAGGGTACGAACTAGGTTGCATCCCGCCTATACAATGCAATATTAGGGTGGCTCTTAAAATTGAGTTTTTGAATTTTGCATGGGACACCCTTTCAAATGGTGAGGTTGTCAGAAAAAATAACTCTTGCAAATTTTTTTTAAATTTGAAGTTGATTTAGAGGTGGCCCTCCCCCCCTAAAGTTCTGTGCCCTCTCTCGAAATACCAAATCTGCGTATCTCGAAAACCACTTGAGCTAGAGATACGGTTTTTGTGTTAAAAGATGCAGAAAACATGGTTTTCTATCTGCTTTCTGAACATTGAATGCATCTATCTTGAGTAGAAAAGCAGTTATTTAGAAAAAACGCATTTGACCAAATCTTGATTTTACAACCTTTTTTGTGACCACGAAACCGTCTACAAAATTTCGTTTTTTTTTCTTAATTTTTGCACCTTAGAGGGAACACTGGTAACGATATTCATTTCAAAATGTAATTCTGGTCAGTACTGCAAGAAGCGATATTATCGACAATATTTTACATATTGCCTTGCGTATCGTGACAGGATGTCTGCGACCTACACATTGTACACAATCGGACAATTTCCCTGTCCTTGCAGGCAACCAACCAGCTGAGTTTTGTCGCGAAGAAGCCATCCTGTCTCTTTCTCGGCATTACGAACCCCAACCACTTGCTCCACTCAAGTCTCTACAAGTCTGTGAGCGAGCAATCGAGCATCCTCGCCAACTGAAATCGAGACACCCATTTGTATGTGACGCACAACTCCTGATGAAAACCGCTGAAAACCAATCCATCAGCGCGGCTACCTGGGAGGACAACAAATAGAGCTCAGAGAGGAAGAAGAACTCCTCAAGGCTCTAAAGTTTTATCTCCGACACCAGCCCCCATCCAACCAGAATGCATAATTTGCCAAGGAAGGCCTGGGTGTGGCACAACCGCCTGCGTGCTGGGCTACTGGAGTCAGACTATTCCGCTCAAACATGCACAAATTGGGGATGGCTCCATCCGCAATCTGTGAGTGTGGCATAGAGGAACAAACCACAGACCACACCATCTGTAACTGCGCCAAATGGTGTGCGTGGTCTGCTTGAACTGGATGACGAATCAATGCAATTGCTACTCGACACCTGCTCAAGCATCTAAACCACATCGGCACTGCCCAAGGGTGGTAAAAGATAGAGCCCCTTGACCCCTGGAGTAACAAAGAAGGTTTAAACAAAGAAGAATCGACAATATTGTTCTTGTTGGAATTTGGATTCAACAGTTTCCTGTGTTCAGTAACAACTTGCAAAAGAAACTGAAGTTGGTACTCATCTTCAGTTGAGAGTTTGTTAAAATCCGGGATTAGACTGAGAGCAACTCCTCTCTCTGCTCTGTCATTGACTACTGAAAGTCCCTTCGCCATGTGTAAAGCTTGAATAAATGCACCATCTTCAGTCCAATGAGCAGGATCCTTTGAAAGTCTAATTATTGCTTCATCTTCACCCAACAGCTGAAGCCATTTTGAATTAGAGGTGCAATACTGTTCTAGACCCTTATTGCTAAGAAACGCATCTACTTTGATGCTTCGTCTCCTTGGTGGACGTTCTGCTGTTTCATTTAACATGGTTGCCACCATTACCTTGTTACTTTCCACAGACAATCGAGAGTCAAACAAGGCTAGTTCAACCATTTCTTCAGACAGATACCATAAATGCAGACCAAGCTTTTGCATAAATCGCCTTCGCCTTCCAACAAGTGCAATGCATAGCACCTGAAGCTTGAAAGCAGATTCCACACTCAGGAGTTTCTTCAAGGAATATGACAAAAAACGGGCATTTTAGCTATTCATGAATGCATAAAAGTTTAGGAATACTTATTTCGTTTATTACTTTACCAGTTTTACAGGTTAGTTTATGAACTTTGTTTATTGAATAGCTTGGGCCACAATACTTGTTTAGCACTGTTTTGTGCTAGAATACCGAAAACAGGTTTTTTCTAAATAACTGCTTTTCTAATCAAGATAGACGCAATCACTGTTCAGAAAGCAGATAGGAAATCATGCTTTCTGCATCTTTTGACACAAAAACCGTATCTTTAGCTCAAACAGTTTTTGAGATATGCAGATTTGGTATTTGGGAGGAGGGCGCAAAACTTTAGGGGGGGAGGGCCACCTCTAAATCAATTTCAAAGTCAAAAATTTTTTTGCAGGAGTTATTTTTTCTGACAACCTCACCTTTTCAAAGGGTGTCCCACACAAAATTCAAATTTTTTTCATTTTTTGCCAAATAAGAGCCACCCTAATGCAATATTGCCAGTAAACTGTGATCAGTAGCGTAGCCAGGAATTTTGAAAGGGGGGGGTCTTGACCACCCAGCGGCGGGGGGTTTGGGGGGCCTCCCCCAGAAAATTTTGTAAAATTACTTTGAATTTGGTGCATTCTGAGAGCATTTTTAACAAAAATGTGGGTACGAATATTTTTGTGAAATGGTGCTGTCTGGTAGCATAGCATAAGGATAAGATCATGTTTTCTTTGGCATTTTTCGGAAATAAAGCCAAGTCTCTGTGTTTTCTTGTTGCTAATTCCTGACTGAGATGTTTGAATGTTTGGTATTGGCAAAACTCGCTCTTTTAATGCAATTTTGTTTAAAATTAGGCAATTTTTTTTTAGACTGAAAGCATCATTCTCAATATCGTGACGTCACACGCGTGCCAAAGGGGGTTGTAACCCCCAACCCCCCCTTCCCTTGGCTACGCCACTGACTGTGATACAGCAGATACACAATGATTACAACATTTGGTCAATCTGGATAAGCAGATCAATAAAACTTATTGAATGTTTTTAATTTACCGGTATCCTAAGTGGAAAACTTATACAAGTTTGAAATCAAATAATACATTTATCTCTTTAAATCAGTAGGCTATGCATGGTTCAGTGCAAAGTTACACACTTACACAGTAGCCTATAATAGTAGGCTATCGCAGTAGGCTAATGACTAACCTAATGATTGTAACAAAGTACTGTTGGTTGAACTCTTACTGCACTCGATTGTCTTACAAGTTGCAAAGATATATACAGAATGAATGGACCTGGGTTCCACACATTTACCATTCTTCAAGTCACACGAATGCAACCTAGTTCGTACCTTGAACCATTCGTACAGTCAGTTCGTACTCTGAAAAGATCGAGAGAAAAAATTAAAAAAAGCCGAAGTCACTGCTCGCAGTTTAATAACACAACGCCGAAGTCGCTGATCGGAGTTAGCCTAAACAATTTGATTAGCATAGATTACTCTATGGTTAGAGTTAGGGTAAGCGGAAACTGCAGAAAAATGTTTGCGGAAATCGCGATCAGCAAGGGTTAGGGTTAGAGCATAGATTACTCTAGCATAGATTAAAGGCGGAGATGGTCCTGGGTGTTTTAAAACGAACACTGGTCAGCAGGGACAAGCATATCTTTTTAAGATTATATAAACAGTTGATCAGGCCCCACTTGGAATTTGCAGTGGCGGCTTGGAATCCCCATTCTGTTCGGGACATTGATTTGCTAGAGAGGGTGCAACAACGAGCAACAAAATGCATTCATGGACTGAAAAACCTAACCTATGAACAAAGACTGTTTGAACTAGACCTTCTCTCGTTGGAAAAACGGAGATTAATTTTTGATTTGACAGAAGTTTTTAAATTAGTACACAATGTTTCGGTATCACCATGTTCCAAATATTTTCTTTTTAACTCTAATTCAACCAGAGGCCATAATTTTAAATTGCACAAACAGTTTGCTCAACTGAACTGCCGTAAATTTTCCTTTGCCAATAGAGTAGTCGATACTTGGAATAATTTACCATATGCTGTAGTCAATAGTATGTCTATTGCAACATTTAAGCGACGTGTCGAAAACTATCTATGATTGTGTCTTATCTTTTTTGTTCCTTGTGACTTTTGTTTTCTCTTCAAAATTTTCTTATTTTTATTTATTTATGTTTTCTTATCAATTGTTATCTGCGAGTATGTTAATGTTTTTCTCTGTAGTACCATGTGTACTGGACCAGAATACATTATTATTATTTTGGTTAGAGTTAGGGTAAGCCATGGATCACTGAATTAGATTTTTAATTCTTTTAATTAGATTTTTAATTCTTATGTTTAATTTTTATTAATTTCTAATTCCGTGATCCATGGGTAAGCGGAAACTGCGTTTAACGGAAACTGCGATCAGCGAGGGTTAGGGTAAGAGCATAGATTACTCCATGGTTAGGGTAAAGGTTAGCGGAAACTGCGATCAGCGAGGGTTAGGGTTAGAGCATAGATTACTCTATGGTTAGAATTAGGGTAAGGGTTAGCAGAAACTGCGGAAAAATGTTTGCGGAAACTGCTTTCAGCGAAGGTTAGGGTTAGAGCATAGATTACTCTATGGTTAGCGGAAACTGCGGAAAAATGCTTGCGGAAACTGCGATCAGCGACTTTGGCTTTTTTATTTTTTTTCTCGATCTTTTTAAGGTACGAACTGAGAGTACGAACTGGGTTGCATCTAAGTCACACTGCCCGTTTTTGTCACCTGAAAGTATGGCCTGGTCAGTCAATATGCAATTCACTCATTATATGGTAAATCAGTTTATGAAATAATCCTCAACTGCAAATGTCAACTCAATCTTGAAAACTGGAGCTAAAAACACAACCATATGTTCACTGGATTGGATGATAAATGAAGTCATTGGATGATAAATTGAATTGAAATAAACTGCTGTAAATCTTAAAATCTAAACTTAAGATTGTTCATGGCTATCCTTAACCTGGAATGGATTTTGCAGCTACGGCACCATTTTAAATAGCTCAATTTTCGGTAAATGTAAAGTTCAAACATTACAGATGTAATCTTCATAACTGCTTTTAAAATGTTTTTGAATGTTCCTTTCAATCAACAGCACAAGCACTGCCACCAACCACTACCTCTGCTCGACTGACACAATTTTGTGAAATGCTACGCTTCGCCATCGCTTATCGTTGTTGAATAATATGCGCATGCGCACCAAATAAAAAAACAGGTTCGAATTGCGCACAAAGAGGGGGAAGTCAATAGCCCAGGAAAGGTTGTCGTTTCGTTTTTTTTTTTGTAAGCCAAACCATGTTTATGTTTTGAGATAGGAATTTTTTCTTGAAATTAAACCACATGAATGAAATAAAAGCAATTTTTTATTTTAAAATACAACTTACAAAAAATTAAAAATTAAATCATTTTTGCGAACAAGTCTACGTAGTGATGATTAACTACAAAGAACAAAACGACACTTGCTCAAAATTAAGACTAGTAGTCTACTCTCGATATAATTTAATGAAAGATTAGTCTTTACCAAGACAGGCAAGACTACATAACAATAGTCCGAGGATATAGATTCAAAACCAACTATATTTTTTGAAAACCTTCATGCAAGTTGATGCTTCAATGTGTCAAACAACAATGAATGCAAAGGGGCAATAAACAAAACAACCAATCAATTAATAATTTATTTGTCAAGAACAGCACATGTTCGAATTATGCAAGTTTTATATACGATACAGCATACAGTCACTGCAAAGGTGACACAAGATTCCAAACTGACAAGGAGACCACAATACGTGCATATGGTCTGGGCCTACTAGTCAATTTCGACCCTACAAAATAATAATTTTGTCATTTTAGACACACAAAAAAAAAATATTAAAACAATACGGTAGCGGAGTTTATTGAAACAAATAAACAACAGAAACAGCAAATGTACTGTGTTGACATGAAGAAGAAAAAAACATCACGTTTGATCATACAATGAGTCCTGTATTTTTAAATTGCTAAGTATGTTTAAAAAAAACTACAAACTTTTGACAGTTTTCTTGCGGTGGTTATAACTTACCTCACAATATTCAATTTTTGTTCTTAACCTTTTTTTACGTTGTCTTTTTTTCTTTCTTGTGAAAGACAGACTTTTACGCCCAACGCGTCATGTTAATGCATTCTCTTGGAACAATATCCACTGGCAGCGCTAAAGAAACATGCCGAAGTGAAGACTTTTTTCTAATTTGCGCTTTTGTGAACAATTTAAAAAAGCGAATGGTGGCAACGCTGTGTTTGAGGTAAATTGGTGAACTACTAGGAATTGAGAGTGGTTGTTTTTAATCACAATTAATCCGGTATTCAGTTTTTTCAGACTCATCATCCGAAATGTCTTCGGAGAGTCCGTATATTGGAAGTAAAATTAGTCTAATTTCGAAAGCTAAAATTCGATATGAAGGAATATTATATACCATTGATACAGAGAATGCCACTGTAGCTTTATCCAAAGGTAAGTGATTGCTGGAACCCCACAACTAACTTTCATTGATTGTCATTTAGATTAATTTTTCTTATTTTCAAGATATTATTCTTATGCAATAATTGTTCTAAGCAAACTGTAGTAGGTAGGCCTATAATAGATTTACGGCTCTTTTGTAGCAACAGTTGCAACCTTTATTTCATAAAGGGAGAACGAATTTAGAAACAGACAAGTTGTTGTTATCGCTTCACTAACATTTCACACACCATAAAAATGTACATCCTCAGAGGGAATTGTGCAAGTTCTGACAATGTGTTTATAGTTTTCACTAAAGGTTTTGATCAAATTTGTATAGAACTAATACACCCTAATTCAGTGGTTCTTATCTGCTGATACGGTACAGGTCTGCAGCAACTTTTGTTCCGGTCTCCTAACAAGTTGGATTTATTTGTTTAGTTTGCTCGATAAATTATTTTTCTCTTTTGACATTTTCTGTATGTAGGAATTAGTTTTATTTCATTTGTAATGTTTGGTAAAGCTATGCTAGTATTCATTTTTTGCTAGATCCACTGTACATACCAGAACTTTGAATTTCAATGTCAAAAGTGTTTTATACAAGCAACTTTACAATAAACTTGTTTCAGCACACTAAAATATTTGAGTAGGCTACACTAAATATTTGAGAATACTTTTCTGTAAGTTTATTTTTTGATTTATCTGAGCACCTTTTCTAAAATAACCTTGTCTACAGGAGTGTGGTTACTGGTCTGCAAAGGGATTTTTATATGTTTCTAATTTATGTAAGCTTTAAAATTTGTACTGTCAGCGATAAAAGTTTTGGAACGACTGCAGTAGCCTATAGAGATCAGGGCATTCTGTTGCTGATTTGACAAGAGCTGATTTGACAAGAGCCAATTGAATGTGGCCGGCCTGTCGCAAGGACAGGATATGTTACCATAAGACTACTTAACATAAATTTTATTTTATTGTGTATTATGCAAATATTTTTTTCTCGTGTTAAATTTTCGTGACAAGGTTTTTTACTAGATACTTATGACGCAAAAGTTATCTTATTATTATTGTGTTCTTTTTTGCTTTCACGCTTACAGTTCATGATAATGTTTGGTACTGGTAATATCAATTCGATGTAAAATAAGTAGCCTAAATGGATCGGTCAGATTTGACTATATTTTTTAGGCAGTGGCTATTTGACCGGCTCCGGTCTTTGAATCTGAAACACTATTTGACCGGTCATGACGTCACTATACGTCACTATTTTTTTTTTTTCTTTCAGAGCAAAAGACGAGAAGCACCTATATAAGTTCTAAATTTGACAGTTTTATACAACATGTTCTCTGGCGCGTTCGATACGTCTCCTGCTCCCACTCTAGAGGGAATGAGTTTGATACTACGCGGAAGCGTTCTTTTTCTTTTTTTTTCTTTTAACTAAATTTTGACCCGAAGTGCATTTTTTAGTCAATTTTTAATTTGAGTTGCCTACAGCGCAATTTTTTATGTCTTTTCAAATGTGAGTAATAAAGTTAGAGGTTTTTTAATTTGCTGAAATTTGAAAATTTCTCTGGGTAATTTTCCGTTCGTCATAAGAGGATGTGACTGTTTGCCGAACGACGCATTACATTCACATACCATTACCATTATTAACATCCTCTTATGACGAACGAAAAATTACCCAGAGAAATTCTCAAATTCAAGAAAATTAAAAAAAACTCTAACTTTATTACTCACATTTGAAAAGACATAAAAAATTGCGCTGTAGGCAACTCAAATTAAAAATTGACTACAAAAATGCACTTCCAGTCAAAATTTAGTTAAAAGAAAAAAAAAGAAAAAGAGCGCTTCCGGGTAGTATCGAACTCAATCCCTCTAGAGTGGGAGCCGCAGACGTAGCGCACGCGCCACAGAACGTGTTGAATAAATCTGTCAAATTTAGAACTTATATAGGCGCTTCTTATCTTTTGCTCTGAAAGAAAAAATAGTGACGTATAGTGACGTCATGACCGGTCAAATAGTGTTTCAGATTTAAAGACCGGAGCCGGTCAAATAGCCACTGCCTATTTTTTATGTTGTGATTATTTTGCACTAAGGTAAATGTGAATTCCTTGTTATCTTGCGGGTATATCTAGCTTTATAGGTTAAGTAATTAATGAGCATTGAAGTGGATGGTGGCTTCTGCAGGATATGTGATATTCTAGAACATTATTGATAAAACCTTTACCCTTTTTAGTGCGTTCCTTTGGAACTGAAGATCGGTCATGTGATCGGCCTGTTGCTCCGAGGGATGAAGTATATGAGTACATTATTTTCCGTGGAACAGACATAGAAGATTTGACAGTATGCGAGCCACCAAAGCCGACACCACCACCGGCACAAAACTTGCCCCAAGATCCTGCTATTGTTCAGGTACACCATGTAGCATGGTTTAGCTTACAGTAGTTTTATTAACAAGATTCTTATAGTTTTTGTCTTATTGTAAATGTTTTCTTTTACAGTCTGTTGTCACATCCCAACCTTCTGTTCCCCCGAATTTGCCTCCTTTTTCTGGAAATCACCCTTATATGCCCCAAACTAACTACCCTCCTTACCTTCCTCCTCGCATGCCTTATAATCCTAACGTGGCAGCTGGAACAACATCGTCCCTTCCAATGGATGGAAAGGTGCCAGGTGCATCAACACTAGGAAGCCACCACACCACAAGTATGTATTCAGCTATTATTTTTTGACGGAATGGCCCGATTCGGTGAGTCCGATTCGGTGAGAGCCTTTTTCGGTGAGAGCCCTATTCGGTAAGTTTTTTTTTTTAAATTATTGCGCGCCGTAGCCTAATTATCATTGCCGTTATAGGGTTAGGGGGTTGGGGGTTTTTGAGGTTGAGGGTTTTTGGGGGTTGCGGTTTTGGGGTTTGGAGGTTTGGGTTTGGGGTTAAGAGTTTTAATTAAGAGTTTTAATTAGGCTACGGTACCCGATAATTTTCAAAAAAAAATTCAAAAAAATCACCGAATAGGGCTCTCACCGAAAAAGGCTCTCACCGAATCGGACTCACCGAATAGTAGCAGACCCATTTTTTGATGTATATAATTAATCAGGGCAGTAGATTTGGAGAGATTTTGGTGTGTCTTAGAGTCAGCCAGTTATACACCGAGAAGTCAGAGTGGTACATTTTTCTCTCGACTCCTTAGCTCTGAATTCAATACATCTTTATGGAATATAAATTTGTTCTAATTGACATTTGTATGAACAGACATTTCATTAACATGAAAGGAATAAACCAGGTCATGCACCTCTTTTCCCAATTTTATGCGGCCTTTGCGCACACTATAACTCACCAACGTCAACTTCCTAAAAATAGGCCTAACTGGTGCCTAAAATATTGAATTTGCATAACATTACGAAGCCTATAATGAAATCGTCAATTACGTTTGAACTCAAATCACCAGCACTTTAAGTAGGGGAGGCGGAGAGTTAATCAGTCTTTTTTGAAACTCAACTTTAGCCCTGATTTTAGGGTACAACAGTATATATATCATATTCTAAGACCCTTAGTAAATAATTTTTTTAATTTCTGTCCAACCCCCACCCCCCACTGTATTGTATTAAAATTACCTTGTATTGACGTCGATTTTTTGTTTGTGGCGTGTAAAGTTCAAATATTGTTTGTTACTGTACCAAAACACTTTAAAATTTTGAAAGGCACTCACAAACAGTTTTTCTGATTTTGGCTTCATTGTAAAACACGGTAAAGTGGCCATTTTTGTGTGGGCGCAACAGGGCATGGCTATTTGCAAAAGCGTGACATAAGTACAAACAGTTTGTGTGAAACTAGTTATGTTTAAGCCATTGTAAATTGACCAAAACTTAATATTGTTTTTCAAAAGTGTAATTGCATTCAGCTTGTTTTGTTATGAGAACGGATTTTACTGATAAAACGTCTTTTGCTTCTATCTGCAGTTACTTTGCATTTCTAATTTAAATTTTCATTTTGAGATTCTCCGCTCAACCCCTTTTCATCTTGTTGTCTATTTTATCTGCTGATTTCAATTTAATCATGGAGATCGATTTGCCCTTGGTAACTATGCTTCTACTGTAACAACCAGTTGAAAACCTCAGGCTGACAACTGCTGCTCAAGATGCTTCAAGAGCAATACAGAATGTAAAGTTGTTGTAGGCCTAATGCATGGTGGTCGACGAGAGGTGGCTGTAGAGAAAGCTTTATCAAAAGGACACAGATAATGTGCCAATACTGTAAAGTAAACTTTCAGAAACTTGTGTCCACAACTCCACATCTTTTAGGCACCTGTCAAATAGGCACACATACTGTGGCATGGCGTCTGGAATTCTGGGTTTTTTTTTTTCGCTGACACTTTTCGGTCATTTGTCCGAAATGACTTGAGAAAATTCGGTCATTTTTTATTTATTTCGGTCATTTTTTCTGAGGAAAATATTTCCTTTCAAGTAGCTGATACAAACCAAAATTTGCACTTTCTGACTAGCTACAACATAGGCGCCAACTTTTTATGCTGTATTGATACATAAAACAATAGATGAACTAGCGATCGGCAGCAGGACAACATTTTTTGAATGCAAATTGCAACAGCTTCGCGATAAATAATCACTAGAACGAGTAGGATGCTACAACTCTACACCAGACAAAATCTGTCATGTTTACATTGATTTAACGTCTGCAGACATTGAATCAATGTAAAAATGACTGACTTTGCTGCCTGCGACATAGCAAAAATCTATCATTTTGTGTCGATTCAATGTCATCAGATGTTGAATGCACCCAAAAACAACATAATTTGCTACGTAGACGGAGAGTGCGTTTAGCTTTATGCGCTTGCAAACAGACTCGATGTCGCTTTCGAAAGTCGAAACCTCTGCAGTGAACTGTCGCGGCAGTGAACCACTCGCTGTGAAAATGAACTTAAAGTCTCGGCACGACGTAACCACCAACCAACGTAACAAGGGCTGGTACAAACCGCATTGCGCACATGCGGAATAATCAACGCAACAACGGACTCGCACAAACTGTATGGTGCACACACGACCGTTCCCATAGAAACCTGATCAAAGGCGGGAATATGTGCATATTTTGTTTCATCTGCAACACGAAAACAGGTCAGTCATAAAGTTGAAAACAGGTCAGTCATACGTTGCGATATTGTAGTGAAAAGGGAGCTATAATCAAACGTCTCTCCGTAACTATTTTTCAAGGGCTGTTTACGGATGTCAGCAACTTCTAAATTTATTCAAGGTGACGTGCTGTTGAATTGATGTAAACGTGAATGATTTTACCTTCAACAGGTACATTTTCAAGCGTATAATCAAGTTAGTATCTGCATTCCATTTTCAAGACATTGTCATTCCATTTACAGTATACCTTTTACTTTTTAGTAAACCTTTTTGTCTCTTGTTTCATGGTAATAAATCTAATTCGTTGCTAAACTTTATGTTGTGCTTAGCTTAAAGAGTCGCAGTCCATCAACCGCTAGTTTACGCAGACGCATGGCATGTGTTTGCTTAACCGAAGTGGTCGAGTTTTGTTTATAATAATTAACGGTAGGTCGAACGTAGCGATAACTCCGAGTGTGGCAATAAAAGTAATCCTAGTGTGACGACATAATTATGTCATCCATCTGCGTGACATTTTGCTGAATTTACGTTGATGCTGATGAAACAAGCTTTCGCCCCCACGGCCAAAAAAATAGTTAGGCGCCTATGAGCTACAACATTAAGTTTCGCTGAGAAACGTTGTGGTGTTTTATCTGAGAAAACTTTCTTCAACGTTTATCAGCAAAACTCAACCGTGCAACACCCGAATTGACTATATATTTTTCGGACATTTTGACCGAATTGACTATATATTTTTCGGACATTTTGCTAAAAAATCGGTCAATGACCGATAAATGACCGAAAAAAAAACCCCAGGTCTGGATATTTAGGTGCGGAGCACTGTGGTGCTCGTTCATTTAGATGCTATTCCTAGTAAAGTCTGCAGATTGTATGAGCTCAGTTTTGGCAAAACCTGGTCGGTGTTTTGACGGAAAACTAAGTTACTCTTCACTTAAGCCTACCACCCGCTTGAATATTGGCTATAGTATATTTTTTACTGATGTTTAGTGTAGTTATTATTTGACTTAACTAAAACTGAACTCAATCATGTTCGGAAACTTGAATAATTTATTTATAAAGCTTTCGCCGAAGCAAACCTGGACTAACAACGAATAAATGCCGAACAAATGTCACATGCATTAAAAAAACAATATCTTTTTCTATTCAATATAACAATTTGTGTGAAAAGCATTGCCGAATAAAGCAGCTTCACTCACTGAAGCCATTACTCACAACAAATAAATGCACGAGCAATCGGGCATTATCAAAACAGCATATTTGTCTGTTCAATATAATATTTGTGTGAAAAGCATTGCCCTACATGCCAAACTGATGCAATCTGCAGACTTTACTAGCAATAACACCTAAATGAATGGGCGCCACAGTGCTCCGCACCTACATATCCTGAAGCCACAGTGTGCGCGCCTGCTTGACCGCCGCCTAACTGTCTGCACCAAAAAGACTTGCTCACAGACAATCATAATTCCCATTATATATATGCAAATGAGCACATCGCTTTTTTCATTTCTTTAACATATTAACAGCAATTATGACAACCTATCGCACAACACAGTGAAGATATTTTTAGAACCAGTAAAGCTAAAAAAAAACAGAAACGATTTAAGGTTTTTCAATTTTAGACTGACATGTTGTCACAAGAAATCTGGACAAAAGATAACAAATTATAACATTGGGCAAAATAATTTCATTAATAAAGACTTGATTTGAGTTTTTGTGTTCCATTCCAAGATTCCTTGCTAAACACATGAACCACCCAACTACAGAATTAGAGAAAACTCATCACTAAGCAACAACAAAATCTATCCATAGATGGCATAGAATAGAACATACCTACTACAACCTACTTGCGATAGTTGCAGTGGGATTAACAATGAGTTTATTGCTTGTGGCGTTGTAGGTGATAAAACTGCATCTCCGGTGTCACTTGGACGTACATCACCCACATCTGAACAGGGAGTGCAGGCAGGAAGCCCATCAGCCGTGCAGCAGGACAGACCACAGCAAAGGTAATGGTATAATTGATTAGTGCTTTGTGTAAACTTAAACTATTTTTTTACAGTATTTCGACAGACAATATTGCATGGCAGAGAAAGACCGCAAGTGGTCATCCAATCATAAGTTGAAGTGGGTGTACAGTAAATTTAGAAATGCCAATAAAGAAGTTGTAGTAACTAACGTCTAAGGGTGCAGCAACATAACCATCTTTGAGGACTACAGTTGCATTTCTCTACAAGATGCTAGCGCGATGACAGCTTAGCGACATTGCCACTGCTTTCTGTAAACGTAGTTGGATTCCCTATCTGGTCGTAGCAAAAAGTTCAAACGTTTCCGGATTATTTTGTAACGCAGTGAAGATAAATCTGGCTGGGTAACAATCTACTATGTATTCAAATTGAACTTATATAACATAAATTGTAAAATCCGTCTGAAGTATGAAGAGTAAATGTTATAACGATAGAGTGGTTACTGGTTAGTGTTTGAAAAGGATGCCGCAATCAACATTCCTGTTTTAGCTTGTAAATTTAATACGTAACCGCTGATTCTATTTTTTTTATGACTCATGAGTGTGTAGGTTGTTGTTTATTTCTGAAGTCTTAGCTTCGCAAAACATACCTCTAACGATAACACAAACTTAGTAACATAAATTATTGACAGCTTTATGATTTATTTGGCTCACCATGCATGTATGATGTGTTTTTATTACATCTTTACGTTGCCACTGCAAAATCGTAATGTAAGATTCCTTTAAGTATGCCGTAGTTGTTAAGGAGCTTTTGCTTGTCGACTAACATACCCCTAATCAACTCACTTTACCCTAATATATGATATATTATGCCCTCATCTGTACAGATACGCACTTTTGTCGCACGCTTCAGCAATGTCTGAGAAAACTAGTAACAAGAAACCAATGCATTTTCCTCAAACTGCCAATCTTTTCGATTCAGCGTCTGCTGTAATCTCGTTGTGTCTTCTCCAGGCGAACTTACGAGACCAACAACTATTACAACAGTCGTCGTCATAGCAACAACTACGATGACCAGTCCGCTAAGCACGAAAGCAACGATGGTGATGTGAGGGGCAGGGGAGGCTATCGGCATCGCGGTGGCTATGACAATCGGAAGCGTTCTGATGATTTCGACAGCCGCGAGCGTGGACAACGGCGCAACAATTACTACAGAGGGGGATCGAACGACAGCGGCCAGTCTCAAAATTATCGAGGTACAGTAGACGCAAACTTGGCGAATGTTTTGCACATCCTGCCAGCGCGATATCATCAAGTTGACTGTGAATTTCCTAATAATCGTTAGTGAAAACTGAAAAGTTTGACTGGCCTTTGTAGACAAACTAGACATACGACTTCGACAAGATTGTGCAGGGCAATCTGAGACAGGATAATAGTTCATACCACTGAACATTATTGAATTGAAAAATTCTTTGTATTTGAATCAAGGTCAACGTTATCCGCGTGGTAACCGCCGCTTTCCATCACGTAACGATCCGCTTCGGTTCGACGGAGACTTTGACTTCGAAGGTTCCAATGCTCAGTTCAACAAAGAAGATATTGCAAAAGAATTGATGTCAAAGCTGAAAATATCTGCATGTGAGTTGCTTGGCTTCAGTTCCAAACAAACCTTCGTTCCCAAACATGACGTAACTTATCTCTTCACTGATAATAGCGACTGGTTATAAAACTGATTTGGTTTTGTGTTTTCACGAACCTCTACACGTTCTATGGAAACACTGTCAGGCTAACAGCAAGTCAACGTTTGGCAGTTTCTTGTAATTAAACTGTAGTGTTAATGATTTATTTTAATGCTATCTGGTTTGTAAACTTCAAAATTTTCGTTTTTGTCCGTTTTCAAAACTAACAAAATTTTCCTTTTCAGCTCCAAAAGAAGAAGTGAAGGTGAAAAGTAGTGATGAAAAGGTTGACAGTGGTGTCGATTCCGGACCTAGCAATGAGATTGTCGAGGACTCCGATGAAGGAGAGCAAGTGTATTATGACAAGACGAAGAGCTTCTTCGACAACATCACTTGTGAAACCAACAACCCGAGAGGGTGAGTGGAAGCGACTGATTTGCAGCAGGCAATGTTTTGGCCTTCATCCCAATCACAAATACTTTATTATCGAATGCTTACTCGTCAATTGTATGCTGTGTGCCAGTAATATGGCTAAAAATATTTAAATAAGTGGAATTTACATAAGTGGAATAAGATTGAATTTACATAGAATGATAGAATAATAACTGCTACTATCCCTGATTGTTCAAAGCATAATAGCCTAGTGAAATAGGCAATAGGCATGCGAAGCTAGTGCAGTCACTTTAACTCAATACCTCAATGTAGCTAACCAACTTGATACGGTGTTTCAAAGCCTACAAGGTATATTAATATATATCTCGTAAAATTTCTACATTTCATGCGCTGCATAATCTTTTTATACTTTTAGTCTTATACTTAAATCTCAAAAGCACCCAGTTGAATCAGCAATTTCCTTTAACTGCGCAAGGCTTTATCGCAAAATGCCCAACAAATTTTAAATATCAAGTAGTTTCAAACGTTTCCACGTAATGTTCGTCGTCGCGTGAGCCTCTGAAGACTAGGGTCTATTCTTTCACCACCCCAGATTCACGATGTTCCCGGACTGAACTGGAAGGCTACTAGATAGCAGCCAGTCTTTGGTTTCATCATCCAAGACACGCAGACCTTCCACTCTATGAGGTGGCTTGAAGATGGTGCAATCGTTGATGATGGGATCTGCGGTCTGTTTCTCAACAGTGAGCACCACATTCACAAGTGGAGGAAGAAGCCATTCCCCATAGTAGCCACTTTAACAAGGAAAAATTCAGCCATTGCCACTAAAACCTCGAACCAATCATAAGCTACGTTTTCCGTGACGTGAAAAAGGGTGAAAAGAAGATGATACAAAGCAAATCGAAGTGATGGATTCTCTGTTAGCTGGTTGGCTTAAGGATTAGGGCTAGAAAGTAGTCATCTCCATGACATGGGTTCGATTACTACTCATAAGAAACTTTCACAGTGAAATTCAATTTATGCTTTAATTAAGCTCATAACATTGTCCTGTCGTGCTTTTTATAGTCACATATTTAATAATAATTCAATCCGTAAGCAACTAAACATGGTAAACACGAATGACGATAGACCCGAATTCTGCAATGAACGAATGACGTTAGGCGCGAATGACGCGAGATGTGATTATTTCGTTCAAAAATTAATAATTCTTTTGAATACTTTAGCAGTGTAGAAATTTCGTTAGTCATGGTAGCAATTTCAATTTTCATTTTTTGTACAAACAAAAATATAAAAATTGCTTTTTGCACTTAACAAAATAAAGATCTGATGACTTGGTTATTTCTGACTAAAACCAATTGTTTTTTTTGTGCAGTAGTAGTTACATTTGCATAGTAGAAGTAGTAAATAGTGCTAGCGGTGAAACCATGGCTTTCTCACAGTGAAAGAAAATGAATGGGTGTCCCAGCAAACATCTATGGGATTGGCCCATGATACAAGAGAAGGATCCACAGAGGATACAAACTGATATGCATAAATCAACTAGTGAATAAAAAATAACAGTAACCTCTCACTCTTTTTTATTTCTTTAAAAATCGAAATGCTGGCCACTGTCCGTAGTGACTTTTAATAATGTCTTTTTAGACATTTTTTTTAACTAACTGAAGGTGGTTATGCTCTCGTGGCAAATGAAATTACTCCCGCATTGACAAAAACAAAAAGAAAACAATTAGTTTTAGTGAAAAATAACCAAGTCATCTTTATTTTGTTACGTACAAAAAACAATTTTTATTGGACAGAAAAATAAAATTGCTACCATGACAAACGAAATTTCTTCACTACTACAGTATTCAAAAAAAAGAAACAATTAATTTTATTACGAAATAATCACATCTCGCGGCATTCGTGCCTTGCGGCCAAGGGATGGCGTCCTTCGGACCGCGACATAAAGTCGTAGACCGCGTTGGAGATGGGACCGCATTGCGAATTCCATGGCAACCACTTGATTTCACAGGGAACGAATGTCGTGGACAGAGGAGAGGAAACGCAACAACGAGACGTTCGGAACACAATGGCGTGGACGGGGAAATTACCGGGGTCGTGGGGGCGGATACAGGGGACGCGGTCGGGGTCAGTATCGCGGCAGGGGCCGCGGTGGGTACCAGCAACGAGACAATTATGATGGACAGCGCAGGAACTACTACAATCGAAACAACCAGAATTATGAGCGAGGAGACAACAGGGTAAGTTTACTTTTGCTAAGATGACTCCACTTGGCAACTGCATGTCTTGTCTAGGTTTAAAAATCGAAGTCGACCTCCTGATAACTTCGTAGAGTAAGATCCTGCGTAGATTGCGTTGCACCAATATGTAACGTTGAGCATAGTATGTGTTATATTTTAGTGATGATTTGTGCCACTGGTAAACTCTGGCATTGAATTATTGTAAATCTAAAGCTTCAAGAAAGTAAGTTAATTGTCAACTTTATTCAACAGTGTATGTTGATAACATGCGGCACTGTTCACGATTTTGTGTTTGTTTTGTACGCTGATGGTGTCTTTTTGACCGATAGAATCAAAACGAAGGAGGAGGTTGGAGAGGTGGCAACAGGGGAGGAGGAAACTACAGATCAGGAGGAAACTACTCTTCTCGTGGGAGGCAGTGGGTGGATTACGAGTACAAGTACGACAAACAACCACGCCATGGCAACAAGCAGGTGACTTCGCTCATTAATAAAGAGATCAATGACTGATATTTTTAAAAATTACAGTAGTTACATTTTGCTCGCTTACCTGACATGTAGAGAGCCTAATGTGATCACATAATGCGTTTTTGTTTCAGGTGAATGACGCAACTGCATCGTCATAATCACCATCTGTCACGTTCATCATCAGATGTACAGATCGCTGTTGATGAATGACTTTCTTTTTCCACGGCAGCATTTTGCCCAACTTTTCACCAAGTACAAGGATATTTTTGTTGATTCGGACCTTTTGTTAGACATTTGCGGGCGGATTTGATTGCTCTGAGGTGATGTGTTGCATCGGACAGTTGATTGGAAGCTGTGTACAATGTTTCAAGCATTACTTCTCAGCACCTACGTACCCTGTGACTTTGAAACTATGATCGAATGCTAATTAGACTCGATGTAGTCTATTGGTCCAGTGAAGTACATCTTCATCGTTGCTACGATTGATATCGAGTACTTGCTGCCTATTAGTTTCAATTGCGTGGACTGCCACAGAATTGTTTAATTTTGAGTCCGGGATGATCACGGTGCTGCTAAAACGTCACAAGTGTTTAGAACACTTTCACTGGCACGACACCATGTCTTATTTCAAGAGTTCTTGTTTAAACAGCACTGACCAACGTTTGGTGCAGTTGTGAGGTTGCTGGTCTTGCCAATGGTGGCGTCTTCTTTTGCAAGCATGGTCTATGGAGCAGGCAAATCGTTTGAAGAGGACGATTGAACCAAATCATAGTTACACTGCATCATATCCTGCGAAATACAAGAAGTGTGGAGTTCATAGTTTAAAGCAGAATGAAACGCAGTATATTAAAAGAGCGTCTGGTTGAATGTTTCCGTATTTGAATTTTGCTTATTTTGTTCCAGCAAGAAAAAATAGTTAACGGATTTGTGGCTGTGACGCTGAATAGCCTCATAGATTTTTAAAGTCCTCCCACTTTTGTGCGATCGAGATATTAAATTGGTATCACCGTGCTGCTTTCCCGAAGTGAATTCTTGCTTCACCTCTCAAGTGGTATCCACACGCAGCGATGCTGCCGTGAGATTTTTTCTCGTGAACAACTTGGTGTTATTCTCAACGAGTTGTACTGAACATAAATTGTTCTTTGTCCTTTTGTCGTGGTCATGTTATGCGATTGGTCCTTTGGTAGTCTCCGGTTTAGTCTGTTTTTGTTGCGGCTTTTACTGTCTTGGAATACTAATTTGCTGCTTTGGATTATTTTTTCCGCGTGGTCTGGTTCTTTGTCCTCGTATTCCAAGACAGTAAAAGCCGCAACAAAGTATTCCAAGACAGTAAAAGCCGCAACAAAAACAGGCTAAACCGGAGACTACCAAAGGACCAATCGCATAACATACAGACCACGCGGAACAAATAACCCAAAGCAGCAAATTAGTATTCCAAGACAGTAAAAGCCGCAACAAAAGCAGACTAAACCGGACAGGGATATCTATAACTACGGGATTGGAAACTCTATCCAGTGCTATACATCAGTAGGGTCATCACATTACTACGATTACAGAGAGATTAACAAAACAAAATACCGACTAAAAGATACACAAAATTCGATTTTACAATAACAATACAAAATGTACACTCACATTAAAACTTAATTGATTATAAAAGTACATTTACGCTGCTAGAAAAAAAACGATGAATCCAAAAAATGAATGAATGTAACGAGTCCAAAAACCGCCTACTGTTGTTCTTTAGCATTTTGCGTGCTGCAAATCGGATCAGAAGTAAACGAGGAGTGTTCAGCAATCAGTGAAATATGCTGTTGTATCATCAACTTGTTCACAGACCAATCTAGTACGAAACTAATCCGTTTACGATGTCATCTGAACTAAAACCAATAGTCATTCTGGAAATTTTTTAAGCAGCAAACAAAATACAACATGACTGCACTAATGGAATACAAACAAATAAACAAACCAGGCAAGCGTAGACCTTACAATTTACAGCAGGTGAATTGATTGTTACACTTTTGGTTGTTCGTTTAGCCTAATACTTGCTGCCCTTTGAGGTCAATTTATGTGATTACTTATCACAGCAGCGCACAAAGAAAAGTGACCCTACTGGTGTATAAAATGGTTTTCAGTTCCACAGAGTTTCCAATCCCGTAGTTATAGATATCCCTGAAACCGGAGACTACCAAAGGACCAATTTCATAACATGACCAGGACAAAGAACCAGACCACGCTGAACATAAATGTTTGGACTGATGTTAGCGTTGACCCAGGCAGCAAATCAGTCGTTTTTTTTTTCACAACAAGTGACTCATTTGCTGTCTGGAAAGTCATTCGCAGTGTTCCGGTTTTGCATGATTGCCTCTCCATTCCATGATGGTGTCTCGTTTGGCGTACCGATACAAACCTTAGTTATTTCTTCGCTTAGGAAGCATGCCCCGAGACCTACCATCCCAGGTCTCCCTTCAATCATGATTTTGGTTCAATTTCGATCGCCAAGTCAAATGCCGAAGTTTTCGCAACGTGAAGTTATATTCATCGAATTTAAAGTGTAGTCATTTGCTAGAATGTTCTCTATCAGTCATAACTTGTTTGTGCGCTTTCGTATTTTGAAAACCAAACGCCTTTTGATTCGTAAAAAGGGTCTTGATAAAAATTCTGTGTGCTTGCTATCTTAAATTTTCAGGATTAAAAACTATCTGTAACGTATTTCTTGTTGTGGCCCGTTTTTGTTGCAGCTTGTGTAAAATACAATGAAAATTCAAAGTTGTCTGTGTATAGTTGCGACTTGCGAACATAGCACCACTTGTATTTAATCACATGGCATGCCATTTCTCTAATTTATAGAAATAACATGTAGCCTACAGTAGTACACGCCGTGATTTATAGTAATAAAAGGCCTAATATTTATTTGCTTCAGACAAAGCTGTCCATATCCAAAACAACAAAATAATACACAAACTGCAAATGCACAAAATCTCACTAAATAAGCTACTGTTACATTACAAGTTTACAGACAATGGTACGGAAGTGTTACAAGTTAGAAGAACTGAAAGTATTCAGAACGATAAAAACAATCAGGTGACATGGCAGCCATCAAAACTAGATAACAGCATACGGTACATAGAATTATTATAATGAAGACGGTAATTTGATATACGATGGCAATCGGACATTACGGTACTTTGTCTTCACAGCTTTGATTATTGAATGATACCTCGGTTTTGACACCTCGCTTCAGTGTCAACCCAGTTCAAGCTCCTCCGTACCATAGTCTTATTTAACTAATTAGCGTTTGCGAAAAGTGAATATTAGTAGGCTTACCTACAGTTTATGCCACCAGTACTCTAGTAGCCTTCCTGTAGATCAGTGGTTCCAAACCTGGGGTCCATAATTACCTTGATAAATTTTGGAAAAAAAAACTGAAATTGAAAAAGTTTCGGCATGGCACTTTGGATCACCTTAATATTCAAATGCTGCTGCCATTTCTTGAACAATTCATTCATTTTTTTATTTGAGCAATTGCCTGATATTTGCCGCAAGAGTCATAGCGGCAATGCAAATGACACAGTACAGTAGTTGAGTAGCATAATTATTACAATAGTCAATACAGTAGTATGTTAATTGAGTTTCAGGCAAAATTTAGGTAGGGGTCCGCAGAATTAATAATTTGTCTAAAGGGGTCCGTGACAACAAAAAGGTTGGGAACCACTGCAATAGTACGGTACGGTATGTTAATTGAGTTTCAGGCAAAATTTAGGTAGGGGTTGTGGCTTCAACAGTAGGTGCCTTCGAATGAAGTGAGTTTTGATACACGTAACTGAGCCTACCTTATTGCTTTCTTATTCAAACTACTCAAACTGATGCAAATCAAGTTTTCGCTGAACATGTGATTAAAATTCTTGTTCTCTTTGGTTTAGTAACACACTAAAAACTTTCTCACTGACACTTGGAAAGAAATCTTCGCCAAGGCTACAATCAACAACCGCAGTCTAGCTGCGCACTATTGACTTTTATAGTCAGGCTTACATTTTGCCCAAAGACTTCCTATCTACAAATAGGCTACCTGCATGCGAAATCGCCAGGAATTTTTTCAATTTAGGGTTAAAATTTCAACTCTGGGTGCTTTGTATAGGCTACACAGACGGTATATGGGTAAGGGTAACAACACATCCACGGTGGTTGTACTCGACAATGCCTTGGAGGGTATAGGGCAAAGTGGGGCGTGTTGTCACAGCACGATTTCCATGTGATAACCCAAGCGTGTAACCACAAGTTTTCAATGGAAGGCATAGTTGTCAGTTTTCTTTCGTACAAGCAGTGAAGGTTAATAAATTTGTCACCACAGCAGAAATTATGAGGAGTGCCATTGAATTTTGGGCAAAATCAGGTTTTATAACTAAACTAAAAAATGGTCTGGCAAACTAAGGTTTGATCATAACTGATCAGGAAAGATACCATTCGTTAGCTTTACGCCTGCTTTTTTCATCATACCAAACAGATAAGACATGCAAGTAGAGATGTGCACATGGTTGTGGAAACCACGTGATTTCATACCACGTGGCGTGTTGTCACAGCTGTGACTACACGCCCCGTGGTGTGCATTTTTAATATCAAGAAACATAAAAAAATATTTATGCTTATACAACGAGGTAATATGCGTATTTGTTAAAATACAACGCTTTTTTAGGAAATAGAAATTAATATTAGATAATGATACACACATTATTCGATAGTGACACATAATTCTTAAGATGACATTTTTATTGTTTTTGATAATGGGCATAAAATTTTACCAATATGTTGTAAATTAAATTTTTTTGCATTTCGCATATTTTTTTATTCGTTCAGCCTGTATTAAAACCATTTTTTGTTGGTTTCTGTCATATTTTAGTCATAAAGCATGTGCAGTAATTTTGTGACAACACGCCCCATGCTCTGTGACAACACGCCCCGGGGTGGGGCGTGTTGTCACAGCTCATTTACTTGCATTAAACATGCATTTATGTAAAAACGAAATAATCCAGAAAAAAATTTTAGCTGTTGCTAAAAGAAGTCGAATGATACCTCTTTCAATTGCACTATCAAGCATTTGGATACCATTGGTACAGAACGAGATATATGTTGATTTGTAAAAATTGTGACAACACGCCCCACTTTGCCCTACTATAGGGAGCACTTGCTTGCGAACCTCAATAAAACTCAAGTTTGTGCATTGGCAGGAACCTGAATTATACCCATTCCCGACGCGAGAAGGAAGTGACGAAGGTTAATGATACGGGATTGTGATGATTTCACATTTGATCTCACAATGCTTCCGAACTTCTCTAAGAATGGAACCACATTGACATAGGCTAATGTAGCCTACCAATTCTATATGGGTGGTGTTTAGCCTACGTAGAGATATAAAACTGTAGGCTACAACAGGTCAAATGTTATAAACAGTAAAAAAGTGCTCAATGTCAAACAAGGTGATTTCAAGCAAGTTTAGTTGTTGTTTTCCTTAAAACATTCACAGTCTGTTTTAGCCGTGATGGTGTCTTCAGCAGTGAGGTAGCCAAGGAGGGAGCAATTGCCTCCCTATAAAAATCTAGTTTATGAGACATTAATCAAGGAGAATTGTTTTTGAAAAAAAATCAGTCTCTCATGGAGCCTCAAGCTGCGGTAGCTTGCCTAATTTAACCAGATTTGTTTCCAGACAGCAAAATCGGATATTATGATACAATCATATTAAGATCACGAAAGGGTGTGTTATCTTGATTCACCATAATCGTTATTTAGAAACTGCGATGTGTGTCGCTTTACCTTCAGTTATTATAACCGAACTAGAATAGGGGTATGCATTATGCAATCCGAATGACCAGTCCAAGGCAGAAAGTTAATTTTTTATTGTCAATTAAAATTTAAGCCAACATCAATTTTAAAGAAATTTTTATTGCCTTTACTTATGACGTCACGAAAAATGTTGCCTCTCCTGGAAAAAGCCTTGCTCCTTCTTTGCCCCCTCATGGGCAAATTCACTTTGTTTCACCCTGCACTTTCTTTTTTATTTTGATTCTTGCTGTACATCAGCCTATCTTGTATTTATTGAGTTCCATTACGGATAAGATTTTTAATGATAAAATACTGATCAGCCTACCTTGTTTCAATGTAATTTGCCAATTTTTGACATTCGTCCAGCATTCGTCACATAAAGAACACGGAAAGCAGCTGACTTGATGATTGTTATAGTCTATCGCAGCTTTTTGTCTGTTGTGAAATTTAGTTTGTTATCGTGCTATTTTGTTCGTATTGTTTATAATTGTGCTGTACTATTCTCGCAACAGACGAAATAAAAGTGTTTTTCTCTGTCGATCTGTTTCGTCTGTCAGTGTCACCAATCAGTTCTGGACAGTTTTAACAACGTCTCAAAAAAAAAGCGCCAAAGATATAGAAAAATCGACATCATTAACTTAATTTTTTTAAATCATTTTTGAAATGACTTCATGCAGTTACTATTCTAAAAACAATTAACCGATTTGGTACAAGAAAGAAATTTTTAGATGAAAAAAGTCATATTAAACCGGACCTTCAGACTTTGTTTTCAAATTTTTTTTAAACAGCTTGATTTAGCTATATGTGGCTTTTTAACAAAATTTGGGAAAGTGAGTTGTGAACTGTGCAGAGTGCAGACTGCAGGCCAGTGTTGTCAGATTGGGCGATTTATCTGCAATTGGGCTACTTTTAGTTGGGCTTGGCGCCAAAAATTGTTGGTTTGCGACTTGCGCTTTTTTGGGCTACTTTTAGTCTCTTATTTGGCGCGAGATGGCGCTTAAATTTGGCAGAATTTTAAATTGTTTGGCAGTGAATTTTGAGTTGGCAGTTAATTGAATAGTTGATAGAATCCGACAAGCCTTTGAAAATGTTGCTAAAGTTTCGGTTTATTACGGTAAAAATCACGTTATTTTTTTGATTTGGCATGAGGATTTATTTCACCGCTGACCAGTAGCAGCTTTGACTATTGTTACAGCTTTGACTATTGTTATTATCGAAGGACTGACTGGGGAGTGGCGAAAGCGAAATTGCACTTGTATCGAATATCGGAAATTAAAGTTATAATTTTGGTTTAATACCATAATTTTTGAAGCGTTTATTGGTGTCTAAGCTATAAACTAAAGTGGGAAAAATTGAATGTCAATGGAGAAATTTAAGCTACTGAACGTAAACTGGTGTTCCTTGTGTGATGAAAAAACAGTGATAGATTGTTGTACTTTTTGTACCAAGGTGTACGAGTTAAGAAATGCTGCAGGGGAGTATAAATTTAGAGAAGTTGCTCAATTGGCACTAACAATGTATGTATACCAATCAGCAATGCATTGGTTGAGCGAGCCTTTTTGAGAGTTTCTGCAATCAAAACCAAACTGCGAAATCGTATGGGACTTCAACTTTTGTCAGCGATTTTGAGGATCAGAACTTTGCTGCAACAATTGGAAAAATGCTGTTTGATCCCCGGTCATCAATGCTGAAGTATGACAGCTCTATTTATGAAAATGAAGCTTCAGCAGTTGATGATAGAATTTTGTCGGGTCTTAGTTCTTGGTAGTTCATCTGAGTTGTCGGGCTTATGCTATGCATTAGAATCTACTATGGAACCATTTGTATCTTGTATTTGAAAATAGAAATTTGGATGAAGTCTGTATATATAGCATTGTCCCGTCTAAGTTTTTTTCTATTGAACAATGCTTGATTCAATATTAAACATTGGGTGCTCTTCCACAAGACGCCCTGTTGGTCAACCAGACAAACTGATGACGTCACACATTGGAATAGACTATTATTAAGGAGGAAGTGCGGGGTGGAAATGCAATGAAAGAAATTTGCAATCGTTGAAAAGCACAAGCATAGATCTAACTAACTAAGTTAATACCAAGTCCCAAAATACTACTAGCTCCATCTGGTGGCCACCTAAACTTGACCAAATTCAAACCATTATCAAAAGTGTATTTGCAATGATAAACACATTAAACGACAACCAATTAAAAGAACATGTTACTGTTTATTGAAGTGCTAACTTTCATTTTTATATCTTATTCAATATGCGCGCAATCGTTGTTCGAAGACAGCCCCCCAACGAAGCTTTTGCCCAATGCATCTCAATGGCGAATCGATCGTCTTCCAGTTCACGCCCTGCATGTTCACGATAATTAATTGTCTCCCATTTATTCATTTCTTGCTCAATTTCAACAGATTTGCTATCGTTGAAAAGCACAAGCATAGATCTAACCAACTAAGTTATTACCAAGTCCCAAAATACTACTAGCTCCATCTGGTGGCCACCTAAACTTGACCAAATTCAAACCACTATCAAAAGTTTATTTGCAGTGATAAAAACATTAAACGACAACCAATTAAAAGAACATGTTACTGTTTATTGAAGTGCTAACTTTCATTTTTATATCTTATTCAATATGCGCGCAATCGTTGTTCGAAGACAGCCCCCCAACGAAGCTTTTGCCCAATGCATTTCAATGGCGAATCGATCGTCTTCCAGTTTACGCCCTGCCTGATCACGACAATTAATTGTCTCCTATTTATTCATTTCTTGCTCAATTTCAACAGATTTGCTATTGTTGAAAAGCACAAGCATAGATCTAACCGACTGAATTAATACCAAGTCCCAAAATACTACTAGCTCCATCTGGTGGCCACCTAAACTTGACCAAATTCAAACCATTATCAAAAGTTTATTTGCAATGATAAAAACATTAAACGACAACCAATTAAAAGAACATGTTACTGTTTATTGAAGTGCTAACTTTCATTTTTATATCTTATTCAATATGCGCGCAATCGTTGTTCGAAGACAGCCCCCCAACGAAGCTTTTGCCCAATGCATTTCAATGGCGAATCGATCGTCTTCCAGTTCACGCCCTGCATGTTCACGATAATTAATTGTCTCCCATTTATTCATTTCTTGCTCAATTTCAACAGATTTGCTATCGTTAAAAAGCACAAGCATAGATCTAACCAACTGAGTTATTACCAAGTCCCAAAATACTACTAGCTCCATCTGGTGGCCACCTAAACTTGACCAAATTCAAACCATTATCAAAAGTTTATTTGCAATGATAAAAACATTAAACGACAACCAATTAAAAGAACATGTTACTGTTTATTGAAGTGCTAACTTTCATTTTTATATCTTATTCAATATGCGCGCAATCGTTGTTCGAAGACAGCCCCCCAACGAAGCTTTTGCCCAATGCATTTCAATGGCGAATCGATCGTCTTCCAGTTTACGCCCTGCCTGATCACGAAAATTAATTGTCTCCCATTTATTCATTTC
Organism: Aplidium turbinatum; assembly: GCF_918807975.1. Lineage (NCBI taxonomy): Eukaryota > Metazoa > Chordata > Ascidiacea > Aplousobranchia > Polyclinidae > Aplidium > Aplidium turbinatum. The sequence continues at coordinate 20,620,209 of NC_137476.1, read as the reverse complement.
TTGCTCAATTTCAACAGATTTGCTATCGTTGAAAAGCACAAGCATAGATCTAACCAACTAAGTTATTACCAAGTCCCAAAATACTACTAGCTCCATCTGGTGGCCACCTAAACTTGACCAAATTCAAACCATTATCAAAAGTGTATTTGCAATGATAAACACATTAAACGACAACCAATTAAAAGAACATGTTACTGTTTATTGAAGTGCTAACTTTCATTTTTATATCTTATTCAATATGCGCGCAATCGTTGTTCGAAGACAGCCCCCCGACGAAGCTTTTGCCCAATGCATTTCAATGGCGAATCGATCGTCTTCCAGTTCACGCCCTGCCTGATCACGATTCTTCTTCTTGCGTTTGAGATCACGATAATTAATTGTCTCCCATTTATTCATTTCTTGCTCAATTTCAACAGATTTGCTATTGTTGAAAAGCACAAGCATAGATCTAACCAACTAAGTTATTATCAAGTCCCAAAATACTACTAGCTCCATCTGGTGGCCACTTAAACTTGACCAAATTCAAACCATTATCAAAAGTTTATTTGCAATGATAAACACATTAAACGACAACCAATTAAAAGAACATGTTACTGTTTATTGAAGTGCTAACTTTCATTTTTATATCTTATTTAATATGCGCGCAATCGTTGTTCGAAGACAGCCCCCCAACGAAGCTTTTGCCCAATGCATTTCAATGGCGAATCGATCGTCTTCCAGTTTACGCCCTGCCTGATCACGATAATTAATTGTCTCCTATTTATTCATTTCTTGCTCAATTTCAACAGATTTGCTATCGTTGAAAAGCACAAGCATAGATCTAACCGACTGAATTAATACCAAGTCCCAAATCACTACTAGCTCCATCTGGTGGCCACCTAAACTTGACTAAATTCAAACCATTATCAAAAGTTTATTTGCAGTGATAAAAACATTAAACGACAACCAATTAAAAGAACATGTTACTGTTTATTGAAGTGCTAACTTTCATTTTTATATCTTATTTAATATGCGCGCAATCGTTGTTCGAAGACAGCCCCCCAACGAAGCTTTTGCCCAATGCATTTCAATGGCGAATCGATCGTCTTCCAGTTTACGCCCTGCATGTTCACGACAATTAATTGTCTCCCATTTATTCATTTCTTGCTCAATTTCAACAGATTTGCTATCGTTGAAAAGCACAAGCATAGATCTAACCAACTAAGTTATTACCAAGTCCCAAAATACTACTAGCTCCATCTGGTGGCCACCTAAACTTGACCAAATTCAAACCACTATCAAAAGTTTATTTGCAGTGATAAAAACATTAAACGACAACCAATTAAAAGAACATGTTACTGTTTATTGAAGTGCTAACTTTCATTTTTATATCTTATTCAATATGCGCGCAATCGTTGTTCGAAGACAGCCCCCCAACGAAGCTTTTGCCCAATGCATTTCAATGGCGAATCGATCGTCTTCCAGTTTACGCCCTGCCTGATCACGAAAATTAATTGTCTCCCATTTATTCGATTCATGCTCAATTTCAACAGATTTGCTATCGTTGAAAAGCACAAGCATAGATCTAACCGACTAAATTAATACCAAGTCCCAAAATACTACTAGCTCCATCTGGTGGCCACCTAAACTTGACCAAATTCAAACCATTATCAAAAGTTTATTTGCAATGATAAAAACATTAAACGACAACCAATTAAAAGAACATGTTACTGTTTATTGAAGTGCTAACTTTCATTTTTATATCTTATTCAATATGCGCGCAATCGTTGTTCGAAGACAGCCCCCCGACGAAGCTTTTGCCCAATGCATTTCAATGGCGAATCGATCGTCTTCCAGTTTACGCCCTGCCTGATCACGATTCTTCTTCTTGCGTTTAAGATCACGATAATTAATTGTCTCCCATTTATTCATTTCTTGCTCAATTTCAACAGATTTGCTATCGTTGAAAAGCACAAGCATAGATCTAACCAACTAAGTTATTACCAAGTCCCAAATCACTACTAGCTCCATCTGGTGGCCACTTAAACTTGACCAAATTCAAACCATTATCAAAAGTTTATTTGCAGTGATAAAAACATTAAACGACAACCAATTAAAAGAACATGTTACTGTTTATTGAAGTGTTAACTTTCATTTTTATATCTTATTCAATATGCGCGCAATCGTTGTTCGAAGACAGCCCCCCAACGAAGCTTTTGCCCAATGCATTTCAATGGCTAATCGATCGTCTTCCAGTTTACGCCCTGCCTGATCACGATTCTTCTTCTTGCGTTTAAGATCACGATAATTAATTGTCTCCCATTTATTCATTTCTTGCTCAATTTCAACAGCCTTGCTATCGTTGAAAAGCGCAAGCATAGATCTAACCAACTAAGTTATTACCAAGTCCAAAAATACTACTAACTCCATCTGGTGGCCACCTAAACTTAACCAAATTCAAACCATTATCAAAAGTTTATTTGCAGTGATAAAAACATTAAACGACAACCAATTAAAAGAACATGTTACTGTTTATTGAAGTGTTAACTTTCATTTTTATATCTTATTCAATATGCGCGCAATCGTTGTTCGAAGACAGCCCCCCAACGAAGCTTTTGCCCAATGCATTTCAATGGCGAATCGATCGTCTTCCAGTTCACGCCCTGCATGTGCACGATAATTAATTGTCGCCATGCTCCCATTTATTCATTTCTTGCTCAATTTCAACAGATTTGCTATCGTTGAAAAGCACAAGCATAGATCTAATCAACTAAGTTAATACCAAGTCCCAAACTACTACTAACTCCAGTTCACGCCCTGCCTGATCACGATTCTTCTTCTTGCGTTTGAGATCACGATAATTAATTGTCTTCCATTTATTTATTTCTTGCTCAATTTCAACAGATTTGCTATTGTTGAAAAGCACAAGCATAGATCTAACCAACTAAGTTAACACCAAGTCCCAAATCACTACTAGCTCCATCTGGTGGCCACTTAAACTTGACCAAATTCAAACCATTATCAAAAGTTTATTTGCAATGATAAACACATTAAACGACAACCAATTAAAAGAACATGTTACTGTTTATTGAAGTGTTAACTTTCATTTTTATACCTCATTTTATATACGAGCAATCGTTGTTCGAAGACAGCCCTCCAACGAAGCTTTTGCACAATGCATTTCAATGGCGAATCGATCGTCTTCCAGTTCACGCCTTGCATGTTCACGATAATTAATTGTCTCCCATTTATTCATTTCTTGCTCAATTTCAACAGATTTGCTATCGTTGAAAAGCACAAGCGTAGATCTAACCAACTAAATTAATACCAAGTCCCAAAAAATACTACTAGCTCCATCTGGTGGCCACCTAAACTTAACCAAATTCAAACCATTATCAAAAGTTTATTTGCAGTGATAAAAACATTAAACGACAACCAATTAAAAGAACATGTTACTGGTTATTGAAGCGCTAACTTTCATTTTTATACCTTGTTTAATATATGAGCAATCGTTGTTCGAAGACAGCCTCCCAACGAAGCTTTTGCACAATGCATTTCAATGACGAATCGATCGTCTTTCTGGATTCACATTGCGTGATCGCGATAATTAATTGTTTTCCATTTATATAAAAAAAATGCTAAAGTCATAGAAAGGATTAGGATCAGGCACACAAATAGCCTAATTGGTGGTGTAATGGCTTGTCCGAATCAAGTAATGTAACAAACACCGATCAATAGGAAAGCGATGTGTGCTTTAGAGCGGTGTAGAACTTTGATCCTTTGGGAGGTCGTGGAAGAATTGTTGTCACTCGGCCCGCAGTCGACATCAACTGGAAAAGCTCGGTTGAGGAATCAAGTGATGTCAGCTCTAAGTGCAGGAGCCAGAAAATTGTTCCTATTTGAATGGAGAAACCTCTGCAAATAATTAAAAGCAACAACAACCAGCGAGACAGTGGGTGCGGATACTTATGTTTTGTTCAATGCTTAGCCAAGAAATTTTTTCACAACACTTAGGCTAAGCCTAATAAACCTAGGCTTAAATATGGATCAAAGGTAAGTAACGAAACCGCAATGAAATTACTTGGGCTTGCATTCTTGTGTTCTTTCAATACCACACGAAGTCTTTTTCCTAAAGGCATCCGTGTGTGTAAACAAAATGATTCATAGGTCCAAACCTTAAACATTGACACACAAAAATCACGTTACAAACGTAAGTTAAAAAAATTATTTTGTTTCATCTAACATTGCACTTTTGTTAGCCTAGTTTGTTTGTTATAGAATAAATATCACAAAGTATGTGGGCAGCAACCAGGGGCGCCGAAAGCGGGGGGACGGGGGGGGCAATGGTGCCCTTTTAAAGTCATGTTAGCTACTGCACATTTTGCAATATAACAATTTCTGCTATTCGCTTTTAGCCTAATTATAATCTTTCATTTTTGCCTCAAAATAATATTTACGGCACAAAATTTTGCAACACAGTACAGGCCTTAAAACTCGTTTTTTTTTCGACAGCCATCGTGGCCTAACGGGAGCTCCTTCTCGGCGGCCAAATCTGCGTGCTTGGAGGCCAAAATACAAAATAAAAATAACGATAGCACAAGTAAATAGAATTAAACTTGCAACAATGCTAAAATGTTGTTGAAGTCTGGGCCTGGGCGACGTCCTAAAATAGAATCGCTGCACCACGCAATAACTGCTTTATCGGGATTGTAATCCAGTACTATTCAAACGACACTCGCACGAGTGTCTCCAATGTGGCTGATTTTATAAAAGTTCGCTACTCCCCTAGAATTCTTTTTAGCAACGAAAAACAATGTTTGACATGTGTTGACGATGACGGCAAGGTAATAAAATAAGTATTTCATTGATTAAAACATTACTTGTAGGCTTTAACTGCCCTTTATCAGAACTGACGATGCACTAGCAAGTGCGAAATATTTTTTCTGTTAAATCTACTGACATCTGATCCTGTTGCCTTAGCAATTGAGGTTTTAGCTATTTCAATGATGTACATTACTAAAAGAAGCATAATTTTTGCAAAATATGATCAAAAAATGTTTTCCCATTGATGTCAACTAACTTTGTTCTCCTTTTTAACAACGGTTCAATGTCCGACAACATCGAATCGACATAAAAACGACAATATTGCCAGCCGATGTAAATTAGCAATTCGGATTAAGACTTTGTTAAAATAAACGTCGAGAATTACAAACAAGACTTACAGCGCTGGCAATCGCAGATGGATATTCCATCAATAACAAATATTCCCCACACAATGCAACAGTGGCGATTATGACGCGCTGATCTAACTTTGCGTCACTCTTTGATACTGCATGTTTTCGACAGTTAATCCACGATCATTGTATTGCGAAATTAAATAATTGGCTAGGAGAGACCGGCGGCCAAACTTGGCCGATTGAGGAGGTAGCACCCGCCGTTTATTCAAGCACTACGTAGCGGCCATGGCCGCAGGCTGCTTTAAGGCTTGACAGTAGGTTACATCATTATAAAATAGCATGATGCCCTTCTTTGTATACCGGACACTTGTAGGCTATCATTACTCAATACATAGTGAGCTGATATGGTCATTATCGCTATGTCTTATCTTGAAACTTGAAAAAAATTGGCCTTTTAGTAAACAAAAGTGCCCTTTTTTCGTAATCTTGCCCCCCCAGTCAAAAATCGTTCCGGCGCTCTTGGCAGCAACTGTTTTTTATCATTAGGTAGCCCTGAAAAGGGCTGTTTTTTTGGCAAATGGACGATGTGGCGGCTGCAGTAAGGGGTAGGACTCCCTTATGGCGCGGAGAACTTCCGGAAAATGTCGTCCCCGTGGAAACTGATGTCGCCACATAAATTCATCAAGATACCCAGGTATCATGTGCCTTGTGGTGCCACCCATTCTTCTAAATTTCCGTTTACAATTCAGCCACAGGTTTTCAATGTGGTTCGTATGAACCCTTGTGGCCGAAACATAATGATGGTGATGGTTGACCGTTTGGTGGCGATATCCAAGATCTAAAAAAAATACGAAAGCAACTTTAAATAAATTTCAGCGTAAAATGCTTGCTGCAACGGTTTCCAAATAGAAATAACAAAAACATGTTAAATTGGTAAATTTATTTTTAGTGGATGCATAATTCTTTTGACATGAGCCATCGTGCTTTTTGAAAAGGAGCTGTGCAGTTTAGTGGCGAGGTCAGTTGATTGTTTTTTCTCATCCCAAAGTAACTTTAATGGGTTAACTGTTGTCAAAAGTTTCTACACTATGAATAAGTTGTATCAAGTGGGACCTGGCATGACAGTTTAAGCCATATGGTTGGGTCTGATGCTATCACAACAGAAAAGTACACATTGTACTGTGATATGTCTTCAGACAAGCTAAACACAAACTGGTGGTTAAATGAGCAATGGGACTGTGCAAGCAATCATTTAATTGGTTGTCGTTTAATGTTTTTATCATTGCAAATAAACTTTTGATAATGGTTTGAATTTGGTCAAGTTTAGGTGGCCACCATATGGAGCTAGTAGTATTTTGGGACTTGGTATTAACTTAGTTGGTTAGATCTATGCTTGTGCTTTTCAACGATCGCAAATCTGTTGAAATTGAGCAAGAAATGAATAAATGGGAGACAATTAATTATCGTGATCTCAAACGCAAGAAGAAGAATCGTGATCAGGCAGGGCGTAAACTGGAAGACGATCGATTCGCCATTGAAATGCATTGGGCAAAAGCTTCGTCGGGGGGCTGTCTTCGAAAAACGATTGCGCGCATATTGAATAAGATATAAAAATGAAAGTTAACACTTCAATAAACAGTAACATGTTCTTTTAATTGGTTGTCGTTTAATGTTTTTATCATTGCAAATAAACTTTTGATAATGGTTTGAATTTGGTCAAGTTTGGGTAGCCACCAGATGGAGCTAGTAGTATTTTGGGACTTGGTATTAACTTAGTTCGTTAGATCTATGCTTGTGCTTTTCAACGATAGCAAATCTGTTGAAATTGAGCAAGAAATGAATAAATGGGAGACAATTAATTATCGTGAACATGCAGGGCGTGAACTGGAAGACGATCGATTCGCCATTGAAATGCATTGGGCAAAAGCTTCGTTGGGGGGCTGTTTTCGAACAACGATTGCGCGCATATTGAATAAGATATAAAAATGAAAGTTAGCACTTCAATAAACAGTAACATGTTCTTTTAATTGGTTGTCGTTTAATGTTTTTATCATTGCAAATAAACTTTTGATAATGGTTTGAATTTGGTCAAGTTTAGGTGGCCACCAGATGGAGCTAGTAGTGATTTGGGACTTGGTATTAACTTAGTTCGTTAGATCTATGCTTGTGCTTTCCAACGATAGCAAATCTGTTGAAATTGAGCAAGAAATGAATAAATAGGAGACAATTAATTGTCGTGATCACGCAGGGCGTGAACTGGAAGACGATCGATTCGCCATTGAAATGCATTGGGCAAAAGCTTCGTTGGGGGGGCTGTCTTCAAACAACGATTGCGCGCATATTGAATAAGATATAAAAATGAAAGTTAGCACTTCAATAAACAGTAACATGTTCTTTTAATTGGTTGTCGTTTAATGTGTTTATCATTGCAAATAAACTTTTGATAATGGTTTGAATTTGGTCAAGTTTAGGTGGCCACCAGATGGAGCTAGTAGTATTTTGGGACTTGGTAATAACTTAGTTGGTTAGATCTATGCTTGTGCTTTTCAACGATAGCAAAGCTGTTGAAATTGAGCAAGAAATGAATAAATGGGAGACAATTAATTATCGTGATCTTAAACGCAAGAAAAAGAATCGTGATCAGGCAGGGCGTAAACTGGAAGACGATCGATTCGCTATTGAAATGCATTGGGCAAAAGTTTCGTCGGGGGGCTGTCTTCGAACAACGATTGCGCGCATATTGAATAAGATATAAAAATGAAAGTTAGCACTTCAATAAACAGTAACATGTTCTTTTAATTGGTTGTCGTTTAATGTTTTTATCATTGCAAATAAACTTTTGATAATGGTTTGAATTTGGTCAAGTTTAGGTGGCCACCAGATGGAGCTAGTAGTATTTTGGGACTTGATAATAACTTAGTTGGTTAGATCTATGCTTGTGCTTTTCAACAATAGCAAATCTGTTGAAATTGAGCAAGAAATGAATAAATGGGAGACAATTAATTATCGTGATCTCAAACGCAAGAAGAAGAATCGTGATCAGGCAGGGCGTGAACTGGAAGACGATCGATTCGCCATTGAAATGCATTGGGCAAAAGCTTCGTTGGGGGGCTGTCTTCGAACAACGATTGCGCGCATATTGAATAAGATATAAAAATGAAAGTTAGCACTTCAATAAACAGTAACATGTTCTTTTAATTGGTTGTCGTTTAATGTTTTTATCATTGCAAATAAACTTTTGATAATGGTTTGAATTTGGTCAAGTTTAGGTGGCCACCAGATGGAGCTAGTAGTATTTTGGGACTTGGTATTAACTTAGTTCGTTAGATCTATGCTTGTGCTTTCCAACGATAGCAAATCTGTTGAAATTGAGCAAGAAATGAATAAATAGGAGACAATTAATTGTCGTGATCACGCAGGGCGTGAACTGGAAGACGATCGATTCGCCATTGAAATGCATTGGGCAAAAGCTTCGTTGGGGGGGCTGTCTTCAAACAACGATTGCGCGCATATTGAATAGGATATAAAAATGAAAGTTAGCACTTCAATAAACAGTAACATGTTCTTTTAATTGGTTGTCGTTTAATGTTTTTATCATTGCAAATAAACTTTTGATAATGGTTTGAATTTGGTCAAGTTTAAGTGGCCACCAGATGGAGCTAGTAGTATTTTGGGACTTGATAATAACTTAGTTGGTTAGATCTATGCTTGTGCTTTTCAACAATAGCAAATCTGTTGAAATTGAGCAAGAAATGAATAAATGGGAGACAATTAATTATCGTGATCTCAAACGCAAGAAGAAGAATCGTGATCAGGCAGGGCGTGAACTGGAAGACGATCGATTCGCCATTGAAATGCATTGGGCAAAAGCTTCGTTGGGGGGCTGTCTTCGAACAACGATTGCGCGCATATTGAATAAGATATAAAAATGAAAGTTAGCACTTCAATAAACAGTAACATGTTCTTTTAATTGGTTGTCGTTTAATGTTTTTATCATTGCAAATAAACTTTTGATAATGGTTTGAATTTGGTCAAGTTTAGGTGGCCACCAGATGGAGCTAGTAGTGATTTGGGACTTGGTATTAACTTAGTTCGTTAGATCTATGCTTGTGCTTTCCAACGATAGCAAATCTGTTGAAATTGAGCAAGAAATGAATAAATAGGAGACAATTAATTGTCGTGATCACGCAGGGCGTGAACTGGAAGACGATCGATTCGCCATTGAAATGCATTGGGCAAAAGCTTCGTTGGGGGGGCTGTCTTCAAACAACGATTGCGCGCATATTGAATAAGATATAAAAATGAAAGTTAGCACTTCAATAAACAGTAACATGTTCTTTTAATTGGTTGTCGTTTAATGTTTTTATCATTGCAAATAAACTTTTGATAATGGTTTGAATTTGGTCAAGTTTAGGTGGCCACCAGATGGAGCTAGTAGTATTTTGGGACTTGGTAATAACTTAGTTGGTTAGATCTATGCTTGTGCTTTTCAACGATAGCAAAGCTGTTGAAATTGAGCAAGAAATGAATAAATGGGAGACAATTAATTATCGTGATCTTAAACGCAAGAAAAAGAATCGTGATCAGGCAGGGCGTAAACTGGAAGACGATCGATTCGCTATTGAAATGCATTGGGCAAAAGTTTCGTCGGGGGGCTGTCTTCGAACAACGATTGCGCGCATATTGAATAAGATATAAAAATGAAAGTTAGCACTTCAATAAACAGTAACATGTTCTTTTAATTGGTTGTCGTTTAATGTTTTTATCATTGCAAATAAACTTTTGATAATGGTTTGAATTTGGTCAAGTTTAGGTGGCCACCAGATGGAGCTAGTAGTATTTTGGGACTTGGTAATAACTTAGTTCGTTAGATCTATGCTTGTGTTTTTCAACGATAGCAAATCTGTTGAAATTGAGCAAGAAATGAATAAATGGGAGACAATTAATTATCGTGAACATGCAGGGCGTGAACTGGAAGACGATCGATTCGCCATTGAAATGCATTGGGCAAAAGCTTCGTTGGGGGGCTGTCTTCGAACAACGATTGCGCGCATATTGAATAAGATATAAAAATGAAAGTTAGCACTTCAATAAACAGTAACATGTTCTTTTAATTGGTTGTCGTTTAATGTTTTTATCATTGCAAATAAACTTTTGATAATGGTTTGAATTTGGTCAAGTTTAAGTGGCCACCAGATGGAGCTAGTAGTATTTTGGGACTTGATAATAACTTAGTTGGTTAGATCTATGCTTGTGCTTTTCAACAATAGCAAATCTGTTGAAATTGAGCAAGAAATGAATAAATGGGAGACAATTAATTATCGTGATCTCAAACGCAAGAAGAAGAATCGTGATCAGGCAGGGCGTGAACTGGAAGACGATCGATTCGCCATTGAAATGCATTGGGCAAAAGCTTCGTTGGGGGGCTGTCTTCGAACAACGATTGCGCGCATATTGAATAAGATATAAAAATGAAAGTTAGCACTTCAATAAACAGTAACATGTTCTTTTAATTGGTTGTCGTTTAATGTTTTTATCATTGCAAATAAACTTTTGATAATGGTTTGAATTTGGTCAAGTTTAGGTGGCCACCAGATGGAGCTAGTAGTGATTTGGGACTTGGTATTAACTTAGTTCGTTAGATCTATGCTTGTGCTTTCCAACGATAGCAAATCTGTTGAAATTGAGCAAGAAATGAATAAATAGGAGACAATTAATTGTCGTGATCACGCAGGGCGTGAACTGGAAGACGATCGATTCGCCATTGAAATGCATTGGGCAAAAGCTTCGTTGGGGGGGCTGTCTTCAAACAACGATTGCGCGCATATTGAATAAGATATAAAAATGAAAGTTAGCACTTCAATAAACAGTAACATGTTCTTTTAATTGGTTGTCGTTTAATGTTTTTATCATTGCAAATAAACTTTTGATAATGGTTTGAATTTGGTCAAGTTTAGGTGGCCACCAGATGGAGCTAGTAGTATTTTGGGACTTGGTAATAACTTAGTTGGTTAGATCTATGCTTGTGCTTTTCAACGATAGCAAAGCTGTTGAAATTGAGCAAGAAATGAATAAATGGGAGACAATTAATTATCGTGATCTTAAACGCAAGAAAAAGAATCGTGATCAGGCAGGGCGTAAACTGGAAGACGATCGATTCGCTATTGAAATGCATTGGGCAAAAGTTTCGTCGGGGGGCTGTCTTCGAACAACGATTGCGCGCATATTGAATAAGATATAAAAATGAAAGTTAGCACTTCAATAAACAGTAACATGTTCTTTTAATTGGTTGTCGTTTAATGTTTTTATCATTGCAAATAAACTTTTGATAATGGTTTGAATTTGGTCAAGTTTAGGTGGCCACCAGATGGAGCTAGTAGTATTTTGGGACTTGGTAATAACTTAGTTCGTTAGATCTATGCTTGTGTTTTTCAACGATAGCAAATCTGTTGAAATTGAGCAAGAAATGAATAAATGGGAGACAATTAATTATCGTGAACATGCAGGGCGTGAACTGGAAGACGATCGATTCGCCATTGAAATGCATTGGGCAAAAGCTTCGTTGGGGGGCTGTCTTCGAACAACGATTGCGCGCATATTGAATAAGATATAAAAATGAAAGTTAGCACTTCAATAAACAGTAACATGTTCTTTTAATTGGTTGTCGTTTAATGTGTTTATCATTGCAAATACACTTTTGATAATGGTTTGAATTTGGTCAAGTTTAGGTGGCCACCAGATGGAGCTAGTAGTATTTTGGGACTTGGTAATAACTTAGTTGGTTAGATCTATGCTTGTGCTTTTCAACGATAGCAAAGCTGTTGAAATTGAGCAAGAAATGAATAAATGGGAGACAATTAATTATCGTGATCTTAAACGCAAGAAAAAGAATCGTGATCAGGCAGGGCGTAAACTGGAAGACGATCGATTCGCTATTGAAATGCATTGGGCAAAAGTTTCGTCGGGGGGCTGTCTTCGAACAACGATTGCGCGCATATTGAATAAGATATAAAAATGAAAGTTAGCACTTCAATAAACAGTAACATGTTCTTTTAATTGGTTGTCGTTTAATGTTTTTATCATTGCAAATAAACTTTTGATAATGGTTTGAATTTGGTCAAGTTTAGGTGGCCACCAGATGGAGCTAGTAGTATTTTGGGACTTGGTAATAACTTAGTTCGTTAGATCTATGCTTGTGTTTTTCAACGATAGCAAATCTGTTGAAATTGAGCAAGAAATGAATAAATGGGAGACAATTAATTATCGTGAACATGCAGGGCGTGAACTGGAAGACGATCGATTCGCCATTGAAATGCATTGGGCAAAAGCTTCGTTGGGGGGCTGTCTTCGAACAACGATTGCGCGCATATTGAATAAGATATAAAAATGAAAGTTAGCACTTCAATAAACAGTAACATGTTCTTTTAATTGGTTGTCGTTTAATGTTTTTATCATTGCAAATAAACTTTTGATAATGGTTTGAATTTGGTCAAGTTTAAGTGGCCACCAGATGGAGCTAGTAGTATTTTGGGACTTGATAATAACTTAGTTGGTTAGATCTATGCTTGTGCTTTTCAACAATAGCAAATCTGTTGAAATTGAGCAAGAAATGAATAAATGGGAGACAATTAATTATCGTGATCTTAAACGCAAGAAAAAGAATCGTGATCGGGCAGGGCGTAAACTGGAAGACGATCGATTCGCCATTGAAATGCATTGGGCAAAAGTTTCGTCGGGGGGCTGTCTTCGAACAACGATTGCGCGCATATTGAATAAGATATAAAAATGAAAGTTAGCACTTCAATAAACAGTAACATGTTCTTTTAATTGGTTGTCGTTTAATGTTTTTATCATTGCAAATAAACTTTTGATAATGGTTTGAATTTGGTCAAGTTTAGGTGGCCACCAGATGGAGCTAGTAGTATTTTGGGACTTGATAATAACTTAGTTGGTTAGATCTATGCTTGTGCTTTTCAACAATAGCAAATCTGTTGAAATTGAGCAAGAAATGAATAAATGGGAGACAATTAATTATCGTGATCTCAAACGCAAGAAGAAGAATCGTGATCAGGCAGGGCGTGAACTGGAAGACGATCGATTCGCCATTGAAATGCATTGGGCAAAAGCTTCGTTGGGGGGCTGTCTTCGAACAACGATTGCGCGCATATTGAATAAGATATAAAAATGAAAGTTAGCACTTCAATAAACAGTAACATGTTCTTTTAATTGGTTGTCGTTTAATGTTTTTATCATTGCAAATAAACTTTTGATAATGGTTTGAATTTGGTCAAGTTTAGGTGGCCACCAGATGGAGCTAGTAGTATTTTGGGACTTGCTATTAACTTAGTTAGTTAGATCTATGCTTGTGCTTTTCAACGATTGCAAATTTCTTTAAATTGAACAACAAATCAATAAATGGGAGACAATTTCCTTCTGGTGTGTTTCATTGCATTTCCACCCCGCACTTCCTCCTTAATAATAGTCTATTCCAATGTGTGACGTCATCAGTTTGTCTGGTTGACCAACAGGGCGTCTTGTGGAAGAGCACCAAACATTGTACTTCTTGTATGTTGTATTAATGTATGTATTTTGTATCTACACAATCAGCATGATGGACAATTTGAAAATAGGAATTTGTATGAAGTCTGTATAGCATTGTCCCATCTGAGTTTTTCTTTTTGAACAATGCTTGATTCCATATTAAACATTCTAGGCCTACTTCTTGTAAGTTGTACCAGTGTATGCATTTTGTATCTACACAATCAGCATGATGGACAAAGATGTTGCTTTGTCCATGACTCTTGGGGGCATGCCCCAAAACCCCCCTAGAAAGCTTGCGCCTTCCTCGCTCGACCGTCGACGTCGCGACGGCAAATTGGGCTACTTTTAAATTGCTTTGGCGCATTTTTGGGCTCTTTTTTTAAAAAAAATCTGGCAACACTGCTGCAGGCGGCAGCGCTTCCACTTTTGTGGTAATTACCACAATTGTGGAATTTTCATCATGCTTGTGGTAAAAATGTGGTAATGAAAAATTTGTGGTAAAAATGTGGTAATATGGAAATTTTGCGTGGAAATGTTGCCAAAATGTGGAAATTATAAATTTTGAAAATTTGACATAAAATACTATCAATAAATAAGAGCATTAAAACTGTTGTCCTCCAAAATCGAACAGATATGCAAAAAACTACTTATAATAGCATGTGACTAGCATGTTCCGCTGTTTTCGGTTTGATTTTGGAATGCGTCCTGGCTTTTGACTTTGAAGGTAGGGTGACCATGTGATCATATTCATAGTCAATATGTCTTTCAGATTCTAGCTGCGGTGTCAAGTACAGTACTTTGCAGTGGCGTAGCCAGGGGGGGGGTTACAACCCCCCTTTGGCACGCGTGTGACGTCACGATATTGAGAATGATGCTTGCAGTCTCTATGTCTCTAAAACAAAGTTTGCCTAATTTTAAACGAAACTGCATTAAAAGAGCGAGTTTTTCGAATAGTAAACATTCAAATATCTCAGCCAGGAGTTAGCAACACGAAAACATAGAGACTTAGCTTTATTACCGAAAAATGCCCAAGAAAACATGATCTGATTCTTTTGCTATGCCACCAGACAGCACCATTTTACAGGAATATTTATACCCACAGTGTTGTTGAAAATGCTCTCAGAATGCACCAAATTTAAAGTAATTTTTCAAAAAATTTCTGGGGGAGGTCCCCCAGACCCTCCGCCGCTGGGTGTCGTCATTGGCGAAGAGGTCGGCGGGCGAAACCCGGCGGCCGCCAAAACCCCCCCTTTCAAAATTCCTGGCTTAGCTACTGGTACTTTGCTTTCTTATTTCGGACGTTCTGTTAATAAACTGAGTAGTTGTTTTAGGCCTTATTTTACACTATATAGTGTAAATATAACCAAATAATAGCGTTGCCGGATAAGGAATTCTGTCGTAATTTTAGAAAAGTTTAAAGCTGTTGAAAACAAAAACTTGCATTTTAGAAAATTTTTTAGTTCTGGGTAAAGATCAAAACCCTAACCTTATTCCTAAGTCTTACCTTAACCCTTACTAACTTTAATCCTAACTCTGACAACACCTGATAGTAACTATGGCAACAAGTGGGTAAACATAGCCACTGTGTTAATGTAAAAGTAAGTCGAAATACGGTTAAGATCGGGTAAAAAATCACAGTAAAAAATGTGGTAATCTGAGGACAAATGTGGTAATACAAGTGGTAATCTAGCTTTGTAAAAGTGGAAGCACTGGCAGGCAGGTCATTTTATTTCTGACCATCACAACGAAAAACAATATAGCCAGAGATGTACGTAGACGTAGATGTACGTAGACTTTTTGTTTACGCTAACGCTTGCGGCCACATTTTTTTGGATAGTTTGCGCTTGAGGCTACGCCGTAAAGTTTTCGCGGTTTTTTAGCGCACAGCGATTACTGTCAACGAATAATTTTTATGTATTTTTTTCGCTACAACACGCCAATACCTTCCAGCGCTGCAGTTGAAAGAATGTTTTCAATGGGCAAAGACATATTGGAACCAAAACGCAGCAAAATATCAGATGAACAGTTTCAGATGCTTGTGTTTTTTTCGTGGAAATTCAAAATAAAACTTGTTTGTTTTGAGTGATTTTTCCGTGTGAATGTTTGGCACCTAGCAAACAAGATGAGTTTACGCTAGTGTATGCGCTGACGCCACCAACTTTTTTTACAAGTTACGTTGACGCATACGGCGTATGGTTTTTCGAACGTTTGCATTTACACTGACGGCTTCAATATTTTTTGTATGCGCGTACATCACTGAATATAGCCTATGCCAAACAGAACAGAGGTCTAGAAAAAGGTAGAAGCGACAAAACGCGGATGTATTACACGCATGATACCACAGCAGGACAATCAGTTTGACAGACTGTTGGAGGAATGCAGTAACCCTAGTCCTTATAAGACTATGGCGAATACTGGTAATATTGTCTTTCGAAATAGTTTAGATGTTACTGAGCACTTAAATTAATTTTCGAGATATTATTATGCTAGGCTGACCTCATTGTCGCATTTTTTGAACGATAGTATATCTGTCAACACTTAATCTCATGAAGACAGCTATATATTTTTCTCTAATATGGTTTTAATAGAATACAATGTTAACTATATATACAATATGAGTTGCAAAACATTGAGTTTTCCACTAAAAATGGTATTATTCTTTGGCCTGCAGGTCAGTGGTCTAATGCTATAGTTGCAAGAAAAGGAAATGTTACTTCAAATTATGTATTGGCAAAAAAAAAAAGCTTGACACCAGTAACAAAATGGTCGAAAAGCAGAATAATAATAATTTGATGAGTTATTTTTAAAATATATTATACCGTTATAATAAACAAATATATCAGGTTTATTTATATTTCTAGTGAACTTTTTATTTTACAAAGAAGTCTATGTGTATAATTGTTTTCAAGCTGTAGTTTAGTTGAGTTGCCTTGTTATGTCAAGCATTTATTAACTATGGTATAGCTCAGAGAAGGCTCTTTTGGGATTTAACACATTGATGTCGTTAATGGATTCAAGAAGCATGAGAATGGACAGCGAATTTGATAAATACTTGGTTGATATGAAGCCATATTTGCTTAATCTTCCCCATAAAACAGGTGAAGTTATATTTTTGTTTTAGATGCTATAGTCTCCACATATAATAGCCACAGCCTCTCATGCTATGCCTATGGTTACTTTGTGCTACTCAAGTATGACATCATGTGCCCAGATATATTTTTGAAAAACATACGATCATGCATGTGCCATGAGTACATGCCTTCGACATCAATAAAAAAAATGTCAAAACCAAATTGTTAAAAATATCAATTGAATTAATAAATTTTATAGGAGCAGAAATCTTGGATTTGAGAGGTTGATTTGGCTCTAATGCTCGTCAATTGAGAGACCGAGTAGGTTTGTCAAAATAAAGACACTCAAGCAGCTTGGGTTTCAACAAGAATATTGTCCAATGTCCAATGGTGTGGGACATAGGTATTTTGCATTCTGTTATTGAGCACAAAGAACTGGTAATGGCAGTCTGGCCGTGAGCATTGCAGCATCAAACCTATACACATTGCACAATTGCACAGTACTCTGTAAAAGATTAGACAAGGGCCGCTGTGTGCAATGTGTCAGTCCTCACTTTCCAGCTGCAGCCTGTCAGCCATTTTAATAGGGCATTGCACATGTGTCATTGTCTTTTAGTGGAATTGTCACTTGTAATATCTGTCTAGTGTTATCCAAAAGTACATGGGGACAAACAGCCCTTTTCTGTTGATTTTTGCATTAGGCTTACAATCTGCTTTCTAGTTTATAGATGGAACGCTGCTCCCGTAGTTTTGGTTATGCTGAGTTTCACTCACCATTATTGAGATAAGCTGAGAGGGATCATGTTCCAGCTCAAAGTATCTCCTAGCTTTTTCCATCAATTTGTGCTGTTGAAAATAGCCAGGTTGATAGCATACAGCCATACACGCATTTCATGGAGACTGTGCTTTGCATGTCTTGAGTGTAAATATTGAAAGGAAGTTGAGTCAACACTGTTCCCAGTGAGACACCATTTTTCATGTGTCTCAGTCTGCATCACCATGAGTTGCAAGTGATGAGGGTAAAGTTTCTGTTACCTGCATGCTCCATGATCATTATGGATCATGTGTCTAAAAGCAGGCAAAGTTACATGTAGGCGCAGTAAGATCTGGAAAGACCCGCAACCTTCTTTTATGCCTCAAAGTTGTTCTCACTGACTTGGGTCAAGAGGATGACTTGATCTACAGTGAATTTTCCACCCCTAAACCCAACTTGCTTCCTTCGTGTGAAGTAAGCAACGATCATGCTGCTAAAAGCGAAACTCAATCAATTGCATGACCTCCGACTGAGCCACCAACTTGCTTCTTTGGAAGACGCATGAAATAACTATAAATATAATGTGTAAAGTTCTTTCTGGTCTATATGTGGTTCTTACAATTACATGTCATTGGCGTCTTCTGTTGATGATATTTGAACTATTAAAAAGTATGGTTTTTAACTTTTTAGTATCCAAGTCTGAGTTAGCCTATATTGTGACAATCACAATAAACAACAACAACTATATACAAATACATGACATATGGAAGACTTTAAAACTATTGATAGTTGTCTTCCGGTTTCATGTTATAAAGTGAAAAATTTGGTGGTACTAGAGAAACGTACCAATTGTTTTAGGAAATAGCAAGTACATTAGTAGAATCTTCCTTAAAATTGTGCAAAAAATTCTTCTTAACTTTGGAACTGTTTAATAATAAAACAAATGTTAGAATTACTGTATGTTCCCAAACAAAACACAATGTTTATCCGTAGACAATTCATGTTGTTAGATGTTTCAGTGAACATTTTCTTTAAGAAACAGTGAAAGAATTTGGGATGTTGTTTCTGGTTGAAAATTGTGAGGGTATCTTGTTTCTAACTTTTTTTTACAACTGGATCATCAACTCACACGACTCCTTTAAAGACCTAGGTCTTGACAAGTCATTTAGTCATTGACAAGTCAGCTTTCCTTGAGGGATAGGATGAGAAAGAGGATATCCTTAGTTTAATTGATTGCAATGTCAAAAATATCGTAGTCAATAAAACCACTTGGATACAATTCTAGATTGACAATCTGTATTGCATTTTGCTGGTTTGTTTTGACTAAAAAAAATTTATAATTGGCCTGTATATTATGTAGTTGATTCATAATATTTGTTTTTATAGAAAGACAACGCTGTGCTCTTTGGATAAAAAAGCTTTGCGAGCCTGTTGGGTCTTCTACTGCTAGGTAAACTGCTTTTGTTTCCATATTCTTGTTTTAAAGTAATAGGCTACAGACTTTGATTGTTTGTGTGAATTATTTTACAATGTGCTTTGTTTATTGCATGGAATTCAGTACAATTTAAATATGGTATGGTAGCTAGTATTTAATACCTATATTATATACTTGAAATTTTGCTAAGGCATCTCTATAATATCAGCATCTATGCATGAAATAACCTGTAGCATAGACTTGCACTGGAGAGTTGGAAGTTAAAAAACGTAACCCAATCCATTTTTTACTTTATATTTCAAAACCTGTTATACTGTACTATTGTTAAAGATTTTTTGAAGTCCACTTAATTCTTCAATAGAAATAACTTGAAATTTGAAACTTAAAATAAATAGGCTAACCAATTTTACTGTCAACTTTTTCTATCATTTACAGAAAGAATCGAAACATGCATGCAAAACTACTGCTTCATATGCTGAAGAGAGGAGTATTGGATGGGCCATTTTCTACAAGGCCTGACACTGGAATCTTGAAATCTCTTCCATCATACATGGTAAAACACACAAAGTACCAACCATGGCAAATTGCATACAGTTTATCTGGCAATGTGTTGTTAGTTGTAGTTTTGATGCTACAACAAATAGACTAGGCTACTGTTAAGCTTGACCATGCTTTCAGTAGCAGCAATCTCTGTTGCCATATCAGTGATTCAACAAAAACGTATCCTCGGTTTTCTTAGTATGCCTTTTTTGGTGGTTTCATTGTTGTTATCTATTTTTAGTCCATATTTTTTGATGAACCTGTCACATCCGGATTACGTTTTCGGAAGGGAAACGACATCGACATATCTCAAGAAGACGAATTCAAATCAACCACAACACCGGACTGGGCTAAACAAGAGTTGCCTTTTTCAGCATCTGAAGCTTTCACAGGTTAGATTTTTTTCTACTACAGACTGGCTGTTTCCATAATCATAATTATAAAAATAATTACTTCTAAGTTCATGAAGTGAAATGCACTAGAAATTTGCAGGAATAATTGATAATTGCTGACTGCTGTTGTATTTTTTTACATTGAAATGTTCATATTTCATTTGATTTATTGATTTGTATCAATTTTTATTTAATGACTACTGCACAACATACATTCAGCAAGTGTTTGAGTGCCGTATTCTGCTGAAGATAATACTAATAGACTATGGATTGATTTGCAAGAATTTCATGAGATCTAGAATAAATGATTGCAGGTTTTACCAAAGTATAATATATATTCCTTGAAACATTTAAATCTCGGTGTTAATTTTATCTATAAAAATGAAAGTCTAAGATTCAAAAGTGTGGTATATATTTAAAATAAACATATCTCTGAAATTGGATATTTTGAAGAGATGGTAATGACCATGTTCTGGTGGAAGCATATTTTCAGTTATAACTTTTACTGAGACAAAATATTCCTTTAAGCATCGTCTAAGTGCACCAAAATTTGCTATTGCATCATTATCTTGATATGGGTGAGAACCTGATGGACTCTTTTTTTCATTTTATGCCATGCTTTATATCTAGCATGAATACACAATTGTACTTGATGGTAAAATAATTTGCTCTTTTATGGTGTGGTTGGCTCAGTGTGACCCCTTCAAAAGAATTCAATCGGCAACGTGCTATAGCTTACTCTATATATGCAGCATGATAGGTTAGAAATAAATGTCACTCATAACAGTTGATTTATACAAAACATAACTAATCTAGAAGCTTGGAGATGTTAGGTCGATTACAATTGCCAACACCGTCTCCTTCAAATCTTAGCAATAATATGCAATCCTAACTTGTGCCTTTGTTGTATGACGTTAGGTATGGATGAAAACTTGAGTTTTTTAGAAAAATATCGATCGAGTCCAGTGCAAGCGAAGCAACCCCAAGTAAGATTCTTGTAGCTTTGACTTACCAATGCATACTAACAAGCATAGCATTTGTTTATTCTAATATGAAATCTTAAGGATTTGTTGTTATTTCTACTCTTGTTCGCCATCTATATGTTTTAGGGTGAGAATAAGTATATTACAAACAGTTAGATGCATGAGAGAACGTGGTAATGATAGGAATGTCACGCATTATCCATGTTATTGTCGAAACATTTTTACACCTACGCACTTTTGCTGAAGCTTGAATTTTATTTTCCAGGATGATCCAGACTACCACGGAGACCATGTCTTGGGAGTAAGTTTCATTTGTTGCTGTGTTGTTTTTTAATTTTGTAAAGTGTAATGCATATACCTTTATTTCATTGGTTATTTTTGTTGGACTTCCTGTTTTTCAAAGCTTTGTTGATCATCCATGATCGTGTCATGCCTTTGAATGCTGTAGAGTAAGACCCCAAAGTAACTAGTTTAAACCAGTTAAAAGCAACCAGTCAATGACAAACAAAAGTAGAAGAAGTTGGTTTGGTTTACTGATGTCATCAAATTCTGAGTCTCGTTCATTCAGTTGACACCTGGCTGATGCAATGCAAATGGCGAAGTTTTTAATTATGTCAGTCTTGAACCAATTACCAAAGTTCAATTTTCCACCAGTGACATTCAGTTTTCCACCACAACATTTTCTCTCACTGTCAGACTAGAAATTAGTTAACCAAATGGTTTACTCCAAATGTACATTGTACAAAGGCTGAGGACAACTGACGAATTAGCATAGAACACGGTTAGGACATGCGTTTTGCGTATCTCTCGTCATTTCACACTTTTTAAATAATATCTCGTATGTTTTGCAGAAGACGTCTGATTTTCGTGCTTCTAAAGGTGAGAACAGTTTCGTGTTGTATTTTCAACAACCAGTGCTGAACTTATTTATTAATCGATTTTTCTAATTGATGTGACGACAAATATTGTCGTGGGGTGATTTGGTAAAAATGTGTTTTACAGTGAACCCTTGCCTAGAAAATCTGTTTGCGGCTGGCTTGCAACATGTTTGCGAGTTTCGGGAAAGTAGCATAGCCTATAATAGTTGACCTTTAAATGCCAAAAAGAACGCGTAAGGCGATTTTTACAACGTTGTAAATATAGCCATTTTTGAAAAGTAATTTTCATGGTAGAGGGGTTTTGAACAAAAATTAAAAAAAAATATATACCAGAGGTCTTAGGATTTCTTCTCTTGTTATATTCGAAATTCAGAGCTAATGGAGACAGAGCTAATTCTATTTTAATATTGACACCAATTACCGAAGATCTTGATATAATTTGTATAACGTGCATTAATAAAATCGAAATCATTAGATTTTCTGTTGCCAGTTTTTTTAAGAAGACCGTTTTCATTTTTTTAGCTGAAGATGTATCATCCTGGGCTGATTCCTCTGTCAACGCAGTATTTTAACATTATCGTTTTAATGACATGATAGTATGTTGGACGTTGGACTTGTCCGAGTAATCACTAGTTTAAGTGTGAAGTAAGATGGACACTAAGTTCAAGGCCCATACATTCGCCTGAACATAATAGAATGTATTTTATTTAATGGCTTTCTTCAGTGGTATTCTCTGTTAGCTATTTTCCACTCTCTTTTTGGTTTGCAAGGTTAGAGAACTGACTATATGAGATCTTCTCTCAACTTTAATAAAAGTTCTTTTATCGAATTATATTGGTTTGTTTTCAATGAACTATTATGTCCGCACTGTCTGTTTTTGTGTAAGATGAGAAAACTTTGCGTTCATAACTTCGTTGTGACGCAAGACTTCGCGTTCATTATTCTGTCTTGTTTCTTCGCAAACGTTAGCATGAACTCAAAGAGACCTTTAATTAATGTTACCATATTTTGTCAAATTGCTAATGATATAAAGGTCTTCCAATAAAATTCTGCGCATTTTATTCTTCTTAATAAGAGTTTTTTCGATTTGTTTTGCAAAAACTGTATACATTGCATCTTCTTACTTGCGCCTATCAAATTAGTTTGTTAAGTTTTGCGTTGCGTCTGCAGTATTCTTTACAGTAGCGGCAAGCGTGGCCGACAATTGATTGTTATCTTGGTTAAGTTGTGAATTGTGATCACTGTCGAGTAGTTTGTAGCAGGGCCTGTTGCAACATGTCTGATCAACGACTTACATTCCTTGCTGGTTTAGCTGGTTGGTAATCAATACTGTTTGTTTGTTTTTGAATCTTGACAATAGATGTCTTTCAATGAAAAGAAGTCTTTTACTTCTTTAACTAGTCTCTGAAAATAGAGTTACTGATGACTATTACCAATACGCACAACAACAAATGTTGATGTTCATGAGGGTTATTAACCTTTCTACAAATGACTTGACTGTTCGATGTTCATCCCATGATTGAAAAGGCAAAAGAAGAAGCGCACAAATTCTTTTGATGCTTTACTGACGTTTCGCGCATCCTCGCAGCGAATATAATGCACAAAATGAAATTTCAAAAATTAATGTTACAGTAAAAAAGTTTAATTTAAAAACATTAAAATAGTAAATAAGATAGGTAGCGATTGTTGTTTTTATTAACAACATTTTTGAACAAAAGAAGACTAAGGAATTGAGGATACATTTGGGCACTGCATTATTGCTGAAACAGTTGTAATCAAACAGGACACACTCAGAAATTGAAAATGAAACAAATGTTCGAGTTGTGTTAAAGCACCAACTAGCCTACTGTAGCTGGTAGTGTGCCAGAGAAATTAGCAGCATACACACAAGAAACCACTTCACTTCTGCATATTCTTATTCCACTCTTGTACAGTACTAATATAACGATCTATAATTCTTTGAGAGTTGTAGCTTAACTTTGTGTTAAAAAGAGATCAAATAGAAAAAAAGTTTTTATGTTTAATTTCGTGCATGGAAGCGTTTGGTCTGGTTTGTGCCAACTTGTCTTATGGCAACTGTGATGGTTGCTAACGTTATTTTTTCGTTTTCTCAAGGAGCGTCAACATTTCGAGACCAGCAGAGCCTGATCAACATCCACGAGAAGGAGGTGAGATGTCGAAATATGAGGCCACCGCTTTTGGTGGTTTTGTGCACACTAACATGACTTTTTGTTTCAAGTTGGAGATGAAGACGAAGCTACTGGAAGCTGGTTTCCACGAAGAGAAACTCAACCTTCAACACAAACACGACGTGGCCGTTCAAAAGGTGATGACCAATGTCTTTTCAACAGTTCGGTAGACTCTATTCGGTCACGTCACATCGTTACTTAAATCATTTGAGACAAGCCCACAAGTGACTGGCCCTATTATGCGAGATTATCGCTCACAAATTGTAACAAACATTTACAAACATTAACCGTAGCAAAGTATATGCTACAAATAGCAAGACCGGTTATCTGTGTGGATAATTTTTTTTATCGTGTGTACCTTATGGATTTTCAAATAACAGTTTTGTTGACAAGTTTTAAATCTTTATCTGGACACTTTCTCAAGCATTTTCATGCAAATTCAATAAATGTCGATTGTTACATGAAAGAAATAGACCTGTTTGTCTTGTTATGGCTTTGTCAATCAAGTGTTCACGTTTAGTTTTGTGCTTTTGAAGATTCTCGACAGAAAGAACAATGAGATTGATGAGTTGAAACGCCATTACAAAAGCAAGGAAAAGGAGAACGAAGAATCCAGAAGAAAACTTGAGAAAAAACGTGAGTCACGTTCTCTTTGAACATCTAATCACCTAACTGTTATCTTGTTAAAGTCCAGTCCACTGCGTTTGATTGAAACTTCGTATGACTTTATGAAATTACAAAACCGAAGTGATCATGAGGCTTCAGACAAAGACTCAATCTGCGTGCTTGTAGTTGTTCTTGATATACATTAGAAAATTTTGTACATACAAAAAGCCAAAATTATTGCGATAATGTTGGAGCAGATTATTCTCTAATTTGGTAGGTTTTAATATTGCAGCGTTTAACTTTAAAAGTATGATATACTATAGAAAGAGGTATTTTTAATTTACTAGTAAGACGTTTTTTATGCAAGGTTCTTTATGCCGATTACCATTTATTTTATGTGGATAAACGAGAATGTGCTTGATTAAGCGTTAGTATTTGTTAATAAACCCCCTTTAACTTCTCGTGTGCTACAGTGCAAGCCGTTGTGAAGGAGGCCCAGGGATCCAGTGAAGCAAAAGACAAGCAAATAGAGGAAGCTACGTCACTTGCTGATGACATCAGAGAATCTCTTCATGCGGAATATGACGCAAAGGTTACACTTACTGAGCCTGGCTCCATTGGTTTTGTGTTGTGGGCTACAGTTGCCACTGCACAGTATGCACGCGTTATGTACATTTGTTAGATGTAGAATGTGCATGCCATCATGTGGATCCTTGCAATCTACGTATTTTTGTTTCTTATGAATAACACAGAATAGATGTAACGATTTTTTTTTGCTTTGAAAGGCATCATGCACAACGAATTGTTAGCATAGATTAAAGAATGAATGATAGCAAAGCTGACACTAAAGCTCTTTGGCTCCGCACTGTGTGTGGTGAGAACGAGAAGCTTCATGATGATTCGGTAGATTGCTGGTTGGGCTCAAGGCAACGACATGATCAGTTGATGTCTAAAACCTTATTTTAAATTCACATTCAGATCCACGACTTGATGGGTAGCATGGAGAGAGAGAAGTATGAGTTGCAAAAAAGCCACACCAAAAACATCCAGGAACTTCTTGACGACACAAACCACAGGCTGGCCAACATGGAGGACGAGTACAACTCGCAAACGCAAGCGACGGTAAGACCTGCGTTGTAGAACTGAACCGAGCGCGCCGATTTTAACCCAAAATCTCAGACTAGGTATTGGGATAGTTTTGAAGTGATCTATTCAGCATGACCGAATGGATGTTTCTGGATGTAATGCTCGTGGTGTTCTGCTTAAAAATTATGTAATGACTGCACTGCACTTGTCGACAGCTGTCTTGCATTGAAAATTCGTTATTAACGTAACTACTCATGAACCTAGCACGTAGCTCAATGTTACTTGTTAAATGTCCTTGGCTGATACAAAATCCGGGATCATTTAAAAACAGATTATTTGATATATTTACCACTACTTTCGCATCCGTGTTCGATAAGTTGTGGCTGACTTTTTTAGTCATGAAAGACATTCTTCGACTTATTGTTGGTGGTTATCAAATGCTTCTCCGTTTCAGCAAAAACATATTTCTATCAATCGATTATTAGTTTTTTTGTGATTAATTTCGAACTACGTGGTTCGAAATTACACTGATGATCGAACGTACATCTTGTGCAAGCCTTGTAACGTCAAGTTATTATGAAGAATTTGTATTATATATCTAAGAAAATTGAAAAATAGGCTGAATATTTCTTTGGCACTCGGCGAACATATAAGAACGAGCCAACTACAAAATAAATTCCGGTAGCTCAATTCTTCACTGACCATTATGTTGGTTACCAACTGTTGTGCATTCACGAATGTTCATTTGACCCATGGACGAGTTGAAATTTCAGTATTTTCTGAATATAACTTTGCATACGACGTTCTTCTCTTGAGTTGGCTGCTGCAACAAAATTTATAACTTGCTTCCTTCCAGAAAGTGATTGTCAGTGAATTGGAGCAACATGTGAGTCAATTGAGCTACGAGGCAGAGGCGATGTCCAACGCCAAGCAACAGCTGCAAGTTGAGAAACAGCAGCTGGAGATCGACCAGAGCAGACTGGTGGCGGAAGCAACGCAAGCCAACAGGAAGTGAGTGGCCGTTATCGCACTTGCTACTTCTTGCATTTAGTCAAAAGTAAATTGTTTCACTCTCAAAGTCTCGCTGCGTTGAATTTGTTTTGTTAGTGATTAGTTTTCTTGCTGTGACGTTAACTTGATGAATACCGTCCAGATGCGAAGACTTACAGAATGAAGTGGCGACCTTGCGTAACGAGCTGTCAAGTAGGATCCGCAGCATACAGACCAAGCATGATGCCAGTGTCGAATATCTGAAGCAAGAACACAAAACCAACACGGCGCGGGTTAGCATTTCATTTGTTTGCGGTATCCAAAGTTCTTACACAAAAAATTATGATTAGACCGAGTATTTTTAAGCGTCTTACCAACTCACTGTTGCATGCTTTGGAAGGGTCTGGAATTGACCTCTTTTCGAGAGTCGATAACCGCTTGGCCATGCATACGACATGCATACCAAATCTTCGTACTGTATTATTTTTGTAAAATAACAACAGATTATTTCCAAAGCTTTAAAACGAACAGCTTGTTTCAATGCTGCTCAATGCTAGATAACGTCCCACCCAATCTCGCAAAAAAAAAGCTTAAAAGGAACTCAGCTTTGCGGAGAAAAGTTAGCGCAAAATTTTATGATTATTGGTTATAGTAAAATATACTTCAACGTGTTGCAACATACATTTCTGACAAGACTAACATTAGCTAACCAAATATTGTTTTACATTATAGACTACACAACTAAATCAGTATATCTGACAGCGTAACATTAAGTTACTTTATTTTAGCGCAGTTTCACTAAAGAAAAGCAATTTTGTTTTTATTGTATATTTTAAATAAGACACTGCACTCTTCGTCTTTATCGTGTTGATCCAACACGTTGCAATATGAAATAGAAAAAAGAACATTATCATCGTAAATAAAGATTCAAGTTGTTTGCTTATATTATTTTCTTTTCTGACGTTCTTTGTGACTTTGCAGACTCAAGAAACCATCAGAGAGATGGAGGATCAAGTACAGAGCCTGAGACATGCTCTTCAGGACAGTGAGCAACAGAGGAGCAGGGAGCTCAGGGTATGATGGCTTGTGCTGATGTGATTTCAAAACTATCTTTATCGTTGACCTGCTGGCGTTGATTTATTATGTGTAAATATTTGGGATGATACAATAGCTCTGATGTTAATTGTTTTGTAAAAGCATTTTAATTCAAACCGGCATGCTTAATGTGCTCTTCCAGAATTCATAACGCTTTTTATTAAAGGGGGTAATCGTGCACAAGCGACAAAGATTAGGCAATAATTTCATATAACGTTTTCATGTGGCGCTTTAATTTTGTGACTTTAGGAGAAAGACTCCCTCCATCAGCAAGACATGATGAGCTCTCAGCATCTTCACGAGAAGCAGGTTCATAGTCTGAGGGCGGAGTGGGATCAAGATAGGGTGCAACAGAACAGAACGATCAAAGCATTAGAAGATACCATCAAGTAAGCTTGATGTTCCACACTTTCAATGTTACAGATTGTCTAATGTGCATCCACAACAGCTGTTGCATGCATGATACACACGATTCAGTGTTTCCGTCTCGCAGTCATAGCTAGTGCAAGCTCGCTCTGTAGTTTTGAATGTTTTTCACTTCATTCATCATTCCTGCTCTTTCATTCACATGTCGTGTAATCTTCACTATCGATAACTTACTGCTTTGAAGATTTGGCGATTGTATTGTTGCTAAAAGATTTGGCGTCTATTTTGCGTTATGAGTCTACGACATAAAATTCAAATTTTACCTGTACTTGTAAAGTTTTAAACTTTGAAAAATTAAAGTTTGCTTAGCCTTCCGTCCTATTTGTCCTTTCAACATGTTCAGTATCTTCTTGCAGTGTTGGTATTCGATGAGCTTTAGTATTCGATTGAGTTTTTGACCTTTCAACCTTTTTTTCCTCAGGGACAAAGATGAAGAAATAGTGAAATTGACTGTGACTCAGAAACAATGTACGTCACAGGCCGAACAAGCCATAGAAAGTTATAAAAAGCAGGTGCGGCTTATTTTATTGATCCAATACCATCGGTTGAAACTGTGGTTTACGCTTATCAATTCACGAGATCACGGCGTTCAACCACTGATACAGATGCTCAGTTTTCAGTTCAAACTCGATCAAAATCGTGTCTTAGTTAGTACACGGTTTTCCGTTCTTTGTTCTCCGTGTTACGAAGGTTGGACGTCAGCAATTATTGATCCGGCTCGATAGCAGCTTTCCACGTACTCCTATTTGAACGTTGACCGCCACAAGGTTTCCCTTTCGGAGGTCGCTCCGCACGGTAACACAATTCGAATTTTCGAATTTAATCCTGCCTTGGTTAGCGCTTTGATATTTTTCTGCCAACCTGGTTACGAAGCATCTGACGCAGGCTTGGTCACTGTACTGACATTGATAAAGTGAAGTTTTTCTGTTGAAGCTTCATGTTGACAATAAGCGCTGCTAGACAGAGCTGAAACGCGTTACTCAGCGCACATTCCGAAAGTTAGCCAGCGAGGCTTTAATCTTGGCATTTATTTAAATGTAGTGTTTCAATTAGGTGTGCGTGGTCTTCCTGCATCATCTCTAATTTGTGATGTTTCTTCACTAGATTCCTTGTTCAGCTTGTTGCGTCCATTAATGCGCATGTTTCCATCATTCTCCTCCTTAGGCTTCCGACGCGCAACAAAAGGTGTATTCTGACATGAGGAGCCAGCTGGAGAAGATGGAGGCTGATCTGGAGCAGAGCAGGATTGCAAGGGATCTCTTGCAGGCGGAGTTTAAGAAGCAGATTGAAGAAATGAAAGAGCGACACAGTGATGAGGTAAGAATGACGTTATGTTAATGTGTTTTGACGTTACATGTACATTGTATATTATACATGTATTCATGTTGTAAAAGCGTTTTAACTGATAGCCCGGTGATCATCATTGTCACCTGGTTGGCGGAGTTAATGGCCCACGCTCGGAAGGACTTCGGTTCCACACCAACGAGAATTTCCAACTGTTCTTGACAAAAGATGTGAATGTCGTCACGAGGACAGCTGTTCAACTATCCTGTTCACTTACTCGTAAATAATAACCACCAGACAGAAGCTTGGTTTGGAGTTAAAATAGCTGTTTTAATCCACGACGTACACTTGTAGCTGTACACATTCACTTTACATAATTATGTTAATGTTACACAATACATAGATAAATTAGCTTTGACAAGCCACTGCTGTCGGTCGATTCAAGTTATGATGCGATTCAACAAATTTCTCTAAACGTAAAATGTAATTCCTGTTGATTTTAGATGAACGAAAACCGGGCGATTCTTGAAAACGACAAAGGCGGCCTCACGCGACGTTTCACCGCGGAACGGGACAGGCTGGTCAAAGAGTACGAAGGGCAGCTCTCCATGTCTGAGGCTCGGCTAAGAGAGGCTCTGGAACAACAGGAGAAAATAGTAGAAGAAAGAAGATCTCAACATCAAGAGGTAAGTAATTTTTTGGCTATGTTGTATCCGTTGGTGAGATCACAGGCCAGGAGATGAAGCTTTTGCTTTCCAGTCATGCTATTCTGGTACGCCTCCCGGGGTTAAACTTGTTCCTGAAAAACACTGTTCCCCCAATGCGTAATAAGTTGAGTGGGCGTAGTTTCTGACAAAAGGAAATGCGGCTGAC
Source organism: Aplidium turbinatum (assembly GCF_918807975.1). Lineage (NCBI taxonomy): Eukaryota > Metazoa > Chordata > Ascidiacea > Aplousobranchia > Polyclinidae > Aplidium > Aplidium turbinatum. Next base: position 20,589,910 of record NC_137476.1, on the reverse strand, counting down.
AAACAGAAAGTGGCTCTAGAACACCCTGCTCCCGTTACCGCCTAAGGATTAGTATTATAAGAACCTTATCTTTTTATTCCCCGATGCTGCGTGTCAAGTACATGGCCACTTTCATCTTTACGTTGTCTCCTCTGCAGCGGTTGGTATTGCGAAATTTTATTAATAAAATTTAAGGTAAACAAGTCAAGAAAAATCATTGTTGATTGAACGTTTGTTTTTCTTTTCGATTGTTTTAACGTTAGGCCTACATAATCTGCAGAAAAATTCTTGAACGAAAGAAACCAATGAATCAGTTTGCTACCTTCAGTTCGGTCTGTATCAGGTTGTATCCGGACTTGAACTGCAAATCCGTGAACTTCGCGAGGAACTGGTGTCAGCGAACGCTCTTCGACGTCAGCAACTTGTTGAGCTCGGCCTCTTGAGGGAGGAAGAGAGGCAGAAGGCGTCACGTGACCATGACATCGCTGTAGCGAAATTGGAAGCAGAAATTGATCGTCAACGAAGCGAGCTTCATCGACAGCATGCGACCGAGCTGGCACATCAGACGCAAAAGGTGAGGGTGCGATCCACATGCACTATGCAGCCTCATTCAACATCTTTTATTCAATGATGTCCTCTCTTGTTGTCAATGTCAATCGATAGGTTTCATGATTTGTCGGGCGAAGGCACTGGATTGTATTTTCCTTTTGACTTGTGGATTGATATTCCCAATAGCTCTGTTGTTCTTTTTGATATATTCAAATGTCTCTAATACTTCTGGAGAATAAGTTCAAAGAATGGCTATATCTGGGATGAGGTTTTATTTCTACAGAAATATGTTGCGGTAAAAACGCCAAACATTTTGTGTAAAAAGTTGTTCAATTCGATTCAATCTAGGTCTAGATTTAGAAATGTGATAATTTTTCTCATACGTGGGTCTTTTTTTTAATCGATAACCTTACCCGGGTTATTATACGTTCCCTTGTAAGTTTTGAAATCACTTCTCTGTTAGATGAAGACCAAGATAGAACACTTGGAAGTTGAGCATCACCAGCAGATGGAAAGAGCGCATGAGAGGTTGATGGATGCTCAGAACAAGGAGGCTGCTGCGAGAGAGATGCTGGTGCAGAGCAAGAATGAGGCGGAGGAGCAAATCTTGGGCACCGTAGCTCGTTTGGAAGACGAGGGTAATCACTTAAAGATGCAACATCATCATCTTCTCATGGTATGTTGATCCAATGAGACCTCGACAGTTTCCATTGACGTAAAGAGTTTTTCTTGAAACAACTTCAATCACCGGTGGATAATCGGATGTGTTATGATAGAGAGCGTAGATCATTGTTCTCAACCTTTTTCATCCCGCGGACTACTTTTACGTTAGTACACTAAGAAGAGAATCCAGCTTTTTTTAGGTACTCAATTACTTAGTAATTAACTTTGCTGAATGATGAATTATTAATAACAAGAATATATTCAATCAGAATTATTCTTCATACATTGTAACATTGATCAGTTTGACATTTCCCTCACCTCTTCATTCCACCACCACGTATCTCCTCGATCCATCCTGCCTTTTGTTTTCCCACAAACTTCATCGCAAGCTTGCAGAACTCTATTCTTGAAGGATCCCCATGAGCTGTAATTGAACAAGCGCTCTGATGCCTAAAGCTAGTGCCTGAAGCCGACGTGTTGATTCACTGTTCACTGTTGGTGAAATTGTATTTCTGTTCGCAGTTTCAGTTTGTGCAAGTTGGAGTGAAGGGTGTTGATTCAGTTGGTCTGCTGTTAACTTGAGTTGTGTTATAGAATGATTATTTATTTTGCAGATTCGAGTTTTAAGTTTAATAAAGCCAAATAACGGTTACAACAATTTATTAAACTTATAATTTAAACATGGACAAGGTCTTGAAACCTGAGCGTTTGGAAACTGAGCCAAGTGCTCCGTCAGCAGTCGACGGATTCAAACATTGGCTTGAGACGTTCAATCACTATTTAGAAGCTTTGGCTGCAGCAAATTTGAACCCAGACAATTTGAAAGTTTTAATCAACATGGTGTCCCCGAAGGTTTATAAAAGTATAGCAAGTGCTAGAGACTATGAATCGGCCATGACTATCCTGAAGGGTCTCTATGTAAAGCCTAAGAATATCGTAGCTGCACGTCATCGCTTGCGCACATGTCGACAGCAACCTGGTGAAACAATAGACAATTTCGTTTTGCGCCTGGAACATTTTAGTAAAGAATGTGAATGTAACGCTGTGACCGCCGAGGAGCATCGTCGCGGACTATTGAGAGATGCGTTCATTGCCGGTCTGTCTTCGAGCGGGATACGCCAACGATTGTTAGAAAACAGAAGTCTGGATTTTCAAGATGCATATGAGCAAGCTCGTGCTCAAGAGCTCGCAATTGCAAACGCTGAGACCTATCAAACATCAACCAGTTCCATGGCGTCCAGCGGTGCATGTGCGTGGAAGTGGCCAGACAGACAGGAACGACTTTCCAGTCAGCAAGAACCGCAGTGCGCCGAACCAGAGCTTCTTCAGGCAGCTTATGCTAAGCAACTGTGTTATTTCTGCGGAGAAGCTCGCCACCCCAGAAAGGAATGCCCAGCAAGAGATTAGTTTGTCACTACTGTTCCAAAATCGGACATTTTTCGAGAGTCTGTCAACAACGTTCTGTTCGTTCTAAATCTAAACAATCACAGCGCACCAAATTGAACACTATCCGAAGCTCAGTACTAGCTACAGCTAATCTTTCAGCAACGCAAAACAATAACAATGTTTTTTGTGATGTTTTAATTGACGATTTTACTGCAAAATCATTGATGGACACGGGGTCATCAGATTGCTACGTTACCAAAAGATTTGTCGATCAACATTTCTTAAAAATTCATCAAACATTGGGCGAAGTAATTTTAGCCGAAACATCTGTTCGTTTGCCAATCTTAGGGCAATGCTTTGCTACCTTGATCGTAAACAAAAATGAATATTCGAATGTTTCCTTCAACATTTTAGACAATTTAGCCACGGATGCAATAATCGGAGAGAAAATTTTTAAAGAACACAAAAGCGTTGTATTTAAATTCAATGGACATCGTCCTGTGCTAACTCTTAACGCCTTACCAAAAATGAATTTGCTTCACCCTAAGCCCTTCGACCATTTAACACAAGATTGCCATCCTATTGCTGATAAAGCCAGACGATACTCCAAACAAGACAAAGATTATATTCATGAAGAAACACAACGCTTGCTACAAGACGGCATGATTGAACCCAGCAATTCTCCATGGAGGGCTCAGGTTTTGGTTGTCAAAAACGAGCAATCAGGGAAAAGGCGCATGGTCATGGATTACAGCAGAACTATTAACCGTTTCACTCAGCTTGATGCATATCCATTACCACTAATCGAAGACATTGTGACCGAACTTTCTAAAAATAAAGTATTTACCACTGTCGACCTAAAGTCCGCTTACCACCAGATCGAACTTGATCCGAAGGATAAAGAATACACCGCTTTCCAGGCGGGCTCTGGCTTGTATCAATGGCGACGGTTGCCGTTCGGTTTAACCAATGCCGTTCCCCAATTTCAACGAGTCATTGACTGGTTTATCAAAAGCAACAATTTAAAGGGCTGCTTTCCTTACCTCGATGACATCACGATTGCTGGGAAGAACCAAGCTGATCACGATCGGAACTTGGAAGAATTTTTTAAAGCCGCGTCGAAAACCAACTTAACTATAAACGAGAAGAAGACACAGCACTCTCAATCAAAGGTTTCTTTATTAGGATATCAAATCGAACATCAGTCAATCAAACCAGATCCAGACAGAGTGCAACCACTTCTCGATTTACCAGTACCCAAAACGCACAAAGAGCTCCAGCGCCTGGTTGGACTATTTGCTTATTATGCACGCTGGATTCCTAACTATTCGGACAGAATACATCCGCTTATCAAAGCTTCATTGCCTCTGCCAGAAAGCGCCAATCAAGCCATTCAAGAAATCAAGTCATTGCTGGCTACAGCTTCGTTGCATCCTATCGACAACTCCCTACCCTTGACCGTGGAAACTGACGCTTCCAATTTTGCTATTGCTGCGACTCTTAATCAAGATGGACGCCCGGTAGCCTTTCACTCACGAACCTTGTCGACGGGTGAACAGCGTCATTCTGCTGTGGAGAAGGAGGCATATGCTATCGTGGAGGCTTTGCGCAAATGGAGACACCTATTAATCGGACGTCACTTCACATTAATCACAGACCAAAAGAGCGTATCGTATATGTTCGACGTCAAACACGCAAGTAAAATAAAAAACGAAAAGATAACTAGATGGCGAATTGAACTCTCTCAATTTAGTTACACGGTCTTACACAGACCAGGGAAGGAAGATGTAGGTCCCGATGCACTTACACGTGCATTCTGTGGTGCAATTAGTAAAGACAATTTGCGTGAGCTTCATGTTGCTCTGTGTCATCCCGGCATTACTAGAATGACTCACTTCGTGCGAAACAAGAATCTTCCTTATTCCGTAGCAGAAATACGAGACATGGTTTCCAAGTGCTCTGTATGTGCTGAAGTCAAACCACGCTTTGTCAGGTCGGACCAATCTCAATTAATAAAGGCTACCCAAGTTTTCGAAAGGCTCAACTTGGATTTTAAAGGACCTCTTCCCAACGCAACGAAAAATAAATATATTTTGACCATCGTCGATGAATATTCCCGATTTCCATTTGCTTTCCCATGTGCCGACATGACGCCAACAACAGTAATCAAGTGTTTAACGGAACTGTTTGCTACCTTTGGAATGTGTTCATATATTCACTCCGATCGCTGGTCTTCCTTTCAATCTCAAGAATTAAAATCTTGGCTGCACTCTCATGGGGTAGCTTCCAGTCGAACGACCAGCTACAATCCTAGAGGAAATGGACAGTGTGAAAGATACAACGGAATTATATGGAAGGCGGTCCAATGTGCGTTAAAATCTCGTCAGCTGCCACCTTCCCATTGGGAAGACGTTTTGACCGATGCCCTGCATTCAATCCGTTCATTATTATGCACCTCGATCAACTGCACACCTCATCAACGATTCTTCCAGCATGCTCGACGTTCGGTCAACGGAACTATTATTCCGTCGTGGCTTAAACCAGGTCCAATTTACGTCAAAAGACACGTGCGTAATAAGAATGATCCTTTAGTGGACGAAGCGGAACTGCTTGAAGCAAACCCAGGTTATGCTCACGTTCGTTTAAGCAATGGAAATGAAACCACCGTGTCTATTAGAGATCTCTCACCATGCAACAGGTCTGCCGACGACGCTGCTGTAAATCCGGCGTGTAATTCTGAAAACGAATCTTTCGCCGAACCTGATGCTACTACTCCAGAATTCTTGTCCATCGTACCTCGAGAAAGTAACACTTCCGAGCCGTCGTCTTCAGAAACGATGCAGCCTGATGATGGACCAAGTGAAACTAATGAGAATAGCGTTGTCACCCCAAAGCTGCGCCGCTCTGAACGGAGACGCAAACCTGTCGATTACTACGGTGCTGTGCCTTACGTTTGATATAATTTGTGTTCAACTTCATGCTATGGCACCTGTACATATTAGGTGTTGTAATAACGGTGTACCTTCAATTGTAATTTTAAGTTCCAATTGTCCTCATTGTTTTTTTTTCAACTTTTGGTGTTGTTCAATTTTATATGGGGGAGAATGAGCTGTAATTGAACAAGTGCTCTGATGCCTAAAGCTAGTGCCTGAAGCCGACGTGTTGATTCACTGTTCACTGTTGGTGAAATTGTATTTCTGTTCGCAGTTTCAGTTTGTGCAAGTTGGAGTGAAGGGTGTTGATTCAGTTGGTCTGCTGTTAACTTGAGTTGTGTTATAGAATGATTATTTATTTTGCAGATTCGAGTTTTAAGTTTAATAAAACCAAATAACGGTTACAACAGTAGATCAGTCACATTGTTGTGAACAAGACTTAAACCTTTCTCTTGTGTCGGCATCTTTTAACTTCCAAACTTTTCTTTTGATCACCCTTTGTTCAATTACAGTTTTCTTCAGACCTTTTTTGTTCAAGCCGCTAACTACCAACCCATGCTGAAGTTTGCATGGTATCACTTTCACATCTTTGATCAGTTTTTTATTTTTCCTGCATACCAACCCAAAGTCAATTTCATTTTCACCTGCACCGAAACTCACTTTTCTTCCTACCTTTTTCTTAAACTAGGCACTGTTGTCACGCTGATGACGTATTTTTCAGAACGCTCAATCAGAGCTCGAAAGATTGAAAGATGAACACCGCGTCAAAACCCGTCACTTCCAGCAGGTTGAGTTTGATCTGAAGAACGAGGTAGGTTCTTGTCCTGCTTGTTCATTAGTTGATCTGGTGTAGTCTTATATTAATCTAGTATTAATTTCAATCACAACGAGTCTGACACCAAATATTACCACCAAGGTGATTTCTGTTGAATGCTCAGATTGTTGTTCACTTTAATAAGATGGAACTTTTGTGTGATTCGTTGTTGAAATTGATTGAGTTCGATTTAATTTTATGAGAATAGAAAATATCTTACGTTCATTTATGTCATAGTTTTAGATATGATCAGTGATAATATCCAAAGGAGTTTTCATAGAACATAGTTTTCTTTTCCAGTAACACAGTTTTTTTTTCAAGAACGTATATTTGGTAGTCCACCGATCATGTATGACCCCGTTTTCACCAGCAAAGTTGCCATTTGTACGTCGCTTTAACGTGCTACGATGTGAAAGGGGCAACTTTTGTTGGCTGGGATCGAACAGATCTTCCAGCTTAATAAACACTTGTCTTAATTTTAAGCAAAGGTCATCGGATCCTGGATTCAAATCACGTTTTTTTTTGCTGTGCTTGCTAATTATAAATCACCGAAGCTTGACAATCACTGACCCGTGACTCATGAAGTTTTTTCCCTTTTTTTTCAGACATTTTAACTTGTTTTTACTTTATTAACAGCTTTCTCGGGTTAAGCTGGAGTGTGAAGAGCGGACGAAAGACCTGTTGCCCAAATCGCTTAAGCTCGACCTTGAAGAAACCATCGCCTGCTTGCGCTCTCAGGTGGCTCATTGTGACATCACGTCCGCTTCGTGAATGTGGATGCTGTAATTTGTTTTGTCGTATCTAAGCTGAAGCTCGGTATCGGTAGATTTAGGTAGTGTTCAGGAAGGCTAAAAAGTCCATCTTAGAGTCCACCTTCGTGCCATTAAGATGCATTCGCACTCTTCGGACAGGCGACGATCTGACGCCATTTTCTGCGTCGTACAAACGTTCTCACCACTTGGCCACGCAGCGCACGATGTTTGTTCCCATAAAAAGTGTTTCATGATAAGGGGGCTGTGGTAGAGAGTTTATTTTCGTTTATTAACATGTAAAACTAAGCAAGGGTTCAGCGTTATTTTTATTTAACTTATAAATCTCTCTTTCCTTATTTTGCTTCAAAGAACCCTATAATATAGTATACCAATATAGTGAATCAAAAGTTTTCGACTTTTATCCAGCCCTTGCCAAAATTAAAAAACGTAGCTGTGTGAGAACGAATGTTGAACACCACTCGACAAGAAAACTCATGATATGTTAACAATAAATAAAACGTTTTACCGTAACTGGTTTTCTGCGTTCGTCGCAGGTTTTATAATTTTTGTTTCTGCGTTGCCACAATGCCAAAGTCTCAGACCTTGTGTGATCGTTTCGTCACACGTTTTGCTACCACTGAATCTAATCATTTCTTCACAGATTAAATCCCTTCAACAGCGCATTGAAGTTCTCCAGGACGAAGTGGAGGACGACCGTACCAAATCCCTCACCGCAAGCGACTCCTACCGGTTGTGACGTCATGTCAATGATGTTGTGTGACATCATAAGATTTGAAACGTTACAACGTGACGTGACCGATGTAAGATCCATCGATGACAATGGCGTGTTCCAAACTGTCTCTGACATGACACGAAATGTCAGTTAACTTTTAAGTCTGGTCGTTTGATCCTCCTTGTGTCTGTGCCTAGAACTTTCCATTATTGCAAGTATTTATATATCAGAGATCTATAGAGTTAGAAAGGAGAGCTTTTAGATTTTGAGTATATCTCGTCGAGGTTTTAAGCGTTTGGCTTTCATTTGGTTCTTTGTGTTGTAGGTTGCGAATGTTCTACGATATTTTAGAAAATGTTGAAGATGTGCTTTCAATGCATCCATATTTTTCTAATGCGCACATTGGCATTTGATGTGATTTATACTATTGAGTTTTTACATTTTTACATACATGACACTGCACGGTTGGTCTATTGGATATCTGCTTATTTTTTGTAATTTTATTTAAACAGTAAACCAAAGCATTTGTAACAATATACTGTACTTCTACGAGTAAGCGTAATGTAAACCAGTGCTTCTTAAACTTTTTTAGTTTTGTTCACCACTAGCATCTATCTCCACATTCATTCACCCTTGTTTCATGATATGATAAAACTATTTCGTCTATATATAACAGCACAAAATGAGTTAGGTTGTTTTGATTTTTGTTAAGATCAACTCAAGCTAAGTTTTACCATTGCAATCTACAATCTCTCGAGTCCAGAGATATAAAGCTACTAAACACAGTCAACAAATTTTTGTACTTATACACTCAGTGCAAACCAACTTCACTATTACAATAAGCAAATAAACAACAGTTCTGTACCGGTAGTCGATTTACTGTAGAAAATTGTTTACTAGTGACTAGGATGCTCCTAAACTTTCGCAACTAGTTTTTCAAATCGCGGATGAATCAGTTCTTCTAATGCCACCCTCATCGATGAGTTTACACATTTCAGTGTATTTCTCTTTTTAGTTAGTTTTTTGAAATTTATAAAAAAATCAAACAATAAAAAATATTGAAATTTATAAAAAACAATTAGTTTTGATTAAAAAATGAAAAATTTAGAATTGATTTTGTTTTTGGAAATTCTCACCTGTTCACTGAACAGGTGGAATATCCGCCCTGCTCGCAAGCTATCATCGATTTCTGACGGTTCACCCTTATTCACCCCTTTTGGTTGGTTCACCCCTGCAAAAATTTTATTCACCCTGGGGTGAACCATTCACCTGTTTAAGAAACACTGATGTAAACTATCGTTCCCGACAACTTCAAGCGACTGATAATTTCGGACTTCCAACTTAACTGAAGTGAAGGCAATTAAAGGTGAAAGTTTTCAATAGAAGTCATGCTATATCCGCTGTAAATCTCTATCTCTAGGCAAACACAACAACTATTCTTGAGATGTTGCGTTGCCCTGCATGATGCTTCTCGCCCCTAAATATTATTTTATCAACTTCGCATGCTCAAGAGCTTAGCATGCTCAAGACCATGTGTTGTGTAGAATCCTTGAAAACCTGATGATGACGCACCGAAATATCTGTTGGCTGTCGCTCTTGGACTAATTTCACAAATTATAAAAATGATGATGTCATATTCGATTTCTTGCAGTTTTGTAAATCGTAAGTTGCCAAACACAATAAGATAGAAAGACCAATGGAAAATCTAGAATTTATAAGTTCACCGAAAGGATCTTTTTGCTTTCCCGTTTCAGACAAATTCATTGTTGCTCTCGATTCGATAGTTTTGACAATGTGTTCGAATATGTGCTCGTGATTGCTAATCGTAGAACTTGTCCTACACTTAAGACAATAAGACTGATACCTTAGTTAGAACAGGGATCATTAAGCTTTTAACATTGTTTCAATCGTTCAGTAATCAGCAAAATGTGAATGTATGAGACTCCAACGTGAACAGTTGAAATATGGCACCAAGCACATTTGGTTGCTCTTATCATTTCCGTTTTAACGGATATGTTTTCGTTTTACTTTCAGCAAGTACATTTTATAGTTTAGTGAATCAAAAGAATATTTCTGATGGTGCCCAGCGCAATAACCCTAATTTGGTTATCTCTGTATTGGGATGCAAGAAAAAAAAATTTAGACACGTGCCATGTGTTAGCGAATAAAAGCACAAATTTTGTGGGAATATTTTGACATTGCTTTTTTCGCTGTCTGTACAACTGGTCAATGTTATCACGATGGTTGCTATTGTTTAGTATCCATTATACTTGCTATCCAATCTTCGGCACTATCAAGAAAGCGAATGTTTAAAAGAGCATTATTGTAAGTTATATCGGAAGTTGTGAACAGCTGTTTGCAACGAATCGTCTTATCGATCTATCGAATATATCGTTGTGTGCCTTTGTTTTGTTGTTGAAAGGCTAACGTCGATGCTACTCCCAACTAGTCATATGTTTTTTCACATTGATTCAGTGTCTTCAGACGTTAAACAAATGCAAAAAACAATTTTGTTTTCTGGGATCCAGCTGTGGTTGGCAAAATGTAAACCCTTGCTGTGTAAGTGAGTTTTTCAAGACTTGCCCTAACAGCTAAGTTTTCCTTCTCTTCACCGCAGCAGTCTCGAAAGATAGTGTCAGATGTCCACATTATTTAACTTGCTGCTTTTTGCAATTTAAGCTTTTAAGCTTTACGAGTCTTCATTATTATTTTCTTGTTAAACATAGTTTGGGAACGTTGTTATAATTTTGACATTTATTACATGTAGGCCTAATGATACACATGCGTTTACACATGCATATTAGCGTTTTGTTATGGATAATATGTAACCAAAACTCATTTTGTTTTTGTCACAAGGGCTCAAACAAAGTAGTTCAGTTAAATTTTTTAAACGAAGACTTGTGGTTTTTGCTTGCGTGGTTTTATTATTGAGGGCAAAATAGTTTTCAGGTTTCTTACAAGATATTGAAATAAGCTTTTCATGGTATTTCCAACAGAAGTAGCCTAAATCTATAGTTGCAGATGCTCTGCTGGAAAGCCAAGTTGGCGCAGACTGAACTTATGCTCACGATTTACAGGCCGTTGCTTCAGTGTTATTTTCTTCTAAACATTTGATGTGAAACTTTACATCGAATGCAAGAGGCTGGAGACTACGACACCCTTGTCGGAATGTCAGAAACGCTGCTTAGCTTCAACTAAACTTAATTAGATTTAGGGCTGTGGAGTCGGGCGAAAAATACACGACTCCGATTCCTCGATTTATAACTGGCCTAGTCCAACTGTTTAGTGCTGCCAGATTTTTAAGGTTGTCAATTTTGTTTTATTCTTGTCATTTTTTGGTTGGTTTTGAATCTTTATCCTGACAAAAGCGTTAAAAGCCTTGATAGGTTATTCCTGGTTGTTTCGCATATTTGTATAGGCTTTTGACAGTGATGTACGCGCATACAAAAAATATTAACGCCGTCAGCTTAAACGCAAACGTTCGAAAAACCATAGGCTACGCCGTATGCGTCAACGTAACTTGTAAAAAAAGTTGTCAGCGCAGACACTAGCGTAAACTAATTTTGTTTGCTAGGTGCCAAACATTCACACGGTATAAACCACTCGAAACAAACAAATTTTATTTTGAATTTCCACGAAGAAACACAAGCATCTGAAAGTGTTCATCTGACATTTTGCTGCGTTTTGGTTTCAATATGTCTTTGCCCATTGAAAACGTTCTTTCAACTGCAGCGCTGGAAGGTATTGGCGTGTTGTAGCGAAAAAAGACATTAAAAAGTATGCGTTGACGCTATGCCCTAAAAAACCGCGAAAACTTTACGGCGTAACCTCAAGCGCAAACTATCCAAAAAAAATGTGGCCGCAAGCGTTAGCGTAAACAAAAAGTCTACGGCGTAGAATTTGCGGCGTATACGTAGCCTACATCTCTGGCTTTTGACGAAGGGCCGGTTACCGAGACTGACAGAGCGAAGTTTTCGATTGTTGAAGTGTTACCCAGAAATTATTCCATCCACTAGTTGCCGCTGAATGGAGAGCAGTCCTGAAATACATTGCTCAAGCGCCACGTGATCTTGAGTCGTGCGCGTAACCACTGAGCTAACGGGGCGGACAATCCCTCCGGGACAATCTTTTAAAATGTAATTTAATTTGTGATAAAATTGAAACAGTAACTTTCACAAAACCTGTCAAAAACAAACACTTCTATTTTTTGTTAAAGTTATAGCCTAGAGTGCAATAAATTAGGCCTACAGAAAACAATAAATAAAAAAAAGTTTGTTTGTCGTTTTGTATGAATCCGGAGTCGACCTTTCTTTAAACGACTCCGGGCACGCCAAAATCCCTCCAACTGTTAACAAAAGAAGCCTTGGCCGTCCGTAAATAGGCTAGATCGTACCAGCTGATACCGACTGGAGAACAGACAACACGAAACGAAGCAGTTTTGAGGTTGGTCTAGCTCTTTAATTAAGGTTATCACCGTTTCGGCAGAATGTTGCTCTAATTAACAATTATTTAGTAGATTATATCTACATTTGTTTCACATGGTAAATTCGATGTTCAGCAAAATATCATGAAAATAAAATTGAGGGCACCATAGGGCTACTGTAAGTTAGGTTTTCCAAAGCAATTTTTCAAGTTGGCTAGGTTGTAGATTAAACTTTCCTTGTGACCAAATCATCCGTTCTGTCGGTTTCAACATTTATTTCTGACCATCACAACGAAAAACAATAAGTTATATGCCAACGATAACAGAGGTCTAGAAAAGGCAGAAGTGACAAAACGCGTAGAGACTTGAGCCACTGACATAGACCCAGTCACAGAGATTGATAAAGTGAAGTTTCCGATTGATGAAGTGTTATTGTCTGTGAATTATTCTATCCATTAGGTTTCGCCAGTGATGTACGCGCATGCAAAAAATATTGACGCCGTCAGCGTAAACGCAAACGTTCGAAAAATCATACGCCGTATGCGTCAACGTAACTTGTAAAAAAAGTTGGCGGCGTCAGCGCATACCCTATAGCGTAAACTCATTTTGTTTGCTAGGTGCCAAACATTCACACGGTATAAGCCACTCGAAACAGACAAGTTTTATTTTGAACTTCCACGAAGAAGCACAAGCATCTGAAAGTGTTCATCTGACGTTTTGCTGCGTTTTGGTTTCAATATGTCTTTGCCCATTGAAAACATTCTTTCAACTTACTCAAAATTTGGAAGGTTTGCTAAAAAAAATACAAACAACAGTTAAGACATTAAAAAGTAGCCTATGCGTTGACGCTATGGGCTAAAAAACCGCGAAAACTTTACGGCGTAGCCTCAAGCGACAACAATTTTAAAAAATGTGGCCACAAGCGTTAGCGCAAACAAAAAGTTTACGCCGCAAGTTTATGGCGTAGAATTTGCGGCGTATACGTACATCTCTGGGTTTCGCTGCATAAAGTTTATTGAAATTTCTTTCTCACCTAGCTCTACTGCGTAGGCTATTTTGTAACATACACACTCTCTTTGACCCCAGCCTAATCATCAAAGCTAGATTTATTCTACGCAACAGTTTGAGTTATACTGTATAACAAATTGAAGAGCAAATTAGACAAAGAAAACCACACAAAGAAATTTTACCACGGGGGGAAGCCATTTCAATCACAACGCACCAGGCTGCATGAACTGTTTCGGCAACCATAGTACGCTAAACGTTGGCGTTTTGTCGCTTCCACGCTGTTTTGACGTTTGCTGTGTTTGGCATGTGTTATTTTTTTCTGTGGTGGTCAGAAAGTTCCTTGCTCCAACAAACAAGCCCTTTTTGTTGCATCTATTTTTGGAACAAAAATAATAAAAATCAGCTAAAAAACTTATTTTTATTTTTGAAGGGGCCTTTGACATATTTCACCAACACCCTGTTATTCCTATCACCAGACACCAATGCCAGGCTGTCAACGCGCTTATTCTTCTATTTCGGTACATGTCATGTACCGTAGTGTATTACTATACTATTAACCTATATAATGGTTTATATCGCAACGAAGTTAAACAACTGAATCAAATTTGCTTTTCAATTTAGATTTTAATATACAAGAGCTACGTAGGTACGTAGATAGGCTAGCCTATTCTATAATGACACCATTGATTGCAATTAAACATGGTAAGCTGATCTTTTTTTCAAATGAATCCTTTTGCTAGCATTCTGTTACATTTTTAACATTATCTTATCAATAGTAAAACTTAGCCTAGTTTATGAGAACAAAAGAGTCTTACGCTGTAGCATAGCTTAGGCCTACATCCTACCAAAAGTCTAGCTATTGTATCATAGGCCAGTTGTCGTACTCATGTTTAATAATAATTAATTATCGTATTTTTATTTGTGCCCATTGCGATAACACACAGCACATTGCGATCACAGATGTGATACAACAGACGACAGGAAGCAGCGAAGGGACATACCGGTATACAATAGTCTTCAAGTCAGCTGCTCCCATTATTTTTGGCTTGCCTTTAAGTGTCTTTGCCGAGACACAGCCGCGTGCTCTAGAGCGGTGTCGAACCTACGTCCTTTTGAACGTCACGCAGATATTCTCACCACTTGGCTATGCAGCCTGGAAGTGGCTATTTTTCCACACTTAATGCCACGGTTACAATCAGGTGTTGCCAGAGTTAGGATTAAAGTTAGGAAGGGTTAATGTAAGGGTTAGAGTTAGGAATAAGATTAAGGTTTTGATCTTTGCCCAGGACTAAAAAAAATTTCCAAAATACAAGTTTTTGTTTTCAACAGCTTTAAACTTTTCTCATATTAGGGCAGCATTCTTTATCTGGCAACACTATTGAGGCTATTATTACACTATATAATGTTAATATAGCCATAGCCATATTTATTACTGGTGTATAAAAACAGTTTGAAAGCACAATGATCATTGATCAGGCATGCATGAACTTTCATAGGCTACACTAACAATCATGGAAGTGGCTATACTTAAAAGGCAGTGGCTATTTGACCGGCTCCGGTCTTTTAAACTGAAACACTATTTGACCGGTCATGACGTATTTTTCTCTTTAAAAGCATAAGACACAAAGAGAAGAAAAAAGTGCCTATATAACTTTTATAAGTTCTAAATTAAATAGGCTAGTTTTATTCAACTGAATCAGCGGCCCGTACGATGTTTCTCGAACTGGTATGCCCAAGACCATGAGTTCGATGCTACTCGGAAGCGTTTTATTTCAAACTAAATTGCCTGCTAAAAAACACTGCCTAAAATTAGACTTGACATTGATGAAACCAGTTTTTTTAAAGAAGTATTGTAACTTCTTACAGCCACCAAACTAACTTGTTGAGAACAAAAGTGTAATGTGTCGTTCGGCAAACACGGTCATACCCTTTTATGACAAACGGAAACTTACCCAGAGAAACTCTCAAATTCCAGCAAATTAAAAAACTCTAACTTTATTACTCATAATATTTGAAAAGACATAAATAAAATTGGGCTGTAGGCTACTCAAATTAAAAATTGACCCCAAAAATGCAGCAGCCTAACAATTGAGTTACTTCGGGTCAAAATTTAGTAAAAAAAAAATGCTTCCGGGTAGTATCGAACTCATTCCCTCGGAAACACCAGCCCGAGAAATATCGTACGCTCCACTGATCCAGTTGAATAAATTTATCGAATTTAGAACTTACATAGGCACTTTTTTCATTTTCTTTCTTCTCGTCTTTCACTTTGAAAGAGAAAATGCAAGAAGAAATCAGGGATATCTATAACTACGGGATTGGAAACTCTATCCAGTGCTATACATCAGTAGGGTCATCGCATTACTAGGACTACAGAAAGATTAACAAAATAAATTACCGACTATAAGATATACAAAGTTAGATTTTGCAATAATAATACAAAATGTACACTCACATGAAACTTAATTGATGTATAGAAGTACATTTACGCTGCTAGAAAAAAAAAACGATGAATCCAAAATATGAATGAATGCAACAACTCCAAAAACAGCCTACTGTTGTTCTTTCGCATTTTGCGTACTGCAAATCGGATCAGAAGTAAATGAGGAGTGTTCAGCAATCAGTGAAATATGCTGTTGTATCATCAACTTGTTCACTGATTGATCCAATACGAAACCAATACGTTTACGATGTCATCAGAACTAAAACCAATAGTCATTCTAGAAATTTTTTAAGCAACAAAGAAAATACAACATAACTGCACTAATGGAATACAAACAAATAAACAAACCAGGCAAGCATAGACCTTACAATTTACAGGTGAATTGATGATTACACTTTTGGTTGTTCGTTTAGCCTACTATTTGCTTCCCTTTGAGGTCAATTTATGTGAATATTTATCACAGCAGCGCACAAAGAAAAGTGACCCTACTGGTGTATAAAATGGTTTTTAGTTCCACAGAGTTTCCAATCCCGTAGTTATAGATATCCCTGGAAGAAATACGTCATGACCGGTCAAATAGTGTTTTAGATTAAAAGACCGGAGCCAGTCAAATAGCCACTGCCTACTTAAAACATGTTTGCAATTGTCATGAAACATCCACTCAGAAAATATTCTCGTATGATGATGATGACTACCAGGGTGGATGTTTTAGGGTACTATTTTCTTAGAGGATTTTTCTGGGGAACATTTTCTGAAAATGTTTTTTCAGGAAATATTTTCTGTGATTTTTTGGAGAGAGTTTTTCAGGATAATTATTACACATTACCCCTTAACTCTGAGGCAAACGCTGAAAGCTCAAGTTTTAGCTTAGTGTATTCGGAAAACATCTCCAGGGAAAAATTCCCTCCAGGGCAGGGGTCACCAAACTTTTTTCTCTGAGGGCCGGATTGCTGCGAGATTAACAGCTTCGGGCCGGATGCAAATTGCGAAAAGATGTACAACTATTTAGAATCTCCATTGACTTGAATTGAGCTCAATAAATAACAAAGTCAGCGGTGGAATAGCAAAGTTGTGATGAAAATCAAAAGATTGCTGGAAAAGTTATCCCCTGCTGTGATACACTACAGGGCATCGTGCTCTTGAAAAAACATTAGCCTACATCTTTCCAAATTGGGCCTAGGCTGTCCCCATTTGTGGTGGCCTAATGATAAACAGCAACTTCAGTTCTTTACAAAAGTTTGGTAACTTTTTTCCTGTACAGTTGTAGTGCAGCTGTTATTTCGGCAACACATGGCGGGCCGGATGAAATCAGTTTGCGGGCCGGTTTCGGCCTGCGAGCCGTAGTTTGGTGATCCCTGCTCCAGAGCAAAATCAAAGCTGAAATTGTATTTGACAAATTTTGGTAATCAAGCTCTCTATTTGAAGTATCATATCTTATCACTAATAGTATCAGCATATCTTTTGTTTTGCAATAGATGTTTTTGTGGGATGGTTTGCTAACAGTCTTGTTCTTTGCTGGAATGTTACAAATAGGGAGTGGCTACATCTACAAGATTCTACAGCACTGTAACTATAGCTGCTTCATGCAAAAAAACTCTATGGCACTTTAATATCAGTCGCATTGACAACTTCAAACCCCAATACCCTTAAAGTCGTCTTTAATATATCATTGTGATTTTGTCAGACTTGGATTTCCACCATATCAAAGCTGCTGCCGCTTTGTACATATTTTCTTGTAACATGCATGGTTTAAAAGGCCCCAGTTTTAGCATGATAGTTAAGGACTTCTGACAAAATGTTAGGACTAATATCCCCAGCAAATTTTGTTGCTGTATCGATCTAATGCATAGATAACCATTTACCTTGATATTGCCTCCATGTGCTTAAAAAATCTCAATGAAATTTTTGACTAATTTGTTTCATTTAAATCAAACAACTCTGACCTTGTAGCCACTTCTTTGAAACAAGCTAGCTCAATTTTTTCATTTAAATATATTGAGATTTTTTGAACTAATAAATAATAATGTAATATTTGTAGTAGCGTGCCAGGTTTTTAGGTTGCTGCTGTACGTTATTGCAGTTACTTTGTAACTGTGCTTGATGTAATGGCAACAAAAGAAGAAAACACAATAATCTCCAGCAAACCACCTTTGCCACTGCAAGAAAATGGTATGTTCTGATTGATGGCTCCATCTATGGAGTAGGGGATTAGAGATACTTCAATATATATATTTTTTCAATTGCAACACACGTAACTAGACAGAAAAACAGCACCACAATTGTATGAAGGATAAACTGCAACTGACTGTAAAAATACACAGGGCAGAGTATGAAGTTACTTTTTTATGTGTGGATTATAGGCAGTCCTCCATCTGGATCTAACTGGTTTTGTGTTGTCTGTGATGAACAAAAATGGCATTCATTACAATTAGGTTTGATCCCATTCTGGGTTGTTTTTTTTTCGCTGAGACTTTTCGGTCATTTGTCCGAAATGACTTGAAAAAATTTGGTCAATTTTATTTAATTCGGTTATTTTCAGTCATTTTTGGTCATATATAGTCAACTGATTATATATTTTTTCGAACATTTTGACCGAATTGACTATATTTGTTTCGGACATTTTGCTAAAAATTCGGCCAATGACTGAAAAAAAAACCCCAGATCCCATTGATCATTTAGGTTAAAGATGATATAGGGTTGTCAACAAGCATTATGCAGAGCATGGTCTACTTCTACTTTGTATAAATTTGCAAGATAGAAAAGTTTAATGCAGGGGCGTCCAACCGTGGCCCGCGAGAAGGTTCTGAGTGGCCCGCGTAATATTTTTCGAAATGACTTATATTATATAATCAACTCAATAGCCAACGTAATTTATGGCAAACTTACATTCCGATAAATTGGCATTTATTGTTTGCTTTCTTTCTTTATTACTCTATAATCCCTAGTGCAAGGGGTGCGCAACTGTTCAAGTTAATTTTATTGTATCACAATGCACATTGTTACGCATTACATTTTCCACATTGTTACGTCCACCTTTTTCCACACAATAGTACTGGTGCTTCAAGAGGCAGTCAATCAGCAATATTTCTTGCTTTTAGCGAGAGAAGTTCAAAACTTTCTATTGCTAGAATTTTACAAAAAAAATTGTTTCTTAAGAAAAAGATCAGAGGATTCATAGATTGGCAGTTTTCGTGACATCATTATTCGGCAGCACTTACTTGTGCGAGCAAGTTTTTTGTGGATGAACCTAGGGACAGCTGGACTATACATTACGGGACGCTCAACTCCGCTGTTCCGGCAACATCAGAAGAGTCAATTGCCAATTTGACATTTTTTACGCTTTGCTGCTGGCTTGCTTTCAACTAAAAACCTTAAACCACTTTAAAACCAACTTCACTCTTTTTATATAACCCATAAAATGTACAAACATATTTCTAAGATTAGAATTGGGTGTGAGGGTTTTATATAGAAATTATCAGACAGTCATTTTTAAGATTACAAATTAGCAGTAAATACTCAAGTGGCCCGCGCAACCTGTCGTAAACTACATGTGGCCCTTTGGCCAAAAAGGTTGGACACCCCTGGTTTAATGTATCTTTAACATCATTTCTGGACAATAGTGACATTGATGCCCAGTCAAGCCTAACAGATTTAAGTTTTTGTTGATTTGTATCATCTATTTTTTTACATCGAGGAAGATGAAATACAGAATGCATTAAATTAACTATATACAAAAATATATTACACTATATTGCCTGTGTCGGTTGTTTTCTGATCAATATTATGGAATAGATCTACTATGTGGGTTCAATGTGTGGAAAGTTTAAGTTTTTACTTTAACTTTTGAAAGCATACCTTCACTCAACAAACAAAAATATTGTATCCTGAGGGTTTTTTTTCGGTCATTTATCGGTCTTTGACCGATTTTTTAGCAAAATGTCCGAAAAAAATATAGTCAATTCGGTCAAAATGTCCGAAAAAATATATAGTCAATTCGGTCAAAATGTCAAAGGTTTGAGTTTCGCTGATGAATGTTGAAGAAACGTTTGTCTGTTCTAACTTTTCTCAGATAAAACATGACAACGTTTCTCAGCGAAACTTAATGTTGTAGCTAGTCAGGAAGTGCAAATTTTGGTTTGTATCAGCTACTTGAAAGGAAATATTCTCATCAGAAAAAATGACCAAAATAAGTAAAAAATGACCGAATTTTTTCAAATCATTTCGGACAAATGACTGAAAAGTCTCAGCGAAAAAAAACAAACAGATTGTATCCCACTGTTTTTATTACAGTAGAGTATTGATATCTACTTAGACAGTGATTACAATGGCAACATTACTTTTTCATCATCAAAAGATGCCACTTTACAAGTTAATTTATTTTTTGATGCACCTGTAAAATATCCTTCTGCACAAGTCTGTTTAGGTAATCATGTTGTTTTGAATTTTTTGTTTTCATTTATCAATTCATTTTTTAAGAACATATTCATGTTTTGTCAGGTGGAGAAACTCTTCCAAGAGAAGATCCTACAAAAGATGTGAGTTATTGGATTCTACTTTTGTTTACTTGTTGTGAACTTTTTCTGTGTTGGGTTAAAGAAATATGCCATGCCTAATTTTCAATTGATGCTCTTCAATGTTTAGATTGTGTGTTAGAAAACTTCTGGTAAATTGATGGTATCATATAAATTTAAAATGCTATAAAACTTTCAAAAGTGTACTACTGTAGTTACATTAAAATAATACTGATTTCTTCATAGCCGACTGTTTTGAGTGCAAGCATATTCCCCAATGCTTAGATATACATACAAGTTGGGTTTTTTTTTATCATTTATCGGTCATTGACCGATTTTTTAGCAAAATGTCTGGAAAAAATAGTCAATTTGGTCAAAATGTCCGAAAAAATTTGTCTGTTCTAACTTTTCTCAGATAAAACACGACAACGTTTCTCAGCGAAACTTAATGTTGTAGCTAGTCAGGAAGTGCAAATTTTGGTTTGTATCAGCTACTTGAAAGGAAATATTTTCATCAGAAAAAAATGACCGACTTTTTTCAAGTCCATTCGGACAAATGACCGAAAAGCCTCAGCGAAAAAAAAACCAGCATACAAGATAACAACCGGAATACAAATTGTACTTGTGCAATGTGCATTTTAAAATGTTGAGTTCAAGCTATCTAGCTGTGTCATCTTTGATGGTTTATGTCGCATCAAGTTATTTTTTGATATGATACATTATACATAAAAAATGTCTCATGCTGGATTCCTGAGCATTCTTTGCAAACAACTGTTTATTTTTTACTTTTTGTCAAATTCAAGTAACATTAAAAGAAGGATCGGTCTAGCGAAATGTGTATTTGGAAGTGTATGGAATTTTTACACATGCAATTGAACTAAGGCTACTATTATGCCATGTAAAATCAATTTTGGCATGCAACAATTCTGTCGCATTTATCTTTTTACTTTAGGTGTGAAATGTTTTTTTCAGTCTATTAGTCACATCATTTTTTTTCTGCTTGGTATTGTTACAGTTTAGTAGAGTTATATTGATGTTGTTGTCACAGGCTGAAGGCGGTGCCCTACAAGTGAAAACTAAACTACAAAAGGAAAAGAAAATTGGCCACAGAAGGGTTGATGCTTCAACTGGACTAACAACATATAAAAAGGTTTGCTGAAGCTCATGCATTAACAACAAACTTGTTTTTCATTTCTATTTTGATCACCACCAATTGTATGTTTCTTGTTTATAGTATTTTCAAAGTACCTTGCATTGAAAATCTCACTGATCGAGAATTATACACCACTAGAAGATCTGGAAATTTTTTTGGAATCCAAATTGATAAGACCAACCTAGTTTACATTCACAGACAGAAAACTTAGTTTTGATTGCTCTGTTGTCTTAGGACTCACTATAGCACAAAAATGCCAGTCGATTTATAGCCTATTCTCTGCTTTTGATGTCTGACCCCTCAGATAGGCATAATGTAAGAATTATGCTTTGGTGGTCAGTTCACATTGTTATAGCATGTACTTGTACACAATAACACATATGCGTAAATTATTTAATAATAGTTTGCAATATCATTAGTTTTAAATACTTGATGATTGCATTTCGTATTGAATGTATGACCCCATTTTATGCCATCTGTCTAATATAATGTTGTTTTCATTAAGACACCATCATCAGCATTAAGCGGAAGTATTCAAAGAGGGATCAGTCACACGGTCGCTGGTCTAAGTTCGAAACCAGAGCGTGATGTTCTAATGCAAGACTTTCAAGTTGTTGAAACTATTTCATTTCCCAGGTGAATGCACTAAAGACTTTGTTTGTTACAAATGTGTTTTTTTCTGTTAAAACAAAGATGCCATGCCTTTGCAACAGTTATTGTGGTGTATTGAAATACAGCATGATTTGAAGTAATTGCGTCTATTTCTAAATTGTAGTATTTTTGATCAGTGAGGGCTCCAACATCACTCCCGCCCACCATTTTGGTGATTTCACATTTCGAACGTATGCACCTACAGCCTTCCGGTACTTCCGTGACTTGTTTGGAATACGACCCGACGATTATATGGTAATTTTATAGCCATTATTTACTATTGTATACTTGTTAATAGTTTATCAGCTCTACAGTTTCTTTTTTATGCCTTTGTGGTTTTGGGATAACATCTAGCCACCTATAAATCCACCGGTTGCAGGTGAGCACTTCAGACATGCATACGTGTTGGATGCAAGCCATGTGTTGCATCGAGATCTTTTAGCAGTTGAAACCTTGTTAGTCACAGATACTCAGATGGCCTAACAAATTCAAATTCTATTCATTTGCCAATGCTCACTAAGCTGTACTTACTTATGCTGCTTACAAACCTGGACCTTTTTCGTTGATTCAACGTCTGCAGACGTAACATAAAAAGACCAAATCTGCCAGCTGGGTAGTGTCCAATTTGGACCTGAGCGTTTCAATGAAATCACATCAAACCTAGGCGACTGTGGGAACTTGGAAGTATGTTTTCCTAAACTTGCTTCTAAAGACACGTAGCATTAGGTTGAACTTCTAACAACTTCTTTCTATTTCAGCTGTCCATAAGCCAGCCGCTGATAGAGTTGTCTAACCCCGGTGCGAGTGGCTCTTTGTTTTTTGTCACGCAAGATGACGAATTTATCATCAAGACTGTCCAACACAAAGAAGCGGAGTTCTTGCAGAAACTTCTCCCGGGATATTACATGGTAAGTTTGAATCGTGCTTTGTGAGTTGCCCGATTTTGTTGGAGGTTGTTTGTGTTCCTGTATTGAGGTTTCGGTCATGCACGACATAGTCTGCGATCATCCAATTGCTTCAGCGTAGATACTTTATAAGCACGTGACCTCGCGGCTGCTATATAGTTGCAAGATGCAAATTACACAATAATCTTGTTTTAATGATTCAGTTTGCGGTATTACTTTATGGTTTTGTAACGGATGAAAATAGTTTATAACTCTCCTCTTTTACTGTGCATGCTCATCATGATGCGATATTGCTTTTAGTACTTCATATTAATCGGATCTTTCTGGCGAGCATCATTTGCTCACTTGTGACGAATGTTTGTTCAGACATGCATTAAATTATTAAGACAACGTTTCAGTTGTCGACTGGTCACTCCTAGCGACATTTGTCAACGTTTTTCTCAATTATTTAAGAATTGACCCAATTCTGACTGGTGATTTTTTATTTTTCAGAATCTCGTACAGAATCCAAAAACTCTCCTGCCCAAATTTTACGGTTTATATTGCGTTCAATCGGCCGGAAAGAATATACGAATTGTTGTTATGAATAATTTGTTACCTCGAAAAGTTCTGGTAAGTCATTGCTAAAACACCAACCCTACTTAGTCTAAAGGCTTAGTTGATGTAAATTTTGTTCCAACTGTAAAAAAGTTTGACTTCTAATCAAGTTAAAAATGTCTTTATCTTGTGGTACGATTCCTTTAAGTATGACAGGTATTGTGATTGCTCCTCACAATAATAGGCCAGAAATAACTACTAGAAATTTTAAGACAAAGGTTGTCCTATGGTCTATTTTTAATTTTTCACATGTACAGCGCTTACGATACACTGTACAAAAACAAGACAATGACATATTCGAACCTTCAGCATCAGAGTGAATATACTCACCTCCAGAAACGCACGATGTTACTATATAAGAAAACAAATTGTTTTTTTCCCAAACAACTAAGTCGGGCATTCCATCGATCCATACAGCATTCTATGTCGCCGCCCATTTGTCGACCACTGTTTAAACAAAAAACTGGGACTATGCTCCTCGCCGTCCACGCAATGCAGTTTTGGTCGCATAAATTTTATCAGAGGTAGGAAAGTGTAGGAATTACATTTGTGTAGTTCGATTGCAATGATCATTTTTACGTGTCAATGTGTCATGTGATAATTTCATTGTCACAACTTCCCAATGTTTCACTTTCGGAACCCCAAAAAGTAAACTAAAAATAAATGAATGCATCACGACTAATGCTGTGTGGCAATGAACTCGCTGGAGTCGATGTGAAGAAATTATTCAGGCACAATTTCTAGCAAGCCAGTAGGCTATCATCACATCATGGTTGTATTGGCGTACACATACGAATAGTAGATGAGGTCATTTGTTAATTGTTACGCCAACGAAATATATTTTTGGTTTTCGAAACTAACGCAATAAGATTGTCGCAGTTGAACATTGTTATGTGGCTTTAGAGTGTTCTCTTTGATCCGGTAGACCGGGGCTCGATACCCTGTAGAGTTATATCAACGACTTATTAAAAGCACCACTTAGTCTTGTTTCTACATGGCACTCAGCAAAGTGAGCGATTCATGAAAAATTGAAAACTATGTAGTCCAGTGCGCTGACATTGTCTGCTTTGTATGGCGCTGAGAGCAACGCATATCTGCGATACTTGCAGCTGCAGTTTTCTATAAAACGCACTCGGTATAAACGTGCTCGAAAGGAGAAAGAAAGTACTAGCTACAGTACAAGATATATCAGCTCACCAATATACCGTACTGGAAAAGTTGATAAAATCTTGTCATGGTGAGATTGTGTATAAGCGGCCGTTTGGTTTAAATAGTGATTTACATGCTCTATGTTTATAGGCAGCAGGGCTTTAAGATCCTCTTTCAAAAAAGAAATTTATTAATAAAAAACAAATTTAAGAGCAACAACCAACAACAAAGAATTTCGATTGTAGTTCAAGTGTCCATGATCTGTAGTTTTGTTTTGCCGTTCAATATGATGTTTTGTTAGTGTTGATATGTGGCTGTCATTATTTTGGATAAAGAAAAAACGGGTCTGCTACTATTCGGCGAGTCCGATTCGGCGAGTCCGATTCGACTAGTCCGATTCGGCGAGTTCCCTATTCGGCGAGAGCCCTTTTCGGCGAGTGCCCTATTCGGCGAGGTTTTGAAATTTTTGAAAGGAAATTATCGGGTACCGTAGCCTAATTATAATTGCCGTTTTTACATCGTTTTAACGTCGCTAAACGTTGAAATCGTGCAGAAAGGAATAAAAAGAAAATGTTTGAACTATTAAATTAAAATTCGTCATGTCAGTTAAGTTGTTTTTATTTCTGACCATCATATGAAAAACAATACACGTCAACATAGCAAAGGTAGAAGCGACAAAACGTGAACGTTAAAACGTGCTTGAATTCGTCATGTCAGTTCAGTTATTTTTCTTTCTGATCATGATATCAAAAACAATACACGTCAACATAGCAAAGGTGTAGAAAAAGGTAGAAGCGACAAAACGCGAACGTTGAAACGTGCTTGTGACCGAAGTAAGTTATTGAGTTGAAAGAAATTTGGCACGGTCGCAACACTTTCAGAAAAATTTAAGATATGAAGGAAAAATAAAACAAACAAAATGTTACAAAAAATAAATAAAATAGATCATGTTTATGTCTATAAGTTAGTACTTTTGAATAGTTAAAATGATTAGTTTGGACCAACAAATGTGTGGCCTACAGCTTGGATTGAAAGGAAATTATCGGGTACCGTGGCCTAGTTATCCCGACCAGCAAAAAATTGTTCCAAGAACACAGTTCATTTTTACATTGTAGTAACAGAATGAAAAGGCTAAACAAATGTGTGGCCTATCGTGTTAACGTCGCTAAACGTTGAAATCGTGTAGAAAAGGGAGCTTTTGCTGACTAGGATACTTTGAAACTGAGAAACATTCACAGAAGCCCTACGATTTGTTCCAAGAACCCATTTAGCATAACATTTCATTTGTACATTGATTCAGCGTCTGAATACATTATCTTAAAAATGCAACGTATCGTAGGGCTTCTGTGAATGTTTCTCAGTTTCAACGTATCCTAGTCAGCAAAAGCACCCTTTTCTACACGATTTCAATGTTTAGCGACGTTAAAACGATAGGCCACACATTTGGTTAGCCTTTTCATTCTGTTACTACAATGTAAAAATGAACTGTTAGGCTAACTGGGTTCTTGGAACAAATTTTTGCTGGTCGGTATAACTAGGCTACGGTGGCCTACCCGGTAATTTCCTTTCAATCTAAGCTGTAGGAGTGTAGGTCACACATTTGTTGATCCAAACTAATCATTTTAACCATAGGCGCCTAAGCCGTAGGGGCCAGGCCCCCACGCATATTTCCGCGTGGGAGCAACTTTTTATGCGGCATTGATACATAAAACAATAGATGAACTAGCGATCGGCAGCAGGAAAACATTTTTAAATACAAACCGCAACAGCTTCGCAGTAAATAATCACTAGAACGAGTAGCGATGCTACAATCCCACCCCAGACAAAAAAAATCTGTCATTTTTACGTTGATTTAACGTCTGCAGACGTTGAATCAATGTAAAAATGACTGATTTTGCTGCCTGTGACATAGCAAAAATCTACCATTTTGCGTCGATTCAATGTCATCAGATGTTGAATGCACCCAAAAACAACATAATTTGCTACGTTGACGCAGCGTGCATTTAACTTAATGCGCTTGCAAACAGCCTCCTGTCGCTTTCGAAAGTCGAAACCTCTGCAGAGAATTGTCGCGGCAGTGAATCGGTTGCTGTGAAAATGAACTTGAAGTCTCGGCCCGAGGTTACCACTAACCAACGTAACTAGGGCTGTTACAAACCGCATTGCGCACACGTGGCATAATCAACACAACAACGGACTAGCGCAAACTGCATGGCGCACACACGACCGTTGCCATAGAAACCCGATCAAAGGCGGGGGAATATGCGCGTCTTTTGTTTCATCTGCAACACGGGCGTATTACAGCGAATTGAAACTTGAAAACTGGTCAGCCATAAGTTGCGATATTGTAGTGAAAAGGGAGCAATGTCAAGTCGAAAACTTAATCAAACGTCTCTCTGTAACTATTTTTCAAGGGCTGTTTACGGATGTCAGCAACTTTTAAATTTATTAAAGGTGACGTGCTGTTGAATTGATGTAAACATGAATGATTTTGCTTTCAACAGGTATATTTTCAAGCATATGATCAAGTTAGTATTTTCATTCCATTTACAGTATACCTTTTAGTAAACCTTATCGTCTCTTGTTTCATGCTAATAAATCTAGTTCGTTGCTAAACTTTATGTTGCGCTTAGCTTAAAGAGTCGCAGTCCATCAACCGCTAGCCAACGCAGACGCATAGCATGTGTTTTAATCGAGCTTTGTTTATAATAATTAACGGTAGGTCGAACGTAGCGATAACTCCGAGTGTGGCAATAAAAGCAATCCTAGTGTGACGACATAATTACGTCATCCATCTGCGTGACATTTCGCTGAATTTACGTTGCTGCTGATGAAACACGCTTTCTCCCCCACGGCCAAAAAAAATAGTTAGGCGCCTATGATTTTAACTATTCAAAAGTACTAACTTATAGACATAAACATTATTTTTTTTGTAACATTTTTTTGTAACATTTTTCCTTCATATCTTAAATTTTTTTGAAGGTGATGCAACCTTGCCAAATTTTTTTCAACTCAATAACTTACTTCGGTCACAAGCACGTTTTAACGTTCGCGTTTTGTCGCTTCTACCTTTTTCTACACCTTTGCTATGTTGACGTGAATTGTCGCTTCTACCTTTGCTATGTTGACGTGTATTGTTTTTCATATGATGGTCAGAAATAAAAACAACTTAACTGACATGACGAATTTTAATAGTTCAAACATTTTATTTTTATTCCTTTCTGCACGATTTCAACGTTTAGCGACGTTAAAACGATGTAAAAACGGCAATTGCAATTAGGCTACGGTACCCGATAATTTCCTTTTAAAAATTTCAAAAACTCGCCGAATAGGGCACTCGCCGAAAAGGGCTCTCGCCGAATAGGGAACTCGCCGAATCGGACTAGTCGAATCGGACTCGCCGAATCGGACTCGCCGAAACGGGCCATTCCGGAAAAAACAGACCAGAAACCCATCAGGCATGGTGATTGGTGCGTATGCCCGCACCGGTGTAACGTTTGATGAGTGGATTTTGGCTGAAAATACGTTAGGTCTGTGCTTGTAAACCGGGGTGGCTGTAGGCTATTTACAAAATAAAGGGTGAGGTTTGATTGTTTTTGAGGGGTGTTTATTCTTGGATTTAAAACATTTTGTACAACAAACAAACTTGGCATGTGTTGTGTAAGTGGAAATATGCACCCACACTTGTGTTCTTATTGACAGGCCGCATAAACATAAAGTTTTAGTTGTTCGAAGCTATTGATACTCCAAAGCTCATTTTGCAATCCTTTGTTAATAACTTGTGTGGCCACCATGACCCTTCAGCTCTTTCACATGCTTTGGCGTCGACTGAACCAATATCTTGGAGTCTTTTTTCAATTGAGGAATATTAAAACAAAATTTAATAACACCTTCTGTGTGCTTGGTTTCGTGGTGCTGTCAAGTGTTTGCTTTCTATGTTTCAACCTGGTCTAAAAGGTTGTTTGGCGAGTTTTCTACACAAAACCTAAAACATTGATCTCCACTTGATAAAAAAAACACTGTCTTCACTTGCTTGTGTAATGTGTATGGTGCGGAGCAACAAATCTTACTCGGGTACTTTCCACATTGAGGAAAATGTCTTTGCATCTCATGAGTCTTCTTTTTCTACTAGCTTATCCCTTTCAGTGTCGCAGTGGCAACTTTGGACCTCCAACCCTCT
Source organism: Aplidium turbinatum (assembly GCF_918807975.1). Classification (NCBI taxonomy): domain Eukaryota; kingdom Metazoa; phylum Chordata; class Ascidiacea; order Aplousobranchia; family Polyclinidae; genus Aplidium; species Aplidium turbinatum. Next base: position 20,561,081 of record NC_137476.1, on the reverse strand, counting down.
CGGCCGTGCGCTAGTGGTTGGTCATGCCGTTGCGGACACACTCTCGTTATCTTTTCATGGTCTTCTACGTCAAACGCCTCCAGGCTGTTCAATTCAGGAAGCCATATCCCTGAGAAGGGCCGGAGTCGTTTATCTTTAAATATATTACACGGTCCTTTTCCTTTCTCAAAACACATGTTGAAGCCACCGCAACCTGCTCTGGACAATATACTATACGACAATTTAGTCCTGCGGCATTATCAGAATCTTAAATGTTTTGATTTTTGATTTTATCGAATTAGTTTTGCATTTCAATGTGACCTGTTCTATAAAAGCTTTGACAATGCAGTGAAATTGCTTGATGAACGGCAAACGGTTGAAGCTGCTGCTTTTGTTTGACAACCAGGGCTGGGGAGCCACTGCAAAAAAGCATAGGCTCCGGCTCCAGCTCCGGAGCTATCAAGCATTCATCCACTAGCTCCAGCTCCGGCTCCGGAGCTATAAATTTTTAAACAGCGGCTCCGGCTCCATGCTCCGGCTCCATACTTTATCCGACTTATTCTTTTAAGCGGTATTTGCTTAACCGATGTTTTTACTTTACAGTGCCGGCAAAAAAAATCTTTACATTCAGTCGGCAAAAAAAAAACTTTACATGTAAAATCTGCAGAAGTTCTTGGCTTACTGTTCCCGCCAAAAGCATTGCGTCACAAAAATGCTTATAGTTACATCATTAGCTACCTTTCGGCATCACTTCGCCGTAAAGCCATTGCTCTGCGTGCGTAGTGTTGCTTTCCAGCTTCGTGAATAGTAAGGGGGGTGAAATCGCACAATATTTTTCATTTTCTCAAAGTTTCGAGGTCTTGCAAAAAAATTTTCAAAAACTAAAATGGGTTGAAAGAAGAAGCAAATGGAAGAAAAACCTCGTGCCTTGACTTTGTTAGAGAAGATAGATTCTTTGATTGCTGTAGCCAGAGATATTGGGGTCTCAAGAGAGGCAACTTATCAATTAAAAAGGTGAAATATTCTCTCATTGCAAAGATTTTGGTGATACATTGCCTCTCTGAAGACCCCAATATCTCTGGCTACAGCAATCACAGAATCTCCCTTCTTTCACAAAGTCAAGGCACGAGGTTTTTCTTCCATTTGCTTCTTCTTTCAACCCATTTTAGTTTTTGAAAAAAAATTTGCAAGACCTCGAAACTTTAAGAAAATGAAAAATTTTGTGCGATTTCACCCCCCTTACTATTCACGATGCTGGAAAGCAACACTACGCACGCTGAGCAATGGCTTTACGGCGAAGTGTTGCCAGAGAGTAGCTAATGATGTAACTATAAGCGTTTTTGTGACGCAATGCTTTTGGCGAGAACAGTAAGCTAAGAACTTCTGCAGATTTTACATGTAAAATTTTTTTTGCCGACTGAATGTAAAGATTTTTTTTGCCGGCACTGTACATCAGATTGGATTTGGTTTGGGATTTCAGGTTTTGATTCAAATATACGATTGATACGTTTAAGCTGTATACTATTAACCAATTTCGTCTGTATTCAATACTGGAGCTGGAGCTGATAAATATTTTGTAGCTCCAGCTCCAGCTCCGGCTCCACAAGAAATGTTTAAAAAGGCTCCAGCTCCGGCTCCAGCTCCGGAGAAAATGCTTGGCTCCAACGCTCCAGGCTCCAGCTCCGGCTCCAGCTCCCCAGCCCTGTTGACAACAGAGCATTCCTTCTTTTATTCTTTTCAGCTATTTACTCTACTGCCAATCGTCCACAGCACACACGCCTTTGTGTTCTCTAAAATAAATCCTGATTGTTTTATTGACTGTTGCTGTAAACGTGAACAAATGAAGTTTATTGTTTTATTTCAATGAGAATTGCTTCTATTGAAGTTGCCACCGAAGTAACCACATATCAAGCGGCGGTACTAACGACGCACTAGTGACTAGAGTATGTTGTATCTGTTTGTTTTTTTCTTTTTTTCCAACTCGTTGCTTGTCGATTGCTGTTCTATGTTCTTGTTGATTGTTTGCATTTTTTGATGATGTCATTCTCGAGGCGGCAGATATGCTCTTGACACGTCCAGTGCTAATATCGACGGATTGGTCAGCCGAACGCTTGTTGGACGTTGGTCTCGAATTGTGCGCAATATTTATTCGACAAATATCAAAGTTTTATGACGCCACTATACAAAGGGGTGTAGCCTCCAACCTCCATGCATGAATGCAATATCACGTGTCAAAACCTTCAGACACTTTAACGTTGACGTAATTACAAACTTTCATGATTCATGAAAAATATACATGACCAACATTCGGGCGACGACGGAATACTGGAAATTGTTTGATCACTGGTAGCAATGATCGTTGCGATTATTGGGATGACTTCGTGGTTTTTAACATATTTCTACCCGAAATATTTAATTCTGCTTTATCAGGTAATTTTGGTAAAGATTCTAGGCTGTGCACTGGCATGCTTGCGTGACAATGGCTTTTAATTTTCTTCCGAACTTACGACTGTATTCAATTAAATCAAAAGCTAGTGCTGGTTGATTGATTGTCGCCAGTTGTGCTAAAAGGAAAACTTCCTGTTGTGGCATCAGAGTTGGGTAAGCGGACCAAAACTACCTTAATCCGATTCAGAGTTTTCTTTAGAACTTTATACAAAATTGTTTTCCATGTAGGGTGCATAATTTTTACGAACTCAGCCACGAAATACTGTTGAGAATCTTGACTACTCTAACAAAAATTTGCTGTCCAGTGTAGAATTATCTTATCATCAAATCCGTAAATTAATATCCACCATATCAAATTCCAACAACTTCGAATTCCAGAAACCTTGATATCTTCCATAGGCACAGTAGATTTCACTAAACCGGATCATTACTAAGCCTATTTTTGGACGTTTTCGCATGGGTTTAAATTGTGTTTTGAAACAAGTTAATCATTTTTGCGTGTTTTGTACGACTTTCCGGTACACTAACAACAATATATTCACAAAAATAACGAACTGAATACCATTAGTGCTGAAATATTTACCAATCCACAGCGAATAGTCGAATATTAGGGTGATCTTGACCGGTTATGTGTATAATGTATTCTATTAGTCTAGCTCCCACTTTGCATTTGTCACACACTTGCGCAGCTTCTATGCATTGCTAGTAGGAAAGACAAATTTTTCAACACTTCTACGCAGTGGCGACTTGTTATCGTTAGTAATGATGATTCGATATGTGTATTGATGGGTGTAGGCTACTAGTATAGGCTAAGGTTGTCTACTGCAGCACAAACAAAGCCTTGTAAATAATTGGCCTAAAGCAATATCAAGTTACACTATTTCAATTAAAAGATTGATTGTCTTCGCCCTATGTCATGCAAATGTCATAATAGCTTAGTTTTTCAAAATGTTTAATAAGAATCTCAAAACAATTGCCGAGAAATAGCGGAAAACTGGTATTTATGGTGTGCCTTAGCTGAAAATCTCTCATTTACCTAGGTTCTATTACCAAACGATTGTCAACTACTCTAGTTATATGCTTTATTCATTCTTGAAAATTGAAAGAATTAACATTTTGTTAATGAATTAATTTAGCTGGAATATTACTGCTTCCTTTTACTAAAAAAGTGAAGTGGGCTGCAGCCCCTGCTGTCCCGATGGACGAGCCGCTACCGCCTATACACACCTTTTCGAAAACAACATAACCCATCCCTTAGTCATTTCTGACCGGGTGAGGCATATGTGATCGAAACCATTGGAATCAACAGATGTTGCTTTAAGTCGTTTCCTCGGCAGCAAAAGTTTCCTTTTTTGACATCGTTTTTATTCTAGCGACGTTGAAACGATGTAAAAATGACAAGTTTTGCTGGCTGAAAGCTAACTTCATTGCACTGTTGCTTGCAATCATTTGAGTATTGCTTTAACATTTTCTTTTTGCTTTCAGATGCATCTAAAGTATGATCTGAAGGGCTCGACGTATAAACGAAAAGCGTCCAAGTATGAACGCGCAAAGAAGAATCCCGTTTATAAAGACTTAGATTTAATAAATGACCTCGGTGACGGGTTGCTGTTGGACCCAGAAATCTACAGTGTTCTTGTCAAAACTATGCAAAGAGATTGTCTTGTGAGTGATTTCGTTTTTGCAAAGAACGTTGACTGACATCAACGTTCCAAAGTCTGTCAGCCACGCTGTCAGAGTCGAAAGCAGAAGTCCAATTGCAAAGCTCTGCCACACTAATATCGATTCCATAGCAGCCTATATGCATTATGCACACTGCACAGGTCTAGCCAACTCGCAAGCTGGAGGCCCATATGATTTTGATTTTGAACTCTAAACTAAGTTTAGTTTATATCCCTTTGAAATGATAGTTTTGAGAATTTAAATTGCCAAAATGTGATTCAGTAACTCTAATCCTTGCAAAAGTCTTAATTTAACCTTAAATAAGTTAACTTTAAAGTTTTGTGCTGGAATGGTTTTAGACATATTCTGTTAAAATGTAAAGGGACTCAAATTGTTTCCCAATCGGTAGGCTATAAATCATAACAATGATGTTGATTACAACTGTCATCATCACTTTATATTGTCACGTTTAACGGCAGGTCTTGCAATCTTTCAAAATCATGGACTACAGTTTATTGCTTGCGATTCACAACCTGGACCAGGCTGAAGCAGCCAAGGTAATCAGCAAAGTTATGTTCTTACAATTTCATGTACAATTTTTTGTCAGTTTTATCCCGATAAATTTGCGGCTAGTACAGTGCATAAATCGTTGCAGTTATGTCTACTGTTGGTAATGTCGCTTGTACACAATTTGAACGGAAACCTGTGGCTGAATAAGAAAAATTAAGTCTCATCAATGAAGGTTTTGCCATGGGAAACACATCTTCCATGTGATATGCATTCGCAGCTTCTATGAGTGCGGAATTCTTTTGAATTATGTTCCATACTTATTGAAAACATAAATTCTTGTAAAACGTAAAATAATTGAACATAATGAGAAAACTTATGTAATCTCAACACACCAAGCATCAGATGCTCGTTTTACCTTGAAGCTGCACCGAATAGTGTGCAGTAGAAGATGAATCGACCTCCTCTTAGAATCGGAATCAACGATTTGCGTTCCCTGTCAACTACACTGATATTGTCATGTTTTATGCTCACTAGCTGGACGACGGGCGTGTTAGATTCGAAATACCGTAACTATTATCACTCCTTGAAATTTTTTGAATAAAATTTATTTAAATTGATGGCATAACTATAAACTCTAGTTTCAAGCTGGATTTATTTCTGCTTAGGTCCGGTTGACAGTAGTTGTTATATAACATACTTTTTAGGTCAATAACAGAGTTAATATCAAATAAGAATTAGGCGTATCTTTAAAACTACAAATAAATACATCGAGCGTTTTCAGCTGTCATTGGTCGTTTTATCAGGAAATCTTGATATGCTATAAAATTGACAAGCAGAAGCTAGGTTTTGCTATACTAAAACTGCAAGAATGCTTCTGAAACTAAGCACAACAGTACAACTCGATATTAGACATCAGGAATAACAAACAGATGGCACAATACTTACGAGGTTTTTTTTCTGTTTCAGAAATATCGTTTGCAGTTTTAGTGTAGCAAAATGTAACTTTTGAAGTTTTACTTGTCACATACATTATGCAGTATCATTTTCTTTAATCTTGAAGTTTTAATGAAGGCCGACGATTTTCGAGATACTTTTTGTAGTTTTAAGTTTGAATATTATTAAAACAACGCTTAACTCTGTGATGTTTTTTTACTTTTTAAAAGTTGGTTCTGCAACAAAGTGAAGTCTAGCAAAACTCTACCTTAAAAAAATCAACGGTGGAAAAAATAATCGAAGTTTTCATATCAGTGGCCCAAACTAGATGAACATTGCCCGAAATATTCCATAGACAAACTTTTTGCCTTGCAGTGTTGTGTTCCCAGCCAACGAAATCCGTTATTGTTACTTTGGTTCACGTCCGTTAAATCAATGTAAAAAAAGAACGAATTTACTTTCAAATGCAACATGCAGGCGGTTGGTTGGTAGTATGGTGATGGTGCAAGCGTGTTTCTGAGATCATCTTCAAACAGGAACTGCTACGTATTCCCAAAATATTAAAGCAACGTTATTCAGTATTATAATAATGCAATGCTTGCGCTAACTCATGGGTGCTTTCCGTGATAGACACACATTGAAGTTTCCCAACAAAATCGTTTGCAAATTTTCCTCTATACCTCAAACTCACAAGTTTCATATTGTCATTAAACTTTTAATTTCCTAGGAGCTTACAGGAGCCATAACAATGACATGCAACTTGCTGAATTGAGATAAATTATGAGACTTCTTAAAGGCTAAGGAAATTGTGGTTGTTTCTCTTAACGGTGTTTGTTTTCAGGCGAAAGAATCTGAAAGCCAAGAAAGTAAATCCGCGGTAAGTTGAACCACTGCGAATGCAATAACAACCCACCGACTTTAGTTTTCTTTGCCATCACATTGGAAGCAATACCTGTTAGCATGGCGGAGGTCTAGAAATATGTAGAAGCGACAAAACGCGAGCGTTAAGGCTTTGAATCCCCTGTTCTTTTAGCGTGTGACGCACTGTTTACTTTAGCTATCCATTTCATCTTACCATAATTCAACACCCAGTCCTTGCAGCACATGTTGCTTCTCGCTTCATCAATTCATGCACCTGAACACCAGAAGCATTCAATTCGAAAGTACTTTAACTCGCACCTTTGAATGTTGTTGGAAGCTGCTGTTGCTGTGTCAGTTTAATTGTGATGTGAATGGAGAAACAAAACGAGTTGATCCGAAAAATTAAACTTTTGTGAAGTAGCACGGTTTCTCAGCTATGTTCAAGTTGCAGGCAACAAGACGTTTGCAATCAGGTCTCAACAGGTTTTCTCTTCACCAGGGCCAACTGACGACACGTCGCGGACGAGCCGATTCATCTGATTCCGATGACTTTGCAGTCAGCGCCACCTCGTCCGGTGTTGGACAAGGTGAGTTTATAACACGAGCAGGGCTCTGGATGGAGTCGGGCGAAAAATATACGATTCCGACTGATCTATAACTGGCACACTCCGGTTTCAGTTTTGCCAGATTTTTGCTGGTTGCCAGGTTTTTGTTTTAATTTTTGTCCTTTTTCTTTTTTTTCATATAATTTCACTTAAGTTGCGATCGATATTGAAACGGCGATTTTCACAAAAACTGACAAAAGCAAACATTTCTATTTTCTGTTGGTTTTAGAGCGCAGTACACAGAACAAGGAACAACATTTTGAAAAAAGATTGGAAAATTTGTTTTTATTGTTTATTGTTTTTATTGTATCATTGTTTATCGTTTTGTATCAAGCCAGAGTTGGAGTTAGCGTTTTTTCAACGATTCCAAATCCTGACATGCCAAATTTCTTCCGACTCCACAGCCCTGGTCGCCTGTACTGAAATGTTGCCATGCCGTTCGTCATTATTTGCCCAAAGCATTGTTTATATTCGTTCTTCAACCGTACCGTTAACCTGGGTGGCTTTTGCCCAATTTTACAATTATTTTTTATGTTTTCTGTGATAATTTGATTTCCTAATGACCTAGGGTTTATTTTATATCATTATACTGTAGACAGAGCTCTTGTGTTATCATAACCCAAAAAGAATTCTCAAATTATTACAATTTGACGTGTTTTTCTTTTTAACAAAACATGGGCCAAAGTCACCCCGTGGTTGGGAGGGTGACTTTGGCCCATGCCTGCTTTTGCCTTCCCATCCTACCCAAATTTAATTTTGAACAATGTAACAAAGTCAGGAGGGTGTCTTTGGCTCAAAAACGTGTTTAAAAAAAGGCAATATACAGCATGTTACAATATAACACATTGACAATTATGCATACAGATACATTTATTTTTCTCATGGATTTTCAGGTAGGGTGAATACGTTTTTTTTAAGTTATGAAATTATAAATGAATTACTATGTAGCCTAATCTAATTGTGATTTGATTAGCAGCATGTATATACAATATTGGACACACCGATGCAATATTGTTGTTGAGTTCATCATACTTCGTTCAAGCTAATACATTGGTGGTAATGTTGTTGAAAATATAAAACACCATTTTTAAACACTAGTATACAATTTGGCATTTATCTGAGATATATCTGAGATAAGATTTGTGGAAACAAAAAAAGTATATACATCCCATCACAACATCCCAATAACTCATTTTAAATGAAAAGAAATAATTAGAAAATTATGTTTCCCATACTTTGGCAGAGAAGTTTGAGAATGCTTTTTCATTAAAAGTTTGACATTCTTTAACCTGCCTAACATAATATCATAAAACGTTTCCTACATTTGTTGTATTCATAGTACTGATTCCTGAAATTGAAAATACAGATTGTTATCTTTCATTTGACACCAAAACTGAGTATAAAAATGAACATGTCAGAAAATTACACCATTTCAAATAATTTTATAAATTTTGGGCCAAAGTCACCCTCAAGGGCCAAAGCCACCCCGGTTTACGGTACACATCTAGATTCGAACCATTGTCCTCGGTTTTGCCGTTTCAGCGGCAATCTGTCTAAAGCAACATCTCCGGCAATTAATTCCGAGAGCATCCTGCACTACGAAACAATATTGCTAATAACGCATGTTTTTGTATAACGTTTGCAGATGTTGTATCAATATAAAAAATAGCTGATTTGCTCTCCGGGCACACACTTATCATTAACGACCACTCGTTCACTGTTAGGTCAGAAGATGAGCCACGCGACTCGGAACGCCGTCGTATCGTCCACGATGCTGCGGGAGAAGTACAGCTACGACCTTGATTTGTGGTCAGTTGATTGGCATCGTGTGATGCAGTGTTCTGTTTAAGTTATACTGCCACCGTCAGGAGCCGAAACGGAAGTTCTCTTTATAAATTTTCTTATGTTGTGGAACGGCGAGGCCGGGCATTGGAACAGGTGGAAAAATGCTGATTACAAAGCAGTCCATTGGCTGTCAATCATTATCCGCGTCATCTTCAGCAAAAAAGGCCCCGATTTCTTAATGACCTTGCAAAAGCAATGGTTCTTCTTCCAGAAGATTGATTTACTTCAATCGTGCATTTTGTGTTTGCAACATCCACGGTGTGTAGATGCTTGCTTCCGTTGCTAAACGTAATAGTGATGCAATGAGTTGACTTGTGTCATTATATCATTTTTCTCGGTTAACGTGTGTCCTGTACAAAAATGTAAGTACTGGCTGCAATGACGACGATGAACGGTGACAAAGACTTGTAAGACTTATAACGTACATGGTTGTTTGGGTGGTAAGGTGTATGTCTGGTTAACAGCCGGCCACATAACTCAAGTAGTGTGGATTGTCGTCGGAAGTTACTTTGAACACTTCAGCTTAATGATTCTTCACTTCAACGTGATGACGTTTTGCACAGGGCCGGTGGCATTCCTGCAAAGAACAAGAAAGGAGAAAATTTGTTATTATTTTGCGGAATCATTGACATACTTCAGTGCTACAAGTGAGTTAATTGCTACTGTGATATAGGTTTCAAGTTGTGCAAACTTCACTCAATTTGCAAATTGCCATACGAACAAGAAGTAGCATATTGCAATACATGTATTGTACGCACTACCTTAACATGCAGTGCGTTGAAGGTGTGGTTCGCATTGTGCTATATGTTGCCGAGATGTGGGCAAAAAATACTTTGTATTATCATCCACATTCCGCATTATTTCCAAGTATTTGTGCCATAAATATTTTTTGGTTGGAGTTGGCAAATTCTATGGAGGAGAGAATTCTTTGTTGTCTGGTACCAATGGCCTTAGCCGGTGTCGTATTCGATATATGACATCAGTAGTCAATTGAGCGGATCGACTATGGCTTATTGTAGCAGGAGAAGCCTTTCTTCTAACTGTGGGAAAGTGACCAATGGCGGGTCTTTTTAACGGTTTTAAAATACTTCATCTCTGAAAAGATTGTTGATATTTCTACCTTAAAACATTTGACAACACAAAGGAGGTAGACAATAGACATACTTATCCCCCTTAGTGTCAGACCAACACTTCACTTTTACTCATGCGCTACCTTGTCCAGGTTGAAGAAGAAGTTGGAGCACACATTCAAGTCAATGATAGCAGACGGGGTGAGTGATGTTTTGCGACCTAAATAAACAACTTTGATGCGTTTAGTAAAACAACGCTTTTTAAGAAAAATATTGATGTACAGTACAAGACTTTTTTGTTGCTACAATTATTTAATGTGTCATTTCGGTATCCAATTTGTGACTTCTATTCATATGATTAAACTAAAACTATCACAGATGTTTTTGATAAAGGCGATATATATGTATTGTTGTTATTTATAAGTCTGAACGTTGAGCAACCTAACCCAGTGCCTATCTTTTGCATACTGATAACCACATGATTTGAAGACTAAAAACCATAATTTTTGTGCAATTAATCGCTTTTTTTTATGTACCAGTTACTTTGAAAATTGAAAGATCAATAACTTAATCATGATATTTGATCGAATCAAACTCCATCAACATTATAATGTCGGCCATTGCAGGACACTGTGTCGGTTCACAAACCAGCGTTTTATTGCAAGAGATTCCAAACGTTTATGACGGAACATGTGTTTAAAAACAGCAGTAAGTCATGTTGAGGGAAAGTTTTATTGAAATCTCTACACTTGTGGTTCTTCATGTCTATATTAATTAACATTGTTTCGTCGTGAAACATTGTAAAAGTGATGACTAACAGTGACGTGAGGTCACGTGTTCCGTTTCGGTGGCTTCTGGCTGCAATTGACATTCAGACATCTTTGAAATAGTTTGTGATAGCAAGGTATCCACTGAACCTTTTACCGATCTAACGTGCGAGTGCACTTGAGATTGTTTGAGCAGATTCAAAGTTACAACTTTTTTAATGGAATATGACGTCACCAACGACGCTTCATCGGTTGTGACGTCATTATTGAGATAACGTAACTGTATGAGATAACTGTAAGATAGAATGATGCACGTTGTATATGCTAATTGCCGAAACAATGACTTTCAGCGTGTTAGAATACACTTGTTTTTGTTTTATGCTTTCTGAATTGATACTTGAACCGTTTCTCTGCGTTCATATCTTGATGTGTTCCTCGACGATTCAGGTCCAGGCAAAGGGCAGATGAGCCAACGCCTAAAGAGCCATTCAACTCGCCGGATTCAGAATATCTCTTCCAATCCTGACACCAAGGCAGGCTCTTCCGCCACCCTGCCAGCAACCGCTTCCTCTAGTGTCGTGTCGCGTCTGCAAGGCCGACCAGACCTCCTGCCTAGTGAATCCCCCCGCCCTTCATCTGTGACCAAAGAAGATGATGACGTAAGCAAAGTATGTCTAAGTTATTTTGGCAGCCGATTGTAGCATCGAATAGACAGCGATAGACACGTGTTTCGCCCATGAGGCTGGGCTCATCAGTATCGCACCGTATTCTTGCCACTTGCCACTGGAGGTCTCAATGGCTGGCGTGGAAGCTACACCGTTCTGGTTAGCGAAGCGTCACTGCAGCTCGCTGTGCTAGTGAGTAATCAGCCTTGTGCTGATAGCCGGGAAGAACGCCTTTCTTCACAAAGTATGTCTGTTCGATAATGACGCGATAGAAACCGCCAACTGGTTGTAACGATGATGACCACTGCAGCCCGAGGTTGCTGTTGTACTAATTAGCGACAAGCGAATTGATGCGAGTAATGAATGTTGTGGTAGGTAACTGCAGATTGTATGAGGTTCTCCACCCACGTTACTCCACAGTAGTCATAGATTTTAAGGAAAAGATAATGTGTTTTAACTTGTTTTAATTGGCTTTAATCTCGTCTTTCATTTAAGTTGGCATTCACTTGGCTGCAGTGGAACCTCATTCGAGCCAGGAAAGCTTTTGCCCGGACAGCTAATCAATCGTATTTTTACTTTGATTTAACGTCTGCAAATGTTGAATCAATGTAAAAATACGCTTGATTGCTGCCTGGGCAGCTATGGTCTAATTTATCTTTCTTAACACGTTCAGTTTAACGTTGCTTTCATGTAACCAGACATGCAATCAACATGTAGTTGACATTCGAGCAGTTAATCGAGCGATCTTTACTTTCCAGCAATCGGAATCGTACGGGAACCAGCCGGTGGCGTCAGCAAGCTCTCCCGCCCAACTGGTTTCTAAAGGTGAGTGTCTCCTTTACCCAGTTGGCAAGATTCGTCCTTGTTATGATAATTCAACGTCTGCACACATCGAATGAACATCGCTCGACTTTCTCCATGCTAACTTTTGCAGGCGTAGAATCAATGTAAAAATGACGGATTTTGCTGTCTGGAGATGTCGTTTCATTACAATTATTTAACATCGAGAATTCACGAATATTACAGTGACATCGTTATTTCGCCTTTTGCAGGCAAGACGTCACGGAAAGAAACAACACGTGAAGTGAAGTCCGAGACCTTAAAGGCGAAGCAACCCAGTAGAGAAGGAAGGTAAGGCTCGACTCAGCACAAATTAGAAGTTGGAAATCATGAGATTATGAGACAAGCACTTACAATCTTGCATTGCAATAATGAAGTTGTGTGTTTTGCTTTCGCAAAAACAAGTTTTTTTGAATTTCAACTATTATCAGGGATCGACATCCACCTGGCTGCGGCCCGTGAAGAGCAGTTACCGACCGCGCAGAAAGAACACGTTCTTCCTTTTATAGACATTTCAAACAAAGTTGTTATGAATTTGCATTGATTTAGAATTTATTGCTTGGTTTTTGCTCAGTGATTTTTTGAAATGGTCTCTACCTTGACCAGTCCACAGTGCAAAGAGGTTGCCGACCTTAGGTGTTATATAACGTTTCATTTTGAAATATTTTTTTACTTGCCATGTCATCCGCGACACCCGATGGTCTAGCTGGGATGATGCTTCCAGATCATGATATCTGTTTGTTGCGGCAGTAGAGTCATTCCAACATAATTGGAAAATGCTGCTTCTCTGCAAATAAGGACATCGTTGATGAACCCACTTTTCTATCTGATTTGAAAAGTTTTTTATCTTTTATAATCAACATTTTCTCACGTTTACTTTTAACATGCTGTTTTTACAATCAAGTCACCTAACCTGTTGTGGCAGCATTGCAGGGGCGTCGTTGGAAGTTGGTGAAGGCGGTGAGGCGGCGGTCGCAGACGTGCTGAGGAGTAGCCAGGTGGATTTGGTATGGCCAAAAGCACACAATGTTTATGAGACAAGCGTTTAAGTGAGATGTTTTCATTAATCCTTGACAATCATTGCTTGCACTCTGATAAACTAGATATTGAATTTGTAGCTTTTACGTCGGTTCAACGCTGATTATCTCGTTTAAATCAGCGGTTCTCAACTGGGGGCCTGCGGACCTTCAAGGGGTCCGCAAAGCGTTTTGAGGGGGTCCGTGAAAGTTCAAATTTACAACATAATTAATAAATTACGGTATTTTAAAATTGGTTGTGCTCTATTTGTATATTACTGTGATTTTCAAACTTTGCGTCACGACTCGCGACGCACCTGGGTTTTTTTTCCGCTGAGACTTTTCGGTCATTTGTCCGAAATGACTTGAAAAATTCGGTCATTTTTTATTTATTTTGGTCATTTTTTCTGATGAAAGTATTTCCTTTTTGACCAAATTGACATTTTGACCGAATTGACTATATATTTTTTTCGGACATTTTGACCAAATTGACTATATTTTTTTCGGACATTTTGCTAAAAAATTGGTCAATGACGGACAAACGACCGAAAAAAAACCCAGCGGACGCACTGGTACGTCGTTTGAAATTTGAAAAAGTGTTGCACAAAGGTGCGGTTTCTTAACTAAAAAAATTTATATGAAAGAATTAAATTTTATATAAGGTTTGTATGTTCAAGTTAATTCTTTTGAGACAGCAGATTATTGACCAATGCTTAATTCAAAGATGCAAATGTTAGTCAATATTCTACTAGAACTCTCAGTTTTACCATGACTTTGATTACCACAAAATATTGATTTCAAATAAAAAAAGGACAAATTTTTTGGAAAGTTCTCAAAACAAAGTAACTTTTGAAAACAATGAAAAGTTTTATTTCCGTTTAGAGACGCGATATACTGAAATTTTAGATAAATTTTTTTAGAGTCCGCTACTGCTTTGAGAGCACCAAAAGGTGTACGCCAAGATAAAAAGGTTGAGAACCACTGGTATAAATGTCATTTGAAAGTTTTACTTGATAGATAAAAATCTTTCAAAATCCGATTTGGCCCTACCCAATAATGCCTTCGCAATTGCCAACACCGTAAATCGCGCGGGCTTGGTGATGGGCTGTTTCAAAAACTCTTCATTCTCTTATTAATATGACCAACATTTTAAACCGCATTCAACGCTAAACTTATTGAAATTTCGACTTACGAATCGTGGAGTTGAAGGCCATTTCAGAACGCGTTTGTCAAAAATGTATAATTTTCCTTCAAAGCAAACTATTGTTCTGCACTGCCCCAAGTGAAAGAATGAAAGTTTTCTCGTCTACAATTTTGTATCGTTTCCCTGCCACAGACTCAGTTTGCACCCGGACAGCAAAAGTTGTTCTTGCTGTCTGGGAAGCTTGAATACAGCAACGTCGAAATACATTGCAACATCAATGATTGTCAAGCTGTCGGTGTCGTACCGGTGATCAATTTTTTCATCAATCAACGTTGCTTTCGTGTCGTATCAACGTTGATAAGGCCTTGCATGCGCTCATCTCTTCTTTTTGTCCACGTTTTCATAAGCATATGTGGTGTCGCTGCTTCTGATTGGTGGAAGGCACAATGACGCGTTTGTAACTGTGGTATTGCTCTGCACCCTAACCATCCTCATTCCTTATCTTTCAACTGCAAAGTAGCGTGATACGAATTGTTGTGAGCATATGGGTTGCTGGCCTAAATTTCAATTTTAAAGTAAACCTTTATACTCGCAATCTACTTGCTTGTGGTGCATCTTTTCTACGTCGGTTGACGTTACCGCATGTTCGCAACGTCGCTGTGGTAGCGTATGCTGGAAGATTGAACCTGGATGACGTCACGGAAGCAACTATCGGGCTTTGTTGCCTTGTCTTTGGACTGAGATTAGAAAGCCGCGTAGGTTTGAGTTGATCAGTCGATTTCACATGAAAGATCTCAGGAAGCAAATCAATCGTTTTTGCACTCAAAGTATAAAACGGTTGATTTGCTGTCTCGAAAATTTCAAAGTCTTTCTTTTTTGTCTAACAATATCCTCAACGAAGTATTTCGCCAGCGCGTGTTGTCATGGAAACTAAACTCCCAGGTCGGATTTCCGGCAACTAGTTAAACGCGAATCACGCCTCGAGCAACTCCTTGTTGTTCTTACACAATTCACTTCCAGATACCGTCACCCCGCCAAACGTTGAAACGATGTAAAACCGACCACTATATTAGTTGTGTTTTGTGAACCAATCAACTTGAGCCGGTTCTGTGCAATCGCAAAGTAAACTGACACGCCCGTTATTCCATCGATTCGTTTGTTGATTACAACATTTAGCGGCGTCTAATCAACATTAAAACGATGGTTTTGTGAGCCGTTAGTCGATTGAACAAACAAGGCTTGTCACTGCCATCTTCAGCGTTTTTTATATGGTCTTTTCACGTTATTTAATATCTTTTATGGCTTTTCCTATGGGATGTTAGCCATTCGCATTGCTGAAATTTAAAGAGATCAAATGTTCGACTTCTGTCGAATCTAGAAAGTCATTTAGAACTGCTTTTAGTTTTGGAAAGTTTTTACTCCATTCTGTATCACTAGGTTTCTATATCAATTGCAATGTTATGACATCACCGATAAGTATGACGTGATTATACGAATTGGTACTGAAACTATGTTGGACTGTGGAGACTAGACACTTAAAACTGTGTCTAGCCAAAACTCTTTCTGCATGGGATCTTAAGTAGCATCTTTGCTGACGTGATTCAGTTCAGTTTGTGTTGATGCTTTTTTGATTATTCACCCTGTAGCTCGTTGGCATCATTGTTCAACTGATCATGCACTGAGTCCATGGTCGTAGGTTCGAATCTAGGCCACTGCAATCATGTTTTCATAAATATAATTGGTCACCAAGAAGTTAATCAAGAACCATGAAACGTGAAGCTGCTTGTGCAATGATGACTGATGAAGGCGTGCGAGCCTTCATGCCACAGTAGGACCGAATACAAAAGACAATCACAAAACCGACAAAGCAGATCAAATCCAACGCTTTCAGAAATATCAAATTATTATTTCTTTGTAATCATTGAACTCGTGGATTGATTCTCTTCTAATGACTTTGTTTTAAGTTGCTTCCTTTTTTATTGATTCGGTGCATCTCTAACTCAAATCACGTAATCATCACGGTGTTATGACGTCGACACGACGTCATTAGTTGTTGGTTAACATTGCATTTGTGTGAACACTGTAAAGTAACAGTGGCAAATTTGATTTTGCTGCGATGTTTTAAACTTTTTAGTTTTGTGAAAGAAAAATAACTTAAAGACTTGACTTTCTATAGCCCAGCTTGCAAATGTCCTTACATTAATTCAACGTCTGTTTGCAAACTTGAGAAGTATAGCTTTCGCTGACACAGTCAAGGCATTCTTAAACGTTGATTAAATGTGTTCTGATGCCTGGTAAAGCAACACATGAGCTTGATTTTAAAACTGCTTATTTTTAGTCAATTGAAGAAAACGTGGAACAGAAACCTGCTTCCGAGCGCCCACACGCGGAAAACGATAAAGCTGAAGTGAAAATATCTGGTCAAAGTAGCGTTGTGTACCACGATACCGCTTTCTAGTCTTAGGTCCTTCATAAGCTGCTTGCGTTAATTTTATGTGGACTCAATGTTCTGCATATTGAAGATATCGGTCGTAATTCCTTTCCCAGCTGGCAAGATTGTTCTTTTTACGTTGATTTAAGGTGAAAGAACACAAGTTTTCTCAATTGAGTTATATGTGGAGCGACGTCATGTGACGTTTTCGGCCAATTTGTAACTTTGAAATAGTGCTTCAATCGTTAATTTTTCTTTCTGAAAACTGACCGTCTTTATGTTGATTCAATGTTCTTCAGACAAGTGCATTTCAACGTAATCGCTGAGTTTACAATACGTTTGCAAGTTCTTTCCAGTTGGCAAACGGATTGCCCCTTGCACGTTGAACGCTTCTTGTAGTGCATTCTAGCTTTTTCTGTTATGTCAGCGCTTGTTCATTACGTAACTGCTGACATCATTTTGACACCGTATGACGTAATTTATTTCAAGTTTATTTATGCTTGGTGTAATGCTCGCGTGCTCGCTCGGGAAAAGTGCCTCGAGGCAAGCTTTGTATTTGCGTCGATTCTTCCTCTCCAGGTTTGACTTTACGTGCTTCATCATCTCTGAGTTGTTTATACCATTCGATAAAACATCAGCCTCCACAACACAGTGTTAGTGCTACATGAGCTTCCAGTAAGGGCATCACAGGGGCGCTATTAACAAGAGGAAGCCCCCGGTCACAAATGTGTTCAATGGCCCTCTGGGAACCTTTAATTAACGGATCTTTGCTCCCTCACCGGCGAACTTGTGGCGTTGTTGCCTTGATGTCATAACCAATGCATAGATTTAATATCCGGCAATGTTTTTTCCATGTAATCATGGCGTTCTTGAAGTTATTTGCAACATTGAAGGTGATTCAAAAATGTGGCATAGAATTATTTTTTGCTCAGTTTTGTGTTATTGTTTTCAGAACATGCTTTTTTCATTGATTCTTTGTGTTTGGCACTCCTTGTGCATTTGTGCGTGAACGTTTTCATTTCACATTGGCAGCCTGGTTTTCTTTTTCTACGCTGTTGCAACGTAAGCGCAACCACATTGCTAGTTTGTTCACATTTTTCTGCATCCTTCTCGGCAATGCCCACTATCTTCCACGACCGATCCAGCCAGAAAACGTTCATTCAAACGTCAAATCAATGTGAATAAGCATAAATTTTTGGGTTGATTGCATCTTTTTTCATTTTGTTGAAGCTTCTTAAAGTTGTCGGACTCTTAGATTTAACATTATATGACGTTCGATTTTTTATTTCTCGCGAGTCAGGTTAAAGAGAATTTCCAGCGGATTTTTGCTGTGGCATAATTGTATCGACGAACGAAAAGATTATACTTTTCCAATTCATAATATGAAAAAAAAGAATCATTTTATATCAAAATACGTTTAATCAACCATACGTTGTGTAGGCTTTCTAGTCGTTGCAACCTTTGTATTGAAGATGTTTTGTTTTTATGCAGATAAGTTACGTTCGACCTTGGTTCTTGTAAAAAACGATTGTACATCAGCACTATCCGGTAAATCGAACCTTTTTACATTGGTTTATCGTCTGTAAACGTTGTAAAATAGACCAATTTAATAACTGGAATATACATTTTAGTTGCCTGCCCGGCTTCCCAGACAGGTTTTTTACGTTGATTCAACGTCTGCAGTCGTTAAATTAATGTAAAAAAACGATTGCTTTACTGTCTGGGAAGTGATCGAAATTTGCTTCCACGCAAACGTTGTGGGTCTGTGGCAGGATTTTCAGCTTTGCAAAAAGTGTTCATCTTTGACCACCAGGCGGCCCGTGGTGTTCGTTCATTTATGGTCCTGAGATTACGCGTTGCCGGAGCCCCAGGCAGCAAAATCCGCCATTTTTTGTTGATTCAACGTAATTAATGTAAAAATGACGGATTTTGCAACCTGGGAGTATCCGCTTGCCTTCGTCATTTTCTCATCGCAACAGTGGTGTCGTTGATATCAAATGATTACGTCATTGCTTTTTGTGTCATTAGGTCAAGAAAGCGTACGATGATGCGTTAAGTTTAGTGAATTACGACGTTAAATTGACGTTGCACTTACCGGGCCACTCCACGTTCACGTGAAAGAGTTTCCTGAATTGACAAACTTGAACACACGCATCATTATTTTGTTTGATTGTAATAATAAATATTTTCATGTTAAAATAATGTTGTGTCTCATTTTATCTGCATCTTCGTGCTCCTTCCGCAAAATGAAGTTAAACTGTTTGTTCGATCATATCTACGACGTGTGAATAAAAATCTGTGAAGTATAAACTTGGCTAATTGTTAAATGCCTACCAGCAGTTGCAATGTAGATGAGCTCTCCCGTGATTTGTCACAACCTAATATCCGCCATTTTCAAGTTTTCGAGATAAACGACTTTTTGTGTTTATAGCTGTAACATTAACAAGGTAAAACACTCGAAGTTGACTTTTGGAAGGCTGGAGCGGACAACCAAACAAAATTTTTAAGAATGAAATTTGAGCCAGGTTTTTGTTTGTTTATTAAAATATGGCTTATATTTGGTTTTGCCAGATAACTAGTTATAAAAAAAGTATTAGGTTTGTATGATAAAACCTAATATATACTCTCGATGTTGACTTGAACCGCCTTATTGGCTTATTTAATGTTATGTTTTGGTATGATAAAGCCTCATATAAGCTAAATGTTGACTTTGACCACACTATGTTGGCTTTTGTAAGCCTAAATCAAACCTAAAGTACCGGTAAGCCTCTGGATTTCTCCCAGAACTGTGTATCATTTCATCACTGTAATCTCTAGATGACTTTGCTGATATCACAAAAGCCTGCTAGGTTAAAGGCTATCGCTGACTCAAAATTAGTTGCTGGTAGCCTACTTAATAACCATGTCTTCATTTAAGACAGAGGTGATGAACCTGCGGGCCGCATGCGGCCCGTCGAAGAGTTTTGTGAGGCCCGCAAAACGATTTGACAATCGCTCATGCATTAAAGACAAAAGACATCTCAAAGCTGTTTTATGCATTCACTGGTACACCTTTCCTTTGCTATTTTCTTGCCCTAAACACTAACTTTCAAGGTTTAAAGTTAGAAAATAGAAAAGCTATAAGGCAAAGTTGTTAACACTATTCACCAACTTCACCTTGTATTTTTGGTCGATTCCAATCTATGACGTCATAGAATTTTGACAAGCGCTAAGTTGTATGGCCCGATAACTCATATGTAATTGACAAAGTGGCCCGCGACGCAAAAAGGTTCGTCACCCCTGATTTAGGGCTACCGTACTACATTGGCTGCACAGCATCTGGGACGGTTGATTAAAAATGACCAAACACACTGAGTAGCGTACTCCCGGGCCTCTGCTTTAAAATCGTAATAATCATATGCAAGCTAAGTTATTTAGCGTACCGTAAAGTCAACTAAGCCATCAGTACACCAGTAGGCTGCGAAAAATCAAACTGATCGGCGAGACGTAAATGATACGGCATTTAATGAAAAGAAAAGATAGTGTGTTCGGATGGACATTTTTAGGCTAGCCTACATAATTAAGCTTACTTAGTGCTTGACAACATTTTCGCCCAATCTACTTTATCAAACGCTTTTAAATCCGCTTCATGCAACTCAAGAGATGTAAGATGTTGTGAAATAGCCTGCTGCAATTGCTTCTGAAATTATGGCTGTCACGTGACGATATCCTGTTACGTGATTGGAGTAGAAAAATATGTTAGGTTTCAGAAAATTATTCTTGCACAGATTAGAATATGTTAGGTTTTACCCACCAATTATCTCGAAAACCATACTACATTAGGGCACAAATTTTTGTCAGGAGATGCATGAAGTCTTTAAACGTAAAAAAATGCAAAAAAGTCATTTTCGACAAAATGGCGCATATTAGGTCTACCAAAATCACGGGAGAGCTATGCTGGGACACTTCAAAAATTCGTCAGAAAATTTTAATTAAGGCGCAGTTCTATTTTTGCATGTAGCTTGATTTCACAGCAGCATGTGTTTTTCAGTCCGAGGTTAAAGATTTCAAACCAAACGTCGGTTGCAAATGATTTATAAATCGAAGCAAATTTCATTATAAAAATATTACCGATCTATAGGCCTATGTAAAACCAGGAAACTTTATCTGAAAAAGCCTATTCGGATGCCTAATTCTAGTATCTTCGCATAGGCTGCGTTGAACGACTGACATAGCCTGCTCTGCTCACCGAGATGGATAGAGTGAAGTCCTGTAGCCCATGTAACTTATTCCAGTTATCGTAGTTGCGCTCGATAACAACCAACTTCGTGATTTAACCTGGCGTTCAGTCTTTGCGCAAACACCGTGCTTTTCCCAACAACTATGCACATAGTTCAGGCCCTTAGCGGAATCTTTAGGCTAAACGTATTACACGTTGTTTTTTTGCAGTTGGTCAACCCAACTTTGATTTTAGTGGGTGCCGCAATTTTTTGGGTCACGTGATCACCCCCAAATCGGGGATTTTCCCAGATATCACGTTTCAGCTCTTTTTACGGCATTTTTGTGCAATTACACATTTGATTTTTGCCCATTTTTACTTAAAAAACACACACACATAAGTGAGACCAAACAAACGCAAAATAATTTGACTGATGACGTCATCATTTTTTTGATTTTTTAACCGATTTTGGTCGTTTGTTGTTGGTTTTAGTTGGAGTACCGGTTACCAGAACCATTTCACAAATCCCAAAAGTAGTTTCGTCATGATTGCATCTTTTATGACGTCATCATTACATTATTAAGACTAGACAACTTGAAATTCAGGAACCAAATGTAAGTTTATTTCAAAAAAAGCGATCAACTACTATCATTACAAGTTTTGCAAATGCTTAAAATTTTAAAATTGCAAGCAATAACAATAATACCAGTACATTATGACGCAATAATGACGTCATCAAGGGTATAACCAGAAAAGCAACTACCAGGGGTGAATTTCCCTTTAAGCCATGCCACTTTAAAATTTAAAATAATATGTAATTGTGATCTACAAATCAAATGAATAGGCCTACACGACACCAGATTATACAATGTCTGAATCTTAACACTGTCAATTCAAGATGAAAAAATAGCGGTTTTCTTCCTCTTTCGTGATCACACGAGGAAATCTCAGACATGCCCAATGTTTGACTGCTAAGAACTGTATCTAACGATGTAACAACAATCGTAGACAAGTTTGGATCGCTGAAGTTATCACAGCTTGTTGAACCAGTTGATATAACGCAGTTTTGTTGCCGTCATTTTTCAAAAACTCAGACCAGTTGAGAGGAAGACGAGTATTACTTGTGACAGCCACGTAACATCCAGATCGTTGCTTGTTTCTTGCAGAAGATTTGATGTTATTTTTCAGATATACATCGTAGACAATGTCAACACGATTATACTTTGCTGCCTTGCCAGTAACGTAAGGGATAACGATTTAAAAAATGTATTCTTCAAATGTTTTCACATTACCTCTGGGTTTTATTATTTGCATGAGTGCTGAACCGTCTATAACATAGACGTTGCAACTTGGTACAGTACATTGTGGACATCCAAAACGTTCCAAAACTGTGAGGAGAGCCGATTTTTGTTGTAGATCTCAAAGAACCGTTCGTTTTTTTTTCGTTTTTTTTTCGCGCAACGCTCAGAGTTCAAGATGGATACCACTACATCTTGCAGGTTTACAATTTTCCATATGAAATGGATTTGTTTCCTGTCTCATCATTAGTGCGTCCGCTCCTGGAGCCGTCCACACACCCAAACACTCAGCAGGCACACCATACTTACATGGAAGATACCTACCAGGGAGGCGAGAGACTCACTACGACCGAAGGGACCCACCGCGGTAGATGGTAATCTGTGGATGTAAATGTTTGGTTAGTGGCTGCCTCAAGCTGATCTGCCTGTCTCGACTTTCCTCTTGCTGATCTTGGAGCAGACTAGGAGATGGCGGGTCAAGCATGAGAACTAGCGCGTTTAGGTAGATAATTCATTTTTTCATTTTATTTGAGTTTGTTTGTGTGTGTGTATCTTCTTGTTGCCCGCTTGAAGAAGGGCACCTGTTTGGAGAAAACGGGCCACTGCAGTCTGACATCTCATTTGGCGGAGATGCCAGAG
The DNA here is from genome assembly GCF_918807975.1 of Aplidium turbinatum. Taxonomy (NCBI): domain Eukaryota; kingdom Metazoa; phylum Chordata; class Ascidiacea; order Aplousobranchia; family Polyclinidae; genus Aplidium; species Aplidium turbinatum. The sequence goes on along the minus strand of NC_137476.1, from coordinate 20,538,170 downwards.
AGGAGCGGCCAGAAGGAGGGTAGCTTTCGCTGACCCCAGAGTCATCTTGGAATGGGCCGCTGCAATCCTGTCATCCCAGGGCGAGTGGGACGACGGAGAGGGACGGTTGAAGATCCCCCGCTGCAATCACTCTTCCGGCATCAGGCCGTTGCAGATGAGTGAGAGGGACCGGTTAAAGGTGGGTTGTTACGCCCTTGGCTGTCTAAACTTCTTCAAAGATGATCTACGACCGTACTGTGCTAGTGAGACCCACCGCTGCAATCAGTCATCCCTACCACCGAGGACCACTGAGAGGGCGGTTGAAGAGAGGGTCTCGACTGGTTCTTCTTTCTTCTGACCGTAGGAGGAGGTTTAGAAGGAGTAGAAATGTCAGATGACAAAGGAATATTATGCTTTTGTGTTGTGTCTTTTGTTTTTGTCATGATCACCCACAGGGCTTGAATGGTGGACCGTTTTGTGTCCTCCTGTATATATGTGTCGCCTATGTCCAGAGATATCTTCTTTTGGATGATGGTGTGCTTGTCGATATTCATCATGGTCAGAAGGATCAGGTTGTTCTTTTGTCCTCCAGGGAGTTGGTTGTAGAGGATCATGCCCTTTGTTATTTCCATGTCTTCGCTGGTTAGGTCAAGATATTGTTGTTTCAGGCGCTCCCATATTCCTATCGCAAAGGAGCACTTGGTGAGGACGTGGGCCACATTGTCTTCTGGTTTTCTGCAGAATTTTCATTCTGTCGGAGTGTATTGATCTATTAAAATCTCCCCATTTGTATCCTCTATGTGCAATCCGAAAAGACATGGAGGATAGGTGAGGTGGAAGGAGGAATTTGATTTCTTTATTTCTTAGAAGAATTTCGTTCCAAGGAATCTTCTTTCCGTTTTGATCAATCTTGTTAGTCTTCTTTTCATTTTGCGTTTTCAGATTGAGGTAGATGTTTTTATAGGAAGCATTTTCCCAATCGTGTTTCAAGCCTTTGAGTTTGCAAAAGGACTTGAAGATGTCCGCATACATTTCGTTTGGAATTGGGGCATGCGGAATGCTGTTGGAGAACAGATGAGAATTAATGTGTCTCATTCTGTAGCTCAAATTGAACATGGCGATGGCCCATTCGTGCCAGATTTCGGTGGCGTCTTCTAGTGGGAAGAGGTGCCGAATTCTGTCTATGCGACTAGTTTGGAACTTTGATTGGATGTCCACCATGTTGATGCCTCCATCTTTGGCAGGAGGAAATGTCTTGCTTCTCTGGAGCTGTTCAAATGGCGAAGGATGCCAGAGGAATCCGAATAGGATTTTGTTTAGTTCTTTGATGTGTTGTTTTGTTGGCATCAGCACTCTACTGAGATGCAAGGTGACGGGTACCAAGAGAGTGTTGATGATCGAGATCTTTCCATAGAGGGAGAGTCTTCGTGGTTTGTTGATGTTGGCGATCGTTTGAGTTTTCTTTAGAACCGTTCGCAGATAATGCTATAGGGTACAATGATACTTCGTGCTTGAAGAACAGCTTTAAAGAACAGAACAGAAAGCATCTTTGCCAGAACATAGCTTGAAACAAACACTCTATGAACAAGGGATGATTTATATTTACTATGGGTTGTGTGTTCTTCTTTGATGTTCACGTTTTGCCGAACAAGTCTAACGATACTTTGGTTATTGGTTCGCCAAAATTTTCATCTTCAAGAAAACTGGAAGATCCAAACGATTCAAATTTTGTTTTCCCAAAGTTATGAAGGTTTAGAAGCTGTTGCACACCTTCATCATTGGAGGCTTGCCTTGAGCACATTGTCAAAAGTTTTCCAGAAGAGTCGGTGAAAGAGTTGCCAAGCTCTTAAAACGTTAGTACCAAACAAATCAATTCTTCACGAAACCTCTCGTGATAACCTTTACTTTCTTCGTGATGTAGCCATTGGAATTTTTTGTCACTAAAGCCAATTTCATCATGAAATTTTGTCACCGTTTCTACAATCATTGGTTGAGAAATCATTCATCGTTTTAAAGCTTCTTCGTTTTGAAACAAATCTATAGTAGCCTACCTCCTTTACCTTTGACAACGGCATTGTACTGCTCATGATTCTGGTCAAGTGCCATTGCAGAAAACCTCTTACTGGATTTTGTAACCACAAACTTCCCTTCAGAAAAATATGTCTTCAAAGTGGAATCAGTTTGCTCACATGCTTCAATATCACGAATGTGAACTGATGTCCAACGAGCATAAAGGTGATGATTTAATGCAAAAAACCTAGGGCAAATGCTTTTCAGATACTTGCAGTACATTTTCTAATTTTGCAAGTGATGACCCCGATAATTGCTAACCGGACAGACGTGTGCTAGACAGGTTCCCCCAGTCTCAACATTGACCCTGGCTCATCACGGCTCCAACACTCACAATGCCTGTCCCGAACAAGCCTGTTAAGCGATGGAACTTCAGAATGGCTAACTGGGAGTAGGCCTACTACAGCATCCTCAGCAAGGAACCCACACAGTATTTTCCATCCCCACACAACAACAACGTGGAAGAAGCCTACCAAGACTTTTGTGATGCTTAACATCAGTGGCAAAACACTCCATCCCCCACGGCCGACAAAAGCACGACATGCCGTGCTGGGATAAGGAGTGCGAAAGCCTCTACTCCGACTTCTTCCACGCCTCCCAGGGCAATGATACCAACCGCTCAGCCACAGCCCTGTTGGCAAGGTTGGACTCAAACAGGAAAGATTGCTGGACAGAAGCTGTGGAATCAATCGAATTCACGCACTCCAGTCGCATAGCATGGAGTACATTAAACAACCTAACTGGTAGATCACGTGCCTCTCGGCAACAATGTCCGGTTTCAGCAAATTCCATCGCCTCACAACTCGTGGAGAATGGGAAATACAAATCGAGAGACCGTGAATCTGATAGATCCGTCTTACGGAAACAACATCTCGGGTGAGTTCACCCCTGAGGAATTTTCCGCCGCCCTCCAGCACATAAAACCAGGTAAAACCCCGGGCCCTGACTAGTGACCACCTATGCCCGGAGTTGATACTCCATGCTGCTGCCTCCGTAAAGTCATGGCTAAAAAACTTCCTTTCTTGCTGTTTGCGCCACCTGAGAATTCCCAGAATCTGGAGAAGAGCCGTTGTGGTTGCAATTCCTAAGCCGAAGCCCCCAGGGCATCCGAAGAGCTACCCCCCCCCAAACTCACTGCTCTGCATCCCTTTCAAGATCCTCGAGAGACTCATCTACGCCCGTGTCGAACCAATAATAGATCCGCAGCTCCCCCGTGAGCAAGTGGCTTCCGACACGGACGATCAACCGTAGATCAGGTCACACTTATGACCCAAGACATTGAAGACAGTTTTTCGGCTAAGAAGAAGGCTAGCGCCGTGTTTGTTGATTTCACGGCTGCCTATGATACCGTATGGCATAGCGGCCTTACCTGCAAGTTACTCCGTCTGCTTCCTGACAGACACATGGTCCATATGATGATGGAACTTGTGCAAAACCGCAGTTTTACCTTCACAACCAGTAGGGGAGACTCGGGTAAGTTGGCCCAGCAAAATGTAAAATTGAATTTGTGAGCTAATAACAAAACATATGTTGAAGCGAATGCCATTGAAGAGTGGAGAATTTATCACTCTAGAAGTGGACATATTCTTGCATCAAACCAAGATTCTTAGGTATATAATTTTTCAAGTTTTCCGAAAAAATAAAAATGAACCATCTTGCCGCCTGTGCAGGTAATTTGGCCCACCATGGAAGGTAAGTTGGCCACTTGGCCAACGTGTCCATCTCTAGGTATAGTAAACAGTGAAAAAGCTCGCTTTCTCCTCAATTTTTCTTTCTAATTATTGCTTGGTTTTATACAGGCATGCATACATTGTATGCAGTCATGTACGGTACCGGTTTGGCTTATAATATAATCTACTATTATAATGCAGTATTTTACCTCAGTAAACTTTTCGAGCATGTTGTATTTCCAGTTGTATTTCCAGTAGGCCTACATGTTGTATTTCCAGACGTTTAATATAAAATAAACAATAATAACAGTAGTAGCCAACCAAGTGAGAAAACCATTTACCTCTTGTGCTTACTAATAATGTTATGGTTTTTTATTTATTGTCGCTCTACAACAGCTAAGGTCTTTTAGCGACAGGGCTCATTTTTATTTATATTAGGTTTACGATGTTATCACGTTATTACCCGACTCATTCTCACTGCGCTATGCGGGATAGAACACAATCGGTACCGTTTTTTTTAAAGTCTTCGGTTTGACCCGACCTGGAATCGATCTCAGATCTACCAGCACCAGAGCCAAAGGCGAAACCACTCGGCCACTGAGCTGGTTCTTGTACTTACTAATAATAATGTTATGGTTTAATTTATTGTCGCTCTACAACAGCTAAGGTCTTTTAGCGACAGGGCTCATTATTAATTTATATCAGGTTTACGATGTTATCACATTATTACCCGACTCATTCTCACTGCGCTATGCAGGATAGAACACAATCGGTACCGTTTTTAAAGTCTTCGGTTTGACCCGACCTGGAATCGATCTCAGATCTACCAGCACCAGAGCCGAAGGCGAAACCACTCGGCCACTGAGCTGGTCTTGTACTTACTAATAATAATAATGTTATGGTTTTATTTATTGTCGCTCTACAACAGCTAAGGTCTTTTAGCGACAGGGCTCATTATTAATTTATATCAGGTTTACGATGTTATCACATTATTACCCGACTCATTCTCACTGCGCGATGCAGGATAGAACACAATCGGTACCGTTTTTAAAGTCTTCGGTTTGACCCGACCTGGAATCGATCTCAGATCTACCAGCACCAGAGCCGAAGGCGAAACCACTCGGCCACTGAGCTGGTTCTTGTACTTACTAATAATAATGTTATGGTTTTATTTATTGTCGCTGTACAACAGCTAAGGTCTTTTAGCGACAGGGCTCATGTTTAATTTTATATCAGGTTTTTACGATGTTATCACATTATTACCCGATTTATTCTCACTGCGTTACACAAGAAAGAACACAATCGGTACCGTTTTTCAAGTCTTCGGTTTGACCCGACCTGGAATCGATCTCAGATCTACCAGCACTAGAGCCGAAGGCGAAACCACTCGGCCACTGAGCTGGTTCTTGTACTTACTAATAATAATAATAATGTTATGGTTTTATTTATTGTCGCTCTACAACAGCTAAGGTCTTTTAGCGACAGGGCTCATTTTTAATTTGTATCAGGTTTACGTTGTTATCACATTATTACCCGACTTATTCTCACTGCGTTATGCAGGATAGAACACAATCGGTACCGTTTTTAAAGTCTTCGGTTTGACCCGACCTGGAATCGATCTCAGATCTACCAGCACCAGAGCCGAAGGCGAAACCACTCGGCCACTGAGCTGGTTCTTGTACTTACTAATAATAATAATAATGTTATGGTTTTATTTATTGTCGCTCTACAACAGCTAAGGTCTTTTAGCGACAGGGCTTATTTTTAATTTGTATCAGGTTTACGATATTATCACATTATTACCCGACTCATTCTCACTGCGCTATGCAAGAAAGAACACAATCGGTACCGTTTTTCAAGTCTTCGGTTTGACCCGACCTGGAATCGATCTCAGATCTACCAGCACCAGAGCCGAAGGCGAAACCACTCGGCCACTGAGCTGGTTCTTGTACTTACTAATAATAATAATGTTATGGTTTTATTTATTGTCGCTCTACAACAGCTAAGGTCTTTTAGCGACAGGGCTCATTTTTAATTTATATCAGGTTTACGATGTTATCACATTATTACCCGACTCATTCTTACTGCGCTATGCAGGATAGAACACAATCGGTACCGTTTTTAAAGTCTTCGGTTTGACCCGACCTGGAATCGATCTCAGATCTACCAGCACCAGAGCCGAAGGCGAAACCACTCGGCCACTGAGCTGGTTCTTGTACTTACTAATAATAATGTTATGGTTTTATTTATTGTCGCTCTACAACAGCTAAGGTCTTTTAGCGACAGGGCTCATGTTTATTTTTATATCAGGTTTACAATGTTATCACATTATTACCCGACTCATTCTCACTGTGCTATGCAGGATAGAACACAATCGGTACCGTTTTTAAAGTCTTCGGTTTGACCCGACCTGGAATCGATCTCAGATCTACCAGCACCACAGTCGAAGGCGAAACCACTCGACCACTGAGCTGGTCTTGTACTTACTGATTCAGTGTATAAATGCAACGCAATATATAGTAAGAAAGAAACGCAAAACAATCAACTAAGGAACGTGATACAGAACGCTTAATTGATTACACGCGTTGTGGTGGTAATCAATTCCAGCGTCTGTACCAGAAAACGCTGAATGTAATTATGTAGTGAAGCAGGTCACAAGTTACATAAAATCGACGTAAATAAACTGATGACTATAACAGGTAGGCACCAGCTCAGTGGCCGAGTGGTTTCGCCTTGGGCTCTGGTGCTGGTAGATCTGAGATCGATTCCAGGTCGGGTCAAACCGAAGACTTTAAAAACGGTACCGATTGTGTTCTATCCTGCACAGCGCAGTGAGAATGAGTCGGGTGATAATGTGATAACATCGTAAACCTGATATAAATTAAAAATGAGCCCTGTCGCTAAAAGACCTTAGTTGTTGTAGAGCGACAATAAATAAAACCATAACATTATTATTATTATAACAGGTAGGCTACACCAAATAAACTTTCGAAAATAATGAAGGCTGTATCAAATATCATGTACCGTAAACTGGGGGTACTTTGAACAGTTTTCGTCTTTTTTACATCGTTAATTTTTACACTCTGAACCCACCGTCCAGATATTGCAATATATTAGGGGCTACATATACCCCTATTGACATGTGCAAGGAATGTTAAAAAATTTTTGAACAAACTACCTTTTTTTGAAATTATGTGGTGTTCAAAGTTTCACGAGATTTTGGGGTTACTTTGAACGGGCACTAAATTCCTTTCTGTGTTCAATATTGTTTTGCTTATCACACTGCTTTGAACAGAAAATGGTATTTTAAACACACAAGTCAACGAATATGTACACACAACAGTGAGTTTATGACATTTAACCCTATCTTGGGGGTTATTTGAGGCTAGGGGGGAATTCCAACAAATAGTGTTAAAGGTTTATTGTCCCCATTCTTTTTCAAGGTCAGGGAATCGGATTAACAAGAATAGCCTCTATGTTACGTTTTAAAACGTCTTTTCATTCATAATCGATTTCATCTTTGAACGTAGGTTAATTCTATCCTACGTTTTTGCCTTGCCTTAGTGTGAATACAAGAGCGCCTTCGTCCTCAAACGAAATAATTTTTCGTGGAAACTTTTCAACTTCATATTGAATAATGACGAATGTGCCAACGGCAGTGTTTTGCTGTTCTCCTCTACATTGTAGTTTTGTTCATCAGAAACGTTAGGGTTGGAGCTTGCTCCAACTTCCAAACCATTTTCATCGCCGTTGGATAGACTTGCATCACTCATTATCCCTTCATCTTCTTCGTTTCTTTTCTCACTTGCGATAGAAGCCTCATCTCTTGGCACACATTTTTTCTTACTGCTTGGAACACTCATTTCTGGATCACGTCGTCTTCATTGCGAATGCTTTTATCCAGTTCCACAGCCATTGTCTTTTCCTCTTTATCGACGTTTCGTCGTCAACTCCTCTCATATCTCAATACTAAAACACCATTCAAACTAACCCCATCAGTAAAATAAAAGCTTTGCTGGCCAGAAAACCCTGATTTTCGGAAAAACTGAAAGTAATACAAAAAACTCCTTTTAGATCTAAGATCTTGATGATATTTCCAACATCTGGTTAAAACAGTGAGCTGAAATACCATCAAACGGCTGAGAACCAGATAGAAGTTGGAACGCATCACTTCACCATGCTGTTTTACTAAATTCACTCATCTATAAAATTGTGTACTGGAGCGTGAAGTAAATTTAGTCTCGGACCAAAATTCCAGACTTAATCGAAAGTAATTTCACCAAGGACTACGAAAAAGTGACTTTTAACCCGAAATTCCGCTTTATTACGGAGTTATTAACAAAACTATTACCTCGACAACTAATTTTTGGGAACTGTTCAAGTTTACCCCGGTTTCAAAGTATCCCCGTTTTACGGTAGTTGAAACGGCATGCCTTTATATTCCTAACGATGCTGATAGGTAGAACCTTTTTTTGCAGTACAAACCCCATTTTGCAATATCGGAACATTTTTTAATGTATCTCCGAAGCGGGGTACGTTTTAGACCGTCGCTTGAGAAGTGGTTGCATATTTTTCTTTGACTCACACCATTCCTCAACATCTTTCGCCCTCTTAATACACCTGCTGAGACACATTTTCGCGATTGGTTTTCTTGATCTAATTACTTACCATTCTTCTATTATTACAATATGGGTTAGGAATAAGTTGTCGCAATTTGTGGCATAAAAACGATGTTAGGAAGTGAATTAGCCTATTGTTATTGATTGCTGATGTAAAGCCGCCGCGATTTACTTACTTTGGATACTTGATACTTCAACCTTGAAAAAATAAGTCATCGTATTAATCAGTCCATTATCATTCTATATCAGGGGTTCCCAAACTGGGGTACATGTACCCCCAGGGGCGAAGCAGGCGAAGCCCGGAGGCGCTTCGCCCGCTTCGCCCGCTTCGCCCGCTTCGCCCGCTTCGCCCGCTTCGCCCGCTTCGCCCGCTTCGCCCGCTTCGCCCGCTTCGCCCGCTTCGCCCGCTTCGCCCGCTTCGCCCGCTTCGCCCGCTTCGCCCGCTTCGCCCGCTTCGCCCGCTTCGCCCGCTTCGCCCGCTTCGCCCGCTTCGCCTGCTTCGCCCGCTCCTTCGGGCTACGCCGTCGGGCGAAGCCCGAAGGCGTGTTCCCGAAGGCAACACTTTTAGCGGGGGGTCTGGGGGGCCACCTCCAGAAATTTTTAAAAAACACTTCAAATTTGGTGTGCTCTGAGACCGTTTCCAAAACAAATCAAAAATAAAAATCTGTCAAATTGTGCTTCGCCTATGTCGTGATCATACATCCATTTAATGTTTAGAAGTCATGAACAATCTTAATTTTAACGTTGCAGGACCAAAATCCAGTGTTAGACATGGAATAATAGTTGTCTAAATATTTAATTCGTCATGAATGTTCATTCTCAGATATTCAGTTATAGGCCTACACTACAAAAACTAACACTTAGGCCTAAACATTACAACCGCAAGCAATTTGTACAAAACAACTGGATAAGTTTGCCTCCTGCGTAGGCTATAGAAGCTTAACGAACTAAATATTGCACCCGCACCTTAACGTTCATTGGCGAAGTACTGTAACGTTATATCAACGCTGTAAAAAGGGCAAAGGCATGACTATGAAAGCTAGTAGGCTAAAGTACATGGCGAGGAGACATCAAAAAACAGCAACTATCTTTTCGCCTATATGATGCTGTGCTGTGTGCCGCGACAAGAGACCATTCTGTGCGTATGACGAGATAGTCTAGCGATTGTACGCATTGGCGTCACTGGGAAAGCAACTCTAACTATAACACATCTGATTGACTAAGCAGCTGGTGACGTTTTGTAAAACGAGTGAAGATTGGATAAAACGAAGGCGTTTTTTGACGTTTTTGAACGTGGGGAAAGCAACTTTGATAGTTGATTTCCCTGAAGCCTCAGTGATTGTTTCTGACAGGAGCGTTTGCGTTAATTGGCATTTATAGGCAAGACATGCGGTTTGGTGAGGACTTAGACTACTCACAAGCGTTACGAGTAATTCTAGTCACGAACACAGTAATTTTCAAGTTAAAATAGACGTGATAAAAATAATAAGAACTTGAACCTAGAATTCAGTCATTATATTTTGCATAGTTTTCGCTCAGGTAAGCCTTGCTTTCCTTCACCGATCGTCACTGACTGTCACACATTGTCGACAATCGACAATCAGTACAATTGACAATCTACAATTGAAAATATACAATTGACGTGGTATGCAACAATTGACACTTTTGTTTGTTCCAGACGAATAGATTTTGGATAGTGAAGAAAATTTTTGTTATCACAAACTTTCAAATTCAGACATGCTTAATCTTTCAGAAGTAGCCTAGGCTAAATATTAGGTCAGTTGGTTAGTGCATGACTTCATAAACGAAGAAGCTTCAAGATCAACTGGCGTTAGTTCGACTCTCGGGGGTGAGCGCTTAAGCAACGCATTCTAAGCGCTGTTCTCCATTTAGCGGCACCTAATGGATGAAATAATTCCTCGACAACAACACTTCAACAATCGAAAAACTTCCCTTTGTCAATCTCGGTAAACGCTTCTGCGTTAAAAGCCTCTACAAGTATGCGAAACTACCAGAAACAATCAATCCGACGTTGAAAAAAAAACAACTAAAGCAAAGCAAACATAATTTCTAATCAAATAGAAATATAATTTCCATTCCTTATTCAAATAGAACTCTATTTTCTGATGATCCTCATTTTGGGGCGAAACAAGCTGTAGAGGTTTTAGAAAACAATAAGTATATTTAATGTAATTTTCTTTGCTTAGATTTTTTGCTTGGCATTGAGCACATTTTGTAGTAGGCTAGTAATAGTATTTATTTATTAGCTTCAGATATCCACACATGTTTGTGTAGGTTACGTTAGAGTAGGATAAGTTAGTCCTATCCAGATACAGCATTGAAATGTTTTTAAGAATTGGCAAAACATGGAAAGCATAAATTTTTATGTATTTTGTGCAGAAGGTGTAGAGGTAGACCACCGAAATGTGTGTTCACTGTACACTCACCCCGCCAACATATTTGACAGACACGAAAACTGAACACTAATAGCGCAAAGGAGTTCTATTATTACTATAGTAACAGTTGACTGATCAAAATTTTGTACAACTGTATGATGACTGCGATGGACCAGTTTAGCTCAACTACTGTATTTTTGTTAAAAAAGTCAGAATAAATTTAAAATGTAGCGGTTGTAACAAGATAGTTTGCTATTATACTCAAATTTTCCATGAACACACTGCGGATAAAGAAAGTATCACTTGAGAAGAAAATGTCACACATAAGACTAGACAGTATGACTGAGCCCAGGACCTAGGCTACATTACAAACTTGGACAATTAGAATTTTTCAGAATTTCCAAATTAGATAAAAGTATTCTCACGTTTTGTTAAGCTAAGAATTGAATTAGATTTAAAGGAGAGTTACGCTGTGAAAAAAGTGAGATTGAATATAGAGGATAAGAGTAATGGGCAGAAGATGCTTGATGTAAACATCTTACTGGGATCAAAGCTATAATAGCTAACTTCGGCAGCAGTGAAGAAAATCCCTAACACAATATTTGTTAAAACCATGTTCATTTGTTGTTAAATGAAGTTCATTTTCAAATAATTAGAAGAATTTCTAGGCAAAAATTGGCATGTTTTAGTCCCAAACATACAAATCTTGAATGTGTGTTCTGGCTAAAGAATTGTTTAATAAAGCTACCGGTAATGTAGGCTTGGTTGGTTTTATTAAGAACCTTTCAAGTAATAAAATATTTTCAAGTAAATATTCACTTTTCTTTTAAATTTGAGTGTGATATTAGAAGTTAGAATATGGGTGCAACCTAGTTTGTACCCTGAACATTTCGGACCCTCAGTTCGTACCCTGAAAAGATCGAGAGAAAAAATTAAAAAAAGCCGAAGTCGCTGATCGGAGTTTCCGCAAACAAACTCGAGGGCTAGGGTTAGCGGAAACCGCGGAACTGCGGAAAAATATTTGCGGAAACTGCGATCAGCGAGGGTTAGAGCAGAGCATAGATTACTCGATGATTAGAGTTAAGGTTAGCCGAAACTGCGGTTAGCAAAACTGCTGAAAAATGTTTGCGGAAACTGCGATCAGCGAGGGTTAGGGTTAGAGCATAGATTGCTCTATAGTTAGGGTAAAGGTTAGCGGAAACTGCGGAAAAATGTTTGCAGAAACTGCAATCAGCGAGGGTTAGGGTTAGAGCATAGATTGCTCTATAGTTAGGGTTAGGGTAAAGGTTAGCGGAAACTGCGGAAAAATGTTTTCGGAAACTGCGATCAGCAAGGGTTAGGGTTAGAGCATAAATTAATCTATGGTTAGAGTTAGGGTAGAGGTTAGCGGAAACTGCGGTTAGCGGAATCTACGGAAAATGTTTGCGGAAACTGCGATCAGCGAGGGTTAGGGTTAGAGCATAGATTAGCCTATGGTTAAGGTTAGCGGAAACTGCGATCAGCGACTTCGGCTTTGTGCTATCTTTCTCTCGATCTTTTCAGGGGGAAAATTTTAAAATGTTTGCGGAAACTGCGATCAGCGACTTCCGCTTTTTTAAATTTTTTCTTTCGATCTTTTTAGGGTACGAACTGAGGGTCCGAACTGTTCAGGGTACGAACTAGGTTGCATCCTTAGAATATCAACAGACCAACTATTTTTGTTAAATTGAAACACAACCTGTTATATTTACCATATGTGGTAAACATAGCCTCTGACAATATCACCACTTGAACATAAAGCTTTCTATATTTCATGTTTTTAAGTTTTCAACTACAAAGACATTGAGACTATCAGCTTGATAATAATTATAATAATGATGTTTTTATTTGCACCCATTACAAAAACATACAGTACACTTTGATTACAGATGCGATACAACAGACGACAGGAAGCGGCAAAGTGACATGTAGCCTTTGAATCAGCTGCTCCTTTTATTTTGGCTTGCCATTAAGTGTCTTTGCCGAAACTTAGTGCTGCGTGTTCTGGAGCGTTGTCAAACTCCCGTCTTTTCAAACATCACACAAATCGTCTTGTAATTACTATAGCCTAGTTTATCAGGTGTATGTTGTTTATCAGGTGTATGTGTAATTGTGTATGTTGTTTCTTTTAAGTTTTGGTATTTTTGCTTTAAACGGCGGGGAAACGCAAGTTAACTTTGCGAGTTTTTTGTTTCAGCGTGATGTCATTGTGTACAACATGAGTTTTAGCAAAAAAATAATCCAAATTTTGTTGCCCTCGTCTCGCTAAGGCCGCTTTTGTTTTGATACCCGTTTGTGAGGTCTCGCGCGCATCCAGCCGTGACGCTGTACGCTGTGACGTCACAAGGTACATACAGCCGTAGCCAACAGTTTAAGACCAGACTTGATTTATGACGATTTTTGCAATACTTCAAAATATTGCATCAGATATAAGATGATGCATAAAGATGATGCAACTGAAACAATATCTGATGCAGTATTTTGAAGTAATACAAAAATCGTTATAAATCAAATCTGGTCTTAAACTTTTGGCTACGGCTGTATGTACCTTGTGACGTCACATCGTACGGTGTCATGGCTGGATGCGCGTGAGGCCCCACAAAGGGTATCAAAACAAAAGCGGCGTTAGCGAGACGAGGGCAACAAAATTTGGATTTTTTTTTGATAAAACGCATGTTGTACATAATGACATCACGCTGAAACAAAAAACTCGCAAAAAGTTAATTTGGGTTTTCCCGCCCTTTAATTTACAAAGCATTGAGTGATGAAAAATACCGTACGTAACTACAGCAGGATTAGTCTATAATGGCTTTCTAGTATCATATTTTATGGTTCTAACAGGACTTTAACATTGTGCATGTATTTGAGTTTGCCAGTATGATTGTGTATAAAACTCCTCTTCATCTCCTTTGTCAACTTTGTTGTTAAGGAAAACAATTGTTTCAAAAAGTCAAACGAGGTGGTTGGTAGCCTATTAACATTTAAAAAAAATGGTTAAACTTTTTAAGGTTATAAATTCATTAACAAAATAATAAATATATACCATATCATACTAGGCGTAGCCTACTATTAATAATGCAAAACAAGCCTAAAAACAGCAATAATACAAGCCAAGCAAAAAAAACAAGCATAGCAAATTACATCAAATAAGTGGTATATTTGATGTAAATTCATTAATATATGTTATTTTGATATTACAGTCCATAGCTTAACACAATAAGCATCAACACTCAACAGGCAGTGCACTGTTGAACTAAAATGAAAATAATATATCATTTAAAACTTGGTAAGTGTGTAATCAGAAATGTCTGATAATATGATAAACACTACTAAATAATGAGCTGTGATAATATTTACTTGAATATTATTCACGACATCATTCTTCTAGGGTAAAGGTAAGTCCCATTCTTGAATCCAAGCATCGGGAGATGAGAAGATAAGGTTCTCATTATACTAAGTCTTCGGCACTAATGAAAGTAGGGTGGCCAGTTCCTTTCTCTTGGCCACCTTTACTTCAGAAACTATGCCCACCCACTTTATTACACCCTGGGTAGAGGTGAGCGGTGTTTATCAACAACCAGCATAAACGGTAGTCAAACCAGGATTACATTTTGGAAAGCGAGCGCCTTACTCGCTAGGCCATCAAATGTTCTAGGGTACGGTACCGTACTGATATAATTCTAAAGAAGGTTTACAATAAAACATATTATTATCACTTTATTAGTATAAAGTAACACAATTGAAAAGCTTGTTAGTTTCATCTGTATATAGTTACTTATTCATGTATATTTCTGGCTCATTTAAATATATTTCAATTTTATAATGGTCATGCAAGATGATAGATAAAAATTGATTGGACGTTCAAGTGGAAGAAAGTCAAACTATAGTAATGTTAAAAGGTTTTAATGCAACTAAACTTCTAGGGGCATGAGACCAAAGGAGAGGGGGGTACCCAAAAAATAGTATATCCAATTTTATTTTGATAGATATATATACTAAATCTAGGCTGTATACCAAATTTTAGGTCAAAATATTGAAAAACCATTCATTAGGGGCAAAAAATGTGATTTTTGACCCCAGCGAGGGAATTTTTTTCATATAAATTAATTTTGGATATAAAATCTGACACAGTTGAGGGAATCAGTTCAGTTGATTTAAAAGTGTATTCCTACTCATTTTTCAGCAAAGAATCCATTTTTGATGGTTAAAATCATCTATCTCATGTAGAAAGTGGCCAAAACTTGATTTTTTATCCAAAAATACCGAAAAAACACCCCTTGAAAAAAAAATTACTGTAAAAATCTTCTTGCTGTGCCCCCCACATCCCAATTCCAGTATTTTAAGCCCTTGTGTGGGATGGTCAGAATAAATGCAAACATTTTGGTACTTACTGGATACTGGATGGTGAACTGACAGAATACAAAAAATCAATTTTCTATTTTATTTATTTTATTTGTGTCTTCATTGCACTATCAAAAGTAGCATAGATGTAATTGTACAGTAGCAAATTGGTTTTAAAGCAGAGAGCATGTAATAAAGACTGCTCTGACACTCATGCCAGCTTGCAAAAATTTCTTGAACATCAGACAAATGCATCGTAGCAACCACACCGTATTCAACAAAATATTAATACAATAAAGTGAAAATAAACTATAAATTATGAACTTTTTCGGCCATACACATGTTAGCCCTTATCAAGTAACAAAATGACTTATAATCTTATTACATAAATTGAAACTTGTGATAAAGTGTAGATCAGTTATGTATTTTCAATTTAAATCAAATATAGTTATTACTATCTGAAGCCTTTACAAATTGTTTCACCTAACGGATCATCAGAAGGTCTGAAAAAACATGTAAACAGTGAAGAATCGATAATTCTGAAAAGAGTTCAATTTATGTATAGGATAATGTATTTTGTAATTTGATAAGGGCTAACATGTGTATTGCCGAAAACGTTCATAATTTATAGTTTATCTTTACTTTACTGTATTTTTGTGATAAATGCTTTGTGGTTGCAAGGATGTATTTGTCATGTAGGCTAGATTCAACATCATAAAATGCTGTCTAATTTTTGTACTTAGACAAACAAAACAAAGTAACCTTAGCGGGTTTATCTTGTTCAGTTGTATTATACAGAGATATAACGTAATTAAAAACATCAACTCAAACGTTTTCGACACATACGTCTGTCCTCATCAGAAATTACTTAAGTCTGCAATATACATAAAATGACAATTGTAAGATAAATCTGACTATGCAAAGTAATTCTTGATGAGAACACACGTACGTGTCGAAAACGTTTGAGTTGATTTTTTTCTTAATTATGTTATATCTCTGATTCTCTGTGTAATACAACATGTTAAACCTGCTAAGGTTGCTTCGTTTTGTTTGTTGACGGTTCAACAAAGCAAACTTTCTACACAAGCTTTGTCATTTTTGTGCTTAGTTTATAATCAATATATTTTGCTTTTTTTCAGTTTGTAAATTTTGTTTCAAATCTTTTTGTAATGGTATTTGATTAACAACACAATGGAAATTGTTTATGTGTACACAAAAAAGCGACTGGAGTTCGGTCGACAATGCAACTTCTCCGACAGACCGGCAGAACTCCATGTCAATGTCATACCAGAACCAGAACTAACGGCAGATTTTATTGAACGAGATCCATGTGATATGGCTATGCAATGTGCTCAAGAAATGTCTGAACACGAAGTAAGTTAAAATGTGAGATACTCATAAAAAAAACAGATGAAATATCACTGTTCTTTTACTGCACTGGACACTTCATTTGATATGCCAAACAAAGTATTGATACATCATGCAAGTTGCATGTGTGTGGTTAGGTAAATCTGAGAACAAGTCCTTTTGCAATGGTGAAATTTTTCGATTTTCAGCAGTTGTTTTGCTACAAGTCAAAAAGCAATCTGACATCACATTTTCCGAACCATGTGTTAATGCAAAGCTCTTTGTCACTTTTGCAGGTCAACACAGAACGATTTGAAACAGAAAGTCGGGGGATCAACCATGTTGAAGGGGGGTGGCCAAAAGACGTCAATCCATCAGAAGTAGAACAAACAATTCGATTTCGTAAGAAAGTAGAGAAAGAAGATCATTATGTAAACACTCTGCAACAACTTGGAAGTGTAAGTGTAGCCTATTTTATAAATGTAAACAAACGATACTACTGTTTTTGGTTTAACGATTATATGACCCGCTCTTTAAGCATTTTCGTAGTACAACCTTGATTAGGTTAACTTTTGATTACCTTTATTAGTAATGAGTTTGAGTGTTATTAAAGAAAATATACTTTTTTGACTGTTATGTCTTTTGGTGATGGCCAGGTTATGATTTATATCAAGATATAAATATTTTACCTTTCATAAAAGAAGATGATTTTTAACAACAGACTATTTGTCTGGTTTGAAAAAGCGAAAATATTTTAATATACTGTATTTTGTATCTAAAAACGAAAACAGCTAATACATTTAGCACTGTTAAGAACAGCCTCCAGGATTTAAAGGAGTGCTTCAGTCCATAGGTTCATGGCAGCATCATACCATCATTTTGTTCAGGTGATGGAGCATTGCATCAAACAAAACAACGCCATTGATATTTATGAAGAATATTTTGAAAATATGGAAATTGAAACGACAGATGAACCTCCTTCAGCAAAAACTATTAATGTTTTTAGGTTAGATGACGATTATTTATCAACTGAATGTAAATATATCATGTGAAACAATGTAACTTTTCACTCATTTATTTCCATGACAGATTTCAAAGAAGAAGTTGGCACTGAAATTTATGTGCAAGTCATTCAATAATTTAACATTTTGTTTTTCAACTGTTGTAGCGAAGATGTGTGAGATGAAATTGATGCGATTCCTAATGAATTTTAAAACCATTATGGTTTTTTAAAATTTGATAAAACTTTCATCGAGTGAACTTGACTCGATGTTCACTTCAAGTTCTACTGCTTGATAGATTGCTCTTAAGTGGTTTGATTATTCGTGAGCAAGGATGGTCTTGGAAGTTGCTAAACTTGAAAATAACCTACCATAATATCAATCTTCCCACATGCACTAATGATAAAAACGATTTGTTTATAATCTTCGACCTTTCTGTTAATATCTATTTTTTTGTTTTTTTACTTATATAAATCTTAAAAACTGTACTTACTCTTTTTTCTGTTTTCTAAATTTTAAAATTCTTCCCACGTGCTGCGACGTGCCAAATTTTAAACTTAACCTAACCCGTTACAATGTTCGCATTTTGTCGCTGTCTTTATCTAGACATCTGCTGGATTTGGCATACGTGTTGTTTTTGTTATGATAGTCAGAAATAAAATCAAACTGAACTGATCACCCTTTCCTATAGAGATCCTAATGAAATTAAACGTACTGCAACGTCATTATCGTGGTATCCTGACGGTGGAAAGAAGCTTGCTGTAGCTTACTCGAACCTCGAATTCCAACAGTCTTCGGCCGACACTTCTTTTGACTCATATATATGGGATATAGGTGAAATCTTTTGCGCATGTTTATTCTACTTTAGAAATGAAGTACTGTAGGCTGTACTCGCATAGAGCCGCTACTCAAGTATAAACCTAGTCATCACAAATGTTTATTTTTTTTTATAAATATGCTACTACGCACTCCCGTTGGTTGGTGCTCATACATCAGAAAGTGGACACAAAAATTGGCTTCCTTACCTTCCCGTCCACTGAATGCAAATCTTTAACAACCGGGCGTTAGCTAGGTTACGACAAAATGATTGTTAAATGATTTCCTTGTTTGAATTTCAGAGAACCCAAACAAACCAGAGTTGACCCTGAAACCAGTATCTCCTCTCGTATGTCTGGAATATAATCCAAAAGATTCCCATGTATTGGTGGGTGGCTGCTACAATGGACAAATCGGTGAGTACCTTTGAACTGTGCTACGTTTATCACAGACTTATTTTCTTTCTTCCTAGGAGTTATAATCATTGTAGGCTACGAACTTGCGAATTTTCTTGAATTTCTCGAATTTTCTTGTATGAACGAGGAAAACGATTGGGATCAAAATGTGGAAGCCGACGTGGTAGCAGGTCCATTAAAGAGAGTTACTCGAGAGGAGGTGATGCAAGCAATGAAGAAAATGAAATCGGGGAAGGCTTCTGGACTATCTGAAGTCACTGTGGAAATGATACGCGCAAGTGGAGAGACAGGATTGAAAGTAATGCAGGAAATCAGTCAACGTATGTTAGATGGAAAAGGAATACCAAATGAATGGAAGATGAGTGTGGTGATACCCATCTTCAAGGGAAAGGGTGATGTAATGGATTGTGGGTCATATAGGGGAATAAAACTGTTGGAGCATGCAATGAAGGTAGTGGAAAGGGTGTTGGAGAATAGAATACGATCTGTGGTGAAGCTGGACGAGATGCAGTGTGGATTTATGCCTGGGAAGGGAACGACAGATGCTATTTTTATTTTTAGAAGGTTGCAAGAGGAATATCGGGACAAGGATAAGAACTTGTACATGTGTTTCATGGACATGGAAAAGGCGTTTGATAGAGTTCCAAGAAGAGTGATGGAATGGGCAATGAGAAAAAAAGTAATGCCAGAAGCTCTCGTTCAAGCCGTAATGGGTCTTTACGACGGTGCAAGGACGAGAGTTCGCGTTGGATCTGCCCTCTCAGATGAGTTTTCGGTGAAGGTCGGTGTACACCAGGGTTCTGTCCTCTCTCCTCTAATCTTTGCCATTGTGATTGATGTGATTACCGAATGTGTAAGAGAAGATTCATTAATGGAGATACTGTACGCCGATGATTTGGTTTTGTTGAGTGACACAATGGAAGATCTGAGAGGGAAATTTGAGAAGTGGAAGGAGTCGTTTGAATGTAAAGGTATGCGTGTGAACATCAAAAAGACAAAGGTCGTAATAAGCGGAACGGAAGGGGAAATCACAATGAGCAAAATTGACCCATGTGGCGTCTGCGGAAGAAGAGTGATGGCAAATTCTGTTACATGTACGAAATGCAAGAAATGGGTGCATGGAAGATGTGCAAAGATGAAGAGAGTGACATGCAGATCTGGAGATGGTTTTGAATGTGAAAGATGCAAGAAGATTGAGGAAGGAATGATTGGTCCTGTTGAAAAGCTGAATGATGAAGTTGAATCAGTAAATGCCTTTTGCTATCTAGGAGATAGATTGAATGCCAGTGGTGGTTGTGAAGCGGCAGTGACTGCAAGAGGAAGGTTTGGTTGGGTGAAATTCAGAGAGTGTCGAGAGTTGTTATGTGGTAGAAGATTTCCGTTGAAAATGAGAGGAAGAATTTATACTAGTTGTGTGAGATCTGCAATGCTGTACGGAAGTGAGACATGGTGCTTACGGGAAAACGAATTGGCGATTTTAAGAAGAACTGAGAGAGCGATGGTGAGAGCAATGTGTGGTGTAAAGCTGATGGACAAAAGGAATACCGAAGAACTTATGAGCTTGCTTGGGTTGAATGAGAGTGTTGATAAGTTGGCAAAAGCGAATGGAGTGAGGTGGTATGGGCATGTTTTGAGAAGGGATAAAGATGATGTTTTGAGAAGAGCGCTGGAGTTGCGAGTGGAGGGTCGGAGAAAACAAGGAAGACCAAAGAAAACATGGAAAATGCAAGTTGAGGAAGAAAGCAGCAAGGTGGGCTTGACAAGAGAGGACGCGTTAGACAGATCGATGTGGAGGCAGAGTGTGAAGACGATTGCGGCACTTGGGGGTGAATCCGGCCACCCTCGGTAACGGGGACATCACCGGATAAAAACTGGACTACTACTACTACTACTACGTAGGCTACTCAAGTTGATGTAGCTTGATTTTCCAACATTACTTTGCCCTGTTTGTAATTATGTGTTGAACAACAGTGAAAGCAATCTTAGTTCAGCTCCTACTGGATTCTGTAAACGAGTTCCTTCTGCTGAAAAGATGTTTGACAACTTTTTCTTTAATCTTCCAGCTTTCTGGGACACGCGGAAGGGAGGGCATCCTGTCGAAATGTCCCCGATCGAGCAAAGTCACAGGGATCCAGTCTATAAGACGATATGGCTCCAGTCAAAAACAGGAACAGAATGCTTCTCTTCATCCACAGATGGTCAGGTGAAGTATATTTTTGTTGGTGCTTGTCATCATCAGCTTCAAAATTTTATCTCTTTACAAAATATACCAAAAAAGCCTAGTTCCATAAGCAAATCAGCATGAGACTGAATTCACATCATAGCAGCGAACATTATGCATTACTCACCATATCAGTCAGGTATTTATGCATGTCCTTGCTTAGTTGCGGCTATGTTGTTCGTAACTTTTTTAATCATAGATTTGTAGTTTTCTTCAGGCTCGTCGTCTCACCTTACACTGAGACGCCTCATCAGCGCCACCTGGCGATATCATGATTTTGTAGCCAGATGGATAATTGAACTAAGCTGTTAAGTGGAAACATATTAAAAAAAAATGAAATGAAGATAAAAAATAATAATAAAAATAGAAAGCATATTCTGGGTTGTATTTAAAAAAAAGTGTATACACTTTCTTGCTCAGGTTTTATGGTGGGACATTCGAAAGCTTGGGGAACCAACGGAAAGACTCGTGCTGGATCCCACCAGGAAATTAAACATTGATAACGCACTTGGAGGGATTTCACTGGAATATGAACCAACTATGGTGAGGAGAGTTTTGGTTTCATATACTGACGACTTTTTTCATGATAATTTTTAATGATTTATGCCAAATTTAAATTTTTGAAATTTTCAATTACTTTTTTTTCATCTCACCAGCCTACCAAGTTTATGGTGGGAACCGAACAAGGGTCCATCGTTTCCTGCAACCGGAAAGCGAAGACGCCAGCCGAGAAGATTGTCTGCCTCTACCCCGGCCATTATGGGCCAGTTTATAGCTTGCAGAGAAATCCTTTCTTCCCTAAGAACTTCTTAACAGTTGGCGATTGGACGGCGAGAGTGTGGTCTGAGGACATTAGAGAGGCTTGCATCATGTGGACCAAGTGAGTTGATCACAGCGTTTGACTTAATTTTTTTATTATAATTCTAAACATTCCCTACTTGCAATTCACCGCCGTTAAGAAGAGCAGCCTTTTGCACACTCATTATTGCCAATTTCTACTTTTCAACTACAAATAAAACGTTTGGCTTCTTCGTCGTATTGGTAGATATCTGAAATCTAACTTAAAAATTTCAAATCAAAAAGTATAATTGTCATTACCGTACGTTTTTTGGTAACGATGTTGGATGAAATAGCTTTGCTACCGTTGAACGGAAATGTGTCGCAGTATTCAGAGAAGATGAAAGAATATCCGTAATATGTGCAACCAAACACTGCAGATTCCACATGGCGTATCTGACCGACGGTACGTGGAGCCCTGTCAGGCCAGCTGTATTTTTCACCACGAAGATGGACGGGACTCTCGATGTCTGGGATTACCTTTTCAAGCAGAACGATCCAACCCTTAGCATCCAGGTATATGCGACGTTGTTGTGGGTAATATTTGCGTAAAACTACCTTGATTCAACTCACCTTTCTAGAACTTTATTCAACTTGAACCATAGGCATACGATGCATATGGTTCAACAAGACAAACTCTCTACCTTAATTTTACATTAAGAAGACTCGAGAAAGTTGAAGTTGGCGAACCAAAGATATCCCAAGATTTGAAACTTCCTTCTATAGAAAAACGTTTCCACAATGCGTCAGAAACGGGAATAGCCATGATCTCTCACGATGCTTCAGCAGGCAACTTGTCACATTGAACGAGAACACTGAACAGTTCATAATCTTGCTCTTAATTTCACCTTTTGTGGCTTGGTTTTCGCTTTGCGCTCACATGCATGAAACAAGACAGTCATGGTTGGCATAGATTAGAAAATTCAAGAGCGCATCGGGAAATCAAAACTTACGCCATCTGGGTTCTGAAAGTAGGGTGCGTTGTACGAGCAAGTGTTGCCAGATTTTCGGTCCAATTTCAGACAAAATGGTAATTTTAAACTCGTAGTTCAAATGTAAACCCATGCTTTTTAGACAAGCCCCGATTAAAGTTTGGAAAATTTGTACAAATAAATTTAAAATGATCTTAATTAATTCATCACTCAAGTGTAAATCTAATTGTGAAAAAATAACTAACTAAGACAAAAGGAAATTTAGGGATTTATTATGCATTGCACTAACAAATTCACTCATCCAATAATTTTATTCGTAACTTAGATATAGCCTACTATCTCATATACGAAAATGATAAAATCTGACTGAACACGCAAAACTGCACATGAGAAATCGTGATCGATTAAGTTATGTCACAACCTACTCTTGAGATTGTTCAGTGAGGAAAAGAGCAGGGTCTTAATTTTGCAAGTTGCTGATATCAGTGAAGACAAAAAATCAGAAGTGTTGATATCCTGCCTGTTAATCAATCACTGACACCCAGTGCTTTAATACAGAGCTAGTTTTTCACATCTTTGAACCTCTGCAGGTTTGTGATGAAGCGGTGCACAGTCTGCGCGTGCAAGACAACGGACGGATCGTGGCTTGTGGCTCTCACAGCGGCACCACCACACTCTTGGAACTATCCAGCGGCTTGTGCACCATACAGAAGAATGAGAAAAACCTTGTCAGCAGCGTAAGTGGCATGCCGCGGACAGTTCATATTTATTGTTGTTTGTAACATCACGTGATGTTAAAAACTCTCTTTTCATGACGTATGAGCGGATTTCTCGCCATTGGTCAGCTCTAAAGCTGACGTCAGCTATAATCGTGCGTCCTTGATTTCCTCAGATGTTTGAACGAGAAACTAAACGCGAGAAGATTCTAGAAGCTCGTCATCGCGAAATGAGGCTGAAGGAACGAGTTCAATCCCAGCAAGGTCCAAGAACTGAGGAAGAACCAAAGGACGGTTGGTGAACATGTTGCTGACAACAGCATGATTTTTTTTCAACTTTGTTTTTTTTCTTTTCAAGCTATGCTAGCCTTATATTATGAGCGTCATCATCTTACAAACCTCTTTCTCACCTAAAAAGCTGCTATTTTACGTAACTTCAGCGTTTAACAACGTTGGTAGATACTACAGCCGACTTTTGTATTGCGAAGTCCAAAATTGTCAACGTATTGATTGGAACCTCCAGTTAAATGGCGAGAAGCCAGACTGAAATATGTTCCTTGATATACATCGCATTGACGTTGTTTTGCTAGTAGATTACCAAAAGTGGACCACATGAATGACCTCGCTTGTAGTCGGGATCGCAAGCGTTATTGAGTTGGTGTCGCTCTCGCTACGTTGCTGGTGAATTTCGCCAAGTTCAATATGTTTCGTGAATATTTACTATGAATCTTCATGCTCCTGTTTATTCATACTTTAAAAATGTCTAAAACCGTCACAAAAACACTTATTATTTGCAATTTGAGCAGACACAAATGAAGAAGAGAAGGAATTGATTGAGCGAGCCGAGAAAGAATTCCTGAAGGCGATTGAGACTGAGAAGAAAGCTCTTCAAGGAAGCCAACTGGAAGAAGACGAAGAGATCAAGGTATTCTTTTATGGGCACTTGGAGGGGACAGCTTGTTTGGCTGGGAGAAAGTCTAACGGAATATTTTCCGTATAATTCTTTAATTTTTTGTTTGTTTAGCAAGTCTCAGTTTATGATTGCTTATGGGAGAACCTGATAAAGTTGCATGATTGTCGATGAATAGCCCACCGCAATCAAGGCTGTGAAGTCGATCCAAAAATATGCGACTTCGATTTCGGCTATGACAATTTTTTCTGATTCAACAGCCTTGACATTTAGTGGTGTAGAATGGAAGATGATTATCGGATCAAGCTCTTCGTTTCTTTTACAGGAGAAAGCTGCGGAAGAAGAAACAGAAAAGGTTGAAACTGCAACGATCCAAGAGGAAGATTAATGGCAACACCGTCACAAATTCCGCCTTTTATAGTTGATTAGGTAACATCTAATGGCGTTGCATCAACGGCCGAAGCCGTTATTCAATCCGTACGTTGTTTAAACTTCACATATCTCATCCATCAGTAGAAACAGTTGATGAATTTTTATGAAATAAGTTTGAAGCAGCTCTTTTGCTATTTATTGATTTTTAGGCGTTAAATCAACGTAAAAAAAAGACGTCATACATCAACCCACGTTCTGTTTTATTTGACTTTTGATTCGATCCCACATTTTGTTTGTTTTTGTGAACTGTAGATTGGTACTTGTTGATACTTTTAAATATATTTTAAGTGAATACCACTGAAGTGTTTTGTTGTTTGGAGGTCTGAACGTAGGCTATTTTAGATTAGATTTGCAACCAACTCTTCTGATGTGTGGAGTCAGGAGAATATATGAGAATTCGTAAACTATAAGATTATTAAATGTTCATCTAAATTCTTGGCATCAGTTGAGGATTGTCACAGATTCGTCAGACACATAAGGCACCCATTCAGCCTTTGAAACATTATATACAGACTTTATTCAACTCATTGGGCATATACAGTATAAAACAATGTTTAAACGGTTGACTGAGGCTAATCTGAAATGTTTTGCGATTCCAAAAGCGTGACGTACGAAATACACGATCCGTGCTTGCATTCCTACAATCCTACTCATGAAGTCAGTGGTAGCATGTGTACGGCTGTGTGGATCGCTTGCGATATAACTTCGGCACATGGCAACAAATAGGCTACACCCGTGCAAACGTGAACACGATTTGCAAAAAAACACTAAATTGTTCAATTTAAACTACTTATCCAAGCAGGCACGTTAGAGATATTGAACTAAATATTGAGCGTAACTTTTAAAAAAATTGGTAGACTACCATGGAGCAGGCTAAAGTACGGTCACGAACGTGCAATATATTTTTGTCTTGGTGGGTGGAATATAAACGGAAGTCGACCACCACCAGACTCTTCCTCATCGGCCTAACGCTACCGAGATAGGCGTGGGTGCGCCTCAACCACCTTCGTACTGGCGTCGGGCTTTTCTGTTTAACCATGAACCAATGGCCTCTTGTGAATGTGGTGCTGAAGAACAGACCGCCAGCTAATGATGTGTAAGGTCTGCGTGTCTTGATTGATGCAACCAAAGACTGGCTGCTCTCCTAAGTGGCCTTCTGATAGTGTAGTTTGGAAGTATCGTAAGTCAGGTAAAAAGATAGGGCCGAGGGTCTTGACGAATTTGATGAATGAAATCTTTATCCTCGGACAGGAAAAGCTGCTTTGAAAGCTTAATCTTGGCAGTTTCTCATACATGTAGATTGTAGAGGCTTTGAACCACTGAACAATTGTCCACCGATATTGACAATTGTTTAATACAAATCATTACCAAGCTATAGAAGTAGGCAGTTTTTATTTTTAGTATTTAGGTGTGTTCCCGTACCTAAAGATCAAATAACTGTTAGTTTGCGAAGCATGACAGAATTTAAAATGGCCGCATCCAGGCATGGAGGTGAAAAGAAATGATTATCATAAATTGTCAAAATAAAATTCCAACAGGCTAGGTACTTCAAAGTAGCCAACAGCTGAGGGCAGTGGTGCCGAAGTTAGTTGAGGATTGGGAGGGGATAAATCAACGTTTTATCAAATTTTAGACGATTTTAAACATTGGGAGGATGCACATTTTTATACACAGTTTTAGTGGTAGGCTACCGGTAATTAAACAATCACTGGACCTCGGTAAATTAGCTGCTAACAGCATAATATACAGGTAAGAAATCATGGAGATAAAAGTGCTACCAGTGCTCTTGTGAATGACTGCTGCAAGATTAAGAAACAGGCAAAGAAAAATTGGTACTTCTAGTGGGATTCGAACCTGTGACCTTCCAATGAATACTTGGTTTTTCCAAAAAAAAAACAGAAGTTATAGGCCTACTTTTCTTCTTCTCCTCTCCTTCACCAGAATTAGGCTACTACACTTAGTGCACTATAGGACAAAATCATTAGTCAGGAGACTGAAAACAATCGAAGCTACAGTTCAGTTTGTTTTTATTTCTGAACTGAACTGTAGCATACAGAAGAACATCTGCAAATTTTTGACAAAAATAATAACTTTCAAACACATCACAAGAACTTGTTGCAACCGAACATATTGCGTCTTACGGTAGTGCGCATTGAAAACTCATCAGCAATGTCATTAAGAATATTTTGGTGAATGTTGCAAACAATGCTAGCATTCAACCTTTCCTGTCCCAAAGTATTTTTCCGCCAGGTTTTCAATTTACGAAGATTCGAAAACGACCTCTCACAAGCAGCAGAGCTTACCAGGCAAACTAAAAGAATTTTAATCAGCTGGAGTATTTGAGAATAGAGAAGTTTTTAGTAACAAATAGCCTACTTGTTTAAAATTATTGGGGGGATGCTGCCAAAATATTGGGGGGACCCCCTACTTTGGCAACACTGGCTGAGAAGGTGCTCTCTTAAAAAAAACGTAATCATAATCACGTCTTTCAACAGAAATTGCGTAGGCTAAATATAGGCCTAACTTATTATAGCTGCATCATCGGAACCGACTTATATTTGATGGTGGAAAAAAAGAATATGGATAACCGCACTATAAAGCTTGGCACATTCATCATGCGATGAACCGAGTTGGTATTGACATGTAAAATTTTATGAAGTAATTCAGATGTTGAAGCTGCGGGAAATGGACAGTTATTCCTGGTGGTTTTGCATACTTGTAGAGGCTTTTGACTCAGGGCCAGTTTCCGAGATTATCAGAGTGAAATTTCCGATTGTTGAAATATTGTCGGGAAATTATTCCATTCATTAGGTGCCGCTGAATGGAGAGCAGTCCTTAAAATGCGTTGCTCAAGCGCACACTCCGAGAGTTGAACCAGCGCCGGTTGATTTTGAAGCTTCTTAGTTCACGAAGTCACGTTCTAACCAACTGAGCTATCGAGGCGGACGGTGCCGCTTTATTTGGAGTGCCTCGTGATTATGTTTTATGTATTGGTTTCGAATTATGCAATTCAATCTATCAAGCTGCTATTATTTATCTACCAGGAATAGCGTATCAAACGCTTTGTCAGTCCGAGGATAAACATTTAAAACAAACAAACTTATCAATGTACCTGCTTCATGTAGTCTCTATTGTCTTTAAAAATGGACTGTGATAAGATTGGTGTAATGACGTTATAAAATAGTTAGATTTACAATGTTTATCAGTTATAATATTTGCACTGTTTTTTTCGTCGTTTATTATGTTATAAGCTTATAAACTGCCCAAATTTGAAATAAACTAGCTGATAAAAATAACAATAGGGAACGTTCAAATATTACGTAACGCCTTCGAGGGGGAGGGGGGGGTTTATGTAAAGCGTTACGTTAGCGTCACATCGGGGGGGAGGGGGTTCAAGCAAAACGTTACGTAACGCTGTCGAGTACGGAATAGTAGTTTTTTGTGCTGAATTCGTACTGAAAAAGCGTTACATGGGGGAGGGGGGAATTGAAAAAAGCGTTACGTTGGCGTTACATGGGGGAGGGGGGGGTCAAAAATTCGGAAAAAAAGCGTTACGTAATATTTGAACGTTCCCATACTTGGTATGATAATGTAGGCTACTTACGGGCCACAACCACCTTATCTTAGTTTTCGTGTGCCACGTAATATATATTTTAATGACAAAAATTAAAAGCGTTTGCAGCAAACATACTCTTTTTGCATAAGAAAACCTGTTTATAATCATCATTTCCATCCAACGTAAAACGAAGTGTACAAAATGAAGAATGCAAAAGTAGAGACAGGACGCCAAACCAAACGATTAATTTGCTGCGGTAGCATACTTTGGAGTACCGGTAGCTTGTTTAACCCAAAATTACACTGAATTCAAAACTTGAGATGCAAATTTTATGCATTAAATGCAACTGTCATATTGTATCAGAACGTGAGGTTGTGAACACGTTTAGCTTATTTTTAGTGGAATCTATTTGCATGTTTTTAATAACTTACTACTATATATGTTGTATATGTGTATCAGTATCTACTATAATCAATAGAATCTGGGATTTATATTTGACAAAGCTATACGGTATGTAAATAAAATATAGGAACTACAGAACATAAATGACACTACAGGCTATTTGCTTGAAAATGCTTCTTTGACTCAGAAAAGCCTGCTGATCAGAGGTTGAGAGATGTCAGCTTTTGCATTATCTTTCCAATTGATAATTGTTTGGGATACAAAAGACAATAATTAGTGAAAGATTAATAGGATACAAATGTGCGCCATATCTGATAGTTAGTGGCTGATGAGACCAAATTAATTTGCTTCATTTAATGGTTTTTATGAAGAATCAGAAGACAGTAACAGGCCTCTAAGCTCCCGGCAGCCATAGGCGCAGAGAAGCCATTAAATGGCCTCCGAAACTACCGCGCAGGTAGGCCATGTTTGGTCGCCGGCTTCATCTTTCGAGTTTGACGTCGACGATTGTCGAGGTAAATTTCGAACAGGTGCAGATTACAGAAGTCCAGTTAGCAAGTCAAACAGTAGACGTTGAATCAATGTAAAAAAAACGACTAAATTGCTGTCTGGGTCTGCTCTCCGTAAGTGTTTGAAATTTTCTTTTCTCCACTCGCGTTCGTTCATGCTCTACATCTACTTGGGAAGCGGTGCATTTAAATACAACTGCAAATATGTTTCAGGGCCTTGTTCTTACTTGAATGAAAGCAAAAACACGATATCAATTAACAGATTTTTAAAAACACAAATTTTTAACGGATTTTTTATTTTGGCTGCCGGGCGCGAAACTTTGGCCGACGACAGGAAGCTCTGGTAGGCCACGCTTGGTCGCTGGAAAAATAAGGGAGCTTAGAGGCCTGCAGCAAGAAACATTAAACATCCACTACAATTATTGCATATTTATAAATAGGAACTCAGCCAACAGAAATTAAGATTTGAACACACGAACAATTCTTTTAATATTCTGTCGACAAATTGGACATTCTTTGACTTGTTTACTACAATCTATACAAGTGACCATATGCCCACATTCTAGATAAACACAATTCACTGCATTGTCCCAACAAATTTTGCATAAGTTTTCTTCTTTACCATGTGTGGAACTTTCTGAAAGTTCTTCATTAGTCAAGTCAGAGTCATTTCTGTGCTCTACATACAAATTTTCTGCACGTTTTATGAGTTCTTGCTTTTCTAGAATTCCTGTAAAGTTTACTAAATTTGTAGTGAGTAAATGTTTCAGTTGTCGTATGCTCAACAATTTGATTTGTTGCATTGACGTCAGATCAGAAATATCTGGTAATTCTTTTGTGGGGAGTGAACTTGTTGCAGTTTCAGCAGAAGTGGAAGAAGTGCTTGATGATGGTTCTGTTGTAAAGCTTTCGGCGGTAGGAAATGAACTTTGTGTTTGTTGATATGTTGGAGGGGCCATATTGGAAAACGAAGGAGGAAAGTTTTCGTCGTCCACAGGAACTTCTGAATTAACACGACAACCTTGATCAGTCTGCATGTCCCCAGAATTAAAACTTTCTGTTGGTTGATCTGCACCTGCACAGTTGGCAAGATTAACAGAACTGTGATGGGAAGTTTCGTATGATTCTGTATGACTTCCTAAATCAGGTTCTTTGATCCCAAAATGACTTTGTATTAAAAGAACAAGTTCATGCTTTTCTCTAATTGTCTCTGTGTTGTGGTTCCGATTGTTAAGAAACAACTGCAAATGCCTCACTTTAACTTTCATGAGCTGACTTCGATGAAATCCTGTGTTGTACACGGAGTGGCAGGCAAGACACTGCCCAGAAACGACACAACCAGAACAGTGCTTTTTTTGACATCCAGTGCATGTCGATTTTCGTCTTATCAATGTAAACTGACTATTGCAGTATGCACATGGCATCATGTAACAAAATGCTTAATAAGTTGCTGAAATATCAAACTTAGATTAATTATAATTAATGTATCATTGTCAGTTGGGATCAAAAAGGCAGGTGTGGCATATGTTGATATGATACAAGCTGAGGGCAAAAGATATAACTTCTCCCTGTTAAGTCAACCTTACCTTAAATTTTGGTCAGTTGATTTACACTTTGGTCTTCCAAGTGATTGGTGCCCCACAAAAGAGAAAACCCCTTGCAGGAATTTCCCCTTTACGAAAAGACTAAGTGCAAAGCTTATAAGCAGACTCTGGCAGAAGCTATTTTTACCAATAGGGTGTTTCATTTTTCCACCATTTTTTAAATTCAAAATGCCTGGGGTCCCATCTGGTGGTATTTGGGGTAAAAAGTTTACACCCCAATTTTTTTCGAATTATGACGTCATATTGAGGTGGTCCGCAAGGTTTGAAATTTTTGGGTCTTAAAATCTCGAAATTTAGCCGTATCTCCGGAACCACTTATCATAGATTGACAAAATTAGTGTCAAAGTGCGCAGAAGGGTCGGTTTCCTATACCTGATGTAGAGAATATTAAGGTCTATCTGCTTCAGAAAACAAGTTATTTAAAAAAATCTGTGATCAAGATAAAAATTTTTCTGTATTTTCCTCTTTTGAAAGCTGCTATTGCGTAATAATAGTTCTTGTTCGTTTTACAAGAGATGAAACAGTAATAATTGAAGGTATTACTATTATGTATAATGTAACCGTTAAGGAAGAGGTATGGTGCTCACCTGCTTTAGATTTTGATTAGGTGCCATTAAGGTCAAGTATTAGTAAGTCGATGCAAAACTTCAAGGAATTGGAGAGAAATGTGCTTAGCTTTTAAATGCACAGCACCTATTCTTGTTACGTTCAACTGATCAGTTGGTGTTAAGGTTTCAGTACTTGGCTTGTCTAGTCTTGCTAGCTGGTGAAGCAAAGCCCCATCTTGCATTCCTCCAGGACCCTTCTTGGCGCCGTCCACAAAAGAAATGACATGGGAAAGATATATTTCGTTTATGTGGAACATGCATTCAAGGGTATGAATATCATGACCCACTTTATCATTGAAATAGTTGACCAGTCGAATATTGACTTCGGACTTTTTTTTGTGTTGAGAGCAGTCGTATTAGCCATGACTGAATATACTTGGGATAGGTGAACTCTGCAAGCCTCCTGGATGATGGTGTCAAAAATCAGTTCTGCAGTGACTGACACACTTTTGGGAAAAGATTTAACAGCAAGCACACTTCGTGCTTCATGCCATGATTATCAACAAGTTGACCCAAGAAAACATATCGATCTATTTTACTGACAACGCGCCCGCCGCCCATCATAAAATAATTGCATAGCAGAAGCTGAGTTGAGAAGGTTCTCACTTTCCATCAGAGATTTTTCTCTTGTTTTTTGTCGTTGGCGGTATACTGTCGAAGGTGATGCAGCTATTTGATCTTTTCCAAGAATCGACCATCTCATAAGATCTGACCGCTGGCGTACCGAAATCGTCCTACGATCAGCAAGTAAACAACTTCTATCATTTATTGAAAAAGAATGTAGGGGTTGTTCAACTTCACTGCTCGTTTCCCACCTCCTTATATGATTTTCCCGTTCCAAAGCCTTTTCTACATGGTTGACATCTATGTCACCGATAAACACTTTTTCAATCTTTTTGCAGATCTCTCAAGAATGCGACTTCTTTCTCCTAGACTCGGTTTTCAAAACAACTGGATTTTCGGAGATCGAACACTTGCAATCTTGCATGCACAATTGCACATAATATCAAACAAGTTCTGTAACCATTCTTGATTAACCTCATTACCTCTGCATTTCATTCCTTCTTTCTTGCTGTATTGTACTTCTTTATCACGTCTTTAAACTTCGCTTCAATTCTCTGTTTGCTAAGCACTGAAAGACCATCTTTGTTCCATATGGCCAACCACATCTTTCAAATGGGGTATTTTCTTCAAAAACTTAGGATTAGTTTCGGCTACTTTCTTCCTCAAGTAAAAATAGTGACTGACTATATCTGAATTAAGAGAAAGCACAATTCTCTTCAATTTCCTTGAAGTGCATCGACTTGCCCTCAATACTTGACCTCAATGCCATAATGACACCTAATCAAAATCTAAAGCAGGTGAGCAGCACTGTTGAGCATACCTCTTCAACGGTTACATTATAATAGTATAAATAATAGCCTACCTTCAATTATTAACGTTTCATCTCTTGCAAAACGAACAAGGACTATTATTATGCATTAGCAGCTTCCAAGAGTGGAAAAATACAGAAAAACTTCTTATCTTGATCACCTGATCTCTGTTCATCGGAGAAAATAGACCAAAAATCAGATTTTTTTAAATAACTTGTTTTCTGAAGCAGATAGACCTTAATATTCTCTACATCAGGTATAGGAAACCGACCCTTCTGCGCACTTTGACACTAATTTTGTCAATCTATGATGAGTGGTTACGAAGATACGACCAAATTTTGAGATTTTAAGACCCAAAAATTTCAAACCTTGTGGACCACCTCAATATGATGTCATAATTGAAAAATATTAGGGGTGTAAACTTTTTACCCCAAATACCACCAGATGGGACCCCAGGCATTTTGAATTTCAAAAATGGTGAAAAATGAAACACCCTAATATATAATATATATACATTACTCAAGCGTGGCTTATGCAGTAAGGTGCATCAAACCACCTCATGAAAAATTTTTTCATGGCAGTACATTAAAGTTGTATTATCCTTTGAAAAAATCAATTGTGCAAAATATTACAAAATTTGGATGAAATCAACCGGGTCCACATCGAGCTTGAAAAAACGAAAAATATGGCCATTCTGCACGAAAACAGCAAATATGATAAATAGCTCTCAGATTTTGCTGAAAAGTAGTCATACTATGCCTTAGGCTACCAAATGAAAGAATCCCGAGTATTGGAACAATATCTCAAAGGGTATGTCCATGGCGGCCATTTGAATTTCAAGTACCACCCTCGTTTTTAACATGTGGGGGTAGCGTACAGTACAGCAATTTTTGCCATTTTCAGGGCCCAATAACTTCTATTGTAAATGTAATGGAAATCTAAAACTTACTATGCTATTTTATGTATAGAATATGGCAAATCAAAAGCTTGTATGCATAGACCAATGGCTAGCAACAAATCGATTGTCTCTAAATGTCACCAAAACCAAACATATACAATAGAATTCGCTTATAACGGCACCTCTAGGGGATTGCAAAAACTGACGTTATATTCCGAATTGACGTTATAGACGAACTACCGCAAACTATTTCAAAACTGTCTTTTGATTACAGAAAGAGGTGTATAATCCAGTCAGGTTTACTGTGTACCACCAAACTGACAAAAGTCACGCAGAAAATACAGTAAACAAAGAAATTATTTTTAAAGAAAACCCACAGCAAAAGGTACAGGAAATTTGCGCAATACAGCTCGTTACACACAGAGATGTACGTATACGCCGCAAATTCTACGCCACATACTTGCGGCGTAGACTTTTTGTTCACGCTAACGCTTGCGGCCACATTTTTTGGATAGTTTGCGCTTGAGGCTACGCTGTAAAGTTTTTGCAGTTTTTTAGCACATAGCGTCAACGCATACTTTTTAATGTATTTTTTTCGCTACAACACGCCAATACCTTCCAGCGCTGCAGTTGAAAGAATGTTTTCAATGGGCAAAGACACATTGGAACCAAAACACAGCAAAATGTCAGATAAACACTTTCAGATGCTTGTGTATCTTCGTGGAAATTCAAAATAAAACTTGTTTGTTTCGAGTGGTTTATACTGTGTGAATGTTTGGCACCTAGCAAACCAAATTAGTTTACGCTAGTGTATGCGCTAACGCTGATGCCGCCAACTTTTTTTACAAGTTACGTTGACGCATACGGCGTATGGTTTTGCGAACGTTTGCGTTTACGCTGACGATGTCAATATTTTTTGTATGCGCATACATCACTGGTTACACACAGTAGTAAAGTTCATTGTTTATTAGCAAAAAAGGCATTGATCTTCTGCTGTTTCGATTTTGACACAGATTTCTCTACCACATAGCGTTCAGCTTTTGCTAAATAATGTAGGATTTGCTCACTATCGCATATAGTTTATCTTATACAGTACGGTACTGCACGTACAACTGTTGCTTTGACTTGTTTAAAGGTCAACTGTAGAGCTGCTTTTTACATGTGATAGTTATTCACGTGGGAAAAAAAGTTAATTCAGTTAATTAAAGTCCCTGCTGCGAACGATGTAGCAAAATAAAGGGAAGACATTTTGCAAGCAGCAGCGCTAACTGGATTAAAAGACTGACTGTTCGTGGTGAAGATGATGGCTTAAAGTGATAATGTTATAAACAAACAAAAGAAGTCTGGGGACCAATAAAGAATGCTGTTACATGCGAATTGACGTTATAGGCGATGCTGTTGTAGCCAAACTACAATGTACGTAAAAGATAGGAATTCTGCCGGGGACCAAATGAAATGTGACGTAATAGGCGAATTGACGTTATAAACAAAGCCGTAATAGGCGAATTCTACTGTATTATTTTCAAGTCAAGGAAGCAAGCCACTATCATGCAACCCACCCTTAAATATTCAAAAAAAAAAATAGAACAAGTTGCCTCAATAAAGTTTCTGAGAATAATTGTAAACTAGCAATTGTTATGAAAATCTCATATAGAAATCTTGCTTCAAAAAATAAGATCAACATTCTGCGTGACAAAAAAAAATTAAGCTTTTCCTAAACAAACAAGCACTTCTCTCCATTTACCATGCTCTAGTTTGAGACTCAGATATTATATTGTATCTCAACATGGTGTCATGAAAACAAAACTACATTGCAAAAGCTGCAACGTACAGTCGTACACATACGCGCCAACTTCCGGGGGGGCCAGGGGGCGGCGCCCCCCGTAAACTTATAGTTGAGGGGCAACAAAAATGTTTATTACAAGTGGTGTTTCAAAGATAAAACACTTCGCGAAAGAGATTTGGATCATTTAAACGGACTTTAAGAATGCCGAAAGCGAAAAACAGCCCACGTTGCTCTTGCCCGCAAAACAGCAGCTGATCGCATGGCTTTCTCATACGGTATGGAAATTTCAAAGTAGATGGTAGAGTAACTTACGCTGCTGGAATAGTCACGTAACTATTCACTGCAATATTAAGTAAACCAGCTAAATTAGAAGCGCTATTTTCAACGAGGTCTTTGAGATCAATGTGAGATCAATTATGATTCAACAGAACGCATTGTTTTGTTCGCAATGTGTGAGAATTAAATTGAAAACCGATAAAAGAAAAGGTGTTCAATGGTCTTGGTCGCAGATATTGCCTGCATTAACGTCGTCTCTCACCACTATTGTCACCTAGCTAACCTGACATCATTGTTTCATGCGGCCGCTTAGGTTTGACACCGACTTCAACGATCATCGCATGTTACGTAATAAGAACGATTATATCCTACACGCAAAAATAAAAAAATCGACCTCTTAAAACAGCTCTTTCCGCTGTTTTGTCTCGTGAGCTTGCATATTGCTCAACAAGTGCAAAAAATTTAGAATTGACAAGAAATCATTAAATTTGAAAATTAAGTTCAAATCACTGCAAATAAACGTATTCAAAACTTTTACTTAGGACGACGCCATTTTAAACTCCGTAATCTACGTCAATAATGATTTTGCGGCAGTAAAAATGCGTTTATTTTGAAAACTGCCGAGCTGGAGACAATAGCTTGTCCCGTGTATAAGTTGAACCTGTCTTTTTGAGATGACAATCACTTGCGAACATCTCGACCTATACTCGAGTATATAAAAGACTGTAAAGACTTTCAATAAAAAACAGAAAAGAAAACACTTCGCCGTTGTTAACGCTTTGAAGGTAAGTAATTAGCAAAACGAGGTTAATAAAACTTATAGCGGGTTTCCACTCTGCTTGAAATCATGATTTTTTGCGTTTTATTTCGATAACTTCACTGTCTTGGTCGTTGTTATTCACTCGCACGAAAAGGATATGAATCGGCTTATTTTCCAACTGTTCTAATTATGAGCTCACAATATCAAAATTTTTACGACAAGGCGTACTACATGCGTAAAACTAATCGTTTCAAGCAGCGGTTCTAATAAATTCGGTTGGCGACCTAGGTGTCAATAAACAAGACAGTAAGCATAATCAAAGACTATTTTAATTGAGTAAAATAGCGGTATGTATATGACGTCATCACCTTTCTCGCCCCCCAAGGTTTTTTGAAAAGTCGGCGCCTATGGTCGTACATGCAATAACTTTCTTCATACTTTATTTGACATTGATTGACCGGCTGACCGCAGAGAAAGCATAAAAGGTGTAATGGAACTCAACAATTTAAAATCAATTTGCAACATGAAAAATACAGAGATTGCAACTTTCATGTTTAAATATTCAAAAAAGCTACTTCTCACAACATTCAATGATATAATGATGTGTCAACAATCAAGTAGCCTAACAACAAGAAGTAATCTCCTTATATTCCTATATAGGCTATTGCAGAATTAACACTTGCAAACAATCAATACGGTGCATGGGGCCAACAGTTTGGAACAAGCTTCCAACTACTATAAGAAATGAATGTAAAACTGTAAAAGGCTTTAAATCAAAAATGAACAAGCTAAATCTTCTTTGAAATAATCCTGTCTAAGTATTACACTGCCTTGGACTAATAGATTATAATAAGCGTTTGACTCTGTTGAAACATCAGCTGTCATTTCAGCACTGGAAAAACAGGGAATTGACCAATCATACACTCAACTTCTCAAAAACATTTACGCGGAAAATACATCTATAATTCGGCTGCACAAAGACTCTGAACCATTTCAGATTCAAAAAGGGGTATATACGTCAAGGTGACACAATATCTCCAAAACTTTTTACAGCAACCTTAGAAGAAATTTTTAAGCAACTTAACTGGGAAGAAAAAGGAATCAAAATTGATGGTGAATATGTACATAAACCATTGATGTTTTGCTGATGACATTATCCTTATATCTGAGCAACCTAAACAACTACAAACAATGCTAAGTGAACTCAATACATAAAGCAAAAAGATTGGCCTTCATAAGAACTTCAACAAAACGAAAGTTATGTTTAACAAACTGGCAGACACCGACAGCAATATTCTTTTGGACGGAGCGACTATCGAAAAAGTTGATCACTATATATATCTTGGCCAAAAAATTACAACCAACTCCAATAAAGAAGATGAAATCAAAAGAAGAATATCACTTGGATGGCAAGCCTTCGGAAGAGCAAGTTCGATATTTAAGTCAAAACTGCTTCTTTCTCTCAAGAAACAAGTCTACGATCAATGCATCCTTCCAACCGCTACATATGGTGCAGAAACTTGACACCTTACAAAGAAATTACTTAAACTTAAACTACTAAAACTACAGGGTGGTCACTAGAAAAGCAGAAAATTTGAAGATCAAATTAAATGATGAATAAAATGTGTGCTCACTCATTTCTATTTTAACATGTTTTTATTTCTTTTAGGTTCTAGGTTCTTTTACGTTGTTTTTTTAAGCTTGGATTTCTAGGTTAAGACAATGCTCTGAAGTACAAGGACGACATTTTGAACATCTATAAGTGTAATATACCATATGCCTTCAAAAAACTTTGTAAAAGTTATTCTTTGTAAAAATAAATAACAGTTTGACAAATTTTCTGCTTTTCTAGCGACCACCCTGTAGTTAAACACTTAAACTAAGAACTATGCAGAGAGCACATGAACGAATCATGATGGGTTTAACATAGCGAGATAAAAAGACTGCCAAATGGATCAGAAATCAAACGAAATTACGAGATATATTGAGCACAATCAAGAAACTAATATGGTCCTGGGCAGGTCATATAGCAAGATATCAGGACAATAGATGGACTAAAAAATTAACAACGTGGACACCACGAGAAACCAAAAGAAAGAAAGGAAAACCAAAAGTAAGATGGAGGGACGACATTGACAAACAATGCAATACAACCAATTGGTACCAACTAGCACATAATCATGTAAATTAGCATGAAAAGGGGAAGGCTTATGCTCTGCAGTGGGCTCTCACAGGCTGAAAATGATGATGATGAAGTATTACATACACCAAACATACTAATATTTTTTTGCCTAGCAATGATAGGCCAATGTGTGTAGATTTGTTAGCAAAATAGTAAGATTGTAAATGCTCCTCCTGGCTTTCTGGTTCTGTGTTTTTGTCCACAGCAGTTCTACAGAGTCTGCAGAAGTTTTTCCATCCTCTTTGACCAATCGCCATCAGCACTCTTGATAATGCACGATGGCCGATCTTCATAGCAACTGTCCATACAAATCTTAAATATCTCAGCTAAAGCTATGTGGGCTAATAAAGCTATAACCAAAATACATGTAGTTTATTTGTTTTTGTTTGTAACATTTTCTTTTTTTTATTTTCCCTTTATATTATATATACCGGTATCTTAAATTTTGCTGAAGGTGTTGCGATCATGCCAACTTTCTTTCAACTCAATAGTTTACTTCGGTCACAAGCACGTTTTAACGTTCGCGTTTTCTCGCTTCTACCTTTGCTATGTTGACGTGTATTGTTTTTCATATGATGGTTAAAAATAAAAACAACTGAACTGAACTTTTTTGCAAGGCATAGTGTTTCGGAATCATCAGATGCTGCATCGGAGGGTGTTTTTCCTCCGAAGTTCCGCATTTTTGATCATTTCCTCACAATTTTCCGGTGTTGCCACATTTTCAAATGGGTTTACTAGAAACCATAGGTGCACCACTGCACCCACAAGCACTGCACACTAGTGATGCAAGCCGCGCCGCGTTCGCGGCCGCTTTTGACTTTTTCGCCGCGTGCCGCGTGGAAGGTTGAAATGACAAAACCGCGCCGCGCCGCTTGCCGCGTAAACTTTCAAGAAATTAACTTTCGTAAACTTAAACTTTCAACTTTTCAAGAAAATCAATTATGAAATTTCAGATTTAAATTGGAAACACGGATCAGTTTTTTTTTTCTGATAGGCACTTTAACATTACCCACTCGTCGAACAGTGTTGTCAGATTGGGCGATTTATCTGCAATTGGGCTACTTTTAGTTGGGCTTGGCGCCAAAAAATGTTGGTTTGCGACTTGCGCTTTTTTGGGCTACTTTTAGTCTCTGATTTGGCGCGAGACGGCGCCTGAATTTTAAGTTGTTTGGCAGTGAATGTTGAGTTGGCAGTACTGAATAATCGGTAGAATCCGACCAGCCTTTGAAAATGTGGGTAAAGTTTCGGTTTATTACGGAAAAAATGACGTTATTTTTTTGATTCGGCATGAGGATTGATTTTACTGCTGACCATTAGCAGCTTTGACTGTTGTTACAGCAATGCTATATTCATTTTCATCCGGGAGAATGGAAGGACTGACTGGCGAGTGGCGAAAGCGAAATTGCACTTGTATCGAATATCGGAAATTATAGGGTACGGTAGTTATGATCTTGGTTTGGTACAGTACCGTACCATAATTTTTGAAGCTTTTATTGGTGTCTAAGCTATAAATTAAAGTGGGAAAAATTGAATGTCAGTGGAGAAACTTACTGAATGTAAACTGGTCTTCCGTGTATAATTGAAAAACAATGATAGATTCTTGTATTTTTTGTACCAAGGTGTACGAGTTTAGAAATGCTGCAGGGGAGTATAAATTTAGAGAAGTTGCTCAATTGGCACTAACAATGTAGCCTATACCAATCAGCAATGCATTACGGTAGTTGAGCGAGCCTTTTCGAGAGTTTCTGCAATCAAAACCAAACTGCGAAATCGTATCGGACTTCAACTTTTGTCAGCGATTGTGAGGATCAGAACTTTGCTGCAACAATTGGAAA
Source organism: Aplidium turbinatum (assembly GCF_918807975.1). Taxonomy (NCBI): domain Eukaryota; kingdom Metazoa; phylum Chordata; class Ascidiacea; order Aplousobranchia; family Polyclinidae; genus Aplidium; species Aplidium turbinatum. The sequence goes on along the minus strand of NC_137476.1, from coordinate 20,497,660 downwards.
AATGGTGTTTGATCCCCGGTCATCAATGCGGAAGCATGACAGCTCGGTGCTCTTCCACAAGACGCCCTGTTGGTCAACCGGACAAAATGATGACGTCACACACATTGGAATGGACTATTATGAAGGAGGAAGTGCGGGGTGGAATTGCAATGAAACACACCAGAAGGAAATTGTCTCCCATTTATTGATTTGTTGTTCAATTTAAAGAAATTTGCGATCGTTGAAAAGCACAAGCATAGATCTAACCAACTAAGTTAATACAAAGTCCCAAAATACTACTAGCTCCATCTGGTGGCCACCTAAACTTGACCAAATTCAAACCATTATCAAAAGTTTATTTGCAATGATAAACACATTAAACGACAACCAATTAAAAGAACATGTTACTGTTTATTGAAGTGCTAACTTTCGTTTTTATATCTTATTCAATATGCGCGCAATCGTTGTTCGAAGACAGCCTCCCAACGAAGCTTTTGCCCAATGCATTTCAATGGCGAATCGATCGTCTTCCAGTTCACGCCCTGCATGTTCACGATAATTAATTGTCTCCCATTTATTCATTTCTTGCTCAATTTCAACAGATTTGCTATCGTTGAAAAGCACAAGCATAGATCTAACCAACTAAGTTAATACCAAGTCCCAAAATACTACTAGCTCCATCTGGTGGCCACTTAAACTTGACCAAATTCAAACCATTATCAAAAGTTTATTTGCAATGATAAAAACATTAAACGACAACCAATTAAAAGAACATGTTACTGTTTATTGAAGTGCTAACTTTATATGAAAATGAAGTCTATATATGAAAATGAAGCTTCAGCAGTTGATGATAGAATTTTGTTGGGTGTTGGTTCTTGGTAGTTCATCTGAGTTGACGGGCTTATGCTATGCATTAGCATCTACTATGGAACCATTTGTAGATCTTGAATTTAAAAATAGGAATTTGTATGAAGTCTGTATAGCATTGGCTCGTCTAAGTTTTTTTCTATTGAACAATGCTTGATTCAATATTGAACATTGTACTTATTGTATGTTGTATTAATGTATGTATTTTGTATCTACACAATCAGCATGATGGACAAAGATGTTGCTTTGTCCATGACTCTTGGGGGCATGCCCAAAAACCCTCCTAGAAAGCCTGCGTCTTCGTTGCTCAACCGTCGACGTCGCGACGGCAAATTGGGCTACTTTTAAGTTGCTTTGGCGCATTTTTGGGCTCTTTTAAAAAAAAATCTGGCAACACTGTCGTCGAAGAGTGCCTGCTTTTCAATGTGAAATTGCTTTGTGTTTTAGTCACAATTTTCCTTATAAACTCCATTGATTGCAGTCATTAAGATCATTAAGATTCTTGCACTCAGTTCAGTTGCAGAAGAAAAAATAGTATTAGCAGAGGGTGGGAATCGAACCCACGAAATCGAAATTACTGCTCCTCTGCCCTAACCATTAGGCAACAATGGTTGTGGCGAAGCATTCAGTTAAATTTCTTTGTATCAAAATTTTTCGATCAGAATATCACGTGTCGAGTCACATGACTGAAATCAGCTGAATCGCGAGTACGCTTTTTCGACGAGTGGGTGAAGTTAAAGTGCCTACCTTTTTTCCTTCGGAAGCCCAAAGAAAGGTTGCCAGACTTTAATTTTCAAAAAAGGCCAACTTTGAGGCCAAATAGTTAGAAAAAATGGCCAAAAAAAAGCCAAACTCAAACAAGATAAAATTAGCATTGTAATAGTATTTGTGAGGCAAATAACCCAGTTTGAAAGCAGTAATTATCACATATCATCAAAGATTTGCAAACATGCACAAGAAAAGATTGAGTAACATCATCAGCAAAGATTTTTTGGTAAAATTATACAAAAGTTATTAGATCATTTGCAGAACGAAGAAATCTACATTATAAGCCACTCACACCCAGCATCTGCAAATCATCTGTGGTTCTTTTTTGTGCTTCTTGGATTTTTCATGACTCAAAAGATTACTCGCTTTTGGTGCTATAGAAATGTGCCAAAGCCTGCAATAAGCATTTTCCGGTCTACCTGCAGCTTTCTTCACCCAAAAATATGTTTTATCCCAATTGGAATTATACCTACGGCCAGGGGTGCCGGCACCGGGAGCTTGAGGATGGAGGGCAGGGGAGCAATGATGCCCTTTTGAGATCATGTAAACTACTGCACATTTTGCAATATAACAAATCAACAATTCCTGCTATTCGCTTTTAGCCTAATTATAATTTTTCACTTTTGCCTCAAAATAATATTCACGACACAAAATTCTGTATCACAGTCGGTGACATCATTATAACATAGCATGATGCCCTTCCGTGCCATTGTTCTTTGTATACTGACACTTGTAACATTACTTGATAATGAGCTGATAGATGAACATCATCGCTTTATTTTGAAACATAAAAAAAAATTGGCCTTTCAACTACAAAAGTGCCCTTTTTTCATAATCCTGGCCCTCCAGTCAAAAATCGTTCCGGCGTTATCCTTGGACTGACAAAGCGTTTGATAGGCTATTCCTGGTAGATAAATAATAACAACTTGATAGAATTGCACAATTCGAAAACAATACATAAAACATAATCACAAGGCTCCCCAAATAAAGCAGCACCATCCGCCCCAATAGCTCAGGTGGTTAGCGCTTGACTTCGTGAACAAAGAAGCTGAAAGATCAAGCGACATTGTTTCGACTCTCGGGGTGTGCGCTTGAGCAACACATTCTAGGGACTGCTCTCCATTCAGCAACATCTAATGGATGGAATAATTCCCCGGCAATAACACTACTTCAACAATCGGAAACTTCACTCTGTCAATCTTGGTAACCGACCCTGAATCAAAAAGTTTCTACAAGTATGCAAAACTACCTGGAATAACCTATCAAGGCTTTGTAAGTCCGAGGATAAACATTCAAAAACCAACCACTCAAACTTTAGCATCATAATAGGTTGTCAGATAATTTTTTTTTGTGAGAATAACTGCTCATGTCCACTGCATTTCAATTTCTAACAAGTAGGTTTGGTGGCTACACAAATTAAAAATATTAATTTTCAAACACTGTTTTATCAGGCAGTGCATACGTTAAACCATTTGGTTTGATCATATTTTCCTTTTGTTGGTGCCAAATTCGTGTGTTTAGTTCTTTTTACGTTTGCGCCAGACATTGAAACAATGCAGAAATGATGATTTTGCTGTCTTCTGGGTAGAGAGAACTCCACCATACGGCTCGGCATTAGAGGTCAATGATCACCATTTTTTAGACATTGTAGCACATAGTTCTTGACGCACAACAACTAGGTATGGGTTGAAATGAAATGGAAGACATTTTTTCCACCTTCCATGCTGAGATTTATTTTCATTCCATCTCCATTCCAGGCCTTAAAACTCGTCTTTTTTTCCGGCAGCCATCGTGGCCTACCGGGAGCTCCTTCTCGGCGGCCAAATCTGCATGCTTGGAGGCCAAAATACAAATAACGATAGCACAAGTAAATAGAATTAAACTTGCTACAATGCTAAAATGTTCACTTAACATTGTTGAAGTCTGGGCGACGTCCTGCAATAGAATCGTTGTACCACGCAATAACTGCTTTATCGGGATTGTAATCCGATATTGCGGGACCATCTAACAACGCTAAATTGTTTCAACTGCTCGCTGCTCAGCAAATTGTTTCAACTGCATTACCGAATACCGCCTTTCATAAAACCAGACCATTTGTACCGTTATGATGTCACCATTTAGGGTGTGAAGTCACCAACCCACAGTGGGAACATTTCTCAACTACGAAGATTGAAGACACGTGTTTTCCCCTGGGATGTCAACTAACCTAGTTCTCCTTTTTAACAACGATTCAATGTCCGACAACATTGCATCGACATAAAAACGACAATATTGCCAGCTGATGTAAATTAACACTTCGGATTAACACTTTGTTAAATAAATGTCGAGAATTACAAAAAAGACTGACAGCTAGTAATCGCAGATAGCAAATAATGTTCCTGCACAATACAACAGTGATGATTATGACACGCTGACCTAATTCTGTGTCACTTTTTGATACTACGTATTTTCCACAGTTAATCCACGATCATTCTATTGCGAAAATGATTGACTATAGAAGAAACTGGCGGCCAAACTTGGCCGACTGAGAAGGTAGCACCGGTGGTCATTCAAGCATTACTTAGCGGCCATGGCGGCCACTCTATCTTCCATTACTTAGCTTTCCACTTAGGGAACGTTCAAATATTACGTAACGCCTTCGAGGGGGAGGGGGGGGTTTATGCAAAGCGTTACGTTAGCGTCACATCGGGGGGGAGGGGGTTCAAGCAAAACGTTACGTAACGCTTTCGACTACGGAATGGTAGTTTTTTGTGCTGAATTCAAAGTGAAAAAGCATTACATGGGGGAGGGGGGATTGAAAAAAACGTTACGTTGGCGTTACATGGGGGAGGGGGGAGGGTCAAAAATTCGGAAAAAAAGCGTTACGTAATATTTGAACGTTCCCTTACTTACTTATTTTTAGCTTTCCACATTACTTATCTTACTTACATTATTTATCTTTCCAATCACATTACTTATCTTTCCACATATATTACTTACTTACATTACTTATCTTTCCACTTACTTAGCGGCCACTCTATCTTCCATTCCATCTCAAAAATTTCTTCTATCTTCCACCTGCAAACTCTGTAGCTAAATTTCAGCTAAAAATTTTACAGCAAAATTTTTCTGAGGATTATGTACCGTTTAGTGTTAGAAGTTAGCTTACAAACTACAAGAAGAATCTAAAGCAGTTGACTCGGCAAAAAATATACCACTCCGACTTCTCGGTTATTAACTGGCTGACTCTGACTGCATAGCCCTGGAGGAATCAATGGCCTTGCTTCGGCCCAACTTCTACACTTGTTGTGTAGGAAGCACAATGAAGTGGAATGCGTTAAAGTGGCTCTTATTCTTGTTCTGTCAGCTTACGCGAAGGATCAGGGGCATAGGTATCACGTATATGAGGAATTGTTTGTTTTACCATGCTTGCAGGTGTATTGTTAACAAGTTTTTGAGGGTTGAAGTAGCGTAAAAGTGACTGCTTTTTTGTTTTGTTTTCGGGGTGATTATACTGTTCGGTGTGTGTTTAGATTTACTGTAGCTTACTCAGTACTCACTTTTCTATCACTTAAGTTTTATTATATACTTAAAGTCGGGGAAAGCTTTGACTTACAAAACCTTATGCTTGGTTTTGGTTACTCTACGATGTAGCTTTCCCAGGGATAAAAGTTATGTGTTTGATGGATTAATTTTTTACCATATACCGCACCAGTATGTGAAGTAAACTTGATTATTTGATTTATTTTTCTTATCACAGCTTGTAGTTGTACTTTAGTTTTTGAAGCGCTCTGCATGCTGCCACATAATGTCAATGTTTCTCACTCTTTGATTTGTTCAAGTGTTTACAAAAATAGAATCATTCAAGAGCGAGGATTTTCAATGTAGCCTACTACATTTAAATGTTTATTAAACTTAAAATTTAAATGTGAAAGTATGCCATTTTCATACTCGCAAAGTGTGAATATTGTTCAATAGGAAAAAGAAAATCGAAATGTTTATGTTTAAAAAACGTAATCAAACGGAAATTAGCTTAAGGCCTGTTGCCTAAAGAGCAAATGAATCAGGCTTAAAAATATTTTTCTGTGCTAAGCACCTTTTTCAAAAGTACAGTGTTCAATTTTATCTTTTCATAAAATTCACTGCATGTCAAATCAACATTAATTTTGCTCGTGAGGAGAGCTTTGACTATCTGTTCTAGCATTTGGCTTTTGTCATCAGTCCACATATTGTTCATAATTGAAAAAATTTGCTTAACTAGTGCTGATGTCCCAGGCAAACAAAGCACAAACTCGACAAGTTTTTGAAAGTTTTTAATGGTTATATTTTTTGATAAAGTTTGGAACAATTGGATCCACTTTTGTTCAAGAGATGTCGTTGCATTTTGCCATGATTCCTTCCTCTCACTCTCAGACATGTATTTCTTTACCAAACGAAGTCAATGTTGATCATTTGCTTCTGAAACATTTTGTTGATATTTTCTGCAGACCCACTTGAGAAAGAATTGCTAAAATGGCTAACTCAAGAATTTTTTTTTTGCAAATCTAAAATTGAAAATTCTGAGACAAACTCGTTATGAGTCGTTAACTGGGTGGGAAAACGGAACAAGGCTATAAAATTGGGACTGTCCCAGCTTAACCGGGACATATGGCAAGCCTGTCTATGTTATCAGATATTATTGATGGTTAGAGTTATTAGTTATGAAACTAGCTGTTAAACTAATTAACAGCAAATGCGTTATGTATATCAGAATGATGAAAAAGCACCTCAGTGCTTACAACATCAAAATATATTTATTAGATTTATTTATATTATTTAAAATAAAAACCAACAAATGCAGTACTAAACAACAGCCTAATGGAAAGTGTTGTGGGTTGAATTTGCCATTTCCAATATTGTTGAGGATAAGCAGTCATCATGATAATAGGGTGGAGAAAAAACATGATAAAGAAGAAACTCATCTTCAGGCAAAAGTCCATTTTGATGTGGCTCAGAAGAGTATGGTGTTGAGTTCTTTTTATGGTCAGACTGCACATTACACAGTAGCCTACTACGATTGAGGTTCAAGATCCAATTTAAGTTTCGTACTGGTGGGTGGTGGAATGGAGTTAAAACAGTTTAAACTAATGTTGACATTGTTGTTTCAGATATGGTGCTTTATTGCAAATAGAATATATACAAATGCATTTTTAATTATGTTGATACAAAGCTGTTCGACTTGTTTGCGGTGTTGGCAATTGCCAACTTTTACAGTAAATCTTGAAAGATTGTATCATGGAAACAAAAGCTTTCTTGCTAAACGACATCGCAAACCTAAAGCTAAAAATATTTACTCTCCTATTGAAACATTGCATGCTCTAAGGCGTGGAGAGCAAAAAGAATTGCGATACACAGACAAATATAATGTAAGATCAGAAAAATTTGTTCCAAGGCATAAATTGCCAGCTCCCAGATGGCATTGGGACTATGACTTAACTGAAGAAAATGCTTCCTTTGCTAAAGAATGGGCCTGTGATTATGCAAACAAACTTAATGGAAAACTGGTGCAATCACCACTTAAGGATGAGCATTGGCCTGTACAAGCATGGACCCCTGGCTCACGGAGATGTGGAGCTGTAGGAATTAAACTTGGAGTTCATCCTATATGGTTTAATGATGGAACTTATGCCAATTCAACTATGATTCAAATACTGGATTGTCATGTTATTAAATATTTTTCAAAAGAAGAATTTGATGGCAGAAGAGCTGCTGCATTAGTGGGAGCTAAAAATGCAAGCCCATTTTATCGAAATGAGAAATATCAACAGTTTTGCCATGATGCAGGTGTTCCCGTAAAAGCCAAGTGTTTTCGATTTCCAATGAGTGAAAATGCAGCCATCAAACCAGGAACGGCTATCAGTGCCATGCATTTCCGACCGGGACAATACGTGGACTGCACAGCATTGAGTGTAGGTTATGGCTTTCAAGGAGTTGTTCAAAGATGGCATATGGCTGGGGGACCAAGTGGTCGTAATAAACATTGGCAAAGAAGAGTTGGTTCAATTGCTAGCCATAAAAGAGGTTATGTTCAAAAGGGTAGAAAGATGCCAGGACAACTTGGTGGAACATATGAAACAACAAAAGGATTGAAAGTACTTAGAATAAACACACGATACAATGTTTTATATGTTAAAGGAAGATTATCTGGACATATTAATCAATTTGTTAAGCTATGTGATTCACGGTTGGCGCATTATCAACCTAAAACTGAAGATGATGTGAGTAAAATGATAGGTCCATTTCCACAGTATTTTCCTGATACAGAAAATGGAAATTTGCCTGAAGAGCTTTATGATGACTCTGTGCATCCTTTGAATGCCCCTTCCATTGACTTCTCTTAGTAGCTAATTTGGTCAAAGCAGTTTCTGAGCTTTTTTCAAACAAAGTTTTACCACTAAGTAGGTGCTGTTATTCTCATGTTAAATATGGAAAACATTAAAAGACTGAATTTATGTACTTATTCCATAAGTTGATTTTGTTTATTTGAGTAATTTAAATAATCCACAACGTCTGGTTTTCAAATGTTTGCAATAACTTTTTTAACTCTATAATCAACCGTGTTTCTGTATGAATTGAAAGTAAATTACTAAACTAAATAACTGACAACTGGACTAACCAATGAAATGCACATCTCATTATGCTAATACAGTACTTCTCAATAAGTGAATATTTTGTATTTTAAGACTTCACCTTTATTGACACTTGTTGGGGATTGAGGCAAGCATAACTATAATTATTTATACACAAACCTTCCAAGACTGATATTTACTTCAATGAATAAAATATGTTTTCAATTTTTCCTTTAAATCTATGGTTTGCATCATGTCTAATAGTTTGTTGCAAACAAGATTGTGAAATAACTCCTAGTGACAAAGATCAAAAACTACATGTGATTTTAAACGTCGTCATCGTTTGTATGAAGCAGAAAGTTTGTGGTCAGCCGAAAGGAAGAACTTGAAGCTAAATTTGTGAAAAACAATGTGCATAATCTTCATACATCCCATATAATATTCCTTATGAGCCTTCATAGATTTAGTAAATAACCCAAATTGTGTGAATGAATGAAGTTTATAATGTGATTAGAAAATGTGTAAAATTCCTCAAATATGCATAAAAATGTTTTTTTCTCTGCAAATTGTTTTCTTGTTTTTGGCTTCATCAGTTGTTTATACACGGGTCGTTTCATTATAATTCATCCAGAAAATTGAAATTTTGGAACCATAGATTTTAGAATTGTCCCATTTTTCTATAGTTTCATGGTTCCATGGCCTAATTCTATGGTTCCATGGCCTGGATGAATTATAATGAAATGACCCACGTACCGCAAATATAGACTTGACACGTGTTTTATGGCAACATCCTAGTGACCCGACCCAGACAACAAATTAACCGTGTTTTACATAGATTCAATGTCTGCAGATGTTGAATCAATGTAAAAAAAAACAGTTGATTAGCTATCGGGGAAGCAGCTGGAATTACCAATTTATTATGTTGCTGTAATGAAGACTGAATACATATTTTGAAACTTGTACAAGTTTTTGTTTTCAAACCTTTTCACAACCTTGCTTTCCTCATGCGTTTATTGTTTTCCTTAGGAATGTTTTATGATCTTTGCTTTGTTAAACTTAATTATAAAATCAAATTTCATTAATTTAAAAAAAATTGCATAAACATGAGTGAGGACACTTGCAATACTGAAACCACAGAAGATGTAAGCAGCTCATTGGACGAAACAAAGAGTTGCGATGAACCATCTACAGATCATTCTGCGCTACAAGTGGAGGCTTTAGCTAAAAAATTTCTGAGTAACTTTCAATCAGACTTGCAAAGCACAGAAAAGAAATTGAATGAAATTCAACAAAATCAAGTTGTTTTAACTGAAAGCATATGTCATGTGACTGCAAAACTTGATCAATCAGAAGCAACTAGTGAAATCGAAAATGCGATTAAAGAAATTGACCAGTATCGCTTGAAGCTGCGTAGACTAAAGAAAACTATGACCTCATTGAAAGATTTATCTAAAAGGTAAGTTACTTTTTGCTAGTTTTACACCGTGGGGTTTAGGCTTTAGGCTCAATGTCAGTAAAATGCGGTTTGATGTATTTAAGGGACAAAGTTTCTGCCGAACCTCTTTGTGCGGATTGTTTACATGCACACTGAATGTTTTTGACAGCAATGGGCATTAGGGTGCGGCTGATGCCCCGACCTGAAGCAAAACACCCTAACTTTTTTTTTATAGGTGACACTTGGTACAAAAACAATATTTATGAAGTTTAAGACCAATCTATTAATGTTTAGGGGGTCCAGATTTGAATTGAAAATTAAGAAATTTGGTGCTTAATCGGGTAGTTTTACAGGGCTGCATAGTCCTTCATTTACCATGGTAAATTCTGTATTTAAAGTCATCTAGGCTCCACAGTTGCAATGTTTGACACAGTATTAATATGTTCCATACTATTTTTTAACAAGTAGGGTTTTGCAAGCAGACAGCCAAACACTATTTTGAGAAGTAATGTGACAACCAATTGCAAAATATGCTTGATGTAATTGCTGGAGATTGTGGAGAATGCAAGTATTAAGCAGTAGAACAACATAGTCTGTGTATTGACCAGTACAACACACAACTTTATTAAATGTGAGTGACTAGGGATGGGCAATATAGAATTTCGAATAGTTGCAATCCGAATATCTAATTATTCGAATTGAAATCACATTTCGAATCGAATTTTCCAAACCGACTAACCGACCCTTTTCCGACTACCAAAATTTTTTATCGATTTTTTGCCAATCAATTACATTCGGCTCAGCTATAGCTATTCGCTCTAGCGAAAACGGCTAGCCAGCTCCCATTACCAGTGCAGTTTGTGGACGTCGGAAGACCGTTGTGCTGTGGATTTGCATCTATTTTCATCATACTAAACATGAAACGCAATTCAACTCTGGGTGAGGCTACCGCTACACCTAGCGTCGGAAGTTTCACAACAATGCAGCAATCCAATATAGATTGATCTATGGAGCTCTGGTGTTAAAGTGGCAAATACTTCAGCATCAAGTAATGACGACAACGAACAGCTTTCAGCTGCCGAAGAAATCCGATCGTACCTTTAGGCAAAAGTGAAAAACAGAGATGCAATTGAATGGTGGAACAAAAATTAAGAAAAGTTCCCGCTGTTGTTTGATCTTGAGAGGAAGTATTTAGCCACTCCTGCCATTTCTGCATCCTCAGAAAGATCCTTCGCGAGTGCTGGATTAACAGCATCAAAACTGCGATTGCGGCTCAGATAGCTGGCGAGCGGTTAGAAGCTTTAAACATTCTTCACTGTAACAATTAACAAAGACTTGCTCTCCTGGGCAGTTATTGTTGTTTTTTGTTTCGTTGCCGCTTTTCCATTATGTGTCCTCAATAAAACCAGAAAAAAACAAAGCTTTTTGACATTTTCTGAAATTAAACAAAATTATTCTAGAATAGGTATTCGAAATTCTAAATTAGAAAAATTATTCTAGAATAATTCTAGAATAGCTAATTATTCTATTTTGCCCATCCCTATGAGTGACTGAAGTCTTCCTGGTCACTACTTGTCAGCTTTACCTTGAGAATCACTAAAAGTGAAAACATGCCTCTGTGATGTCATACTACCGTACCTTCCAAATGACTTACCACTATTGAGCTCAATCAAATACCTCCAGTTTCAGTGTAGTAAGTGCAGATTATTTCTAAGGCATTGTTCCCAGGTTCAGAATAAGGTTAAATGTAAGGAGTCATTACAGAGCACTTCTCCTATATCAAGACAAGACTCCTAACCATTTTAATTGTGACAACTTAGGAATGGTGAATTACCTTAGACATTTAGTAGCCTATGCTACGTGGTGAAACATTCATAGAATCGTATTTATCAATTGCAGATCAGAATCAATATGTGTAGTTTGTATTCAGTTGGTAGTTCAGTTCATTATTCATTAAATTATTCAGTTGGTATTCAGTTTAATCAAAAAAAAGTTTGCTAGGCTATGTCTTCTCATGTATATACAACATGACCCTCAGTATGTTCTACTTGCTACGGTTACCACAAAAGCAGATCAAGATATCAAACGTAGCAAGTTACCAATCTACAAGCAAGGGATTTTCAAATTAATTCAGATAAGGTTATCAGGAAGGCAGGTAATTACAGTACAGTTGAGCAAGTTTTTACGATTTACTTGTGAGCTAAAATTTCTACAGTGGCAAGGCAAAAAATGTCAGCAAAAATAATTTCATTTACAAGCAAAAATTTCAAATGAAGATTAAGAGAGACAAAGGCAAAGCACTAAAAAATACATGAATTTCAGAAAAATCTTAGCTATACCTTCTCTTTCTGGCCACGCAATGTAATGGAAAAAAAATAGCAATGAAGAAGACATGCTATTCCTCATCAGTATACAAGGCAACGGGAAGCAAGTATGGCTGGAAAAGATGAAGTGGTAGAAGCCAAAGTTAAAAAGATCAGTACCAGGCGACAGCAGCAAGATAGACGAGTAGCAAAGGAGGAGACCCGAGTTAATGTCATACATAATGCTATTGATTTAGAAGCTGAGGATCACGTGGACAACAAGCCATGCACATTTTCAATGATTTGTGAGATAAGGAAAAACGCTCTCATGAAAGAAGATCAAAAACAGCAACAGCCATCTTCATTCCTCATGACATAATGAAATCTCCAGGATTAGTCTCTGCAGCAATCAGAAACAGCATTACACCAACTGCCTTATATCTGTTACTCTTCATTCTATGGTTCAAGCCTGTTCTTGAGATGCTTCGAAGATAAATCTCCATCCATCTTAGTCACACAGATACAGAGTTGAAACAGCGCAACATATTTCAGAAAAAATTCTCTCCGCATGGTCACCACCTGCTGTTGGTGCTTTACATTAGGATGGAAAACTTCTGGAGACTTTAAACAGCAAGTAAAAGCAAGATGAAAAGCAATAATCCACAATAATGACAATAATCCCAACCCATTCAACAGAACAGCTGGAGCACTTGTGTCCAAAGTTACTAGGCCTATGCAGTTGCTTAAAGATTGGCATTGCAAAGATTTTGTTACATCTCTTGTTTTTGACACAACAAGCTGTAATACAGGGCATAAAACTGGTGCTTATATACAACTTCAAGAAGATATAAGTCGCCCCTTACTTTAGGCTGCGTGTAGGCACCCTGTGGGTGAAGTAATTCTTTTTAAGGTGAAAACCTGTGGTGAAATGATATGTATCATAATTATGCATCATAGAGTATTAAAACACAAATGTTAGAATGTCACTTCGTAATATCTAAATTTTAACTCAAAAGCAACAAAGGAGTGCTTATATTAAATTTATTATGGCTAAAGCCTACACACTGTACACAGCGCTGTGGTAAATGGCATTAAAAGTATAAAACACTGATTTTGAAGTGTCAGTTATGGTATGTTCTAAACAGGGTATTCATTCAAAGAATTTGCAATCCGAAGACACCATTTTTGAAATTTTTTGCCGAGTGTGCTCCGCAGATTTTGCCTAAGCTTAGAAAGTTTGCCATATTTCTGCAAAAATGTCAGAAATTCCGTTGTATGAAGTATGCAAAATTACCCCTAAATAGACACACTAGTTTTAAGTGAAACCTAAGTTGATGTTCACAGCATAAAAACTATAATTTACAATGATTTACAAAAATTAGCTGGTATCACATGAACATATAAAAATTACTCAAATTTTTTTAAACATAAATCACTCAATTTAATGTCAAAATTGAAATTTGGGAAAATCGATAATCCTATAAAAGTTTGATTGCAATCTGGACCCCCTAGACTTTATTCAATTTTGCTGAAACTTCATATTTAAGCTTTGTACACCAAGCCTCACTTCCAAAAAAAGTTAGGGTTGTTACGATCAAGTTTTAAATTTTACAGGGCATCAGCCGCACCCTAATGGGCATATAATATTGCTCCAGGGCATATAATGCTCAATGGGCATATATATAAAATGCTCAAGTACAAATATCATTTGACGCCTGTGTAGAGTAGTCAAAATCGCTATATTGCGCAATGGTTGGCAAAAAGGCTTAGTTGTTAGCGTGTCCGCCTCTGAGTCGGTAGGCAATAGGCATGGGTTCGATGCCCTGTCGTCGACATGGCCGTAGCAACAAAAAGCGTGGCCCCCTCCGAACATACCGGGGCCCCTTACAACGCAGAAACTGGAATGCGGTATTTATTTTACACAACATGCAGGGTTCATATTATGTATACACTGTAAAGGGCACAGTTCCGCTAATTAGCGAAGCTTTCGTTAGCGGGTTAGCGAAAGTAAATTTATTGGAAATCCGCTGATTTCTTTGTTGACAGCTAACTTTTTCGTTAGCTGCGCCCACTACTGTGTATGCATAGGTCTACAGTGACAGTGTGCACACGTATTCCATAATTACGCAAAGCGCTTTCGAGTCTTGTTCTGTGCAAATTGTTTAATAAATGCGGAGCAGAAAGCCTGTCATCTGTCAATCTGTCATGGTTCAGCGCAGGATATTCTTGATCAGTTTCATTCTGCTGAAGGTCCTTTCAGCACTGACGACAGTAACTGATGTGGTCTGAAGAATTTTGATGCAAATGCAAAGATTCGGATATATCTCTTGAGGGCTGTTCTTCTACATTAAAAAATTGCTTGCGTGACAAGTCCTCTCTCTTTCTCGATGACACAAATAAAACGATTCAATTCCATTATTAGTTCGTTGGCATCAATGTCTCCCATTTTTCTTTAAAAATTTTTGCAGTGTTGCTTCAGTTCGTTTTCTCTGAGACACTTCTTCAGGCTGTTGGCGTTGTACAGAAATCCAAACAGTTTGTACCACTCCACGAGTTGGTCAAAGCGCGAAGAAACAGAAGATATAGCCTGATCAGTGAAAACAAGAAAAAATTGCGCAAACAACAGAATTGGCTTGTTTTAGCTTGTTAGTGGTGGTCTTTGAAAAGAATTTGATGAATATTTTCGCACAGTCGCAGCATAGGACCATTTGGGCGCCGGCCAAACATTTTAGGGGCCCTCATTTCTAGCTGAGCCCCCTCCAGTCGTAGGGCGCTTGCTACGCCTCTGCGCTGTCGGGTCATACCAAAAACTTTGTTAAAAGTGGTACTGAATCTTGTTTCTGCTTGGAACTTAGAAATAGGTATAGATTCGGGATAATAATGTACTCGGTTGCGCCTCTGTACGGCTGCACTGATCTGATAGTCTGCTAGTAAAGTGCTGAGGGGTAACGCATATCTATGTTGGATACAGCGCTGCATGAAAACACACACTGTTATCTAGGGTTGCAAAATTCCCGGGAATTTTCAGAGCCGAAACTTTCCATGGAAATTTTGGGAATTAACGGGAATTTTCGGGAATTTTGGGGAATTTTCGGAAACATTCAAAACAATCTTAATTTGATGTTGAAACAGGAAAATAATGGCTTTATACTGTTTAGAATAAAAGTACTATGTATAACTAAAATACTTAAGAACATACAAACACATGGTTTAGTTTAATAACTTCAAAAATGAGTCATCACCAATCTGTTTTTTACAAAGAAAAACAATACTGAGTCAGTTACAAAGTCGTTGTTCTAGTTGCTGCCAGTTAGCATCTCCTTTTGCTCGGCTACTTCAGATGATGTACGTAGGCCTACCGTACTAATGAATGTTCTGGCAGCGTCATCGACTTTAGAGTCAACTTCAATTTGAGTTGACTTGTCTTCACAGGGCTCAAACAATGCCAAGTTTGACCTGACTGATACTAGTTTGTCCATCCTTTCATTTGCGAGCCTATTGCGGACCTTGGTGTAAGTGTTTCCAAACATGATCGCTTGATCAGTATTTTTTTAAATATTGAAAAAGTATGCATAAGCCTCATTCTTAATTAACACCAAATTAGTGTTTATAATAATTAAAGAAAATAAGAAATGCTTAAGATAGGTTTTTGATATTTTTTTCTAATTGATGAAATATTTAACAAATTTTTTAAACATATATAATAAATGCCAAATGAAAATTCCCCAATATTCCCAATATTCCCGGGTCCTTCAAAATTCCCGCAAAGTTTCCAGGAAAGTTTCCAAAATTCCCGGAAACTTTCCACCCCTTTACAACCCTACTGTTATCGCATTATACAAAAGGTGACAAAAAGGATAGATAACGACTTTGTGTGTACAGTCCTTGGTTCAATGCGAAAGTTTACTTAAAATACATGCAATAATTGCTTCCTATTAATACAGAGTAGTCTACTTCGCTTAGTCACTTCAGGTCAAACACTGTGTTCTATATTAGCAGACCTTGTTAAAAATTATAACTATGCATACATTAACTACTCAGATTAAAGAAAGACGCCACAAGGTTTCAGCAACTGAAGCAAAAAGATAATTTAAAAAAAGAAGAAATATTAAACAAAGCATTGAAAGACGAAAGAAATCTCACCGCGAAGCCGTCATTTTCAGAAACGTAACAAACTGTTTGCAGATTCTCTGAGGTTGTTGTGGCCTCACTGAGGAAAAATAATATGACGAAAATGTACGTTTTCAAAGTCCAGATAAGCTTATGAAAACGTGTTTGTAACGATCAAGTGCTTGCTACTTTGTACTTGTTCAATGTTAATTCTTTCAGGATCTTGTCAAGTTCTCAGCGTAGGCAAACGTCCCTAGGCAAAGTGGAAAAAATAGAATATTCTCCGAACCAGTGTTGGCCGTATTAAATCTACAATGGGAAGGTGGGGCTACAACACGGGCCCAGTTACATGTAGGCCTATCTGAGGCAACAAGCAAAACAGCGGACCGTCTTGTGTACCCTCTCAGCTTACCACCCAGTTCAGCAAGTGAAACCTTTCAATATGCAACTCTGTCGCAAAAGATGTGTCGATCTGTGGTGTATCAACAAAATTTAAGACTCGATATGAGAAGAAGCCTACAGGACGTCAGCGTTAAAGACTTTTAATTTGTTAGCTTGGCCATGTTCTCACTATTTCAATGTACTTGCTTACAATTTAAAGTTTGTTTGTTTTTTTATAATAAATTGAAGTCGCCAGTCAGCCATGTCGATGTGGTAAAGATCTGGACCAGATAAAGTGGTTGTCTGGGAAGCTTAGTAATGAATCACTGAGTGTCAATATCAAATGGAGGAACAAAATAGGTGAGAAGCAAATTAAGGAGTTTCGCTTTACAAAAAGCTTCCCCAGTTAACAGTGCATACTATAGAGCTGCGCTCTCCACGTTTCGTCTCGAGATTACTGTCAGCAAAGCCACGGAAGAGCAAAGTCAAACAAACGACCCAAGCACGCTAAACACCTGAAGGCAAAACACCATAAAACTGATACGCGAATGACGATTTAGTCAGTGGCGTAGCCAAGGGGGGGTTTCAACCCCCCTTTGGCACGCGTGTGACGTCACTATATTGAGAATGATGCTTTCAGTCTCTTTACGTCTCTAAAACAAAGTTTGCTTAATTTTAAACGAAACTGCATTAAAAGAGCGAGTTTTGCCAATACCAAACATTCAAATATCTCAGCCAGGAATCAGCAACAAGAAAACATAGAGACTTAGCTTTATTTCCGAAAAATGCAGAAGAAAACATGACCTTATCCTTTTGCTATGCCACCGGACAGCACCATTTTACAGAAATGTTCTTACCCAAATTTTTGTTGAAAATGCTCACAAAATGCACCACATTCAAAGTAATTTTTCAAAATTTTATGGGGGAGCCCCGTCGCTGGGTGTCGTCTTAGACTTAGGCGAATACGACGTCGGGCTTCGTCCGCCGGCGGTCAAAACCCCCACCTGTTGAAATTCCTGGCTACCCCACTGGATTTAGTAGAACAAAAAGTTTCTCAGAGGTTGGTTTTAAATCTTTGTCCTCGGATTGACAAAGCCTTGATAGGTTATTCCTTGTAGTTTCACATATTTGTAGAGGCTTAGGCTTTTGACGCAGGGCCGGTTACCGAGATTGACAGAGTGAAGTTTTCCGATTGTTGAAGTCTTGTTGCCGGGGAATTATTCCATCCAATAGGTGCCGCTGAATGGAGAGCAGTCCTTAGAATGCGTTGCTCAAGTGCACACTCCGAGATTCGAACCAGCACCGCTTGATCTTTAAGCTTTTTCGTTCACGAAGTCATGCGCTAACCAACTGAGCTATCGGGCCGGACATATAAAGAGATGATTGCCCGTTGTTCCTGCTCGCTATAAAGAGATGACGAAATAAATGATAATGAAATAAACGTGCTGGAATGTATTATACAAAAGACAGGAAGTCTGCCGGGACCAACAAAAATGGGACGAATAAAAGAAACTGACGAAATAAACGATAACTAAGTCTTAATTCTTAAGGTAGGTGCAAAGCACAGCGATCTATATACATAGCCCTTGACAACGTCTGAACTGAAGGCCGAAGTAATTTTGAAGTCGGGTGAGTCGGCAGAAGACAAAACAACAAGACGATGTAGTGGCAGTGGAGGACGTAAGAACCTTAACTTTCATTCAAATATTAGAATAAAGAGATATGGCGTTTTCAGAATAGAGACTTTTATCGTAGCCTATGTATAAAAGTGTTAAGCTCAACAATAAATCAAGCCAAAAGTACAGTACTGTAACTGGTTAGACCAACAAACAGCATTTCACGAGTGGCAATTACCATGAAATCATATCGAATGACCTTAATAGATCATTGTCCAGGACGAGACGCCATATGACGTCATGAACTACAACAAAACTGAGTAGCCTACATGATACTAACTAAACAAAAGCTTAATGTAAAGATGCACGTTACGATAAGCGGAAATGAATTGCAAAGAAAAAAGTGTATTAAATATCTTGGTGTATTAATTGATGACTCTCTCAACTGGAAATGTCACATTCAAAATGTTTGTAAAAAACTTGCTAGAGGCTTCTGGGCCATTCTCCAACTTGGAAATTATGTGGATACTAACACACTAAAAACTGTGTATTATTCTCAGCTATGGTGTAACTATAAAACTTCTACTTTAAATCGCATACGAGTTGCTTACAACGACTCGTACAGAATTATTCACAATTTGTCGAAATGCGACAGTGCTAAAGTGTAGCCTATCAGGTACAGAACGACGTGTTAACATTTGATGCTCTATTAAGAAAAAATTGCTACGCATTTGTAGAACGTTGCAAAAGATCAATTAATCCACTTTTGCGCAATGTTATGTCTTCTGATTACTATTTTAATTCTACATTTTATATTCACTACAACATTCAGTATTTTGTACGTTGTTTGATGTAGCCTGCTTGGTGCTGTGTTATTCTGATATTTTGTGTGATGACTGTTAAAAATTTGAATTCTATGGACTTTGAGTCTGATTGCAAATAAATAATAATTACAGTCTTATATATTCTCATATTCAATGCTGCGTAATGCATATCCAGCTGGGGTGGAGCCTGTGACAATGCACTGGATCACTTATTTAAGCTACATAAAAGAGTTGTTAGAATCATGACATTCAGCAACTACAGTATACAGCTCACACATTGTAACTTTTCCATAAACTACAGCTGTTAAATATACAAGAAATTTATAAACTAGAGATAGCAAAATACATGCACAGAGTCCATTTAAATTTATTACCAGAAACGGAATGGGATATCTTCCAGACTATCTGAATGCCACTCACACAATACTCGCCAATCATCCAGTAGTAGCCTAACTATTTTGTTTCAAGGACTGCGTACTGAATTGGGTAAAAGGCATATGTTAATCAGGGGTCCTAAAGTATGGAATGAAGTTCCAGGTGATCTCAAAGGTCTTTCTCCAACTTCTTTTAAAATCAGATTTAAACGCTACCTTCTTGATTTAAATGACACTGTATCAATAATAACTGTTTTATCTACATAATTACATTATTCTATTTGCTCATCTCTTTGGTAGGCCTATACGTTACTTTTCATTTTTTACTGATTAAAATTGTCAATTGATATCTCTTAAGCTCCGCTCACAATTAATTCATTCAGTGGCACGGTAGTAAACTTGCTTAGTTTTTTTGCCTAATGAAAACATGTGTAGCCAAGACCGGATTAAGGGTACTGTCGGCCTAAGGCTATTTACTAGAGAAGGGCCTAATTTTGCAAACCAAGCTACAAAAAGTAATAAAAGTACGTACATGAAAAATTGAAATTATTTACTCCAAAATAACATAAACATAAGAGAAAAATGGCTGATGATGGCGCATAATTGGTTTTGGAAACAAACACAATTTTTATTGTCAAATTTGAGGCAGATGGTACTGCTAATTTGCATTCACGGAAAAGATTTTGTACTTAAACAAAGAAATGGATAGTAGGTACCTATGGTAATACTTTACCTAATGACACTCTAAACCAGGGGTTTCCAACCTTTTTTCCACCGCGACACCCTCTGAGCAATCAGTGTTGTCTCCAGTGGCGGATTTAGGGCAAAATTTTAGGGGGCGCCAAAGAAGTATGGAACAACCTCGCGCAAATGCTTTGGAAAATTTTTTGCGTTTTTATCAATAAAATTGCCTATCTAAGTCAGGTAGGCTACCAGTCATTCCCACATCACAAATCAACACCACAAGTGACAATCAGTTGTTAAGTTGAGGCAATGCCATAATGCCGCTCGTGGCAATTAAAAGCAATAACGAACGTGAAATGATAATTTAGGTATTTTCCACTAAAACTTTAGGCTATACAACTGTGATTGCTCCAAGTGAATGAAAAGGGGTAACTACCAAAATCCATTTCAATAAATCACCAACCTAGAGTGCCTGAAGCTCACTGGTGCATAGCCCAAAAAATGCATTACAAAAAACATTCAAACGGTGAGGCCTAGGTGTACTTAGTACAAGTGAGTGGTAGCCTACTCAGTTAAGATATTGCGAATAAAAAAATAATTCAAATATGAACAAAACGCTTGCAGCAATAAGAGTCTACTATTTCTATTTTGTAGAATAAGCGAAATCGGGCCTATGCCCTATCAGCAAAACAAAATATTGTAAACTGACAATGATGCAATTGAGCAAAAGAACAATACGATTAAACTAGCCTACTCATGCTGATAATGTTGCAAAAACGTCTCAATACGCAATTGTAATTTGTAACAACGTACAAAATGACATTAGATTTCCTCAAAAAAGTAATTCGATTACAAACATGTTTTGAATAAAATACGTAATAAATTTAGCAGACATGTGTTCAAGACCAGATCCAGCTTTACTGTCCAAAAGTTTGATGTATGGCATTCCATCTTTGATCTTATCTCTCTGCCTAAACTGCCATAAAATCTGGATTGCTACCATGCATTATATTATTTATACTTGAGTTAAAAAAGGTTTCTTTATTAGTTATTAGTACTGTATTTTATATAGGCCTAATGTCCATTGTCTCTTGTACCGTTATCAGCGGTTATTAGCGGTTAGTAGGTCTACTTGCCGAGACTAAACATCACGCATTGTTTTACGTTAGTAAAATGGAAATTTACAAGTTAAAGTATTATAGCATAAAAAGGAAATTTGCATACAGACATAAAGAAATAAATTGGAATTTCAGGGGGCGCCCCGGCACCATAGGTAAATCCGCTCCTGGTTGTCTCGTGCCCCCCCTCATAAAAGTATTCAACAAAAGCATATTTAATTCAAAATTTAACCAAATTTGATTCAAGCCAACATCCAGTTATGTTTAGTTTTGCTGTTCCAACGTAAACTTCCGAAACGAAAAACGTTTTTTTGCGATGTTATCACGGCTTTTATTACGTTTCCTTCGATTGTTATTTCCATTTTCTATCAAGCTTCGTTAGATAGTAGGAGAAAAAATAATGAGAATAATCTACGTTTTCGCACTTTCACCGGTTGAATTTATTGCAATCTTTTACGGATTTATTTCAATCAATTTCCGTGAGATGGTTGGTGCTGCATATTTATAACTATTAAGTTTGTCAATGCGTGCACCTGTTGCTGAAAGAACTTTCAAACAAAATAGCCGACACTAATTTTTTTTTCAATGCCTTTGAAAACGATAGGCTACTGAGAAATATATATTTTGCATAGGATTCTACAAAATTTTGCTTTTTTACCATAGCGTGGTTACTGGTTAACTTTAGTCTGCGCAAAGCAAGGTACAAGAACTTGGTGAAAAATATCGAATGCTTTCCTATTGTTGAAGCCTTGCAACGTCTGAAAGCTTAAACGATATAATAACCTCAAGTAGAGGAATGGGCGATTTCGAAAAAAGGACAGCTTTTAATCTTTTCTGGCAAAAAAATTGAAAACAATACACTGGAATTTCAAGCGCCTCGCAAACCTCCGAAAAACGGCTCGCGACCCCCAGGTTGAAAATCCCTGCTCTAAACTCAATTTCGGTAAAAGTGGTGCCTACGTGGTTTTGGAAATGGGCTCTTCATATGTATTGACTCAACTCAGTCATTCGTTTTTACGCAAAAACTGTACTGTAGGCTACTGGTACTGGATGTGTATCACTATCAGCCTTACAAAAATTGAAGGCCGAATTTTTCCGGGGCCTGAGGCTATAGCCTTATTAGCCTAATGGTCAATCCGGCCCTGTGTGTAGCCTATCTGTATCAGCAAATGCTTGATTTTTTTGTATGATTGTTTGTGTATTTACTGTCTGTATGTTATTTAGACCTACATCACCTAGCTTGAGGTGGCTGCTGACTGGATGACCGCTTGGTCTTTTCGCAGTCTCCTCGTCATATGACACACAACAGATTATTGGATATTTTGTATTCTTTTCATGTTTGTGTTTGTGACAAATAAATAAACTGATTGAAGGAATGGGAAATTGTTTGAAGAAGCTTTGCGTTGTAGTAGCCTAGTAGCCTATTCTTTATCATCATATCTGCAAAACAGAACGATTTGTAGCAAAATTGGTCCGCCCCGATAACTCAGTTGGTGAGCGCGTGTCTTCGTAAACGAAGAAGCTTCAAGCAGTAGCGCACCCAGAAAAAAAATTAGGGGAGGGCTAATTCATAAATGTCGGCCGAGTGATTTCCGACAATTAGTGACAGTAGGCCAATGCCCATCCATTTGATTAATATTTAAAGGCACTTACTTCCCACAACCCACCGGTTGTCGATGCATCAGGATTTGTTCTCTCAATCAGATTAGAAGTTGGCCTAGTGAACCCCATGCTAACAGCAACATCAGCACCCTCATCCCTACGCTACGTCCACTCTCGCAATCTTCTATAGATCTCGACTTTTTCGTCATGTAGGCTATGTCAAAATAGAATTAGATTTCCATTTGCCAACACAAATAAATGCGAAAACAACAACTATAGCACGAAAACAGTTTGAAACGAAACACTAATTTTGTAAGTAGTAAATTTTATGTGGACATTTTTCCTACTTACAAAACATTCAAAATTAGTTCGTATTTTCTACTAAAGTCCCAGACGCCTTCGTCTCTCTGCTCAAATGTCGTAGAGTTGAACGGATAGTTGTAAAAGCTTGATATCCAGATAACGGATATATACGGATATTTGACAATTTTAATATCCGGTTAACCGGATATTGGAAGGAACACTGAAAGCTACCCTGTCGCAGCATATCTAGTCTTTTAACCACTAAAATACACATGTTATCTTACAAGCAACTCAGTTACAAGTTAATGGTTCAACTCTGTTTCATTTTTACACAATAAAACGAAAACTATCGATTGCTTATTTTTTCTGTAATGCATTTCGAATAAAGCACAACGCATCAATAGTTGAATCGTTTAGACGAGACCGGAGTTTTGTAGCAAAAAGCCCGCATGCACTGAATGCTCTTTCTGCTTCTACAGAAGTGGGCTGAATGGTAAGCAGCGCTTCATAAAGAATTTGAAGATTGGCCGGCCGTTTCGCTGTTGCTTCATAGACTTCACATTCTTTTCGGATTGTCCTTCTGCTAAGTTCTATGGTATTGGATTTGGAAGGTGGAGTTGCAGTAGCAGCAACAGATGCTGACATGATGGCTTGCTCCAGTTGTTCCTTCAAAGATGTAGGCCCTCTTTCTACCCTTGCAGAAGTAATTGATACCAAGTTGCTTTCATCTTCTACTCTAGGTTCAGGATCTCTTGCAACCTCTCCAAGTAACCTTTGCAATAGGGTTGCTGCGAGAGCGTATACCTTGCTTCTTTTTCCGAATTCACCAAACGTGTCGAGTTTATCATCCATCAAAATCTGGGATCATGCAAGTATTCAAGTAGGTGAGTGAGACATGTGTCTCGCCTTTCTTTGATTCTGATCTGAAGGCAAGATCTGAGACATTCTGAAAACGCAGAATCAGTATCAGAAAGAGTTTTAAGTACAAAATCGTGAATTCGTTCAGCTGTCAGCAGCATGGAATCTCTTCTGCAAAGTGCATCTACTGCGTGTTTGACAGGTTCAAGGACATTAACCACATCTTTGAGGATCTTTGTTTCCCTCTCAGTGATTGTAATGGGAGAATTAACTTCAACAAGAGCCAATCTGATGCATGTCTCCACTTTTACAAACCGTTCTATCATTTGTAAAAGGCTGTTCCATCTGGTTTTTGAATCTAGAATTAACTTCAACTCGGTATTGAACTGTCTTTGAACGTGCTTTTGCAAAATTTCATTCTTAAGAGGACTTCTGCGAAACAGAATTACCACCTTTCTAACCTTTTTTATCAAGTCAGAAACAAATTCTTGAAGATTTAAGCCATTACTTTCACCCTCCACAAAATCTAGACCATCTTCTTCTACTTCTTCCATCTCCTCTTCTAAATGTTCCGATCCTTCATCATTTTCGCTTTCTTCTTCCAGTTCATCAACGTTTTCTTGCCTAGCATACAAGAAATCCATGACAGCTAAATGATAACCATGTGCAAAGCAAAGCTGGTGGATGCAACAAACCAACCTTCCAAAACTTTTCATCACACTAGCTCCATCTGTGGTGGCTGCAACAATATCTTCCATCTTTAGGCCAAATTCGTGCAATCTTTCTTTCACCAAATCCTCAACTTTTTTAGCTGGCATGGAGCCTTTTATCCTCGCCATTCCAAGAATAATGTAGTCTTCGTGATAGTGAAGGTTTAGATTCATGTAGGCTATCTTCTTCAACATGGTTATAGGCTATCTTCTTCAACAACATCTTCTTCAACATTTCACTTCAACATGGTTAGCTTAATAAAAAACAAATTTAAATTAGAAGAATTAATGACTCAGTTGGATTTTAAACCTAATATAATGTGCATAACGGAAACAAAATTAAAAATGGAAAATCCATTAGTTAATATTGCTGAATACAAATTCATACAAGCTGATTCTCCAACCACTGCTGGTGGCGTTGGAATGTACCTTCATAACTCAATCATTTACTCTGAAAGACAAGATCTACAATTTATAATCGAAGACTGTGAAAACATGTGGATAGAGCTGTCTCATACCAATTCTAAAAAAATTATTATAGGCGTTGTATACAGACATCCATCTTACAGAAATTATGAAGTTTTCTTGGATAAATTCAGTGATACTTTACACATGATTCAAAAAGAACGTTGTGACTTCTTCGTTTTGGGTGATTTCAACATTGATTTAGCCAAATCTAATAAAGAATCCAAAATTTCTTCTTATTTGCAAGCTGTAACTGCTTTGGGATGCTCAAACTTGATTAATGTGCCTACCAGAATTACCGAAAGTTCGTCAACATTACTTGATCACATTTATACTAATAACAGTGAAAGTGCACAAACTAATGTATTGACTTATGATATATCTGATCACTTACCAACATTTTTATTAATCAAAACTGTACCACGCAAAATGAAAAAACGTCCGTATTTGACAAGAAAAATTGAAGAAAATAAAATTGATGCTTTTTTGAGTGAACTTTCAGATCAACTTGAAAACCTAAAATTAACCACAAGCTATAAAAATATTAACGACAGCACTAATAAATTGATACTTATTTTGCAAACACTAATCAACTCTCATTTCCCATTAAAAAAACTCAGTAGGAAAAAGTCTGGATTGTACAACAAGCCATGGATCACAAAAGGAATTCTGGTTTCAATCAAACACCAAAATAAATTATTCAAACTTTGCTACAAAAAAAATTGTCCTGAAAAAGTATCTTTTTACAAGAAATATAGAAACAAATTAACTCACATTAAACAAATCTCAAAACAAAACTACTTCAAACAACGCTTCAATGAATCGAGACACAACTCATCAAAAACATGGAAATCTATCAATGAACTTCTTCAAAAAAAGAAAGCTAAAACGAATACTCTTCCCAATGAACTTATTGCAGAAAACATTTCATACAAAAAACAAGAACAAATATGCAACCAACTTAACTACCACTTTACACATATTGGCGAAAAATTAACTTCACACTTAAAGCAAAAGTCAAACTTTGATTCATTCATGGGGCCTGCTTTAAAACAAACATGTGCGGTATATGAAACTGATGAAAATGAAGTCGAATGCCTAATAAACAAACTAGATGTTAAAAAATCGGATGGACCAGATGACATCTCTTCTCGAATGTTAAAGTTATCAAAAAGTATTATTGCACCTCATTTAACTAAACTTTTTAATGCATGCTTGAAACAAGGAATATTTCCTGACGCTCTAAAAATTGCAAAAGTTATTCCTATTTTCAAGAAAAAGGCAAAAGCAGATCCAACTAATTACCGTCCTATTTCCTTGCTTTCAAATATCAGCAAACTTTTAGAAAAAATTATTTACAAACGCTTGATGAGCTTTCTTGACAAATTCAACGTGATTAATGATCAACAATTTGGATTTAGGGAAGGTCATTCTACAACGTTAGCATTAAGTAATCTTCATGAAAGACTAATTGAACTCAAAGAAAAAAATCATTACGTTTACCTGTTATTTCTTGATTTAGCAAAAGCGTTTGACACCGTTAACCACCAAATACTTCTAAAAAAGCTGGAGTTTTATGGCCTGAGAGGTTTAATGGGAGGCCTTATAAAATCTTACTTACACAACCGCCAACAATATGTTTCTGCTGATGGCTTCAAATCAAAGCATGAAAATATCACATGTGGTGTTCCTCAAGGATCTATACTTGGACCATTGCTTTTTCTGCTTTACATAAATGATTTGCCTCTTATAACAACTTTCAATTCTCAGCTATTTGCTGATGACACTGTTTTTTTTACTTCAGCAACATCTATTTTGCAATTGCAGCAAAACACTGAAATTGAGATGCAGCGTATCACTGATTGGTTCAATGCAAACAAATTATGTATCAACTACTCCAAGACATTTTACATGTTACTTGAACGAAAAGGAGGGTCAACTTCAAAACTAAATGTAGTCTTAAACAACACAAAAATTCAAAAAAACAAACAACATCAAATATCTTGGCATATTTCTTGATGACAAACTGAGTTGGAATTATCACATTGAAGATCTATCTGGGAGATTGGCAAAAATATCTGGAATATTTTATAAAATTAGAAACTACACAAACAAACAAAGCATGTTAACACTGTTACTATGCTCTTGCACGATCAATAATACAATATGGCATTTTATGTTGGGGTTCAAGCACACAAAAACTGCTCAAGAAAATTTCGACAATGCAAAATCGAATCATTCGCACAATAACCTTTAGCAACAGAAGAGCAAAACTTTCACTACTGTACCAAGATCTCGACATACTTCCCATCACTAACTTGCATCAATTAGAAATTTCTAAATTTGTCTTTAAATTTAAAAATATGCTATTGCCAAGCTATTTTGAACCTTACTTTAAGGAAATTACTGAAGTACATTGCCATGGCACTAGAGCTTCTCAAAAAAATAACTTTCACTTACGTAGTGTCAGCTCAAGAAAAGGCCAAGGCAGTTTGAAATTCTTAGGCCCAAAAATATGGAATGATTTACCTTCTGAAGTAGTAGGGGCTACGAGTGTAAAAACTTTCACAAAAAAATGTAAAATTTATTATATGAAAAAACTTTGTCTGTGACTGTTTTTATTGCCACAACATTGACGAGTGTTATCGCAAAATTTTCGGATTGAACATTGTTGATACTACGTAGACCTAGGTCTACTACTCACGAACTAGTGCTAAGTACTATTTATTAACGGCTGTCATCTTATTAACTGTATTCAAGTCGGCCTATAAACTGACTGATTTTGTTAAGGTTTAAAGTTATATACTATGATTAGGCCTACTTTTAGTGTTTCTGTTTCGTCTTTTATGCTAGCAGTTAGAAGTTGTTGTTTATGCATAGTTTTTTGTTTGTTTTTTTTTCTCATAACTTACTACTTTTGTAGGGCATGATATTTTTTGATATTTGAATAAAATCACAGCAATTCACTTGACTGTCGCAGCAGTAAACAACTTTTTGTTTTCATTTTTTACGGAACTTAAGCTTATCCTATTTTAACGCATATCTTGGTTTCAACGTAATGCCGATGTTTGACATTTGTCACATTAAAAACACGGGAAGCAGCTGACTCGATGACTAATATAGTCTTTCGCTGCTTCCTGTCTGTTGTAGATTCTAGTTATGGTGCTATTTTATTTGCATTGTCTATATTTTGTACCGTATACTTTTCTCGCAACAGACAAAATAAAAGGTTTCTCTCTCTCTCTCTCTCTCTCTGTTTGTTGTGCTTGTATACTCATCAAGCGTGATAGAGCAGAATTTTGTACTCATTTTTTCCATTTCGATTTTATCTTTCGTATTGCTTTTCAGTTGGTGGTAGAATGTCATGACAAGATTTCTGACAGTTACCACACTTTGTGGTAACTTATATCCTCTGGATAAAAATGCTTGTCTCATTTGATTGCTGGTAGCAATTGTGTTGAAAGAAATTCTGTCAACAGCTGCTAGCTCTGCAACAATTCTCTCTAACGAATCTTTGGCTGGTTTAAAAAAAATGTCAATCCTGCTTGTACCAGTGGAACTGCTGTCTGTCATTGCCAAAGAAGAACTTTGCATTTTTGTCTTTTTAGCCTCAACCTGAATCTTGTGTTTCAAATGCAAGTGGTTTCTCATGGCCCCTGTAGATCCTCCTTTGCAGGAAATAGTAGTTTTGCACGTTTCACACTTTGCCTTCTCGCCATTTCTTGAACGTAGGTAGTGGGCCCACACAGGATTTTCACTTTTAAAACGTTTGAACTCCATTTCAGTATTTTTTATACACTCGAAGTAAGATATAAGCCTACTGTCTCACTCTTCTTTCACTGCGTTTTGCGTCTATCTAACTTTTGGACTGTGAGGTGAGGACGTGTGGTAGCCTAATAGAAAGACTTGCAGACTGCAGTGACGTTATAACAGCGCTAAAAGCCGCCGTATGGATCAATCAAAACTCCTAAGAAATATTTCTTCTAATGTTGCCGACTTTGCAGTTTTCACCTCTTGTGGGAAGTCACCACACCACGTTTATCGTAGTGTAGATAACTGCGTGATGCTATTGGCCACCCATAGATAAAATATCGGATTTCAAAATTGCAAAAGAGGCGTAAAACACTCAACACACAGTAATACTTTTACTTTTTTATTACACGGTTAACCGACAAAAAACTATCCGGATATCAGATAGGTGAAAATGCCTTGGTTAACCGGTTAACCGGTTAACCGATATCCGGATATTTCAACCCTAGTCGTATAGGCTACAGTTTTACATGTCCGTGTCATTCGGTATTGACGTACGGTAGCCTACATCGGTATGTCCAGCAGACATTTGACCACGAGAGTAGGCTACGGGAGCATCTGAACTTTAGGGAATTAAAGAAAAGTGCCATCAAAGACCATATCATGGAGACGGAGTGTTTATTTTGCACAGATCGAAAATTTTCTGTTCACTCATTTAAGATTTTACGCAAAGGTAAAGTCAAGTCAAGTCAAGTCAATTTATTTTGTTTTAACAGCGCCATATATTAACAAACAATCAGAGTAAAATGTAGTTGTCAAAACAATGCATTGTACAACTGTTGGTTAGATTATGGCGCAATCAGGATGGTAGCGAAAGACCATAAGCAGTCATCTAGTCAGCCACCACCCCATCACAGTAAATCTAACTACACATTCATACACAATAGTGTGCAGAGGCAGGCACACTACTTCATTGAATAAAAAGGTTCGCCACTGAGATTGAAAAACAACTGCTGTTGGTTTGAATCTGCATCCTCAAACTGAGTAAGCCGAGGATGAAGATTCAAACCAGCGACCAAGAATTAACCAACGACCAATAAGTGATTGTGTGCTATAATAGGCTACAGCACTTACAGCACGTAAATCCCAATTTGTCACCAAAATTTAGGAAGCACTGTTAACGCTACAACCCAAATTTAAACAAACAAATATTAGCTGGAGGCGTGTTTATTTTCCTCAACATTTACTTGATGTAGGCCTATCACTTTCCCTGTGGTGCAATTTTTTTGTAGTTATTTATGATAGTTGCTTTTTCCTAATGTAAATTTACCTTCAAGAAGTTGAAATTTATTGCATTTTTTAAAATTATTTCCTGATTCCTGATGAGGGCAGTTAAGCCGAAAACGTTCGACTGTTAAAACTATTTGTAAATAATTATGTAAAATATATTGTTATAAATAATACTCAACCCTGTTGTATTGTTATGTCTTATTCATATCTAACCTGTAAGCAAAGGTAGCCTATAAATGGGGAACATATAAAAACTTCATTTTTGTAGCGGGTTTGGGGGGATTGAGCCCCCTTACCCCATGCTGGATGCGCTACAGGCTTCAAGATCAAGCGGCACTGGTTTGACTCTCGGAGTGTGCGCTTGAGCAACGCATTTTAAGGACTGCTCTCCATTCAGCGGCACCTAATGGATGGAATAATTCTTCGGCAATAACAATCGTCAATTTCACTCTGTCAATCTCGGTAACTGGCACTGCGTCAAAAGCCTCTACAAGCATGCAAAACTACCAGGAATAACCTATCAAAGGTTTGTCAGTCTGAAAATAAAGAATCAAAACCAAACCAACCATCAAATTGTGTGTGTTGTGTTTGACATCTGGCAACACTTATTAAAATAATTGCAGTGTTGCCAGATAAAAGTTTTGTCCTAAGGAAATATTTAATTCTAAAAAGTAACTTTGGCTTCATTGTCAATCAATCAATCATTGTTTTTTTGTCAAAAACAATACATGTTCAAAATATGCAAATTGTATATATATATATACTGCAAGCAGGCTAGATTTGGCGAAAAAACTACCTCAAAATCGTTTTAGAGATGATAGGCTTACTTACTCCGAGGAAATCGATTCTTGGAGTGAATTGGCGGTGAAAAGCAGATGTGTTGAAGGAAATTGTAAAATGGGTAATTTTTTTTGCCAAACTTGAATCCAAGCATTGATTGACTTTTTACAAAATTTTTTTAATATTCTCGTTTAGTCAAGGATATCTAAACAAGTTATATTTTGATTTAATTAAGTTAATTTTGTCTGTCTTGGGAAGGCTTCCCTTCAATTTTGCCTGCGAAATTAAGAGAGTTGTTCTATTTTTTACTTTTCAAAGCACGTGTCCAGGAAATTGAAGTTGTCTTTCTTTGATGTTTTCATCAATTTTTTGTTTAATTGACTTGTTCTAAAACGTTTTGGTTGTTTTTTTCATTCCAGAAAATTTCCTGCCTTTTTCGGAATGCCACATTTCAAATCTATTTGTTTGTTTTGGAATTTCCAAGGTTTTTGATGTGTATTTAAAATTTGCATTAATATAATTCTTCAATACTCTATGTCTGATGGACAAAGATACGGATTGTTGCTCAATATTGATTTTATTTATTGAAAAACAGCTTTTGTTAGAGCAATGATTTGGCGTCTGGCAATACTGGTTCAAAGTAACTGTCATCGATTCAATATTTTAATTTTCTTGTTTAAGTTTGAGTTGAGTCTCCTACTTCTACAAGTCAGCACTCAGCAGGAGTGAACTGAGCAAGTGACAACATTTAAGCAAATGACTGAAGTTGGTAAATGATAAAACTGAGCAAAGCTAAACTTAAAATGTCGCAAGTCAGCAAAATGAGTTTGACAAGCAAGTCCAGTGTGAGCAGGTAAATCTCATTTGCTGACTTCTGAGTTGAAGCACTTGCCGAGTTGTCGCAAGCCAAATGGTCCGACGATCGTAAGTTTGGACTAAGAAGTTCTGATTTTTGATCTTTCAACTCGATGCATTGTTGCATCCTGCGTTGTAGATTAGAGGCTAGTTGATAACATGTGAAACAAGGTGCAACTATTTAATAAGCTAAACAAACTTGTGAAAGAAATTAGGTGCTGGTTTAGGATCGGCCGCCTTGGTTAGTGACGTCACAAAAATCTGTGACGTCATGCAAAAAAACGCAACTACTTTTAGGAAGGGTGCAAAAACGCGGAATAGAAGTAAAAGCGGAATGCCTATTGATTTTTAAATATTTGTAGGCATTATTATTGATCTAGCGCTAACTTAAACTGTTACTATTTTGTACCAATTCTCAGCAATTCATTTTTACAATAAAACTACTTGCTTTATTAACGTAACAACTTTCACGTTTATATGTTATCTACAAAACGAGCAATCGTGGTTCAGTATAAGCCGCCCACAGTTTGCTGTGATCGATGAATACTGCCTCCACCAAATATGCTGTAGCTTTCTCATTTCTGCTCGGATTTTAACAATTTTACTATCGTTGGATGGCATTATGCTTCATCTACCCAAATGGATTAATTGCCAATCTAAAGTAGGCACTATATTTATGTAGCGCTAACTTAAACTTTACTATATTGTAACAATTCTCAGCAATTCAATTTTTACAATAAAAATACCAAACCAACACAAATTAAAAGAGTATGTCTTGTTTTATTAACCTAACAACTTTCACGTTTATATGTTATCTACAAAACGAGAAATCGTTGTTCAAACGTAACCGCTCAACGAAGCGTTTTTCCAATGCATTTTTCAAGGCGACTCGATCATGGTTCAGTATAAGCCGCCCACAGTTTGCTGTGATCGATGAATACTGCCTCCACCAAATATGCTGTAGCTTTCACATTTATGCTCGGATTCTAACAATTTTACTGTTGTTGGATGGCATTATGCTTCATCTACTCGAATGGATTAATTGCCAATCTAAAGTAGGCATTACATTTATGTAGCGCTAACTTAAACTTTACTATTTTGTACCAATTCTCAGCAATTCATTTTTTACAATAAAAATACCAAACCAACACAAATTAAAAGAGTATGTCTTGCTTTAGTCAAATGTTAACTTTCACATTTATATCTAATCCACAAAACGAGCAATCGTTGTTCAAACGTAACCGCTCGACGAAGCTTTTTACCAAAACAATGCAAACACAAAGCGATCAGTTTCCAGTATTCATTACAAGCCGCCCACAGTTTGCTGTGATCGATGAATACTGCCTCCACCAAATGTGCTGTAGCTTTCTCATTTCTGCTCGGATTTGAGAAATTTTACCATCGTTGGAAAGCACGATACTGCATCTATCCGAATTCATCAGTTGCAAGTTGAAAGTAGGCATTATATTGATCTAGCGCTAACTTAAACTTTACTATTTTGTACCAATTCTCAGCAATTCATTTTTTACAATAAAAACACCAAACCAACACAAATTAAAAGAGTATGTCTTGGTTTATTCATATGTTAACTTTCACATTTATATCTAATCCACAAAACGAGCAATCGTTGTTCAAACGTAACCACTCGAAGAAGCTTTTTTCCAATGCATTTTTCAAGGCGATTCGATCGTGGTCCAGTATAAGCCGCCCACAGTTTGATGTGATCGGTGAATAGTGCCTCCACCAAATATGCTGTAGCTTTCTCATTTCTGCTCGGATTTTAACAATTTTACTATCGTTGGATGGCATTATGCTTCATCTATACGAATCAGTTAATCCTAATTCACAAATAAACACTGGAGCCAATAACTGATGGTTTAAACTTTACTATTTTGTACCAATTCTCAGCAATTCATTTTTTACAATAAAAATACCAAACTAACACAAATTAAAAGAGTATGTCTTGCTTTATTCATATGTTAACTTTCACATTTATATCTAATCCACAAAACGAGCAATCGTTGTTCAAACGTAACCGCTCGACGAAGCTTTTTACCAAAACAATGCAAACACAAAGCGATCAGTTTCGAGTGTTCATTACAAGCCGCCCACAGTTTGATGCGATCGATGAATACTGCCTCCACCAAATGTGCTGTAGCTTTCTCATTTCTGCTCGGATTCTAACAATTTTACTATTGTTGGATGGCATTATGCTTCATCTACCCGAATAGATTAATTGCCAATCTAAAGTAGGCATTATATTTATGTAGCGCTAACTTAAACTTTACTATTTTGTACCAATTCTCAGCAATTCAATTTTTACAATAAAAATACCAAACCAACACAAATTAAAAGAGTATGTCTTGGTTTATTAACCTAACAACTTTCACGTTTATATGTTATCTACAAAACGAGAAATCGTTGTTCAAACGTAACCGCTCGACGAAGCTTTTTTCCAATGCATTTTTCAAGGCGATTCGATCGTGGTTCAGTATAAGCCGCCCACAGTTTGCTGTGATCGATGAATACTGCCTCCACCAATTATGCTGTAGCTTTCTCATTTCTGCTCGGATTTTAACAATTTTACTATCGTTGGATGGCATTATGCTTCATCTACTTGAATGGATTAATTACCAATCTAAAGTAGGCATTACATTTATGTAGCGCTAACTTAAACTTTACTATTTTGTACCAATTCTCAGCAATTCATTTATTACAATAAAAATACCAAACTAACACAAATTAAAAAGAGTATGTCTTGGTTTATTCAAATGTTAACTTTCACATTTATATCTAATCCACAAAACGAGCAATCGTTGTTCAAACGTAACCGCTCGACGAAGCTTTTTACCAAAACATTGCAAACACAAAGCGATCAGTTTCCAGTGTTCATTACAAGCCGCCCACAGTTTGCTGTGATCGATGAATACTGCCTCCACCAAATGTGCTGTAGCTTTCTCATTTCTGCTCGGATTTGAGAAATTTTACCATCGTTGGAATGCACGATACTGCATCTATCCGAATTCATTGGTTGCAAGTTTTAAGTATGCATTATATTGATCTAGCGCTAACTTAAACTTTACTATTTTGTACCAATTCTCAGCAATTCAATTTTTACAATAAAAATACCAAACCAACACAAATTAAAAGAGTATGTCTTGTTTTATTAACCTAACAACTTTCACGTTTATATGTTATCCACAAAACGAGAAATCGTTGTTCAAACGTAACCGCTCGACGAAGCGTTTTTCCAATGCATTTTTCAAGGCGATTCGATCGTGGTTCAGTATAAGCCGCCCACAGTTTGCTGTGATCGATGAATACTGCCTCCACCAAATATGCTGTAGCTTTCTCATTTCTGCTCGGATTCTAACAATTTTACTATCGTTGGATGGCATTAGGCTTCATCTACAGTCAGTCAGCCGCGCAGCGGCTGAATCGGCGGCTGGAGTCCAAAGGGGGTCTGGGGGTAGTACACACGGGGTAGTCAACGGTACTACACAGAAAGCTCAAACTTGATGAAAATGGCAGTTAATTGGTTTAAATTTTTTCTACTTGGGTTGAAATTAGACTTGTTTGAGCCTTTAAATAGGGGTGGGGTATATCAAAATGTCATATGATGGGTCAGAACGGGGGGAGGAGGTTAGCTGAAACTGTCAGATAAGGGGAGAGAGGGTCCAAAATCAAGAGCGAATCCGCAGAAGTAAGTTACTGTTCCGATCAATGAACCAACAAAAGATATGAAACACTTCAGAACATAAACAATAAGTTAGTCCTCCCGACCTCGAATACCTTTTGAACATTCTCTGCGATTCGCAATGACAATTTACATTTTAATGCGATGGCTGTGCTTGGCAAATATATCAATGACTGCATCATGCTCGAGTACAATATCCTTATTTAAATACATCTGAGCTAGACCATCCAAATGTGGCTCGGTCATGGTCGTGCGGTAATAATTTTTCAGGTACTTTATTGAACTGAAACATCGCTCATTGGAGGCAGTTGTAACTGGAAGCGTAGCAAAGATTCGAAGTAATAATTTATGGATAATCGGATAAGTGCCGAGTTGTTCAGCCGCTTGATACGCATCCACAAGAGTCGCAGGTCGTTTATCCACAGAAACTGCAAGCCAATTCGCTCTCCATCTTCGCAATTCAATAGTAGCTGCAAAGCAATTGCTTGGTTCAACATCCAGCATTCCATGGTAGAAGTCGAAAATCTCGTCGATCGTGCAGTCCTCATCTTCAAGAATCAATGAAGGCAGAAATGTGCTGACTTTAAAAGCTGAGCAGTGCTCATTGAATCTATCGTGAATTTGTGCCATGCAATTGTCAAGAAAAGGAAGAAAAACTGTTGATAAATTACATTGCAAAAAGTATACCCCGCCCCCCGCGCTAGGATGAATCATCCAAGCAATTATTGCGCTACAACTTTTTTTTTTGCAAAATTAGTATTTTATTTTTTTACCTGATCATTAGGGGGAGGCCATCGCCCTTTATTCTCCCCCCTAAATACGCTACTGCCTTGGACAATGGACATGCAACCAATTGATTCGGGTAGATGCAGTATCGTGCTTTCCAACGTCAGTAAAATTGTCAAAAAAGCTTCATCGAGCGGCTACGTTTCAACAACGATTTCTCGTTTTGTGGATTAGATATAAATGTGAAAGTTAACATATGAATAATCCAAGACATACTCTTTTAACTTGTGTTGTTGATTTGGTATTTTTATTGTAAAAAATGAATTGCTGAGAATTGGTACAAAATAGTAAAGTTTAAGTTAGCGCTACATAAATGTAATGCCTACTTTAGATTAACAATTAATCCATTCGAGTAGATGAAGCATAATGCCATCCAACGATAGTAAAATTGTTAGAATCCGAGCAGAAATGAGAAAGCTACAGCATGTTTGGTGGAGGCACTATCACCGATCGCATCAAACTGTGGGCGGCTTGTAATGAACACTCGAAACTGATCGCTTTGTGTTTGCATTGTTTTGGTAAAAAGCTTCGTCGAGCGGTTACGTTTGAACAACGATTTCTCGTTTTTTAGATAACATATAAACGTGAAAGTTGTTAGGTGAATAAAGCAAAACATACTCTTTTAATTTGTGTTGATTTGGTATTTTTATTGTAAAAAATGAATTGCTGAGAATTAGTAAAAAATAGTAAAGTTTAAGTTAGCGCTACATAAATATAATGCCTACTTTAGACTGGCAATTAATCCATTCGGGTAGATGAAACATAATGCCATCCAACGATAGTAAAATTGTTAAAATCCGAGCAGAAATGAGAAAGCTACAGCACATTTGGTGGAGGCAGTATTCATCGATCACGTGAAACTGTGGGCGGCTTATATTGAACCACGATCGAATCGCCTTGAAAAATGCATTGAAAAAAAGCTTCGTCGAGCGGTTACGTTTGAACAACGATTGCTCGTTTTGTGGATTAAATATAAATGTGAAAGTTAACATATGAATAATCCAAGACATACTCTTTTAATTTGTGTTGGTTTGGTATTTTTATTGTAAAAAATGAATTGCTGAGAATTGGTACAAAATAGTAAAGTTTAAGTTAGCGCTACATAAATGTAATGCCTATTTTAGATTGGCAATTAATCCATTCGAGTAGATGAAGCATAATGCCATCCAACGATAGTACAATTGTTAGAATCCGAGCAGAAATGAGAAAGCTACAGCATATTTGGTGGAGGCAGTATTCATCGATCACAGCAAACTGTGGGCGGCTTATACTGAACCACGATCGAATCGCCTTGAAAAATGTATTGGAAAAAAGCTTCGTCGAGCGGTTACGTTTGAACAATGATTTCTCGTTTTGTAGATAACATATAAACGTGAAAGTTGTTAGGGTAATAAAGCAAGGCATACTCATTTAATTTGTGTTGATTTGGTATTTTTATTGTAAAAATTGAATTGCTGAGAATTGGTACAAAATAGTAAAGTTTAAGTTAGCGCTACATAAATGTATTGCCTACTTTAGACTGCCAATTAATGCATTCGGGTAGATGAGGCATCATGCTTTCCAACGATAGGAATATTGTTAAAATCCGAGCAGAAATGAGAAAGCTACAGCATACTTGGTGGAGGCAGTATTCACCGATCACATGAAACTGTGGGCAGCTAACAATGAACACTCGAAATTGATCGCTTAGTGTTTGCATTGTTTTGGTAAAAAGCTTCGTCGAGCGGTTACGTTTGAACAACGATTTCTCATTTTTTAGATAACATATAAACGTGAAAGTTGTTAGGTGAATAAACCAAGACATACTCTTTTAATTTGTGTTGATTTGGTATTTTTATTATAAAAAATGAATTGCTGAGAATTGGTACAAAATAGTAAAGTTTAAGTTAGCGCTACATAAATGTAATGCCTACTTTAAACTGGCAATTAATCCATTCGGGTAGGTGAGGCATCATGCTTTCCAACGATAGTAATATTGTCAAAATCCGAGCATAAATGTGAAAGCTACAGCATATTTGGTGGATGCAATATTGATCGATCACATAAAACTGTGGGCGGCTTATACTGAACCACGATCGAATCGCCTTGAAAAATGCATTGGAAAAAAGCTTCGTCGAGCGGTTACGTTTGAACAACGATTGTTCGTTTTGTGGATTAGATATAAATGTGAAAGTTAACATATGAATAAACCAAGACATACTCTTTTAATTTGTGTTGGTTTGATATTTTTATTGTAAAAAATGAATTGCTGAGAATTGGTACAAAATAGTAAAGTTTAAGTTAGCACTACATAAATGTAATGCCTATTTTAGATTGGCAATTAATCCATTCGAGTAGATGAAGCATAATGCCATCCAACGATAGTACAATTGTTAAAATCCGAGCCGAAATGAGAAAGCTACAGCATATTTGGTGGAGGCAGTATTCATCGATCACAGCAAACTGTGGGCGGCTTATACTGAACCACGATCGAATCGCCTTGAAAAATGCATTGGAAAAAAGCTTCGTCGAGCGGTTACGTTTGAACAACGATTTCTCGTTTTGTAGATAACATATAAACGTGAAAGTTGTTAGGGTAATAAAGCAAGACATACTCTTTTAATTTGTGTTGATTTGGTATTTTTATTGTAAAAATTGAATTGCTGAGAATTGGTACAAAATAGTAAAGTTTAAGTTAGCGCTACATAAATGTATTGCCTACTTTAGACTGCCAATTAATGCATTCGGGTAGATGAGGCATCATGCTTTCCAACGATAGGAATATTGTTAAAATCCGAGCAGAAATGAGAAAGCTACAGCATACTTGGTGGAGGCAGTATTCACCGATCACATGAAACTGTGGGCGGCTAACAATGAACACTCGAAATTGATCGCTTAGTGTTTGCATTGTTTTGGTAAAAAGCTTCGTCGAGCGGTTACGTTTGAACAACGATTTCTCGTTTTTTAGATAACATATAAACGTGAAAGTTGTTAGGTAAATAAACCAAGACATACTCTTTTAATTTGTGTTGATTTGGTATTTTTATTATAAAAAATGAATTGCTGAGAATTGGTACAAAATAGTAAAGTTTAAGTTAGCGCTACATAAATGTAATGCCTACTTTAAACTGGCAATTAATCCATTCAGGTAGGTGAGGCATCATGCTTTCCAACGATAGGAATATTGTCAAAATCCGAGCATAAATGTGAAAGCTACAGCATATTTGGTGGAGGCAATATTGATCGATCACATAAAACTGTGGGCGGCTTATACTGAACCACGATCGAATCGCCTTGAAAAATGCATTGGAAAAAAGCTTCGTCGAGCGGTTACGTTTGAACAACGATTGTTCGTTTTGTGGATTAGATATAAATGTGAAAGTTAACATATGAATAAACCAAGGCATACTCTTTTAATTTGTGTTGGTTTGATATTTTTATTGTAAAAAATGAATTGCTGAGAATTGGTACAAAATAGTAAAGTTTAAGTTAGCGCTACATAAATGTAATGCCTACTTTAGATTGGCAATTAATGCATTCGAGTAGATGAAGCATAATGCCATCCAACGATAGTAAAATTGTTAGAATCCGAGCAGAAATGAGAAAGCTACAGCATATTTGGTGGAGGCAGTATTCATCGATCACAGCAAACTGTGGGCGGCTTATACTGAACCACGATCGAATCGCCTTGAAAAAT
This sequence comes from Aplidium turbinatum, assembly GCF_918807975.1. Taxonomy (NCBI): domain Eukaryota; kingdom Metazoa; phylum Chordata; class Ascidiacea; order Aplousobranchia; family Polyclinidae; genus Aplidium; species Aplidium turbinatum. The sequence continues at coordinate 20,457,842 of NC_137476.1, read as the reverse complement.
GCATTGGAAAAAAGCTTCGTCAAGCGGTTACGTTTGAACAACGATTTCTCGTTTTGTAGATAACATATAAACGTGAAAGTTGTTAGGTTAATAAAACAAGACATACTCTTTTAATTTGTGTTGGTTTGGTATTTTTATTGTAAAAATTGAATTGCTGAGAATTGGTACAAAATAGTAAAGTTTAAGTTACCCGCTACATAAATATAATGCCTACTTTAGATTGGCAATTAATCCATTCGGGTAGATGAAGCATAATGCCATCCAACGATAGTAAAATTGTTAAAATCCGAGCATAAATGTGAAAGCTACAGCATATTTGGTGGAGGCAATATTGATCGATCACATAAAACTGTGGGCGGCTTATACTGAACCACGATCGAATCGCCTTGAAAAATGCATTGGAAAAAAGCTTCGTCGAGCGGTTACGTTTGAACAACGATTGTTCGTTTTGTGGATTAGATATAAATGTGAAAGTTAACATATGAATAAACCAAGACATACTCTTTTAATTTGTGTTGGTTTGATATTTTTATTGTAAAAAATGAATTGCTGAGAATTGGTACAAAATAGTAAAGTTTAAGTTAGCGCTACATAAATGTAGTGCCTACTTTAGATTGGCAATTAATGCATTCGAGTAGATGAAGCATAATGCCATCCAACGATAGTAAAATTGTTAGAATCCGAGCAGAAATGAGAAAGCTACAGCATATTTGGTGGAGGCAGTATTCATCGATCACAGCAAACTGTGGGCGGCTTATACTGAACCACGATCGAATCGCCTTGAAAAATGCATTGGAAAAAAGCTTCGTCAAGCGGTTACGTTTGAACAACGATTTCTCGTTTTGTAGATAACATATAAACGTGAAAGTTGTTAGGTTAATAAAACAAGACATACTCTTTTAATTTGTGTTGGTTTGGTATTTTTATTGTAAAAATTGAATTGCTGAGAATTGGTACAAAATAGTAAAGTTTAAGTTACCCGCTACATAAATATAATGCCTACTTTAGATTGGCAATTAATCCATTCGGGTAGATGAAGCATAATGCCATCCAACGATAGTAAAATTGTTAAAATCCGAGCAGAAATGAGAAAGCTACAGCATATTTGGTGGAGGCAGTATTCATCGATCACAGCAAACTGTGGGCGGCTTATACTGAACCACGATTGCTCGTTTTGTAGATAACATATAAACGTGAAAGTTGTTACGTTAATAAAGCAAGTATTTTTATTGTAAAAATGAATTGCTGAGAATTGGTACAAAATAGTAACAGTTTAAGTTAGCGCTAGATCAATAATAATGCCTACAAATATTTAAAAATCAATAGGCATTCCGCTTTTACTTCTATTCCGCGTTTTTACACCCTTCCTAAAAGTAGTTGCGTTTTTTTGCATGACGTCACAGATTTTTGTGACGTCACTAACCAAGGCGGCCGATCCTAAACCAGCACCAGAAATTAGGCAGTGGCTATTTGACCGGCTCCGGTCTTTGAATCTGAAACACTATTTGACCGGTCATGACGTCACTACATAAGCGCTTTTTTTTTTCTCTTTCAAAGCAACAGACGAAAAGCGCCGATATAAGTTCTAACTTCAGCACGTATTCTCCAACTCAGTCCGTGGCGCGTGCGATACGTCTCCGGCTGCCAATTTAGAGGGGATGAGTTCGATACCATCCGGAAGCATTCTTTTTTTTTCATTTTTTTTTTATCAAAATTTTGACTCGAAGCGCATTTTTGTGGTCAATTTTTAATTTGAGTAGCCTACAGCCCATTTTTCATGTCTTTTCAAATGTGAGTAATACTGTTAGAGTTTTTTTAATTTGCTGGAATTTGAGAATTTCTCTTGGTAATTTTCCGATCGTCATAAGTGAACGTGTGTTGCCGAACGACCCTACATTTTTCTCTCAAGTTAGTTATATACAATACTTCTTTAAAAAATGGTTTTACCATTATCATTTCTTTTAAAAGAAGTATTGTATATAACTAACTTGAGAACTATACTTGAGAACTATTAACTAACTTGGACTGTAGGCTACTCAAATTAAAAATTGACCACATAAATGCGCTTCGGGTCAATCAAAATTTAGATAAAAAAAAAATGAAAAAAGAATGCTTCCGGATGGTATCGAACTCATCCCCTCTAAATTGGCAGCCGGAGACGTATCGCACGCGCCACGGACTGAGTTGAAGAATACGTGTTGAAGTTAGAACTTATATCGGCGCTTCTCGTCTGTTGCTTTGAAAGAGAAAAAGAAAAAAGCGCTTATGCAGTGACGTCATGACCGGTCAAATAGTGTTTCAGATTCAAAGACCGGAGCCGGTCAAATAGCCACTGCCAAGAAATTACGCATTGAATTTAAAAGTAGGAATGATTTTACAGAGGAAAGAAAAGTTGTTCTTGTCCAAGTGTTATTAAAATAACTCTAAAATTAAGTTGAAAAATTGCATCTTGTTCAAATGATATACAGGAGATATTTGCAGAATAAAACTTGTGTCTTGTTTTTTTAAAGTTCCCAGATTGATGAATTAGCAGATAAAAGTGACTGGTAAATTTACATAGCCTACCGTACAGCAGGATTGCACAACCTTTTTTTACCAAAAATCTACTTTTTAAGTATATAACTATTGTATTGTAACTATTGGGATTCCCCAACTTAATCGGTAGCCACTTTAACAAGTCGAAATTCTGCCACTGCGAATGACTACAATGCAACCGCCAACCAATCAGAACATGTTATAAGAGGCTACCGTCCAATTGTGACCCTTCTAGCACTCATCCAGAGAGTTAATGCTTGTTTTGAACTTTATTCGGTAATTACAGAAGAAAAAGAGCAATAGCAGTGGTGGGAATCGAACCCGCGTCAATGAAATGACTACTTTTTAGCCCTAACCCCTAAGCCAACCAGCTGACAAAAAATCCATCACTTAATTTGCTTTCTACCATCTTCTTTTCGCCATTTTTTACGTCACTTAAACCGTAGCTTATGATTGGTTGGCGGTTTCATTCTAGTCAAGTTCAGTGGCAGAATTTCGACTTGTTAAAGTGGCTACCAACTTAATCATTGTGGATGACAATGTTGCCAGTTTATTTGCCAATTATTTTATTTTCTTGCTCCACAAACGGAATATGCTGTTATTTGGCATATTAATATGGCATATTAGGCAGAGTTTTTATTAAATCTTTTAGAACGAAATTTAAGAAGTATTATATTAGCAACGGTTTGCGTTGTTGTATAGAAATATTATATATTTGGTCAAAACCAAGTCCTATTATGGACATTGGACAGCCTAACATTAGTTTTCAACACAGCTTGCCTAAACATTAAAATTTGTTTAGTAATCTCGTTTTTGCCTGACTTGTAACCAAAGTTTAGTTTAGCCTAACAACACTTACCAAATAAAACTTTTAATTTTAAATCTGTGTTGATTTTTTTTTTTAGAAATACCAAAACAGCTTTAAGCTCTATATATCATAAATGATTAAATATGCTAACTTGTTCAAAGCAAAATTTGTTGACGATGTTATTGACGTTCTTGATACAGTATTAAAAAGTAGCCCATAAGTAAAATTTGTTGCTGGTCCTTAACACTGAATTTTGTTTGCTCTTTTAGGCTACGGTATTTGTGGTTTGATGGATGATGCTCTTATCATTTTTTTTGTTGTTACAGTTTTCCATATTTCAGCTTTTTTTAACAAGATAACTATGAGTGAACAGATAATTCTTGAAGAAGATTATGATGAAAATTATATTCCGTTGGAAGAAGAAATATTCGAGTATGCCAGAGTAATCGGACTTGATCCAGCCACTGATGCAGATCTCTTATGGATAGCTCGAGAAGGAATAAATGCTCCATTACCTGCTCATTGGAAACCATGTCAAGATACCACTGGAGACATTTACTATTTCAATTTTGATTCTGGTGAAAGCATTTGGGACCATCCTTGTGATGAGTTTTATCGAGCAATGGTTGCTGAAGAAAGACAAAAAAAGCGAACTAAACCAACCACTGATCACACAGTAATTAAAAAGGAAAAAGAATTGAAGTCAAAAAAGAAGAAAAAACATAAGGCATCAGAACCTGATTTAGCACCACTTAATCAGCTGAAACTAAATGATAATCTAAATTCTGGATCACATCAAGGCTTGCTTAACTCTGGTTTGTCTGTTGGTGGGAGTTTAACTCTAATCTCTGGTGGCTTAGCTCCATTAAAAATGGGAGGGTCTAACAAAATCCCGTCTCTTTCTTCTCCATTGGGCAAATCCCCTAATTTGGGATTACAAGCTTTTCCTTTTACAGATGTTGTTAAAAAGCAAGACCCTTTGAATTATACAGTGAGTTCACTTGGTAGCACAGCTGAGTTGGGAAAAATTAATTTAGACAAGTTGAAAACTCAAGACTTAGAACAGTCAGCTATTGAGTATCAGATATCTGATGATGAAGACATTGATAACATGCATGTTTCCTCTAATTCTGATCCGGAGGAGTTGGATCTACGTCAAGAAGCAGCAGAAAATATGATGAATATGATGGACATTGATCAACTTCATGCTATTGAAGAAGTTGATTTTCCTGATGAAGACATACCATTCCACTTTGAAACTCCAGGAGAAGCAGCTTCTAAAGCAGCACACAAGCGAATGCTAAATTCTGTCAATGAAGCCAAAGAATCGCTTTCCGCAAGGGAATCTTTAAGTGATAGCTTGCTTCCTTTGGACAATGAAAAAAGTGTTTTGAGCACAGGCAAGTTGAAAAATGATGCCGAACAAGAAGCTGAAAAATTAAAAGCTGAATTATTGCACAATTTTCAAGAAGAGTTAGATGGTGATCTTCAGGTTGAAAAAGAAAAATTAAGAAAAAGGCAATCTGACACATTGTTGAAGTTTGAACAGGACTTGAAAAAGAAAACTGATTCAAAGGTGTTGGAACTAAATCAAGAAGCTGATGCAAAACTTGTAAAGTTAAAGTCTGAAATTTCTACAAAGATTGAAGCAGAAGAAATTGCCAACCTGCAAAGGGATTCTGATCACAGTTTCACCTTGGAAAAAGAAAAGTTGGAGTTCATTAAAAAACAAAAGTTGGAAGAGCTAAAGACTTCACATCAATCTGAATTGAAGGAAATTGAAGAGAAGATGACCGCCGAGTTGCAAAAAGAACAAGCTGATAAAATGGCTGAGTTGAGGAGTGTACATGAACGCAACTTAAATTCAATGAAGCGTGATTTTGAACTTGAATATGAAGACAAAAAGCAACATCTTTGTAACTCTTATACAACATACAGTGATGTCGCTGAGGACCATGATAAAAGTCTTCGAGATATCCTCAGTGAGAAAAAAGATGCTGTGATTGCTGAACATGAAACAGAAATTGCATTGTTAAAGGAAGAGCACCGCAGAAAGATTGAAAAGTTGAACAGCAGCCATCATGAGGAATACCAAGCTGAAATTGAAAAGCTTCGTAAGAAAATGAAGAACGAATTGGAAGTTGAAACTGCCCGTTTGAAGTATGAAAATGAAATCAAAATCCAGAACCTTACTCGACAGTACAAACTAGCCAGTGAGGAATTAAGAAATGATCAAGAAATGCTAGTTACTAAACGTAAGCACCTTGAGAGTGCAGGAGAAAGACTAAATGAACTTGAAAATACTTTAAAAACCAAGATTGATGATGTTAGAAAACACCCAGAAATTGATAAACCAAAATTGAGCACTACAATTGACCACTCTGCTAGCAATCCTCTTGAATTAGAAGTGGAAAGTTTGAAGAGAAAACAAGAAGACATTCAACGAAAAATTAAGCAACTTCAAGAGCAAGCTGATTCTCCAGCTTCAAAACGTCTTCATCCTGACATCGACTTAAAGCTTCAAGACTTGGCTGAACCATCCATCTTAACCAGATCAGGCCGTGAAAAAGATTCTATTTTTCCTTCACCGGTCTCTTCTTTTCCAAAAAAGGCGTGGGAAAAGGAAGAAGATGGACTTCAAAAAGCAAGAGAGTTTTTGTATAAACAGCAACAGTCATTACAAAGGCAAAGTGTCAAGGGAGTGTCATGGCATAAATCTGTCAATACATCAGAGCAAGGCACTTCTAACGATGAGACCAGGCGATTGTTGAAAGAAATCAAGGGAAATCTTGAAAGAGAAGCTGTCAATTTAACAACTGACCCACTTTGGCGAGGGAGTACAAATAATGCTTCTTACTCCTCATGGATCGGTGAAAGTAATTATCACCCAGATGCAACATCGACTCAGCAAAACGTTAAAGCTAGTGTACATGAGCCTCCACATTCTTCACACGTACCAACTTCTAATGAGCCAAGTCATGTGATGGAATATTTAAAAACAGTTGATGTGAAGTTGAATCATATCATGCAGCTTATGGCTGAAAAAGAAGAAAGGCACGTTTACATTCCCCAACCTCAGTCTGTGTCTTTTCGTTCAAGTAATTTTGTAAGTGATTTTGTAGACAATGAATTGGCAAGCAACTGGAAGAAATACTTCGGCAGGTTTTCATCTCAACCAAGCACGGCATATGAGAAACAACCCCTGCCATACTGGCATTATGTTTCTGGACGAGACTTGATGGAGTCTCGTGGTTCTGCTAATCACTCTTCAATAAATGCTTATCAATTCTCTTCCACTTTAAACCGTTCACCATCCACTTACAATGACAATTTATTTGGTAGCCAACCATCTTTCACTGGTCAACCTGCATTACTTCCCAATAGAGTACGATTGGAAATTGATGATGAAACTAACAAGCTGAGGCAAGTTAACCTTCAAAGGGACCAAGAAAATACGTAATCAGATATTGTTGCGAGAATAAGAAAGCTTACACACGTTTTACCAGTGTACAGCTTGTCTGCCATGTTATTATTTTTTTTTATCTCACCTGTAGTTAATCAAGGAGTTACATCGGGGTGTTTAGAAGGGAAAATTATAATACTCTATTTTCAAGTGTTGTGATTTTGCAAGATCAAAGTTTTAAAAATGAAAAACGTTTTGTTCTATTTTGACCAAGTTTAGTTTCTGTATATGAGCGACTTGAGCATATTGTAATATTGTATGTGGACACAGAATTTGATATAGTTTTTGTGTCATTTCGCATTGTAAAAGTTTCTTTTACTGTGTATTTTCCTGTTATAAGATGTTCTTTACATACTACTAGTACCGTACTCAATACAATATAAGACTTGACTGACACTTTGACAATGAAGTGTGCATTCTTCTTAGATACACCTTCGTTAATCTTAGCTCTATTTGTCTGACATTGAATACCCGTTTGTTCGTTAGACCCAGAAGTAATTTTCTAAAATTGGCAGCCAACACATCAGATGTTTGCTTTAATGTGCTGAAATGTGTATTCAATTATGTTTTTGTTTTTTTGCAAAAAAAATAACGCCCATTAATACAGATATGTGTTGAGCCGAAGGTTTGTTCTGAGACTTTGTTCTTAGAATAATAAGCGGTATTGCATGGTAATGTTATTCATTTTATGAACTGTTTTTGTCATATAATGGCCACTTGGAAATGAATGACAACACTTTGTGCCAATCGGGATTGCTGTCTGGCTTGAGGATAAAAGCTTCCATCTGAAAGTATTGGATTTAAATACAAAGCACTGTTTTTGAAAATTTTGAGGGCCGTTACCTTGTTGTTGTTTTTTTATAACACTGAGCAAAGTTTCATAGAAAGCTTTCTACCTAATGTCTTTGGTGCTTACAATGTAGTATCGGATGATATTATGTAATGATATTTCTATCAATTCCAAGTGATATAGCTGTAGTAAAGTGTAGTATTAATGATCTGTGCCTTAGTAGAGTATATTGCTTCGAGCCGACGATAACTTAGTTTGACGACAGTGGAAGGTTTTCACTGTTTGTTTTGTGCCAAATTGCGTTTCCAAATTATTTTTCTTTGTGTTGAGTGTTTTTTGTCTTTATGCTTGTCAGATCACTTTCTTAAATCTTTATTTCTGCAAAGTGTACTGTAGACTCATCCATTCTACGAAATTTAAGTTACAAAGTATTTGATTGTTTTCATTTCCTTTAAAAAATGTTTTTAATTTTTGAGTGCATTGAAGTTTTAAGTGAGTTATTGCTTATTTTTTCATTGTTATTATTTCACAGTTCATTTTCTTTATGGTAGCAGAACAATATATATGAAATTTTGATCGCATTGACAAGTGACCACAATAAATACTTTTCAGTTAAACTAGTAATTATTACTACTGCAATTTCTTTTAATTCTTACTACTGTATTATAACTTCATGTACGGTAGTGCCTTTGTTTCAATTGTCATTTGGTATATTGTGCATCAATGCTCCATTGTAAGTGGTGGACCATGTTATTTTGTAGTTTTATCTATGTTTATATTAGAGCAACTCTTTTATATATTGTATATGATACTTCTGAAAACATTATATTTTTTTATTGTATGCATGGAAATATTTTTGTAGGGGCATTATCTCTGTTTGGTTAATGATGCCAGTCGTAGCAACGCTTGATGTGGATGACATAGAAGACATCGTCAGTGGTGATGCACCAAATTTGCAAAGAAGTTCACCGAAGCAACTTGTGTTGCCTCGTCCACGTTTGAACATTAAAAAGTCACGAGTTATTGATGATGAGGTTAAAGTACCACACGGTGACAGGTGAATCCCATGCTTCCAAGTCTATCCCAGACAACAAAATCCGTCAGTTTGCATTGATTTAACGTTTACAGAATACAGACGTTGAATCAAAATTAACGGATTTTGCTGTCTGGGTAATGGGTATTGTGTAAGGATAACATTGTTATGTCACATTTAATAAAACAGAAAACCTGCAGTGTTTCAAGCTGTAATGACTCATTAATGATTTTGATTTGGCTATGGTACATCTATTAATTTTCTGATGTTGATTGTATAAATGTATATACCTATTACAGGGAAACCATTTTTTTAGTTGATGAAGGAAGAAAACTTTAGCAAACAATAATGTGAAAATTGATAGAGACATCATTTAAATGTATGTTGTCAATTGATTGATATTGATTTTTAGCATCATTCCTGGCACTCAATCGATTTACATAAAAACATGGGGCTGCACACACAACTCGTCGGATTCAGAGTATATGGCTGGTCAGCTGGCTTCCTATGGGTACACTATCACAGGCAAGTAGGCTATAGTCTCCTTTTTGTTATTTAAAAAAAAAAGATCAAGAAACGTATTTATCAAAAATTTTGTACAGTGAAACTCATACATTTTTCAATTTTAACTTGTAGTGGATAGAATTTTGTGATTGTTGAAGGCTTCTTCTCAATCAATTTCTTTATTGTTATGGAGATAACTTTACATATATGTGATGTATTTAGATTGAATGCAAATTTTCTGTATTTTCAATGTGACTTCCCATTGGTTTATGTCAACATTGTGTTGATCATGCTGTCCTATATGTCGGAATGGCCCGTTTCGGTGAGTCCGATTCGGTGAGTCCGATTCGGTGAGTCCGATTCGGTGAGTCCGATCCCTTGACGGGGGATTTTTTCAATTTTTTTTTTTTAATTATTGGGTACCGTGGCCTAATTATCATTGCCGTTTTAGGGTTAGGGGTTAGGAGTTAGGTTTAGGGGTTAGAGGTTAGGAACTCACCGAATCAGACTCACCGAATCGGACTCACCGAATCGGACTCACCGAATCGGACTCACCGAATAGTAGCAGACCCCCTATATGTGGTTAAAAAACGTTTAATACAGAAATCCATTTTAACCGTACCAACAAAAATGATTGCTCCCAGCCTCCCATCTTATGATTTTTTTTATTTGATTTTTTTTCACAAATCGCAAATGAAGTCTTTGTTTGTCACGCATTTAAGCTTTGCCATTTGGAAAAGTTAACAACACTTTATTCAAATCCATCAGCTTAATGTATTTTTTTTGCTATGCACCAGATGATTGCAACACAGCTGACTTGTGGTTGCTGAATAGCTGCACCGTGAAGAATCCTGCAGAAGACCATTTCAGAAATATGATCGAGTATGTTCATTTTTTTGGTATGATTCAAACACTTATGTGGGTATCTTAATTGTGATTTTTTGAATGAAGTCAGGTTTACCAAAGTAAGTAGTTTTATTTCATCGCCTTTTAGCTTCATGTTTAGTGGCAGAAGAAGAATTTTACGCAATAAATGCTTTCTAAACACAGTACTTGTTTTCTAAAATTCGGATTGTTTTTAAGTCGTGGTCTCAGTCAAGTTTGCTGATCAGTGCTTTTTTGCTCCACCATTACATTACAACAAGCATTGCTTTGAAACAAAGAAAATATAACTATGCAATGCATATGGAAATTGATTGTATCATCTACAGTCTAATTCTCATATGGTTGCACAGAAAAGGCGACGAACTAGGGAAATACATAGTTGCAGCGGGATGTGTTTCGCAAGGCGCCCCCAGACAAGACTACATCAAAGGGTTATCGCTCATCGGCGTGCAACAAATTGATCGAGTTGTGGAAGTTGTAGAGGAAACGCTAAAAGGTATAAGTCCAAATTTGTCCTCTTTGCAACCTAGTACTGTGCACGTGATTCTTTCGGAATGGCCCGTTTCGGCGAGTCCGATTCGGCGAGTGCCCTATTCGGCGAGAGCCCTTTTCGGCGAGTTCCCTATTCGGCGATTTTTTGAAACATTTTTTAAAATTATCGGGTACCGTAGCCTAATTATCATTGCCGCTTTTACATCGTTTTAACGTCGCTAAACGTTGAAATAAGACCCTAACCCCAACCCCTAACTCCCAACCCCAATGGGGTTAGGGTCTTATTTCAACGTTTAGCGACGTTAAAACGATGTAAAAGCGGCAATGATAATTAGGCTACGGTACCCGATAATTAAAATAAAATTCAAAAAATCGTCGAATAGGGAACTCGCCGAAAAGGGTTCTCGCCGAATAGGGCACTCGCCGAATCGGACTCGCCGAATAGTAGCAGACCCTGATTCTTTGACGCTGACGATTGGTCGTTGTACATCTTGGCGCAAAGACTCATGCGTTTCTAGAATACATGTGGATAATGGATATTCTAGAATTAAAAAGTAGATTGTGTGATGCGAGAATAGTTTGTGACACGTTTCATCAACATCTACTGTTTCCACTATTATCTGGAGATTATTTCAACCGTGTGAATTTTCTGCAGAAACTTTCAGGGTCGTGTTTTATATTGAATATCAATTCAATCTTGAACGCTTCAAACAATATGACCTGTTCAACGTTGAAATAAAGTTGTGTTATCCTTTTTATTTGCGTAGCCTACCAAAAACTATACACGAACTAAACTTAACTGCATTATCAGGAAATACTGTTCGACTTTTGGGGCAGAAAAAGCATAAGTCCAAAAAATTAGGAGGAGCGTCACTTGATCTGCCGAAAATAAGAAGAAACCCCCTCATTGAAATCATCAGCATCAACACAGGGTGAGCTACTGGGTTTTTAACGTGATGTTACCCCCTAAGCTGCTGAAGACTGATTCATGTGGCCGCCAACTCATTGCTATGTTCAAATCAAGTCTAAGGTTTTTGAAGGCTTTTCGTCATTCTTGCGAACGCGATGACAGAATATGTACGTCACCGTCGTGCGTTTTATCTTGCTTGGTATGTAATTGGTGTATCTTGTTTAAGAACATAATCTGCAAGACTTGGCAGGGCTACGCCAAATCTTTTGCTTTGGAAAGCATCTTACATGATTGTGTCTTTGTGCCCGCAATCTACGCAGGTGTTTGAACTCGTGCACATATTGCAAGACTAAGCACGCTCGCGGAGAGCTGGGGAGTTACCCTATTTCGGAAATCGTGGAAAGAGCCAAGAAATCGTTTGAAGGTAACTTCGCTTTCAAGTTTTAACGCTACATTGTACTATGCAATGGTGAAAATATAAAAATCCACTTTCTCTAATGATGGTTTGAAGAAAAAAAAATAACTTAAATCGAATTTAAAGTTTGTTTTGGTAGCTTTTTGTTAAACTCATTCTTTGTTCACAGAGGGAGTGGTTGAAATATGGTTGACAAGTGAAGATACTGGTGCGTATGGTCGCGACATTGGTGTTTCGTTGCCTCAGTTACTCTGGCAATTGGTCGAAGTCATACCAGATGGTTGCATGCTGAGGGTTGGCATGACCAACCCCCCTTATATTTTGGAACATTTGGAGGTATAGCTTCTTGCTTTAAAATCAATCAATCTAAACGCTGACCCTGGAAGTTCTTTAAGATGTTAAATGTTTTATTTTTATTTATTACTGAGTATATTTGGGAAACCACAAAGTCTACTTTTTGATGTGGCAAGTTCTTACGTTACGTTCTGATGGGCTGTTGTTCTGTTTGTGGCTAGCGTGGAACTTTGTGTTGAAAAGATGAGATTACTCGGCCTGGATTCGAACCGTGACAACACGTTCTTGGCTTCCACCCAGCTGAGCCACGTACCTCTCCCCGTCGAATTATCATCACATATCATCAGCATCTGTTGATCAACCTTATGTGCAGTCGAATGGTAGACTACATCACGTTAAAGTCCCATTCCTTGCTATCTGATAGGTAATGGGGTGCATCTTATCTTGGCAACCGACTTTATCGACAGCACCCCAATTGTGTGGGGCTTATATATCTTTGATTCTTTGGACCTAATAAAGAGGATTACGTTATTCATGAGCTAGTCATTATGTCTCCTACCCCTGTTTTTTCCTTTCTTGTTGACTTAATTGATTTTTTGAAGACAAATTTTTATGCACAGGAAATGGCAAAGATATTGAACCATCCTCGAGTTTACGCTTTCCTGCACGTACCAGTTCAATCCGGTTCTGACCGGACTTTGTACGAGATGCGTAGGGAATATACGTACGACGACTTTTGTCAAGTGGTCGATTTCCTGAGAAGTCGAGTTGACGGCGTCTCCATAGCAACCGATATCATATGTGGATTCCCTTCAGAGACTGAAGAGGTTCAATTAATATTTTATCTTTATTTTTCTGATTTTGAGTTTGTTCCTCATACCAAGATTTTTTTGCTTCCAATGTCCGAATTGTCCATATAACTTAGTCACACCATATCATTACTAAAGCAGAAGTTGTCTGCCCGTTGGAGGACAAATTCTTAAATATCTACAAATTAAAAAGATATTTTTATCTCTGAGGTGCGGGCTTGGTGGCTGATGTTTGCTTGATAATTTACTTGTTTGGTTTTCTGTTTAATTTTAAGGAAATTATATCGTCGGTTTTGTGGCTGTTCAGTGTTCACAGAAAAGGTTCTTGAAATAGAAAGATTTTGTCTTTTTTAGGACTTTGAAGAAACAATGAAATTATGTGAAAAATACAAATTTCCAAGTTTGTTCATCAACCAGTTCTTCCCCAGACCTGGCACCCCCGCTGCAAGGATGCCACAAATCAACAGACAGGCGGTACGTTCACTAACTTGTGTCTTGTCCAGTGCCACGTTTCATGGAATTGATGAAAAGTGGTGAAGCGTTGTCAAAAACCTAACTGTGTTTCTCGGCAGTTGAGTGTAGCAAGAATTGACAGTGATAGACACTGTTTCGCCCGTGAAGCTACCAGGCTCATCAGTATAGCACCACTAATTCATGTCACATAGTTCTCAATTTCTGCTTTTGGTAATCAATTGAATCCATTCATTCCTACCGACTTTTGCAGATTAAAAAACGAACCAAAAAACTCTCCGAGTTATTCCGATCATATGAACCATATGGGCATCAGGTTGGAAAAGTGCAGCAGGTTTTAGTCACAGAGATATCCCACGACAAGAAGCACTATGTCGGCCACAACAAATTTTACGAGCAAGTTTTGCTTCCAATGGACGAAGATTTGATGGGAAAGTGTTTTAACGTCGAGATATTTGAAGCTGGTAAGAACCATTCGCCGCTTTGTGGTAGCGTGAACCAATCTTGATCATAGGCTATTATTGTTTTTGCGTTATTCAAAAATTGCTCATTTCCACTGTAAACTAAAGCAATTGGTAAGAACACGCTCATAGCAGCTATTGCTTCCCAGGCAAGCACTACTTGAAAGGAAGACGCGTCAGTTCTGCAATATCGCCTGGACGCGTGGTGCCTTTGGCTAAAGGAGCGTTGTCCGGTACCAAGCTCAAGGTAAGGTTGTCCCAACGATGGATTTCATTTTCATTCAGACGCTTTTGTGGATGTTGAGTTGTCACTAACAGAGGCTACTCAAGGTGTTGACGATTTGCATAATTTTTTAAACTTTTTGCATAGATTTGTTTCTAAAAGTGCTTTGTTATGTTTGTTTTTTTTAGAAAAGTTTTTCGATGGATGACTTGTGCCTTTCTTGTCAGATACAACATTTTGTATTACCATTTCTTCTATCCAGTTTTCTTCTAAGAATTCCATGCTTTTGTAGCTTTAATTCATTACTCCAAAATTTACTTGTTAATAATTTATTGAACATTTGTTTTTTATTTCAGATAAACGAACAAACGAAACGTGTTGGGATAGATGATTTCTTGCGCAATAACTTTATTTTGTTCATTTTTATTATTTTTGCGATTTTCTTATCACTTTTATCAAAGGGAGGTTTGGTATAATTTTTCTCCGAATTATGTTTTATAAAATCGAGAGAATTTGTTCTTGTGGGCTCCCTGGATCATTTATTCCGTGGGAAACTTTTTGAGAAAGTTGTTGTTGACTGCAAGTGGCCAAGCATAGGCGAGGCATGTGGCACTTTTGATGCGCTTGCAATCTTGCATGGTAGGATGTGATCTTAAGGGTGCAGTGTACGTGAACATGCGTTTGATGGTTTAGGACGGAGACCAGCTTTGCTTAGGAACTAAATAGTAAATTGTATGTTGATTCCTGGTGAATTCCCGTTGTCATGGTGCACATTTGTCCATGGCGGTTCCCATCAGCGGGGTATCCGCTTGTAAGGACATACCACATGACATTGTTATTATTTCCTATGCTGCTTCCACGTTCAATTATGTCATCTGATGTCTGAAACTATACGCTCGTTTTTTTTGACCTGCCAGACTGCCAATCACCTGTCTAATGTCTATTCTGCCATCGGTTTTATATTTTCAGTTGGACTTTTTTCCTAGGTGCAAAATTTGCATTTTTTAACATTTTTTCATTATGTTACGTTTCGCGACGTTGAAACGAAATAAGAGCGCATTTTTGTCTAGCTGGTGTATAACTTGCTCTTAGAAATAAAAGTATCAGAGTGTCATTGAAGATTTGGTGCTAATCCGTTTAAAACAACTCAGTTTCAACCGGGAAAGAACAATTGTTTTGTACGAGAACTACGTGACTCTGCTGTAGATGTGAAATGTATCGGAACATCACCATGGGACAAGTTGTAAGCCGTCCCATGGCACACATCTCACCATGATGTGCGAACTGTGCACATTATACGACTACTATGGTAGCTGCTTAGTTAGCGACTTGCGACGGAGTAGCTGATCCACCAGCTGAGGACGTTGGTCAGTGGTCCAGGGCTGAGCAGATGTGGCACTTCCAAAAAGAGAATTGCTGTATAAAAAATCTAAAAATCACTTACAAAGAGCTTGTAATCACACCAATTGAAAATAGCTGCTATGTCGCATATACAATTATACACTATACGGTATAGCCTAGCCCTAGGACATGTAATTTAGTGCTTAGGCTACTTTTTGAAGGCTGTAAACCTGCAATCTGATGGTGTCGTCTTTTTACCTATAATAACTAAATAAGTCCGCCCCGAAAGCTCAGTGGGTTAGCGCGTGGCTTCATGAACGAAGAAGCTGAAAGATCAAGCGGTGCTGGTTCGACTCTCGGGGTGTGCGCTTGAGCAACGCATTCTAAGGACTGCTCTCCATTCAGCGGCACCTAATGGGTGAAATAATTCCCCACAACAAGACTTCAGCAATTGTAAACTTCACTCTGTCATTCTCGGTAACCGGCCCTGCGCCAAGAGGCTATGCGAAACTACCAGGAATAAATAGGCTTTGTCAGTACGAGGATAAAGATTCAAAACCAACCAACTCTTCATTTCACGAGCCCTGCTTTTCAAGCTTACCAGACCCAGTAGCCTATGATTTCTTTATCGACAGAACATTCAATCAGAGAAGGCGGATCAGGCAGCCAAGCATAAGCAGAATAATAGCAACGTGCAAAAAATTTGTAGTCTATTAGATTTGTTTGAGCAACGCAGGTTAGAATCCAATTCATTCTTCTGTGTTCTATCAACATGCAGCATAGCCTACTATTATGTCAATTGTACGAAATCAGACCATTTAGGCAACTCAAAGCAAGACAATACTTTTCAGTGAACTGTATAGTTCCCTACATTGAAAAAAATAGCATCAAGTTTAATGAATAAATAATTAATTAAAGGATAGGCTGCCAAACTGTAGGATACTTTCCACTGCACATTATCAGTCTTTACACAAAGTTCACATATAAATACTGTTCACTTCGGCCATATCCACTCGATTTGTCACAAAAAGTAAAACAAAGTTTTCTGTCACTTGACCTGAAATCAAACCCGAGGTTTGCCGGATGCATTGACAATATCTGATCGGCGACCACCGCGTTGCGGAGTGTTTGTTCACCTCAAAGTTCTCTTTTCTATTTTAAAGAATAGAGATCATGGTTTTTCTCGTTTGCTTCAAGACAAGCCCCTGGCTCTGATATGTTTGTTTTACGTTGATTCAGCGCTGTCAAACACAACCATGACATTGTATTTTTCAACTCCATGTCATTCGACCGCGCAAACTTGTTGAACGAATCCGAAGCTCATTGAATTGACTGTTTCCCATTGGTCCTTCACAGGGTCGTAGCTCTCTATGTACTGACATGATGTCAACTTGTCCCACCTGGGTATAGAATAAGTTTGATTGAATTCTTTAGTGTTGATTGTTGGAAAATATGTAGGCTATGGCTTAGATCAGGGTTACTCAACCAATGTTAACCTCGTCGGCAGCCGTGGCCGAGTGGTCAGCGCGTTGGGCTCGCAGTCGAGAGCCTGCATGTTCGACTCCAGCCACCCGCACTTGCTGTTGTTTCTCTGGGCAAGAAACTTTACGATAATTGCCTCTACCCGGTGATCGATTTCGAGTAATGGGTAGTACCAAATTTAAGTCATAAGTAGAGTAGACAACCGGAAACAGACATTGCCGTCGGCTGCAGCGTGGGTCAGGTGTACGTCGGAAGGCGTACACCGATGCATAGCGCTCAAGTCCGCTTTCCCGCAATGCAGGATAAAGATAAACAAACAAACAAACAAACTAGCGGTCCGGTGAATAAGTTATTGCACACGCAACCACGAAAGTTGTCTGTACCAAACCACTTTATAAGTAAAATGTAACTCGACTTGGATTTTTGAGAAAGTGTCGGGGAGTCCAGGGGTCGAAGCCCCCAGACACTAGGATAATCACAGTAAAAATTGCTTCCTTCCTGTAGAAATTTGTTTAAAGAAGCCCTGAAACGTGGCAATGAGGTTATTTTTCCAAAAGCTCAAGGTCCACCATCAACACCCAGAAGGTCCAGATTCGTACCGCGGTCCTCCAGTTGAGTAGCCCTGGCTTAGATCAACAGTTAGCTATCGTCACGTTGAATTTTTATTTTTTTACAACTAAATGTAGCTTATAGAGTTTTGCAGAAAATACAAGTTTCGTTTTCCGCTTTGTTTTCACTGTTATTAGCACTGTAGGCTATAACGAGGAAAATAGCATCTGGAAAATAACGTCTGTCCAAGAAAACATCAGCGCACCTGCGAGAAACTAACATTGTGTTGCCACAAGAAAATTCAAACAAAAAAAATTGATAAAAGCTTAATAGGCTACTATCGAGTTGTTAACAATTATTTGTTACCATCAATTAATGATCTTTTTCCATTAAAACAGAGGCTTATGAAATTTACTTAAATCATTTCTTCACCATTTAAAGGCTTTATGTTTACTCTATATATTTCCTTGCTGATTGGTCACTTACCCTCCGATGACAAAAATCTTATCATTGAGCGCACAAGCGCACCCTTGTGACCGATTTGTGGTGAGTTCGCTCCCTTTGTACCAGAAGCCATCTTGGATGTTGTAACAATCTACTGTGTATCGGACCACTGTTGACTTGGTGCCTTTAACTAAACGATTTTGATAAAAGTTATGTGTGATTTATTGGTGGTTGTGTTCAGTGAGCTTTTAAATTATCATCAGAAGTGGTTCTTTGCGCATTTGCAGTTTGTGTATTGTTTCTTGTTTTCGATATGGACAGCTTTGTCTAATACAAATAATATAATAGGCTAATATAGTTGATACACAAGCGAAAACTGAAACAAAACTTGATTTTATGCTTCAGTGAAATAGCGTAGGCTAATAGGCTTCTAGTTGATTGTTTTGAGTCATAAGCTTAGATGGTGGGAAGCACACTGCACGATAGTACTGGTCTGCCACAATAAATATAAATCATTTATCTTTGGACTTACCGGAACTTCGTGACTTTGACGTTCTGCCTAAAATATAAATGCTGCTTTAATAAAATAATAGGCTACTGCTGCACAATTAAAATTTTAAGCACACAGACTTTTGGTTAATACAATAGAAGCCGTGAGCTAGTCGATAATGAAAAAGAACTAACTAAAAAAAAACAGATGGAATTATCTAGCCTAGCCTACTGTATAGCCCAGTGGTTTTCAACCTTTTTGGTAGAACGAAACCCAATGAAACATTCCACAAGCTCGAGGAACCCCTGTTCCATAATTTAATTGCCTTATGCGAAAAACATCGTTTAATTAATAAAATAAAATTAAAATACTCATATTCAGATTTATTTATGTACAATAAAAATACAAACTGTAAAAAATTACATTTATTCTCATAAAAAATTAAATGAGAAACTTGAGCCTGGTGTTTCTTGCACAAGTCTTTAATATTGGGTCGTGTGTTTAACAGACACACACGAAGTTCATCTTCCACAGACAGCAATTGTGCTCGTCTCTTGTGCTTGATGGTTGTCAGAGCTGAAAATCCAAACTCACACAAGTAGGAGGTTGAAAACAGCATAAGAAGTCGCAGCGCTTTCTGAGCAATTGTAGGATATTCTATTTCAACCAACAAGCAGAATGCATCCATATAATAATAAAATAGACTCTCGGATTTGAATGTAAACTTGCGGAACCCTTAAACTTAGGCTACTGGCGGAACCTTAGGGTTCTCCGGAACCCTGGTAGAAAACCACTGGATAGCCTAATAACTTTTATATGATTTATTCATAGTAGCCTATTTTAAAGTATACCAATGTCATAGATGACCCCTTTGCTATAAACGGTGGAAAATCCATTTCTGTTGGGGGTATCAGTTATTTCGCACGATTCTTTTGTCACTGGATCATAACACTCAACAGCGGTGTTGGGGCCGCCAATGTTGTAAAGCTTACCTGGAACAATATTAAGCGATATGACAATTAATTGCAGTAGCCTATTTGAAATTTAGTTGGTGTTGAAATAACAATGTAGGCAATAGATTTCTTGGGCTACAATGTACGCTATGTCAAGTATGTAATATCAGGGGTATCGTAAAATCGTCTGATGAATTTCTATAAGTAAGTTTCTTGAAAGTTGAAACATAAAAGTAATCAAGGTAAATCAATTAAAACAAATGATGTTTCAATAAAGTAGACTATGTTGAAGGTCGATATGTGGTGGTTCTGTTGGGATTGTTTTGTAGTTTTTCGGCTTAGTTATCATGATTGAATAAAAACACCTTCAAAGTTGCGAAAACTAACTTAGTTGAAAAATTTAAATTTGGAGTTGCATAAACTTTGCAGCATATTGAACACTTTTAACCCAGTTTCGTCATGTCTAAGGTATGGTATGCTACGTTATTGTTTTTTTTTTTCCATTGTTTTATGTGAAAATGAACATTATCATTTTTTTGCTGACTAAACTGCACGCTTTCACTCTTTTACATTTTTACTGCTTTTTTTCACGATGGATTAAAACAGTATTACAAATGACATAACACCAACAAGCTATACAGTAATATGTCACAAGACATAATTTGTCCGGCTGGTGTCCCCTTCCATTTGTTTTAGATTCGTCTTTCAATCTTATTGACCAATTGACGACCTGCCTTTGTGGCATTTATACAATCAAATTATTGTTCTAACATGATGTGGCTGAACATTAAATGGTTGTGATTATTTGTTAAATGTTAATAAGCTGATCAATAATATGAGCTTGATTAGGCCAAAAAGTTTCGTGTTATGCAGGCCTACGTGTAATATTCGTAGTAGTTGATTTGACTTTACTTCAAGCTGTTTACATAGTGAGACCGCTTTCCTTGCACTGCACAGCACAGTGTTAAATCTGATTGCAACTTTTGGCCTATCACGAACTTTCATTTCTCATGCAGTCTACACTTTTCAAATTGCTTTTCAATAATAGATTATTACAATATTTCTTTAAGTGCACGTAGCAGCCGGCAGGTCATACCAACATGTGCGTTTGTTGCAGTTCTCAATTCGATAAATAATCATGAACAATTTGCTGTTATCGTTGTGATGAGTGATTTCCAAAATGTATGAAAAAGCTTTTTATTTACTGTAACGTAAAGGTTTCGTATAAGACGTCACGACGTGCTGACCCAGTCTACTGATAAGTCACATTTCTTATTTTGGAATAAACTTTCCAAACACATTTTAATTTAAAAGTTTACGCACCTTTACTTAAAAAGTTGCCACACAAGACGACAACTAACTCAACTGGATACAATAACCATTATGGTTATTCTTTTTATCATATGATTAACAAAGAGGAACTAGGCTATAAACGTTTAATCACCGCCATTGCTAAGATTATGAAACCAGATGCAAATTTGTTTATATGCACCTTCCGCTTGAGGTTTCATCATCTTTTTACCTCATGCACGGACGAAAATGGTCCGATCAACTATTGGTGACGTAGGCTATCACCTACTTTTTTCAGACTCATGAGGTATTTTAGTTTTGTTTACAACAAACGTTTAGATAATGCTTTCAACTTACTCATTTCGAATTTCAACTGATTATTAGATTGAGTAGATTATTAGATGGGATTGCATGGATAAGATGCACCTATTTCAGTTTTTTTCTATGGAAATCCGACCAATGTTATTATTACGCGCATTATAATTTTTTGGCACATGTAGGCTATGTTTTTTGTTTTCGTTAACATAAAATCAAGTTTACAGAATTAAGTTGCGTAGTAGAATATCTTGTTTAGATTTCGTTTGGTTTTGGTCAGACCTTCAAATACAAAATTAAGTATTCCATTATTAGTCTCTGCTGCTTACCCCATTAGCTCAATTGTTACACGCCCGACTCCAGACCAAGCAGCGCTGGTTCGGCTCACGAGGTGTGCGCTTGAGCAACACATTTCAGGCCTGCTCTCCATTGAGCAGGCCTAGAATGCTCTCCATTCAGCGGCACCAAGTGGATGGAATAATTCCCCGGCAACAACACTTCAACAATCGAAAACTTCACTCTGCCAATCTCCGTAACCGGCCCTGCGTCAGGAACCTCTACAAGTATGCGAAACTACCAGGAATAACCAATCAAGGCTTTGTCAGTCCGAGGATAAAGATTCAAAACCAACCAAACCTGAAGCTTCCAGCACTTTATGGCCAAATCGATGTCGTTTCATATTGTCCACAACTGACCAAGACTCCATCTCAGGATCAAAGCATTCTACCGATGACAAAACCTTGTTCCCTTCAGCTATTCCACCAAATATGTAGATTTTGCCTGAAAGACAGAAGACGTTTTGAATCATTGATTTTATCTACATTATGACACACGTTTGAACGTTGTTTCGAACATTGCACCTGAAACAAATGCACAATTCAAAAAGCAATGGTAAGTTTTTACAAGCAGAACCACAGCAAGTTTTGTGTATTGATATCCCAAATAATGCTGCTAATATAAAACCAACAGTAAATTCAAATTTCTATTTGAATAAGAATTCTATTTGAATAAGTTTATACTGATGAAGCCACACTTGTGTGGCGAAAGCTCTGTATTTAAATAAACCGATTCTTCTGATTTGGTGTGATATTGTTTACTTTAGTAAATTCAAAGGTTGCCTTTTACCTTTATGTGCTGCAGCTGCAGCATGAGTTCTTGGTATAATCATAGCGGGTCGTCTTGTCCAATGTGGGTTCTCTTGGCCTAAATCTAGGCATTCGACTGAGTTCGATGATAAAACGTAAATGCACTTTTTCAAAACAATTGCTGTTGAGTCGTTCCAATCTTTCATCAATGGCTATTAATAAAGATGTTTCTAATTTATTATTTCTTGCCAACATTGTTATTGGGTTACATTGTGTTAAAAACCAGAAGAGATCACCCAAAAATGGAACTTTCTTACATTTGAAAAAATTATTATGAAAGTTTAAATTACAATTGGAAAAACAAAAGCAAGCTTAAATTTTGCAAACAAGGCTTTGACATTTTAAGATGCGATGTTTTCTTAAATCAGAAATATCTAGACAACAAACACTAAATGAAACTAGGCCTGCTTTTGTTACTCGCGCATTTATGACCACAGGCAAAGCAACATTGGTTCATAGAAGGAGGATAACTTCATTTTTTAACCGACTTTTATATCTTGAAACTGTTGATGCATCATAGAATTTTTAACGATAATCCTGAATTTGAATAATGGCATTGTAGCTTTTGTTTCACTTGGTTCTGAAAACTATGCAATGAAAGTGATGGGGAGTGACATTAACACGTTTGGCTAGTCACAACAAATTAACACGAAATGATGTGATGTGTGCAAGACTATCAACTTTGTGCAACTGCATTTCAGCGTGCTATGATGCATGGCCGATCAATTACTCACAATTCCAGAAACAGACGTGATTGCTATGTTGATTCGACGTTGGCCACTCAAAGTTAAGTCAGTTCGACAATCGTAAAATGTTTGTTCTTTTCGGTCCTAGATACGTGTAACACGAACGGCCTGGCAATCATGCAATTTGATTATGGTTGACGATGGAAAATCACGATTACAACTTCACTAATTGACTCACAGGAAGCTTCTCAAAAGATTTAGTATCGGGAAAGTACTTTATGACATCACAACGGTTGTCATCACAGGCAACGAATATGATGATGCACGAATGTTGACCTGTATGATGTGAAAAGTCACAATGTATTAATGCCAATGCTTTCCGCAGATAATTTTCTAATATTTTTTTAATGTTAGGCTACTAGCTACTTACTAGTTACTAGTTCAATGCTACGTTTTTCAATGCAATGGCTGTTTAAGGTCGCGGTATGACCTTGATGACTACAAGGCACTCTTCATCAAATGACGTCACACTTGCGTGTTCATTAGGGTGGCTCATTTTCCTTGATATTCTTTAAAATTTTTGTCAGTTTGGAATAATGTTCCATTTTGCTCACTGATATTTGTAAACCAAAAATTTTTGTTGGGTTTTGACCTTTGACCCTGGTTCACCCAAGGAGAAATTCTGACTTTTTCTGAAAAATTAGTAAATTTCGAAGTGGTTTAGCAGTATCTGAAGAGAGGATTTCTCAAAATTTGATTACGTGATTTTGACGTCAGTTCCTCTGTTAACTTCCACGTGGAACATCTTCACCCTACTCCAAGTCTGAGAGTCACTAAGTAATAGTGCATGCTTTTAGTGTCATTTTAGTTAATTTTACAGTTTTTTCGCAATCAGTGAATCTATAACATAGTCATAGACCAACAAAAAACTTTTGGCACAAAACATGAGAGTCATTTTAGAGTATTTCAGCGCCCCTGATTCCGAAAATGCACTTAGTTTTTTCGAATTGGCTCTAGTTTTCGAGATATTCGACAATGAAAATATTTTTAAAATCGTTTCTCAAAAGCTTTCAATTAGCAAATTACTTATTTTCAGCCCTGTTTACCATTATGATGTCATAATTGCACTTGTCTAGTTCAATCGGTTCATATTGCACGAAAGTTCAAAACGCAAGCAAAGGTTGAAATGAACTGTGTTTAACGTAAGGGAGACATAAATACACAATGAAAACAGTTGTGAATCAGTAGGCCTACATCACAAGAAAAATATCCGGAAAGTCATGTGCTTATGAATGCAGCTTTATATTGAAAAGGTAGTCCTACTGAACTGGATACTTGTACAAATGAAGTTTTATTCTAAGCCTTTGCTAAGGCCAAGTCTTTGCTGCAAGAAGTTTTTTTCTGGTCTATAGGCTAAATAAATTGCATATAGGCTAATAAAATATGCCTTTGACAAGTAGGATGCTGTACAAACAACCCAGATATATTTTGCTGCATGAGGCAACGCAGAGGACCAACGCATTCTGCGATAGATACAGCGCTACATAAAAACAAGCATTATTATTACTTTGACATGAAGCTGGGTGATCAAGATAAGTCCTGGGTTCCTCCTAAAGTATGCAAACATTGCACTCAAACCCGTTTCTGGGCTCAAGGCTAAGAAGTTCAGAGTGCCATGGCATAAAGAGAGCCGTGGAATCACCATGAAAATTGATACTTCTGCACGGTGAGGATGTTCGAAGGAAATTGGAACATCATGTTTACATGGAGTGTGCAAGGCAGTCATTGCATGGACGATTGGACGTTGCTGTTTCTGTTTTTTGTTTGCCCTCTCTAGTTTCAAGTGGTGATTTTCTTGAAACAATAGGAAAACGGGCATGACTGAGAGTAACCTCAATACCTTTAGTAATGTTTTGGAGCAAGGTCAAGTTTTTTTCTCAAAACCATTACTACCACCTACTGTAGTAGTTAAAGATTTAGTTATCAAAAGTGGTAGCTGCAATCTTGGCTCCTCGTCTCGATCAACATGGCATTCTTGACTCCAAGGCCAAGATTACGTTCTTCCGCAGCAAGGATAAAATTCTAAGCAGCTACTTTACTGAAGAACATAACTTTGTATTCTGTAATTATATAAATGGCCTTCGTACCTTGATGGGTGTTGCTCAGTAGGCCAAGAGTTGCGTTTGTTCATCGATAGCTTTGTTTTGCTTATTTGTCTAGTTTGTTACGGTAAGCAAAACAATGTATGCATTTTGTTTGTACTTAGTAGCTTACTTAGTAAGTCTGAGACTGTTGAAGTCAACAAATATATTAATGCAAAACACAAGTTATATATTCTACATCTTGTATCCTCAGGCTTACTTCACATCATATTTTGATTGTTACTAGGCCAGTAAACGTTAAATAGCTGTTTGTTTGGGTTGTAATCAACGTGATTGGTTCCAACTAGCGTTTATACAACTCAGAAATGTGCCTGGGATTACTTCCGGTTTTGTCTATGTAGTAAACGACACGACGTTAAATCGAGAGGGGCTCAAAATTGCGAAAAAAATATTTTTGCTGTAACTCAAAAACTAAAGCCAATTCGAGAAAAATTAGTGCATTTTCAGAATCAGGGGCCTCGAAATACCTTAAAATGACTCTCACATGTCCTGCCTTTATATAAAAAAAAGTTTTGTTGGCCTATGAAAATCGATAAACATCGTCAAATGATTCAAGAAACTGAAAGCAGTAGATATTTACTACGTGAAGGATGCACAAAGAAAATCATGTCTGAAATGTGGTAGAATTCGACATTTTGAGAGTAATACACGTGTCAGTGTTACTAATTAAACCACTTTGCTTGCTACAAGTTTGTGTTACTGCCTCTTATTGTGTCCATTAAGATGCTAGAGTGCATTAGAACAAAGCGAGTGAGCAGTTTCAGGGATAAGCGAAAACTCGATATTTTGAAAAAATTCAAACCAGGTGAACCAGGGTCAAACGTTAATATTTTTTTGTGAAATTTGGTGTAGGAGATACATTTACCAAAAGGAACAATATTCCAAACTGACGAAAAATTTAAAAAAAAAAATTTTTTTTTCGAGATTTTGCGCCAGCCTAGTGTTCATTCATGGAATCCGAGGCGGATACTTAAATGGCACACGAAACTACGCAGTGATGGTGTGAAACTCAGCTTCGACACAAGTGAAAACCTGTTTTTCAATTGTGTAACGATCCTGTGCAGCTATTGCTTTTCTGTATGCCTAATTCTATCAATTCGGTTTGCTTGAAAGTAAACGATTTATCATTTATGGTAAACATTTCATTTCGTTGGTTTAGAATACGAATGTTTGCTCTTACCGGAGGTGGATTAAGGCTGGTATCGATTTTCCCTTGCAAAAACCTGAGAATTTAACTGCATACATTGTGTAGGTATACAAGGTCACTTGTATGACTTGCTTGAGAAACAACAACAATCCATTTATTATCATCTGTGGTTTGATGTAACCAAACTGTATAATAAAGTTTTTATATCTAGTAACTAGATATAGTAGGCTATTCTAATCTTTCTTTTCCCATCCCATCATCAAAAATAAACTGTTACATCGTGATGGGTGACAGAATCCCACCTTTCGGGTCAGTTTATTTGAATTAAATCTTTTTTCCGTTAGTACTTAACCCAAGCACGCTATTTGAACGAATTTTCTCCGAAATGCCCTTTGTTTTGCTGGCATCCTTGTCTCATAGATATATCATATCTCAATATTGGCCATAACACAGTATTCCTGAATGCATAATTATTTATAGTTTTATCGGAGAGTGCTGTTGGCGATGAAGGTACATTATTATGTCTTCCGCCGTTTGGTTCACTTTACATCGCTTGCAATTCTCCTTAAACTTCTTGACCATCTGTTTGAATTAAATTTTCTTGTTGTTTTGATCATGCTTTTATTTTATTTTTACAGCATCAGTTGATCCACAGATCACCTTCATAGCTCTCTTTCTTTTTTTAGATTTATCATAATGCTAGGTCTCTTGCGTTATTACTTTTTCTTTAGCTATCTCAGCAATAGGCTATGCAAAAACAAAAAACATAGCAACAAATATTTAAACAAGTAAACTTGTTTATTGTTCAATATAATTGAGAATCGACGTAACATGGGCCGAAGTACCAAACAGTTTTGTACCAACTGTATGGGAGTAAGGGAGTTCTGTTAAAGCTTGATTCAACATTGTAGGCTAAAGTTTAGGTGCTTGGAACTGTCAACAACGTATTGTTACCTGCTGCTTGTGTCTTTAAAGAACTTCTGCTGTGTACTTTGCTCATTTTTCTGCTGTTGGCGATTTCGAAGGGAAACATGAACTGGTTGAGAGGAACCATTGTTGGCATCCTCCGTGTTTTCGATAGTTTCATCTTTCGTACAATTTCTCCAACATTGATTATCAAGTCTCCAATTGACGCTAGAGACAATTCCTCTGAAAGCTCGTCGCGTACTGAAGAACATAAGTAAAGTCAAGTTTAATTACTGTAACATGTTTAGTATAAAATTTATATTTGAATAAGCTTGGTTGAAAAAATCTCAAAAAGCGAAACTCACTTTCAGATTAATACTGACATGCGTACACATGCTGAGACTTGAAATAAGGTTTAGACTTGAAGTTTTTAAAAAAGTTTGAGTAAAATGGTGAACGCAGGAAAATAGTAGAGATTTTTTTATTAAACGTGATCATTAATTCATAAATTGCATTGACTGTACTTCAGACAGATTGACTACTGTACATTGGTATTATTATATCAATGTCGTCATTTATTAGTACAGTATTTGTAAAATCCCGAGTTTGACCTGAATATCAGGCTACTGCACATGATTGTAAATTTTAATTACAAACGAATTTCATTAATAAATAACTTAATATTTTTTCAGAAAACTAAAATTGGCATAACTCTGCATTTAAAAAATATATTAGGCTAAGCCTGCAACAAAAATGTAGCCAAAATTTCACTGCGCCGCAATCTTATGTCGGCTTTTACAAACGTTTTTGAAAAGATAACTTTTCGGAGCTGATTTGCTAGTTTGTGTTACTTTCTACCAAGAATATATTGTATATCAATTAAGGGGTTAACAATCGGATAGAATTAGTGGTAAACGTATAAGTTTTTCTAAGCTGTAAATTTACTGAAGAAATAAATAACTGATGTACGAGATAAATAAAAGATTTCGAAATGTTTAAGACGAAACAAAAGTAAAGATACTAAGTTGATGAAAACTATTCAAAGCATCATAGTTATATTATAATTTAACTGTCTTTCAACAATATAAGTCAAGTAACACACCACTGTCAATCTCTGGTCGTTTGGTAGGCGCTTCATGCCAGCATTGTTGCATAGTTGATTCGAGAAGGTTGAAAATCTGCAGATCTTGTTTGACATCGTTGTCCGTGCGCGTTTGTAGTTTCTTCTTGACGTTTATAACGTGCTTCATATCAGGCCGTTGACCACAGTTGACGATTGTGGAAATGATTAAACCGATGTTGCCACTGACGCCGTGAAACACTCGCGTACGCGTGATTACTTCATAGATGATCATCGATAAACTAAAACAAATGCATTAAAATACATAACTTTTTCATAAAAGAATTTTTCTGAACGTAAAATTCAGTCACCAAACCCAGTCATCTTCCTAAAATAATTTCTATGTGATGTAGCCTAGCTTATGAAAAGTTCGGACCTGCAGGAAATTTTTATGGTTTTTCTAATTGATTAAAACTCAGTCTATAAATTGCAACGAAATTTATAGCATAATTTTAAGACAACTGTCACATAAATAGTGTTGCTTTTGTTACCTGTAAATGTCCATGGCTGCTGTTCTTGCCATGTTAATGTTTTGGAGAAACTCCGGAGCGGTGTAAAGAACGGTGTGCTGTCTCGAGATGCTTTCACTCAAAGTGCTGGAGGAACCAGTGGAAAGAGCAATTTGTGCTGCACCAAAGTCAGCCAGTTTTGCATGAAGATCCGCAGTTAGAAGGATGTTATGTGGTTTTAAGTCTCCATGGACAATTGTCTTGACTTTTGTGAAGTAATGGAGGAACGCAAGAGCCTCACATAATTCTTCAATGATTCTCAACCTCAATCCCCACGATATTTCAGGAATTCCTTCGTTCAAAAGAAATTCGTCCAAGTTGCCACCGACCATGTATTCCATGATAATTCCAAAGGCGTTTGACCACACAGTGACACCTTGACATTGCACTATCTGATGGTGGTTGATGTTTTGAAGAATCTCAGCTTCGGTTGACAATCTAGGGACAAAAAGATCACAATTAAAGAGTACGAATACCACAATCTAAACTCGAATGAAGCAAGAGTTGAAAATAATGTAGAAACAGCTTCTTTGAATGTTCTTTTATCGTTTTTTTTTTGTCATATCAAGAAACTATGCGACTGTGTGTTATTGCTGAAGTGTTTTCTACTCAAATAAAACTACACAAATTTGACAAGGAAGTACAACTTGCTTTATGGAAGCTATTTCTCCACCGAAATAATGGGTGTCCAACAAATTGTTCGTAAAGCAATTGTTCGTAAGCAATTGTTCGTAAAACAATTGTTCGTAAACTTAATTCTTCGTAAAACAATTCTTCCTAAAGCATTTTTTCGTGCATGCAGTTAAAATTTGATGTATACGAAGAAATGCTTTACGAAGAATTGTTTTACGGGTTTCATTTTACGAAAAAACAGTTTAAGAACAATTGTTTTACGAACAATTGCTTACGAACAATTTGCCTATAACCGAAATAATGCATTCTTATTCTTCACATGACATACATCGCAATGGAATTGCTCAAAATTTCCAAAAATGTAAAAACTTCACTGCGGAAAGGTGGACATATCATATCTTTACGCTACCATAGTAGCCTACACTCTTCCTGATGATGATATCAAACATCCAAGTTAACCAAGAAAATTATTTTTGCTCCTTTGTCTAGCAAGAGATCACATCTTACTTTTGTCGAAGCTCTTCTGCATCTTGTGCTGTACCTTGTATTCCAAAGCACTTCACAGCTACTCTCCCTAACTTCTTGTGGAAGCAGTCCCTCACTCTTCCGAAGCTCCCGAACCCGATGATTCCAGTCGCATCTCGATTGGAGAGAAACTCAGAGGCGTCGTACATTGGAATAGCTGCTTCCTTCATATTTGTGCTTTACCAATGATATTGCAAAGGAATTCAGCTCCAGCAATAGTTCGTGGAAAATCTTTGCTAAAGATTTTGGCATTCAGGTTTAAAATAGTAAGGCATTTTATCTTTACATCAACATTTCAATATAAATCACTTTGCTAAAGTAATTTTAATCGCCTATCGAGAATTTTGCGCAGAATTTTTTTTCTTTCTGCTTTAAAGATGGCCGCTTCAAAGTATATCTGCAATAACATGTTGATGAACTAAATCTGAATTTAAATTTAATCTTGACTTTGTTTCACTGAAAAACTGTTCTTGGCTTCCCTCGCTACTCAACATAGCTCTAAAGTTCTAATTAGACAAGATGCCAAATCTACGTTAATGCAATAATGTGTTTCACCGGAATTTTCAATAAAACGCTCACCAACAGAAGGCTCAGTTAAATAAGTCATGAAGTATCAAAAGGAGAAATATTTTTCTCTGAATAGGTGATATCTTCATTAGCAAAATATATTAAAATAAAACAATATTGTCACCGTGCAATAGAAAGGAACTCTATTCAAACTAAGCAATTTCTTGTAAAAATTATCTTCATTAAGTCCTCAAGCACTGAGACTGAAGTCACTCGCCAAAACTACTGAGCTCACTTGACTGCCAGCTAAGTGCAAAATGTTTGACATTTAATACTTTTTTGTATGGCCAAACTTGGTACAAGGTGATTACTTCCAGCATATTTCGCAACCTTGTGTTTCCTCGTACTTTCACAAAATGTGTTTGCTCAAGAAATGTCTGTTTCATAAACATCAAGCTTGCTTTGTTATTTCCAGGGCACAAAATTTTTCCTAGAACTAAAAACGTGAGCTCAAAATATTCTTTCTGCTTTATACATAACATTAAATGCAAATTTTAGAAAAACTATGTGAAGCAGTAAAACAGGCAGAGATATGCAACAAATTGTGATATTTTTGCAAAACATTAACTGACAGCTCGGTTCAGGACACGATTGAAGCGGAAGTGACGTCATCAAACGGTGACTGAATGGAAGCCGTGCAATGCGTGCATAAAGTTGTGGAAGCAAATAATCTTCTTGGGATAGCGATGTGGGACTGCACAGTAAAATACCACAATAGTCGCCTTTTTTAAAATTTCTGTCAAAGGCTAACAATAAACTACGGTGAACTAAGTGACAAAGTTAATCTCAAAAACTAAAGTCGGTTGATGGTATTATGTAGCCTACTACAGTAGTAGCAATTATATTGCTATGTGATGTGGACCGTTTTATCGACAGGTGAAAGAATAAAACTGTTGTTTTGCGCTTGACAACAACTTGAGACAGTTCAGTACTAACTTACAATAATGATTATCCAAAGTTTGTGTAATAGAGAAACTTGAACTACAAATTCGCACGAGGCCGTGATACAAAACGCGTGTGTCGCCTGAACCCGGGCTAGATATCAGTCCGAGTATCAAGCATAGTTTGTCACCTCGTTTGCACAAGCAACGCACCCCGTTTTCGTAAATATTGAATCTTTTATGATCTATTTTGCGATGTGTAATGATCTATTTTACAGTAACAAGTGCCATCTTTAAATTTTGTAGCTTTAGTGGAATAATCCTGCGATGGTAGGCTAGGTATTCACCGGTTTCATTTTTTATTAGCATTTTTATAATTTTTGGCATTAACTGCTAGATGTCTCTCATAAATAAATGCATTTTTTTTCGTACCTTGCTTTATGCAGGAATATCGATCAACGGCATAGAATCATAGACTGTCACGTTGTCGACGTGTAGACGCATGCTAGTATCAATGATTCGTTCAGATGCAGCTACCACAGGGTTATGATGGTGGAATGGCTGTGCATGAGATGCTTGACTAAAAGCGATCTATACTCGACGTTAAGAACCTGTACATTTGCAACTAAACCAACAACAACATATTGAGGATTTAGATTAGGTAGACGCCGGAAGAGATACAAGGCTTGTTAAGTGAGATCAGAGTGTTCTTGCTGGGTGTTTGCCGACATCCTTCCAGACGTTGTGCAAGTGTTCACAAGTCACACCACACGGCCATGCAATAGACGCAAAAAAGCAGCTAGATGTCTCTAGTGAACAACCAAGCTTGTTTACAGATTCACGAGAAAAAAGTGTCAGCGTTACATTGCGGTGGCGTAGTTTGAAATGCGAAATGTTGTTGTACACTTGTACAGCATGTGCAATCGAAAGAGATGAAGTCGGTTGGATCGAAAAGTTTGTACGGTTGTAACATATCAAATAGAAATTGCAGCAAAACGTTTTTTACAAGTGTTTGCAACTTAACTCAGGTGGCCTTCTGGAGCTGATTGTCTAGTCAGAAATTCGATAGATGGGAACCTCGAGCATTAAACCACTTGAGCTTAATATGGTACCAGTTTAAAAAAGAAGTAAACAACAGATAAAAATTGGAGCAAGGGGTGGCAGTATGGTTACATTAAACTAACTCAAGTCTTTTTTCAGCAACACTTGAGGCCTTTATTAACTAAATAAGTGACGAGAGAAGTCTGAAAACCAGAAAACTGCTGAAAGAACCGTGGCATACGAGAATACAATTTGAGTAGTATTCTATGAAATATGTATTTGAATAGGCCATGAAAGAACTTGTTAAGTTTTAAACGTTTTTAAAACATGATCATGCAAAGTAAAATGACTTTATCGGACAAAGCAACGATTTCGCATCGGTGAGGACAGGCCATTGCAATATATTAAAAAAATTAAAAATGTCACTTAGAAAGCAAAAAAAATATTTGATCTGCTGTAAAGATAAATACTTTTTTAAAAGCATTTGCAGATCATATCGTTTAATCGGTAAGCACCCGATTTGTAAACAAAGAAGGTAAAAGATCGAGAGACTGTGGTTCTACTTTCAGCATGTGAATGCAGCTGAAGAATGTACTTCGAAGAATAGCTCTCATCTTCAGAATAAATTTAACAGCAACTTTTAATAAAGCGACAGTAACTTTCATATTGAAGTTTGTAGCTATGGTCGGTATTCTTAGAATGTTTTTTAGCATCGGGGCGAAAGGAGGTTCGCAACAAAATGCAACATTCCTTACTAATGGTTTTTATTAAGTATTGCAGCAAAGAGTGTTGTTTATTCTACCAGATAAAATTGTTTTTTCGCACGCCTGTTAATTATTATCAGCTTCTATGATTGAGCATACAGCAGGCCACGTCAGTGGCCCAAAGTTTCCAGAAGCATGGGGTTTCAAACATCATGCGAGAATTTTTCTGTTAGGAGACAGCAACCAATTCCCTTAATCAACCGAACAGTATGTCACTCAATTTGCTATTACTCATTTCATTTGTTTTTCTGCCAGAAAAGTTTCTGTGTCTCAGTCCCGCAGACTCATTGTCGGACAAATTCTAGTCGAACTAAATTTTACCAATTGTAATAGATTCGTAATAAGGTAATTGATTCTTGCAATCAAGCGAATGACAACAAATCGAGACAGCAATTGTAGCTCACAGAGCTCCATGCAACTCCATCCTGTACAGAGTGATGTCGACCCAGAGCATGCGCCCTTCATGTCAAATAGCTGTTCAGGGCGGGCAACTTTAATTGTCCTATGGGAAGGCATCACTTTGCTGCAGTTGAATGTGGAAGGCCTGACCAAGTCTAAAATCGACATCTTAGAACAAATAGTAAAGGCCAACCAAGTAACGGCTATTCTTCTACAGGAGACACACGCCACCAACAGTGCTGTTCTGAAAATTCACCAATAACCCTGCAATACATTTCAGGATACTTTTCAACCAAATAATATCAAGATAAATAATAAATCAAGATAATTTTCTAAAGAGTTCTGCTGTATGTTGTTACTTCACAAACAAGCATGAGGTTGAAATTCAGTCATTTCATTCCAGCTGTCATCTTTCTATCACTGGCAAGTCCAATTGGTGCGGCAAGACATACCGTGTACTGGGATGAGAGCATAATGCCAGGGTAAGGATATCAATTATGTTATGTCAGTGGTAGCGCTGCATCTTAGCTGCTGAAGATGCTTCATTGTTTTAATTGTTTTGAAACATTTTTTTTAAGATCTGGAGCTGCTTTTGTACAACTTTTTAATGCCATTGGAAACTTTAATGATAACAACAATGTCTTATTGTTGTCGATCACTTTATTTTTCAGTCGCAATGTTTCTTTGAGTCGTTTGGACATCTTAACTTTTTTGTTTAGTTGGTGCATCATCCGCCCTGTTAGCTTAGTGGGTAACGACTCAAGATCACGCGGCGCTGGTTCGACTCTCAAGGTGTGCCCTGGAGCAACGCATTCTAAGGACTGCTCTCCATTCAGCGACACCTAGTGGATGAAATAATTCCCGGCAACAACCTTTCAATCAGAAAATCTCACTCTGTCCATCTCGGTAACCGGTCCTGCGTCAAGAGCCTCTACAAGCATGCGAAACTACTGGGAATCACCTATCAAAGGCTTTGTCAGTCCGATGGTAAAGATTCAAAACGAAATCAAATGCATAGTTTCAAAAACAAAATCGTCCAGGCTATATATCAGACAAGCGATTTGAAACTGACAGTTGTAGCCTGCATGGATTGAAACATGCTAAAGTGGTCACTTCACGCATGGCTGGGTTACATTTGCAGTTGTCACATTAGCTTTGAGGTTCTGGGTCTTTTAAGTTTTATAGTTTTTACCACGTTGTAGCGTGGGAAAAAGCCGCCTATAGAATATGGCTTCATGGTGCTTGCGAGACTTCTTAGTGTTAGCTGTCTTATACTTTTTTCCGACTTGTTTACTCCTCATCATCTATCGTCGCGTCAGCACCTGTGGAAATATCGCACAGTTTGTCTTTCTTGCTTTAGAAAGTTTACCCCTTGATGGATGTATTAACCTCCAGGATAGAGGATAACCATACGTCCGGTTGAGAACTGCTTTATTTGATCAAGGGATAAAAACTGTTCAAATTTAGGCAAAATCATGATTGGTTATGCTTTGCAATTTGACGTCATCAGAGGTTTCACACAGCTCCAAATCACTTGGAAAGTTGATGTGAAACTTTACAATAAAGTCTGGTCCATGGATTTAAGACCAAACCTTTCATATTTTGAGAAAATCCCACTAGAAGTGGTTCTTCATACTTTTAGATCTTTGAATCAGAGGCGTGGCTTAACTAGAGGTTAGGGCCAGGATGTAAGCGCAGCTAGAAGTGACCGCTAGCCATGTTTCCATGCAAATGTTCTTTTTTTACAATGTATATGAATAAAAAAAGATGGCCGCTTCACATTTGTTTGCCCTGTGGCTCCTTTCAGCTACCTCCTTGTTTTTCAGGAATTTTTCTATGTTTATTTTTACAAATAAATTTAATAGTAGTAAAAAAGGGTGTCTGCGATCGATGTGTACACCAACTGGTGTTTCCAGCATTTCACGAACTCAACCGCAGTTTCAAATTTTTTCTTCATTGTTCTGAAGATGATTGATTGGCCCAATCGTTAGCTTAAAATGCGCTGTGGATTCATTGCTAAACAACAACTCATCCAAAAGAGGCAAACACATATTAGTCTGACCATAGACTACTGACCCTATTAAGACCTCAGCCTCTAAATAAAGTGATAATTATTTAACAAAACAAATTGTATAATTTGGGTTAAAAATTCAAAAGGGTTAACGAACCTTGAACCTTGATTGGTTTGCAAATTTTTTAGCCCCTTTTTTGTTTATCACGTTTGTGGGTTTTAGATTGATTCACCGTCCATCACGATGAGCACGTGAAAAATCACTTTGTCAACTTGGTTGTTGTTGCAAGTGCAAATGTGTTGGATTCAATGATAAATCGTTTGTTTTTTCCACACCGTGGCGGTTTTTCTTTGACAAATCATCACTATGACGTCAACACAACAACTTGTCCAATGAGCCGTTGGTTGAGGCCATTCTGCTGATAACATCTATTTAAACAGCCATGAGAGCTGTGAAGACTAAACTTAGTCTAATCTAAACCTAATGAAAGCACAATCATGCATTTTTTTCAATATCATAACGTTACTGGCTGTTTGATCAACGTCGCCTTGAAACGTGATAGTTAACCTATTTGTATGAAACAACCTCTGTGTCTTCGAAACCAACTTGTCTGTTGTTTTACTGTACATAAAGTAACGTAAGTTGGATGCAAAGAAGCAAAAATGCATTATTTTCATTTCAAATACGTGTTACCAAAATCTCTTGTCGTAGCTACTTATCTGAGTAAATTTTTTGATGTGTGTAATGAAAGTCGTAACAAAAACTATTTTCGTAAATGCAAGAGCAAACTTGATCTTTACCAATGTTTGGGGTTATTGTATTTGAGACTACAAGTTCACCGAACTCATCTTTTGCACGTTAGCTCTGCTCACAAATCCTTTAGGCAATTAAGATCGGAATAAAAATAGAAGATTTTACTTGTTTAAACTTTTCAATTTATTTTTATAATGTTAACTGGCCTTGTCACTAACGAACTGAACTCGCCAAGGGCCTTTAGGAGGATATTTTCGCCCAACACTCGAGCTCCAAACAAGACATGGAAATAGGCTACCACTTTCAAGAAAAGCAACATTAGTAACGCTTTTTTGCTAACGTTCCGGTTAAAAGAGATGCCAGTGGTCCATGCCATACATTTGATAGTGACGAGAGAGTACTCACTACTCAGGGATCGCAATGGGCGTTTTTCATTGGTTTAGTATTCGCAAAACTTAGTCCAATAAAACAATATGGCTAATCAGAATCTCCTACCCGAACATCCACCATGATGACATTGATTGATTGATGTGTATCCAATCTCGCCAAAAATGATTCATTCTCAATGACCAATTAAACGGTATCAGTTTTGCGTCCCGAAATAGTCATCTGTGACTCGTAACTCGGCAACTAATTTTTTCGAAAATACTGAAAGACCTTTAACATTTACAGCAGATTTGTACAAAAATGAAGATATAAAAGCCTTGTATTTGCGTAAACCGAGTGTGCAATATGTTTTAATTTTGTAGCCTACTTCTTCTTGTGACATACATTTTTGATATTCCTTCTTCATTTTGTTTTGATGTTATGTCTTTCTCATTTAAAAATTCAACTTTACTCGCTTTGAAATTCAAACAGAAATAAATGCCAAGATTTGTCATCAGTCATCACTCTGTTCATGTTTTCGAGTCATTGGAGAGCTGCATATTGATCAAATCCTGTAACTAAAATAAATCAGTGTACTCTTATCTTACCCAACACAAGAATCCTTTCAACAATTTATGTTTTCACTGTAAGCCCTAATAAAGAGAGCATTTACTCAACTCACTTATTATACGATTAGAATAATTTCCTTAAATTAGAGTTTCGTGTCATTTCTTATAATAAAACTTTTAATAGGTTTTTGCACTTTTTTTATCTGTTCTGATCCTAACGGTCAAGCGATGTATCAAGCTTTTAAAAAGAAAAAGCTTTGTAAGACATTCAGAAACATGTAAAATCTACTCCAATTCAATTAACTACAACATCAGTGTAATTAATAACTTTGTGTCAAAGCAATTTGATCATGTTTTACTGCAAGAACGCATGAATCCACATTATCCACCAAGCAAATGAAAACTTTTTACATTAATTCAACGTCTGCACACGTCAAATCAACCTAAAAAGAGTTGGCTGTTAGGTGGATAGCAGCTTGGGTGGGCAAAATAATCGCATTTCAAGTCAATCGAATCACGGTTCAGTTCAAGTTCAACTGACTTTCTGTATTGAATCTTTTCTTTGTCAAGTTACGTAGCTCACACATCTTCATCTATCAAGCATGAACTGAGAAATAACTTGAAATTTATTATTTGCTTTCGTGAAAAATTACCGTATGTTTAGCATCAAGTTTCTCACTCCGTCACTTATTCAACAACATTTTGGTTTTCCACTTGAAGTCACAAATCTTTGTTTCAACAAAAGAAGAAATTTTGTTGGCTTTCTTAATTCCTGTTTCGACCAGTCTTAAGTGGAAATGAGACAAATTTTCAATTATGTGACATTGAAGCGAATGGTTGCGTCATCAGTTGTGATTTTGGTGACGTTTATTTGCACGGGCATATGCTTCATGTTTTCCAATTTGACGTCACATATTATACTTCTGCGTAACATTGGCATTGGCATCTCTCATCAGAGCTCTCCAACAATACAATGTGTGAGGATGTTGAAATGGCGGAACGTAAACAGTTCATGCCCCTTCTTTAATGTTTGAACAGGTTCTCCATCTTTAATTTCGATAAACTTTGCTGGAAATTTGCTAAGAAGCACGTTCAACCCAGTTATGCAATGACAAGAATGTTAAAAAGTTTAAAACTGGCAAAAGTGCTATAACTGCTTTTCGATTTGCACTTTTGGCAATTTCTCTAATATGTGATGAAAATTTCATTGTGCTATTTTCCAAATGTGTTTGAAAATTTCCTTTAAATAAAAAGCCTGCAGACATAACCATTTGGAGGTCAAGATTAGAATTGTCTTAAATCTTTACTAGTATTTTTTTTAATAAGAAAGTTTCAAGGCCAAGATCAAGAAAGACAAAACACTCAAAAGTATCACATTAGATATCAACTTCTTGATATTCATCGTTTGTTACAACTCGCAATCTTCCTTTTTTCAGGTTGAGGAAAGAGCTTAAACTAGATGTGGCCGTAAATGACTGGATGGACGTCCTGTGCCCTCACAAGGCAAGTTACAACCGCACCTCTATGGATTCCTCTTCACTCTATCTGGAGCTCTACAACGTGTCCTTTCAACACTACAAACACTGTAGTGTCAGCGGTGGGTACCAACTGCACTTGCATTAGCAGTAATCAAACACCATGTTTGCTTTTTAGATTAACGTTTTGGCATTGTGAGAGAATGAAATTTAAAATCGTGTATGTACCAAGACAGTAGATCAGTCGTTTCTATATTGATTCAACGTCTGTACACATTGAATCAATATAAACTCAACCAAATTGCTGTCAGGGTAGTAGGTATATAGTTCATTGAAACAATGCTGCAGCATTTCAAAAATTGGTTTAGAGGTCTTGTTAATCTATCACGGTTGCAGAATGACGTAGTTCAGCGCATCTCGAAAAGCTCAACAGATTGTGTAATTAAGTTTGTGATCACAACTGAGATAAAACGACTTAATGCGCGTGATAATCAGAAACTTCCAAACCACTTGGATGGGACAAAACGTTCATATATTTTTTTGGTTAATTTTTAAGTTTGTTGTTAAGCCGTACTTTTTCTGAAGTCTGTCCAATGTACGATACATAAGAAAATCCCTGACATCATTTTCATCGACGTTGCTGATATGAATGCAATGTTGTTAAATTCAATAACAGTTTTGATAGATGTTTGTTGTGATTCAACAGCTTTAAAAAAAATTAATGCCAGCAGCCACCAGAATAACCAACACTTGTTTAAAATAGCATTTCCTCTCAACTCATCATTGTGCGAAAGTGAGCTATCACCCAAAGAGGCTCTGTTTGTGATCATAAGACTCTGAATCCATCAAGCTCCGAGGTTATTTTACACAAAAAGCCTGTGTTCGGTGTTTTGTTACACCTCGTGCTGTTGTTTTAGTTGATTTGTTGATGGATTACTTGCTGTGTTAGCGCTACCGTTTATCAGGGCATCTCTAGACAGATCTGTGTGCTGTTTTTGCAGTTATAGAACAAGCACAGCATAAAAATAACATACATTTAGTATAACTAACTTTGGCTTTTTCTGTTAAGTGCCAACTTATAGCAGCCAGTCGTCCAACAATTTCAGTCTCTTCGAACCAATGAGACGAGAATGGTGCTTTTATAAACTAAAATACTTCGATAAAGATTAGTCAAGAAACTTACTGTTTTTGCCTTTTATGAAATTCAACCGGTGGCTAAAAACAAAGCATCTGGATTTACATTCTGTTTATGACTTTGCATCTATTTTTAATTTTTATCAACTCCAATGTAATAATATCTATTTTTTATAACAACGTCCAAACTACTTAATCTCCTACTGTCCGGATCATCTTCACGTTACAACCACAACAATTTGTAATGCAGTCAAATACCGGGATAAATGGAAAGAACTGTGCATGAACGCGTCTGGAACAGGCATGGTGCCTATAGTAAAGTGCTCAATAGGCATAAGCCAAGAGCGTCCAATATACACATAAAATATCATAAAAAATTTAACTTTTATGATATTTTGAATTCCTCTTTTGCAGTGTGTATATTAATTTCTACTCTGTCAACAGAAAATAATGATTTAGCCAGACAAACCAAAGGAAGTTAGGTAGGTCGAGTCAAACATGACAATTCTGGAATTTTGACACTTCGTTTGACGTCATTTTGATGACGTAACAAGATCACGTGACCTACATGTGTAAATTTTTGGTTGCAAAAGGAGGTGCAAGTCGTATGCTTTTAGAAAATGCATGGTTAGTTAGGCTTCCCAGAAAGAAATCATAGATATTAGATGTTAACTAAAGTGTGTCAAAATCGCCTACGGAAACTCGGACTGGAGAAGGTTAAGTCTAGAGATTCACAATCTTATTTGTTTTGTCTCATTTTCAATTTAGAATACAACGCGCTACCCAACACGCTTCTAAACTTGAGGAAACGCATTATTGGATGCGCCATCTACGTTGAAATTAAATTACATATAACACCATAAAATAACACATTATACCACCAGCTAATGAAATAAAATACAAATTTATCCGTACTGTACCGACTCTCGAGATGCAGTGAACGACATGCACGTGAAAGAAGTACCACAACAATAACAATCTTCACAAGGAAACTGATAATATGAACAATATTTTTATAAAATAGTGTCATTTTAAAATTGTAGTAGTTCGCGCTCAATTGCATGTGACATAAGTGTTTAAAAGTTCTACATTTCTTCTTGCAGGACAGAAGAGACTTCTTCACTGCAGAGATCCTCGCCAAGAGATTAAATTGACCACAAAATTTCAAACCAGAAGTCCATCCCCAATCGGATTTGTTTTCTTACCTGGTCACACTTACTATTACATATGTAAGTTTTTTTTTTTTTTAAATTAACTCAATTGTCTTTCAACCGTGCACGAATGTCGTCTGCTTAATGATGACGACAGCTGCTGTTCAGTGACAGAACGTATGACGGTACAGACTTTTCATAAACAAAATGCAAGCAAACAGGAATAACAAAATTTGATCTAAACTGTAGCCAAGGAGCTCTTTAGCTACGTTTATTCCGCACGACAAACCTTTTACATTGCTTCTGCTGAGAGGGAACAGAACCCCAAGCAATGTCATCAATCATGTTGTTTACCAATCACGATGGTGAATCGTTAGCCTGCTGTAGAGAAGAAACCAATGAAATCAGTTAGCAATATCATGCTTGCGAAATACACGCATGCTTTTTGACATCGACTGATTGTTTAGACTTTTAGACTGAACTTTCATGAAAAACAAAAGGGAAATTTAAAGCACCGATTTTGAGATATTGCGACATTGAACAAACGAAATTGCACATCATTTTCATCGCAGATAACATGGATGAAACAGCAGTCCAACTCCAGTTGACGTCCAGTATTGTTTCTATTTTGGCTTGTTATTATTCAAGTCTAATTGATGGTGCTTATCAAAGAACTTGAAGCGTTTGGCAATCATGCAATACTGTATTTATAGATTAACACCAAACGTTCATTGACGTTGTATTAACAAAAACAATGAGATGAATAGAATGAACCGTTTAATCTGTAAACGACTTGTCGGAGAAAAGTAAAGTTTTTACTCTAAAACTATAAAGGATGAAGCGGTAAAACTGCCAAAGACTTCAAGTTGAGACATTTATTATTGAAGTATTGGGGCGAAGGATTGAAAATTAGTCCTGAAATACATCAAATCAATGTACTTTAACATGTCTAATGCACACAACATAGATGAAATTATATCTTTAAGGACAACGGAAGACTATGATATGGTTTTTATCAGTTTGTTACTTTGCTTTTCACATAGCAAATGTGGTACGATAAAAATTGAAAAAAAAAATGCATTGAAAATTTAAAATGCTTGAATTAGCAAAACTGAATATCATAACAAAACTCACAAAAACTTAACATTTTGTCCAGATCCCAAGCTACAAATAAAAAAATTAGATTTTGATCAGTGCATATGCTGTGATTTTCCGTTCCTAATATAGCATGTGATGTACACTCAAAACTGTTCCAAAGCAGTGTCAATAGAGTATGGTATGATGTATAAATAATTTGTTTTAGCATTAGAGTTAACTTAACCCTATCCTCTAACCCCGACCCACAAACTCCATTCCATTGTAATAGATTTTTGCGCTCACTTTTACACTTATTGTTTAGTTATTTGTACAGAACTTGTCCGAACTGATAATTACTGTACCTTCAACGATTTGTTGAAATTCTAAACATGGTGTCACTTGACGTTATGTGAATATTCTAACTTGTTGTAGTCGAATACCAGAAACGCAAAATCGTTCATTTTAAAGCTGTTGAGCTCTACTCATTTGCTTCGCTTTCTTGATCTTGCCAGAAGGCAAGTCTGTGGCAAATTCATTAGATTCAATCTTGAGTACGATTGCTGGTTATTCGAGTTTAACTGTTACATTTTCCGGTTTGTATGATTTTTCTTATAACGTAAGTTTGACGCTGATCGCAAGTCACTGCAAAAGTATTACATCACTAATAACTTCCACTTTACAGTATTATATTGTTCTAGCAATCTAGCACTTAACAGTTTGCATATCTAAAAATAATTTCAATAAAATTTTGAATACAGTCAAAACATTTTGGTGCCCTGCAGTACGAAAATTAGCACTAAACAGATTAAGTAAGCGCACAGCCACTAAAAAAGCTGATATATTTAAAAAATACTCATGGGTAGTTAACTGAAACGGTTCATCAATTGCCAAACGTGAATCGTTAT
Source organism: Aplidium turbinatum (assembly GCF_918807975.1). Taxonomy (NCBI): domain Eukaryota; kingdom Metazoa; phylum Chordata; class Ascidiacea; order Aplousobranchia; family Polyclinidae; genus Aplidium; species Aplidium turbinatum. The sequence goes on along the minus strand of NC_137476.1, from coordinate 20,414,958 downwards.
AAAATAGCGTTAGAAAGAAATGTTTGGAATTTACCACCATTATCCCTGTCAGACTGGGATACCTTTTTGATGATTAAACTTTATTGCTTTGAAAATTACGGCCTCCTTATCCTGCCATTAGCCTGCCGATTTTCATGTTGATGACGAAATCAGCGACAGTGCACAAACTTCGCGAGCAAAGGGGTGGAAAACTAGTGATAGAGGCAGTTTTCATTTATTACACATCAAACGACGTTGGTAGAGTGCGTTTACCTTTTGACCACAAGGCGAGGTTGGTTTTGGTGAAATCTATGAACGATTGGCGTACTCTGTCATTGTGACGTGTGCACACCTCCGCATTCCAATCTCTACGACTGCGTTGAGATTTTGAGCGATGCATCATCTGTGGGGTCGCGCTACGAAGTCTGTTGCCGTTGAAACGAAAAAAGCTTTCAAAGTTTTGAAATTGAAAGCAATATCTTCAACACCGAAATTAAAAAGTATGAATCAGATCTCATTTCCTTGTTTGGTCGTACAAGGATCCTTAAAGAAGAATTTGTTTCTGGTTGTTTTGAATAGCTGAAGTATCATCACAATGACAACATGGTATATTTTTCAAAAGAAAGATGTACCGTCATATCTTATAGAACATGCTCCTTCAACGTTGACAGTCAATTCTTTATTATCTGATTACAATCAAAATATTGCTATGAGAAAATGTTTACTGCAATGGTGTTTATGAAAAAAGATATTTTTTCTTGGACAACAGCATTTTTTGACTAAGAAAACTGCTTGGAAAAAGGTGCTGGAAAATATCTAATACATTACCCGCATTCAGTTCTTCTGTTTGCAACAGTGAATTACAGTTTAGAGCACGGATTAGACAGGTTTATTATAAATGACAGTACCTAACAACTTGACACATGCGTTCTCTTTCAACTTGCACTAAAATTAGAGTTAAAAAGAAATTTGTAGCTATGAGATTGATTACGAATCTGGCAGGTGCCAAACCTAGTTTCACCCGTGAAAACATTGCCCGGGAAGTCAGGTGTTGTGGTGCCAAGACGTTTGTTTATGTCACCCATCGTCTGGGGGCCTGGACCACTTTTTAATGTGTTTTTCATTACTTTGAGTATCTCCTTCTGATTGCCTTCAATTTTGAAGTTTCACATTAAACTAATGTAACCCATTGTTAAAATTGGTGTTACCATTGATTATCTTTTGATCGGTCGACTAGAACCGTTTGTTATGTTTGTTTAGTATCTGCTTGCACCCCCAACGCCGAAGCAGCCAAGCAGAACGTAGCTGTCTGCTGTGTAAACAATACTCAGATCTTATCGCTTCTTGCACGATTGCTTGGAGTTTTTGCGTTGTCTGACTTTCTCTGAGTAGCTTCATTTGAAGGTCAAGTGTAGTTTATAAAATATCTTTGTGTCCACCAGTGACATAGTATGTCACTCAGACTCAGAGCATGTTAGAATTTGAAAAATACATCTTTTTGACATTGATGCGTAAAAGTTGTTATGACTCTGTTAGCAAGAGAGTGAAGAGGACATAGGTAATTTTTTTCTTTTTTCTAATAACGGCCATTATTTTTAAATATGTGAGAATGATTCTTGACTGGTGTGTGTCTGTCAACAAAACAATCTTTATGGTTCTTTTCTAAAGGAAGCAAACTAATCAGTTTCAAATTCTTCTGAGATGTATCATCATCATCATCAGAAAAAGTGTCTTGTTCTGTGTGGCAGCAGACGATCAATTATTTCCATCCATTTCTTTCAATCGTGTCCATATTCGTTGTTGGTTTCACTTTTGACTAATTTTCACACCTGCCAGCTTGTTTTTTTGTGCTTTCTAATTGTACTTTTGCAAAATCATTTACCTGCTGACAAATGTTGAAGTATGAAATCTAGATAGCGTACATTCTCACTAACCCATTTCGGATACGTGTCGCAGTTTGGGGTTAAATCCCTTTTGCTATTGTAAATAGTCACAACATAGTCCAGACATACTTGATTTAAAAATACTTAAACGCAGTAGTGTCTTCAAATGACGACTTTAATGTTGTGACGAAGCTGAAAGTTTGTTTCAGAAAGGTGACCAACTGACTAAACAGGAGGACTACCAAACTGGAGCGAAGTTAAAATGAGCAAACTGTCCACATTCTTGAAACAATTGGCCTACTTTTAACGCAAACTATGGATACAACAAGTATTAAAAACAACAAAGATTAAGCAGTTTGGCCTTTTGTCTGTTGCACTTTTCTTTTGGTACCACAAACCTCCTGGACAAGTAACTTGAGTGCTTCATTGTGTATAGAGACTAAGCGCAATGTAACACTTTTCGCAGATCTCCATTGTGTGCAACGTGAAAGTTTGATTCTATGCCGCCATTCATCGAGTTGTCTGGTGCAAAAGAACAAAACACTGAACTTGTTGGTTTAAACGTTTCGTTCCCTTAACTATCTTGACATTCAATCTCGTATTTTCAAGCACCTCAAAGCTATGAGAAGATTCCCAGACAGCTGCTTTTGTGACTTTGCCTGAGCGTTCGGTTGGGTCGAGAGAAAATAAAATAATTTTCCCGTAGACGTTTTAACTTTCATGGCTTTTGAAAGTTTTTCAAGCACACCTCCACCGGTGTCACCATTTTGGTTGATTGAAGACTTCTGGGGTAGGCAAATAAAGTTGATGACGAGTCACTTGAATCAGTAGATAGATTACGTAACGTCCAAAACAAATTTCCATCTCTCATCACTTTGTTGAAATTGCTTTCATGAAGGAAATATTCATAAAACAAACAATATAAATGTTCTTTTACCGTCTTTGAAGCTTTTTGAGGAGTTTTCAGATGGTTGGCAAAGACGGTTCATAAAATTACAGGTTATTTGGGAACGAATTCAAGCGAGCAAGCAGGTTTTTGTACATCAAAACAACGAGACTGTAGGGCCGTTCAAAGCTATTTCTAAATCAAAAAATACAATTAACACAATCACTTATTCGTCAAAAAGCAACCGCATATATTGTAATAGTTTTGTGCTAAACACTTTCAAGTCTGAATGATTGACACATGTCTGACTTGCATTTCATTGTATCTTGAGTTTGCAACTAAATTAAATTACTTTTCTTTCAAAACGAAACGAAGACAAGTAATTTAGCGCCGAAACGACAGCAATATTTTCGAACAGTCTAAAACGAAACTATGCTCGCTGAGTAGGATCACAATTCACCAACATCAAGTCTCTGCATTCACGCTCATAGTATTCCATTCCACTTCTACCATTTAATTTGTCCATTCTCTTTCCGTAGACATAATCAAAGTAGACAAAATGTATAGAATAACACAAGCACCTTTGCAATGATCGATACCTCTGAATCAACGATATGACAGTAGGCGATCTTGAGATAAAACTGATTTCATGTCGTTATCTTTGCTCCTGTCATCAAGTTACAGGCTGCTAATGGGGTTCAGAGTTGTCTTAAAGAAGATAAATGGAATGAAGATTTTTAGATAAGAAATAAAAGGCTAAGTTGCTGTTCCTTTCTGACCAATTGTTCTGTTTCTTTGTTCAGCCGAGCTGGTCCTATTAATATGACATGACAAGCGTTTGAATTACGCGCTGGTAAAACGTATCTCTCGTAGCTTTTCACTTTGAAGCAACGTCTGAAGACGTTTAATCGATTCGAAATAGTTTGACTTGGTGATGTGGTTGATTCTCACAACTTTGTAGATCAGCAATGTAGATTGATTCGATCAGCTCGTTTGTCTTCATTGAGTGGTGGAACTTGCAGTAACAACAGTGGAATGTGATGAAAGAAGATGCTTTTTTTTGTGTAGCATGTAGCAATGAAACTACTGTATGTGTATGGCCTGTGAAACTACGTGTTGTTACATTAGAATATTTTTTAATCAGTGAGAAAGCAGAATGAGATAAATATTTCAATAATAATCAATCAACTACTAGTTCATTTTTCACAACAAACTTGCCGTTCTCTCTTCACCCCTCAAAAGCTGAGAGAGCTGCAGGAGCCAATGCGGACAGCGGTCATCTTCCAATCTTTTTCAAGTACGATGATCCCTGGGTCTTGTTAGCTTTATGCATTGCATAGTGATGGTTGTGGCTGAGAATTCTTACTTTGTCCATCCATCGGCATGGTTGAGGATATCGTGGGTGTATTCGTTCTTGTGTGAGGTCAGGAGTGAATCTTCCTTGGAGGTCACAATTAAAATTCAGCAGAATAGGTTTTTGCCACCGAGTAAAGAAATCACTTTGAAAATACTACAGCAAACAAAAATAGTGTGTTTGAACTTTGAAGGCTCCTGAACTTCCATATCTTTTTACGTTTTGGGAATTGGTCTTGGCACATGCGACATTTTTATAAAGTTGTAGTATACCTAAAGTGATTGCACGGCATGCAACGTGATCTTGCCTGTAGCTGCTAGCCGATTGTTGCATTGTTGCAACAAACTGTACGTGCTTAATTAACGGTAGCTTGGTAGTCAACCTAACGTCAGGTTGTCTGTTTTGTTAGTATACGTAGGCTATCTTTGTTAAATGGAGGTTTAATGCATGTTTTGTTTTCTAGACACTTTCGTTCTAAGTTAGTTTAAGCTTTTAATACAGCAAATACAATGTACAGAATAGTTTCATTTCAAAAGTGTAGGACAGAAAAAGCAAAAAAAGTTTTTTGGGTGCCATGCCGATTCAAAATCTCTTTAAATTTACTTCCGGCATCTTTTTATACCCTATTTTTTTTGCAGCAAAACCAACGCAGAAAGTTGACCATGGCTGCACTAGCGACACCTTACGGATGACTATAACAGTTTCGGAGAAGCGATCAGGTTCGGCTGCTTTGTTTTTCAACTAAATTCAAATGTTAAAGTAAAACAAAGTGAACAAAACTTGCTATCACTTTTTAAGTCTTCTCAGGTGAACCTTTGGAGTTTACTTTGTTTTACTTTGAGTTTACTTTGTTAAATTTGAAATAAACGGCACCTTGAGCCATTCGTTGCGATAATATGAAGTTGGGACATTAGGTTTATTGGTAGATAACTGAATTGTTTATTTATTTAGGTTTTAATTCGAAAAACGACAGGAGGAAGAGACCTCCTGAAAATCACAAAAAAGACAAAAGTAAGTTGCTGCTTTCATTGGTTGCCAAGCTTTTGCATGAAATAACACTTGCTGTGTTTATCGAATTTATCGTTTATTTGTGATCTGAGCAGGAGCTTGGTTTTCTTGACCCAAGGCCAACTCAACCCAGCCTGCTCTCTGATGGATGAAAGCGCAAGGAATGCTCCACTCATTTTTGATAAATGATTTGTTATCACCCACAATATAGCAAATGTGACACTGGTGCTTCTGCCCTCGCGCATTGATCAGAATTAACATATTTTTCGTCAGCCTCAGGTTTCCATAATTTCTTTGTGTTGTCAAGCGTTCTGTGGGGTTAGTTGAACATAATATGCAAATAAAGGTTTTAAACTTTTTACCTCAAAGGACATGTATAAATTATTCTGACCAGAATATTCGTGTTGCTCATGCTCAGCCATCATTTGGCCTAGTCATGAAGACCAACTAGTATACTTATCCATATTATGACAATACCAGTGCATTAACCAAACAAAACAATTTAAATCAAATACTACGATGCCCTGGGAAGAATGACTTACATAATAGGTTGAGTTTAACGGTATGATTGTTGTTTACTTTACAAGTGTAGATACAAACAAGTACAAAGAAGATGTAGATACAAAAAATGACTTGATTTTGCGTCACTCAAATATTCGGGCTTTCATTTTGTTTGGTTCACCTTCTCAGCAAGTTCATTCAACTGTAACCTTTTGTTTTTACGCAGGATAGAATGTTGAAAAATATTGCAAATTACAGCAACAGCACATGAGTGAAGATAATTATTTTTGTTGTTGTAATTTAGAATTCTTTTTGTAGGTGAAACATCAGTTTGGCGTCAACATAGCCACACAAAAGCAAAGACACCAGACAAAACATCCCAAGTTTCGTCAGAAAAAATTTCGGAACCCCAAGCTTCAAGAGAAATAGTGCTACCTAGCGTTAATACTAATCCAGGAAACTCTGCACTTTCAGCGCTAAAACGACAGTGTCAACTAATTGCCGCTGGTTCGATATTATTTGTTTTATTTATTGAATTGTTGTTTGTAAATGAGGTTGTCGCGTGAATATAGTTGATATGAACTCACAAATGAAACAGCTATGTTGAGTTAAGCCGTCGTAAAAGGTAAAGTCAACAAATAAAGTTCATTTGTGAGGTACCAATTGACAAAGGTCACCAAGTATTCTGCTGCAAGAAGATTGCAAACGGTGCTGATGATGACGTGTGATAGCGTGCATGCCTCCCGGCCCGGGGTGTGTTGACAAAAACAATCCTACTTTCTTAAATAGGCCACATGATTTGCAGTCACGTCGAAAGTCATCATGTTTCCATTTTTGTAAATCTTCCGAAATAAAGCTTATTGATGAAACGCTTGAAACAAGTGATGACACAAGTTGTCCTCAGGTTTCACCATTATGTGGCAGGCTGCAAATCGTTAAAAAACTGAGCTTTACTAAAATTGAGCGCTGTATTCTGAGCAGTGAAACGTTATTTTTTGCTTTTATACTGTGCTTTTTTATGTTTTGTATCCTTAGTCAGCATAATGAAGCTGAAAATAATGATTCCTATCAGGGGCGGATCCAGAAAGCAGCCTTGGGGAAGGGAGGTGGAGAGATTTTAACAAAACACATCGATCTGTAGATTTACATTAATCTGAATTTGCAAATACTTTGTGAATAAAATCACTTTTTGTTTTAGGGAGGCGATTGCACCCTCCCCTGGATCCGCCACTGATTCCTATTCACTTCGTTAAGGTTTTGTGATCGTTTCCAAGAAACTAATAAATCGTGTTATTTGAATACCAATATTTCACCAATGCCGAACTTCATCCGAGTCTAATGCAATAAAGGAAAATGCAACTTACGTTTTGCTTCAGATACAAACAATTCCGACTCTTATTTTGTTAAACTGAATTTTTTTTGTAATAAAATCGTAGAATTGAAAAGAAATGAGTTGCAGCACGAAGAGTTGTTATCTGGCGTTTACAAGACGTATCAAGATTACTTTGAAAACTAAAAAGAGCAAACGAACCAACAATATTTCTGGGTTGTGATACAACTATTTGAAATAAAAACTCTCATCTACAATAGTCTGAGTAGTATTATAGCCGATCCAGCATTTAATAAACTAGATGCTCAGTTCGTACAATTTTCCAGCTTTCCCTAAGTTGTGCAGTGTCCGAAACAAAGTGTTCTTGGTGTGGTCAAGCAATGACTGATTTATTTGTTAAAAATTAGATAGAGATGTTATTCGTTGTTTGGCACGGACGTCGGACACGCCTCCGGAAAAGACGACCGCTTAGACTTAGAGCCTTAGACAGAAATCGTAGTATTCTTTCTTCTTGATGATGTGTCCGAGAAATTGAAGTTGCCTTAGAATTAAGCTGTTCAATAGTTTTTTGTTTTTTTTTCTTGAAGTAGGTAGCCTACACGATATTTCCTGAAGAGGGCTAAGAGTTCTAGCCGAAAGTTTGAGTTATTATTTTATTAATGTATTGTATTTTCTTTTTTAATAATTCTATTCAATTCCATTAAGTTACTGTCAGTCATCTATTTATGGTTTTGTTATATAAATTTTTTTGTTTAATTATTTAAAGGGGCGTTGTGGTATATAGAATTACGCTTGCGACTGGCTGAGCTTGGTATCTATCTAACTGGCTTGTCATCTAACTGGCTGAGCTTGGTAATAAAGAAGCCATATAGGCCAGCCCAGGGGTCGGCAACCTGCGGTTCCGGAGCTGCATGCGGCTCTTCATCTCCTCTGAAGCGGCTCTCTCTAGATTTGACAGAAAACTTAAAATTTTAATTTGCGTTTGATTATCATCATCATAATCAAAAATTAAACGGTATCAAAATATTAGTTAAGCCTACTAGTTGTGCAAGATGATGCAGCAATGAGCTTTGCCAAATACTGAGTGATACTTGATCAGAAAATAACAGATTTTTTAATAATTTTTGCCATTCAAGTTTTTACCATACGTTAGCTGGACAACGTGCAAACTGAAGGCCTGACTAAAGGCCGATGCAAGTTCGGTTTTGGATTCAAAGCTAAATTTACTTTATATCCCTTTGAAATGATAGTTTTGAATTGTGATAATCCAAATTTCAAAAATGTGATCACTGAGAACCTTAAATCACTGTAAAACTCTTAAAATTACGCTAAAAAATGACAAATTTTTCCAACTACCGGTGTTGCCAGACGCTTTTCGGTTTGTAGCACAAGTGACAAATCTAGTCCGTTATTTCAAAAGCACAAAAGTAACTCAAAATACACACAATGACCATATTTATTAAATAATACTCAAAACTATCAACTTATACTGGGGATGGTAGAAGTAGGGGATTGCTCACTCAAAACGAGGATGGACAACTGGAGGGTCATAGTGTTATGACAAAATTTGGTGCAACTACAGCTTAAGGTCTACCACCATATGCCGCATACCCAGGTGCAGAGTTTGTGACCTGTATTCAAGTGTACAAAGTGTTTCTTGCCAAAATAACTGTATGGAAATACGTGATATCATATTTATTTCATACTATTCCATTCAGACTTCACGCTGCAATGGTAAAGGTACGTAGCTTTACACTGGTGCAGTAAGGTTCTGCCGATTTCTAGCAATCAAAATTTCAAGCAAAATATAGCATTTCATTTGATGAGAATGAATTTATGTAAAAGCAAAGAAAACGTTTTGCAGTTTTGCCAAAGTTTGAATTTCGCAGTAGGCTAACCCTCCAGCTGTCCACATCGCAAGAACAATCAGTAAAGTGAGTCGTCCCGGTATTCCACAGTCTCTCAGTTCAGTTCAGTTGTTTTTATTTCTGACCATCATATCAAAAACAATACACGTCAACATAGCAAAGGTCGAGAAAAAGGTAGAAGCGACAAAACGCGAACGTTACAACGTGCTTGTGACCAAAGTAAGTTATTGAGTTGAAAAAAAATTTGGCACGGTCGCAATACCTTCAGAAAAATTTAAGATGTAAAGGGAAAATAAAAATATAAAATGCTACAAAAAAATAAAATAAAAAACATAAATTTAGGCTATTGCTTTATTAGCCCACATAGCTTTAGCTGATATATTTAAGATTTGTATGGACAGTTGCTATGAAGATCGGCCATGGTGCGTTATCAAGAGTGCTGATGGTCGTAAGGGGAACACGTCTTGATGCGTTTAGCTCATAGCAAATAAGAGCAAGGCAGGCAAAGAAAACCCCACAAAGAAATCCTACCACGGGAAAAGCCATTTCAAGCGCAACGCACCATGCCTTGCACGAATCACAAAATAGATGGGCTATACCTTGACGACATGAAAACAATGACAAACAAATAAAACAAACTAGCAAAAACAACATCATCATTTTGCGGAAATCCAATTATACCCAGGAAAGTACTTATGTCTTGAAGATATCAAGCGTACTTTGTTACAAAGTTGCGTTGATAAAGCGATAATTTTAGACCCCAGTCAGCTAAACTCGTCACCTCCACACCGATCCAACGTTAGCAAACGTTGAATTAATGCAAAAATGACAGGCATCGCTGGCGGGGATGTAGTAGTGGCATGTCACAGTAATATGCGAAATTTGGGTTAGGCCTACCGTATGCTTTACACGTTAAACCAAAATCCAATTCGGCATATTACGTAGAAAAAAATTGCAGACAAACAGATAATAGCATGACGATCCAGTCCAAGACATTAATATAAAAGAAAACAACTGGTTGGAGCACATGGCCACCGCTTCACCGAAAGATGGCGCTTGGTCGAAGAGAATGGAAAAACTTCTGCAGACTCTGTAGAACTTCTGTGGACAATAAACACAAGAACAAGAAAGCCAGTAGGAGTACCTACAACCTTACTATTTTGCTAATAAATCTACACACATTGCCCTATCATTGCCGGGCAAAGAAATATTAGTATGTTTGGTGTATGTAATACTTAGATAGGATTATTTCAAGGAAGATTTAGCTTGTTCATTTTTGATTTAAAGCCTTTTACAGTTTTACATTCATTTCTTATGGTAGTTGGAAGCTTGTTCCAAACTGTTGGCCCCATGTACCGTATTGATTGTTAGCAGGTGTCAATTCTGCAATATATCGGAATATAAGGAGAGTTACTTCTTGTTGTTAGGCTACTTGATTGTTTACACATAATTATATCATTGAATGTTGTGGAAAGTAGCTTTTTTGAATATTTAAACATGAAAGTTGCAATCTCTGTATTTTTCATGTGGTAAATTGATTTTAAATTATTGAGTTCCATTACACCTTTTATGCTTTCTCTGCGGTCAATGTCAAATACAGTACGAAGAAAGTTATTGCATGTACGTTGTAGCTTTTGCAATGTAGTTTTGTTTCCATGACACCATGTTGAGATACAATATAATATCTGACTCTCAACTAGAGAATGGTAAATGGAGAGAAGTGCTTGTTTGTTTAGGAAAAGTTTAATTTTTTTTGTCACGCAGAGTGTTGATCTTATTTTTTGAAGCAAGACTTCCATATGAGATTTCCATGACAAATGCTCGTTTACAACTATTCCCAGAAACTTTATTGAGGCAACTTGTTCTATGTAGTTTTTTCGAATATTCAAGGGTGGGTTGCATGATAGTGACTTGCTACCTTGACTTGAAAATAATATATGTTTGGTTTTGGTGACATTTAGAGACAATCGATTTGTTGATAGCCATTGATCTATGCATACAAGCTCTTGGTTTGCCAGATCATATACAGTAGAAATGGTTTTATTTTTATATATAGGCTAATGGTGGTGTCATCTGCAAACATAATTGCAGTTCCGTGTTGAAGGCATTTACGAAAGTCATTTACATAAATCAGAAATAAAAGAGGGCCTAAGATAGACCCTTGTGGGACACCCAAAGATATGTTGTTAACATTAGAAGATAGTGTGCCATTGAAAACAACTCTTTGTTTTCTATTACTCAGGTAACTCATGAACCAATCATAGGCCACGCCTCTTATTCCGAAATGATATAATTTAGCTAGCAATATTTTATGGTCAATGGTGTCAAATGCTTTAGATAAATCAAGAAAGATTCCGAATGCAAGATGATTGTCATTGAGTATACTGGTGATACTTTCTATTAGCATTGAAGCAGCATGGCTTGTGGAATGATTTTTTTCTGAAACCAAATTGATTGTTATAGAAAAAATTGTGTAATGAAAAATGAGTATAATCTGTTGTACGGTACATGATTTTTTCTAATATCTTTGAAAAAACAGGTAGTAGGCTGACTGGTCTGTAGTTGTTTGAATCTTTGCAGCTACCCTTTTTAAAGATAGGTATCACCTTCCCCAACTTAAATGAATTTATGAATTTTCCACTTGTTAAAGATAAGTTAAATATATGAGTTAAAGCATGCAGTATATTGTCTGGGGTTGACTTTACAACTATGGATGGCATTTCATCGATGCCACTGCTAGTTTTTGCTGGCATAGCATCTTATCCCTAACTTATACTAACGATTTTGATTACCACCAGATCGGCCTTCAGTAAAATTTAAAGCTGCACGTTGTCATGGCCTGTCAATAAAGGTCGACAGGGTTTATAGCTATCAACAGAAACAGCATACGGTACCTTTTTTTTTTATCAGTAGCCGTGCACAAGTAAAAAAGAGTTTTGTGGCTCTTTGCTGGTCACATTTGCTTAAAGGTATTATAGCAGAATGGCTTTTTATTAGAAAAAGTTGCGGACCCCTGGGCGAGCCCAATATCTCCTTTTCCCCATGCCAGGCATGGAGGAACCACGTGGGCTTAGGTCCACCTACTTTATTTTCTGGGTGGGCCTGGCCCACCCACTTTTGAAAGCCAAATTTCTTTGAAAAGATAGTAAAAACGGCAAATCAGAGAAAGAGTTCTAAAAAAAGGTCTTCATTCATTTGATATACATTTGTTTGATTATCTTTGATACCTCAATGATGAAATCCGATCTTCAAACTTTTTTGTTCAGCCCGATGGGCAGCACGTGTGGGTGTGGTTGCGTATGATTGGTGGAGCAATCTATCAATCAATATAAACATTCTCTATGGTTAAAACAATGATATCAATTCGTATGCAGGTACTGTATAATGCTGGAGATTATTATTCCCAGATGGTATTTATAACTGTGTGTGCATTGATGCCTTTATATTTGTGTGTACATCGCCATATTTTGTATAGCGCTATAGAGCAATTTAACAATTTTGTAATGTTTTTAGCCAAATCCGGCCCAAAAATGAAGGAAAGGCAATCATGAAAACACAATGCACAAACGATTTCAAGTATTAGGAATTATGCAATAATGTTATTGGAGGTCTGGGGGGTTTGCCCCCCAGAAGTTGAATTGACTTTGACTGCTGCGCCTCTGGGCCCACCTACTTTTAAAATGGTTCCTCCATGCCTGCCCCATGCCAAATTCTTTGAGCATGTATGCGAGAACTCCAGTGGCTAAAATCGAAACACTTTTTGACTCGGCAACGCACAAACAAATTTATAATAGGCCTAATACAATAAGGCTAATTTCTTTCGAAATGCAACAATAAAATGATAGCCTATATTGTCAAATAAAATAGCCTTCCAATGTAACGTGGTAGCCTATTTTTGCAACAGTAGAATTGTAAACTTATTGCAATCCTGATAAATCCTCGAAACATAGCCCAGCCCTAGACCGCGTGATTTTAACATTGCTGCAAGTTTAACGGTTATTTAAAGTAGGCCTATAGCCTAGTAGGCCTACCGTATTAGCTATAACTTTTGTTATTGCGCAGGCAACAACAGTTTACTTTAGTATATATAGCCTAACTAAACAACAGTGATAACAACAGTTTAGTATCTTGTTACTCATTGACGACTCTACGGCAAGCGTTTAAACTTACCGATAGCCTGTTGTATAAACTACGAGGTAAACCAAGTGACAACCAACCCTAAGAAAGAAAATAATTTCTTCCTCTACCTGCAGTAGGCCTAAATCGCCTGTACCCATGCATTTGCAGACTCCGTAAAGGCAACGGACTCGTAGTTTCGCTACTGTCAGGTTGGGAACCTCGTCATGGCCTGTAGCCTCGTTGCTTGCAGGGATCATTGATCAAACGAACTAAAGTGTGAATATACCACAGTCAGAAAGAGAAAAGTTAAGTTTCCGCTTTAGGCAACACTAAGTTTTGACTGATAATTACTAATTTACGTTTTTGCAGCTCACCAAAGGCATTGTACGAGTAATGGATAAGTTTTTGACAGCAAGATTTAGTTTTCAGTTGGAAATAAAGATCGTGTGCAGGTCGTTTTCGCATGTCAATTGTCAATGTGTGTTTTCTACAGCGGCTCAATAACACAGACATTTGGTCCATCTTTGTTCAACATCATGGAATAATGTGTGCAGTCAATGGAGAATATTGTCCAAGTTCACAATTTGTCGGCCTGCTGAAAAAAACTGCACTGAAGTGATATACAAAAGTTTAGGTTAAAGTACTTAAAAGAGCAATATGAATTTCTATCTTTAAACATCTATTTTTTTGAAGATAATAAAGGATATTTGGGAATCTTAAATAGAAAGTCGAAACATTCTTTCGAGTTGGTGATTATCTCACGATAATTGCCATTCACGTAACGAATATGCTCACATCCATTATTAAGTTGGATTAAACACGAGATTTCATGAATCTTGATTGTGACTTCTTGAGGGCTCCACACTTCGCCCGAATACCTAACAAGCATTTATTACATGGCTTTGCCATCTCTCCTATAATTTATTGTTCTCACATCTATTAGTTTGACAGTAATATAGCTAGCTGCAGTTATTTTTGTAAAGCTTTGTAGCAAATACATTGTTTAAACGTCTCACAAAGTAGACTTAAGCAAGAATTTGATTAAGTCTACTTTGTATGATTACCTGAACAAAGGCTGTTTTGGAAAGTAAACATGCATATCATTGTTGAGTGGAGGAAATATACCAACTTCATGTTATCTGCACAATCGTGGGGCGTTTGCACTTTCTGAGAACAATGCTTTCAATTTGTCGAGCCTCAGCTGCTGTGGTATTTACTTAGGAACTCTGGTAGAACCATGAAAAAATTTGGTTTCTCAATTTCATCTCGGGACTTCACTAAGTCGTGGGTTTCATCAACAACACTACTCGCAGAAAACATAGTAAATACCGCTCCTTACGTTTTATTCCGCGGAATCAAAACATTGGCTGTTTCTTTGTCAACTTTATCACTTACTATAAAATAAATGTATTAATCCGACTTTATTGAAATCAATGTTTATTTACCACATTTTGTTTTTTTAAGAACGTTAATTGTAACGTTTTAAAAGCCTCTGTGAAAAGACCCAAATTTTAATCAAATCAATTTTTTATTCTTGTTTATTTTTGCTCCCGACCGCTCATAAAATCAACCGGTCGGGAGCTCCCAGGAACCAAAATCAAATTGAGTATTTGTAAGGTGACAACAAGAGGGAGAAAGAAGGAGAACGCTCTCGGTAGGCTAGGTTTTCCTTGCGAGTGTAGCCTACGCCATTTCTCCGGGTCTCTCTAAACCAGCCGGAAGACAACCCCTTCATCACGAAATGGCGGGTAGTACTCCTCTTCCTGGCTCATCCCGTCTTTTAATTTTGTTTTCGACACGCGGTTTCAAATCAGAATTTTGGCCACTAATTCTCTCCTCATAGGCACTAAATTTCCCAAGCCCTGCCTCCACGTCGTTAACTGGTGGACTAAACACTACCAGGGGCAAGTCGCCCGTTTCCTCAGACTTCGCCATGCATATACGGGGAGCGGTAAGTCGATTATTTAAGGTCGATACGATCGGGCTCATTTTATTTTTGTGTAAGTGGTTGCTCATGTTTAGCGTTACTGATGCTTATAAAAGTTTATTCGAGGAAGTGGTGCTGTACTATGAGTCCTGCATCATATCGCCATCAATTCTTGCTACAATCTGCTGCTGAGAAATAAACACACTCAGGTGGTTAACAAGTTATCATTTTGTTAAAGAACAAAGCGCAATAAAAATACAAAAAAAACAAATGGTGAATAAACTGTAAAGCAACGAGCAATTAATGTTGCTGTTTGTACGTACATAACCGTTAATTGTAAGCGAAGTTTTGATTAAGCAGATAGCCAATCTCAGAATCGAAACAAAGAAAAATAAATCTTCAATAATTACATAGACTTTTAACATCCCTTTCCCTGATTAAATGTCACTCTTTATTTTGCGTTGATACAACTATGTGTTACGCAATATCAACGTGAATTGCTGCTATTCATTCTCTTGAGCAGGATTGAACGGAACACAGTGGCAACAAAAACAAATTCGTACGTTCGTCTAATATTGGCGAAAAATTTAACAAAAGTAAAACAAACAAAAAAAGCAATGAAAAAACATACAAATTATAAGAAACATGAACGCTGACACAAATTTAAGGTTTTGCGTTGAATCAACGTTAAAACTTCTTATGAAAAGGTTGACGCTGAATAAACAAGAACTTGAAGAAAGTATCAATGTTACTGTTTGATCATGAATCCTTAAACCCCCGAAATATCGCGTAAGAATTTAGATTTCTGAAAGATCTTGATGCCGGACAGGTTTACGTAGCAAATGCATTTTCATGCTACTCAGCTGGCAGAAATTTTAAGCAGTGATTTTTCTTCTTAGTGTTAAACTTAAAAAGTAATATTTTGTAAAATAGGTAGTCATTGCTATTGTATTATATTCATTCTTTAGCCACTTGGCTCATGAAATTCAAATCTTTGTGATCCTCTCCGTGTTTTTTTTTTGCTCGAAACCGTTGCCAAGAAATTATACAGTGTCTTGCATTCTCTTCCTCTTGTAAATTCTTGTTTTCCCACATCTCAGTACGGATAAGCATGTGACCTTTACCGTCTATGGCAAGACTGCATCACCTTGTCCCTTGGGTGCGCGATCAAGTATGTAAAAAAATGGCAAGAAAGCACGTGGAGATAATCCAAAAATGAGAACACTTCACAGATGCTGCATTTCCTCCTGGACTTTTTAATTTCTTCGTTTGTCCAACTGAATTCAACTCTACAGAAAAATTATATGCGTAAGAAAAGATAAATGGAACGACCCCAGCTAAAGAAATTGTAAATTAAAATTTTTGGAAAGATAAACACAAGGAACCGCTGATAAGCAAATGTCTAACACTCACTTGTTGAAGTCTTTGTAAAGGCAAGACTGGAGGTTTTCGTGGTTGTCTTGCTGCTAAGCGGTTTGCTGGAAGTGGTGGTTTGAGTGGTTGTAGCCGCTTTGCTTTTGGTAGTTTGGATGACTGAATGGGTGGCTGGAAGACTTGCTTTTGTATGTACATGGGACTTCTTGTGGTGAACATTGATGGCCATTCGAAGAGCTTTGTCACAAGAATATTGGCCATTCTCCACACCAAAGAAAGCTGAAATAAAAGTTTAAATTAAAATCAAAAATTCTTTCCACATGTTTGTTTTTTCTATCTTTAAATAATAGTGCAATACATATATTCTAATGCTGTCAAGCAATCGACTAAAAAGGTTACTTTTCAATGTGATTGGTTAATGTGACATTGACGACCTATGGATCAACACATAGATGGTTTGGTTAGCGATGCTTACACATGTAATAGTAAGAATGTCCAGGTTTGAAGACGAATCCCATTGGATTGGGGCTACGACGTTGAAACTTGGTGGTTAACTTCTTGCTGATGCTTGGAGAGTCGCATTCGAATATCTGCTTGGCGTCTGAAAAATAATGAAGCTTTTGATTTCCAATAATAAGTAATCTTTACGGTTGTTTGTGGTTACCAAATTAAGGTACTTTGTCATAAACGTTATTACCGATACGAGGAACTAAAGCAAAGGGAAAGTATACATACATACAAGATGTCTTATCTTGTGCAGTGCTATATCGATGAGTTTGCTGTTATGAGCTTTGTTATAGACGAACACTGCTCAACAAGCAATACCGGATAAGCTCAGCCAAGCAACCCTTGCCGAAAGTGAACATGACAATGAACCTCGTTCATATATGTAGCAGTTGCTTATTCAATGCAGTATATCAAAGCATTGAAAGGCATCGTTAGATTTCCTACGCATCAATAAAATGCCAGAATTGCACAAGTGTACTGTGATTGAATATTTCTGTAACCGTTAAACAAATGAAATGACTTTGATAAAAGCATCTCATTAAATTTGCTAAAGTGAACGGAAGCTTACTGTCCGCATTGTCATGGTTTTTATTCTAATTAGTGAAAATTAATACAAATGTTCATTTTCACACGAGTCAGTTCAATCAAGAACAGCTAAAAACCTACTTCGATCAGTTAGCAGCTAGATTATTTTTAGTTAAGCTTATTCAAATAGAATAATCTAATTGAATAAGCTTAACTAAAGATAATCTAGCTACCAGCTGAGCAAAATCGATTTTTGGCGGTTTATGATTGAATTGACTCATGTGAAAATGAATTCGACTGTGTTACAAGACATGTAATGATGTAACCAAGTAGTTCACATCATACATTGTTGGGGGTTTGACGCCTGTCAGAAGATATTTCATTTTTTTGGTAATGAAAACTAATTGTTAGTTGGTAGTTGTTAGAAAATTACTTTCTGGAAACGTTTAGAACAAACTGTCACATGACAAATGAAAGTTCACTGTACCTGCAGCCATAGAGCATTCATCAAATGACTTCTGACTAACGTTGTAAATTATGAACTGCATGCTCGAGCGATCGTCGGCGTCGTATTGAGGACAAAAGATGTCCATGTACTGATCAACCACAACGTCAATGGTGTGGATTTGGCCAAACTGCAACCTGAAAATTAAACGAAGTAGGTCTAGTATTGTGGATTTCACAAAGACTTAAACACATGTGTAAAAACCTAGTTAAGACGTCTGCAAAAGTTGAATCAACGTAAAAAGGGCGGGATTTTTTTCAGCTGAGCATAGCTTGTTACGCCTCCGATCCCATAACTGTTACTGCACTGTTTTTTTATTGTTGTTTTTTATTGTTGTTGTCATTGTTGTTGGAGAAGCGATTTAAAACAAACGTAGACCTTGATCCTTTTACACAGTCATGCTATTCTGATGAGCCAAATGTCATCTAATGATTGTTTTAGGTTGTTTATTTTGTTGACTTGGTAGCCGAGCATCTGGGAGTTGAAAGAAATGTTAACACGAGGTTTGACACCCACTAAAACAAACGAAGCCATGTTGAGATTATAAAACAAATGCTTTAAAAACAGAGGCCATATTTATAGCGAAAGATCTGATTGCTTAATGATTGATAAGTAGTCACAATGTTGTAATATATATTTTTAAGTTATTTTACGCATAGCTTGGAATATGGGTTAATCGTAGCCTACTACGTAATCATCAGGACATCATAGGATAACAAATCCGTTTTAAAAATTGCACGTCATTTCACAAGCTGGAAACTTTACACTTGACTGTGTTTCAGGCAATAAAACCCTTCAGACAAGTCTGAAAAACACGTTTAAGGCATGCCATAGTTCAACAACAATGAACCAATAGCTGCGTGTGGAGAGACAACACTATTTTGTCAAAAGTTCTATTTTGCATAAAACAATTAAGCGCGAAACCAAACGGAAATGGCAAAACCAGTGGAACTAATGAAGCGGAAGAAAAATTCCTGTTGCTCTTAATTAGACCTTGCTATATTTGAAAAGTACCTATGGCGTAATAAACCGACATGAACCTCTCACTCATCTCAAAATTCAATTCAAAACTGACTCAAATAACAAATTTCATTTGTGTTCTTGCTAGCTCAGCATCAGCCTTAGCGAAGGCTACCCAAAAGACGTTTTCGTATGAAATGGACATAAAAAGACATTATGTTGATGTTAAATCCAGCCAGTTTTCCATCGGTACAATCTCATTTAAGTGTTTCATGTGTTGCGCACAAAAAGTGGCTGCTGGGTAGGTCAGCTTCGAGGTCATCTTAACAAAGACCCCCATAGTGAAAGATGAGCCAAGTTACAAATAACAATGCTAAGACACAGTCGTTCATGAACTCGTGTTGCTCGCTCACATTAAAGGACACCTGATACGTTGTGAAAATACAACACAAACCTTAGCAACAAAGAAAACAAGCACTTGTAGCAATGATCAGATTCTACTGTTTCATAGCAGTTGCTGGATTTTAAGATGAAGCATAAAGTGGATCGTTCACAGCATTTTAGTTTTACCAGCAAATGAAGTGCAAGTGTTTCCATAGTCACGAACTCCATGCAAATCTTTACACGATAATTTCAAAACAACTGTAACTACATTACGGAAATAAGAATTTATTGCAACACATCTAGGGAAAATGATAAGTCTTGTTGGTCTGCTCCATGTGTTGCTCGAACAGCAGACTTCCCACCTAGCTCGAACTGCGAAGGGCGTAAAAGCGTGACGTAGTATGTTAAAATAGAACAATAGAAAATAAAAAAATAGGCTGGAAAAGGTGTGCTATGACCATGAGCTGAAAAACATAAAGCATGTTGACTTTTTAGTCATGACTACACGGTTTGTTAGTAAATTTCTTCAATTGCAAAACTACTTGATTTCTGTAACAAGTTTTTAAGCTTTTGTCTTATCAGTTGACAACGTTTAATTATAATGTTAAAGCCTTTTATTTGCAATGTACGAAATAGATGTGTTGGCTACTTGGCTGTTAATGTAATTACATCAAATAATGAATCTCTTTTCGTAACCATAATTATAAACATCGCTTGATTTGAGAAATCTTTTTCTAAAAGCGCCCAATTATAAGAATCAGCGAAGCAAGGCAATCTTGAGCACGCATCGGGTGTTCCTTGGCTACTTGAAGTGATCTTGTACCTACCACAAGAGGCTGAGCCTCTTCTTCTGTCTTTGTCACACTTCAGCGTGCAAATACCAGAAGAAGCTTGAAAACTACTTATCCCCTTTTCAAAAACCATCAGGGCAGTGGTTGAGTGAGCACAATTGACTTTTGCGTCACCTAAAGTTGTGTAAGTGTGTGCCACCAGCTCATAAACAACAATCACAGATCTTCTGATTATATTGCTCGCGTTAAAATTTTGAAGCAGAGCCACCAAACTTTAGCGTAGTGACAAATTCTGAAATTAGTGAGACTCACACATGAGTATTTTTCAAGAAAACGTTTGCTGAAATGTAACTATTTCTAGATGGTACGGTACACCAAGAAACGGCAACTAAACTATCCATACACTGTAAGAAAAGTGCGTGGCTAAACCTATTTTTTCTTATAAATGAAATGAAGTAAGCTGCCTCAAGCTATAGCCCTACATTTGTTTCGAACAACAACAGCTTTGACGGTTTTACTTTCAACATAACTTTCAGCATGCGCTAAAAAACGTCAGTCTTTTAATGTCATCATAAAGACACAGCATGACACCAAAAGTTTAACCATCTTATTTTTCCCATCTGGTGGAGCAATAAAATCAATCAGATGTTTTAGCTTAAGCGCAAAAGTTTTACGCCGAGATCGTGGTTAACAACCGAAAAGAATTTTCAGAAAGCAAAATCTTGAAGTTTCAAATATAGGCTACAGTAGCCTACGTCTACATTTTGTAGAACGCGCTTCTTGTTTTTAAAACATGGTTACCTAGTTGAGCTCTGAATCGACACCTTGTGCTATTTTGCGGGCAAGTAAATCCGTCGTTTCGCTTGATTAGTATTATACACATCGCTGAACAAATATCCAGGTAAATCTAAAATTTAGTTGAAATTATTGTCGAGTTAAATTTTCTTCCAATTACAATGAAATAACTCATGGGAATCGGAGACGAAAATAAACTTTCCCACTAGCCTGAGCGTGAATGAAGAACAGTTAATTAAATCATTTATAGTTCCTGTACCAGTCACCAATGTCTCGATTTGTCTTACTGCCTCGCCTGCTGTGTGGTTAGGCTAACCAGCAATTACAGGCAAATAGTTATTGTAGCGATACAGTCTGTTTGCTCGATACCAGTCAGACATTACCAAATAGATAAAGGCATCCAGCGCTTATTTATGTCATTTCATGTTGAAGGTGATCAGTGATCACATTTTCAATCTCAAGGTACCTCGCAACTCAGTATCACTGCAAGTGTTACCAAAAACGACTTAAAGTATTAGGCTTACATCGCACCTATAAACGTGGGCGTACCGAAATGAGGGAAGGAACACCCCTCCTCAGTCCTGGCATATTCAATGTAACCACGGGGCGACAAACTTTCGCAATGCATTTGTTTTGTTTCATTTTGAAATAAATTCTTTTAGAAATATTTTTTTAGAATTTTTTAAAAAAAATTCTCATTCAAAATTTAACTAATATTGTTACTTTAGCTTGTTCATACCGATGCCAAACGTAAAACATACAAAATTCTTGTACGTAAAATTGCTGTGAAATCTGAAGTGCAAAACCTTGCGCCATGTTCTTCATTTATTCAGCCTCACGAGTGTTCAAAGCAAAGTTGCGCCAAAAACTAAAATCAAACTAAAAAATGTGTTTTAATTACGCCATCACTGCTCGCAATGTTTATAACATCACAAGATCTTTTGTTAGGAATAAGTACGACAATATTGCAATTAAGTTGATTTCTCAATGACTACGTTACCAATTATCACAAAAGCTGGCAACTTGAACGTACTATAAGCAAGAAAACATTCTCTTAAAGGTTTCACACAGAAAATTGTTTTAGGTGATATTTACTGTAGCCATCATAACCACATAAGCTACACGTGATTCCTTACACCGTAAAAGCGTCATTCCACACACATTTAGGAATTTATGATCTGTTTTGGACAGGATAACTTGAGTGAATGTTTTGTTGTCGTTCTTTATCATCAAGATTTCCGTGTCGTACAGAGCTGTACATTATG
The DNA here is from genome assembly GCF_918807975.1 of Aplidium turbinatum. Taxonomy (NCBI): domain Eukaryota; kingdom Metazoa; phylum Chordata; class Ascidiacea; order Aplousobranchia; family Polyclinidae; genus Aplidium; species Aplidium turbinatum. Next base: position 20,392,997 of record NC_137476.1, on the reverse strand, counting down.
AGGTGAATGCTATAACCAAGAATCCAGAGTTTGCTGACCAACATCGAATGACACAGTGTCGATTAATTGCACTCTTTGTACAACTTAGAATATACAGGAACCCATAGCTTTCGTATTCCACAAGCACACGATTGAATAATGATGTGTAATTACCGAACTTGCGCCAACCGCGAGAAGATGTTACATGAACTTAACCGAATTTTTGTCATTTGAAATTTTTATTAAGAATATGGTGGTGTCAAAAGTTAAAAAAAAGCGCATATCAGTGCCACATTTTTGTTAGTCAACAAATGGAGGTTATGTACGCGGCTAAACCATGACAATGGTTGTCACAAACATTCTGTTTTTTAACGAAATTAAGGAGAATTTATTGATTAACTTAATATTACGTGTTGCCACCGATACTTGATAATTTATATTACATTTTTTCGTAGACGATCAGCCCTTCTGTGATTAAAATCAATGAAAGTTCAGAAGGAGATATCTGGAAGTTTCCTATCCTCCTGAAAACATCGTGGCTGTATGCAGTCTCTGTCCAGTTTGTTTCAACTTCCAATTGCATCACGTTGGTTAATTTTTACTAGACCTTTTTGATTTATTTGCTATTTGCTTTTTAAATGTAGATCAATTTATCCTTTTAAATTCGTTTTGTGAAAATTTAACTAGGAAAGCAAACGCCTATTGTCCCACTGAGCGTACAAATAGAAGAGGCAAACAATTGATTGTAGTTGGTTTCTAGAAGAATAGTGCGAGTTTGTGTCAATATGAGGTTTTGCGACGTTTTTTTAACAAAAACTTGGGTTCGACTATGACAACAAGACTAAAATTTAGCTTCTCTGCGGTGGACTGGCTCACATGACAATGCATGCTGCACATCGAACAAAAATGATGTGTTTTGATGTTGAAAAAACGCGATTGCTCAAAGCACTGTGTGGTTTGGTTCATAAAGAAATCAATGCTAAAAGTTACGACGAAAACATGGCTATTATGTGCCTTTCAAACACATTCATCACTTTCTGACCGATCCACACAGCTAGCTGAGACTCTGCACAGCGAGCTAGCTTGGACTTGTTGGTTCCTCATTGTGACGACACGCTTTTCATTGTGATGAAGTCCATCCATTGTGCATTGGATTAGCGTAGAGATAACACTTGTGAGCTCTTGTGGAGGGTTTTTAAACTCCAAATACAACACGGGGTCTTGCAAAAAACACACAAAACCAAAATAACCAAGCAGCTCAACAAACACTAATTCCAATGTAAGTTACTGACAATTCCTATATTTTGTGTCAAACACAAAGCAGCTTTAATTTTGTAAAATGTCTGGTCTAAGTGGTTAAAAGCTGAGGTCAGACCTTACTAAATGTTAACTTTTATTGAAAGCAATGAATAATTAATGATTGACTAAGTTTTATTATTCACTTAAACATAAAGGTGATTGAACAAGCCAGTATTTTATGGATTTAGTGGCGGCACTAAACTGCTGTGGCTCTGACAATAAATAGTAGTTCTCTGTTCATGAAGGGTTTGTAGTGAAATCCACTAAGCCTCATTACTGCCAACATGAATATGACAAACAAGAAGTCCCAATGAGATCCCATACAACAGCATCTCCACAGTAAAAAGAGAAACAATTTTGTCAAAAGCAACTGTCAGTATTAACGTTTTATCAAGTATAACTTCGAGAAAAATAATCGAAATTCACGAGAAAAGACATCACTTCTGATTTAAGCAATTACATAACCATGCCGCTGGACAACAACCGCTCCCATCAGCAAATACTGCACAGCAAGCTCCGCACATTTTCTTGGTGTTTCAATTCACTGTTTCACAACGTGTTTGCGTATGTGTTGCGCCTGGTACTTTTTCGTGCTGAAGACTACCCAAGAAATGTGCATGCAAACCATGAAACAAAATACAAAGCGAGCCCTTCACAATATCTCGAGGAATACTTTGTAAAAGATAAAACAACAAGATCACTCAACAGTGGTTCGACTATCGCAGTGTGCGTCTATCGCAGTAACTCAGCTCTCTGTGGAGCAGCATTTGAATAATTAACAAGACACTTGACTAACAACAACATCTACGGAAATTTTAAACCATTAACCGCGGATGAAAAAGCTTCCATGATAATTATCCCCAATAGTGCTACATTAGTTTTTAGTGCGACAATAAAGCATTTTCAGCATAGGATTTTCAACGTAGAGGACTGTTACTTGAGATTGAGTAGTGTTAAAAGTAGACTTTTGATTAAGCTGGCAAATAAATTTGTTCATATTCCTTTTTGGTTAGGCCTACTAACATTGACGTTCAAATTTCGATGCAAATCTTGCGCGTTTAGTGACATTTACAAAATACCCAAAAATATGCTGTAATCTTTTTTCGACGCATGATTTTGATGGCAATGCAGTAAATTTGTGATTTACTTTACTGTTTCAAGTTAATGATTGAGACAAAACGCTTGGCAATGGCGTATGACAATGCTTTCATGACAATGCAGTAAATTTGTACTTTACTTTACTGTTTCAAGTTAATGTTTGCCTTCTTAAATTAGAGTTGTTTGAAACGAAACTTTATCGAAAGTATGTAACCAACTAACCATACATCAGCTACAATTATTTCAGTAACAACTCAGACAGAAAAATTTGTCATTTTTACATTGATTTAACGTCTGCAGACGTTGAATTAATGTAAAAATGACGGATTTTGCTGTCTGGGAAAAATTCAAACACAAAATTCACTTAAAAAAACTTTAAACTTACTGGTAAGTTATTTCTGGATCCCATGGAACATCATGGATGACTCGAGGTATCTTTCGACTCCCACGGATGGAAGGAGCAAACAAGAGGAACAGAACGACTAAGTACTTCATCATTTACTTGAAAATGGAAGTGAAAACGTAGAAAAACAATTCACGATGTTCACAATCACATAGATAATATCGGTTACAATTTAACATAAGTTACCTATGACACAATAATGGTAATTAAGAGAATACGGTCTTGGCATTATCGGTAAAGAATAACTGACGTAAAAATAATCCATGGGCTACACTTTCATCAATGATCGACTAGCAAATGTAACTGAATTCAACTAACATGTAGCTTACCAGCAAAGCTGATACAAACTCTCAAGACTACAAGTTATTTGCTGCGAAAGCAGATCATTTGATAACGACCTTTCTTCTACTTAGTTCTACTCTGTATCTGTGAAGCTATCGCGGACAAGCGACGCAACCCAATCTGGCGCGATAATATGGCAGTTCACTGTTCAGCGAAACTCATATTCATGACGTTGTCAGTCTTGCTCGTTTTTTTTTCTCTTCTTTCCACAACGCCAACAACCGCGCCACCACTAAGCCTTTCTCGTTTGTGTGTTTAACCTCCCTGGGACGACAGTTTGTCTGCAAATATACAATAAACTTTTTCTGCCAGAAGACAACTCTGTGTATATTTCTTACAAGATACTTCTACTTTTCCACACTGTCGTCTTCGCTTTTTGCGATTTGCATCAGACTGACTTCATGCCATCTCACGATATTAGCCGTAAACCAGTTCGGATTTCAACCCCTCTTTCTATTTTATGTTCTAACTTTAATATACCTTGTGTTTTGGTAATTGTATCCTTGGTTATGACAAGATATCAAATCATACAGATTCTAATCAAACAACAAAATTAACAGGATACCAAATAAAAAAAGACTCAGGTATGTGGATCGAAAAGTTGACGGTAACTAAACTTGCATTATCACGCTATTTTGTACCTTGTCATTTTTCCCCTTTTTAATCGGTAGATTCGTATTGATCATATAATCATTCAGAATATGCTTTTAGTTAAAGTTGTTGATGTTGAATGACGAAACATCAGAAGTAAACTGTTTCTTGGGTTTTAACATCTTGTGGTAGTTTAGTGCTCTGGTCTACAGTCAGAAGAACATGAAACATTTAAAATCGAATCCTTGGCAAAAGAGTCTCTTGTTATATCCATGCTTTCTATGTTAATACAGTGTTACAGTATATTTTGTCGGCGCTTCACAAAAACTGATGACTTTTGCTTGGAAACGACTGACAGTGCTATGTCAGCGTTGCGATCATGGGTGCAAATCTCGCACTGTCACAGATTATGCCTCATCAAACATTTAAAATATCACACACAGCAACACTTCGCCAAAACGATCCACAAGTTTTTGTCACTCAGAGTTTTAACTTTTCAACATCGAGTAACGATGAATTATTTAATCAAAGAATTACCAGAAATGCAGTCAAAAAAATAGCAAAGTGTTTTTGCTGATTAAAACGACTCCATTTGAACTTTTTGTACGAAATAATCTTGGCATTCTACTCAATTTTGCTGATAGGCAAAGTACGTAATCAACAACCGCAGTCGCGGTCAATTAAAGGCAGAAAGGAGTCTACCCGCCGCAATGGCCTTGCATTTGTTGTTCAAGTTTTTGAAGCTTCTAGTTAAAAAAAGAAAGAAAATTACCAGCTTTTTGAGGAAAAGACTGGTTTGTATTTACCTATTCTGTATGTCCTGAATTCGATTCCAGGACTAGTCGTACCAAAAACCCTAAAAGTGGCACTCATTGTGTTTATTTTTGCCCAAAGCAATAAAGATAAGCCGCAAAACGAATGTCGTTACATCTTAAATATGTTATAAAATGAAAAATGACAGTCTCTAAAAACTTTATTATTATTTCAAAGATCTGGTTTTAAATCGAAATTGGGCGCCAATTTGGCATAAAACCTTACGTCGTTCTCATCATTCTACCATTGCGTTGGTAGCTTTGTCTACTCACTTGTAAACTGTGTTTTTCGTACCGTATTATGTGGATTATGGTTGTTTATCAATGAATGGAAAGGTTAACTCAACAAACCTCTCCTAACATTAAAATATAGCAAACCATGATTGAAAAAATGCTGAAGTCTTACAACAAACTAGCAATTGTTGAGATCATCCCATCACTGAGACCGCGTGCTATCGCTAAATTAAAATCTTTAATTGAGTTAAATTGAAGATTATCAAAGCAGTAAAAATATTTTTTTGCGTTAACATCTCAAGCAAAGTGTTGATGATCCAAACAACCTCACAACTGCAGTCACAACACAGATACAAACTTAACCAACAGTCGTTAAAACGTCCAGCGTTGTTGAGAGACAAAAGTGGACCATGATATCAGGACATCAATTGCCTTAGGTTGTGCGGCTAGTAGCCTAACCCACTGATGTAACAAAATGGCTTGTTAACTGCAAATCAATCTTTCCAAAAGCACAATAATGCAGGTGTGGCCAATGTAGCCGAGCCGTTTTCTTACTTTCAAGGACACCCTCTTTAGTCGCCATAGACACGTTGGCACAGTTTCAAGGACAGCTGAGTTTTTTGAGCTCCATTTCAAAGTTTGTTATTTTCGGGATGAACAAGCAAGAAAAACAATATCACTTGCTTTTATGAAATGATCGACAAAACACCATTCTCTGCAAATACATCTATTCTTGTAAATGAGATAAAAAAAATTGAAGTTAAGCGTAGTGATTTGGTGTGAATAATCAATCCATCAATGCGACTGGGAATCTGTATTCTGCAACGTCTGAGCCAATGCAGCAACGCAGCATGGTTCGAATTTTCGTGAAGACAATTTGGCTTGTTTGCTTCGCGGATTTGTCCATAAATTCAATACGAAGACTGGAACAAAATCGATTTTAAATCTGTTTTAATAAAGATGTACCATCTTGGTAATATTCATAAAGTTTACCGGTCATGCACAATGCAAAATAAATCTTAGCTGACGTCGGAATAACGTTGTAGAAATTACCGAGTGATTCCAGAGGAAGCGATGGCATGCTAAATATTAAGTTAACAACTGACTTCCCACGATTCGTTCACTCCCAAAGGTACACAGGAATGTCAGCGAAGAAACTTTGCAGCGATTATTTTCCTCTGCATTTACTTTTATTACAAACCATGATAATGATGTTTTGCTTGTGACTGATGTTATTTAACCATAAAGTTGCTCCATTCATCAATGACAAGAACAATTTTTTCTCTTTAGTGAAAAATTACGGAAATTTGCCTTTGATTATTTGGGAAGAAGCATTTTTTTTGTTTTTGTTAAATAATAAGTTACTTTTGTACAAATCTGTAGTTTTATGTAATATCAACTCTCTTACTCAAGGCATAAGGACCAATCAGATGAGAACCTGTACATGCCAATGCAAGGTTCTAATGCAACACCAGTGGTACAATTCTATTTCCACTAGCGACCGTGAACACTCCCTCCAAAGGCTCGAGTTAAAATGCAGCATTCAGAACCTGATAGACTAAAGCAGAAAACAGTTGCAAGATCATTCAGGTTTTGACTGCTTGGTGTACAACTGAATGAATGGATGAGGTTGTGCTATTCAAATAGAAGAGACAGAAAAGCATCATGAAGAGGATCTGTTAGTTGGTTGCAATGTGAAGTGTGGAGTTGTATCATGAAAAAGAGTGTGGAAAGAAGTGAGTTAACTATTAGAGCATCCAGATCTAATAATTTCTTCTGACGTATGCTCTGCACATTAATTAATTATGAAGAGTAATTTCAAACTTATCTAAAAGATGTAATTGCAATTTGCTTGACATTAGATAGCTTTGCATGAGTGGAAGGTACCCAGCCAGCAAATCAATCCACTTGTACATTGATATAACTGAAGTTAAATCAATGTAAAAATGGACTGATTTGCTGCGTGGGAACAATCCATTTTTCTCTGATAACCTATTGATGCCCCTACAGCGACGTCACCTGTGGTAGCCACGTCAGCCTGTTCCAGTGTACTGGTTGTTATTTTCGAGTGGATGAATCGTTTATAGAAAACATGAAGTTCCTAAACTAAACGTTGTTAGGGTAATCATTTTGTGAATAATAAATGTGTTGTCGCATATGAATTATTTGAAGTGCAAAACCTCAATGTAACATTCAGTTATGCTGAATCCTTGTAGCAACGCAAACTATCTTTAATGTAATTTTAAGCAATTGTGGTGATATGAACCTTCTCAGTGATTGACGAAGGAGGTCAGTAGTGACAAGAGTGGACGTGATAACAACCAAACGACTTGCAAGCATTTAATTAAAACTATTAACATGTCTTTGCTGTGTTTTGATTCTATCGTTGTGTTAATAGTAGAGATTGTTACACCAGACGGATCTTGATGATATTAGTGGAATATTAATAGCAGATTGACGATTTGACTGTTTGTTTTGCAATGCCAGGTTTGCAGCCTCGGGCTATTGCACGCCACAAGAGATATTTTTATGAAAATATCACAGATTCACTGTACATCTAATACTTAAAGTTATGTCGCGGTCAGGGAACAAGAAGCATTGATAACAATTTATTGCTAGTTGCAAATCATCTTCAAACCTGCAATCTTCTATTGAACAAACGTTTGAACATTTTTGTCAAAATGTTCTTCAATTTACGAGCAAACAATAGAAATTAAAACGTATTTACTGGTTTCATCGCAAACTCACTTTTTCTACGTTTACATCACACAGTCACCGCAGTGATGTGGCAGGATTTTTTCTGGGAAACCGTCACAGCGATGTCTTCGAAAGTCGACTATGTTTATGCTCAAAGCAGATAATTATTGAGCTTTTTGCAAAAAGAAGACGTAGGTGTATTAATAAAATAAGAAAACGGATTATCTTCTGCTAAATGCAATATCCACGACTGGAAGAAACGACTACGCGCCATGTTTACATGGACAAAACTGTTTTATTCTTCAAGGCAAGTGTAAAAATTATTTGAAGCCTTATTGAATCCAATAAGCTGTATCATAGATCTAACTCCACTACCCCTGTACAGATTTAAAAATGCGGCCACCCTCGACTCGATGGAGTTTCAGTTGCTCTTGACTTGATTGCTTATTTTCTTGGTTACCAGCACGAAAATCGTTTTATGTACAAAATGTAGGTTTCAAATAGCCCAAATTTAAATAACAACTTATAAAGCATAGTTGACAATAATTATTTGAGAATAGAGTGCTGCAACAAATAGAAAGTACAACACCTCAAAATTATTTGTCGTACAGATTCACTTGAAGTAAAAAAAAAACAACTTGTTACTTCACTATACACTCATACGATATAAATTGCGTCAGGCAATATTGATGCAGTAAGTAACAAGAGTAGCCTACTCAATGTAAAGCAGAAAATTAACACACAACATGAATGAATTCACCACACTTCTACAGTTCTTTTCACCTCAACGAGAATTACTAGACGAATGTTATTAATAAAAAATCCTACTTAGTATTGAAGTTTATGTGATCGATTATTCTATTGGAAGAACTAACATTCTGACAATTCTGTTGAGGTAAACGAGAGTGTACTGTAAAACAGGGGTGGGCAAAGTGTGGTTCTTTTCCAATTTATGAGCTCTTTTTTTTATAGATCAAGTTGTGTGAGTGTTCATTATACAAATTTTTCTTTAAATTTGTTCTTTAAACGCATTAACATACCACGCACACGCACTTACATTAACAACTTCCATTTGTGCATACACATGTGTTTATTATAGCTTTGGTAGAGAGGTACTTTTTAAAAACCATAGACAGACAATCGATAACAACTTAATAACATTGAATTGCATAATTCAAAATTAATACAGAAATGAAATAGATACATAATTTCGAACGTTTTCGGCAAAACTTTCTGCCCTCTTCAGGAAAATATCTTAATTCATCTAAACAAAACAGTTATTCGTGAAATGTTAATAATAAATGACTGAAATTCAATAAAACTGCACTGACCTGCGTACAAGCAACAACTGACGAACAAACACAAAAGGTGGTAGCAATCTGTCATAATTATGCGGGAGTGTGGTCATGAGACGAGATAGTGAGCGGACAACATAACATAAAATAAACGTAAGCTAATACAAATTCAACAAAAAAGATGCCCCTCCAGCGAATAATTGTTTGTTGAGCCTGGGGTTGTGCTGCTTTATTTGGAGTGCCTCATGAATTTTAGTTTCAAACTCCGATTGACAGTTGCGAATTATTTTGAATGAATCTAATGTAAATTTGATGTTGGAACAAATACTGCAGTCATAAATGTGGTCTTTGATTGCACTGTGCTTATTGATGTCTGTTATGTGTTTATATTTGCAATGATATTTCATACTTTCATGTATTATACTTGCATATCCTACTTGCAATGATTTTCAAATAAAAGATGTAAATATTGATCAGAGCGTATTTGCAGTGCGGCCCCAAGTAGATGTTACATTTTGTAAACTGCTCTTTGTGTTGAAAAGCTTACCTATCCCTGCTGAAAAGCTTTCAGTATTATAAATATTCCCTTCACTCTTCATACAAGACCACATTTGATTCCACTTTCAGGTGCAGATGGAGTATGATACAAACTCGTTAGCTCAGTGGGTACTCGCCCGACTCAAGATCAAGCGGTGCTGGTTCGGCTCTTGGGCTGTGCGCTTGAGCAATTCAACACTGTTCTTGATTCAGCGGCAATTAAATGGATGGAATACTTCCCCGGCAACAACACTTCAACAATCTGAAACTTCACTCTGCCAATCTCGGTAACCGGCCCTGCGTTAAAAGCCTCTACAAGTATGCGAAACTATCAAGAATGACCTATCAGTTGCTTTGTTAGTTTGAAGATAAAGATTCAAAACTAAAACCAAACCAAACTTCTGAAATCTCTACATTGATCATAAAGTCAATGAGGATTTAAGGTGATTAGAAAATAGAGGATCAGTTTGCACAAAATTTATGGGTGGATCAGAACTCGGCGATTCTAATCAGCGACTTACTATTGGTAGGTTGCATTATAACAAAAAACAGGCCTCGAAATAAATTGCTTAGTCAGCAGATTTTCTTAATCGGTGGATATATAACTCGCTATTAGTGCATCCAACTTAGCCTCGGTGTTCAATATCTACTATAACCAGTATGATGCATTTGTAATTTTTCTATATTTCTAGTTTTGCGTAGCAACATTTTTTATTCAAATCGAGCGTAGGTCCTTTTGATTTTAATTTTATTTTTAAGACCCTAAACATTTTTGCTTTTTTCTGTTTTTGAATCCGCACCTGCCTAAATTTGTAGATTATGGTACGACTGATACATTCTTTTCACAAAATGTGTCTTCTCAACTGAAATTTTGCATTTGCCTGTGTTTTTTTTCTGTTGCAGGATTGATAAAATTTTCCATGTTCAGGAAAAACACTTCATGTCTTTCATAAAAGCTCCATCAAAAAGTTTGAGATTTTCCAACTCCTTGATCGCTTATTGACATAATATGTCAACGACGACATTGGTGGTGTACAGGCCAGGTTACCTCCGCTGCTTGTGGTCGATGGTTGAACGAGGGAATTTTCAAAAGAACTTTCTTATTATTTCATTCTTAATCTTTGGCGCTACTTGGAAATACATTTCTTTAACTTTTGGCTCATCTTTCGCAAGCGACATGGTTGGCCTGCTGTTAGTTCCTTATGTTTCTTTATGTTTCTTGCAGAAATGGAGTTTCAATCAAAGCCAAACCTTCCTCTTACACATGAGTACGAGCAACAGCAGATTCATTAAAAGTAACTGAGATTAACACTGACGATGAAGAAAACTCGATTCACATTTTTCATCTGTGTATATTGTTAAAATGCTTTTGAACGTACCTTTGACACAACCTGAAATTACCCCAAACAATCTTTTTACCATTTCGATAAAATTCTTCTACATTTGGTAGTTGTTGCAAATGCAAAATTTCATGGTTTGAAAAGAAAAAACGCAACTGAGATGTGAATTCAGGTTGCTCTAACCAAGATAGATACTTTGACTTTCATCACAAGTTTAGGTCTTTTTTTTAAGTTATAAGAGAGGTGGGAATCGAACCCACGTCATCGAAATGTATTCCCTAGCCGTAACCCTCTATGACAAGCTGGCTACGAAGTTTGCGTCTTGTTTTGACCATTACCTCAATCAAGCCAAAGGCGCCACCACGCAGCAACTGTCAGTCGGGTGTTGTAACCACGTACCGGCGCAAGGTAGAGTCATGACTTCACTTTGTGCAAAGTGCAGAATTGCCATCAAGATGGGGACTTTCATACGAGAATACTGTACATAGGCTAAAATACTTGCAGCCATAACTTCGTCTGCTATTCCATCATGTTGGCAAGATTTAAAAGAAATAGAGCACAAAATACGTCAAAATGCGTAAAAAAGTTGACGGTTTCGTATACCATAAACAGTAGTTATTAAACTTTTTCAACTTGCATCGCCTACTAAACAATTAAAAAAAAATTGCGGCACACCTACTGCAAAGCAAAGTTGCTAAATGCATTCTGCAAATTTTAACTCGCCCTATCTAGCTCTTAACTTGTACCTTGATGATAAGATTTTGAGAGTGAAGTTTTGTCTCATTATAAATCAGTCTCTTTCACGAGTTTTGTGTTGATACCATCTGGTAACCACTTTCCAGGAAGTTTTCAGCAGGGTGTGAAATATTAAAACGCATTCAACCGTGGACTAACTTCTTTCTGTGCATGCGAGTGTTGTTTTTCTCTTTAACAGATTGTTTTATTTTTCAAAATATCATTTTATAAAAGTTCAACGTCAAGGTGATAGTAACACAAGTAGACAATCCAGTTTGACAGAGATCGTGTCAGGGTGAAGCAACAAGGGATAGTCAAACTACCACAAAGTTTATGCTGCCACATTAAGAGACAATGCATGAAGTTGTTGTGATAACTCGCTAGCTTTTGGTGTTTAAAGTTATCTTTAAATTTCATGGTTACTGCTTATCGGTGTCCGCCATCGCAAACTGTCGGGTTGATTTCATGCTTCTCAGACTTAACATAGAAAACTTCTGCAAGCCAAAATTAGCAGAAACTTGAAGCAAAAACAGAAATCATACTTTTTAAAAAATAATGACCAAATTTAGCAGTAAAAAAAACAAGAAGAGTTTACGTATCCCCAGAAGAGCTGAAGAAGGTAATATTGTATGCGTATTTCTAATCGGCAAGTCGCTGCGGCAGATGGAGTGTTATCGTAAAAACTCAATAGAGAACATTGGTAGGCTATTGCAATGGGGCAGCCGGACTACTTGCAACGCGTCGTCAAAACTGTCAGAGATTCTCATAACTTTGTCTGTTGTGAAACACCATGTTGTTATCAAATCGAACTAGCAACCCTGACGGCAAAATCCGTCAGTTTTACATTTGCTACTGATTCAACGTCTACATTTGTTACTTATTCAACGTCTGCAGACGTTGAATCAATGTAAAAATGACGGATTTTCTGTTTGAAAATACGCTATGAGATGTCCTCTTCTTCATCACGACTCGATGGTGAGACTATTACGAAACCACTCCAGCAGATAAATATTAAGTTATCATACTGATGTGAGCTTTTTTACAAACATAATGTCGATCAAATTAATTCATTGTGAGGTTTCTTATTGTTTGGCCCTGGGAAAGTTGTTTAGAGTTCTCTTGATTTTGTTTCTGAACGGTCAGCTGAAGTATGACATGCAAAATCTTTGCAGCAATAAAAGCTTGACCGCTGATATACACATTTCTGCTAACTGTAATTAAAAATGTGTTCTGTTTGATGTACCATTACTGTATATATGGTAACATCGTGTTAAAAAGTGGGTTACAGCTCTACTTTTATTTAAAAAAAATGTTTATTGTCTTTGTTTTGGGGTTTATTTCCGTTAATTTAACGTTACCGAGCAACAACAAACGTAAAATGAGTACTTGGTTCCCAAGGGTTTGTTTTCTTAATTAAATCTAAGTTTTTTCCTCTTTTTTCGATTGGAATAATGACACCAACCGTTAGACACCTTCACAGCTGCTATCAGTTGTTTGGCTTCATTCGGTCAAACTATCAGAGTTTACCATGGCAATGACAATCGATTTTTATTATTGGATATTTGAGCTACCTCAGGGACGGCGAGCCGCTTCGCTGTTTGCTGCGCAGTGTCTGCATGATCTTCTCAAGGGAAAGAAAGAGTGTAAATTTATCAATATCAAACTACTCCACTCATAACGGTTGTTGTAGTTTACATTGATTCAACTACAAGATACTCAGTCTTCATACCAAATAATGATTATCGCAAACAGAAACTTAATGAAAGAATTCAATATTGATGATCATTTATTGTTGGTCGAGTCAATTTTGGACTGCCCTGATGGAGCATGAAGATTGACGTAGGCTATGTCCCTGTGAGTAGCATTCTAGATGGCCGCCATCTTGGAAAATCTATTGATGAGCTTTACAGTCCTCTTGGAAAGGCTTTCCAGCTGCCGCTATTAGCGACAGTACAATTTGCATCAAAGTTGGAACCGTATTTGTAAAGTTTGTATATTATCATTCTAGCTTTTCCTTAATAGTTAAATAATGTGATAACGGCACATTGATATCCAGAAGAAACTGCAAGTTAGCAAGCGGCCTACAGTCCTAAAGAAATTAATTCAATGTTCGATACAGATCAACAAAGATTAGATGTTTAATAAACTTTAAACTTTTCAGTTGCTTATACGACACTCAGTAGGCTACACAATTACAATGTCTAATGACGATCCTTAATCTAAAGCTACCAACAAAATGTCAAACTTTTAATTTTGCGACTTCCAATTCATTGGTTATATGGGAAAAGAACTGTTTTTGTAGGTTCAACCAAAAGAGCATGAGTAACCAATCGTCGCAGTAAAATGGCTGTTCAGCTACAATTTGAGCCGTATCTCATAAAGTGCCTCGTTTTTCGATTCATAAATTTTTATTCCTGATTGCATTTTACAGTGGTTTACTTCTATTATTATTTTTAAATAACAGCTGCGGACTGTTGCTACATTTTGTTTGATAAAACACAATGGAGCTATATTCTCCACAGCATGGGTCGGCAACTCAATGCTGCTCATTTCAGTGTCATGTTTTATTTCCGACCATGAAAGCGAAAAAAGAATATCACTTGCCATAACATAGCAGGGGTCTGGAAAAAAGTAGAAGCGACAAAACGGGAACTTTAAAAAGTGCTCGAGACAAATTATTTATCAATTCCAAAGATTTTTCGAACGGTTGTAACATCTTGAGACATTTAAAAATTGAATCAAATGTAAAAAAAATCAAAAATTTGTGTCTGAGAGAAAAAATATGACAGGCAATTGCTGTATTGGCCGCCGTGGTACGTAGTCAAGAGTGTCGATGGTCATCGTGGGGGACACAGCTCTTGATGCGTTAAGTTTTTTAAGAAAAGCTAAACCGAAAAAAGCTCTGCAAGGAGTTTACTGAGATACGCACAAAAAGTATATACGTCCACTTGTAAGTACTTTTTTGACAGTGTTGTATTAAACTCACATGAAATTAACATTCATTGCTTTGGATTTTTGCTTTATTTGCAACATTTTCATAACTGGTTGCTGGTTAGTAACGGTTTAACGACATCTATCTGGTTAGCAAAAAAAACTTGCCAACAGTGCTCTACAGCTTCAGATCTAAAACTGACATTTTTGGCAATATAAAAACGCATTGCTTGTTTGTTCTTAATAGACCAGAAATTAATTGCAGCAAGTTAAAAAATCTTATCGATTACTCATGGGTCAAAGAGACATAGCGGCCATAAAAAGACGGTTCTTTCCAGACAACCTTATTTTAATACAGTATAAAATGCATTTTGTCTGCAAGCATTGACTTACTGTAATAACCGGTTTACTTTACAAAAAAATTACTCTCTGTTAATACTTGCATGGCAGTTACACATGATGGTTGAAGAGTTAGATTAGCTAGGCTACGTGAAGGAAGGGGCAAGAAAGCCGATCTTCGTGTCTATCTTTAGTTAAAACTGGAAAAATAATAAAACTTAGGAGCAAAATGGTTGAAACGCCTGGTTAATCTACTGAAAAAAAAAGAACCCAAAATGTAGATACTAAACTCATGTTCAGCAAACGTTTCGCAAACTGTACTGTCTTCATCTTCAATGCTATTGTGCAATAATAGTTTTTGAAATGTTTGCTCAACATGAGTCTATCATTTTGGGCTTTTTGTTTTAATAAAACTTGTTTTTCGGCTAAGTTTCTGCATTGTCAAGAGATAATATCAGGTAGTTGTTTTTATTTTTGGTTTGTCTTCATGTTTTTATTGATCGCAGCCTGTTTCTGATGTGACTTTTATTGAACATTCAGTATGGAAAAAAAAACAGCAGCGGGTTATTGTCGGCTAAAGTCGAAAAACAAAACGGAGAAAATGCTTACAGATGAAACTATCGCCCTTCGGTTAATTTAACGTATTGCTGATAGAATTCCAATCCAGTTATGTGAAGAAACCACCTCGTATCCGTTAGATCAGGTTCGTTATTCGTAGAAGTGTCTGAATTTATTCTGGTAGTCTTATCGGTAGTTTACCGGCCCAAATTAATCTTTCAACGGCCCTGGTACCAGGTATCCAATAACTTCGCATAAAACTCTCTCACCACTTTTGTTTGTGTATTTCATTGAATCGGTGAAAGTCGTGCTGTTCTATCAGGTGAATGACTCAAACAAAATCACCTTTCAAGCAACGTTGCGATAGTTTATTGACTACAATCAAGCTTAGTTTGTCTTAGCAATTAGGCAGTTCCACTCGAGCTAAGGAGAATTTTTTAAACTAACTTTGTTCGGATCTTTTTTTTTCAATCACTTTGCCGACTTTGTATCACTCCGCTGCATGGAGACGTTGATATGACGTAAATAAACCAACTTTTCACTTTTCTCCTTCCTTTACAATCACTTTTAGTAAGATAAGCACCAACAGAAGTTTATTTTGTCAATTCGGTAACGCACACACTGAGCGTAAATACACATTGACTGGATTTAATGAAGATTAAATTTGCAATCAAAATAATTTGTTAATTAATCAATGTTGGGAAATATTGAAATAAAAGTTAAAGCAACAAGGACTAAATAAAAGACGATATCACAATTGCATTATAGGTGTCAAAGTCTAAATCTAAAAAAAAAAGATTTCCAGTAACAATCAGGGCCAGTTGAAAAAGTCGTTAAATAAGAAATTCGACCGACATTTGACCGGATCTGCTTGGAGGTAAAAAACTTGTGAAATAACTCACATGAAATAAATAACACCTCTTCACGATATGAGGCGGTGTTTTCTGCTTCGGCACGAAGCGGCCAAAACTCATGCAAAGCCATTGCTCCCACATGGGCAGAAATGAGATGTCTATTTTGATTGATATTTTTAATCAACAAACTTAGGCAGGTGATCATTTGACTTCTGATGGACATGAAAAAGTTGATGTGATCACGCAATCAAGCAAGGTTCACGGCACAAAAATAGAAGAACAAAAACGGCAGGGTAAACGCAAAGCGAATAATAATCAATCTGTAATTTCACAGTGTCAGAAATAAATACTAATCGAGCCTAATCCAACAGTTTAAAACAAAGGTCACCAAACAGAGGTTCATTGGATCCGCCCAGGTGGTTAGTTCTTCCCACTCACCTCACTACGCAATGAATGTGATAAAGCACCAATTAGTTGATCACGAGAAACAAACACCGAAAATACAACGAGAAGATGCGTGGGGTGATATGCTCCAAGTATTAAACTTATCGTTTCTTCTCCGGTCGTCCGGATTGATGATGAATTGATGAAATGGAAAAATAATAAATATTGTCGAACGATCCATCAGCAATACGTATTAAATTGACACATACACTCTAGGTAGGTGGATATTTTTCATAAATTTATTATATCACTTACCAAGAGCATAAAACAAGATTATATTTAAATGATGTAAGCATTTGGCCCACGATTGCATTCTCACAATCATCTGGTCATTTCTAAAAAAAACTTTGGTGACCCCTGATCTAAAACCTTAAAGGAAAACTTTAGGAGGAAAAGTAAAACATGAAGAAATCAAAAATCCGACAATG
This sequence comes from Aplidium turbinatum, assembly GCF_918807975.1. NCBI lineage: Eukaryota > Metazoa > Chordata > Ascidiacea > Aplousobranchia > Polyclinidae > Aplidium > Aplidium turbinatum. The sequence goes on along the minus strand of NC_137476.1, from coordinate 20,376,081 downwards.
CATGAAATCTTAGATACATGACATGTTTTAAACAAATTAGCAAGCTTTTGGAAATACAAACATGTAAAACTTCATAATTCAAATTCATAAGAGATCGTAACATCAAAGATGATGTGAAAATGTTTCGATGAATACATTCGGAATTCAAACAAAGATCACGTGTCGCGCCGGGCACATACAACCTCGAGGCCGCACGATCGCCGCATTGTTATGGCACTGGCAGCACTGCACATATATCGCTTTCTCTTCGACTCCAATCGCTAGTTCCTCTATCGATCAACAGGAGCAACTGTATGACTTTCATGGCATCTTCTACAGTGTTCTGAAACCAAAACGACTCCTTCGTTCCTTCATCTTCATCTCACGTGATCAGATGTTGTTAACACGTGACTGGACACAAGTGACAACAATATTGAAACGACAAGCAACGTTGTTTTATGGATATGTCGTGGTGACGCATTTTCGTCGCTAGTTTGTGGCTGCGACTTTATGTCGACGTCTATCTCATCATTGGTCGCCATTTCGGTTGCGATTGGTTGAACAATCTTTGGATTGATCACGTTTTCATCCAGATCAAATTTTGGAGGTGGCTCTGATGGGGTAGTGGTCGATGAACTGGTCGTGGTGGTGGTAAACTTCCTGGTGGTGGGATCTGGAGGAAACAAATGAACTGCATCAATAGTGGATAAACAACGCAAATGTTTAGATGGAAAAAATGTATGTTGTCAATTACAAAAAAAACTTTGGAACTGACGGTGCCATAAGCTAAGCCTAGCTGCGACGAACCTCGCTGGTTATAAGTCCAAATTAATATAATGGCGTTTATGACACATCGAAGTGTTGTAGAGAGTGTTGGGATTCATAAATTGCAGTCACAGACTCCAACATAACACAGGAGCGGAAGATATTCGGAAATGACATGTCACTCGCTGCAAACGCCAGTTGTTGGATCGTGAGACCATATCCATTCGACAAAGACAGATGGTTTAAATAGAAAACTAGTCCGACAGTTTTGCCAACGTACGTTAGTGTGATGTCATAAAACGTTGATGCGACCGAAAACTGACAAAATACACAACAGGAACGAAGAAAGTGGAAAAACAATCGGAAGGGAAAAGGTTCAATAAACGATCGCTCGTCGTCGTCAACAGGGAAAGATTTGTGATCCACAAAGCCACAAAGTGAAACATGAACGGCAGCTAGACGCTGATACAGCCAACAATGAACGGAAACCGGTGAAAATATTATCAATATTTTGGAATTATTGTTTCACTGTGAAATGCTGTGAGTTGAAAGACCAGCCAATTAGTCTCGTGGTTACTTTAGAATCGAAAAACAAAGTCACACTTACTCTTGCATGCGACGTGGATGTGGAGCCGGGTCGATGTTTTGTTTTGGCAACCGACCGTTTCGCTGTTTCGTGGTAAAGCTGTAACCACAACATAATGTCAATGTGGTTTCCACAACAACAATATGAGTAAACAAGTGCTGGAGTAACGTGTGAAACTTTTAAAAAATATTAATACACTGTCGATAGCAGTGCATTCAACAGAAAAATCAAACTTAGCAAACCAGAAAAAATGTGCTCCAACTTGCCATCAAGACTTGCATTTGTATATCGTTTAAACGTAGCAACTTTTGCACTCTGGGAAGATGATGAGGTCAATTATTCACATGAACGTTTACAGCAGATATCACAATAGTTGCTTTGCAGAAAAATACAGTTTTGACACATATCTCGTCTGCGACGTCCTAACAATGCGTTGCTCAGTAGTTTTGTCCTATTTTAAAATTAAACTAATTGTAAAGTGTGGAGAGATTTAGAGCAGCATATTGGATGAAGCCATGTACAATGTGCATATTAGTATCGGTGCTACAGCTACACATTGCACAATGCTTTTATGTTTCATTGTTTGTTCTATGTATACCATTTTCTGTCAACATCAAAATCGCCAAACGCTTTTATAACAGTTTACAGCACATGTATGTGATATATTGTGTGGCCTTCTCATGGCCAACATCGAAAGCTGATGATGAATCGGAAGATCAATGTTTGAATAAATTCAACGTCCATTCACGTTGAAGCAATGTGAAATCAAATAAAGCAAGTAGCACACAGGTGTCAGAATGTCATATGCATCTTGTAGTTGGGTTAGACTAGAAAGCAAGGCGACCAGTCACTCACCGACGAAGTAATAATCTTGGCAATATTGAAAGCGGAAGCCTAAAGGAGAAGGACTGATCGTCTGGAACTTGATTGTTAATTTATTTTCTCGCTCCGGTCGGTCGCATGCAAATATAAAGTTTCTCCGACCTGAAGGTAAAACAAAGATATTGTTTTGGTAAAATTAATAACTTTTGTTTTCAGACATTAGAAACCCGTTCACAAGCGTGGACCAACAGAGACCACTTAATTAAGTTTTGGTTGAAGCAAACGCTTTCATAGCTGTGAAAGCTGATAGTTTGAAAAGCAAATACTAATTGCTCATTGGTTTATCGCACAATAAGCAACAGAGTAACCCGGCAAAGCAAACATGGACCTTTTTACGTGGGGATCACCTATTTATGATTCTTAAACGATAATTACATTTAATTGCTCTCCTAAGCTTACAAATGTAGGTTGGGTCTAATCCATTTGATTGGTTTTAAAGAAACTTTATTTGAGGATGAATTCAACAACCGCAAAGTAACAAAGAGATTGAAGAAGTTGAAGGATTAGATTACAAACCAGAGTGTTGGCTTCATTTTGCCCACTTAATTATTATGTATTTTACAACAACTAACCTAACACAAAGTCTTTACAAAGTTACCAGAATGACAAAAACTCCCAGGATAGGTTTGTACTGCAGTCTAATTCCAATCAATAATGAATTGACTATTTATGTTAGTACAAAACAGCAAAAAGTACCTATCAAACTCTATTTACACGATCAGTCATGTTACATTATTGAAACTTTGATTGACGTATTTTAATTTGACTAAAAACTTAAAGTTGCAAGCTCAACTTTACCTTTAACAGGTATTTTGGCTCATACAGTTCTAGAAAATTGTACCAAATGTTTAATCAACAATTAACCGATTTGCTGGATTTGTGCACAAAACCGTTGAGAAATTAATTCAGGCCCTGTATTAATGAGATGTTCACCTTTTCAAAAAAAACAAGACACTGCTAAAAAAAGCTATACAAGAAAAAGACACTGCCTCAAAGAAAAATAGCCTACTAGTGAAATTATAGAGGAAAGGGCCAGCTTTTCTGAAAAGAAAAGGATTTGTTTCTAAAAAAGATATCTGATTATTCACACAAACAAAAAAATTAGGATGTTTTCGTCCAATTTATGGCCTCTCTAAAACGGTCTCAGAGTCTAAAATTATTTCGGAGTTTCGGACTGAGGTCCAAAAATGCTTCCGGATCTTTTTGTCTACTATTGTCTATGCAGCTAACAATGGCTGCATAGATTTCCTAAAGAGTTCGAATATTACACTTTTAGTTTCCTATGTAAAATTTAGTTTTTGTAGTTAGGCTACTGATCATGAACACAAAAAGTTGATTTTTTTAACCATTGAAAAACATGAGTGATGTGATGACTGACTAGCAACAACAAATTGAATAATTAATCAATGCACTTTTTGCACATAAGAAAATAATGTCATCGAATATAGGAGAATCAAATGAAAAGTAAAAATTTGAAAAAGAAAATGAGATATTGGTGCAACAAACAGCAGTCGTAACGCAGTCATCGTAAATTGGTAAAATGCTAAAATTACCTCCATGATGACATTCATCAAAATGTGGCTTAGTGACGTTGTACAAATCAAATGTCTCCGTGATATCTGGTCTATAAGTACTTTCCATGAGGCTGGTTTGGGGACAAATGATGTCCATGAACTGCCCCATTTTTACCTCCAATATGGAATCGGACCTTATACCAAGCAATCTGAAAACAAAACATAAGTTATTTATGACGTATTGAAATAACAATTGTTGATTTCCTCTTGGTGGAGTTTTGATTCAACTTAAAATCTGCACAGAGCGTCGACAAGTATTGACCGAAACTTTCGATTAGTTGAGATAAAATACTTGCATATGTAGCCTATCTATTGCAGCAGAAAATTTACTGGGTGAGTGACATGATTGATGTCACTTTAGCGCTCCTCGTCAGAAATACTCCATGCTCCATGCTAGCAGCTTGGTGCTAAAATGCATGATGACATTGACGATATTCACAGAAGTTGCAATGGATTACATTTGAAATCAAAACCTATTACGGTAATGTAATAAAAAAACTACTGTAGTTACTAGTTACCAAATGTACGGTCAAGTAGTATAATGTGTTTTATCGACTAGTAGTCAAAAAAGCAAGATGTACAAAAGAAGGAACAAGTCTTTGAAAAAGCAAATGCATTGCAACAGCTTTTATTGCAAGTACCGTTACACGTGATTTGCTTTGTATAGTTAACTAGTGAAGTGCGCTTTGGTTTACATTGTACGTGAAAATGCATAGCGCAGCAAAACTGTTTTGTTTGGATAACTAAAAGAAATGGTAATAAGTAATGAAGTTGTGCAGCTCACTTGAATTTCAGCACGTTGGCGAAACCAAAAAAGTAGGCGCTTTCGCACTAATTTAACTAATCAACTCAGCCATAAGGTTGTTAACTAGTCGTATAATTTGAATCATATTACTCAATGCTGCCAGCGATTAATTATTTACTAATGACCACCTGGTCCGCATCCTCCGCATCCTTGAAAACACCAGTATTGACTGATTAATCAAGAGTTGGAACAAATACGGAATATGATTTTTAAGACCTTATGACATTCATCTTTCATGCACCACAAGTTCGTATCAATGTTAACGAGTGTTTAGTGTGGCAATAAATAAAAGGTGAAGCTAAAAAGATTCGAAGTTTTCTAAGATTTTACATATCTGTCTAGATTGAATTCTAGGGTTGTGAATCAACTGAACATTCTCTGCAAGTAATCATAATCAGCAATGATGATGAACGGCTTTATTTGTTCCCTTGATCCAAGATCAATTGTATCACTACACAAACAGCTTGCGTTCTTCCAACGCTGTTTGAAATATTTTAAAAAATATAAATGTTTATTAATCAACTTATGCAAAGGTGGTAGAAAGGGCGAGATAACAAAGGGAGAGATAGCGCTTCCACTAACAAAACAAACCAAATTATGAAGGACTCTGTCTTCATTATCCCAAAAACCACAAACAATCCAACTCAGCGAAACAGAATGTTGTAGCAACACCTTATGGGCAGCAAAGCGTGGAAATTGACCACATCAGCCAGTCAACATTCCATAAAGAAACGGTGCGATTACAAAGAGGTAAAGTTTCGTTACGAAATCTATTCAGGAATGTGCGTTGGTAGCATGTAAGCTTACGCAAATACCAATCTTGTTACAAAGTAGCAATGATTTTAATTGTCAAGTTGAAAAGTGGTGGTGAAGGCTAAAAAATAACAATTAAACCACTCTGCTTCCAATGCTATCGCCACTTTTTGAAAGTTGAGAAGCCAATCCACCTGAGTAAGAAAAAAAACGATGTATATTTGCTACATTTATTGACTTACAAAAACATTTTAAACAACACAGGCAAATGCTCTCATAAATTAAAGTTCTGAACATTTTTGGAAGTTCCACTCAATGGATTGTCGTCCAGTCTTGGGACGGCTACAATCAACATAAGTTTCTTGGATTTAACGTTCAATGTACAGTAGTTTGAAGCCAAAGTGCTGAAGGGAAAATTGTTGAAACCGAAAGAATCCCATCAGACTGACTTTATTGCATATGGCAAAATTTCAGACTGAAAGTCTTTAGTTATGAAGCTTCAACGGTTCACGTTTCCATTGAAAGCTATGAGTTGTGCTTTTGAAGCTTTGGTAGCCAATAAACATGCAATGAAATAAGTTAACAAGATTGGAAAATGGTTAACTCTTGTTTGGTTACCTCAGTTTAGTTTACAAACACTTTCAGGCCAAAATTTAGACAGAAAAATTAACGACGGTCATGAAGTCACATTACCGGACAATGACGACAGATTGCTTTTCGGCACTGCGGCCATTGGCCAAAGTCGCCTTTCAAACTGCAAGTGACAGTTTCCAGCTGCTCGTAAAACACACGATCGAACAAAATATTTATGCAATAAATCCTCTCTAAAACCGAAAAACTGACATTTTTTACATGTTTACGCCAGACAGAGGATCATAAAGCCTTCACCCTGAGGAAGGTGAACTGGTTGAAATCGAATATTTGTCAAGCCGTGGCCACTCAACCGCGTAACTGGTTGACACAAACTTAAAACAATAACTGCGCACCACAGCCAAAGAATTTTAATCAGCCAACATCATAATATTAACTAATTCTAAGATTACGAACACGATATTCCAAGATAAGCCACTTGCAGCTGCACTTTCACAGCCGCTAAATTAAACGCAATGTTGCACGATGCTAATTTAACATTGGAAGAACACTGAGAATTTTCACAGTTCGCCTGTCAGTTTGAAAAGCAGGTAAAAAGTCATGAATTATTGAGAGATTTGAAATATATGGATGCTATGTTTCATGAGTAAAGAACAATATGCTACTTTTCCGTGGCATCATTCAATCGTGCAACAGCCACTTAATTCTATTCAATTTATTCGTCTTAGGCAAAGCACTATATATTTACGCGCCAGTCACACGCTGAGGGCATTGTGCTTATACAAACAATACAAAATAGCTTGGTTATAAATGCCTCTCACGCGTAGACATCGTTAGCTTAAGAACTTCAGCGTCGTAGATCTTCAAACCCATAGACGAAACGTTAATTCAATGTATGTTAACATCAATAAATAATTCGCACTTGTTAAACTTCTAAAGCTGAAATAAATGACAGCAAAATTTCCTCAAGTCCATGGGAACAACCACATAACAAAATGGCAGACGCACAAAACCAAATGAAATAAACAAAAAGGATAAATTATCATCTTCGAAACTAGTTTCTTATCATCATCACAAAAAATCAATGGCTGCTCTAATATAACAACTGTAAAAGATGGCTGGCCTACTGGAGGCTTTTACAAAATTCAAAAACAATGTGACAGTCTGTTCCGACGTGTGTAAATGTACACAGCAGATAGGAAGACATTAAGATCAAATGGTCTTAAAATCACGTACAATGGACTGTTAGGTATTTCATGCCAGGTGGTTTGCTCTTACGGCTGCTCCCTCAACTAGTCTACTTTTAAGTGTGTAGTGGCTTTGGAAAAGCTTTTGCTGTTCCGCTAACGATTTATTGGCGAAGCAAAGTCATTGGAAAACAACTTCCGCTAAAGTAGTTTGGTTTTATGGAGCGTAACGACTTGGAGCGTAACGACTTGGTAATTTATGGATCACTTTCAAGAGCGGCCCGTTGGTGTTTCAAGACCGTGATATATTTCGGTAAATCCTAACAAATCAACATTAACACACTCAAGAATGATCGGTTTCATTGAAATTGAAGGTAAACTTTGAGGAAACATGCGACTTGAATACATATCCAGCGAATATCACTTCCAAGATCATAGTGCCGACAGTAACAAGGTGCACAACACAAAGTGGAATGGTGTACATTACAATAACACTAGTTTCAGGCACAATCAGAACATTCATTGTTCCTACATCAGATCGACGTCGGCGCAAAAACTGAGATTTCACGATGCAAAAGGTGATTACAAACTCCGGTGGAGTGATAGTCTGTCTACTTGAAGTGGTCTGTAAATATTGGCAACTTCTATCTTCTTTTATCGTGCGGCCTTTCATCTTCTGTTTATACATCGTAGACATGAAAACGTGACTCTCAAACAAAAAGAAAGTCTTCAAACATTTCTCGGTAGAAAAAGAAGTATTAAAATATTGTTTGCAAAATCACTGATTACGTAATCCATTCAATCGTTTACCAACACAACACCAGTAGCAATCGAAGTTGATTTAATTTGCATGATTTTGTGAAAAATTGTAGCAAGGCGGCTCAGTATTTCGGGATTAACACGCAGTTTTTTTATGCTTTTATAACTTGATAGAATCTATTCTCAACAGTAGGTTGCCACTGACAAATGCCAATCTGTTGAGATTTCTAATTGTCATATTTTTGTTTAGAAACAAATAGCCCGGAGATATATTTATGGAGAACATTTTTCGGTAGTGAACTTTTCGGTGTATTAATTTTGGTCAGAAAATTTTTGTCTTGCAAGCTATGATCTCTCTTAAAACTGTGATGCCAACATAACGAGATGTTTAAATATCCCATGAATCGTCATTGCTTACACAAGCAAATATGACAAGTTTTGTATTGTCTACTGGAAAAATTATTTTACAAAACTTAACCAAGCACATCGAAAAAGAAAAATGACAGCGATCCAACCAGTTGGAAGTTTACCATTTACAAACCAGTAGGTCACCAGTTTATATTAAAACTGTAAATTTCTGTTTAATGAGTTGGAAGATATGATACCAACCCTTTCTGAAAAGAGTTTCAATAATGATGCGCATTCCTTGTCTTGCATCATTCACTCCACTATCACTTAAATTGCGTGAAGCGTTGTTATTCTGAGCAGAGTAAACTCAATTCAGCATTCGTTCAACCTTTTGCAGCAATACGTTTTACGATCACGACTATAAATCTTCACAGCAAAACAATGTGAGACAATACACAATAAGGCCAAATGAAAACAACTACTACTTGACTCCATACAGGCAAGTGATAACATGCCCAAAAGGTCAGGTTGACGTACCCAGCGGACAAAAGTTGTGTTTTGTGAGATGGATTACCTAGCTGGCTTGGCAACATGACAATATTCATTGTTGGGCCGACTGAACCAAAAGGCAGTTTCCTACAGATCTTAAATTAACGGACTTGGTAGCAACAATCTGATGAACCAAAAGTTGCTGAAACATTTATAAAAACTTGATCAACAATTGTTGTTTGGAAGGCATTAAAAATGATACAAAATTTGTGCAGGAAAGGACGCTTTGTATATGTTTGGTCATCACTCAACTTTATCCTCGCGTGACTAACTTGGAACCTTATCATGAAAATTTAGATTCAAAATCTCCAAATATAGTTTGCAGGATATTGAAAGGTGCTTCGGCATTGCCTGTTGCAGCAGTACTTGCCGGCAATAAATCTGTTGCCAACCACAGCAGATTCATTAAAAGCAATGTTAAAACTCTATGTTTACGATCGTGTATGCCCGAAGCTATACAAACTAACAAGCTTGTAACTGATTTATTTGCCATACGCATCACTCCCTGTGTTTCTAACGTTGTTTCAACGTCTCTATACTGTAAGTTGACATGACAACATCAAGGTTCCCACACATTAAGCATCATGCTAGTAAGCAAACATCAAATTAATGTTTTTGAGGTTATGATATTAGAAAAAATACAATCCCGTTGCCCACATGATTACTTTGCAACACAAAAAACCTCACCGTCTTGATTGTGGCTTTTTGTGCTTGTACATATGGCACTTTATTTACTTGATGCTAGTTTTAACGAGATTACTAAAGTTTTGCGAAGTTATTTGCAGAGAAAAGTCGTCTAATCGTTTGTGTGGTTCAAACTTTGCAAAAAAACAAGTATTGTATACAATCGCACGAATTGATGAATTGATAGCAAATGCACGAAACCCGCCCAAGTTGTTGCTGAATCCATACTGTGTATTTACTTGAGTTATCTCGTCATGTTACGTCGTCACATTGATGTTGTGTTCACGTTTTTTATCGTCACGGTGGATGACGCGTTGATGCAGCTAAGGAGTGGGACAACAGCAATTCCCTGAAGTGCACCAAACCATTATGACTTACACGCAACAAGACATAGGTCGGAGCAGAAGTACAAGTGTCATGTTTCACGCGGATTGAACATCTGCAGGGGAACATTTCATGCAAAGAAAGTCTAAAGTAGTTGACTGCGAGTACATAAAAGCCTATGCGTCTTGTACAAGTTCAATAAACGCAAATAGCCAGCAAAACTTCTCAATTGATTGCCCCTGTCTTGTTAAATCGTAGCCGCTTGGGAATGAATTGACAGCACATGTGGGAAAGACTGTAAGAGGGAAATTATGATAAACGTGTTTCGGTTAAAAACAAAGTTACTGACTGTGGGAATAAACTACGGCCACTTCCGTATACACATAATGTGCAAATGCGATTTTCTTTGCAACTGCGACCGTCAGTCCCAATTAGTCATTTTATGTTTATTTCCAGTTTGGTGGAAAAATTTTAAATTTTTATTCGGCTCTACTCAAGATACTAAAAATAGATTGCACTGATGAAAATTATGCGCCGATAAAATGGCGACCTTTGAATTAGCAGCATCGTAAAGCTGGATTAGAACAAGTAAATAAATATGGTGAGATGATGAAAAGTCTTCAAAACTCATCTTTTGCAATGCACCTCCTAAACTGCTTATAAACGCCTGTCCCATATGGACCATTATGACCAACATAAAAAGAGGAGCTGTCAGCATAATCACTACTCACGCCACTTGGTCTTTTAAACCTATTGTTGGACTGTTGGAATTATTTTTTGTTAAAATCGATGATTCTGTTGTTTTAGGTTTATCGAAATTATGTGCACAGTCATTAATCTCCAAACAAAAAAAACTGAAAATTGTGCTAAGCATTGTTATGTCACTGCATGGGAGAAGAAAATCCATAATCTGAAACGATTACGGTGACGCTAATTACCACTGTTTGTGTTGTAAAAGCCATTTTAACAATAGATAGCCCACTGCACGGATACTTGGATTTCCATTTAATTACAGTCTGGACGTTTCCTGTGCTTCAAAATTTTGTAATGCAGCATCAAGACCTAGCTGTGATTTATTTCAATTGAGAACAATTAAAGTTTAAACCATTTAAACTCAGTGGACAGTGGACACCACACCTTAGTGAAGAAGTGAAAAACTAAAAACTTCGCATTAGCGAAACAGGTCGCCTACAAGAGTCCACAAACCATCCGCATTGCTATTGTGTGGAAGAGACATACAGGGCTCACAATAAATTTAAACCAAAGCTTGTCCCACAAAAGTTCTTTGAACTTGAGTTTTAGCATCGTCAAAAACGTAATTTAAGTGTAGCATCCGCAAGCAAAAGTAATTTTCTATTTATTTTCCGATTGTTGGAAAAGGAGGCATGCTCTAGTAGTCTAGTTCGTCAGCACTGCTGAGTTTGGATGTGGCGCTTTGTCAACTCTCCACCACACGTTGGTAGTACTGTGCTATGGTATTTTCATACGTTCAACTCGTGCATGCCTGTATTGTCGTCATGGCAAAGTGTATATAAGCGCCAGTCATGACAAAACTGCCAAAATGTAAGTTGATGGTGAAGTCACAAAGACACTGTTTAATCGGATTTACTTCTTGTTTGCTCAGTCAGTGGAAGACTGATCTGCTAAAGATTGCATTGATAAGTGTAAGCGGGAAATTTTCTAAAAGAAAATCCACAAATCATGACATTAATGTGAACACACCAGTCGAACACATAATGCAATGGTGGTCAGCCAACCGTAAAAATGACGAAAGGGAAGGTTGAAGAACTAACAACGATAAAAGTGTACTTACGTGCAATGAAGCTAATAAATGGTACGAAGAACACCAAACATGAATCTATTCAACAAACCAAGAAAATATATTAAAATAATAACATTAAAAGAGTAAAAGAACCTAATACCACGAGTCAGTGATAGTTTTGCCATTGTCTCTCGTAAACAAAAATGAGAATTGTCTTTCCTGAAAAGACTTATTCGATGGAAAAAGTTCACCTCAGATATTTTTAGCAAGATATACAAGGCATTTTCTTTGGTGACCTGTTTCTTTGCGAAATGACCAAGCAACGACTATATGCATAAGTGAGTCAACGCACACAAAGTTTTGAGTAAAAACAGCTGAAGAACCAACCACATGCATACAAAAATCTAACGACAGTTACATGCACTTCACAGCTGTTGGAAACAAAAACAATTCGAAACGCATTTTGCTTTGATTCACATTTAAAAATGTTAGTTGACAATTTTGTATATACCAACTTAAAATTTACATGATTTCTAACACTGCCATGTAGACCCAACTACTTCAAAAATATAAATAATCTTTTCTCATTACTTTTCTGCTATCTTTTATTTTGCTCAGGCCCACACCTATGAAAAATTTACTTTTAATTTTATGGCAGCAATAAAGTAAAAGTTGGCATCTTTCAATCTCTGTTCAGTGGGCGGATGAGGAGAATGATAAAAGTTGTAAGTCCAACATTCATAAAACATTCACTGTGTGTTATCAGAGTTGTTAATTTCAATTGCCGAGCCAATATATCACAACGCAATACAACAAAAAGAGTTTGTTTAAAGCACCATAAACGTTTCCACTCAGCAACTGTTACAGGTGACGACTCGAAGTATGGTGTTTATTCTGCGCAAGCCATAACAGTCACGTGATCATCATCCCATCTCCTACCACCAACCAATCACGCAAACCAAACAAAAAGCAAAAGATAAACAATGACGACGCCTTGCAAAAGAAGCGATTGGATTCCACAAAAAGAAATTTACTTCAAAATTAACTTTCGAACTTAATTTGGCGACATTTAAACAGTCATGTAAACGGCTATGCGCTGTACAGTAGAAGCAAATCTCCTAACCAACCTAAGATCATCATTCGCGCTTGCTTTTGTGCTGAAATCGAGGGTGAACAATTCGCTACATTTTCTTGAAACTCAATACAGATATCACATTCCGCAAATCCATTCGTAATCTTCTTACCAGGAAATTATATCACGTTTGAACCCGAAAAATACTTGACCGTAGCAAGAAAGTCAATAAAAAGTAAAAACTGGAGCTTGGTGAGCGATTGCCTTGATCAATCAAACGTCAATGAACAACAGCTTAACGTGAAAAAAAAGAAAAGTAAAACAGACACTCACTCTGCAGAAGTAATGGAATTCCAGTAAATGACGTGTCTTTTGGCAGAACACCTGACATATGACGTCAGAATAAGCAGCAAGATAGCAGTCTTCAACATTATGATAAATCCACTTTGAAAGCCCTGGAACAACAGCGCGAAACTCTCGTGGTGGTTCTTTCAAGTCAAACAAATTGCGAAATCGGTTGATTTCAACTTCGCTGGGCGTTAGCAAGTTTGAATAATCAACTGATAAAACCTCAATCTAGAATGAACGGAAAGGCAAAGATTAATGTTGGTTGGAAAGAAAGCCCAGTATGCAAACATGGAAAAGCAATAATCAGTTTGAAATGCATTTCCATTTTACGTTTATATTACGTTCCAAAACATCTTTTTAGCCTAAAAATTATAGCTGCTCACCACTTCCAATAACAAGTGCAACTGCGGAGCTGAATATCGCCTTGCACGTTCAAATCAAAGTCCCTTCATGCAAAGTGGAGACAGAAATACTGGGACACCTAACATAAGTAAATACTCTCTTGGCTGGTTTAATTATAAAACAAACCCTTTCCTAACATTACCTCCCTTCACTGACTAGACACGAAACAACTGGATTTTTGTTGAATTTAAGTCTATTAATGTTGAAAGACGTCAATGTTGAACGTTAAGGCAAACATTACGTGAACATTTACTGTGACTGTAACAGACAGTTTTGTAAACATTTTATGTCGCCATCGCTTTACACAAACTGTCTGCTCAAACGCAGGCTAATAAAATAAACAACGACTCGAGATCTCCAGCATTCAAGAGGAGGTGAACTTGCTTCTTCTCATTTAATATTAGGCCTATGCTATTCAGCTATTGCCATGCATTGTTTGCTAATTGTACGTTTGTGTAAAGCAGCATTTACAGTGCAAAGCAGCATGCTATTTTAGACGAGGTCAGTTGGAAAACCAATACTAATCTGATGTCCTTCAGGAGGTCCTAGCTTGGGCTATTTGGCTACTGCCATGTTCATCGCAGTTTAGTTGAAACTGAACAAAAATGCTAAACTTTTCAGAAACGCTTTGTTTTTGTCTTTTTGCCTGAAACTACTTTCGGATTATCATTTGTCCTTCACACCCTGATCCTAAAATGACCTCGACCCCAGCACTGTTTACGCAAGGTATGAGCCGCAAATAATGCCTGTCAACGTCTGTATGAAACAAACTTAGACATCGTAGTAGGTGGTCAAAACACTGAGCCAATTTCCAGAGGGCAAAGGCGGTCAAATCTAAAACAACAGCACAAAATCGCATTCCAAGCCTTGAAAGCACAAGATTTGTTGATTTAAAACTTCATTGAGTACACACTTGGCAACTTATTGAGTTAACTGAAATTTTTTCTTGCCACTTCTTCTCTCGTGTTGTCGCTATATGTCAGGGCATCCGTTGGTTAGCCAGTGCAATGTATTAAGTCTTAAATAGGCTGGGAAAGTTCACTTTTACCAGGCATATTCTCGCTTCCATAATACACCAACATTTTCATCTCAAATCATTGAAATAAATTGACGCGCTATTTTTAAAATTTCAAGTCAAAGAATGCTGCAAAAGATTATTTTGAATCCTGCATAACAAACGATTATTTTTATCTTTCATTCCTCTACATACCTACACTTTCATTTGGACTACTGCTGTGCTGATGCTTAAATTGTCTGCTTAAATTTTGAAATGTGAACAAACTGAAAAATACTGTACTTACTTTCTTCCACCAAAGCATTGAGGAAAATTTTGCGATTTGTTTTGCCCAATATTTTAACAAGTTACAAAAGCTGTGCTAAACACGACAGTCTCAGCTTCAGAACCAGCCATTGTAGCGTCTGCGCTTCTAACCAGAATTCAGAAACACCGGCCCGACGAGGCCGAATGCTGCGAGAGAAAAATCGAGGAAGAAAAAAAGAAAAACGCTTCTAAGGAATAGCGGGTTTCATGTTGCAAAGTGGGCATCGTGCTAGGTGGTTGGATAGCCTAGCTTGAATTACAGTATGTTACAATAGTTTTGAACGTTTTATATAGATCCCGGAGAATCGCGTTTTCAGAGAGTAGGCTGCAGTGGTTTTATTGATTTCTATGGCGGATTTCGGTGGAAATCAGACATATAACAGTCAAATGTATGAGACCAAACTTCCAATTTCTAATTCATCCGCTTCAATACTGGAAAAAAGGACATTAGGAAAATTATGACGTGAACATGGTGAAACCAGCCTCACTTTTTAAAGTTATTGTTCTACTTTCACAAATATATTTTTCTGTTTGTGATTTTTAACTGTTAGGTAGTTTTGAGGCTCCAATATCCCGGCCTAAAAGAGCCCAATCTACCTAGCAACTTCACTGATTTTACACAATATATATATCCCTTGCAAGTTGCAAAGGTAAGCGACGGAAAGAAAACTATTTATTTGCAGAAAAACTTTTATGTAAAGTTTAGGCATAAGTTTTTGTACAAGCTAAGTTTATGCTGCTACGCTCTAATGATGAGCTTGAAGAAATAGAGTTATTTCAAATGCTTCATTTTGTCTTTTTATATTTACGAAAACATGTTTGTATTGATGTAAGATTTCTTGGCATTGTTTTTCTTATTCGTTTTGACGTAATTTCTTCAGTAAATCTTTTTTTTTTCGTTCAAAAATTGAAATAATATTTTTCGAAACTAAAAAGATTTACAAAAGGAAAGAGATTCTCAAATCGCAAAAACTTTTAAATTTAAAATGCGTAATCTTCCGTCATATTCTTTGAAGGCATATTATTAATTATTTTCAAGATGCCAAATAAATATACTTCCAAAGTAGCCTATGTCGCAACGAAAATTTATTTTTAGTAAAACAGTTCTTCTGTCTTGATTGAGCTTCGTTTCCTTTCGAACAGACGTTCATACAAGTGTTGTGACAAAACTATTTGAAGATGAGTTCGTTTCGAGAAAAGTTAGGGTAAAAAAAACCTTTAGAAAAAACCGCTATTTGAGCGCTTTATCAATTAAGTTCTTCTGAAAGCAGCAGAAGCAGCGCCTTGTTATGGGTTGTTGTGCTTGCCGTGTATTCAGGAGCTCCAAGAGGAAGGGAGTCGGGCAACTTTACCCTCTAGCATAACATTGTAAAAGAAAAACGAGTAGTTTTTTTTTTCACTTTTGTGGAGGGCTCATTTTACTACTAAAATAAAATATACAAACTTAAAAATGAACAAATTTTTGGCTGAAGTGCGTAGTTCGAAGTATTTAGTTTTCGATCATTGTAAGTGTTACTTCAGATGTTTCTTAAGAACAAATCTTTATTATTTTTGTATTAACGTAGGCTAGGCCTATATTAAACTGCTTCTAGAAGTAAAATCTGATGCTGTTAAGCCTGCTGATTTCTGTATGACTGCACGGTTTTAGTTGTGTAAACTTGAAAACGGGTGCTGCTTTGGATAAGCGTGTTAGCCACTATTTTTGCTTGATCAACTGAACCTTGACTTTAAAAATTGGCTTGGCCAGGAATATGACATTGAATCCAGCATCTGGAAAAGTGTCCAAGCAAGATTAAAGGAAGTAAACTCTTCCTGCCTATTTTCTGCTTATGGATGTCATTGCTTAAATCTATTTGAAGTTCATGGTGTGCAGTGTTGTTCAGATGTCCCATCGTTTTTGGAGTAATTGATCGAGCGTAAGTTTATGTCTTTTTAAAATTGTAGCCCAGCCAGGTAGGAAATTCCAAAAAAAGCTGTCCCATTATCCAAGCAGCTTACGAGCAGTTTCAGATGTTATACCGAAACAAGATTCACTCTGCTTACCTATTCATACAGCGATGACTACCTGTTCAATGGACTGATGAATCCGCTGATAAATTTAATAAGAAATAATCAAAGTTAGAGAAAGCTGGGAAGAGCAGGCTACTCACAAGCTTAAGTTGTTGTGGAACAAATTTAAACAATTTGTGCAACAATATCATTTGAATGAGTTGATACTTTTCAAAGAAAGCTACACAGCAAACGTAAGCTGCAAACAGGAACGCACCACCCCATGATCTCTACGCAAGGAAATCATTGATCGCAACTTTCAAAGCTATTTTTCAAATATTTTTTTGTTTTGAGAATTTTTTTACGTAAACTTGTATCTCCAGCGGTTACGGTTACAGGATCATCAGCAAATACTTCCGCACTGCCCAAACACTACATAGGTTGGATAGCCTACTTTTAGCAAGCTTTGATGCCCACACTGCGAATCCAGCATAGGGCGTCGATCACCTAATCAAGGATTGCCCAATGCCCAGCCAGAAAAAATCAGTGGCGGGTTTTTCTGGCTTGGCTGGAATTTGACCGCTAGGTGAAAACATAGAGCTAGAATTGACAATAACATCAAAATTCTTGGCCCCTGTTTGCTAGTATTGTTTCATGCAATTGTTGGAAGTAAAACTAACTCACTAAAACGGCGCCACAGCTCACACCAGAATGAGAATATAACGAAAATAAATTAAAATATAAAACTTCATCAGATGAACGTTGCAAATAGTGCTAGAAGCGATAATAATTGTCCTGACGAACAACCAAGCTTGTCAGTGTTCACCATAATACTTATAGCACTTATATAAAAAATCAAAGGAATAAAAGTAGGGAAGTTGACCATTGATAATATAGAAGTTTAAAAACTTATTTCGCTTATTAGGCCTATATGCGTTTTAAAGAAAACTCATTGTAGAATCATAAAAGGTTATCTCACTAATTTAAGCTGTCTACACATTAGCTCACAGCAAATAATATTAAAATAATAATGGGGCATTAGGCAATAGGCTGCAGTGTAACGTATGTGTTACGTTAGGGTTATGGAACTGTATGATGTGAAAAGCCTTTTACGCAATTATGTTTGATTTTGTGATGTTCACAAAGTTGTAGAGTAGTACAAAAAGTAGAGACTAATTATAACCAGAGGCTCTTGTATTCCTGACAGCGTTACCGCTTCATCTACACAGCCTTAGCAACACAAGAACATCTTTACTGTAGTGCACAAAACAGAAGTTGGTAAGACATGGATAGCCTACTTTTTGTCATGCTCCTTCAACTTCAAACCACTTTTGAACTGAACTTTATCCACCGAAATAACAACAACTTTCGTCAAATCTCCCTCAAAGATTGATGAAACACAAGATTGTCAAGACGAAAATCTTTGTGAAGATAAAAAGCACCATGTCACACATTCTATAACTTATTATGTAGGCTGTTTTGTTTGCGGCACAAATGAAGAATTTCAAGACTAGGTATCACTAGGTATCACTAACTCAAGTTTTAATTATATCCACTCTACGATCGGTTAAAGGTGTTGACATCTTGATTGCTTCCCGAACAGCAATAACATAATATTGATTCAACGTCTGCAGACGCTCAATCAATGTTAAAATGACGGATTTTACTGTCTGGGTTCTAGTTGGTAATGTTTGCAGTACCAACTTTGGAAATTTTAGCTCAATGTACCAAACCATGTATATTTACTGTCTATATTTAGAGTGATATTATTTGGACCAAAATATAACTTTTATTTTCATCACTTGTGGCAAATTGTGCAAGCATTTTGTTTGTGTAGTTGTGGGATAAAGCTGTTTGTTTTGTGACCCGAACTAAATTGACTAACACAAAACTCTTCAAATATTTCTTTTAATTTTGCATGACAAGTACTTTGCATCTCAACGTTTGTTTAATGCAATTATTTTGAAAGTCTTGAAAATATATTGAAATTGTAATACAAATAAAAACACGGCACAAATTTCCACTTAAAAGAGTGACCGAAAGATTTGTCTTCTTTATTTATTTAAATCAATATTCTTCTTCAACAGTCAAATGACCGAATCCTCTAACTTGTTTCATAATTAGGAGGGTGGCGGTAATCTGGGCAAGATACCAAGGAAAGCATGAAAACAAGCCATTGTTTTGTTTTCTTGTGCAGTTTATGTAGGCGACCCACCCAGGTTAGAGCGCGATAGATTGCGGGTAGATGATGTGATCTGTAGTTTATTCCTCTTTGCGAAACTCATAGATTGCATAAGCTGCTACCACTTGCGTACAACTGATCGGACCATAGTGGATTGGTGGTTGAACGCACTAAGTTCTTCCTTATTAGAGGAGCTCCCGTGTGTGTGGAAGTTTTGAATGAAAGTGGCCCACCTAATATATTTTGAATTTACTTCTTCGTGCTCTATCGTTGGTTCGCCTAATAGGTCATACTGATGGCTTAGTCTGTAACGTTCTTCATCACAATTAGCGCGACGGGCAAGCCTAATACGGACATCTTCATCTCTGTCGGCTAAAGTGCTTCCTTACAACTTGATAAATCTTGGAACTTGTGCCGTGGGTGGGAGCCCTGGCCCGATGAAAAGAACATATGCTCACTGTGGTTTTCTCTTGACAAACAAAACTTCAGTCGGTTAAAACGCCCACAAGGGTATATTCACATTTGTTGAATTGCCAAGCATTTTCACGACGTGGAAAAAAATTTTATGGTAAAAGCTCTAATTTATATTTAGTATTTTATAAACATAGTGAAGCTCAAACAATTCAAACCAAAGATATTCCTACAAGCTTTTTTTTTGTTTTTGTTTTATTATCTTTATCCTGCATTGCGGGAAAGCGGACTTGAGCGCTATGCATCGGTACACCTGACCCACGCTGCAGCCGACTGCAATGTCTGTTTCCGGTTGTCTACTCTACTTATGACTTAATGAAATTGGTACTACCCATTACTCGAAATCGATCACTGGGTAGAGGCAATTATCGTAAAGTTTCTTGCCCAGAGAAACAATTGCAATTGCGGGTGGCTGGAGTCGAACATGCAGGCTCTCGACTGCGAGCCCAACGCGCTAACCACTCTGCCACTGCTACCGACTCGGCCACTGCTACCGACTCGGCCACTGCTGCCGACAATGTAGGGATATGTTATGTTGTTATGTTATGTTATAGGTTATGTTGTATTGTGCTGATTTTGATAAGTATTGTACTAGGGATTGTAGATCATAATGTACTGTCCCTATATTGTACCTGTCTTTCATATTTGCCTAGCCCCAGAGCTTTGGATTAACGTCAAAGCCTAAACATTTGTATCCCTGCATTGATCCTAGAGGAGAAATCATTTCCCTTGAAGCAAAGTGAAATTTAGGTTGATGAAATTAAAGAACGTTTTCTAATGTCTACAATACAACGCACAGCAAACCTGCATCGGCTTAAGATTGCATAAAGATATTTAGTATCAAACAAATCCCAGGACTATCAGATCTTTTTATGATTTCACAATAAACCATCGACAGCCATCAACGTCACAGAGGTTCTCGGAGCGTCTCGGGATTAAAGTTGATTATTTTAGGTAGGTTTAAAATATTAATTTCTCGTTGAATGCGAGTAAAGGTAATTATTTTATAGCAGTGTTTCCAAAACAAAAAACAGCATGTTGCTAAAAACTTGCTATAGATGAGCAAAGACATCAATTGATCAACCATCACGTTTTCACTTGTATATTGCATGTCTAGATTCACAAATTAAGCGATGATTAATTGCCACACCATTGCAACATCTTCTGCTGTGCAACTTGATAACATACTTCGTGAACTACTTTCAAAATAATTTAAAATGTGCGCAAATTTGTGTTAAACCGTTGTCATGTGGGGCTGCCATGCAAATGGCTAACTACCGATTTTGTAGTACTTCTTTTTTTTACATAATCACTGTTTTTTGTTTAAATAAACATGAAAGTTTATAAAAATGACTCAATAAGCAACAGCAATTCGTTCCCATTTGACCTAGGCCTACTTTTTGAGATCAAACTTGTTGACTTTTATTCAACTACCGGTACATGTCTTCTCACTTTACAACAGAGCAGCTGCAATGATTTATCCCCAGGATTATTTTTCTAAATTGCTTGCATAAAATTCAAAGTGAGCGTATTTAGAAAAATAACTAACAACAAACTTATTTTTTTAACTTAGTGAAATTAAAGCTTACCGAGAAAGTTGAAACATTCCATTCAACTGTTTGGTTACCAAACGGTCAAGTGTTTTACAAGCAACAAACACTGACAAAAGCATTAGTTCTAGTGGTACTATTTTTTCTGTGACCACAAAATGTTTTTGCAAATGCAAAAAAAGGTCTGTTGAAAGACGTTATATTGAATTAATTTTGAAGCCAACTGTTTAAACGTTCTTATTATAGGTCTTCCAAGCAACTCGAAAACTAAATTCATATAGTGTAGAGAAAGTTGTACTTTCAAGAAAAAGGTACTGTATATCGTTCCTGATGCTTTCATAAAAAAATAAAAAAGCAATAGTGAGATGTAATTAAAGATTAAATGACTTTTTAACCTCTTCATGGTCGTTGTTATTCAAGAAATACAACATCTCATTAAAAGATAATCTTAAATATAGCAACTTTTAAAGTTAATTGAAGATGATTTCAAATTATAGGCTACATTTATGCACGTAGGACACAATGCATTGGCAATGGGTTTATATCGTCTTGTAGTGTAGTTTCACTATAATGTCAAACAACACTACAAGAGATAAAGTAAAATGAAATCACAGACTGCTCCAACAATTCCATGAAAAACGATGATACGGATGTCAGATGTCAATGATCAAAACTATGATCAGCAAATTAAAACAATTCAAATTTGAAAAACGAGGTTACCCCACCAATGATCTGTCACTGCTCTAGGATTGCTATTTGAAGGGAATTGTGGTTTTAAACTATTTTTTTAAATACTGGTTCAAATATTTATTAAACGATCAAAACAGTGCGTGGTAATTTTCCATTTGAATTAACCTCGGCTCTAAGCTGAGAGCGTTGAAGCAAACGCCACAAACCAACCGGATCAGGATTTCTCAATTATAGAATGGAAGTTTTTACAAAAGTATGAAAATAGATAAAAATGATAAAATATACACAAAATCAACACAAACTCGAAGAGCTGGCTCTGCATCGAAACGAGTACCAAGAAAGCTTTTAATAAACTACGTTTGCGATTCTTTCAAATGATATGATAACGATCACACGAATAACGATATTGCCAACGCCATGGTTGTAGGCCTACACAGAGAACGAAACGCACAAGGTAAATACCAAACTTGAAAAGCATAGGCTACTCCACCATTTGGACGTTGCTAATTGGACAAATCCAAGTATTTAACCGCACTCGTTGCAAACAGTGATTACAGCATACTTTCCCACCAGAGTTTCAGAAAATTTTCTTGTGGTCAAATATTTTTCTATGTTTTGACGATAACTAACTTATCCTCCCCTCTCTTCCATTTCATGTGCAGCAAATTAATGAAACATCAAGTGATGTTAAACCAACACACATAAGTAGAAAAAAAACTTTCCTTGAAAATAAAATGTGAGTTAGAATGATCGACATCGACCATTTGCTTGAAGGTTTGCAGCCAATCATGATCCAGGTGTAAACGTGATCGTGGGAGCAATGCAGATAGCCAACCGCACGGTGGAGCTGCTTCTAATTGATTGTAATTTTAATTTATACAGCTCTGAAACGCTTATAGGCGTACTGTAATTATATCTGACAAAGCTGAATTTTTTTGCTTGGCTACAATTGATATTGTAAGCTAACTACAGTATTTTTTTTTTTTTGTAAGATCTGAAGCCAAGATGTGTTGAGTAGATTTGCCTCTTTCTCTTTATATCGATTGTCCCACATAGGCCAGGCCTACATATAAAATTTTCTTGTGTAGGTTTGACTCAATGATAAGATATAATATTTTATTCATGTCATCATTGTTTTTCCTTTTACAGGGTGACCCAAAAAGATGCGTACCCATGTTTTATTCGATTTTTTCACATTTGGAACACATCTTGGGAAAGCCATAAATTGACTAAAAATTGACAGAAAAAGCTAAAACTCTGGTCAATGGTCTTCCATAAACTAAATATTGTGTGATTGTAATTTGAAATAAATAGCTTTTCAATCAAAATCACAATTGAAATTTTCATGGGTACGAATCTTTTTGGGTCACCCTTTTTACGGATCTTTACTAATACGGATCTTTTTACGGATCTCTTCACATATTGCATAGTTTTTAAGTATATTTACTACAAATAGAATTCTACGCCAATTTTTGATGAAGTAAATGTGGAGATAACTTAATCGCCTTTGCAGCACTGAGCCATACACAGATGTAGGTAAACGACAACTTTCAGTTTGGACAAAGGTAGCTCTGTGCATCCTGGAAGACAAAACGAATCACGACTGCACAGTGCACAGCTCCAGCTTTTTGCAATATCGACAGCCCCTTTAGACTAATCAGAGACGATAAAGAAAGCACTTCACCGGTGTGCATAAAAGAAGTCCATGCTAAAAAAAGCAAGAAAACTTATTATTAAAAGGATTGTTTGAAACGTTGTAGTCTCGTGCGGGCCGAAGCCAAACGTCACAGTAGCCTACTGTATATTGTTCAACCGTTAATTGTAAGCTATTAATGTCTGTCTTTTCTTATCGCTGTCATAACTTTTTGCTGCAATAAAAAAAATTGCATCCATTTTTAACTCGAGTTGCAGAAATACGTTGCATTTATCAACCTTGAAACCGCAGGAATTTAGTCACATGGTGTATTCGTATACAATGCCAAATATAGTATTTTTAAACAGCATCCGTGACAAAAATAAGGATCTTTATCCAACAATTTACTGCGAATGCTGAAGTCACACTACACAAAATTGCTTCGCAGCACAACAATTTAGCCTACTGTATTGTGCTGGAATAGTGTTTGGCCAAAACATTTGTACAATCGGCTTTAGGTCACTGTTTTGCTCATAATACCAACAGATTGCCCATACTGCAATAAACAGTGAGTAGCCTACAAACCACGCTCTTAAAATAGATCTGTAGTGTAAAAGTAGCTCTTTAGTGCTTTCAAGGCCTAACCGCATGATTCTGTCTATTTGAGGTTTGTATTATTCCATGTTCCCTCACGGTTGATACCTCGGAACTAACTTCCAGGACCGGCTAATTCATAAGCTTGGCCATTGCAGTAAGATGTAGGCTAGTTGCAGCGTCAGAGCTTATTCGAGATTTCCTTAAAGTAGAAGGCTTGGGAAGACATTGCCATGCAAGGGGTGGCTGCATTTTGTATTAGTTACTTGATTTTCTGATGAGTTTGTTGGAATTTCTCGTGCAGTAAAACAATCTCGTTTGTGCTTGGTTGGTTTGTCACTTAAGCTGACGCCCGAAGCCATCACAATGAATGTAGCGCTAGTGGTTATCTTGACACGCATCACTTGATGAAAGCGCTGATTGCATCAATGCTTAATCACCTGCTTGTTGACGTGACGTTTTCTCCGCAACAAAAAGCAAGTTGCACTGCAATATGTTAAGCAATGTTTGTTTGGAGTAAAATCACGTTTTATCAACAATTTATTAACGTATAAGCGGCTTATATTCCTCCTATTTGTTGACCTGCACTGGAACAAATAGTGTCTAATTATGCTTCAAGCATACATAATATAAAATTTGATGGATTTATTCGAAAAGGCAATGACATAAACAAAACATAAGACAAACAAAACAATATAACAGTGATGTCGCGATTGCATATGGTGGGATAAAACAAACATGTTTGTTAGGTACATGATGACAATAAATAATGACAAAATTGATATGTTTTACTTCCAAATTCCTCTATCATCTCTTCTCAATGAATGAAAATTAATATGCAATTATAATAAAATTTTTGTACAACAAAAAAACGCTGCTGGAAAATTTGCAATGCCCTTCTGTATTTCAACTATCCCCAAAACTGAGGGTTTAATGCCCAAAATCGCGATCTGCAACACATGAATTTCAAATTGGACTTTGTCATACATTTATTTTGAACATATCGCTAAAACGTATGGAATAATTTGATAAATTTCGGATAACTCCACGGTAAAGCCAAGTCAACTTCCATGACATCGTCCAATAACTTGGACTTGTTTGCCAAGAGCCAGTTCTGCAATAACAATAATATATTTTATACAACGATGTACCTATGACAGATATTTGTTACTCCAGCGTGTTACAAAGCATACAGTTCCGGCGCGGCCGTATCGAAGCGCAGGCGAGCAGTATACATCAGTGGAAAAATGATAAAATGCCTGTTGAATTGAATGGAACGCTTAAATTATTCCGATTTTAGTCCCTCAAGGTACATCTGAGAACATTTAGAAAATTAAAGTGCAGTTTGAGCAAATAGGGTTGCCAGTAATATGATTGGCTATTTAAACTGATAAACACAAGGGTATTTAGAAAAGCCATAACTCACTTTGCACTGAGGTGAGGAAGCTTCACACTTTGAAGAATAAAAAGGAGGTTCCGGAAAAGTAAAAATGCATTGTTTTACAAAGTTCAAAAGTTTGTTTTGTCATAGGGGCTTTTCTCTTCGTGGCAGTTTCGTTCTCTTCTCAGTTACCAACCTCCATATCAACAACATAAGCCGATGGTTGAGGCAATTCTTCATGTGATCACAAACAGATAAGGGATGAAACTGACCAGCACAATCAGCAGCTGCATAGAAGGTGCTTTGAGAAAAGTGGCAGAGCTTGGTTTATCATCTCTTGGAAGATTAATGCTTTGTTGAGACCTGCTCGGATCCGCTATCCTTTCAAAGTCGCCATGTTGGTTGATCACATTGGGGATATCGCTTGAATTGCTATCATCATCAATGACAAGATAGTTTCGTTCTGTAGTATCAAGCACTCGGTTTAATAAGTCTTTCTTTAGTGGAGAAGACTGACTGGTTGTAGTAAATGTAGTTGTTGTGCTTGTCGTTGGAATTGTCGTCGTTGTTGTTTCTGAATTAAAGATACGTTTGTTTAAGCTTTGACTTCGCAAATGTCCAATTATTATTACATTAAACCTACTTCAGATGACACAAGGTCAAAGTAAAAACAATGGAATTTATTCTATTACCACTTTCTGTTAGACAATAACAACCAGGCTTTCAGACAACAACAAAATTTTAACATTGCATGCGGATTAGGTTAAAAGTTGAATGCGGCAATTTGGAAAGTCGCAACGAGTTAAAAACAGGTTTTTTCGTGGTTATTTGCTGTGGTGCAAAAGAAAGAAATGACTTCAAGAAATTAAAAACACAGCGTGATAAAGCAAACGTGTCATTATGTTTCCTGATTGAATAATCAGCAGTTTATCGACTTGTTATTAGCCGTTTAATGCTGGTGCGACTAAGCGTGACAGCATTAATGACAACTTACACCTGTGTTTCTCGTTGTGAGCTAAGAGCAATAAGAGCTGCAGTGTTTGCCAACTACGTTGATCATGCATTCGTTTGTTTGAATAAGACAATTTATTTTTTTTTCAAGCGCACAAAACTTATAAATTTTTTAGTAAAGTTATGAAAATCTGTCAAACAATGTGAGTTTTTGTGCTTTCTCTACGTTTATATCATATTCAGGATATGGAAGGTGGTTATTAATGTACTGTAGGCTACATGGCTTAATACACTGATGTAAAAATATTGCCGATGAGACAATTGCTGTTTAAAAAATACATGTAGCCTATCGTGACAATCAACTTACCTTTGCAACCGACAGATATTCGAAGTCTTGTGACATCTCTATGACAACCAGGCTGTGTTCGACGTCCTCTCGTAGTAGCTGTTGATGCATAAAAAAGTTTGTTTTTAACATGCTATGCTAACCAGTGTCTTTCTCATGTTGCCCATAGTGAGAGATTCTAACTGTAATTTAGTTCGATGCATAGAAATAAACTCAATGTTACAAATGCTACAACATTTTGAATATAATATGAAAAATGTTTCCTACAGTTTTATTGTATAACTAACGACTAACGTCCCAATGAAACGAGAGGATTTTAATTGACTTATAAGAAATTAGAAGCATTGATTTATTGTTGAAGTATATTTCTGAAGTTAATGAAATGAACTGATAATTTGAGTCTATCTTTAACAGTGAACGAGTCACGTTGAACTGGGCCAGTCTTGGAAACGGAGGTAATAGCAGAATTACAAGTGCCCTAATGACAGCACTGCAGATATCTTTTACAACCGAAAGTGACAATTATAACTGAGCAAGTCATGGCCAGAAAGATAATAGTCTATCACGCAATAGTTTACGGAGAAGCCAGCTGAGACATTTTCTTAGTTCATAAATAGATACTTGCTGGCAAACTCTGATAGCAAGCGACCACTGCAAATCACAAACAACGCACTAGCTTTAGGTAAGTGGTAGAAAAAAGCATGTTTCACTTTTTTCCTAAAAAGCTTTAAGAAACCATAGTTTGATTTGTTGCTGCTGTCTGCCACTGTCCTGCCCAGATGGCCACTTACCTGCGTCTAGTCTAGTTTGTAAAACAATTTAATTGACCAGACTGACAAAACGTCGAATATTAATCTGCACTCATGTATAAACATAACATGTGTGATTTTTATTACTAAACTCAGAAAAACAAGTCATGATCTGTTTGATTGATAATTATGTCGACAAGAAGCGATGAATTATTGGTAACTCACCAACGAAGTAATAATCTTGGCAATATTGAAAGCGGAAGCCTAAAGGGGAAGGACTGATCGTCTGGAACTTGATTGTTAATTTATTTTCTCGCTCCGGTCGGTCGCATGCAAATATAAAGTTTTTTCGACCTAAAAGAAACAAATCAGTTACACTTACACGGTTTGTAGTAAGACTTCATTTAATGGAAATTTACAAGATGAATCAGTAAAAGTGTATAATTTAAATGGATGCTATAGGACAACCGTCCAACCATCAGGAGAACCCTGCTCAAACGTGATATACAACTCTGCCTTTATTAGTTAGGATTCAAGAAGTTTTCAAGTTCTAGTGGTTGATATCAACTCACCCCCTGTGCGGCATTGGTTGAACTGGTCTTCTGTGACGTTGTAGAGGTCAAAGGTGGAAATTTTTCGAGGACCATTGGTGATGCCCATGAGGCTGTGTTGCGGACATATCACGTCCATAAATTCCCCCATTTGCACATTCATAATGAAGTTGTCGGTCGCCAACCTATAACAAAAAAAAAGTGAAAATCATCACGTAAAGTAACAAGGCATGGCAGGCAGTCGTTAAACTCATCACAAACTTAGTTAATACTGGTTCATCGAAATTAAAAACAGAAAAAAGTTCCAACAGAATGGCAATGGAGACGTAAATAGTTCGCCTTCTCATGGCCAGATTCTAGTAGTTCAATATCTTGAAGGTTTTATCTTTTTATGCTCTCATTTGTTTGGTTTTGATTGTTAGTTTCCTTCGCAACAGCAAACAAAAGACCAGTTTGTAATATTGAACAGCAAACTAAATGCAGAAATTTAGATTAAATGCTCGGTGAATGATTTCTGAAGTTCCATGTTTGCAGTTGCCAGACAATTTCTCAACACTGGTTTGACAAATAACTGCCAGTGCCGCCATGATTGACGAGCTCAATGATTCAAGAAAGCTTTGCTGAGAACTTGTAGCTAATCATAAAATTGGGCAATAAAAGCCTCATTTCTCAACACGGTGATGCTTTTTTTACAAAAATACTCGTTGAATCAACATCTGTTCAACACCCCCTGAGGTGGGTATGCCGTGCGCATTCATGTTAACACATCAACAGCGACCAATTGCCCACAGCGATCGCCATTAACTTAAATGAATCATTTACTATTTCTCATCGCAAAGTCCGACACAAACCCGCCATTGAAGTGTGCAGCGTACTGGTCCCAAGTGTTGCTGTTTATAAACGTTATTCGGCGTTACCACATACTCTGCTGTTAGCTGGTGATTGGTCAGAATGAAGTTAATCGTCTATTTTTGGTGCATTTACACAAAACATCCATCTCTCATATTTTCAAATAGTGACTAACAGGACTGAATCTCTTCAAATGGTGCATCAACGTCAAAAAAGAAACAAATTTGCAAATTTATTCACTGTCTGATCAATGAGACCTGGTAGCCGACTGAGACGAGACATACAAAATATTATTTGCAGAGTTATTGCGAATATGAGTCGGCGTCCAGCAAATTGAACAAAATATTAAGGGGTGGTTTGAAAAGTCCTCCTTATCTTAGCACTGAATTTAATGTGACAGTGTTCTTTTACGTCTTTTCATAATGATTCGTGTGCTTTGTTCCTTTCTAAAATTTAACAAAAATAAAAGGATCACAGGCAAACGCCGACGGCAAATTATGAAATTATCAACAATGTGGAGTAATAAACAAACAAAGGATCTCCATGGCCAATTGTTTGTTTGCGGGTTATCAAAGAAAAAAAAAAATTTTTTTTTAGCTGCAATCATTGTAAACCCAGTC
Organism: Aplidium turbinatum; assembly: GCF_918807975.1. Taxonomy (NCBI): domain Eukaryota; kingdom Metazoa; phylum Chordata; class Ascidiacea; order Aplousobranchia; family Polyclinidae; genus Aplidium; species Aplidium turbinatum. Next base: position 20,346,834 of record NC_137476.1, on the reverse strand, counting down.
AGTCGATATTAAATCTTCACAATCATTTCAAATCCTTAGGAAATAAAGAAAAATCAAACAGCATCACGAACATAAAATCGGAAAAGCAATATATCGGATGATTGACTATAGATAATCTCCACCAATCAACGTGCAAGAATGAAAGGCAATGAAGTCATAAAACACCGCGGAAATGGAGGAATAACAACCCAAACTTGAAATCATCAATTTTCAGCTCCATCACAGCAACAGATTTGGAGCGACGTATCTTTCAACAAAAGGTCCATAAAACTAAATGCACTGTAAACCCTAGCCTCATTCATAGGGTTGGCGTCGCAAAACTTCGCGGGGCGTATGATTTGATTGAAGAGTTTCCATTTGAAGCGATTTTTCATAATAAAACTGCTTTGTTTGCTGCAAATGCCATTAGAAGCCTGTGTTGTCTAGATTGAAATTATTCTTTTATTGTTTTTTCCTCTAACAATTGTTTACAGCAATCACTACTCAAAGCGTTGGCCTTCATAGGAAAATGACCGTCTAAAGTAGATTTATATACCTCATATACCATCGCTGAAGTTAAAACGATCTTTAACTTATAAATTGTCATTTTTGACAATTCTTGCTAGCTAAGAAAATAATTTATAATGCTGGCCTAACAAAGCGACAACAACTAACAACAGAGGGAGCAAATTTTTTTGTTCAGTAAACTAAAAAATGATTTAAACCTACAGTGGTACAAACATGGAACTTAGGTCGCCACCATTGGTATAAACAAAACCAAGGTTATCGTGCTGGATAATTCCCAAGATGATATGTAAACTGTCAACACTCAATGTACGGGGAATTTCCAGCTAGTGTGCTGATTGACTAAAACCTGGCTTTATTTTGCAAGCACTAGTTTTTGATAAAAACTGGTTTTAGGGCTATTTTTCAACACAATTTATTAACTTCATAGTACAAATAATTTCCAACTACAAACAAAGTTGGTTAAAGATAATTTGTCATGTGTTGCAAAAAAAATACTGCATGAAACTTTTTCTATAAAAGATCTTCTTTTAAATTTTAAGGTCTTTCGTCTGAAACCGTTTTTAGAGAAAAGTTTTTAGAGAAAAGTTAAATGCCATTCAAAAAAAAACAAATTAATGCAAGATAAACAACTTTGTTTAAATTGTTAATTTTTTTCTTTGACAATTAAGAAAGATATTAGAACACAGTATACATTGTTGATTAATCATGCAAGCAAACCGTTTTTCTAATGATGTAAACATATATTATCTTGAAGCCAAAAAATTTCCTACTCACTTTGGACTCATGTGTTTGTTCCAGTAGATGACGTGACGATGCGCATTTCCCAAAGTCATCACAACATGAGTGGATGCGCAGAAAAGCGCAAAAAAGATATTGAAAAACATTTTTATTTCAAAAAACAAAGTAACTCTTACAAAACTTGATGTCTCTGAACAAAAATAACAACTTAAAACACATCGTCAAAGCGTAAACTAAATTACGCACAAGACAGCAATGAGCACTCAAAATGTAACAATTTCTTCTGGTTTGATAAACCAAATCTTGCAACTCATTGTAAACTGCAATCCTTCTATGGCACATAATGAACCTTCTAATAGTTGTTCTACATTACTCTCCCTCCCTCATCACCAGCTCTCCAATTTTGAAGCTGCTCACAATCTGATGTGATCGTGATGTCAGTGATGATTTTGCAGCTGCCTGGTCATCTTGAGCTTTTGCTGGGACCAAGTAGCCTTTTTCTCTTTCTGCAACTTGGAGATTTCTCTCTAACTTGTCGGGTATCAATATAACATTATACAACGTTATGAAAACGCGAAAGTTAGCTGCGTTTTGAAAATGTCAGAAATAAGGCGAACTCGTGGAAACTCGACACACTTCTCAAACAACAAATCATTCCTTTTTTACATTGATTCAACGTCTGCAAACTCTGTCTGGGTCACCATCAAACTTTCACTTGCAAACATACTGTAGTCTCTTGTTTTAAAAAGATTTGTTAGGTGTGTTTGGTTTTTAGAACTTTTTATTGTACTAGTTATATTGTTAGAAGTGTTCCAAGTAATTCCTTTGGCTTGAGTTTTTTTCGAATTTAGTTTCTCAAAAAAGAATTTTGTTTCTAACCAATAAGTTACAAACATTACAAGTTATTATTAAGTTATGAACATTTAAGTTTTAAGAGCAAATCGTCCAATGGAAGATTTTTCCGATTTTTGACTTACCACTGGCTAAAAATACTAAGCAAAATATCTAAACAAGCTGAATAGCCTGATTGCAATATCGCTCTTCCGTTACATTTATTTTATGCTGTTACCTTGTCAGAGGTTTTTGCTTTTCTCAGCTGTACTCAAACATTTTCGTATCTTTTTGTATCTGTTGACATCAAATTGCTACATGAATGCAATAGAGCAAGTTTATTGCTTTTGGGACTTGAGCCCACCGGCGAATGATAATATTACAATTTCCTATTGGCCCCGATTGACTGCCCAAGCAATCCCAAGACAGACGGACCTACTTCCAGTTGACGATACTTGGCTCATCACATCCTCCCCGATTAACGTCATAGTACATGACGACACTGTTTCAATGACGACAACAATACAGTGCTCGTTGAATATTATTCTCGTAAAATACCCAAGGGATTTGCTACTGTCTTGCAAAATAGAAGATACTCTACTTTCAGATTACCAAATTATTGTCAACGACAACACTGGTTAACCTCCCTTTTATCAAAAAAGCGTAACAGTTCAGGAGGGTCAAGTATACAGACACATTGATTGGAAACTGTAGGCTCAGCAAGCTAACTGATCGATTGGTGAATTTGCACATAGGCTACATCGCTTCTAATGGTTGCTGAGTCTCTCATTCGACACCACTCAAGAGCATCATTCTAGCAAAACACATAATGACATGCCTGAAAGTAGACAAAAAATTGACTTTCTTGCTTTCTCGTTCACTTAATCTAACTAAACCATCAACCACGGGGTGTAATCTTATTAACGACATTTTGCAAAAACATATTGCTCTTTGCTCTAGTCTTGCCAAGCAACTGTCCCTGCACAACAAAACAATGAACAATTTGAATAGCGGACTTTTTCAACTTTAATGTTTTTCTAAAGGAATTTCGAAAGAAATCCTTTCTCCACCGATAAACTTGCATTTTTTGCATTTAGAAACCGTGCAAGATTGTCAATGCTCAACACTTCCTAGTTTTGTTTTTAACTAAGAATGGAGATTTCAGAGAAATGAATGTGAGTTTCAACCATTGTTGTGTTCAATGACAAGTGTTTTTCCAAACGGAAAACTTCGAAAAAAGTAGGTCGCTCTATTTTTTTTTTATCAATGAATTCTGGAGACATACAATTACTTATGTCAATTATCTGATAACAATAGAAAAACGCACCTGGATGTCTATCTTTTGTATTTTTTCGCTTGTCGAAGCAAGCATCAATTTTACGTAGCAACAACGAAAACAAAACGAAGCCTACCCATACACTTAGCTGGATAGATAAGAACAGGATACAGTGTGTCTTACAAACATCTTTGTTTGTTTAAGCAAAGACTTGCTTGTTTATTCAATAAATCTTTAGTGCTGTTTGTTTGATAAAATGGCCAATAACAAAGCACATAAACAAAACGTTCTCTCGCCAAACCTCTGGCGATGTTACATCATTACCTGAAATCCTACTTTATGAACTTTTGATACTTTACATGCTCATGATGGACCTTTGCCTTATTAGGGATTGGACTAGAAGTGAACTTTTTTGTGGAAATTTTGCCTGTATAATTCTCATCTTACCTTGTGAAAGTTCTGTCACAAGGATGGATGCCATCAACAAGTAGCATGGCAGCCACACAACACTCTGGCAATCAGCTATTTTTCTCTCAAGTTCAACAAATGTCAAAACATGCAGAGTAACTTGAAATTAACGGCCATTGCAGAGGGACTCAAGTTTGGAATGAGCATGCACCAAAATATGAATGATGTATATAAAAAGTTCTAGTTCAAAACTAAAGCATTTCATTTGCAATAGAAAGACATGATTTGTTGTGGGTAGAAACAAATGTAAGCAATAAAAAATAACCGCACGGTTATAATATTTTGTTGTTTAGAAAATAACATTGTCACGCTGTAATTAGTGATATTTTCACTAATTTTAAGCATTTTACTTTCTTTAAAGCATTAACTTATTGTCTTTTGTTTTCACCACAAACTACCATCTGATTGCTTTGACTGGAATCTGACCTCTTCTCTCAACTTTTATATTTCAGAAGCGTTGTCATTATGTAAGCTTCCCTTGAAGCAGGTAAGAAGAGTAAGACCATGAATGCCCGACTCCGTTATCTGTAAGGACTTACTCAGGAAACATTGAAAATATAAAAACGGATTTTTTATAAAATATAAAAGTTTACACTATTTCCTCAGAATAAGTCACGTAAGGACACCAGGAGACCGAATGTTTTCAGATACTCGGCCGTGAGAAAAGTTTGTGTAAAACTGCTATCGGTGGAGTGGTGGAAGGTAACGAATTTTTCGTCTTCTTGTACATTTCCTGCTACCAGTTTTTCCCAACCGTCTAATGGTTGACTCTATTTTGTACATCGCGACACTGGCTACTTAAACCCAATTTTACTTTTGAAATGACCAAACTGTTATTGTGAGCTGTATGTTATCACTATTGAAACTTTAGTAGAATACTAAACACTAATCGAAAATGGGTTTTTGGTTTTTCTGTTTACATCAAACAAAACAAACAATCGAAAGACAATCTGAAAGTGACATAGCATGCACTGTAGCTTATGAACATGAATGATGTCATCGTTCTTGCTAAACGAAACTCTTTTGTTAGGAGAATAATAAAATGAACCATTTTCAAAATTAAAAAACCTCTCACTATGGAAGTATTGCCGACATAAAGCTAAGCTTGATATTTGCGCACTCTTCTAATGATTTTATTTAATTAAAATTGATTTAACCTCAGACGGTACTCGGACCAGATGCTTAGTTTCACAGAACTGATTACGTCATGCGAAACAAAATCTATAATTGAATTACGACTCCCTTTTACTTCACCGAACTTTGAAAAACAGTCGAACGGGAAATAAATAACATTTTGATATCAGAGTGATTTCGTCTAAATTGTTGTTTTTTTGTAGGTCAAGTTTATTTCCCAAGATACGAACACCATGTTTCGTACAGTGGAAAAGTTAAAAAGGTATTTTGTAATTATGTGATTTGTGATCTAACAAGCCAGCGGTCCCTCAACTTTTCTCTATCACGGACAGGTTTTAAAATGAAAATAGCCTCGCAGTCAGGCAATAGAAAAAAAAAGTTTGGCATTTGCTGTCATAGATCTAGTTTTTATGGCGGTAACAACAGACTTCAAGTTATTAGCACATAGTACCGTATCTTGGCTTTTGATGGGCTCTTAAAACTTACCGGTAGGCTATTACTGTATTCCTTAAATCCATTTTCTGCAACCATGCGTTCGTAAGACATTACTATTAAACAACATGGGAAGAAGCGAGGAAAACGAGAGAGAAAATTTTGCAGAAATGTAGAAAATTTACGTATGTTTTTGCGTAGCATGTGATCAAGTGTCCCCTCCATGGATCCCTCACTACTTTGATAGATGTACAACAGATTATAAGTGAGATTCTTACGTGTTAAATGTATGATAGCCTACTTTCACTGTAATCAATATATTTTATTGCTAAGGAGTAAGGACATTCTTTCAACTAACTCAAACACTTAACCACCATTTTGAATGAGTACCCGGTAGCAACCTTTTCGAGACCCGATGGTTGGGGACCCTTGATCTAAGCTACCAAAAACGTTTGCGAACTTTAGCGAGGGTTTTTGGGGTGATACATGAAATAGCCTACAATGCTTTCCTAATTGCTTAGAAGACTATCAAAACCTTTCCAATTCAAGTTTGCTTTATTTGGTGAAGTAGCAAATATCAATAAAACTACTAAGGGAACTGATAACAACAAGTTATAAGGTGGTATTTCAACAAGGTAGATGCAGACTGAAGAATGAAAATAGACTAACTCTTAACCTATAGGCTACTACATCATTCCTTGTGTATGTATGCTAATCTACATATATATAGTAAAGCCTTCTTAAAATCATTTCTTCATTATATAAAAAGGCTTTTCGTGATTATTCGGATGATTTATTTTGCTCGCAAGACAATTTTTTAAGTTGAACATCTTCCCATTTATTGTAGGTTAAATTGTCTGCCTCACAGAGGTTAGCCTCAAGTCACAAAGTCCGTAAAAGTAGCACTTAGTTTTGTTCCTACCACTCAGCATTGATAAAATGGATGGTACTGTAATATGCACTCGACTGCGTCTCTATAAACACACACTGAAACTGCACGTCTTACTAAGTAGGCTTCTTAGAGCAACATAGCAAAGTCTCACTCATACATTCAAGACGTAGAATCAATATTAAAATGACGAATTTTGCAGCCTGGAGTGTAAACGAGTACGACACGTGGCATTATATTATTGTTTGTATGTTGTTCAAAACCTGTTTACACCGTATCATCTATACACCCATAGTATTATACACCTTATTTAAACCCAGGAAATCAATGTATTTTGACCATGAAGGTGCTTAAACAACAAGTCTACGTTACGTAGCATATTTCCAGATAGTAGATCTGCCGGTTCAAACCTAAAACTAAATATAGGCTTCGATTTTGCCATTTTCCGCAGCTAATTGGCGTGTCAATAGACTATATCCCAGTCAACGCAATCCGTCGTTTTTACATTGATTCAACATCTGCATGCGTTGAATCAATGTAAAAAGGAACGATTTTGCTGCCTGGAATCGAACAGTGCAGCTGTAATTGATTCTTTTTTGATTTCAACAGTTGCTAACACTTAAAGAACAAAAAAATTAGCTTTAGAATTAGTAACATCGAGCTAAAGCAAAAACAAACTTTCTGTTGGTACACAATTTGGTGTAAAACTTTTCCAAAATATGAATAGACATATTCGTGTGTTGATGGTAATTCTACATGATTATAAAAGGCCATCAACTTTCTGTGGTGGTCTTCAACGGCTGCTGGAAGTGCCGAAAGCATAAAACTTGTAACGGTTGCGTGAAGCGGCATTGCAGTCTACATGAGGACGAAATTGTCTACAATTCGAAAAAAATGGGGATTTCAATGAAAGCTCATAGTGCTGTATATCCAATCCAGGTAGTAAGCGACCTGTAATATAAAGTTTGACAAAGTGTTACAATTCATTTGAGTTGACGTTCCCCAATAAAATCTAACATTTTGATATCTAAAAACTGGTTATTACTAATAAATCCCAACTCTAATATTTACGTTGGCTTTGTAATTCGTCTCACATCATATATGAAAATCTTCAAATATTATAATAGCAAGCGCTTTGCCGCTTTCCACTATCATAGCACGTTTATGCCTCACTGCCTCATATAGTCAAAGTCAATAAAGTCAAGTTTTTTTTTAGTAATTATTATTGCGAGATGATTATAAGTAAGAGTTCTGGGCACAAGGACTAAGTTTCACATTCTTATTTTGATAGGTAAATAAAAAGTCAATTTTTCAATTTTAGGTCAATAAAGTCAATTTTTTCGCTTCTAGCAATAGTTGCAAAGTTCGTCAATTTTATGTGGTTGCCACGTCCAAACCAAGTGTTTTTTAAGTGTTGAGAAAGCTGATACTTTAACACCTTTTTATTCCCTATCTGCTTCTGTATAAAAACGTTTTTCGATGCTTCACAAACTTCTGACCAACAACAGAAAATTTAATGCCGAAAATATGAAACACTGTATTATGTTACCCTTGAATTCTTGCTCTTAGTGAACGTGATGTTTATTGTGGAATTATAGTTGTCTGCTTATATAACCTTTAGACTAGCCTAATATCTTTTTGCTGATTTAATTTTTTGTTGTTGATGCAAATACCAAACACAAGAAAAACTGTTTCACTCATAGTCAAAGTTTTGTTAGGTCAATAATGTCAATTTTTTGGAATTTTAAGTCAATGAAACTTGCAATAGTCATTACATTTAAAAAACAAGTTTATCAGAAGAAAGTTTGAACTAAGAGTTACTCACGTCGGTGTACACTCCTGGTTTGTTCGCTTCTCCACACCCCTCACCCCAAGATACGATACCAGTGATGCGATACACACCCACACTCACCCTACTCACCAGCGGACCTCCACTATCACCCTATGGAAAAAAAGATTTGCATTTGGTCATAATTTGAATTTTTGTGATGTTTGTAAGATTTCGCTAGGAGAGGTTGGATTTGCGCTGTTCAAGAACGTTTTAAGGAGCTCCAGAACTAAGGGCTTAATAGTCGCTTGGCTATTTACAAACTTATCAAATGGTTGTTGAGGTAATTCACCGATAGAGATTCACTAGGAGAGGTTGGATTTGCGCTGTTCAAGAACGTTTTAAGGAGCTCCAGAACTAAGGGCTTAATAGTCGCTTGGCTATTTACAAACTTATCAAATGGTTGTTGAGGTAATTCACTGATAGATATAAAATGAAAGGAGGCATAATTGTTTTGCAAGCTTGGCTTCATAATTATTAACGCACACATAAAAAATAAAACTTCAAAATAAAGTCCCTTAGATTTTAACCTTTGAGTGAAATTATATGACAATTAGGCCTACCCGCTGTTTTTATTTATTTCTGGCATGTTACAAATTCAACTGACGCAATCTTTGTACTCTTAGTTAATTTTATGATGCTTTCTGAAACAGCCTAGCAGAAAATGAAAAAAGCTTACACTGCAAGCGTCCATTCCACCCTCCGAGTAGCCGGCACATAACATTCCTCTGCTTAGAATCGGATACCAAGATTTACACGTTGAATAGTCGATTAAAGGAACTACCAACTGCCTCAGCACATTGTTATTTCCAGTTCCTTAGAATGAACAATATTGAATATGCGTTAGATCACATTGAGCAACGTTTATTAAGTCGCTTTCCTTGCCAGAGCAAATGAAGAAAAATATACATTTTTAAATGAAAATCTACTAATCAGTGAAAACGTATGGAAAAAACATTAAACCAATAAACTATTTAGGCGTTTTTTTAAATCTATTTCGTAGGCTACAACGGCTATTCCCACTCTCAAACTTGATTGTTCAGAAATTAACCACTGTAAGCAGGGGATGTCGTTGCGTAACACCTCATAATTGAAAAGTCATTCATCCAATGCCAATACAGTACCATGACTTTTCAACAAGGGTTCCTACTTCCCCAGAAGTGTATTCATTTAATTTCGAAGGATACAAATCTCCTAGTTTTTTTTTAAATTCACTTTCAACAACCGCTATAATGATCGGTAAAATGATGTAAAAAAATAAAAGCGTACTGGCTAGACAAAACGTCAGAAATCCTAACTTACATGATATCAGAATAACGATGTGTTTTAAAGATAAGATTTATGAAGTAGTTGATATCTTAACCATAACTTGGGAAACCTACTTTTAGTTTATTAACCATAAAATAGTAATTTATTCCAATTATAACAATCTTTTGGCCTTCCAACCTTGCGTTTCTCCCCAGCCTGTCACTATCATTTTGTTGCCAACATTTGGAATACTGCTAGGGCTGGAGGGAAGACAAACGCATTTGATGAGATTGCTGAATGTTACTCTCTCTTTCATCTGAAAGTAGACAGATTTTGCAAAACTGCTGTAGCGTGAAGCTGTAGAAGGCTATAGAATTTAAGCCAATCAACAGAAAACATTATTTGTGTGACTACTCAAAGCAAATCAACATGAGACAAAAAATTGCCAATGTTTAAATGATTATAATGACCTCTTTCTTGATGTGTTGCCAATCGTATTAACAATCTTCAATAAAATATTGAAACTTTTTCAACATAAAAAATTACTTATAGGAGATCCTCTTTTGGAGAGGTTACTTATGGTATTAAAAAAAACTGTTAATAGCAATCCAGCCAATGTACAAAGTAACCTTTGCCAAAGCGATGTCGTTTCTCTTGGTGGTGTAGTTGTACCCATCATGAATCATAAGAAGATAGAAGTGTACCTTTCTTTCCCCTTCATTACTTTTATCCTTATAATGTTTACCGACATAGCCGAAGTAAAAACCAGGATCGGAGGAACTGTGCAATGCAAAAATAAAAACATTATTTGAAGGGAAGGTTGAAACTACTTTCTAATGATAACATCTTATTTGCGATTGTATCTCCTATGCTGAACAACGATGGAAAAATTATAGGCTATGCAAGCAAATGTGTTATATGGCGTTTGTAACAAACACCCAATATCCTTTGGTTTGCTCATATCAAAAGCATTGAGATATAAGTGGCTGATGATTTACCTCACAGTTTTCAGTTTGTTTTAATTTCTGACCATCATAATGAAGAACAATATGGGCCAAACATAGCAGAAGTCTACAAAAAGGTAGTAGCGACAAAACTTAAAAGCACTTGAAAACAAAAACTTTCAGCATGGTGAAATCAGGGATTAAGGTGAAGCAAAGGTTTAAATGAACTTAGGCAGCAAACGATTGACAACTTTATTTTTAAAGCCAAATATTACATTAATTTAGAGCTGATGCATTTAAACGCAGGTCTTTTCAAAACAGTGATCACGATGCTCGAAAAGATTGGAAGAGTGACAGAAAACTGCAAATTTCCAACAGTTTTTCGCAACTCGGTAGCGCCCTTTGAAGGATAAAATTTTACAAGATACCAAACACTAACTAGCATACATTTGGTTTGGTTATGAATCTTTATCCTCGGACTGGCAAAGCCTTGGTTGGTTATTCCTGATAGTTTCGCATATACTTGTAGAGGCTTTAGACGCAGGACCGGTTACCGAGATTGGCAGAGTGCAGTTTTCCGATTGTGGAAGTGTTGTTGCTGGAGAATTATGCGATCCATTAAGTGCCACTGAATGGAAAGCAGTCCTAAGAATGCGTTGCTCAAGCGCATACCCCGAGAGTCGAACCAGCCCCGTTTGATCTTGAAGCACTTTCGTTCACGAAGTTACGCGCTAACCTACTGAGCTATCGGTCGTACACTATCTATTGACGTGCACACAGAGGGCAAGATGTTTTTGTCCCCCCCCCCTGTAGTTTATATTGAAAAACAACACGATTAAAATAAAATACTAGCCATGGAATTTTGAGTAGTAACTGATTTTTTGTAAATTACAGTCCCCGTGACCAAGTGTCTGCTAATTCTATGTTGTTGAGATTGCCACAAAGAGATAAAGCAGACAAGACCGTAGAAGTATTTTTTACTTGTGTATGCCTATATGCACTTACAGTACTTTTAAAGCTACAGCATAAAATTTGATAAACTTCAATTTAGACGATTCAACAGCTTCTTTAATAAGGTCAAAGAACTGAAGTTGGTTAAACAACTAGTAACTTAGGCCTATTACTTTGGTTATTTCATACTAGAGAAAGCAGTGCGCGGCTGTAAGAATCCACCAAGGATTTATCAAAGATCCCCCACAGATAAGTTTTCCTGACCGCTTGAAATTGATGGAAGCTTGCCAAGGAAAACTTCCCAATCTTGCTTGTGTGCCTTGCAAAAGAGAAGAGAAACATATTTTTATGTTACTGCGCTTACTGAGTTAAAAAATGAAAGCGCCCCTTATAACTTACAATCTGGGGTTGTGGAGTTGGGCGAAAAATTCACTACTCCGACTCTTCGGTTTTCATTGGCCGATTTCTACTCTGACTTCAGTGTTGCTAGATTTCGTTACTGTTCTTTGTTACTTTTGTAAGTTTAACTTCACTCAAGTTGTGATCGAAATTGAAACGACCACTTTTACAAAAACTGACAAGAACAAACACTTCTATTTTCTTCTAAAGTTTTAGGGTGCAATACGAGAACAAACAAACTGCAAGCAAAAATTTTATTGATCATCATTTTATATCAAGCCGGAGTCGGCTCTTTTTTAACGATTCCATCTCCGGACACGCCAACATCCTTCCGATTTTGTAGCTCTGATTATACACATTACTGTATTGTAGTAAGTAAAGTAATCCATGGAAAGCCTTAATCAACAAATAAAAATTATCTGGAAAGAATTATAGCATTACACATTGCAAAACCGGCAACTGAACTCGCTGTATTAAAACGAAAATAACAAAAGTTTAGATACTTTAAGATTATTTGCAAGATAAGGCTGGAACAATTTTCAATTACTTGTAGTGTTAAAATTCATTATTTAAAAATATGCCAAAATCGAAGCATCACTTCTTCGTCATATTTTCATTACATTGCTGTTACCTCCAAGTATCCTGTGATCCATCAATACGCTGGGTTTGACAGTTGGTCTTCCGCAACCAAGCTGCTTCACTTGAGGTTTACTTGTGGTTGGTGGGGGAAGAGTGGTAACTACATCAAATAATGATGTAGTTGATTGAAAGAGTGGGGGAAACAGTTGAATGTTAAATGAATAGTTAAATACTTCGTAATAATTCAACACAAGTTGTACGGTAACTTGAAAAAAAAATTAAATTATTAATCTTTCAAAAAGTTCTTCTGGCGGTCTCTAAATCAAGAAAAAAAAATTAAGAAAGAATAAAAAAAAAACTCTTCGAGTATTGCTTTTGCTTCGTTTTACTAGCTCATAATCAAGGTTAAAGTCAAATTTAAAGTCTTAAATCTTAAAATTAAATTGTATTAATGTGTCAATAATATAAAAATGAACATGCCTTGAAACAGCAAAGCCCTCATACGAACAATCTAATCCAGAAATTGGCAACCTTTTTTGCACTACGGACCGGTTTAAGGCAGGCGTTATTTTACGGACCAGCCTTCGATGAAACACATATTATGTTTAGTGCATGCAAACATATCAGACCTACAATCATTCAGTCATTGTAACGATGCTTTCGTGAGAGTTCTGGAAGTGGTTTGCAATAATAAACTTGCAACAATAATCCTACAGAGATTATGGTAGTGAAATATAATATGGGTTAACGACCTCACCAATGTTCTGGATATAATCAAGCCAGAATACCCTGATTTCGCGATAACAGCACCAAAACTTTTGTTATCATTTTCAATATCCTATCTATGCCAGGCTAGTTGTTATGTGGTGTGACAGCAAACAAGGCAAAAATTGCAATGTAGTCTGGACATAACGAATACATTGCGGGTGTCATTTATGCACATTTAAGGTTCCTATCATTTGTAATTTTTAGCAGCGGATCCTCTTGTAGCACAGATATGGTGAATTAGGTCCTTTTCGTTTTGGAGGTAACTCTTGAATTCTTGTAAAGAAGATAAGTGATTGCGAACTCGTTAAGAGAATGCTGCTGACCCAAGCACGTTGTTATCAAAAATCTCTGCGAAATGTTTAAAACATGTCCAACATCGTTTTGCCTTCGTGCCGCTCTCACAATTCCAGTTTAGCTTGGAATGCAACCACTTGGCCGAGTGGTTAGCGCGTTGGGCTCGCAGTCGAGAGCCTGCATGTTCGACTCCAGCCACCCGCACTTGCTGTTGCTTCTCTGGGCAAGAAACTTTACGATGATTGCCTCTACCCAGTGATCGATTTCGAGTAATGGGTAGTATCAAAGTTAAGTCATAAGTAGAGTAGACAACCGGAAACAGACATTGCCGTCGGCTGCAGCGTGGGTCAGGTGTACGTCGGAAGGCGTACACCGATGCATAGCAGTCAAGTCCGCTTTCCCGCAATGCAGGATAAATATATGAAAAACAAACAAACACTTTATCTGGTAACTTAAACACAGTTTGGAGCAGTTTGGTCTTGGTTTGCGCAGCCCTTCAACAAACTCCTCACGGACTGGCGCCGGGCCGCGCGGCCTGGTGGTTGCCGACTCATACCCTAATCTACTTCAATTAACAACTTTGCGGATAAACCCATAAACTTATTAAAAACCACATACCGGAGTTACATCGATATACAGTATGGATGGATTTAATATCACTATCAGGCATAATCCGTGTTTCTTTTATTGGTCTGAAAATAATAACAGAATTTCACTTTCAGAGAAATTAGTTTAACCACTTGTTCAATTGGACTTCAACTTAAGGATTTGCAGTTTGGTGAAATTTGGATAAAACTTATTAGAAAATTGAAAAATTTAAGGGTTGGAAAATGTGATTTTTGAGGATCTGTAAATAATTCCACCAAAACCCAAATCTCTCAATTTTCTGAAGTTCTACTCTCAAAATTTTCTAATACGTATCTCAAATATTTTTTTTAGTTTTGCTGCAATATAGTACGAGTATAAGACAATAAAAATCCTAGTACAGTGAAATGTTACAACTATCTTGCCATTTTTCTTATGCAAAATTACCAAAAGAAAAATCTGCTGAACACAACATATTAATCAAATACTTGTGATGTAAAAGGTTGTCTTCACGACTCTCTTCTAATTCAATGTAATCTTCCGAACCTGTGGCACAAGATATGACTTACAATATTGCACATCCAGGTACAGTACATAACAGGATTAAAAAGTAACAGTTTCATTCTTTTGTCGTAACTTTTGTAAAACGATAAATAAACCAGGTATCGCAAAAAGTGTTGACTACACAATCTTAAAAAACGATACCGAATTTGAATTTGTAACATTGCAAAGGGCTTGTGACAATTCCTTCTAGTTCTTACACGTAGAGAAACTTTGGAAAGATTGATGACGTAGTTTATTGGGATAATCAAATGTTAAACAGTCAGATAAATAGTCGAACAGTTCTCCTTATGAGATGATAAATGAAAATTCTTGAACTGACGAATGGTTCACAACATCCAGCACATAAAGAAATCAAATTCTGAACAGCAAACGACTTCGTTGATTTCAAAATAAATATACAGGTACACTAATATTTGCAACAGCTACTTTAAAATTGGCAGTAACTTCCACTTTACAATTCATAATATCGGCTGGAACTCTGCAATGGTCTTCAATGTACTTTGCATTACAACTTCTAATTTCCATAATACACAACTCTAATAATAATTGTAAACAAATCACGCGGCTATTTACAGTATAAGAGGTTTGTTAGGACCAGAAGCTTCCAAAGACTAGGAAAAATATTATATACCAAGAACTCATTCTTCTGGTTAACAAGTTTTTTGGTCAACAACAAGAAGCTTCCAGGATGTCACGTACAAAAACTTCCTAAAAGCAGATTTCACAATAACACATTGCTTAACAAAAGGTTACTATCAGTCAAGAATCGTCGAAACACCACAACAGAATTACGCATTAAAATAGTTCACCCACTCTGAAACAAAAATGTAGCTTACCACCAGAGCTACGCATATTGATTGTGACATGGCTGTTCAGTTTAACTAAAACATCAAGACATAGCCTACTCCAACTATTAACACGCCAAAATCTTTCCAACTCCATAGCTATGCTATACACTGTGTATCCGGACCAAAAAAGCTTCTTTTAGAGCTTATCCTAATGGTTTCACATACTCGCAAAGGCTTTGAACCACTGACGCAGGCCCAGTCACCGAGTTTGACAAAGTGAAGTTTTCATCCACTCGGTGACGCTGATGGAAAGCAGTTCTTAAAATGCGTGGCTCAAGTGCACACTTCGAGAGTTGAACCAGCGCTGCTTGATGTTGCGGTTTCTTCGTGTCCAGCGTCTTACGTTTGACCAACACAATTATCCCGGCACATTTTGTTGATACGAAGGAAATCGAAAAATATTAGCCACATTATGCGTTCTAACAAAACGATCTGCAATTTACTAACTGCAATAAGTTGGTCTTGAATGTCATGTTTTAAAATATGTTTGAATACGCTATTACTTTCGTCTATATCAGTCAGTCGTTTTTCCTTCTACTCCTGGTTTTAATAAAATGCTGGCAACATGGCCGTTTTCAGAAAATAATTTGAGCCTGCTACCAATGAAAACTCACATCCGAAACTTGGAGTTAGAATACGATCGAAAAACAAGAATAGAGAGGAGTATTCAGTTGTTTTTGAATAAAAAAAGACGTTGGGATACAAGTGGTAGGAATAGGCCTACAATAATATATATATATAATATTGAGTCGTTGCAGCAGCATTTCCATCTTTTGTTCTTTTTCCAAAAGTCAAATCAATGCAATGAGATTAAAAATGAATGGGTGTCAAAACGGTCATGGCCCCCTCGTTCGGGTGTTTGTTTGGGTGGGGGTTGACCCGACCTTGAGCAAGGTTTGCATGAAATAGAGTACTTGAAAATTTAATTGCAAACAAAGAAGGGATGCCTGATGCAACAAATAGAAATAGAAACACAAAATATCTAAATTTACAGACCTAATTTGATACACGTGCGTGGCACTGTAAATACATTATGTGTGAAACTTTGTATTCAAAGTAATCGAGAGTGCAGCTCGAGGAAGTAAGAAACAACCGAAACCTGCGTCGATGGTTTTGTCACGTCGACGTTTTCTTCCAAATCCGAATGTGAGCATTAACGTTTGTCCAATCAGAAGGGATGAAGAAGTGCAGCGCCCTCCGATGAAAACCTGCGGGAATGTTTTGGAAAGTTTGATAATTTGGAAAACATAATATTTAAAAACCAAGCACTGTTAATATTTGATCAGCTCCAACCCCTGCTCTCACCAAGTGAAATTTCAAACATTGCAATGATTATTGAGCTGCTGATATTATTTTAAACCTGAGTAAGATTCTGAAAACGTATCCGAAGACATCATGCTCATTGTGACTCCAATGAAGATTTCATTAATTTTGTTCACCATCTGTGGTCCTCCTTTTCTTCCAATTCGCGTCATACATCTCCTTCCATGAACAAAATTGATGTAATCTTTATGGAGATTTATTGTCCTCTTCACTAACTTCAAGCATGTTCTAGAAGAAATTTCAGCCAAGATCCGCATCAAACTCCTCAAGGCTGGTGTGTTTCTTTCTGATAAAAAAATAAATTGATATTTTCTAGCGATTGAACATATAGAATCTAAATTGAAAAGCGGAAGTAAAAAAGAAAGAAATGGTCCTATGTAAAATTCACTTTTGTATGCATTAGGCTATTTCAGCAGTCTTGCAAAGATGATATATAATGTAAGCTACATATGGTATGTAAGCTACTATGTAAACAACAGTAGCCTATAGATATGAAATACAAGATAAGACTGTTCACCAAGCATTTAAAATAAAACAATATCTTATGTTCTTCTGATGACTGCAAACATCATCTGCATTCCCAGACATCCACTTTGATTGATTGATTGAATCTTTATCCTCGGACCGGGAAAGCTTCTTGCAGAACTTAATCCTGGCAGTTTCGCATACTGGTAGAGGCTTTGAATCACTGACGCAGGCCCGGTCGCGAATTTTTTTTCCCACGAGATTTCTGTATCATTGATTCTAGTCACTCTAAAAGTAAGATTTTCCGAAAGTGTTAAGAGATTGGTTGATTCAGATAGCGAAATAACTATTTACCAATCAAATTCTGCAATGATAATAAAATATAAGCTTTCCCTAACCCTACTTTTTTTGAAAAGCTCTTGTGCACCGCAAAAATTAATTTAAAGAAGAAAAAAAGTTTGACTTCGTCGGGCGTCGAACCCTCGTTCTCACGATCACTAGGCGGGGATGAAACCACTGAACCAACCGTGCCAACAAGAAAATGTTGCATTCACACGGTTTTAATCCAAACTTTTACCAACATATGTAAATGAGACAGAAATCTCGTGGGAAAAATTTTTTCGCGGCCCGGTCACCGAGATTGACAGAGTGAAGTTTCCGATTGTTGAAGTCTTGTTGCCGGGGAACTATTCCATCCATTAGATGCCGCTGAGTGGAGAGAAGTCCTTAACGTGCGTTGCACAAGCGCACACCCCGAGAGTCTAACCAGCGCCGCTTCATCTTGAAGCTTCTTCCTTCCAGAAGTGACGCGCTAACCAATTGAGCTATCGGGGCGGACTTTATCTGGTTCAGATCTTAACCAGATCGGGTACAAATCTGATTAGATTCTTACCAGATCTGGGCCAAATAACTGTCTGGGTTGTTAATCAGATTTCTTCAATTTTGCCAATATACTTCTGTGTTGTATTATTTGGCTGCTGAACAGTTAGTTTTTACTTGTTCAAGCGTCTTTAATAAAATCACTCGTTCTGACTGACACAACATCGGAAATAACTCTGATTATCACTTTTAACATCTTGCATAGCTTAGCTTTCAGCCACCAGAAGAACGCAAGATATTAATGTATAATGTAGATATTATTACGTCCTTGTTGTGTCGTACATGATCCATGAGTATCCTCATTCTGCTATGTTTAAAAAAGGTTTTAAATTTTATTCATTTCCAAAACATACTGACGTACGGTACTTTAAATGCTGTAAAAATTAATATGAGACTAATGCAATTGAAAGCAAAAACACGAATTAAAATTTAAACCTTTTAATTTTCAAACGTAGGCCTATTAGATGCTTATTCTAATTCCATAGGCTGCAGCATTAATTGAAAAAGTTTTGTTTGTAGTTTAATCTAAATTGGGCTACCGTTCACTTCTCACTTAAGCGTGCTGAGACCCTGTAAGGAATGACGTAATTGCCATCATCGTCTCTGTATCTAGACCATACCTTTCCCACGACCGGACGCGGACTGGGCACTTTAAGTGGATAAGCTGAGAAAATATAAGACACAAAATTACAAATGTTTTCTAGTGTGGCTGATCATGCTCCTAAGCATGGCCACCTGGAGATATCTTTAGGTAGCCATGTCCTAAGCATTAAGCAATTACAACGCACTAAAAATACTTCTTCTCTAATTTTGATTTAAGAAAGGAATTGAAAAAAAAACTTTGACATGACTAAGCAGGTTCCAAATGTTTTCCAATTGAGTTGCACATGGTAAGTAGGTTTTGTAGCAGAATTTCAACCATGTAAGGTTAAGGTAAAGGTGGTTTCATGAATACTTCATGCAAGCATCGGAGATGATAAGAATAGAGTTTCGTTTTATTAAGTTTTTTTGCACCAGTTGCTATATCTCGCTTTTCCTTCACCAACTGCACCCACTCAATTCATTACACCCTGGGTAGAGGTGAGCGGTGTTGTTTCAACAACAAGTTTAAGGCAGAAGTCGAACCAAATTTGCAAAATAGGAAAATGTCCATTGCGCTATCCCACCTAAAACACTTGAGTGTTTGCACAAACACAGCACCACAGTGCGACAATTTATCGCTTTCAACAAAACATAGACCAACCTGAGGAAGATAGATGCTTTTCATGGATATCCTCTTGATTTTTGTAGCGCAACAATAATTTTAAAAGGTCTACTTCGGATGAAGACGTGGGCTCTGAAAATGGTGAAATTTTCTTATATTGTTTTGGCAAACTACAATAGTTGATAATTAAAACCTTCTAACTGATTTTTTGATGCTTTGAGAATAAATAGTTTTTATAAAAATCAACATAATATCGTAATAGTTAACTATATGACTTATATTAGTGCTTCCTAGCTTTCTGAACGTTTCTGAATCTTCGTGGAAATTTTTCATTCGTCACAAAACACCAGCTCAATGGCCGAAGGATTTCGCCTTCGGCTCAAGTAGCTTACTAGTAGATCTAAGATCGACTTCAGGTCTGGTCAAATCGAAGACCTTAAAAAACCGATTGTGTTCTTTCTTGCAAAACGCAGTGAGAACAAGTCGGGTAATCATGTGATGACATTGTAAATCTGATAAACAATTAAAAATGAGCCCTGTAGCTAAAACACCTTAGCAGTCTGTTGTAGAGCGACAATAAATAAAACCATAACATTATTATTATTCGTCACGAAACGTGAAAGATTTATCGAATCAGTGAGACGACACTTCACTTTGTGCACAACCTGCCGAAAGTGTTTTGTACAAGGAGCAATCTAACCTAGTTGTGTACGCCTGATTCACAAAATTATGATAAATTGAAAAGCCAACTTGCCCTGTGCCAAGATAACAAAGATTTTGCCACTGAACAACTAGTTTTGAAAAAGTTGTACAGTTACAAACAAATTGTTACATAAACGAGTCTTGCAGATATGATGATCGCCTCGGAGTCAGTTGACGCTAGTTCTACACCCAATCTGCTTATACAGTATAGGGCTAGGCAGGCGCGAATCTAAGAGTTTTTTTCGGGGAAGGCCAGAAAATTTGAAAATCAATTAAAAAGAAAGAAAAAGCTAAACAGATATGAACAATGATACTACGACATATACGATACGCTATAAAATAGACATTAAAACGACCATTTTCATCAATTGTGATGCCGAGGGACTAATATCAGCTGTTTAGAAGCATATCAAACCATAGGTATGATGCGAAAACATACAATTTCTACAATTTTTCACAAAATTTCGGGGGGGGCCCGGGCCTCCTGGGCCCCCCATAAATCCGCGCCTGGGGCTAGGCGTAGGCCTACTGTAGCCTACATAACGTCGCAAAAATCTTACAATCTTACAATATTTATCAGGATAAGCTGTCGCTGCTGCCTTTCAAAGCAGGTTACAACAAAAAGTTTGCTATTTTACTTGATTTACTTTACGGTTTCTGTTCCAGCTTCTTCTTTTCTTTTTTCTTCTCTATTTTAATCTCAGTAACTTAGATTGAAGGTATTTCAATCTTCAACATTTATTCGTGTTGTTAAATCTTATAGCTAGAGTTCTCTCTCCTAACTTAAAATAAACCTTGCTATATTTTTTTGAGGAATCTCTCACTTAATCTTGCCCAAATGGAAAATTAAGATAGCAATGATGCATTTTAACTATTTGCTTTTTTCCAAACGTAACTTTTGCTTCACAAACTAATAAATAGAGAAATAAAACATAGTAACTTTAGCGGGTTTAACTGAACAAATTCTTTAACTGAACAAATTCTTTGTTCAGTTTGTGCTTTCAGTCCAGAGTGTCATTACAGTTACAGTGCATAGTCAAATTTATCTTACGATTTTTCATTTTATGTATTGCAGATTTAATTCCTGATGAGGACACACGTACGTGTCGAAAACGTTTGAGTTTATTTTATTTAATTATGTTATATTTTGTGTGAAATAAAGTATGCTAAACCCGCTAAAGTTACTATGTTTTACTTCTCTATGGTTCAACAAAGCAAACTCTCTACCAAAGCTTTATTAAACTAATAAATGTGAGATACGCAAAGGGCAAGAATGTGCAACTGCGCACAATTTGTTTCATATGGCCCCTTCTAAAAATATATAGCATTGGAGGTGTGACACCAATCAGCTAGCAAGAGGTCCTGACTAAAAAAAGGATTAAAAGCATGAATAGCCTACCTACGAAATATAAGTAAATCTGTTCAACTGATTTAATCTTGACTTACCACATTGCAAACTGAATAGAGACGCCGCTACAACTGCTGCAACAAAACATGAGTTCCAATGCATTTGTAGAATTCTTTTTATGAAACTTAGCTTCAGTATTGATTCTGTGAAAACAGCGTTTTCATAAAAAAGTAATCAACTGATAGTCGCAAGCATCGTTACACATTGGCAATCGACATACAAAAAAGGAAGTTGTCAATCAATTTTATGACGTCATAATGTTTGCTTGATGGCAGAATGTTTGTGAAAAGGATGTGGAATGATTGCATCATTTGCAATTAAACAACAAACAACATCAGTTGTCACTATGTTCATCAACATATGCAGCATCTTCGATCGTCACCTCATAGCAAATTTGTGACATTCGAACATTTGAAATTGAGACAAAGATTGTTTTCATGTTTCTTACTTAGCTTGGAATTCTGCACTCTACAGTAACGCATAAAATGCGATCTTCGCAAAATATAATGAATCATAACAGGCCGGATCCAGCAAATTGTCTTAGAGGAGACGATTTCAACAACAACAACAAAAAAAACACAATGGTGTGCAAGTCCAGATTTATCCCACCTTTCAAATAGGCTACAACGTAAATAAGACAGAGGATCTTTCAACCGGCCGATTAAGCTAACTAACTGATCAGTTATTGAGGATCGTTTTGAGTGAAGTTCGTGTGTGGACCAGAAATCGGCGATTTTAATCAGTCGATTACGGTTGGTACTTGAAGGAAAAATAGCCATTGAGTGAAACTACTTGATCGGTTGATATGTTCGTTATACAAGCAACACAGATTATATGCAACACGGATTTTGGGAAAATAAGTGGACTTTATGAGGAAGTTGGTCAAACATTTGCAAAAAGACAAAAAAATATTTCCAAGTGACACTTTACAGCCCAATGTTGCAAATAGGCAACACTTGCATTGCTTCCTACTCTTTGTTAAGTGAATGATCCTATTTTAAAACGCAACTTGCTTAGATCGGTTGTTGCAGTTTGGCGCTGAGTTGTTACGAATTTTATGACGAGTCTTTTGTGACACATGTAGCCTAAAAGATTGTCAAAAGATATCTACGACGTTGGAAATTGAAAATCACTAAAGTATCCTCTGATTTTATCTCAATTTATTTATGACAATTTCTTCGTTTTGTTTGTAAAAGCATCAAATGCAAATACACGTGGATATGAGCTAATGTTCTGTTTCAAAAAATTAGATTGCAAATGTGCAATCATGTTTTGTGATAGCCTTCGCGTGGTGAGATCATAACTAATATCTATGCTACAATATCTATTTGTATCAGATCAATCAGCTTTGCAAGGATGTTATTTTTCCTACATTTGCAATATCAATTTCAACATCCGGGAAGTATAAAACACTTGGCGCCAGAAGGTTTTTATCAGAAGCTGTTTCCGCACTTGCCTTAAAATGATGAAACTCTGATTCTTATCTCACTGTTGATTAAACGTGGGTCAAGGAGCATAAAATACCGGGCAAGTAACGGTCCAGTCAGTTGCAATCGGCTTGTTGGGAGATTGCAAAACGGTTAGATGATACAAGTTTCAATTCTGAAATTTTCTTTCGATTATTTTTATCGAAATCGCTCATATGTAGTGTATTGTAGCTTGTAGCAGAGAGGAATTGTTCAAGTTTTTCTTTTGAAAACGTGTGTCACGTTGCGACAATAGAATCAATAATGATAATAATTTAATGTGTCATTATTAGTAGTCCAATGTTATCCTTAAGTCACACACGTCTTAAAGAACTGGATTTTGCATCCCCTCTTTTCAAACTATGGCCTCGGAGAATTTGTGCACAAAATTCATACAGAAAGAAACGGTTTTAGGAGAGGTTTCAACAAAATAAAGGATAAAGATGAGGCAGATTGCTGCCCCTGTTAAAACTCAGCATTGCCTGCTGGAAATTTGTTATGTACTGTATTAAATTGTTTTCTCAACGCTCCAAAGTGAGCACAACTGCCCTAATTTGTACCGTTTCAACGTTGAACAATGAAGATTTTCACTCATAAGAAAAATTTAGAATAGTCTACAAACGGGTTTCTCGACCTTGTTGCTTTGGTCTAAAATATGTAACGTTCTGCTGTAGGCCTATCAGTTGATTAGAACTTTGCTTTCATGGCCGCTACGCATGTTCCTTGTTTGCGATGACCATTTGCGTAAATTATTAAAGCTTTTCAATATGTCACATTATTTTTCTCCTACAAGCTCAATCAACGAATACCTACTGCCGCGATTTTAAATAAAGAAATGAACAAGTGAAGAAACGATGGTTCAGTCCAAGGCGTGCGTGCGTCAAGTAGCACAATTCAAAGACAACGTTTCACTTCAGACCAATACGACATTTAAAGTGCAAGCGGAAATTTGAACTCATCAGCATTTTGGCCTTGGCTGTGCCTTTAATTTAGCTTTAAAATAGGCAGTGTGAAAATAGTTTAATCAAATTTATCTCGTTGCTCTTTGCTTAAATGTTTCTGAATAAAATCGACTCCAAACGTTTGCAAACGTTCTTTACTTTGTCAAACTTACTCAATATGACCTGGGCCTTACAATATGTAATCTTCTATGGTTCGAACAGAGTAATTAATTTTAACATTAGCTTTTAGTTAACAAAATTTATCAGAAAACAATAAGATGAAAAAATTCATTGTAGTTTTGTTGGTAGCTGTGGCAAGTGTCCAAGGTGAGTCTTGTAATACTTGAGAATAAGATGAGAATAAAATAAATTTTCATGTTTCTTGAAATTCTACTTCTGATGCCGCCTGGAAACTTTTATAATAGGCTATAACGTAGTGTTAGGCAAGTTAAAAAGATTAAGCTGAAAGTACTGCAGGATAAATTTTAAACAAAACCAAAATCAAGACAGAAGACTTTTCGTATGATAAGAAGAACAATTGTATCGATAATATTGTAAATCATTTAGGCTTCTCATTATGCATTACTTTATCATTACAGGAGCTCTTTACGCAAGCAGGTCACTTGAAAGGGAGTTGTTCAACTTGTTATTGGACAGAGAGGAAAGCAACTTTATTGGTAAGTTATCTCCTGCGTAGTACAAGCGCAAGCAGCAGTGAACAATCGCGTTATTTTCATGTAATTCATGTGGACAATGTCACAATTTGATAATTGTTATCAATATAAAATAGCTTTTACTGCTCAAAGCCTCGTCTCACATATCCTATGCAGAAGTGTAAAAATTTGTCTTATTTTCAAAACTAACAAATATCCAAGTAGTGTACCGACGTACAGGGCTTCCGAGAGAAATCAGAACTGGTCGGAAAACAATACAAAACGAGCCCCAACAAAATAGTTTTTAGCAAAAACAAAAAATCAAACAGTTTTTATTATGCGTTGCATGTTCGTCTCAATTGAACTTAGCCTACTTTCATTGGCGTGAAATTGAATCCTTTTCTACATTCGATTTTAACAACGTATTAATATGGTAAAAACTTCTTTCGGTATGAAAATCTTCAAAGTTTACTCGATTATAACCTACCTGCAGCAGAAACACCATTGTTGTTAACTGTTTTGTCTAGAAACATTGCAAACACATAATAACCTAGGCCAGTGGTTCTCAACCTTTAACATCGCCGGACCAGAAAAAATATAAAAATCTTTTTGCGGATCGTTTATCACAGTAATCGACTTCTTTACAATTTTATGCTAGGGAGGAAAGTTGCTCGACTACCCCCCTTCTCGGAGCCCCTGCTTACGTAGTGTATGCCATATGCAGCATTAAGCCCACATTAAAATAGTATTGTACAATAATCTCCAAACTCTTGATGCGCAAAATTCAACCTCTCAGGCGTATTTGCAAGCTACACCTACCGTAATTTTCTGTCTGACACGTTTGTTCTTGAATGAGGCACATGAATTGATCAAAAAGTAGGCCTAACTTCATTTCAAAAATCTTTTTACATCTCTTCCAGATACAAGGACTTGCTCCATGACAGATATGAACAATTTGAAAGTGACTGGATCCGACACACCCTCGCCAATAACTGTGAATGAATGCATAGGTAAGCTCATCTTATACAAAGCACAGCATTTAATCAAGAGACTTATAGCCTACTGAGTGTCACATATTTCTCTTTATTTTTCCAGGAACCTATAACAAAAATATTTATGTGCAGTGTGATTGTTGTTCAGTTGTCCACTGTAGTAATTTTGATTACTTTATTCACTTTCAACAGTAATCTTCCCAGTTTTTTCGGTTATTTTTTTTACTTTTACCATTATTTTTTTCTTTCCACAAGCTCTTATCAACATATTATGTAAGCCAGGCCTAGTTTTAATTTGCTTTTTTCTGAAAAGATCTAAAACTCTTTTAAAATGACTGCAAATTCTGTTCTGGACAGCGGTTGGCCATTGATAAAAAAACTTGTTAAAAGAATAAGTTATTATCGCGTTTGTGCAAACACGCCAACGCTGAAACAGCCCGTAATATTGAGTTTTAAAAACAACATGTATAGAATTGTTGTTAAGTTCCTATTGCTATTAGGCTCAGTGGCGCCGCCAGACCTTCAACAATGGGGGGGCAAAATTTTGACAGTGCAAGACAGTAGCGTAGTCAGGAATTTTGAAAAGGGGGTGTTGACGGCCGGCGGGCGAAGGCGACACTTAGCGACGGGGGTCTGGGGGGCCTCCCCAGAAAATTTTGAAAAATTACTTTCAGTTTGGTGCATTCTGAGAGCATTTTTAACAAAATTGTGGGTATGAATATTCCTGTAAAATGGTGCTGTCCGGTGGCATAGCAAAAGGATAAGATCATGTTTTCTTCGGCATTTTTCGAAAATAAAGTAAAGTCTCTATGTTTTCTTGTTGCTAATTCCAGGCTGAGATATTTGAATGTTTAGTATTAGCAAAACTCGCTCTTTTAATGCAGTTTCGTTTAAAATTAGGCAAACTTTGTTTTAGAGACATAGGTTGATTTGCTTTTTTTTTTGCGAGATTATTACAGTTTTATTATTTATCAATTTTCTCCTTAGTTGATCCAAAAAACGATCTTATTCCGGTAAGTCACTAACTTTTATGCTTTAAAGTCAACCTAAAGTTTAGAAAATGTAACGTCATAGACGTCATACATCTTGATGAGTGTCAAACAAAAAGCTTTGAGAGAATGAAGTTACTTTATTTCTGATATATTCAAGTTTTGTATAACAAATAGCTTTTTAGACGTTAATCTATATCGAACAAGCGATCTCAGCAGTTACAGATGGCTTGCATCCTTGCACAGTTTGACGTGAAATTACATCATAGGCTAAAACTTTTCTTGCAAACAATATATTAAACTACGCAATATAAAGCAAACTCTCTACCAAAGCTTTACAATATATTAACATCCGTAAATTCAATTTGAAAGGTTGAAACCCCCGATCCCCCTCCCTTGGCTACGCCACTGGTGCAAGACATGCAAGACAGTGATATATTATTTAATTTCTCTTGTTTTCTACTGCTATAGTCTACTGTAATATAGACTACCAAAAGTCCTACATTTTTGACATGTCTGATCTGTTGAAAAAAATAAATCACAGTTTGATTCCGTATGGGACTTGCAACTGCCATTGCTAGCGAAATTCTGCGTAGCTGCACTTTCTGATTATCCAACAGTCTGTTAGTTAAATATGCCTCATGCTTTGGACTAGTCTGTCAGTTGATAGAAAAATTATCAAATACTGCACTGAAACGCTGTGAAAACGTTTTTCCATGCTTACAAAATACAGATGTCAAGATATATCAAACACAGAGGCGGCCACAATATGCGTATTGCGTAGCCGTAGCCTTATGACATTGCGAGCATTAAGGCCAATAAAAGTTAATAGAACAAATTTACTGTGACGGCCACCAGGCATAGTTTAATTGCAATAAATGCTCTGCAAATTATTTTTTATTCTTAATATTTCTTTTTCCTTTCCACGAAGATTTCATCAGGAGAATGCACAATATCAAATGATAAGTTTAAAACACAAAGTTAGCGAACAATTCTTATATTTCTTATTAAGATGCCAAAAATGCAGTATGACGGAACAATAGGCTACAGTTAAAGTCAACATGTTTCTTCGTTTATTAGACGTGAAAACAAGCTTCACTTATAGTAAAAATAATCAATTAAAACACAAACCCCAGCCAGCTAATTCTGCTGCTTTTTACATCGATTCAACGTTGTAGGGCGTTGAATCGATGTAAAAAATGTACAATCTTCCTCACGGGGACGCAGGTCTTACAATTTATACAATTGTGCATGAAATCCTCGTGGATAGGAAGAAAAAATATTAAGAACAAATAATCATTTAACACCGGTGGAGCATAATTGCAGTTTAATAAACTTTAAATAATATTAACACTTGACAGGACTATAACATACCAAGCTGTTGAACACTCGACAAGGAAAGCAAAATGCGGCATCCTTAGCTTCTGAACACTCCAGCCAGAGATAGTCATCAAACCATTGTGAGCGAAATTTTCTACCTTTAACTTTCGGATAGTTGGCCTTGACAGTTTTAATTCGTCCTCTACTAATAACATAATTACATGCTTCACGGCATTTTGGCAAAGGGAAGGCAGGATCAAATTTATAATCTTTTAAGTCCATTGTAGAATTTTAGTTGGTAAATAGTAAGATTTACTGAATCACTGCTCTAAATAAAGAACACGATTGTACGATTTAACAAAATTCTCATTTGTTGACATTTGACAAACCTTTTTCCAGAATTCATTTACAAGGTGATACGCCTAAGCATTATATCACGACTTATTCAAATAGAATCATAATTAACAAATACTCCAGAAAATCTAACATGACCTTTCTTAAATTACGATCAAGAGTTCATTTCAATAGCTCAGTTAACAAATGCAGTAATCTATTTCTAAACTGCTAAACAATTCTATCCATTACTACGTGACCCAAAGGAATGTTCGCTTAGCTGAGCTATTATTGGTGAATTTGAGAAATAATGCGAAGTTCTTCTATTTGAAGCGATGGATTAGGAAAAAGGCTATTCCTGATGCTGAATGTAAAAACGTTACAGTTGCATAAAAAGGCGTTCGTTAACGTTTATGCTGAATATTTCACAATACAACAAATTTTCGAGAAATTGACACAAAGAAATACGTTTACAAACAAGTGAACCCATTTAGCATAGAAATTAGAATCAACGTCAAACTGTGCTATGCCAATGTATACACAAATGTAATCTCGCAATAATTAATCAACTGGAAAGAATCCGACAACACAGGCTATTTTCGATGAGTTAAAAGTTAAATATAACACAATTTCAGAAATATGGGCTCCACTGTATGACAAAAAGCGGCATAGACTCCTTTTGAGTCTGAAAACTGTCAGAATCTAAGATAGTTACTTTTTTTTCCGGACGCTTGCAGTTTCCGGCTTGTTTTTTCCGGCTTGCAGTTCCGGCTTGCAGTTTCGGCTTGCAGTTTGTTCCGGCTTGCAGTTTCCGGCTTGTTTGACGACTTGTTTTTTCCGGACGCTGCAGACAAAGGGAGAATGTAAAACAGACAACCTAATTTCCAGATAGGAAAGTTTTGATTTCGCTCACACAACTTTTATTTTCACAAAAGTGATGTTACACTGTGGAAGCAAATGACCCTTATGCTTATGCAGCAAACAAATTAAACTGAGCTAAAGAAGTACAACCGCATGAGGTAAAAGATGATATATTACACAACTAAAAGTGAAATAGCCAACCTAAGCAAGAACCAATCTGCTGGGCTGCGACTAGAATCACAAAATCATAATAATAACTGCAGCACAAAGAAAAAGTTAAAATAGAAGAGAGAGCTTTCTAGCCCTAACCCCCCCCCCCCCCCCCCCCCCCCCCCCTTGCAAACTTGACTTGACTTCAGGTTGGGATCCAAATATTAAAAAAATATATATTAATATGTAATAATAGAAAAAAAATTAAAAAGGTGATGCCCAAAACATTGGGGGGGCAGCTGCCCCGCCTGCCCCCCCCCTGCCGGCGCCACTGATTAGGCTTACCAGTTATCACCGTATACCTACACATGTTTATATTTCAGATGGGGATCTGTACGGTAGCGATTTCAACTGTGATTATGAGGTGAACGTAGAAGACTGCACTAACAGCTGTCTTCTCGGACACAAGACAGACGAGAAGGGATGCGTCTTGTCTTGTGCTTGCAAAGAAGAAGGGCTGCTCGAAGGCGACATCATGATGTCAAGTAAGAAGTCTCCAATAAATTAATTATTATTGGCACGAAACACGATGGAAACAATCAAGAATTTAGAGTAAACTACGCTTGATAATAATTTATATTGGCTGCACAACATTAAACTGCAGCATTGTGTAGTTTCTATTTTATCTTCGTTAAAGTTTGGAATTTTTTCCAGAACAAGATGTTGCCAGAATGCAAAGTGCTAAAGACAACAGAGCCGCGTCAAAATTTTTCAGGCGATGGAACAACTCGCCTTTAGGAGATGGCAACTTTTTAGTTCCATACACCTTGGACGCGACTATCTGTAAGTAAAATATAACACTAACAATATATCTAGCTAGGTTGACTCTATACACACGTCTAAAGAGTAAAGTTGACTTCGACAGTTTTCTAAGTCTATAAACTTCGTATGAGCTACAATCAAAATAATGTATGAATCTATTTTTATTTTATATTTTTTGATTAAGTATTACATTGTGAACAATTAGTTATTTTCGCTTTATATTAATTTATTTGTCACCAAGGCTACTGACCCCTGACAAATAGCTTAGGCCACGATGTGACGTCTTTCTCTCTATTGCCAGCTGGTAATCCAAAAGCAGTAGCAGCCATCTCCGCTGCCATTGAAGAATATGCCAAGCAGACCTGCATGGTTTTCAAGCCAAGAACAGACGAAAAGGATTACATTGAAATCTTCAAGGGGAGAGGATGCTACTCTTACATTGGCAGGAACGGCGGAAAGCAGCAGGTAAGACGGCTGCGTTAGACTGAGAATACTCTGAATACAAAGAAAAAGATTTATTTTGTTAAAAACTAAAACATTGGTTCAAGTAAATATTAAACGTTTTGACGTACAAAAATTTATCTAAAGTAGGCCTAAATTAGTGTTCCGAATAATTTTATTTGGGCAAAACGAAAGAATAAAAATAAAATTTTATTTTGCTTCAAATTATTTTCGAAAGAGTTTTCTTTTAAATATCCCTAAGCCTGATTGGAATACACCCTTTGCGTTTGAAGTTTTAATGAATTCACTTTTTTAAAGTTTACAATGAAACGAGATGATTTCAAAATGAAGCAGAACCAGGATAACAAACAGTCTTGGCATGAAAATCGCAAAAATTCATTTTATTCAGACAAATGTTAGATGTATATTCGTCTTGAACAGTTCTACAAAATCGTAACTTTTTCAAGGTTTTATAACTTACAAAAAGTGTTGATTCAACAAAAACTAGCCGCAGTGACAACCAGGCGCGAATCTAAGAGTTTTTTTCGGGGGGGGGGGGGGGGCAGAAAATTTGAAAATCAATTAAAAAGAAAGAAAAGGCTAAACAGATATGAACAATGATACTACGACATGTACGATATGCTATAAAATAGACATTAAAAGAACCATTTTCATCAATTGTGATGCCGAGGGACTAATGTCAGCTGTTTAGAAGCTTATCAAACCATTTGATGCGGAAACATACAACTTCTACAATTTTTCACAAAATTTCGGGGGGGGGGGGGCCCGGGCCCCCTGGCCCTCCCCCCCCCATAAATCCGCGCCTGATGACAACCAATCTGCACTGTATATTAGTTGAGGATTATTTTCTTTAGCTTTCCATTGGACGCGGATGCGAGTACAAAGGAATTGTGATGCATGAAATGTTGCACGCAATGGGATTCTGGCACGAACACTCACGCCCAGACAGAGATGATCATGTCAAAATTGTAATGGAAAATGTCAACCCGAGTAAGTAACCATCAAAGCAATTGTTTACATACAAATAATGTAGGTTACAGTTGTAGACCTACACATGCAACATCACCCCCTCCCTCCCGAAAAAAAAAACAAAAAAACAATAGTTTTACGTTTATGATAATTAAATCTTACTTTTCATATCGATCATCAATATATCAATTGCGTTGTTGTATTGTTTACCAGAGATGAAGAGTAATTTCGAAAAGAAGGCGGCGAAAGATGTAAACTCGTTTGGATCTCCGTACGATCTCGGATCCATCATGCAATATGGAGGATTTCACTTTTCCACCAACAGAAAACCAACCATTTTGGACAAGTCAGTGGATGCGTTTGTAGTCTTAAGCAGCTAATTAGCTTTTTATAAGTTACCAGAACCATAGCCTATACAATAGTCTCGTTTATTAAGCCCAATTTGGTCTGATGTGGAATTACTGAATGTATTGGAGGGACAAAGAATCGTCCCTCGCTTAATAAGCCAAAATCGTCCAGTCCCGAAGTGGGCAAGCGGGGAGTAGACTGTAATAGAATTGTGCTTCTAAAACTTCACATTTAATCTAACCCAGATTTGAATATCAATCAAACTTATCATTTAAGTTCTAACCCTATACTAGGCCATAAGTTTTAACACAATAGCTTGCTCAAAACTCTGCGATTTTAAGACTCATCAATC
The DNA here is from genome assembly GCF_918807975.1 of Aplidium turbinatum. Classification (NCBI taxonomy): domain Eukaryota; kingdom Metazoa; phylum Chordata; class Ascidiacea; order Aplousobranchia; family Polyclinidae; genus Aplidium; species Aplidium turbinatum. The sequence continues at coordinate 20,314,912 of NC_137476.1, read as the reverse complement.
AAGCTTGATTCATTTTGAAAGCAAAAATGTACAAAAAAATGAGTGATTCAGCTCAGAAAGAGTGCAACAGCTTACCTTATTCATCGTTATGCAATCCACTAACATCGGAATTGCAATAAGCATGTTTTTGATTTTTTTGCATAAAACAGGACATTGCATTCAATTGACAAGCAATGACCTCACATTGAATTTGTTTCCATAGTGTTCCTACGTCAAATGTTTAATCATTAAGCTATGATTAACAGAAAAACTGGAAAGCCAGTCAAAGAGCAACGTGAAAACTTCTCTCCGGATGATGTCATGCAACTCAACACCATGTACAAATGCACAAAGTAAGTCTTAGGCCTAGTTGTGACTGGTTGTACGCAACCTTCGTCTTCGTTTAACTTTCATGAGACTACTTAAAAAAGGTAAACACACTAAAGATATTAGGCTACAGGGCCAGTTGTTAATATGGTCCACCAACAGGCCCGTAGCCAGCCGGGGGCCAGGGGGGGCCTCGCCTCTCCTGAAAAAAAAATTTGCCCCCCCCTGGCAAAATCCCAACATTCTCGAGCAACAGCGACAATTGTAATGATTTTGCCCATCTTTCCCGTTGCAGAGCTCCAACCTAGGCCCAATTAACTACAATTGTTTTGTTTAGTTAACAGCTAAGATGATTAAACAATTTCGCCCCCCCCCCCCTACCTCCTCCTTTGGCAACCTCAACATGTTCCATTCAACCAAGGCCAACAGGTGTTAGGTTGGTAGAAAAATTGTCAGAAACAGTGCAAAATAAACATGTTTTGGGAAAGAATGATATCCTAACAAAGAGCGAATGGTTTTCCAGCAGGCCTACAAACCGGTACAAATTAGGCTATTTGATATCAGCTGTCGCTATTCTCGGTAGGCTACCATACCTAATTCTAAGGGTCAGTGATAACCAATTTGTGCAGTGATAAACCAAATTTGTGCAGTGATAAATCGCAAAATGTGCAGTGGTAAAACAAGTGGTTTTTGAAGACAACGCATACAAAATATAAACCCGTAATCTTTTAAGCTGTGTTTATTTTTTCTCTTCAATCAGTGTAAATAAATTTTGTTTCTAGTTTTCTAATCTGTAAAGTGTTCAACCTTGCAGCAGATATTGCTACATTTGGATCTAGCACTGCCGTTTGTGAGTGTGGATTCTCAGTGTTAACAAGGGTTGACGCTCCCACTTAGACGGAGCATGTTACAACCAAGACAGGCAAACTTGGTGCTTATGGCCTTTGAAAATTCTGTATCGAAATCTATCGATTTAGACTTGTTTGTGAGACCGTTTCGGGGACGACGGTTTGCATCCAAACATCCGCGACTGCAATAGACTAGCTCACGGGTGTATAGGCGGAATGTAATCATATATATCAAAATCCTCGGCACTAGCTTCTTCGAGCCAGTTAAAGTTTTTGCTCATAACCAGTGGCGTAGCCAAGGAGGGGTTATGGGGGTTGCAACCCCCCTTTGGCACGCGTGTGACGTCACGATGGCCGAGTGGTGGCAGCAGTGGCCGAGTGGTTAGCGCGTTGGGCTCGCAGTCGAGAGCCTGCATGTTCGACTCCAGCCACCCGTACCTGCTGTTGTTCCTCTGGGCAAGTAACTTTACGATAATTGCCTCTACCCAGTGATCGATTTCGAGTAATGGGTAGTACCAAATTTAAGTCATAAGTAGAGTAGACAACCGGAAACAGACATTGCCGTCGGCTGCAGCGTGGGTCAGGTGTATGTCGGAAGGCGTACACCGATGCATAGCGCTCAAGTCCGCTTTCCCGCAATGCAGGATAAAGATAAATAAACAATAAACAACAACAAAAAAAAATATTGAGAATGATGCTTTCAGTCTCTTTATGTCTCTAAAACAAAGTTTGCCTAACTTTAAACGAAACTGCAAAGAGCGAGTTTTGCCATTACCAAACATTCAAATATCTTAGCCTGGAATTAGCAACAAGAAAAGATAGAGACTTGTAGCTTTATTTCCGAAAAATGCCGAAGAAAACATGATCTTATCTTTTTGCTATGCCACCGGACAGCACCATTTTACAGGAATATTTATACCCACATTTTTGTTGAAAATACTCTCAGAATGCACCAAATTCAAAGTAATTTTTCAAAATTTTCTGGGGGAGGCCCCCCAGACAGTCCGCCGCTGGGTGTCGCGATAAGTGAAACTCGCCGTCAAACCCCCCTCCCCCCTTTCAAAATTCCTGGCTACGCTACTGCTCATAACAAGTGGCCTAACGCTATTTATACAACAATTGCTGTGTTATGTTGGTCATTGTAATATGGTTGCCGTGATTTAACTAGCGGATAAAATAAGAGACCAGTGTTGGTCTTAACACTAATCTGATATATTGCAATTTTTGTGGATACCGGTATTTAAGAGGTTAAAATGCCAAAATCATTTAATTTTTTTCGGCCCCCTCTAACAAAAAGTTGGCCCCCCCTAGCTCTGCGGTCTGGCTACGGCCCTGTCCACCAATGTTTAGCGTATTTGATAAGGGCTCATGGTCACAATAAGAAATTACAAAAAGTCGTGCTATTGTATTTCGGGCCACTTGGTTTTGTGTAGTAGCCTAGCTATAAACTAGTGGCCCATATTACACTATTGGCAGTGAGACTATATTTATAGCAAAGTTTAACAAAATGTAAACATAAAAACCAGCACCAAGAATGGGCACATGACCATGTAGTGATATAATTTTCACAAACTTATATTTTTACTACAACGACCAATAATTTTTTTGTTATTTGGGTATCAACTTTTATACTCTGTGATGCGTTCTTGGTTGCTGTTTTAGTTGTGTTTTTGGTTTCTTGTTTTGATTAAAATCTATTAGAGTAGTTACTGAGTTATTTTTATATATTTAAAAAATGGATAGTTAATTGAATCATCATTAGATAAGGAACAGTTGATTTTCTGCTAACAGATTCGGTGGTCCATATTACACAGTCGGTAGCTCATTACACGGCAGCAGTGTAATCTGGGCCACCGCCAGGTCAAAATTTAACGACAGTTTGTGCCAGAAGTGCAAAGTTTTTGGTCTTGGTTTTCTGCCTACTGCTCTGATACTAAAGTTTTCATCAGCAAACCGGTTTCGTGAAAAAATAAGTTAATATGCGAAAGTTATTGCAATTTCTGCTTCGGTGACCCATATTTACCTCCTTTCCCCTAACTCTTTCCCTCGCTCTCAACCTCTTACTCTTTCGTGCTCAACAACTAGTAGTCTACGTCGCGTCTGTTATTGCAGGCTATGAAGCTTAACTAAACCGTTCCAACTATAAGCTATTTTAACATTCCGATAGTCGATGAATAGAAGCTTTCAAATTTACTGTATTAGCCTATGTTGCTGACATGCGATTTGTTGTGTCACCAGTACCACACGACAATGTTCAGTTCAGTTCAATTCAGTTGTTTTTTTATTTCTGACCATCATATCAAAACAATACACATCAACATAGCAAAGGTCAAGAAAAAGGTAGAAGCGACAAAACGCGAACGTTAAAACGTGCTTGTGATCGAAGTAAGTTATTGAGTTGAAAAAAATTTGGCACGGTCGCAACACCTTCAGAAAAATTTATGATATAAAGGGAAAAAATAAATAAAAAATGTTACAAAACAAATAAACATATATAGGCTATAACTTTATTAGCCTACATAACTTTAGCTGATATATTGAAGATTTGTATGGACAGTTGCTATGAAGATCGGCCATGGTGCGTTATCAAGAGTGCTGATGGTCGTAAGGGGAACACGTCTTGATGCGTTTAGCTCATAGCAAAGAGCAAGGCAGGCAAAGAAAACCCCACAAAGAAATCCTACCACGGGCAAAGCCATTTCAAGCGCAACGCACCAGGCCTTGCACGACTCACAAAATAGATAGGCTATAACTTGACGACATGAAACAATGACAAAAAAACAAATAAAACAAACTAGCAAAAAACAACATCATCATCTTGCGGAAATTCAATTATACCCAGGGAAGTTATGTCTTAAAGATATCAAGCGTGCTTTGATAAAAGTTGCGTTGATAAAGCGATAATTTTAGACCCCTGTCAGCTAAACTCGCCACTAAACTAAGCCTACTAAACTAAACTAAGCCTCTAGGCTATTTAAGTTACATCGTTTTTCAGGATAGGCTACTACGTGAATTCTCTTACTTTAATTAGTTTCAGTACGGTACACTACAGGGTCTGGGGAGCACTTAGTCCCGTGCCCGGACAAAAAACATGTTGGCCTAGCTTTTCGCACTCAGCATAATTTACTTGCTCGCTCAGTCACATTGTAGCCTACTAACCTAATCGGCATTCGCTGCATTAAGTTAGCCTACCAATTAATTAAATTGTTCTAGCCAGCGGTTATTCATGGCTATCTAAAGATACGGCCTGATTTGTCACATTTTGCAAAAATTTCCAGATTTTACTAACTTTTGGCGAATGTTTAAATAAACTTTTCTAAAAATTATATTATTACGCTTTCCTTGCTGTTTTCTTCAGATCACACAATAGGTTTTAATATCCTCAGATGTTGAAAAACAAAGAAAATTTGGTTTCGAAGATTTCAGTCAGACTGTTAATTTTTCAATAACAGTCTGATTCAGCGTTTTTCAACCTACTTTTTCTCATTTGCTACTGCTTCCCCAAGGCAACAAAAAGCTTTTATATCATTAGGAGACAGCAAAAAGTAAAAAAATCTAATGTCAGTCAAACACTAGCAGTGATGGCTATCCCTCGTCTTCGAGGATGATGGCCTTCGCAATAAAATAAAAGCTAACGGTGAGTTCTTAAATGGCTAATTAGTCCAATCTTGGCTTTAAAAGTCAAACACTAGCAGTAGGGGAAGGTATGGACTGATGAGCCACTTTTTCACATTAAAAGCTATAATTAGTTAACTAATTACTCTATGGTGACGAAATTTCAGCACAACATAGTGTGATCACTTCAGTATATTGTGTAAAAAATTCAACCACATATAATTATGGGATCAACAAAAATATTTGACAACATTGACAGTGATCAGAGTGGTTCAAGGGTGCAAACGCGTTTGGACCCTTGAACCACCGGGTATGGACCCTTGAACCACTCTGATAAGGTAGACCTTAAAGATGTTCAGAGCAAACTTTTAAGATACAATAAATACACTGTTAAATGCACACACTGCTAACAGTTTGCAGAAATAGATTAAGCAATATTAAACTGCGAAAAGTCGATTCAAAACTTTTTAATGTCGTCAGTTTGTTTTGTCGTTCCTGCAAGTGGTGGGGGGAGGACGAAAACAATTGCTGAGGCATCACCAGCTTCGCTAGTCATTTTAGAATATTTTACACTCCACTTACAGTAGGCCTACACAATAATTTCTAAAATAAATGAAACATGTTTATTGTCCCTCAATTAGGCATTGTGTTAACCCATTAACTATGGTTCAAGGGACAACACTTTTGGTGGATCATGGGTCAGAACTGTAGGTGACAAAGTTCCATCTTAACTTACTTAATTAGAATGAAGTAAAGTCTAAATGAACTGTACTAAATCCTGCACTATATAGCCCATTACAATTTCTGAATTTTATATCTCGATGCTAGCTGTATTTAAGTTTCTGTAAAGCTCCAAACGCAAATGAGAAATTTTACTAAAACACCTCAAAATCACACCCTACCCTCTAACTTGCGAAATTTTAAAAGATTAAATCCAAAACTTTCCAAGAAATACTATTGAACTAAATGCAACGTATTTTATTAATAAAAAATCTACTATAGCCTAAGGTTTTATTCGAATTTGGAAGGGGATGGCTCATGGGTCAGGTATGGTCATGGGTCCATACCTTCCCCTAGCTGTAATCAAAATTTGCAAAATGTGACAAATTAGGCCGCATCTCCAGGTGGCCATTGGTTATTCTAAAGACTATTCAACTTTTCTTACAAAATCAATTCAACCTGTTGTAGCCTAGCCTAACTTTGTCATCAAAAAACGATTTTAAATTTAACTTTAGGCTATTGTTAAAGACATACCAAATGAAATTTTCAAACGGGAATTAAGCATTAAAATGCGTAAACTGAACATTCAACAATACATTTTAAAAAAAATTAACGGAAAAAAAGATTGTTTTCAATGGCACTGGCAAGGCCCAAAGTGCAATGTTTCATTTATTTTTTCAAAGTGGCCAAAAAGTGGAGATAGCCTACTGCTCGAGAATACGTCACTATCGACAGCAATAACAAAAGCCACGTTACACATCTGATGTTTTAATAGCAGATGTTTTGTTTAATGTTTAGCAGGTTTTTTTGTTTAATGCGTTGAGCAAACTGTCTGATGTTACTTCAACTTCTATAAAAATCTAGTTTCGATAATTCTGCTCAAAAAGGCCTACAAACTGTGCGTTGTAGCAATAGTAGCCATCATGCCAAAAAATATTATTGCGCCACAGTTTAGGCTACGCAAAAAGGATTCTAAACCAGGTAAAAAATCTTGGTCACATGCCCCAATTGAGTTCTTTGAGGCCTTGAACCTAACATTTGGTGCCCTTAATATTTTTTTTTAATTTCGCTATTTGCTTAGGTTCTAAATTTTGCTAATTGAAAGTCATGTACCCAGAGATGTCCTGCATCTACTATGTTTAACATCATAAACAAAATATGCTAATCGATAAACAATGTAAGCTACTGTTAAGCAGCGCCTTCTAGTGGTCAATATAGGCTACACTGTTTATTTTGACTTTCAGGTGAGCACTTGTGCACGACAACGAAAGCTTTTGGATGACGTTCAAACTGCGACCTTTGCCTTCTCGACCTTGACTTTTTGTGATTTTTCTTTATTAAATTGATTATATCAAGCGACGCCATTCATTCGTTTGAATACCACGGTACCGTACGCTTTTTTGGAAGCGTAGAAATCCAATAAACAAGGCTGTTTGTTGCAGACACTGCTTTTTCGAACTGTGATGATACAAATTAAGCAGAATTTAGAACTTCCTTTTATTTAGGCCTACATTAGTTACTTGTCACTCAAGCTACATCAGCAGGCAGCAACTTAGGCTAGGTATAATACCAGTGATGTACGCGCATACAAAAAATATTGACGCCGTCAGCGTAAACGCAACTTGTAAAAAAAGTTGGCGGCGTCAGCGCATACACTAGCGTAAACTTATTTTGTTTGCTAGGTGCCAAACATTCACACGGTATAAACCACTCGAAACAAACAAGTTTTATTTTGAATTTCCACGAAGAAACACAAGCATCTGAAAGTGTTCATCTGACATTTTGCTGTGTTTTGGTTCCAATGTCTTTGCCCATTGAAAACATTCTTTCAACTGCAGCGCTGGAAGGTATTGGCGTGTTGTAGCGAAAAAATAACATTAAAAAGTATGCGTTGATGCTATGCGCTAAAAAACCGCGAAAACTTTACGGCGTAGCCTCAAGTGCAAACTATCCAAAAAAATGTGGCCGCAAGCGTTAGCGTAAACAAAAATTATACGCCGCAAGTATGCGGCGTAGAATTTGCGGCATATACGTACATCTCTGAATACTATACATCGTCAGCAGAACTAGGCTACAGCACTCATGCTTATGCAAGTTATAGCTTTTATTGGCGGTAAGCTATTGCCAATTAAGTTGAAATCGAGAGATTAGGTTAGATTATTATTTTTGTTAAATCTACACATGATGCAGCAGCAGTTTAAGTTAAGCAAGAACAATCTGCATTCCATGCCGGAACAATGTAGGCTACCATAGCCTATCTAGAAATCACAGTAGGTAGGCCTACTGTAGTGAGCTACATTGCAGATCTCATAGTCCACATTAACACAGGGGACCCGGAGAGCAATTGGTACAAATAAACAATATTTGTTTGAATTCAAAAATATAGTGCATTATTTCAAAAATAGGCCTACATAAAAATAACTACATAAATTCCAACGTTTTCAGCAAAACTTTCTGCCATCGTCAGGAAAATAACAATTCATCTAATTCTAAACAAAACAACCGATATTCGTAAAATGTTAAAAAAGTAAAAATAAGTTACATGATTGAAATTAACTAGCATCTGCACTAAACGCAAAAGGAGTTTGTTCTTCAGTATCATCATCATATCTGCTCAGACGAATACCACCACCTAAGTTAAATGAAATCGCCAAAATTAATCGATGTTATGTGCTAATGGATATTCCGGGCAGTTTTTGATAAGGTTTTACAACGTTTCAATTGAGTGTCTTCACCGGATACTGACGTCATAGATTATTTTTTGCTCAAATCTCCCGTTTCCCAGTCTTTTCGTACCAACATTGTCTATAGGCCTAAATTCACTTGTTTACGTGACACGAACATGACATACATAGGTATCAACAAACACAGTGCAATCAAAGGCCACATTTATGACTGCAGTATGTTGTTGTATCAAACTTAGATTGCATTTATTCAAATTAATGCGAAACTGTCAATCAGAGTTTGAAACTAAAATTCACGAGACACTCCAAATAAATCAGCACAACCCTAAGTTCAACAAGCAATTATTCGCTGGAGGGGCATCTTTCTTGTTAAATTTGTACTCAATTACGTTTATTTTATGTTGTTTAGTGGTTTTCCTTGATTTCCTTCATGTTGTTAGCACTCGCTGTCTTGTCTGGTGATCACACTCCCGCATAGTTTATAAGACAATGTTGACACCTTTTGTGTTCGTACGTAACTCAGTGCAGATTGTAATTAATTTCAGTCATCGATTATTAATATTTAAAGAACACTTGTTGTTTTGTTTAGATGAATTAAGTTATTTTCTTGAGGGCAGAAAGTTTTGCCAAAAACGTTCGAATTTATAGTTATCTTTTATGTCTATGCATTGTTTTTGAATTATGCATTATCCTATTCAGTTACTATCAATTATCTGACTATGGTGTTCAAGAATTGTCTCTCTACCAAAGCTATACTGTTCTTTAATCACTTTTATTTTTCTGATCCTAACTTTCCGAAGACCCGTCATAGCAAGAGACTAAAGAGTATAAAAGCGTTTATTGGAAGCAGTAGTCCTTCATCCTTCATACATAGCACCTTCAAGTCAAGTGGCAATTCGACATTTCACGTTTGCCACTGCGTGCTGAAAGCTGTCCTGGCGATCAACTAAACATAGTAGAAAAGGTCTTCTATGCGCGCGTCAAGTCGTTCTCGTTGACGGGGAGGGGTCCAGGGGGTATTTTCATTCGCGACCCGGTATGATTTAGAGGCCCGTAACCTTTCCAAAAGGCACGAAAATTTGAAGAAACCACCGCGCACTCTTCACATATAGTACATTTTTTTTCTAATGACTGCATTTGGGGCTCGAGGATCTCATTGGTACCGGGGCCATACTATCCTCTTAACGGCCTTGCTTGTCGCAACTGGCACACTGAAATGTTGGATGCATGACACCAGCTCTTCATGTGACCACTCAATTGAACGTGAAGCGGATGAAATCAACAGCGATGTCTTTCGACTTCCTTTTATGGAATTTATATGACGCGTCCAAGTTGTAGATAAGCTCTGTCAAAATATAAAGGTGACGTAACCAACAGCAAACCCACAGCATTACGTTGAATGACTAAAACATACCGTTTCATCTACAAACAGTCTAAAAACAACTTTAGCAAACATCTTTACCGAGACATCAGTTGGGAGACACCACGATATCACAAAAGAAACCGCAGACAAAAGATTGCTGTAGTGTATACTATATAAGCTAATAAAGGCGGTTCTTTTCTAGTTACCAACCTGCAACAATATGGGTTTTCAAACCAAAGTCAGTTGCTTTCTTGCGAACATGTTCTCTCGTTGACGACTTGTGGAGAGAGTACACGGCAGTGGTAGCTAGTTCGGACGCAGCTTGCAAGAAAGTCATGTCGATGCCTGGACATGAACGCACAAGCAACTTTGTAATTTAACTTTCAAAACTAATGGCCAACGTGCAATTTCAAAACAACGAAACATAAAATACGTCATCAAAATTGAAACTCTACCGAACGTGGTTGTTATACCGTATCTAAGAAAATAAACATTACCTTTGTTACGTTTCGTTCCAAAAGGCGGGTTCATAATCACCGTGTCGAAATGCTTAGACAACAAGCCTCTCCTATAACACAAGACATATCGGATGAATAAAAATATATATCAGAAATACGGAGACAAAACGGAGAAAACTGGGAAAGTGAGGCCAAAACGAGAATAAAAAGTCTGCAAAAAGAGATAATTGGAGATGAGACTGAGAGGAAAGAACGTCTTGAAACGAATGCGAAGTAAATAAACTATTCCACATTAACAATGCAATATGAAATGCATTATCAAAAGATTAAGACAATAAATCATGATTGAAAAAGCTGACAGATTTTGGGCCAAATCAAGCCTACCGCTTCATTCTAAAGTGTACTGTGCGATTTTTTATAAGGTCAAATCCAATTTGAATGCTTAAGACGCATACATACTTTCTAAACTTTTTTTCATATTTAATACTGTTTTGGATAGCACAGTTCAAACAATAAACAATTGACATGTATAAAAAAGATAATGTTACAAAATCTTGCGTACGTCGCTGTAGCTGAGGGCGTAGATTATTTAAATACACAAATTGTAATATTAGTAGATGGCCTATGCCAGGGGCTCTATCCACTTTTAGAATTCGGGGGGGTGATTTTTGGACAGTGGGCTAAAATCGTCATAGGCTAGTCATTTCAACTTCTGGGGGGCTACGCCCCCCAGACCCCCCATTGCAGCATCAGCTTCTTTCTGATCGAAGCATAGGGTTTCCAAATCGTTTCACAAAGTATGTTTCGGAAAGGGCATTTTTGGGTAAGCAAACTGGTAGTCACTTAACAAGAAATATTTCTCGCACTGCAAATGAAAACTCAAACCAATCATAAACTACGTTTTTCGTGACGTGAAAAAGGGCGAAAAGAAGATGATACAAAGCAAATCAAGTGCTGGATTTTCTATCAGCTGTTTGTTTGTTTGTTTATTTGTTTTTCATATTTTTACCCTGCATTGCGAGAAAGCGGACTTGAGCGCTATGCATCGGTGTAGGCCTTCTGACGTATACCTGACCCACGCTGCAGCCGACGGCAATGTCTGTTTCCGGTTGTCTACTCTACTTATGACTTAAATTTGGTACTACATTACTCGAAATCGATCACTGAGTAGAGGCAATTATACTCATAGTGAAGTTTCTTCCCCAGAGAAACAACAGCAAGTGCGGGGGGGGGGGGGTGGAGTCGAACATGCAGGCTCTCGACTGCGAGCCCAACGCGCTAACCACTCGGCCACTGCTGCCGACTAAGTTGGCAACTGGTTGGCTTTTTAGGGGTTAGGGTTAGACAGTAGTCATTTCATTGACGTGGGTTCGACTGCTATTGCTCTTTTTTCTTCTGTAATTACCAAATAAATTTCAAAGCAAAGATTAACTCTCTGGCTAAGTGCGAGGAAGTCACAATTGGACGGTAGCCTCTTATAACATGTTCTGATTGGTTGGCGGTGTCATTCTAGTCATTTGCAGTGGCAGAATTTTTTCTTGTTAAAGTGGCTACCAAGCAAGCTAAGTTAAAACACAATGTAAACGCCTGGCTTGTAGTTCAGGGTTGCCAAACCAAAAAATCATATTGAAATGAAATATATATTCATATTGATAAAAAATTCAAAATGTGCCAACAGCGAAAATATATTTTTCAAAATTTGATTAATAAAATAGCACAAAACCTTTTCAAAGCCAAATGAGTGGGGGGGGGTGATCACCCCCCTCACCCCCCCTTGGATAGAGCCCATGGCCTATGCATTGTTGACCAAGTTTAATCTAAGATACAACACATGGCAGTTCTTATAATGACATTTTAAATTCAAGGTATTGCTACTGTTGGTCACTCCTGCAGTGTTGCGTATTTAGATATAAACCCAACCTTCCTGCGAAGTCGTGATCAACGCTTGCTTGCAAAAAATCCATAGTTGAGTGAACATCATATATGTTGCAGTTTTCTTGAAATATTTTGAGAGCATCTGTTGTTTTGGAAGTTAAATATTTGATTTGAAATGACATTTTGTCGTTGCCAGTTTGTATCAAACAACACATGATCAACAGGAAGTCCAAGATAGCGTTTAATATGGATTTATTTCTATTACAATGCACAAAACGTATTTGTAAAGATGAAACAAAGAAAATAGGCTATCAAGTTGTGACATGCGCGGCATGCCAGTGAGGCTAACACCATCAGTTTGACACCGCTCAGGAGCTTGTGGGAGTGTCTTTGGTAAGACACTTAACGGCATGTACTTGAAGGCCAACACGAACATGGGCTTCCTTACCTTCCACTTAATCTTTAAATGCGGGTGCAAACCTAGATATGACAAAAAGTTCGACATAACCTGTGCTACTCCCAGTCCCACTCATAACACTATTCACAGCTATATGAGAATAAACTTTGAATAATTACTGTTGTGTTCTTAGCTCATTCAATCAGAGTCATACTGGAATTCTGTTTTATTATAAAATTGCACAACCAAGATATAGTGTGAAACCTGCAAAGTAAGCCCAAAACGAGAAGTGCCAATTAACAAAAGCAGGCGGATGAATATTAAGCAAAAGAGAAGACCTGAGGGAAACGAAAACAAAGTACATCGTTTCAATGCAAATAAACTAAAATACATAACATCTCCCCAATAAAATTTATGACCACCCATAACGAAGAGGTGGTTGGCGTCTTCTCTTTGATCGCCTTAATGTTTGTTCTTGATGCGATGACGATGATGGATCGTCGGTCGCTATCGGCGTCGATGAATCCTCGGTCGCAATCGGCGTCGATGAATCCTCGGTCGCCATCGGCGTCGATGAATCCTCGGTCGCTGTCGGCGTCGATGAATCCTCGGTCGCAATCGGCGTCGATGGAACTGGAAACTCGTCAGCTGTCGATGACGACGTGAAAGTAGTCTCCCCTGGGTCCCCGTCTTCCGGCGAGATGTAACGCGGACGTAGCTGGTTGATATGGCGTCTCCATATTGGACCTCGAGGGTCCACTCGAACCTGCAAACTACGACTCCCGTGTCGCTTCACCACGACGGCAGGAACCCACCGAGGGCTTCGGCTTTGCCTGGAACCAAACTATAAAGCATAACAAGGATCACCAACATCGAAGTTAATTGTTTTCCGGTTTTGTTTCCGAGGCGAAGGACTCGTCGATGGTTTCGTGATCTGAGCTGAGGAAGGAAGTAAAATATCTAATTTAGTACGTAGTTGTCGGTGGTTTAATAACTCACTGGGAGAGTAACCACTGGCATTAGGCGTACGGCGAAACTGCATCAAGAATTGAGTGGTGGCACTTTTAGGCGGTAACGACGATTTTCTCAACGCCTGCTTGAAAGTGCGCACCAAACGCTCTGCAGCACCATTCGTAGCTGGATGGTATGGTGCTCCAGTGATGTGGACTATACCCCTAGCTTTACAATAATTCTTGAAGTCTTCTGAAGAAAACGTAGTCGCATTGTCTGAGACAATGGAGTGGGGGTATCCAAAATGGGCAAAATCCTGCTCTAAAAGATCAATAGTAGCAGACGTCGATACGGACGAAGTTGGGTGAATAGAAGGATACTTACTATAAGCATCGGTAACAATAAGCCAATTGGAACCTAAAAAATTAATAGCGTGATCGACATGAATTCGACTCCAAGGCTTCTCTGGAGCTATCCATGGGTGGATAGGAGCCTTGCTTGGTGCAGCTTGATGTATTGGTAAAATTTCTTCAAAGCGAAGATGATAGACAAAGCCTCCTTTTGGATTTGGCTGTAGTTTCTTTGAGCCTTCGTCAAGATTTTCGACACATTTGCTATTGGCCTCTCGCTTCCGTCCAGGGAGCGGTGAAACAGTGTGGCGCCAATGCCCACGCTTGATGCGTCGCACGCAATTCCTAAAGGAAGCAACGGGTTAAAGTGTACGAGAACATCGTCTGCGGAAAGAAACGTTTTTAATTTTGCAAAAGCGCATTTTTCTTTATGTTCCCAGCTCCAAGGAACACCACTCTTGGTTAAATGATATAACGGTTGCGCTACCGTAGAAAATTCTGGGGGCATAAACTTAGAATAAAATTGAACCGACCCCAGAAAAGAACGTAAGGTACCAGCATTGGAAGGAGCAGGCATGTTCAGTACTGCATCGACTTTAGGACCCTTTAAAATCCCCTGTTTAGAAAGAACATGACCTAAGTACTCGACATTTGCCTGGGCAAATCTACATTTTTCCTTCCTACATCTAAGACCTTTCGAAGATAAACGATCGAGTAGTCGTTTAAGGTTCTGGAAATGCTCTTCCGCTGTAGCTCCACTTATCAAAATGTCATCCAGGTACACTGCTACACATGGAAGGTCACTAGTTAAATCATCCATTATCTTTTGGAAATGGCCTGGGGCAGAAGAGATGCCAAATGGCATAACATTTTGCAGTAAAACCCCTCTATGGGTACTTAATGCCAATATTTTTCGACTCTTTGGACCTAACCTAATCTGGTTATAAGCATCTGCCAGGTCAATCTTAGTGAATCCGTGGCCACCCCCTAGTTTACGCATTAAATCCTCTGGAAGAGGCAAAGGGTGCCTGTGAGTTTTAAGTTGTGGATTAACCGTCGAGGAATAGTCACCACAAACTCTTAATTTGGATTTCTTACCTTCGGTAGAAGCCTTGCGAACTGGTACTACAGGAGTTCCCCAGTCGCAAAATTGTACAGGTGTCCAGATACCTTTTTCTATGCCGGCGTCATAGGCAAGAGCTAAGTCTTCTTGAATGGCGAAAGGCACTGGTCTGGGCTTTGAAAACACTGGTTTACAATCAGAGTTAAACTCAATCTCTAATTCGTAATCCTGAAGACAACCTAACTCAGGTTTAAATAAGTCTTCGTATTGGTCACATAACTCGGAACATGATTTTTGCAAGTTAAAATCTATGTCGTTGTGACGATGAATAGCATGTAAAGATGAAGAAAAGAACTTATCTACCGAAATATCTAGTGCTTGAATAGCATCACGCCCTAATAAGTTAAGATTAGGGATTTCACATACCATAAATTGAACTGTGGTCGTCTTTCCCGATTTGTTGCAGCTCGCTTCGGCAGTGAAAGATCCAATAATAGGCATCGAGTGCTTACTTGCCGACTGAAAACGTAGCTGCGGAGTCTGCAAGATAGGTTTGCCTAGCTGCGACCAAACTTCAGAAGAGATGAAATTTCCCCCTGTAGCTGTATCAAGTTCCATTAAGACGGGAAAAGACTTAATAAAAATTTGAACCTCGAGTTTAGGAACTTTACTCGACGAATTATGAACAGTATTTACCTCCTGTATGCAGTTGACCTTAGAAGAATGAACTTGAGCGGCTTTTTTACGACATGCGGATTGTACATGCCCTGTAAGTTTACAGAAATGACAGATCGCATTTTTAAATCTGCAGTTGTTAGCAAGGTGATTAGAGTTACCACATCGATAGCACTTACTTTGCTTGTTCGCATTAGCACTGGCCACTGTAGCTTTCTTGAAAGAATATCGTCTATCGGTGCCTTTAACTTTATGTACCACCGACGGTTCAGTGCCAAACACCGTCTCCTTAGCCACTTTGGCAGCGTCTTCAGTTTCTATGGCTATTTCAAGAGCACGTGAAAAAGTAAGATCGTCAGGTTTAATTTTAAAGAGCGCTTTAAGAACTGCTTCGTTTCCTACCGAGCACATAAAACAAGTACGCAAAGCTTCATCTAAAGGATTAGTAATAGAAGAAAAGTCGCACGTGGCAGCGGCTTGCCTTATTCGTGCACCCAATTCTGGAACAGTCTCACCTGGTTTCCGCTTCAAGTTGCTCCAGAAGCGAAATCGTTCACGAATAACGAAGCGCTTAGGATCGAACTGTGCCTTCATGTAATTAGAAATTTCCTCCATTGTAAGTTCATTGATTGGCTTTGCTGTAGACTCTTGTGCGGCCAGATTGAGGATCATCTTGTAGATGCTGGCTGACTGGTTAGTGAGGAAAACTTGAGCCTTCTTATCATCAGGAACGGACTGTGCTTTTACAAATGTGCAAAAACGTGACCAATAATCAGTCCAAAGTTCTAAAGCTGAATCAAACTCACAAAATTTTGGAATGGCTTGAGATAATCGATTTTGGTTTTCTGATTCGCATGGAATTTTGAGGGCTGAAATCAACTCCTTCAGTTGTTCTTCATGATGACGTTCTTGCTGTTGCATTTGTTGTCGTGCCTGTTCTTCTTGCTGTTGCATTTGTTGTCGTGCCTGTTCTTCTTGCTGTTGCATTTGTTGTCGTGCCTGTTCTTCTTGCTGTTGCCTTTGTTGTCGCGCCTGTTCTTCTTGCTGCTGCCTTTGTTGTCGCGCCTGTTCTTCTTGCTGTTGCATCTGTTGTCGCATGTGTTCCAGCTGCGACTGCATTAATTCAACCACCTTGTCCATATTGTAAATAATTTAAAAAAAACTAAAACTTGTAGAAAGTAAAATTCGTAGGGACTAAGACTGAACACTTCTGCGTACCACTGTAAGTTTCTCGTTCAGACGTTCAGCATCCCATCCTCGTCGCCAAATAACTCTGTTGTGTTCTTAGCTCATTCAATCAGAGTCATACTGGAATTCTGTTTTATTATAAAATTGCACAACCAAGATATAGTGTGAAACCTGCAAAGTAAGCCCAAAACGAGAAGTGCCAATTAACAAAAGCAGGCGGATGAATATTAAGCAAAAGAGAAGACCTGAGGGAAACGAAAACAAAGTACATCGTTTCAATGCAAATAAACTAAAATACATAACAATTACTGTATTCCTTTTCATGCTTTATATGTAGCATGTTCTTTCTATAGTCTATTAAAATGAAATGAATACATTTCAAAAGTCGCCTGGCCTATATATCAAATTTTAAAAATATATTTTGGTTGACAGATTAAGAAATTTTTCAACCCTGCAATAACCACTAGCCTAGTAATACTGCTGTAAATGATTTACATTTTACGACAGCTTACCTAAATCAATGTCTATACCAAGACAGTGATTTGCACCAAGTAGTGACGCTCCAATCGAAAGAATACCGGATCCACAACCAAGGTCAACAACACATTTTTCGTTGATATCTCCAAATTGAACGTCTGCCGTGTGCAACAGACAAGCTATAAAAAAAAAAAATATGGATTACAAACCAACAGTCTTTATTGGGGTGAAATCAAATTCGTAAAATGTTTAAGCTGTTTATCAAAGTGAATTTGATATGGTGAAAGGGAGAAAATTTGTGATGCTCATTATTTTGGTTATATAATTTTTATTAGCTTACAACGTGAGGTTTTGTTTGACAAAGGAAAATGAATCGATATAATTTCATTGGCGTCAATTTTTTACTGAAGTAAGCCAATTCCAGGGGGGTGAGAATTTCCAGCTCATTCTGATTTAAAAGAAACCCAGTGTGATTAGAATGTTCCAAGCAATGCAGCATGCGGCGGATGCGCAACGCTAAAACGACGTAAAACTACGTGTATGCACATCAAGCCTAATAAGTGTTAAAAATTCTAAGGAAATGTCTAAATTCTAGCCAGCGTTTCAAATTCTTAACAAACACAGATTTCACAACAGCAATAAGACGCAAGGAAACATAAAAAAAGCCGCAGGCGCTACACCGATTTCCAGCCAAAATGATTATAATGCACTATTAGTGGACTCGCATGTCAGTCCGTGGCGATTGTCCTGCAAAATTCTGCGCATTATTCAATTTGGCTGTAATTGTGTAACGTTGACCAAACGCCCAGGAAGACTCACAGCCTTCTTATTTGGCGCCGCAATTGCCGAGTAAGGTAAATGCTGAAGTAACTTAATCGTACAAACTATGAACTGCATCGGCAAAAAAAAGTGCCAACGTAAATTTCGAACATATTAACAATTACGGAAACCCAGTTAGCAAATCAACTCTTTTTAGTATTGATTCAACGCCAGTAAACCTTGAATTAATGTAAAAAAGGGCTGATGTCCGCCAACAATTGGTTAACCGAGGCGAAAAAACGTGTCCAGTAGCGGAAAGGAAAATTGTAACTCGCTGTGTGAACGTCGATGTCATTAAAAACAGGTGGAGAAGTGCAGCCTTGAAAGATCAAAACAATTGAGTTCAAACAAAGCAAGGTCAGCGTAGTGCGCGATAAAGACTCCCCGTGACCTTCTTAAAGCGAATATACTCGTAATGTATGAGAATTCAATCAAAAAATCATAAAAAAAGATGTTTAATGGTCTTGATCGCAAATATAAATATTGCGGCTTTAATGTTTTTAACATTTGCTTCAATGTTTGTGCCGAAATCGTCGCACAATTTAAAAATACTTATGCAAGTTACTGCTAAACGACAAAAAATTGAATATTACCGTTGTTGGTGGGGGGTATGACATCGCTTTAAACTTTTCG
This sequence comes from Aplidium turbinatum, assembly GCF_918807975.1. Taxonomy (NCBI): domain Eukaryota; kingdom Metazoa; phylum Chordata; class Ascidiacea; order Aplousobranchia; family Polyclinidae; genus Aplidium; species Aplidium turbinatum. The sequence goes on along the minus strand of NC_137476.1, from coordinate 20,296,490 downwards.
AGCATTTTTACCTTCTTTTCTCGTGTTATTTCTGTAAAGTTTTTTTGTGTGATCAGCTGCCTGCATTAATGATGTCTATTACCGCTATTACTACCTATAAGTCCTATATCCAACCTTACACCAAATTGTTTTATGCAGCCGCTTAGGTCTAAGATCGAGTACAACGATCATAGATTGTTACGTAATGACAATGATCATATTCGCAAAAACAAAAAATAAATGATCAAAACTCTTTTTGCTACTGAGTAGTGAATACTATTTTCCAAAAAGCAGTTATTTTGTTTCGTGAGCTTTGCGTATTAAGTAACCGCATAAAGTTTAGAGTCGACAAGAAATCATTATATTTGGAAGTGCAATTTGAATCCTGGCGAATAAACGTGTTCAAAGTTTTTACTTCGGCAACTGCCGACTCCATTTTGCAATCTGTAATTTTACGTTGGCAATTATATTTGCCGCAGTAAAAATATGCCAAGTTCAAAGGCTGTACAGTGTACACATAGCGAATACCCTTGCACACTTATGTAGTACGAGTCAGTTAAATACAACGCAGTGAATGTCGTTCGTTCAGGGTTGAATTCGTCGGTCCACCAAGCAAAACTATCACCAAAAAACAAATATATACGTAAAGAAAGTAAAAAAAAATAAAACGCAACAGCTTTTGTTATCTAATTTTAATTAAAGTTGGCAATTTTCGTTTCACACACTCTTGACAAATAATTTGAACAGATTTCGCAAAATTAAACTTTTCTTGCAAGCCTGTTAGACTACGTATTGCCAAAAGTAGTACAGTAACACACTTTCCAGACAAGCTCGTTACTCAACGTTATTTATATAGAGTAGACGAGCTAAAATTGCCACAGCACGATCAGATTAGCAACCATTGTTAAAAAACATTTGGCGAAGCCGACTTTTTGGAATCTGAACAAAGGTAGCTTGTGCGTTCGCGTAAGCAACGCAAAACCGGCAGTTTTCTTACAAAAGTTGTTAATTTTAACAAATAACCGAGGGGCCAGACATATCTCGCCTCTCTATGTCTCAGACCGGAGGGGGCGCCGCCACCTGCTCCCACGTAATCGACGCCTACGTATAATTCACAATAAACACAACTTAAAAGACTCAAAAAGAAACTTTTAAACATGGAATAAACCATGAAAAAAATTGTGGTTTTCACTGTCAACTTATCAATAGTTTTATTTTCCAGAAACAGCAACAATGCCATTTGGGAAACGCAGAATACATTATACTGCAAAGTTGTTTTCATAATAGGAATGAAAAAATTAGACAACTATATGGTCTAATAGTCAATTGCCACCTGTGGTAGTGACACATTCATTAATTAAAAATTAGAAAAAATAATAAAAACATACACACTATATACACAGCTTACATTCATTCAACATTTTTAGTGGTTTAATATTGGGATTCTCTCTTGTTAACAAAACTAGCATCTCAAAATCATGCTCTAATCGTTGTTTTGAAATACCACTTGTCACTTTTTCAGGTAAAAATCCAATATTATTTTATAGGGATATGTCGTTTCATGTTACTAACAAATCTCTATTGTAATAGCCTAAATACAACGCTTTAATAATGGCATCACTTGCATAAAGATATATCATAGCTTATATATACATATTTGATCAAGTAAAATCTTCTGCAGCTGAATACCTATAATATTGATTTTTAACTAGATAGGCCTATTGGTTATTATTTCTTAATATTAGGCAACCAGATTTAAAACTTTGCAAAATTTTAATATTTTGGAGCATTGATTTAGTGGGACAAGTTTTCAGTTTGTAGCATGGTATTATTTGCAATTGACACACCTTTCCTGTTTTTCTTATTTTTGCAGACATCCCTATGGCATTCTTTAGTAAATATTAGTAAATCTTATTGTGCATTTTTCCTTATTTATTGATTGCAATAGTAATTTCTATGGCAGAGCAACATTCAGTTAATACAACACGATATTAAAAATTACAGGGTCTGAAGAATTTTATGGTTTTTACAAATGATACAGACACTGAAGAATGAAGATGCTGTGAAAGCAAAATACACTTTTTATTAGTACAAGTTTAAGCTGGTACACTAATCCTTATCCTATTCTATTACTCTACTAGCAATGCAATTCTGATGTGAAAAAATGTTACATTGAAGATTGTTTTAATGCAGGGGTTCTTAACCAGGGGTGCATGCACCACTAAGCGATGCGAGTCTGCGAGACATAGGCGGTTTCTAGACACTTATCTTAGGTGTCTAGGCGGTGCGGGGATGCTGAATTATCAAGGTTTGTTACAATACGACGTAAGAAGCAAAGTTGTTTTTACCAGGTTTCAACTAAAATTTCAAACTGTATAAGCGAGTATACTATTACTTTTCAGCCAAACCTAGGAGGGGGTGAAAGAACTGGTTGGTAATTTCAAGGTGGTGCCGACAAGGCAAAAGGTTAAGAACCACTGTTTTAATGTGAACTTACAAACACACAGTGAACAAAATTGCTCAAGTTTCTTTAAAGTGGTAATCACCCATGGAACCACCACCAAATAATGGCATTATATTTTGAAACATTAATTAAGGTTCAACAAAACAAACATTCCACAGGATCATTTGTCAACAAAAACAACCCAAAAATAAGACAACCTGAGACTGAATATTTAAAATTTATTTTGAAAATTTAATAATTCTATCAAAATATTAAGAAAAATAGTACGGTAGCCTAATACCCCACTAGAATATTCAAATTCTACTATATATATATTCTACTTAAAAAAATAGTAATTGTGTTACAAATGAGTGGCGTATTTCGAGTAAAATCTTTTTAAAAGCAGATAAACTCCATTGCACAAGATAACCTGCTAAATGAGGTGTTGTCACATATTGCTCCAATTCTACTTTGGGAAATTCAAATCCTTGTACATCTTCCAAAGCAATTTCTAACTGTCTCAACTTCATATCTTTTTTGGATGATGGTTTAGCAAATGCATGGAGTCACAGATGCCACCAAATTTGAGCCATTAATTAATTTCTTTAGATTTCAAACCTGAAACACAAAAGACTAAGAAACAAAGTTTAAGTGCAATAATGTAACAGGGTATTATGATTTTATTGCATGTGTTGTTTTAGAACCCTAAATTATCATCGCCATTCCATTTTTCATCATTAACACATCCAAGACGAAAAAAATACTGCAAGCAACAATAGACAACATACCAGCACATCAATGAATGGGAAAGGTTTTACCACTGTTAAGCTAAATAAGCCTTTGATGGGTGCAGACTGCAGAGGTTGCGATAAGACTCTTTAATTTACGCCTATGAGTTAAAGAAATCAAATTATACAGAACATAACTTTATTGATTAGAATATGTGAACTATGTAAGCAACACACTTGAAAAATGTAAATAAATTTTGAGCTAGAAATGGTAGCCTATATATATATTTAGTACAATTTGTATGAAGTTCAGTGTATTATTTTCTGCTAACAAATAAAAATACAAAAAGTAGAAATAATTCAGTTCAGTTTGTTTTTATTTCTGACCATCTCAACAACAAAAAAACAATATTATATGTATATGACAAACATAGCAGAGGTCCAGAAAAAGGTAGAAGCGACAAGAATGGCAGTGAAGGTCACCAAAGTCAGCCGCCAGCAAATAAAATAAAACCACACAAGATTAACCAGCACACAACTCGCGACTGGTATATTTTCCCAGCGACTTCTAAACAAAACTACCCAGGGTTGTCAGACAGCTTTTGAGAAAAAGAGCCAAATAATGTCAAAAAAAGGGCCAAACTGGGTAAAAAAGAGCCAAATTGTTCAATAATGTTAATAATTCAGATAATATGAAACCAAGGAGCTTTCAGAAATAATTGATTAAACTACCATTCAACGTTTTATAGGCAGAGAAAACTTTTTCTCGAACCGTAGAAAATTTCATTATCAGATCACCGCTTCAATGCGTGATGGAAATCTACAGATAAATCTGCATCAGGCATTGCAGAGTGCAAAAAACAGTGTTGCAGAACGCGTTTTCGAATATTAAATTCTCATCAGTGCAACTACGTTTATGAACGCCATAACAACGATTAAATTTAAACTCAATACAATACATTACAAACATTATATATAAGGACATATTCCCAGTGTTCAATTGAATATTAACAAATCCAGAGACATCAGAAAATCACTTCCCGCATGCAATTCCAGACCGACATTACTCGCTTAAGGTTTTTTTTTGTTAAAACAAACTTAATGTTCAAAGCAAAAAAGCCATTACAATGAACATCTACCTGATGCAGATTTATCTGTAGATTTTCATCACGCATTGAAGCGGTGATCTGATAATGAAATTTTCTACGGTTCGAGAAAAAGTTTTTTCTGCCTATAAAACGTTGAATGGTAGTTTAATCAATTAATGTTAATAACGTTGCTAATAAAACATAATAACGTCAATAACGTTACAACATTGCAACAACACAGTCTACGTTCTACAACAGGGGCGACGAACTTTTTTGCAATCGCGGGCCACTTTGTCAATTACACATGAGTTATCGGGCCACACAACTTTTTAATCGTAACCTACTATGAAATGTTTTAGAAGCGACTCAAGATATTATTCATGAAAAGTAACAAACGACAAATGAAAGTAATAAAACCCACACAGTTGAAATTATCTTACGCAGAATCGAAACATACAACAGTAAAAATAAAAACAAATCAACTTGAGCAGAAAGGATAGAGCAACAGTACTTGCACTGAAGACAGTTTAATTTTCCAAGTTTAATTTTCCAGTTTAAGCGTTTGCCTTCATATGAGTATGATTTCTTCTTTTTTTGGCTCTATCCTTTTTTGCTCAAGTTGACGAAATGTTTCGACCATTATGCTACTAAACAACAAATCAGTTAATGCAATTTCTTTTTCAAACAACAAACAAAAGCCCATGCGAATCATACAGCTGAAGCTATCTAATGCAGCATTAAATTTTTTTTGCTTAGTGGGATTTTTGGAAAGTTTTTTGCTTGACTAAGCGTTCAATATTAGGTCAAACAAACAATGTGGTAACTCTCAAATGCACACTAAGATTTTCATCTGTCAACCTCGACCTGTAGCAAAGGAAAGACATACCAGTGAAGGCATAAAACAGCTTTGAGATGTCTTTTGTCTTTAATGCATGAATGATCGTCAAATTGTTTTGCAGTCCGCACAAAATTTTTTGACGGGCCACATGCGGCCCGCGGGCCGCAGGTTCGTCACCTCTGTTCTACACAGTGCTTCCACTTTTACAAAGCTAGATTACCACTTGTATTACCACATTTGTCCTCAGATTACCACATTTTTTACTGTGATTTTTTACCCGATCTTAACCGTATTTCGACTTACTTTTACATTAACACAGTGGCTATTTTTACCCACTTGTTGCCATAGTTACTATCAGGTGTTGTCAGAGTTAGGATTAAAGTTAGTAAGGGTTAAGGTAAGACTTAAGAATAAGGTTAGGGTTTTGATCTTTACCCAGAACTAAAAAATTTTCTAAAATGCAAGTTTTTGTTTTCAACAGCTTTAAACTTTTCTCAAATTACGACAGAATTCCTTATTCGGCAACGCTATTATTTGGTTATATTTACACTATATAGTGTAAAATAAGGCCTAAAACAACTACTCAGTTTATTAACAGAACTTCCGAAATAAGAAAGCAAAGTACCAGTAGCTTAGCCAGGAATTTTGAAAGGGGGGGGGTTTGACGGCCGCCAAAGGCGACACCCAGCGGCGGGGGGTCTGGGGGGCCTCGCCAGAAAAATTTGAAAAATTGCTTTAAATTTGGTGCATTCTGAGAGCATTTTCAACAAAAATGTGGGTATAAATATTCCTGTAAAATGGTGCTGTCTGGTGGCATAGCAAAAGAATAAGATCATGTTTTCTTGGGAATTTTTCGGTAATAAAGCTAAGTCTCTATGTTTTCTTGTTGCTAATTCCTGGCTGAGATATTTGAATATTTAGTATTCGCAAAACTCGCTCTTTTAATGCAGTTTCGTTTAAAATTAGGCAAACTTTGTTTTAGAGACATGGTGGAGACTGAAAGCATCATTCTCAATATTGTGACGTCACACGCGTGCCAAAGGGGGGGTTGTACCCCCAACCCCCCCCCCCCCCTGTCTACGCCACTGCAAAGTACTGTACTTGATACCGCAGCTAGAACCTGAAAGACATCTTGACTATGAATATGATCACATGGTCACCCTACCTTCAAAGTCAAAAGTCAGGACGCATTCCAAAATCAAACCGAAAACAGCGGAACATGCTAGTCACATGCTGTTATAAGTAGTTTTTTGCATATCTGTTCGATTTTGGAGGACAACAGTTTAAATGCTCTTATTTATTGATAGTATTTTATGTCAAATTTTCAAAATTTATAATTTCCACATTTTGGCAACATTTCCACACAAAATTTCCATATTACCACATTTTTACCACAAATTTTTCATTACCACATTTTTACCACAAGCATGATGAAAATTCCACAATTGTGGTAATTACCACAAAAGTGGAAGCGCTGGTTCTACAAGAACAATTCCAAATCTTCATCTTCTACAGTGTTTCCACTCGAATCTTTGGCATTGGCATAAACATTGTCAGCTAAACACTGTCTAAAAAATCGTAATACTGTAACACTTTTCAGTCTCAATTTCCGAAAGACATTTATTTAAATAGCTAGTTTGATAGTATGTGCCAACTGCTTCCAAAAAGAGCCAAATATTGAAAACGAAGGGCCAAGGGGCCAAACAATTTTATTTGGGGCCAACTACCTCTAAAAAGGGCCAAATTTCACAAATTTGGCCCCAAAAGGGCCAATCTGGCAAGCCTGAAACTACCGTAGTTTATTTCCGCGAGGAAAACTCGCAGTTTTCATGGAACTGGCAACCCTGGAGTAAGTCCTAAAAGACAGAGATGAGCGAGGTTCATATACTTTTGACTCCAACTTCAATCATGTTTACTAGAAATATACTGAATCTCATTCGACTCTTAATGTTTTTATTGTAAAAACACAGTAAAATTGTCAAAAAATCCATATCCATTCCGCCGCTTTTCAGCATCCTTTTTTTCACCCTTTATGTAGTAGTTGCGTCCGTTTTGTGACGTCATGTTGACCAAGGTGGCGGATTCTATACTTGCACCAAGATCTGTTACCTGAAATGTAGGCAGTGTATCATAATTCAAACTTTTTTGCCTTGCTTAAATATCATGTTGTTTTGTAACAATATGATACCAGCTTGGTTTAGTAATTAGTAACGTTGCCGATGGCATCAAATAAATGAACCAATAGTTTATTGTTACTTGTGTATATAACTGTTGAAATTATTGTTTATTTATTAATGTTTTTTTAAATTTCAGCAAAGTAGTATAAAACTAAAGTTGTCACAATGCAGTCTCCGCTGCTCGATATTATGATTAAACGCAGTGTAAATAATAGCACAGGACATGTAGCAAACAAACCATTTGATAATTCTTTTGATGACCATCCTATGGACACTACAAGCACTGATGATGGTAGTGATGTTATGGGAAGTCCATCTGATTATATTTTAGTTGGCATGATTGTTCTCTTGGTGTTATGTATAGCAGTATGCTGTCTATGTTTATTTTGTCGACCCTCATCTCATTGCACCATTTGTGGATTTAATTTTGAAGTGAATGATCGCATAGCATCAGTTGCTGGTGATGACCTGAGTGAGCTTCATGAAGTTGTTCCACTAACTCCAACTACCATTGGAAATTATAATATACCTGATATTGAAACAAAACTTCAAGGTGACCCTCCTCCACCAATGTATAGTGATGTGGCCACCCCAGCCAACCTCTCAATGCTGGAAAGATTAAAAAGAAAAAGTAAACGTCGAGGAGCCTCATCAAGTGAAGAAAAATCAGCAGCAGATTCAAGTTGTAAATCAGGCGACATATTTGTTCATAACAAGAGTAAGCAAACTGCCAAACAACACCATGCATCCCATCGAGTATTTCAACGAAGTGTCAGTTGTCAGCATCCACGTGTATCCAGCCTTAAAACTGGAGCAAGCTCATCTTTAGTTAGCACAGATAAAAGCAAATCATCTAAATCAGGTGGATTCTTTTCGTCATTGAAGCCACATTCCTCCCTCCAACACAGTGTCAGTGACTGCACATTCAGTTCTCGGCCTATCCTCACTAAAGATGACACATCCAATAGGTTTGTTTCTTCTGTTGTTTCAAAACAGCAACCTATATGTTCAGACAAAGTAAATGAAGATCCAGAAAATCTGTTGTCTCTCAGAGATGATATCATCCATGAGGAACCTGAACCATCAAATCAAGAATCAAGTAATGAATTGTATGATGATGAAGTTTTTGTGTAAACTTTTGAGAGCTGTTGTGTTTATAACTAATCAAATGTTGTTGCCATTGTACGGTGCTTTTTTTAATTATGTGAACTCAAATTATTGTGATGATTTCTACTTGTTTTGTTACGGTATACCATATGTGTTCTTGTATGCTTCCCTTTTTTAAGCTTTTCATTTTGTATGTTGGTTGTTATCTGATGTCTGATGCATGAGCATATACTTTGCTAACAAGTAATTGTGAGAAATTTAGATGTTTTTGCCAAGTCAACGATTTACATGATTTGTGCAAATTTGGTTATTTAAAGTTGAATCTAAGTTAAATTGTCCGTGTCTTGAGGGTAAGGCATTAGGTCTCACAACGAAGTGATATAGATAAAGAATTTTCTTTCTCGTCCATTCCACAGCTGTGCTTTCTGCTTTATCCATGCAATTGCCAAAATTATTACTCAGATTTTTTCATTATCACTCAATGGTAATAAATTACTTGCCGTGTTTTCTCAAGTGCAAACAGTGGGTTCCCAGTATTTTTTTAAAATCACATTCATTATAAAACGGGTCATTCCAGCCCAACTCAACCAACATTAATAAAAGTTCCATGGGTACCGTCTCAGATTTTGCTCAAAATTGCACCAAACGTACCTCTATGGGAGCAATGAAAAATCCCCAAGTTTTAGATGAAAATTCCAAGCAGCTTAGATTTTATGGCCGTTTAAACTTTACGGGCCTCATCCCTTTTTCGTAACAGTGGACCGCCGCGTTCATTTTTAATGGTTTTTGAAGGCACATATCTTCATTTCTATGCATGCAATATGCCTGAAAATTGGTATTATGGGTATTTCTGGGCTGCTCTTTTTGAATCTGCTGTCATAAGTGGACTAGGGTGTGTTGATAAAAAGTTACAGGCATCTCAAAACTGGATTTTTATTGGTCAAAATGTAAATTTTTCACATTTTGACCATCAGCTGTGAGTCCCCTTCTTGGCCAACATCACCAAATTTGTGTAATTTAAACAGTGTCAGCATTCCAATGTTTTGATCACTAAGCATAGTAGGCCTATCTAATTGTTTTCACTGTTTTCATGATAAATCATTGTTGAATTTTCTCTGACCTACATTACGGACTTGAGATTATTTGCCAAAAATGACGAAAATGTTACATTTTAAAGACATAACATTTATAGTGAAGGAGTTTGATAATCAAAGATTTTATTTCATGAAATGAAAGAATAAATGTATGTGTTCGTCTGGTGTAACTTTCAGCATGACCATAAAATGCCCAAGTGGTCATTTGGGGCTCTAAACATAGGGGTAAAAAAGGGCCATTTCTGCCTGATAGGGTTTTCAAACCACCATAAGATCTCTGTTAATGGCACCACAACTCCCAAATTCAAGTTGGCAGAAGAAAAGTTTCCCAATATTACAAATAATTAGGTTTTAGAGAAATATTTTGATTGGTTTGGGTAGTAGAAGCATTTGAAAATTGAAAAAACACTTATACGGGCAAAAAAGCAGGATTTTGATGACCCACCTAACACTTATGCATCAAGAGATGTTGTTTTCTACTATTTAATTGTGTGGTATAATTTATAATGAACTAGCACAGCAATTTTTAGTCTTCTAACACAATTACAATTAAAGTTATGTGGCTCTGAAAATGGCTGAAATTTCTATTCGCTACCCCCTCCCTAAGTCGGTAGCGCCCGAAATTCAAATAGCCGCCATAGGAAAACCGTTTGAGATATTGATCTAGGATTCTTTCGTTTGGTAGCCTAAGGCATAGTATGACAACTTTTCAGCAAAATCTGAGAGGTACCATATACAAGATATCTTCATATTGGCTGTTTTGATATGGAATGACCCTAAAAATATACAGGCCTAGTACAGGAAAACTGCTTCTTTTCAATAGCTGAGTAATATATGAAGGAGTTGAGTTGAGATGTTCTAATTTATATCAGGCATAGCCAAGACATGTATCTTTAAGTGGTGAAAGTTTCATCACTCTGGGGTACCATCTACATGGTTATCTACTCCCCCGGAAAAGGGGGCCTGAGGGGTATTTTTTAAGTGGTGACCATTTTCAGTAGCCTCTAAAACCATTATTTCCTGTTTGTATCAAGACATTTTGCTTCTATTGCTTTTACACAATGCTTATTGCCTAAATTACACAAATTTGGTGATGTTGGCCAAGAAGGGGACTCACAGCTGATGGTCAAAATGTGAAAAATTTACATTTTGACCAACAAAAATCCAGTTTTGAGATGCCTGTAACTTTTTATCAACACATCCTAGTCCACTTATGACAGCAGATTTTGAAAGAGTAGCCCAGAAATACCCATAATACCAATTTTCAGGCATATTGCATGCATAGAAATGAAGATATGTGCCTTCAAAAACCATTGAAAATGAACGCGGCGGTCCACTGTTACGAAAAAGGGATGAGGCCCGTAAAGTTTAAACGGCCATAAAATCTAAGCTGCTTGGAATTTTCATCTGAAACTTGGGATTTTTCATTGCTCCCATAGAGGTACATTTGATGCAATTTTGAGCAAAATCTGAGACGGTACCCATGGAAGCACTGGTTGAGTTGGGCTGGAATGACCCAAACATAACTAGGGATAAGGGAACTGTGTTCTTAAAGCTATTCCAAATTGCTACTACCACAGCGAACTTGCAGCATCAGGCTAAAACAGGTCGTTAGTATCTACGTTATGAAGTAAGCAGTGATCATGAAAAGCTACTAAAAGCGAAACTCCATCTATTGTTTTTAAATATTTGTTTTTGTAGAAAAAGTAGATACAAAGTATAATCAACGTTATACTATGGTGTGGTCTTTGGAGTGTTTTTTTTGTGACGCTGCACAGAGAAGTGTGAGAAAAAGCATGTTGTATTTTTCCATTTAACTAAAGCATTAGAAAACAGTATTGAAATTGTGTTCTTACCTTGCAGGAGTACTATAAGTATAGTAGCCTACTTACTTTTGTTTTCCTTCAAGCCGGTGCTGGTGTGCAGCAATTTGTTGACTTTTTAGAAAGATGTGTGCATTTGGTTAGGTTTAAACATCCATGAATTTATTATGGTTCTGTGATATACATAATCAAAGTTTACATAAATTTAAACTGTGGAGGAAATAGTTTTGCACTGCTGTAAATTTACACAATGCACGCATTTATCCAAATGAAAGTTATGCTCATTTCTAAGTGAAGAAAATGCACACATTATCTATGATATTTCATCTTATTTGGCCATTATTTTAAGGTTATTACTAGGCATGATCTTCTGATCGGTTATTTTGCAATGTATATGTATACATACAAAAGCGAAGCTCCTCCAAACTCAATTTTCACATACAGTTGGTTTAATTCATCCAACACATTCATGTTATAATATTCAAGACCATTTTATTCCGGAATGACTCGTTTCGGTGAGTCCGATTCGGTGAGTCCGATCCCTTAACGGGGGATTTTTTCAAATTTTTTTTTTAAATTATCGGGTACCGTAATCTAATTATCAGTGCCATTTTAGGGTTAAGGGTTAGAGGTTAGGAACTCACCGAATCGGACTCACCGAATAGTAGCAGACCCATTTTATTCTGTACATTTAATTCTTTTTTGGTGCTTAATTGCATGGTTGAAATAGAAGTAACTGAACATTTTGGAGGTGAATGTATGTATTTTGAGAGACTGTACTTAAAAAAGTTTTATTTAATTTTAAATTAGACAAATAGACACTAGTCAGTAACAACATAAATTTGAGACAAAAATAACAGAGCTTTGATGCAATTCAGTTGGTGAATTAGAAAATAAACTTGTACAATGATTCACCAAAGTAGGACAGGTTTCAAATTGTTATTGTTCTTATGGTTTAGAGCAGTGGTTCCCAACCGGTGTGCCTGGGGTGCCATTTGCATTGCTCAAGGGTGCCGCGAGATATTGAGATATTGCAATACTGCGGCCCATTCTTTATTTTAACTTTAACCCCTTAAGTGCGGAATTTATTTCTTTATTTTAACTCTGATCCGCGGTAAGCCTTTGTTTTCTCGCCCAGGAAAAACAGCGTGAAAGAGATTCTGACTCGTTTCTGTTTTTTCCATAAAAACGCTTGAAACGCATCATCATTGCCAGGTTTCATGACTTTATTTTGCATTTTACGGCGCACGAAGTCAAATTGCAGTGATGGATTATCGGATTGTGTGACCCAGCACGATTATAAAATTGCACAATTGTTTGGGAACCATTATAAAATTGGAAACTTTTGTTGGATAAAAATTTTCCGTATTAACGAACATAAAAACTAGAAAAATGAGAACGACTGCTTATAGTCGAGGAAGAAATGCGGGTGGCTTTATCGAATGTGCCCCCAGATATAAAGGGACTTTGTGCAAGAAATTAAGCGCAAATTTCACACTGACTTTTGAATAATTACATTTATTTACGCACGCTATACTGTACAACTCATTCTGTGTTATTTCAGACAGTTATTTGAAATACAGAAACTTCATAAAATTGATCCAGTTTTGCTAGGGTGCCGCAAAGTATTTATCTCTTTGATAGGGTGCCGCAAGGTTAAAAAGGTTGGGAACCACTGGTTTAGAGAAAACATGACCAATCAAAATGAAGAATTTTCATTTTTTCAAATAGTGGGAAGAATTTTCATTTTTTCAAATAGTGGGTCAGGGGTTGCAAAAACTTTTGTTCATAAAACCTTCTTTGTATCACATAATAACTATGTTTGACTTTGTTGCGCTGTATTGCAAATGTAGTTCCCATTATTCTTATCACACAATATACACAAAACCAACTGCAATGAATCAAGGTCACAAAATATGTGAATCAGAAACTCTTCTTTTTGGACTGCCTTATTGTTGGGTGTGCCATGTAATACTAATGGAAATTTTTCTTTTAAAATTTCTATTTTGTATATTTTTTTACTATTTCCATGATGACTTTCAAAACTATCCGCTTGATAACTTTCGAATAACTAGTGTGCTTAAAGCTGTCAATAGTTGTATGGATGCCAAAAAGGTTTGAATCGTAAACAACAAATACTTCTAACAATTAATAAAAGTGGCCATCATTTTGTGTATAGCACTGTCATATGAATACAATGTCAACATGTATGGAAAAGATTGTTCCCTTTCCAAGGCTTCCATTCCATGATTCAATGCTTTGTAATACATTTCTCTTACATTCTATCACATGCTCCACCATCGTAGGTCATGCAAGTTTTGCAGAAATGGGAATCTTTACTTGCTTTCTTCACTAAATACTTGTTCAACATTGCTTTTGAAACGCTTTAATAATCAAAATTATTATGTATGGAACATTAAAACATTCCAACTAACAATGAAATAAATTGTGAGATTTTGTTTCTACAAAACTTGAACACACGAAACATTTCCAACCGTGATCACATTTTGCACAAATTTTTTTCTTGCATTGCAGTAAAACATTATGGAAGACATACTACTGTTGTTTTGTTTAGCTCAAACTATTTCACCACTTTTTTTTAAAGTGTGTTCAAAAAATTTACCCGGATAATTGCTTAAGATTTTTTTGTTGTTTCTTGACAGTATTCTTGGCTTGAAAGTTGTGTTGACGTCATATATCTGCACATAACTCTCTCTCTCTTCCAACAATGCTTGTATAAAAATGTGAATTGCGATTATGGTATTGCTTCACAGACAAATTGTAATCAACAAACTTGCATTTGTTTCACATCTACCGTATGTATAATGTATATGGTATTGACAACGCATTTTTTGATGGTAAAGTATTGTTGTAAAAAGTGCACTCCTCTAAACAGCAAATCAATCAACAATGCACTTTATCATTCTTGCAAAATACAAATATTGAAACCCACTGACTGAGTTACTGTTATAATTCGCGTTGAAAGTTTGTGTAATTGGTTGTTTAGCAACTGTAGTATTATCTTATTAATGTAAACACTTACACGTAGCGCTTCATATATGTCATACTTTTTGAATGTTTTTTTTTTTTTTGATAGATTGATCTTACTGTGGGTGTGGGGGTAGCGGTTGGTAATTCTGAGTTCCAGCAATTACTGATCGAAACTGCAGTTAGGCATTTTTCATGGCAACTGGTATGGTTAGGTGCATGAAAATGTGTTTTATTATGATGAACATCGGATGAATGATAAAGTTGCGGAAAGAATGAAATATTAAATCTCATTTTCCGGTGTAACTATGTGCATAATAGTATTTGCACATCTCTGTTGATGTGCACAATATTGAATGGATTTATTTCAACGCAAACAGATAGTACGGTACATGATGAATATATGCAAAACCATAAGTATGCTTGGTTGTAAGATGAGTGATGAACAGAGTGTGTGGTTAGTCTGAAGCCAGAATGATTTTTTGCCATATTACAGTCACTCCAACACCACTATCATCTCAATCAAGTACTTCCAGATCAGGTATTTTGCTAAATCTAAGCTACATTCAAACTTTTACAAATCTACCAAGGCGAGCTCAGTTACTTCCATATGATTCGTTTATATGCACATCACGCACGGATTCGGTATTTCATAAAATAGGCTAGTTGAAATTGCAGAAATTTTACGTTCTTGTCCTTACAATCAAACTCTGAGCTGTAGAGTGTAGCCCCACGATCGTTCAACCCCTTCCACTTTAACGAGTTCTTGTCAGACTTTTCTACTGCAAGTCCAGTATTGTTGTTGAAACACTGCCACCTTGCTACTGCTATCACACTTGCTTGACTGCATTCTGGTAGATAGTTGTTTGCAATGTGTCACTGCATATATTTTTAAGATCCATCTTAGAATGTCTTGTTCAATGTTCAGTCATTCGAAAATACAAATCACTGATGAAAGTATTTCACTTAAATGATTGAAATCACTTGGCGTGTTGACTGTTGAATCTTTTCATGAATAATTGTTTTCTTTTCATTGTTAAACTACTATTGTACTTTTTTTAATTGCAAGGATTTTTTTTTCTCTAATACAGCCATCATACATAAAAGCTTAGTTTCAGGTTGTAATGTTAGATGAATAAATTTAAAGTCGTAATTAACCAAAATATCTACTAATGGTTGTAGGCTACTCCAATGTACTCCATGCTCCCGAACTGGTGTCTTCTCATCATTTCATGATAGTCGGTCGTTCTATTATATATATGCAGAATTTGGTCATAAATAATTTAAGTAATGATCTATTTTAAAACAATGGTCTTTAAGTTTGTAAAATACTTTATTTAAATTTAACAGACTTAAAAACTCATTCGTACTGCTTGTACGTTTGGTGTATTCGCGTTATTGTTGATGAATTCTGGCACATATTCCAGGTTTAAAATGATTTGTATTTTTGCATTGTAATCTACCTAGCAAGAAGCACATCATCTTTGTACCCTATTCATTTTTGAAATTGTGCTTTTGTATATTGTTAGCCCACTTAGGTTGCCAGCGCTCATGAGTGTTTTGCGGTATTGGCTTGAAGCTTTTTATTCGTATCTAATAAATATGTAATTGTACAATCAGTTCTGCAGTGTCAAAAATTGTCTTGTTCAAATGTTGTCAACTACGTACAGTCCTGCATGAATGTACATTGTACAATGGTTTCGTGGATCTATGCTGTATAATGCAGTTTATTTGTTGCGTTTAATTACTTAGAAAACCATGTAAATGATACAATTTATCGCAAAGACCAATATCAAACATGTTATTTTAAGTTGAAGATGAAAATACGTTTAATTTCATATTTGTCTTTCAAAAGCTAATTGAAAGTATGAACCTATCTTCTACACTTGGCTTGCGTGCAGTGCGCACATGAATGACAGTGCCAGTTAATGCAATAATTACTGCCTCGCGTTGTTTAAAGCAATTAATGAATTATTGATTGTATTTTTTTTATTTGCAGGAATGCAATGTTAACATTAAAAAATGGTATTTTACTTTACAAGCTCAATTAGTGGCGAGAAGTACACGATATACATGGGAATAGACAAACATGAGAATGAGGATTTAATCAAGTACGGTTGGCCTGAGGACGTATGGTTTCATGTCGACAAGGTCTCATCTGCGCATGTCTACCTACGATTACATGAAGAACAGACAATCGATGACATCCCCGGCGAGGTTGTGTCGGACTGTGCCCAATTGGTAAAAGCCAACAGCATACAAGGCAATAAGATGAACAATGTGCAAATTGTTTACACACCGTGGGCAAATTTAAAGAAAACTGGAGACATGGCTGTTGGCCAAGTTGGGTTTCATAAACAAAAACAAGTGAAATTTGTCAGTGTTGAAAAACGAATTAATGAAACAGTGAATCGTTTAAATAAAACTAAGGTTGAAAAACATCCCGATTTAATGCAAGAAAAGGAAGACCGTGATAGGGTAGAAAGAAATAAAGCGAAAAAGGCAATGAATGAACTAAGAACAAAAGAAAAAGCAGAAATTCGTAAGCGACAAGAAGAATCCGAGCTACGATCCTATGCAACATTATTCAGCAGCAGTGAAATGACAAGTAACGTTGACGGAAGTGACTCCGACGATTTCATGTGACCTTTCCACGTTTTTCTTAACGTTTTTTTTTTTCAAATTTCAGCATTCTCTGTCTTGAGTGATCATATTAAAAACGTATTGTAACAAATCTGTGAATAATGCTTGGCTTAGGGAATCAAACAAAATGATCAAACTGTTGTCTATATTTTATAGTTTTTATCAGTAATCGGCAGACTTTTCTTCCTGTGACGTCCTCAGTTTACCTATCAGTAATTGTTGGAGACTCAACGCTTGTGTACAATCTAAAACACCATCAACACACAAAATCATTTTAATTTAAAATATAAAGCAACTTGCACGATGCCGCACATAAGCAGCATGCAGCATCACAAAAAACACTGGCTTACAATCATTCCTATTTTGTCAGGTTGCCTTTGTGTGTGCAGTAATTCTGTGTCTTCGGTATTATCTAGTGTTGTTGTGATATATGATAAAAAAACTGCACCAAAAAATCTAACGTTAATGAATTTTTTATCCACATCGAGTGAATGCCTTTGCAATGCTTTAATTTTGCTGTCCAGTTACTGCGACACCCAAAAGCACGATGACTAATAGTGTAATAGGACAATGCTTTGCAGCTTTACCTATTTAATTTTCACACTAAGATTATCCAGCTTCTCAAATCTGTTGTACGACAAACCATCAGTTAGCTGATTTTTGTTATATTGCTTAAGGCCATATTTATTTTGAACAAAAAAGAACCATTTATTATTGAGATAAAAACCCAATTAGTGTTATAATGATTCTCGGCAATAGCTTTGTTCGGTCCTGGTCCACAATTGAGACAAAGGCCATTCGTTTGTGTAGTTGTTTAAGGTGGTCGTGACTACGCGAGGGCTACGCACACACTCTTGGCCAGCTCCATGTCTACTGCGGTCCAATAAGATCGGAACGTGCGGATTCAGGGGAACCGGTTGCAACGGGCTGCCGGGTGCTCTGTTCATTGAGGCCCGCCTTACAAGATGCCTGCCCGTCAGACATTGCCCTCTTCGGCCAAAAAGAGATTGCCGTTGGGGACTTTTACGTGTATTATTAGCCTGAAAACTAGGCTCATTCCTCGGCAATAGACTTAGAGAAAATCCGTTCTTTTGCTTCTAAAAAATGCATATGAAACTGCAACTATATTGATTTTATGGTTTATTTTGTGTTCACATCATATAATAAAACGACCAACAAGCAAAAATATTTTTTGTGATTTAAAATTGCTGCCTTTTATCTGCAGCCTACTACTTAACGGTAGAGTTGTATAGGTAAGGTAGGTTTGAAGACTGTTAAATAAGTTCAACAAACGTCAGTAGGCCTGTGCATTTGATGAAATTAAATTCTTGATATTGTTTTTTTGATTTATTCACTTTGATGAGAATTCTTCACATTTGAATAATGGTTGCGCTTTTTCACCTTAAATAAAGTAATATCGCGCTCATGGGTGTCGCAGAATTGTACAATGCCCTTCATTTTAGTCCCGGGCCAAAATAGAACACTGACTCAAGCATTCCATGTGACCCACAGTTTTGTCCATCTCAAGAGTATAATCTGTGGTTGAGAGCAGGGATTAAATAACCTGGCACTTTGTAGCTGCAGTAAAAAATTAAAACAAATCACTAGCTACCAAGATTGCAAAATTAATTGATTTTCTTATAAAAGTATCACATTTAAAGTGCAAATAATCATGGTGAACACAACCAGCCACATATTACATACAGATCGATCAGTAGGCTACAAAGTTTCTCTATTCATTCTCCATTGTAAAACGCAGACTAAAAGCTTGCTGGTATGTTTAAATGGACCAATTACCACAGCATACCACGGAATGCATTGAATTTATATTTCAAATTAGCGGCTCCATTAACATTCTACACAGCTCTAGCTCGTTTCAAGGCACATAGCTCCAAAACCCTGATTGTCAGAATTATATATATACTTTTAATACGGCAATGAAATTTACTGTCTTGGATATTGTGAAGATAGAGAAGCATGGAGATCATTATCATATACAAGCTTTTTTTTCAAATTATTGAAAATAGTATACAGTACAACGAAGTAGTCATAACGGTGTTCTAAGCGTGTGAGTTTGTCACAAATTAAAGCTTTCAAGCTAATAGAATTATTCAGTTTTTTATTGCAGTATGTATTTATATGAAAGGTTGATGAAACGTGTGATTTAAGTATTTATTGTCCACGACTTAAAATAAATATGTGTCTACCCAGTAATTAGTGCTTTTAACCGTGAGACTAATGGATTTCAAGTTCAAGATCAACAACCATTCATCTTGTGATCTCACAGTGCTGATGTAGGCCTGAGAGTGTAAATTGCCCACAGTTTAATAAAGCACACATACATTATTTTCTGAATTTGTAATATGGCCTGTAATAAAAAATGATTTTTTTTAATATAATATGCTCAAGACCAATGTGCTATGTTTTAAACCAAATTCTGTTTCAATATTTCAAGACAGCCCTACTTGTTCATTTTATTTTAAACAATAGCAATTTTTGATCACCTTTAACTTTGCCTGAAATGCTACTAAAATATCATGAAGCTCATCAGCTCATTAAAAAATCTTGCTGCCAATAGACTGTCACCTTTCTGTTTCAATCCTCCAAATCGAATGTCATCGTCTGCACTGTGTGTTCATGTGACATGCAAGCATAAAGTTTACTCAAGTTTTCATCGTTCAAAGTCGTGTTCTGTGGAAACCAGAAAAGATCTTTCTTTACTTGAAATTCGAAGCTGTACGGTACATCGTCCGCTTTCGTGTTCGTTCCAACGTAAGCAAAAAGATTGGTTTCAGAAACGTTTTAAATCAGCTCTTTCAGAAGTTACAGAATTGCCAAATGTGATAAAGATTGGCGATGTCCATTATGATAAAGATGAATGGACAAATATTACACAAAAAATATTAAGTTTAGTTGGAAGAAAGTTACATTTGAAGAAAGACCATCCAATTCAATTAATTAAAGAAGTATGTTTCATTCATTTGCTATTTCATGGTAGTTGATTTGCGGTTCAGTTGACTTTACTGCATGTTATGATTTAGATTGGCTTTTTAATTGTACGACGTACGTGTCATATTTTGATTACAAGAAGGTGTTTGGCAATCCTAGTTTGTTGAATAATTTAACTGTGAAGTTGAATTAGTGGACTTTGAAAAGTAAACAAATTATGTATGTTAAAAATTTAAACTTGTCTCGTTTTGAGTTATCGGTCGTTAAAAAGCGTTTATCTTTGCAAACTTTGTCTGACTTTCCCGGAAGCTTAAAACCAAGCTTGCTGCAACACACTGAGAAATTGCCAAACCATTTCGTACATATATATTCGTCTTTTGCCATTCATAATGATTGATGAATCACAATTATGTCACCTATTCCTGAATCACAATAAAAAAAAAATCGTGTTGACAAAACTTTCAAGTCAATTCTATCACAGCCGTTGCCAACTTTTCTCCGCCAACAGAAAGACGTTAGAAGGTAAAACTTTTGATATTTCAGAAAATTATTCAACATTTTTATAACGAGCACCGGAAACCACGAGGGCCATTATTTGCTGTCTTTGATGACCTCTCTCCGGTTGTTACCGTGCAGCAAAACTTCAATGAATTGCTCACTCCAAAAGGTCAGTGCTTTAGTCAATAAATTCAAGTTGTACAAAATTTTGAAGCTACCTTCAGATGAATTGTAATTTCATTATCAATGTTTATGTAATTTGTGATCTCGCATTGACTTGATATGCTGAGTACAGAACGATCTCATGTTTGATTGTCTTGTGATAATAATTGCTATTGTTTTGTGGACTCTTCTTCCAAGCTAGATGAATTGCATAAGGGCTCTTGAAATCTATTTTGTTTGGTTGTTCTTTTGTAGATGTTTACACTGTAATAAGTTACCTTGTAAGGTTTAACTTCTTGTCATATCACCTTTGCATGCGGTATCCGTTCGTCTAATATGCGCTCAATTACCCCCCAAAAGACATTTGCCTGCACGAATAGTCGAATAGGCTACATCATTGTTTGCAGGCTTCTGTTTTTTTAAATAAAGAATAGTCTTTACCGCTGTATATAGTCACGGACGTCGGACAACCTAACTAAAGTGCTTCGGTGTTTTTCACTCGAGCGTTCACTCTAGTGTGCCTTCAACGTCGCTAATTCGCTAGACGTAGCGACTGCAACTTTTGCTCACTGGGAAGTCATTGTAGCGAAACCAAATGAGATTTGTTTGATCACCTAATTAAAGAAAAATGAGTTATGTATATATTCGTACTTTCATTGTCAGAACCATGGCCTTATATTGTGAACAATTGCTCAGTTTCAGACACAATTGTAACCTTACGCCAGAGGTGAAATGTTGGCAGTTGCGTGGTAATGAAATGATATATTTTTATTACGTATGTATATATTGTTACAGTGTAGTATTATGGTGTACATATGTTTTATTTTGTCAAAAAAGCGTAAAATCTTGTCTATGTTCTTTAGATCACGTCAGCCGACGTCGGAGTGATAATTATTTCATAAACGCTACTCACCTTCTTCGAGCTCACACCACAGCTCACGAGCATGACCTAATCAAGTCAGGTCTGAATGCTTTTCTAACTGTTGGCGACGTATACCGCAGAGATGCCATTGACTCAACTCACTTCCCTGTGTTTCATCAGATGGAAGGCGTGAGATTATATACGCGGTCTGAGGTACTGTGGATGAGCGTTGTCAAGTAAATAGCCGTATTTCAGTTACAGTTGAGTTGTTACACCACAATTGCCTTGTTCAAAAACTTGTATGTATACTTTATTCCCAGCCTACTATAGTCGACTGTGCTTTATTTTGCACGATTTCATTTTTCTTTCCTATTAGTCTCAAATAATTTACATGCACCGTAAGGCTCCAACCACACTGAGTTGAAAAGTCCACAGCAGTTGAGCGGCTAATTTGGGCCCGGTACTAACAGCATTTCTGAACCATGGAAACAAAGCACAGCTAAAAAAGCAAGACACTTGAGAAATATGTAAGGAAAGGAAACATTAGTAAAATCCTCGAGAAAAGAAGTAGTTCTCCCCCGAAAAGCACTTTTCTTTCAAAATATAAAATGGACTTGATCTAAATGCAGTAGATCAAAAATTATGCGGCGTTTGTTTCAACTTTCCAACCACCCGGTAAGATTCCGGCTTCTAAAATCCCATTTTTGAAAGTACCTCCAACGCTATATACTGGCTAGGTGTGTTAGTGGTCATGAGCAAACAAAAACAGTGACAATACAAAAACATATTAGCCTATACGTAATCTTGGCCTATACGTAAAATTGCATTGTTTGCTGTTAATGTTTGCATTAGGCCTACACCTTTTTCGGTATCTTTGTAATTACGGGATTTGTTTCCTCGACAATCGTTGGGGGCCGTGAGTGCTCAAAGGTTTTTTTTCAAACTGGGGTTTATATATATTATTTTAAATAAACCGTTTGATGGAATTTGGCACTAGCAGTAGTTTATCCGAATTATTAAATTAGCCTTTTATAGTGATTTACTAACTCCTGCAGACGTGGATTTAATTAACTATTTTATTAAACCAAAGCATCTTTTAGCTTTCATTTAACTGCTGAACAACTAGATTCTTCCACAAGTTTATACTGTGTAATTTATATTAAATTAAATTTATGGGATCGTTAAATAGCGAAAGGTAATTAATGCATGTGCGTTGCGATTACTTCGACATTGTTCTAAAAAAGTATTAATTGTTTGTTAATTGTTTTAATTTGATATTGATTCAGCTACTTTCATTTTCTCTTTTTTTAAAGTTGTTTGCAACCTCGGATGACTCCGAAGAGCTAAATATATTTGAACGTGGCGAGGAGTTAGTTGACAAGCAAGCATGCTACACAATGGAGGCAACTAAACTCGTAGAATATCAACTCAAGGATGCAATCATGAAATGTATGAAGGAGCTCTTTGGAAAAGGTGATTGAATTGGAATAGAGTTTATAGAGTTGTCGCTTCAGGTGTGTAACTTCTTAGTTAAAGTAGAATCTGATCTGCTTTTGAAACAGATCTCAACAGCTTGCTACGGCCAACGACATACAGCCACTTGTTGATATGCTTAATGAGGCAGGCTATGATTGTAAACGTAACATTTGAACATGAAGATGGCCATTTGTGGTATTCCGGGTGTGTGTTTTTTTCTGCGTAATCAACTGTTAAATTGCAGTCTTCATACCAATATGATCATAGCGAGGTTGATTTTTACTTTAAAAATAAGTAGTGTTAACAAACTGAATTGTTCTTGTCTTGCCGTTGACCTCGCTGGTGTGGGTCTGTGTGAGTTGGCCGGTTTGCTTGAAGTCGCTTCTCCGTCGATCACGGTCTTCCAGCCAGATTTAAAAGCATTTAGCATCAAAACGGTAAACGCAAATTAGCAGCATGCTACGAACATTATGATAAGTGGCAGACCACTTGAATCTTAAACTGGTTGTTACTATTCTACCACATAATATCGATGGCGCAGCATTGGAGAGCCCAGCCAATGATCTATTTCAACAATTTTTGGTAGCCAAACTAATCCCCTTCATTTTTATTTTTTTATTTTTTTTTATTTTTTTTTTTCAATTCCCTTCACAAATTGCTTAACATTATTACAGTAAGTTAACTTTTACAGCATGGTAGTAATATTTATGGTTGTGGAAAGCATTTTCACACGTTGAAAAGTAGACCTGTGCAACATCTCTGTTGCTGCGTTGATTGTGTTTGTGATTCATTGTTGCGTCAATGTGATTAGTGCAACAGTGTGCTTTGAAGAACGTGTGCACGTGACCTTCAGAGGAATTATATCGCTCTGATGAATGTGTTCATATGCCGATTTGTCTCGTTTGTTTTAATACAGCGTCATGAGTTGCCTCATATGTTTGTTCTACCTGTATCAAACTTTTGGTGAATAGCACTATCCGGTTTAATCATGTCAACGTCCATTACCCAGCCAGCAAATCAGTTCTTTTTGGCATTGATTCAACGTCTGCCGACTATGAATAGTTGGCCATCATGATTAGTCATTGGCTTTGTGATGTCAGAATCACCGAAGCGATTAAAGCAAAAGTGTCGGCCATCATGTTTGTTTGTGGTCTTTTCTGGACGCCTTGCGAACCAAGATGTTTTGTGTACGTTAATTCAACGTCGCTAACGTTCGAACCGCCGTCTCATCTGCTGATTGAGTTGTCGTGTTAGTGTGCACAACCGAGTAATCATACCTTCTCTATACAGATTAAACCAGCACCGTTTTTTTTGTAAACAAGTGTCGTGAGTATTAATAGCAACCAATCAAAACTGCTTAGCACTAATTTCTTTATTTTCCACTTAGTTGTTTTCAATAAATCGTCTTCGAAGTCTTTCTCACTTTTCTGGCAGTGACACTGCCGTATTCACCAGTGGACACTGGAGCCACTGCTAAGATAGCATCTTGAGCTTTTTAGTAACATGAGTTTAAACTGATAAGTTTCAACGCAAATAAAAATCCACAACTAACGAAAACCACTAAACTTGTTGAAGTGTGAACTATTAGTTTACCATTTCTGTATGAATGCGGTGGCTTATTCTGACAACGGACTACTTCAAAACGGAATGGCCCGATTCGGTGAGTCCGATCCCTTAACGGGGGATTTTTTCAATTTTTTTTTTTTAATTATCGGGTACCGTGGCCTAATTATCATTGCCGTTTTAGGGTTAGGGGTTAGGAGTTAGGGTTAGGGGTTAGAGGTTAGGAACTCACCGAATCAGACTCACCGAATCGGACTCACCGAATAGTAGCAGACCCACTTCAAAATGTACTTTTTGAATAAAACTGGCGCATGTAAAATAACCACCACTTTTTTCGCGCGACTTACAAAATCTTTATCCAACCCTGAAGGTTTAAACTTTAAACCAATGGTTGTAAACTGGTGGGCACGCTCCCTTGGGAGGTGTCAATCACTTTTCATGGGGGGCGCGAGCTTTCCAACAATTTTTAATCTTTTTGCAGTAATTTCAATGTCCTGAACTATTTTTGCCATGTATATTTTTTAAGAACTGAAAATCACAGGGAGGGGCGGAGAGCTATGTGCAGACGGAGCTTTTGTTGCCCTTGTTCTGCAATCTGGTTTCGTTATAGGCTACGTGAAAACGAAAAGAGGAAAATCTTTTAACACTCATTGCGTTATTTATCGAAGAGCTTTTGCATTCAAAACTTTGCCTCTAGTAAAGCAATCAAGAGTGTCTTGAACTTGAACAGTCCTGAACTTAATTATCAAGGTAGTCAACTTTGCAAAAGCAGAGTGCTTTATAAAAAGCTAGAGTTCTTGCAATTGTTTTTTCAACCTGTATAAGGAGACGGAGCATGATTGTAAATAGGCTAATGTGTAATCTGGTCTATTTTTCACTCGAATAATAGTTTTTGGTTGTCCACAAAATACATGGTAATCGGAAATTTCACATCCAAAATATCTGGAAAATTCGAGGTAACGAGGAAATTCAGTGAACTTTAGTGGCCCAAGTTGGACGCTGAACTTGCAGATGACAACTTTAAGTTTGAGTGGAGTAACCAAGCAACAGCTTATCTAAATGCCTTGAAAGCACGGAATGGCCCGATTCGGTGAGTCCGATTCGGTGAGTCCGATTCGGTGAGTTCCCTATTCGGTGAGTTTTTTTTTTTGATTATTGCGCGCCGTAGCCTAATTATTATCATTGCCGTTATAGGGGTTAGGGGTTTTTGGGGTTTGGGTTTTTGGGGGTTGGGGTTTCTAGGGGTTTGGGTTTTTGGGAGGTTTGGGTTTTTGGAGGATTTTGGGGGTTTTGGGGTTTTTTGGGAGTTTTGGGTTTTTTTGGGGGTTTGGGGTTTTGGTTTTTGGGTTTGAGGTTAGGGGGTTTGGGGTTAGGGGTTTTAATTAGGCTACGGTACCCGATAATTTTCAAAAAAAAATTCAAAAAAATCACCGAATAGGGCTCTCACCGAAAAAGGCTCTCACCGAATCGGACTCACCGAATAGTAGCAGACCCTTGAAAGCAAACTGCATAGAATAATTTTCAGAATGAGATAAAAACATGGAAATCAATCAAGCAGTTTTTTGAAGAAGCACAAGAGGAATTTTCTGCACAAACGTTTAACCACACAGCCAAGTCAGACTTCGAAAAACTGAAACTCAAGATTACCTTCCAATTTACTCACTTGTCTCACCTCAAGATATTCAAAGCAGCGCTCGGATCCACATAACTTTGCTCCTTTTTCTACTGCAGTTGTTGTCAAGACCAAGAACAGGCTGAGAGTTGAAGACTAAAGCAACGTTGTGCAATTTCTGGAGTTAAACCTTGCATTAAAAATCAAGTTTCTTGGATTTAATTTCACATACCTTACTAATGTGTAGCCTGCTGCAATCAACAAAAAATAAATTTATTTCTGTGTTACTGTTGTTCAAACTCGGAGAAAGGGGGCGCAGAACATGTGATCATTGCTAAAGGGAGGCGTGTCAATAAAAAGGTTAAGGACTATAAGGAGTACTCGTTTAAACCATGTTGCTTTCATAGGTTTGCAGTACCGATGGGTAGATGCATACTTCCCATTTACCCATCCTTCCTTTGAACTGGAGATCATGTGTGATGGAAAATGGATAGAAATGTTGGGATGTGGAGTGCTAAGACATCAGATACTGCAATCAGGTAGAATATTAAACATCTTTCACTTTGTAGACTTCTAATTTTGCTGGTGGGTTGAGTCACTGTTTTAAAACAATAGTTCTCAATGGCCTGAGTTTTTGCTGATCGGCAATGGTAAAATGATCAGTTCTAGTTTGTTTGCAGCTTTTATTGTATAACCGACTCCAATACATTTAACGACTATTTAACAGTATATCATTTCAATGCAGTGCAATTGGCGTATTCGGGCCTTGTTTATGCAGTAAATTAGTGTATATATAAAAATCACGGTTTATCTTCAAATGATGAAACAATTTATGCTTTCGTTTTCGTCATTAGGTGGCTAGCTACCTGAAGTTTTGTAAGTAAAATCAAGCCAGTCGGATTCTTGTGTGCTTTTGTTGAGTGTTGAAAACACTAATCATTTATTCAACATTATAACTAAGTCAGCACTTAAGTGAGTTACCTGATTGTGAATTTTGACCAATGTTGTTCTCCTGACGGACTATTGTGATTGTTATTTGAGTTGTGGCTTGATGTACGAATGTCGCGAAAGAATAATTGTCCCAGTTTTTTGATATACCAGTAGGCTACTGTATTGTATTTTGAAAGCAAATATTCGCCTCTCAATTACAACCAACCAGATTGTTAGTGATATTTTTAATCGGTTCCTTATGCGAGAAAAGGTTGTCTGCAATAGCTCTTCTCTGATGATTAAAAACTAAGAGATCGGATTTTAACGTAATAATTTCAGCTTTTGGGAACTTTATTTCGGCCCAATCTCATTTACTGGCCATGGTGCCGCGACATAATGTCTCCCTGACTTTGATAAATAACTATTGGCAAATAAATGCTTAGTTTAGCTCGATGGTCTTGTTCTTTTGTTGAAATTTACACGATTGGCATCATTCAATTACTTGATGCGATGCGGCATTTTCTGTTCGTTGGTTTGCAACTATCAAGTGGTAAATTTTGTAGGTAATTGTGAAAGAAAAATAGCAGAGAGTGTTACACTAAATCGATAAAGTCAAATTTAATTGTAAAGCTTTCGCCACACAGGCTTGACTTCATGAGTACAACTGCAACAATTAACTCACTTGGTATAAAACTCTTTAAACGTCAAAAATAAAACTCTTAAGTTATCCATGAAAACGAAAGTGGAAAGTAATGTGTGCAACCTAATGTAGAAGCGTAAGTTGAAACGTGCATTTGTAATCGCAGCCGGTGCTGGCCACAGCATAGCTTGGGCGTTCGGGCTTGGCTTGGAGCGGTTGGCGATGAGATTGTTTGCTGTTCCTGACATTCGTTATTTTTGGAGTCAAGACGAAGCCGTTTTGTCGCAGTTCAAAAATCAAGACGACCCCATGAAGATTAAATTTAAGGTTCGTCACATTCTTACGTCGTCATGCGTCATCTTAACTTAGCTTTGCCGTTTCATGGTTAAGGTCACCCTGTCATTGGGACTCTGCTCTGTGCTTCGCCTTCAGCCACACATGCATTGCACTGCTCCATAGAGAATGTTACTGACGCATGGAAGCCCAATGGAATGTTTGTAGCTTCACCGGCGGTGCAAGATAATAATAGTACACAAACAAGCACTGCCGTTGTTTCTTGGTCCAATTAGAGTTTGTTATTTCAATGAAGCACGCACTCAAGTCACGTTCTTGATAATAAATGCATCACCACACTTGTATAATGCCTTCTTGATCATCTGTAAATTAGAAACGTTTCTACCAATCATATGCATTCATGAGGTCTTAATGCGAAAAACAAGATCAAGACCTTTATTATAGTTCGGTTTATGCTGCAGCCATAGAAAAAACTAACTTCTCGATGAACACTGAACTGTTTTGATGGATTGGTGGTTTCACTAAACTGCAACACCAGCGAAACGTTAATGATTTTCACGTTTCCAGTACGTAAAATCGTGCTTCAGTTAGTTGGAACCTTCACAGATATCCTCCGCTTTTATTGGCGCGTGGGCAAACGAAATAACGCACCTTCCCTCCCGATTCGCTCTCGTATTTTTGACAAAGGACCAGTGAATGCCCTTGTAACCCACAACAAGAATGATTTCTTTTATTCAAAATATTGTCACTATGCTCCGAAGCTTGTTGGTTGGCATGGTTCTGTCAAACGTTATCTTCAACCTCGTCTGAAGTTTTTCGTTTTTTTTTCTCTCTGAGATATTCTATTGTAGACAAACAAAACAAAGTAACTTTAGCGGGTTTAACATGTTTTATTACAAAGAAATATAACATAATTAAAAAAAAAAATTAATTCAAACGTTTTCGACACGTACATGTGTCCTCATCAGGAATAACTTAAACCTGCAATATACATAAAATGAAAATTGTAAGATAAATTTGGCAATGCTGTATAACTGTAACGACACTCCGGACTCATAAAACATGCGTAAGAAGTGCAATGTGTTACGGAGCTGGAGGATGGGCCATGAGAATTGAAGATTTAAACAGGTTGAAAACAACAAGTGAGAATGCTTCGAATGATGTGTAGAAAAAAACACCTTGAAGGAAAGAATTAGAAATGAAAGTATTCTAGAGATGAAACAAATAGAAAGCATCAGTGAGTTTCTTCGAAGCCACATGTGAAACGTATGTCTGATGACAAGGCTCCAGTGATGGCAAAGAAGATTTTTGTCCATGGAAAGAAAATTAGAAGACCAAAAAAGAGAGGGCTGTTGGTGACAGACGCTATCAGTATAAGGAACCTGGACAGAATCAACCCCAACAACAGAGAAGCATGGCGAAAAGGCTGCAAAAACTGGCTGACCCCTGTTAGCGGGGACAAAGACCAGGTTTCATCTACTGAAGATGTAACAAACCGACGATGATGAAATGTAGTTGGTTTATGCTGTCATAAAGTTCATTTGACGAATTTGTTGCATTTTTAACCGTTGCTATTCAATCACAGTTCAGTTTTTAAATTATTAGCTGGAGAAAAGTTGTTACAAGCGTTTGGCAACATTGTCATATTATGGCACCAGTTGTGGTTGGTGAAATATAGCAATTCAGAAGGAAACGCAGCTCTTTGCTTTGATTGTTAATGTCAGAAACCTTCTTTTAAGATTTCGCAACGATATTGTTTGTTGTTATTTGAAGGAAATTACTTACATTTTACCTTAAAAATATAAATGTGCGAGAAGGCTAATCCTCACGCCAATTGTCATTGTACCTACAACGGTAGTCCACCGTACACTCAAAAGTCAAATCACTAAAGCCATAAGTATAAATCTCAAATAGATTAATCAAACAGCAAAACAAAAATTTTATTCTACCTGGTTTTATTCCAAGCCAGGGGTCAGTTTGTAGCACAATGTGGTGTTGTCAATTCTACGTACTGCTGAGTGTTTATCCATTCATTCAATCCACCTCATCTGTTTCCACATGGCTCACACGAGCCTCAACAACAACAACGCATAGTGTTTTTAGTTTTGGCAGAGCTACATGAATACGTCACGTAATGACGTTTCATTTGGTTTTGATCACCTTCGACAAGAACTTTGCTTTGTGACACACAATTTTTTATCGTTGTGACGTTCGCTGAATATTTAGATTTTAGAATATCAATTGCGTATTGCGCTGTGTACATTACAGTACCATTCAATAGATGTTGTTTAAGTTTTACTTGTCACGCAGTCGTTACTAAGCAACCAACCAGCTGTCGTGAACGATATTTCCTTTTGGATCCCAGATGGTTATTCCAGCAATGACTTCTACGACTTGGTGCGGAGTATAGACAGCGAGATCATTGAGAACGTTTCCTGTGTGGACAAGTTTACTCATCCCAAGTAGGTACCATCGCTTTGGTTCTCAACGACACTGCATTTGCGGTTGGTTTTGTTAATTTTTGTCATTTGGGCAATGTAGTGAGGTATTCATTGTAGTTTTTACGCATAATATGTTTGCTGAGCGACATTGAATGTTGGTTTTTAGCTTTAAGCCAGCCAGTGCGTGATATTAAAAGTCACGCAAGCACGTAGGCATATTAAACTTTCACTGACGCGGATATTCTTAACTTAATAGAACTCCCAACATTTTAAAGAAGCTTTTATATGTTCTGCGAAATTTTTCTACCGTGTAAGTATTACTCCATGAGTAAATTGCACTTGGTTGAGAAATTGTACATTCAAGTTTTCTCGTGGGTCATAAGGTCAGACAGGTGACCTCACTATTCGCAACGTCACAATCAAGTACGCGAATAGTCAAAGTTTGAAGCGGTTTCTTATGAAAAACTTACATTTGTGGAGAAGCTTTCTTTTACCAACAGATCCTATGACAGTTAATGTGCTATTTTTCATGAGAGTGAATAAATGTCGAGGCTGTTAGTTTGTTTGCCTCAGCACAGAGCACTCTGTTTATTGCACTGATAAGCCTAACTCTACATTATAACTTGACAGAAATGATTATTGCAAGCATTACAGTTTTATTGGCTTATTTGTCAAAGGTTGTTCATTTCTTCTAATTGCTAAAAGGTGTCAAATATTATTCACATGATTTCTTCGACACTAATTGAACAGTTTCTATTGTGATATAGATTTTGTGCCGTATTGAATTGGATTAACAGTTGGTAGAAAATAAGCGCGATCTATTGTATTCAATTTTATATAGCAAGATCAAAACTGTAGATATTTTTTTGTCAAAAGTTCACAAACACTTTTCATGCTTTGTAGTAAATGATTCTGTTAAATTGCAGAACTGGACGCACCAGTCATTGCTACAGGTTCTACTACAGACATACCTCTCGCGCGTTGTCACAGAGCGAAGTAGCTCATATACACTCTCGTGTCCTTTCTACAGTTGTGGAGAAGTTAGGAGTAGAGGGTCGGTGGTGAGCAATGAACGATGCATGTGGAAAACACCGTGATCATGCAGGCAAATGTTTAACTTCAGTAGGAATTGACGAATTTGAACATTACTGGATGATTTTTGCTTATTCATTAATAAATTTATAAAAGAAAAAAAATTTGCATTGTTTGATGTTTCAGAAAAGTTAGAGCAAAGGCTAAAGCAAATAACTTCAACTTCAAACTGCACCGAGGCCATTAGAAATTCTCAATTGTGCCGTGGGACTTCTTGAAATTTCGGAAAGTCGCCTAGATTACAGGCGCGGATTTATGGGGGGGCCCAGGGGGCCCGGGCCCCCCCCCGAAATTTTGTGAGGAATTGTTGAAATTGTATGTTTCCGCATCAAATGGTTTGATATGCTTTTAAACAGCTGATGTTAGTCCCACGGCGGACTTAACTTACCCCGGGGGGGATTGTTTTTTGTTATTATGGTTGAAATTATCCATCGATCAGACTCCGTTATTTTCTTTCATACAACTTCAAATACATTTTAATAGTAACATTTGTTGGAGCTGAAACCAACGCTGAACCAAATGGCGTCAGTTGCAACAATCTGAAACCCCTGAATGGCTCAGTGGCGTAGCCAGGGGGGGTTGAGGGTTTCAACCCCTCCCCCTTTGGTACGCGTGTGATGTCACGATATTGAGAATGATGCTTTCAGTCTCTTTATGTCTCTAAAACAAAGTTTACTTAACTTTAAATGAAACTGCATTAAATGAGCGAGTTTTGCCAATACCAAACATTCAAATATCTCAGCCAGGAATTAGCAACAAGAAAACATAGAGACTTAGCTTTATTTCCGAAAAATGCCGAAGAAAACATGATCTTATCCTTTTGTTATGCCACCGGACAGCACCATTTTATAAGAATATTCATACCTACATTTTTGTTGAAAATGCTCTCAGAATGCACAAAATTTAAAGTAAATTTTCAAAATTTTCTGGGGGAGGCCCCCCAGACCTCCGCTGCTGGGTGTCGTCTTAGGCGAACACGCAGGCGGGCTTTGCCCGCCCGACGTCATAAAAAAAAAACGTTTCAAAATTTCTAGCCACGCCACTGGAATGCCTGTTTTATAGTTTTTAGTTTTCTTTATAATTTCAATCAATTACGTATATGCCTGCAAACATAAAGTATATCCAATTGGTCATGGATACTCCATGCAGGGTTTTAAACCAGATTTCAAGTTTACCTTGCATGCTTAGCAATTTTTATTGAAGCAACATTTATTTTTTAAACATTCACAATTGATGAAAATGGCTGTTTTAATGTCTATTTTATATCATATCTAGGCTATATGTCGTAGTATCATTATTGTTCATATGTGCTTTATCTTTTTCTTTCTTTTTAATTGATTTTCAAATTTTCTGGCCCCCCCCAAAAAAAACTCCTAGATCCGCGCCTGCCTAGATATATATATTACAAATAGGCATTATAGGCAAGCATGCGTTTTTTGAATAGTAGGCCTATACGTATACACGCTTTCATTAGACAGCGATAATTGGTAGTATTAGGCTATGGCAGGGGTTTTCAACCTTTTTTGCACCATGACCCTTTCAGAGCAATCATCGTAGCCTCGCGACCCCCCCCCCCCGGAACAATGTTCAACAAAGGCAAATTTTATGCAAAATCTAACCGAATTTGATTCATGCCGACATCCATTTATGTCTCGTTTTGCTGTTCTTATGCAAACTTTTAAATCTAAAAATGTCTATTTGCGATGTTATTATTAGGGAGGCACAAAAACTAATAGGCCTACTTTTTAGGATAAGTCTGCTTCCCATCCTTGGGAAAAACTTCTTATAGGGGAAGACGGGGCAGAGCGGGACACTTTTCGTAAAAACGTAATTTCAGCAACAGTGATGGTTGGATTTAGTTAATTTCTTTTTTAATCGAAAGCCTTAGTTGGTCAGCATAGCCTATTTGGTTCGAAGGTCAAGCGGAATCTTTCTTACTGTTATAGTACAAATGAAAAAAGAATTTTTTTTTTAAATGTCCCGCTTTGCCCCAGCCGTGGGGAAAAGTGGGACACTTCATTTTTGCATGATTTGGTACTGTTTAGCCGCTTCTCTCAAAGACAACTTCTTGCTTTTCACATCTTCTATCGCATTCTTAAAATATTGATAGCTTATCTGTCTATTTACCTATTTCAGTTTTTCTCTTATAGCGACGAACCATTGTCAGAATTAAATTGTGTAGGCCTACCGGTACATTATAAATGAATGCTGATAAATATTTTACGATCTTGAAGGCTAAAAGAGTTATAAACAAAAATTCAATCAACAGAAGAACCACACATACAATCTAGACTTCTAGAGTCTCATATTGCCCTAATGCACTGTCCCTCTTTGCCCTAATACAGCTGTCCCACTTTGCCCCAAAGCATAGCCTTTAGAAAATAACATCTCTGCTGAAACCTGTAAAGTTTTAGGTAAAAGTTGCTTTTGTTACCAACAAATACTGTCTCAATGTCTAAGATAAAAACAAAGCTACCAACAAATTCGCTTATGCTAACGAATGTGGTAGCTACATTTCCATCTCTTTCTTATAACAAACCATGCCAAAACACATTTTACTTCCTCACGACGCGCGTTATGCTCTGCCAGTCGCCATTTTTTCACAGCAAATACATTTTATAGTTGCCTAACTAGTGCTTCCGGTTAGAGGGAGCCAAAGAATACAAAACGTGAGAAATTGCGATGTCCCGCTTTGCCCCGTCTTCCCCTAGGCCACGAAAGAATTTTTTGTCGAGTAGGTAGGCTATGTAGGTAATGAAGAAAAACAAGCGATTTTTCTTTTACCATTTAGAACGTGTTATTCACATTTGTTGATCGTCCCTTTCAAAATAGGCTATCCTACATATTTGCAAAACTCTTAAATAAGCCAAGTTTTATCTCAAACTTTATCACAATTTAGAGCTGAAAATACGCTCGGAATGCATCAAATCAAATATAATTTTTTTAATTTTCTGGGGGAGCCCTCCAAGACTCCCTCTGTTGTATTCGCCTTTGGCGAACACGCGCCCGAGCTGTGCCCGTCCGAAGCACCCCCATTTCTAGAACTCATCAGCCGCCACTGCGTGTGAGCACCATCTCGCCTTCCTCCCTCCGAAATTCACTAGTGGGCCTCTACTTTTTAGTGAAGGTGCCTGAAATGTTTTTCAAACCGTAGGATAAATTTGGATAGAATAGAAACATGTCCCAACAGACTGACTCCACAATCTGTTGGAACTCCATCTTTGACTACATAACAATGCAAAGGGCTATAGAGTTTAAACACCCCCGGCTCAATATCACGCAACGCTGGTTCGACTCCCGAGGTGTGCGCTGAAGCAACGCATTTCAGGACTGCTCTCCATTCAGCGGCACCTTATAGTGAATGGAATAATTCCCCGGCAACAATACTTCAACAATCGGAAAACTTCACTCTTCCAATGTCGGTAACCGGCCATGCGTCAAGAGCCTCTACAAGTATGTGAAACTACCAGGAATATTAAGTAGGCCTAGGCAGGGATACCTAGACACTAACGGGATGCGAAACTCAAAATTCGTCCGTCCAACTGAAGGGCTAACCATGTTGCCTACAATGAATTGCACAATGCGGTGTTACTACAGGAGAAAATGTTTGTTTTGCACTGGCTGTTTTATTCGTCGTTTCACAAAAGTTGTATCTGTACATTATTGTCAATCTTATGTTGATGACAAAATTATTAATATTGTAAGTTATAACCAATTCATTAGGCTACATGTAGAATCCACAAAAGAAAAAAAAACGACTAATGGCTTATTGTTCATAAACTTGGATACTAGGCTATGTACACAAACAAAAATAGTACCAATAAATATCACTGGACAATCTGATATCATAACTTTACACTGTAACCACATTCAGGCAATGACACAAATTCAAGTATTTGCAGTCTTGCGTGAACCACCACTCGTAAGCTTGCGTACTGTTCGAGCCATCTTCGCGGGTTCCTCGCGCCTGGGAGCGTTCAAACGTTTTAATTGATTTTTGGCAAAACAATTAAACAAAGTTTTTACAATCAATTTGAAATCGCAGTGGTCTTTTCAACAAGCCACATCAGCCTGCAAACCGAATGACGTCTCTGCTGCATTTTTAACGGCTCGAATAAAAGCAGAGCGTGGGTTTGGTAGGGTGAGCATTTTCTTTTTAGCAGAAGGATTGCTGAGTACGACATCGTAATACTGAACAGCCATTGTCGTTACAGCGAAGCACAACTCTGTTGGCACTGAAGAAGGAACATCAATCCCAAACTGTCATGCAAATACTGAGCAAGTTCGGGCACTGCTGTCATCGTTTGAATGTATGCTAAGAATGTTTGCTCAGTGAGACCAGCATTTCCAGATTGTTGCCACTTCACAAATATATCAACTGCAACTGCAAGGTAGCACATGATGGGAGGTTGATCCTCTCCTTCTTTAGGAAATTTCCTTGGCATGCACATGTCATCCTTTTTTGCTACACCTTCAAAACACACAATGCAGTGAGTTAAGTGAGCATTTCACAAACAAAAAAGAAAAAATGTCATCAATAACATTGCATTAATATGTAACCGTTTATAAGAGAGTGCGACGCCTGGAAAGTAACATGTCGAACCGCTATCAGTAGCAAATGTTTCCTCATGTAGTCTACAAGTCCTGAATTTGGCTATTAATGTGTTGGAATAGTTGCTGGTGATAGTGATTCTACCACATGCTCATGATCTAATTTGATTAAAAAAAAACAGAAAATTTTCACAAGTAATGTTGTGGACAGGAAGCATAATAAACTTTAAAACAGCTTTAGGGTCGTCGTATGCACCAATAAGATTGATCCAAATATGCTGGTTCACTGTTTTTAACTTCTTCCACTAACCTCTGTAAACTTTGCAGAAAAGCTGTTGCTGTTGATTGTACGAAGTCTGCTTTATATATATGTAAAATTTGCGATATCAGTATAGTGACATGACATACCCTTAAATGGTGATTTAACGAACATGATTTTCCAAATTTTAGATATGAATTTCACAAATCTTGATGTTTCCAGGAACCCAGCATTGCTTTCAGCATACAACTCCAAGGCATGCGCACTGCGCAGTTGATTCACAGAACACACCTGAAAATAGCAAAGGCCATCGTTGGCTTGCGGCTGGCAAAAATAGTTTTATTCAGTATTTTTTATTCTATGACTTTAATTTCGTACACGGTTTCCAGTAATAGTGCTAACCTAAGTTACTAGTATATTATTACTTTCTTTTAAAACAATGAAAACTATTAATACTACAAAAAGTGCTCAATGCCAAGCAAAAAGTCAAAGCAGAGCGAATTAAATCAAATATAGTTATTACTATCTGAAGCCTTTACAAATTGTTTCACCTAACGGATCATCAGAAGGTCTTATTCAAATAGAATCAAATAAAATAAACAAATAAAACTCTAAATAAAACAAATAAAATTCTATTTGAATAAAACCTTCTGATGATTCGTTAGGTGAAACAATTTGTAAAGGCTTCAGATAGTAATAACTATATTTGATTACTTTCTTTTATATATGTCTTTGTGATGTCATAACCGACCAATTTCAAATGCTATTTTAAAATGTTGTTGTGCTCAATGCTCATATCATCCGGACAAAACCTTTCTGCATACAAGACAGAAACTACACCAGCTGAGCACCATTTAAGTGTATGCATTACAAGGCAGTGAGTTCTATACTCAATTCACAGATGGGTCTGTGTCATTAATAGGCTACCATATTTTACAACTTTACTTACTTAAAGCATGTTGCCAGGTGATGTACGTGCTATGCTGCTGGGATTTAGCGATGCTTTCCTCAGTGCAAATGCAGCCTTCAGAGGCTTGTGTTCCTCAAGAGCATACAAGCGTTTTATATGCTCAAAATGAGCAGTGCATTTTTCACCAAAGATGTGTCTATGATCTTCACCAACAGGGGGAAAGTGCATTCTCTTTCTATTCAGAAAATTATAGAAAATATTTTTAAAATTGTGTGTGAAGTCAAATAATAGGTACAAATGCTTTTCTTTCCTTGTAGGATGCACAATGCAACTTGACAATTTGTTGTTTCCGCACATATCCATGAACATTTTTCTAAATAAAAGAGTATGTATATTGTTAGTTAATTTGAACTATGTGAAGCAAAGCATTACCACCAATAAAATTACACCTTTTGTCCAATAAATTTGTATATACATTCAAACTGCATAAAAGTACACCCAACTTACAAGGGTCGACGTCTTTTAGGTGCAGACAGTTAGGCGCCGGTCAAATAGGCGCGCACATGCGCAAACCATTACCCTTTAACGGCACTGGGAACTACCCTGGGTCTAGTGACAAATTAAAGCATGTCAAAAATATCATTACCCAGCTCTCATCACAACCAATTCATGCAGACATAAATACCTGTTGCAAACATGATTGTCAACGGAGACAGCAACAACAAAGAAGATTTCATCTAGTGCATTCATCACTTTTTTCAAATCATTAAACAAGTCTAAATTGTTCGGTTAGTTGTTAAATCATTTTCCTTTTTCAGTCTTGCAGATGCTGTAGATGTAGAAGTGGATCTTTTAGGTGGCTGTTGCTTTGTCAGATAACCAGGTAAACCAGGAAATATTCTTGGTACAGCTGACGGCTTTAGGCGAAGCTTTTTCAGTTGCAACAATTCTCTTTTTGCAACTCTTCTTTCTCGGACATCGGTAGTACTTGTAAAGTCTGAATCATAAAAATGTTTTGCACAAACTCTACTGGAGGAAGTGACTGCATATTGTTCTCTAGGAATAGCTTTAATCCAAGCTTGAATTGCATCTTGATTGCAAGGTAATCGAAAAAGTGACACTGTTGGTCTATTACTTTGAGATAAACAATAACCAGTATTACAATTAGGAACGCAACAGGTAAACCCCATATTGCTAAACAATTTAAATGACCTATAACATTCAAGCACAAGTACTTAGTTTCAGATATATATAAGCACAATGAGATATGAAAAAGACTTGGTAGCATTATATCATACATTGGCACAAGTAGAAATGATGTGTAATTGTGTATTGTTAGCCTACCTACCAGTGTTGGGTCCACGTCTTTTAGGCGCAGACAGTTAGGCGCCGGTCAAATAGACGCGCACACTGTGGCGTCTGTATATTTAGGTGCGGAGCACTGTGGCGCCCGTTCATTTAGGTGCTATTCCTAGTAAAGTCTGCAGATTGTATCAGCTTGGCAGGTAGGACAATGCTTTTCACACAAAATGTTATATTGAACAGAAAAATATGTTGTTTTGTTAATGCGCGGGTGGATATGAGGTGCGAGACAACGCTCTACTACTCTTGATTTTAGCTCATCTCCACAGGACATTTGCTATTTATCCTGAACACAGGTTGCAACCAGATGGACCTTTACTTAAGCTGTTATCTTTCGCAATTACTTCTACTCGGATGGATTGATCGTGTTGCGAGTACTTATGAGACAACGCTCTACTACATGAATACACTTCTATAGGGCATGTGAACCCTGGTTACAAGTTGCAAGCATAATGGTGCGACTTTGCTCGTTATTAAACCTAGTCAGGGTTTTGACAGAAAACTAAGTTACTCTTCACTCAAGCTTACCACCCGCTTGAATATAGGCTACGGTATTTTTTACGGATGTTTAGTGTAGTTATTATTTGACCTAACTAAAAGTGAACTCAGTAATGTTCGGAAACTTGAATAATTTATTGATAAAACGTTCGCCGACGCAAACCTGGACTAACAACAAATAAATGCCGAACACGCGCATTAAAATACAATATATTTTTCTGTTCAATATAACATTTTGTGTGAAAAGCATTGCCCTACCTGCCAAGCTGATACAATCTGCAGACTTTACTAGGAATAGCACCTAAATAAACGGGCGCCACAGTGCTCCGCACCTAAATATCCAGACGCCACAGTGTGCGGCGTGCGCGTCTATTTGACCGGCGCCTAAAAGACTTGCTCCCCCAATGTTAGCCTACTAATCTCATTGGTCATTCGCTGCTTCCAGCTGATTAGTACTAAACTCAAGTATGTTTTTATTATGAATAAACTTGGACCATTAGTTTATAATGAAATTAACTATTTCCTTCCAAGTCCAACATACCGTACTGGTACCCTGAGGCCTAGAAAATGACCACTCCAGGCAATAGCAGATTGACACTTCATCCAATCAACAGAATTTTGAAAATTAAAAATCTGCTCGGTCTAGCCTATCTGACACTAGTCACAACTTTGTTTTCCATATTCATAACCTACCAGCTTAAACCAAACTAAAAACGAGCACACCACGATTTAGGCATGCCCTTCAGTTGGACGGAATAAATGAAAAAACGGATAAGCTTCGGATCCCCTAAGTCCAATATCCCTAGCCTAGGGCTACCATAGGCCTAGGGCTACCTCTTTTGAGAGGATTTGTACTCTTTTGAGAGGATTTGTACTCTTTTTCCAAGAAAAATGAATTGTCCTCCGAAGGCACTAAAAAATGCTCAAATGTCCTCTTTTTTGACAGTTTGGGTTTTCATGCTTGTATTTTCTACGGGATTATATTGCTTGATGACGTTTCAGCGACGGCTTGTGGGCTATTTGTTTTCTAAACATTTTGTATAGGCCTACCAATTCAGCATGTTGATTTATAAATTCTACAAGAAATTGGCGCATTTATGAAACTGCTGTTGAACGTTCATTGCCTTGTTCACTGTAAGATCTTACACTACATTTTAAAGGCCATCCCCACTCTTTCACAAAAATTATTTTTTTAACTAAGTTAGGCCTACATAGCCTACGTTTTATATTGATACAACGCTTGTAGACGT
Source organism: Aplidium turbinatum (assembly GCF_918807975.1). NCBI lineage: Eukaryota > Metazoa > Chordata > Ascidiacea > Aplousobranchia > Polyclinidae > Aplidium > Aplidium turbinatum. Next base: position 20,256,233 of record NC_137476.1, on the reverse strand, counting down.
TGTTGATTACCAACTCAGTTTGGTTCGTTTGTTAAGCTACTTGAAACAAATCGAAAGAAATGTCTAAAAGTTTAATGTGTGTAACACCTAACCTACAGCAAAAGAAATCGTGGCATGGATAGGATAGGCTGCAGCTTTACAAGGAAAGGAACAGCTTTTTAGTTCACGCCGTTTTTAGCATCGTAACGGTTATGTGCAGCCTACTGTTTCAATAATATTTCTTGCAAAAAATTTAACATTTTCGTTAGGGCTTACCATTCCTTATTGAAAAAAATTAAGACTTGGCTACCTGGAGATCGTGCCTGATTTGTCACATATTTGCAGATTTTTACGATCATTGTTGTGACTGAAACTATCTAAAATTTAGGTATTTTTTCACTTTTTTGCTGACTCTTAACAAAATAGAGAAATAAAACAGAGTAATCTTGGCTGGCTTAGCATACTTTTTTACACACAAAAAATATAACATAGGTTAATTAAAATAACTCAAACGTTTTCGACACGTACGTGTGTCCTCATCAGGAATTAAATCTGCAATACAGCCTACATAAAATGAAACATCGTAAGATAAATTTGACTGTGCACTAAGTTATACCTACAACTGTAACGACACTCCTGACTGAAAAGCACAAACTGAAACAAATGATACAAGAATGATTACGAGTAAATTGATGCGGTGGAAAACAGATCACATGAGGTGTAAACTACAGGCATTGGACAAACAATTAGAACACACACAAAAGGAACGATGAGCCACAGGCGAATAATTGTCGGTTGAAAAATGGATTGTTACGTTTGATTGTTGGGGCTGCTCAGCCCTTTTCCAACACGACAAATTTTTAAGATGCCGGATGTATTTAGGATTGTTATTTTGCAAAAGAATAAAAAATTATCGTCTTTTCCGGAATTTTTTGTTTAAATTTACCCAGTGGTGGATTTCCAGAAGATTAGCTTCCGGAGCGCTAGTTTTTTACTTTCCAAATGCGCTAGGTGCCGTAGAAGAAATTCAGAAATATGTCTTTATAAGACTTTGAAACAGCACACTTGATGTACCTAAAACGTTGCTAAAGTAAGTATCATGGTTTATAGATGGTATAGCGTTGTTCAATGCAAATATTCATATTTTAGTGAAACAATAATACAAAAAAATACAAGTTATAGACTAGAAAAAAAAAGAAAAAAATTTGTTTTTAGTTTTTTTCACTTTTGATTTTTGATTTTTCAAGTTATAGCCTACAATTTTTAAGACACTTATCGTATTCAAAATTATAAAACCTCTGGCGACTTCGGGTCTCAATTTCCGGGTTACGTCCATGGTGTAATCAGGATCCAACATACTTCGCTGGTTAAAAATTTCTCAGTGGAAGACGGATCATTCGTATAAAGAGTAAACTTGAAACAGTTACAGTGCGTAGAGAAGCACGGTCAGATGTCAGTATGAGGTTCATTTGTGAAAATCCGCGCTCACACTTGCTCGATGAAATTGGAAGGGATTATAGTGACGTTATCACATTTTGAAGACTCTGGGATCTTCTTTTCGTAGTTGTATATTCACAAAGTCCTCTCACAGCAGCTTCGCGTTCATCTAAGCCAGGCCCGTAATTATACATTTTAGCTTGGGGGGCTCAAAAGCTGTTGCGAAGTAAAAGGCTATGCACATAACATTTGTAGTTGCAATGAGTCTAATTTGCGGTTTTTCGGGAAAAGGCACGGCATACGTTATAAAGTCACAAGGTGCTAGATAGTAGTAATTTTGAATGATTGGGATAATTCCAGCCAAAACATGGGTAATTCCAGCCAAAATGATCTCTTATGTATCTCTTACTTTGAGCTTGGGGGGCAATGCCCCCCCAAGCCCCCTCCGGCAATTACGGGCCTGATCTAAGCGCAATCTCTTTGCCACTTCAATGATTTCGTTTTCTCCGTGTGTCATTACTGTGTCCTCTGGTCAAATAGTTGGATCAAGTACTTTTCAGCTGTTAATAAATGACAAGTCTGTTGAATTCAACAAGCGATCTTGGATGGAATTTCCTAAGTGATTATACACCCTTCTCTGTTGAGTGGAAAATACCACCCTTTAGTAGGGTGGAAATGACCATCTTTCCCAATAGGCTATGGGGTGGGAATGAAAAAGTAGAAGTGGAGTTTTTAGACCACCCCTAGAAGTGGTTAAAACTACAATTTTTGATTTACAGCGTAGAAGATGCGTGGATTGATTAGCGGGTTATTTCTGCAATTGTTTACATGTAATTCCACACCTTTAAACTCTAAGTTTTTTTCAGCATCCTTAGCAATGCCATAATGTCGTCCGGATTCGTTCCTTCGTGTTTCAAATAATTTTGCAAGATTATTAATTTTGTTATCCGCATCTCAAATAGTAGCCTACATGCTCTGTTTTACAGTTCAAGGCTTAGGCTATTTCGGATAATTCTTGCGAGTATTCGTACATCAAAGCCAAGTCCAACAAGAAATCCGTGTATGTTATCTTCGACAAGAGTCCTTGATAATTCGCACGTTCCCGAGAATCTCTTGTGTCGCCAATAGCCCCCCTTTTTGAAAAATTTGAAAAGAGCTGGGAAAGGATTTTAGCCAGCATTTGAAAAGAGCTGGGAAATCATTCCAGACGGCACTAACTGTGCGGAAACTCGAGGCTACCAATGTGTGTCCAGTAGGCCTACCCTTCCGATTTTCAACAACTGCACTTCAACAGCCGCTGCACATTCACCCAATTCCCTGCTATTGTTAGGAGAAGCGTGGTAAAGGCTATAGCGTTTGTCCATAAAAGATTGAAATCGATTCAAATTACTAACTGATTTTACAGCATTGGTCACAGCGGTAAACCATAATCTCTTCGTGGGAAAATTGTAACATAAGATTCCCGAATCCGTTCGTCTGCATGTAATGACCGAAAAAGAAACACTCCTTTGAAACGTCTATTCAAATTTGTATTTCTGTAAAATTAGCCACCTGGCTGTCGAAAATGGGATGCAACGCCGTACACCACTAAAACTTGTCACTACAGAACAGATTACTTGGATAAAAGACGGAAATTTTCGTCCAGCTGACAAGCACTACGCAAACCAGTTAAACATGCGACCAACCTCTTCAAGCAACAATTTTAAAATGAATGACCAGAATAGATATCAATATCTCAAACTCACGTACGCAGTACTGTGACGTAATAGTGAAAGACATTGTCACGCAATTCAAACAGGTGTTCAAAGGTGATGATGCAATATTTCATGTTTAAACAGGTTAGACACAAGTCTTACGAATGATGGTGCAATTTTGGCTCATTTTTAGGAAAAATTCCATGACGTAATACGCTAAGATTCAGTAGACCTGAACGGTTTTTATATGATTAGTTAGATTAGGTGAACAATTGTCTGGAACAAGCATGACGAACCGATAGTTCCAATCTATGGTCGCACAATAGGCTACCACATTACAATGTCTGGAAATTAATCACGAAGCCATTTTGCTACACCATTTTTGCGACCTATCACCACAGCCGCGCCATCACATATACAACACCAACCAAACAAGAAGATAAAAATGTTGTAGACATGCCATATGATTTTAGGCAGCTCTTCAAGGAATCAATGATGCCATTCACCGTAAGGACTAGCGAGCTCAACAAGACAAATACATTCACAGGTTCGCTTCCGTCAAGACTGGTACGAAGGTATATTATCAGAGTGAATACCCGATTTAACGTGGTCGACTCATCAAGAATTATGGATATACTTTTACTCGGGGACATAGTGAGTATCTCACTATATCCCCGCTTTTACTGAACAGGGCAAAGCATAATAAGAGTATAAAATATTTGAGCTTCCGGAACGCCGTTCCGGAGAAGTCAATTTTTTGATCGAGCTTTCGGAGCGGCGCTCCTGACCGCTCCGGCTGAAATCCAGCCCTGAATTTACCACAAAAACTATCCCTTCCCTAGGTCACATTCAGTCGATTGCAGTTAAAGAAGCGTTGCCAGGTGAGAAAGTTTGATTTTATTTGAATGACTTGAAAATTAGTGAGAAACTGAGAGTGAGAAATTATATTACTATGATCATTTTGCTAAACATAACATTTGATAGAATGAATAAATTCGATGTATTGAAAATTTCACTAAATCGACAACAAAAAGAAAAAAATCTTTTTTTTGTTTTCACACTACATTACAAATTGACAACTGTATTGTCATCTCTGTGTGGAATTTTTCCGCTTTCCGCCTAAAAAAGTTATCCGTGATTAAGTGCGAGGCATAAAATGCGACCTGACTTACATTCTAAAAATCTTTAATAAAACTATAATCCGCAACATGTGGCATTTAAATTTTACATGCATCGGATTCAGTATTGAATTACCTTTCCAGGGATGTGCATCAATAGGTCTGCATTTGGGAGGAACTTCTAGCAGAACGGTTCAAAGATAGAGGATATTTTTGCAATATTCAAGAAAATAATACGACTTTTGCAAAAATTATGCAAAAATTTATGCAAAAATCGTATTATTTTTTTGAATATCGCAAAAATATTCTCTATGTTTGAACCGTTCTTCTGGAAGTTTCTCTCAAATGCCGACCTATTGATGCACATCCCTGGAAAGGTAATTCAATACTGAATCCAATGCACATAAAATTTAAGTGGCACGTGTTGCGGATTATAATTCTATTCGAAGATGTTTGAGAAGGTGTTTTTTATGCAAAAATCGTATTATTTTCTTGAATATCGCAAAACTATCCTCTATCTTTGAACCGTTCTGCTAGAAGTTCCTTCCAAATGCCGACTTATTGATGCACATCCCTGGAAAGGTAATTCAATGCTAAATCAGATGCATGTAAAATTTAAGTGGTACGTGTTGCGGATTATAGTTGTAATCGAAGATGTTTGGAGAGTGTTTTATACATAAATCGAATTATTTTCTTAAATATCGAAAATAAATTCTCTATCTTTGAACCGTACTGCTAGAAGTTCCTTTTAAATGCCGACTTATTGATGCACATCCATGGAAAGATAATTCAATACTGAATCCGATGCATGTAAAATTTAAGTGCCACATGTTGCGGATTATAGTTTTATTAAAGATTTTTCGAATGTATGTCAGGTCGCATTTTATGCCTCGCACTTAATCATGGATAACTTTTTTAGGCGGAAAGCGGAAAAATTATTCTGCCAGAATGACGGTGGTCAGGGCGCCTGGGCCGCTGAAGTTGCAGAATATTCGGTTGTACCTCTCAGTTTTTTGTCAATCTGGTTTCTCTGTGTTGTGTAGGAACATTGTATGTTGTGAAAGATCTGAGTTAGTTTTCTATTTTGCATTAACCTAACCCACTGATAAGCAATTGTTAGTAGCCTAGGATAATTTTAACATACATGTTGCAAGACAGTGTGCTTGTTCAATGTTCATCTTTCAATTACATACAGATACAGTAAACAACTAATAAAGATCATAACTGTATTAAAGTTAACAGTTGGTATCAAAAGTGATACACACACAAAAGTACGATTTCCAGTTTCCTGTAATTTTGCCTTGCTGAATCTTTTATAGCATCAATTTTTTAATGCTTTTGTTTTGAAGACTCACAAAGCAAAAGTTCAGGAAACTTGTCACCTTTTGAAATTTTTCTTTGTGTTATAAAAGTTTAATCGCCCTTGCACTTGCAAGTGTTAATTGTAATTGTAGGACTATTTCACAAAATTTTTTTTTTATCTCGCTTCTAGGTTTGGTGGCTGTGCAATTTTAAGATAGTGGTAACACTGTTTTATCGATGCATCATATATTTTTAACTTTTGGGTTTTGCCAATTTGACACCATTTGTTGGTGTCTGCCGTCACACCATGTGATGTCCGCGAGAAGTACCATGTAGATCGGTCATATTTGTCCGGCGAGAAATACCGCAACACAGGAACTAGCGATACAAATCGTCATTGCATGGCACGAACAATTGTTGTGAGAATATAATTTCCCGCGCATCTACAAAATGTGAATACTGTATCCCTTAGCTTCCATTCATGCAGGAAAACTTACAATTTTTACGTTGCTTTAACGATCGATGACATTGAATAAGCGTAACAATTAAGCAAATTCTTCGCCAAGAATCGAAGGGAGTATATACCTATTCTTACGCGCAACTTAGCTCAAGTTTTACGTCACAATGTCTGGCTTTGATGTCCGAGTAATATTGATAAGGCAAAGTTGGTTACAAAATTTGTTAAGTTTTGATATTACAGTAAGAAAGAAAAAGCCCAGGGTAAATTTACTTTCGCTCACATGACATGCAAAAATATACCTAAAGAAAAAAGCCTAGTAAAACTTTGCACAGCAGAAAATAGTAGCGTTAGTGTGGAAGTTAATCAGTCGTGCGGCGTATCAAGCAGCTACATGGCGCTTTGACTGTTCAAGCGCATGTTGTTGGTCTGATGAAAGTCTTTCAGAGTGACTTTGCTGAAATTTTAAAAAGCCTTCCAAACTGTCGCTATAGTTCTCAAATGGTGAAGAATTATCAAAATAAAGTGATGAAGCATGACGATCGACGCTAAAACTGGTGTGTCTGCCGTGAGACTTAATTTGTCCGCCGAGATAGCTGCTCAGACCGGACACGTTTGTCCGTCGTCAACAAAAACGAATTTTGAGACCTGTACTGTGAAATCTGTTTGAAAAGCTGCTCTGTGGCCCAAGGATCTTCGTACCCCTTGATGTTTAATCTCGTACCCCCGGTTGGGAACCCCTGAACTAGACGAAGACTTACGTACTACATAATGTGTGGGTCATTCCATGCCAAATGAGCAATTGGGTTACACCACATGTCATAGATTTTATCGAAATTTGGCATACTTGTAGACGCCAAAGAAATATTAAGAAGGCAAAAAAAATTTTTGGAAAATTTTAAATATTAGTAGAGTTATGGTCATTAGAAAAATCACCATTTTTGCCTGTTCCGCTTCAGTGATTTTGTCCAATTTCTTATTATCTTTCTAATTTCTTAACCTGTGATCAAACAAAATGGCTGAAAATTGCTAAACATACATTTAAAGACCCAAGGAATCCAAAAATGTAAATTAAAACGTTGACAGAGAACTTCTTGATATGATTATAAAGGTTTCAATTTGCTACATGCATTTTTTGGAGGCCAAACTTTGGGGGCCTATAAAAAAAATGGGTATAAAAATTAAGAACTGAAATTCACATATTTTATACTTATATCAATACTCTTTCATTTCAAATAAAAAATATGAATTAATTTTGATAACTACTATGATATGATAAAAGCTAAATTTTCTGACTTGCAAATTTTGTACTTTTTTACACTCATTGTTCAAGATTTTTGTCTATGACATCACAATTTACATTATTGCTTGTTGATGACATCACAATTTACATATTGTTTGTCATGACAATTGTTATGTAGCTCATGAATGAATTAAATGCTAGTAATGCATTTAGGTTTAGTGTTCAATTTTAGGTTGTCCTATTAGCACTACATTAGTTTTACTTCTACAATAACACAATTATTCATCACAGCAATGCGGCATTGCAAAAAAATGGAGAAATTGTGCCATAAAATTCACTTTGCTAGAAGCAGTGGGTTTGTGGGCATTGGTGGACTTGCAGAAACAGATGAACATGTTTATTATGAACATTAACATTTCTCTGCTTCAAGCAGATAGATGGGCTTTGAACACTTGAACAGTGGGAAAAGTATATTTCCTGGTTGCAAGATCTGTCGAGTATGTTAGGAATAATACATATACTAATAGGACAACCTAAAATTGAAATCACAATTAAAAGAGTACGGTAATTAACTCTACAAGTTACCACTAATATTACTATGGTGTATGGCCTACAACACTAAACCTAAGTGCATTATATACCAGTATTCAATTCATTGATGAGCTACATAACAATTGTCATGACAAACAATATGTAAATTGTGATGTCATCAACAAACAATAATGTAAATTGTGATGTCATAAACAAAAATCTAGTACAATGAGTGTAAAAAAGTACAAAATTTGCAAGTCAGAAAATTTAGCTTTTATCATAGTAGTTATCAAAATTAATTCAATTTTTTTATTTGACATGAAAGAGTATTGGTATAAGTATAAAATATGTGAATTTCAGTTCTTAATTTTTATACCCATTTTTTTTATAGACCCCTAAACTTTGGCCTCCGAAAAATGCATGTATCAAATTGAAACCTTTATAATCATATCAAGCATTTCTCTGACGACTTTTCAATCTATATTTTTGGATTCCTTGGGTCTTAAAATGTATGTCTAGCAATTTTCAGCCATATTGTATGATCGTAGGTTAAGAAATTACAAATATGACAAGAAATTGGACAAAATCACTGAAGCAGAACAGGCAAAAATGGTTATTTTTCTAACGACCATAACTCCACCAATGTTTAAAATTTTTCAAAATTTTTTTTTGCATTCTTAATATTTCTTTGACATCTACAAGTATGCCAAATTTCAATAAAATCTATGACATGTGGTGTAATTTTTCAAAAAAATTTGCTCATTTGGCATGGAATGACCCGTGTGTCAGTTCAAGCTACGTTCTATGCATACCGTACCAAACTTGTTTCACGCTCAAGTCGCATAAATCGCAATACAAAGTATGAACAGACCGTCATTTATTCATGCAAACTTGTGTTAATGATCGAATAAAAACAAATGTAAATACATTGTATCTCTGTAAGGTTGGGATTAACGTAACGAAAACACAGGAATATAAAGAATATAAATGCCAGGCTAGAATAGCTGATCCTTTGTCTTGATTGGGATTACGAGAATGAGGGTGGAGAAACTAAAAGGAATTCTTTTCCTTTCTTTGAATTTGGTTTCTAAAATTTGGTAAATTGGCTAACTTAGGATCCAACCTTATTAACCCACAAAACGAAACCGCAGCTGGCTTTAAGCTAGTCTGATTTGTGATCTTCGTATGGTCGCAACTTTACACATTCTTAAACCAATTTTATAATTTTGTATCAAAAAAACGACAATTAAATTTTCTTTACAATCTTGTCAAACTTGACGTGTCTCCAGGCCCTAAGCTTGTGTGGACAATATACTTTTTAAAATGTGGGCCTGGAGAGCAAACACTTTGCTGCCTACTTTCGAAAGCGCGGTAAACTTTTTTGAGAGTGAGTAGCAAGCGCAGACAGAGCGAAAAAGGTCGCTTTGCACGTCACAGAATTGGATCATTGCGCTTACAATTTTTTAAGCTACCTTGGCCATGTATAGTGTAGTAGAGAGTTCAAAATGGAAGACTCTTCATTTCATTTTTTCCCTCTTCCACTTTAAAATATATGTTTATCTAATTGCATTTTATTATATTTAGTTGATGCCCATATACAATTTTTGTAATTAAGTTTTTTTTTTGGTCAAAACAATGGCATTTGCTGTCAAAGATAAGCCAACTGGTAGGAAATCTACATTTAAAAGTTTTGGAAACTTTATTGCAATGCACATGATGAAACGTTTTGGAAAACGAAATAAAACAAACAATATTCAAGGCCTTGCAACTGGTTATGATGAAAATGACAAAGATGCTTTAGAAGCTGGATTTGATGCACACTCTTATCAGAATGGCTTTGCAAATGGAAGTAAAGTCAATGGGGTAAGCAGAAGTAGCTCAGTGAATAAGCTACGGGTTAATCAAAATAATCCTTCCTTGACACATGATACAAACAACTTGGCTAATGGTCAGTCTATAAACAACGGAGTGGATCTGAGTAGCTTACCTGCAATGCCAGGTGTTGTTGGTCTCACTAATCATGGAAACACTTGTTTTATGAACTCAATTGCACAGTGTTTAAGCAACACTGACTTACTTGGTGAGTATTTCGTGATGGGACAATATAAACAAGATCTAAAAAATTGTCGTAAAGATCGAAGCAAAAAATACGGAACCAAAGGAGAAGTAACTGAGCAGTTGGCCATCGTCATTCGCAGTCTTTGGATGGGATCATATTCATCAGACATGACAAAGGCCTTGAAGGATTCTATCGGTAAATTTGCTTCTCAATACAAAGGAACAACACAACATGACTCACAAGAGTTTCTTTTATGGTTATTGGATAAAATGCATGAAGATCTCAACATGCAGCCTTCTAAAAAGAAAACATTTGTGCGAAGGCAATCATTCAGGAAAACAAAAAAGTCAATTGCTGAAAACATAAAACTGAATGGGAATGGTTTGTTAACCGTTCCAGATTTGTCCCCAAATAGTTTTATTCAAAAAGTTTTTCAAGGACATTATCGGTCCAGTCTGACATGCCCAAGTTGCAAGAAGAAAAGTGACACAATTGACCCATATGTATGTGTGTCATTGCCGCTGAAGCAACGTACAACTCGACCAATCTATGTTAATGTTGTGTATTTACCAAGTAAAAGACGAAGCAGTGCAAGTAGGAAGAATTTGGCTGGGAGAACTATCAAAATTAGTGTCCCTGTTGAAATTGATGGAAAAATAAACCACTTGCGTCAAGCAGTTGCTGGCGAGTGTGGAATTCATTCTCGTTTATTGGCATTCGTTGACCTTCAACACGATGGCTTCCACCAATCCTATGGTGATGAGAAATCTGTCTCAGATATTCCACTATCTAGTCCCAGCAACACTGCTGCTGATATGTCTTTGTATGCATTTGAAATGCCTCCCATTGCTAAAATGACTGCTGGCACTCTGCCACGAAATTTTTCTAGCAAACACAAAAAACGAGGCTTTGGAAGTGTGAAGCAAGCCAAAGAAGGAAGCAGTCCTGGAAATGGAGCTCTTCCTAATGTAGAAAGCATTGTAGTGATTCTTATAAACAAGCAAGGGGTGAGAGAGCAAGGTAAGCATTTTGGTTTTTGCATGTTATAGCATTTTTGAACATTTGCTTCGTGATAAGCTTTAAATCATTTTATAAATATTATTGAATGAGGTTGTGGCTCACAAAATAGATGGCTTGGACACAGTGCGCAAGCCTTCAGAACTGAAGGCTGAATTCTATTGCAGATAAAAGTGTACTTGGGTTATACATCTGCCTAAAATATTTCTTCTAGTGTTTTTAGTGTTTAAATGTTTTAGTGTTGAGTGTTTTTTTACATCTTGCAATCTGAATATTAGCATTTTGATAAGTACTGTAGTAGTGTAATACTGTACCTGCCAATGAAAACAATTGAATTTACTCATAGAGAATTTCATTTAATTAATGTTTAAACTATTAAATTGTGTTTACATTTTGTTTGATAAAATGCTAATTTTTTTCTCATCTCAAAGCTTTTCATGACAAAAAATAACAATGGAATAAAATGGTTTTAAGCAAATATTGTACTCAAGTGCATGTCAATCTGCAATCATTCTCAGTTCTGAAAGCTTGTGCATAGCGTCTAGGTCGTACAGTCCATGTTAGACAGGTAGTCACCGTCTAATATTGTCCCCTGAAAAAAAGTCAGTTGTGTCTGATTGACGAAACATCGGAATAAGCACAGATTATCATCTGGAAAACCTTGTGAAAGTTTGCTTAGTTTACTGTACACCAGAAAAACGTATGTTATTGAATATAAATATTATGTTAAACTTTTAGGTAAACGTTTTGGTCGGCCGTTAGTCTTCCGGACATCTCGGGATGTTCTCATGGGTGAGTTACAGTCCATTGTGCTGAGTCAAATGAGTAGTCATTTGAAGAATGGAGTCAAGCATGAGCGCATGGGAACTTTATTCCGATTGCAGGTGAGGCTGAGTGTTTTATGCTTAAGTTTTTGGAATATTTATTTGAAAAGAGTATTTCAGTGCTTTATTTCATGACAATTTAATTGCTATGCGACCCATTGGTGGGTTGTGAAGCTATTTCACGTGGGTCGTGAAGCATTTCTAAATGTTACTGAATGTTAAATTTTTTTTAAAAATATCGATATTACTATGGATCTCACAAGCCGCAGTTTGGTCTTGAACAGCACTGCACATTCGCCATCGCTACTCTTATCATCGCTTTTTTGTTGACTTTCCATTTTCATGAATTGTGCACCCTGTTTTCTATTAGATCGGGAAATTATTGCATTATCATTACGTAACAATTATGCCACAACGTAACAAATATGTAACAATTAGATGTGTTGTGTCGCATTAGCTATTTCAGTATGTACACCAGTAGTAAAGATGCCATAATAAAGATGTCATGTCTCATTGTTGGTCGCACAATAAAACTTGCAGTGGGCCGCGAACTGAAAAAGATTGGGAAGCACTGCTTAACATATTTGTTTTTTGAAATCAGAAAAACCTAGGCTGTCATGTACAGTACCGGTAGTCCTATAGTTGGTGTTGTGTACACTGCAGTATTATGGTTGGAAAGGGGGCAACAATGCAACCTAGCTAGAAAAGTTTTTTTTTTTACTGTGGTCTGATTTTATGTTTGTAGCCGTTAGATATCTGTCTTAGACTCTTAGCTGACACTAATGACATAGCCTACCACACAAATGGACAGAGGTAAATGGTGTAAATGCACTGTTTTTGCATTATTTTGAGGCTGCCAAGAAAAACTACTTTAAGCAGAGATCAAATAACCTTATATATTATACAGATTAAAATATAGGGGTCTGCTACTATTCGGCGAGTCCGATTCGGCGAGTCCGATTCGACTAGTCCGATTCGACTAGTCCGATTCGGCGAGTTCCCTATTCGGCGAGAGCCCTTTTCGGCGAGTGCCCTATTCGGCGAGTTTTTGAAATTTTTGAAAGGAAATTATCGGGTACCGTAGCCTAATCATAATTGCCGTTTTTACATCGTTTTAACGTCGCTAAACGTTGAAATCGTGCAGAAAGGAATAAAAAGAAAATGTTTGAACTATTAAATTAAAATTCGTCATGTCAGTTCAGTTGTTTTTATTTCTGATCATGATATCAAAAACAATACACGTCAACATAGCAAAGGTGTAGAAAAAGGTAGAAGCGACAAAACGCGAACGTTAAAACGTGCTTGTGACCGAAGTAAGTTATTGAGTTGAAAGAAATTTGGCACGGTCGCAACACTTTCAGAAAAATTTAAGATATGAAGCGAAAATAAAACAAAGAAAATGTTACAAAAGTAAAATAGATCATGTTTATGTCTATAAGTTAGTACTTTTGAATAGTTAAAATGATTAGTTTGGACCAAAAAATGTGTGGCCTACAGCTTGGATTGAAAGGAAGTTATCGGGTACCGTAGCCTAGTTATCCCGACCAGCAAAAATTTGTTCCATTTAAACCATGGGCGCCTAAGCCGTGGGGACCAGGCCCATATTTCCGCGTGGGAGCAACTTTTTATGCGGCATTGATACATAAAACAATAGATGAACTAGCGATCGGCAGCAGGAAAACATTTTTAAATGCAAACCGCAACAGCTTCGCAGTATGTAATCATTAGAACGAGTAGCGATGCTACAATCCCACCCCAGACAAAAAAATCTGTCATTTTTACGTTGATTTAACGTCTGCAGACGTTGAATCAATGTAAAAATGACTGATTTTGCTGCCTGCGACATAGCAAAATCTACCATTTTGCGTCGATTCAATGTCATCAGATGTTGAATGCACCCAAAAACAACATAATTTGCTACGTTGACGCAGCGTGCGTTTAACTTAATGCGCTTGCAAACAGCCTCGCTGTCGCTTTCGAAAGTCGAAACCTCTGCAGAGAATTGTCGCCGCAGTGAATCGGTTGCTGTGAAAATGAACTTGAAGTCTCGGCCCGAGGTTACCACTAACCAACGTAACAAGGGCCGGTACAAACCGCACTCCCCACAGTCGCACAAGCGGCATAATCAACACAACAACGGACTCGCGCAAACTGCATGGCGCACACACGTCCGTTGCCATGGAAACCCGATCAAAGGTGGGGAATATGCGCATCTTTTGTTTCATCTGCCACACAAAAACGGGCGTATTACAGCGAATTGAAACTTGAAAGCTGGTCAGCCATAAGTTGCGATATTGTAGTGAAAAGGGAGCAGTGTCAAGTCGAAAACTTAATCAAACGTCTCTCTGTAACTATTTTTCAAGGGCTGTTTACGGATGTCAGCAACTTTTAAATTTATTAAAGGTGACGTGCTGTTGAATTGATGTAAACATGAATGATTTTGCTTTCAACAGGTATATTTCAAGCATATGATCAAGTTAGTATTTTCATTCCATTTACAGTATAGTCAAGTGGGGTAATTACTGGACATTTAAAATGACGGGGTAATTAGTGGACACCCTGCTTACTTTTTTCCTATGTGCAATGTGACCTTGCAATTTAGACATCTATTTAGATAAAGCTTTGAACTAAATGAATCAGTTGCAACTCTTGTTTTATTTGACTTCACATTTTTTTGGCAAGACTTGGAATGCATGGTGTCAAATTTTGGATTAATTTGAAACTATAGACAGACAATCGATAACAACTTAATAACATTGAATTGCATAATTCAAAATTAATACAGAAATGAAATAGATACATAATTTCGAACGTTTGAAACTAAGTGAAAAAAGTAATTTTTTAAATAGGCAACATTATTAGGTATTTGAATTTTCAAACTGGCAACACTAACTAGAAAAGCATGGAACCTTCCAAAAATGCCAGAGTGTGAGCAGCAGCTGTATCCACTTTTCCACAAAATGTGTCCAATATTTACCCCATAACAATTTCTCCGTTTTGAGGTAATTATTGGACACTTAAAGGTTGTAATTTCACCAAAAACACTAAATGATAGCTCACGAAATATTGTCTTTGCAGACTTATTTTGATTAGTGTATTTTTAGTAGCTAGCTTTTTAACAATGCCTAGAACATACAAACCAAGACCAAGGAAGGAGTGGAGTAAAGTACAGCTTGAAAATGCTGTAGCTGAACATCAACATGCTGGAACTAGCTTTAGAAAATTAGCAAAGCATTTTAACATTCCCAAATCTACAATTGAATTCCATTGTTCCTTGAAAAAACACAACAGAAAAGTTGCAGGACAGGGTTCCAAACCAGTATTTACTGAGGCACAATTGAAAGAACTTAAAGAGTGTATAACAGATCTGGCAAGCCTAGGTTTTGCTCCAACATTGAAAGACATTCGAAAAATTGTTGGCAGTTATGTAGAGCACAACGACATACAGACAGCAAAAGATAGGCTGAAACATAAAGGTCATCCCGGTTTTCCTGGCGAAGCATGGATGACCCGGTTTCTTTCCACACAGGGGCTTTCTTTGAAAGAAGCCACTAAACTCAGCATGGCACGTTACAATGCAACAAAAAACCCTTTTGTCATATATCACTATTTTGATATTCTTGAAAAATACATTGATACATTAGGCTTAAAAGATCGACCAGATTTGATATGGAATGCTGATGAAACTGGTCTTCCACATGAACCTAAAAAATGCAAAGTGATTTCAGCAAAAGGTCAATCAACTCTCCAAATTGTCCCAGGATGCGGCAGGGAAAACACTACTGTTATGGCTGCTTGTTCTGCCAGTGGTTTGAAACTTCCACCAATGATTATATTTCAAGGACTACAAGTGCAAACAACCTGGAGGCCAACAATTTCTTCCACGTCCCCTAACTATCCATGGATGTACGCTAATAAATCTGGTTGGATGGATAGCGAAATCTTTTTTAAATGGTTCGAACAGTTTGAATTGCAAACGAGGAATTTTAAAAATCCAAACGACAGTATACCTGAGCCGAGATTACTCATTTATGATGGTCACCTATCACATGTGTGGTATGGAACATTGCAACATGCAAGAAAATGGAATGTCACTATTGGCTAATTCCAAATTAATTTAGCAAATTTTTTGACATTTGTTACTGCATACCGTTAGAATTGTCCAACATTTACATATGTTATTCTCTTTTCAATTCTGAGCAAAACAAAAAAAAAATTTTTGAAAAAGGTTCAGCAATTCAAAAGATACTGCGATTTGAAATTTCCTTGTCACTTGGTGGCGCCACATGCAAAAAATCTTTAAAAATCAATATTTTGGGCTTCGGTGATGATAGAGAGTCGATGAAAGTGTCTAATTTACCATTTTTGGGGTCAAGGAATTCAAAAAAGTAAACTGTTTTGCTCTGAACCCAATAGAAAAAAAGTTATGGAGCAATAAAATATTTTTGGGCGGCGGACTTGAAAGTCAAAAAAAGCCATGCGGCATTCCGCTTTCGCAAAAATTTTTTTTTGTAAAATGTACTTTAAAGGTGTCTGATTAATATAAAAATGGATTTTCAAATTATAATTTAATGCCTCATGAATAATTGGTTAATGATGTGCCGCCTCTGAATCGGTAGGCATGGGTTCGATACCCTGTCGGGTCATACCATAGACTTTTTAAAAATGGCACTGAATTTAATTCTTGCTTGACACTGAGCAACGGAATGGATTCGGGTAATAATGTACTCAGTTGCATCTCTATACAGCTACATTGACACTGTCTGCTTTTTAAAGCGCTGAGGAGCAATGCATTCTGCGATGGATACAGTGCTACCGGTATATAAAAACAAACATTATTAGTATTAATCTCTGAAATGTTTAAAATAAATAACTCTTAATTTGCATCTTTGATTTTTAGAGAGTAGGTAACATATTATACCTAATCATAAGTACACACAAAGTTGCAAGAAAACAAAAAAGAAAGTGGAATGGTATCATTACATGTTTTGGATACGGAACTTGGGCCATGTACAATTGGCTCACTCACAAATAGCATCAACAATTGTCATTCACTGTCCCACTGCAGGAAAAAAATGCTTAAGCCTCTTGATGAGCTCCCAGTATCGGAAAGAGAATTGCTTCTATGGCGATCAGGCATAGATTGCACAGATGGAACAGCTGGTGTAAACACATGCCTTCATCATGAAGCTTACTACCTTAGAAAATTCACAAGCCATGCTGCATCTAAACTATGTTGCGATGTACTTGGAGTTCATGCAAGTAAAATGATGAAAGCCCCCAAAGGAACACACATAATTAATTTGGATCTTGCAAGGAAATTAAGAATGAAATATGAAGCAATAATACTAGGTTTCAAAGTATGCCATGCATGTCTAAAGCAGATGAAATCTGAGATGAATGAAACAAGTGAAGTTGAGAGAGGAGAATCCGAGAAGGGGCAAATGGCTACATCTACATCAGGGAGTGACAATGACGAGGAAATTAGAGAATGGAAGAATAAAGAGAAAGGGGAAAGTGAGAAAGAAAAATTAAACAGCTCATTACAGGCAATTGGATATTCTCCTTTGAAGTTGCACAGCATGCCAAAGAGACACAAACCCACTGCCATAAAACGAAAACTGAACCAAATTACAAATGAGTTAGCAAAGTCATTTTCTAGTGCCGGGGACATTGCTATAGATCTTATAGAACAACAACCAACGTGTTCCAACAAAGAGTGGAAGACATCATATGATGATCTCAATAAGTTGATGTTTGAATTGAAGGAAAAATTCCAGGAAACAACTATTCATGGAGATAAGGTGCAAATCTTGACACTAAAACCGTCATCATGGTCTATGCATGAAACAGCAAAATTTTTTGATTGTCATATAAGCACAGTACGTCAGGCTTTGAAGCTGAAATCTGATCACAGCCTACTATCAAAACCTGTGCGATCTGCTAGACAGGGTATTAGTGATACAGTCAAAGACCAGGTCCTAGCATTTTATGAAGATGACGAGTTTTCTCGGTTGATGCCAGGGTCCGGTGACTATGTCAGTTTGGGGAATAAAATCCACAGGCAAAAGCGACTTCTTCTCTGCAATTTGAAGGAACTGTACTTTGCCTTTAAATCACAATTTCCTGAAAGCAAAATCGGTTTATCGAAGTTTTGTGAATTCCGTCCAAAATGGTGTGTTAAGATGGGATCTTCTGGGAGTCATTCGGTGTGTGTTTGTGCTATTCATCAGAATGCCAAACTGGTTGCTTCTGCCTGTGGTTTAGAATACAAAGAAATGATGGCCGAAATTGTGTGTAATGTAGAAGATAGGATGTGTATGGTTCATCGTTGTTCGAACTGCCCAGGAAAGGAAGGACTAACATCAAAACTAAACGAGCACTTCAATGGAAGAGATTCTGAAGACATTTATTTCAAGCAATGGCAGTCAACAGACCGATCAGAACTCAATACTTTAACAATGTGTTTGTCTGATTTCATTGAATTTGCTTCAGCAAAGATGGATAACCTGACCTCTCATTCTTATATTTCAAAGTGTCAAGCCCGTTATCTGAAGCAACTTAAAGCAAACCTTTCACCGGACACGGCAATAATTCTTGGGGATTTTGCCGAGAACTATTCATACATTATTCAGGATGAGATACAGAGCTACCACTGGAACAAGGAGCAATGCAGTCTTCACCCAGTCGTTTTGTATGTTGTTGTTGATGACACAGTCCAATCATTTTCATTCTGTTTCTTGTCTGCTGATTTAACTCATGACACCGGGTTTGTGTATGCACTGCAGGGTAAGTTAATGGATTATCTCAAAATTCATTTTCCGTCAATTTCCAAAATTGAGTACTTTTCTGATGGCTGCAGCGGTCAATATAAAAACTTCAAGAATTTTCTAAATTTGACTTTTCACACACAGGATTTTGGGTATGACGCTTCATGGGTGTTTTTTGCCACTAGCCATGGCAAATCACCATGCGATGGTATTGGTGGAACTGTGAAGCGAACGCTTATGCGAACAAGCTTGATGCAGCCTTTGGGAACAGAGCTTCTCACAATAGAGAAAGTTTTTGATTTCTGTAAACACAGGATCAAAGGAATTGAATTTTTTTTGTTGGATCCAGAGTATCTCAGCAACATCAGAGCTTTTCTTGAAAAACGGTATGAATCTGGTTGTACAGTGCCTGGAACTCGTTCGTTTCACCATTTTACACCAGTATCGGTTGGAAAAGTTATGTTCAAGCGAACATCTGAGGACGAGCTTTATGCTGGTATACACACCTTCTTCTCAGATCATGAGCTGAGCAAATCTGTAAGTAATCTAAAGGTTGCCAAATATGTTTCTTGCTTTTATGATGACCAGTGGTGGATTGGAATAATAACCGAAATTAATACTGCTTCAGAAGATGCACTTGTAAATTTTCTTCATCAATGTGATGGTGATACTACAGAAGATTTGTTTGTATGGCCACCAAGAGAGGACGAATGCTGGGTTTCCATTCAACACATTCTTTGTGAGATCCAACAACCTCGACTGAAAAAAGCAACAAATACCGCACGGCGATCTGCCCTTAAATACACAATTTTTCCGGAAGACAAGACAAAGATCCAAAATGCATTTTCTCATTTCATATCACATGCCAATCATTCACTGTAATTCATTTCAATAATGTACAGTCAACTGGGGTGACTAAGGCACCTAACTATAATAATTCTTTTTTGATTAGTCTTTCAATGATGTGATATGTGATGTTTTGTTATCCTTTCGAAATTTTTGTAAGTCATTAGCTGTAACAAACAATCATGCAGGGAGGAACAACCTTTCCTGGGAATTTAACAACTTTAGGACAAGGAACAACTACAGTATCTTCTGCAAGTTGTTTCTCAACATCGCAACAATTTTCCTCAGCCTCTCAAGAGTACCTTAATTGGGCGACAATGAGTGGTTGGTAACCATGAAACCCCTGTTTTAAACAGATAATACTCACTTTTTTGGGTGGGGGGGACCCATATTTTCCTTGATTGATGTGGCTACGGAATTGGTTATATCACATTCCTTTGCCAGCACCATGCACAATACGCACATCATTAACCAATGTTCTACATTGATCATTATCCATATAATCGATAGCAAAAATAACCATTATAGAGGTTATATATATTGTTCATGAGGCATTAAATTATAATTTGAAAATCCATTTTTATATCAACCAGATACCTTTAAGCTACATTTTCCAAAAATTTTTTTTTGAAAAAGCGGAATGCCGCATGGCTTTTTTTGATTTTCAAGTCCGCCGCCCAAAAATATTTTATTGCTCCATAACTTTTTTTCCATTTGCTTTAGAGCAAAACAGTTTACTTTTTTATATTCCTTGACCCCAAAAATGGTAAATTAGACACTTTCAGCGACTCTCTATGATCACCGAAGCCCAAAATATTGATTTTTAAAGATTTTTTGCATGTGGCGCCACCAAGTGACAAGGAAATTTCAAATCGCAGTATCTTTTGAATCGCTGAACCTTTTTCAAAAATTTTTTTTTTGTTTTACTCAGAATTGAAAAGAGAACAACATATGTAAATATTGGACAATTCTAACGGTATGCAGTACAGCCCTTGTTAAATTATAATGGAATGAGTCTATTATCAAGTTACCTGCTCACACAACCGATCTGTTGCAGCCATTAGATGTAGCTGTGTTCAAGTCAGTAAAAGAGCATTGGAGCCAAGAACTTTTTAAGCGGTTGAGCACAACAAGAAGCCGGTTGAGCAAGTCAGAGTTTTCCACATTGTTGGCCAGTAATGATGTATGGGAGAAATCTTTTTCAGAAGAAAACATTAGAAGTGGATTCCGAAAATGTGGAATTGCTCCATTGAATCGTGATGTGTATCCAGTTCACAGATTTGACAAAAACCTCAAAAACAGGTACGATACATGGCTAGACAATGGAAAGCCACCACTTACTGCCGATCAGTTGGATGAAATGTGCTCCTCAACAACAGTTACTAATGTGGAAGATCACTTGTCTACTTCATCAACTTCCATTCAAAATTACAGGTACCAAGGAAAACCAGGAAAAGTTGTTTCGTATTTCATTCCTAATGATGAGCCAGATAATTTTATTAGATTGGTTGATGAGTCCCCTTCAGCATCTGCAAGCTCAAGTATGAATAAGCATCAGCTGGAGACAGCTTCAACAACCAATTTTAAAGAGCTGTTTTTGAAAAGGCTGCAAACACAATCTATGTCCACTCCTAAAACAGGTAAACGAAGGAAAGTTAATCCACATGGATCAATAGTAACTTCTGATGAGCAGTTTGAAAAAGTGATGTTGGCGACAAAACAGAAAGAAACCACTGTTTCTAAAACCAAAAAGCGAAAGAAAAGGGTGGTTTCAAGTAGCAGTGAAGATGAGACCAATGTTATTTTAGAAAGCGAAGGAGAAGATGAAACAGAAGAGAGGTACAGTACCAGCAGTTCAGATGAACTAGAAAGGTCAGAAATAGCAATGTTTCCACCCTCAAGTGAAAGACAATGCTACATGTATTTGCGGAGTGTATGGCAGGATATAAATTTACCCGTTGCTGAAGAAGACCTCAAAGGAAAATATTTTGCCGGTATTTTTTATGATGACAAGGGAAAAAAGGGCAACTTGTTTATTGGAAAAGTTCTTCGTCGATTTCTGTATGATGCTTCAGGCCCAACCAAGTTCCTTCAACTTGATTGCTTCAAGCCAGGAATTGGCCTGACAACAACCTTAGAAGAGATTCCAGCACACCTTCCAAGAGATATAGACAATTTTTTTGGCTTTAATATTATTGCAGGTCCGTTGATTGTTACAGCAATCAAAGGACAAAAATGGGAAATAGAAGATTATCCGAAAGTCCAACAAACCTTTCAAAGGGTGATTAAACTAGACAGAAAGGCAGAGTATTTCAATGTCTTTCCTGAAATGCCAGATTGCTAAACTTTTCGAACATAGTTCTTTAACAGAAGGGACACTAGTTCTTTAAATTCCAGTTATTATCGTATGTGAATGCATTCCGTTTTGTTCTTTTTATTTTGCCGTAGGTACGGTAGCCTACCTGTGTTTAGATGCAACGTTATGTTGATAATATCAATTTTTTGTTAGTTTTTGTTACCGTACCGTACAGTATTTACATGCATTCCAGCTATTGTTTGAAGTCATGCCAGTGACATGTTTCTTTCGTTTAACCGCACTGTACCTTGATATCGCACCATGCGTAGTAAATACAACGTTATTCTTATATTTTAAACAAAATTTTATTTATTGTAATAGATAAACAAAACATAAAACTACATCACATCTGATTTCACTTCAGAAAGGTCAAGGAATTCAAATAATAATAACTTCGTAGTACTTTCTTACATAAGGGGTAAATACTGGACAGTGTCCAGCAATTACCCCTACCCTGTCCAATAATTCCCTCATTTGATGGGGTAATTATCGGACAAAAAAAAATTGTAATTTCTGCTAAAATACACATGGTAGAGAATCAGTTTAATTTGTAATGTAAAGCTGAAGGCCAACCCTTGCAATCAAGATACTTTACATATAAATAGCTTCAGTCCTTGTACAAAATATTACAACGTTTTCACCAAATGTCCGATAATTACCCCACTTGACTATATACCTTTTAGTAAACCTTTTCGTCTCTTGTTTCATGCTAATAAATCTAGTTCGTTGCTAAACTTTATGTTGTGCTTAGCTTAAAGAGTCGCAGTCCATCAACCGCTAGCCAACGCAGACGCATAGCATGTGTTTTGGTCGAGCTTTGTTTATAATAATTAACGGCAGGTCGAACGTAGCGATAACTCCGAGTGTGGCAATAAAAGCAATCCTAGCGTGACGACATAATTACGTCATCCATCTGCGTGACATTTCGCTGAATTTACGTTGCTGCTGATGAAACACGCTTTCGCCCCCACGGCCAAAAAAATAGTTAGGCGCCTATGATTTTAACTATTCAAAAGTACTAACTTATAGACATAAACATTATTTTTTTTCTAACATTTTCTTTGTTTTATTTTTCCTTTATATCTTAAATTTTTCTGAAGGTGATGCAACCTTGCCAAATTTCTTTCAACTCAATAACTTACTTCGGTCACAAGCACGTTTTAACGTTCGCGTTTTGTCGCTTCTACCTTTTTCTACACCTTTGCTATGTTGACGTGAATTGTTTTTGATATCATGATCAGAAATAAAAACAACTGAACTGACATGACGAATTCAAGCACGTTTTAACGTTCGCGTTTTGTCGCTTCTACCTTTGCTATGTTGACGTGTATTGTTTTTGATATGATGGTCAAAAATAAAAATAACTGAACTGACATGACGAATTCAAGCACGTTTTAACGTTCGCGTTTTGTCGCTTCTACCTTTGCTATGTTGACGTGTATTGTTTTTGATATGATGGTCAAAAATAAAAATAACTGAACTGACATGACGAATTTTAATTTAATAGTTCAAACATTTTCTTTTTATTCCTTTCTGCACGATTTCAACGTTTAGCGACGTTAAAACGATGTAAAAACGGCAATTGTAATTAGGCTACGGTACCCGATAATTTCCTTTTAAAAATTTCAAAAACTCGCCGAATAGGGCACTCGCCGAAAAAGGCTCTCGCCGAATAGGGAACTCGCCGAATCGGACTCGCCGAAACGGGCCATTCCGAAAATATAGCAGCTGGGGTCGTGGTTTTGCAATGGAGTTTTGGTGGAGACTTTGTAAATACTCCAGATTTGAGCCTTGGATTAAAATATAATTGGAATCACCACCCAATCACTGATATGCGCTGGTGATGCTTTGTTAACCCCGAGAAACAAGGCATTTTTGTACGAGTCTTGACATATTTTCCGTGGTTATATAAGTGCTATATATTTTTAATAATACTCGTAATAAAAGACATAATTTGCATAGCACTTTTTGTTATGTATTAATTTAGGTTATTGACGGCTTGCCCAATAAATCGTACCTTTCTCAAGAAGTCCAACAGCCACTCCGGTTACCCACGGTTGACCAAGCCTTGGAAAACAGCCCAGCAGGCGGCCCAATGCACATTAAGTTGGTTGCTGAGTGGGATACAGACACGAAAGCTGGAATATTTGAAAAGTTTCCTGAAGAGAAGGTCAGACAAATTATGATCGCCGTTTTGTGACGGAATGCAATGGTTCAAGCTTTTCGGCATTGCAACTACTTTCTACACACAACTGCACCACACACGATTACGATTACCAATAAATGATCATTCAATCCTAAATTAAATATGCTATTATCATTTCCAATGTCATCCTCATGTTGGTATAGACCGAATAGTCTATTTTTTTTGCTTTGATCAATATGACCTATCCAGACCACATCCTTCTTATTCACTGATTTGTCTAATTAATTCTGTCACTTTACTTTGGATTTGTTTTAAAGCATTTGACAACTTATAAACGTTTGTCTCCCGTTGATTTTTCGTCTTTTACAATAAGGAACATTAAGCAGTAGAGACAAAGTTGCTAATTGTTTTATATCAACTTTAGGTCGAGGTTCAAGAGAGTGTGCGATTGCAGAAGCTTCTTCATCAGCAACCGGTGACGTGCACGCTCGAAGAATGCTTTGATCTTCATACGCAAGAAGAAGAGCTGGGAGCAGATGACACTTGGCTGTGTCCACACTGTGACAAACAGCAGTATGGCACCAAAAAGAAATTAAGTCTTTATACTCTTCCTGATATTTTTATTGTTCATCTCAAGCGCTTTCGCGTGTCAAATGGACGACGAACGAAACTGAGCACAAGGGTCGAGGTTCCTACGACTGGTCTAAACATGTCCAAACACATTTACAGGTGAGATTCGTTAGTAATCGGTTCAACAATAAGAAGCTCCAGAGAACTTGAAATAGGTTGATGTCGTTAAGGTTTGTTTTGTAGTGAGATATCTTGTGAAATTGAAAGAAATGCTACAGTATATTGTTGTCAGTTTTAACGGTCGTCAGAACTACTCGGCATGCGACAACTTATGAATTACATTTGTTTTAGCTACTGCCAAGTTAGAAAATCAGATTTACTTGCTCAGTTCGGACTTGCTCAGTCATCGCTTGTTAAACTGATTTTGCTAACTTGTGACAATGTGACATGCCAAGCTTCGGCTTGCTCAGTTGTTACGGTACTTGCTCTGTTTCATTATTTTGTCAGTTTCAGCTACTTACTGAAGTGTTGCTAGCTCAGTTGTCACTTGCTCCAGCTCAACTGCCATTTGCTCAGTTAACAGATGCTGACTTGTAGGAGACTCATCAATATGATTTTTTGTATCTTGCTTAGGTGACGTGCCTAAGATTTCCAATGAATTTGTGAAAAAAAATACAGCACATTATAAATACAGCACATTGCCTTCACGTAGTTTTGAAAATTATTAAAAAGGCCTCCAAGGGTTCCATCCGGTTCTACTTGATTGGTAGTGCTGCCCACCAAAAATGGATTTTTTTCTGACTGTGTGAGTAGGATGCACCCAACGTTTCATGCTGTGGGCTCATTCTGTGGAGGTTAAACGTTTTTACAGTTCTTGTTGAAATTGACATAGGCTAATAATTGGAAGGCGGAGTGTTGGTCTGCAGTGAAGGATGTGAAAAGGTGATTTGATAAAATAGTACTTCAGCAAAGCTCACAAGTTTGAAGCACTGTATTTCATGCTTCAGAATGAAAGTTGTCTTGAGCGGTATATGCCATGCCATGTAGGCTTGTAGTATAAGTTGTAGGTCTTATTGAACTTGATTACAAATGTGTAATATTTAAGTTTCGCTTAAACACATACTTTTGCAGTGGTGCCCCGCAATCTCCTCTTAGCCCAACGAGTGGGAAAAGGTGGGCACAGCCAGGGACCTTTAGCAAATATAGCCAAAACCCTGACGACTGTTTGTATGATCTCTACGCTGTGTGCAATCACTATGGTAACCTGAATTCTGGTCACTACACAGCATGTTGCAGCAACCCGCTAGACGGGAAGTGGTGAGTGGCTGATACATGTCAGGATCGTTATTCTAATTTCATTAAAAGATAAATTTTCAACGTTAAAAATCGAGTTAAAAATGTTTACGCAGTAACCTATCTTCTTCATGCGCCATACTTGTGCAAACCGTGGCCTTCACAACTGTTTTCTTTCGCCAAATTTAATGTGATAATTTTCTAGGTTTCTTCTCATAAGGTGAAAAAATTGCTATGGACGATAATATTGTTAAAGAAGCTTCATTTATATCTCCGACATGACCATGAAATGACAATGCTTCTTGAAATATAATCAGTGAGAAAATCCATTTGAAAAAATCGTATAATCTGGAATTGCCATGATATCTGCAGCTACGCTCTTGTTATCAAATTTAATCTTTCAAACTGAGTTCAGTTTTTCGTGATCTTTTTTTTACGTTAATTCCACAGAAAACAAACAAGGTTTGCTGCCTTTTTATTGTGTTTTTTATTCAAAGAAATTTATTCATGGCGCAGGTACCTGTTTGACGACAGCAACACCGAGTGTATCAACGAAGATACCTTGTCATCCCAGGCCGTGTACATTCTCTTCTATCAACGCCGTTCCTCCTCTGCCGCGTTATCTTGTGGTGGGGCGTCTATCACCTCTGTCATGTCCGACCACTGGGCATACAACCTTCCCCAGTTTAAGAAGGTGGTTGAGGTAAGTAGACATCTACCTAGTTAATTTTCATTCGAAGTCAAACTGCATCATTTCATCACAAGTATTCAGTGTGTGGATGACAGCGGTATCACGTGATGACAGAAGTAATTGTGGTGTAGCATCATGTTGCATTTAATATTTTATCGATTTTAGTAATGCATGGAATGGATTAAGGGTGATGAATCATAATGTGTGATTACAAACCATAATAGTTACACATTGGTTGCAGATTTCAGAGTGTCTCGTTGTAAAAAACAGATTTAGGTGAATCACTACTAATCAGACAAGATCTATGAGATTTCTTTCAAATTCTGGATAATGAAATTGTTAAAACCGCAGTGAAGTGCAGTATAACTGCTTAAGTTTATTCATATCGATTTCTATCTGATTATGACGCGAACAAGTTGTTAGTCAGATCAATTGTTCACATCACCGACCAGTTATCAAGAAATAGCTTCGGTTTTCATCAACATTTTTCAAAGCACCGTTGAATTTCTTGTTCTTTGCAGTTCAACTCACAGCATCAGCTGAACATGCATTCCGTCGCTAGAGTGAAGACATTTTCGGCACCCCGCTCAAAACCCGATACAGACTCGCCCCCCGAACCTTTTCAGCCACCCGTGGACCCAGCAGCTGCTCTCCAGATCAACATCAACAACAACAGGTTGGTTGCAATATGCGGTGGTTTAAGTCTTGTTTTGAAATCTCATTGTTCACGAAGTATTGAGATAGCGAAGTAGTGACTCCGAAGCTGGTTTTTTTTTTATCG
Source organism: Aplidium turbinatum (assembly GCF_918807975.1). Taxonomy (NCBI): domain Eukaryota; kingdom Metazoa; phylum Chordata; class Ascidiacea; order Aplousobranchia; family Polyclinidae; genus Aplidium; species Aplidium turbinatum. Next base: position 20,229,119 of record NC_137476.1, on the reverse strand, counting down.
CTGATGCTTTTCGATTATTTGTCCGAAATGATTTAAAAAAATTCGGTCATTTTTTATTTATTTCGGTCATTTTTTCTGATGAAAATATTTCCTTTCAAGTAGCTGATACAACCCAAAATTTGCACTTCCTGACTAGCTACAACATCAATTTTCGCCGAGAATCGTTGTTTTTTTCGGACATTTTGACCGAATTAACTATATCTTTTTTTCGGACATTTTGCTAAAAAAATCGGTCAATGACCGATAAATGACCAAAAAAAAAAACAGCTCCGAAGTGACCAATTCACTTCCAACTACACGATCGTGGTTCGACACCTGGCTAAGCCGGATGTTAAAAGCTACCGCTAACCTCTACTGGGGTTGCAATGAATTAAGATGATAAAAGAAGGGTGGTAAAAAAGTAACCGCATTTTAATTTTGTCGGTGTGTAGGGTAGGGTAATACAATGAAAGTCTATCCGCTGCGTGACTAACGATGTGGAGATCTAATCGGCGATCAAAACACGTCTGTTCGTCTTATGTTTAGCCATAACCGAATGAGTTCCTTTTAAGAACGACTCCAAGCTGTTTATTATTCAAGTATTGATTTCATCTTGCTGTGACATGCATGCAATGTGCAGTAAGTTACATACCATATCTGTACATGCGTTGACTCAAATGGTCTTCTTTTAACAAGCACGAAGATTGCCGCCGCTGCAGCACGGGAGAGAAAAAATCTGAAAGATCACAAAGGCGATGAAGAAAGTGATGATGATGGAGGATTTGGGTCTTCTTCGAGACCCTTCGCCAGAGGTTTGCGCAGACAGGGATCGGCAGTTGTGGGAAAGCCTCGACCCGAAGAAGGAGGACGATTACGAGGGAGGCAATATCGTTCATATCGTCACAACCGCACGACCAAGAGACAGCAGTCCAGCCATGTTTAGATCTGCAACAAAATGTGTCGATGGAAGTGATTATTATTCGATAAAAAACATAAAGGAGCTGATTTTGTGGAAGGTGCCACTGTTATCAGGTTCGAAAGGCGACCTGCCTTGGTTTTGCCATCACGGTGTTACATCTGTGAATAATTAAATATCAACTTTGCTAATCTTGTCTTCCGTTTTAGTCAGGCACATTTTTGTATTGCTTGTGCAAAAACCGATTGTTGTGATCGAGGAGGGTGGTTTATCTTGTACCTGCCAATTATTACTTCACTCACAGTATTACTGTACTAGGTTTTGAATTATGGAACTCCGTGAGGAAAGGGACAGTAAATCTGCGCATGCGCTTAATGAAATAATAGGCTTTGTTTTAAAAAAAATACTTTTGTCGTCTTCAAGTGATGAGTTTTTTTTTTTTTTTTGTACTGTTTTTGAATCATAATGGAATCTATCATTGTATAAAGCCTTACCGTTTGTTTTCCAGTCATGTGTTTCATATACTTGTGCTCATCTTGGCAATTAAAGAAGAAACAGCAACTTTTCCAGTGCCGACTGCGGTCGCTATCAAATGTATTTCCTGTTTCATCCTTTCACCTACTTTGCACTCTGACGGAGAATTATTGATTTCTTTGTGCAACCGGTCACTTCGCTTGTGATGTCATATAATGTGCATATGACGTAATAATCAAAATGCTATTTTCCATGTGGGCCTAGAATTCGAAGCACGTCTTTTAAGTGCAGACAGTTAGGTGCCTGCCAAGCAGGTGTGCACACTGTTGCGTCAGGATATGTAGGTGTGGCGCCGGTCATTTAGGTGCTATTCCCAGTAAAGTTTGTTTCATTAGGTGCTTGATGGTAACACGCGGACAGTGGCGTACGCAGGAATTTCTCAGTGGCGGGCCATTCGAATTGCTTTTCGAAACGAAAACGAATTAAAAAAAACGCCCATTTGCTAATTATAACCATTGTTGTGTTTTTTTTTACTTATTTTATTGTTTGGAGTGTTTAATTGCGCATTTTCCGTATTTTATTTATTGCTGAATAAAAATCTTAATTTTCACACCTTGTGTACCTGTTCAAACAAAAGAGCTGCTAAGTGGGTTCTTGGCTGTACTTGCATGGTCAGGCACTGCACACTGATATGTTTTAAACTGAAATTTACTTTGTAACACAGCAGGGAAAATTGTTGCATTATCAAGCAATTCTGATAAATGATTATGAGTGTAATTTGACACACTAATAACACCTACTGTAAATGACCGGACGCCATAGTGCGCGCACCTATTTGGCAGGCACCTAAAAGACGTGGACCCCTAGAATTGCCGAATGAATTTTGTGAATTAGTACAGTATATCTTTACCCAGTATTGGTGCTATGTTTTGGTGGATCATTTACAGTCTCTGACGTGGTTTCTACTTTTTGTAATGTTATATCAAGGTAAGAGTTAAAGTCTCATGGCGCCATTGCGCTCATTTCACTGTGCAATATTTCATATCTTTTTAGTGTTCCCAGCTAGAAAAAACCCTTCCCTTTTCATATATATCACTCTTTTTTATGTCTTCACACGTGGAATCAATGTAAAAAACTGATTTTGCTAGCTGGGTTTGTATACTCTGTTGAGACGTCAACATCCTTAGCTTTGAATAACATTGCGTAACCGGGCCTTAAACCAAGCACCGATTGTTTTATCTTGCTGCAAATAATGCAGTGTGCGTGTTGTAAATTCTAAAATTGAACAATAGATGGCACTTTGAAATGTTTTGAGCACGAAATACTAACGTAGGCTATAGTTTTTAATAGTACTTTTTTCATTGTTACATTTGCTTTATAAAAGCCTTGGGTAAACTACAATCAAGATGTCCTGACGTATCAGATACATACAAAATGTTTCTCTGTAGTTTACACCAATATACAGGGTGAAGAGAAAGTCCTTGGACCAACTTATAAACGATTTATTAATAGAAAATAAATAAAATTTCATTGAAAAGGTATCGCAATGAGAGCTTACAATCAGTAACGTTGACAGTGGGATTCTGGGGGTACTTTTGAACCCAGGCCCGAGGTAATTTTAGGGGGCCGAAAACATGATTAAACCGCAGTGTATTCTTCAGGTACAGTGCGTTTTTCTTATAAATGTTTTGATTTGGGGCCCAAGGATCTCGTTGGTACCGGCCACCGGGCCCAAAATATTTTCAACGGCCCTGCTTACAATACTAGGAATAAATTTATTTATTTTCAATGTGACTGCCCTTCACATAGATAACTCTCTCAATTTGTTGTCTCAAGTTTTCGACCAAGGCACGTACGTAGCTCATCCTGGGATATCTTGGCCCATTCCCGCGAGAGTGATTGCTTCAAAGCATCAACACTTGGTTGAGCAACGGAGCAGGCCTTTGCCGCCAATAACGATCCCACACAAAAGTCTTTTGGATTCAAATTAGTCAAAGAGAGGCCATATTTTCTTACTCCAGAATCTTGGAAGGTGAGGTGAGCACCAGTCCTGAGTCTTCCTTGAGGTGTGGGATGGTGCACTATGTTGTTGAAATGTGAAGGGCTGATCTTTGTTGTTTCTTCATCTCTTTAAGGACTGGAACCAAAATATCGTTGCTGTAGCGATCTGAATTGATTTTAACCTCTTGTTCCGCGAAATGCAATGGAGACTTCCGGCGGCCCACACCATGACAGAACACGATTTTTGACGGCGGTAAAGTGTTCTTACAGAATCTTTAATATCTGCTGAAGACTTTGCATAAATTCTATCATACTGATTAATTAATTATCTGAGCTTCAATTGTGAAGGGTTTTTGTTTGAAAAAATGATCTCTTGTCATGCCTGCCTTCAGTTCTCTGAGAAGAATCTCTGCTCTTTCTAATCTCTTTTGCTTTTGGAGAGATGTAAAAAACTGCTATTTTTTCATCTTCTAAGAAGACAACTGAAGATCCTTTCCCACAATGATTCTCATTGAAGTGTTGCTCACATTCATGTCTTTGGCCATTTGGCGGATGGATCTGTTTGGGTTTCTCCCCACCCCTAACCATTTTCTTTGTTCGAGCATTGCGAGGTCTTCCACTCTAAGGACAATCTTCAGATGTACAAGTTTGCTTAAATTTATTCACATGGTAAACGGTAGATTTGGCAACTTTTAAGAGCTTAATGGTCTCAGAGTTGGTTTTTCCCGCTAAAATGATGGCTTTTCTTTGGCTCATTATAGATCTTACAATTAGACCTAAATTTTAGAGAGTTTAGCAAGATACTTAGCATATTAAAAAGCATATAAGTGACATTCAATATGTTTAATCAAAAAACAAAAAGTCCTTGGACTTTTTGTTCACCCTAAAGAAAAAGTTATAAGCTGTTCCAATCCCCCCCACCCGGGTTGCATTTAATTAAATTGTCGGTTTGTTGCCTGGACTCCTTTATATTCTTTTTTTCTAATCGTTGTTTTTTGACATTATATGACACGTGTACGAGCACGATGTGTTTTTCCTGGGGGATTGGATGTAAGCATTATGTTTAATAAGATTTATATCGTGTACATTGTTGTGAATATTTTCTACTAATAATATCCACAATAATTAAATAACGTTTTGTGTACTGATGTTTCGTTATTGAGAAAGCTTAGGTTGATCATTTTCTGAAGCGTGGAGAGATACTTTTCCCTCCCGAGTTGCTTTGAGAGTTTTAATCTGTTGGCAGAACGTGACGAGTTTCCGATGCTCGTGCATTTCTTGTTTCTAAAATCTATGAACATCGAAACTATTGTACGAAGTGTTGATGGGTCCCAGGAGCATTCGAGCATATCCACGATTGCCATCTCGTTCAATAATTAAATCATCTTGAACGCATCGGTTTCTATTACACAACTTTATGTTTTTATTGAGATTGAATTACGTTTTGCTAATTTCGTTTCGTAAAATGGTTGAATGGATAGCATAAACGTACACAAAGACAGATCAAATAGATTTTATGAACCATATTGATAGGATTCTGATAGGATAGGCCAACAAATTGATGCCCACCAAAAATCATGTTTTGTTCGGTTCAGTTGTTTTCTGACTACTGCATCACAGCGGAAACAATAATTTATATATGTCAATTGTCAACGTAACAAAGGTCTAGAAAAAGTAAGAAGAGACAAACGCGAACGTTAAAACGTACTTCAACGTGAAATAAGTTATCAAGTTACGAAATTTTTTGACGTTGCAACACCTTCAGAAAAATTAAGATGAAAAGGAATAAAGAGTTATAAAAAACATATAGCTACAGACAGTGGCGTAGCAACGCAATATACCGCCCTTGGATTTTTCCACGAAATGCCGCCCCCATTAACACCTTCGTAAAAGATGATTAAAATTCCACACAACAGAAGAATTAAAGCAGTGTTCGTTTAATTTTATTGAAACTTTAACATAAAACCACTTCTTATTCAGAAAGCAAAGGATTCTTTCTCGTTGTTTCCTTTTTAATTACTCTAATCGCTGGCTTGAATGTTCCTTCTTTATTCTGAAACCTTTTGGGCCCTAATTTGATCATATCAACTCATATGTTATGATTTAATATTTCTGGCCAAGTAGCCACATCGTTATGAGAGTAATAGATTTCATCTTTATCTAAAAGTGTTTCCTTCATAGGCTGACTTCTTTCTATGATCACTTTGTTATTGTTTTGCTCTAGGTACACTTCTTCCGTCCCAACTTGAGGTAGCGATTTACTGGTTAGTGCGTTGGGCTCGCAGTCGAGAGCCTGCATGTTCGACTCCAGCCATGTTGCTGTTGTTTCTTTGGGCAAGAAACTTTACGATAATTGCCTCTACCCAGTAATCGATTTCGAGTAGGCCTAATGGGTAGTACCAAATTTAAGTCATAAGTAGAGTAGACAACCGGAAACAAACATTGCAGTCGGCTGCAGCGTGGGTCAGGTGTACGTCGGAAGGCGTACACCGATGCATAGCGCTCAAATCCGCTTTCCCGCAATGCAGGATAAAGATAATAAAACAATCAAAAAAACAAAACAAACAAACTGTGGTTGCTAAGCTCTTCTGTTTCTTTAGCAGAGGCGATTTTCACGAACTTCAAAATGGCTCCTTTATTCTTTTTTAGTTCCTCTTCTCCGTCTTTCTAAAAAAGTTTCACTGTCTTTTCATAGGCAAAAATTAAGTTAAAAAGTTTCAACTTAAATCTTGTTCTGGAATCTGCAGCACGATAGTTGAAAACAATAACCGTAATTGCAAATTTGCTGAGTGATATATTTCAGACCTGAAACTTTCAAGCTTTCACAAACCTAACCCATCTTCACACATGAGGATGGAGGAATAGCGTCTATCAACCACAGACAGATGGTAAAGGTGGCAATTGACTGAAAGACCTGACGGTCCCTTCCCGTCTCCTCTCGAAAATGAAATTAACTGAAAACTAATCTAAGCTTAACTACCAAAGCTAAATTGACTGAACAATGCTATAGCTTATAACAATCGCCATTCTATTATGACATCAACAGCATGAGTATCACTATACCGTCACAAATACCACATAGTGAGTCACAATCTCAAAAAGTTGCAAATTAGTTTAGAGGCATAACTTGTGTATTTTTTTGGCTTCACTTAGATCAGTGTTAACTTAGGTCGTTTAAGTCTGAGTCTCTCTGAGAATAAATTAGTGTGACTATCTTTGTTCGTTTAAAACGTTATCACATTTTTGCCGCCCTCCAGCAACGTGCCGCGGCTGGATTTATCCACAAGATCCAATGGGTAGTTACGCCACTGGCTAGAGGCTTTGTGTTGTTTATAAACAACCTATCGTCTTTGTCGTGGAAAGCAAGCACAAAAGTCATTTGAGTAGACATTATTTTTCTCAGGACCCCGTCAAGAACAATCGTGTTTTCGGCAAATAAACAGCTTGTTTTTGATATTTGCCATGGTAAATCCAGACAAAAAAGGATGTTTAGCATTTCTTCGCATGGTTGACTGGACATGATGGCATCACAAGGGGCCACCAAAACGGTGGGGGTAAATTATACTTTTTTCATTCGGCATGGGGTAAACGAGACAAAAAAGGTTAAGAACCCCTGGCCTAGATGATCCCTTCTTAGAGCTACGCCGGGAGCCCACCTCTGATCGATATTCAGCTAAAGCTACCTCCTTACGTTGTTCAGCCCTCAACTGGGCGTCTTTGAGTGCGAACTCATCAACTCAGCAGCTCTCGCGGCAACCTCAGTAACTCTTGCTTCCGTCTCAGCTCTCGCGACGGCCTCTGCTCGTACGGCCTCAGCTCGTATGGCCTCAGCAGCTCTCGCTTCGGCCTCGGCTTGTATCTGGAGCTCGTCTTAGCTGCAGGTTAATTTGTGCAACTATCCGTGACGAGCTCCTAGACATCCTAGTGCTTACATTAGAGATGCTATCCTCAGAATGTATGTCAGCATCCAACATATCTGAGTACTCACTTTCTTTTTGTTCGAAGTTATTTTTTAACGAGTTAAATTCGGGATCTACCCTATCACGAAGTTCTGCCAAAATTGCAGAGTTAAAAATTTTACTCAAAAGAGCATGGAAATGCCGTAATTCCTCTTCTAAAGTAGATAAGTTGGATCTAAAAATTAACAGTTTCTGCTTATCACTCAAAGAACCTAGGGCTACAGAAAGTTCCCCAATTTGAGTCAAAATATCCCTTCTAAGATGCCGGGCCTCTCGAACTGACTTAGCCTCATCGTTACTGGGTCCCTCCCCAGAATGGCCTGCCCGACCGCAAAGAACATCATCAGGCTTAAACTCAGTCGAGTCGACGGCGGTCGAGTCCCTGTCGCCAGCAAGTGCGATCTCTTTATGTCGCTGCCAATCAGCTTAGGTCCAAGTTGGGAAATTGCTCTACCGAAGTTAAAAATGTAATGTACGGTACCAATCATATTGTATGCCAATGTAGCCTATGGTTTGCAACTATGGTGTAACTATAAAACTTCTACTTTAAATCGCATACGAGTTGCTTACAACGACTCGTACAGAATTATCCACAATTTGTCGAGATGCGACAGTGCTAGAGTGTATCTATGCTATGCATTTGTAAAACGATGCAAAAGATCAATTAATCCACTTTTGCGCAATGTTATGTGTTCTGATTACTATTTCAATTCTACATTTTATATTCACTACAACAGTATTTTGAACGTTGTTTGATGTAGCCTGCTTGATGTTGTGTTAGTCTGATATTTTGTGTGATGACTGTTAAAAATTTGAATTCTATGGACTTTGAGTCTGATTGCAAATAAATAAATAAAATATTATATAAAAGATACTAAATTTAACAATTAAAAAATTAAGTTACACAAACACAGAAAAATATTACTAGTTATAAAAAACTTAACTGCAAAGACCGTAAAAATACAAAAAGAGTTTAAATGTACAATACCGTAGTTGTAGGGGTAGCCTATAGGCTATATGAAGTCCTAAAGTTCCACAAAACTTGCTTGGATTTGTCCACTTGAATCTTCAAGCACAGATCGATTGTCTTTAATCTTTTTTCTTGCCAATGAATGTCAATGTTGTTTTTCTTGATAACCAACAAAGAAACGTCTTTAAATTTTAGCTTGAAGTTCTTCAGTAGCCTACCAACTGAGAAGAAACGTTTTTATTTTTCTTTTGTGCTTCCGGAACCGACAACAACACGTCTTTATTATTGTGCTTCTGTAGACTACCAACCAGCAACAAACCGTCTTTATTACTTATGTGATTTAAGTTATTCTTGGCCTACCAACTAACAAACCACGTCTTTATTATTTATGGTCACAACGGTAAACCATAATCTCTTCGTGGGAAAATTGTAACATAAGATTCCCGGATCCGTTCGTCTGTATTTAATGACCGAAAGAAACACTCTTCTGAAAACGTCTATTCAAGGATTTTATTTCTGTAAAATTACCCTCAAGGCTGTCGAAATTGCGACGCAACACCGTACGCCACTAAAACTTGTTACTACAATACAAATTACTGAGATAAAGACAGAAATTTCGTCCAGCTGGCAAGCACTAAGCAAAACAGTTAAATATGCGACCAACTTTTCAAGCAACAATTTTGAAATGACGAGAATAGATTGCATTATTTCAAACGCACGTAACTAGCTTATGTGACGTAATAATGATAAGCATTATGAAGCTATTCAAACACCTGTTAAGTTTGGCTTACACCATATCTCGTAATTCAAGATTTAACGATGATGTAATGTTTCAACAGGTGTGACAAAGAGTGATGCAATATTTGCTTATTTCTAGCAACAGTTTATGACGTAAGACGTCAGGTTCAGTAGACAACGGTTTTATGTGACGTTTGATTTAAAATTTGTCCGTAACATTGACCTAAGTTACATTTTATAAGTAGGCTACCGTACAGTACACAGATACAGTCAAAGTACCTTCACAGTATACCAGGGTAGGCTATTGCTAGGCCTAAACATCTTCCCACGTTCGGTAGCCTACTGGTACTGCTGCGCACTCTATAACTTAGGCCATCACAACAACTTCACACCAGAATACTGGTTGTGGTTGGCAATGACAGCGCTAACCCAGTCAGCCAAAGTTGCCTGTGCCTATATTTACACTATATAGTGTAATAATAGTCTCAATAATGTTGCCAGATAAGGAATTCTGCACTAATTTAAGAAAAGTTTAAAGCTGTTGAAACAAAACTTATATTGAATTTTTTTTTAGTCGTGGGCAAAGATCAAAACTATAGGGATGGTAATCAACCCTAATCGTATTCCTAACTCTGATGATGGCTATCCCTCGTCTTCGAGGATGATGGCCTTCGCAATAAAATAAAAGCTAACGGTGAGTTCTTAAATGGCTAATTAGTCCAATCTTGGCTTTGAAAGTTCGGTTACATTTGATACATTTAAGACCCTTTGGGAGAGTTGGTTGTGGGTGTGATTGTTGTTCTTTTATTTGCATTATTTTTTCTTTTAACCTTTTAGATCTGCTTTTCTCAAACGTGGCAACACCTTTCTGAGTGGCAGATCTCCAAAGCAGCCTATCCTCTGCGGTTTCCTCCCAGTTTGTATAATTGATGTTACACATTTTAAGATTACTCTTCAGTGAGTCTTTATACCGCTTTTTTGTTCACCTACCGAACGCTTACCCTTAGCCAATTCCGAGTAGAACATTTGCTTAGGGAGACGCTGATCTGGCATTCGCACTACATGCCCGCACCATATTGGATTCGGAGTGTCATCAGTCGAGCGCTTATTCCAACTGGCTGTTCTGTCAGTTTTGGGAGGAGGCAATTTTTAATCGCAAAACCCACGCCGTGGATTCTCGGATGTACAAGATCATAGCCCTTCCAGAAAAAAGTAAAATTGCCACATTCTTCCCTTAGTTGGCCCTCTCCATCTCTCCTGGTTTCGCTAAGAGCCATGATGTCAAAGTTGAAACGCTGTAGTTCACGAGCAATGATAGCAATTCGTCTTTCTGGCCTATTTGAGCTGGAGTTATCTGTTGTAGTATTTGCAATAATATGCTGGAAGCACTGCTTGTTGCAATCAGCGCGAGGAATGTCCGATTCTCCAGAAGCTACATTCTTGCGCTGACTGCAACGTGTTTATGTTAAGTTTAATCTGTTCGACTTATGCACTGGTAGAGAGCACACGTGTAGTTCTTTTTCCTCAGTTTTCACAAATAAAAGGTATCAAACATGGCGCTGCGAACAGGATAAAGATCCTTTTAAAAAATAAAGTGAAATGGCTTACACATTCAGAAAAAGCGACGTCCTCGGTTAGACCTAGAAGTTGACAGAGGCGCTTCCTTCAACGCTTGGGAGGAAGAATGGAACGCTTATGTAGCAGTGTCTGGGTTAGCCGCCAAAGATAATCTTACAGTTTACAATGTAGGCCTACTAAGACTTTCATTCTCAAGAGAAACCGCCAACGTCGTTAGCAACTTGGGGTTGAGAGAAGACGAAGAGAAAAACCCTAGACGTAGGCTATCATAGAAGCATTGAAAGCCTATGTAAAGGGGTCTATAAACGAAACCGTGGAGCGCAGAAATTTAAAAAAACGCCTGCAGGGACCGCAAGAGTCTTTCGATGACTATTTAGTATCGTTACGTGACTTAGTGAAAACCTGTAATTACTGCAATGAAGAATGCGCAAACAAAGCCTTGAGGAATCAAATCGTGGAAGGAACTCACGCTGAAGAGACCGTCGAAGAGTTATTGAGAGAGAAGCCTTTAACATTGGACAGATGCGTAGTAATTTGTCGAGCTCGCGAATCTGCCCGTCGGCAAAGAGCAGATCTTGCAGTAGATCGAGTAAACCACGCTTCGGCCTACAAGCGGAACAAAAGAAATTTTACTCAGACGGCTAAAGGGACAACGGCGAGTAAAGAAAGCTTAACTTGTTGCATGTGTGGCCGCCCGTGGCATAAAACTTTAAAAGACTGTTCAGCTCGCAATAAAACCTGCTTTAAGTGCGGCAAACTTAACCATTTCTCGGCTCAATGTAAGAACCACAACGAAAGATCTGGTAATAAATTGCAGCTACTAAGCACTAATAGTAATAAGGCTGATAAAGCACTAAAATTGATGACGTTTCAAGAAACGACGCGTTCACTACGTGGAATCGATAGCGCACCACGAGTAAATTTGGAAGTTAGGTCACCTAATGAATCGGCGAAAATCACCGTGCTGCCGAACTCAGGAGCAGATATCTCGGCCGCCGATGAAACGACCTTACGTTTGCTCGGAGAAGACGTACGGAACATGGGCCGTGCCACAGCACCAAGAACTATATACACAGTCGATGGATCACCACTGAAGGAGATTGGACAGCTGAAGGTACAGCTGACGCTGGGTGAGGTAACTACTGAAGACATTTTACACATTTTTCCTTCTATTCCAGGCGGCATGTTAATCTCGTGGAGAACAGCTAAAACTTTACGAATCTCCCATCGTTTTATCCTAAGCAGATTAATAGTGTATCACGGAAAGCAACGACGAGCGCTACACTGGAAGACTTGGTCGAGGAATTTCCAACCGTCTTTGATGGAAAGATCCGGGTAATGAAAGGAGAAGAATTTCGTATCGACTTAATGGATCAAGCGCAATCATTTTGTGTGAGTACCCCTAGGGTGGTGCCTTATGCTTAGGCTACAGAGATAAATTAAAAGAAGAGTTAGAGCTTTTGGAATCTCAAGACATTATAAAGACCGTGACGGAACCTACAGAATGGTGTGCACCTATCGTGGTCGCACCAAAAAAGAATTCGGATAATAGCCTACTAGATTGTGCGTTGATTTCTCCAAGCTAAATAAATTTGTGCGACGTGAACGTTATACATCTTCTTCGCCGGCTGAAGCTGTAGCCGACGTTGATGCAGAACAAGCACGTTTTTTCACAACATTTGATGCTTTAAAGGGTTACTACCAGTGTCCTTTAGAAAACAATAGCCAACTGCTAACAACCTTCATCACTCCATTTGGCCGGTACAAATTTCTACGTGCTCCATTTGGTATTTGCTCAATCTCTGAACATTACAATCGAAGAATGGATGAAGCTTTCTCTGGATTAGACAACTGTCGAAAGGTATAGTAGATGACGTTACTATATTTGACTCTAACGTAACCGATCACATCAATAGAGTAAGAGAATTTCTTCAAAGATGTGCTGAACGAGGGATCTCTCTTCATAAAGAAAAGTTTAAATTTTGTCAACAACGTATTAAGTTTGCTGGATTCGAACTATCCCAGGAAGGCTATAAAATTGATAGCTCCTTGTGTAATGCACTTAGTGACTTCCCAATAACTGCTAACGTCACTGACTTACGTTCGTTTTTTGGTCTCGCTAACCAGTTGTCTAGCAACAGCAAAACTGTAAGCAAGTACTTATTGCATTTAAGACCTCTGCTTAGCAGTAAAAACGAATTTATCTGGACTCCAGAATTTACTGAAAGTTTTAAACAAGCGAGAAAAGCGTTGTCTGAAATCCCCTCTTCTTGCTTTTTACGACGTTAACAAACCAACGCGATTGCAGACTGACAGCTCGAACAGTGGTCTAGGCTTTTTACTTCAACAATGCAGTGACAGCAACTGGCGTACGGTTCAAGCCGGATCGCGCTTTCTGACGGATACAGAAACTAGGTATGCCACAGTCGAAAAAGAAATGCTGGGTGTCACCTGGGCGATAAAAAAATGCCACAAATTTCTTGCAGGCCTACCTCATTTTGACGTCATAACTGATCATAACCCTTTAATTTCGATTTTAAACCACAAGCGTTTAGATGAAATTGAGAATTCACGGTTACAGCGCATGAGGATGAAGGTCATGGAATACAACTTCACTGCTCACTGGCAAAAAGGTGCATCGAATCAAGCCGCTGACGCCCTGTCTCGTAGCCCCGTGTCGGACCATACACCAGATGATGAAATATCAGAAAACGGTATCCAATCTGTGCACAGGTTTGCAGAACTCAACGCTTGCGTAGATTTAAATTTAAGGCTTGTCAATCTCAAGGAAGTCGCATCAAACGACCAATGTTATCGCCAACTAAAGCAGATCATCGTCGATGGATTTCCCAATTATAAATCTCAATTGTCTAATAGCCTACGTTAAAACCCTTTTGGAAGATACGGCATGAATTATCAGTTGACAATGACTTTATTGTGTATGGTGGTCGATTATTCATTCCGAAAAAACTTAGAAGTGAGATACTTGCTAATTTACACGAATCTCACCAAGGCGTTACCCGTACCAGGGAACGCGCTCGTTTGGCCGTTTATTGGCCCGGCATAGACCATGACATTGAAACCGTAATTTTATCGTGTCAAAAATGTCAAGATGACCTCCCCTCGTTGTGCAAAGAACCAATGGTGTTGAGAAATCAACCCATTCGCCCTTTTCAGGAACTAGCGATTGACTTAGCTGAATTTAATGGACAACACTATCTAATTATGGTAGATTGTTTTACAGACTGGCCGTCAATTTATTTCATGAGGCATAGGCTAACACTACGTCTATTGTGGTCATCAAAGCTTTACGTGATTATTTTACTCGCACTGCAATACCAGATGTTATTTGGTCTGACAACGGACCCCAATTCAAGTCTGAGAAATTCTCCAAATTTCTTCATGAATGAGGCGTGCGGCATCGTACTTCTACTTCAACCTATCCGCAATCTAATGGGAAAGTTGAAGCAACCGTAAAGAGCATGAAAAAGTTTATTCGTCGTTCATGGACGCATCGCTACCTCGACGAAGATCAACTAGCAAAAGCTTTGATGCAGTATCAAAATACGCCATGCAGGAAGGACGGATTGTCACCTGCTCAGAAACTGTACGGACGACCGACTCAAGACACCCTTCCAGTACATCATCGGGCTTTCTCTCATAAATGGAAGAGCGAGATGCAACAAGCTGAAACGCGAAAAGAGATGTCCGTTGAAGACACCAAAGCCTACTACGACAATCGTGTTCATCGTCTTCCTGAATTCCCGATCGGAACTCATGTCGCAGTACAAAATTCGAACACCGGACTGTGGGACATTTATGGGAAAATAGTCGCTGTGGACGACTACCGGAAATACACTGTTAAAACCGCTAGCGGCCGATTGTTAATTAGAAAGCGCAGATTCATTCGACGGAGAGTGTCTGCGTCTATCCCCTGGCCCATCGAGCAGCCGGACAATGTCAGACCTTCCGCTAGTGTCAACGTGGGCTTGCCTGCTCGACCGCGCAGACAGGTTAAGAGACCGAATCGACTTATTGAAGATCCGAGTTGGCCTTAACCTGCCTGGTGGAATGTATTAATTTTGGTGTTGTAGCCTATTTTGTAGTGTCATTGAACTTAAGGGAGAGGTGTTGTAGTATTTGCAATAATATGCTGGAAGCACTGCTTGTTGCAATCAGCGCGAGGAATGTCCGATTCTCCAGAAGCTACATTCTTGCGCTGACTGCAACGTGTTTATGTTAAGTTTAATCTGTTCGACTTATGCACTGGTAGAGAGCACACGTGTAGTTCTTTTTCCTCAGTTTTCACAAATAAAAGGTATCAAACTTTGAAATCCTAACATTCCAGGTTCCAAATTTCATAGTTACATATTTCGTTTTTCGACCGCAGGTAAGGTGAACCCTCTGGACGCGGTTTTCCAGACAGGTTGAGTTGAAGCAGACTATGTTCAGGGCACCTTTTCTAGCCCCTTCCCTATTCAGGATGAGCAGAGTGGATCCTAAAGAGGGCTGCCCAGTCGTGATAACTGCTGCCGAACATCTTTCCTGCTTCTTCCAAAAGATAGAGCGCCTGAATCAAGTTACCACCACTAACGTGTCGGGTCCGCACTAGAAACTTTCAGCTTTCACTTGCCTGTTCCCGTTATGCATTATCGATCGCTGTTAGGTTTGAGTGTCTTGCGAAGACGCCTGTGCGTGAATTGATTAGCGTGGACTTGCTGGCGCACACTCAACAAGCACACATAAACTTGATAAGGCCATCAGCTTTATCCAATGGCAAGGCAAGCCAAGACGATTGGAGCTGGTGGCATGCTGCAGCCTTCATCCGCCTTCACAGTCGTTGAGCCTGGCTGGCTTCATCCGCCTGTTCCGCCGTTGGGGACTTGGGGACTTTGGACTACGTTTTGTCTGACCTCTACCTTTCAACCAACCTGGCATGGGTGACCGCCCCGATAGCTCAGTGGTTACGCGCCGGGCTCAAGATCACACGGCGCTGGTTCGACTCTCGGGGTCTGCGCTTGAGCAACGCATTTCAGGACTGCTCTCCATTCAGCGGCACCTAGTGAATGGAATAATTTCTCGGCAACAAGACTTCAACAATCGGAAAACTTCACTCTGCCAATCTCGGTAACCGGCCCTGCGTCAAGTGCCTCTACAAGTATGCGAACAAGTACCAGGAATAACCTATCAAGGCTTTGTCAGTCCGAGGATAAAGATTCAAAAACCAAACCAAACCAAACCAAACCCTTCTGGGAGCAGTTAGCTCCCGCCAGTACAGCTCTAGAGGTCATTGAGGCACGGAAACTCTCTCACCACGTTAAGGTAGTAGTCCGAGTAGAGAGATTCCTAACTCTAACCCTTACCTTAACCTCGCCTAAACCCTTCCTAACTTTAATCCTAACTCTGGCAACACCTGATTGTAACCATGGCAATAATTGTGGAAAAATAGCAACTTCTGCCAAAGTTTACATTTGACTTGAACGGGCTGCTGAAGTCACCAGACCTTGAAATCGATGCATTTGCCCCTTGCTGCTTTCAGTGTTGCCAGCTGATAGATCGCAAAAGTGAAATGATGCATTATAAATGTAAAAAAATTACAGACTTGCTGTTTTCAGATAAAACTAGAATCAAACTTAAACAAAAATCAAGTTTTTACATGTTTTGACTTGGATGTACTAATCACCACATTGCGATTGTAACCTTATTCAACGTTTCATTATTTTCTTGAAATGTTTTCTAGTATACTTTTGTTGCTAATATTTTCTGTAAAATACGGCTGCAGGGGTGGAAGTTGATCTGGTGACCTCATAAGGTCTTTAGTTTCTTTCTCTCTCACTTCTTGGTAATGTACCAGTGCATTTGTCGTGATATTTTGAGAAAAAAACCCCCCATAAAGCCAGTGATTGATTGCTTGCTTGTTTGTAAAAAATAACTTGGCAGTACCTACACTGTCACAATGTTCTTGTGATTGTGAAATCAGTCGCTTTTTCGCTTATTCTTGTTTCTTCTTTTCTGGCATGTATGGTGTCACTGTGCTGCATCCAACGATTTCATAAGATAGTGGTTTTCAGTGCTCTCATTTATTATTTTCGTTCTTATGGTGCACTACCAATAAATTTGGTTAGACTGATTAACAAGTGTTAGCCTGCGTATTGAAAAAACAGCAAAACAAAGAGCACCTTAAAAGAATGTACCTGTACTGTAGTGTGTAGTCTTTTGTTTCTGCAGTTAAGTTTCTCAAACCTTATTAGAAGTTGGAAAACTGCTATTCATAAGATACAGTTTTAATCCCTATTTCGTTTCAATCACAGTCATAACAGAAAATTTTATGTAGCATAAATCAGACAAAAAGAGACCGTATTTAACGCTGTTTTACCCATAGAAGCCTTTGCCAACGGTGCTATTACAAACGGAAGCTGTAATAAATAAGTTTTATTTAAAGCTAGGTATTTCCTTTGTAATAAACTTTTAAATATATACTGACTAAATTGGTAGGCCATATTATAGGCCCAAAATAGGTTTGTGTGCATTTAGTGTTTCAAATAGATAAACAAATGCTGGCATACCACATACCGGTAACTATGAAGTAACAAATGATTCCTTTTAGAACAGTATATTATAATCTGCTAAGATGGAAAATGCTTTATTGTCTGGAAAGTTTGTGTTGTACCCAAAGGCAACATCAACAGAAGTAATTTTAACAAATTCTTCTATTGTTATTAAATCAACCAACAGTAAACCAGATTGCATCATCTCAATCCATGATATAATCGGTATGTATTCAATTTTTTTTACTGGCATAAACATATTATGGTGACTTGCATGTCAAGCATCGCCTGTGCAAAAGTTGTTAAATACATTATTGTGAATATTGTGGGCGTTATCAATTCATGTACTCCTAGTTAATACCGGTAGCTTGAACAATTTCACAAATCCAAATCAAATCCTATCTAATGTTAAGTAAAGGCAGTGGCTATTTGACCGGCGCCGGTCTTTGAATCTGAAACACTATTTGACTGGTCATGACGTCACTATATAGGCACTTCTTTCTTTTTCTCTTTCAAAGCAAAAGACGAGAAGAGTGCCTATATAAGTTATAAATTCGACTATTAATATTATGTTTATGTGATTGGGTGGCGCGTGGGATACGTCTCCGGTTGGTGTTCCAGAGGGAATGAGTTCGATACTCCGCGGAAGCGTTTTTTTTTTTTTTAAGTTTTAACTAAATTTTGACCCGAAGTGACTCAATCGTTAGGCTGCTGCATTTTTGTGGTCAATTTTTAATTTCAGAAGCCTACAGCCCAATTGTTTATGTCTTTTCAACTATGTGTAATAAAAGTAGAGTTTTTTAATTTTCTTGAATTTGAGAATTTCTCTGGGTAATTTTCCGTTCGTCATAAGAGGATGTGACCGTCTTTGCTGAAACGACGCATTACATTTTTGCATCGTTCGGCAAACACGTTCACATCCTCTTATGACAAACGGAAAATTATCATAAAGGTGTGATAAGGTTTTCACACCAGCAATAAGGTGTGAAAGAAATCAATAAACTACCTCGGAACAAGAAGAAAAGTTTTAAATGCTTTTGATGTCATCCGTCGACGACTGACCTTCCAACGAACAGACATGGACAAATTGTTTTAGCTTGAGAAGGAAGTGTTGGAAAGCATGTTCAAAATTTTAATGCAGAAAACTTAGAAATTTTTTTTTTAGAATTACTGTACTGAAGGCAGTGGTAGGCAGTGGCTATTTGACCGGCTCCAGTCTTTTAATCTCAAACAGTATTTGACCGGTCATGACGTATTTTTTTTTCAATTTGTCTTTCAAAGCAAAAGCAGAGGAGAAGAAAAAAGTTCCTATATGATATAACTTCTAAATTCAATAATTTTATTCAACTGAATCAGCAGCGCGTACAATGTTTCTCGAACTGGTATCCCCAAGGGTATGAGTTCGATACTACCCAGAAGTGTTTTATTTGAAACTTAATTGCCTGCTAAAAAACACTGCCTAAAAGTAAACTAGACATTGATGAAACCATTTTTTTTTTTGAAGAAGTATTGTAACTTTTTACAGCCGCCAAACTAACTTGTTGAGAGCAAAAATGTAATGCGTTGTTCGGCGAACACGGTCACATCCTCTTATGGCGAACGGAAACTTACCCAGCAAATTAAAAATACTCTAACTTTATTACTCACATTTGAAAAGATATAAAAAATTGAGCTGTAGGCTACTGAAATTAAAAATTGACTTTAGTTAAAAAAAAAGCTTCCAGGTAGTATCGAACTCATTCCCTCGGGAACACCAGCCCGAGAAATATCGTACATGCCACTGATTCAGTTGAATGAAATTGTTGAATTTAGAAGCTTTATAGGCACTTTTTTTCATTTTTTCTCTTCTCGTCTTTTGCTTTGAAATAGAAGGTGAAAGAAAAAAAAATGTTATGTCATGCCGGTCAAATAGTGTTTTAGATTAAAAGACCGGAGCCGGTCAAATAGCCACTGCCATAAAATTACTGTTGTGAAATGTAGTGCGTGATTTCATTTGTATGATACAGTTTCGTTCAGTTGAAGAACAATGCAAATTAATTATTTTACCAGACAGCTCAAAAGACTTAAAGAAAAAAAGTGTTTGCAATTTCAAAACAAACACTTCAGCAGCCTTTTCATTCCACACCATGAAAATACTTGAGAGAGTGACAAAACAATTGATTAGACAACAAGTGCAGATTGATGAAATGCAATTCGGCTTCATGCCAGGTCGAGGTACAACTGACGCCATCTTCATCATCCGTCAACTTCAAGAAAAACACCTTGCTGTAAACAAGACTCTCTATAGTCTATATGGCCTTTGTAGACCCAGAAAAAGCCTTTGATCGAGTGCCAAGAAAGGTGATCTGGTGGGCCATGCGAAAGCTGAGTGTTGAGGAATGGCTAGTACGGATAGTACAATCAATGTACCTGAATGCTAAGAGCTATGTGCGTGTTGGGGATGAGCACACGGCACAGTGACACTTTTAAAGTAGGCGTAGGTGTGCATCAGGGTTCTGTATTGAGCCCACTGCTCTTCATCATTGTCCTGGAGGCCCTGTCACTCGAACTGCGCACAGGCTGCCCTTGGGAGCTGTTGTATGCTGATGACCTTGCCATTATCGACACCTCATTAGAGTCACTAGTTGACAGAATGGCCGCCTGGAAGAAGGGAATGGAAGCAAAGGGCCTAAGAGTGAATATGGGTAAGAAGACCAAAATAATGATCTTTGGCATCAACCAGAACTTCCTAAGAAGATCAGGAAAGCACCCTTGCTCGGTATGCCTAAGTGGAACCGGTAGAAACTTTATCTTTTGCACCATTTGCTCCCACTGGGTCCACAAAAAGTGAAGTGGAATTAAGGGTCACTCAGACTGGACCCACTCTACTCATGCCTACGCTGTCAGGGCACAGCAAGACCAATAGACGGCAGGCCGGTAAGCGAGGTTGAGGTTGAAGGTGGCACACTTGACGTGGTAGCTGACTTTTGCTACCTTGGTGATACCATGTCTTCTGGAGGGGGTGTGAGCATGCGGCTATAACACGGTGCAAGTCAGCCTGGAAAAAGTTTAGGGAACTTCTCTCTATCCTCACAAGCAAGCCCTGTGTAATCAAAATTGGTTGATGATAATGACCTCTATTGTTGGAGGCCCCATCCATATGCATAATCACCCAGCACTCCAGCAGCTGCCAAGCTAAAAATAGCATGCTTGAAGCAAAAATGCTAGTTGTCAAAGTTCACGTTGTGATGTCACAGAGATTGGTTACAAGATAAAAGTTCGATTGTCGTCTTTTGCAGAAAAATGGTTTGATTGTACATGCTCTAGGACTATCGCTGACATTTGACAATATTGTGTTGTGTAACACATAACTAAAAAAACTCAAGTTTAACCGGAATTGTAAACAGTTTGTAGGGTTGTATCAGTTGTAATGTACATTGCAGCCTATAGTTGGCACATGCACATTGCCAGCAATACCACTCATTTACAATAAACGTTTTTTGTAGTAAATTGGTTAAGCCTATCAAAACGTCTGACAAGTAGGTGATACGCTTTATCGGTTTCGTCTGTGCTATAACTACAAATGTTTCAAAAATTTTGCATAGCTAGCGTATCAATGAATATTCTTGACAGTGTGGTTTCCGGAAGTGGTTTGTCATTGTTTTCTCTTGTAGCCCTCTGCAGTTAGCCAGCCAAACTGTTCCCCCCCCCTTGTCATCATGAGGAAGTTGCAGTAGGATTTGATCACAATGATCATGTTTTCACAGTCAACCATTTGACAGACAATCAAAGAATAGCGAGCACAGAAAATAGTGTCTCACTTTTCTCAACAACCTCAAAGATCACTTGAATTATGTTACAAGCAGAAGATATAGTCAAATACCGCAATAAATGAAAAGAACTGTGTATGAGCACCTAAGCCTGGAAAAGGCATAGTAGTGGTACATGAAGAAGTGTATAAATAGTGTAACATGCTAGCCTAGTGAATAATGAAATGGGAAACCAGGCCTCAAAACATTTTTTCCGGCGGCCAAACTTGTTCGACTGAAGCAAGCTATTCGGTGGCCAAGCACATGGCGGCCATCAGAACTTCGACACGCATCAATAATGATTTATTGCATTAATAAACTATATTGCGATGTCACTTGCATTCTGCTTATCGTCAGACATCAGCTGCTTGGTCAATCAATAATGTTAACAATTCAAGCATAGACACTTAGACAGTGTGTATTGTGATTTATCGGGTACTTTAACTGCTTTCTAATCCTTTGTGAATATAAATGGCAAAGTACTTTATTCACAAGGCCGCTGGCGTAAAATTTTTCTTGAAACTTCATGGCGGACAAATGCGGCCAATGGAAGGGCAAGACCCGGCGGACAAAATGTCAGTTTTTGTAGGTTAATCGCGGCCGGTCACCTTCAGTTTCGAGGCCTAGGAAACTACCATACAATATATATACATTGTTGCCAATCATAAATCATCTTTGTAGTGATTGCATTTTTCGAAATTGCAACAAAAACCTATTTCATCTTGTACATATATTGTATATAAATGTAATTCATTGTCTAATAAACACTGATGAAGTAGAGAGAAAAAAAAAGGACCTATTATTCCTACAATTAATAAGAAAAACATATTTTCACCCCATTCCACTGCATTGTCATTTGTCATGTGATTTACTTGGTGACAAAAATGGTCAAGACAATCAACTTTTGTAAAATTGTCGTCTTGAAAGAGTAATAGAATACATGAAAGCTTTTTCACAGTGAAGTATACTGGCGTCGACTGTTCGTTCGACTGTTAAAACTATTTGTAAATATGGGTCTGCTACTATTCGGTGAGTCCGATTCGGTGAGTCCCATTCGGTGAGTTTCTATGCTCTAACCCCTAACTCCTAACCCTAAAACGGCAATGATAATTAGGCTACGGTACCCGACAATTTAAAAAAAAAATTGAAAAAATCCCCCGTTAAGGGATCGAACTCACCGAATCAGACTCACCGAAACGGGCCATTCCGTGTAAATATGTATGTATAAATATAATATATTGTTATTAATGCTCAACCCTGTTGTATTGTTGTGTCTTGCCTGTCTTTGGTACAAGAAAGCAAACTCTCTCTCGAAACTATATAGACATTTAACCCTTTTTCAATATGATTGTAAGAAGCTCAGCACTTTTAATGCAAAACTTTGACATCCATGAAATTAATATTGCTTCACATCACACATGGTTATTAACACTTGCTAGTTTATGTTTAGGTTGCCATGTTCTGCAAGGCAACAAAACAACAGGTGCCATGTGGTACATATGTGTGTTTTCATATCCTTTGAAAAAGAAAATTTTCAAGGGACAAGTAAGAGTTCGCATGTCTAGGTAAGTGCAAACATCAAATTCATGAAGTAAGCATAAACATAGATTTGAACATTCTGTTGCGGCAATAGGTGTCTTATGAGGCATGCCAGTAAGAGACAGAAAGTTCCATAGCCTATATTTCCTATTTGCAATACAAGAAGACATATGCACACTGCACAGGGCTATCATGCCATCCTTATTTGTAAGATACCGTAACATGTCTTTAATTTGAAGAACTACATTTTGGAAAATATTACTGTTTTTATTTCTAAAAAATGTTCTATTTCATCATATTTTCAGCAATACTATCAGTGTTGCAAATAATATGTTTTTATGTTTTTTTTCATAATGCTTAAATGTCATTTTGATGTTATTTTAGGTGGCTGATTGAAGTAACCTCTTTTGTTGATGTATTGTACTATAGCCTATTTATGTTCATTATGGACTACTTGTATTGAATGAACTACGTATACGAATTATCTACTCATATCAAAGGACAGTTAGATCTCTGTTGAAAGTAAAATTAGGCTGCAGAGTGCAGCTGCTTTAACTTAAAAAGAGTATCATAATCTTTTAAGAACAAAACTTAGCTAGAAAATATGTTGCTGTTTTTGACAAAAATTACTGTGGATAAGGAATTGCACACGTCTATTGATGTTTAAATCGAAAAATGTTGATTTTTGTCGTGTCATTAATATTAAATTGTTTTTGAAACAAAACAAAAAACATCAGTAAAGCATTAGGTTGTTTCTTTGAATTTTATACCGCTAAGTTGAAATTAAATTCTGAATTTGTTTAGGTTTTCATCATGACATTGTTGTTGTATATATGCTTTTCAGGTCACTGGGCATCAATTGTGGTGAAGACAAGGAAGGCAGTAAAGCTGTTGCTGAAAAATGGAAGAAAGTTATCAAATATTTAATTAGTGGAAAGACTTTAACAACTAATCAAGGTTCGATTAGGAGTTTTTTTATGATGAAGCATTCTGAACTTTTAATTGATTGTGTCATATGTTGACTGGTTGGTTGCACTGTCCATTACACTATCTGTCAGCACACATAGTACTCAACTATTAGAATAAATTTTAAACAGCCTTTTGGGTGCTTGAGTGTGACGTGAGAGTCTTATCCATGCTTGAAAGAACATTAGTTCAACTCGACTCCATTGAGAACATACCTCTGTTTCCGCAAAATACTTGATGACTTGCATAAACATGGACATGAAGATCTCTTTTTTGCTTTTT
This sequence comes from Aplidium turbinatum, assembly GCF_918807975.1. Taxonomy (NCBI): domain Eukaryota; kingdom Metazoa; phylum Chordata; class Ascidiacea; order Aplousobranchia; family Polyclinidae; genus Aplidium; species Aplidium turbinatum. Next base: position 20,205,381 of record NC_137476.1, on the reverse strand, counting down.
TGTTTGAACAATTGTTTTTCTCATTAGTCTTCATCTGTGTGAATTGTGAAACTTAAAGGTATTAAAGCTTTGTAAATAGTGAAATGATGATTTATTAGTTTCATCACACAAACCGTCAGCATCAGTTTTAATTGCAAATTTATCTTGTATTATTGGCTACTTGAACAGTACCTATGCTATGCACTGCATGTAGCAGTAGTATCATGTAGGCTACTGTATTATGCGTAGATGCAACAAAATCGTAGAGTTTTACAGAAGTCAAAAAAATAATTATCATAGCTAGTTTGTTTTTTCGTGTTTAGTCGACAGTGTAACAGACATCCCCGACCGCAAATTCATTGTGTACATCAATCCATTCAGTGGACGAGGTAAAGCTATGGACATTTACCAATCCAGTGTCAAGGCTATGTTTGCTGAAGCAGAGATCAAACATGTTGTTGTAAAAACAGGTATTACCGTACTGCAGTTGTTCTCAAACTGTTCGTCGCGACGCCCTGGTGCGTCGTTTCACTTTTCCAAGGGCGTTTCAAAATAGTTCCGTTTCTTAGCTGAACTCAGTTCAAGATTATAAAAATGAGGTTAGCTTTGAGGACCGCTGGAACACATGTGTCCAATGCACTTAGCCAATTAGCCTACACCGCAATTAACTAAAAAATTTGCCACTGCTGATACCCTAACGTAGTATTGGATGTCTATCCTTCAAAAAAAAAATTGGAAACTCTGAATCATTTTCCTTGGTGTTATTTCAGTTTGAAAATAGTGAAGAGTTGAGGTTGCAAGTGCGTTTTTTTCTTTTCAAATTTGCGAAGCATATTGATTTACATTTTCCCAAGCTCGAGTCAAAATTTGCAAAATACTTCCCAGAAAATTTTTCAAACTACGAATGGATTCGTGATCCTTTCATAGTAGGAAATCCGGAAAATTTTTGTATTCAATAAATGACGATTATCCAGGTTTGGTGAAAGAAAGCACTGCGAATTATTATCCCATTTGCTAAGTCGTATTTATGTGAAGCAAATTTTTCTGTCTTGGCGGTGATAAAACCAAATATCGATCACGAATAAACAGTGCAAGAGAAATGCTGGTGGCAATTTCAAAAATTCTCCCAAGATTCAATGAACTTTGTGAAAACAAACAAGCCCACACGTCACATTAAATAACATCATACATGCATTGCTTTTTGTTGTTGTATCAATAAACAAAACTTTAATCATAAGTTTCTTCATTTACTTTTATTTGCTGGTGTGTCGCAAGTCCAGAAAACTTTTCCAGAGGCGTCGCAACAAAAAAAAAGTTTGAGAACCACTGCGACTGCGGTACTGAGAAACTATTCATACAAATATCATATTCATTTTAAAACTTGTAAAAACATTCTAGAAGCCTTTTTTAACTGGATGTCCTAAGTCAGGGGTGTGCAACGTGTGGCCCGCGGGCCAAATGCGGCCTGCGAAGAAAAATTATGTGGCCCGCGAAGGTGTGCCAATTTTGAATTGTGTGCGGCCCGCGAAACGTGTTTATAATTTAGTTTATTCTGGTACGTGTGAACAATTCATTGTGGAGTGGATTATTGCAGATTTCGCACCTTCTGTTAACCATTTTAGAAGTTTCCCACCGGCCACCGCTAATCCATTGTATTTAATTATTTGGAACGTAAAAATGTATGGTCACATAAAAGGCATTATGAACAAAGTACGACTTTGGAAAGCTCACGTACAGACAGGAAATCTTTTCCACTTTCCAACTTTAAGAGACTATGGAATGCATCATGAGAAGAAAACTGAATTTGCTGACCAACTTGAAAAATTGTTGTATGAATTTTTGGCTTGTTTTAAGGACTTCAAATCTCATGAACATTTGTTTGGTATATTCGCTTCGCCATTCAACACAGACATTAACAAAGCACCAGAAGATATAACTTGAACTGATTGATCTTCAAGAGAAAACGGATTTGAAAGCAAAGTATTTAGAAATGACTCTTGGCGATTTTTACCGAAAACATTTCAACTAAGATGACTTTCCACATTTGAAAAATCCATGGCTTCAAAAATGGCACTTTTTGGCTCAACGTATTTGTGCGAACATTTTTTTCTAAAACGAGCGTCATGAAATCTCCCTATTGATCAGTTCTGACAGACGAACACTTGGAAAATGGACTTCGAATTGCGATCATTAAAGTAAAGTAGGCTATTAAAGTAAAGTATAGTATCCATTAAAGTAAATTTGGAAAAAGCCGTCGGGAAAAAAAGCCAGCTGCAAACTTCTCACTGAGCTCGTTTAAAGACGGTGTGACAATAAATTTGAATAGCAGTTTTCTTCAGAAATGTATGCGTCCTAACTTATTATTTCTGGAAGGAGATAACCCTAATATAAGAATAATATGAATAACAAAAAAAATACTCTTTTGTGCCTGCAACTACTAAAAATCATATGTTAAATAAACGTGCGGCCCGCGGTTTCACCCAGTTATTCATATCTGGCCCTCCTGTAATAAAAGTTGCACACCCCTGTCCTAAGTCCTTTAACTGTTTGGTGTCAAAAACGCATAGTCGCATACTACTATCTTCTTACTAAAGGCTAGAGATATCACTATCCTGATTAAGCCATACTCTTCTTAGCATAATTGTTTTCCGATATCCACTTTTTAAATAAAAGTTAGTAAAAACATTTTTAATAAAAGGGAGCAAATCTTAATCTTTAAACTTAGTTATTTTGTGTACCTGTTGTTGAGGTTGCGCTGTTCAGAGTTGTTACTTACATTGCTAGTAGAACTTTAAATGTCAAGTGGAACTCTGAATGCACGTTCTTACTAATTTTACAGAGTATGCCGGGCACGCCAAGACCCTTGTTAAAGAGTTGGAAGTTGACAAATATGATGGAATTATCATTGTTTCTGGAGACGGTTTGATTCATGAGGTGATTTGTTTTGTTGTGTGGCTAGAGTGTTATCTCTGATGAGCCATTTATACACTATGCTGTTACATGGTTTTGATATTTTTCTCATTGCTGTTTAAATGTTTACAGACTAATTCATTTCCATTCACGAAGTGCTGTGTATTGAGTATGAGCAAACTTGTGACCACTCTATCTTATGTCTTAGTGTCCGATCTGTAATGTACCATACGGAATGCATGTTATATTCAGCACAGAGCAATCTTGAGAGAAGCTACTCAAACTTGCTCACCGCTGCCTGTCCAAAAGTTTGATGAAAATCCATTTTATAGCATCAAGTAGCACGCGTTTCATATAATTAACCAAGCTGAGTTAGAAGAAATGGGACCTTTATTACCTGACAATTTCATGACCTTCATTATTGAATAGATTGTCAATGGGTTGATGGAGAGGAGTGATTGGAAGACGGCTATTAAAACCCCGCTTGGGATTGTACCTGGAGGCTCAGGGAATGCTTTAGCTGCATCTATCGTTTACGCGTCAACTGGGTGAGCGGTGACAGTTTAATGTCTTCAATGGGAAGCATTTGTATTGAGTAAATGTAATAGATGTCAAATCGCCAATAATACAAAGTATGTATGATATTTATATACTAAGTTAAGATACATTTTTACAACTGCAAAAAGAAATTCCTTTTTTTTCCGCTCTGGTGTATTAGCTGTGGAGGACATGTAATTGTGATATTGGTTGCCGATATTTTGGATACCAATTTCATTAGTCTTCATTAAACTGAAATTTCGATTTATTTTAATTCATAACAGCTGTTACTTCCAAACAGCTGTTTCGTCAGGCAGAAGCTAGGCCTATATATTTGACGATTTTAAGATTGTCTGACACATTATACTGCACCTCCTGTGTTGCTTGCTCTACATGAAAAAAAACACCAGTTTAAAAAATAAAAAATGTATATATATTATAACTGCATGTACCGTAGGGTGTTGCAGGCGCCCCGACCCTCTCGGATTTTGCCTACCTTTTTTGTGGTACTGTGTTTAGCTCAGTAGATCACAAATATGAAGTTTCATAAATTTTCATCGACGTTTACCTCTACCGCCGAGGCCATTTTGAGGCCCACTTTTTGAAATTTTTCATGTATTTTGCCACTAGAGGGCAGTGTATAAGTTTTGCAATATTGGGGGTGCATTTAAAAGATGCTCTATGATGTTCTGAATTGTTTAAAAAAAAAATTGGAGAAATGGGATAAGTATATCCTAAAATATTCAAGTTTTGTCACTCATTTTTTGCACAATACTGCCCCTAGTGGTAAAAAGAAAAGTTAAAATATCTTGAAAACTACTCATCATATTGTTATGGAACTTGCATGCACCCCCCCATTTTCATGGGTAAGGAATTTGATTTTAGCAATATTTTTGCAAAATATTACCACTAGAGGGCAGTAGTTCTAATTTTGAACTATTTTCCTGTGAAAAGGCAATATTGTTGCATTTCTTGAGCTGTGCTTCTGAAGAATACAATTTCATGGTTTATGCATAACAAAATTTATTCAATTATAAAGAAACTGCATGCATGCATGTACTATATCAATAAATCCAAACAGGCAATGTGAGTCTTAGTTAACACAATTTCCGCAAAGGCAGTTGTGCATCTTCATTGTGTTGATAAACGACGTTTTCTAAGATTTGGTATCTTTCTTCAATTCTCCTCCACCACTTGAATATAGTTTTGCAGATTTTTTTCTTGTTTTGCTAGATGAAGAAAGTCGGATACCACTTTTACCCCTCTCTCTGCTGAATCATTACAGACTCTGAGTGCACTTATGATACCATTAGCAGAAGCATAGCCATCATCTATTGCCCACTTTTTTGGGTGTTTGACAAGAAAAGTTGTTGAAATGTGCAAAAGTTCAAATAACATTTTGCTGCTGGCATTTGCATAGGAGCACAATGACAGTGAGTTACCAACCATTAACAATGTCTGGCAGCTCTGGCTTATCGTATCCATTACCAAACCTGTTTGTAACCTGGCCATGGAAACTTGCATTTAAACGCAGCAGAGTTCCAGCCAAAGCTTTTTTTTCATCAATAGTGACTTGTTTGTCTCATAGAACTAAGGGGATCAGCTCCCCAGTTACATACCATGTGTGCCTACCTAAAGCTTTTAAAGCAGCAAGACTGATAATTTTGTCTACTGCAGCATAGCTTTTGATGTCACTTACCAGTTGCAAATCTTCTCGGGGTGCTGATGCAGCGATTGGACAGTTGAACCACCATCCATTAAATTAATACAAAACTGCAAAGGTCAACAAATCACTCTATGTTTTGTATTTGTGACTTGGAAATGATTTCTTGCGGTAGAAAGTCTTGCAGCATTACTATCTCATAGCAATAGAGCTGCTTTCCCATCCACCTTGCTCGATGGACAGCAGAGAGAAATGCATGCAGCAGAAAAATGGCCTTAAAAAAAAAGAAAAATTTAAAACAACAACACCCAAAAACTTTTTTCAAGCCATCTCTCTGCTGCATGCATTTTTTTTCAAATAAAGCTAGACAAACCACTTCTCTGCCTAGCATGCAGAAAACATATTGGAGAAGTTATACTTTCTCATGTGTGGGAAGCCCTGTAAGTCGAAACGTCAAGATCTCCAGGCATTGAACTATTCGAAAGATTCCGGAACAAAGGATTCAATGCAACCCCACATGCTGCAGCTGTACTGCACACCAAAAATCCTCAAAAGAGTTGGGAGAATTTGTAACAACTCAAAGCAGAAAAGTGTAAGCACATAAAGCTTGAGAGAGATATGCAAAATTATCAGAGGGGTGATTACAAAGAACTTTTAGACCTGATGACGGTGTAGATTGGAATCAACAGTGGACAGTACAACTTCATGAAATGTGGAACAGTCCATCGAGCAAGGTGGATGGGAAAGCAGCTCTATTGTTATAAGATAGTTATGCTGTAAGACTTTCCACCGCAAGGAATCATTTTCAACTCACAAATACAAAAATTAGAGTGATTTGTTGACCTTTGTGCTTTTGTATTAATTTAATGGATGGTGGTTCAACTGTCCAATTGCTGCATCAGCACCCCGAGTAGATTTGCAACTGGTAAGTAATATCAAAAGCTATGATGCAGTAGACAAAACTATCAGTATTGCTGCTTTAAAAGCTTTAGGTAGGCACACATGGTATGTAACTGGGGAGCTGATCCCATTAGCTCTATGGGACGAACATTCGAACAAGTCACTATTGATGAAAAGGAAGCTTTGGCTAGAACTCTGCTGCATTTAAATGCAAGTTTCCATGGCCAGGTTACAAACAGGTTTGGTAATGGATACGATAAGCCAGAGCTGCCAGACATTGTCATTGTGCTCCTATGCAAATGCCAGCAACAAAATGTTATTTGAACTTTTGCACATTTCAACAACTTTTCATGTCAAACACCCGAAAGAGTGGGAAATAGATGATGGCAATGCTTCTGCTAATGGTATCATAAGTGCACTCAGAGTCTGTAATGACACAGCAGAGAGAAGGGTAAAAGTGGTATCCGACTTTCTTCATGTAGCAAAACAAGAAAAAAATCCGCAAAACTATATTCAAGCGGTGGAGGAGGATTGAAGAAAGATACCAAATCTTAGAAAACGTCGCTTATCAACACAAAACTGCCTTTGCGGAAATTGTGTTAACTAAGACTCACATTGCCTGTTTGGATTTATTGATATAGTACAGGTATGCATGCAGTTTCTTTACAATTGAATAAATTTTGTTGTGCATAAGCCATGAAATTGTATTCTTCAGAAGCACAGCTCAAGAAATGCAACAATATCGCCTTTTCACAGGAAAATAGTTCAAAATTAGAACTACCGCCCTCTAGTGGTAATATTTTGCAAAAATATTGCTAAAATCAAATTCCTTACCCATGAAAATGGGGGGGTGCATGCAAGTTCCATAACAATATGATGAGTAGTTTTCAAGATATTTTAACTTTTCTTTTTACCACTAGGGGCAGTATTGTGCAAAAAATGAGTGACAAAACTTGAATATTTTAGGATATACTTATCCCATTTCTCCAATTTTTTTTTTAAACAATTCAGAACATCATAGGGCATCCTTTAAATATACCCCAATATTGCAAAACTTATACACTGCCCTCTAGTGGCAAAATACATGAAAAATTTCAAAAAGTGGGCCTCAAAATGGCCTCGGCGGTGGAGGTAAACGTCGATGAAAATTTATGAAACTTCATATTTGTGGTCTTCTGATCTAAACACAGTACCACAAAAAAGGTAAGCATGGTGAAACCAAGATTTAAATTTCATGGGGCGCCTGCAACACCCTAATGTACCGGTACAGTATTTCCAAAGATTTTATCACGTGGAAAATAACTGAAATGTGGTCATGAGAAAAGGAAATGTTGAAATACTTAGGGTAGGTTATTTTTTGTTATTTTTTTTGTTTATTTTATTTTGTCTTCATCCAAAGAAAGTTGGAAACCACTGCCTTATTGCATTGTATCAACTTTTAGACTTTTTTCAAATATTTTTAAGTTGCATGCTAGGAGTATGCAAGTTTACTTTTGACGTTCCAAGTTATTTAAATTTTACCTTTTTGCTGTTGCTACTGCTGCAGTGCTGAGTAAAGTTGTGAGTCGTTTATTTTTAAAAACATTTTGTTTAACCTTTAAAAAACGATTGTTTTTTGCACTAACAATCTGTCTAAAATTTAAGGTTGGAACAACGTTTGTACTTTTGCTTCCCTAAAATATATCTTCTGAAGCAATCAAGAATGTCACTAAACTTTTCGTTAAAATTTTCTTTTAACTTTACTAATTATTATTCATGAGCATGCGCAGTAGGGTGGAGTGAATTTTTTTTTAAATTTAAAAATCAATAGTTTTCAAGTCCTGACAAATATGCCAAAAACACCAGAAAAAATGAATTTGGGCCTTCCCACCATTTTCCTGCCGGTAACCAGCCACTAGGTGTCTCAGGTAACCCCAAAACATGAAAATCTTCATAACTTTTGAACCGTACGTTAGGAAGATGGTTTTGGGTTTAAAAGAAGCAGAATTGCCATGTTCTTATCCAACTTCTAAGAACTTTTTGTTATATATATTTTCACAAATAATGAAGTTATTGAACATATGAACAAAAACCGAAAGTTTACCATATGCGAAACAATAGCCTAGCCTATGATATTAAGGAATATTCTGCCATTGTAGAGTAGTTTGTTTAGCATGCAAAGATAATGTTTGCTGTTCTAGGAAAAATATTGATTCAAATAAACTCTATTTGAATAAGTTGACTGAAGCTTATTCAAATAGAATAGATAAAGTATAGTCAAAACTGAAGCAAACTAATTCATAATAAGTGATGCAGCAGTCATGATAAATGAAAACAGTTGTTAGTTGAAAAAATGTATTAAACGATTGGAAATAGTATAAAACAAAATAAATAAAACGGTTAAAAAAACAAAAACAACATTTAAAAAAGATGGTTTAAGTTGCCCTACTGCTGCATGTGGATTGTGGAAACGTTTTGTCTTAAAAACTCGCAAACACTTTAAAGGGTTTTTTCAATCGATAGGAACGCGACAAACTTCCGATGCTGTTTCTCTGTAGAAGTAGTTAAATCATATGCCTTGAAGTTGAATTACCTAGCGTATGGCCACTGAAAAACGTTCATTGTCGACACTACAAGCTTAGTTTCCTTACATGCATACATGACACTTACACTTATACACTTACATGACACTGACACTTACACTTACACAGACACTTACATGCAGGTAGTCAAAACTTTGTGATTTTAACTAACACTTTTCTTGACATAAAATGTCTACAATGTCCTCTGCCCTGGCGCCTGCTGGTTTTGTTGGCTTTTTTCTTTCCACAAAGATAAGAGTTAAACTGACTGGTAAAGCGGCGGTCGAATACCCTTGTGGCAGAATTAGTGGTGCGATACTGACGAGCCCAGCCTCATGGGCGAAACACGGTGTCTATCGCTGTCAATTCTTGCTACAATCGGCTGCCGAGAAACATAAAAAAAGGTGTTAACATAGGAATTCAGAAATACAGTATGTACAATACTTTTTCACTTTTCTCCCAAGGTGTTGGTGTTTTATTCCACAGTCAGCTATATTTTTCACCGTACTGTGCAATTGTGCATGCTTTTATTTCTGGCATGAATATATTTTATGAAATTATACGTCATATTTTAAAGCATAAGTGACAAACTGGCAATTAATGAAACGAGAAAAGGGGCTCGTCTGAAAATTAGAATATTTTGTATTTGCTCAAACCACACAATCTGGATGCTGACTTTTTGTACATCGATTTTAAATTTTACTATGCTTGTTTAGAAGTAACAAATACCTTTCCTTAAGTTTTAGCAAAGTTAATTCAAGGTCTTAGTGTTTTGCTTTCATGCCCAACCTAATTTCTGTAATGGGACATTCGTTTGGATACGTTTGAGATATTTTATCGATTGCAGATTGGAAGCGTGGTCAAGTCAAGCATTAGTTTATTTATAGTCAGATACACAATACATCAGCTATTATTTCTACTTTTTATTATGTTCTTTCCGTTAGCTTATTGCAGACTTTTTGGGTTTTGTTGAGCCAAAATAAACTATATTGAGTGTAGGTTAGTTAATAAGCAAGATTGTGATATCTTCTTCGTGTTTGCCATTTTCAGGTGAGATACTAGGTGTGCACTGTGCAGCATGATAAGACAAGCAATCTTGCATGTTGACGATAAACTCTGCAATTGCATGCCACAATTCGCCATTGATTTTCGAATTTATGATTTTGTTTTTACTTTATTGTTGTTTATTTTATAGTATTAGTAGAGCTGATCGGAATTGAGCAACAAACTTTTTGTTTTGGTAGAGCATACGTTATAGCGTAGCTACAGCAACGTCCTACCTAAACTCATTTGAAAATAAATCAGAATTTATTTATTAGGCTATTGAATTTACACATACTTTGCTCTTCGTACGAACACGAATATTCGTCATTCGTAAGCCGTCCGTGTTTAAATATTTTCTTCGGAAAGCTTTGTGCGTTTTTTGTACTATTTTGAAACACGAAGATTTTAATTTTAACAAAATATTTTACAAACAGCCAAAATTTCTCTAAAATAATTGCACGAATATAAAAATAAATTAATTATTCATGTGTTTTTGACATATAAAAATCTTCGTTTTAGTATTATGTTAACTATGCCAAAAAGACGTGCTTGTACATGGTAATCTTTCATTTAAACATGAAATATGTTATTTGTTTATCTTAAGTTTAAAGCTTTAAGCCACCTCTTGGCGAGTGCATTGGAATAATTGTAGAATTTTTTTTCTATAGAAGATTGGTGCCAACATAATTAAAACGGTTTCGCAGCAACATCGTAAATATCAGTGTGAATACCAGAAAGTGATATGTTTGGGTGTAAAACTTCTTGTTGAAAGTGGTGTGCTTGTTTAGCTTTATTCATCAAAGCAATTGTCCACATGGCAGCATTTTAATAAAACCTACATCCAGTAGTGGCAGATGTCGTGACTTTTTCTTCACGCTGCTTGCTTCTTTACCGTAGTAATTTTATTACGATTGTGTTTTTCACTTTGTTATTAATTGTGTAGTGCTTTTCGTACTTCAAATTTTTATAGCAAATAAGTCGTATAAAACTTGACAGAACGATAAATTGGCCACTATAATATATAATATATTTAATAATAAAAATATGTCAAGTTGCTGCCATTCTGAATATGGAACAGTTTAGTTACTTGTGGCTTCAAACAATGAAACCAAGCTTGATCAGTAACGATTAACAAGTAACTTGTTACCAGAATACTGAATAGCTCTGCATGGAATTTAATTAATTCTATCTGATTCTGTGTAGAATTGGTAGCAGCAGCAGATTTTTATTTTTTTACCCTATGTCTGATTCAAGCAGTTTTTGTTGTTGATAATAATCGATGAATTAGGGATTTATGGCATCGTGATATTGAAGTGAAACCATTACATCACTAGCTATTTTCCCAACTGCGGAGTATATTTTGCCACTGGACATTTCACCAAGGCCAAAACCCCTAAACTATTTTCCATTGTAGATATTTTGTGATGTGCGAAGATTTTTTACTTACCAATGTGTTGAATTTCCGTCACCTAGCATTCTAATCACTAACTCATCAACTTCACTTTGTTGTTAGGCAAGACTCATACATTTGAAAAAGAAAGTGTAACTGTAAGCTATCAAGCAAACAATAAAGCTACCCTACCATTGATGGCACAACTAGGCCATAGTGCAATTAAAATGCATTGTGTTGACACAATGTCTCTTAACACAAATAGTGTTTTATGGATTTGGTGCAAATAAGCGGTGTGTTTGTCTTTAGATTGGATGATATGTTGCAAAAAATGCGTTGCTGTGTCTTAACTTAAGATATTCTAGTGGCAATTTATGAACTTTTTTCATGCAAAATAATACTCGTTCGGAACGATTAGTTAAATTAAGCTACTCGATTGCGAAGTACAGTATACAAAAGTAATACTAGCATTGTCTTGGCTCAGTGACTCTTCATTTTGCAACAAGTATAGTTTATGGGCACTTGTCCATGGTTGCTCTATAACTCCAGTTGATCATCTATGTCCTGATGTTATGTAAACGTGTTTTATCGTATTAGCATGTGTTATAGATAGTGGACAGTCATTTCTCTTGCATGAAAACGGTAAAAACATGAATTTACAAAAGCAAAATTCGTTTGTGTATAATGTTATTCTAGCTTAGCCTGAGCACTGAAGTTAACTTTAAATTAATACATTTGATACTGTTACTACAGTAACTCTATATACATAGCCTAGTATTCAGAAAAATAAAAAAAATGATTATAAAGTGTTAATAATACGAAAGATATATATTATGCTGATGCATTGCATGTTTTCAATGTAAATCCTGAAATTAATTAAACTAGTAAAAGTTTTTTGTCAAACACGAACTTTTTGAAAAATTCATTTCGCACTCTTAATTCTAAAAGATCATGAGAAACGTCATTTTCAATACCTGCTACATAATTTTGTCAGCGAAGTATTGACACTCTAATAGAAAGAATCTGTTTGAAGCAAATGAATATTCTCGCTATGCCTTTTTTCATTCCAACGCTAGGTGTTTCGAAAAAATTTGACATCATTGTACAGTCTTGTAACTTTGCCAATTATCGTTTTTACGATCTCAAATTTTAACAGTATGTATAATACAGATACAACATGATTTTTTAATTTTTAGGCGTTTTTCTTTTTAGATGTAAAAATGCCATACAATAGCGTAGAAAAAGCATTTTGTGTACTGGAGTATGCTAGAACATGGTCGAATAAGACCGTGCAGCGTGCATTTGCGCAACGATTTGGAAGAAAAGGACCAGATGGCCAAATATTTGGACATGGCATAAAATGTTCGAACAAAAAGGTTGCTTGTGCAGAGTAAAAGGATCTGTCCCTTTTTATTCAAATCGTTGCGCAAATGCACGCTGCACAGTCGTATTCCACTGTGTTCTAGCACAGGGGTGTGCAACCTTTATTACAGGAGGGCCAGATATGAATAACTGGGTGAAACCGCGGGCCGCACGTTTATTTAACATATGATTTCTAGTAGTTGCAGGCACAAAAGAGTATTTTTTTGTTATTCATATTATTCTTATATTAGCGGTTATCTCCTTCCAGAAATAATAAGTTAGGACGCATACATTTCTGAAGAAAACTGCTATTCAAATTTATTGTCACACCGTCTTTAAACGAGCTCAGTGAGAAGTTTGCAGCTGGCTTCTTTTCCCGACGGCTTTTTCCAAATTTACTTTAAAGGGTAGCCTACTATACTTTACTTTAATACTTTACTTTAATGATCGCAATTCGAAGTCCATTTTCCAAGTGTTCGTCTGTCAGAACCGATCAATAGGGAGATTTCATGACGCCCGTTTTAGAAAAAAATGTTCGCACAAATACGTTGAGCCAAAAAGTGCCATTTTTGAAGCCATGGATTTTTCAAATGTGGAAAGTCATCTTAATTGAAATGTTTTCGGTAAAAATCGCCAAGATTCATTTCTAAATACTTTGCTTTCAAATCCGTTTTCTCTTGAAGATCAATCAGTTCAAGTTATATCTTCTGGTGCTTTGTTAATGTCTGTGTTGAATGGCGAAGCGAATATACCAAACAAATGTTCATGAGATTTGAAGTCCTTGAAACAAGCCAAAAATTCATACAAAAATTTTTCAAGTTGGTCAGCAAATTCAGTTTTCTTCTCATGATGCATTCCATAGTCTCTTAAAGTTGGAAAGTGGAAAAGATTTCCTGTCTGTACGTGAGCTTTCCAAAGTCGTACTTTGTTCATAATGCCTTTTATGTGACCATACATTTTTACGTTCCAAATAATTAAATACAATGGATTAGCGGTGGCCGGTGGGAAACTTCTAAAATGGTTAACAGAAGGTGCGAAATCTGCAATAATCCACTCCACAATGAATTGTTCACACGTACCAGACTAAACTAAATTATAAACACGTTTCGCGGGCCGCACACAATTCAAAATTGGCACACCTTCACGGGCCACATAATTTTTCTTCACGGGCCGCACGTTGCACACCCCTGTTCTAGCATACTCCAGTACACAAAATGCTTTTTCTATGCTATTGTATGACATTTCTACATCTACAAAGGAAAAACGCCTGAAAATTAAAAGATAAAATTTTATATTGTATCTGTACATACTGTTAAAATTTGAGATCGTGTTATAAATGATAATTGGCAAAGTACAATGATATCAATTTTTTTGAAACACCCTGGATATCACGTCTTCCAACTTTTTTTCTGGCGACTCCTTTTAATTTTCTAAATATTTCCCCGACATTTTACCATTAAAATGTTAAACAGTGTGAAATATACATTTGTGATATTTATTGAAAGGGTGAATTCAAATGAAAACTAAACACAAGTTATTGGTACTCGCTTACTGCGCTCGCTTACTGCTTCACACGTAGCCTACTGAAAACAAAAAAGCAAAAACATTTCTTCAGTGTGGTCAGTGCGGCTGCTTTCTACTGCAAAGCAAGTCCATTCGTGGCTCAATGTTTGTTAACGCTAAGCTCAAGGCGGTTTCAATGTTAGTTTGGATGGAACGGTATTTTGTTTGATTGCCTTCAATGTTGAAAACGCTGACACGCACAGATACGTCTAAACAAACGGCAGGAGTGCGGTTCCTCCCGAGTCAGATAATGGGTGATGGTGGATATTCCGCTCTAACGTTAAGCCAAAAACTGTGAAGCTTTATTTTAAGCTCTAACTTTGAAGACATATCAGCAAGTTTTCCTGTGATTTAAGAAAGGGGTGCTCGATATTTTGTTTTTGCATTGCAAATGGGGTTTGGTATTGTCCAATTTGCATTGCAATAAAATTTGGTGTTGTCCAATTCTGGAAGAAAACACTTCTGAAATTGTTTCAACGTACTTGACAAATGGTCGATAACTACATGCTTAATAACGTTTGATTCCACATTATTCTCTTAAAAATTCTTCAGTAAATGAAAACATTTCAAATAAATAAGTTTCAACCTTTTGTTTCCACATATGTTTAATTTAGTTTGAACATTTCAATGGAAAAACATTGATGTTTTCTCTAAATTAATTGGAGGGACAAATTAAGTTGGTTCAGTTTTTCAAGCAAGTCTGACAAATGGCATGATTTCAAAAGCCAGATGCCATTGCGAAAATGGTGGACCAAGTCAGAATTATGTTTTGTTAGAAAAATCATGACTTTGTTTTCCAACGTTAATTTTTTATTTAAGGCTTTGGCTTCACCTTACTTCACTATGCAGTGCAGTAAAAGGGTTTTAAATTTCGATTCTATTTCACCACATAAATTTGCGAAATACGGGTATTGATAAAGTTAATAAATTTCACATCATCTTGCACAAAAGTGTTAATATGCAGTATTATACTTTGTGTAAAATTGGCACACTCTCTACGACCCTACGCGACCTCCAGTTTGAGAAGCCCTTGTGACATGTAGCATACATCCTGATGTAGATAATGCTCAACAACACGAACTCGATATGAAAATTGTGCTTCTCATCCCAGAGGTTTGAATCACTGAGATCATTTGCTAAGGTTTGAAAACAAATGTGGTTATTCCCTGAGGGGACTGTGGATAAAGAGTAAAATGTGAACCTTGTATATCTTTGGCGTGATATTGGTATCTAAAAAACATTTGCACGTCAAGAATATCCACAGTGGAAATAGTCTTTTTATTATCGATATGCGAATGGCTTGTTGTGAAAATCCTCATTACCACGTGAGCCTAATCAGTAATCAAAATACCCTAATCCCAAGTATTAAAGTAACAGAAAAGCAGACCACGCCTGATTGATAAGCTTGTTTATTAAATTCTTTGGAAATACTGGCCAATACATAGATTCGCTTTTTATGAGGTTGACCAGTGTCACTTATGAATATTTTACATGTCATACAACTTAAGTGTATAAATCAATATAATTATAGTAACAGCACTGTACTACAAAAAAAGTGCCCAATATCAAGCAAAATAGCCAAGCAGATCGAATTGCACCAAATACAATAAATTACTATTCGCAAAAAACCTTAACACTGAGGTGAAACAACTTGTTTAGGTTTTTATGAAATGATAACCTTAAGTGTATATCTTTGAGAAATTTCCAATGTCCCTTATAACATAGTGATTTAAGGCAGATCTTTTGTGAAAGCTGTAAGAGTCAAGAAAATGATTTGGTTTTGACATAGGCCTATCTTCGGAATA
This sequence comes from Aplidium turbinatum, assembly GCF_918807975.1. Classification (NCBI taxonomy): domain Eukaryota; kingdom Metazoa; phylum Chordata; class Ascidiacea; order Aplousobranchia; family Polyclinidae; genus Aplidium; species Aplidium turbinatum. The sequence continues at coordinate 20,189,667 of NC_137476.1, read as the reverse complement.
GGCAAGGAGCTCAAGCTGTATTACAGACGATTAACTTGACAGTTGTTGGTCTGTTGTTTTTCTCCAATTGCATATTAAAACTGAGATTTATTGCAAGCGATGCATAAAATTCATGTTTATTATTCTATAGAGCACGAAACACCCTGAACACTTTTTAATTTACAAAACGTCTTAGCCAAAATTGAGATGAAAGCAGATTCACGTATTTTTCACCTTCCAAGCTAATTGACATCTGTCGATAGCATAGAGCGATTCACTGATGTCAAAAAGTAATTTCCAGTTCCCACTAATCTTCAGAATTATTGTGTAGTGGTTTACATTTTAATCATAAAAGTTCTGTTGTAGAATTGGCCAGTATTTTTCCAAACCTCACAAATTATATTTGTTGATTTTATAGCAATCTGTTTTTCATACAGCCGTCGTTTTTGTAATGGTTGTGTGTATATTTTTCAGATTACATCCTCAACACTCCTTAATATGGTCATCCGTGTTTCAAATTTGTCGTGGGAATATTGAAGCATTAGATGTTTTGTCACTGGAAACCTCAGCTACTGAACGTGAAGAAAAGAAAACGTTATACGGGATGCTCGGATGTGTAATTGGCTTGATATCAGATGTTGACATAGAAAGTGAACGGTTGCGATTTCTCGGGGGAACAATACGTTCAAACATTTATGCAGTGATGAGGATAGCAAGACTGCGGAGGTACGACATTACTCTTAGTTATCTTCCGACGGAGGAAACCTCTCAAAGCCCAGGACAGATTGGTCAAGTTCAGAATGACATACCGCCAGAAGCAAATGACCGTTTAAAACACAGCTTACCTTTATCACTGACCAACCAGGACTCGTCTGAGGTGGTAAATGACCTGCTTCCACCTTTAAACCAACCAGTCCCTCCATTATGGCGAACGGTTGAGAATAGTTTTCTTCAAGTTTCAGCACTGAACTTATCCCATCTTTCGAATGATGTCGTTTTTCACAGCGATAAGAAACTTGGCGATGGCCAAATTTTACTTTCGATGCTGAAAGGGACCATGTCACGTCGCAATCTTTTAAAATTATGGGATCTTCTCGAAAACGGGTCAGGACTATCAAATTCTAATACTTCTGATGAAGTGACTATAGTGCCTTGTAAAGCCTTTCGCATTGTTCCTCACACAAAGCATTCTAAAATTATAACAATTGATGGAGAAAAACTTCCATACGGTGCTTTTCAGTGCCAGATTCATAAAGGCATGCTCAGAGTGTTTTGCTTTAATTAAGGAATTGTGAACCCTTAACGCTTTTTACCAATTTCTCTTTCATGCAGTAGAATGTGCACAAGTATTAAGGTCAGCAGAAGCTTTCTGTGTTGGTGGAGTAGTTTTTGATTGGCTTTACTTGAAAGTTAAACTTTGACTATTGCTTTCGTATGTTTAAAATTTTATTTAGCTTGTGTTTTCTTGTGCATTCTTTAGTTATTGCGACTTCAACCAATGATGTAGGTAAAAGTAACAGTCATGGGAGGATAATGCTAACTCTAAAATCGTTTTGGGACAAGAACGTATTCAACGCAACCCCGCAGTTAGTTAGGTGCGCGTTGTAGACGATATCTCGATTGACAAGCTCAAGCTATGATCTATGCCAGGGCTTCCCAAACTTTTTTGTTCACGATTCCTTTTAATCTTCATAAATTGCCATTGACCCTTTGCGGTTAAAATCATAAACAGTGCAAAATATGCATTTGTGATATTTATTGCAAGGCTTAATTTGAACGAAAACTAGAAAAAATATACCCGTACTTGAAGCTTAGCCTACTAGTTAACATGTAGCCTACAGGAAACAAAATCAAAAAGCAAACACATTTATTCCGTATGATGAGTGCGAGTGCTTTCTACTAAGCAAGTCCAACCGTGGCTCAGTGTTTGTTGATGCTGGGAACGGTATTTTATTTTGATTGCCGTGAACGTTGAGAACGCTGACTCGCACAGATACGTTGAAATAAACGGCAGAAGAAACAGGCAGCAGAAGAACGTGCAGTTACTCCTGAGTCAGATAATGATGGATCTTCACTAGACAAAAAGTGTGAAGTTTTTTTTTCAGAAAATTTAAGCCACACTCAGAATCAAAAATTAGATCAAATTTTTTTCTGTGATTTTATAAGAGAGGTGCTCGATAGCTTACTTTGTTTTTGCATAGCAAATGGGTTTTGGATACAATCTCTTTTTGTATTGTCCAACTCTGAAAGAAAATGCATCTGAAACTCTTTCAACAGATATTACAAATGGTTGATAACTAGAGGCTTAATAACGTTTGATTCCACATCATCGTTAGCCGAAAACTCTTCAGTAAGTGAGAACATTTCAAATGAATCATTTTCAACCTTTTCCCAGATGTTAATTTTTTTATGAACGAGCGGAACGATCAATTTTAGACTTCAAAGTTAAACATTGATGTTTTTTCCTTGGAAAGACAAATTAAATCCGTTCAGGTTTTCAAGCAAATCTGACAAATAGCTGCGAAAATGGACCAAGTCTTAATTTTTTCCCGTTAGAAACATTACGACTTCATTTTTCAACATTTATATACCCTTTTTGAAGCTTTGGCTTGTGAAAGCCACCTTACTTCACAAAGGAGTAAAAGGGTTTTAAACTTTGACTCTATTTCACCACATAAATTTGCAAAAATACGGGTAGGCTATTGTCAGTTACTGCGCGACTGTTAACAGTTAGCTTTTATAGCACTTAGCATAGAAGTGTTAATATGCAGTATACTTTTTATAAATTGGTCTATGGGACCCCTGAAGTTCGTTACGTGACCCCCAGTTTGGGAAGCCCTGATCTATGCAGCGTACCGTTAGCACTTTGTAACAATTTAAATACATCTACTTGAAAAAAATCTAGTATTTGCCAGGTGATGTTAAACGCGACTTTCTACTGAAGTTTTGTCGTGGTCGATTAGTTGGAACAGCTCGTTGTAACGACGTGCTATTGTGGTGTGATGTTTTGGCTGAAACAAGTTTTTTGAGTCATTTGTATGTGTGTTTTCAGCTGAGTGGTGGCACTTTCACTTTTGTATGTTCCAGTGATTAGCATAGTTGATAATCACGCAGTGGCGTACGCAAGAATGTTTCATTGGTGGGGTTTTGAAAAAGTTTCATGAAACCATTCTAATCGTACCAACATTTAGTTCACGGCTGAAACGAAAGTGGGCCTATGACAGGTCACTAAGTGCTTTGCTTTTACTTTGGGTCAGAAAAACGTGGGTGGAAGATGACAAAAATCTCTACAAACCCTGTGATTGATTATTATTTATTTATCAAATAAAACAAAATTTTGAAACAGGTTGTGTCTTGTTTGAAACTCCTAAGTGAAAGCAGTCAATTTATGTTAAAATAAATACTTTTTACGCAATCCCACGCATTTTTGTCTTGACGCTTTCTACCTTGCAGCCTACGATTTTCATGCATTGGCATTTCATGTTTCTTTTCAGCGCATATCGAAACCAAGTTGCTAAGAACTCGAAATCCAAGAAGATAAAAGAATTTCCTGTCAAAATGAAACAAAACATTGTTTTAGCAACGTTTCAACGTAACATTAAAGTTGCTCATGCTAGGACTTAGGAGATGTCCAATCAAACGGTGGAAACTGTTTCCTACTAAAAAATAGGCTAGCCATCAGCAAAAAACATGAGGTTTTTGCTTAAGCTGATGGTGAGCCTGTGTCCACAATAGGCTACGATTAAGCTTGAACCAACTGTACTAAACTTTTAAACAACAAAAGCAAGTAAAATATTTAGAAATTTTGATGCCAGCTACTCAATTTTTCATTTTTGTTTCGTCGCAGATAATTTCTTGGCTGCAATTGCTGTTTAAAAACGTGTTTATAAAACTTGATTTACATGAAGACTAAGAAAAACGGAGGATAACGCATTTCAATGAAGACATTATAAGCTATAAAACACTACAAATATCAAGCTCAATGGGGGTTTAACCCCCACCCGCCTCCCTATTGCGTACGCCCCTGTCATCACTTAGTTCGATGGGCAAACTACAGCCGATGGGCCAGCACCAGTTCGGACAAATAATTCTCAACCAATCGAAAAATGCACGATAAACAATAACTTGGAGTTTAGCACTAAATTTAAAGTTTTTTTATGCTAATCAGACCAACCTGTCAAATTTTAAAAAGTTTTCAGTTGCAGTTTATGGAAGCAAAACAATCTTGCCTGCTTGATTGTTTTGCTTCCATATCTATATAAGTTCAATTTTTTTTGTGACGATGAGTTTATTTCTACTTTGTTTCTCTGTGTAAACCAGTGGTTGCCAAATTTTCCGATTTACATAAGAAAATAAGAAGTATGCGATATAACAAGGTTTGCATAATATTAATCCAAAATCAAGAACTTTTTTATTTTCCAAAGTGGCAGAAGTTTTGTTGCACCAATACTACGAACTGTATTTCTGAAATTGAAAAGAAGAACTAGAACGTCACGACAGATGTTGCATCACTCGGCAAGAATAGATCACATGAGATGGTACGTGATCCATTTTGCCCGAATGGTGTAACATTAACATCTGTCTGCACTTTGTGCTGCCTAATATCGACTGGTGCTGTGCAATTATCCAACTAGAATTTGTAGTTTGGGACGATAAAATGTCTAACCCCACTTGTGTATTCGGATTTCATGTTAAGAGCTCCATACAATCCAAAAAGCTTGGTTTTGTCAAGGTGTTGCTGTTGTTGTTCGAATTAATGCAATTTTTAGTCCGATATTGTTTCTCAATAATACCCGTTCGTGGTAAAACGAAGCAAACGCCCCATGAAACTTATCATTATTTCCATGTAAAGGCTTGAATATGAGCTCATTTTGAGCACGGAGCATGGGGTCTTAAAAAAGCCGCTATCTACACTTGAGTTGAGGTAGGTAGAGCACTGGTGCAACGATTTTGGCTGTATCTGTGTTCTATTGTAACGGTACTTCAGAAAAAGGTATGCTTTTATTTGTGCGTATTTCGTAAATTTTTTATACTGTACCAGTTTCCCCTAGAAACCATAGATACACAAGATATTGTGGCGTTGAATTAAAGTATATCAAACCCACAAAGTTCACTACAATTGTTTGTAAAGTATCACAAAAAAATGAAGCTTGATGTTGCTAGTGTGATGTAAGCTTGCTCGACTATGATATTTGCATTACTTCCAAGAAACTCTTGTCGACAGGCTATTATTGAACTATAATTTAAAACGGATGTACCACGTGAAAAGTTTTTTTTTGTATGGCAGCAACGCATTTATCACAAAGTATAGAAGCCGGCAGCGTTGCACAACTTCTGAAGCGATAGTATTTAAATAAGTTATATTATTTTTATGCATAGTTGTGTTTGTATTTATGTATCTGTTTGTCTATAGTAGGGATAGTATCGATAACTTTATACCTTTGTTTATCATGCTCGTATTGTGTGGTGAACTGAACTGACACTACTCACCACGATCTCTTGTAAGGTTCCTTGTACTAAGTTTGTCACACTCTCTCGAAGCTGCTTGCTTGGCTAATTTTCTTTACTTATTCTTCCCGAGTAACGTCATCTTATTTTTGTCTGCATTTAGAGATTCTAAGAATTTTTCTTTGTACTTTACACAAGGATTGACTCATTGGTCTCTTTGGTACTCGGTATTGCTTTAAGAATTTTCAGTGGAACCAAGCAGCTTGCAACCACCTTGTATCAGCATTTATCCCACTTCTCAATCGTTTATGCATGGGCTGAATGTACCATACAAAACCTTTGAAGAAGCGATTATATTAAAGCCAAGTTTTTCTTTATGTGAAGACTTTCCTTAGTATGTTATTGCTATTGGTACACATCGCTTAAACTTGCTGCTGCACCAACTAACTGTAATGTACGGTATGATTTGGATTAGCTTTCAAATCTACAAATATTTAATTTTGAACTAGATACCGTATTTACTTGATTGTAAGGCGCCCTTGATTGTAAGCCGCATGTGATAGTGTTAAAAAATTAATGTAAGCCGCTCTTGAATGTAAGCCGCAAATACTGTTTACACGCAAAGCTGAAACTGTTTACACGCAAAGCTGAAACTGTTTACTGTTAAGTACCATAAATAAAACTGACAACTCCTTTTTTTCTTTCGAATGCACGTCATAAATGCATATGACAATTTAAAATGCACGTCACAACTTCACAATTGTCGGCATCAGACAACGCAGTATGGCAAAACATCTATGGCAAAGTCGACAAGGAAAAAGGCAAAAACAAAAAGAAAAAATGTAAGCCGCCTTTGATTGTAAGCCGCCCTTGAATTTAAGCCGCAAACATGATGGAAAAAAAACTTTATAAGCCGCGGCTTACAATCAAGTAAATACGGTAGTGCGATAAGGTTTGCTGCTTATCCTCGATATTATTAGAGAAGTTATTTTTGTTTTTTGTGATCAGTTTCCCATGCTTTTCCCATGCGTCTTGCAAGCTGACATTAATTTAATAAACATTGCAAAATGCAAAACATTGTTGGTTGATCAGTAAAATATGGGATTAATGATTGCAGACAAACGAATGAACTATCAAACATGCATAACTTGTTTGTGCTTGGCCTTAACTGGCATGTGCGATTACCTTGGTGTTTTTTCACACAGGATTTATTTAGGATTGTACAGTAGAGCAAGGTTGTCATTCGACCGATCGGTTCCGTATTTATTTTTGCTAATTTTAAAATATAAAGGGATTGCGTAAGGTACGCCAATGCTCCGGGCTGTGGTTTAACGATGCGTATTTTGTATAGAGAACTTAGTTTTACATAAAGTGCGAACTATGTCAACGCCTCTCGAACTTTTTTAATATTTATGTGTGGACATGTTTTTGTGAAAGTGTGTTAGAGGTATATCACCGTGTATTGTTTACTGTCACGGTTTCATTGTGTTGGCATATTTCAAGACTACGTTTTTTGGTAGTTGTTGGACGTTGGTGCAAAACTATGATTTATTGATCTGGTTTTCGTTTGTATGAATATATTACCCGAGAGTCTTGTGACAGACGTTGATGAAAAGTGATGCCAACTGTCTATCTGAACTCATGGCGAAATGAATGTTCCAATCTGGTTAGGTGAAAGAGAAAACCAAAGGCAGTTTTAGTTTGGGCAGCATCACACTGCTTTGAATTGATCACTTTTGTTTTAAATACTGGCGTTTTCCACAACAATCTATTTGCTAAACCAGCTCAGTGACCGAGTGGTTTTGCCCGACTCTGGTGCTGTTAGACCTGTGATCAATTCCGGGTCGGGTCAGGCCGAAGACTTTAAAAACGGTACCGATTGTGCTCTTTCTTACATAACGCAGTGAGAGTAAGTCGGGTAACAATGTGTTGACATATGACATCATAAATTTGATAAAAAATTAAAGATGATTCCTGTCGCTAAAAGATCTGAGCTGTTGTAGAGCAACAATAAGTAAAACCATAATATAGGGAAGGCGGGGAAAAACGGGCATTTGCTATAAAAAAAAAAACTAGATAAAAAAGTGGTCATATACCACCTTGGTTACAAAAGTAGGTGCTCACTGCCTACCTACAATCCCTCCTCGGTCTGCCTGAACCATACTTGCAATTGTTTCTTGTTGTTTTTTGATTTTATTGAGCTAGCGAGTTGGGATAAAAACTTGATTTTGTATAAACTTACAATGGCTTTAACACGACAACTTAAATCCGTGGTACACACTCATTTCTCTAGCTTGCTTTTTTCGATAATGAAATTGATTGATTGATTGATTGTTATGGTTTGTTTTATGTCGCTTTACAACATCTAAGGTCTTTTAGCGACATTCATTATTATAATAGCTATTTAGCACAGTTAGAGCACAACAGGGCATAGTGAAGGGTGCAATACGACACAACACAACATAATACGATACAGTAGTTTAAATACATCATTAGTGGAAAAGAAATTCTTGTAGGAGGTTAGGCTCACGAAAGGCAGGTACTTCTTTGGAATTGCACGCTTGGTGTTACAAACTGAAACAAAATAAGGAAAGCCCAGCCAGCAAATCAATCGCTTTCCACACCGATTCAATGTCCAAAGACGCTGATCGATAATGAAATGAAACTCAACACAAAGGCAGGCAAAATTGTGTCCAGAAACAACGGCTCCCGGCACGCAGCAAAAGGCGATAATCAGTTGTGAAATCTCTTTGCAGCCAGGCAAGCCACGTCACGCAGAACACAGAAACAACGCAAATTCAATGTCAACAAAATTTCATCACAATTTCAATTCTGATCAAGAGGGCAATTGACCCGCCGGAACATTGCGGCCCCTAATTATGGCACATAATTAAATAAAAGTTGAAGTAGAAGGGTCGATTTCCGACATCAATACACAGAAATTATGTACATTAAAACTACATAAAAACGGTGATTGTCCTTTGATAGCAGTGCAAGGCACTTGGACACCCTGGCCACAATGGCCTGGCGAATACTTACACGATTAAGGATTAATATCTACGTTAGTTTCATGAGACACACACAGCAGCAAACAAATCAAACACACTACACAGTAACTAACTAGCTACTTATAATGACGCAAATTACTGAGATCGCTTGCGAATACTTACACGATTAGCATTTACATCATTTGCATGAAACACACAATAGCAAACAAATCAAATGCATTACACAGTAGGCCTAACTAACTAGCTACTTATAACGAGGCCGATGACTGAGATCGCTGTAGAGCATACGTTACTAAGACATGTTCTTGAGTTACGCATGTTGGAGCCCTGCGGATGACACATAGAAATACGCAGGTTAATAACAGGTTTGCGCGGTACATATCTACAATACACTACAAATTTAAATGAAAGGCAAGGGTGGTACAGATGCCTCGACGACACCCGCTAACAACAGACCAGGGCGGGGCCGGGTCCAGAACGCAGTCAAGCATTCCCCACAGGAGCAACGCACGATATATCCCTTAGGACCAGGTCCACTTTGACCTCACCCGATGCCTCATCCACCACTGAGACTGCCACCCTGACGCGCCTGACAATCGGTTTTCCTTTTCTAATTTGGGGGATGATCTCATGGACTCTCCCCAGACGGTACCTCCCTCTCTTAGTTATATCTTCTGGAGAACCAACCACCACTAATTGGCCAGGCTGTAGGCTTTCCACCAAACTGGCCCACTTGTTTCTACCCTGCAGGGAAGGTAAATAGAAAGAGATCCATTTCTCCCAGAAACTGTGAGATAGAGCCAGGTTATACCTATAGTCTCTCCGTAACTCATCTCGGTCATGAGGATTTCCTACTGATGAAAATGGGCTCAAGAATGGGTTAAGGAGGGCGGCTGGGGTGATAACAGTAGAATCCTTAGGGTCATCACAGACAGGGACTAAAGGTCTTTCGTTGACTATTCTTGTGGCACTACCAGTAAATGTAAGAAGTTTAACAAAGTTGGGTTTCCGTGATGAGTTCCCAATAACGTGGGAAAAGGCAATTTTGAATTGCTTGACCATTGCTTCCCAGGCCCCTCCCTGGGCCGGGGCATACGGAGGAATGAACTCCCAGTTAATTCCCTTTTTTCGCAAAGAAGTTTGAATTTCAGAAGACTCCAAAATTTCTGGTAGTCTTTTAGCTGCCGCTTGAAATGTGGTCCCGTTATCTGAGTACATGTTACGTATAGATCCACGCAAGTCTACAAATCTGGTAAATGCTAAAACAAATTCACTGTAAGATAGTGACGTCACAAGTTCCACATGGATTGCTCTACTCGCAAGACAGGTAAATAACAATCCCCATGCTTTCTTTTGGCTTCTTCCTTCCACAAACGTCATTGGACCAAAATAATCTACGCCACTGTTGAAGAAGGGTTTGTTATAGGCCGTGGTTCGTGGTAATGGTAGATCCGACATAAGCTGCCTGATAGGCTTTGCTTTCTTTAATGCACATGGAGCGCAGTCATGCAAATAATGTTTCACCGAGGAATTACCATTTGCAATCCAAAAACGTTGACGAGTAGATAACAGTGTCTGTTGCACACCACAGTGATAGCTATCACAATGAGCGTCAAGGACAACTAGCCGTGTCAATGCGTGCCTCGAAGGCAAAATATGAGGATGCTTCGCATCGACAGTTATTTCGGGAGACTTACTCAATCGACCTTCAATACGAAGTCTCCCCCGTGTGTCCACACAAGGACGATACTTTTTTAGAGAGCGCAACTCCTTCAGGCACTGTTTATCAGCGCCAGCTTCGCTCGAAGCAAGACGTTTTGTTACCACATCGATCGACTCCGGCAGGCCGTCACAACTTAACAAATCTCTATACACTACTTTTTGTACGTAAGAAACAACCCTATTGAAAGCGTCCTCAAGATAGGATGCATTTAACTTTGGTTTTACATACCCATGTTTCTTGCATTTGGATACAATGAACTCCGTGAAAGCTACAAGATAGGCGGCTCTTTTTTTCAACACGTACAAAGTAGGTGCGGTTTCGATCATCTTGCTAATGGAGCCAGCAGTTGCATTTTCACTTACCGTTATCGCCGGCGACAGTTCCATTTTACGAATAGCAGCATCTGCTCCATTCATCGTTGGAACCTCGCCCTCCTGCATGAGAAAAGATGGACCGCTCAACCACATCTCTCTGGAACTTGTTTTGGTGATGGCATTCGGTTTGGTTCCAACGTCTGCCGAGTTGAGATGTGTCGGACAAAAATGCCATTTGCTCACCTCTGACAAGAGTAAAATACAATTTAACCTACGAGTAACAAACTTGCATAATCGTAAATCAGGATTTCTGATCCACTGAAGGACAGTATTCGAGTCACACCAGAAATGTTTTCTAAGATCAGGCAGGTGTAGTGCATTAGCTGCCTGGTTTAACAGTTCCGTAGTATTAAGCGCGGCTACAAGCTCCTTTCTGGCAATCGGCCATGCACTTTGATGCTTGAGGACAACCCTACTTTTGCCAAAAACGAAGGATACACAAGGGACTCCGTTACACAGCCTACGTATATACACAACGGAGGCAAAGGAGTGATTGGAGGCATCACTGAATCCATGTAACTGATATACGATATTATCGTCTGCACAACACGGCTAAATAAATCGCGCACTTAACGGGTTAAAGTTAAAATAAAGAATGGGCCGCAGTATTGCAATATCTCGCGGCACCCTTGAGCATTGCAATTGGCACCCCAGGGTGCCGCGGCACCCCGGTTGGGAACCACTGATCTACAGTTCGGCAGAAAGGCGATTGTTTTTTGACTCATCTGTACTCATCTAAAGAGTTTGAAAGCAGTATTACTACACAATGGCAATGAGATTGGTTCTATTGCTGTTGGACATTCAGTGAAGCTCACTGAATGCTATGAAGATATGAAATTCCTTTTGAAATCTCTTTAGTATAGCCAACACAAATGGAAAATATGTGGTGACTTAAAAATAATTTCGATACTTCTTGGGTTACAGGCCGGTTACACTAAACATCCATGTTTTTTGTGTCTGTTTTTTTTTGAGGGCTGAGACTTGAGGGCTGATGATCGCCACTACACACAAATTAGCTGGCCACCCAGAACAAGTTTTACACCTGGTTTTAAAAATGTCAAATCTGCTGACTTAGTTGATCCACTTTCCTGATTACTTTCCTGACAACTGTGGTGACTGCAGCGAAGAACAGGGAGAGAGATTCCACCAAGACCTTCGCCAGACGAAAGAAAGATACCAAGGATACTGGGACGTAAATATGCTTGCAGAAAACTGTTGGTGCTTAAAAAGAGATCTTCCCAATTCCACACATAGAAGAAAATCTTTGAGGCAACACTTTTTGTCAGCATAAATCATTTGTACTTGTATTTATATTGTTATTGTATTTATCGTCGGAATACCATCATGTGCCGCACAACGCTTTCTGTGGCTATCTTGAACACTTCGTTTTTATTTCACACATTGATGTTGGCAAGTAAAAGGTCCCATACTCAGATACTGTGCTTTGGGGAATGAGAAAATAAGGTTCTCATTATACTAAGCCTTCGGCACTAAGGAGAGTAGGGTGGCCAGTTCCTTTCTCTCGGCCGCCTTTACTTCAGCAACTACGCCCACCCAATTTATTACACCCTGGGTAGAGGTGAGCGGTGTTTTTCAACAACAAGCTGAAGCCGGGAGTCGAACCAGGTTTGCATAATTGGAAAGCCAACGCCTTATCCGTTGCGCCATCCCACCGTTGGCAAGTATTCCGCATTTAAAACACATTTGTGATGTTAAGTGTTTACGTGTCTATAGTGTAACATACTAACTTCTACTGTTAGGTTGAGCGCCGTTGAACAAAATTATGTGTTAGGAAGCTTTCGTGGTTAGGTGTAAGTGCCTTTATTTCAACTGTGTCATTATATTTTTGTAGTATTTAAAATGGCTGTCATTGCAAAAACCTTGCATTCAAATAAAAATACCATCTTGCGAAAATTGACAACATGCATGACCAATTAAGCTACCACAGAAATTAGTTTCTTTATGCACAACAATGACCAAAGCTAGCATAATTAAATATGTGATGAAAAAAAAAACTTGACCTGATTGAAAAAAACTGGTTGCATTTTTGAGTTTAGCGCAAAAAATTGATTCAGAAACAATTAAAACATCTTTGACCTTTGCAATATAATTTTCAAACGCAGCACAGTGATTATCTGCAAAATCGGGTTCACCTCTTTGGTATTCAAAAATTACTCGACGATGATTTCTTTGGAAGTGTGCTCCCAACAAAATGTCGCAGCGCAAGTTTTGTAAAACGCCAACTTTTATACTGCTGCAGAATTTCCCGCCGACAGTGATATCGATGAAACAGTTACCTACGACTTTTTCTTTTAAGTTGTGGGTAGCCATGGAGACTTTGGAGTCGCAGCGTTCAATTTTAAGTTTTAGCTTGTAAGCAGTGTCTCGGTTGATGAAACTAACAGAACCACCAGAGTCGATGTGACGACACCTTGAAACCATTAACGAAGGATTTCATAGTGGCATGAGACAAACAGCGCAGTGCGGATGAATTGCGCACATATTGCCTATTTAAAATTAATGCACGCGGTAAATTTTCGTTTCTAGCACTAGTTGCAACGTTCATCTGATGAAATTGAAAGTAAAAGCAACAACAAACAAGATGGTTTATTGCTTTGTTGTTAGTTTTACTTTAATAAACCATCTTGTTTGTTGTTGCTTTTACTTTCAATTTCATCAGATGAACGTTGCAACTAGTGCTAGAAACGATTAGGGGAGACCCAGGAGAGTTGAGCCGATTTTTCTACTTTGGTAAATCAAAATTTTTATCGAAAATATCTATCGAAATTTTTAGGTTACACAAATAATTCGTTTGGTAACCTGAAGGGTAACCATTCACCTTCATTCACAAAAAAGGAAATTAATCTAACATCATTGCATATATGTGTATTTTGTCGATGAAATAAAAAAGTCAGTTGGCTCAACTCTCCCGCCGATCGAGGAGAGTTGATCATAGTCTCAAGGTGAGTTGAGCCATTGCCTACCAAAACCATATAAACACAAAAGATCTAATACAAAATAATTTATCCAATATTATTCAGTACACAGTGTTACAATGTCACTTGTTAGATTTATTTTTTTCACTATTTAATTCAAAATGGTGGTGTTGCGGTAACATTATCCGCCATCAATGACGGGCCCCGATAGTTTTTTGGTCTAAAAAGTAGTTTAACCCATTTCAAATTGCAACCCAAGCACTTTTCCAGCCGTTTGCGGTCACTCCAAGCGATAGGCTAGTGTAGAAAAGGAAGTGCCCCTTTGGAAATTGTTTGACAGCAAAATAATTGAATCAATAATAATAATAAATACTGTTATTATTAATATCCAATTATCATGACGTCACACACGTTTCAAAAGGGAAATTTTGAGTTCACAATTGCCCTCTGGCCCCCTGCTGTGATCAAGTCTTTTGATCATTCACGTTATTCTGATCAATTGCAAGCTGTTAATAAATCTAATAACAAAAAACTGATTTTGATAATAAGTAAACCAATAGTATTGAGGAGAGTTGAGCCATTGCCTACCTAAACTACGTAAAAGCCATGGCTCAACTCTCCTAGACACCAATGGCTCAACTCTCCTTATGTCACCTTGTTCGGTAAAACTTGAAAGTTTTATTAAAACAGCGCTGCAAAGTTGATAATACTTATCATGATAAAAAGGCATTACATTGACAATATATTACACATCTTAAAAGGAAACTATCTGCTATTACTTTGTGGCTATAAGATGAAAGACTTGTAACTCAGCAATCCACTTTTAGATTTGATTTTCACATTGTGCTACTTCAACAAGCTATACTAGATATAACTACAAAATTGATTAAGTCAAAATGGCAGTAATGTTGCATATGTCACGCAGAGGAACCCAAATATTAGATTTCAATACTATAAATTGAATTTTTTGGGGGTGGATCAACCCTCCTTGCGGCTCAACTCTCCCGGGTCTCCCCTATTGTCCTGATGAACACCCAAACTTTTCAGTATTCGGTAAATTTTCCTCGAGAAAACTTATTTTTGCATACTTTAACAAAATGCCCAACTTTATTAGCCTACAACGGTAACAAGCTGCTTTTTGGGCAGGACATTCCTGCCTCTCAAACGAATCCCCACAAAAGAAGTAATATCTTGCGACGTTGCTTACAGCACTGATAGTAAGCTTAGAATTGTTTTTGTTCTTTCAACAACTTGGTCGTTATGGGCATTTGAGCTCAATGAGACGGCCGATACCTGTAGTTGGTCTCTTGAAGCATGAAAGAGCAGAGTGTCTCTTGTCGCTTGATCAAGGGTGCTTGCTTGAGTGCATGCGTCAGCTAGACTGAGCTCTTGGTTTTCCAACAGGCGTTGTCGAATTGTATCCGAAGAAACGCCGTTGATGAATGCGTCGCGTACCATTTCCTGCTGATATTGAGCCGAGTTGACGGCTTGAAAGCTACATTCTTTGCTCAGAAGCTTTAAATTTTGGAAAAAAATCGTCTAAGGAATGCCCTGGGTGTTGCTTGGGCTACGCGATGCCTCGCAAATAAAATATTAGTAGGCTTTACGTATAAATTTTGAAGAACGTTCAATGCATCGTTGTAATCTTGACAGTCTTCGATGAATTCGTAGGCTACACTTCAAAATTCGCACAAATCGTGAGTAGGCTATTTGCAGGTCATCCAGCTGGCTTTCTCCTTCGTCTTGGACGAGGAGAGAAGCCAAGTAGTTTTCAAACGTCTTCCTCCGGTACTTCCATTCTTTTGTCGCTGTGCTTGCGTTGCTGTGATTTAAAGCAAAGCGTTCCGGCTAGCCTACATCAACTTGTTAATTCTTGTAAATTCTACCATAAAGGAGGCTGTCTTAGTCGGCCTATCGAACCTTATTCAAATCGATGACAGACCGCTGTTGGTTTTTAGAAAAATATTCTGTCCATTGCGCACTGCAAGCAGGGATGGAGGAACCACGTGGGCCTCGTGGGCCTGGGCCCACCTAATTTACTTTCTGGTTGGGCCTGGCCCACCCACTTTTCAAAGCAAAATATTTTTGAAAAGGTAGCGAAAGAATTGACCAAGATAACCTGCAGTTTATTGTGATATAGAGAAAGTAATTTTAGCTGCAGCAAGGGTAGAGGATGCAGTAACTTTGTCTCTAAAAGAAGGCACTTAAACCAGGCTAGATGGAGATATTGATGTTAATTCTCTCGAAAACGAACTCAAGCTGTTAAAATAAATAAAACATTTACATAAATCTATCAAAACTGATACAGTTTTACCTGAAAATCCCTATGTTTAATGCTACTGCAAAAAGGTCTTTTTCGTGCCACAGACTGGTGAAAAATTACTTAAAAAGCAGATTAACCCAAGACCACTACTTGAACCACACAATGAACAGTTAAACACATTCACAAAAACTTGATCGATCAGGTTGATCTCATCTCAATTTGCCAAGAATTTATTGCTTTCAATGATCGTATTATCAACTTTTTAGGAAAAAAATTGAAGTGTAATACAGTAGCAGTCACCTAAGTTATATACAGGGTTGGAAGTCGTTAGTTAAAAAGCAATGACTATTTTACTATTCGATAGCGCCCAAAAAAGCGATGACTTTCCGCTATCGATAAAAAGCAACGAATAGCAATTACTAAAAATTGACTGGCCAAAAAAAGCCCAAAAACAAGCAACCCGCAAACTCAAAAAAAGGTACCAAAACTCGAAAAAAAAACAATCCCAAACAATCCCAAAACCGCAAGGTTTGCAACACTGTTAACGGCTCTCACTGGCATGGTTTTTCTGAACTGTGTTGGCGAAAAATTTTTTTTAATCCTTTAAAGTTCGAAAACCGGAAGGGAACTAGGTCGGATAGTAATCCGAAAACCAAATCTCGTAAATTCGTTTTGACGACAAAGTAAGTGAACAACAAAAAATGATTCAGCAGTTCTCCTAAATATCGATTAGTGAAAAACGAATAATGATTTCGTTGCTTGCATAAAAAAGCAGTGAATAACGCGCATTCGATATTTATTTTTAAAAGGAATGGGTATAAGCATTCGATATTCAGAAAGCAACGAATAACGCTATCGAATAGTGACAGCTAGTCGTTACTTCCAACCCTGGTTATATAGTTGAAGGAACCTTGTTGTTGTTTGATACCAGTAGGCCTATTATATTTGTATATTGGTGGTGCAGCTGTTGTGTATGCACATAATACTGCAGGCTGTTACTCGCGGATAACTTTGCTAACTGTTAAATATGTGTATTGTGTATATACCGGTACTCCTGGTATTGAAACTTTGTGTTAGGCCTAATTAGCTGTGCATTGTTGATGCCAGTATTATATTTGCGTATTGGTGCTGCGGCTGTTACATATGCGCAGTTGCGCACAGCCTACTGTACAATGCTGCAGATTATTTATCCCAGGTGGTATTATAACTGTGTGTATTGTTTCTTTTTTATTTGTGTGTTCATCGCCATATTTTGAACAGCGCTATAAAGCATAGAGAAATAAATCATAGTAACCTTAGCGGGTTTAACATACTTTATTACACACAAAAAATATAAATAATTAAAATAAACTCAAACGTTTTCGACACGTACGTGTGTCCTCATCACGAATTAAATCTGCAATATACATAAAATGAAAAATCGGAAGATAAATTTGACTTTGCGCTGTACCTGTATCGACATTCTGGACTGAAAAGGACAAACTGAATAAGTGATACGAGAATGATTACGAGTAAATATTACGTGATTACGTCGAGAAACATAATCACATGAGGTGTAGACTACAGGCATTGGACAAACAACTAGAACACACACAAAAAGAACGATGAGCCGCAGGCGAATAACTGCCCGTTGAGAGATGGATTGTTACGTTTGATCCTTAAGGATTCCTTGATTTCAGTCTGAAAATCAGATCTGCCTCGAGAGATGATTTTAAATTGACCGATCGAGACATTGTCAGTGCACATTTCGCAAGAGGAGATATGCTCTTTAATCGTACTTTTAGTTGTTAGGTTTGGGTTTAAGTGCTCCCCGGCCCTTGTCAACAAATGTCTGGTTGACATACCAATGTAGGCTATGTGTTGTTTCCTGATGAGGACACACGTAGGGAGGGTGGGGTAAGATGAGCACCTTTTTGCTTAAGTCGCTTTTACAAAAGAACGGTTTGTTTTGGAAAATTTTAATTGGGTGAACTTAAAGCACTAGTGAATCAGCTACATTTTAGATTGAGTTTTATCACCTTGCGATTTTTATATTTTTTTATATTGATACTTATTCGCGTGTTGCTCAACTTACCCCGGCATGAATTGTATGGGGAAAATTGAGCAATGACCTGGGGTAAGTTGAGCAATTCGATTAAGTTGAAGCATTCCCCTGTCAGTTTGTTTGTATAATTGCGAGGCATTATGCTTCACAACACAACACTGTTTTTTTATCCAATACGAACCTAAAAAGACACAAATTCAACAGTTCAAACATTAAATAAGCTAAGGCTATTTCTTTTGGGGTAAGTTGAGCAACTGCTCCAACATACAGTACTTCAACTAGCAATGCACACTTTACCCCATCCTGATTTTTGTGACAAAATTACAAATATTTAAAAAACTACAAGACTAACCAACCTGAACGTTTTATTGAATATCCTCACACTTTATGCTTACCAATACAAAAAAACAGATTTGATTTACATAGTGTAACAATAAAGTTATTCAGTTTTTGGCAAAAAAATAAAAATTTCGAATTTTCGACATAAGCAATATAATCTGATATAATTGCGTGCCATTGTAAAATGCAATTCTCAGTGGACATAACAAATACATTGAATGAAGTGGCATTATGAGTGATACATCCAGAATAAAAATAAAAAAATTCCGCCGACTTGTTTTTCCAAAAACAGGGGTTGCTCATCTTACCCCATTGCACACTTTACCCCAGTCTCCCCTACATGTCGAAAACGTTTGAGCTTATTTTAATTATGTTATATTTAGAACTTCGGTAGAGAGTTTGTCTTGTTGAACCATAGGCATACGAAGCCGAGCAACGTGATCAAGTTTAACATCTTCAAGTTTATTACATATAGAAACACAAAACTACGCAACAAATTAAGTATCGAACGTTTTCGACATCACAAAATGTCCTCTTCAGGAATAATATACATACAACAACTACATATGAATAAAATACAATGGTTAACTAAATCTATAAACAGGATAAGACAAAAACTGCACAGTACTTCTGACTAGCTCAAACTCAACGATATGGGCTCCACGAGAATCAAAGGAAACTGCATCAAAAGGTGTTAAACAGATCACGTGATATGGTAGAGAGGCAAGGTGCGAAAAAACTAATTTTTAAAATACAAAGAGCAAGAAAGACGAGCCGCAAGCATACAATTGTCTGTTCAAAAGTGGATTGTGACGTTTTATGTACAAGGCTTCCAAGATCTTAGTTTGATACTCAGACCTGCCTCTGGACATGATCTCAAATTGCTTGATAGAAACATTATTTTGGCATTTTGTACATGAGAAGATATGATCTTTAATTGCGCTTTTCTGTATAGAATTCAAATTCAGGTGTTCCCCAACTCTAGTCGATAAATGTGTTGTTGACATACCGATGTATGTCAGGCTTGCATCACGCAAACAACTGAATTTATAAACGACATTAGAACATAGAGCAAAGGGCGTAGGTGACTTCAACTGGAAATATCTGCCTACTTTGAACTTTCTATATACCGGTACAGGGTAAATGTCACAATTAAATTTCATTTTATATGTTATATTTTTTGTGTGCAATAAAGTATGTTAAACCCGTTAAGGTTACTATGTTTTATTTCTCTATCGTTCAACAAAGCAAACTCTCTGCCAAAGCTTCATCACTATAAAGCAATTTAACAATTTTTTAAAAGTTTTGGCCAAATTAGGCCCAAAAATGGAAACTTTCGCTTGTTGGTACGAAAGGCAATCATGAAAACTCAACGTAGTCTACTGTACAAATGATATAAAGTATTTGGAATGCAGCAATGTATAGGGGGGTCTGGGGGGCTTTGCCCCCCAGAAGTTGGATTGACTTTGACTGCTGCGCCTCTGGACCCACCTACTTTTAAAATGGTTCCTCCATCCCTGGCGTTGCTAAAGCGCACACCCCGATAGTCGAACCAGTTGGTAATCAAGGTTTCCTTCCTTTAGTCTTTGTCTCGAAAGACATGATTTACAAGGCTATGGGTGGTTGAGCAAAGTCAGGCCCGTAGCCAGACATTTCAAGGGGGGGTTCCCAAATCCAAAAATATGGACCTTTTGAAGTTTTGATAACACTTTCTTCTTGGCGTGTCCACAAGTAAGCAATCAAAACATAGGAAGTGGCAGTACATAATAATTATATAGACCAACAAACTTCAAATTGTCAACATTACAAAAACGAAATATATAAATAGGCTACATTTTGCAATATAACAATTTCTGTTATTCGCTTTTAGCCTAAATTGTCTACGATGTGCGAAGTTCTTAACCAGGGATCTGCAAATAGTGGGTCGCAACCCAAATTTGGGTCGCGAGACCATCCACAGTGGGTCGCAAAAGAGTTTAAACTTACTATAAATATAACTTGTATGTCAAAAATAAATACAATCATATAGGCCTACTCTTTGACGTGCTGGGTTTCGTACTATTTTGTACAAGAAAACTTCTACTTTCCAAAGTAGTACAGTAGGCCTAGTCCCCGCTTATTAAGCCCACAGTTATAAAGCCTAGAAGACACCTTGAGCCAGGGCATGAAAACTCTCTCAGCTTATCTTCAGAATTGGCGGCTGAAACTCAGCGAAACCAAAAGTGTGGCAGCAGCTTTCCACCTAAACAATCGGGGAGCTGATCGCAAGCTACTGTACAAGTACATGTTCAGAACAATGGAAAACCTCTGTCCTTCTGCCCCAAACCAAAAATTCTTGGGGTGTTACTAGACAGATCGCTCACCTACCACCACCATGTCACTGCGCAAGAAACTGACAAACCGCGCTGGGCTAATCAAGCGCTTGGCTGGATCCAGCTGGGGGACGAGAGCTGACACTTTGCTTATAGCAGCCTTAGCCCTTGTCTACTCTTCAGCAGAGTAGCCTACTGTAAACCTGTTTGGTGCTGCAGTGCTCACTACCACAACATCGACATTGCCATAAACAGCGCCTTACGCACAGTGACCGGATGCCTGCGCCACACACCATTGAACAATCTCCCCATTCTCGCTGGCATCCAGCCTGCTGAGCTTCATCGCAAAGAAACCACTGTGTCTCTCGGCCGACGGGCACTGGAGCCTATAACCATCTTCTCCACCACAAGATCTCTGCTTCCCGAAACGAGCACCCCAGTCGACTGAAATCAAGACACCCAATCGTGCCAACTGCTCAACTTCTGATCAACGAAGCTGATGAACAAAACATCTCTACGGCTACTTAATTGGTCTGACCATAAATCGAATTCTGAACGGAAGTCAAGTACCACCAGAATCCATTCGATCATTTCCTACACCGACACGTGCTCCATAGGCCTGACATTACAAAGACAGGCATGGGTGCGCCTCAACAGTCTTCGTGCGGGCGTCGGGCTTTTCCGCTCAAGCATGCATCAATGGTGAATGGTCGCTTCCTGTGAATGTGGTGTCGAGGAACAGACCGCAGACCACATTATCAATGACTGCCCATCTTCAAGCCACCTAACGGAGTGGAAGGTCTGCGTGTCATGGATGATGAAACCAAAGGCTGGCTGCTCTCTAGTAGCCTTCCAGTGTAGTCCGGGAACATCGTGAATTTGGGGTGGTAAAAGGATAGACCCTCGGCCCCAGAGGCTTACAAGACGACGACGAAGCCCACGGTTAATAGGTCTACTCGCTTATTAAGCCCAATTTGGTCCATTCCTGAATTACTGAAAGTATAGAGTGGTAGAAAATTTTCCACTCTCAATAAGTCCAAAATTGTCCGGTCCCCATGTGAGCTTAATAAGCGGGGACGACCGTATTGAAATTGATATTAAATTGCAAAGTATTTTGCGCAAAATTATATGCTTCTGAAACGTTTGGGCCGCGAAGATTTCGAACGATTGTTTTTTGGGTCGCGCCAACAAGTATTTACGGACCCTTGTTCTAAACAAGCAGCAAAGATATATCATTCGGAAATACACAAACTTTTGTGCATTTGTCGAACAATCGTGCTCATCTCGGTCAATGCTGAACGCAGTTTTAGCGCCATGAGGCGAGTAAAAAGATTGCTTCGCACCACAATGAAAGACGACAGACAACCGAATGTTTGCGACTATTCACAAACTGGTGATGGACACCATTGACATTGCAACACAAGGCATTATGACGCAGCAATGATCAAAGTTTAATACTTTACTGTTGTACAATCTTCCATTTATCTTAGGTAGATGATCCTATGTAGCCTACACTACACCTTTTCCAAAATGTGGACCTTTTCGGCTCAAGGGGGGTTCCCGGGAACCCCGAGAACCCCCCCTGGCTACGGGCCTGAAAGTAGCACAACGTTGTTTATGTTCTACAGATCACTTCAACAGATGTGCTTAAAAAACATTTCCTCCATCAGGGCAACTAGCTCGTCCCAAGCGCTCATAGTCTCGAAGCCGGTGGCACTTCTTAGAACATCGGTTAGGTTATACCGCTGAGCATGGGCTCTATCCAAGGGGGGGTGAGGGGGTGATCACCCCCCCACTAATTGGAGTGGGGGGGTGAGCAATGCAAAATCACCCCCCCCCACTCATTTGGCTTTGAAAAGGTTTTGTGATATTTTATTGATCAAATTTGGAAAAAAAATATTTTCGCTGTTATCACTGTTTGATATTTTTCCAATATGATTAATGATTATATATTTCATTTCAATATGAATTTTTGATTTGGCAACCCTGAACTACGAGCCAAGCGTAGTCTTTCTTACTGTAATACCAAAACTTAACAAAGTTTGTTGCATCTTGCTGTAATAGCCTACTCGTATAATCTAATTTTTGAAAATTTGGGGGGGCAAGGATATAAAATTAGAAACAAAAAAGAAGCTGATCAAAACTATAATATTCCCAATTGCAACTTACGGATGCGAAACATGGACGATGAACAAAGCAGACAGAAGAAAGATTGACGCATTTGAATTGTGGTGTTGGAGAAGGTTACTGCGTGTTCCTTGGACAGCCAAAATAACAAACGAGAAAATTCTTGAACAAATTAAACCGGACATATCCCTAGAAGCTAGAATCGTCAGGCAGAAACTTTCATATTTTGGCCACATAATGAGAAGCAAATCAATGGAAAAAGACATCATGCTTGGTTTGGTGAGCGGAGGAAGAGGAAGGGGGCGTCCGAAAACAAGATGGCTTGACACGATTGTAAATGACAGTGGCATGGGAGTGCATGAATTGAAGGAGGCTGCGTGGGATCGAGAGATGTGGAGAAAGATGACGGATAGAGTGACCGAGAGTCGTAAACGACTGAACGGATGATGATGATGATGATAATCTAATTAAGTAACCAACCTTGCCGTATCATTATTACTCGGAGATCAAAGCCAGACATTGCGACGTAAAACTTGAACTAAATTGCGCGTGATTAGTGTAGAAGTACCTGTACTCCTATCGATTCTTAGCAAAGAAGTCACCTTTGTTACGCTGATTCAATGTCATCAATCGTTGAAGCAACGTAAAAAATCGAAAGTTTTCCTCCTTGAATGGAAGCTAAGGAATACGCCCACCGATACAGATACAAGGGCCACCGATACAAGGGCCACCGGCCACCGATACAGTATTCACATTTTCTAGATGCGCGCTAGAATGCGCTGGAAAATATATTATCGCAACAATTGTTCGTGCTATGCAATGACGATTTGTATTGCTAGTTCCTATTTTATTTCTCGACGGACAAACATGACCGATCTAGATGGTACTTCCCGCGGACATCACATGCTGTGACGGCGGACATGTCCGCCGTGAATTTCGAGGCCTGAGCCTACATTATAAAGCTTGGCGATATACAATGGCAGATAGACGCAAACAAACATCAATGCTGACAAACAAACATCTGCATTTTGAATGTAAGCAATCGGTCGGCTAGAAAGTTTGCCCCCCCGGCAATTTTCAAAACCCGGCGCCTATGGTTGAAATGACTATGACGATTTTAGCCCACTGTCCAAAAATCACCCCCCCGAATTCTAACAGTGGATAGAGCCCCTGCCGCTGAGACTCGTATTTTTCATAGGCTAGCCTTTACCATCGCTCTTATGTTTTGGAAAAATCTCTTTCTTTTTCACTGGATACTATGCCATTGCCATGGAAACTTTGTACAAAAGCATTTGAAGCACAATTCCTTTTTGCAAGCGAACAACTTGTACACTTAGCCCTCAAGAATCTAGACTCTAGTCTAGAGAGATTTTTACCTGCAGCTAAAGTATTCTTACCGCCATATTGATATATACACCCGGTATAGTTGAATAATCAGTTTCAGCAAAAAAACTCTTTCGGAGGTTGCAGTTTACAAAAGCAGAATCCTTGTAGATGTAGAAAAAATCAAAATGTTTTTTTTGTTGTTGTTGAAATGTTGAAATGCTTCTCGGCTTCTGAATTGTCAAAATTACACAAAATTTAAAGAAAGATGTTTATAAATGCTTTCCTAACCAATGGCAAAAAAAGAACTGTCCGCTTTGTTCAAAACTTTTTGCTTCAAATTTAATTAGGCTAAGTGATCGTATAAAAAGTATACTACACATGAAATTTTATACCATTAAATAATGAAAATAGCAGGCTACACTACCCTTATCATGGCCTACTGTAGGCTACTACTGTAGCCTATATTTGTATTCTTGGTTGTTAAACTGTGCAGATATTAGCCTATTTTAAAGATTATCATTTCAAATTGTAGACTGCTGGTCTTGATAGAGCTTGCACTAAAGAGAGTTCACTGCATGTTTTTCTACAGACAAATTAATTCATCAGACATCGCCCAAGATTCTTTGTTCGAAATTGCAAAAGGTCGCACAAAAGATATGTCGCTGACTTATGCTCAGGCGGAGGGGAAGTCTTTCTTTTCTTTTCTATTTTTTGCTTGGGGTCTTATAGCTGATGTGGATATAGAAAGCGAAAGACTCAGGTGAGAAATTGTAGAGTACCGGTAGCCTGAAAAATAAATTTTAATAAAGATGCAACCTATTCTTGAATTAGGTGGTAGGCTAATCACTAAACTTACATCTGACATCAAGCCTTGGTCTTTGTCTACTCTTCAGCAAAGTAGGCTGCTGTACATCTGTTTGGTGCCGCATTGCTCACTGCCACAACGTCTACACTGCCATCAACGTAACCTCGCGCACAGTGACTGGATGCTTGCGTTGTCCATTGGACAATCTCCCCATTTTTGCTGGCATCCAACCTGCTGAGCTTCGTCGCGAAGAAACCACTCTGTCTCTCGGTCAAGGGGCACTGGAGCCCAACCATTTGCTCCACTTCAACGTCTGTGCTCCTTCAACCGAGCATCCCCGTCGACTGAAATCAAGACACCCATTCGTGCCAGACGCTCAACTTCTGATCACGAAGCTAATGGACAAGACATCTCTGTGACTAATTGGGCAAACTATTAATGAATGGAATTATGAATAGAAGTTAAGTACCACCAGAATCATTCGTTCATCTCCGACGCCGACACGTGCCCCATTGGCTTGACACTACAAAGACAGGTGTGGGTGCGCCTCAACTGTTTTCGAACGAGCGTTAGACTTTTCCGCTCAACCATGCATTAATAGGGAATGACCTCTTTCTGTGAATGTGGTGCCAAGGAACAGACAGCAGACTGTGGT